>NC_081378.1:36329751-39054102 GCF_030684315.1 Stegostoma tigrinum
AAAGTGAGGTGTCATTCATTATGAGCATTAATGAGGAATGTTGGAACAAGGTTTACAACAATCTGCTGTATTGATTCAGTTCAGTTCAGCGATTTCTCTGGCATCGTTATTAATGCAATTATTCCAACCCAATCTTTGGATAATGTCTGTGTTTTTAATGAATGTTGGTACGTGCTGGAAATCTTCTTGACATCTTCTCAATGTGAGAAGATTGTCTTCTGAAGCAGAATCTGTAGGATTCCTTCATGCATCCTCACCAAATTCAAAAATGTTATGAAATTGGAACATTTCAAATGTATAAATTAAGTACGCTCTGGACCTCAAAAGCAAAACTGCAATACTGCCAGTCTCTGCTAATCAGAAATCCTTCACAGTGCTTGATGAAGTGAAAATCCAATGAGCACTAACATTATCAGTTCACACCATTTAAGAAAAATGTCATCCAATTGAATGAAGGCGAGATTACTAAATTGTTCTTTCTCTTAATGTTGTAAAAGAAATTGGGCAGAAATTGTTAATTAAATGCCACCTGCCCTTTATCCCTTCTTTGTGTTTAACTGTACTGACCTCTTATCCTGTCTTTGCCAGAGGAGAGTCTTTGCCAACGTGAAGCCTCTGCGGAAGAGGAACTCCATGATGGGCACATCCCTGAGCAGTTTGCAGGTTTGCTACATGGCTCATCCCCAGCCTGTGAGTCTCCTGAGAACCCTTATCATCTGTACACAAAAGCAAATAAGGAGTTCAGCAGTGACAATGCCTTGAGAATCAAAGGGACAACCCGGGAGCCAAATTTAATTAAAGCAAATTCACTACAATGCACAGATGAAACAAATGAGGCACAGCGGCTGCAAGCTGTTAGTGATGCATCAATATTAAACAGAGACAGCAAACCACAAGTTCTTTATAAAACCATTTTACACACGAAAGTGAACCAGCATGACAGTGATACGTTAGTCAACTCCAGAACTTTTCGCAATAATGATCGCTGGATAAGCAGCGCTGGAGAAAAGCTTGGTTTTGAGGATAGGGCATGCACTTTAGGAAGGGTAAGATCAGGAGGAAAGACCCTTCTTGAGTTACAATTAGCCAGAAACATTTCAAAGTCAGACTCCAACCTTATTACTTGCTCACCTATTGAGGAAGAATCGAGGAGCAGTCGCTGTGAGTCTGTAACAAACTATTTCAAAGAAAGCAAGCAGTGCACCGGAAAATGCCTGGAGCGTACACCTTCTTTCACAGCTGAATGGGAAGAGGTAAGATTTGTTATAAAAATACCATCTGCAGAAAATGTCAATTGTGGACATTCCAAGATTGTATTTCATTTAAGCTGTGATTTGTATTGGGGGACCTGTTAGCCTGCTAAAGCAATAAGAAATAAAACTAAGAAAGAGAACCCTTTAAAGATCCGTATGGTAGTAATGTATGGAACCACATGTGATGACAGAAATACTAAACAGATATTTCATGTCAGTATTTATTGTGGAGAGAGACATGGAGGCTAGGGAAATAAATGTTGATGTCTTGAAAACAGTCCACATTACAGAAGAGGAGGTGCTGGTTGTATTAAAAAACATAAATGGATCAATCTCCAAGACCTGATCTGGTGTGTCACAGGATGCTGGGGACGAATTAGCAGGGCTTCTAGCAGAGGTATTTGTATCATTAGTAGCTATGGGTAAGGTGCGGAGGACTGGAGGATGGCTAATATTGTGCCCTTTAGATAAGAAAGGCTGCAAAGGAGAACCCTGGGAACTATAGACCAGTGAATCTGACATCAGTGGTGGGTAAATTGTTGAAGGGGATTGTGAGAGATAGGATTTATCTGCAATTGGTGAGGCAAGGACAGATTTTTAAAAATTAATTCACAGGATGTGGGCATCTCTGGCTAGACCAATATTTATTGCCCATATCTAATTGCCCAGAGGGTAATTGGAGTCAACCACATTACTGTTGGTCTGGAGTTACCTGTAGATCAGATCAGGTAAGGTTGGCAGTTTTAATTCCCTAAAGGGCATTAGGATTAGGGATGGTCAGCAATGGCTTTGTACATGGTAATTCGGGTCTCACAAAATTGATTGAGTTTTTTGAGTCCGTGACCAAGAAGATAAATTAGGGCAGAGCAGTAGGTGTCGTGAACATGGACTTTAGTAAAACCTTTGACAAGGTTCCACATGGTAGACTGCTGAGTAAAGTTAGATCACATGAGATTTAGGGAGAGCTTCCCAATTGGGTTTGATGATATGAGTCAGACGGTGATGGTGAAGGGTTGGTTTTCGGACTGAAGGCCTGTGATCAGTGGCGTTCCACAAGAATTAGTGCTGGATCCACTGTCGTTTATCATTTATATAAACAATTTGGATGAAATTTAGAAGTAATGGTTAGTACATTTGTGGATGACACCAAAATTGGTAGTATAGTGGACAGTGACGAGGTCACATAAGATTACAAAGGGATCTTGATCAATTGGGCCAACGAGCCAAGGAGTGGCAGATGGGGTTTAGTCTAGGTAAATGCAAGGTGTTACATTTTGGTAAGACGATCAAGGACAGGACTTAGACAGTTAATAGTAGGGCCCCGGGTAGTGTTGTTGAACAGAGAGGCCAATGGGTTCAGATACATGGTTCTTTGAAAATTGCACCACAGGTTGATAGCTTTTGAAGAAGGCTTTTGGCACGCTTGCCTTTGTTACTCAGACCATTGAGTATAGGAGTTGGGATATCATGTTGCAGTTGTACAGGACATTGGTGAAGTCACTTTTGGAGCATTGTGTACAGTTTTGGTCACCCTGCTATAGAAAGAATTGGGAGGGTGCAGAAAAGATTTACAAGGATGTTACTTGGGCTAGAGGGTTTGAGTTATAAGGATAGGCTGGTTAGGCTGGCATTTTTTTCACTGGAGTGTAGGAGGTTGAGGGATGATCATATAAAGGTTTATAAAATCATGAAGGACACAGATAAGGCGAATAGCAAAGATCATTTGCCTAGGGTAGGAGAGCTCAAAACTAGAGAGCATATTTTTAAGATGACAGGAGAAAGATTTAAAAGGGATCTGAGGGGCAACTTTTTCACACAGAGGTTGGTTTGTATGTAGAATAAACTGCAGAAGGAAGTGGTAGGTGCAGGTACATTAAAAGACATTTGGATAAGAACGTGAATAGGGAAAGGTTTGAGGGCTATGGCCAAACACAGGCAAATGAGACCAGTTCAGTTTGGGAAACTGGCCGGCATGGACAAATTGAACCAAAGGGTTGTTTTCCTTATTGTATGAGTCTACGATTCTAGATTCGTGAATGACGTCTAAATTCCAGAAACGCCGCTGTTGCAATAAACTAAAACCCAGTGTTCATTGCCCATTATATTTGCTCAGATTGTTAATAGTAGCTAATAAACTAGCTTGAAAGGATTTAGCATTGCAAGAGTCCAGTGTATATTTGCTAACAAACAAAGTTACTTACTTACTAATTCGGATCTTAATTCAGTTCTTTACAAGAGGTTGAATTCCATTCTGAACATATGAATGTATAGTTTAAAAGTGAATTTTGTGAATAGCAATTCTTCTTGAAGCAACATTGAATATGTAGTGAGGGGCTGTATGGAGATGTAGGTTGACATATCATCCCTTCACCCCTAAAACCTAGATTCTGCTCCAGCCCACAGCAAGAGCTGGAGTTGTCTTCTTGCTGCTGGCTGTGCATTTCATTTAGAAATTGCTTGGTGTCACCCAAGCCCTTTGTGGTTGTAAAAGTGTTCCTATTTCAACAGTAGATAGTCTCAGAAGGGCTACCAGATTGTGACAGGAATCACACTGGTGTAAGTAGTTACAACTGAGAATGAGTGTAGGGCATTTTTGTGGGGCAAAGGTTGAGATGGCTTTACTTAACCTTGGGTGGTTCACCAGCCCATGTCTGGTTGAGGCTTGGTGTTCTCAATTCAAGTCAACAAATAAAAATAAACACCTTTGGTACCCACAATAATGTAATGTATTCAAAATTTGCAGTATTCTGAATAATTCTACTTATTAACTATTTAGGTCAGAAGTCACATGATGCCAGGTTATATATTCCAACTGGTTTATTTGAAATTATAAGCTTTCGGAGCGCTGCTCCTTCCAGACACAGGAGCAGCACTCAAAGATTGTGATTTTAAATAAACCTGTTGGACTATAACCTGGTATTACGTGCCTTCTGACCTTGTCCACCCAAGTCCAATGCCAGCACCTTTGCACGTTAATTACTTAGTTTAAGTTAATTTATTTCCAATATTTTCTGAAAAGACGACTGAAGATTTCAAACGCTTTGATAGCTCGCTGGAAATGTACAAAGTGGTTGCTGCCAAGGGGCTTTGTTGGCCCGGTATTGGTGATTTCAGCAGTTCCATTACCCAGGCAAAAGTACTTCCAGCACTTACTGACAATAATCCAACCTTTCCTATCCAAAAGGTTATGAGAATCTACATTGAGGACCTCTCGCCAATTGAACCATAAAAGATTACAGCACAGAAAAGGACCACTTCACCCATGAAACCTGTGCCATGTCTTAATTCAATAGTTAATCCCTTTGCTTTTCAATGGTCTTGTAATATCAGTCCTTCAAATATATAAATTCACACTTCCCTTTAAAAGATACAGTTATCTAAATTAATCCCAGTAGGAAAGCTATAAGTGCTACCGTAAAACAATGACAAGTTTTTTATTTCAAACCTCTCTTCTCTCTTGGAACAATTTTCAATTGATGAACCCTCAACATTCAGTTTCATCAGATGAACTCACTTTGCTTAGTCAGCTTATCAAATCTTCTCATAGTTTTAGTAACTCTTAAATCTCCTCTTGACTTCATTTGAGTAGATCTTTGGATTTCAAACGCAGTCTTAAAAGTTTGAAGGTTTCGTGGTGAGTGCAGTGACATTGAAAAAGGCAAAATTGTGGTTACCCCTGTAAAATTTTGCTCTGATAAAAGAATGGTACACCTGTAAATCTGCCTTGCTCAGTGTTAAATTAGTTTTTGGGGCTTCTGGGATTAATTGATTACAAAGGGGAAAATTTTGTATTGTAAATAGATCATAGAACTCATCAAGTAATAAGAATTTTCATCATTAACAAAGATGCTGGGAAAGCTCAGCAGGTCTGGCAGCATCTATGGAGGAGAAAACAGAGTTAACGTTTCAGGTCCGATGAGGAAGGGTCACTGGACCCGAAACGTTAACTCTGTTTTCTCCTCCATAGATGCTGCCAGACTTGCTGAGCTTTTCCAGCAACATTGCTTTTGTTCCTGATTTGCAGCATCCGCAGTTCTTTTGGTTTTTAATTTTCATCATTAATTGTTTTCCACTTGTAAGTGTATCTTGCAATTTTCATACTTTGAGATGTAATTGCTTTCAGGATTTTTTTGGACAGGACTATAACTAAGATTAAAGCTGGGCAAATAGTTGTAATGGATCCCATGGGTGTACCTAATTGGAGCAGAACACAGTCTTTGCTTTTGCAGGTGTTCGGAGCTCTAAAGAGGATGAGCCAATGAAGTAGCTGTTTAGACATTAATGGTTCTTAATATGTCTTTGCAGATTGATAAAATCATGAGCTCCATAGGAGCAGGAATCAATACAGGCCTGAAAGGAAAGCACGATGATGTTTCAGGTAAGGAACTAAACGTGAATGCACATAATTGCATTCACATTGAATTAATGAAAACTAAATATTTATCGCTGATAAATAATAAGATTCTTCAGTGCACTTGTCAAGTGTTATTATTTATTGAGTCTTGCAAAATCTTTCAGTGTAAGTTTCCTTTCTTCCCTGGGCCTTAAGAATATACATAATTTTACAAAAATATGGGCTAATAAATGAAATTTGTTGAAGACAAATTTTGTTCAACTAAATTGATTAAGTTCTCTGATGAAAAGATATAGTGGGTTGATGAGAGCAGTGCAGTTTTTATGTTGTATACATCAACGTTTCAAAGGTTTTTAGCAACAAGCCACATTATACACTGGCAAGCATTATTAAAACCGCTGGGATTATTAGGACAGTGACAACATGGAAAAGGAATTGGATAAGGGACAGAAAGCAGAGAGTAGTGGTAAATGAGAGATAATGGGAACTGCAGATGCTGGAGACTCCAAGATAATAAAATGTGAGGCTGGATGAACACAGCAGGCCAAGCAGCATCTCAGGAGCACAAAAGCTGACGTTTCGGGCCTAGACCCTTCATCAGAGAGGGGGATGGGGGGAGGGAACTGGAATAAATAGGGAGAGAGGGGGAGGCGGACCGAAGATGGAGAGTAAAGAAGATAGGTGGAGAGGGTGTAGGTGGGGAGGTAGGGAGGGGATAGGTCAGTCCAGGGAAGACGGACAGGTCAAGGAGGTGGGATGAGGTTAGTAGGTAGCTGGGGGTGCGGCTTGGGGTGGGAGGAAGGGATGGGTGAGAGGAAGAGCCGGTTAGGGAGGCAGAGACAGGTTGGACTGGTTTTGGGATGCAGTGGGTGGGGGGGAAGAGCTGTGCTGGTTGTTTGGTGCAGTGGGGGGAGGGGATGAACTGGGCTGGTTTAGGGATGCAGTAGGGGAAGGGGAGATTTTGAAACTGGTGAAGTCCACATTGATACCATATGGCTGCAGGGTTCCCAGGCGGAATATGAGTTGCTGTTCCTGCAACCTTCGGGTGGCATCATTGTGGCAGTGCAGGAGGCCCATGATGGACATGTCATCAAGAGAATGGGAGGGGGAGCGGAAATGGTCCGCGACTGGGAGGTGCAGCTGCCTGCTGCGAACTGAGCGGAGGTGTTGTGCAAAGCGGTCCCCAAGCCTCCGCCTGGTTTCCCCAATGTAGAGGAAGCCGCACCGGGCACAGTGGATGCAGTATACCACATTGGCAGATGTGCAGGTGAACCTCTGCTCAATGTGGAATGTCATCTTGGGGCCCGGGACGGGGGTGAGGGAGGAGGCGCGGGGACAAGCGCAGCATTTCCTGCGGTTGCAGGGGAAGGTGCCGGGTGTGGTGGGGCCGGAGGGCAGCGTGGAGCGAACAAGGGAGCCACGGAGAGAGTGGTCCCCCCGGAAAGCAGACAGGGGAGGGGATGGAAAAATGTCTTGGGTGGTGGGGTCGGATTGTAAATGGCGGAAGTGTCGGAGGATAATGCGTTGCATCCGGAGGTTGGCGGGGTGGCGCGCGAGAACGAGGGGGATCCCCCTGGGGCGGCCGCGGCGGGGGCGGGGCGCGAGGGACGTGTCGCGGGAAATGCGGGAGACGCGGTCAAGGGCGGTCAAGTAGTGGTAAATAGTTGTTTATCAGATCCGCTGGAAGTTCATAGAAGTATGCCACAGATCTGATTAAAAGACAACTGATTAATCTGAGATATATTAGTGACCTGAATCTGGGCATAAGGTCAAGAATTTTGAAGGTTCCAGGTGACATGAACCCGACAGTGTAATATCGGATGTGATTAATAACACAGAGATAACAAGGTGTAGAGCTGGATGAACACAGTAGGCCAAGCAGGATCAGAGGAGCAGGAGGGCTGACGTTTCGGGCCTAGAGCTTGCTTCAGACAAAAAAATGGCTGATGTTTCGGGCTTAGACGCTTGGCCTGCTGTGTTCATCCAGCTCTACACCTTGTCATCTCAGATTCTCCAGCATCTGCAGTTCCTTCTATCTCTGATTAACAATACACATCACAAACGCATAAAACAAGCTGTTGAAGTAGACAGATACATGGCAGATGAAATTTAATGCAGAGAAGTGTGAAGTGCTACATTTAGTCGGAAGAATGAAGAAATGAAAAATAAACAATGACTCAATTTAAAGAGAGTGTAAAAACAGAGATATCTTGGAATATTGTGCACACTCAAATCTTTGAAGCTGACAGCATACATTGAGAAGACCGTTATAAAACCAGGACCAAATCCACAACCATTAACATCTAGAAGAACAAGGGCAGCAGATGAATGGAAATACCACCGCTTACAAGTTTCCCTCTAACACTCCCCATTCTGACTTTGAAACATATTGCCATCCCTTTGCAATCACTGTATCAAATGCTTGGAATTCCCTCCTTAAAATCATTATGGATCTACCTATAGCATATGGACTGTAGCAGTTGAAGAAAGCAGCTTACCACCACCTTCTAGAGGGCAACAGGGGATGGGCAATAAATGCTGGCCAGCCAACGACACTCCCATCCCATGACTGAATTTTTTAAAATGTAGGTTTTGTGAATTTATTCAGAAAAAGCACGGAGCACAGAACAAAATAGCATGCTAAACATTTTTTTAAAGCACGTCTTATTCCTCAGCTAGAATATTGCATTAAACTATGTGGAGCATACTTTGGAAAAATGTTAAGATCTTATAGAAAGTGCAGTAAGAAATTTACAAGAGTGGTCTTCATTCAGTTAGGGAGGCTGGTGAAGCTGGGACTGCTGTCTGTGCAAAAATTGACAAAACTGTTCAAAATCATGAAAGGTTTTAATAGAGTGAATAAGGAAAAACTGTTTCTAGTGACAGAAGGATCAGCAACCAATTTATGATGATTGGTAAAGATGACCAGGGGCAAAAGAAAGAAATATTTTTCATGCAGTGAATTATTGTAATCTGGGACAGACTACCTGACAGAAGCAGATTCAGCAGTAACTTTACAAAGGAAATTGGATCAATGCATGAAGGGGACAAATTTATAGAGCTATGGGGCAAGAGTCAGAAAGTGGGACAAAATGGATCGTTCTATCAGAGAGGCAGGATGAACAAAATTGTTGATTGGCTTAGTTCCACTCGTATGATTCTATGTTTAATATTAAAAGTCCACTTCCAATAAACTTACTGTCTGCCATCACCTTTTTAATTGGTGCTCTTTTTCCCAAATAGTTGAAGTGTAAATTATTTCTAGTGTTTTAAATTCCTTCCAGGCATCACCCCTGCCTATCAGTGTAACCATCTCCAGCCTTACAGACTTCTCTTTAAATTCTGTTATTTAGCTCCAGTTTCATGTGCATTTCTCATCCAGTTTTTTGTCCCATCATTGGTGGCTTTACTTTAAGCTGGTCTGCCTCAATGTTTTATCATTTCTATCCTACATCCCTTTGTCTTTCTATCTCTTTGCCACAATTATCATTAAAAGCATCTAGCTTCTCCCACAGTAATGTTATTTCCTTTGAGTAGGTAGCATTGCTTATTTTAGTAACGCCTCCATCAATTGCTTGGAGACATTTTTAGGGTGTTAAATAAAATGCAAGTTATTGTTAATAGATGAGAAAACTGACTTTTTATTATGCCTTTTTTTTGCCACTGCATCAAGAAAACAGTGTTGCCCATCATGTTTATTACAAACTGTTGCATTCACCTGCACTTCCCGAAACAGCTGTGATCTGTCTTTAATGATGAAGAATAAAATGAGAAGCTATTAAACAATGTGGTTGTGGTACAGTGTGATATGTAGATTGTGACTCTGTCATGGACATATGCAAAGATAGCATTGATGTAATGTAATGTACTTTATGCTAGTTTAAACAGAGGTCTAAATAAATATTAAGGTATTGAGAAGATTTCTTTGAGGCTACATGTATTAGTTTGAATGAAAAGTTAAAAGGCATCCAACTGCAAGTACATTTTGGTACTTCACCTACAAAACATTCGAAAAATGTTTATTGCTTTTAAAAGTTTTAGTATTTTTGATGAAAGTGAATGAATTGTGATGTTATTTGTATATTATGTTGAAGACTGATGTTGTCAGCATGTTCTGGAGGAACCAGTAGCATTTACAGAAAGCAGACAGAAGAATTTTGTATAGTGGTATTTCCTGCATTTGTTTTAACTGAACTCATCACTCAAGGTTGGCGTATGTGTGTGTGTAGGAGGGAGCAGCATCAGCATCTGCATCAGCAACAGATTTACAGCTAGCAGACAAAGAAATCTGGTTTTCTGATGGCCTTTATAGAGACTGTGAGGTGTAGCCTGGGCTGGGCAATGAACAGGAGAAGGGGGGGAGCATGAAGCATGGTACAGCATACTGATGAGTGTGGGAGTACTTGATAAAAAGAATCCTAGCTACTGGCAGAACAGTGCTTACCGTGGAGAACTGCGACATTCACACGTTCAGGGACCAGCCTGCTTTTAATATTTTCTCTTTGATGTGTTCTTTAGACAGACTACTATATATATAGAGATAGACACCTTGGCATGCTGGATCCACATCTTATTGCAATACCTGCTGGCTGTGAGAAGCATTCCAGCATTTAGACAAGCTACAGAGAATAATATTGTCAATAGACTTGTGCACCACAAAAGCTATCAAGCTGGCGGGCTCATTCGACAGTCACATTCCGAGGAATACGATGTGGCAATGCCACCTCTCAACCTCGGAATGCCCCTATTACCGGATTGATGGTATGTCACTACTGAAGCGGCTTCCCCTTCAACCTCTTACAGGACCCAGAGTTGTATTTCAGACTGTGGGACGGTGGCTGGAGAGCATAGGACTTCCGCAGTATGAAAACCACCTGCTGGCAAATGGATTTGACAACATCCAGTTCATGGTAAGCTACCTTCTGTTTTATTCTCGCGCATGAACAGTTGATGTTTTCTCAAGACCATGCTCCTTCTTACCTTCTTCCCTCCCTTTCTCGCTCTCTCCCCGTCCCACTAGATCATGACCTGTATCCATTGTATTGTTGCCCCAGCAACTGTGGTCTTGTGTAGCCCATTAAACTTGGCATTGGAGGCATCAGTTTGTTACTGATTAATCAATTTCAGTCGCTTTGGGTCTGTGTATCTTTGTGTCCTGTGACTCTGTGCATAAGTAAAACTATGTATCATCATATCTTGCACCCCAGAGGGGCTACAGAAGATTAATTGATTAGTTGTGTTCTGGAAAGGAATTATTTTGTAAATGTACATATATGAACATTATAATTAGGGTAGAGTTGACATTTGATTCTGTGCAAATATACACACACAAAAGTTTTCTTATCTGTGAACTAAAAAGATACTTGAGTGCTTCAGTAATGAAAATAGAAACGCTTCAATGGCTAAAAATCTGGGGTTGCAGAATTGTTGCAACATTTCAAAATTGCTTATCCATATTCTTTAAGATAAAAGTTTATGTAAAAGTGAGACTTTGACACAATTCCATTCTGATTGTTAAGATTTGTGATATAAAACACAGCTGAAATTATCTGTCTAAGCCACATAGGTACCTCATACCTGTAAAGGAACAATAACTTCTATCTCATTTGTTTTTTCAAAATCATTTTTGTATTTCATTTTCACTGTATACAGCTCATAGAAATATGTGGAGACTTTCAGCTTGAGAGAGAGAGAAAAGCAATTATTGTAGTTACTAGGAGACCAGCTATAATTAGCTGTTTCTTACAGGGAGTGTCAATCACTGACAGAATGCCTACATTATAATCTTCCCTACCCACACCAAGCTATAACCTGAATTGATTCCTTTTAACAAATGAATGTAGATGAATCAAATTGATGCAGAATTGAATGTTTTTCATCCACCTTATCAACAAGATAAGTATAATTATGAAGCTGAAGTCTATTCATGCCATTCCAGTGGAAGGAAATTTGTTGCTGTTTCACGAGTCAGTTTGCCCCAGTCTGCAATGTATTTAATCTAATTTTGAGTGTTGAATCTAATTCTTGAATCTGTCATCAATTCCTTTAAACCATATATCTAACCAAAAAAGCAACTTCCAATGCACAACGGCCTCTGCTTGGGCTCTTCAGACAATTCTGTTTTAGGTAAATTTAGGTGATGACCCAGTAATGTTCTAGTTTTTCTGTTGTGTTTGTAAAAATGCTGAAGGTTAAGATTTTTAAGCAGTAGCTTGTACATCATTTCAGAAAGGTCACCCATTCCTTTTAGACTCTTTATAGCTGATGTAATTACCAGTAATTTGCAGTTTTTCCATCAAGGTGAGATGTGCCAATCTGGAAAGTGGTGTGTTCATTACATTAGACTGATATTTTAACTCTGAATCTGAAAAGAGATTTCTTTTGTCAAGATTACGGGTAGCTGATGAAGATGATCAGATTTGAACAGTAAACATAGCATAGAAAATTCTATTTCCTACAGTCTAGTACTTGAAGTTCACTCAGGTTTTCCTTAACAATAATGACGCTTAAAATGTCTTTCGTCAAAATGACTTCATTAGAAATACCGAAGCCAAAGTTTTAGTAATGCTCATCTCTACCAGGGGAAACAGCTAAAAATATTTTTTGTGCAGAATATATATTTTAGAAATGCTTACTGTAATGTTCATATAACCTTATAATAATACATTTATATATTTTATATACATGTTCAGGCTGTCAAACCTCTTCAACAACTCAATCAAATCCTGGTTGATATATTCCTCAAAATCACCTTTGATCTATTCTTTCTTAATTTCTTACTACTTGCTTCAAGGGAGTTGTTTTTTCTTAAAGCTGATGCAAAAAGTTAGGATTTAGAAACATGGGTGCACAGAATAATTTCAGAGCTCCATGACCTGGAGGAAAACCTATGCGGAAAAATTGAAAATAAGATCACTGACCGATGGCATGTGGAAATAAATTCTTCAGTGTAGCGTTGATGAAACATTTGCTAATAGATCAATATTTTAAAAACTGTACCACTGTACAAAATGTTTGATTATTTCCTAAATAGTGATTTTAACAATGTGTTTTTATGTAAATCCTCTTCCCCTTTCCTGCTTGGAGGATCATTGAGCCAAACTTTACTGAGACGAGAAGGGTTTTGGTCACCAACTGCAGAGCTGGCAAAATTTCCATGCTGTCTCTTTCGAGGAAGACCTCCCACAACCTATGCCAGTAAGGCATATATGGGCCAGCAGTGGGTCTTTCCCCAAGATTCTCAGGTCGGAAGTTCCCGCCCCATTAAGAGCTGCTGGCCAACTAGAGGCAGGAGACCCTTCTGTACGTAGCAGCGCCACGGGAGAGGTAGTGGCTGCGGTTGATACTGCACCCAAGGGGAGGTCTTGGATTGAGGTGGTCTCCAGACATGAACACCTGATAGCAGGAGTTGCATCTTGGGAAGGATAGGTGAGGATGTTGGCAGCAAGGACATCTCCTTGATGCTGGTACCCTTGATCAGGCCTTAACTGCTATTGAACAAGGAATATCTTGCAGGAGTCCATATAAAAATATGCCAAAGTTTGCTTGTCATGCTTTCCGCATGCCAAACCCACTGCCCGGTGACAGTAGATGAGACCATTAAGTGTGTGTTAATTGTCCATTTAATATCCTCAATTGGTAGCAGGGCAGGAAGGGTTTAAGTAGTCCATGTCACCAAAATTGATTGCAGAAAGTTAAACTGCTTTACTTCTGGCCAGCCAGCTTGTCACCTCAGGAAATTGAAGGTATAGTGTTTTCCCCCGCCATGGTCACATCCTGATATGGTCCATTTAATTATAAAAACAAAATTACCCAAAACAGTTTGCTTGGAAGCACATTTAATTTTTTGAAAAATGCCTTAGGTTAACTTATTATGAAGCATCATCAGAGACAGATTTTTCCAAAAGTTGGGACACAGGGGACAGTCCTTTCGCCTTTGAGACAATGTTACAAAAATAGCTTTCAGTGAAAGGTTTCTGTCAGAAGAGAAGCAAAACTTTTCCAGCGCAGCTGGACCTGTTGTGCGTTCCTAACGTTTCATGTTTTATTCCATCTTTGTTATTTTCACCTCTGTAACCCGAATGAAGAACTTCATTTCAATTGCATCATTGCATTCACGAGTGCAGCTGTAAATATTATATCCATTAGCCAATTACTCTATTTATCTTTGAATATTTGCGACCTTAAATTAGGGAGTTGTCTCATACATTTATTAATCCTCATCTGATAAAATTTTTTAAATTAAGAGACATTTAATATTCCAGCCACTGTGCAACACAAATCATATCAAGTGAAGACTTTGGCACTGAGTGTATCAGCTTAAATCAAATTTCCAAAATGGTCTGATATGTAATTTGTTCTGTGCTTTCTACTTAGAAGACATTTATTCACGTAATAATTAAAGCTTAGAATTTTTAAAGCTTAGAATGCTTTGTGTTGATGTTGTACTTAAAAAGACTTGTTTCTTATAATATTTAATTGACAATTTTTTCCCCTGGAAGATTGTATGTCTGTGCATGACAGGAGATTTCATTCAATATTTTAGTTAACACTGGTGGTGTTAAAGAAAGATCAGAAATGTTAACAATTGAAAAAGGAATCAGTTATTCAAGTAGTCTGGGATGAGCTTGAGTTGAGTTCAGAGCATTCTTTTTGCATTTGTTTTCTTTCATCAAATATGTGAGTGATCATATTAATTTCTGCAGAAACCAGAGAGATGGAAATATTTTGGATACGTAATGGATTCAGTTTTAGGTGGTTTTTGCCTGTATTTATTTCTTCTTCAAAATACTTGGAACATATCCACTTTTCTTTTTGGTAAGCATTTATTTTTTGTTTGTGAGCATCATTCCCTCTATGTCTGTAAGCTCACTTCAATGATTGAAAGATCCACCAAATTTCAGTTCACATCCTTGCTATTAAGTCATAGCCTACACCTTCTCACTTCTCTTCCACATCAGTTCTTTAAAACATTTTCTATTGGAATAAATACCTGTCTCCCCTCAACCTGATAAAGAGAGTTTGAGACGGATCTCCAGATCTGTAGAAACACAAGCTGTACACTATGCAAAATAACTGAGGAATATCATAAGCTCAAAATACAAAACTGATTTTAGGAAATATATTTACATTTAAGGTTGTAAACTGACTCAATGGATTATAAATGATCATGAGCTACTGGTATCTTACTATTGGAGGTCTGCACATTGGACACAGGTGCTCATCGTTTTTCTTACTGTATCTGTTGAATACGAAGAAAGATTAATTGTGAATTTTGTCTTTAAATTGTCTGCCTTATACAACTGCGTAGACATTAACAATACAAATGAAGCTGTTACAGGTGAACAAACCCTGCTGATCCAGAAAGCAAACCTGTCAATATGGCAAAAATCTAACTGTTAATAACACAGATTCAGTAAATAATGACAAAATTAGTCATTGTATAACATTAAAGACATAGCATTACAGAATTCATAGTAAGTGTTATGATCCATCAAAAAGTTGGAGGTGGACGATTGATGGTCAAACTAATGTATTTTTTAAATTGTTTTGTTAAACTTTGTATGCTGTCCTCTGAAATGACTTCCAGCCTGTGCTTTTCCATTCCTGTTTGCCAAGCATTACGGAGGGAAGAAAGAGCCCTCTACAGTTTTGTTTTCCATTCTACATGCATTGCACCAGGAATAGTAAAATGATTATGGTCAGGATATAGTAAGTCTTTTCTCTAGATGTGGCATTTCACTGATACAGCACATAGCAGTCAATAATCACTCCATTGTGCCCAAAGGGACAAAATTAATACGTCTAAATTTTTAATGAGCAGCCACTATTTATAAAGACGTGCCCATTGACAAGTGTCAATAATGTTCCAAACAAATGAGAGTATCTACCACTTAAAGAAGAAAAGAATGCCAGCCTTGATTATGTTTTATATTGTTGAATGTAGACTAATGGACAAGTTCCTACCCATTTAAGCAATAGCTATCTATCCTATAATCGATTCATAACCACATATTTAAACCCCTTCATGGCCTCACTTCTCCATACCTATATAACTATTTTCCACTCTACAATGTGACCAGAATTCTCTGTTCCTTCAACTCTGAAACTGAATGTTTTCTGTAGCTCTTCCACACACTTTGCCCACTCTTGGAGGCTGCACCTTTAGCCATCAAAGCCCTACACTTTGGAAATCTGTCTATAACCATTCTGATTCGCCAAGTCCTATCTATCCTTAAAACTCAACTCCCCCAAACATTTAGTCATGTGTCCTAATATGGCTTGGTATTTGCCAAGTAGCTAGAATTTGCCATAGTGTCTAGTGGTATGCAGCCTGGGTGGGTTAGCCATGGGAAATGCAAGAGATATGAATAGGCTAGGGGCTGGGTCTGTTTGGACTGAATGGGCTGAATGTCCTGCTTCCAATCTCTAGGGATTTTATGATTCTATGAAATTTACTGGTTCACATGACAAGAGATTTGGACACTAAAGGAGAAAGAACAAGGCAGTAACACAAGAGCAATTCAGATAAGCTAGAGTGTGATAGGAAGGAACAGAGATAACAAGCAGTCAATTACATCAATAAATAGTCAGTATTTAAAAAATGATTAAAAGACTGAATTAAAGGGTTTTTTTAATCAGAATGCATGTAGCCACTCAAAACAAAATGGATGAATTGATAGCACAATTATAAATAAATGTTTATGACCTGATAGCCATTACAAAGACATGGTGCAAAGTGACTAAGTTTGTGACCTGAATGTTCCAGCATATTCTAATTTCAGGAGAAAGTAAAGGGATGTGGGGTGGCTCTCTTAAAATTCAATAAGCTCAGCATGGTAGTGAGAAATGATTTTGGTTCAGAGGATTAGAATGTTGTATCAATGTGGATGTAGATAGAAATCCACAAAGGAAAGAAGACATGGGTTAGGAATGTTCTATAGGCTCTCTGACAATAGCCTCACTGTAGGACAGAGTATAAATCAAGAAATAATGACTACTTGAAAGAAAAGATTTTCAGTGATTGTGGATCATTTCAATCTTGATTATAGATTGGTCAAATCAAGTTGTCAAAAATAACCTAGAGGATGAATTCATAAATTGTATTTGGAACAGTTTCTTACAGCTATATATCTAGGATCAAGCAAAGAACAGATTACTTTCAACCGAGTATTGAGTTCAGATATATTAGTAACATCATAGTATAAAGGATGCTTTGGATAAGCATGATCATAATGTGAATTTCACATTGACTTGGAAGCTGAGGAAATTTGGGTCTGAAGCTGGTGTCCTAAACTTAAATAAAGGCAATTACAAAGGAATGGAGACAAAGTTGGAAAAATTGGAATTGGGTTTTAGGTTAAAAAGTAAGACAGTAAAGAAGTACTTGTAGACACTTAAAGAAATATTGCCTAACTCTAGATAAAGACATATTCCATTGAAAAAGAAAGGTACTGTGAGAAAAGATGGCTCATTCATGGATAAATAAAGAATTTAAGAATGGAAGCAGATTGAAAGAGGAAAAAAAAGTCCACAAAGATTAGTGGTAGTATAAAAGATTGGAAAAATTTTAGAAGTCGATGACACAGTTACTCAGTGTTAGCACTGCTGTTTACAGCACCAGGGACCCAGGTTTGATTTGCCCTTGAGCAACTGTCTGTGTGGAGTTTGCACATTCTGTCTGTGTTTGCATAGCAGGCGCTCCAGTTTCTATGGTGTGAGGCTAGAAGAGCACAGCAGGCCAGACGGTATCCAAGGAGCAGGAAAGTCAATGTTTTGGACCGAAACCCTTTATCAGGGTTCCGGTTTTCTCCCACCTTCCAAGATGTATAGGGTAGGTGGACTGGCCATGCTAAATGTCCTGTAGTATCCAGAGATGTGCAGGTTAGGTCAGTTAGCTGTGGGAAATGCAGGGTTACAGGGATAGGGTGGAGGGGTGGGGTGGTTCCAGATGGGATGCTTTTCAGTGGGTCAGGGTTGATGGGGCCGAATGGCCTGCCTCCACACTTGTAGGGATTCTGTGATCCCATGAACAAAGGATCAAAGGATGGCTGAATAAACTAAAGAGGAAAAATGGAGTAAGAAAAAAACTAACAGGAAGTATTATGAAAGACAGTAAAAGCTTCCTTTTTGCATACTTGTAGAAGATAGTAGCTAATGTGAACGTTGGTCCCTTAGAAGGTGAGACATTGAATGAATAATGGGAAACGCAAAGCTTTTGACTGGTGTTTTTCATAGCAGAAGACACAGAAGCAGTCCAAGAATAATGGAAACTCAACAGCAAAAGGGGAGGAGGCACTTAAAACTATCATAGTCTTGTGAGATAAAGTCCAGGAAAGGATGAAAACGTTGGACATGATGATCTCCATCCTGTGGTATTAAATAAAATGATGGCAGAAATAATGGATGCATTAATTGTAATATTTTAAAGTTCCCTAGATTCTAGAATGGTCCCAACGAGACTGAAAAGCTTAAAATGTAACACCACTGTTCAAGAATGGAATGTGACACAGAGCAGGTAAGTATAGAAAGTTGGTCTGACATTGGTCCATAAGACCATAAGACCATCCATGAATGAGCCATCTTTTCTCACATCTTTTCTTTTTCAATGGAATATGTCTTTATCTAGAGTTAGGGAATATTTCTTTAAGTGTCTGCAAGTAATTCTTTACTGTCTTACTTTTTAACCTAAAACCCAATTCCAATTTTTCCAACTTTGTCTCCATTTCTTTGTAATTGCCTTTACTTAAGTTTTGGACACCAGCTTCACAAGACATAGGAGTGGAAGTAAGGCCATTTGGCCCATCAAGTCCACTCCGCCATTTAAATCATGGCTGATGGGTATTTCAACTCCACTTCTCTGCACCCTCCCCGTAGCCCTTGATTCCATCTGAGATCAAGAATTTGTCGATCTCTGCCTTGAAGGCATCCAACATCCCGGCCTCCACTGCACTCCGTGGCAATGAATTCCACAAGCCCACCACTCTCTGGCTGAAGAAATGTCATCTCATTTCAGTTTTAAATTTACCCCCTCTAATTTTAAGGCTGTGCCCACGGGTCCTAGTCTCCCTGCGTAACAGAAACAAATTCCTAGTGTCCACCCCTTCTAAGCCATACATTATCTTGTAAGTTTCTGTTAGATCTCCCCTCAACCTTTTAAACTCTAATGAGTACAATCCCAGGATCCTTAGCCGTTCATCATACATTAAACCTACCATTCCAGGGATCATCCGTGTGAATCTCCGCTGGACACGCTCCAGGGCTAGTATGTTCTTCCTGAGGTGTGGGGCCCAAAATTGGACACAGTATTCTAAATGGGGCCTAACTAGAGCTTTGTAAAGTCTCAGAAGCACATCGCTGCTTTTATATTCCAACCCTCTTCAGGTCATTTGGGAAAATGCTACATCCAGTATTAAGGAGGTAATAGCAAGACATTTATTAAAACGATACAATCAGTCAGATTCAACATGGCTTTCTTAAAGGGAAATTGTGTTTGACAAGTTTATTAGAATTCTTTGAGGATGAAACAAGCAGGGTGGATGAAGGGAAACCAGCAGATGTGGTGTTCTGGATTTCCAAAAGGTGTTTGCTGAGGTGCCATTTAACTGGTTACAGCAGTAATCAAGAGCTTTAACGGATGGGATAAGGAGTGGCTGACTAATAGGAAAACGGAACCAGGCTAAGTGGGTCATTTTCAATTTGACAAAAATTGGTGAATTGCTGCAGGCATTGGTGTAGGAGTCTAAACTGTCTACCATCTATATTGGTGACTTGGATAAAGTGATAGGCTATACTGTAGCCCAATTTTCTGATAGTAAAAAGATATGGATGGAAGTATGCTGTGAGCTGGCTGTTGAGAGTCTGGAAAGATATATTGATAGGTTAAGTGAGTAGACAAAAAAAATTGACAGCTGGAAATCATATGGGAAAATGCAAAGTTGTCCACTTTGGCAAGGATTATAGAAAGTCAGAATATTATTGAAATTGAGAGAGACTACAGATTGCTACACAACAGAGGGATCTGGGTGTCCTTTACATGAATCAAAAAATCTGTTAGCATTTAGGCAAAGCAAGTAATTGAATTTTGGCCTTTGTTGTGAAATTATAAGTATCTTGTTCAGCTGGTGAGGTTACAGCTGAAGTACTATGTACGGTTTGGTCTCATTAAGGAAGGATATGCTTCTGATGGATGCAATTCAGCAGACGTTTGTTATGTTGATTCTTTGGGATGAGGAGGTTGTCCTACGAAGAAGGGTTGGGCAGATTGGACTTAGGTTTATTGTGTTTTATGAGAATAAGAATTAATCTTCTGAAGCATAAGATTCTGAGGGAAGACATTTCCTTTTTTGGGAACTTAAATCTAGGGAACACTGTTTCAAACTGCAGGGTCCCACATTTAAGCTTGAGATGCGGAAGAATATTTGTTCTCAGCAGGTGGTTATTGTTCAGAATTCTCACCCCCAGAGAGCAATGGAGATTGGACCATTTAATATGTTCAAGGCAGAGTGAGATATATTTTTGATCCACGTGGGAGTCAAGGTATGGGGAGACAGGCAAGAAAGTACAGTTGAGGCTACAATTGGATCAGCCACGATCTTATCTCATGGCAACGTAGGCCTGACCCACCAAATGGTCTATTTGGGCTCCAGTTTCATATTATCTTGCATGGTGATGGTTGTCATCAGTCTTCCTGTACACAACACGGATGTATTGTCAAAATTTATGGCACATGGAACTCCTCAAACAAATGGGCTGCTACAAGCTGTGACAATTAGATATTAAGCAGTGACAGTTGTCTGATTGCAGTCAGTCTGTTTCCACTGTGTGCCAACTGATTGGCCATTCATCCCAAATATATGTAACAGTATTAAGGGACTATTTCCTCCTAAACTTCAACATAAAATTAACATTCACTCATGCTCCTTAAGTAATATTATTTATAGTGAACCAAATAATGTTTAATGCAACAAATAATTAAATGAAATATACTTCAAAACCATGTAGTGGGTATATATTCAAATATACCTATAACTGACATAACTTTGGCACTTGGTAAATGATCATGGTCGAGGTCAATGTGGCATAAATATTACATAAATCATCTGGAGTTATCTAATGTTCAGAAACTGGTAAAGATACATTTGTAAGATTTATGTCATAATCAGATCTGCTTGACTCAACTTTAGGCTTATAGTCTGTTAGCAACCATCCATACATATTTGCAACACATTGTAAATATTGTTGTATCAGTTATAAAACAATTGAGTATTGTATACTAGCAGCATACCTGATCTGTATGAATAAAAAAGCACTCCTATTCTCTGCTGTTCCTGTTTAGTGAAATCAGTTTGCTCAGTATACTGAGTGTGGGACTATTTTAATCACTTCCATCCCTGATCTTTACAATGTCCTCCCTAAAGATGTTAACCCAGTCAACAAAGACTTATTGCTACAGCAACAATTACTAAAGGCATTCCAACTTCTCTACTTACCTTGCTTTCTTTTTATCTTTCTACTTTTGCACTGTACTTTGTAGGAGAATTAATTGCGATCATGATAGTCATGTAGAAAATGCTTGTTAATAATCTTCTACTCCTCTGCACCTCATGGTGCATTTACCAATGTGTTCCTTTCACTGCATTTATATCCAGTAGCTCATGATCTCGAGTGTTTCCATAATGGAGTCCTCTTTTGTTCTGCGGCCAAATCAGCCTCCTGTTTGGTTGAGGAGTTTGCCATATATCAGACACTACTTAGCTCACTGATGGCAACCCACTATTGAAGTTGTTTGGTTTTCTGCTTTTCTGAACTTTGATGATGTGGATTAAGAAACTCCACTCCTGACGGCCTTACGTAGCCATAGAGACAAAACTTAACTCAGAATATTAACTCTTGTTTCCACTTGCCTGTGGATTGCATCTGGCTTCTTGATGGAAGGTAGTCTACATCCTGGCAGTGAATACCAACAATCTTTGTTAAGTATATACACTATGTATGGAAGAGAATAAGTGAGGACATCTTGGAATCCCTGCACTCTCAAGTCCCAATTCCATCTGATCTGATAGCTGCAAGATTAGGCTCAAGAAGGTAGGTGTGTCTCATTGGAGAAAAGGAGATTTGATAGAGGTGTACAAGTTGTTATCTTGTCTGATGGTAATACTGGACAATATAGGTACTACTTTTACACAGAGTGATAGTTGGCTCGACAAGCATTACGTTTTTGTTTCAATTTGAAGGCCATGGCGCTTAATCAGAGAACATATTCCCATGAGGCTGCTAATGTACTCTTAACAAACGAATGTAAGTTTAATACAGAAGAGAAAATAATGAAATGGCTTAGAGACAATTTTGAAAGTTCTTATCATGAACAGCAAAAAGATTCAATGCTTTTGTCCAAAAATATCCTTTACAGCCAATCAACCTTAGTGAAGAATCACTCCTACTTTCAGCCCTTCATTATGTTTACTGAACTGAAAAGATCACAAGCAGATTTTTATTTCTGTCCATTGACTAAATCCCTACCATCTCTCCGCTGAAAGACACAGATTTAAGTCAACCGGCTTATCTCTAATGAGAAAAAAACACTCAGGTCTTATCCCAGCTCTGAATACTTACACTGCTGAAACAGCTCATGATACTTTACAGCCTAGAGAGAATACCTAGTCTGACAGAATACCAAAACAAGACTGTCCTTCTTTTGCCTATGAACTAGACTTGTTTGTGGCCCTCTCCAGCTGTCTTTCTCTGGGTCTTAAATCTTAAATTAATAAGTAGTACAGCCAGTAAATCACTAGGTGGCCTGTCTAGTCAGATAGCTGAAATTACATGGTTTCTTGGTGATACACTGCTAAAAGAAATGTGTGTCTGACTTTTTAAAATAAAAAGTAATGTTCACAGAGCTGAAAGCCAAAAACCCATTTATGTCTAATTTAGAGCCAAAGTTCCCAAATAATAACAGCATTCGGAGCCTTCAGAGATGATGATAGATTTAAATAAGTTTTCTGCGGTGCCTATGAATCTGACGTTATTGCTTGTTCCTTGTTATTTTGCACATATCCCAACCGTGTCTTAAAAAAGACTATGATTGTGAACAATTAAAACACCAATACTGCAAAAGGATTATTCCTTAGAGGTTTTACTTTGCAAGGACAGTGTTTATGTTATCAGAAATCTTACAGAACCCATGGGAAATTATTCAACCTCTGTTGCCTTCAAGCCAAAACCATGGATCCGCCCCCCCCGCAACCAGAGTGATCAAGCGGCAGTGCACAGATGATGCTTGCATATGTGCAATCTCAGAGGATGCACTCTAGGCCATCATCAGCACGTTTACAGAGACATATGAGAGCATGGGTCTCATCCTCTGTCAACCTGGCCCAACATTATGGAGCAAACCCCCAATCATCAAGGTCCACAGGGAGGCCTTAGAGAACATTGACCACTTCCCGTACCACACAAGTGTCCTGTTGGCCAAAGCAGCTGTTGATGAAGAGATCCAGGACTGCCTCCTATGTGCTAGTGTCTGAAGAAAAGGCTGTTCGAGAACAACAACATCAGATCTGACACTAAGATCATGGTTTACAGAGCTGTGGTGGTGCCTGCCCTCCTGTATGGCTCTGAGACAAAGACTGTCTACAGCAGACACCTCACGGCACTGGAGCAGTACCACTAATGCTGCCTGTGCAAGGCCCTGCAAATCCACTGCGAAGAAAGAAACACCAGCACCAGCATTCTCAACCAGGCCAACATCCCCAGCATCGAGGCACTGAGCATCATTGATTGGCCACGATGGGCTGGACACGTCATCCACGTGACCGACACGAGATTGCACAAGCAGGTGCTCCACTTGCAGTTTCGAAACAACAGGCAAGCTCCAGGTGGACAGAGGAAGCATTTCAGTAATACCCTCAAGGTCTCACTGGTGAAGTGCGGCATTCCCACAGACACCAAGGAATCACTGGCCCAAGACCGTCCAAAGTGAAGGAGTGGTGTCAGGGAAGACATGGAGCAGTTCGAGACTTGCCATCAGGAGAAAATGGAATCCAGGAAATAAACAGCGAAAGGAGCGCACTGCCACACCAATGCCCCACCCACCCCCTCCCGTGACCACCACCTGCCCCAAGTGTAACAGAGCCTGCGGTAGCTGTGTCAGTCTGTACAGCCATCTACAGATACACGCTGAGAGTGGAAGAGAGTCATCCTCATCTGTGAGGGACTGCTGCTGGTGATGATCAAAATGTGTAGAAAAAGATAGTTGTGCACTTTTATAGGAATTTTCGTGACCCTGGGACATGCCAAAACTCTTCACTGTCAACCAAGTACTTTTGAACTCAAGAGATTGTTTTAATGTGTGGAATTTATCAACTAGTTTACTGCTGAAGACAGCAATTTGATAATGACAGGACGATCTGTTTCTCTGTTGTTTGGGTGACAAATATTGGCCAAGTACCAGGAATAATTCCCCTATTCTTTGTAACAATACCATGGAAATTATTAATTTCACCCTGAGAGAGCAGACACCTCCTCACACATCTTGGAAGGTAGTTAATGCCACCCCACTCTTTAAAAAAGGACGTAGAGAGAAAATGGAGAATTATGGGTTGGTTAGCCTGACACCAGTGGTGGGAAAGTGCTGGAGTCACTTATTAAGGATGTAATAACTGCGCATTTCAAAAATGGTGACAGAATTGGTCTTATTCAGCATGAATTCAGAGTAAGGATGTCGTGCTACAGTTATACTAGGCTGTTTGTAAGGCTAAACCTTGAGAATTGTGTGCAAGCGTGGCCTCCTAGCCTGAGGAAGGACATTCTTACCATTGAGGGAGTCCAGCGAAGGCTCACCAGACTGTTTCCTGGGATGGCAGGACCGGCATGAGGAAAGATTGGATCGACTGGGCTTGTATTCACTGGAAATTAGATGAATGGGGGGGGGTATCATAGAAACATATTAAATCCTGATTGGATCGGACAGGCTAGATGCAGGAAGAACATTCCAGATGTTGGCAAGTCCAGAACAGGAGGTCGCAGTCTAAGAATAAGGGGTAAGCCATTCAGGACTGATGTGAGGAAGAATTTCTTCACTCAGAGTTGTGAACCTGTGGATTTCTCTGCCACAAGAAGCTTGGGGCCAACTTATTAAACATATTCAAGAGGGAACTGGACGTGGCTCTTTCAGCTAAAGGAATCAAGGGGTATGGAGAGAAAGTGGGAATGGGATACTGAGACTGCATGATCAGCCATGATCATACTACATGGTGGTGCAGGCTCAAATGGCCTGCTCCTGCATCTATTTTCTCTGTTCCTGTGTTAGTATGCTATATAAGAGATGGCACTGGTGACAATTGCAGCACTTCTATGCGTTGTTAGGAGGGTCCACACAAACTGGCATGCAGATGTATTGGTTTACAGTTCCAGAAGCCGCTGCCATGCATGAACCTCTGAAGTCCATACAGCTACACGAACTTGGAGAGAATATGGCTCCAATGATGATGTGGAGTGCAACAAAGGAATATCAGCCTTAATTTTTGTACACTGGTCCCACAGTAGGACTTGTGTCTTGTTGATTCAGAGGTGAGAGTGTTACCAACTTGGCAGCCAATTCACTAATGTAACATTCAAAGAGTGCGCCAGGCTGGGAATAATATTAGAAAATGTGGAATGGAAACAAATATGTGCAGTAGCATTCAACCATGCTGCAATAAGGCAGAAATTTTTCTGACACACTCAACCACTGAACTACGAAATAAATCACTTCATTTTAGTTCCAAATACAAAAGTGGATGGTACCTTATTACTTTTCTCCTCCTGTTGATTGATATGTTTGTTTTACTTTTTCTTTGGAATTACACTTGTAATTTTTATTGCTAATTCTACTTTCAGTATATATTTCCGTTTCCAATGATGGTTAGCTACAAAAAGGAACTGTAAATTACGACAAGTCTAATTTTCCGATTAATAAAACAAAATCCTTTTAGCCTCTAAAGAAAAATATGAATATGTGACGTTACGAAGTAACCTTTGCTACAAAGTGCATAGTGCAAGCATCATGTCAAAAATTGTGGTAATGAGCAATCTATACATTGCTTTTATAAACATCCCTTTTTTCCCCTCTTTGTGGCAAGACAAAATGAGTCACAGTGAAGCAAAATGTTGCTAGCTCATTTCAAGTTCACTCTTTATTTTTAATCATTGTTTACTTTAACTACGGTTCTTTATAGACTTGGGGATGGTCATCAAGTCACTTTTATCAGGAAATGGGGTTAAAATTCTAATTAATCCTATGTTCTTGCTGAGAATTCATGTAATATCATGGAATAGTGTGAGAGGTCACTACATGGATAATCTACAACCTACATGAAGGAATAACCTTATTTGATGTAGCCTGTACCAATGTGCCCATCACAGATGCATCTATCCTTGACAGCTTCAAGAGAAGGTATCACACAAAATTCCATCTTTACACTGATGACATCTTCCAACATGCAATATGACAACCATGCTAAGTGAGATAGATTAGGAACAGACTTAACAGTCCAATGCTAGGCATCCATGAAGTAGTCGAGGTCAGCAAAACAGGATTCTAGAAAAGTCGTCAATCTTATGAGTGACCATAACCTTCAATCCTCCATTACCCTCAAGTCAATGATCAGAGCTTGACAGAATGAGGAATGTAGGCACACCTGAATAAAATGCCAACTTGCTGAAGCTACAACAAAGGATTATACATGCAGCAGAAACAGTGTGCTGTCAGCAAGGTGAAATGATCCTATGTGAAGGCATTAAGGCAATATTCTGAAGTCTTGCTTGAAGCTGTGAATGATAATTGACATTTAAGAACCTAATAGAGGTGGAGCCCAAGAATCACTGTAAACTCTTTATTTAAGGACTCTTCTTGAGATATTTTTGAAGGCCACTTTTAGATTTCTAAAGCTCCGTTTTAGTTTTCCATTCTCACCAACTCCTTCATTAGGTGATGGAGTGACATTGGTCATGTTATCTTCTATGTTTGTGATGACGGTTGGGGAATTTGGTTTTTAACACAGCAGCAAAATTAAAAGATTTCATTAATATCGTAAATAATACTGACTGCTCTGTTAAACCTAAAGCAAACCACAATGTATGTGAATAACGTTTATTTCCTAGAAAGCACAGTATTTAAGTTGGCACAAGATGACAGGCATAAGTTAGTAAGAGTTATTTCTTCTTTTAAAAAAAATACCTGGTATGAACTTTGTACACAAAAAGTCATCACCCTATACACACATTCCACAGTGTGACAGCTCACTTGCACACTTGTCTGTAACCACAGCTGCTGCACCTCAAGCAACTGTCTAAAATTCCAAAGGCAAGACTGAAGTATTCATGACCATCTCCATGCTAAGTATATTATCCTTCTTAACCTCCTCTTGTTGTTCATACACTGGATCTCAGTGCTCCATGCACTGGACATGGAAAAGCTGCACTCTCTGTCAACAGTTTGTTAGACCTGTTCTCTAGGACTCAGCTATGCCATGTGACAAACTGTTTCAGTATTGCTACAGCATGAGGCTTTAACCAAAAATCTGGAAAATAGCCCAGATGTGTTGTCCTGCTGCAAAGCACAATCAGTTCAACTAATTACCGTCCATTCAGCCTATTTTCAGTCATCAAATGGATGGAAGCTGTCCCTGCCAATCTTACCAAGAGCTCTGATGAAGGGCCTAGGCCCGAAACATCAGCTTTTGTGCTCCTGAGATGCTGCTTGGCCTGCTGTGTTCATCCAGCCTCACATTTTATTATCTTGGATTCTCCAGCATCTGCAGTTCCCATTATCACTTAAACTTATTCAGTTTGTGTTTGACGGAACTAATTAGCTGCAGACCTAATTATAGCCTGGGTTCAAACATAAGTAAAAGAGTTAAATTCCAGACAAGACATGGTAGCATTCAATCTAGTTTGACATCAATGATCCCTAGTAAGATTGAAATTAATGATATTAACAGGAACTCAAGCATAATTGTAACCGGTTATGATTGTTGGAATCACTCCTCTGCATCCAGTCATATTGCATCAGTGTTAATTATATATTATTTGCATTTGGCTATTGAGCATTAACTGAGGCTCATTTATACTCCTATTTAAAAGTTTGGAGGTGCATGTTTGTGTTGTGTATTTTAGTGAATAAAACCTTTTTTAAGAGAGTATACATGTCTTTCTGCATTTGATACCTGGAAAAGAATAAGGGGGAGATCGTCAAGTCAAACCCCAAACCCAACAGTTTTCGATTGTGACATATTCCCTCCACCTTAGTCCAAAATGGGGCCCTTCACTGACAACAGTACAGAGTTTCCATGTACAATTCTTCACATAATGAATCAGCCCATTCTTGCATGGAATAGGCCCTGGAAAACATTCAGTCTTGGTTTGGTAAGAGCTATCAGTTCTTCCAATAAGAGCAGATCCGTTATGTTCCATGGCATTAGCATAACCTTCTTCACCCTAGGGATGCCACTTACCAAAAACTCACCTGCATGAGCCATGTCAATGTCACAGGTACAAGAGCAGGTCAGAGGTTAGATGTTCTGAGGTGAGTGGCTCATCTCCCAACTCTGCAGTGCCGCTTCACCACCTGCAAGAATTGTGATGAAATGTGCTCCACTTGCATTCAGTTAGTGCAATTGTAACAACACACATGCTTGACACTTTCCAGGACAGAGCAATAAACTAGGCTGCCGGCTTATGTACCACTTTTATTATCCATTCCCTCCACCTCTAATGCACTGTGGCTGCAATGTGCACTGTCCTTTGAATGCCCTAACAAGGTTAGTTTGCCAACATTTTCCAAGCCCACATCCTCCGAGGCTGTATGAGTAGTAAATGCCTTGAAGCACCATCACCTCCAATTGCCACACCATTTTATATTGTCATTCCTTCAGTATCATTGCATCAGACACGAGAAAGGTGGGAATATTGCCAGCACACTAACCGAACAATGCAAGAATCAATTTCACCACCATCCTTTCGAGGCGACTAAGGTGGACATTAAATACTAACTTTGACAGTACCACACTTATCCTAAAATTGATTTTGTTTTAGAAATCAACGTTACTTTATTTCAGCTCATCTTGAATATGAATTTTTCATCAGAGAGGCACTGGCTTTGAAGAATCATAGAGATTTCAATGCATGGATTTTCTGTCCAAGAAATCATACAAACAAGAAATGTATTTGTTCGTCTTTTAAGACGTCGTTAACTGTAGTGGTACTTGTAATTTTGACATGATTACAAACATAGGGAAGTGTTCTGTAATCATGGGGAAATTAATGGAAATCTGTTGAGCAATTTGTCAAAGTGCCAATAATTATCCATTAGACTTTTGTTTTTGGCTCTCATAATCACTCGATTACGCTAAAATTTTGATTTTTCCTCTTGTGCCCCCATCAAAAAAAATTGTGCTTTTGCAGTACATGAGCTCCCCCATGACAGAAGGGGAAAAGTGAATTACTAACATCACCATCTGGTGAATACACCAAATGATAAAAGATTGCCCTTGGAACATGCCAGGTCAATGGGCCCTACAAATATTTCAGACTGAAACTCTTTCACTGTCTTAGCAATAATAAAATCCTGCAGCAGTGTTCATTTTAAGAAATTCAGAAATAAATTGAAGAAGATAAAATCCTAATTTTGTTTTACGTTTGGAACTACCATGAATCTAGCACGTTTGAAAATGGTTTCCCTGCTGAGACCAGTGTGGCATTGTTGCCTGGAAATTTCTATTCGAGTGATAAGTTAATTATTGCCTTATCTGTTTTGCCCAATAAGTTAGATTATTCCATCTCCCTTCCTCCTGTGTACTGAGTGAATCATGCTTATTCCTCTCATTTTCTGCACCATGAGTAAATAAAAAGGTCACTGAATCTCCTTATCCCTGTCGTGCTAAGTGAATGAAAGAGGGTGCTCAATCTATCTATCCACACACATGCCACCACCATCTTTCCTCATCTCCCCTGACTAATACAGAAACCCGATTTTGAGCTGCAGTGCAGTGTGATGAGAAACGTACATATAAGGTTGAGGCCAATTCAGATAACTTGCACCAAGATGCATGCATTCTCACATTTTTATTCTCGCAAAGCATTTGGACTGGAAGTAATCTGTCTGCACTTTCAGCGTATTTTTGAATGACCTAAGCTGGGTTATGATAAAAGTTTCAAACATTTAATGAATCTTTAATGAAACTACAAATGGTTATTGCCACATTAGCCTTTTGATTAAGAAGAAAAACTAAAGTTTGCTGGGAATCATCAGCATGTTCAGCCATGTAGCTGTAAAATAGCCCCCTTGGAGGAGACACTGTCAACTCAATTACAGATTTAATCGCAGCATTGGGTGAGCAAACTACTTTTGAGTTGGTATTTACGGCACAGCATGAGCATTAAGAATATTTGATTGAGTTCTCAGTAAACATGGTGGTAACTTGCTGTTAGCAAACTCTTTGTTTCACATTTCAATCCCCGGCTCCTGGAAACAGTCCCAAAGTTTGTTATTTCAGTTTTTGTACTTGAGTAGAACAACTTTCATGATTTAATGCAACAGGCTTAAGCCACTTTCCCAAGTAAATGTTCTTGTGCTAATAGTCATGAATCATATTTGTAAGCTGGTCACCCATTCCGTATGTATATCACCATTCAACTGAGTAAATTCTTGAATTTACTATTTTCTTTTCCCACCTTTATTTTAAAAAGCTGTGATGTATAATTATGGCTAGAACACAGAAAAACTTGCCTGGATCTGTTTTTGCTAAGCCCCTAAATTTCAATTGCATCCAACAAATGATCCTTAAGTCTTACATGGACAAAAATCTCAACCTTGTGGAACATTTTCAAATATCTCTATATTCTCAGTTCTGGAACCAATCTCGTCTGCCTCATTTTGATCAGTGACAATACCTTAATAATATTTAATTAAATAGGGCATCAACAATACCATAAAATACTCCAAAAGTGGCCTCACTATGGCCAAAATGCAATTATAGAATTCACTCAGTTCCATAGAAGGGTCACATTGACTTTGTCTCACTTCCTACAGATGCTGATAGACCTGCTGAGTTTCTCCAGCACCCTTCTTATAGGATCCTCTCACTTGGCTTATAACATATACCCCTTGTCAAACATCACAACATTTTATTTGGTCATATTTAAGTTGAAAATCAGTGGTTTATGAGCTGTGATCATTGAAACTCCAAAATCTTTTAACCTGATACAGTATAAAAACCACATTTGCATTTAGAACATAGCCCAAACTATCCTTCCTTCTGTCCCAACTAATTTTTGCAGTGATGCATGTTAACTTGCATCTTTGTTTCAGATGGGGCTGCCATAAGAATATAGCAATAGGAATAGGCCATTCAGCCCCTGAAGCCTGTTGCGCCATTCTAGAACATTGCTGGTCAACTTCCTCAGTGATGTGTTCCCGCGCTATTCCCATTTCCCTTGATGTTGTTAGAATCTAGAAATTTATCAATGTCTGTCTTGAACTTTCATAATGACTGAGCTTCCACAGCCCTCTGGAGTAAGGATTTCAAAGACTCATTACCCTCTGAGTGAAGAACTTCCTCCTTATCTTACAGCCCAAATAGCTCGTGTTTTATTCTGAGACTCCGTCCGCTGATTCTAGATCACACACGGGGAAACCATCCTTTCTGCATTTAATCTATCTATTTCTTTAACAATTTTAAAGAGATCACATCTCAATCTTTTAGATTCCAAAGAATACAGGCCGTGTCTCCTCAATCTGTAATTGAGATTTCTTGACTCCAAGACGGTGGTGGAATAGCAGCACAGCATGAGGGGCCCTGCCTGGAGTTCTTCTGCTCCATTCATTTTGCTTTTTTCTCCCCCTCTTCTTTCACTGTTTTCTTCCTTACCTCCTGTGGGGAAAGTGAGTCAAACAAGGTGACAAGACAAGTTCCTTGTGTCAAACGTGGGAGAGATCGAATTTTCCTTCTGGAGAGAACTCGGTTGTTGAGGCAGTAGAGACACCGCAGCTGTTTGTGGACCAGGGTGTTGCAGAAGCTGGGGGCCTGGATTGGGGGTTTGGCGGTCAGCTAGAGAACCAGGGTGTGGCAGGAGCTGGGTGCCTGGATTGGGGGTTTGGTGGTCAGCTAGAGAACCAGGGTGTGGCAGGAGCTGGGGGCCTGGATCGGGAGTTTGATGGTCAGCTAGAGAATCAGGGTGTGGCAGGAGCTGGGGGCCTGGATTGGGGGTTTGATGGTCAGCTAGAGAATCAGGGTGTGGCAGGAGCTGGGAGCTTGGATCAGGAGTTTGGCGGTCAGTGAGAGAACCAGGGTGTGGCAGGAGCTGGGGGCCTGGATCGGGAGTTTTGTGGTCAGCGAGAGGACCAGAGTGTGGCGGGAGCTGGGGGCCTGGATCGGGAGTTTTGTGGTCAGCGAGAGGACCAGGGTGTGGCGGGAGCTGGGGTCCTGGATCAGGAGTTTTGCGGTCAGCTAGAGAACCAGGGTTAAAGTTGGATGGGACTTCAACTTTGCTAACATTAACCGGGATTGGACAGTTGGAGCTTATAAACAGCATCGAGGAGAGCTTTTTGTGCCTGTATGTCAATAGTCCTACTTGACATGGTGCAGTGCTTGACCTAATCCTGGGGAATGAAGCTGGTCAAGTGATTGAAATTTCAGTGGATGAGCATTTTGGGGATAGTGACCATAACTGTGTAAATTTCAAAGTCATCGTGAAAAGAGATAAGGATAGTGCAAGAAATTTAGTGTCTAAATTAAGCGAAGACCAGTTTCAATATTATTGTACAGTATCTGGTGAATGTAGACTAGGCTCAGCTCCTTACAGGTAAGTTTACATTTCAAAAAGTCTTTTAAAAGTAGTACAGTGAGAATTCAGGGACAACATACTCCTATAAGAGTGCACGGCAAGGACAGCAGGTCTGTCAAACCCTGGATGACACGGGTTATCAAAAGTTTTGTAAAAATAAAGAAGGAAGCATATGGCAGGCACAATGCATTTAAAACAGGGAAGCCCTTCAAAAGTATTGGCAGTGTAGGGAATTTCTTACAAAGGACTTTGGGAGGCAAAGAGATACTAAGAAATGCCTTTGGCAGATGGGATATATTAATTTCTTTTAATGGGATCTGGTGGTTACTGCTGGGTATGTGGAAAACTAAAATAAATACTTTTAATCAACCTGTTCAAATGTATTTTGATACATGTCTGGAGCAGGTGGGACTTGACACCACCACCACACTATTAGAATCCTCCTAGAATATCGAAAATAACATTAACCAGACATATTAATGTTAGTTTGACTTGAGATTGCAAAATGGGCTCTGTGTTGTTCACTTACTTAATAAGTACTAATTGTAAAGTCCATTCAAGTAACAGAGAAACTTAATACAGTGTGACTGACTGTGAATAGGGAGGATGTCACTTGTGTGCATTTTTCTCCCACTGAGGGTCCATGAACAAGACTTCTACAATATCAGCTTGTCTTCAAAGGGATAATGATAGTTGACGGAAACCACTTTCAGGAAGAGCTTTTGAACTAAAGAGTGAATCACAGCAATAATTAATGGCTGTGACCAATAAACTCATCTTTATTTGAAGGTGGGACAGACAGTCATTGTAAGAATGATGAAAATGGTTAACCAAGCTATCTTCCAATTAGTGCTATCAAAAACAACAACATGTTTTATAGCACCTTTAGCATAATGAAATGTCCCAAGGTGCTTCCTCAGGTCACTATACAACAAACATACGTCATTGAAGCCCATAAGGAAATCCTGGACAGGTGGCCAGAAGCTAAGAATGTCTTAAAGGGGCAAAGTGATGTACAAAAGTAAAAATGTAGCGAATTCCACAACTTGGTTCTAGGCAACTGAAGGCATGGCCACCAATGGTAGAGCAATTATAATATGGAGTGTTAGCATTAAACAAGTGTAAATGTCAATATAGGTTCGGATAGGTCAAGTCACACATGTGGCTTCTTGGAAGTAATGTCTGAAATCAATATTTGTAGTATCGAATGAATGGCTGCCCATCAACTCTTTTAATTTTATCCAACTTGTGTCACTCTCATCTGCCTGTTTTTGCTTGGTTGATCATAGCTTCTGCGTGTAGGCTCCTATTTCATTTATTATACCTAAATATTTTCTTTTGGAAACATTGTTTCATCAAACCCTTTTTATAATAGGTTTATTCAATCATGCCCAGATTTGGAAACATCTAGCTAGTAACAACTTAGTGCCTGACTATTTTAAAAGATAACTATTAGCAAAGGCGTTAGGCAGAGCAAAGCACTTTGCAAAATAAATTATACAGATTGAAATATCATGAAGCATAACAAAGTAATAACAGGAATTTCTGTGCTGCATTGCTCCAAAGATTTCAATAATATTTGTGCCTAATGCTCTCTAACTTATTGCACCTGATAGTTCAAAAGGAAATGAAAATATAAAGGAATCAAGCACAGAAATATAACAGTGAAAAGTATAGAAAGTGGCAATAGCATTACGTGCTGTGTCAACGTATATCATCCAACAGAGCAACAAGCAGAAAGAAAGAAATTCAGTTTCTAATGTGACTTTCACCTATACATTTCAGGACCAGTTAGTTATTATGACAGGTACACATGAGTATTTCACATAGAAATACAATTTGTACACCTGTAGATCCCACAAATAGTTATTGAGACTAAAAGGCTAGTCAGTATTTGTTAAAGGACAAATGTTGGCCACAAACCAGGAGATCTCCTGTAATATTTTCCAAATAGTGCCGGGGATCCTGTGTACTCACCTGAACAAAAACACAAAGTCCTCATTTACTATCTCAGTGAGAAACAACAAGATACTTTAGAACACAGTTTCAGCATGCTTCTCAGTCAATTCTGGAGTGCCAAATGATATTACTTGCTCTGCGTATATCCGTACCTGTAAGGTCTACCACCTGAGAAGGACAAGGGCAGTAGAAGTATGGAAACATCACCGCCCGCAAGTTCCACTCCACCCATGTCCCATATACATTATTTAAATTGTGAGAGATTTCAGATCAATGGTTTGGAGGAATTGGGTTGTCTTGATACATAACTAAGAAGAAAGTTCAGTTAACAGGTACAACAGTTGATTCTGAAGGCAAGTGGAATGTTAGAAAGGGGAATGAAATTTGAAAGAAGGGATGTTTTGTTACAGAAGTAAAAGTAGTTGTTGAAACTACATAGAGAATACAGTGTATATTTTCCATTTACTTAAGAAAGCTATAACAGCATTTGACACAGTTCGAAAAATGTTCACACTGATAATTCTTGGGATGAAAGGCTCATTTTAGGAGGAAATGTTGGACAGATTCTGTCTGTATCTGATCTTACCAAAATATATGAGAGGCCTTGGCAAGTTTGATGCAAAGAGGATATTTCCCTTTTAGGAAAGACTAGAACAAGGGGATGTATTATAAAAGTAGAATAAACCATCACTTAAAAGTTATGGTTAATTCTGAAAAATTAAGACTTTTAAGAGAATCAGGGTTTCCCATAGAAGTCCATGTTAAAAGCCAGAGTTAGGTTCCTTTTGACATTTCTCACCCAGAAAAGACAATGTATAATTTGGAATGCAATACCATCCATGTGCAATACTGTGCATTGTTTTACTGAAATTATTCACAAAGTACAGTACCATGTATAACTATATTTTTACATTAACCAGGCCCCATCTAGTGGCTGATGATGGTCAGTGCAGGTATCAGCAGAAATCTTGAACAGGAAGAACTGTGCTGTAAATCAGAAACAAAAACACAAATTGCTGGAAAAGCTGAGCAAGTCTGGTAGCATCTGTGAAGAGAAAGCAGAGTTAACGTTTTGGGTCTGATGACCTTTCCACTGCCTGGTACTGCAGGGAGCCCAGGGCATCACTGTGAGTTCAGGAGAAGAGCCTTTGGATACAAAGTACAGAGGATGGAAGGAAAGGCCTGGTATTGGGGTTGCGGGGGGCAAGCAAAGTAGGTGAGTGAGGCTCTGGAGAGAAGAAATGCATGGCAACAAAAATGCTGAGGCCTAGGGCACAGGAAAGGTTGGACAGTGGTAACTGTTGAGGGCAGTAATCGGAGTTGGGAAGAGGGTTTGTATAAGATGGATTGACGGCTAGAGCATGAGAGATGATGTAAGAATACAGCCCACAGAAGAAGACATCTGAAACTGGCAACATGAAATGGATGATACGTTGCTGTTATATTAATGAAGTTAAAGTGGACCGATGTTTAGCAGGGCAACATTGTGTGACGACAAACTGTAAAGGGGCCTCCCATGTAAGAAGGAGATGAGAATCTTTTGTTCTGAGAGTCGGTACCCTGTGGAATTCTTTCCCCAAGAGAACATGGAGGTTGGGCCATTGAATATTTTTACTGCAGAGTTACACAGATTCTTCATTGATGAGGGAGTCAAAGATTATATGATGTAGACAAGAAAGTAGAGTTGAGGATACAATCAGATCAGCTACATTCTCATTAAATGACAGAGCAGGCCCTCAAGGGACTGAATGGCTTACTTCTCCTAATCTACATGCTCATTTGTAACGAATTGTTGTAACCAATAATCTATTTTTTGTTTTAATTGCCACACTTTGTCCAGTGTTAAACAGTAAGTGAAGAGCGACAGATGATGGTAGTGTATTGATAATGTCAATGGACTAGTAATCCAGAAGTTCTAAATACATGGGTTCACATGCCATTGTAGCAATTAGTGGAATTTAAATTCAATAAATAAATCTGAAATGTGAGGGTAGTCTCAGTTGTTGAGGTCACCACTACAATCATCAATTGTTGTAAAAACCCATTTCGTTAACTAATTTCCATTAGGGAGGGAAATCTGCTACCCTTACCTCGTCTGACCTACGTGTAACTCCAGACCCTCAGCAATGTGCTTGACCACCTAAATTGTCTTTGAAGTGGCCTAGCAAACCAGTTGGTTAATGGGCAACAAATGCTGGTCTTCACAGAAATGCCAAAATCCAGAGTTTCTTTTTATAAAAAGACTATGTTGGCTGTGTCTAATTTGGTAACACATTTGCTCCTAAGTTCAACTTCAACTCCTGGCCTTGAGTACAATGACATAATCTGATGCTGTAGCACTTTGCTGAAGAAGTGCTGCATTGTTAGAAATACCAAGGTTCAGATGAGGCATTAGACTAAAGGACTGTCTGCTGTCTCAGGTGGATGCAAAATTTCCCATGGCTTTATTTCAAGTAAGATCAAGGAATCACCCCTGTCCAGGTCCATATTATACCTCAGCCAACATCATTAAAAAATACAGATTCTCTGGTCCTTATTCCATTGCTGTTAGTGAGAGTCTTGATAAGTTAAACTTGAGTGCCACATTTCTTACAAGAAGAAATACACTTCAAAAGTATTTTATCCTGAAACTGTGGAAGTTGATATTTCAATGCAAGTCTGTCTTTTACTATTTGACTTAAAATACCAAGCAAACTTGTCTTCCTGATGTTCTTCTCTTAATAATCTGAGCATTTTAAAATTCAATATTGTTGCAGAAAATCGGCATCCTTGGATTATTTGGGACTGTCTTGTAAACACATTGGCTGAAAAATGGAAATTGTTGTGATCCAGGCTGTGACTATCTGTTGAATGACAACAGGGAATGAAATGATGTGTCTGTAGCATGATATTTCTTTTCAATAATTAGGCAAATGCTAGCGTTAATTTTTGCAAACAAAATATGGTTCAATGCTCCTTCAAAGCAGAGAGTGCATCTTAATAAAAGAAACATGTGTAAACAGAATAGCACAACAGCTAAACTACTAGAAGCTTGTGCCATGCTGGGTACTATTGACCACAGTTGTAAACCTGGAGGAGCTGACTTCCAGAGTAAAGAAAGTGTCATCTTTCCTGTGTATGGAATCAATACGGTCCATGGAAAGCTGGCTTGCTACTTCTGCTCTCTTTATTTTGCTTACAATAAGTCTTTTTTATATCCCAAACTCTATTGATGTCTAAGCAAGTCAACTTCAAAGAAACTTCAGCAAGCACAGAGAAATTCCATGGCACAGGGTAACCATTTGATAGTCACTGTTCACCCGCTGCTTATTGTAAACTACTGCTGCTATATATACAGTGAAGATGTTTATCAGATCATTATAATCACATTTTGACTGTGGGAATGACATAATTTTTCTCTTTTTACTTGTCTTCCTTTCAAGGGAAGCAATGTTGTGGAAGACCAGGATTTGTTGGAGATTGGCATCCTTAATTCTTCACATAGACAGCGAATTTTACAAGCTGTTCGTGGCCTTCCTCGGGTGAGTTGCAATATAATGCCAATAAAGAGAACACCTCCTGTAGTTATGTGCAATCATGTGGAGGACTAATTTTTATTGGATGATGTTGAGTTTGCTGCTCTCATATCTATTACACAGCTTGTGTGGAACCTTCCATCTCTGTGATCTTGTCCAGGCAAAAAACACATGAGTAAAACTTATAGGTTGTCATTAAAATTTGAACAACAGAAATTTTGCTGACGTTCGTTTACTGAAAATTGACAGTGTTCATTGTACCAACTCCATGACAAGCACATGGAGAAATTAATCAAGTGTAATGCTAAGTTATCCAGTGACCATTTTGTGGAATTTGAATTAGACGTGACTTATTTAGACATTAATCATTATATGCCTTTTTTTAGCTTCATCTCAGTATAATTGACAATTTGTTACTCTAAATGTGCTGTTTATAAAGTATATAAACCTATATAAATAGCAGTTTGGTTTGAGTCAGCTATTTACAAAGATTCAGTTCAATTTGAGATGCCAATCTATCTAAATGCATTTGTACTCTATAACTATGGCACACTATCATTTAGCATCTTTCAAGATGTATATATGTCTTCTAATTTAATGATAGGAACTTCTTTACCAATCCTAAGTTGGCTCCTGGTAGCCGTGATTATAGGGCACTGGTCAGAATTTGTTCCGTACATCTTCAGCAATGTAGGAGTGATAGCATGATAAGTTTACCTCAATAGACTGAAGGTAAACTAATTACAACTGTGTTATGATGAGTTAGATCAAACTGGAGATAAGTTTTTAAACTTGGTGACTAATGGTGAAGTGTATTAAAATATGACGAGGAAATGAAGGTTCAAAAAGAAATTTAGTATTGACTCCCAATTTAATAATGCCAATTCTGACTCCAAAGAATGATATTTCCACACCTCCTACAGTCTTTATAATGACAGTGTAAGTGCTAAACTTTTTGTACAATCATGGAATGACAAAATAGTTACTGTGCTGAAGGAGACTATTAAACCTGTCTTGGCTGTGCTGGCTCTCAGCAAGAAGAGAGTGACTCATGCTATCTCGCTCCGTATTCTTTCTCCATAGCTTCAGTCTCTTTCAATTATACTGTCAACTCTTATTTAATAAATTGTGGTTTGACCATGCTTAACCATGCTTGACCATGTTTGACCACTTGTTTCTATGATAGAAATGGTTATTTTCGGGGGCAGAAACACCCCAAGTTTCCCACTCGTTGAGTGAAGAAATTCCTCCTCATCCTTATTCTTTAGGATTTGCCTCTAATTATGTGATTGTGTCCCCTGAGAGCTCTCCTGCAGCCAGGGAAAACTTCCTTCATGAATCTGCCCTGTTAAGAATTGTGTATGTTGAATGTTCATATGTTTGTAAAGATAAAAATAGCTTGAAATTTGTTAACCTATGTTAATCATCATTTTCAATACTCCTCTGGTAACTTGAAGATTAATGTGTTCCTCAAAACAAATACAAAATGGGCAATTAGTTTACTTGTTAAATAATATTTGTACAAAGGACAGTAATTAACAGATGATTCTCTACCTGTTCCAATGAGGTTAGATGTATCGTTTAATAAAACAGAATTGACAGTTAATTCTGACTTTAACATGAATGTATCATCAGCTGATATCTTTCATATAGGTCTTTGTGGCCAAATGCCCAAAAGCATATTTAAGCAATGTACAAATTCAAATCAATGATACATTTTTCTTTCTAGTCATCACATTGTGTGATTCACAGTTGAAGAAAACAATGAATTTCAAAAATCACTTCCACCTGTTTTTACTTTTCAGAAACTCACTGAATTGTTTCTTTAAGACATAATTATGTTGGCTTTTAGTTGACAGTTTAGCAAATTGGTGATGGTTCCTTTTTGCTTCCCAATGTTTGTGCAAAACTAAACAAAAAAGAAGCATGATATAGGGATGATGAGGCAACTATGGCTGATTAGGGAAGTCAGGAATAGCATAAAAGCAAAAGAGAAAGCATGATGAAGGGCAGTAGGAAACCAGAGGATTGGGAATCTTACAAAGGCCAACAGAGGGCGACAAAAAAAAGGAGAGAGAAGACTAAATATGAGGATAAGCTAGCCAGTAATATAAATGAAGACTGTACGAGTTTCTTTAGATATATAAAGGAGAAAAGAGAGGCAAAAGTAGGAATTGGACCACTGGAAAATGACAGTGGAGAACAAGGAAATGGCTGAGGAACTGAATAATTACTTTGCATCAGTTTTCACAGTGGAAAACACAAATAATATCCCAAAAATTCAAGAGAGTTAGGGGTCAGAGCTGAGGTTGGTGGCCATCACCAAGAAGAAGGTGTCAGAAAAACTGAATGGCCTGGTGGTGGATAAATAACCTGGAGCAGATGGACTACAATCCAGAGCTCTAAAAGAAAAAGCTGAAGAGATAGTGGAGGTGTTAGTGGTGATCGTTCAGGAATCACTAGTCAGATAGGGTCCAGAGGACTGGAAAATCGCTAATGTGATACTCCTGTTTAAAAAGGGAATAAGGCAAAAGACTGAAAATTATAGGCCAATTAGCCTGACCTCGGATGTTGATAAGATTTCAGAAGCCATTGTGAAGGTTGAGATTTCTGAATATTTGGAAGTGCAGGGTAAAATAGGGCAAAGTCAGCATGGCTTCATCAAGGGGAGGTCATACCTGACAAATCTGTTAGAATTCTTTGAGGAAATAATGAGCAGGTTAGACCAAGGAGAACCAATAGATATTATCTACCAGGGCTTCAGGAAGGCCTTTACTAGGTGCTGAACAGGACGCTGCTGAATAAGATAAGGGCCCATGGTGTTAGAGGCAAGGTGCTAGCATGGATAGAAGATTGGCTGTCCGGCAGAGAGCAGAGAGTGGGGATAAAGGGGTTTTTCTCAGGATGGCAGCCAGTGACAAGTGATTTTCCACAAGGGTCAGTGCTGAGACAACAACTTTTCACTTTATACATTAATGATCTAAATGAAGGAACAGAGGGCATTCTGGCTAAGTTTGCAGATAATACAAAGATAGGTAATATTGAGGAGGTGGGGAGGCTGCAGAAGGATTAGGACAGGTTAGGAGCGTGGGCAAAGAAGTGGCAAATGGAGTACAACATGGGAAGGTGTGAGGTCATGCACTTTGGTAAGAAGAATAAAAGCATGGACTATTTTCTAAATGGGGAGAAAATTCAGAAGTCTGAAATGTAAAGAGACTTGGGAGTTCTAGTCCAGGATTCTCTCAAGGTAAACTTGCAGGTTGAGTCAGTAGTTCAGAAGGCAGGTGTAAGTTTAGCATTTATTTTGAGAGGACTTGAATACAAAATCAGCGATGTACTTCTGAGGCTCCGTAAGGCTCTGGTCAGACTACATTTGGAGTATTGTGCAATGTTTTGGGCCCCATATCTCAGGAAGGATGTACTGGCCCTGGAGCAGGTCCCAGGAATGAAAAGCTTAACAAATGAGGAGCGTTTGAGGACTCTGGGTCTATGCTCGATGGAGTTTAGAAGGATGAGGGAGAAGCTAATTGAAATTTAGAGAATACTGACTGGCCTGGGTGTGATATATTCTGAAGAATCAAATTTGTCTCTCCATCCCTGACCTAAATGGCCAACACTGAATCTAGTTCCTCTAACTATTGTAAAAAGGTCGCTCAGTGCCTGTTAAGACCTCTAAGAAATTTATACATTTCAACTCCTCAAAACTCTAGAGAATATAGGCCTTCTCATCCCAAGAATAAGTTGGATGATCTGTTGATTTGTCATTATGATTTACTAAGGTTTGCGTGCGTTTACTCACTACCCTGTAGATTTTACTTCTGATGCTACTCATTTCCTCTAGTAAATACTGGCTGAATTATGCCCAACAGGTTGTAGATGGAAGTGTTCTAAATCCATTCTCATGTTGAGCATCAGCAAATTTTTAAATCTATTGACTCCATTCCCTGCAAAATATTCGTACGTGATTAGTTCTTTCCCAGTGTTTAATGGGAATTATGGTACATTCTGTGATGCTATAATGGCTGCATTATTATTGTCATGTCTGGATATGAAAAATGTTATTGAGTGGAAAATCACAAGTTTTCATAAATCACATTATCAGGATATAGGGACATTGTGGGGTCCACCGAGCAATAACAATCGTTACATGCTGCTTTTTTTCCTAATCGTTTGGAATCTATCAAACATGACAACTTGTACTCAGGACAGGATCCCATCATGAAAATGTTACATGAAATAACAAAATCTCCTTATATACGTTTAAGCATCTTATACTTATGTATTTTTCTTCTTTATTGCAGGTTAAAGTTATTGGTTATGATACGAACAGTCCAACATCTGTCGCAGACTGGTTAGATTCTTTGGAGCTGAATGACTATATCAAGACCTTCCTGGCAAATGGTTACACATCAATGGACCTTGTGAAAAAGCTTTGGGAAATCGAACTCATTAATGTAAGTTCTTGATTTGTGTCATGCCTTAGAAAAAAAAACTGTTAGCGCTGAAATGCTTTAAATTCTGAATGATTGCTATATCATAACCTTGTGACTTACTGAGTAAGGAGAAATGAGACATCAGAGTAAGTCTTTATAAAGCACTTATCTTGAATGCACCTTTACTCAATGCTGTGTCAGTCAGGGCCGCCATTATGCTTGAATTAGATGAATTCATCAAATTTTAGAGGTACACATTTGACATCGTTCATTAGCCAAAATTGTCACATTATTTAGGACAGTTTATTGCCTGGAACTGGCAGAAGTTTCAACTGAGAAATTATTCATTTGATCTTAACACAGACAAATTAAGTTCAGGTATTGGGACTTAATGTTGTTAGCATATGTGAGAAATAGGGTTTTTTTGTATTTTCTTCGCTTTTAAGTCACTGGCATGTTTCTTGCTGCCTTTTCATTTAGAAATATAAAGAAAGCTATTTTTGACGTATAGTATATTTTTCAAACAGTAATTATTTGTTTTTGAGATCATCCAGTAATGATCAAAAACTTTACTACAGAATTGCTTCCACAAAACTCCACCCTAATTTGAATTGTTTAGTTCCTCTTAGTTTACTATTTATAATTTTACAACAACATGAAAATCATTTAGAGTTAGTTTTGTGTCTCACATTCCTTTTTTGCAAAATTAAACCCAGTTGGCTGGGTTGCCTATGCAATTAAATCATAAAACAGGGACATTTGTAATTTAAGTAATAATATTATTGCTGCCTACCTCAATACTCTCCACCCCTGTGATGCTGATCCATCTTGGAGTGCTTTAGATAGACTTGTGGATTTTGGGCTACTTCTCTATGGTAGCCAGATGCAACATTGTCACAACATGGTTTCAGAGATGCAGGGCTGGCAACTGTAATCAGGGGCCACAATCAGGATCTGGAGACGGCCATCTCAGCAAACATAGCAGCAGATCCAAGAATAAGTCCTTACAATTACCCCGGTCCTCGTACCCCAGCCCTCTACACCAGAGATGAGCAAAGACTGATATTGAAATTTGAGATTGCAGTGAAACGAGAAGTTGAGGAGAAGCTCCTCATCGTTACCTCATAAGAGCTGCAGCCTCCCATACATTGTAAATGTAAGATGCGTTCTTTGGGACCTCAAAGCCTACTGGCAACCAGAGGAACCATGATATGATTTAAAACCTTGCTTTTTTTTAGATGCAGGTAATGCCTGGGTTCGAATCCCACCATGGCAGATGATGAATTTTAAATTGAAAAACAAAATCCGGAATTAAAAATCTGATGATAATCATGCAATTTCATCAGCCATTTCAAAACACTATCTAGTTTGCTTTCCTTACCGAACGTGGCTGAGCAAGCCATTCAGTTGTATCAAACTGCTAACAAGTCTTAAAGAAAAAGGAATGAAACTGGATGGACCAGGCATCAGCCTAGGCACTGGAAATGACAACAACAAACTTATTCCTGTTGACCCTGCAATTTCCTCCTCTCTGACACCTGGAGCTTGTGCCAAAATTGTGAGAATTACAAACCAGTCAATAAACAGCCTGACAGTGTAATATTCACAATCATCCCTGACAGACAATGTGCCAGGCACCACCATCACCTTCTCTGGATATGTCCTGTCCCACTGGCAACACAGAACCAGCAGAGGTGGCAGCACGGTGGTATACAGTTGGAAGGGAGTTGCCCTGGGAATCCTCAACATTGACTTTGGATCCTGTGAAGTCTCATGGCTTCAGGTTAAACATGGACAAGGAAACCTCCTGCTGATTACCACATGCAGTTTTCCCTCAGCTGACAAATCAACGCTCCTCCATGTTGAGCACCTCTTGGCAGAGGGGGGATTAAAGTGGCAAGAATACAGAATACTCTGAGTTCCTGTACTCCCTCCTAATGGCATTGTGGGTCCACAGACTAATCCTAACCTACTTCTCTCCTGAAATTAAGAGAAGGGGTGTCAAAGATTGAATCATCTTAATCAAACACCACATAGCAGTTTACAGAAATCTGAATTGCGCGACAAAATGTGTTCCAAACATACATGGCCTGCAAGGTATTGAATAAGCAGTTGGGTTCCACCCTTGTCAAATGACTATCCTGATCCAGGAACATGGTGGTGCCTGACAGACTAGCCCTCTGTGAATGATGGATGATTTCCAGGATCAGGCAGAGTTTGTTGCAGTTTAGATCAGCCTGGGATTATGAGGACTGGTTAGGGTGGATCAATGTCAGCCAGAATGGTACCAAGACAACAGCGGAATGTTTATGCAGAGATATTTGAAGTAAATGTTCACTGTTCTAAAATGTGCATTCCAAATGTACGTGCTCGGATGTTTTGCAATAACATGATAAGCAAACAGTGTGGATGATAAATCCAGAAGGATTTACTGAGAGACAGGAGAAACATTACATCCCTGGAGGTGACACAAAGAGAACCAAGCCACAGTGATGATCCCTGGAACCTTCCATGTTTGTCACCTCTCTGGTGTCCCACTTGGATTGAGTTATGAGAAATGTGGAGAAAACTGCAAAGCAGACAAATGGCACAGGATTTTAGTATGTTGGATGAGGTATTCAGCTAAGTGATCTGGAAGAGGCAATGCAAGTGCTACTTCAAGAAATGCCATGGAAATAGGGCAAGGGAACATAATTTTTTACGGTGAAAGGTGAATTTTGACGCCGTTACCTGGATATTCCTTCATAGAGACTGATTAATACTGTTGGAATGATTTTCTGATAAGGCAGTGAAAATGGATATTTTGGAGGCAACTTGAAGATAGTTGAATGCTGTGATGTTGAAGCTAGGTTTATTTTTGGATGGAAAGGTTAACTTAGTCTGATGATTTACATTTACTCTTGTGATCTACTGAAAACAATCAAGTTGTTATCGGCCAATCCACAATGTTGTGGGGTATTTGGTGGCTCAGGGCCATTTCTTTGGGCTACAGGATGACAGATAGAAACTGCACTACCTTCCCAGAAAGAAAAAACACTGGGAAATGACTCAAATTAGTCTGACTCTTTGTGTATACCTGAAAATGGAACTCCTGTATGACCAGGATGTTGATTTACAAGTTTTCATGCTTTCAGCCCTCTATCTCCACATGATTAAGTCCATAGACAGCATCCTGCCCCGTTAGCAACCCTCAAATGATCACTGAGGGGCTTACTTCAGGATGTCATCTAACTGCCACTGAGTATTCACCAAGCAATGGATGGAGGGTGAGTGCTTGCCATACAGGAAGTATGACTTGATAATCCTATGAGCACCTGGGGCAGGGGCTAGGGTCTCTAGTTCAATGATACTCAGTTCTTGATTGAGAGACCTGGCATGAGAAAAAGAATGTTTTTGACTGAAAGCCATTCCTTGCCCTTAACACCAAAGATCTCTCACAACCCCTCCCCCCAACCCCTCACCCCATTCAACCCTTCCCTTCTGCAACTGTTCACCTGTCCCTGTGTTACCACCTTCCCAGTGGCATTACTGGCCTCTGATTTGTTGGCAGTTCTCAGAAAGCTGGTCTCGATATGGGTAAAGGTCCATCACAAGTCTGTGAGGTGACTGGCACTAAAGGTGACAGGCCTTCTCACAAAGAGGTATTTCAGAGACTTTGTCAGCTCTCCACCCATTGGCCAAGACCATTTTGCACAAAATTCCAACTAATGTCTTGATTAAAAATTTAGATTTGCAACTTGGTATTTTTTCTAATGCTCAATCATAGAAAGCAAAACAGTTTAGTTCTGGAAATTCTGGCACTATGCCTTCGCTGTCTTTTCGGTTCATGCAGTGCTCAATCTTTCATCCATTATTCAACATCATTTATTTAATTTATGCATTATTGATGCATCTTTGAAATCAAAATGTGCCTACCTCAAAGTAAGTGGTAAGTAAAGTAGAATTGATCATTCTTGGGGGTAACTTTCATCTTCGACGCTTGGGTGATCCATTGCTTGTTGACCCCATTATGGAGCCATATGATTTTCATTACTCTTGATTTATTTTGCTGCATTTTGCAGAGAATAGTATTCCCCATGTGCATGACGTAAAGGATGTTCAGTCTTTAAATTAATAAGATATGTGTAAACAATGTTGAAAAGAAATATGTTTGCTCAGACATTTGTTGATTCCACGGGGTTAGGTAGTGCTGCAGGCTGCTAACTGTGTGACCCACACAGCATCCTTCCTTGATATCATTGAAGACCATTATGTGAGCTACTACTTGTCGACAGGATATCAAAATCTGCAGAGTGCCAATTGAAGTGAATAAATGTTTCCCCCTGTGCGTTATATCACCTTCAAGCATATTGGGCAATATGCATCAACTTGCTCTTCAAAGGAGACTTCCGTTTTGTGGTTTGTCAAAACCGACCAAACATTATACAAAACAAATATAATCTTTTCCAAATTACTTTGGCTGTTTCTTTGAGCTGTTTCTCTTCATATGAACGTCTTGTCCTCAGTAATGGTTTCAAAGTTTAAGTATTAGGCTTCCTCAACTACAAACTGATTATGTTGTTTACCAAATGCAAAGCCGAAAATGCTGTATATTCACTTTGTGAGAACTATATCTTGCATTAACATGCTATTAGCTGATTTGGGCACTTGGTGGTGCAGTTGCCCAAGTAACTGAGCAACTCGTAGCAAGTATAATTGAGTGACTCAGTGATGTGAAACAATGGAGTCATTTGGTTGTGAAAGGATGGTATTTGTGATCAGTGTAAAGAGGAAAGAAATGAAATTATGATGTGTACAAGATTTTACACTGACTTTCCACTGGAAATTGCTTTAAGTTTGTATTCACACAATTTAAGCTGAATTTACACACGTTTCTTTCTTACACGCTGTTTTTACATGTCAGATCATATAAAATCATTAGTCGAGTGTATGGGCTGTTCCATTTTCTCAGAATAAAAACTGGCATTGGCCTTGGGCCATTGGAAGACGTTTTGTGTTTTGTCCATTTTGCTTTCTTAATGTATGTGATACTCACACGTGCTGAAATGGCATGAGTAAATAGATGGTGAGTAATAAAATCATACGTTTTTGTCCAATATAAGGGTAGAATGAAAAATGTCATAGGATGATTCATAAAGAAATCAGAAATTGCAAGGAATATCATGGATTTATTTATAAATATCTTTCAATTTATTTTAAGGGGGACTCTACATAGTAGACTTTTCTCATCCACCTGTTCAGAGATGTTATTACACACCTCTATAACAGATGGAACTTGAATCAGTGAAGAATTCAATGAAATGTTGCCCTTTGAAAGCCTGTGTCATATGTAAATAACAGCTTTTTAAAAATTGAGTAGTTTGCAGCTAAATATACAAGGAAAAAGACACTAAATATAAATACTTAATGAAAGTCACAGAACAACTGAATTATTACAGCTCCTACCAAGTAAAGATCATGTTGTAGCTTTTCTAGAATTGTTCTCTCATTTGTAAAAGATTGCAGGAGTAAGATTGGACTTGTGTGTAGAGGTAGCAGTACATGCAAAATGGTCCAATTTAAGGCGTGAACCCCTCGTCTGAATGACATGAGTATTGTAACTAATGTTGTATTGTTTTGGGTGATGTAGACATGAGAGCAGTGTTGGATAGCAGGGGGTAATGGGAACTGCAGATGCTGGAGAATCTGAGATGACAAAGTGTGGAGCTGGATGAACACAACTAGGCCTGAAACATCAGCTTTTGTGCTCCTAAGATGCTGCTTGGCCTGCTGTGTTCATCCAGCTCCACACTTAACTATCTTGGATAGCAGAGGCTAGTTCACTTGCAATTAATGACCATTTAAGTATTTATATAGTAGATAGGGAGGACTCCTAAGTAATTTTCAAATTGTAGATTGGGACAATGGACAGTTCGGTGCATATTAGAATACTAGTGTTGGGAGCAATGTTGAGAGAGAGTGTGAGTATGTCTCTGCTAGGGTGGAACAGTCACTCACAGGATTGATTTAGTGCTGTCTCATTGGCTGTTTGGTCATACGCTTGCACCATGAGTGGCTAACCATGTGAAGTCCTGCCTGCTCTATTCGGCAAACCAAGCCTGGTTTGTGGTTTGCCTTTTGAGTGTTGCACTCTGTAGTCAGTTCCTGCCATCTAACAGCTCCCAGTGGCACCGACCTCACCTCCTGCCCAGTTAGGAGATCAGAACTTTCAAAGAATGTTGTGGCATCAAAAAAGGTTTGAGGTGGATTCGCAACCTGGATTAAGTAGAGTGCGAGTATCCTGATCCTGATTGGGAATCAAGGCCCTGCCCATGTGTATGATCTTTTAATTTGGCTGAATTAAATTGATATTTCACTGTGTTCTATAATTTGTTGTTTGGTTCCTTGCAGTTCTCACCTCAAAAATCATAATTGTTAAAGTGCAGGAGGCCATTTGGCCCCCTTTTGGGTCAGCACTGCCTCTCCAAATGAGGAATTCACTGATTGCCACATCACAGCACTGCCCTTATCAACTGTTTCTCTTCAAAACGTTCTAGCAAGTTATTTAGGTATACATCATTCTCAAAAAAAACCATGCTCACTTTTGTTGACAAACCTGCATGTGACAATTAATTTTGTCCCAAACTAGACATTTTCACACCACCGAAGTGAAACTGACTGGCCTGTAGTTGTTAGGCTTAAAACACCTTTTTCTGAATAGAACTATAATATTTGCATTCTCCAATCCTTTTATAGGCATACAAGTACTAAAAGGATGGTAAAAGGAAAAATTGGAATTTTTTTTACCTAAGGTCCCTTCTATTCCAGCAAGCCATAAAACATTGGGAAGCGTTCAGAATTGCTGTCAATAAATTTTGCACAGCTCAGATGGCCAGTAAAACTTGTAACAAACCTGTTTGTTCAGTTCTGGAGAAGTTACAAGGTAGTTAAGTCATATAAATTACTATGGATAGTTAATCACTGCACTGTAGGCAATGTGTCACATCACAGCTTACTCAGACAGAACACCTTTTTATAGAATCATAGAATCCCTACAGTATGGAAGCAAGCCATTCGGCCCATCGAGCCCACCCTGAGCATGCCACCCAGACCACTCTCCCATCCTGTAACCCTGCATTTCCCATGGCCACTCTGCCTAACCTGCACATCATCTTCTGTGAATTTTTTAAATAAAGTTACAATTTTAGAAAATTGGATACAATGCAGGATAAGTGAACTGTCATGATACTGCTGAGAATACTATAATTTAACCTTATTTTTAATTATTAACAACGCTACAATTTCTGTCTATTTCCAGAAACGAATTGTTATCTGGTGATCCTGTCAAAAATACCTTTAATTTCTGTCACTGCTAACTCATTTCCTATGTTTACATGTGATGTTGGATTGGCAGCAAACATTATCTTCTACTTGATACATTATAAGTTAACTAAAGATGCGGCTCACTGTCACGTGTTTAAAAAAGACCTATTATCTAGTTAAAATCAATTGTACTTTTAGCATTGACAGCAATTATTAGGTGTCATTTTTCTGGACATTTTAAAATGGAGAATCTGTAAATGGTTGCTATGACAGCTGGAAGTTGCTATGGTAATTGTAGCAGAGCAAAGAACACTTTCATTACCAAATTCCTTCCAAATTTACGGCATTCTTTCAGAATTGCTCTCTGCACAGAATAAAAAAGCTCAGATCCGAGCTAAATGAAAATATCAGCGTTCCAACGTCCCTGTGTCTTATTTTAAACAAAATAGTGCATTTCTGTTCTTTGGCGTACTGCTCTGTCTCCTGTGTTATGTAATGAAAGGGTCATTGGGAATTCTTGCATGCCTCTGTTAAACTAATCCAATCATTTCGAGTGTCTTCATTGGCTGTACGAGGCGAGCCAGCTCAACCGTGCAGCAATCGGTGTTAAATCCTCTCCACGTTGGTTGTGGAAGCATTTGAATTGTCCACCATTTAAGGGGTGTTTGTGGGAAGTTGGGTTCTTGGATTGATGGTCCTCGTTCTAGGGTATTCGTAGCACGTCTTGCAGTTTCTGCGAGGCTTTTTTTTGTTTTAAAAACTGGGGATAGGAAATTGACATTTCTTGTTCCATTCAACCAATCAAGCTTTTAAGGCACTAAGAAACCAGAAAAATAAAGGCTACAAATGTGCACATTTGTTCTCTCAATCACTGCGAGCAAAGGTTTCTGGTCATATGAATCAGAGGCTTGTCTCTCTCTATGGCAGAATATCTATCGGAACGTGACTGCAAATAAAGGCAAGAAATACATTCCGAAAAGTCTGTACTGATAGTGAATTGATAGACTTGTTATGGCAGTAAAACCAGTGCAGGGCTGGCTCACTGTTGACCCTTAATTAGAACAACGGTATTTATGGCATGAACCTTTTTGTCAGAATAAAAGAAAATGCAAATCTGATTTTCCTTTGGCGTGGAGTGACGCATTAGAGGGGGCAAGTTGCTCAGAAGGCTGGGATCCGACTGCAGATCTCTGCTGTCTGCGAGAGGACTGAGAAATTCTGCATGTTTGCACCAGTGCATTAGGGGCTAGGTAAGTCGGATAAACCATTTACTTCGGAAACTGAGAGGTGCTTAATTGCAATTAATGATCCGTAAGATAGAAACGTGGAGAGAGTAAAAGACAGATTTGCAATACTAAGAGCAGGGAAAACGCTTTAACTGACAACAGCAGATGAAAGATTTGAACTTGCAGTTAGCTTTTCTTATTATTTGTTTGTTTTATTATTGCTTCTTTGTATTTTTCCTGTTTAAGCGAAGCTATGCAAAATCCCAGCTGTGTTTATCTGTAGTGTGTACGTAAATAACGCATCATTGTTTTTACGCTTTCTGCCCGAAGGCACAACACACAATGTGAGCGCTGATCATATACATCTTTCACAACTTCACCTTCTGTCATACATAGGAAAATCATTTTGCATATCTCGAGAGTAGTTAAGTAGTTCAGTCTGCAAATAACACGGGGAATGGAACAATACGATGTGCAGCTTTGCCTATAATAGGTAAAATAAATTCGCTGTAAAAATAATCGCCGTAAATAATATCATATTGATTAGACCTTTAGCGTAAGTAGACTTGCAGGTTTTAACCTAGTTCAGAGACCAATCACTGCAACTCTGCTTTGATGCATCTCTCTTTCAATGAAGCAAAAAGGAGTTCTGGAATGTATCATCTAAAGACTGGAATACAGCAGCATTAGTGTGAAATGAAAGCATTGTTACTTTGAAGTAAACGTTAAATATAGTGTCTGCCACTGCATGACGTACTGAAGGAGTGACTGCAAATAATTTAAGTATAAATGTAGGAAAAGTTAGTTAATGCACAGAGTGTTGATGTTACATTTTGGTAGTTGATCCACTGACTTGGGAATTTGCGTAAGTGATTAAAATTCGTATCAACGTGAATTGTGTGTAAGGGTTTTCTTAAAGGAAGGTTGCATTTTCTAAGCTCATTTAACCAGTGTTCATTTGGCAAAGACTTTCAAGTCCAAATCTTTTCCTTTAAATAATTCAATCGTATACATTCTGGGTGTTTTTAATGAGTATTTTACCAATTTCAAGATTGGTAATGTATTCCTTATTAAGTAAAGCTCACATTGAACAGACTTGAGAGTGCAATCAGAACAACAGCCTGAGGTTAGACACCTAGATACATTTGCTGCCACAGGACCAATGTCTAAGGAGATCAAAAGTGTGAAGAAAGTGGAACAAGGAAAGGAAGTACATTGTCAAAATATGGAAAAAAATACAATGTCAGTGAAGGAGAGCTGTTTTATTATGAAACACCTACAATTCCTTTGACATTATATGATTGCAATGTTAATGGTGCTGTCAGTAAAGACTATGGGAAATTGCTATTTGTGTAATCTACAAAAACCGCATGCCAAAGTTGAAGGAAAATTTTTCCCTATTCTAGTGAGCTGTTTCAAAATTTCACACAAAGGCACAAAAACTATTTTGTCAATTTTCTAAAAGCTGGGTCAAAAAAATGTCGTTTCTTGTGTCACCTTTAAGACCAGAGAGGGATAGAGAGAAAGTGAAGTTTAAGGAGGGATTTCCAGAACTTGAGTTATCGATTGCTGAAGGCACAGCAGTCACTGATGTAGAGACTACAGAAATGGAGGCAATAAGACCATGGAGGGACACCTAACTGCCCCCCACTGGGCCCTATTGCATTCAGCGATTTTATGCAGGTCCTGAGATCTGTGGGACAATGGTATGTTCCTACCTCTGTGTGAGGAGGCCTGTGTTCATTTCAGACCTGCTGTGACCTCTCGACAGGTCCTTCTGCTCCTGCACCCCCTTTGGACCCTTAATTTTGTGATTTTCCGACCAAGATGAATAACTTTGCACCTCCCACGTTGAATTTTATCATTAAATTGTTTGCACGTTTCACCAATCTGACCCTTTTGACGTTCTACACTATCTCTCATAGTTCATAATGCTGCAATACTTCCAGGTTTTGTATCATCCACAACTTTTGAAATTATGTCCTGTGCACCAAAGTCTATGCCATTGAATGTCTATTATGGAGAAGATGGATCCTAATACTAAGCACTGGGGTGCCCCACTGTAAGCTGTGACACTCCAGTCTGAAAAAACTACAATTTATAACAGTGTTTCCTGTCAGTTTTATATACATGATGCTACAGTTCCTTTTATTCCATGAGTTGTAATGTTGGTCAGTATAGGCTTTTGTGCAACAGTTTGTCAAATGCCTTTGGAAGTCCATGTACACCACATCAACAGTATTGCCCTCGTCAACACTCTCTATTGCCTTTGTTACCTCTGTTTGCCAAAGTGGCCTTTAATTTTGTCCCAAATTGCTTCTACAAACCCTCTTTTCCACACCATCCACATAGCATCTCTCATGCACAGACAAATACGCATAGCCTAGTCTGTTGTTGCTGGATTGTCTTGACATTCCATATGAGTACGTTTGTGACATTTAAACTCTGCAATTTTCGAGTACATTCAACCCTCCTCCCATGAGCCTAAGATCAATTGGAAGATTATTACCATTGCTTCTGCAATTTCATCATTTTTCACTTCTTTTAGCATCTTTGGATGCACCTCATCTGGCCCTGGTGTCTTATCAAGTTTCAAGTTCAGACAGTCTATCCTTATCCTTATCATTTGTACCCTTCCAGTGTCTGAACCAGCTCTTCTTCCAGCATGGACACGAACATCTTCCTTGGTAAACACATGCAGTGTATTAGAGATAATGGGAACTGCAGATGCTGGAGAATCCAAGTGTATTCATAGAGTACTGCAGCTACACCCCCTGTTTCAGGGAATAAATTCCAACACGTGGTCCCTGATTTACAAACATACAGGGGTGTAATTTGAAGATCTGACATAGCAATGTTTTGTATACTTACAAAAGGCTATTTTGTATTGTCCTGCATTCTGTTTCAACTCGTGTATAAATCAACTTGTGAACGGACCAGAGGACAGAACCTGTTCGCAACCCGGAACAGCCTGTGTTTTGGTCCCTAATCAACCCACACCATCTTCTATCAGCCTTTTTTACTATTCATAAGGTTGAAGATTCTCAGATTCCCTTTATGTTAGCAGCCAAGTGCCTGGCTGTTCCCTGAACTGTCAAGTGCCCCACCATTTTGCCCTTACAGTTTTCTTCGTGCCTCTGTGCAGTTGTGCTTCCATGGTGCCATGATTTGGCTCTGGCTGAGCTCTGTCGATAAGCCATCACACGCACCAGTATTCAGAACTGAATAACATTGCCCAACTCCAGGCCTTTGCCAGTTCGTCTGCAACTTCAAACCTCATCCATCCTTCACCCTTGCCTGTGTTATGCCCAGACTATTCCAGTGACCAGCGTCCCTGAGTCTCTGATGTTTGAGTATTACCTTGTTCCAAGTTCTGTACAAAATCCTCATTTTACTGGTTGATTTACTTTGACTCCCAATTAAGCATTCTCAACCTTGTTTTCAAATCCCACCCGGTCAGGCGCATCCCGATCTCTCTGATCCCCTCCAGTCCCAGAAGTCTGAAATACCGGCACGTCTATGGCTCTGATCCTTTTGATGATTTAATTGCCCCACTGGATCTTCAGTTTCCAAGACTGTAAGCCCTGGAATTCCCTCAATCTCTCTCCCTCTCATCCTTTCACCTCTATTAAGACTGACATTTTTGACTGAACTTGAGGCCTGTTATAACATCTCCCTACGTGACTTAGAGCCATAATTTGTTAATGTTCTTGTAAAGCACCTTCTGGCATCTTATAAAGTTAAAGGTGCTATATCAATACAAATTGCTGTTGTTCATATGAGAATAGAGGGGTAACAAATCCCATGCCGTGGAGGGACTGAGAGAGATGATAAGATGGTATAACAGGGTCTCACCAGTGTTGTGTTATCGTCAAATCAGAACTTTTAAAAAAGAAAGTTGTTTCCCTGTAGAATTGTTCATAATCAAATTTAAAATATATTCTTCCAGACTCTGATACAGAGGTTTAAATAGATTGCCTGCTGTTACACTGAGGCAAACGGCTCAGGAAGATCCTGAATTCCTATCAGTGCTGGTTTGATTACTGAACAAGATGCAACGATTGACATCTGAGCCAAAAGGAAAAATCAGGCAGGCTTCCATATCCTGATAACTAACCAGTTACCACTTTCCCTGCTGTGTTTATTTGGATGACAGAATGAGGGCATCATTGTGTTGGCTCCAATGGTAGAATAGTTCAGCGATGTGCACTGTATGTGATGGGCTGACAAGATAGTTTATTAGCAGCCTATGGAAGATTGTAACAACTCCTCAAAATGAATAAAACTGAAAATATGCACGAGAGATGGAAAAACAAGACCCCCTGTTTAAAATCACTTCCAATGCTTTAAAACCTATACTTCACATTTAGGGTTGGTCTATGTCTTATTAACAAAACATGACATCCACTGTACACCTTTCTAAATCTTGTCTCTTATATTCCGCTCATGGGAGCGGGTAGGCATTTCTGGGGCCACCTGTATCCAGCCGTAAGTCTGATCAATTGTATTAGGGATCCTTTTAGTTTCAGTAGCTCCAGAAAAATAATTGTGCAGAAAGTGATTCTAAGATGTAAGTGTGGGGCTGAGGTCAGGAACAGCAGTAGAGTCAAAGTGATGGTAAAGTTATGAAAGGGAATGTTGGTTTTATCAATTGGGGTAGATATAAAAAAAATTACAAACCAATGTAAATCATGTATTGAGCCGCTGTTACATAGAAATAGGCGAAAATTGTTATAGGCCCTTGACCCTGTTTTGCTATTCAGTCACATCAAAGATGATTTGCACGTCCATTTCCATACTCTTGTTGGAAATCCATGGCCCTTGATACTGTTGCCTGATGAAAAGCTGATAATCTCTGTCCTTGAAAACTCTAATTGACCGCACACCCACAGTCATTTGTGAGAGTAAATTCCAGGATTATTCTTATCTGTGTGAAAAATTGCTTTCTGATTTCACTTTTAAATGGCCTAATTCTTGCTGCTCTATTTTAGGAAGGACATAAGAAGGATATAGATAGAATCATACAGCACAGAAACAGGCCCTTTGGTTCAACCAGTCCATGCCAACCATAATCTCAAACTAAACTAGTCCCACCTGCCTGCGCTTGGCCCATATCCCTTCAAACATTTCTCATTCATGTACTTATCCAAATGTCTTTTAAACGTTGTAACTGTACCACATCCACCACTTCCTCTGGCAGTTTATTCCGCACATGAACCACTCTCTGTGTTAAAAATATTTGTCACTCCTGCTTTTGAAATCTTTCTCTCTCAACTTAAAAATATGTCCCCCGTCTTGAAATTCTCCACCCTAGAGAAAACCACCTGCCATTCATTTTATCTATACCCCTCATGATTTCATAAGCCTCTGTAAGGTCACCCCTCAATCTCCTATGCTACAGTGAAAAAAGTCCCAGGCTATCCAGCCTCTGCTTGTAACGTAAACCCTCCAACACCAGCAACATTCTAGTAAATCTCTTCTGAACCAGTTCGAGTTTAATAATATCCTTCCTATAACAGAGTAACCAGAACTGGACACAGTACCTGCAGAAGAGGCCTCACGGCCTCACCAACCTCTTGTTCACCCTCAATATGATGTCATAAAATGAGATTCACGAGGAAGAGTATCAGAGATAAGAAGCTTTAGTTATGGATCCGTGTTGTTAACATATAAACAGAGATGGGCTAGAGACAGTCTGATATGTTGCTTAAAATTAGGACAGGTTTCGACAAGGTAAATAGTTGAAATCATTTTCACTGCCTTGTGCTTTGATTTTGAGAATGAATGGATTCAAAATGAAGAACGAAGGCAGAGAATAAGTGATTCATTTCAGAGCTTGGTTAGGCTATGGAATGTGGCATTGGTAATAATAATGAATGTAGGATCTATAGCAGCTTATAAGTGGAAGCTGGATAAATATTTGTAAGAGAAAAATTTAAAGGGACTAAGACTGATTGAAGAGCCAGTAGTGGTGTAATGGACCAACTCCTACCTGACTAGAAATACTAAATATACTTTTTGGACTTAAAACTTCAAGATTTGTAGTCATAGGATACAGTGAGCATACAGAATTGTTGTAATCACTATACTGAAATGAGTCCCTCTTATGCTCATTATTCTTTTGAATTTTCCAAATTATGACTCCCTTTTCAACAGGAGTGGGAGTGATGCATTGTTTCATCAGGTTAGGGTTGGACAACAAGGATGTTACACTCCAGGGTGAACTTTTCAAGTTAGAAAAAATATCTTACTGCATGTGAGAGTATAGCAAGCAGTGCTTTTGAAAGGTTTCAATCAAGCATTAATCGCATAGACCGTGGCAAAAAAAGAATTGGTGGAAAGATCAAAGCGGATCCTTGTGCCGCACTATATACTGAATTTGCAGCTTAGAGCACCTAAGGATGGTCACCTGTCCGTCCAGTGGACAGTAGAGTGATTGCACTCATCATAATCATTAATGGTACTGCTGGGACATGGGAGAATATCTCAAAAAGGTTTCATGTTGCAGCTAGATTCAGAAGAGCGTCACCATGCAATTATCCAGATGCTGTTTTCCATTGTTTACACACTAACAATGTCAATTTGCATAAGATGCAGAGCAGAAGTGAGGCCAATGATATTGGGTTGTAGTTCACAGTGGGTTTCTGTCATCAGTACAAGGTAAATCAGGCAGTTTAAATTTCCAAGTGCAGTTGAAGGTGAAAGAACCATGTATTTTTCATCCGCCTGTAGGTTCACAGCATAAAAGAACCTTACAGCACTGCTAACGCAAGGTATTTATGAAGTGATCAATCTACCATCGATACTAATTAGATGTGAGATATTTAAGTCAAGCTTTGCCGAGATAATTTAAAGGTTAAAAAGTCTGATTATGCTTAAGTTAAAATGAATTCTTTAAGCAGGTAGTTACTTTATCATCGATTATATTGTTGACTTTCGAATATTCGTGAACACTACCTTTAACATGGAAAGTTATTTATATTCTTAGGAAAAGACATTAGTCTCAGCCACTCTATTTAATGACTGAATTTAAAATTTAAGCCATTAGCTGGTGCTTGGGTTTTGTTTAATGCTTTAGGAATGATCATTCTTTTGCTTTGAGCTGTACGTGGAAATTGTTGGCTGGCAAAACTCGCAATTTATGTAAGAGTAAATTAAGACTGATATTGTGACAGGCACACACAAACAATGCAGTTTCAGTCTTTATCTCCTAAGAGAATGTCACTGAAGTCAGTGGCATTTAGCTCATAAGAAACTGTATTACAATCTGAAGATTTAGCTCTTCAGTCTCATTACTTTTGTGGAATGCATATAGTACATTATACCTTTTGAGCCATTGATTTCCCTGACAGGAAATCTAAAACCCTCATCTTAGGACTGATGGCTGCCATTTGAGTAACATTTATTTTGTGTGCTGTAGGCTTCAGACCTCAGATAATGATCGAAATACACTCTGTGTCTATCCATTTGGTGATGCTATTTGGGCAGTTCTTCATTGGCCCTAAGCTGTAAAGTTTCCGAGAGAGAGAGGGACTGAATTGAACTAACTGGTGAAATGTAAAAATGATGATTTGTGGTTCACTCAAAGCCAACTTCAGTGGTCAAAGAAATGTTAGGATGTATTAAACCTAACTGTAGCATTGAGGTATAAGTAATTTTGTTTCACAATTTGCAATTCTGAAGAAGGGACTTGCATTTATGCATTGTCTTTCAAGTCCTCAAGGCATGTCAAATTACTTTTAGTATACCATACCCTGAATGACCCCTCTTATTGGTTAACAGCAGTTTATTGAAGAAAGTGCACAACATGTGAAGGGAAGCAGATAATATCCAATAAGCTCCTTGGTGATTATTTGGGAAACAACGTTTCCATTGTGGGGGATGGTGAGTTCAGATTCCAGCCAGGGCTGTCAGTTAAGCTTGCCTGCACTCGCTGGATGAGATTTGCCAGTTCGGGCCCTGGGAGTACTGCATACATGCACAGCACTGTGTCTCCAGAGGACAAAGCATTCCCAACTGTCAGCCGATCAACAAACAGCATTTGCAACTACCAGAGAGAGAGAGAAAGAGACGTACTGTTCTCACAGCTTGAGGAAACCACTGACGATGTCAAAAGAAAGGATTGACAGGAAGGACTTTCTAGATCAAGCAATGCTTGTGGTACAAATTCATAAGTTTTGCTTGTAAGCAGGTAAGGAAGAGGAGCCTTGCTCAAAAGGACAATAACTAATCTCATTGATTACTGGTATGTATTGATGTGTGATTACTTGATTCTACCCCATTGTAATTGTAATATCTATAAGACATTGAATGTGCATGTGAAATGCTGATCAAAAAAAAAATGCCCTGCATCGCCCCCTGTCTCACCCTGACAGTTCTTTGGTTGTATCTCCTTGCCTGCTGTGGCAGTTCTGGGTGGTGTGGGTAACAGTAACAAGCAAAACCAACCTAAAAGACAGCTTCACAGGGAGTTAAAAGCTGGAACAAAATCTTGAGTAGTTCCAGTGATTTTTTTAAAAATGTATAAGCAGTTGCTTTATGTGGTGTAATCAGAAACCTTTGATTCATATTACATGAGAGATGATATATGGAGCCAGAAACAAGAAAAAGTCATTTTCCTATCAAAATTAACCTTGCTGTAACTTAATAGCAAGCTTCAGCTCAACTGCTGTTCTTGTTGTTAATTGAAAATTTATCATTCATTGTAAGTTTATGTATTACATTGCAAGAATAAATAATTATACATGTGTTCATACAAATAGAAATTGATCATTTTGGAATGAGCAATACTGAAAATTAAAGCCTTCAAGCAGCATGAGACCAGCCAGGAACATATAATCTAAACTGCTGCAATATTAGTCATAGGATTAAAAAAAATTCCTGTTTCCGGTACTGTCTTTCTTCTGCAGAACAATCATTAATATAAGTTCCTTAATATAATGTTTTTCGGATATAAAAGCAAATTAACTTGTTATTGAAATGAAATTGGGTTTTTAAGCATTACATATTAATTCTTGCATCTTGTGCTGGTCATTTCCTTTTTTGATTGTTCAATGAGGTGAGGTAATAATTTCTCTCTGCATTTGAAAGTCTTTTGTAGTAATTATAATTGTAATAAATTATGGTTTTTCTAAAAAAAAATCCTGTATAAGTTGCTTATAACTTACTGATGATAATCTGGTTTTCAAATGATTTTCCCAAAATAACTTCACATGTGCCTGTTATACCGAGAGCAGATTTTCTACGAGCTAGATTATTGTGCGATGTAGATGAAGTTAGTCCAGATTTAACTCTACCTCTGTGTTCAGTTAATTGTTCTAGGCTGCATGGCATTAAAAGAAGTGCAGTAATTAGTTTCAAGTCCCTGTTAGAGTAAAGAAGGAAAAACAGCCAACGTTTCCTCTTCTATTCAATATTCAGAAGCATACAGTGGAAAGTTACATATGTGGGCACAGTGTGAGAACAGGATAAGGCACAGTTCAGTTGATCTGTTTGGTGAACCTAACTCACTGTTCAGAATTCACCTACTTTGGTAGGGTGCTGAAGAGCAGCCAGTATCATCAAACTGTGGAAGGGTCACTGAACGCGAAATATTAACTCTGATATCAATCCACAGAAGCTGCCAGACCTGCTGAGCTTTCCAGCAAGTTCTATTTTTATCTCTCAAACTATGCCTTAACATCAACCACTGCTTTTAGAACCACCACCTTCAGGAAAGGAAAAAAATTGTTGGTGTAATTTAGTGCCTTCCTTTATAGTGTCTATATCAATGCACACACGGTGCATCAGTTATTTATTCTGGGACATGGTGTAGTCAATGATCACTAACTTTATCAGCCTAATTTTCTTAATTTAAGGAAATATTGAGCCAAGTGCACCAGCCCCTGCATATAAGGCTCTATTATATATTAATAATTAAAGTCGTAGAACTGTACAGCGTGGAAACAGACTCTTCAGTCCAGGTTGACCAGATATCCTAAATTAGTCTGGTCCCATTTGCCAGCATTTGGCCCATATCCCTCTAACCCCTTCATATTTCTGTGCCCATCCATATGCCTTTTTAAAATGTTGTCATTGTCCCAGCTTCCACCACTTCCTCTGGCAACTCATTCCATACGCACATCACCCTCTGCACGAAAAGATTGCCCCTTAGGTCCCTTTTAAATCTTTCCCCTCTCAATTGTATGAGGAAAGGTGGTGGAATTTTCTTCTTAAATGATAACATAGTGCAGCAATGTTATTTTTGTTTACACGTTTTGTCCTGTTTTATTGACAAGAAACTTTAAAATTGGAGCAAAGACTACTCGATCCTTCAAACATCCTTGCGCCTTTCTATCACATTAACCTCAGCAGTGCTACAGTACTGCTTGTCTTACATCCCTGTTTATAATCACTCTACCATGACTGATTTTTTTTTTGTTCATTCATGAGGGAATCTCTGGCCAGGCAGCATCTGTTGGCCATCCCTTATTTCCCGAGGGCAGTTAAGAGTCAACCACATTGTTGTGGGTGTGGAGTCACATGTAGGCCAGACCAGCTAAGAATTGCAATTTCGTTCCCTACAGTGAACCAGATGGATTTTTTTGACAATCGACAATGGATTTGTGATCATCATTAGATTGTTAATTCCAGATATTTATTGAATTCAGGTTCCACCATCTGCTATGGCAGGATTTGGACCCAGGTCCCCAGAACATTATCTGGGTCTCTGGATTAACTGTCCAGTGATAATAACACTAGGCCATTGCCTCCCTTATGGCATACCTTAAATCCCACTATTTGCCCAAGCTTTTGCTCAACTGTCCTAAGGTCATCTTCCCTTCACATTTTGTGCACTTCCTTCAATAAACTGCTGTTAGCCAATAAGAGGGGTCATTCAGGGTATGGTATACTAAAAGTAATTCGACTTGGTCGGAGTCAGAAATAAGATGTCTGATCTGAACAGAAATTTTTGGGCTCAACATTAAATCCAGTAAATTGGTTACATCTCTTTGTAAAATGTAACCCTTTCAGTTTTTTTTTCTCTTTATTCAATAATGGGATGACGGCTTTGTTGGTTGGACAATATTTATTGCCCATTCCTAATTGTCCAGAAGGCAGTTAAGAATCAACCACATTGCTGTGAATCTGGAGTCACATGTAAGCCAGGCCAAGTAAGGATGAAAATTTCCTTCCATGTTTCCGTCCATTGCATGTTTGGGTTCAGATTCATCTGAACTCTGCATATACCATTTATGCGAAATGATTAGATTCTCTACAGAGTGGAAACAAGTCCACACCGCCCCTTGGAGCATCCCACCCAGACCCAACCCCATCCCCCTATAAGCCACACACCCCTGAACACTACGGGCAATTTAGCCTGGCCGATCCACCTAGCCTGCACATCTTTGGACTGTGGGAGGAAACCGGAGCACCAGGAGGAAACCCACGCAGACACGGGGAGAATGTGCAAACTCCACACAGACAGTTACCTGAGGCTGGAATCGAACCCGGGTCCCTGACACTGTGAGACTGCAGTGCTAACCACTGAACCACCGTGCCACCCTAAATAGAGCAGTCTGCATTATTAACAATGAGTAAAATGTATAGACTTGGGCCATATCTGCCCCACATCAAGTGCCTCCCCTCTGATCCTCATTCCTTTCTCTTCTGGCTTTATGACCTGTTTGTTCTCAGCTATCACAGTACTTTTCACATTCACAAGATCTTCTTTCATTATTTATATTGTCCACTGTATCCAAATGTCAATGTCACTGAGAAGAAATATTCCTCCTGTTATAAAATAATTAAATAATTCATTAATTTTATTTTCCACCAGCTCCCAACGGTGTTACCACCTTCCTGTGAACTCTGCATCCCTCTAGTTTGGATTCATATCGACATACGGACTTAACTGTGCATTCTATTTTGATTGTTCTGTGCGTACATTTCTTCTCTTTTTTTTATTGACCTTTTCCTTCTGTGAGTTCATTTAGATATCAGTTGACAGTCTATTAAATACATAAATAACATATTTTAAATGACACTGACACACCAGGCTCCCATCTTGTTCCTTTTGATACTTATTTTGATTAAATTGGTAAAGGTGATCTGTGATTCTGATAAAAGTTGTCTCCCTAAAACACTAATGTGCTTTTTCCCTTTCTAGACCTGTGATATATGATTTGTACCTCCCAGCATATTTTGATTTTGGTTTAATTACTTGGACTTTGTTCTGATATGCTTGTATCCATATAAATGAACGTCCATATGGAAGTTAAAATGCTGATTCAGCTTATCTGTTGACTTAATCTGTGATAGTCATTATCTCTTCTGGCTCTGATTTTCTTCCCTGGATGCTTAGAGTGGATGTGGTTTATGAGCTCCATCTTAGATAAACTTAGGTTAATTTGTTCTTGAATAAACTAAAACCCCTAAAATATATTGACATATAAATACTTCAAACATTGAAAACAGATGAAATAAATAAACCCATTTATCAGTGACAGCATTAAACCAGCTATTTGAGTCACAGTAAATCATCAAACAAATTAATGTGTTTGTGACAATAGGTTAGCTCTCCATCGTCTTTTCATCAGGGTCTTGGGTTTGAAATTTGCTGAGACTGATGAAATAGAAGTCCGCTGCCCTGTTGGCGTAAGGATATTTCATGTCGTCATAAGTCTGAATGTGTACTTGGAGCTCACCAAATAATATTACTTACAAGTCAGTTCTAATTGGTGCTGTTTTGGTAATGAATGGATAATGCAAGAAATGGAAAATCACGCTGATGCAGAAGGAGCTGTTTTTCTGACGTTCAGATTAGGGTTTGTTATTGCTAGAGAGAAATTGGAATAATAGCTAGTAATGGACCTTATCTTGGACAGATTGCACTATCAAGAAAGCATACTGACAAAGCACTCTGTGCTCAGATTCCAAGCACTAATATCCCCCTCTTTGAGGACAGTGTGATAATCATGTCCTGTACTTGTTAAAAATGTGAAAAATAGTGAAACATTTTTGGCCTATGATTCATTAATGAAATAACTTTCTTGCTAATGGCTGTATTCTGTCTTTGGATTTAAGACATAGCTCTAGTTTTGGACAAAACCCAGATATTGTAGGCCAAGCAGCATCTCAGGAGCTCCTGAGATGCTGCTTGGCCTGCTGTGTTCACCCAGCCTCACATTTTATTATCTTGGAATCTCCAGCATCTGCAGTTCCCATTATCCCAGATATTGTAGTTGACTCCTTCAGTGGGGAAGGCTAATGACAGAATGGCTATCCAGCTGTAAAACAACTACCAAATCACAAAAATAACAGTGATATCAAGGTGATAAAGCAGCATTGTGATGACCCCATTTGACAATGGAAAAACCAAATAACGTAGATGATTTCAAGTGACCTCATTCAATGTTAAAACACTTGAATCACAAAACAAATCATTAAAATGTAACAGTGATCACAACAAATACTAATTTCTGTTCTGCTTAGAGGTCACTGACTCTGGGAGTAATAAATTGGTCTCAGTTATCTATACCATCTTGAGGCACAGTCCATTGAGACAGTCCACTGTGGACGAAACATTCCATCCTGAAGCTGAAACGCCAACTGATTCCAGTGCTCAGGTTTAAGCTTGTAATGTGCTTCCTTTATTCTTACACCTCACTGCTGCAAAGCTACCACTGTAGGCATATGGTGAAGAGATTGAGAGAGAATAATCAGAGAACCACTTAGAAAGGGACAATGATCAAAATAGTATGATTTTCCTTCTCATTTGGGGAAGCACCTGACCTTTACTTAACAACTTTCCGCAATATGGGGTGTATCTTAACTTTCATATGGTGCAGACGCAGATTCCCAGAATGTCGGTGAACTAAGGAATGTACTGACAGTGTAACCTTTGCAGTACTTCTTTGACACCAAAACGTCATTATGTTTTGGTAAAAATCGAAGTGACTAATATGAGCAGAGTTGTCCCTAAATCTGTGAGAAGCAAACATCTTGAGATTAAACTGGCAAGGTTCCGTTGTACAATCGCTCAACCAGGCATTTTCATTCAGTTTCTTTAATCAGCTGTTGCTATATCTGACCCTGGAAGGTCAGAGGTACTTGGGACCAGTCAGTGGAATGGACTTCCATAATGGTTCCTTTTGTGTTTGAACAAACGTTTTTTCTCATTAGATTAAAAGAAACATTTGAAAGGTCTTTGATTAGAATTAACATTTACGTGATTTAAAATTAGTCAGGTGTCAGATTTACTGTGCAGCATGCAATCCAGATATTACATCCAAAGTTGCCATTACTCATATCACACTGACTGCTTAAGCCAGTTTCCAGTCATTTTCCAGCATGCATTACAATATAAAATGGACATAAGTGGAAATCAGCGCAAACGTCTAGAGCCCAAAAAAAACATCTATTTCTGTCTTTCTTGTGATAATTAAGTTTTCAAGCCCTCAACTGCCATTCACATGAGGCAAAGCTGCTGTCATAAAAACTTTCTGATTTTCAGCATGACGTATATCCTAAAAATGCATTTGGAGAAACAAGACGCAGTGCAGATTTCAGATTTTTTTTGAAAAACTCAAAAACAATAATATTGTACAGAAAATTTGATGCTTCCTGCAGAATATACTGAATTCACTGAGGCTAAGACTTATTGTGAGCATTTTGAAATGGCTCTTTAGCCTGGGGCAGACCTATTATAACAATCCAACCTGCATTCAACTACTGGCTTCAACAAACAGGTTTAAATGAGGAAGGAAATTTGGGCATAGTACAATTACCTGTTTAGGACACATTTGGAGATCTCACTATACACCCTCATTCTTGTTCCTGCTCGTTATAGATATCTCCATGTATTTTTCACACCACGTGATAATTGCTTACCAGTGTTAATTTATTTTTGGAGAGAATAACAAAACTACATAAATTGTGGTGGACACTTTAGAATCAGTTTTTACACTTTACTCAATTAAGAAATAGAAGAAACAGACACATTTAGCTTCAGAAAGGTGAATTTATTAGTTGTAGCTTAACACACTTTGGACCCAACTAGCCCATTCAGTTCTAATAATCTGCCCTTGAAGATGTGGAGTAGTCTTTACTTAAAGGTATTTCATGAAAATAAATAATGTCATCGAGTGAGAAAGTAGAGAGCAAATAAATGCAAACCCTGATGGCAGAAACACTCTAGTAATGGAAGAAGTGACATCATGTTAATCCCTTGGCAAAATGTTTCAAAAGTGCACTTCAGAAAAGGTTGACTCCTATTGGTTTGTTTTTCGTACTGTCCAGACGTTTACAGAATATAATATTCAACTTTTTTAAATTCACGCAGACCGTTCATATAAGGTGATCTCATAGAATATCATCACAGGAGGCCACTCATGTCACTGTGTCGATGCTGGGACTCTCTTAAAGCACCTTTCCCCTCAGTATGCAGTTTTTTTCATCTTCGGGTATTTATTCAATTCCCATTTTCAATAATTTGATTTGTATCAGCCTCCACATCACATGTTTTTCCAAGTGTCACTGTTAGTTTTTTGGCTATTTACCTTATCGTGGTATTCTTTGAATTGCAGTATTTCCACCAAATGCAAGTTTCTCCTTATCTTTCTGTTTGAACTACTCCTGACTTTGAATATGTCTTTCAGATCTCCTCTTAGCTAACCCTCTAAGGAGAACAACACCACCTTGCCCAATTTATCCACAGAAGGTCCTCCATGCCTGGATTTATTCTAATGCACACTCTCACTCACTCTCACACACACTCTCACACACACCCCCCTCCCCCCAAAGTTCTCACATCCTTCCTGATATGCAGCACTCAGAATTGGAATAGCTCTCCCACCTGAGATTAAAACACTGATTTACGAAGGATTGTCATAACTTCCTTACTTTTATACTCTCTGCCTGCTTTAAATAGCCCAGAACCCTATATAACTTCTTAATCTCTTTCTCAAACAGCCATGCCAATAACAATGACTTGTGCCTCTAAACTGCAGATCTCTCCATTTCTCTACCCTTTAAAATTATCCACTTTATTTTGTATTGCTTTGCCTTCCTACCAAGATGTATCTCATGATGCTTCACAGCATTAAATTTCATCTGCTAAATATCTGTTCATTTCAGCAACCTGTCAATATTCTCTTAGAGCCTATCACTATCCTCCTCACAGCTTACTATACTTCTAAATTTTGTAATAACTGAAAGTTATTAAATTGTGTCCTTTTCACCCAAGTTTTGGTAATTAATATATTTCAAGGAAAGTATTAATTCTTGAGCCAACCCCAAGAGACACGCACTGTATACCCCCCTCCAGTCTGAAAACCGAACATCCAGCACTAATGTGTTTTGCACCCATCTTCATTTTTGCATAATTCTGTCAATATTATGAAATGTATAACAGTGAAACAAAGATGGAGCATTTGCACTGTAACTTATAGGATACAACTATAAAATTTGTATGGTGGGGTCAGTCAGTATTTCCTTAACTTTCTCTCTGCCTCCCCCTCCTCTCTCTAGCACTCTCATTTTCTTTGGTCATAAATTCTTGATTTAAGTACAGGCGTCTCACTGAAAGACTGTTCCTGAATAATTGTCATTTTGGAACTAGGTTGTTATGCCAGGCGGTTCCTGACAGAAACATTTAGACATCTGAGATCAGTAAATTACTTTAAGAAACATTCTGATATCCTTCTAAAACATTTCAGTCAAAAGCGAAAACGGCAAGATAAAATGGCATTCGGTTAGTTTGTCAGTATGTCTCAGGATACTATTGGGACCAGTAACATCGGATGGCAAAATATCTCTGCAACAGATGCAAATTGACAATCTAACTGAAAAGTCAAGTGGACTTTGAATTCTTATACACTTAATTCTGCAAAGAATTGAACGTGCAGTGATGATACAGTTACATTCACATTTTGTACTTCATTAAGGCTTATCATAACACTTCAATCTAACTATGCCTTCTCATGCAAAATTTGAACTTAATCATTTTGCAGAATTTTTATATTTAAGCTTTCAAGCATCAGTCATGTCAGTGAAGGAACAAAGGGAACTTGGAGAGTATGTCCACAGAGCTTTAAAGCTCAACATGGTATTTAGGAAGGCATATGGAATGTTTTGTTTTCTCAGTTGAGGCATAAAATAGAAGAGAGTGGTGTTGCCAGAATTGTATACAACATTTGAGTACAGTTCCAATCACCATTTCACAGCAAAGATGCACTGGAGAGGGGACAAAGGAGGTGAATGACAATCTTGCCAAGGCTGGAAAATTCTGCTTCAAGGAAAGATTGGATAGGCTGGGACACTTTTCTTGGAAGAGAGCAGGCTGAGGGGATTCTTACTTGCAGTGTACAAAATGACAAACAGTCTAGATAGGGTTAAAAACTGGGTAACACAGGTTTGAAGTATTTGGGAAAGCATCAGAGGGGAAAATTTAAGAATTATTTTTCTCCCAGAGAGTGATAGCAATCTGTTACTTACTGCCTTAAAAGGTAATACTTCTATGAAGTAGTTGGATGTTTACGCAAAGAGCCAGGATCTGTGGAGCTATGCATTAGTACTGAAAGGTGAGTTTAGGCTGGATTGCTCAATGTTGACCAGCACAGACACAGTGGGCCGATTGCCGTCGTTCTGCGTCTATACTTGTGAGGAGGAAAGACCGCACCATTTCCTTACCATACGTGCATCTTCATTTGATGATCGGGTTGCACAGTCACATCTCACCAGAAGAAGTTGATCAAGGCTTTTCTCTAGGAAACAGGAAACAAGAAACAGAATTATTATGAGAAAAATTACCATGAATTGCTTTCTATGAACCTGCCTATCAATATGACCTCCTCTGTTACTCAACAGATGGAATGACTGTATCTTGCTGATAATTTGGCATTGTGTGGCTGTACTGTTCTTTGAATCATGCTGGGTTCTATATATGATAATTGGAATAATAAATAAATGTACTGTATACCTCAGTTGAGGAGTAAAATTTTCTCAGGCTGCTTTGTGAAATAAGAGTATTAAAATATGCTCAATTTAAATCTTTGTATGGGAAGCACGTGGATGTTTGTTTGTTGACCTTCAGATTTATTTGATTTCATTATGAATCAATTCTTTAAAAATTGATTTATTTTATGTTCTGAGAATGAAATGTGAACCAGTATAGATTATGTAACTACGTAGTATCCTCTCATTAAGTTAAATGCTCTGTGCTCATTAAGCTACTAGATACTTCAACATCTGAAAATTTCTGGAGGATCAACAAAAAGGTGACAAGTGGTTAGATGCTGAGTTGAGTCCTGTGGATATACAGGAGGGAGCTGTGTTGTTGAGACAATAATTGAGTTCAACTGATGCATGAATGTAATTCTCAATTCTTATTGAGATCAAGTAAAAGCTTACAGTGCTCAGTTTAGTTAATTTGTATTAAATGTGTTGATGGAGTCTGCTGTGACTGGCAAGTGTTTTAAGTTTAAGATTTTCGTTATAGATAACAGTATTTCTCTGACCATGTGCATGAAGCTCCAGTCCGAACAAAATAATAGGCTGATCTTCAATTACCATTAATAAATCTGTCTTTTTTTGGAGTGTACAGATAGATTGTACACCACATTGAAATTCTGGAGTTAATGTGAGCATTGAATATGTAGTATGTTAGCTGAAAAAATATTTGAAGATGAAATTACATTGGAAGTTCATCTTGCAAGTGAGGAGCTGAGTTTTGAATCTGCTTCTTTTAGTTGATTATTTGGATGTTTTTTGCTCAGCTGATAAAGCACTTAACTGAATATTAGTTATCCTGTATATTCATGTCAAGCCAATTCAATTTGAGTTAAAATGTCCTGATCTGATTATTGGCTATCACGACCATAGTGAAGGCAATGACATTGCTTGACTGAACACAAATAAAATCCAGAGGGAAATGCAAAGCTATGGTCTCCAAGGAGCTGAGTAAGTTGCAAGTTCTGCAGCCTTTCTTGCACGGTGAGTGAAGCAGTCCTAGATTTTCTTAAACCTGGTAAGGTCCCTTCTGCGTATTTGTTTCGATTAGGGTGTTCTTGTAGAAGCTAAAGACTAATGACGACCTAAAATTGCATTTCAGTAAAATTTGAGAATATAATGTGGTTAACAGTGCGACGATTACGGTGGTTTAACAATCTGCTTGAGGCAGGTTGCTGCTGATTTGCTTTGGATGGATTACTCTTGTGTGTGTGCATTTGTTGTTTGTACAGCTAAACTCATTGCTCTATTTAAATGGTGTTAGAATAAGGATACATTGTCCTGGGTTTTACTTTTTAATAGATATGCACAGCAGTAGTTTGCTTTCCTCTTTATTAGGCAATTAGTTGAACGTTGTCAACTGTATAATTAAAAATATGGATGACTACCGACATAGCAATCTATTTTGCAGCATCCTTCAGACACAGCCCTCCTGTGATATCTGTAAAAAGACACCTAGCTTCTTCACTACCAGTATCGCACAGCTACAGAAGTAGAGAGAATCAGAAGCCAAGGAATTAAAACATCATTTATTGGGTGGTTTCTGTTTTATCTGGAAACACTGCAGTGAACTGTTAAAAGGCGACTCAGATTATATTGTTTGCAAGAATTGTTATTTAAGTCCAAGGGAATAGAGGAGAGGTTTATGTTTTCTGCCCAGAAATATTATGTTTTAGAATTGCATCTTGTCGAGTTATGATGACACATTAGGATGGGGCATCATTATTCTGGCAGCTAATTCTGTAACCACAGTGCAGTACATCATCCGCCCTGGACTGCCTCCCACTTCAAGGTCGTTTACTAGTTTTGGAAGGTGTTCCATTCTTTCCTTTTTCTTCAGCCATCTGTAAGGAGTCTTACTTACATCACTGAATCTTTCAGGTGTTGAAAATTAACCTTCTGGGTCACAGAAAACGAATCTTAGCATCACTTGGAGACAGACTTCACGACGAGCCTCCTCAGAAGCCTCCGAGGACAATTACTTTGAGGGTAAGCCGTGTTTGTACATTGTTGAATTAGTACAGCTATTTGCATGGAACGTAGCACGGTATAATTTTAGTTAGCTCATCGCAGGCCAATCTTCAGCACTGGCATGTATCATTATTAGCTGCTTGCCTCAGTATCTTTCCTGTTCCATGACCACCACCAACATTCTTCGTTCTGTATGTGAGAATATTCCCTGAAGATCTTACAAGCAATATCGTGAAATTAAAATGTGAGAGAAAACTCATTTCAGGATTTTTTTTATTATTGCGACCTTTTGTTCGAATGCAGGCTGAAAAATATCTGTCAAATCTTTTAGAGTGTCAGAGAAATGAAAATCAATATCCGTTCTCATTAAAAAGTAAACTCTGTTAAGCACATATATCAAAACCCTTCCAATGCAGGGATTCAGGTAGTCACTGAGTCAATCGTAGCATTAGTCGGCACTGCATTAACCCTTCCTTGACAGAATTACAGCATTTCAAATCTATTCCACATCAATTAACTGGCTTCTCTTTGTAGACTTTTCAGGAAAGGATTTTTAAAAATTATTTGGAACATTTATGTGCTAGAAATTTTACAATGATTTGTTGTTCAGCTTGTTCTTTACTCTCGTGCTATTCAATCTTTTTAACGTGATGATAGAGGACAGAATAACCTCAAAGATTTAGTGAGTGTTTCAATTTTCTACACAGGAAGCAAACCCTTTAATCCAGGGAAGGATTTTTGCAGATGGTAATGAATTGCTGTAGCTCGTGGAATCTGACAGGTTAAGATCTATGCCAGAATCATCATCCATGTTTTCAATAGCTGTATGAAAGCAGCAATTTAATCTCAATTTTTGGAATCGTGCAAGCGGGCTCACATTTTGACCTTACCAAATGTTTTTATTAAATCACACTCAACCTAAAATGTCACTGAAGGATTCATGGAAATATGTTTCTTGATTCTGCTTTCGTGGACGATAAAAAGGAAATGCTCTCAAGGAATTGTATATATTTCAATATTCAGTTAAGAAAGGTTGCTTACAAATGTCAGTTTTATAAACACATACGACATGTCTGAAATTTGCTGGAGCAGTGCTCTGTCATTCAACTGTTGCCAGAAGGTTTTATTTTTGTTTTAAAAGGATCAAATAATTTTAATATATATTTCCACGTATATTTTTCCAATAATTTCTTTTCGGCACTCAAAACAAAAATAACAAATTTTAAAGCCCTCTTATGCCACATATGCATAGTTTTCAACTGGAATTATTTAAATGTGCTGATCGAAAGATTAAACTAAAATGGGAAATCTGAAAGAAAAACGAGGAATGGTCAAAGTGGTTATCTTCCAGTTTCCAATTTTGCCAGAGGTTTTCCTTTGGAAATGTTTGTTCATCTTTTCTTTTTCTCAGGTACTACAATGTGTCTCCACCTTTTTACAGTGTTCTAAAGGGCATTCTTGATCAAGCATCTGAAGCAAAACAAAAAGTGTTTCCAGACCGACATTAGGGACTCTCAAAAATGTGCCCACAGAACCGTGCAATTTATATTGAACTGTTTGTACATTTGGAATCTGCTTCCCACCCACTGCTGGGAACGAATATTGTTCATTCTCATGCAGACCACTAGGTGAAGCACTATGAAATGATGGGACCCTCCATCTTAGAAGGAGGGAACAACTGACGAGTGGTGGAAGAAAAAAAACCACTCAGTTTAGGTGCTATTCAGATTGGATCTCTTTTTATATCAATAGGTCAGTTGTCCTGAATCCCGCAATGCCATCTTGCAAGATGATGTATATATCGTATCTTGGATGGTAAGTCACATCACTCTGAAAAAGGCTGGGCAACATGGACTTGAGGCCTTCTCCCCGCAATAGAGTGCAAGTATGCTGCTTAATGTCTGATGCCTGCCTCCACTGCAGGATGTAATAATTTTCACACTATACTTTTCCCAAGCAAGAGTTAACTCGGAACTCTAGTGAAGGGCAGATGGTCTATCCTTCGTTCCTGCCTCGCTTGCAATGAAATGGGCTGTCCAAGTTCTGTCACTCTTTTGTATGTTGTCCTGCAAACAAAATCATCATTTCATGTACATATTGTAGGAAACATTATGGAAACACTTGTTTTAGCAATCATTTTTAAATCCCTGGGATCATTATTTATGATTTAAAGCAATTTTGCTGCCATCTGTCTTTCTTTGCAATGTATTTTGCCTATTCCTTTTTCTGCTGTGCAATGATTACCTGCCAACAGAATTTGAGCATATACTGTAACCAACAGAAGCGATATCTGTAAGTTTCTAAACCTGAGTCTCATGTTTGTGTCTTAGCTAGTGAATTTCTAGATCTTCATTATCTTGCAATATGCAAATGAGTCATTTGCACTTGTCAGTCATGAAGCTTTAAGAGATACCGTCACTTCATTTAGGACACACTGTTCTCCCTCCACACCACTCCCATAATTAGCACATGACACAACATTTTAGGCCTTAGATTTGTGATTTTCTTTGCATAATATGTTACTGAATTCATCTTAAATGGCCTCAGGGTGCAAAGGGAAACAAAGAGATAAAAGAAGGTGCATAATCCCAAAAATAGCTTTTTGGAAAATATTCAAAGTTGATTTATTTCTATAACAGTTAATCAGTCAGAGTTTTTAATGACAATTTCAAATTATTCCAGTTTCACACCTTCTGTCATGGATCTTTTCTTTGACGTTATGCTTAATGTAAAACACTTCCATTTGTAAGCAAGGAGATTTTAAGCAGATACTTTGATAATGATTTACTTTGATTCTAATGATCTTCCATAAGTGACATTGGCTGACCATTTGTGAAGAAGAACGTGCCACGTGTCTCTCTTTTTTTCTCTCAATGAAACTGAGTAGATGACTGGAATAACAGGTTTTCTTCCACAAATATATTGCTGTTGGTACTTTTGCTTGTTGGGACCGTGTGAAACCCTCACAAATTGGGGGGAAAGATGCGCAAAGGTCTCTGAAAGGTTTAAGTAAGGATTGGCTTGCAGGACTGCAGGCAATTTATGTCCACAATAGCTGCAGTATTCACTGTGAGACTTGGGCACAAATAGCCAGCAGAATCGACAAAATGAACAGTCCTATTAGAATAGTTAAATAAATCCTGATCCTAATTTACATAGCGATAACAAGGTGTAGAACTGGATGAACACAGCAGGCCAAGCAGCATCAGAGGAGCAGGAAAGCTTTTTTTTATTCTTTCCATGACATTATCAGAAAATGCAGGGACAGCTAATTAGTCTAAACCTCCATCTCCATTGCTACCTACAACTTCAGGTATTTCAGTAATGTCACATTATGAGTAAGGCATAACGTTCACAAGCCCAGCAATGACCAGAGTGAGACCATTCTGTTTTTTTCACCATTCATTCAGCCCTCCTTTTTGCTATTTAATCAGACGCAACCTGATGACAAACAGCTTCAGTGTCTTGGAACCCTGAACCGGGACTTCAAGTCTGTAGTTAAAAGATCCTTGTCTCAGTTTACAGGACATACTCCCTTCGTTTTACCTCCAAAATCTTTCAAGTACAACTGAACCCATCACCCGTGCCAGTTACTTAGCATAATTTTTCTAGTTGAAGTATAATTCAGCACACTTTCACACCCATGTGTAATTCCATACTCCACTTATCCATCTGTTCACTGAGCTTCATTCAGTCTTGATCCCGAACTGTATTGATTACAAAAATCCGTGTTTTCCCTTTTACACGTTTCCTTTTGCAGCTCACACTTTTTGAAATCTCCAGGCGCATGCCCCATGTGCTGTCAGGTTCACTGCCCAATTTCTCCGACTTTATTAGTTCTTTCATCCACCTTCAAAAGCCTTATCAACATCAAGAACTTGAAACTGTGCTCTTTACTACATCCCCAAATACTCTGTCGCACCCACTTTGTTCATATTTGGGGTCCTCAAGGCCTCTATTAACACTCTTACTAAAACTATCTTCTCATGTGATAGGTGGGATAAAATTATAAACTGTTAGCTCGCTCACACTTATGTAACACCTGATCATGTCCTATAACATTCCAAGCATTTGGCAATGAGTGAATTAATTAGCCTTTTTTTTGGATGCTGTGTTTTTGAAGTCAATACAGAAGGACGTAAAAGTCAGTATTTTGCTTCTACAAATGTACAAGGTGTCGTAGCCTTCATTTGGGGGTGGGGTGGGGAAAGACATGGTTATTGTGCATCTGTTCAGAATGCACTCAAACAAGAACATCCAACATTGATGTGTCCTTTTGCTCATTACGCAAGACCGGAAGGTTCCACATCAGCCATCAAAAGTGATCCTTTCCCAGACCTTTGCACAAGCTAATTTAAAAAACATTAATTGTAGTTAACGTTGAAGAGGGACAAAGCAAATGTAACAACAGCTCTTCTCTGGGATGTCTATTACTGAATAAAGAGTTTCTTTCATTACTATGTAATCCATAAATATTTGTAAAATATATTCAGTAAAATAATCATAGATTAGATATTTGCCATTCTCAGTTTTTTTTACATTTTCAACACAATCTTGAAAAAGTACACATTGAAAATTTAGCAAAGGCTTCTTGTGAAAATAGGCAAGAATAGCACAGTTGGTCAGGGAGTAAGTAACACCTAGTAGTACAGGTGAGAGAGGAAGATTTGATCCTCTCCACCTTTTGTCCCTTCTTTCTGACAGTTTAACTTTCTGACCTCAGCTGTATTTTTGTGGGGAGGCATAGAGTTGAGACCTGACAGTACCTTCTGAAGAGGTCAGGAGGTCAGAGAACGGTGTTGTGCTTGGCCATTGTCACATGTCTGTTAGTGAAAGTGAGTCATTAGAGCCTGGAAGAAAGTTGGCAGGGGGTGCTTATGGCCTGGGCAGGCTGGGAGAGAAGAAAAATCACCTTTGTTGGATTATCTAATAGGATTCATGAGTCTTAGTTTAAATACTTAACCTGAAGAAGCGAAGAGAGGCCAGTTTGTCTGTCTCATCAAGGAGCATGTTACATAACTTTGTTCCGCATACATTTGATTTTTGTACCATTTTTGTGTTAACGCTGAAATAAATTACCTAAAGCAGTCTTTTAATATTAAATCTGTACCAACTACTACTTGTTAGATTATTGGTGTTATGCCAAGATTAAAACTACCTGAGATATCCACTGATTTGTGATAGATTATTTAGGTGTGAGGGCTGTAAACATGTGTTCTGAATGTTTCATCAGTTTGAAATGCTTAGCTTTCACACTCATGAACGACACCGAAAAACTAAACCATTAGGGCTGGGAGAGATTCAGTAACATAAATCATAACATTAATTAATACGTTGCTATTTGCTTCTGGAACAGGACCCTGGGAACAACACTCCTCCTCAACTTTCCCCATCCCTTAGCCAAAGCACTTACACTGGTGGCTCTCTTGATATCCCCTCTTCCCATTTAATGATGCAAGGGGACGCAAGAAGGCGAATCAATGACAGCTACTTTGAGGATATGCCTAGGTCAAAACTGGAAAGACAAATGGCTCAGGTAAATTGCATTGAATAACATGCAATAGGCTGTTAACCTTGGGTTCCCTTTGCACTAGCTTGGCTTACTTTCATCATAATTGATTATTTTCTTTGTAAGTTTGTTTGTCTTACAATACACCAGTACTATCTGCTCATCTACCGATTCTGTCTCTTCTATAACTCGGTAAAAATAAATTAATAAATCATTTATACAAAAGCATTTTCATTCAGATTCTCACAGGGATTTTATTTTTCATTTTGGTGAAATGTAGAGATTCTCAGCTTTTATGGTTCATAAGATCCTCTGGTGTTCGATGTAATTGTGAGTATGGGTTTATGTAGGATCCCAAGGCTAAACAAAATGGAAAGCATGTCTTTGTCTGCATAAAAGTCACTGTTTTTCATTGTAATCATGTGTATAGCACTTGACAATTTGATCTTAGACAGCGCTGTATGTATTTATTTGATCAGAACATCTGACAGACACATGGTCGTCCATAGCACTGTTTTAAGAGTATCAGGGCCAAGCTATTGTAGAAATAATACCAGTTGTAAATCTATTTTCAGAAGAGTGTAAGGTCTCTCCCTGTACCCCACTAATCTCAAAATTTAGTACAGGTCTTGCATGCGCGGCAAAACAGCACAATACAGAGCAATGGCTGCAGCTTGTTCACAAAGAACATGCTAACTTTTAGGGCTTTATTTGCAGAGATAATTAAAGTTTTAATGCCAGGATTTCAACATTTAGTAATAACAATAGAACAGCAGATGCTGGAATTCTGAAACAAAAACCAGAAATTGCTGGAGAGACTTAGCAAATCTGGAGAAAGCAGAGTCAATGTTTGGGTCCAGTGAGCCGCCTTCAGAGCTGGTCACTGGACCTGAAACGTTGACTCTACTTTGTCTCCACAGATGCTCCCAGACCTGCTAAGTTTCTCTAGCAATTTCTGGTCTTGTTTCAACTCTCAGTGAATGATTGTTTCCTCCTTAGTTCTTTAGTGAGCAAGTGTGCAGGACAACCAGTACCGTAGCCTGAAGTCTTGCTTCAGGTCTGCATGTTTTTGATTATCAGGTTACTGTATCTTCCACACGGGTTTGATTTGGTCATAAACGTCTGTGGTCAAATCTTCAAGCCAAACAGGTTCCACTGCACTCTCTTGTCCCTTTCTCTCCCTCCTCCATTGCTCCTCACTGAAGGATACTCACTAGTCAGTGCCCAATCAATACAGATATTTTGTCAAGAAGTAGAATTCAAAATGAATGAATGAAATATGATTACGTGGGGAACTCTTTTAGATCAAATCTTATTTGGAAGATTTATAAAATGTGACAAGTCAAATTTATGCTTGAAGGTTCACCATGGACTTTTGTAATAAGAAAAATGGTAGTGTGGAATCTGCTTTTGATGCTTCTTGTATTTACAACATTCTGTAGTGTGTTAGAGATTTAGAACTTGCCTTTTCATATCCACATGAATCAGACATTTACAACTCAGAGTTTAGCGTACAGATGAATGGTGAAGACATGCATATCTATAAGATGAGAGGCATGCTCCTAACCAATATAAAAATAGATGGAATGCATACTTACTGTTGCCCCCATTATCAACAGACGAGAAAATTTAAAACAAATAATCATCGTCCATTGACTGAGCCTGTTGTCGGGTTGTATTTTGACCACCCTGTAAAACGCTTGTCTCAGTTACCATGCTGCTGGTTTGTTACATGGAGTACATAGCCGTGGCATATTCTGTGAAGGTACATACATTATATTGAGAATGTCTATTCAGCATCTTGCTGTAATTCGATTTATCTTTTAAGTTGCTTCTACATAGTGTCTTGACATTGGAAAATGGCAAGACCACTGTTAATTCCAGGCCTCTTTCTAAGTCTCCATTTCGAAGTTCTGGTACCTTTTATTGTACAGCTATGGCATTTCTCTTTTGTCCATTAAACAACATTTTGTTGCTTATAAAATGTGATGTTTGTCATTTGATATCCTATTTTGCAGAACCAATCCAAATCTATGGTAACTGTTGCCGGCATCATCTATCCCACATTATCATTGTGTTTCTTTAAACTTAATAAACTTGTGTTTGGCCACTGTGTCCCAATCTTATGCAGTAAAGAAACAATGGAATTTTTTTGTGTGGACAGATACTTGCAGTACTCTTGTACAGTTTCCTTTCTTATTCTGCACTTCTCATTAGCACACTCATTCACAATTCTTTTTAATACAATCTGCAGTGTACTCTGGTTCCCATGGCTTTTGTTCATGGTTTTCTTTGAGATCTTGCTCAAGGCATTCTGACAATACAAACAAAACAACGTAAGAAGGATTACCACTATCTGGTACCTTGCCTCTCTTAAAATAAAGATGCTGCATTTATTCCCTGTGAAAGGTTCCCACACCCAATGATTCTTTCATAACTATAGTTAATCTCCCACGCATCCCAGAATGCATGACATTGATCCAATCTACTCTAACTTTTCCTCATCTGCCTCTTTTCCTCATGGATTTTATAGAACCTTCATTCATTTCATTCCTTCTATTTTGGTTGACCTCATTGTTTATTTTGTAACTGCATTTTCAACACAGAAACCTTTTTCTTTGATGCCTGTTTGTCATCTACATTTATTCATACAGTTTAAGAAGTTTTCCATTTTCCTTAATTGATTTGTCTCTGAACAGTACCAATTAATCCAATAAATGCATTTTAGTTAATCTTCCTTGTAGCTGAAGTTTGCATTCCTGAAATTCTATTTTCCTGGTCCTCATTGATTTCGCCCAGATCTCTAACGTCAATAATCCCTATGCTGAATGCTGTGCAACGTTAAGGTTTAGGATTTGAGTTCTTTATTATTCTGTGACATGTTTCAGTGGTGTCACTGCTGCAGGAGAAAAAGAAACAGTAAAATGGAGTCTTTTAATTATCTTTTGCACCATTGGGATTTTGCGTTGAAGGTGGCGTAGACAAAAAGATGACGACGATCGGCCTATCAAATTATACAGTACATCCTTATTATTGTTTCTGAATGCATTGCTTCAACTCATCACCTCTTGTGCTGGATGTAGACAAATCACAGATGGATTTTAGGTGCCTCCCCTGGAAGGGGCTCCAGTGATAAATTAGATGACGGGTCATGTTTGACTTTTATGAGTGTCGTTACCAAAGCTGTCGCAGGTTCAGTATTTCTCTGGTTTAATTTTCCTTTTCTATTTAGCAGGCAGAATGGAGTGAGCCTTCAATCACTCTACGTCCTCCAAATGAAGCCACGTCATCTACGCCTGTGCAGTATTGGCAACATCATCCTGAAAAACTGATCTTTCAGTCCTGTGACTATGAAGCATATGTAAGTATTTCTTAGATAATAGGAATGGTAGGAGAGTCACTTGGGATTAGCACACTGCATAGTCCTTTACACATGTATACTGTGATGCTTTCTTAATAACACTATCACCTATTTGAATTCAGCTTAGCTTTTTTATTTATTTCATTCCACATTATTTGCCCTCTTTGTCCAATTTTGGGACTGCTTGTTTTTTTCCCCCAGGTAAATACTTAGGCTTTTATTGTCAAAATATTAGTTTTGATAGCAGAGAGAAATTTTGGATCATTATATTTGGAACTATTCATTATGTATTTTCAGAATTCTCCTTCACCTTACTAAGGACCTAAAGTAACTTTCTTCTCTCATGTTAAGTATTTAGGATCTATGCTGGTGAAGGAATTGCGAGGAACAGAGTCAACACAGGATGCCTGCTCTAAGATGCGGGTACGTTGTCTATTGCAAAGTTTTCACTATGACCTCTGTGCAGTACATTATGTTAGTGGAACTGGAATGTCATTGAACATTTATATCAATATGTACATTAGACAAAGATTGTTTTAAAGCCCTGACAACCTAGAGAGAAAATGTACAAGCCATAAAGAAATTATAATCCCAATTTTTAAAAAAGGGCTTGTAGCTTTGTTGCATCCATTGTGTCATTACAATAAACCCCATAATAGTGTACATATTCAAGAGTTGGTGTGTAAGTATACCAATGGTCTTATTAATCTGAGCACCACAAACTCCTTAACCTACAATTTTGATTAGTGCCTCCTGTTCATTGCGAGATCAGGAACATCGCCAGATTGGGTCATCATGGCTCTTTTCCATTACACAATACTTTATGCTCCATACTCAACTAAACCACCAACATGAATTATTAATATTTATTATACAGAATCCTTCAATTATTCCAAACGGTTTTATAGTAGAGATGTGTTTTAGAACATTCTGGAATCTTTGAGAGTAGTGGTGAGAAGGAGCAATCACGTTTTTTAAAGTGATTTGAAAATGTGGATAAAGGACTGTGCCGCCTTAGCAGTACATTGGAGAGAATTGTCTGCCCTCTTGTTATTGGTGGTGGAATGTCCAGAAATATTACAGCAACCTGCAGAATATGAATTAATTGATTTCTGCTCCAGACCAAAAAAAGATTGAAGCTGTGAATACATTTAAAAGGACAGCCATGCTGCCTTGAGTCATGTTAACATCCATAACATTCACAGGGGTGGAAAGGAATAATTTGCTGTTGGATGAGAATAAGTAATTCTTAGAACTGAAGAAAACTGGGGCTAATTAGAACACACAATGCGCAACCAGAAACAGTCATGTAAATAAAATCCCAAATAGCTTTTCAACAGGAGTTAAACTATTTAAGCATGAATATTTCTGAGATTTAGAGAAGAGCTGGTGTCATTGCTAACTTTTTCAGAAAGGCAGCTTATATATTAAAGGACAAATAGCCCGTTTCTGTGCTGAAAACCTCTAAGAATGTAACTTATGATCTGCAAATCTGATTGATACTTCCTCAACTTTCTGTCCAAACATTTAAATTAGAAGCAGCAGTAACCCCCTTTGAGCCCACTCTGTCATTTTTGCAAGACTATGGTTATGGTTTCAGTTCAATTTGTCCAGCTAACTGGACATTCTTTGGATCCCTCTCTCTAGAAACTGTTCTGACACAATACCCTGTCATGAATACATGGCATTGTCCATTTATTAGGAGACTTGAGGTGGATTTTACTGGCCTTGTGACAATGGGTGAGAACCCAGGGTTCCAGGAAACTGTCTTGAAAAGATTCAATCCTATCACCAGGGTGTTTTCTCAGAGACAGAACTCGCTGTGGGTTGAGGCCCGCTGCCTCAAGAGATGACATGGGTGTCAGTTTGAATAATCAAATACCCGATTGCATGCTGCTTTCCTCGGCCGCTAGAACTATACCAATCACTGAGCAGCCCCTCATGAATCGGAATGGTATAGTCACACAGAAGAAGCTTTCCCAGGGCATCATGGTTTCCCAACCTTCCATTACAAAAAAAAGCATATATGCTCACCCCTCTTAGAATGCCTATGTGTTGAGGCATATTCAGGCTGTCCCCACTCCCTTGGCAGTGGCCACTTCTTTCGGTAATGCTGGTCCTCAGGTTTGACTGGTGGCGAGGAAGGACTGCCGACAGGCTTTAATTAGCCACCTCTGCTGCTTGCCAGCTCATCATTACTTTCTCCTGGCAACAGTGTAGGAGAAGTCTCACCTCCTTTCCAACCTAGAAACTACCTCATAACCAACCTCATCTGTTTGGAACAATCTCACCTTTGTGCCTGAGCTTCTCTTTTTTTTGGAAATTTTCTGATTAACATTATGCGCCTTTTACAGTGCTGAATTCATTATCTAGCATTGACTTTGCAAACATCAAAATTAGTCAGCCATCAATAGAGTTATGGTCATTTTGTTCAAAGAATCAGTCTTCATTTTCAAATACTTTCTGAAGAAGGGTCACTGGACTTGAAACATTAATTCAGTTTACTCTCCACAGATGATGAGTTTCTCCAGCAATTTTGTTTGTTCATTTTCAAATATGCTTTCAGGATAGAGCTGTTAAATCTGTTGAAACTGTGTTTTATGTTCCTAAAGACATTGTTTGCCAACTCACCTCTCCTGTTTCCCTAAAGGCTTCAGAGCAAATGAAGAAGATTCCTACAATTATACTTTCAATGTCATACAAAGGTGTAAAGTTCATCGATGCTGCAAACAAGGCAAGTGACTAATTTTTCTTTCAGACATCAAAGGCTGACTTTTTTGTTTTCATAAAAAATTGAAATAAAGCACATTTAATTCTTCTTAAAAGTAAGGGGACTTTTACAGGCTTTGGTGCATTTGAGAACCCGAATTCAGAAATGCTTGAGACTCATACGAAACTCTTCTGCCAGCTCCAGTGTTTCAAAGAGTGAACGAGTTTAGGATCTGTCCAATTTCTGCTGGGTACTAGACCACGTTACAAAACTGTCTGTGCACTAACCAAATTAGTCCCGAGAGACAATAAGAACTCTGGAGAAGTCGCAAGGCCCCATTGACGTGGCCAAATAAGGTTGAGTCACACAATGGGAAAGTTTTCTGTCTGCAATGTATGACAAATGTATTCAAAATATATCTAAACAAATTTATTTCTTCAAAACGTGCATCTCATTGGAAATGTGATTCAGTGCCGCAAAGCAGCATTTTTACAGGGAAATATGTGACAACAAAGAAAGGGGAGTGGGTTTTTAAATGTACATAAAGCATGGAGGATTAAAAAGTCTCGGGCATTCATGTCTGCTCTTTCTAGAGACCAGTTACCATCTGCTATGTAATGGATGTCACTCAACTCATTTAATCTCCTGAGGACAGATTCTTTAAAGATTCTGACTACAAGCTGGCAAAGAAGATAAATTAAACCCAGCTAGAGAATATCAGTCTATAACCTTACATGCTATATTGTTCACCATTCACCAGTTTCTATCCTTGGACAGAATAATACACATATCTGCCGCTGTGGATTCAAGGACCATGCTTATTGCTTATAATCTTATGCCTTTCTTGAATGTTGTTAATTTCATTTCCTTGTATGCCCCTCTTCGTTCACAGTTTACTCAGTTAACCCTCTTTAACTGACATTATCCATTTTTGCCAGCATTTTAGAAAAACAAATTGCCAATTTATATGTATTTCTTCTTTTTTAATTTCTGATAAGCTTTGTGCCAGTAGTGCAAAGTCAATAATAGAATCCCTAATAACCTAAATATACCATTATTAATGGAGTATGTAAAGTCAAAAACAAAAGTACTGTTGTTATTTTTAGCTGATTTCTGACTGAATGTTTAGCATTTAAAATAATAGCTATGCATTAACTGAACATTTCCATACCTTTCCTTTACCATTTATATGCGGTCAGAGTGTTTTTACCCATCAGTGATTAGATTATGGTGAATTTCACATTCCACTTGGCCTAGCTTAAAAAAAAACATATTTATCCTGTACACAGTCATACCAAATCATGCAACCAGTTTAACTAATAAATATCTTGGAACATTTGTGCCACTCAGATGCCAGGGAATGACCACCCCCAGTAAGAGAGACTCTGGCTATTCCTCCTTGACATTCAGAGACATGGTCATCTCTGAATGCTCCTACTGGCCACATCCTGGTAATCCTGTTGAAAAACATGACTGGATAGGCCAATAAATAAGGTTGCTACTACAAGAGCAGATCAGAGCCTGGGAACTCTGCAAAGTGCAACCCATTTTCTGACTCTTCAATGTCTACCATATAAAAGGAACAAGTCAGGAATCTGTTGGAATACTGCCCATCGCCTGGATAAGTTCAGCTCCAACAACACTCAAGAAGCTCGACAACATCTAAGCCAAAGCAGCCTGTTTGATTGGGGTCCATTTCACTACCTTCAGCATGTCTTCCCTTCAACAGTGGCATGTAGGAGCAGTAGTGCATCATCTGTTAGAGGCAATGCAGCAAATCACCATGACTCCTTCAATAGCACTTGCCATATACCTGCAACTTCAACCCCAGAAATGAGCAAGGGATGCAGGTGTACGAAAACACCACAGACTGAAAATTCCCCTCCAAGCCACATATCATTCTGACTTGGTACTACATCGCTGGTTCTTCGCTGTTGCTGGATCAAAATGTTGGAACTCTCTTCAGAATAGCAGTTAAGGTGTATGTACAACACAAGGGTTGCAGTGTCCAAGAATGGCCACTCACCACCATCTTCCCAAGGCAATTGGAGATGGACAGCAAATGTTGTCTTTGCCAATATCCTTCAGCTTCCAATTTAAAAACCATCCTTAGCCACTTTACTCACTGCCTCCAGATCTCTGTGCATATCAGCAGTCTCTGTTGTGACTCTAATCTTATCACAGGAATCAATGCACTCAGAATATTTGAAAAAACATACATATCCATGCAGCAATCAGTGTAAAGCGCATTAACAGTAGCAGAACACTAACCTAGAAGTTGGAAAGGCAGTTTGGGGAGTCTGGTCATTCAGTAAAAGTTATAATGAGAAATTATAATATCCTTTCATACCATTTAACAATTTTCTGCCTTAGAGTGGAAAGAAAATATTGGTCTCAGTATCCTGGGAATCGAAAAGGCTTAATTTCCTGGACCAGAATTTTGTCTCACTAAAATTTATACAATCTGTAAGCGACCTGATGAGAATTTATTTTTTACTGGAGCTGTGGTTTTGAAAAGAAGTGATCTAACGGCATAAAATAGTAAATGCAACAACAAAAGCATAAGCTCCGACAATCCTGCAAGTAGAGTTTGTCAACTTTCCCAGGCTGGAGAACAAGCCTACATTAACTTGACAGCATTAACTTTTCTTGCACTATGTAAGCTTTATGATGGTACAGTTTTATCAAAATAGTTTTTAAAGATAACCAAATTACACTGATTTAAAATGCCAGTTGAAAATAGCTACAATTTATTTAGCTCCTAACGATTTAAGGTAACCAGGCGTCTCTGCAGGGCTCAGCTAAAAGCAAAAGAGAATTGACTTATGACAGCTGAGATTTAGATATAAGTTATCACTTCAGAAAATCTGTTCTTCATCTATTTATAACTGAACATCTGTCAAGCATATTACTTAAACATGCCTTTATATTTCAGCTAAAGGCATTTAACAGTTCCATTCAGTTTGCAAGAACCTTAACCTTTTCTCTGAAGCAACTTGACTGCATTTAGCTGACCTAAATTTCTGCCGCCCAACTTTTTGACATTGATGGGAACCCTTCCTTCAACTGATAGTTCACAATTGCACGTCTTATTATGGTTCAAATGTATTGTCAATGAATATTAACAGCTCACCATTCAGGCAACAACCTGTATAAGTATATCACCCTGCAGGGATAAATTTGAGCACTTCTTGAATGAAATTTTCTGAATGGAAAAAGGCCCTCAAAAATATTGTGATTGGTTTCGTCGAGGTTTCAGTTACGCACTGAATGTAGAATTTTTGAATGGTCATCGCTACTTGTCCATGGCATTCGAACTTCATTCTGCTATATGAATGTCTGAGTGAGTGAGCGTTTGTCATTTGTTAACTGAAATTAATGCAGTCAGATAATGTTATCTAGGTCACGGGTATTCATACAAGTAGAGGGGTGAAAGCAGTGTCTTGAAGCATGAAAACAGAATAACTCACAGTCAGTGTGGTCTTGTAACAACAGTTACACTTCCTAAGTCAGGTAGATCAGTGTTACTTTCCAGGACCTAAAACCAGTTTCATGTCTTCCTATGTAATGATGAGCCTTGCTAATTCTATGCCCTGAGCTTTGTACATATTAGTTCAAACCTGCAAATGTCTTATAATGGTATTTGTGAACCTACTAATTTTAGTACATTCTTGTAACCATTTGCAGAATATCATCACAGAACATGAAATTCGGAACATTTCTTGCGCTGCTCAAGACCCTGAGGATCTTTCTACTTTTGCTTACATCACCAAAGACTTAAAGTCAAGTTACCACTACTGTCATGTATTCAGCGCGTTTGATGTGGTCAGTCTCTTGGCTTTTTTTTCTGAACTAGCAAAAAAAATTTTAGGTGTGTTTTTCTTTTGTTTCTTTTCCTGGGTTGGATTCTTCTTTGCTACTAAGCTGGGTGAAAAACAACTGATAGTGTTTTCTATTTCAGCTTTTGTAGGTTATTAAGTAGATCCACTTGCAAAGGATTGTGATTATCCGAGAGGTGTGCAAAAGTTAGCCACCATATAGTCCATCTTCTTAAGCCTAGTGAATAAGGATAGTGTCTTGATATTGGCCTACAAGCAACTCAAGCTTTGATATGTGAGATCCGTCAGCATTGTTCACTGAAGGCATTTGATATCATTTATTTTCAAAATAATAGAATTAATTTGAAGTTGATATATTTGCTTTTTGCAGTGTAGAACACTTTTTTGTAGTTTGCAATGTAGATTTAAATCCTGGCAATTTGCTAAATTATATTCTAGATTCTTTTAAACACAATATTAATATAAAAGGGACAGTCGAATAACAGGATTTTTATGAGGCTTGCAATCTGGAGGCCTCTGATTTAATGCTTCAGAAATATGAATCCAGATCCCATCACAGCTGCTGGAGGAATTTAAATTCAACTAACTGATAGTTAGGAATCTCATGTTGGTCTTGTTAATAATTATCATGAAGCAATTGTTTTGCAGTAGAAATCCATCTGGTTCACTAATGTTCTTCAGAAGAAAAATGTGCCATCTTTATCCATTCTGGCCTATGTATGATGTCAGACCTACAGCAATCCCCTCTGACATGGCCTAGAAAGCCATTCAAAATGTGTCAAATTGGCTGAGGAAAAATGTACTAAAAATCCTCCCTATCAGAATAGTGGATGTACTGCAGTGGCCAAAGAATTCAGCTAACTGGCACTTTCTCAAGGATGAGTAATTTAGGTAACCTGTGCATCCGAAGAAGGAATGTAATAATAAATAAATAAACAAGTATGATAAAGACCAATTTATCACATCTGCCTCTGGTGACCAAGTGGATTACTTTAGAACTGTAGCAAACAACTGGCGTTTGATTTAGATAAAGCTGACAAAGTTCACAGTCTGTTGCTCATTATTCAATATATGTCACCTATAACCAGTTGACCCTCAAATTCACATAAGTCCTACTTTATATTTTCAAGATGTATTTTATGACCATTGTCATTTTCCAAAAGCAATTCGATGAATTTTTTTTTCATAATTTTTACAATCAAAATAATATTTTACTGCTTAGTAATCACTTCTACGTTACAGGCTGGGTGAATGTAAGTGGATTGTGGTAGATCAGTAATGTTGAGAAGATGTGAGTTGAGACCCCTCTGTGGATTGCGTTAAGTAAATAATTTGTAATAAAAACCGACTGTCACTAAAGGCAGTCATGATTGTTGTAAAAAGCCATCTGGTACACTCATTTCCTTTACGGGCAAAAAAGCTTCGGTCCTTACGTGATCGGGCCTTTGTGAGACTCCAAACCCAAAGCAATGTATCTTACTCTTAAGTGCCTTCTGAAATGACCTTTCATTGAGCTCTGTTTTTAAGGATAGGCAGTAAATGCTAGAGTTGTCAGTGATGCCGACAGCCTTTGAATAAGTGAATTTTGGAGGTTCATCTTTTTAAACATTTGAGTCCACATAATATATAATCCCAAACATCATTTTTGTATGACCGTTGGAATACTTATGCAAATATTTTCAGGAATAGCTAGTATTCTGACCTGAGCATCTTCCCATAATGTGTCCATGGCTCTACTTCATTCAAAAGCTTAACCATTCCCAGTGTTTGAGTCCTTTGTGTGGCAGAGTTGTCACTAAGATTAATAGAGGAGTCTGTTGTGTGCTAAAGCTTTAGACTTTGCAGAACTAGCTAACTAAGGCTGTCATTGCCCAGTTACACAGTAATGAAATATAGTTGAGGCTACCTTCATTCCACTATGTCCTAAAATATAAATATTATTTAGTGCCATATTGTGGCAAAGATTCCAGACCAGATGGGCAAGAACCTTGAAGACAGAGATAATGGGAACTGCAGATGCTGGAGAATTCCAAGATAATAAAATGTGAGGCTGGATGAACACAGCAGGCCAAGCAGCATCTCAAGAGCACAAAAGCTGACGTTTCGGGCCTAGACCCTTCATCAGAGAGGGGGATGGGGAGAGGGAACTGGAATAAATAGGGAGAGAGGGGGAGGCGGACCGAAGATGGAGAGAAAAGAAGATAGGTGGAGAGAGTATAGGTGGGGAGGTAGGGAGGGGATAGGTCAGTCCAGGGAAGACGGACAGGTCAAGGAGGTGGGATGAGGTTAGTAGGTAGATGGGGGTGCGGCTTGGGGTGGGAGGAAGGGATGGGTGAGAGGAAGAACCGGTTAGGGAGGCAGAGACAGGTTGGACTGGCTTTGGGATGCAGTGGATGGGGGGGAAGAGCTGGGCTGGTTGTGTGGTGCAGTGGGGGGAGGGGACGAACTGGGCTGGTTTAGGGATGCAGTGGGGGAAGGGGAGATTTTGAAACTGGTGAAGTCCACATTGACACCATTAGGCTGCAGGGTTCCCAGGCGGAATATGAGTTGCTGTTCCTGCAACCTTCGGGTGGCATCATTGTGGCACTGCAGGAGGCCCATGACGGACATGTCATCTAGAGAATGGGAGGGGGAGTGGAAATGGTATGCGACTGGGAGGTGCAGTTGTTTGTTGCGAACTGAGCGGAGGTGTTCTGCAAAGTGGTCTCCAAGCCTCCGCTTGGTTTCCCCAATGTAGAGGAAGCCACACCGGGTACAGTGGATGCAGTATACCACATTGGCAGATGTGCAGGTGAACCTCTGCTTAATGTGGAATGTCATCTTGGGGCCTGGGATAGGGGTGAGGGAGGAGGTGTGGGGGCAAGTGTAGCATTTCCTGCGGTTGCAGGGGAAGGTGCCTAGCTGAACTCGTCCTCACCCTCAACAACTTCTCTTTTGACTCCTCCCACTTCCTACAGACTAAGGCGGTGGCCGTGGGCACCCGCATGGGCCCCAGCTATGCCTGCCTCTTTGTAGGTTACGTGGAACAGTCCCTCTTCCGCACCTACACAGGCCCCAAACCCCACCTCTTCCTCCGGTACATTGATGACTGTATCGGCGCCGCCTCTTGCTCCCCAGAGGAGCTCGAACAGTTCATCCACTTCACCAACACCTTCCACCCCAACCTTCAGTTCACCTGGGCCATCTCCAGCACATCCCTCACCTTCCTGGACCTCTCAGTCTCCATCTCAGGCAACCAGCTTGTAACTGATGTCCATTTCAAGCCCACCGACTCCCACAGCTACCTAGAATACACCTCCTCCCACCCACCCTCCTGCAAAAATTCCATCCCCTATTCCCAATTCCTCCGCCTCCGCCGCATCTGCTCCCACGATAAGACATTCCACTCCCGCACATCCCAGATGTCCAAGTTCTTCAAGGACCGCAACTTTCCCCCCACAGTGATCGAGAACGCCCTTGACCGCGTCTCTCGTATTTCCCACAACACATCCCTCACGCCCCGCCCCCCCCACAACCGCCCAAAGAGGACCCCCCTCGTTCTCACACACCACCCTACCAACCTCCGGATACAACGCATCATCCTCCAACACTTCCGCCATTTACAATCCGACCCCACCACCCAAGACATTTTTCCATCCCCACCCCTGTCTGCTTTCCGGAGAGACCACTCTCTCCGTGACTCCCTTGTTCACTCCACACTGCCCTCCAACCCCACCACACCCGGCACCTTCCCCTGCAACCGCAGGAAATGCTACACTTGCCCCCACACCACCTCCCTCACCCCTATCCCAGGCCCCAAGATGACATTCCACATTAAGCAGAGGTTCACCTGCACATCTGCCAATGTGGTATACTGCATCCACTGTACCCGGTGTGGCTACCTCTACATTGGGGAAACCAAGCGGAGGCTTGGAGACCGCTTTGCAGAACACCTCCGCTCAGTTCGCAACAAACAACTGCACCTCCCAGTCGCAAACCATTTCCACTCCCCCTCCCATTCTCTAGATGACATGTCCGTCATGGGCCTCCTGCAGTGCCACAATGATGCCACCCGAAGGTTGCAGGAACAGCAACTCATATTCCGCCTGGGAACCCTGCAGCCTAATGGTGTCAATGTGGACTTCACCAGTTTCAAAATCTCCCCTTCCCCTACTGCATCCCTAAACCAGCCCAGTTCGTCCCCTCCCCCCACTGCACCACACAACCAGCCCAGCTCTTCCCCCCCCACCCACTGCATCCCAAAACCAGTCCAACCTGTCTCTGCCTCCCTAACCGGTTCTTCCTCTCACCCATCCCTTCCTCCCACCCCAAGCCGCACCCCCATCTACCTACTAACCTCATCCCACCTCCTTGACCTGTCCGTCTTCCCTGGACTGACCTATCCCCTCCCTGCCTCCCCACCTATACTCTCTCCACCTATCTTCTTTTCTCTCCATCTTCGGTCCGCCTCCCCCTCTCTCCCTATTTATTCCAGTTCCCTCTCCCCATCCCCCTCTCTGATGAAGGGTCTAGGCCCGAAACGTCAGCTTTTGTGCTCTTGAGATGCTGCTTGGCCTGCTGTGTTCATCCAGCCTCACATTTTATTACCTTGAAGACAGTTAACTTGACTTCATAGCATGTGATATTTTGGTATAAAGACCTTCCCATCAGTCACATTCTATCTTCTGGAGTTACTATAGTCAGTTGATTATTTGTGTACGATGTATACTGACATCAGTAAGCAAAAAATACTGCAACCCTTCGATATTATAGCTTTATAAATAGTCATTATAAATAAATGTCAAGATATCTGACACAGCAGAACCCAACATATCCATGCTATGTGTTACACAGGCTAACATATAGAAAACCATAAATGGTATCATGGTGACACAAGTGAGCATTAAAAACTAGTTGTGACAGCCAGCTAGTGGTAGTATGTGGATTCTAAAGGCAGAAAAGGTCATAGCACAATGGCAGATTTGAAGTGTTTTTCCTCATAGTCATCAGTCTTCATCCACCAACTGAATTAAGAGCTGAGGTTACAACTATAAACAAGACTAAGGTGCCAAAACTAAAATTAATGTCTACAAACCTTTACTGAAACACAATGAATGTGCTACCCCTTTCTCCCTCCCTCCCTCCCTCCCTCCCTCTCTCCCTCCCTCCCTCTCTCCCTCACTCTCTCTATCTATTTAAAAAAAAATGAACTAGAGGCTGCTGGAGACCCAACGTTTTAAAAAAAAATGCACTTTGAAGTGCTGATGGACGACCCTAACCTAAGAAAATTAGGCCTGGAACAAAATATTGTGGGAAAATAATCACAGCATAAAGTGATTTTCCACATTGAAAAGACTTACTGGTATCCAATATCGGTTGATTCCATCACTTTCACTTCCAGATTAGCTCCTTTTATTTTGAATGAAGCATTTGTGATATCATCACTCCATTTTCAATGTGAATACTACAAATAGGTAAAACATACAACTACAGGACGGCAATTTTGAAGAGATAGTAACACACAATATTAAAAAATAGAAAATGCATAAGTACAGAAAAAACTGCACTGTAATTAAGATTCTTATAATGGCATTTTAAAGAGCAAGAATGAAACACATAGCAATGGATTGGCATTCCATTGATATTCTGTCAGAACTTCAGTTGCTTAAATAAAGTGTCAATCTTTATGGATCAACAAATAAATTACACTGAATAACAGGCAGTCAAATTGTTACTTATTTTGGGGAGTGAAAGATCAATAAAATCCTTCCGTATTTCTGATGATGACTGCAAAGATCCAGACCGTTTCTTTTGAGACCTTCGAAGATCACCTGAAAGGTTATGTCAGTTTCAGGATGCACAAGCTGAGTGTGTGTAATAATGCCAACCGTTACATGAAACAGTTAATCAGTTGATAGGCAAGTGCCATGCAAAGCTACAAAAGCAGAGTTCACAGAAAATAACTTAGCTGAAAGGCTTATGGCACTGATTCTCGCCTCCAGAACTATTCAGTCTACCAGGAAAGCACTTTTGGACAAGCCCCAGAATTATACCATCCGTGCACTTATAGACTCTACTCTTGTTGTATTATGGCATAGATTTCAGACCAGACAGGCTAGTATTTTTAAGGCAATCACATGACATTTGACTTCTGTAGAAGTACCCAGCTTGCCTTCAGCTGTTATGTATCATGGACTCTAAATAGTCACTTGGTTATGCATGTGTCATGTGCAGTAACGTTTGTTAGCACAGAGTCCATACTCTGTTTAAGTCTGTGATACTATTGCCTTGTAAGTAATTGGCACTGTAAGTAAACTTGAAATCGTCTGACTGTTTGATGTGTGTATCATGGGCTAACATACAACAAACAGGTTTGGGTGAAGGCAGTGGCCTAGTAGTTAGACTAGTGTTACTAGACTATTTGGAGACTTTTATAACATCCTGGGTTTGTATCCCATCATGATAGGTGGTGGAATTTGTTCAGTACAAATCTGGAGTCAAGAGTCTAATAATGACCATGAAGCCACTGAATCTGGTTCACTAATGTCCTCTAGGGAAGGAAACTGCCATTGACACCCATAACCTGTGCATGAATAAAAAGAAAAAACACAAATGGCACCATATAATTCTTCAGATAACACTGATAAATGGCAATTTAAATTTAGAAATGTTTAATCCTGAATATGACTTCTTGTTACTATATGGTTATTAAAATTTAGAGCATGATGCAACCACACACTTAGATTACACAGTCATTGTGATGGGGCTAGTCTTAAAGTTCCAAACTTTGTAATCCAATTTGTGGGAAACTTTAATGTTCCTAGCTTATAGTAAAGGTTACCTAAATAATTAATTATTTAGACAGAAAACTATATCACTCATTTCTTAAACAGTGCAAATTAATATATTTAATGGAAACTACAACTTGCATTGCAAAACTTGGTGGAGATTAGACTGTTGTTCTTTGCAACTGTGTAACTGTTCAGTGGCAGCCTCATTTAGTCGAGCTGCAGAATTCATCGATTAACATTTACAGTGGACTCTTCAATTAAGCTGGATACAACCTTGCTATGTATAGTGGACTAGAGCACTGGGAGAAAAAATACTTTGAGAACATCTCAATGTTGTGAGATCTTATGGATCAATTATGAGAAGACGTTCAAGTCAGAACGTTAGCCATTCTGAAGAATTTTTGTAGGAGCATTCTAACAGTAATGCTGGAAATAGTTCAAATGTAAATGGCTATAAAATGAACCCCAGTGCGGCAGAAGTCTCCAGTTAGAATCACCAACACAGCTGCAGTGGAATAGATCTTTTCGTTTCCATGGAGATCCAGAGTGTTGCAGTGAAAATTGTTGGCAGTAAGCGCATTAGATATTAGCAATGTGTCAGTTAAAACTGCTGATGCAATATAACCTTTGAATCATAATTACATTACGTAGCCTCAGAGAGCAATATAAAATTAGATAGTATGAATAATCTGTCAAAAGCAAACACCCTGGAGTTATTTATTTATATATTGATACTGATATCAAATCAGAAGTGTGTCACTTGGTTTCCAAAAATCAAGAAAAACAAGTTCAAAGGAGAATTTTCTACGCTGCCTGAGAGCATGTGCTTATTGTAATATTTTATATGATGAGTTGGCTTTGACTTTAATTATGAAACATGCCATTTTTAAGGTAATATGCTGCTGCTTTAATATGAAAAAAGAATAATTTAACAAGACATGACATTCATCATTCTTAGTTTAATAATATGGATAAGAATGATAAACATACTTCAGAGCTCTCTATTTCTCATCTCCTATCCACTGAAGTTATAACATATAGTTATTTTCACACAACTTCATTTACTTTAATTTTATTACGTTGACTACAAATGATACTTATAAATCCAACAATTGTTTTGTTTCTCTCATTTCTCCTCCAGAATTTAGCCTATGAGATCATTTTAACACTGGGACAAGCTTTTGAAGTGGCTTATCAGCTGGCCCTACAAGCCAGGAAAGGTGGCCATGGCCCTCCCACAATGCAAGATAGCCTTGAAAGTAAAGCTGGCAAACCCATTCCAAAGCCGCGAGCAAGTATCCGGAAATCTGTGGTAAGAGTCTAATAAGCAGATAGATGCATAGCAACAAGATGGATCCTTTTCTGCTTTTTATTGGCAGTAAGCAATTCATTGTATCTCAGTGCCCCACTTGGAGATCCTTTGCACTAAGAGCTAGGTGCCTGCTGATATAAATTGGATGCAAGATTGTTTAACATGCAACAAACAATCAGAAGGAAATAAGTTAACAATGACCTTTCAGTCGTAATTATACAAATGAATTGCTATCTGACATGCACGCCGTTATGTGTCCTGCTAGTGAGCTGTTGCAAACAGTAAATCAAGACTGAAATTTCTCCATAGGGACCTGTGGCAAGCCAAAGCTTGCCTTTGTCACTGACAAAGGAGCTATAATGTGTCCAAGAAATATGGTTTCTGACTATGTGTTAAATCATTAATCATTTGAGATTTCTAACCCTTTATTGTTTATCAGTGGAAGAACAGGAAAGGTGACAAACATATTTGTAACATATTCTGATAATTGCTAACTTAAAGTGGGCTCAATTAATTCACATTTATCATTTTACTGCTAGGTATGCAATGCCATTTTTTTGGGAGGGCGATTAAGTGGAGACATCTCCTTACCTCCTGGTGCCCAGTTGTAAAGTTGAGAGTGCAGAAAGCCTGGCAGCAGGTTACTGGCTCATTCTCTTAGCCCAGGAATGGTAACCAGGATAGAATTGAAACATGACTAAACAGACTAATCACGTTGTACATACAGAATAGATTATTCCTAAACCTGTGCAGCATGTAAAAAATACATCAGCTCAAACACATTTCTACTTGAATGCATTCAGTCTTCTGGTTATCAAAATATTTTGCACATTGGATAATTTAAGCTAACAGAAAACAACTCTTGAAATGACCATTAAAAACAAAGTTTTTATTTAATGACTGGTTAAGAAAGGACTTGTGACCAAATATGAGGATGCTATCACAAACCTATCGAAAGTTGATTCAAATATCTTTCCAGTTTTATCTGAAAACCTGTGGAGAAACTTCCAGCTTCAGGATGAGGGGGAGGGGTGACCATTAAATTTGCATACATTTTAATTTTAAGTTATGACTCCTACATTTTGAGTACCAGAAATGCTGTAGCTGCCTCATGGGTAGGATGCGCAAACATTAGTTAATTTCTGTTTAGATTAGATTCCCTACAGTGTGGAAACAGGCTCTTCGGCCCAACAAGTCCACAATGCTTCTTGCAGCATCCCACCCAGACCCATCCCCCTATAACCCACAGACCCCTGAACACTACGGGCAATTTAGCATGGCCAATCCGCCTAGCCTGCATATCTTTGGATTGTGGGAGGAAACCAGAGCACCCGGAGAAAACCCACGCAGACACGGAGAGAATGTGCAAACTCCGCACAGACAGTTGCCCGAGGGTGGAATCGAACCCGGGTCCCTGGTGCTGTGAGACTGCAGTGCTAACCACTGAGCCACCGTGCCGCCGTTTAGTTTGTTATTTTTGTCTCTTCTTTTCTGACCTATTTTGAAACATAAGTGAAAAGGAATCCTCGAGCTGTTCCCCTCTCCACATCCCATCTGAAATAAGAAAACTGGTAAATGATTTCCACAACCTTTCTCTATTCTCACTTCACCTATCATGACAAAAGGATCCCAGCTGAAAGGATCATTTGTCCTACACACTGTGCCACAGAAACATAGTGTGAATAACCTTTGCACAGCCCCTCAAATTCTGATGGATTGTAATACTGTGGTTTATTAGCCACAATCTGAGTTACTGTCTCGTTGCCTGTATCCAGCAGAAACTCACCACCTGTCTCCAGCTATCGAGTCACTCAGCTGTTGCAAGCATAAACTCTGATTTAATTGCCACACAATCTAGTGAAAGGATTGGTGAATACCCCACATGATTGGTGAATCAGTGCCAATACATCCTGCAGAAAATTCTCCATCTTTCTGAAATTGCAACAGGCGCCTGGATAAAAGTATCTTAGTTATGAATGTACAAGCCTGCATTTGCAAAATAACTCACAATAAATGCCCTGCAGTTTGACATTTTATACATTGAATTTGGAAAAAAGAACTCTCAAATTTGAGCAATATCAGCATATTCGTATAGAACTCTGCTCTAACCATCACCCTGTATTTGAAGAAGGAAAGCATGAGTGGAAATGGAATTGTTATAAACATTGAAACCTGCTACTATATACATTGTAGCACCAGCACAGAATTCATCTGCGTAGGAACATTTTATAACAATTTTTCTCAAAACAGCAAATATATTTTTAATGTTGACAGTGCTGTCTTTGTCTGCTCCATCTTTTTGTGTTGCTATCCCACTCTCTTTGCTCTGCCACTTGTGTGAACAGTAATTTCTTTTAATAGTTCGGAGTTCATGGACCCTTTCCAAATCACCATATTCAGGCAGCCCAGGAAAAGGATGATTAATGAGGGAATCATTCTTGAATTTTTCTTGTGAATTATCTGTCCTGGCCTCATTCACAGCTCTGCTGGCTAATAATAGCACCCACATGCTGCAGCCAGAGAGTTACTGTTTTCCCATAAATTCTTAGTATGACAACTTGGCATTATCCCCTTGAAAATAGCAATCTATTTTGTTGGCACTGATAAAGAGCTTCAGGAAGCCTCTTGGTGGTGATAGCTGGTGTTAAAGGTGGCTAGCAATGGCCCAAAAGCTCTGATTCTGAATCGATTAACCCCACCAAACTGAGCCACAACACACCAAATTGTGTCTTCGCATAACCATGAATGGGCTTTTGTACGGTGGTTGGAAGATTAGTACTGGTGGATGCTGGAGTGCCATTTTCTTGCATGCACCTTTGCCTCGTGCACTGATGGAACATTGTCCAGGCTGGATGCAGAGAAATGTGCCACTTAGGCTCCTCAGAAGTAGAGATTGACACATCAGTTTGAGTGTTGCTAATTCTGGCTGGATACATTTCGGGACATGGAAATGGAATTGATGTCACAGAAAGCCAGCAGTAGATGCATGAGCTGACTCTAAGGGGAAGCAGGGACTTGGTTCCTCACTGACACAATCAGAAATCCCCTACAGATTAGGAAGTCTCTGCCACCCATCCCCTTCCTGCCCCAAACCTGGTTTAAGAATCTTTTAAATCTAGAGGGTCTCTCAACATAAAATTGGAAACTTTTAGCTGACAAAAGTAACTTGAAAACATCTCAAAACAACTTTTACTAAAAATAGGGGTGCGACAGGTATAATGTCACCACTGTAAACTGCTGCTGCTGCTTAGAATCAGTGCCTTGTTTCAAGATTAAGAGATGCGACTCTCAAAGTATTCTCACTGGCTCTTAGACCAACAATAGCGCGTTCTGTTCTATCCGCTATAGATCGGGTCCGGAGCTACATCAGGAACAGGGAGATCAACTGGTTCACGGGACAGTGGCAATAAAATACAGCCTTTCCCGATGCTTCAATATTTCAAGAACACAGCACTCTAGCCCTGCTCTCTTGTGCGTGATTCGTGGTACCTGGGATCATCCCCGGAGTCAGTCACAGAGAACGGAGCACCGAAGCCATTCCAAATCGACAGCAGGATCCTAGACAAGTCCTCCACTTTAATCTGACCCAAAGTTAGGGCCGCTCGCTCCACGCTCCACCCTCCACCCTCCCAAAAACTGGTCAGATAGGCCACCATTTCCATTACAGCCTGCCAAAATCCCAGCCACTTGGACTCTTAAATAACTTCTTTTTTTGATTTAAGGAGGTTTGAATTTGATTGGACATGCATGGTATTAAAACTCCTCCCGGAATATTTGACTTCCAGGAGGCTGATGCTGGTTCCATTGGACTCCTGGCTATTCTGGGAGGGTTGGCAATCCTCGTTGGTTTCCAGTGTGTGGAAACTGACCTAAGTGCCAAATTGAATTTCCCTGGTGAGCATTAAAGCTGCTATACGTGCTTTTCCTCTTCAAAACTGAATCTGACAATCCACTTATCTCGGCAGAGATTTCCATTTGTCAAATGCTACAGGGTAATAATGCATGTTGAGTACCACAATATAGCATATTGAGGAAAATTGTAGTGTAAATAATTCGTTTTTTTTTCTGTTTTCATTCTAACCCTGTTCTTTTCCAATCAACTCTTAATACTCCCAATATTTTGGTGAATGGGGAAGGCAGGGTGAATTTTAGGTTGGCTACCTTTCTATTCTGGGGAGTTGCTAGAAAGTGTTTACCATCAATGTTGCAGAAATAGATGTCATTGGAAGTGTCTCCTTGGTCTGTTTGACAAATTAGCTGAGAAGGAGAAGATAGATTGGCAGGAGAGCTGGGCATTATTATTTCTGCCATGGCATGTGTTACAGATAGGTTCAGACTCTTCCCTAAGTTATGAAAGTAGGAATAGAAGACACTGCATAATATCTCTTTGCTGTTATCTTTGATAATAGCATAGCATCAGTGTTGTCATTCGGGGCATCACAATACAAAGTCAGAGATAGTACGAACTGCTGATGCTGAAGAATCTAAGACAACACAATGTAGAGCTGGATGAACACAGCAGGCCAAGCAGCATCAGAGGAACAGGAAAGCTGACGTTTTGGATCTAGACCCTTCTCGAAACGTCAGCTTTCCTGCTCCTCTGATGTTGCTTGGCCTGCTGTGTTCACCTGGCTCTACACCTTGTTGTCTCACAACACAAAGTCACTTTTATTATGAGAAAATGTGCTGTTGTCCATTTGGAGATAAGCTTATTGATGTGGTCAGATTCCACCATACAGCATGGCAAGGCTGGAGATGGCAGAACCTCATTTTATTGAGAGTCTGCACCACCTGCCTTGTGGCCAACTGTTTGGGCAATCCAGCTGAATTCCATAATGGAACATTAGCAGCAGACTGCTGCCGTCTGCAGATTACTCCCTGGTCATCACAGGTGGGAGCAAGGATGGATAAGGTGCAGGAATGCCTTCGATTTGGAGGTGGGTGGGAAGGTGGAGATCAGGACCAGGGAAATTCTGAAGGTTTGAGAAGCAAGGCAGGGCCCACACGGAACCTGAGATCATAGAATCGATGCCTGCTGCCTCCCTGTGTTAGATCAGGTTGTGGACCCCTTGGAAATCAGGGCAGCGGCAGATCTTTTCGAACAAGATTCCAGGCTGAACTGCAGCAGCAATGTTGCCTTTCCAAGATGAAATACTCTGATCCCTGATTCTCACTGTCATTCTGCATATATGGGCTATATGAGTCAGCTTACAATTTATAACTGCAGCCCCACGGATCCTCTCTAGTGGCCACAGTGTGGGGTGCTGGGGTGAAGCTTTCATATTGAGGCCATAATTATTTATATATCTTTCTCACCAGTTTTCTCTCTCCTTTTAATGAAGGTCTTTCCAAGTTGGGGTGTTATTCCATGGGCATCAGTCTCTCTCCAGCAACTTTCCATTTATCCACGTATAAACATATCTTTCAGCTTCATTACAGAAAACAAAGAGGTATTGCCAATGGGTGAAGTCAGATGGTATGAAAGCACAGATTCCCACTGGCAGTGTTTAATCACAGTATACGTGAGCTAATATCCCATTCTAGCCCCAACCAACACCAAAACTGCTAGTGTAGCTGATAACCTAATAAATTGGTAAATTATTTCTGCAATATTGTTAGGGTAAAATTGTATTGTTAAACATATTTAGCATTTTGAAACTTGTCCCTTGGACATGTTGTTTAAATCATTTTTTTGGGGTCTCCATGTTACTTCTGTTATAAGTTGAGGTGAGCAAGGGTGTGGAAACTTCTGGTCAAGTATTCACTTCATTAAAGCAATGCAAGAAAATCAAGTTACCCTGTTGCATGCCATTACAATTTGCAGTCTGGCTTTTACATACCTTACAGCACTGACAGGATACTTTGTGGTGCTGCTGATGGGGAACATTATAGTGACAGTGAACTTCAAGGTGCTGACAACTTTACAGGGCTAATATGCTTCAACAAACCTCAGTTGGAAGGACACCAGCATTTGTGCAGTAAGCTAAGGTGTTCTTTTTTGAGGAATACATGTTTGTAGAGAGGAAGAAAATGTAAAAATTCCAGAGCAATTAAAGTGAAGCAGCTTTATGCAGCAAGGGAATTTGGTGTTAATGTTTCTTTCTTGAACCAAATATAAATTCAAGTTCAACCTCTTATGCAAAATTGGCACTTTTTTACATGAATAAATAATTGTTTGTTAATTTTCTTCATTATAAGGTATGGATTTATGTTTCCTGTAAACCTAAACTTGTGTTATATTAGTTAAATCAAATGTGAAAATGTAATTTGAGTAGGAAAAAACAATTGTCTTTTAGATTTTTCCCAAGCAATATAAGTGGGTTTGAGGATGGTAAAAAGAGTTATGTCCAAACCAAAGTCTGTTTATGCCAATGCATTAAACGTAATGTGGTAGGGGATAGCTATGCCCCGTTCTCACATTTGTGGCAAGTTTGCGGTTTAGTTGGCTTCAGGGAGTTGCAGAAGAGAAATAAATTGGTGCCACAATATGAGGGAGTGGAAGTCATCATTGGCAGCTCCCTTACACCTTCCCCGTTTCCAGCTGTTGACACCAGAAAGAGAATGGGGTATGGCATGGGCTGGAGAGATGGTGATGCTGAGAAATTCCAGGAGGGGGTTTTGTCTTGAATAATTTTTAGATAACAGCACTTGAAAGTGTCTCTTTTGCTAAGAAATGCCTCTGCATCTTTATGACGCATATGTATAGCTATGTTGTTGTTTACACTTTCTTTCAGGTGAAACATCCAAATAACAGATGGTCCTTAGATCATATTTACACCCCTCACAGGCCTCCCCATCCTCCTCCTCCTCCTCTTCCTCTTCCTTCCAAGTTTCATCATTCTCTGCCGCACAAGTTTCAGGTCTTATTTTGCCTTTGTGTGCATTGCCGTGTCTGCCCCTCTTGAATTTTTCCTTTGCTAGCATCAAATGTTACTAACTGTCCGCGGCTAAAATTCAGTAGATGTGGTGCTTCAATGCTGCACTTTGAAAATAAAACATTTTAAGATTAGATTCATTTGAATTTGTTGAAAAGGAAGTAGATCATTTTATTAGAGCATCCAAAAAAATCCAAGGAACTGCCCCACCAGCAACATCGAACATTTGAAAATGGCTCTTAGTTCCCTTTCAGTGAAACAAAATAACAGGTTCAATTTAATCTCAAACTCTCAATTGATTCTTGAGTCATTCATCAAAGTGAGTGGACACAGAAGCGGATAAATCAAATGCATTTTATTTGTAAAATAATCAGGATAAAATAATGATGTGAATTAAAGCGTATTGCTATCCTTACAAATCTGCTGACACTCATCATTCCTTATGGGATCATGGCACATCTCGGCATGTTTATTTCTGCAACTACTTCAGGCAAGATTAGTTTAAATTTGTGTGTATTATTATAAATGCTAATGAGATTTAAGCCTGCATTAAAAGCAACCTGGGTTCCTTTGTAGGTTCTCTCATGTGCATTTAATTATGAATGAAGTATTATTGCAGCAATTCCATCGTGACAATACAACTTCAGTATGGTTTTTCAAAGACCTTTATTAAGAATAGAAAACAAATGTGGCAGCTGGAGTTCTCTTGGGCACACATTGAATTTTAGCCTAGACATCACTGTGTTCATTATTCAATCTTAACACCTACAAGACCTTAATTTCATTGCAGACATGTCAAACCAAACCTTTTATATATTTAAAGAAAAACTAATATGCTGAACAGAGTGCAGTGTGGAAGCATGTAAAATGACTGCATGTTACTGCAGTATTACATCCGTGGCGTCTTGACTACCTTCTGAAGGCCCAGCATTCTCGCATTATATAGGCTCTAAATGGAACAATCTGTACTCTGAAAGCAATAGTCACGACTAATGAGACACCACTTATTTTTGAGGGAAAAAAACTGATGTGTAGCATGCTATAGATTATATAGTCATATAATGTATTTCTGTATAGATAACAAATGCCCATGCCATTCTGGAATCTTGTGGAATTTTGAGCTGCTGTATTATTTAGAATTATATGATGGAATTTAGTTTTGCTATTTAAAATTATTCTAGAATAATGTAGTCCTTTTGGATATGCAACCTTTCTGACCATGTGCAACATTTTAATCATGGTTTTTTTGTTAAAAAGTGTTTTAAAAATTGAATGCATTAGGATTAGATTTGTTTTTGTGGCTTGGACCATACAGGACACTTACTAACAGTACAGTGAAAATTAGCAGTTTAATTGGGCATTTTTCAAATCGGCCTGAATTAATGCCACTAGAGATACAAAAAAGAACATTTTCTTATATTTCAGTAAGCAAACCAATGCAGTTAGCAAAGCAAATGTACACCCAGTGCTGTTAGTATTAAGCTTGTTAAATCTGCCACTTCGTCTTTTGCTGCTTGTTATGAACTGGTGGTATATGTTTCCAGTAACTGAGCACCTCAGCTTTTGGTGCAAATAGAATGGTTTTGTAAACATAATATCTAGTGCATCAAATGTACATTTGATTTCTCATTCAAGGAATTTGCTTAATGTATTATTTTAGAATCCTGTGTGTTTAATCACACCGATGTAAAGATGTTCTTTGAACCCACCTGGCAGTAAGATCTCTAAGTTGCACCTTCCAGGTTTTCAGATCTTAAAAACCTCTGTGAAATTATGAGTCAGATCATGGGTTCTAACATAATCTGTGTTAAGTAAATAGTCGAAAGTAATACAATGGAGCAACTTACCAACTCTTCTTTGAGTTTTGTTGGTTGCTGTAATTACTGTACTTTGGTATCTCACAGACTTCATGGAAGGTGCTTCAATATTACTTTGTTTGACATAGGTTATAGATAAAATGCCTTAACATACAAGTTGCTCTATAGTTTATTAGTATTTTTGAATGATGTATTGTTTACGCACAATAACAATGAATTGTGCTGTGGTGAGATTTCCCCTTTAACAGTTTTAATCGCACCGTCTCTAGGAGATGCAGAATGGTAATAAGGCGGATACCAACAACGAATGGTCTTTTTTTACATGATTTCATCAAAGACCAGTTTCTGTAAAACACTAGGTACGTGTCTTTTGCAGCTGGCCTATGCTGTAATCGTCTAAATAGTGTAATTTAAAATGAGCACAAAACAACTGACGTTTCTAAACTTCCAAGTATCGTGCAGCAGTGGGGTACGGGTGGAGGTGGGGTGGGGGGGGGGGGGTTGGGGTGCGGTGGGGGAGGAAGTGAAATATGACCAGAACTGTTTTTCTTTCTTTTGGCCCCCTTTTTTTGAAATATATTTACCTCCTCTCCCAGACAGCCTGGGCAGTCTGATGCTGTTCTAAACTAGGGTGTTGTGCGGTGGTGTGTGGAAGTGGCCTGGGATGAAACTGCCTCTGTTTCCTCCCCCTTGCCTACCCACCTCCCCTCCCTCCTGCCCTGCACAGAAGCGCCTCACCTCCACTCAGTGCTTGTTCTGAAAGGCCAACTGAGATCCAGAACTCCTCATGTGGGAAGTTGCAGATCCAAGCTTGCAACCAACCTACTCAATGGCACAACTTAGTATGCACTGTGCTGCTCTGTGGCCAGTAGGTATTCCTATTCTCCAGGGTTGCTGCTGGTTTTATAATCACTCGACTCATTCAAATGTAGTAAGTCGCCTGTTTTATTAGGTCTAGCTCTCAAGGGTGAAAAATTAACATTGCTTAAGTGCCATTGAGGCCCTTTCATTAGTATTATTGTTGTTGTTCAGCGTTGGGTACCAAACTTACTATGGGTTTGTATAAACTGTCACTTCTAACACTTGCAGATTGGTAAATTTATTTACCTGGCTAGTGAAGCTTCAACCTTAAGTTGACAAAGATTTGGCAGTTTATGCAAGACTTCAAAGCAGCCATAAAACACTATTTCTGAAAATTGATGTTATTTTAGCAGTATCCAGTAATACTGAGCACGCTGATCAGCTACTAGTCTCCCCAAATTGTAAAATATTACTGTAAAATTTTCATAGATTTCAATTGCATTATAAATAATAAATTTCAATTGAATTACTGTGATAGAACACCTCTGTAAAAAATCAATTAGCTTTTCTTCCAATAGGTGCGATTATACCTTTTAATTTTCATCTTTATTTGAATTGTTTATAGTGGAAAGCAAACTAGTTTGTGAATAAACTTATTTCAGATAACTGAGTTTTGATGTATATATATGTGTGTGTGTGTGTGTGTGTGTGTGCAGGCTTCACATGTTGGAGTGACCTCTCTCAGCATCCAGTACACCTGAGATGTTCAGTAGGTGCGGAAGCCAGGCTTAACATTCATATGGCTGAGGAAGTCATGTGATGGAGCTACTGTACTTTGCTGTTATTCAAATGCAACTACTGTTTCTTTCAGTAGAATTGAAATGGAATGTAGCCTTACTTCATGTCAAAGAGAATTTGAACATGGTTTGTAGAGGCATTAGAACTCTCGTGTGTTGATTAATTTTATTATTCATCAACATGTGATATCCCTGTTTGCTAAGGAGTTGTCTTTTTATTTTTTGCCTGCAGATCGATCAACCTCTTCTGGAACAAAAGACTCATCCTAATGTACCTTGGATTGTGGAACCTGTCCAAGAATCAAAAAGGGCGATGAGCACTAAGTATGAGACCACGATATTCTAAACGCTATGTCTCATTCTCCTCTGTCTGTGCCTTCGCACTCTTTTGAGCAATCACTGCAAGCAGCACATTTTGTCTCCTCTGGTGACCTCTGACCCAGTGGAGAGGAAAACTGCACTCGCTGAGTGACCTTTACATAGTTACTGTCATCACTGCATGAAGCTGCTCTTTTTCCTTGACATTCCTCTCACTGTAGCAACAGGAATGACACTGACACATGACAACTGTCTTTAGACTTATTTAAAACCAGTCCATCAGAAGGATTTAAGTTGATGCAGTTTCAAGAGTTTTTTCTTGGTCTTGATGTAACTTTGCTCTTCAAATTTTTTTGGGTCATCACGATTTAGAAGAAATCAGTGGACTCTAACTCTCAAGCTCTCTTCTGCCCATCTGATAACTTGAATGCTGCTAAAAGCTGATAACAAGTCTAAGCCTTTTTTTAAAAGAATCCCTTTTGGACTAACACTTTTTAACAAAAATTCTGCAATTTATGTATTGCAGCCTTGGGATATTGTTTGGAAAAAAAGCTGAGCTGAGATATTTCGATAATGGCTTTTGTTTTGAAATTACTGCTCTGTTTTAGTGGTTTGCTAATGCTTTAGGCAATTGTTGTGAAGTTCACTATTGTTTTACTGGAAATTTCACAACTTATCAATATTCAATCAGACCAATACCTTCAGAGGTTCTCTCGCCCTTGTTTCAAACACTGATCTGCACTGAAAAGAATTTTATAATTTTTTTCCTTTGGTAATGTGGTACGGCAAGTGTTAGTGTGAGGATATTTTTATTTATTGTTTTTTCAGGTAAGCAGTAGTGATTTTTATGACACCTTGCTCTTAAAATGTGAAAGAATGAAGAATGTTTTAAAAGACAGAAACAAATATCAAGAGCTTTACACTTGAAACCAATGTGCAGTCTTATTTCTAAACAGTGTTCAGAATAGTTATCTAATTTTAAAACATTTTGACAAATGGCAATTGAGGGGCTTAAAGGAAGTGAAATCCCAAATTTTAAAAACAATTTTCTCTATGATTTGGGTGGATAAAGTCATCCATCATTCCAATGTAGCCTATTGCAATGTTGGTGAGGTCCTTTGGGCTGTAGAAGAAGGTGTTAATTTCTGCAAGCCAACAACATTGCATTGCAGGTGGAGGCACACTGCCTATTCTATACAATGCACTGACAATGGATACGTTAGCAATCCAAGTGACAGTGCTGGATGCAGAAGAGGTTGCCTTTTCATATTTAAAACACAAACATAGCTATTTCAGAAAATATATTGTCTGCACGTGTGATTGTGAGATTTAAATGAAACATGGCACAATGAATATATTTTTGTTCTATAATACAAAACACAAAATTTCATGAATAGTGACTTGCTCGGCAGTGTGATGCATCTTCCATTTGAGGCAAAGCCTAAGATCTGTAACTGATTTCTTCAAAACAATGCAGCACATGACATTGTTATTTGAACTAAACCTGTGAAACCACAATCAACTGATTTACTACCTGAAGCGATCAATGTTTATTGAATATGAGAATCATCATGTTTCTCAATTGTTTGCAAAAAAAAATGCAGCTGCGTATAATACAGCTATGCTGCATTGCCAATTGAAACCACGTTGAGCTAGAATTCAACTGTGATGTGAATAGGCAGCATTGTAAAGAATGGTGATGATAACAGTTATTATGGCACCATCTATTTGAAACAAAATTCTATTGTGAATCAATTTAATGTTTATTTTAGAATCCTTATTGAACTTGTGTAATAATGGTCTTAAGTTGTTTCAATGTTACATTATTTTTATATGATATAGAAACTAAGCTGGGCTTACTGACAAAGGTCACCCAAATATAAATTAAGGGATGACTATTAGAGCTTGGATTGTAATTGATAATCAAATGTATATTGTATGGTTGGACTGAATTTTAGTTCAATTCAGTGTTAATCTTTTAATACGGTATTATAGTACTTGAACAATGCGGTTTCCTTGTATATATTTTGCCTATTCACTGTTGATACATGTATGTAGTAACTTGGCAGTTTAAAAACAAACACTGTAAACATGGTACCAAAATGAAAATGTATGGGGATAAAATAGTGGCCTCGCTGCAACTAATCATTGTATATATGCTTGGGCTTCCAGTTACAAATTTTGTAATATTGTCATTATTTATATCCTGCAGAAGCACATTAAATAAACAGGATGTACAAACATAGCCATTTTACAGTTTGTTTTACTGTTTTGTGAACATTATCATCTCACTTTCATTAAAAGCCAAAAGCCTGTGTTTTGATCTAATTGTGGATTGGTCAGAATCACTTTTCCCTATTTATCAGGTCATTAGTTCGAATCAGGAGATGTTCCTTTTGAATATTTACAGTTAACAATGTGTATAAATTATGGTGTTGGAATTTGAAAACTCAGTTGATTCCTAGTTGTAAATCCACTTGCTACCAAAGTTTTCCTTTCTCATTCTGCCTTTGGGGTCGTTAGGTAATCCTAATGGAAGCATACTGGATTGATTTAGATTCCACATCACAAACCTACATTGTCAATATTACAATTCATACTAAGATAATTATGTAGTGATTCCCTAAATGCATCTGTATATTAAACAGAAGTGTGAAATATAAACGATGCTTTACTGTTTCTGAGACTCATGGCATTTATTTATACCCATTTTGAGTTTAATAGCAATTTACATTTGAGGCAAATTTAGGGCTACATTTAAAAGTGGACATCAGGTTGTTGTCTTTTCATTGTCAGAATTTATTTTGATATCTAGGAACAAGTTAGCCAAATACAGTTGATCCAACATAACCTTTTTACATTTAATATGGCTTTAGCTGTTGAAACTTTAGGTGCACTCAACATGTCTCCCTATGTAATTCCTGCTATTTTTAGGGAGTTTTTTTCCCCCCAATATTCACTACAGGCTAGTAAAATCAATGTGAAAAACTGGTGAAACGGCACTTCACTGTGTGGGGTGGACAATAAGAACACACTTGCAACTGTTCTTGTATGAACTAGTAAACCTTTGCTACAAGATAAAAAAGACATGACATAAAACAGCAGAAAGATTAATAGGGCAGACATTATTTCAACAGAACACATCCTGGTTAACTCTATCACAAACAAAACAGAAATTGCTGGAAAAACTCAGTTACGAGGAAGAGGCACCCAACCCTAAACGTTAACTCTAATTTCTCTCCACAGATGCTGCCAGACACGCTGAGCTTTTTGCAGCAATTTCTCTTTTAATTTCTGATTTATCATATCCACATTGCTTCTGGTTAATTCTATGGCAGATTTCAAAGCAGTCAGATCGATTATCATCATATTTGTTTTGTGCCATTATGAAAAGACCACATCAGACTGAGGAGGATTGAAAGTGATGGAGAGCCAATTCTAGCCAACAGTTAATATAGACCCTTTCAGCTGACCAGATCAATAACTTCCAGCAGTCGTTTAGTGAGGCACTCCCCATTCCTGACACTTCTTGCACTTTCAGGCAAAAGTCATGTTGCATTGAACAAATATCTTGCCACTTTGACAAATGCAAATATCATAACGTTAAGGAGAGGAATTCCCCATCAGTTATCAATAAAAGTTCTTTGTTCATTTCTCAAAAGAAGGCAGGACAAAATGGAAGGCATGTTCGATGCGCCAAAAGTTTTTCACTGGCTAAAAACATATGAGAAGATGTTCAAAAGATCAGTAATTGTCATATCAACTGTATTTTGTAACTTCTCTACAGATATCAAGCTAAAATTGTCACACTGAACATTTGTTCTTTTACATATGCCAGTTGTTTGCATCTATCAAATCATCCTCCAGAGAAAACTGGGCATTATGGGGGTGTAATCAAAACCTGTCCACCCAGTTTCAACAAATATCTTGCCACTTTGACAAATGCAAATATCATAACGTTAAGGAGAGGAATTCCCCATCAGTTATCAATAAAAGTTCTTTGTTCATTTCTCTAAAGAAGGCAGGACAAAATGGAAGGCATGTTCGATGCGCCAAAAGTTTTTCACTGGCTAAAAACATATGAGAAGATGTTCAAAAGATCAGTAATTGTCATATCAACTGTATTTTGTAACTTCTCTACAGATATCAAGCTAAAATTGTCACACTGAACATTTGTTCTTTTACATATGCCAGTTGTTTGCATCTATCAAATCATCCTCCAGAGAAAACTGGGCATTATGGGGGTGTCCTGATGCCAAGGAGGTGATCGCATTTTCATGCTCTTCTATGTTTGTTTTATACCAAACTCATTAATACGCTTCAGGCTGTTGCGTGTACTTACTGCCATTTCAGAAATAGTTGATTCACCAGACAAATGTTTGCTAGGATTCTATGAAGGACAGTATAACATTTGATCTCAGTCAGTGATGTTTCTGTTTAGAGATTCAAATGGTACAACATTCTTGCTTTCTTTATTCCATCCTGTGTACTGTTGCTAGACCTGCTGAGTTCTGCAATCTATCCAACGCATCATCCTCCAACACTTCATCCTCTAACACTTCCGCAGTCTGCAATCTGACCCCACCACCAAAGACATTTTTCCCTCCCCACCCTTATCTGCTTTCCGGAGGGACCACTCTGTCCGAGAATCCCTTGTCTGCTCCACACTCCCCTCCAGCCCACCACACCCGGCACTTTTCCCTGCAGCTGCAGGAAGTGCTACAGCTGCCCCTACACATCGCTCCCTCACCTCACCCAGGCCCCAAAGAAGACTTTCCACATCAAGCAGATGTTCACCTGCACATCTGTTAATGTGGTATACTGTAGCCACTGTTCCCGTTGTGGCCTCCTCTACATTGGGGAAACCTAGCAGAGGCTTGGGGACGGCTTTGCAGAACACCTCCGCTTGGTTCACAACAAACGACTGCACCTCCCAGGCACAAACCATTTAAACTCCCCCTCCCATTCCTCAGACGACATCCATCCTGGGCCCCCGGCAGTGCCACAATGATGCCACCTGAAGGTTGCAAGAACAGCACCTCATATTCTGCTTGGGAACATTGCACGCCAATGGTATCAATGCGGACTTCACAAGCATCAAAATCTCCCCTCCCCCTACCGCATCCCACAACCAGCCCAGCTTGTCCCCGTCTCCCTAACCTGTCCCTCCTCCCACCTCAAGCCTCATCCCCCTCTCCTACCTGCTAACCTCATCCTGCCCCCTTGACCTGTCCATCCTCCCTGGACTGACCTACTTCCTCCCTAACTCTCCACCTACATCCATCTTTACTGGCTGCATACCCACCTCTTTGACCTGTTTGTCTCCTCTCCACCTATCTTCTCCTCTATCCATCGTCTATCCACCTCCCCCTCTCTCCCTATTTATTTCAGAACCCCCTTTCCCTTCCTCATTTCTGAAGAAGAGAAGCTCAGCAGATCTAGTAGCATCTGTAGAGAGGGAAACAGTTACTTTTTTGAGACCGGTACAACCTCGCCCCCTCCACTGTCCACGCACCCCAATCTTCCAGAAGAAGACATTTTGCACTCAAGACACCAACTTTGTTTCTTCCTCCAATTATGCTGCATTTTAGCACATTCCAGTTCCTTGTTTTATTTCCAATTTTGAGCATTCACAAAATTTAATTTTATAACAATAATTCAGTTGGTCAACAATCTGCCACTGTTATCTGGGGTAATTGTTTCACAATCTTCCATGGGAGAGCCACATATGGCAAATGACACAAATGTCAAGAAGACTTTTACCCAAAGCTTCAGAAAGATCAGCGTACCTGTCTACTTCTGCAAGAGTGGTAGCACATCTTTGCCAGCTTTCCAGTCGTCTTGCTGTGCAAACCATCAAGTGCCACATTCTAATTAACATAATATTATTGCCTGGGTGCACATAACTGAGCTGGTGCCAGGGAGTGATGCATGAGGTAGCTGTAGACAGTTGGGAGAATGAAATTGAACAAGAAATTGGCTAGAAATCATTATCATGTCCCTTTTATCACCATCGTTGCTGCCTTTTAATTGACCACGAGGAAGTAGTAAGGTCACCAATTATTGTGCTAGATCTTCAGAAGGCAAGTAGAAGCTAAAATTGAATGAGTTTACCTCTTTCGAATATAGACAGAATGGAGAGGCTGGGGTTTTTTGGTACTTTACAAGTATAGCAGTGTGACACCACAGCTTTGCAATCACTTTTCACAAAATGTCCCTGACATTAGAAGTAGTAGAGTACCATGGCCTTTACAATGTATTGTACAAAGAGTTTAAAGTAGAATCATACCTTTTGTTTGGTGGTCTGTGCAGAGTGAATCCTGGGGAAGAATTATTTTTTCCAAGCAAAGACTGAGTGTCATTTTGTGAATACTTCCATATTTGCTCTAGAACTGATTTATGGGTTGTTTCAAATTGTGGTGATGTCACAAAAATAAATACCCAGTAACGAGGAAACCAACTAGAAATTGTTTGGGGTAAACCTTCCGGGATATCAGTCATCTCGGAATTATGTTTCTGGCATGTCAGATTAGGTTGAGATTTAGAACTATAATTCATTGAGAAAGTGAAGCCGTGATGTTGGCATTGCTTGTCTTCATTGAGAATGGCAGGGGTTTGAGTTAAACAGGTAATGTCGAAGTAATGGTTTGCACAACAAGGAGGGGAGGTCCTTTTTCAAATTAAGACAATACTAACCACGAATAATGGGTAGAAGAAAACTTTGGAATATTTTATCTCTGATGCTGAAGACAGTCCATGGCATATTTTGGACCTGGCACAATTTGGCTGTGATATTCAGCTCCATTCCTCCAGGAAGGACGAGCTTTATAGGGCTGGCCAGCGGCACAATACACAACTCTGAAGTTAGTTAACACGTAGACTCAAGAATTTTGCATGGGGCCCCCTCAATAGACCTTAACAACATTTGCATGTGGATCCACTTTTACTATTCTTGACATAGAAAAAAGAGAAGTTTTTAAAGGCCCTGTAAATAGCTGAACTTCCCTAATCTCTTTGTATTTCAGCTTGTGCCTGAGCCAAATACAATTTGGAGGAGTTTCACTGCTGTGCTTTATTTTTAGCCAGAAATCCATGTTCTGGACGGTGAGGCAAGTCCGGAATGTTTCACTTCTGGATACTGTGCATGGAAGGGCGTAACCAAAGTAGAAATTACGGCAGTTTACAACTTATAACCAGCCTAAAGAGTAACTTCCCAGCATCAGACTGAATGGGAGAACATGAAACCAAGGTTCATGAACCAACATTTAGATTGTACAACCTGAAAATTCAGTGCTAGTGTGCCAGAATTCTTCTCTTAATAAACTAAGCAAGCTTCTTGAAGCAGCTGGGTTCAGACAGGATTAAGTGGGTGATTTTAAATTATATCCTCCTAATACTTAATGCAGCTAACAACTTTTTTTTCTTGTAAGCACACAGATCAAAGATTTGTGGCAGAGAAAACATTTTACAAGTGAGCATTTCAGTCAGCTTAACACTGCCATGGAAAGAATCTAGTTAAGTAGGAGCCAACTGGCTGACACTGCCGAATTAAATGCATTAAGGGGAGGTGATGGACTTGTGATATTAATACTAAACTATTTATCCAGAGACCCAAGTAATGTCATAGGCACCGTGGGTTCCAATCTTGCCATGAAAGAAGATAGAATTTGAATTCAATTAAACAGTGCAATTAAAAGTCTAACCATGAAACTTTGTTGATTATCAGGAAAAAAACCCATCTGGTTCACTAATATCCTTTAGGGAAGGAAATCTGCTATCCTTACCTGGTTTGGCCTACATGTGACTCCAGACCCACAGCAATGTGATTGACTGTCCACTGCCCTCTGGGCAATTAGGGATGGGCAGTGAATGCTGGCTTAGCCAGTGATGCCCTCATCCCATGAATGAATGAATGAAAAAAACCCCTACAAGCAGATGGCTGTGGCAGAATAGGAGCTCAAGGGTCATCCATCTTCGCTCATAGGAATGATATCATTCTCCATCGTCCTTCTCCCCACCACTGCCTGCCAAATTGAAAAGTTAGAAGAGATGGTGTGGAAGCAGTGCTAGTTTTAGGATGTCGCCTTCTTCGGGGAGGGAATAAGTTCTTGGTGTATTATCATGAAGTTATGCAAATGAGCACTGTATAGATTTGTACTATACAACCTTGAGGTGGGCATTACCTCGCTGCATGCTGCTACCTGACAGAGGGTCTCATGCTCACCACTTTAAGGAATGGGCTTTTTAATGCCATCGGTGACGCCATGGGTAAACATGCACAGTTAACTCATTGTTTCTAAATGTTTCACGTGGGATGACTGGACTGCCCAACCTGTTGTCTACAAACCTGCCTATGTCACTGTACCTCAACACAAGGCTGCTCACAATGGATAGCGCCTGTTAGGCAACTGTTTCTCACGGGGAAAAAAAATGAACTTGCCAAAATCTATCCAACAGAAGGAGGAAAGAGAATGATGAGAATCCAGCCTTGCTGATTATGGTCAGATTGTTACATGTTTTGCAACTCTGCTCAGGCCTGTGTTATCACAGAGATTGCACTTTCCACAAGTCTGCGGGTACCTGAGGTAACTCAGAGTCATAGAGTCTTACAGCACAGAGACAGCCCCTTTGGCCCAATGGGGCCCTAGCCGACCAAAACTTCCCATTTCTCTGCAATTGACTAAACCTTTCCTATCCGTGTATTTGTCCAGATACCTTTAAATGTAGTTAATTTAAATTAACCACTTACTCTGGCAGCTCATTTCATATGCGTACCACTTTCTGTGTAAAAAAAGTTGTCCTTCATGTTCCCTTGTGTTCTTTCCCCTCGTACCTTAAACTGATGTTCTCTTGTCCTCAATTTCCCCAGCCCTGGGGAGAAAAACTGATTACATTCACCCTATCTATGTCTCTCATGATCTTATACACCCCTATATGATGCCCCCACCCCCAAGTCTCTTACTTTCTGAAGAAAAAAGTCCTAGCTTGTCCAACCTCTCCCTATAACTCAGTCCCTTGAGTCCTGGCAACATCTTTGTAAATTTCTTCTGCACTCAGACGGATAACATTCTTCCTACAGCAAAGTGACCAAAACTGAACACAGTACTCCAAGTGCACCCTCACCAAAGTCCTGTACAACTGCAACATAACTTCCCAACTTCTATACTCAATATCCTGACTGATGAAGGCCAGGGCGCCAAAAGCCTTCTCCATCTGCCTTTACTCGGCCCACTTCCCCAGCTGATCAAGACCCTGCTGCAATTTCTGATAATCTTCCTCACTATGATACCGCCTATTTTAGTGTCAAGCACAAACTTAATAATCGTGCCTTGTACATTCTCATCCAAATTATCAGAATAGATGACAAACAGCAATGGGCCCAGCACTGACCCCTGAGGCACATCACTAGCCACAGACCTCCATCCACACAAGCAACCTCCTATTATTACCCTCTGCTTCCTAATATCAAGCCAATTGTATATCCAATTTGCTAGCTTTTCCTGGATTCCATGTGAACTATCCTTGCCGAGCAGCCAACCATGTGAAACCTTATCAAAGGCCTTACTGAAATCCATAGAGACTACAAGATAACAAAGTGTGGAGCTGGATGAACACAGCAGGCCAAGCAGCATCTCAGGAGCACAAAAGCTGATGTTTCGGGCCTAGACCCTTCATCCATAGAGACTACGTCTACTGCCCTGCCCTCATCAACCTTCCTGGTCACATCAAAGAACTCTAACAAATTTATGAGGCATGATGTCCCACACACAAAGCCAGGCTGACTACTCCTAATCAATCCCTGTCTGTCCAAATGCATGTATATCTTATCCCTCTGAATCTTCTCAAATAACTTACCTACTAACAATGTTTAGCCTATTGGTCTATAATTCCCAAGTTTTTCTTTGCAGCCCTTCTTGAATAAGGACACCACATTCGTTACCCTCCAATCTTCTGCGACTTTACCCGTGGCTAAGACTAATGCAAATATGTCAGCCAGAGTCCCTGCAATTTCTCCCCTTGTCTCTTGCAGGGTACTTGGATATATTTGGTCAGAACCAGAAGATTTGTCCACCTTTGTATATTCTAACACTTCCAGCACATTCTGTACTGTGACATGTTCTGTCCCCAAGATCTCGCCACTAACTCTCCAAAGTTCCCAAGTCTTCATGTCTTTCTCCATGGTAAACAGAGAGGAGAAATATTCATTGAGGACCTCACCCATCTCTTGCAGTTCCACACATACATGTCCACTTTGGTCCTTGATGGGTCCCATTTTCTCTCTAGTTATTCTTTTTCCTTTAACCTACTTAAAGAATCTCTTTGAATTCACCCCAATCTTCTCAGCCAAAGCTATCACATGCCCCCTTTTTGCCCTCCTGTTTTCCTTCTTCAGTAAATTCCTATATCCCCTATATACCTCCAGGGATTCCCTTGATCCCACCTGTCTGCTCCTGAACCATGCCTCCTTTTGTCTGGACAAAGCCTCAATATCTCTTGTCATCCAGGGTTCCCCACTCCTGCCTACGTCACCCTTCACCCTCACAGGAACATATAGACCTTGATCGCTAGCAATCACACTTGCCTGAGGTCCCTTTGCCAGCAAACAAGCTACTCCAATCAACCCCTGCAAGCTCCTGTCTAATTCCATCAAAATTTGCCTTGCCCCAATTTAGAACTTGAACTTATGGACCAGTTTTGTCTTTTTCCATAACTATTTTAAAATTAATAGAACTATGGTCACTGGTCCTCAAACTGCTCCCCCACTTTACTTCAGTCACCTGAGCTGCGCTATTTCCCAAGAGTAGGTCAAGTTTTGCCCCTTCCCAAGTATGACCCCCTACACACCGCTTAAGGAAACATTCCTGAACGCATTTAAGCCCTTAACACTGTGACAGTCCCAGTCTATGTTAGGAAGTTAAAATCCCTCACTATGGCAATTCTATTGCTCCTGTAAGTCTCCCCAGTCTCTCTGCATATTTGTTCCTCTAATTCTCATTGACTATTTGGGGGCCTATAGTACAACCCCAATAATGTCACCGTCCCCTTCTTATTTTTCAGCTCCACCCACAAAGCCTCACTGGAATGAATTCTCAGTTACTTCATCTCTGACTAATGTTTTGATACTCCCCTTAATCAAAAATGCAACTCCCCCTCCCCGCTTTCCTCCATCTCTGTCACAACTGAAGCACCTGTACCCTGGCACATTAAGCTGCCAGTCCTGTCCTTCCATCAGCCATGTTTCTGTAATGCCTATAATATCCCAGTCCCATGTACCTATTCACACTCTGAGTTCATTGGCCTTACCTGTCAGCCCTCTTGCATTAAAATAGATGCAGTTTAATCCAATAGGTATTCCTCACTCCCTGTCCTGTTCCTTCCTAACCTGTCTCTTCAACTTGCTAATTCTGATTATTATATTTCCTTCCAGCCTCACATTTGCCTCCCTGCCATCTAGTATCCCACACCGCTGCCAGTCTAGCTTAAACGCTCTCTTGCAGCACTAGCAAATATGCCCACCACGATATTGTTCCCCCTCCAGTTCAGATGCAACCTGTCCCTCTTGAACAGGTCACCTCTGCCCCAGAAAAGATCCCTGCCCCCTGCACCAATTCTTCGCCACACATTCATCTGCCATATCCTGTTCTTAACCTCACTAGCATGTGGCACTGGGAGTAATCTGGAGATTACCACATTCAAGGTCCTGGTTTTTAACTTTTTTCTTAGCTCCCTATACTCATACCACAGGACCTCATCCCTATATCTACCTATGTCATTTGTGTCAACCTGCATTGATGGTGCCAGCTTGGTTTACATAATTCCAAGCAACCAGAGCATCCTCAGCACAAACCCAGTGTTAGTTTTGTTGACTTTAGCAGAAATTGTAGGCTCAAGTTCAACTCCAGAGAGCTAAGTGTATAACTGAGGCTCATTTTCACCGCATTCCAAGGCGGTGTTGCATTGTCAGAGATTTTTGGTTCTAACATTCAACTATGTTCCTGCCAGCCTTCTCATGTAGGTGTAAAGGATCCTATGGCAATAACTGAACAAGAACAGGGTGCTATATGCATAGCCAAGAGTTATCTATTTTAGGTATTTATCATTTATTTAGCTACTTCATCTGAGAACTTATACTGTGCATGTACTGGCTGCCATATTTTCTAAATGTGAAGATTGACAAAACTTGACAATGCTTCAAACACTTGAAAATATTTCACATTTTCGGGACTTCCTGGGGTTTTGAGAGGCGCTCTGGCAGCCCTGCAGAACTGCCTGATGGAAATTTATGGCTCCTTTCCTGACTGACATTTTTTGAGGGGCTGACATCTTCCGGGACATGGAAATGTTGGCAAGTGCAACATCTTTTAAAAAATAAGTTTTTTGAGAAAACGAAAACTGAGGAAAGTAAATCATACTGCACTTATCACAAAAAGTACTTTCTGAAAATACAATTTTCTGAAGGGAGTATATCTCTTTATAACTTACAAAACTATGGTCAAATTTTGGCAGTGGAAATTTCAGATGGGTTAGTGTAAAGTTTAAGGTATGTTTCTTTTGCAAAATGGTGCCAATAGCAAATGTTGGAATGGCAGTAATTACAGCAAACCTGGCGAACAGATTGAAAATCATAATTAAACGGGGATGAAGGGATTTGGTCACACATTTCTGTTTAGTAACTTTGCAGCATTGCCAAGCCAAATTTGGTCTATTTATGATTTCAAAATAAATGTATTTTGTTTAGCTTTGAACAGATTTGGATTCATGCCTTTTGTAGGCATGATAAAAGTTATTTCTGACAGGGAACCTCATAGGCATCTTTCTATAAATATGTACCAATTCTTTATATGTGGAGATGGCAGGACAGGTTTAGGATGCAGGGAGAAATGCTACATAGCATTTTGGGTTAGAATTTCATCCATGTTGCTGCCTGAATTAGGCAGGAGTGCAACGTAAAATGAGGTGACATTATGTCTTTAACATTTTGCTCTTGAGATAGCCACTTGGACTTCCTTCCTCATTTACTTCATGCAAATATTGGTGGAGAGGCGGAGCCCAGACTCATGGCAGAGTTTCATGCCATCTGCCAGTAACATCTTGTCAAAGGTCTCCCTCAATGACAACAAGGCTGCATAAACCATGAGGACCTGGTAGTATCTTCCTTTCCCTCAAAGATTTAAGATGCTATGTCTCACTCTTGGCTAAGTAGAGAAAGGCACTTGAGCTGAACACTTCTTCAGGAGTCTTTCTGTGCTTCAAAGTTCCTTTTGTCTCTTCAAGTTGCTATTGTAACACCCAGAATTTCCTTTCTTCTCTTTGTTAGCTGTCTTTCTTCAATTCAGCTTGGTATTAGAAATCCTCAGCAGGAGGCTCCATCACATGTTAAACTACCTCTGAACCAGTAAAATAGGTCAGAGATACTACATAGTCAAAAGGTCAGGCAGATATTTCCGCTCTATCTCCATCTCAACCCTTTGATGAGAGAAGAATCATATCTATTTCTACTACCACTGTTGGTACATCTTCCTTTGTAAATCATACTTTGGTAGTTTGCATACTCTGCAACCTCTTTGTGCTGTCTGTAAGAAGCTTTCACTTGGAACCCTCACTCACATGTACATGCACACACGTATCTTCATAATTATACCCCACCTTCTTTAATATGTTACATTTCTTCATACTTGGCCTTCCAACGCTTGACCTTCCATTTCTCACACTAACATTGACAAAAGTACAATTAAGTACTGAGGAAGATTCCATTTAACATCTCTGTAGATGGGAAATAGAAGTTCAGTTTGGGGCATCTGATTCACTTGCTTCTAGCCCACGTCCAGCTAATCACATTGCTGATAGCGGTCACCATGAAAGCAAAAGCCAAGTAAATAGAAAGGCAATGAACTAGCACGGAATGTCTGATCATTGGATTCATGCGAGACAGTGGAAAGTAGGGAGTTGGAGCTGGGACTTTATGAAAAATCATTCCTCTATTAGACCATGAGGATGTTGACTCTGATTTTAAAGTGGATGCCAGATACCTCCGAAAACCTTACAGTTTGAGAAGTACATATCAGTTGTTGTTCTGCTGACTTAATAAGATATGCCATATTAATATTTGATATGTTGTGCAGCCACTTCTAAAGGCAGATCAACTTCCAGTAGAACAGACTAAGGTACTGACTCAGCGTGTTCAGCATTTAAAAATAATGACAGCCCTCTTACATCAAAGAATACTTACGTCAAGCAGAAATATTCCTTTAAAGCAGTTTGCTTTGAAAGATAGCTTTTATGCACCAATGACTGAAATAAATCAATAATTAATCTTGAAATTTTCAATGGATTCTGTTACAGTAAATACAACATGTTTCACTTCTCGCATGCCTAAAAGGTTATTAATGCTCGTCAGGTTCTTCAAAAATTCTCAATTTCAATTAAATGTCCCGAATCTGAATCCGAATTCCAGTCATGAAGGTCTACAGCATGGAAACAGGCCATTCAGGCCAATTTGCCCATGCCATCCTCCCATTTTCTAAATTTGTTCGTCATCTATTGCTTGGTCACTGGAGATAGGAAATATGTGAGTATGAGATGGGATACTTTGTCTTTCATTTTCCGCAGCCACACTCATGATGCCACTGTGCTCTCTGAGACTTTATGAATTCGCAATCAACAGGAAATTACATTATATTTTCTTGTCAGCTGCCATTTTATAAAACATAATTAAATACAAATTACATCAATACCGTAGAAAGTCTTGTGCAAAATTAAAGCTGGTGCTGCTACTTGGTCATAGTTTTAAGATATTGAAAGATATAGTATCCATTTGAAGCCAATATTCTAGTGTTAGCATTTTAGCAGACATATTGCTACAATGTCTAAAGGTCATAATATTTGATCCGTTAGGAATATCATAAAACTGTAAAAAAGGTGACAAAATCAGTGGGCAACATGCTAAGCCTACAGTGTGAGTCAGTTATTTTTGATGTACTGAACAGATAACTACTCACCATATTTCAGTTTTAGAGGACGGTGTCATAAAACATATGACAGAAATATTTCCTCTTTAATTTCATAGACACTTCAAAGATGTGATCTTGTAAAGCTGTTTGCCTCCCACTGTGTAATGCAAAAGAAGGCGGCATTTCGGTTTCATTGAAGATAAGCCTGCAAAACCACATTACCAAATCTCCAAGATGCCCTGATGCTCCAATAATATTTCATTCAGCTTGTTTAGGGTGTTTTGTTACTCCTGACCTCACCTTCTCTCCATAGGGTGATTTCAACAATGTTACCAGGTGCAGTCAAACGAAAATTCAAAATTCATGTTATATTATTTGCATTTGCATCACCACACAAAAAAAGGTGCACAATACTAACTTGGCTACCAACTTTACAGACCATTTGATTGTGACATTCAACAAAGTTAATCTTTCTTCAGCACCGATTCACTGGACTTGAAATGTTAGCTCTGTTTTCTCTTTACACATGCTTCTAAGTTTCTTCAGCAATTTTTGTTTCACCTTATTTTAGATCTTCAGCATCCTCAATTCTTTGTTTTAATTTAATGCATAGTAAAATTAAACCAGTGGTAAAACAAAGAGATGGCCAGATCCCATTGGATTTGTTATAGGTTGATGAGCCTAATGTAACTCTTTATACAGCTGAATGCTTAAGTCTTTTATCCACCTCTCCACCTAATGCTTTACTATTTATTGTGTATGATTCCTCCATTCCGTTCCTGAAAAATGGATTGAGTCACTTTTCTCTGAAGTAAATTCTCTGCTCTCTGCCCAAACTAACAAGCTGGCCAAGATGTCATGAATCATTTCAGCCCTCTTCACAGTTAACCTATTTCTCTGATTAAAACAGAAAGTGCTGGAGAAACTCAGCAGATCTGGCAGCATGAGTGGAGAGAGAAACTGCTTTAACATTTTCATCCAGTGGGAACCTTTAGAAGATGAAGTTGGGTGAGAAATTAAAAGTCTTTGTTGTGATCATGGATTTAATTTGGTGGATCTTTTCTCCATCATTCCCTCATCCTTCATAACCATCCATCTTCTGTTGTCCAGTAGAAATATACTGATTAGAATGGATTAAACTGGGGGAAGGCCGACTATACCAAGATTTGGCAGGATCTGAGGAATGTAGATTGGGAGAAACTGTTTGAAGGTAAATCCACATTTGATATGTGGGAGGCTTTTAAGGAGAGGTTGATTAGTGTGCAGGAGAGACATGTTCCTGTGAAAATGAGGGATAGAAATGGCAAGATTAAGGAACCATGGATGACAGGTGAAATTGTGAGACTAGCCAAGAGGAAAAAGGAAGCATACATGAAGTCTAGGTGACTGAAGACAGACAAAGCTGTGCAAGAATATCGGGAATGTAGAGCGAATTTGAAACGAGGGATTAAGAGGGCTCAGAGAGGACATGAGACATTGCTGGCAAACATGGTTAAGGAAAATCCCAAAGCCTTTTATTCATATATAAAGAGCAAGAGGGTAACTAGAGAAAGGATTGGCCCACTTAAGGACAAAGAAAGAAAGTTATGCGCTGAGTCAGAGTAAATGGGTGACATTCTTAACGAGTACTTTGCATCGGTATTCACCAAGGAGAGGGACATGACGGATGTTGAGGTTAGGGATAGATGTTTGCTTACTCTAGGTCAAGTTGACATAAGGAAGGAGGAAGTGTTAGGTATCCTAAAAGACATTAAGGTGGACAAGTCCCCCGGTCCGGATGGGATCTATCACAGTTTGCTGAGGGAAGCAAGAGAGGAAATAGCCGGGGCCTTAACAGATATCTTTGTGGCATCCTTAGACACGGGTGACGTCCCAAAGGACTGGAGACTTGCTAATGCTGTCCCCTTGTTTAAGAAAGGTAGCAAGGATAATCCAGGTAATTATCGACCGGTGAGCCTGACGTCAGTGGTAGGGAAGCTACTGGAGAAGATACTGAGGGATAGGATCTATTCCCATTTGGAAGAAAATGGGCTTATCAATGATAGACAACATGGTTTTGTGCAGAGAAGGTCATGTCTTATCAACTTAATACAATTCTTTGAGGACGTGACAAAGTTGATTGATGAGGGAAAGGCTGTAGATGTCATATACATGGACTTCAGTAAGGTGTTTGATAAGGTTCCCCATGGCAGGCTGATGGAGAAAGTGAGGTCACATGGGGTTCAGGGTGTGCTAGCTAGATGGGTAAAAAAACTGGCTAGGCAACAGGAGACAGAGAGTAGTAGTAGAAGGGAGTTTCTCAAATTGGAGACCTGTAACCAGTGATGTTCCACAGGGATCTGTGCTGGGACCACTGTTGTTTGTGATATATGTAAATGATTTGGAGGAAGGTGTAGGTGGTCTGATCAGCAAGTTTGCTGATGACACTAAGATTGGTGGAGTAGCAGATAGTGAAGGGGACTGTCAGCGATTACAGCAGAATATAGATAGACTGGAGAGCTGGGCAGATAAATGGCAGATGGAGTTCAATCCAGTCAGATGCGAAGTGATGCATTTTGGAAGATCAAATTCAAGGGCGAACTATTCAGTAAATGGAAAAGTCCTAGGGACAATGGATGAAGAGAGAGATCTGGGTGTTCAGGTCCATTGTTCCCTTAAGCTGACAACGCAGGTCAATAGGGTGGTCAAAAAGGCATATGGCATGCTTTCCTTCATTGGGCAGGATATTGAGTACAAGAGTTGGCAGGTCATGTTGCAGTTGTATAGGACTTTGGTTCGGCCACATTTGTAGTACTGTGTACAGTTCTGGTCGCGACATTACCAAAAGGATGTGGATGCTTTGGAGAGGGTGCAGAGGAGGTTCACCAGGATGTTGCCTGGTACGGAGGGTGCTAGCTATGAAGAGAGGTTGAGTAGATTAGGATTATTTTCATTAGAAAGACAGAGATTGAGGGGGGACCTGATTGAGGTCTGCAAAATCATGAGGGGTATAGACAGGGTGGATAGCAAAAAGCTTTTTCCCAGAGTGGGGGATTCAATTACTAGGGGTCATGAGTTCAAAGTGAGAGGAGGAACGTTTAAGGGAGATATGCATAAAAAGTTCTTTACACAAAGGGTGACGGGTGCCTGGAACACGTTGCCAGCGGAGGTGGTAGATGCAGACACGTTAGCGTCTTTTAAGACATATTTGGACAGATAAATGGATGGGCAGGGAGCAAATGGACACAGACCGTTAGAAAATAGATGACAGGTTAGACAGAGGATCTTGATCGGTGCAGGCTTGGAGGGCCGAAGGGCCTGTTCCTGTGCTGTAATTTTCTTTGTTCTTTGTTCTTTGAGTGCCGATGGGTTTGAACCAATTTTCCTTTTAAACATTGTTGCATCTTTAAAATAGACACTGCAGTAAAGATTAACAGATTTTCACTTCAGACATCGAGGTTTCAACCAAGAAAAAATATGCTGGATGCAAGTCTCTGAACCCAATAAAGCTTCATTATGCAACTCCACAGGATAGTCGATATGAGTTCATTGTACAGAGCAAGCTTTATGATGAAACATAATAAATTCAATAATGGAGGAACATCAAAAACTTACCATGTGGAATGTGTACTATTTAGGAATCAGCACAAAAAGGATTGCTATCTATACAGGGACTTCAGAATTCATGAGTTAAACCTGCAGGAAAGCATCTCACAAATTGATATGTGAGATCTGACATGATTACAATAACCAGGCATCTTGAGACAAATCATTGACTTAATACATTTGCCACTTTCTAAATTGTAAATTCTCATTCAGAAAACTGATTTGTCAGTGAAAAGTTTGGTGCAATTCGGAATTTCTACTTATTTACTTAACTTGACACACTTTAGTTTTTACAAGGTCTAAACCCTCTGCCAGATCGTGGTAGAGTTCCTCGTTTCCTTCATTGTTTGAGCACTTATTTCATTGAAAGTATCATGTAAGTGGGAAAGGATAAATTAAAATACTTGTTGCTAAATAGCTTTTAGGGAATTGTAACCATATCATGATAGAATCTTCCATTAAGTTGACTAAGCTGTAGTTCAATCTGAAACCAGGTTTTAAAATCTAACCAAGGGCAATTATAAAGGTATGAGAAAGAATTTAGTTGTGGTAGATCAGAAAGTACATTAAGAGATATGATGGTAGCAAAACAGTGGATAGCATTTAAAGAATTAATAGTCAGCATTGAAGTCAGAGAAGATACCTGACAACTTCAACTCACCACTTGTTCTGAAGGACCAGGCATTAACATCTAAAGGCACTTAGACCCACAGCTCACATCAATGGACATTTGTCTCCAATATTTACAAACCCTTAAGAACACTTAGAAGGACAAGTGCAGCAGATACATGGGAACATCACTGCCTGCATGTTTCCCTCCAAGACACTCACCACCCTGATGTGGGAAAAGTATTGCTGCTCCTTCACTGTTACTGGGTCAAAATTCTGAAATTGTCTCCCTAAGGGCATTATGGGTCTGCCTACAGCACTTAGACTGCAGTGGCTCAAGAAGGCAGCCCACAACTGCCTTCTCAAGGGCATCTAGGGGTGGGGTATAAATGCTGGCCCAGCTAGCATCACCCATATCCCATAAGTGAGTAAAAAGAAACTCTTATGGAATAGTGGTCAGTTGTTCGAGATGAACACTTGCCCAGGATAGTCAGTGCTTGGGATGGCCAGAAGCTGGATGTTCCTTGCATCAGAGATGAGGAGGCAAATGCTGGGTACCTCCAGATGGTTAAGATTGCTTTAACCCAGGTGGCCTCCACTGCATGCGGTAAAAGACATCTCATTTGTTCACCACCCTTTCCAACATGCAGGAGCAGCAAGCCCTTGGGAAGACAAATATTATGTTAGTGCTTATCACAAGAGGACTTGAGCATGGGAACAAAGAAGTCTTGCTTCACTCATTTAGAATACTAGCGAGACTGCAACTGGAGTATTGTGTGAGGTTCTGTCGCCTTACCTAAGGAAGGATATATATCCATAGTAATGTTGGGCAGTGAGTTCCAGGTTTAACCCAATGATGGTGAAGGAGCAGTGACAAATATCCAGGTCTGAAAGGCATGTGGGTTGAAGGTGAACTTGCAGCTGGTGATTTTTTGCATGTGTCAGCTGTCATCATCCATCTAGGTGGCAGAGATTGAAGAAGCCTTGGTAAGAGGGCAGCATGGTGGCTCAGTGGTTAGCACTGCAGCCTCACAGCACCAGGAACCTGGGTTCGATTCCAACCTCGGGTGACCGTCTGTGTGGAGTTTGCACATTCTCCCCACGTCTGCGTGGGTTTCCTCCAGGTGCTCCGGTTTCCTCCCACAGTCCAAAGATGTGCAGGCTAGGTGGATTGGCCATGCTAAATTACCCGTAGCGTTCAGGGATGTGTGGGTTAAAGGGGGTTGGGTCTGGGTGGAATGATTCCAGGGGCAGTGTGGGCTTGTTGGGCTGAAGGGCCAGTTTCCACACTGTACGGAATCTAATCAAGTTTCGGCAGCCCAGTTTGTAGATGGTGCACATTACTGCCATTGTAAACCAATGGTGTATAAGTTGGCAATAAGGCATTCTATTTCGTATCGGACACTGTCAAGCCACTTGTACAGTGTTGGAGCTGCCCTCACCCAGGAAAGTGGAGAGTATTCCCTCACACTGCTGACTTGTACCTTGTAAGTTGTGGACAGGCACTGGAGGGAAAGAAGCAGGAGTTACTTACTACTGAATTCCCAACTGCTAACTTTGTATTGTCATCAGAATATTTATATAATGTATGCGATTGATTTCCTGCTCTTCCAAAGGTCTTGAACAAGGATGATGCAATGCTTCATGTTTTATATTGGATCTTTCTGTCACAACACACCAATACTGTATTTGCTATTTAAAGTACAATGCATCTGGCCCAGAAGTACAAAGGATATGTATTCCTTTAGTTTCTCCGTAGCATGTTCCTTATTTAGCTTTGCTTACTGTGACTCTCTTCAGTGCTGTTCTGTGAAACCTGATGGAAAGGTTTCTGTCAGTACTTCTGTAACAAACCAATCATATCAAGCCTTCAATGGATTTATTCATTCCTTGGCTCTACTGTGTTTAACACAGCTATAAAATCAGCATGGCTTCCTCTTGATAACCCTATGGCTATCTTATTTAACACTTTGATTTTTTTGAATGACATTACTTTTCTATACATGACTAACAATGCCATACATTGAGGAAGGTACTGCTGCAGTGACTAATAAGTTCACTTATGGACAGCTGCTAAATATCTTACAATTAATCTCACTTTCACAAATGTCAATTACTGTCTTTAATGGCTACAGTTCTTTCTTTATTTGTTATAGGTTGCCTTGTAATTTTTATTTATTACTAAAATTTATGTCAAACTAATTTTCTTCTTTTTCTGCATATTTGCTTGACATCTGGATTTCTTTTTTGGATCCTACCCTTCCGACTGTACCATCTATTTTTACAAAGAATGATTGCATTCCTAACACTGGGATGTACTCATGCTGCTACAATCCAACAGTTGCTCCACTGACAGTAAACTGAACCAGCTGGCACTATATCACACAGTTAGAAAATTGTCATGACAAATTTGTAATGGATGCAAATCTATAAAAAGCTTGTTGATGCAAGCCATGAAGTATGACTTTTATATTAGCAATAAAGTGTTTAGTTAACTGAGGCTCACAGGCACTAAAGTGATAAATGCAAAAATGAAAGGAACTGCTTTTTCAGACTACTTATACATTTAAATCCTCTTACTGCAGTGTCTCCATGCTGGAAGATATTTACTGATTATTTTTAACACATTTATGCTTCTTTCCAAGATTCACAATAACATATATTTATAACAATCAAATGTGCCTATCTTTTCCTGTCATTATTCCATCAATTCTGCCTGATTATTCTATTAATTGAAATAACTGCTCCTCTGTATGAAAGTGTAAAATGACGTCTTCCCTGTAGAGCCCAAAAAGCTTTTAAAAAGAGATACATACAGATTTTCTAGTGACTGGTGCAAGGAGGCTTTTAAAAAGAGATACATGCTGATTTTCTAGTGACTGGTGCAAGGAGGCTTTTAAAAAGAGATACATGCTGATTTTAGTGACTAGTGCAAGGAGGCTTTTAAAAAGAGATACATGCTGATTTTAGTGACTAGTGCAAGGAGGCTTTTAAAAAGAGATACATGCTGATTTTAGTGACTAGTGCAAGGAGGCTTTTAAAAAGAGATACATGCTGATTTTAGTGACTAGTGCAAGGAGGCTTTTAAAAAGAGATACATGCTGATTTTAGTGACTAGTGCAAGGAGGCTTTTAAAAAGAGATACATGCTGATTTTAGTGACTAGTGCAAGGAGGCTTTTAAAAAGAGATACATGCTGATTTTAGTGACTAGTGCAAGGAGGCTTTTAAAAAGAGATACATGCTGATTTTAGTGACTAGTGCAAGGAGGCTTTTAAAAAGAGATACATGCTGATTTTAGTGACTAGTGCAAGGAGGCTTTTAAAAAGAGATACATGCTGATTTTAGTGACTAGTGCAAGGAGGCTTTTAAAAAGAGATACATGCTGATTTTAGTGACTAGTGCAAGGAGGCTTTTAAAAAGAGATACATGCTGATTTTAGTGACTAGTGCAAGGAGGCTTTTAAAAAGAGATACATGCTGATTTTAGTGACTAGTGCAAGGAGGCTTTTAAAAAGAGATACATGCTGATTTTCTAGTGACTGGTGCAAGGAGGCTTTTAAAAAGAGATACATGCTGATTTTAGTGACTAGTGCAAGGAGGCTTTTAAAAAGAGATACATGCTGATTTTAGTGACTAGTGCAAGGAGGCTTTTAAAAAGAGATACATGCTGATTTTAGTGACTAGTGCAAGGAGGCTTTTAAAAAGAGATACATGCTGATTTTAGTGACTAGTGCAAGGAGGCTTTTAAAAAGAGATACATGCTGATTTTAGTGACTAGTGCAAGGAGGCTTTTAAAAAGAGATACATGCTGATTTTAGTGACTAGTGCAAGGAGGCTTTTAAAAAGAGATACATGCTGATTTTAGTGACTAGTGCAAGGAGGCTTTTAAAAAGAGATACATGCTGATTTTAGTGACTAGTGCAAGGAGGCTTTTAAAAAGAGATACATGCTGATTTTAGTGACTAGTGCAAGGAGGCTTTTAAAAAGAGATACATGCTGATTTTAGTGACTAGTGCAAGGAGGCTTTTAAAAAGAGATACATGCTGATTTTAGTGACTGGTGCAAGGAGGCTTTTAAAAAGAGATACATGCTGATTTTAGTGACTAGTGCAAGGAGGCTTTTAAAAAGAGATACATGCTGATTTTAGTGACTAGTGCAAGGAGGCTTTTAAAAAGAGATACATGCTGATTTTAGTGACTAGTGCAAGGAGGCTTTTAAAAAGAGATACATGCTGATTTTAGTGACTGGTGCAAGGAAGTGCACAACAACCTTTTACATTTTAAGACATTTGCTGCATCACACAAACTAAAATCAACATTGACTAAACATTACTGAGAATAAAGAAACATCCAGTGGCAGTAGGCCATTCAGCCCCTCGAGTCTTTTCTGCTACTCAATAAAACGATTGTCACTTAAAATATTTATTACCACCTACACCTGATTATCTTTGCCTAACAAAAATCTATCTGCCTCTGCCTTAAAAATATTCAAAGAGGCTGCTTTCAGGAACAGAAGCTTCAATGACCTTCTGGGAGACAAAATATTTGCTTCACCTCAGTTTAATTTGGTGGCACCTGATCTGTAAATAGTGATCCCTAGTTCTAGATTCTCCCATAAGAGAAACTGTCCTTTCAGATTCTACCCTGTCAAGACCCCACAGGATCTTATATGTTTCAATCAAGTTGCCACTTTTCAATTCCAGTGGATACAAGCCTAACCTGTCCATTCTTACCTTAAAGGCAACCTGCACATTCTAGGTATTAGTCTAGTTAACCTTCTCTGATCTGTTTCTAACCTATTTACATCCTTCCCAAAATCAGGTGACGAAACCTGTATACAGCACTCCAGATGTAGACTCACTAGTGCCCTGTATAAGTGAAGCATAAGCACCCTACTTTGGTATTCAATTTCCCTCAAAATGGTGACATTTAATTTACTTCTCTAACTATTTGCTGTACTTGCATCCTAACTATTTTTGATTCATACATCAGGACATTCAGATCTCTCTGCATCTCTGAGGTTTGTGATCTCTCATCACTTATATAAAATGCTTCTTCTAATACTCCCTGCTAAAATGGACAATTTCACATTTTTCCAGATTTTACTTCATTTACCAGATCTTTGCCCACTCACTTAACCTATGTATGTGTTGATGTAGCCTCCTTATTTCTTCCTCGCAATGCACTTTCCTTCTCATCTTTTCTCTATCAGCAAATTTGGTAACGATATCTTGCATCCCTTCATTCAAGTCACTTAGATAACTTGTCGACAGTTGTGGTCACAGCACTAATCCTGTAGCGCAACATTTGATACATCTTACAAACCTGAAAGGGATTCATTTTTGCCTACTCTTTGTTGTATTAAAGAATCAATCTTTTATAGGAGGTAACGAATAAACCAATCGACAGAAAATGTATCTTCAATTGCCTTCTTAACACAACTGAAGAAGTTCTGAATAAGGATCACTGGACCTGAAACGTTAATTTGATTTCACTCCACAGATGCTGTCAGACCTGTTGAGATTTTTCAGCAATTTCTGTTTTTGTTTCCGATTTCCGGCAGCTGTAGTTCTTTTCTTTTTTGAAAACCCCATACAATGGTTTACATATTAATTACACTCTCAGTAGACATGTAATCTTGTAGTTAACTTTCCAAGTTCCTCCCGGCATCGAAAAGATCACTTCCCTCTGCTCCATTAGGATGAATCTACCAAGGTCTAATAATCAGAGCCCCCTATTCTATCCTTCTTATAGCAAAGCAGCTATGGGTGATACCCTGGCCATGAACTCTCCAGAGTTTTGTTTCTTCAAACAGGAACCCATCCCCACCAGCATTCTGTTTGATGGTTAACCCAAAAGTATTCATTTTCATCTCCTGGCATAACTGGATTTATTTCCAATCTTCTCTTTGAGAATCTGTGGGTCTATACACAGCAGGATGAGCTGCCACATTCTTTGTCTCTGCATGTTAAAACTTATTCCATACTTTCAGTAAGTTTTGACTTGAGTTTCTGTCTCTGTAACAAGTAGATCAAATTGATTTGATTTTGGGTGGATTTAGGTTGAGGTCATTTGGATTTGTCTTTAGATAGATTTTGCAGGGGTCCGTATCCCACTTTCCACAAAAACCCATTTCACCTTGAATTAAAGGAAGACAGTTTAAAGCATAAATTTTCACATTCAGAATAGTATAGCACAATTTTGCATCGTTATGTTTACTGTATAGCCTATGGTAGACAATTAGAGATGGTGCAGTTCATTGAAACGTCATTGAAATTCAGAGCCTTTGCTACAGAGAAACAAATGAAGAAGTTACATTTTTACAACAAAACTAGAAATATCAGGATTTAACATTTTTGATTTTTATGTTATTTCAAAATCCACTTCTGTGAAACCATACTTCAGAAAGAGAGAGAAAAGGGAAATAGTGGCATGGTGGTACTTTCGCTAGACTGGTACTCCAGAGCCCTAAACTAATGTTTAGGGACAATGGTTTAAATCAGTACAGTGTGAAATTTCAATACAATTTAATAAAATCTGGAATTAAAAATTGGTCTGATGGTGGCCAACAGGAATAGCTGTGCCACCCTCTCTCAACGCCCATTATATCTGCCTCTATCTCATTCCAAGTATAAAACAGCTCACAATAGGCCAAAAAAGACTCAAGGCATTCTGATCCTGACTGCCCTGCAAAGGGTTTGTTCAGTATTTTTTGGGAGACTGTACCTGACTTCATGCACCAGGATTCCTAGAGAGAAGACTATCCCCCAAATCTGAGGCCTGCTGACAGCTGCAGTGAGCTTCCTAGCTTTGTCTCTGCACTAAATAGCACAGCAACACAGTAGCAATATGCTCCTGGTATCTCTGGTTGAGGGGTCAATATGCAAAAAAGCCAATGCAAGGCGGGGCTACTGTCAGCATCCAAGCAGGCTCAGAGTAGGTGAACGCAACGACAAAGCCGAGAAATGAAGCTCAGTCCAGACAATGGGTGGGTGCATGTCCCTAAGTAATGTGGAGGTATCATTGTCCAGTAATTCCCCGGAGTGGAGAAACTACGCCATGGTCTTTGCAGCCTTCAATGTGTCATCGATGACGAAGAGCATCTTGCCAAGATATTCCTACGCCTCCACTTCCCGCCTTCAAACAACCGCTAAACCTTAAATAGACCACTGTTTGCAGAAAACTACCCATCCTTCAGGACAAGGTCTACCACAGCCCTGTACAACCCTGTCATGGCAACCTCTGCAAGACACGTCAGCTCATCGCCATGGATACTACCATCAAACATGAGAACACCACCCAGCACGTGCACGGCAGATACTCATGTGACTCGGCCAACGTTGTCTATCTCATACTCTGCAGGCAACAATGCCCCGAGGCATGATATATCAGCAAAATTATGCAGACACTATGACAACGGATGAATGGGCACTGCAGCAATCATCAGTCAGGGATGTTCCCTCCCAGTTGGAGAACACTTGAGCAGTCAAGGACATTCAGCTTCTGACCTTTGGGTAAGTGTCCTTCAAGGCAGACTCCAAGACACGCAATGACACTAAATTGCCGAGCGGAGACTGATAGCCGAGTTTCGTGTCCATGAAGACAGCCTCAACAGTGATCTTGTGTTCATGTCGCTACAGGTGACCCCCCCCCCCCCGTCAATATGGTTCTGTACCTGTAAAATCTTCCTTATTTTCCTGTTCTGACAGCATCACCTTGTTAAATTGTTGTGATCTCTCTAAATAGTTGGTACAGTTTTGAATTACTTATTAGACTTTCTCACACACTCTCACACGGTCTCACATGCATGCATGCACTCACACACACGGTCACACACACAATCTCTCACACACACTCTCTCACTCTTTGTCTCTCTCTCTCTCTCTCACACACACACACATGTACACTCACTCAAACACACACATAAATCTATGGGGTGAATAATTTCATCCAAGATGTTTGTTTATTTGCAGATACATTCTATTTGTAGTCACAGTCCGTCAGCACAGCATCTTATAAATTCCACCTTTCAGAACAAAACCAACCTGATTTCAGCTTTAAACTCTGAGACATATTCTGAACAAAGCCTGACCTGCGATGTCACATTTTATATATTCCTATGGCTCTGCATGATTGTCATGACAGCACAAGCACTGGTATTGACTTTATAAACAATTTATGCACCCATTTAACACTCTTGGTCATCTGCAGCGATCTGACACTCCACTCACACCAGTTGTATGATCTTTTGGTCTCTCTGCCCTTGATCTCTCTGCCTATAAACTCTGTGTCTATGTGCCCTGCTCTCCTACTGCACCTGACAAAGGGGCTGCTCTGTGAAAGCTTCTGTGATTCCAACTTAACCTGTTGGACTATATCCTGATGACATGTGCCCTCTGACTTTGTCCCTGAGTGCACAGTGTCCTTGTTACAACACTATAATTATAGTCACCGATGAATCCCGAGGTGCAGCACTGAGGTGGAAAAGCGTAAAAGTTCTCAAAATGTGTACAATTTGCACTCAAATGATTGATTGCACCTCAAGCTAAAACACAAAACCAAAGTAACTGCCATAATGAGAATATGTGGACAGTTTTTAAACTGAACGTCCATGTGCGGAGCGCCCCCCCCCCCACCCCACTCACAGAAATGACCCCTAAACCAGAGAACATCAGTTTGCTACAAACTATTCGATGCTTACCTGACAACGGCTTTGAATTTCCAATTTTTTTTATTGGCATTTTTTGTACTGGATATGATTAACATATTCAGCCATGATCTAAATACAGAACACGCTCAAGGGGCTGAATGGCCTACTCCTGTTCCTACGTTTCTACATTTTAGAACATAGAACATAGAACATTACAGCACAGTACAGGCCCTTTGGCCCTCGATGTTGTGCTGAACTGTCATACCGATCTCAAGCCCATCTAACGTACACTATTCCACGTACGTCCGTATGCTTATCCAATGACGACTTAAATGTACCTAAAGTTGGCAAATCTACTACCATTGCAGGTGAAGCATTCCATTCCCTTACTACTCTCTGAGTAAAGAAACCACCTCTGACATCTGTCCTAAATCTTTCACCCCTCAATTTAAAGCTATGCCCCCTCGTGCTGGCCGTCACCATCCTAGGAAAAAGGCTCTCCCTATCCACCCTATCTAACCCTCTGACGATTTTATATGTTTCAATTAAGTCACCTCTCAACCTTCTTCTCTCTAATGAAAACAGCATCAAGTCCCTCAGCCTTTCCTCGCAAGACCTTCCCTCCATATCAGGCAACATCCTAGTAAATCTCCTCTGCACACTTTCCAAAGCTTTCACATCCTCCTTATAATGCGGTGACCAGAACTGTACAGCATACTCCAAGTGCGGCCACACCAGAGTTTTGTACAGCTTCACCATAACCTCTTGGTTCCGGAACTCGATCCCTCTGTTAATAAAAGCTAAAACACTGTATGCCTTCTTAACAGCCCTGTCAACCTGGGTGGCAACTTTCAAGGATCTGTGTACATGGACACCGAGATCTCTCTGCTCATCTACACTACCAAGAATCTTACCATTAGCCCAGTACTTTGCCTTCTGGTTACTTCTACCAAAGTGCATCACCTCACACGTGTCTGCATTAACCTCCATTTGCCACCTCTCAGCCCAGCTCTACAGCTTATCTACGTCTCTCTGCAACCTACAGCATCCTTCGTCACTATCCACAACTCCACCGACCTTAGTGTCGTCTGCAAATTTACTATCCCATCCTTCTATGCCCTCATCCAGGTCATTTATAAAAATGACAAACAGCAGTGGACCCAACACCGACCCTTGCGGTACACCACTAGTAACTGGTCTCTAGTATGAACATTTCCCATCAACTACCGCCCTCTGTCTTCTTTCAGCAAGCCAATTTCTGATCCAAACTGCTATATCTCCCACAATCCCATTCCTCCGCATTTTGTACAATAGCCTACTGTGGGGAACCTTATCGAATGCCTTGCTGAAATCCATATACATCACATCAACTGGTTTACTCTTATCTACCTGCTTGGTCATCTTCTCAAAGAACTCAATAAGGTTTGTGAGGCACGACCTTCCCTTCACAAAACTGTGCTGACTATCCCTAATCAATTTATTCTTTTCTAGATGATTGTAAATCCTATCCTTTATAACCTTTTCCAACACTTTACCAACAACTGAGGTAAGGCTCACTGGTCTATAATTACCGGGGTTGTCTCTACTCCCCTTCTTGAACAGGGGAACGACATTTGCTATCCTCCAGTCATCTGGCACTATTCCTGTAGACAATGACGAGTTAAAGATCCATGCCAAAGGCTCGGCAATCTCCTCCCTGGCTTCCCAGAGGATCCGAGGATAAATCCCATCCGGCCCAGGGGACTTATCTATCTTCACACTCTGTGTGAGGATTTCTAGTACCTCTTCCTTGTGAACCTCAATCCCACCTAGTCTAGTAGCCTGTATCTCAGTATTCTCCTTGACACCATTGTTATTTTCTAGAGTGAATACTGTTGAAAAATATTCATTTAGCGCTTCCCCTATCTCATCTGAGTTCCCCCTGCTCTAGTACACCACACCTTTATTTATGAAGCCTAGAATACTGGATACCCTATTAACAGCGCTCTATACTTGCCCTGCCACCTTTAATGATTTGTGAACATATACACCTAGGTCTCTCCACTCCTGAACACAGTTTAGAATGCTTTCTTTCACTTTATATTGTCTCTCTGTGTGCTGTATATCAAAGTAATATCTACTAAATGCTTTGGACCATCATCTCACACTTTATTGCATCAAATTTCTCTGCCACCTATCCATCCATTTCAACAATGTTTCAATATCCTTCGGACATTCTACACCGTCCTCCTCCCAGTTTACAATTCTTCCCAAGTTTTGTATATTCCACAATAAACAGAATATTCGTCAAACAGGAAGAAAAAAGCAAACCGAAAGAACTGCGGATACCGTAAATTAGGAACAGAATACAATGTGTCTGACAAAGGGTTATCGGACACGAAACATTAACTGTGATTTTTGCTTGCAGGTGCTGCCAGAGTTGCAGAGCTTTTCCTGCAGCTTCAGCTTTCGAGGTATGAAACAGCTTCTCTTCGAGAAAAGAGTTAGTTTGGAACTGTTAAGAAATAGGTTACCTGAGTGTAGTGATTTTAGTTTGAAAATTCCAGATCAGAAATGTTTGTTTAAAACCCTGAGGGGGTTATTCAAAGTTGAAAAAATGTCTGCTCAGCTGTGTGACTGATCATGAGGAGTCTCCCTAAGTCACAAAACCAGGACTGAAAGCAACAATTATGTCAATCCTATAGATGTTACAGAGAAGGGAACTCTCTGATGTTTGAGTACAGTAAAGGGATGCAGTTGGGATGAACGGAATTGTATTTTTACCATGTTTCAAAATGTTTCAAACTGTTTTATATGTAAATCACTTGGTTTGTGCTATTTTATCTTCTTTTCTTTTGCCTAATAAAGTCCTGTTTAATTATTTAAACCAAATCTGCAGCAATACGTGTTTGTGTTTCAGTGAAAGATCACTTTTTTAAATAAAAGAAACATGATCTATCAAGCTAGACTTCAGACTGAGTTCTGAATCGTCTGTGTGAGTTAGGATTTCATCAGCCAAGTTTCAATCTCGAATCTGATTTTTGGTGTTATAATAGAACTTGGGCTAATGGTATCAAAGGACAGTTGGGAAAGTGGAAGCAGGCCACTGAGTTGGATGATCAGCCATGGTCATAATGAATGGTAGAGCAGGCTCAAAGGGCTGAATGACTTACACCTGCTCTTACTTCTTATGTTTTCATGTTTCTGTATAACCAGGAGATGTAGATATGAATTAAAAACAGAAAGTGCTGGAGAAACTCAGCAAGCTAGGCAGCACCTGTGGAGAGAGAAACACTTAACATGTCAAATCCAATATGTCCCATTTTGAAATACACTGGTTTGAATGTTTTTGATAGCATGCTGATTTCAGCTCAGACTGAGTTTTTTATTAATGATTTCGTGAACTTGGCTCAATCTGATCAGGTGATTATTGTGACCATCTTAAATCAGTGTTTTCCTTTTTAGAGATAATGGTAACTGCAGATGCTGGAGAATCTGAGATAACAAAGTGTGGAGCTGGATGTACACAGCAGGCCAAGCAGCATCTTAGGAGCACAAAAGTTGACATTTCGGGCCTAAAACCTCAGAAGGGACCATGGATTTAAATCAGATGGTGGAAGTCAAGAAATGAGCGTTCATTCTTCCTACAATCATAACCAGGGTCTTGGGATATTTTGTTACAATTAAGGTGCTGTACAAATACAAAATGTTATCATCTGAACAATATTTTGAAACATTCCAGTGCTTTGTCATAATAAAGCATAATGAAGGTACAATAAAATTAGGAAGCCTTTCCTTCCTTGATGTTAAATCACAATTCCTGATCTTTTCTAAAACCTTCAGTAGGGTTATTTACATGATTTAAACATAGTTTATGGTTCACCATCCAATTCTGTTTGAGGTTGAATTCTGTGCCTCTAAACAATGCTGACATAACTTTATGGCATTTATTCAACAGAATGTTAGGAGCAGGCAGGAAGATTCATTAGTTTGAGCAAAACATCAAATTGATCAAATGGGGTTCTAACCTAAGCATCTTGTTAAAATGTCTTTGAATCTTGTGCAGTTATAACATTATGTGTTTGGAAACAAAAATATACCTGTCTTCAAAGTAGACACAATATGTCTTACAAATGGCTGCCAGAAGAGACATGACTAGCCTTGTGGATTCAGCTAGAATTGGGACCAGACGATAATTATCTCACAAAAACATTGCAAGAGACCTTTAGGAATTCACGGAATATTTCCAATGACAAGGAGAAACCTCTCGACTCAAGATGCCCTGGAGGTGTGAATAGCTCCTCCTATCTTGTCAACAATCTGACACAATGCGAGCTTTCCAAAGTAATGGCAGACACTTAATTACTTCCAACAAAATACAATGAATGAGTCTGCGCCCAGAATTAGACTGACCCTAGAGCTAATATGGAAACTAGATGCAACAATAATGGGTTAGCAGATATTTTAGGTTTGTTCTGACTGAGAACAACCTCGTTGTGCAGACACAATGAGGGAGAGGTCTCAAAGCAGTCAGTGCTTCACAACAGGAAGACAGGAGGGAAGATTCCAGGACTACAGTACTGAATCAGGATTTCAAAATCCACAACCTACACTGCCAGAAAAGAGAAACACTGTTGCCTTCATTCATTCTAATGATCTGATCTACTCCATCTGCCTTTGAAAACAGCATCCAACTATTTGCCTGCAACTGGTGATTTCTGACTCTAAGTTTACAATCTCTTCGTTTACATAAGAAAAATCTTCAAGCAAGCAACAGGCCTGCTACAATTATAAATCTTATTAAATGTTATATTTGTCTAAAAACCTTGTAACTTTTAATTGATTGACTATTGCAGTAGTTTCAAAATAAACTAACAGCTTACTTAACCATAAAACTGTTGCTCGTTACTTTTATACAAATTTGGGAACCACTCTGAGAACACACTTCATGTAGTCATTACACTGTTCAGAATTACATCTAATGTCTTCTGAATCTATTTGTCTCTACGTCAAATGTCTCTCTCTGCTAAATTACTTCACAAATCTTATTGACCTCTGAGTGAGACAGCTCTGCTCTGCTCCTGAATTATGAATTTTCAACTGGTTAAAAGATGAAAAGGCAAGCTTGAAACCTAAGATAAAAAGAGGGAATGATGGAACACATCAAATGTCACTTAGTTCTAAAAGAAAGGGAAAGGCAAATTAATGTTTCATTAGAATTACCACTTCTGTGTTGTTCAAGAATAAAAAGCACAGAAACAACAGAGTGAGAAAAGATGTTGACAAAATCAGGGGAAAATTTTCTAAGACCTGAGACATAAGAGTCTTAACCTTCATGTAGCCTGGTAGCTTCTCAGAAATTTATATGTGCATTGTTTAAGATTCTTCAGTATGTCTTCTGCCAAGATTAAAGCCTTATTCTGATAAACATCATTAATGAACTTGCCTTCAGCTTCAACAATCTTAAGCCTAATTGTGCAGCAACATTTTCCCTGAGATAGATATGGATTTGAGGGAAATATAATCTTTTCTGTCATTGCTGAATTTTCCGTCAGTCTTTTTAATCTGCCTTGCAACATAATTCAAATATAACACGGGAAAATAAAATTTCCTAAATATATTTTGCAAACACAGTATGATCCATTAAAAGTGATTCAACTCACAGAGTCATTATATCTAGAGCAGCATGTATGAATAGACTGGAATAGAGATCATGCCCACCATTAATAACATATCCATGTTATTTTCAAAATTGTTGAAACAAAATAAGTCATTCTTATTCTTTGCTATATTCTGCAGCCTATCACCAGTGAAGAAGTATTTATTAATAATGATCAGTGAGTTTTTGCCATTTGTTACACTGTTAAATAATATGGCTCTAGTGACTTTATTTGTGCATAAATAAAATTACTGCGGGCTGTTTGAATATCATTCTTGCTGTTTAGTCATAAATGCAAGCAGTTTGCTTGCTCACTACCACACAAGACTTAAAAGAACTATGTAGAATGATACCCCTCAGAGACCTTGAGTTGCTGCTGCCTTCATCCTACTTTTAGCCCCAGAATTATTGTCCTGGTAATCAATAAATTTTCCCTTTTCTATAGCTCCTTTTGACTCATGATGTCAATTGTTCTAACCATTGTTCATTTCAACCCATGACAATTACTTATTGTACACCTCTTAGTGATCCTGTTTGGTGCTTTCTCTAAATCTCTCATTGATTAATTCCTTAACATTGCCTTTTTTTATAATTGATTCCTGCATGGAACATTGAACCAATGACCTTGGCAAGAATATGACTCCCCCTGTTTAGTTGCGCTCTGAGCTAACCAATTTGGGCCATGCTGGTTTTCTGTTTTACCTTCAAAGCCAGAATGGAGTCCTCACTAATTATTGAGTCAGAAAGCTGGAATATCTTCCACTGTCCACTATTGTCCCTTCTGATTGAGGCTGAAGAGAACCTCCTTGACAGGAGCTTTTATTTGGGGCTTATTCAGGACCTGCAGCTTCGCAAAAGATATTACACTTGATCCTTCATGTGGATGTTAAATGGGCAAATAGAATTGGACTTTAATAGCAGGTTGGTATCAGTAAGGGTTCATGGCAGAGAAAGCAGTCTAAGTTACGCTAATTGTAAATGTAGGAGGCATGGAAATGAATCCCTTTAATGTAAAGCAAATGGTCATTTTAAGTCAGAACATGGTTCAAATGAGAAACCTTTCTGAGAGGTAAACTTTCCACCAGCCAGAGGAAACAAGAAGCAACAGTTAATATTAACCTCTGGGCCTCATTTAACTGCTACTGATCCACTTCCTGTCCACTCCATGTGTTGCTGAAGATTTAGTAACTGTTGTAGAATTATAGAGTCATGCAGCACCGAAACAGAACCTTCGGTCCAACTAGTCTGTGCCAACCAGATGTCTCAAACTTAACTGGACCCATTTGCCTGTGTTTGGCCCACATCTCTCTAAACCTCTCCAATTGTAAAAGGATGAGTTGTGGTGATAGAGACAGGGTATAGGTGCTCGTGGTGCTGGGGTGAAAGTTGCGGAGTCGGCAGGCAACAAGCATGGGGCATGCGACAAATTGATCTGTGAGGCCAGAAAGTGCATTCCAGCTCTTGCGGGCCTCATGGTGGCAGGTTGCTGATTTACCTTCTGGGACAGCATGTTTCTCCTGACAATTGCTGATCTGCTGGGAAAGGTATAGTGACTATTCCCATTCAAGCATGAGTTAAAATCCATCAACGTCATAGAACCTGATTTGCACAAATTGACAAGGCTCCCCCATTCCTGCCACAGAGTGATTTTTCTTCTGCCCTGAAAACTATAAAGGTTTAGATCTCAGGTGCCAGGTGAAGGAATATGTTGTACTGGATACTTGGATTCCACATAAGCAGAGGTTCATTCCGGGCAGAACTGGTCCTAAGGTATGTGCGCAGGTTGCGAATGAGCATGTTTAGTCATTTTCTCCCATTCAGATTGAGTTGAAAAGAAAGAATAGGCCATTGGCATGACACTACAGTTGTCAATGAAATAAGCAACTATTGTTCTTAAGAAAGGAGCTAATTTTTCTTTTTTATACTTATAACAGCAGGTCATGTTTGGGAATTCTGTGGTGAATAACTCCTGATTTCTGACCTTCCAAATCCCTTTTCCTTATTGCAAGGCATAGTCAGGAATGTGATGGAATAGTCTCCATATACATGTATGAGTTCAGCCACAATAACACTCAAGAAGCTTGATACCATTTTGGACAAAGCAGCCCACTCAATTGAAAATCTATTCACAACCCCTTCAACATTTACCGCCTCCAACTCCAAAATACTCTGATGATAGCATGTGCCATATATCAAACTAAGTTTCTGTTGTTGTTGAGTACGTGGTGCTTGATGGCCTGTTGATGACAATTTCTACCATTTTACTGATGAGTGAGAGTTTTACACATTGTGGGATAGATGCCAGTATTATTGCTGTACTAGAACAGGTTGGAAGGGGTACAGATTTGGTGGCTTGATCTGTAGCACCAGTCTCCACTTCGACAGCAGGGATGTTATAACAGCCATAACATTGCAATATTCAGCGAGATCAGCCATTTCAATGATATCAAATGGCATGCATTAATTGGGCTTAAAACTGACATCTGTGATGTGAACTAGATCATTCACTTGACACTTCTGGTTGTAAACTTCTCGGCCTTGTCTTTTGCACAATCGTGCACCAAATGACTGTATAAATTTATTTGTTCTTTCTTGGGATGAGGGAGCCCTAATTTGCCTTTGAATGGGAGATAGGGTTTTGGTCCGAAATGTCAACTTTCCTGCTCCTAAGATGCTACTTGACCTGTTGTGTTCATCCAGGTCTACACCTTGTTATCTCTTGTCTTTGAATGGCTTGTTTGGAATTTTCGGAGGAAACTAAGAGTCAACAACATTGCAGTGAGTCCAGAGTCAAATGTTGGTCAGATTAAATAAGGATGGCAGATTTCCTTCCCTTAAGGACAGTAGTAATTTTTATGTGATCTTCAGGCTCACCACAATTGAGATCATATTCAGCTTCAGATTTGATTAATTAAATATAGGTTCCACCAGGTGCAGTAATGTAATTTGAACTCCGAGCCTCTGGATAGCCACTACGCCATTATCTTCCCCTAATATTAAAAAAAACAATTATTCAAACACTCAAGATGGAATCTCATAGGAGCCTAAGCAATAAGGGCTATGGAAAAGCATGTTACACAATATAGTGAGAATGAACTGGTGAGGTCTATCTCAACATTGGCAGCAACTCACTGCATCTTTTATGCATTTGCTGAGCAGCAAGGTTAGTTTCTTTCTAGTGAGTTGCCAATTAAGGGAGCTTTAAACTTGTTAAATGACTTATTAATGCTGCAAGTCTCCTCATTCATATTCAGCTTTCTTGCCTTTTTGCTTTTCAGCTGAAGAAACCAGGCAGCAAGTATTCTCAACATGGGTGTCAGAGTGAGTTCATAATGACTTAGGCTTGCTGCTGGCTATGACCAGCCTCCATGTTGCTCAACAACAAACAGCAACATCTCAGGGCACTATCCGTGGGTATTAACTGAAATCCTACCTTGTCCACAGACCTTGGCATTACCTTGCAATCATCAGGGCACTGCTCACTTAGGAAGTGCACCTTTGTACAGCATGGCACACCAGCAACTAGCATAGTCAGGTTCCTACAAGGGCACTTTCCGTGCAAAAACATGTACCCAGTTCATGGATTGGACCAGGCTGCATCTCAGGGATGCTCACTGGCTCTCTTAAAGTGCTTGCTCAATTAGCATAACTAACCTTAACCTGCATGTTCACAGGTATACAGCCATCCCTTGCTGTGCTCAGTAGCACCATTATACAATCAGGTAACTTGCTTTGCATCTCAGCCAAGGGGGTTACATCGTAACTGTGTCAATCTTATGCCTGCAACATCGGCTTGCATTCAAACATATGCAACATGTGCAGCAAGAAGGCAAGCTATGTCTCAAAGTCTTAGGGGAGTCTGTGGAGGCACCCATCTGTCAGAGGGTCCCAGAACACTCAGTCAAGGGCATCCTCATATACATGGGAAGCAGGGAGATAAGATGTGCTGCTGACATAAGAAACTGACTTTGGAACTGATTCTTTGGAATATTGCAAGACAAAAGAAAGAAAAGGCATCATGGCCAATGGTTAGAGTGATGTGCAATGATTTACACTGAACGTGGGATTACTGTGAGAGTTACAGCGGAATGAAGATTGTTACTTACTTGGATGGCAGGGCATGGATGTCTCATTGTCTCCTAAAGGACCACGATTCACTCCTCATGGGGCTGAGGTGTCTAATATTGGGCACTCCCACCCTTCCCCTGCCAGTCCAGGCTATTTCTGCTCTATTGTGGGCCTTCTCTTCTCATGAGAGAAAGAGAGGGATTGACGGTGCTTAAACAGCTAATGGCATGGCTGCTGTTGGTGCTGGTGTGAACGAGAAAGTGTTCCAAGTGTCTGAACTGACAACACAGAGGCCATGCAGAATTAGTAGCGTATGAGGTCTGGGGTAACAGTAGTGTGTTACTAGTGTGGCAAAGCATGAGCCTTGGTGAGAGTTGGGTGCAGTAGCAGAGGTAGATTTAGTATGAGGTGACAAAGGGAAAAGTGTGGCACTTACCCTGGCAGAGTGGAGAAGCTCATTGACCTTCTTACTGCACTGATGGCAGTTTCTCCAAATCGCCGAGACTGCACTAACCCAAGTGGCATCTTTAGACCAGGCTGCCAGGATCTAGTGACACTACCTCCTCTGCTAGTCCTCTGGGAAGAGGCCGTTCCTTTGCACCACCTGCTTAAGCAGGAGCTCTAGGCCTCTGTCTGAGAATTGCGTTGCCCTCTTCCTTTTCTCCAACATTTTCCAAATCTGTCTGTGAGCAAGAGGATAACTTCAAATGCCAGTGCCTGGTGGATGGCACAGTAGCCTTTTAAAGATGGCGCAGTTTGCAGGGATGACGGCCTTTCAGAGGATCGGCAAACCAGTTGTTCTGGGAATGGGGCATTGTACAATGAGACCAGAATCAAACAAGAAGAATACCATAAGGTGGGGAGGTGGTTAATGAGGTGAGCTTGTAAGGTGCAGTGAGAAATCTCACCAGGCCTCATGGTGAGAAACCCTCCAAAAAAATCAATGCAACTTGAACTTAGCTAAAAGAAATGTATTTCCTCCATTTCCAATCAATGGGGCTCCTAGATTGGCAATAAAAACACATAAGGAGTTGCTACTCCAACCTTTATTCATGCATCAGCACCTCTACATTCTCCAGGTAATCTTTAGAAAAATGCTCCATTTAGTTCATTTTTGGAGGTTAATGCAATGCCTGATTTCTTGGAATTTTAACCTGCATTAGCCACACTGCAGTCTAAATAATAAACTTGATGCAAGTCTGCTCAACTACTTTTCTGATTTCAGATTCTCCATTGTGAGCCTGCACAACAAACCAACACAGGTAGAAATTACCCTGGTGTGCTGACAGTTAGTATTCGCACTAACCATGAAGGATACTTGTTTGAGCATAATGATGGACTTATTTTTGTTGTAATTATTATTAGATTTGTTTCTGTACAGAGTAATTTGCACCTTTTCATCTGTTTTAACAAGCATGCGCTTACATATCGTCTGTGACGGACTTGAAGTGCAAAAATCCCACTTTGAATAAAACACCAGGAAACCACAGAGAAAAATATGCTTCACAAGTTTCTGTGTTATAAGCATTATTGAAGAAAATAGAAGTCTTCAATATAATATGTTGAGAAATAATTTTAGTCTGTTTAGTGTTGCATTATTAGTTTTGTTATTTTGACAAATCTCTCAATCTGAAACATTTTGACTTTCATTTGTTTTAAGGAACAAAGATGATGGTGCTGGGTTCGGACAAATTATTGATGAACACACCAAATGTTGAACATCTAAATTGTTGTTAAATAATGTATTAAGAAATATTGAGTTGTAAATTTAAATCGATGAGATATTGATAAACTACCGAGAGTCTGCTGAATTAGAAAAGAAGTGTCATTTTGAAATCACAACGAGAAGAATTTACATGTCATCTGAGAAATTTGGTCTGTTATGTTAATTCTGTTACAAACGATTTCATTGTGGACATATTCCATATCTGGAAAAACAAGTTGAACACAACTTGATTTTCCTTTACCCATATAAAAGTAACATATTTAATCTCCTTTCTCACTGAAGAAAATAACCAATGTCTATTCTATTCACTGTCTATTCGCAGGTTATTCTCAGATAGAAACCAAGATTTCTACAAGTGCATAGACGACCAGCTAATCATCATCTGAATAAAGTGTGTTGAATTTAGAAAGGAGAGTATCTATGATAGCGGTAAGATGTCATTGTTATTTTTTTCTTAAAGGATATGATTAATTTTGCAATGATTCAAGAAAAGGTTTATTTCTAGATATCAAGAAGATTGTGTTTAATTTTATCGAAAACTTTATACAGCCGTAGTTCTAGAGTCATCAGACTCATAAGGTAGCCATTAAAACCATTGAATGCCTATCAGCTCTCGGGTGGGTAATTGATTCATTCCACCTCCCTTGCACTAATCCCATTGACTTTCAAGTTTATTTGCCAGGAGTGCCCATTTAACTTCCTTTCAAAATAATTTATTGCCTCCACTTCTGCACCATGCTAGGCTGTAAATTCAAGGTTCTCATCACTCACTGTGTAAAAAGGGGCTTTGTTCATATGTCTCTTGCCAAAAACTGACATTTGGATCCCCTGGCCTTTGTATATCTGTATCAGATCCTTCCTGAGTCTCAAAGGAGAACAAACTAATAGCTAAATTCCCTCATCCCTGAAACCATTCTGATAAATCTGCCTTTCAACTTTGTAAGGATTTTACTTGTGGTCTAACCAGTGTTTTGTAATGGTTTAGCATAATTTCCTCGCGTTTGAACACAATACCTTTATTCATGAAGCCCTCAATCCCCTTGCTTAGCCAACAACTCTCTTAATAAATCCTTCAATGATTGAGGCATTTGAACTCCCAGGTCCCTTTGTTCTTGAAAACCCTTGATAACTTTTGTCTTGGCTTTCACTGTTCCTTCTGCCAGAATGCATCACCTCAAACTCCATCTGTTTAGATTTTTAAGAATTGCAGCAGTTCAGAGCCTCCATTTTGTATTTTTTGTGGGACAACTGGACGAGATATGGTCTTCCTCCAAATTGCAATCTACTTGGGCTCATTTTGAGCAATAAAATGTGTTAGGGAACTACTGGCTTAAATACACTGTAGGAAATTTGTAGCAGGATGATCTTCCCTAAAACAGCCTGCTCCAGGTCTGTTGGCGTTAAGGAGGTATGGCTCCTCCCAGTTTGGAACATTTCCTCCAATTTGTGTTCTAAATTTATTCCAGATTACTACTGCCAATGTTTAGGCGGTGGTAATAGGTACACTGAGGTAATTCTGAAGTGACTACCATATTGAGGAGGACTTATTTTGTTTTCTGGACTGGTACAAAAAGTTTGTTTTCTTTGCCTGCATATAACGTCATGAATTTCACAGTGGCTAGAAGTTCCGTTTTGCACCAAGGATATGCTTATCCCATTGGGAGCACCTGTATCCTAACATTTGCTCTAACATTGAGGTTGGTTGGCTCGCCGAGCTGGTTTGTTGTTTCGCAGACATTTTGTTACCATGCTTGGTAACATCCTCAGTGTTGCACTAATGTGCAGAATGGGTGGATTGGCTGTGCGAAATTGTTCATGCTGTACCAGGATGTGTAGGTTATGTGGATTAGCCATGGGATATTGTAGGGGTGAGTCTGGGTGGGATTCTCTGCAGAGGGGCAGTGTGGATATGATGGTCTGAATGACCTGCTTCCACATTGTAGGGATTCTATGATTTACCTTCGACACAAGTAGATGTCTATAGGGAGTGCCCTGTAACATATATTTCTCAGAAGATGGATAGTAATTAGCCCAATTTCAAAATGTTATACTATTTTAATTAAGCACAGATTGCTTTTAGGGAGCATGCCTTCTGTCCTGTTATGAAACCATACTTCATACCAAAGATCAAACCGTATGTAACTGAGTTGGATTTTTTAGAGTGGTTCTGCTGCTATCTGATCACCTCTAAATATATTCTTCAATAAATGTAAATTTTAAGTGCATTCAGGTAGTTCTCTTTCATTCAAATCAAAACATTGAATCTTTATTAAGCTTCACCTTATAAAATGTTAATTCAATCCAGCTTTGTAAGGATTGAAGAAACACACAGCTAATAACAATGATTAGATTTCAGTCACAAAGTCAGTATGGGTGAGGAATTAATTTAATGATTTAGGCAGCGTTACTGCAAAAGATCTGTATTTTATCCTGGAAGGAGGTGGAAACAAAAATATTAATGGAGAAGGCAAACTCGGTTGCTACTAGCATAATTTCCTTCGGACCCCAAGTTACAAAGTTACAACTGAGATAGGAGCAGTACACTGTCTCTCTATAGTCCTATTATTCCAAGGTGACAACATAAATGTAATTATTTTACACTGTTTCTAATTTGTTCAATCATAAGCTTTCCCTAGGTTAGACTTAGAATAAAATAATTCATCAAGTGGGTTTCTTTATAGATACAAAATTATTCCAGTAAAACTAACTTATTCTGTGAAGATGCAGAATTGGACAACATATGCAGTTTGTAATATGAAAATATATGTTTACCCCTTTGAATGAACAGACACACATCTGCATCCACGAGGCATGCTTGATCCCTCTCTTTCACAGCATGGCGTTGCTGAGCCCATACCAGCATCTACTTACACAATCTATTGGAATAAAGATCGTCATAGCCAGGAAAGGAGCATCGACATTGCAGTCTCTCAGACCATTTAGCAAATTTCAAATCTCTCACTATTTCACACTATCCTCCAAGGGAATAGGCAAGAAAACAGCGATTTTATGATAATAAATGTGAGGCTGGATGAACACAGCAGGCCCAGCAGCATCTCGGGAGCACAAAAGCTGACGTTTCGGGCCTAGGCCCTTCATCAGAGAGGGGGATCGGGTGAGGGTTTTGGAATAAATAGGGAGAGAGGGGGAGGCGGACCGAAGATGGAGAGAAAAGAACATAGGTGGAGAGGAGAGTATAGGTGGGGAGGTGGGGAGGGGATAGGTCAGTCCAGGGAAGACGGACAGGTCAAGGAGGTGGGATGAGGTTAGTAGGTAGGAGATGGAGGTGCGGCTTGGGGTGGGAGGAAGGGATGGGTGAGAGGAAGAACAGGTTGGGGAGGCAGAGACAGGTTGGACTGGTTTTGGGATGCAGTGGATGGAGGGGAAGAGCTAGGCTGGTTGTGTGGTGCAGTGGGGGGAGGGGACGAACTGGGCTGGTTTAGGGATGCGGTGGGGGAAGGGGAGATTTTGAAGCTGGTGAAGTACACATTGATACCATTGGGCTGCAGGGTTCCCAGGCGGAATATGAGTTGCTGTTCCTGCAACCTTCGGGTGGCATCATTGTGGCAGTGCAGGAGGCCCATGATGGACATGTCATCTAAAGAATGGGAGGGGGAGTGGAAATGGTTTGCGACTGGGAGGTGCAGTTGTTTATTGCGAACCGAGCAGAGGTGTTCTGCAAAGCAGTCCCCAAGCCTCGGCTTGGTTTCCCCAATGTAGAGGAAGACACACTGGGTACAGTGGATACTGTATACCACATTGGCAGATGTGCAGGTGAACATCTGCTTAATTTGGAAAGTCATCTTGGGGCCTTGGGATAGGGGTGAGGGAGGAGGTGCGGGGCAAGTGTAGCATTTCCTGCGGTTGCAGGGGAAGGTGCCGGGTGTGGTGGGGTTGGAGGGCAGTGTGGAGCGAACAAGGGAGTCACGGAGAGAGCGATCTCTCCAGAAGACAGACAGGGGTGGGGATGGAAAAATGTCTTGGGTGGTGGGGTCGGATTGTAGATGGCGGAAGTGCCGGAGGATGATGCGTTGTATCCGGAGTTTGGTGGGGTGGTGTGTGAGAACGTGGGGGATCCTCTTTTGGCGGTTGTGGCAGGGGCGGGCTGTGAGGGATGTGTTGTGGGAAATGCGGGAGACGCGGTCAAGGGCGTTCTCGACCACTGTGGGGGCTAAGTTGCGGTCCTTGAAGTACTTGGACATCTGGGATGTGTGGGAGTGGAATGCCTCATCGTGGGAGCAGATGCGGCAGAGGCGGAGGAATTAGGAATAGGGGATGGAATTTTTGCAGGAGGGTGGGTGGGAGGAGGTGTATTCTAGGTAGCTGTGGGAGTCGGTGGGCTTGAAATGGACATCAGTTACAAGCTGGTTGCCTGAGATGGAGACTGAGAGGTCCAGGAAGGTGAGGGATGTGCTGGAGATGGCCCAGGTGAACTGAAGGTTGGGGTGGAAGGTGTTGGTGAAGTGGATGAACTGTTCGAGCTCCTCTGGGGAGAAAGAGGCGGCGCCGATACAGCCGATGCTGACAGAACCCCGCCCACGGCCGTCGACCTCATCGCTCCGCCCACAAACTCCACAGCCAGCAACCCCAGAGGAGACAGCCACACTGAGCCCTGCCGCATCTTCACCATCCCCCCAGACCTTCCACTGACTGAGGACGAACGGTCAGTCCTCAGTAAGGGGCTCACCTTTGTCCCCCTACATCCACACATCAATGAATACCAGTCACGGTTGGACGTAGAACAGTTTTTCCGCTGCCTTCGCCTCCACGCTTACTTCTTCAACCGGGAAACTAACCCTCCCTCCATTGACCCCTTTGCCTGCTTGCAACACAAGTCCTCCTCCTGGACACCACCCCCAGGCCTCCTACCTTCCCTCGACCTCTTCATCTCCAACTGCCGTCGAGACATTAACCGCCTCAACCTCTCCACCCCTCTCACCCACTCCAACCTCTCCCCCGCAGAACAGGCAGCCCTCCGCTCCCTCCGCTCCAACCCCAACCTCACCATCAAACCCGCAGACAAGGGTGGCGCAGTGGTAGTATGGCGCACTGACCTCTACATCACCGAGGCCAAACGCCAACTCTCCGACACCGCCTCCTACCGCCCCCTCGATCATGACCCCACCCCCGAGCACCAAACCATCATCTCCAACACCATTCATGACCTCATCACCTCAGGGGACCTCCCACCCACAGTCTCCAACCTCATTGTTCCCCAACCCCGCATGGCCTGTTTCTATCTCCTTCCCAAAATCCACAAACCTGCCTGCCCTGGTCGACCCATCGTCTCAGCCTGCTTCTGCCCCACCGAACTCATCTCCACCTGTCTGGACTCCATTTTCTCCCCTTTGGTCCAGGAACTCCCTACCTACGTCCGTGACACCACCCACGCCCTCCACCTCCTCCAGGACTTCCAATTCCCTGGCCCCCAACACCTCATTTTCACCATGGACGTCCAGTCCCTATACACCTGTATTCCGCATGAAGATGGCCTCAAGGCCCTCCGCTTCTTCCTGTCCCGCAGGCCCGACCAGTCCCCCTCCACCGACACCTTCATCAGCCTAGCCGAACTCGTCCTCACCCTCAACAACTTCTCTTTCGATTCCTCCCACTTCCTACAGACAAAGGGGGTGGCCATGGGCACCCACATGGGCCCCAGCTATGCCTGCCTCTTTGTAGGTTACGTGGAACAGTCCCTCTTCCGCACCTACACAGGCCCCAAACCCCACCTCTTCCTCCGTTACATTGATGACTGTATCAGCGCCGCTTCTTGCTCCCCAGAGGAGCTCGAACAGTTCATCCACTTCTGCAGTGCCACAATGATGCCACCCAAAGGTTGCAGGAACAGCAACTCATATTCCGCTTGGGAACCCTGCAGCACAATGGTATCAAAGTGGACTTCACCAGCTTCAAAATCTCCCCTTCCCCCACCGCATCCCAAAACCAGCCCAGTTCGTCCCCTCCCCCTACTGCACCACACAACCAGCCTAGCTCTTCCCCTCCATCCACTGCATCCCAAAACCAGTCCAACCTGTCTCTGCCTCCCTAACCTGTTCTTCCTCTCACCCATCCCTTCCTCCCACCCCAAGCCGCACCTCCATCTCCTACCTACTAACCTCATCCTACCTCCTTGACCTGTCCGTCTTCCCTGGACTGACCTATCCCCTCCCCACCTCCCCACCTGTACTCTCCTCTCCACCTATCTTCTTTTCGCTCCATCTTCGGTCCGCCACCCCCTCTCTCCCTATTTATTCCAGAACCCTCACCCCATCCCCCTCTCTGATGAAGGGCCTAGGCCCAAAACATCAGCTTTTGTGCTCCCGAGATGCTGCTGGGCCTGCTGTGTTCATCCAGCCTCACATTTTATTATCTTGGATTCTCCAGCATCTGCAGTTCCCATTATCAGCGATTTTATGATGATGACATCCCTGAGAACTACAACTACACCTATATATATTGTGTAAGTGTGAGCTCAACCCCATAAAACTAAGACACACATCAAACTACAGAAGCAAGCAACACCATCAAACCCAAGAAAGTGCTTACGACAGACCACAATTTATTCTAGCTGTGAAGACTTTTAACCAGTAAGTTCACACAATTCAAACATATAAGGAATGTTAAAATTAACCCTGCCTTTTAAACTGTAGATGCTATTTGTGCATTCTATGAGTTCTGTAGATTTGTCTAGCATAGAGGATAGTAGTTCGCTTGAACTGGAAGGCTCAGGTGATTTTTGTATGAATGAATCTCTCAGCACACAAAGTGACCAAGGACAGACAAACAGGTATAAAGAGGCAGAACAAACCTCTGTTCTTATGGGGAATTCAGTGGGCTGCTGGTGTCAGAAATAGTTTCTTATGCCACAGGAATGCAATGGCAATAAAAAAGCAGATTATTCACCTAATTGATAATAAGTAGGGAACTGGTGATTTGGGTTTGGATAACATACTAACTTGAGTGCTTGTAATGTGTCATAGACTCATACACTTTCTTGTCAATGAGGTTGACCTAACTTGTGAGCAAACCTGAGAAAATGGCTTTTTGCCTTACCTGCTTAATTAATGCAACATGTAAATGATCTGGTGAGAGTTTCATTTAAATATTAAAATTAATGCTCATAAGCACAAAGAAAACAATGAAGCAATGTACTCAGAGATAGTAAGAACTCTTGATGCTGGAGTCAGAGACAACACAGTGCACAGCTAGAGGAACACAACAGGCCAGGCAGCATCAGGGAAGCAGGAAAGTTGACATTTCAGGGCGGGACTCTTGTTCAGAAATAGGGGAGGGGAACTGGAGAAATGTACTCATCTTGACTCCATGTTAAAGATAATGAAAGTCCGGCTCATTGTGCTCTTTTAATAGGATCTTACAGTGCTGCTATGTTGAATTGGAAAGGGTGCTGAGGTGTCCTCGGCGAGTGAATAGGAAGCACGGAGCAAGGGCAGGTTAGTGGGAGTGAGGTGCTCGGGAGCCTAAGAGTGGATATGGTGTAGGCAATGGTGAGAGGTGAAGAAGATGAAGATGCTGAGAGGGTCGGTGCAATGGCAGAGTTTGAGTGACTGGGTGGGCCCTGTGAGTGTGAGGCAGCAGAGAGAATGTGGCAGCACTTACCCTTGTGACGTGCAGAAGGTCATTAACCCAGGATTCTATGTGCAGATATCAGCAGGTAGAAAAAAGGAGAAACCTAAAGCTTTCTATAGGTATGTGAGGAATAAGAAGATGACTAGGGTAGGAATAGGGCCAAGCAAAGACAGAAGTGGGAAGTTGTGTGTGGGCCCTGTGGAGATTGGAGAGGTGCTAAATGATTATTTCTCATCTGTTTTCACTGAGGAACAGGAGAATATTGTAGAGGAGATGACTGAGTTATGGGCTACTGAAATTGAAAGGATTAAGGTTAGTAAGGAGGAGGTGTTATCAATTCTAGAAGGTGTGAAGGTAGATAAATCCCCTGGGCCGGATGGGATTTTTCCAAGGATTGTGTGGGAAGCTAGGGAGGTGGTGGCGGAGCCTTTGGCCTTGATCTTTGAGTTCTCATTGTCTACTGGTTTAGTACCAGAGGACTGGAGGATTGCAAATGTTGTGCCCTTGTTCAAGAAGGGCAGTAGGGATGACCCAGGTAATTATAGAACTGTGAGCCTTACGTCTGTTGTAGGAAAAGTTTTGGAAAGGATTATAAGAGATAGGATTTATAATCATCTAGCGAGCAACAATTTGATTGGAGATAGTCAGCATGGATTCGTCAAGGTCAGGTCGTGTCTCACAAACCTCATTGATTTTTTTTGAGAATGTGACCAAGCATGTGGGTGAGGGAAGGGCAGTTGATGTGGTGTACATGGACTTCAGTAAAACCTTTGATAAGGTTCCACGTGGTAGGCTATTGGAGAAAATACAGAGGCACGGGATTGAGGGAGATTTAGCAGTTTGTGTTAGAAACTGGCTTTCTGTAAGAAGGCAACGAGTGGTGATTGATGGAAAATATTCAGCCTGGAGTCAGGTCACTAGTGGTTTGCCTCAAGGATCTGTTTGGGACCACTGCTATTTGTCATTTTTATAAATGACTTGGACGCAGGCATAGGCGGATGGGTCAGTAAGTTTGCAGATGACACTAAAGTCGGTGGAGTGGTGGACAGTGTGGAAGAATGTTGCAGGTTGCAGGGACACTTGGATAAACTGCAGAATTGGGCTGAAAGGTGACAAATGGAGTTTAATATGGATAAATGTGAGGTGATTCACTTTGGGAGGAAGAATAAGAAGGCAGAATACCGGGTCAATGGAAAGATTCTTGGTAGTGTGGATGTGCAGAGGGATCATGGTGTCCATGTACATAGATCCCTGAAAGTTGCCACCCAGGTTGATAGTGCTGTTAAAAAGGCTTACGGTGTGTTAGGTTTTATTGGTAGAGGGATTGAGTTCCGGAGCCGTGACGTCATGCTACAACTGGACAAAACGCTAGTGCGGCCTCATTTGGAATTTTGCGTGCATTTCTGGTCGCCCCATTATAGGAAGGATGTGGAAGCATTGGAAAAGGTGCAGAGGAGATTTACCAGGATGTTGCCTGGTCTGGAGCGCAGGCCTTATGAAGAAAGGCTGAGGGACTTGGGTCTGTTCTCATTGGAGAGAAGGAGGCTAAGAGGGGATTGGATAGAGACATACAAGATGATCAGAAGATTAGATAGGGTGGACAGTGAGAGTCTTTTTCCAAGGATGATGACTTTAGCTTGTACAAGGGGGCATAGCTACAAATTGAGGGGTGATAGATTTAAGACAGATGTCAGAGGCAGGTTCTTTACTCAGAGAGTGGTAAGGGCGTGGAACGCCCTGCCTGCCAATGTAGTGAACTCAGCCACATTAGGGGCATTTAAACAGTCCTTGGATAACCATATGGATAATGATGGGATAGTGTAGGGGAGGGGCTTAGATTAGTTCACAGGTCGGCGCAACATCGAGTGCCGAAGGGCCTGTTCTGCACTGTATTGTTCTATGTTCTCTGTTCTATGTTCTATGTTCTCTGTTCTTTGTTCTATGTTCTATTGTCTAAGTTCTATGTTCACCCAGCTTGGCTATGCCTGGTGACATGACTTCCAGCGACAATCTGGTGGAATGAAACATTGCATTTCTCTTGGTCACTCGCCTACAAGCATGTTCAGATGCCTGACAGCAGATTGGGCTGTCAGCTTCCCTTCCTGTGCTCTTTGTTAGATTCTAACTATGCAGACTGACAGTGTGAAGGATGGTTCTTGGTTTGCAGCTTCTGAAATGCTGTGGAGCTGAGGTATACACATGGCACTAGCAGCATGAACATCATAAACTCCTGGCAATAACAAACACTAGTGCATCTACTGCTGCCAGTTCCATTGTCATGTGCCACAGAGGCTGGTTGCATAAGCAATGAGCTGAAGAGCAGAAGATTGTGTGAGGAATGTTAACTTGAACCATTACAGACTGTTTGCCATGAGTCTCAGCTAAAAACCTTTGCCAAGTTATGGAACAATTCAGCCTATGTTTACTCCATGCAATTTTGAATGATCAAATTGAATACTTTAATCATGAACCCAATTGTTATTGAGGATTCCTCACACAATTTCACTCCTAGTGAAATCCTAAAAGGACAGGATAATAGTACATTCAGGCTGCATGGTGGCCCAGTGATAAGCACAGCTGCCTCACAATACCAGGGACCTGGATTTGATTCCACCCATAGGCTTGTCTGTGTGGAGTTTGCACATTCTCCCTGTGTCTGCATGGGTTTCTTCTGGCGCTCTGGTTTCCTCCCACAGTCCAAAGACATGCAGTTTAGGTGGGTTGGCTGTGCTAAGTTGCCCGTAGTGTCCAGAGATATGCAGGCTAGGTGGGTTAGTAATGGGGAATGCAGGGTTACAGGGATAGGGTAGGGAGGTGTGCGGGTATGGGTCAAGGTGGGAGGGTCAGTGAGGACCCAATGGCCTGTTTCTACACTGTAGGGATTCTATGATTCTACATGTAACAAAGCCAGCATTTCGTTTGCCTGGCTAAGTTATTGTTATAGTTAGGTTCCCCTGAAGTTCTATAACCGGCAACCGTTCAACTTGTGACACGTCCATTTTACATTTGATTCTAGTAACTAGGTATCAAATTGTGCTTAGCTGTTAATCCTGGCAAGTGATTGTTTTAATTAATCTTGATACGCAGTTATTAGGATCAATTGGACACTAGAGGAGAGCTTTCTGACTGGGAGAGCCGAGCAGTCGGATTTTCCATTCAATTTGCAAACCCTGCTGAAAGCATTTACTGCCTTATCAGGAACTGAGATTGCAAACAGAGACAAATGCCTGGCAAAATATGTTCCAGTAATTCTACTAATCCATGATGGTTACAGCAGCTAGTTTTCGGCTGCTTTTTAAACATTTCTTTGCAGAATTGCTGAAATCCTTGATTCATTTACAAGGCGAGTTGTCAATCTTGAAAGCTGCTGTCTGGGAAATGGATGAAATAAGACAAGCCCCACTGTATGATCAGCAGGATCTCCACACCACATTCTTACCAGGTCATTCAGCCATTTTCAACCTGTCCACCCACTCTCCCCCAATTCCGTCCCCTCCCCAATCCCACCATCACTCCCAAAGATATTGGGTTCCAAAAGTCCCCCATTGTTTGAGAAGGAAGCTGATAATGTTTCTAACTAGACCAGGGAAATGAGAAGTTGATGGTTTTAAATGCACCCTATGGTTTTCACATCTGCCACATAGAATTATCAATGGCACGGTAATTTGTCATTCATCTGAATGGATCTGTGTTGGTGTTTCACAACAGATTCTTCCCATATGTAAAACTATCAACATATTCATTTCTGAGTCCCTCTCAGTTACAGATAACTAACATTGTTAAGAGATTGTTGTTGCAGAAATGATTTTCTGGTTAAAGGCCAAAAAATATATCAATGAAGGGAGGCTGACTGGAAAATCATTGTGTGGGTGAGTCTTTGATAATCCTTTTGTTGAAGAGTTCAAACAGCAGCCGTACCAAAGTTACTCAAGAGACTATTCTCTCTTTTGCTGCTTCTTTGCCTTGTCTGCAATTATGTGACTGCAATGATTTGTCAGCTTTGTCATTTGCTGCCTGACTGTTATTGCACAACCTTCATACAGCACGGATGAACTTTTTGGTTTTATTTAATTTTACTATGAAGCATTTCAAAGTGCATTAGTCATTCAGAAGACAGTATACCTGGTTTTGAAATGGACATCCATTTTTAATTTCATTACTCTTTTAAATTCGGATTAATCATTGTTTAAATGTTTCTGGCTCAATATGATTTTCTGCTGTTCTCACAGTCTTCATTTCTTTGTTACACAGCAGGGCAGCAAGAGAAGGATCCATTCATTATTGGTTATTTTAAATGTGTGTATTTAATGAAAGGCAGCGCACTTAGATAGCACTGAATACATCCTGCAGATCAATGAAGACAGCGCATGTGGAGTGTTAATAAAACCAATTGATAATACAGGCATTAAATAATATACATCACTCTTGAGCTCAGCCTTGATCTTTATTGTTTGTACATCTTTCAACTGCTTCCATCTCCTTTAGTTTGACCCCTCCTTTCAAACTCAGGATGTGATACCATTCCCTGACTGGGGGAGTAAGTAGGCGGGCTGATAATCATTGCTTTCTGACTGGTCTTGGGGGTTATTTCTCTGTTAATAGATCCATGGTGGAAGCAAGTGCCTTTCATCAGCCTCATACCTTCTCTGATTGAAACTAAAAGTTTACTGAAAAGACAAATATGGAGGTAACTCATCATTGTATTCTAATGGATTTGAATCTAAAGAACCATTGCAGGGGAATAGATGATCAGATGAATAAATGCCAACTCGGAGGCCTGAGACAAGGGGAAGGAGCTTTGAGTTTCAAAGTACGTTAAGCTTTGTACGTTGTCAGTAATAGGTTGAGCAATTTCTCAACTGATCGTCTACTACCCTTTTCAGACGGTGATTCTGCGCAATGCTCTATCTCTGCGGGGTTGAGCGAAGATAGAATGAAACTGGGGAGTCAAGGATCTCACATAGCAGGGCATAACAGTGAGGCTGCCACAACTGAAGACCAAGTTGAAACCAAAACTGACGATTTTTAAAAAATCAAGTAGCCAGTTTCACTAATAGCTAGGCATTATATCTTTGTTCATGTGCAATAACCGAAACTGATCCAATAATTTAATAATGTCAATGTAAAACACAAGAGCAATTTAAGAGAAAGAGAAAATTTAAGACCTACTATTATTAGTATCATTAGTGTTTTAAAAGAATGCATTATCTGAACACTGCAAGAGAAAATTGAACTGTCAGAAATTCCAGTTACTGGAAGATTCCAGGAGGTAGGGTATAAAGCAACATAAAGTTTATCGTGCATGTGTTTCTGTCCGTGCGTCCGAGTGAATATGGTTTGTAAGCCAGTGAGAAATCTATTTTCACAGAACAGTAAACTAATTGTGTCTGGTAACTGTTCCCCCTACAGTATTAATCAGCAATAACATGTTCAATTTCATATATGATCATGCACATTGCTAAAAGAAATGTGAATGAATTTCTGCCCATTGGCTAACTGTAATTGACTATGATCATTGGCCAGTCACTGAAATTATTCAGTCAATGTGAAGTGAACATTTTAATATTGGTTGGGTCTAAACAGTTTAGTTTAACCCTGGACAACAAGGTGTGGAGCTGGATGAACACAGCAAGCCAAGCAGCATCTTAGGAGCAAGAATGCTGACTTTTCAGGCCTGCCTGCTTGGCCTGCTGTGTTCATCCAGCTCTACACCTTGTTGACTTGGATTCTCCAGCATCTGCAGTTCGTATTATCTCTAAGTTTAACCCTGCATGAGTCATTGATAAACTCACATTTAGAATACTTTGGACTATCACCAACAGCAGAATTATTGCTGTCGCAAACTTGTGCCCTTGTAAACTCTCTATTCTACCATTGATATCAAGTCAGGTAATAAAGCCCACTTGAATGGAGGGCATACCAGGAGCAGCAACAGGCATACTTACAAATTAGGTAGCTATGAAACTGCAAAACAAGACTACATGTGTACCAACCAGTGGAACCAACATTCAATAGACAGGGCTAAGTGGCTCCACAATCTTGTGAATGGTGGTAGGTTATTAAACAGGATGAGGACGCTCCACTAATATCCCAACCTGAATGAAGGAGTGCCCCAACACATTAGTCCAAATGACAAAGCTGAAGTATTTGCATCCATCTTCATCCAGAAGTGACAAGTGGATAAATCACCATGGCCTCCTCATGAGGCCCCTGATTATGGATTGCCAATTTTCAACTTGTTCAGTTTTTGCATATAATTAGCTGAAAGCAATGGATACTGCAAAGGTTATGAGCGGTGAGAAGTTTCATGGAGTAGTACTGAACTCTTGTGTTCCAGGCCTAGCCATACCCCAGCCAAGTTGTTCCCATAAAGCTACTTGGCAATGTGGAAAATTGTCCAGTTTACCCTATCTCCCAAGAGAAAAGAATGTCCAAACCAGCCAGTGCCTTCCATATCCATCTATTATTAATTATCAAGAGAGTGATGGAAGGTGTCTTCAACAATGTTATGAAGCTGTATTTGCAAAAGAAATAACTTGCTCAATGATGCTCAGTTTAAGTTCTGCCAGGGTCACTCAGCTCCTGACCGCTTTACAGCCTTGGTTCAAACATGGACAAAAGAGCTTACTTCCAGATTTTGGGTGGGTGGGTGGGGGGGGGCAGAGGGCGCGGTGTGGTGTGAGGTGGTGGTGGTAGAGATTGACTGCAGTTGACATCAAGGCCACAGTTGATTGTGTGGCATCCCAGAAAATGAGCAAAATTGGAGTCAAAGGGAACCAAGGAAAACTCTGCCACAGGTTGAAGTCATACCTAGCAACAACAAAGATGGTTGTGGTTGTTGGAAGACAATCACCTCAGTCTCAGGACATCACCTCAGGAGTTTCTCACAATAATTTGCTAGCCCTAGCCATCTTTAACTGTTTCAGAAATGACTTTCCCAACATCAAAAGATCAATAGTGGGGTATTCACTCATGATTACACAATATTCAACACCATTTGCCATCCAAACCTGGATACTAGTCCACAGACCCAGGAAGGTGGCAGATCTTGTTAATAGGCTAGTTATGAAGGTATATGGGATGCCTGTCCTTTATCAGTGAAGAAGTAGATTATAAGAACAGGGACATTATGTTGAGCTGCACAGAACTTTAGTTGGACCACAGCTGAAGTAACTTGTGAAATTCTGTTTCCACAATATAGCAAGAATGTGTTTGCACTGGAGAAGGTAAAGAGGAGATTCACTAGGCTGCCGCCTGCAATGGAGCATTTCAGTTATGAAGACAGACTATATATTATTGGATTTGTTCTCTTTGGCTTTGATTGGATTTGATTTAGTTTTATTATTGTCACATGTCCCGAGATATGGTGAGAAATATTGTATTGCATGCTATCCAGACAAATCATACCTTACATAAATACATCAGGGTAATAGTGCAGAATGTAGAATATAGCATTACAACTACAAAGAAGGAGCAGGGAAAGATCAAGCTGATACATGAGAGATCTATTCAGTGAGCAAGTTATTTCTTTTGCAAATACAACTTTTTAACATTGTTGAAGACACCTTCCATCACTCTCTTGATAATTAATAATAGATAGATATGGAAGGCACTGGTTGGTTTGGACATGCTCTTCTCTTGGGAGATAGGGTAAACTGGACAATTTTCCACATTGCCAAGTAGCTTTATGGGAACAACATGGATAGAGTATGGCTAGGCCTGGAACACAAGAGTTCAGTATTACTCCATGAAACTTCTCACCACTCATAAACTTTGCAGTATCCATTGCTTTCAGCTAATTACGTGCAATAATTAAACAAGTTGAAAATTGGCATCCATAATCGTGGGCCTCATGAGGAGGCCATGTCACTTCTGGATGATGATAGATGCAGACTTCAGCTTTGTCCTTTGTCTGATGTGCTGGGCCTCCCCTTCCTTCAGGCTGGGATATTAGTCGAGACTCCTCCTCCTGTTTAATAACCTGCTACCATTCTGATAGCAGTAGGGAAGAAGCTGATCTTGAATCATTTGATACATGTTTTCAAATTATTATATCATCTGCAGGATGGAAGGGAGTGGAAGAGAGTATAACCAGGGTGGGAAGGGTCTTTGATTATGTTGGCTGCTTTCCTGAGGCAGCGGGAAGTATGGTGGGTGTCAGTGGAAGGAAAGCTGATTTGTGTGATGGGTCTGGGCTACATTTACAACTCTTTGTAATTTCTTGTGGTCTTGGGCAAACCAGTTGCCAGACCAGACCAAGAAAGGAAATAGGGAAATCCCCGGCAATTATAGACCGGTAAGTCTCACGTCTGTCGTCTGCAAGGTGTTAGAAAGGATTCTGAGGGATAAGATTTATGACCATCTGGAAGAGCATGGCTTGATCAAATACAGTCAACACGGCTTTGTGAGGGGTAGGTCATGCCTTACAAACCTTATCGAGTTTTTTGAGGATGTGACTAGTAAGGTTGATGAGGGTCAAGCTGTGGATGTGGTGTATATGGACTTCAGTAAGGCATTTGATAAGGTTCCCCATGGAAGGCTCATTCAGAAGGTCAGGAGGAATGGGATACAGGGGAACTTAGCTGCTTGGATACAGAATTGGCTGGCCAACAGAAGACAGCGAGTGGTAGTAGAAGGAAAATATTCTGCCTGGAAGTCAGTGGTGAGTGGGGTTCCACAGGGCTCTGTCCTTGGGCCTCTACTGTTTGTAATTTTTATTAATGACTTGGACGAGGGAATTGAAGGATGGGTCAGCAAGTTTGCAGACGACACAAAGGTCGGAGGTGTCGTTGACAGTGTAGAGGGCTGTTGTAGGCTGCAGCGGGACATTGACAGGATGCAGAGATGGGCTGACAGGTGGCAGATGGAGTTCAACCTGGATAAATGCGAGGTGATGCATTTTGGAAGGTCGAATTTGAAAACTGAGTACAGGATTAAGGATAGGATTCTTGGCAGCGTGGAGGAACAGAGGGATCTTGGTGTGCAGATACATAGATCCCTTAAAATGGCCACCCAAGTGGACAGGGTTGTTAAGAAAGCATATGGTGTTTTGGCTTTCATTAACAGGGGGATTGAGTTTAAGAGTCGTGAGATCTTGTTGCAGCTCTATAAAACTTTGGTTAGACCGCACTTGGAATACTGCGTCCAGTTCTGGGCGCCCTATTATAGGAAAGATGTGGATGCTTTGGAGAGGGTTCAGAGGAGGTTTACCAGGATGCTGCCTGGACTGGAGGGCTTATCTTATGAAGAGAGGTTGACTGAGCTTGGTCTCTTTTCATTGGAGAAAAGGAGGAGGAGAGGGGACCTAATTGAGGTATACAAGATAATGAGAGGCATAGATAGAGTCGATAGCCAGAGACTATTTCCCAGGGCAGAAATGGCTAGCACGAGGGGTCATAGTTTTAAGCTGGTTGGTGGAAAGTATAGAGGGGATGTCAGAGGCAGGTTCTTTACGCAGAGAGTTGTGAGAGCATGGAATGCGTTGCCAGCAGCAGTTGTGGAAGCAAGGTCATTGGGGTCATTTAAGAGACTGCTGGACATGCATATGGTCACAGAAATTTGAGGGTGCATCCATGAGGATCAATGGTCGGCACAACATTGTGGGCTGAAGGGCCTGTTCTGTGCTGTACTGTTCTATGTTCTATGTTCTATGTTCTATAATGTAACAGAGCAGAGAAGGTTGAAGGGGAACTGATTGAGGCATATAAAGTTAGGAGGGAGCATGGACAGGGTGAATAGAAAGCAGCTATTCCCCTTGGTTGAAGGGTCAAGAGCAAGTGGGCATGACCTTAAAGTGAAAGGCAGGAAGTTTAGAGGGGACTGAAGGCTAAATTTTTTCACCTGGAGGGAGGTGATAGTTTGGTGTGGGGGTGGGTGGCAAGTGGTTGAGGTGGGCAAACTCACAACCTATAAACTGTACTTGGATGAATACCGGAAGTAACATTTAAGATTTTGGGCCCAGTGCAGAAAAGTCGGACTAGTGCAGGTAATAACCCATTTCTGGCACCAAAAGACCTGTTCTGTACAGTGCGATTTCCATGAACATCTTGGTTTGGTCTGGTGGTGGTAAGGAATATTGATGCCTCACAAATGTCAGGCAATAGCTATCTCCAACAGGAGACAATCCAATCATCACCCATCTACAGTCAATGATGTCACCATTGCTGAATCCTTCACCTTTACCATCTGGGGTTAGAACCAAACAGAAACTGAACTGGACTAGCACATCAATAAAATACTAACAAGAGCAGGCCAGAGGCTGTGAATTCTCAGGTGAGTAACTCACCTATTTTCTCCTGTCCACTGTCTAAAAAGCAAAAGTCAGGAGTGTGATGAAATACTTTTGACTTGTCTGTGGACGTACAGCTCCAACAACACTAAGAAGCTCGACCACCCAGGACAAAGCAGTCTGCCTGATTAGTCATTTATAAAAAGAAACTTGTGAGGGACATCAAAATCAATTAGAGGAAATGTCATAGTTGCCTAAAGGGGAAAGGGGTTGGCCAGGAACCATGTTGACCCACTAAAGACTATAAGTTGGGATATTTTCAATGACAGTGGGGAAATGGCAGACATTGAATAATTATTTAGCTTCTGGTTTTACAGTAGAAAAGGGGGAACACTTGCTGGAAGTCCAGAGGAAATTAGCAGTGGATTGGTGCAAGGGCTGAATAAAATTAAGTAAAAACATTGGTAATGAGAAAATTAATGGAATTAAAGAGTAGCAAATCTCCAGGACTTGATGCTTTCTATCTGAGGGTGTTAAAGGAAAGATGGGAGCACATAGTAGACACTCTAACTATAATTTTTCAAAGCTCCCCAGATACAGGAGTCGTCTGTCTGGATTGGAAAATTGCACGTCACTCTGCTTTTTAAGAAAGGCAAAAGAGGAAAACCACAGAATTATGGACCAGTTAGATTAACGTCTATGGTGGACAAGTTGGTAGAGTCTATAATCAAGGATATATAATTGAAAACCTTGGAAATTTGCGGTTAATCCGAAAGAGTCAGCATGAATTCATGATTGGTATATCACGCCTGACAATCCTCAATGAAATTTTTGAAGAGGTGACTAAGTTAGTGGACAGGGGAATGTTTATGGAAGGCATTTGATAAAATCCCACATAAGAGACTGTTGACTAAGTTAGAAGCCCACAGAATTTCAGGTAAATTACTGACATGGCTGAAAAATTGGTCGAGTGGCAGAACATAAGGATAATGGGTAGGTGTTCAAACTGGCAGGATGTGACCAGTGGTATCCCACACAGATCTGTGTTAGGGCCTCCATTATCCAAATTATTTATTAACGACTTGGATGATGGCATATAAAGTCATACACCAAAATTTGCTAGTGACACAAAGTTCAGTGACATAATGGACAGTGTAGATGATGGCGTAAATTTATAAAGGGACTTTGATGGACTAAGTGAATGGACAAAATTGTGGTAGGTGGACTTCAATGTGAGCAAGAGTGAGATTATCCATTTTGGGCCAAAAAAGGTTGAAGAGGGTACTGTCTAAATGGTATGTATTTACAATGGATATCCAAAGAGCCTTGAGATTAAGGTGCATAGATCTTTAAAATGCCATGAACATGGGCAGAAAATAATCAATGAAGTTAATGTAATGCTGGCCTTTATATTGTAGAGGACTGGAGTACAGGATACAGAAATTATGCTGCAGTTCTACAAAACCCTTGTGAGACCCCAGTTGGATTACAGTGAGCAAATTGGGCACCATGTTTTAGAAAGGATATGTTGGCCTTAGAGGCAGTTCAACATAGGTTTGCCACAATAATACCTGGACTTCAGGGGTTAAGTCATGAGGAGAGGTTATACAAAGTAGGCCTGTTTTGTCTAGAGTTTAGAAGATTAAGGAGTGATCTCGTTGAAGTGTTCAAGATATTCAGAGGAAAGATGGGGTAGATAAAGATAAACTATTTTACTGGTTAAGGATTCTGGAACAAGGGTCTTTCCAGAATTATTAGGGCCAGACTTTTCAGGGGAGATGTTAGGAAGCACTTCTACACACAAAGGGCAGTAGAGGTTTGGAACTCTCTTCCACAAATGGCAATAGATGCTGGATCAGTTGTTAATTTTAATTTTAAGATAGATCAATTTTTGTTAAGCAAAAGTATTATGGGATAGAGGCCGAAGGCTGGTATTTGGAGTTTGGCCACAGATCATTGTGATCTCATCAATGGTGAATCAGGACTGAGAGGCTGATTGGCCAATTCCTGTCCTATTTATACACAGTGGCAGCAGTGTATACCATCTACAAGATATACTGTACAACTTACCAAGTTCCATTGATAAAAACTTCAACATCTGCAGCCTTTACCATCTAGAAGGCAGAGATAAATGGGACCAGCCATTCCATTCACTTGGAAATATATTGCCATTCTTTTAGTTTTGCTGAGTCAACTCCTTGGAAAGTTCTCGTAAACAGCATGTGGGCACACCTGCACCAGATGGAGCAGATCAAACAGAGAGCTCACGATCACCTCCTTGAGGACAATTAGGGATGGACAATAAAATGCTGGCTCAGCCAGCAGGAAGGATAGTTTGGACAACAGTGGATGGCTATGTAAATGCATTGTCATGTGGACAATGGTACAGAGATCCCCCAATCCACATAGAAGATGTAGAACACAGGAGGCTTTGGGCTGAAAAGAGTTTACTTTGAAGTCCCGCTAAGGTGAAGGTGATTAAGATGCCTGTAAAACTGTTCTGTGTGTGTGTGTGTGTGTACATGTGCATGTTTATGTGTGTGTGTCTGTGCATGCTTGTGTGTGTGCTTATGTGTGTGTCTGTGCATGTAACTACGAGTCCATGTGCCTATGTACATGTGTCTGTCTGTGCATGTGTCCGTGTGTGCACACGTCCAAGTGTGCACGTTTGAATTTGAGTGCATGGGTATAAGTATGTGTGTATATATCTGCGTGTGTGTGTATACATCTGCATCTGTGTGTGTGTACATGCGCGTGTGTTTTGTGTATGTGCATGCTTGTGTGTGTGCTTATGTGTGTGTCTGTGCATGTAACTATGAGTCTGTGTGTCTGTGTACACATGTCTGTGTGTGCACATGGCCAAGTGTGCACATTTGAATTTGAGTGCATGTGTATAAGTATGTGTGTGTGTGTATATCTGCATGTGTGTGTACATGTGCATGTTTGTGTGTGTGTGTATATGTGCATGTTTATGTGTGTGTGTGTATATATGTGCATGCTTGTGTGTGTGCTTATGTGTGTCTGTGCATGTAACTACGAGTCCGTGTGTCTGTCTGTGCATGTGTCCGTGTGTGCACACGTCCAAGTGTGCACATTTGAATTTGCCTGCATGTGTATAAGTATGTTTGTGTGTGTGTATATATCTGCGTGTGTGTGTGTGTGTGTACATGTGCATGGTTATGTGTGCGTGTGTGTATGTGCATGCTTGTGTATGTGCTTATGTGTGTGTCTGTGCATGTAACTATGAGTCTGTGTGTCTGTGTACACATGTCTGTGTGTGCACATGGCCAAGTGTGCACATTTGAATTTGTGTGCACGTGTATAAGTTTGTGTGTGTGTGTGTGTGTGTATGTGTGTTTGTGTGTATGTGCATGCTTGTGTGTGAGCTTATGTGTGTGTCTGTGCACGTAACTACGAGTCCGTGTGTCTGTGTGTGCACACTTGGACATGTGCACATTTGAATTTGCGAGCACGTGTATAAGTGTGTGTGTATATCTGCATGTGTGTGTACATGTGCATGTTTATGTGTGTGTGAGTATATGTGCATGCTTGTGTGTGTGCTTATGTGTGTGTCTGTGTATGTAACTACGAGTCAGTGTGTCTGTGTACGTGTCTGTCTGTGCATGTGTCACCTATGCTAGCAAACAATAGAACCATTTGAGTTTGGTCGGGAACTGAATGCATGTTTGCTTAAAGAGCAATTTAAGAAGATTGATTTTCAATATTTCTCAATTTCTTTTCTTGCTTTTTAGTAATTTTCATTTGATGGTGCTCAGGAGCCAATGGTTTTGATATAGCCCTTTCTGCCAACACCGGCAAAGAACTGCAATGTGTTTTCCCACACACAGGCTCCCGTGTCTGCTTTTTGAAAAAAGAGAACAAACAAAAGAATATGGTGTTGTTGGTGTTTCATCAGAAGTGTGCTGCACATCCTCACTGTTACCCCGTGTATGTATGCATCTTCATGCTCATTACCATCTGATTCAATCCGTACTTTTTAGGATGCCACTCATGCCACTGATTGTGTTTGGGGAGACTTGCTTTATCATCTTAGCTTGATAGGGTAGGCTTTACCAAATGGATTTTACCCAATGGAGTCTGGGTAGAATCTAGCACAGGAGCAATCATGAGCCTCACCAATCTCCGGCATGCCGTGAGGAACCCAAAACTGAATCTGGATTTTAGTTGAATGCACAATGGGAAGATGAAACAAGAGATTTCAGAGTGATCAGCCCAATAGCCTCAAGAAATTATTGCAACTGGTTAGTAATTGCTTTCTAACTCAGAGAGCCCTGAAGGCATGTCAGGGAAAAAGAGCAGGCAGTAGAAGATGAAATGAGTGAGGCTAGTGGGTAGCCACTGAATATCAAGATAATGGTGTGTGTGTGCACGTGTGTGTGCACGTATTTGTGAGTGTGTGTATGTGTTTGTGTGTGTGTGTGTGTGTTTGTGTTTGTGTTTTGGGAGTGGGGGTTAACGGAAGTGTTTTCTTTCCTCTGGCTGGCTGAATTTAGTCAAGCCCAATTAGTTCTCACTCCCAGTTCAGACCTTTTGTTATTTTTCTGCAAACTACTCAAGCAGAGAGACAATGTTTAATCAGTTGCCCATATACTGCTCTGCTTGTTTATTATTAGTGGCAGTGGGAGACTTCATCTTGATACATGTTTTACATTGCTGTGTTGTGCAAGGCTGCAGATCTGCTTCATTGTCTCAAATGTGCAAACACCTTCATCAGTGTGAATTCAAATGATCTGAAATGAACTCTCTAAAGTGGTGGTAGTAAATTAAGTAGTAACTTCCTAGAGCGAGCTGTATTTGTACTTAATAAAGAAAAATATTGCTCAGCAATGATGAAGGGTCAATTCTCATTCCCCACACAATTTTGTGCTGTGGAAAATATTGCCAGGGCATATCTAAATTATCAATGTAGTGTATCAGTGAAGAATTGCACAGAGTATGCTCTCCACAAACAGAATTGGCCTTTACATCTTTCATTTACGAAGCTGAATAGACAAGGAGGAGACACCCATCATAATCTATGAATGCCGAGCCAATCAATCCTTGAAGCTGAAGTAAATAGACAGGTGATATAGAGAGGTATAAATTCAGCTCTGCATAACAAGAGGCTTATTGACACATGTTCACTGTCAATAAAAAACATATGCTGCAACAAAGTGAGTTTCTTGCAATATTCCAACAATTTTGCAAACATAAATGATCACCAGGATGTCCAAAGGGTTTAGACATTTAATCTATAACGATTATTAATTAGTAGTTGACTGATTAATCATCAGCAGTTGGGTAAAACATCTGAGTTTCACCTGTTTAGAAGTTTTTAACCTTGGGTCCTTAGTGCCTGGATAGTTGGTTTGTAATGCAGAACGATACCTACAGCAGGGATTCAATTTCCCACTCGGCTGAGGTCACTGCTTCTTGACTTCACTCCTCAGATGAGGTGTGGTGGCCCTCAAGTTAAACTCACCACCAGTCATCTCTCTCAAAGGAGAGCACCCACTACAGTCCCCTGGGACTATGGCCATTCCTCTACCTGGGGAAATATAGCGGCAAATCTTACAAGGCCAGTTCACACAAACACAATATGTTAAGCTTGCATTCCTCACCTCTCTCAGGCATATTTGATCGCGTTCACAAATCTGTGTAGTGCACTGAGTAAGGACTGAAACAGCATTTGTTAGTCTTCCGTAAGCAGCTTTCTCAACTTCAGTGTGGGAATATCCCACGCTCCCTTCCGCCACTGACATTAAGTGACCAGGAACATTGTAACACACTTAATTGGAAAAAAATTAAGGAGACGATAAATGAATAGATGAAAAATTATAGATGTGGGGCACATCTGAATTCCCACTCCACATTGCTCCTACTGCGAGCAGTGGAATTGAAAATTTACTTCCCAGTATTTTTTGTGAACTAATGAAAATTAAAAAGGAAAATATTGTGAATGTTCAGTAAGATATAAAATCACTTCATTTGAGAAACCCGTTTGCTTTGTGTATCCAAAGAGTTCTGTACAGAATACAAAATCTGCTGAAGATCTTATGGCACTGCTGTTATATAATTAGTTCACTTCCATCACAGGCACAGGTTGCTGTCATTTCTACTTCAATCCCTCACCCTGGAAGATGCCGGATTGAATTATTAGTGTAGCTGTTCCATGTGGTGATGAATTGAAGCAAAAGATACAACAGTGGTAGTCTAGCATGAACGGATTAATACATATTTTATAGCACAGTTTTTTTATGATTGTTAAGCTATAATGCCTCGAATGCTTTATATCATATTTCACATCATCATATCGATAACATAACTCGCAATGAATCGGTACTTCCTTTAATTTGAATTTCAGAAATGAGAATTTTTAACTTACATTTCTTAAAACAAATTGCATGGTGTGTGACAGTTATCTCCTCCAGTAGGAAGATCACAAAAAATCCTGTGATTCACTTAATGTAACAGTGTGCTTGACTCTTGTGTAATGCAATAACCTCTATGGTTCTAATTTACAATTGCAAAAACAAAATCCCACTTCCAGAATCAATTACTCAGTGGGAAGAAGCAGAAATATCAAGTACACATGAAAAAATTACTGTTCTTTAAAAACATTATATTTAATTAACTTATGGAACTTCTACGATCATTTGATGTTATCGAACAATTGTGTGTATTATATTTTCATTGGGGAAATATGAAAACATGACTATACCTTCTAACTCGCTGCTTTTAGAGAAAGTAACAGAGAGTTTATGTTGGAAAATCTCAACAGGCCCAGCAGTATCTGTGGCAAGAAATCAGAGTTTATATTTCGGGTCCAGTGACCCCTCTTCAGAGCAAGAAGGTCACTGGAGCCAAAATGTTAACTCTGATTGTTCTGCACTGATGCTGCCACACCTGCTGAAATTTTCCAGCAATTTCCGTTTTTGTTTCAGATTTCAGGCTTCCGCAGTTCTTTCTGTTTTTTTTCGAGAATTTATGTTCATTGATGCAAAAACATTGGAGGGACTCTGTATCTGTGAGACAAAGAAACTGTCTTGAGTCCAATATGATTCTTCTTTAGAACTAGAAGGTTTTGGAAATGTTTTATAATTTTGACAGAGGCAGAGGTGGAACAAGAGGGAAGGTGACAAGGAGGCTCAGTGCAAAAGACAAAGGGGCTGATAACAATGGTGAAAAAGAATAGGTGATGTAAAATAAATCAGATTTCCAGCTTCCACAGCATTGTACTTTTAGTCGAGTGGGTTCTGGTGAATTGTCTACATGGCAATAGATAAAAATTATATCAGAATGTAAACATTTAAATCTCCAGGAAGACTTAATTTTAGCAGGGAATAGCCACTTAAGCTTAAACTCTGTATTGCTTGGTTGCCAGATATTTTGTGATATCCTCAGTCAAAACAACTTGTACACAACTATAATTCAGTGATAGCTGCAATATCAAAATTCAGTATGGTAGAAGTTAAATTACTCAATTTCTTTAGCAATAACACTAGGGAATTTGCAGACTTACCCAATACGTTATTGCTGAGGAATCAAATTAATCAACATATTTTCTACAGTAGCATTTGAAAGCCGAGTTTCTCCAAGATCTGTCAGATATTTGTGGCTCTCACGTGATCTTGCATTGATTCGTTCATTAAAAATTGATTACAGTCTGGAAGATTTCTCCCTTTCTATCCTGAATTTCCTTCACAGCTGGTCACATTATTTTCTGTCAGCAGATAATTGGAAAAGCATTTAGTATATTTCTATTTTGCTCTGATCCTGTGAAGATTGAAACCACTAGCCTGAGACATTTCCTGGTTGGATAGTTATTTGGAATTTCAGGCAGCGTGATGGGGCGTCAGTCTGCTTCATGGCATTGATAAATAATCTATTGGCCATATTACAGTGAAGTTCAATTTACAGCAGAGTTACAATCTGTTCCACCCAATTATTTATGCTCCATACTAGAATTCTCAACCAGGGACCCACAGACCCACAAAAGTCCACAAGGAAACCACTAAAACTCATTAGAAGGAATAAAATGAAAACGTTTCATCTACATATCACAAAGTTGATTCCAAAATTGACATTTCATAGATTGCCTTTCTCTGTGGTTCAAGGCAGGGCACAGGGGTACACCAATGTCCAAAGACAGGGTCTGAGTCTCAAGTTCATTCAGAGATGGGGACGGGGAGTAAGCCAGGAGCACAACTAGGAGCTGAGTTTTATGGCTCCCTAAATGTAAGAAATGTCTTTGTAACCAACTCACCAATTTATTCCCCAGAAATATCCTCAGCAAAGCCATTAGGATTGTTTCCAAGGCTTGACTTAAAAAAAAACATGTAATTGCCCTTCCACACATATTACATCTATTTTTTTTTATAAATTTACCAAAATCCATCCACCCCTGCTTTTAGATGGGGCTTCTTTCCTTTTATTTTCTATTTCACTGCTCCTTGAATTGTCAGCAAGCAGCAGATTTTAATGGGAGATGTCCATCTAGGTGCAAACAATACAAGATATGGTGTAGGAAGTTCTGACTCAATGGGGGATCTATCCAAAGGATTCTAACGATAGGTTCTTGAGTTGAATGGTAAACTCTGTTTCTCTCCCTGGATCCTGCCTGACCTGCTGAACATTTCCAGCATTTTGTGCTTTTATTTCAGTTTTCAGAATGTTTCCTTATTAAATCCTATTTTGGTTTCACTTTGCCTTTAAATTAACCTGGTTTCTTAGATAAATGACTGTGCATGTGTGATAATATATATATACTGTATATGCATAATCTTATCAAGACAAACCAAAACTCATATGTTATGAGAGTGTAACCACACTGGCATATGACAATATTTCCTGGAATACAAGTACCTACATTTACAGTGTTTCTTGAGCAATATGTGTAGTTATATAAATAAAATACAGACTTCCACTGATAAATTGCTAAATAAATCCAGAAACTCAATGTGTCTTTGCATGGGAGGAATGCTGTAGATTCCAGCTGTGTTCAGTTACCTGTTCTGAGTCATAGACTCATACAGCATTGTAGCAGATCCTTTAATCCAACTAAACCAAGCCGACCATATTCCCAAACTAAACTAGTCCCTTCTGTCTGTGTTTGGCCCATGTTCCTCTAAACTTTCCTTTTCATATACTTATCCAAATGTCTTTTAAACATTGTAACTGTTAACATCCATCACTTTCTCTGGCTGTTCATTCCACTCATGAACCACTCTCTGCATGAAAAAAAATTACCCCTCATGTCCTTTTTAAAACTTCCTCTGCTCACCTTAAAAATATGTTCCCTAGTTTTGAACTACCCCACCCTCGGGAAAACACCTTGGCTAGTCACCTTATCTATGCCCCTCATGAATGTATAAACCTCTATAAGGTCACACCTCAACCTCAACACTCTCCTGTGATAAAAGTCCCAGACTGTCTACCTATTTGAATGGCAGTACAATGCTTCCAGTATCTTTGAAAAATAGAATTAGCCAAGATTCCCATTTCTGATTTGTTAGCCAGTGACCACTGCTTGAAAGAATATATATTTCGACATCACATGAATCAGGATCATGTTGGCTATGGTACAACCATAGCTTTGGACTGTGCACATTAGGAGTGTCAGTTCCATTTAGTACAACCCACTGAGGTAAAGCTGGGGCTTCAGCAATGACACTGAAAGAAGCAACGTACTGAATCAGGCTGAACAATGAACCTCACATACACAAAGGTATCTATATGTCTTACCAGCACTGTTGCTTGGCACCAGCAACAAGTTTCTCATTAATTGTTAATATATTAATTGCATAACTAAATTGGATACGGATTTTTTAGAAGCAAAATCCTTTGGTTGTAGGAGAGTTCATAGAATTTTTGCAATGTGGAATGGAGGTGTCAGTATAAAACAGGTTGAGTAGCCTACTTCTCATGAATCTTCTCCAATCTATTTCGAACCTAACCTGCATGTCCTTTTCTAATGTCTCCCTCATGGGCGTATCTAGTTTTCTCTTAATGACATCTGTCCTATTCTGAACTACTCCTTGGGTTAATAAGCTTTCAATACAAATGTCCTTTAGTAGGACAGCAAATGTAGCAGTCACTACCTGCAATGATGTGGCGGCAGGGAGTGCCCTTATGACAAGTTTGGGCTCAGAACACTTATATCGATGGAAGGATCTTGCTCTAAAATTCAGCTCACTCTCTCAGACCCTCAAGTCTTAAAGGAAATGGATGGGGTCTGTGTGGGGTTCTGCTTTAGGAAGAAGCAGAAAGACCAGGGGTAATCCCTGATGAGCATAGTGGTCATTGAGAGTCCGCATGTCTCCCCACTTCATGAAAAAAAGGAGAGTTAAGGACAGGAAACTGTTCTAAGTGGGAGAGGGTATCTTGTTTGGAAGGAGCAGAAAAGGTGTGTGAAAAATATAGGAAGAGATAAGTTTTTCAGGGTGTGATCAGGCCAAGCTAATGGATCTACCAGAGCAGTCTTGTTTGTGCAGCTTCAGAAGGAAGTGGAAATGCTTGTTCATCATTGGAATTAAAAACCATAGAGGGATCAATAGGTTGGTAGAGATGTGATCTCTAGTTTTCAGTTGTTTTCATCAGTTTGAGCATCTCCAATCCAAAGTGTATTCATTTCTTGATAAAGTCAATACACTCCCATTGTATGATGAATTAAAATGTTTTGTTTCAGGAGTCATTAACCTTGACATCATTTAATGTGAAATATATTTATTCTTGTTGAAGTTGGAATTGTTGTTAGTCCATCTGGGAGTTTTGTTCAGGAATTGTTGCGCTTTTCTCTGTGATGCGGCACCTCTTCTCTCTCCAATTTCATGCATAGGCAGGAGAGCCTGAAGTACAAGGGTCAAGACAAGATTTTCCCCAGTGAGTGGGGAGATGTGTCTTAACTGAATTATTGCCAACCTCATTCATTACGAACCTCGCCTCATTAATCTGCAACTTCCTACTCTACCTTCCATTGTGAGGAAACTAGACGATGAGCATTCCTAACATAAATGTCAGAGCAGGTACTTGGCCACTCCAGCTCACCACTTGCTCCTCTGGGCCACCATGTTGGATTCCCAGTGACAATGTCTCAACACTCCATGGCAACAGCCTCATGTCCCCACATTCACGAATACTGACATTCAACATTTCCCACCCTTTCAGCACCTGAATGGCAGCTTTCCAATCTACTTACAGAATGCTTTGGCATTTTAAAGCTTCACTTTGGGGTACACTGGCATTGAAAGGCTACTGCCAAGGACAGTTTGCACTCAGGGCCAAGCCCCCTGCTCAAGGTCTGGCCCAGGCTACATTGCAGGGCTGCTCACTTTCCCTCTTATCACTTACTCACCTTGAGCCTTCCTGGATGTCCTGCCTCGCCCTTTAACGCTTTGCTCCTTTACCAAAGCTATCAAACTCACATTCCTTCTGTCTTGCCAAACCATTTAGCACAGGCAGAAAGGCAGGATGCTCATCATGATTGTCAGCAGTCCTCAGTCGAGGCAAAAGAGACAGTCTTCAGTCAGTGGGTCCCAGCACCTTCAGCTAAGGCCAGGCTCCCATACCAGTTTCAGACAGACCTGGAGAAAACACACTCAAAGACCAAACTGTATAACTCTACAACTGAATGTTAGCTTGCATTTAGGATAATGTTTCAGTTAGTGATAATGTTTGAGAGAGATAAAATTACACAGCTCGCAGGCAGCATATAAAATTGGATTTTTGATAATTGTGCAGGAGAGATTTCTTCCCTGAGAGAGTTCTTTGCCTTTGGAATTCCCTTCCATCGGGAGCAGTTGAGGCTGTTATTGAACATACTCAAGAGCAGTTAGATTTTTAATCAATACGGACGTTAAGCATAATGGGGGAAAGCAGAAAGTGAAGGCCAGGCTAAAGTCAGACCAGCTTTGATCATATTGAATGATAGAGCAGACTCAAGAGATGGTGAACCTCCTTCTCCTGCTCCTATTTCTTATGGTCTTATATATTCTTAATCAGTATGCGCGTCTCTTGTTTTCCTAGAACAAATATAATTTTCTCATTTGAAAACAAACCTCTAGATTAGGTTTGCAGAATTGTGTATTTTCCTGACTCAGAGGAAAGTGCTACAGATGTTCAGGTTTGTTATGTAGTGCTGGGTGTTATCTGAAGATCAGTGTGCCAGTGTCAGAATCATAGAATCATATAATCCCTACAGTAAAAAAGCAGGCCATTCGACCCATTTAGTCCACACCAATCCTCCGAGGATCCACCCAAGCTCACATCCTATCCCTGAAACCCTGCATTGCCCATGCCTAATCCACATTGCCCGCACATCCCTGCGCACTATTGACAATTTAGCATGGCCACTCCACCTACCCTGCACATCTTTGGACTGTGGGAGGAAACCCACACAGACACAGGGAGAAAGTGCAAACTCCACACAGACAGTCACCTGAGGGTGGAATGAAACGCAGGTCCCTGGTGCAGTGAGGCTGCAGTGCTAACCACTGTGCCACCATGTCGCTCCAGCATGGAGGTAATCACGGGAGTTGCTGGATGTGGAGACCAGTTACTTAAATTGCTAGCCCTGATACTCCAGCACTTTGTCTAGCCCACATCACCTCACTCCCCCACATTCCCCAAGCCCCATCAAAGGAGTTCATTCCCCAAACCTTCACCTGTAGCTCCTTATACACTTCATGCCAAACTCTATCCCTCAACCCAACAGCACGTCCCTCTATAGCCCATGTCAATTTAGTTCCACTACTCACCAATATATGCCTCCATCACTTCACTCACCACCTCTCTGCCTTTTTCCTCTAGACCAGTTCTCCCAGGCTCCAGTCTTCAGCAGACTTCAGAACCAATGCTGAGATGAAATACTCTTCTAAGTGCCTGTCGACAACTTCACTATGAATTTAAAAAAGTCTCTTACTGATAAACAAATATCTATTCACTACATTTAACTTCCTGCAATAACTTAATCCCTTATGAAAACCAATTAAATGCATAGATCCTCATCAATGATTTTATGGTCACTGGAGCTCTCAGTTAAACTGAAAACTGACAGGTGTCCCAGCATAATGATAATAGGTTATCAATGAAAACAAAGTTGTTGGAAAAGCTGGCAGCACCTGTGAAGGAAACCAGAGCTAACATTTTGGGTCCAGTGACCCTTCCTCAGAACTCATAATAGGTTATGAAATCAGTTATGGCAATACTATGGCTTTGAGAGGTATATTTTGTTCCATTTTTGTTTTGAAGAGAGGTTTCAAGACAGAGGTGATGAGCAGTCTAAACACAGCCATCAGAGTAAACAGCTTGGTTATTTTTCAAAGTTGGAACAATTAAAGCAGCCAGAATGGGTATAGACAAGCACTCACAGAACAAGGATTTTTTAAAGTTTTTCAGTAACAGTTGCTGCTGGGGTCTTGAAGAAGTAGATGCTTTTATTTTCCATCTCTCAGTTCCAGCTAAAAGCTGGGGCGGGGGGAGGGGGGGGGGGGTCGTTTCCTGCTGCTGGAGTTGCATGTGAGACAATCTGTCTTTCTGAGTTTGCCTTTGTCAAGACTGTGTCTATGGGATGTTACTTATTGGAACAGTTAATTCGTAATAGTTACTGTTTCTATATTTGGTGAAGCATTTCAATAGAGTTGCAGTTAAGTCAATTCTTTCATGTTTTTCTTTTGTTGTGTTTTAAATACAGTTTATGAACAAAGTGTATTTTGCTTCAAACCTGGCAGTTTGACCAATCAAATTGCATGTGGAATGTGGTACCTTGCGTTTACCTTTAAAATAGGAAAAGCTTGGGGTGTAGACTACGTTCTGAACGTACTTTGAAAGTGTTTGGTCTAGTTGATAACCCTGTCATGCAGCATAAAGCTGATAATCCTCAGTTTATCTCAGCAGGCTGAAATAGAAAGCACTGATTTTATTTGAAACTGCAGACTTGTTTACTTTCAAAAATTTGAAGACCAAGAGATTTAAATGCCTTGACAGATTGATATTCCAATTAACTTGCTGGTTCTGACGAATTTCACCTGCTTTTCATGCACATTCAAACCCCATTTTTAACCATTTCTGAGGGTACTTGACCACTGCCAAAGAGAGTGCCGAGCATAAACCTTGACCTATCCAAAAGCCTACACCACTTTGTCCAGATAATTACAGCTGCATTAGGCAATTTCGTGAAAAGTGTAAAGTGCACAAGTCAAATTTTGAACACCACCCCGGTGAAATTTGAATCCGTTTGAGGCAGATTTATATACTGAACCACAGATTTGCAAAGTACAATTTGCAGCTATTTCCTTCCATAGTTAAAATATCGGGTGTCATATTTGGTGGGGTGGAGGTGGGTAAGGATTTCCAGAATCAGGGCTCTGGCAGCGTCATGGTTATGCCAGAGTCCCTCACTTTAGTTATAAAGCTTCAAGCCCTAGTGTGATTATGCCATCAGCACATTTTGTAGCTAAATATCTATTTAGCGTATGCATTTGCATTGCATAGTCTATATATGACAACAAAGCCATACAGTTCAGAGATAATGGGAACTGCAGATGCTGGAGAATCCAAGATAACAAAGTGTGAAGCTGCATGAACACAGCAGGCCAAGCAGCATCACAGGAGCACAAAAGCTGACATTTCGGGCCTAGGGATGAAGGGTCTAGGCCTGAAACATCAGCTTTTGTGCTCCTGAGATGCTGCCTGGCCTGCTGTGTTCATCCAGCTCCACACTTTGTTATCTTGAAGCCATACAGTTAACTGTATCCAAATGAAGAAAGATTGTGGCCTGATGGAAGAGCTTTAGAATTGACCACTTACTGTATTTTTGTTTTCTCAGCAAAGAAAGTAACAAATCACAGAATCCCCACAGCGTGGAAGCAGGCCATTCGGCCAATTGAGTCCGCACTGACCCTCTAAAGAGTCTTGCCCCAGACCCACCCCACTACCCTAAAGTTCCCAAGGTTAACTCACATGGCCTTCATATCCCTGGCCACCATTGGCAACTTAGCATGCCCAATGCACCAAGCCTACACATCTTTGGACAGTGGGAGGAAACTGGAACACTCAGAGAAAACCCACACAGACAGAGGGAGAATGTGCAAACTCCATGCGGACTGTGGGTGGAATCAAACCTGGGTGCCTCGTGCTGTGAGGCAGCAATGTTAACCACTTAGCACTGTGCCACCCATTTGTTCAATTGCAACTAGTTTCTGTGGAGTGGTTTCACTGCAATTTGTCTTTTGCATTTGGAATTAAAATCATTGCAAAAGTGAGATCATCATCAAAGAAAACTATTGACAAGGATTCAAAACGTTTTTAAGCAAAATTTGGATTCAGTACATTCTCATAACATAGAACATAGAACATAGAACATTACAGCACAGTACAGGCCCTTTGGCCCTCGATGTTGTGCCGACCTGTCATACCGATCTGAAGCCCATCTAAACTACACTATTCCACTTACGTCCATATGCTTGTCCAATGATGACTTAAATGTACCTAAAGTTGGCAAATCTACTACCGTTGCAGGCAAAGTGTTCCATTCCCTTACTACTCTCTGAGTAAAGAAACCACCTCTGACATCTGTCCTATATCTTTCATCCCTCAATTTAAAGCTATGCCCCCTCGTGCTCGCCGTCACCATCCTAGGAAAAAGGCTCTCCCTATCCACCCTATCTAACCCTCTGATTATTTTATATGTCTCAATTAAGTCACCTTTCAACCTTCTCTTTAACGAAAACAGCCTCAAGTCCCTCAGCCTTTCCTCGTAAGACCTTCCCTCCATATCAGGCAACATCCTAATAAATCTCCTCTGCACACTTTCCAAAGCTTCCACATCCTTCTTATAATGCGGTGACCAGAGCTGTATGCAATACTCCAAGTGCGGCTGCACCAGAGTTTTGTACAGCTGCAGCATAACCTCTTGGTTCCGGAACTCGATCCCTCTATTAATAAAAGCTAAAACACTGTATGCCTTCTTAACAGCCCTGTCAACCTGGGTGGCAACTTTCAGGGATCTGTGTACATGGACACTGAGATCTCTCTGCTCATCTACACTACCAAGAATCTTACCATTAGCCCAGTACTTTGCCTTCTGGTTACTTCTACCAAAGTGCATCACCTCACACGTGTCTGCATTAAACTCCATTTGCCACCTCTCAGCCCAGCTCTGCAGCTGATCTACGTCTCTCTGCAACCTACAGCATCCTTCGTCACTCACTATCCACAACTCCACCGACCTTAGTGTCGTCTGCAAATTTACTAACCCATCCTTCTCCGCCCTCATCCAGGTCATTTATAAAAATGACAAACAGCAGTGGATCCAACACCGACCCTTGCGGTACACCACTAGTAACTGCTCTCCAGGATGAACATTTCCTATCAACTACCACTCTCTGTCTTCTTTCAGCAAGCCAATTTCCGATCCAAACTGCTATATCTCCCACAATTCCATTCCTCCACATTTTGTACAAGTTGCAAATTAAAATGATAAAAGATTTGACATTTTCGTTCAAAAATTTGATATAGCTAGGACATTGGTTCAGCACTGAATGTACACTTGAAAAAGAGCCTGCAGCCATATGGTATCAATGTGGACTTCACCAGCTTCAAAATCTCCCCTTCCCCCACCGCATCCCTAAACCAGCCCAGTTCGTCCCCTCCCCCCACTGCACCACACAACCAGCCCAGCTCTTCCCCTCCACCCACTGCATCCCAAAACCAGTCCAACCCGTCTCTGCCTCCCTAACCTGTTATTCCTCTCACCCATCCCTTCCTCCCACCCCAAGCCGCACCTCCATCTCCTACCTACTAACCTCATCCCACCTCCTTGACCTGTCCGTCTTCCCTGGACTGACCTATCCCCTCTCTACCTCCCCACCTATACTCTCTCCACCTATCTTCTTTTCTCTCCATCTTCGGTCCGCCTCCCCCTCTCTCCCTATTTATTCCAGAACCCTCACCCCATCCCCCTCTCTGATGAAGAGTCTAGGCCCGAAACGTCAGCTTTTGTGCTCCTGAGATGCTGCTGGGCCTGCTGTGTTCATCCAGCCTCACATTTTATTATCCTTTTTTTGTAGATTTTGTATCTGGTGACATGCCCAAAATTATAAGGAAAGTTTTCTGAAAACATGTTTAAGGACATTTTGGCATTGGTAACATGGATAGTACTGACCCATGCCAGTGGACAATAAATTCAAGCAAGTTGCATTCAGCAGTAAGCAGGGGACAAAAGGTTACATTGTCTTCCTGGAATGCGATATTCGCTGCATTGTACAGACACAAGACCCGTTAAAGAGCTATAGAAAACGTATCTCTTAAGTGATTCAACTTAAGTGATTTGAAGGAAAAATGTTGAAACACATTATGCTCGAAATGGAGTTAGCAAATTCTCAGTTGTACATAGCACACAATGTGTTTAGATAAGGGATCATCAAAGCAGTCTCATTAACTAAAATGGTTCAACACAACATCTCAGTCACATGACTGAATCTGAGATAACAAGGTGTAGAGCTGGATGAACACAGCAGGCCAGGCAGCATCAGAGGAGCGGGGCGCTGACGTTCTGGGCCTAGCCCCTTCTTTAGAAAAGCCTAGGCCCGAAGCGTCAGCTTTCCTGATCTTCTGATGCTGCTTGGCCTACTGTGTGGGGCTTAGGCAATTTACGAATGACAATGGTTGAACAAATAAATCAGAGATGCACGAACAATGTGCTATAACACAGATTGTGGCAGGACAAGAGTGAGAGAGATGGTGGCAAAACAGAGCTGGGTATTATCAATATACATATGGAACCTGACATTGTGCTTTTGGGCAACTTGTAGATGGGAAGCAAGAGAAAGTCGAATGTAGACCTTTGAAGAGTTCTGGAGGGAATGGTGGCAAGTCAGGAAGAGAACTTACTGTGGCTGATTCCATGGCCTCATTATTAAGGGTTCTCAAACCTGTTTGGCCATAGTTATATCTGTACTTCTACCAGAGTATGACTAAGGTAACCATCCTCAGATTTAAGTCTGCTGTAACAAAGAAAAATGGCCAAATTATTGACAGTGAAACCGTGTAGAATCTAACAACATTTTTGTGACAGATGGGTGAAGAAGTTGTGCAGCAGTTAAGAAATTTCAATTTTCACAGCCATTGATTTTGGCAATGTCTTTGTTTTTGCAATAGTCTCTGTTGGAAATATGTCAGAAAATAGAATTTGCACATTGAAACCAAGTCAATAAGAGACACACTGAACTTAACGGTAAGGCAACTTGTAACTTTGATGACTATTGCATATCTGTCATAACAATGTCCACGGTAGGAGAGAGGTAATCTAATACTTCAATTTCTATCATGCGTATCACATCAAAGCATCTTGATGGGCTTCACACAATTATTTTTGAAGTGTAGATTGCTGTTACGTGGACAGATGGGCTGTCACAATGGCCATTCTTATAAAATTTGCGAACACTTCAAAATCAGATACAACTGCTGTCAGAAAATGCTCTCTGACTCACTTAGTGTATTTGCTTAGTAAATGCTTCTCAGTGAATGCAGATTTATTTTCCTGCCACAGGTTAATGTTGATTTTGTGAGAAAATGACTTTAAAATAAAATCTAATCTGAAAAGTTGCAATATAACACACATTTAACCACATTATCTATGTTCATGCTTCACTGAAAGGCTGAGAGAATGCCACCTTGCCAGAGGCTGAGATCTTCAAGTTCAAGGATTACTTTTGCCCTGATTAGGTGGATATGAGGATTAGTGGTCCTATAAGAGGACAGCAGGGAATCTCCTTAGTCTCTACAGTAAACAACAAAAAATGATTAATGTGCCCTTCTTTTGGAGGTTGTTTGTGGGACCTTGCCATGCATTCACTGACAGATGAACAACCATTAATTGTATTTAAATGTGAAGTGTTTGGGCTGGAGTGGATATGAATGCACCGACATAAATTCCCTTTTCGCGCAGCTAATTCTGCTTTGAAGGGATCACATTTTGAAAGCAATTGCAAATCAATATGCCAACCACTAGCTCAAAAGGTATTTCTAAAACTGTTGTCGATCTTTATTCTGTGGGCTAGATTAAGAACCTTACTGAAGGTTGACACTGCAATCAGGCAGAGAATCAATACAATGTCAGGCGTTCTGATATACAGCTTTGTGATAAAGTGCATCTTTACAGTGTCAGCAAGTTAAATACTATGGACAAGTCAGCATCTACTTAAGGATAATTTCATTTCAGAGTTAGGTTATTCAGTGAATTTCATCCTTCAGTTTAATACTATCGTCAAACCAACTCAATTCTGTTGTTAGACAAAAAGACCAGAAAATAAAGGAGCAGAATTAGGCCTTTCGGCCCATTGAGTCTGCTCAGCCATTTGATCACGGCAGATGTGTTTCTCAACTCCTCTCCTGCTTTCTTTCTGTAACCCTAGATCCTCCAGAATTAAGAATTTAGTGATGACCATGAATGCATTGTCAATTGTTGGAAAACCCATCTGGTTCAATAATGTCCTTTAGGGAAGGAAACTGCCATCCTTATCTGATCTGGCCTGCATGTGACGCCAGACCCACAGCAATATGGTTGATCCTTAATTGCCCTCTGGGCTATTAGGGATGGGCAATAAATGCTGCATGGCCAGCAATGTCCTCATTCTGTAAATAGATAAAAAAAACCTATCTATCTCTGTCTGAGTTGACCGCTCCATTCTCATAACTGTTCCCTTATCTGCTGAACCTGCAGTTAGATTCCTGACTATTTCCATACACTTTGTCCTGTTATTTGTTCTGGAAACTTTAATAATCTCTGCTGATCCCTCCTTCACTTTAACTAGTCTAAAATCCACATGATCTCCTTTTTTAGCCTTTCTGCTGGGATCCTGGTCCCAGATTAGTTCAGGTGGAGCTTGTTCCAACAGTACTGCTCCCTCCTCTTCCAATACTAATACCAGTGTCCCATGAAATTGAGCCCCTCCTTCCCGCATTGCTCCTTTAGCCACATGTTCATGTCCCTAATCTTACCTTTTTGCCAATTTGCAACCTTTAAAGTCCTGCCATTTAATTTTGCTCCTCAATATTCCCCAAACAGGACCTCTCACCTATTCTTCCCCAGGTTGCTGCTCTCAACATGGACCACAACAGCTGGATCCTCCCATTCCAATGTCCTTTCAAGCAGGTTCAAAATGTCTCCTGCCTTGGCTCCAGGCAGGCAACATACCATGAAAGCATCTTAATCTTGCTGACAAATGGTGCTATCTGTACCTCTCATTATAAAATCCCTGACCACACCCGCTTTTCATTTTGCTTCCCTCACTTGAATGGCTTCCTGTACCATGGTGCAGGGGTCAGCCTGACCATCCTCTCTACCGTCATTGAGATGTTCAGCACAGAAACAGACCCTTTGGTCTAACTCATCCATGCTGACCACATATCCTAAATTAATCTAGACCCATTTGCCTACATTTGGACCATATCTCTCTAAACCCTTCCTATTAATGTAACCATCCAAATGCCTTTTAAATGTTGTAATTCCTTTAGCCTCCACCACTTCCTTTGGCAGCTCATTCCATACATGCACCACCCTCTGCATGAAAAAACTACCCCTTACCTCCTTTTTAAATCCTCTTCTTTTTACCTTAAACCAATTGTGTTTATAACAAAAGGTGGATATAGTAACGATAACTAAGGTTCAACACTAGCATCTCTTGTTCCTATCCTTAATAAATTACATTGTGTGTGCTGCAAAACTAACAAATTCTGGTTTAGGTAGAAAGCTGCCACCAATCTTTCCATCTCTACTGGGCCATCTCTACAAGAAGAGGCACTTGTCTTAGCAACAAGATGTCGTTTATTGTATGATAGCATTAGCTACAAGTTACTAAGGTTACTAAGGCTATCAGGAGCCAGGGGTGACGTATCTGACCCGACTGGGATCTCAAGCATGAGTCCCTATTCTCAATCTAAGACTGTATAGCATCACCTGATTAAATGGAGCCTAATGTAGTCTCCAACACTGGCCCTTCAGAATCCTCACCCTAAACAACATTACCTTCTTCAATTTTAATGAGTAGCTCCTGACTGAGTTTAATATTGAAATTATATTGAATATTAAAAAATTAGTTGGACATCTGCCAAGTTCTCCTATGTCTCCCAAATGGCAGATCTTACAGAACTGCCCAGCTAATATGTACAGATTAAAACAGGAAATTATTTTTCAAAATTATAGAACATTTTGAGATCATAAATAATTACATTACTGATGCATGGTAGAAAAGGATATTATCTTTACTAGAAAGTTAGACTATATTATCCCCCAAGTAATGCATTATTAGAACATAGAATACTGTACCACAAGTAGATAATAAAGGAGAGACATTTGTGTTGCTTTCAGTGCTATGACGCACTTGCAAATCAAATTAGCATTCAGGCATTTTAAATGTGTGCACAGACTGGGTAAATAAATAAACAGGGCTTAGTCAGGCAAAATACTACGTATTGTTAATTCAAACTGCTTTGTTATCTAGGCATAGAGATCAGTAAAAATAATGCGTAATTATACGTAAGAAGAATACCAGACTCCTACTGATGCAGCACTTACAACTGTCTAGAATCTTTCTTCCTCAAGCACAAACCAAACTGAGCATTTGACAGTGACACTGTTGTGCAATGTTCTGCTCTTTTCCTTTTTAAAATTTAAAAAGCATACAAAATTGTCATTTTTTAAAAAAATGCCCAGTCAGCTGTATGAACTGCCAAGTTTTCTTCAATATGAAAATAAAGAAAGAATGTTTATGGACTTCTCTGTCAAGATGCAATCAATCATTCTTATGATTTAAGTGTGCAGGGATCTTTCATTATCTGTACTGTTCAATTCAATATCTGTGGAACATTTTTTTAAAAACTTGAAAGATATAAAAGGGATGATATCTATAAAACTGAAATACATATATTGTTGAAAAGATAATTTGAATTAGAAATTGCAGTGTAATCAGACAACATTTGGATTGAATCAATTAGATAGAAATCTCTTGAATCTTAGGAGGTCTTGTTCAGCGAGTATCATCCCTGCCTCTGGGCCAGAAGATCTGGGGACAAATCCCATCGTTGATTTTATTGATCGCGGAAGACAGATTCATAATACAGTCAACCAGACTGAGTATAATTCTGTAAATCCACACCATTGGCAGGTGATAAGATAAGTGGTCAAACATTTGTGATGGAAAGAATCTCTGCTATCATCAGCCATGTTTCAAATTTCAGACCATACGTAAACGTGGACCTTGCTATTGCATCTTAGATTTGCTGAGTGAACTGTTACTTCCCTTTTAGGTCTGTTATGACCTTGAACAAAATTGCTCAAAAATAGTTAAGTCATTAGATAAAAGCACCTGATGTTGAAGGTAGTATATTAGCACGGATAGAGAATTAGTTCATGAGCAGGAAACAGAATGAGAATGAGGGGTTCTTTCTCAAGTTGGTGACCCGTGACCAATAAGGTTCCATGGGGATCAGTGCAGGGACCACAGATAACACAGTGTGCAGCTGGAGGAACATAACAGGCCAGGCAGCATTGCAGGAGAAGGAAAGTTGATGTTTGGGTCGGGGCCCTACTTCAGAAATGCATGCATTGTAAGCAAGGACCACAACTATTTGCACTGTATATTAATGATTTGGAGGGAGGAAGTGAATGTACTGTAGACAGGTTTGTGGATGACTCAAAAATTGATGAAAAGGCAGTTTGTGAGAAGGATACAGCTTACAGAGAGATATTGATAGGTTAAGTAAATGGGCAAAAAGGTGGCAAATGGAGTATAATGTGGGAAAGTGTGAAGCTGTTCATTTTGGAATAGAGAACAAAATAACAGAATATTATTAAAATTGAGAAAAAAGTGCAGAAAACTGCAATTCAAAGGGATCTGGGGATTCTTGTGCATGAAATACAGAAAGCTAACACAGAGGTACAGAGGGTAATCAGGAAGGCTCATAGAATGTTGGCCCTTATCTCAAGGGCGTCTGAGTATAAAAGTAAGGAAGCCTTACAGTCACTGTAGAGGTGCTGGTGAGACAATATCTATTGTATTGTTTTGGTTCCCTTATTTAAGGAAAGATATCAGTTCATTGGAGGCAGTTCAGATAGTAGTCACTTGGACGATCCTTAGTTCAGAGGAACAATCTTATGAACAAAGATTAAACAGGTTGGGATACTGTTGAATGGACTTCAGAAGAATGAGAGGTGATCTCATTGAGATATATAGGACTTTTAAGGGGCTTGACAGGGTGAATACTGACAGAATGTTTCCTCTCATGGGATAGTGTAGCACCAGAGGACAGAGTCTCAGAATAAAGTGGTACCAAGACCAAGATGAGGAGGAATTTCTTCTCTCAGACGGTTGTGAGTCTTTGGAACACCTCGCCACAGAGGCTGTGTGGCCAGAGTCCTTGTGTATATTTAAGGCTGAGATAGATAGATTCTTGATCAGTCGGGGAATCAAGTGTTAAAGGGTAAGAGCAGGAAAATGGAAGTGAGAAATGTCAGATCAGCCATGATCCTATTGAATGGTGTAGCAGGCTTGAGGAGCCAAAATGCCTATTCCTGTTTCTGGTTTTCAAGTTCCAATGGTCTTATGCTGTGCCATTCAAAAAAAGTAACTTCTAAACATGAAGCATATGAAAGTAAACAGTACTCTAGTAGCAAGAGATGGTTAGTGAGCTGCCCATTGTACCTCCATTACGAGGAAAGCAAAAAACAGGCTCCCGATTCCATATAATTGGTAGCCATGCGATGCCCAGTGGTTGCTAAATAATTTTCATTAGCAACATTTGCCATTTCCAATTAGTGATTGGGAGTTTACCAGAAGGAGAATTCCAAACATATTCCTGACACTCCTTTCTTGTCAATTCTATCCTTTCTTCCATTGTTTATGATAAAGTACCTTTAAGCTTGAGGATATAAAAAGAATCTTGGAGGTTGTATTGATGGTGCACTATGTTACAGGACCAACCTGGGGAGATTTAAAGTGAGTGGAGGTAGATTTTAAAATGAGTGGAGGTAGATATAGGGGAGGCATCAGAGATAGGTTCTTTACTCAGAGAGTGGTAAGGGTGCAGAATGCATTGCCAGAGAGGGTAGTGGAGTCAGCCTCACTAGGGGCATTTAAGCGGCTATTAGAAAGGTGTATAGATGATAATTAAGGTAGGGGTAGAGGTTAGGCAGACATTAGATTTAAGGAAAAACTTCAGCATAACATCATGGGTCGAAGGGCCTGTACTGTGCAGTAATGTTCTATGTTCTATGGAGCACAGCTGAGTTGCCGATCACAGCAGTTGCCTTTCTCTCACATCTGCACAAGGTGAACAGTCCCACTTCAGAAGAAAACAAAACAAGGAATGCAAATGGAAGTTCATCTAAAGGTTTAAAAGACCATTAAATTATATGCTTTAGCTCTGAGTCAGTTGCAAAGAAAAATTTTTGAAATTATTCGTACAGCCTTGTCTTGCAAATTGTTACAAAGGCAACTGCACATATTTGACTGAAAGATTACATTTATGTTTTGACATGTAGTTTATTGACTCTGATTTCATTGTCAGTTTGATTGTTTCAGCAACTGCAATTGAACAAGGCATCATGTGATTGCAGAGAAATATGCTGCAGTGATGTATAACTCTCCATAGAATGTCTTACCTGATGTATGTTTCTTCCTGAGTATTTCAAAATGATTCCAGGGTATGTACGATATATCAGCTTCAGTTATCAAACTGCTGATCAGTTCAGAATAACAAAAGCAATATTTTCAAATAGTGCCAATCAAAATTTTCAATGAAGGTCAAGCTTATCCACCAAGGGAAATTATAAACTCGTTAAATTCTAAAAATGTTGAGTCTTGTGCTTAAACGTTAGCATAGCATGAAATAAATTAGCCCAGTGATTCCCAAAGTTTTTCCCTTATTGGTCCAATTTGAGGTTTGAAAATTGTTGCGACCACTCCACCTCCACGCCACCCTCCCCAACCCAGTAATATTTCTTGAAGGATATTAAATCAATGGCTGTTATTCTATTATAGTTAAAGAAGCTTGGTTGCTATTCGGGATATTGTATTTTCTGTAGTGGTCAAGTGGAAGACTGATTGTTACAAATCTATCATTAAATTTTGGTCTTTGCCCTTAGTTTCTGTGAATCATTGGGCCAAAGATTAGCTTTGTGATATCTTGGCAGCACGGCTCCAATTTCAATGTGAGTAAAGCACGGAAAAAAGATTGAGCTTGAAATGTAATTTTTAGCAATTTTGCTTTTGTAGTTAAGAACTTATCCCTAAGAAAAAAGCCAATGAATATTGAACTTTCAGTGCAATGATCACACATACTATTTCATCAGAAAATTCAGGTTCATTTAACAATTAATGCCCGACCTTGAGGAAAACTTCTCGCTAAGAGATCCAGAGATCTCAGTTGCAAGAACTCTACCTCTGCTCATCATGCAGTGGAATGTAACACTTTTTAACAGGGTTCCCCAGAGTGGAGCTGAAATCATGTCATCAAGCTTTGCAAGCAACCAATCACGTTAAATAGTTCTCACCAACAGGCAACCAGGAAGTGAAAGCAGAAAATTAACTGGCTTTCTAAAATTTCAACAACTAAAGATTGGGACATTTACATGCAGTGAAATTTGAAACTGAAATATGATTTGAAAATAAATACAAAATTAGTTTTAAAATCTAGTAATAAATCTTACTAGTTATTTAACAACTCACCAGAAAGTAAAATATTATATCTTTTTACTTATCTGTATTTTTATTATGGACAGAAATGGGAAAAGAAGCATTTTAAAAGCCAAGGATTACAAAAGCCTGATGCTTGGTGTAAGTACTATTTACATAGCTGCTTGTTCAAACATAATGAGAGCCTGGTTTATAGATAAGCTGGAGCCAAGGGATGTGTGTGAATAGAACTTTAGCTGGGAACAAGTAGCTGATTGGTCTCTTGGTGCAACAGTGACAAGTTATCACTGACAACAACAGGTTTCCAGGCAGCTTGGAGGTGTGAATGTTTTGGCCAAAATTATCAGATCTCTGGAAGAGAAGGAGCTGTTTTGATCTGTAGATAACCAGCCTGAAGATAACCAGCTTGTTATCCTTTCCAAATTTGACAAGTGGTGACTGTCAATTCATAAATCAAACACCTTTAAAGTGTAAACCAATCACATTGTGCCTCCTGAAAACAAGTGGAGAAGAAAGATCGAGAAACAGCGTTCTAATGAGCAAAAGGATCACTTCAGTAAACCCCATGGAGAAGGACTACGGAACTGCTTTCCCAGTTCCCATTGCTATAATACCCATGGTTTGATGTAACTGTATATATGTGTACCTAGAGAAAGTATTTTTAAGGTAATGTGTGTAGAAGAGCTACTTATAAAGAGATCAGAGTTTTAACTAGTGGAGTTAAATGCCAATGGTTCTTAATAGTTTATCTGTAGCTAGAGTCTAATTATTTATTATAAAGAATAATTCTTGTTAAGTACAGAATGCTGCTCTATGCAATCTATCATCCTGGTTCTGAAAGTAAAGTAAATTAGGGAGTTAAGTGTACCTTTTAAAACATTTTTACCTTTGTGATGACACTGGGAATGGTGGGGCTTGGTTTCTAGTGTACTATCCCAGTGAAGTGTAATGACAAATTTAAATTATTATTTTTCCAATTCCAGATCAGTTTGGCAAGTTATTTCTCATATCAGCACTAATAATCAAATGCAACAAAATCTGGATAAAATCCAGGCTTGGCCTAATAAACAACAAATAACATTCATACCACTCAAATACCAGACAATGATCATCTCCATCAAAAGAGAATCTAACCATTGTTCCTTGATATTCAAAGGCATTTTACATCATCAAAACCCTTACTATCAACATCTTGATGGTTACCATTGACTAGAAACTAAACTGGACTGGCCATTTAAATACTGTGGCATCAGCAGCACGTCTGCGGCTAGGAATTTTGCAATGAGTTACTCAGTTCTTATCTCCCCTGTGCCTGTCCACCGTCTACAAGCCACAATTCAGGAATGTGATGGAATACTCCACTCATCTGGATGAGTGCAGCTCCATCAGCTCTTGAGAGATTTCACATCCTCTGGATCAATGCATCACATCCATCACCTTAAACATTTAATCTCTTCACTGCTACATAGTAGCAGTAGTAACTCAGCAAAGTTCTTTCGATAGCACCTTCCAAACTGACTACCACTAGCTCCAATAGGACAATAGCAGCAGATGCTTGGGACACCATCACCTGCAAATTCCCCTCCAAGTCACACACCATCCTGATTTGTTCCTACACCTCAAAGACTTCAAAGAATCAAGAAGGTGGCTCACCACCACCTTCTCCAGGTAATGATGGATGTGCAATAAACGCTGCCTTAGCCAACGATGCCCACATCCCAAGAACTAATATTTTAAAAAATCAAATCATAAATAAAAGCCCAGCCATATGTAATGGAAAGAAATGTAACATTTTATAGAGATGTGTGAGTGAACACAAAGGATTTCTTACCATAGCAACTGAATTTCAATGGTTGATGCTCTTGGAATGTGCACAGCAAAGCTTTTGGCTAAATAATGGGCTGTAAATTCGAGCTGCATATTACCCTGCCCGTACACTAAATCCACAGGGGGGTAATGATGGCACTCCAATGTCAGCAATGCCCATAAAAACAGACTATTCTGTAAAACACTGTACTTGTTAGAAACTCATAAAAAATCAACTTGATGAATCCTGCTTCAACATCAAGTCAAATCAATGTGGCTCAGTATAAATAAGTTGTGACAATGCACATTTGAGGTCTATTGTACAGTATAACAGTATTCAGGAATTCACTGAGGGAGCCCATTCAAATTAGGTCAGCTGACAGAACAGAATTGTTTTGTCACTACTATTATAACTTGGGCCTGAATGATTCTGAAACATTTGACCACTGGACAGCGAATTGTCGAAAAGATTAGACAAATGTGAGGAATGTACGAGAGTGTTAAGAAGTGAATTACAAAAGCATGTTTGTTGACCTGAAAATATTGAAAAAGTATCTGCTGTAAATATTTACTTTTAGCACCAATAATTTTCCTGGTAACAAGATCAGATCAAGTGAAAGGACAGAAAGTTGGGGAAAAAGCTATGAATATTCAACAGTTCAATCAAACAATTGTACCTACGTTCTGATTGATCTTTCAAGTGAACATCTATTGCAATGCATTCAGATACATACAAATCCAATAAAGGAAAATGGCATATCACAAAGCATGAGCTCATGGAGAGAAAAAACATATTTCAAGAACAGAGGAACTTCTACCTGACAGCTTTTTGGGAGCAGTCTATTCACCATTTGGCCAATCTGTCGGATGCTCAAGTCTGAACTAAGATTGTGATTTTATTTCAGAACAGCTATACATAAAGTGAAATCAATCAGATCTTTGTAAAAATAGAAATGTGACAATGAGCCCAAGAGAAATCTCATGGATCATAGCTAAAGGGAAACGAAGAAGACTAATAAGGACATTTGAATGTTGTCCTGTCTCTATACAATAGACTGACATTTTGCGTTGACACAAATTGCTGACAAAGGCTTTCTTTAATAGAGAAAATGTAGCTCATGCTCTTAAGAACACATTCAACTGGGACCAGACATTCTGTATATTCTAGCGACTTATTAATGACATCCACATTAATAAGTAAAGGATTCATTTTTGCCACTGTAACCCAAACTGCAGTAACTGTATCCAAATTATATGCTGAAATAATTGCCAAAACAACCAATTAAATATTCTTGTAGATGAAATCGCCTACTCCCTATAGACACATAAAAGAACACAGATGCTAAAATCGTTCTTAATCTGAAGAAGAAAAAGAAATGAGCTGAATGAAGTGGTGATTGCCAATAAATGTTACTTCCAAAGTTAATTTCAGCAACCAACAATTCCCTCACTGACATTCACTCTCTATGCCTCAATCACATTCCCTCAATGCCCCTTGTTTTCATAGAATCTCCACACTGTGGAAGCAGGCCATTCAGCCCAACAAGTCTATACCACCCCTCTGAAGAGCATCCCACCCAGACTCATTCCCCTGCATTACCCCATATCTAATCCACCTAACCTAAACATCCCTGGATGATACAGGCATTTTAGCACGGCCACTCCACCTACCCTGAATATCTTTGGACTGTGGGAGGAAACCAGAGCATCTGGAGGAAAGCCACACAGACGCAGGGAGAATGTGCAAACTTCACACAGACAGTTGACGAAGGGTGGAATTGAACCTGGCTCCCTGGTGCTGTGAGGCAGCAGTGCTAACCACTGAGCCACTGTGCCACCTAGGTTTTTTAAAATTTTCTTGATTGTCTATGAAAGTACTGTATTTGTTTTTTTTTTATGCAGTGCTCCTTCTTTCCAATGGAAAACAAGATGTTTATACCTCTTTTCTTTATCTCATCTATCACTTGAGATGTAAAATAGAACCACACTTTTTTTGAACAGTTGTAATTCAGTACAGATATCACGGGATGCCCAGTGCAGAATGAGGTTTCTGCTATTCATGATTCCACCTAAAAGAAAAGTTGTTGTGCAGAACTTTAATTAGCATGCCCTTGACTTTCTGTCAGTGTAATTTGAAACTCTTCCTTTCTTAAGAAAGATATACATTGCAAATATTGTGCAACTTGTTTAAAAACGGTCAGGAATGGAGTGGTGTTACCTTCCAGCTTTCTGTATTAGAACATAGATAGAACATAGAACATAGAACAGTACAGCACAGAACAGGCCCTTCAGCCCACAACGTTGTGCCGACCATTGATCCTCATGTATGCACCCTCAAATTTCTGTGACCATATGCATGTCCAGCAGTCTCTTAAATGCCCCCAATGACCTTGCTTCCACGACTGCTGCTGGCAACACATTCCATCCAGTATTGCACTACACTGACTTAACATCCCAGCTAAAGAATGCACATCAACCTTTTTATGATTTGTTTTAAATCAGACAATCTTAAAAAATTATTTTATTCTGGAAGAGATTACATTCCAATCAAAAGTAAATTAGCCAAGTTTTATTCATTGTCAACAATCTGAATGACTGAATATATTCACAGAAATTGGTGTTATTTCAGTTAAAAAAACTCTCCCTTTGTTCAAATTTTCTAACATGCTATGTTGTTGTTGGGTTAGTCTTCAAATATTTTTCTAAATATCTGACACCAAGATATTGGAATCTTTTATAAATGGTCTCCACTGCTATTGTGTTTGGGGTTTTCCCTCAAACAAGGTGTTTTATTTGAAAGGCATGTCAAGATGACTGGTTGTTGATATTAATTGAAGATTCCATAGGAAATTTGTTACAACCAGTTGTTATGTACAAACATAGCATTCTACGTAATTGCCTGGTTTATTACTATGGAGTTAGGCTTACCTGGTTTGGAATACACAGGGCACCAGCTAATCAGTAGTGACCAATGGGAGTATCCAGGAGCAGAGGTCTCTGTTTAAAAATAAAGGGGTCACCTAATTAAGACTTAGATAAGGACAATATTTATCTCTCAGAGCATTGTGTGTCCTTGGAACTCTCTTCCTCAAATTGTAGTGGAAGAAAAGACTACGACATTTCTTAAGGTAAAGATGAATGATTTCTTGATAGGGGTCAAATTGCCTATCTCTATTCCTGAGTCATATGTTTGTCTTTGCTACTTTCTGAAAAGATAAAACACTTTCTTAGTCCCAGATGGATTGCAGTGATCCAAGCAGGTGACTCACTTGTCCCCTTTTCAAGGGCTACTCAAGAAGATACTGACCTTGTCCGTGCCTTGCCACACAGAAATAAAAGGAAACTAGAACTGAGGAGACACTAAAAATTGCAATGGGAAATGCGAAGCTGGGGAGTAAAATAGATGCTACTGGGTCAGAGCCGAAGCAAGGGGTGTATTCAACAATCCTGCGAGAAGGGCCTTGAGGGTCAGTTTCATGAACAAACAATGATTTTATTAATCAATTAGTAACAGTAAAATAATTCAGATTGATTTTAAAATGGGTACATTGACAACATTTAAAAGACATTTGGATAAATTCATGAATAGGACAGATTTGGAAGGATATGGGCTAAACGCAGGCAGGTGGGACTTGTTTAATTTGGGAACATGGGTCAGCGTGGACTAGTTGGACTGGAGTGTCTGTTTCCATGCTGGAAGTCTCTATGAATCCAATTACAAGGGTGGAACGTGTTTCCTATACAGTGTCATGCTTCAAGTAATTGGGAATAAGATGGAGTATGAAGTCTTCATACTGTCGGGTCACATGCTATGATACAATGATGATATAAATATATTTCTTAAAGATTTACTGACAGGATGACCTTGAGACATAACGCATGTAGAGCTGGAAAGATTACAGAGGTAGGAGAGACAAGAATTTTAAAAATCAAAACATTTTTGTACCAAGATTGAATGTGGGTCATCAAGCAAAGGGATAATTGGTGAATGGGGCCGAATGTGAATTAGGATACACGTTTTGGATGGTTTAGGATAAACTCATGCTTATTTAAACTCATACTAGGAGAACATTTGATATGGAAAATGGTAATACCTCTGGAGATTTAACCCAGAAGCCTTGGCTATGCTCTTTGGATTTGGGCTCAAATCCCACCATGTCTGCTAGTGAAATTTAAAATTGATCAATAAATCTGGCATTGAAAAGATGGTTTCAGGAATGGTGACCATAAAAGCATCATCAATTTTCAAAAAAAGCTCAAGTGGTACTTTAATGCACTTTTGGAAAGAAATCTGTCATCCTTACCTGGGTTAGCCTATAGGTGATTCCAGAGCCATAGTAATGTGATCAAATCTTTACTATCCTCTAAAATAGTTTCCCGAGTCATTTGGTTCAGGGGCAATTCAGGATGGATAACAAATGCTGGGCCTACCAGCATTAAACTATCTCATGAAAGAATAAAGAAGTGTGTTGGTAAATAAAACATGGAGAAAGCATGATCTGAGGCCGGTGATATTATGGAGGTAGTTGCAGGCAGTCTTGGTAAAGGGCTAAGTACCATTCCAGCTTGTGAAATGTCCAGTTGTCAGCTAGGTAATGTAGACTGCAGCGAGGCCAGTGTGGATGGAATATTTGGCTACCCATTTTGTATGTCAGGCATGTGTGTGTGACAAATAAACAACAGCTGCAGGTTGACATAAAAAGTGGTGATGTGGAGCTATTGCGAACATACTTTTGGCAACCATATTGCAGTTGTGTAAGTGAGAAATTATTGACAACTGAGAATCTGTTCAGCATGTGCATGGAAAGAGAGGCCAATGCAGGTGAAAACTCTTGCTACAACTGGAAAAGAAAGAATAGACACAGGTAATTACAGCCCTATTTAGTGAACAGCCCTGGAAAGGTTAACATAGAATTGAGGACAACAAAGACATAGGTCTGCCCATAGGCAGTAGCACATGAGAGATACTGAAGATGAAAAGCGAGGTTGGTGAATGTCATCAGATTATTGATCTTGTTGCAACATCCTTGCACAGATAGTTTGCAGCAGACAACACTAAACATTCGGACTATCTCTAGCCCAGTGTGCTGAAGCTAATTAGTGCAAGTCTAGCTGATTGGGCAAAGAGCTGCAATCAAAACTGCGAATTTTGTTGGGTGCGGCTGCACCTTTGCCCAGTAGGCCTTAATAGAAAGTAAATCTAGATTCCTGTTTGTGTAACAGAGACATAATTTGTACGCTGTTGCAATTATGCAACAATAATGAAGTAAAAGAAGATGAGCTTACTTAAATATACAGACTAATTTGTTTTTAATTAACTCTACAAGTACCAATAAGGGTTGAAAACAGCATAAAAGCCATAGGTTTTTTTTTAACATGAAAGAGCCAGGTCTCTGTTGAGGTGACTCACTTTCGAGCCTTCATTAAAATGCTATCATCTTCCACAATATATAATCACAAAGGTTAGATGCAGGCATATTAATGCTGAATTAAGTATGAAGAATAGATTGCTCATTCCCTGCACACTCATTTGTGAAATAATCTGCTTCAGGATATAAGGACGGAATTAATGAAAGCTGCTTAGAATCCAGCAAAGCATTTTAAACAATTGCTCAGAGCCAGATTGAATGTATTCGAATTTATAATGAAAAATCTCAAGGTCAGCCCTCAGTATTGACTGATGGACTGCTGCAGTGTTCTGCAAATAGATCTTTTGTGGACTAAAAGCATATTTAGATTTTAAAAAGTTTGCATTTATGTGCATCATGGAGAAAGTATGGGATCAATACATGCAATGAAAATGCTATCTGTGCAAGTTTCTGAGAAAGGTAAGGGGATTGAATCAACCTATTTCAAGAATCATTTTCAATTTGAATTAGCTACTTCAGGATACCTAAGAAAAAAGCTTCTTCAGTCATTGGGTTGTTTGATTATCTCATGGTTGCATGATATGGTTGTTTTGTACCCTTCATCTGATGACAGAGGTGTGAATCCTGTTCAAATGGCACCATGATTGAAAATAGTACCTCTAAAGGTCTCATTACTCACTGCTTCTGCAGCTGCACTCACTGCAAAAAGCACTTCAGTTCCACACAGTAAAACCAATCACTGTGAAGCTGATTGGGACAATTGTAGCTCGTAATTCCACGTTACTATTTCAGGAATAGGCTGGCCAGAATGGGAAGTGCCAGTCTTGTTGCACACCAGTATGACTATAGATAAACGTTTCATTTGCCTCAACTTAATGAACACTGTATCACAATTCCACTATGTATTGAAAAAACATACTTTGCCAGATAAAAAAAATTAAAATGGAAGTATTGTAAGTTAGCAGAGGTGTATCTTTTTTTCAGAATGAACACTTTCAAAAATGATGAATGTAGCTAACGTACAAGTGTCTTCAGGCAGTCCATTTTTCTGACCACCGTAAGACGGAGGAGAGTTGGTGAATAGTTCTCCTTTATCCCACCTCTCGATTAACTGCACCAAAGAGTGCTTTTAAGAAGAAGTGTTTCAACCCTTTGAGTGCGATGACTAACATAACCAACAACAAGATAGGCTTTCTGATCAGTTTAAACGAGAAAAAAGAACAAATGTTTGTGTTCTCAACACCTGAAACACAAGACACGCAAATGCAAGAATAGATGATTACTAAAGATGTAGCAAGTGATCAGATTGCCAAAAGTGGCTTAAAAAGTCAACACGCTGAATTTTGGGTTGTGTCAAGTATTTTGGACGGGTCCTGTGATGAGGTCTCACTGTATCTTACCAAACTTGCCTCATTAACTACCAACCCTACTCTGATTTGGGCTTCACCTTGCCATGTGCTGTTGGCAGAATAACTCACCACTCAGTGGGTATGCATGGAAAGACCGGCAACCCTTCATCTTTGAAAGATTCCTGTGCCCCTGGAGGAGCACTAGCATTCCAAGCTGCTCTGCTCAGGCAATGACATTTCCAGAGGATGTCAGAGAAGGGGTAGATGGCAAAGTGATAGGGATAGGGATCTCCAATAGGGATCTGGTAGTGAGGTGGTGTAAAGGAGTCCTCTTCCCAGTTAAGTGATGGAGGATTCTGGCAGCCTGGCCTAAGGTAACCATCCAGTTCAGTGCCATCTTCACAGTTTGGAGAAATGGCCAGCAGAGCTGTAAGGAAGCTAATGGGTTTTTTTGTGCAATGCCAGGCTGAGTAAAACAGTCTCCACAGTTTCACACTGACTCCACCTCTCTGCTGCTGCACCCACCTCCCACCAAGCTCAGCCACTTTTACCATTGATTCATTCGCTCCGGCTTCTACTCGTCCCACCCCCCCACAAACGACAACCCACCCCTGCCTTCTGCCCCACTCATACTACTAACCCTGCACTACCTTCTGCAATCCCGAGCACTTGGTATATCTCACTCACCTTTGCCCAACTGTATCAGTACTAACTGCCACCTATTTCTATCCTACTCAGTTTCTCCTCTTCTCTCATTACAGGAGAAGACAGCCCATAACAGGGCAGCAAAAGGCCATACAGGCAGAGGGCAGCCTGATTTTGTGAGGAGCGAATCCTGGTCCTTGCAGGAGAAGACTGGGGCCACTCTCATGGAAATGTGGGGCATCCATGTCTTGCCAATTGAGTAAGTACCACTGCAAATCGCAAAGCACCACGGTGGTCGGTGTCATTCATTGCACACCACTTCCAAACACTGGCCACTATTCCTGTTGTCTCATGTGGTTCATGTGGAACCAGGTATTACTCTGAGAACTGGTGGGAGGGGAATGAAGAGGTAACTTTCCTGAGGGCACTTTGGTGGCCTGAGTGACAAAGTACTGATTGTTATCTTGCACATTTTAAAATAAATGTCACTGCTCTTACTTTATGTCCGGCTATTTGACCCTTTGTGGAGCCCCTGGGTGTCTCTGTTCCAGCACAATATTAACTTCATGGCCACACGGCCTGCACCATGGGTGGAAACTTGTGGTGAGAACCTGCTGCATCAGCTGAAAACAGAAGAAACAAGGTGTATACAGGGCAATGGGTGCCAGTGTCACCTTTAGCCTTTGTACTGTACCATCCCCATTCTTTCCTGGCATTTGCGTCCAAAAGTGTTGGTGCAAATGAGGTGGTCAGTGTTAACTGGGTCACGGAGGTGCAAGACTAACAGGGGGCAATGCATTAGGATAGCCAGGGATTAAGGAATCCACAGGGTCTGTGGCCATGCGCAAAGTTCTCTCCCTTTATAATCCTCATATCGCTTGGTTCTGCAGACCCCTCCCTCATAGGCCAAACCACTTACCTCGCCCACTCCAGCAGGAGCCACGGCAAAATGGAACGTGACAGTGAATGCTCCACAGCCAGTGGCTTGCAGCTTTCACCTCTATGGATCAGTGAGCTCCCTGAACATCCGACTCTCTTCCTGGTAACCCTTCTCCTAAAAGCCATCAGCTTTACCCCACATGGGTACATCAGCCTGCACCTGCCCACCTTCCTCCCAACCCCTGGCATAAAGGGACAATGCCAGCTGTGGCCATATACCATCCAGCCCTTTGAAGCCAGGGTACTCCAGACGATGGTCGAAGCCCACTCCTGCAAGTCTCCTGTCCCATTCACATTTTACCGTATCTCCCAGCCCCTTGCAGATACTGCTCTCCTCTTCATAATTGTCATCTACTGTCTTCCCCCATCTTCAGTTCCCAAAGAATAACTTACTCCCGTTCGTGTGGCAGAACTCCAACCCCCACCCCACAACCTTGTTATCCCCCAAGCCCTTTTCCTGAGCACTTTATTCCTACCACCTGTACTGGTTGCTGTGGAGCAACAGGAGCGACTGTGACCCAGGTTTGAGCAAAAGTCCCCAACTTCTGAACTCTGGACCAAAATCCTGAACTTTGCAAATAACCTTTAAAAGTTAAAAGCAGCTGGGCTATGCTCTGGGAGCATTACACAGACAGAGATAATTGCTTGGAATCACTGTTCAGCTTGAAAATCCAATTCACACCACAACTCTAAATGAACAATTAACCAGACCTGAGAAACCAACTTTTTAACCCAGGCATCATGGAGCCTTTACAGATATCAGGACATTCAACTTCAATTGATATTCATTTGCAGAAGTACTGAACATTCCACTCAATCCGAGTATATTTACTCCTATTCGAAACTCTCAAGGAGCCAATTCTCCTCAAATAGGACGACAGAAGCACAATGGATAACACAGATTTGAGAGGTGATAATGGAGCAAGCTGTCTGTATAACTGCTAGCACTGATCTGTGGGGGAAAGAGAGAGAGAGCCATCTGCAGAAGCTACTCTCCCCAAGAGCTAGTTTCAGAGATAGTAGGAACTGCCAATGCTGGAGAATCTGAGATAACATGGTGTGAAGCTGGATGAGCACCAGCAAAGGAACTAAACCTTGTTACCCCCTTTTCTTACTTGGTGGTGGCTTTATGAGCCAGATTTCACCTCGGGATGTGTCTGAGGCCTTGTCCGTCATGTCAATGGTTTTCAGAGGTTGTTAGTCATCAGATCTGCAGGTCGTGGTGGGTTGCCATTAGTTCCCCTGGTACGGGACAGGCATGTCTCAATAGGTTTCAGGGAGATAGCTGTGCAGATAGTTCTTGGGGAGATAACATGGTGCGAAGCTGGATGAACACAGTAGGCCAAGCAGCATCAGAGGAGCAGGAAAGCTGACGTTTCGGGCCTAGACCCTTCTTCAGAAAACACAAGTTCTCAAACCGGACTGATGGCCAAAACCGTCCGAAGTCAGCTATGGCCAGCAGGAACGGCCAGCTGTATTTCAAAATCATGTTTATCCCCAGTGGTGAGCCTATTTCCTCAAGACCCAAAGTATCCAACTTAGCTAGCAGGGAGGGGAGGCTGGGTTAGTGACAGTGCAGGGCAGCCCAAGTTCAGGAAGTCAGATTAAAGTGAGTGTGTCTGAAATGACAGTTTAGTTTCTAATAGTAATTAGCCTGTGTTAATAACTGATAGTATCAATTTCACTGAGGTTGGTACACCGGCCCCAAACCCCACCTCTTCCTCCGGTACATTGATGACTGTATCGGCGCCGCCTCTTGCTCCCCAGAGGAGCTCGAACAGTTCATTCACTTCACCAACACCTTCCACCCCAACCTTCAGTTCACCTGGGCCATCTCCAACACATCCCTCACCTTCCTGGACCTCTCAGTCTCCATCTCAGGCAACCAGCTTGTAACTGATGTCCATTTCAAGCCCACCAACTCCCACAGCTACCTAGAATACACCTCCTCCCACCCACCCTCCTGCAAAAATTCCATCCCCTATTCCCAATTCCTCCGCCTCCGCCGCATCTGCTCCCACGATAAGACATTCCACTCCCGCACATCCCAGATGTCCAAGTTCTTCAAGGACCGCAACTTTCCCCCCACAGTGATCGAGAACGCCCTTGACCGTGTCTCCTGCATTTCCCGCAACACATCCCTCACACCCCGCCCCCGCCACAACCGCCAAAAGAGGATCCCCCTCGTTCTCACACACCACTCCACCAACCTCCGGATACAACGCATCATCCTCCGACACTTCGGCCATCTACAATCCGACCCCACCACCCAAGACATTTTTCCATCCCCACCCCTGTCTGCTTTCCGGAGAGACCACTCTCTCTGTGACTCCCTTGTTCGCTCCACACTGCCCTCCAACCCCACCACACCCGGCACCTTCCCCTGCAACCGCAGGAAATGCTACACTTGCCCCCACACCTCCTCCCTCACCCCTATCCCAGGCCCCAAGATGACATTCCACATTAAGCAGAGGTTCACCTGCTCATCTGCCAATGTGGTATACTGTATCCACTGTACCCGGTGTGGCTTCCTCTACATTGGGGAAACCAAGCGGAGGCTTGGAGACCGCTTTGCAGAACACCTCCGCTCAGTTCGCAATAAACAACTGCACCTCCCAGTCGCAAACCATTTCCACTCCCCCTCCCATTCTTTTGATGACATGTCCATCACGGGCCTCCTGCAGTGCCACAATGATGCCACCCGAAAGTTGCAGGAACAGCAACTCATATTCCGCCTGGGAACCCTGCAGCCATATGGTATCAATGTGGACTTCACCAGCTTCAAAATCTCCCCTTTCCCCACCGCATCCCTAAACCAGCCCAGTTCGTCCCCTCCCCCCACTGCACCACACAACCAGCCCAGCTCTTCCCCTCTCCCCACTGCATCCCAAAACCAGTCCAGCCTGTCTCTGCCTCCCTAACCGGTTCTTCCTCTCACCCATCCCCTCCTCCCACCCCAAGCCGCACCTCCATCTCCTACCTACTAACCTCATCCCACCTCCTTGACCTGTCCGTCTTCCCTGGACTGACCTATCCCCTCTCTACCTCCCCACCTATACTCTCTCCACCTATCTTCTTTACTCTCCATCTTCGGTCCACCTCCCCCTCTCTCCCTATTTATTCCAGAACCCTCACCCCATCCCCCTCTCTGATGAAGGGTCTAGGCCCGAAACGTTAGCTTTTGTGCTCCTGAGATGCTGCTGGGCCTGTTGTGTTCATCCAGCTCCACATTTTATTATCAGTTTCACTGCTTTGTATTTGCCATTTTACCTCTTGTAATTTACTCACCTTTGTGTTATTTTCCTGTCTATAACATTTGCCTTTTTTATTTCTTGTGATAAAACACTCACCTTTGTATTTAATAAACACAGAGATTCATTGCCCTGAAATGCCTATTTCTACTGGCCTCTTCGCTTTGCTTTCCCAAATTAAGTCCAGTGTCAGAACCAGGGGTCTGGGGGTGATTTGAACCACCTAATTACCAGCAAATGACTGATCGCAAACTAGAATCACTACACTCCCTGGTCTGCAGAGGCACAGACTCCCTGAGTGGGAACACTCCTGCTGGTACAAGGGGCTGCTCTTGATGTACTGTGTTAGGATGGGTATCTCAGTGACTTCAGTGAGGATGACTCCTCGAAGACATTGCGGCATAGTGTTCTGGATCACAGCATATATCCCAGTGGATCTTTTGGATTTGGTTAAATATAATTAAGAGAAGACTCGACAACATCAATTTGCTTGGTTATGAAAGTTTATTAAGTAATAATAATGATTATAGTGGTAATAATAAATGGAAAAGAAGGAAAGCAACAAATCTCTTGTCCTTCTGCCCATTGGAGACCCTTCAGTTGCTGGCTGGTCTGCGGGCTCAGGTTCGCTCCTGGTACCATTCATAATTCTGAGCTGAGGTGAAGACCTGCCATTGATTGTGGGGTCCCCGATGGGCAGAAGGGCGTGAGATTTGTTGCTTTTTCCCTTTAATTTTCCATTTATTATTACCACTATAAGCGTTATTATTACTCAATAAACATACATATTCAAGCAAACTGATGTTGTTGAGTCTTCTATTAATTATATTTAACCAAATCCAGAAGAACCACTTGGACACACACTCCGATCCAAGACATTTTTAGCAACAAGGACAGGATTCAGGAAAATGTGTAGGAGAAGGAGAAAGCAACAGGATGTACCGGAGACCTTCCATATTCCAGGGTGGAATGTGGCAAGTGCTGGATTCAGGTCTGTAGCTAATATGTTAGCATCTTTTATTATTCAAAATGATGTTGTCGAGCCTTCTCATAACTACATTTAACCAACTGGATGCACTCTGTGATCCAAGACACGTGGCTGCCTGTTTGCAGTGTTTGTCAGCAAGCTGCTGGCATATGGTGCCAGTGTGAGATTAACACACTGCCATACAGCAAGGCTATTGTTATGTCCTGCTTACATTTTAACATCAAAATGGTTATGCTGCCTGATGGTGTAACTGAGCCAATTGGCACTGCATGGCAAGACAGGGCAAAGTGTGGATGGTGGGTATGGAGGTAGGCACTATGTAAGTGGTAGGAGACAAGTCAGCAACCCTGACATGCTAAATTGCCCATAGTGTTCAGGGATGTGTAGATTAGGTGAGTTATAGGGGGATGGGTCTGGGTGGGGTGCTCTGACAGTCAGTATGGACTAATTGAAAAAGTTGAACCACACTGCAACTTCAGCATTTCAAGCTGGAAACTTAAAAAATTGCACGATAAATGGAGCTAAATAATTTAGCACGAGTGGCCACTTTACAAATGACTGCCAAAAATACACTGCCTCAGACTATACCAACAGTTACATTATTTCCTGGACAATTAATCGAAGTACCAGCACAACATCTCTTTTTACCCACTCACTTATCCTGTATGCACTAAAATTAAAATGAACTAAAATTAAACAAACTGCCCAAGATAACAGCGGCGGCAAAGTAGTTCATTTCAGATGGAGCTCATCCTTTTCTTTTTTTTCCTCTTCCTTCTTCCCCTGGCCTCGGACTCAGCACTGGCCTGCTGAGGCAGCCTCCTGTACTGATTTGATGTGACAGTGTCGCAGTCTAGCATGGTGGTCTTTCAGTGGTTCATGACAGACTCTTGGCCCAGTGCAGCCTCAGTGTGGACTTCCAGTCTTGAGGTGATTTCCCATTTGTGCAAAACCGCTACACCCGTGGCTAAGCACTTAAGAAAGACTGTAATGTTTGAATTTTCAGCTTTACTTATTTTCTCATTAAAACTAAGAAGGTTTGCAATGTGTAACTTTTAACGTTACTTCATGTTTTTCGCTGCTCTATAATTACCACAATGTTTAACTTTTAATCTTGTTCGCTCTTTCTACGTTGTTCTTAAGATTCTGTACCTAGGTACTTGTACCTACAATGGCGCCTGCGTGGTGACATTATACACTTTTCACTATACTTGAGTATACATGATAATAAAATCTAAATTGTCACATGGGATGAGGGCTTTCTTAAAGACGATGAATATGGACAATGCACTACATTACCCATCGAGCACACATTTATCAGAAGTTAATTCTCTCAGAACACTAAAGAAGTATTTAAGTGTGCACTTGCATACAAGGCTACAGGCCAAGTACTACAAAATGGGATTAGAATGGTTAGGTGGTTGTTTCTAGCTAGCATGAATCTGAGGGGCTGAAGAGCCTTTTTCTGTACTGCAGATCACTTCAACTGCTTATTCCTATTACAGCAACAAATAAGTTGAATCAGGTTGGAATGCACTAATCAAACGCACAGCCCTTATAAATTCTGTGTTCACACTGTACGTGTTGAAATTTTTGCATACAAGGCTACAGGCCAAGTACTACAAAATGGGATTAGAATGGTTAGGTGGTTGTTTCTAGCTAGCATGAATCTGAGGGGCTGAAGAGCCTTTTTCTGTACTGCAGATCACTTCAACTGCTTATTCCTATTACAGCAACAAATAAGTTGAATCAGGTTGGGATGCACTAATCAAACGCACAGCCCTTATAAATTCTGTGTTCACACTGTACGTGTTGAAATTTCCTTTGGAGACCTATCACTTTGTAACCCTGTAAGTGGTAGGGCTACAGCACATTCAGTTTTTGCATGTTTTGCTTATTGGCCAGTAGTGCAGAGAAACCTATTTGCTGAGATCAATCTTATTTTGCAGCTTCTCATATTTTCCTGGGTTTCAAGTAATAAATAGAGGGCCATAATCCATGAAAATGGAGACTGTATCTTCTTGTAATTATTTCCTGCCTTCTCTTCCAATTTTCACAAAACCATCACTTTGTCTACACTATACGAGTGCAAATAATGAGTGTTCCATTGAAGTTTAGCAAGAATAACTGTTTTGATTTTTCAATGTTGGAAACGGTTACTATGCTTTCATGAAACTCTGCTGCTGAGTGGGAATAAAAGTAATTTATTTTTAACCTTAGATGCAACAACAGTTACAACGCTTAAAAGGGATGTGAACAGGGACATGAATAGGAAAGGTTTAGAGGGACATAGGCCAAATGCAAGCATGTGAGAGTATTTTGGGAAACCACTAGTGGTAATTTTATTTTACTAGTGGTAGTGGTAGTTAGGAAACTACTAGCATGGACTAGTGGGACTTTATCTATTATGGTACAACTGGGCAAACAATTGTTTTCTGAACTAAGTGTGCGGCTCAGAATCTGGTTCTTCTGAGTTGTTTCTTTCACCTACATCAAGGGAACAACAGAAGTGGCAAGTCATATCTTCACCTTGGTTCTGAAAGTGGCTGCATAGGCAAGGCATTCCCCTGGCAATGTAGTGTTACTCCCAAGAAACATCACAACTCAAAAAAGTCTGCTTATTACATGATTCACACAAATAAACGTAGAATACATAAAGAGTTGACAAAATTTTAATTGCATCAAGTATGAAAATAAAATCAGTAGAAACAATTGAAATTAATCAATTATGAATATGCACAATTTTCTGTGAATTAAATACTGATTTCATTCGCTGTAGATCTCTTTTCTTTATAATACCATCGAAACATTTTTTTTGAAGTCTTAGAAGTTTCAGATATTTAATATGATTTCCTTCCTAACTGAAGAAAGGTTGCAGTGGTTACTGTTGTTTGAACAGCACCAAGCACATATTACAAACTGATCATGTAGTCCAAACCTGTGTAAACTGCTTACTGTGTTCAAAATCTTTAAATACACACTGCCACAATAAAACACCAGCAGTGCAATCACAGAATCCAGAGTTTGCGAATAATAGAAAAAAAAGCATTACACACTGTTGCGGCTTGTTGTACACTGTTGGCACTTTCCCATTAAGCTTAGTTCCTCAAAACATCCAATGGCTCAGTAGCAATTTGCTGTGCACGAAAAATTAGAAAATGTAATGGCTCTCATTCCATATCCTGCTTTGTCCACAAGTTCAAAGACAGCATTTTAAGTGCAATAAATGCAACCCCTCCTAGTGGCAATACAAAAGCTTTGTGGCACTTTTTTTTTCCAGAGTAAGGAGTTTCAGTTTATCATTTTCAAGATATACAGTATTCCAATATTATCAATCGTTACATAGGTCTTGAAGTCAGATGAAACATGTATGGACTTCAGGTTTGTCCCATTTGTATAGAACGTCTGCAGAGATTCTCCTGTATTCATATCCCACCACTGTGAAAGAAAAAACACATTTGTTTTAGTTGTGTTCACCTCTGTCATCAACTGCTACCAATACGGAGTTCTGAGGAAGGGTCACCGGACCCAAAACGTTAGCTCTGTTTTCTCCACAGATGCTGCCAGCCCTGATGAACTTTTCCAGCAACTTTTTTTTTGCTACCAATACTTGGTGGCACATGGAATAAAATCTTTCTCTGTTCTATTTTGAACGTATTACCTCTACTGGTCATTGAGTAAGTAACGTAAAAGACCAAGATCCACAACACAGGATGGTCTCACTTTTGAGTGAAATTTCAAAGTACTTTGTGATGAGCACAAAATAACCTTCCAGCAAGGAGCTCACAATCTACTGTTTTGTGCAGTGTCTCCTGGAATGTCAGTGGTGTGCACCAAACGATACTTTGCTGCTCAGGCTTGGTTTCAGTTGTTAGCAAGTTTCAAACTGAATTGGCTGTTTTCTCACTATTCTAATAACATACTAACGGACTGGTTAGCTTAGTTGGCAGAACAGCTAGTTTATGATGCCAAGTTACACCAACAGCATGGGTTTGATTCCTGCACTGGCTAAGGTTACCAGGAAGGACTCTGTTTCGCAATGTCTCCACTCGCCTCAGTTTAAACTCACCACCAACCGAGTTCTCTAATGAGATAGCAGCCTATGGTCTGGTAGAATCATGGCGTCTATAACATTTAATAACATGCAAATCTCTGCTTAATGCTGAAAAATGTGCTACGTGTAATTAAAGATAATTTAGCTCATGATAATATTTAAAAGAACCTATTTTACTTTTAGGTATATGTTCAATTTAGTTTGATTAAAAACGCAGATATTTTGAAATCACATGCCTCTTTAAGCCCTTTAAAGTTCTTTAAGTGGATTGCGTGAAATGAAAACATTTCTGAGCCAATGTTGATGATCATTAATATCCTTCACCTTGTTACAGTTTGCACTGTAGGCATACCTACCTGCTTTCTCAAGCATAAAAGTGTTATCATAGTGAAGTATTCATGCATATTTCAAAATAAAATGTCCAGCTTTAAAATTTATGTTCAACACTTTAGTTGTCCTTGTGATAAACCATCTCGAAATCTGAAAACCTTCAGTCAGAGCTCCCAAACACTTAAAATAATGACTCTATTTCTTATGACAGTTCGTACATGCAATAACCCTTTTTTGAGTGCGAGCAGTAGCGGAGGCAAGACGGACCCGGAAGACTGCAGCTAAGGTAAAGCAGTTTATTTTTAAAATTACTTACCGATAGCGGGCAACGGTGTTTTTTTTCCTCTTTCAGAGAAGGAGCGGGAGCACCAGAGGAAGTGACGAGGACCAGAGGGGCAGCCGGGAAGGAAAGCAGTGACCATATATATCAGCAAGGCGGCTAAACCCGAGACTCTACAACTGTAGTGTCTCCCACCCGCCCTCCTCCTCTAACCTAGTTAATAAGGTAAGGTTCATTCTAAACTTTCTCTATTGAACATAAGTTTGTTATTAATTTGTTATTATTACTTGAAGTAAGCTTTCTGCTTTAGTATTGAGTGGGTGTTCAGATAAGTGGGGTATGGATGCTAGGGCAGTTGCTTGCTCCTCCTGCAGAATGTGGCAGTTGGGAGATGTGGCACACGTCTCCGCTGGCTACATCTGTGGGAAGTGCACCCAGCTACAGCTCCTTGAAAACCGTGTTAGGGAAATGGAGCTGGAGCTGGATGAACTACGGATCATTCGGGAGGCAGAGGGGGTAATTGAGAGGAGTTATCGGGAGTTGGTCACTCCTAAGGCTCAGGATGAGGATAGATGGGTTACAGTTAGGGGGAGGAAAGGGGACAGACAGACAGTGCAGAGATCCCCTGTGGGCATTCCCCTCAGCAATAAGTATACCGTTTTGGATACTGCTGGGGGGGATGACCTACCAGAGGAAAGCCATAGTAGTCAGTTCTCTGGCACTGAGCCTGACACTGTGGCAAAGAAGGGAAGGGGGCAGAATAGAAAAGTACTCGTGGTAGGGGACTCGATAGTTAGGGGAATCGACAGGAGATTTTGTGGGCAAGATCGGGATTCCCGGAAGGTATGTTGCCTCCCTGGTGCCAGGGTCCGGGACGTCTCCGATCGGGTGTATAAAGTTCTGAAAGGGGAGGGCGAACAGCCAGAAATCGTGTTACATATTGGCACAAATGATATAGCCAGAAATAGGTTTGAGGATATAAAAAGTGATTTCAGGGAGTTAGGATGGAAGCTGCAGAGCAGGACGAACAGAGTAGTGTTCTCTGGTTTACTACCGGTGCCACGAGATAGCGAGGTGAGGAACAGGGAGCGGGCGCAGCTGAACACGTGGCTACGCAGCTGGTGTAGGAGGGAGGGCTTCAGATATGTTGATAATTGGGATGCCTTCTGGGGAAGGTGGGACCTGTACAAGAAGGGCGGGTTGCATCTGAACTGGAAGGGGACCAATGTCCTGGGTGGAAGGTTTGCTCGAGTAGTTCGAGAGGGTTTAAACTAGTATGGCAGGGGGGTGGGAACCTGAGCTGTATACCAGTGGTGAGCGTTGATGCAGGTGAGGCAGTAGCAAGAGGTAGACCAGCTAGTGGGAAGGATTTTCCTGGGAAGGAACCAAGGGATCGGTTAAAGTGTGTTTGCTTTAATGCAAGGAGTATCAGGAATAAAAGTGATGAACTTAGAGCATGGATCAGTACCTGGTGCTATGATGTTGTGGCCATAACAGAGACATGGGTTTCTCATGGGCAGGAATGGTTGCTGGATGTTCCAGGGTTTAGAACATTTAAAAAGAATAGGGAGGGGGGAAAAAAGAGGAGGGGGTGTAGCACTACTAATCAGAGAGGGTATCACAGCTACAGAAGCTTCCTTTGTCGAGGAAGATCTGCCTACTGAGTCAGTATGGGTGGAAATTAGGAACAGCAAGGGAGCAGTCACCTCGTTAGGGGTTTACTACAGGCCCCCCAATAGCAGCAGGGAGATTGAAGAAAGCATAGGTCGACAGATTTTGGAAAAGTGTGGACGCAGTAGGGTTGTTGTAATGGGTGACTTTAACTTTCCTAATATTGATTGGAACCTCCTTCGAGCAGAAGATTTGAATGGAGCTGTTTTTGTAAGGTGTGTTCAGGAGGGTTTCCTAACGCAGTACGTTGACAGGCCGACGAGGGGAGAGGCCATTCTAGACTTGGTGCTCGGAAACGAGCCGGGGCAGGTATCAGATCTTGTGGTGGGAGAGCATTTTGGTGATAGTGACCATAACTGCCTCACATTTTACATAGCTATGGAGAAGGAGAGGATTAGGCAGAATGGGAGGATATTTAATTGGGGAAGAGGAAACTATGATGCGATTAGACATGAGTTAGGAAGCATGGACTGGGAGCAGTTGTTCCATGGTAAGGGAACTATAGACATGTGGAGATGGTTTAAGGAACAGTTGTTGGGAGTGATGAGTAAATATGTCCCTCTGAGACAGGCAAGAAGGGGTAAGATTAAGGAACCTTGGATGACGGGAGCGGTGGAGCTTCTTGTGAAAAGGAAGAAGGTAGCTTACATAAGGTGGAGGAAGCTAGGGTCAAGTTCAGCTAGAGAGGATTACATGCAGGCAAGGAAGGAGCTCAAAAATGGTCTGAGGAGAGCCAGGAGGGGGCACAAGAAAGGCTTGGCAGAAGGAATCCGGGAAAACACAAAGGCATTTTACACTTACGTGAGGAATAAGAGAATGGTCAAAGAAAGAGTAGGGCCGATCAGGGATAGCATAGGGAACTTGTGTGTGGAGCCTGAGGAGGTAGGGGAAGCCCTAAATGAGTTTTTTGCTTCTGTCTTTACGAAAGAAACCAACTTTGTAGTGAATGAAACCTTTGAAGAGCAGGTGTGCATGCTGGAATGGATAGAGATAGAGGAAGCTGATGTGCTGAAAATTTTGTCAAACATTAAGATTGACAAGTCGCCAGGCCCGGATCAGATTTGTCCTCGGCTGCTTTGGGAAGCGAGAAATGCAATTGCTTCGCCACTTGCGAAGATCTTTGCATCCTCGCTCTCCACTGGAGTCGTACCTGAGGACTGGAGAGAGGCAAATGTAATTCCTCTCTTCAAGAAAGGAAATAGGGAAATCCCCGGCAATTATAGACCGGTAAGTCTCACGTCTGTCGTCTGCAAGGTGTTAGAAAGGATTCTGAGGGATAAGATTTATGACCATCTGGAAGAGCATGGCTTGATCAAATACAGTCAACACGGCTTTGTGAGGGGTAGGTCATGCCTTACAAACCTTATCGAGTTTTTTGAGGATGTGACTAGAAAGGTTGATGAGGGTCGAGCTGTGGATGTGGTGTATATGGACTTCAGTAAGGCATTTGATAAGGTTCCCCATGGAAGGCTCATTCAGAAGGTCAGGAGGAATGGGATACAGGGGAACTTAGCTGCTTGGATACAGAATTGGCTGGCCAACAGAAGACAGCGAGTGGTAGTAGAAGGAAAATATTCTGCCTGGAAGTCAGTGGTGAGTGGGGTTCCACAGGGCTCTGTCCTTGGGCCTCTACTGTTTGTAATTTTTATTAATGACTTGGACGAGGGAATTGAAGGATGGGTCAGCAAGTTTGCAGACGACACAAAGGTCGGAGGTGTCGTTGACAGTGTAGAGGGCTGTTGTAGGCTGCAGCGGGACATTGACAGGATGCAGAGATGGGCTGAGAGGTGGCAGATGGAGTTCAACCTGGATAAATGCGAGGTGATGCATTTTGGAAGGTCGAATTTGAAAGCTGAGTACAGGATTAAGGATAGGATTCTTGGCAGCGTGGAGGAACAGAGGGATCTTGGTGTGCAGATACATAGATCCCTTAAAATGGCCACCCAAGTGGACAGGGTTGTTAAGAAAGCATATGGTGTTTTGGCTTTCATTAACAGGGGGATTGAGTTTAAGAGTCGTGAGATCTTGTTGCAGCTCTATAAAACTTTGGTTAGACCGCACTTGGAATACTGCGTCCAGTTCTGGGCGCCCTATTATAGGAAAGATGTGGATGCTTTGGAGAGGGTTCAGAGGAGGTTTACCAGGATGCTGCCTGGACTGGAGGGCTTATCGTATGAAGAGAGGTTGACTGAGCTCGGTCTCTTTTCATTGGAGAAAAGGAGGAGGAGAGGTGACCTAATTGAGGTATACAAGATAATGAGAGGCATGGATAGAGTTGATAGCCAGAGACTATTTCCCAGGGCAGAAATGGCTAGCACGAGGGGTCATAGTTTTAAGCTGGTTGGTGGAAAGTATAGAGGGGATGTCAGAGGCAGGTTCTTTACGCAGAGAGTTGTGAGAGCATGGAATGCGTTGCCAGCAGCAGTTGTGGAAGCAAGGTCATTGGGGTCATTTAAGAGACTGCTGGACATGCATATGGTCACAGAAATTTGAGGGTGCATATATGAGGATCAATGGTCGGCACAACATTGTGGGCTGAAGGGCCTGTTCTGTGCTGTACTGTTCTATGTTCTATGTTCTATGTTCTAACCCATTTTAAACAATGCAGCACATGAACAAATGTTCAGAATATCTGGGAAACATGCCAGATTTTCTAAGTGATTGTTTTGTCTAATGTTTAGAAAGGGATAAAGGGATAATATCAGCATATTACAATAAAATGAGTATAAATGAATATAAAGATACAAAAAAAGGCTCAGGCTGACTAAGCTGATTTACATTTTTTGAGCATTTCCACTGCTTTTAAAATTTATAGGAGAATATCTTCAATAACAAGGTGTAGAGTTTGATGAAGACAGCAGGCTAAGCAGCAACAGAGGAGCAGGAAAACTGATGTTTCAGATCTGAACCCTTCTTCAGAAATGATTTCTGAAGGGTCTAGGCCCGAAACATCAGCGTTCCTGCTCCTCTGATGCTGCTTGGCCTGCTGTGTTCATCCAGCTCCACACCTTGTTATTGAAGATTCTCCAGCATCGGCAGTTCCTACTATCTCAGGAGAATATCTTTGTTTTCATGTTTATTTTCCTATTAGCTGTAATGGGCCCCATAAAACCATGTCCTTATTATTTTTTAAATGAGTAAGATGGTGGTCTGGTGCAAAATTGGTTCACCAGGGTAAGTACTAAATTAGAAACCAAAGGAGTTGATACTGATCTACCATTTGAATGAATGGACTAGAAAACTTCCGCAATAATACTACTGTGCTTACAAGTGTGTGATATACTTTGGCAGTGTTGAAGCCAGGTTTTAGGAATCTAATTTATAAGGAAAAAAAACGAATTCAGGCTTTTTCTGGAGTTTTGCAGGGATCAGCATTGGGACCCTTGTTTTTCTTGATATGTATTCATGATCTAGATCTTGGTGTGCAGAGGACAATTTCAAAGTTTGCAGATAGTAAGGAATTCAGCACAGGGGCTTGGGTGTATATGTGCACAGATCATTGAAGGTGCGGGAGAATAAAGACAGCAGTTAACAAAGTATATAGTAGTAAAGGCTTTATTAATAGGCATATCGCAAAGAGGTGATTTCGAATTTATATAAGACACTTGCTAGACCACAGGTGCAGTTTTGTGTACAGTGCTGGGTGCCACACTATAGGAAAAATTTCCCAAAATATTTCTCAAGCATATAAAAGTATTTTTGAAGCGTTCTCATTCTTAGCCTGTAGGAAACTCAGCAGGCCAGTGGTGCACAACAAGCACTGATAATGTTGAGTTTGATTTAATGATATCAGTCAAGGGCTAAGTATTGGTGAGAATATTGGAAGGATTGTGCCTTGAATTCTTTTAAGGTCCTCTGAGGCAGTTCATCTTATCCTAAAGATGCACCTTTAACAGAACAGTCTCTATAGGCTTTACAATTAAATGTTAGCCTAGATCATATTCTCGTCTGTGGGGACAGCAGAATAAGGTAATAAGCACAGCAAGCAATATGAAAAATGCAAGAAAATGAACTTACACTCTGATTTTCTGTTTGCAATTCTACAGTATATTGATATATGCTTGTCTGGTTTCTGCTTGTGTGTCATTTATGTTTCTGCCAAATCTGATTTTGACTGCTGTTTCTGCAAGGCTCATTGATATTTCTGGACATCAAAATGTGAGCAGGACATAATGACAGGCTGGGACATATCAGGCCTGGTTTCCTTTAAGTTATTACGGCACATTATGCCTACAGTAGATGACTAAGTTTCATGCCAGGGCCTGATATTAAGCTCCAATCCCAACACCTTCCAGTCACATGTCTTACAGTGATAACAAAGTGTGGAGCTGGATGAACACAACAGGCCAAGCAGCATCCTAGGAGCACAAAAGCTGACGTCTCAGGCCTAGACCCTTCATCAGTCCTTTTCTGATGAAGGGTCTAGGCCTGAGACGTCAGCTTTTGTGCTCCTAGGATGCTCCTTGGCCTGCTGTATTCATCCAGCTCTACACACTGTTGTCTCAGATTCTCCAGCATCTGCAGTTCCCATTAGCTCGAATTAATGTCTTACAGTGCCCATTGGGATTTGAAACATTTGTTGTAATTCTGGAGTGTGGATGCAGCATTAGTAAACATGTTTCCTTTGAACTTTGGGAATTTGTTTTTGATCACAGACTGGAGTAAGCAACACGCGAAGTACGTTTCAGCCCAAGATTCCAGCCGTGACCAACTGCTGTTGGTCTCTAAACATTACTCAATTTGAGACATGTGAATTCCATCCCTAGAGGTACTGTGGATCAACCTACAGCAGGTGGATGGCAGTGGTTTAAGGCTGCAGCTCACTACCACGTTCTCAAGGGCAACTAGGAACAGGTAATAATGCTGGTCCAGCAAGCAATGCCCACATTGCATGACTGAATATTTAAAAAAAGTTATCATTAACTCAAAGATGGATAAATCTCTGGGACCTGATCAGGTGTATCTGAGAACTCTGTGTGAAACTAGGGAAAGGATTGCTGGACCCCTTGCTGAGATATTTGTTTCACCGATAGTCACAGGTAAGGTCCTGGAAGACTGGAGCTTGGCTAACGTGGTGATCATTATTTAGAAAGGTGAGATGGAAAAACTTTCTATAGACTGGTGAGCCTGACATCAGTGTTTGGTAGGTTATTGGAAGGGATTTTCTGGTACAGCAATTATTTGGAAAGGCAAAGACTAATTAGAGATTGTTAACATGGCTTAGTATGTGAGAAATTGTGTCTCACTAACTTGATTGAGTTTTTTGAAGAAGTGACAAAGACGATTGATGAAGGCAGAGTGGTAGACTTTCTATGTGGACTTCTGCAAGGTGTTTGACAAAGTTCTGCATGGGAGACTGGTTAGCAAGGTTAGCATGGGACCCAGGGGAACCACCCAACTGGACACAAAATTGGCTTGAAGGTAGGAGATAGAGGGTGGTGGTGAAGGATTGTTTTTTGGACTGGAGGCCTGTGACCAGTGGTGTGCCACAACAGTCAATGCTGGATCCACTGCTTTTTGTTATTTATGTAAATAATTTGGATGTGAATACACGAGGTATGGCTAGTAAGTTTGTAGATTACACCAAAATTGGTAGTGTAGTGGACAATGAAGAAGGTTATCTCAGAGTACAATGCGGCCTTGATCAGATGGGCTAATGGGCCAAGGAGCGGTAGACGGGAGTTTAATTTAAATAAATGTGAGGTGTTGCATTTTGGTAAGGCAAACCAGGGCAGGACTTATCCACTTAACGGTAGGGCCCTGGGGCATGTTGCTGAACAAAGGGACATAGGGGTGCAGGTACATAGGTCCTTAAAAGTGGAGTCATGGGTAGACAGGGTGGTGAAAGTGGCGTTTGGTATGCTTGCCTTCATTGGTTAGTGCATTGAGTGTAGGAGTTGAGATGTCATGTTACACCTGTATAGAACAGTGATAACGTCACTTTTAGAAAACTGTGTTCAATTCTGGTCTCCCTTTTATAAGAAAGGCGTTGTCAAAATTAAAAGGATTCAGAAAAGATTTACAAGGCTGTTACTGGAGGGTTTGAGTTATATGGAGAGGCTGAATAGGCTGGAGTGTTTTTCTCTAGAGCATCGGAGGCTGAGGAGTGACCTTATAGAAATTTATAAAATCATAAGGGGCTTGGACAGGATGAATAGCCAAAGGCTTTTTTCCAGGGTAGGGGACTCCAAAACTAAAGGGCATATGTTTAAGGTGAGAGGGGAAAGATTGAAAAGGACCAGAGGGGTGCATGTATGGAATGAGCTGCCAGAGGAAGTGGAGGAGGCTGGTACAACTACATTTAAAGGTGTCCGGATGGGTAGATGAATAGAACGGGTTAAGAGGGATATGGGCCAAATGCTTGTAAATGGGACTAGGGCAGATTAGGATAACTGGTCAGCATGGCGAGTTGGATCGAAGGGTCTATTTTCCTGCTGTATAACTCTATGACTCTCAATGGCTAATCTCAGGCAGGCATAACTTTGGTGCTGACAAAAGAGAATTTCAGTCTTCAGCCAGCCGTGTGAAAGCTGACCAGGGAATACTTGATGTGGAATTTGGGAAACAAATGGTGCTAAAGTGATCTAAAAGATGAGTTCATTGAAAAAAAAACACATTTTTATAGGTTTTACAGAAAGATACTGAAAAGTTGCATGCTCCTGTAAATACCCAGCAAAAGTTATAAATACCAGGAACTTTATAAGCAATATTTTTCAAGGCGTCAGCAAAATGACAAATGCACAGTTTTGTAAACTGAGATGAATAGTGACAAAATATTAAATATGAATGCTTGTTTCATTGTTTTACCTATAATTAACACATGATCTAATTAACAATGAAATACTATTCATCAAAGTGGAAAAAATATGTTAGCTTCTTGCTAGATGTTCGTAATTTAAGTTATTTGACTTAAAGTACTTTTGCTGCTCTGATTCTCATTGCAAAAAGTAGCAAGTGAACTGCATGAGTCTAACATGCACAGGAGAAATACAGCAACACAAATATGTCTGACACTACTTTGGATTACATTTACCGCTGTTGTAACAGAGCAGCTTAATTATACATATCTAACACTGTCAAACTGCAGGGCACAGCTTTCATACATTTCTTTTCCATGAAATATTTTTCAAAATATACAATTACTTTGGTGAAATGACTGCAGCATAGCTAATGCCATAGTCAGTTAGTAAGACCTTACTGTACTGCATCAACATTGACTTTTGATAACCACACAGCTTCAATCTAGAGATCATTCATCCAAAGGCAATAAAGCCATTCTTTTAGAAGGAATCTGCTAAGTATATCAGAATTGTGTAAGTAGTTCATCAACCTCACACCAAACAAAATCCATGCAAACTCCAAAAAAGTCATTATTTCTCGAAAGTCACACCTAGGAATATCTCTGCCAATCAATTTTCCATAATGACAGCTGTCAGATACTGAGCTGTAAGCTGATGTATTAATGCTGTCACACAAGTGGAGAGGAACTTCACATTTGAAAAAAGCAGTCTGCAGTGTGGAACCAATATAGTGTGCATGTTAAAGATTTGTTTGCTCATGGCAGACCCTCTGGCAAGTTATCCATCATTAAGTTTGCTCATACCGACGCAAGTTAAACTTATTCTGACCACATAAAAGGAGAAATATTGGGAGATATTTCATTCTCCCAATGAAACAGCTTTGTGGCATGATTCCAACATCTGGAAGAACCTGAGGGATTATTAAATCCTACTCATAATTCATGCTAAATTCAGGTAATTAAGAAATTGCTGCCATCACCTCCAACAGATCATTTAATATAAACTCGAACGCTACTAGAACACATTAAATATTGCAATGTAATCACATTTTTCTACGTGAAAGATGGCCAACTGCTTACTTTGCTGCCTAATCTGATTTCATTCCTTTGATAAAAGATAACATCAGCAAGAACAACCAAGTTATGAAAAGAATATTAAAAATGAAACACTGCGTAAATGGAAGGAATTTATTGATCAGTCACTCAGGGGCCATTTGAAGTTTGCTCACAGGACTTCAAAGTTTATTATTAATTAAATTAGTGTGGCAGCTTACCCAAAAGAAAATGCTATTTTATTGGACTTCTGTTCAATCTCAAATTACCATAGTATTCTTTTATATCATTTCAGTTTAATCTTTGGTGATTCAGCTGGTGAGGCACCCAATCCAGTGGGGTAATTGCAGCAATACAAAATCAAAGCCTTTGCACGTATTATTAAATTAAAATATTATGATCAGAATTATGGACATTGAATAAGACAAATCAGTTTTAAATTACTATCTTGAATTTTAGAATTTTCACTGACTGAGCGGGCAATGGCGGGCCATCTTTGTGTGCTTTTGGGGGTTAAGTGGTACTTCTATACCTGAAATTGACAATTCTTTCTTGCTTTCTCTTTCTTTCTTGCAGCCATTAATAGTAATGCGGAGCCAACACTTCATCTCTTCTTCACAGTCATTACCAATCTCTTTGCCTTTTGTTCTTTGACACCTATAACATCTAACCTCTCTCACCCTCTAACCCAAAATCCCAAAGAATTGTGGATGCTAGGAATCAGAAACGCAAACAGAAATTGATGGAGAAACTCAGCAAGTCTGGCAGCATCTGTGGAGAGAAAGCAGAGTTGACATTTCGGATACAGTGACCCTTCACAAATGAAGAAGGGTCCCAAACCAAAATGTCAACTCTCCTGCTCTTCTGATGCTGCCTAGCCTGCTGTGTTCCTCTAGCTCTACACTCTGTTATCTCTTCAAAGTGGTGGGTTATCTGATTAACAATTCTTGGATTTTGCTGTTTCATTTTTGAGTATTTACATTTATTTATCTTCTGGAAATGTTGCAAACTGCATTTTTTAGAGATTATGTTTAATTCTTCATGTCCTTTAACACAAAAAAAAGCTCCTTGAAATTCTTCCCCATTTGTGTTTCTGAACTATGTTAATATTTTGGCTTTTGGCATCTCATGCAAAAAAAATGCAAGACAAACTTGACCAGTAGCAACAATTAATTGTGATTTATTTACTTTTGAATTCCTATATATATCCTGTTCTCTCATCATCAGTGGGTCTAGTTCTCTGACTAAAGAAATCACGCTGATTATCTCAAATGTCCCTTTGGAACAAATGAAACTGTAACATTCCAAAGGGCTCAATCTTCAGCTCTCATTACAAATGTATGACCTTAGTAAGGAAATTGCGCCTCAAAGGAGCATGTTGTAAAATTAATTCTTGATATGGAGTGACTATGAGGTATTTGTTATGATATTTTAAAAGATATAATAAGATAATAAGATATGTTTATACCTTTTAAAATATCATAACAAATGCCAGCGGAGGTGGTAGACGCAGACACGTTAGCGTCTTTTAAGGGTGCATACATGAGGATCAATGGTTGGCACAACATTGTGGGCTGAAGGGCCTGTTCTGTGCTGTACTGTTCTATGTTCTATGTTCTAAATACCTCATAGTCACTCCATATCAAGAATGAATTTTACAACATGCTCCTTCAAGCTGTAATTTCCTTACTAAGGTCAATCAGGTCACCTAGAAGGCTTCATATTTTCTTCACATATTTCAGTCAGACTATCAATATTTTATACGAACCTTATTAAAATAGTGTGCTTCCAGTTTTCATCTTGCTTACCTGGAGAACAGATTTCCCTTAACAGCATCTTCTAAACCTGCAACCTCTACCATAAGGTCAGCAAATGCTTGCGAACACCAGCACTGCAAGTACTCTTCCAAGCCAAATAGCAACCTGACTTGGAACTATGTCACTGCTCCTTCACCGTCGCTGATAAAAGCCCTGGAACTCTCTTCCTCAAAGTACTGTTGGTGTACTTAATCCCCAAAGACTGCAGCCATTCAAGAGGGCACCTCACCATCCACTTCTCAAGGGTAGTTAAGGGATAGGCAATTAATAATGGCCTAGCCAGTGAGCCCACATCCCACAGAAGAATAAAGAAAATGCTGCAAAGAATCTGAAAATGCATCAAGTATGTTATATAATATCCAGCTTCCATTTTCAAAATTTACAGTCATAGAGACATAGTTTGGAAACAGACGCTTCAGACCAACTTGTCCATGCTGACCAGATATCCTAAATTATTCTCGTCCCATTTGCCAGTATTGGGCCCATATCCCTCTAAACCCCTGCTATTCATATACCCATCTTTTAATTGTTGTCATTGCACCAGCCTCCACCACCTCATGCCATACAAGCACCATCCTCTGCATGAAAAGGTTACCCTCTTGGTCTCTTTCAAACCTTTCCCCAGTTACCCTAAATCCATGGCCTCTAGTTTTGGATCCCCACCCTAGGGAAAAGATTTTGGCAATTCACCCTAACCATGTCTTTTACTATTTTATAAAACACTATTAGGGCACCTCTCAGCTTCCAATGGTCCAGAGAAAAAAGGTCCCAGCCTATTCAGTTTCTCCCTGGTAATGGTAATGAAGATGATGTGAATGTTAGTCCTCATTCCCTTCCTTGAGAAATGCCTCTTGTCTAAACTACTAATTTCATTCTGTCTCTTCTGTTGCTGCATTTTTTTTATTCATTGCTTTTTTCCCCCCATGGCACATGGACAGTCAACTGCCTAAGGAGCTCCCCACCATGAACATCTATCCATGAGCATTTTCTGCCACCCGTAGTTTTTACAGTGGAAAAAATCTGGAAGGATCAAGATCTTGAATTATCGCTCAAGCTTGGCTTCATATTCCTGGATTTCACTCAATATCAAGTAGTCATTTATTATCTGGACTACACTGTGTTAGTCAACAGCAATGTGCCTAATATATGCACATATGTGAAACTAGCTACAAATAGGTTAGGAGTAGGTTACAGATTTACATTCAATTTTACTGGAATCTTTGCTGTCATAGAAACCAGGCTTCAGAATCATCATTCTTGGATAAGGTGAGCTAGTTTGAACAAAGAGTCATAGTTGGAGATCTCATTAGCATGCAGAGCAGACTAGACATGACTGTGATGTACAAAGCATATTTAAACACCATGATAAAGAATAAGAATAGCTGCACAGAATGGTGATTTTCAATGCTTGTTAATGGGTCTAATTAATCGTCTAAGACACAAGTTAATGATAATAGAATAAGTGAAACCTGTGTTATGTTAGTGTACCAGGGGTGGGATTGTTATGGGGAGATTAGTACTAGTTTGAGAAAGACAGTTCGAGAGGGGGTCAGGGAACTATGAGGTAAGAGAAACTATATATGGCCAGAAAGCAAGTTACAGTTCATGGGGTGACCGAAGGCAGACTGGCATCAACCTAACATATAAGCAAAGACATGACAGCTCTGAGGAAGTGTTACCGGATCCAAAATGTTAACTCTAATTTCTCTTCACAGATGCTGCCAGACCTGCTGAGCTTTTCCAGCAATCTTGATTTTAGTCCACAATCAATGTGATTGTCACATTCCTGAAAATCATCCATTCACCATCTGTGGGCGCACATGTATGGAAGTAATATTTCTTAATCAATAGGTGAGGTCAACAGTCAAATGCTTTCTCCTTCTGACTCTGGTACATGAACACACTTTCGATCAAAAACATGTCACAAAAAAAAATGATTATCCCCAGAACTTGATGTTCAGCTGCATTCATCTTTCCAACTGCAGGGAACACTCCAAAGTCAGACAATTTCGCAGGCAGCAGTCTCTTACCATGACAGGCCTGACACTGTAGATTCAAGAAAGAATGAAGTCGATAGCTTAGCAACTTTCACAGCAACCCAAGTACAAGCCAAAAATTGATTTAGGCATCTCTCCGAAAGCATGCAAGATTACACAACTATCATATCATAGAAATGGTCAATATGCTGCTGACATCACTGGGGGTTTGAAGCGGGGTGGGGGGGAATATCAATACTTTAAGTGGGCCAATTCAATGTTTGTTTTTAAAAAAAAGACTCTCTAGATAGCCTTGCGGCTTTGTAAAGCTCACTTTGTCGTAGTATGAAATTGACAGTTGAGTACTCCACTGTTTTAAATGGGGGAAATCTGTGTTATCTAATAAAATCTTTTAAAATTAGGAAGCATTATATTAAATGACTAATAAAATTTTCATTAGGTGAATCTGTACTTCTGTATTACTTCAAATTTAAAAAATTAAAAATTGCAATTTTGATTCCATACGAAATATACAAATGTGCTGGACAAAGGTAAATCAAACCAGAAAAGTAACATACTTTTTCTCCATGATAATGAGCAAATACACTGAAAAAAATTATTTCTGTCAGTGAATTTATGTGTAAAATAATTAATTAACAATGCAGTAAATTTGTAATAACGTAAACACGAGCTTCCCCCATATTTGTAACTAGAGTGCATCTTCCCCTGCCCCATCTTTTCCAGGATTTACTTTAAAAATAGAATAAGTTTCCGACTAACAAAACTGTTTCCAAAACAAAGAACTTGCATTGGAATGCTACTCGTTGTGACGTGAAACACACATTAACAATACCATTATCACTTAACAATAGCTCTGATGTGTATACATTTCAAACATGTGATCTTATTAAACAAAAAAAACCTCTGAATCAATACGAATACATAAACAAGTTCTGAAAATACTCCAATTTTTGAGGACCACCTTCATCAGGTATGAATTGATATGAAATAAAGTATTTTCACTTTATGAAAAGAGATTAAATTATCCAATCCACATTCCTAAATCTTTTTTTAGACTATTCTGGCATGCAAGATGTGACTCAGAATAATTCAAACATATCCTGTTTTATTTATCTCTTGATTATACACCAATTTTTACTTCAAAATAAACTTACGTGCTTCTTTACAAATGTAGGAAATCATACTAAACTCAATTATAGCAATTAAGTCTTACCAAAAGAGTTATTTTGGGAATCATCACACGTAAAACAAAAGTCTACATTGCTATCTATTCTCTGTGGTTCATAACCTTTGCTTCTGTTTCCTTTTACACTTTTTTCTTCCCTTTTAATTGTCAATCCCCACTGGAGAGATGATCTGCTTCCATGCCCTTCTAAATGAGGGGATGTACAAACAGTGCTCCCAAAATGAAATGTAATCCTCTTTCTTTTCAAATGCAAATCTTGTTTCAGTACAGCCTAACAATATGATGAGCAACCCAATGTGGAAAGGCTTTAAGGAACTTGAAGGAATGCAGTTGGTATTAGAAAGAATTAGAAAACTTACCTGAATCTTCTTGGAGGTATTAATAAAATAAATTTGTTTCCAATCACTATTTGTTTCAATGTTGCCATTGAGGCCTGCAGTAAACGACTTGAGTATTAAGAATTACCAGACTCAAAACATTAACTCCTGCTTTCTCCCCACAGATGTATCCAGGCCTGCTGAGTTTCACCAGCAATTTCTTTTGTGTATTTCAGATCTCCAGCGTCCACAGTTCTCTGTTTTACATTAAATAGCTACTTGGTTTGAAATTAACCATGTTACGATCAAAGCAATTAGTGTGATTTAATGATGGTTTCAAAGACTTTCAATCATAGTGTGCTTTATCATAATTTAAAAAGTGTCTCAAAAATGTATATAATATATATAGAAACGCAGTTGTTTATGAAAGGAATGATAGCAGCTATTTTGACATAGCAAGATTCCACAAACAGCAATGCAGTGAATTGCCAATTATTGTCTCAATGTTGGAATTGATTAAAGGATGACCATTAACTAAGATAAATAAAAATCCTAATACTCTTTAAATAGTTTTCATCCTTTAAATCACTGAAGCAGACAGAGGGTCCTTGGCTCAATTTCAGGTAGAAACCTCAGCAACGCTGCAATCTCTGCACTGAAAGCTTGAGTACGCTTGTTTCATTCCGTACCATTCGTGCTTCAGTCAGAAAGCCCATAGTCTGAGGTCCATCTGATGAAGGAACTACAAATTCTGTCACTGTATTGGCCAACAATCCTCGATTAAACTTTAAAGCGGCAAATGAAACTCAACATAGCCGAGCATGATTTGGTTGCAAGGTGGGATGGCAGTGTGTACAATACAGAAGGTGTAAGGATACACATAAAGAAACCAATAACATCACTGATCACTAGCTGAGAAGGCCATCAAAAAGTAAGCCAAAGCATTAGGGCTAATCCAGAGGGATAGAATATAGGAGAGGTAACATTAAATTAATACAGCACTTTGTCACAGCACACTTGTGTGTGCTCTGTTCACCTCTGGTCTTAATACTATAAAAAGGCACCAAAACACTGGAAATGCGCTGGACAGAATCAATAGGATATCAGAATTGAGAAGCTTTTGATGGAAATGCATATACATGTATGGGCTGGTCTGAGGAGCTGTTTGGAGGTTACTGAGTTGAAGAGAGATTTATCATATTACATTTTTGGAAATAAAATGTTAAAAAGGTCAAATGGAAAGTGGTTACTCTCTGTTTACAAAAATCAAATGACTTTCTGAAAAGAATGTCCAGCAAAAGTTTTAAGAAGAGATCGGTTATGGTTTAATTGTTGGGCAAACAGATTTGGAAGAACCCTTGGATCTGTGTTGAAGGTTACTTAGCAACAGCCTCTGGAATAAAGTTTCTTCAGCATATATTTGGATGTGTCAGTCATGCGTACGCTTGCAAGGAAAAACATGATCTCTCTCATAGTCAGTATTAGAATAATCCTTGAAGCAAAACAATCTAAAGCTCTCTTAATTTTTCTCTCAGTGAAGTATTTTGAAAATACCTGCCAAAGTTTCAGTTATAACAACTTCTAAATGTTTCCCAGCTGAATCTGAAATTTGGTCTGAAGATCATGCATTATCCTGTGACTGTCAGCAAATAGGTCTCATCAAGACGACTGTGAGAAGTCAACCCATTCTATCTTCCAAATTCGAATCCTTAACTTCTGTGTTTATTTCTTATTTTTTCAAACCCATGGCTTCTCTGTAGAGTTTTACATTTTTATATGAATGTATGCATGTAGGATTAAGGGGGCATTGTTTAAATCTCTATAGCAGTTTAGTTAGTAGACTGTTTTGTCACTTATTTAAAGAGTATGTTTGTTCTTAATAAGCCAACTATCTTTAAGCTTATTAATGAAACATGGTAAGAGTCTCTTTTTCTAGATAACAGCAATAAAGAGAAACAGACTGTTCATTTTGGTAACTAAATAAACAGTTACACTTCTGGGACATTGGTGACGTAGTGGGGCTGATTACCAGTGAACTCTTTCAGTCAGATTTGGAACAATATAATTATCAGAGCAGACTAGTGTCGGTGCTAATCTTTCTGAAAAGCAGTCAACTAAAATGAGGGATTATGAAGCTATTTGATAACATGGATGTAAAGAACTTGTTTCCACTAACGGATAAGTGTGGAACATATAACAGTAAGCATAAGATAGTCACTAATAAGTTAAATAAAGAATTTGAGAAAAATTTCTTTATATTGTGATTGATGAAAAACCACCAGAGTTATTTAAGTAGAAAAATTGATGCATTTCAGTTAATACAAGAAATGAAGAGAATAGAGGTAACCAGAGCGGGTGGAGGCTCATTTTTGATTAAGAATAATCCCATAGGGCTGCTCTTCCATTGGAGAGAGATGAGTGGTAGTGGTTTAATCTGAAGGTCACCATGACTCAGCTAAGGGGGAAAGGTTGAGAAAGAGAGACCTTTGTGGTAATCTGAGCTGGCATGGGTGCTAAATCCATGCCGTTAGGTTACTCTGCATTGCTAACCAACTACCCAGTCCCTTTCATTTTTGATATAGATGCAGGGTTGAATTATTTTTCAATAATTTTGACTTGATTAAGCAAGGTGAAGAATTGAATTATATTGTACAATTGTGGTTTGTTGTAATACTCTACCTGTGATGTGATTCAAATGTGGTTCAGGATATTGTAAACTTTGGCTGATAAATGTGAAAATACTTCAAGGTAAAATTTTACTAAAACATATTGGTATGTTAAATGATTTAGTCTTGTAACTTCAAGTATGTAATGAAGTTATGTGTATTAGCTTTGTTTTGTGATTTTCTAAAATTTGTTTTAGGCGTTCAATAGTTATTGTGGGGTCACATTAGCTGAAGGATGTCAGGAAGTGAGGAGAATATTTAGACAGATCCGTTGTGACATTTAGATGATACCAAATCACCAGATGTTGACAGTACATATTCAGATGGGGCACACAAATTGCTGTCAAAAACCAAAATGATGGGAAAACCCAGCAGGTCTGGCAGCATTTGTGGAGAGAAAGTAGAGTTCTTCAGATTAGGACCTTTCTGTTCTAAACAAGTCATTGGACCTGAAATGTTAACTCTGCTTTCTCTCCACCAATGCTGATGGACCTGCTGGGTTTTCCCAGTATTTTCTGTTTTTGTTTCTGATATCCGGCATCCACAGTTCTTTGTTTTTGTATGTTTAGTACACAAACTGTGCTACATTATCTCAGTAATGGTCTATAAAGTTAGTCAGCTAAGACAGCCAACCCACCATAAAAGGATGCAATTGACATTTCAGGAGCAAATCAGGAGATAGTTGGAAATGAGATCAGTAAAATGCTCACCATATTTAAAGAAACCAATAAGAAATATGGCCCACACTTTGGGTCTAGCAGAATTGCATCCTACTGGTTGAATGCCCTGCGGCTGACACCAATGGTCTAGACTCACATCAAAGGAAGGACTGCACAAGCAACTATCAGAGAGCAGCATGCATCCACTACACTATAATACACGATAACAAAGTGTGGGACTGGATGAACACAGCAGGCCAAGTAGCATCTCAGGAGCACAAAAGCTGATGTTTCAGGCCTAGACCCTTCACACTTTGTTATCTTGGATTCTCCAGCATCTGCAGTTCCCATTATCTCTGATCACACTATAATACATGTACAGTTGTACGAATATTAGCTTCCAGTGTATTGTTGAGCTTTGGTATCCACGTTGCTTACTACAAAGTACAAAAAAAATAAACTTTATCACATACTTAATAACAAACACATTTTGTCAATGCTTCTTGTCTTGTACTTAACAGGACAATTCACAAGAATACCAATAAAATGGAAAATCAACATTTATTCAGTGTAACAGTACCCAGTCTTCCTTAGATTAGCCTGGAAAGACAAAGTAATCAAAGGATCCAGCAACAGCTGAAGTAAGCTGTTTGTGCTGCATCTATAGAGTGGTTTTCAACAATACCAGGATGCTTCCCTCAAACCAAAAATAAGTTCTACTATCACATAACTGACTAATAGGACATGTGAATTTTAGTGCTGATCTGCTGCTGGGTAAGCCAGCTGTACTGACAGATCATATCAAACAGCATGTTCCTTGGGCAGTTTGCAACCAGCTAGGTACTGAGTGAATGCAACCAGACCACATTTGTAAAACTCACAACTTAGTGTCCAACATTAGATGTGAATCTGTAATTGGACAATCTTTGCTGCACACTCCCGAATGCCTGTAGAATCACATTGACGACCGATTTCCGTTTGTCAGTCAGCCTAGCAGTGTTGTGTACTACAGTGTACACTGCATGCACCGGAAGCTATGTGTATTACTAAATAGGGACCTGATCTTTGCAGAAAGAAAGAACATGTCACATTGTGTCCGTTTCAGCTCAACAAAATATATGACAGTCATTCTGTGTTTCATTTCTCAGGGCAATGCCCTGACCAGTGTTAACATTCCTTCAATTGAAGTTTAAATAAAGTCTGGCAGTTAACTGCTCCATTCTTTGTTGAATGTATCTCTAATCAGAGTCCACTTGCCAAGCAATCAACACTCTCTTTTCATAGATATAAATGCGTTTTTTTTTTAAAAACAGGTATTTCCTGCAAACTGTCCTTATGAGTGCAAGATGAAAAGTTTCAACAAAATGTGTCTTTTTTCGGCAATACTCAAGTTATGTACCATCAAATAACTTTCTCATATGTATATTCCTACAGATCAACATTTAATGGTTTAAAGTAATAAAAGCAGCCATTGGTAATATAATGATGGAGAACAATGTTTTGCTTCATTTAATTTCTTGCTATATCATGACAATTTCAATGAAGAACACAAATAAAAATATCTGAAGATCAGAAAAGCAAGCTGTCAATGAATTAAGGGAGTATTATATGTATTATTTTGAAAAACTTATTCAAATTTGAAGACTGCAGCTTTAAAATATTACCACATGCCTACTTAAATTTCGAATTCAAAGTTCACTTGTAACTGAGAACCAGTTTCTATGCGTCCCAGTACACTACTAAATATAAATTGCTAATTAGATATAATTTGTTTTAACAATTTTAAAGAAAAAAGTTGTGCTCATTAAACTGAAGAGCAACAGTGAAGGAAATGGAATACACTCTTTTCAGCATGCAGTGAACCTCACAAAATGCTTTGTACTGATCGTCTGCATTGACTTACATGAAAAGTTGAAGAAATCTGTTCCATGTAAATTAGGGCATTACCAGTCCACATTCTAGACTGGATTATGCTGGACGCAATGTATGCAAACAGGAATGCAGTGATAGGAAATGATGCTTACAGTAGCAGAAGTATGGTTGCATCTTGCTATGCCTATTTAGGTTTAAGAAGCAGAAACAGAAATTGGGAGAGAAACTCAGCAGCTTTGGCATCTGTGGAGGGAAAGCAGAGTTAAACTTTCTAATCCAGTGACCCTTCTTCAGAATTGACTGTAGGCAGGCAAGATCGTATATATACTGAAAATGTATGCGTGTGTGCTTGTGTATGTGTGTGTTTGTGTGGGGAGGGGGTGGGGGAATGAAGTAGGGAATGACTAATTAGTGGAGACAGAAAGAAGAGCTATCAATGGGGATCATGAGTCGGTGAAGGTGTCTGCAAAAATGGCCCTAAACTTCTGGTTGCCTGCCACTTCAACACATCACTGTGATCTCTGGTCAACAATTCTGTCTTGTGCTTGCTGCAGTGCTCCAGAAAGGCTCAATGCAAGCTGGGAGAACGGCAGCCTATTGTCCACTTGGAGACTCTGCACCCTTCAATACTCAATATTAAATTCCATAATTCTAGGGCTTGAACACCTTCTTCCATGTCCCGTACCCAACCCCACACTTAAGGCCCTGTCATGGGCTGCTTTCATCAACAGCAACCCATTTTCACCTACTTATGGTCTCCATTAGCAGCTTTTCTTTCTTCCTGGTTTACCATTTGTCTATCAAACTGTCTCCACCTATTGCTTACACCTTTACACACACCCACCCAGCCCCCACAAACCCCCTACCTTCAGCAAACATACCACCTTTTCCTAGCTACAATCAATTCTGAACAAATTTCTCTGGATACGAAAGGTTAACTCTGCTTTCTCTCCACAGAAGCTGCCAGTTCTGCTGAGTTTCTCCAGCAATTTCTGTATTTGTCTGAAATTTCCAGCATTTGCAGTTCTTTGTTTTATTTTAGGTTCAATACGCAAATAGATTAAATTTCATAATGTAGAGAATTATGTTTATGAATCTTTTGTATGTTGTTTTGTTTGTATTCTTATATTGGGTTGTTCTCTAAAATACTAATTGCTGTATGCATAGTTCAGTAGGCAACACAACAATTGTTTTAATATTTTAGAGAATCACATCCAATTGTAGCCAGCATTTTTTTTTTTAGCATTTTTGCAGTTATCAAGATGATTTCTACTGGCCTTTTTACTGTGACTTTGTAATATGACTCAGGACAGGATATCAGAGTAATCTTATTTACAGTTTTAACTATGTTAAGGTTCTAAATGTAATTGTCTTTTCAGAAAACAGTTTAAGTTGATAAATTTGTTTGTGCAAGAGTTCAGACCTGGAACCTATGCTATACTGTATGGGCCAACGACATTGCCATATCAGGAATGGGCACATGACAGTCAGTGAAGTGCAACATTGTTTAAACCAACATATCAATCCAAGATAATACCTGGGCTGCCATCTATTTCTTGGCTGAAAATTGTGTCTTCTGTTGTAAATAGAAATGCATAATATCTGTCCAATGCTTTTGCCATTTCCACATTTCCTATAATTTCTCCTGTCTCTGTTTCTAAGTAAACAGCTTACTTTGGTTGCATAAACTGTAGGAACTGCTGATACTGGAGAATCTGAGACAGCAAGGTGTGGAGCTGGATGAATTCAGCAGGCCAAGCAGCATCAGAGGAGCAAGAAAGCTGATGTTTCGGGTCTAGACCCTTCTTCAGAAGATGTACCACATTACCACATTAAAAGGAAGACAAACAAATAGACTACATGTGTATCGAGCTCTTGTGTTAATTCTCATCCATACTTCTTTATCCAATTGACCTTAGTCACTTCTTTTCTCATACTACTGTAGTTGGCTTTAAGCATTAAGATTCTGGTTTCTGTGTGAAGTATGTCACTTTAAAACTTACTAAGAATTTCAATTCTGTCATGATCATTATTTCCCATTGGATCTTTTATATGACATTATCAATTAATCCTTGTTCATGACACAATACTACATTAAGATAGCTTTATTCTCTACTTTGATCCACAACATATTACTTTGAGAAACTGTCAAGGAAATATTCTCCAAAATCAACTTATAGAGCTCTTTTGCCAATTGACTAATCTTTCATATAGACAGAGATTAAAGTCTGCAACAATAATTAGGTTACTTTTAGTCCAACAATTGATTGTTACATGCTCTGCTCAATGTTGTAACTTCTGGGGCCTATAAACTACACCGATCAGCATTTTCTGGCTTTTGCTATTATTAGTTTCCATCCATTTCAATTCTAATTCATGATCTTTTAAGGACCGTTCCTTCTCATTATTGCCTTTAGCCAACTTTTACTAACAGGGCTACCATCGCTCCACTGTCATTCGGCCTATATCACTGAAATACCGCACACCAGGTAATATTTAACTCCCACTGTGGATACCTTTATAATCGTGTCATTATAATGATGACAAGATTTAAAGCAACAGACTAGCCTGTTAGCAAACTCTTAAAGCTCTATGCTCAATGCTGATCATGGTCCAAAAAGTGAAAAACAACTGTCCAATGCCAACAAATAAACTTGTTTGAAGCAATTTTGAAATAAATGTGTACTACCTATGAACCATTAAAGTGATGCATATCACAATGTCTATTGTAATCAAACGTAAAACATTTCCACAGTAATAATTTACTCGCTAACATAAACACTACACATTTGAGCAGGGAAGGAAAAGATATAACTGAAATGGACAGCTTTGCAAATTTCACTTGTAAGTAAATGGAGCTTGAAAGAATATCTCATTTAATTATTTCCCTTGGCAATGAGAACAGTTGCTAGCAGAAGGTGACCTTCCTCATCTTTGGTTTAGATTAAATTTGAACTAACAACATGCTAGTATGTAGGGCACATACTTACCTGCACAAGTTACTTTACATAAAATATTTACACTCAAAGTTATTTACAGTCAAATATTTACATCTCTGTTGGCAATTAGGAGATTAAATCTCTGCATGTTTAAGAACAGGGCAGCATGGTGGCTCACTGGTTAGCACTATTGCCTCACAGCGCTAGAGATCTGGGTTCGATTCCACCCCCGGGTGACTGTGCAAACTCCACACAGACCCATGTCTGTGTGGGTTTCCTCTGGGTGCTCCAATTTCCTCCCACAGTCTAAAAATGTGCAGGTTAGGTTGACTGGCCATGCTAAATTGTCCCATTGTTGGGTTAGCCATGGGAAATGCAGAATTATAGGGATAGGTCTGGGTTGGACATTCTACAGAGGGCCAGTGTGGACCTTAATGGCCAAATGATCCGTTTCCACACTGTGGGATTCTAAAACAAAAACAAAACAAGCTGATGAGGAAGGGTATATCAACTTGTGGCCACATAACTTTGATTGCATTATTAAAATCTCATTCAGTGACTTATAGTTGACTGCCATCACCGAATATCCCAGGAATATTAACATCCTGGGTCATTAGCACTGATTAAAAGCTGAATGAGCCCAGCCATCTAAACAGTGCAATTACAATAGAGGGTTGGGGCTTGGAATTCTGCATCAAATAATTTTCCTCCTGACCTCCAGAACATGTTCCTTATCTAAAAGGCAGAAGTCAGGAGTGTGATGTAATACTTAACTTGCCTGGAAGAACGCAGCTCCAACAACAATAGAAACAACAAGCAAGTCAAAGCAGCCTACTTGATTGTCACCCACCCGTTGCCCTAAACATTCATTATCATTACCGGTGCTTAGTGGCAACAGTGCACAATGTCTAAATAATGTACTGCTACAGCTTGTGAACATTTTAGCAAACGATACTTCAAACTGAAGACCTCTATTGCTAGAATGACAAGAGCAGAAGTCATTTGGGAAAACCATCTATTGGTAGAATTATCAGAATCCCTAAGCAGCTGCTCTTCTGGGAACAAGTTGGGCCTCTCTCACATTTGCTGCTGAGTGCTTCAATATAACCCTATCGGGAATAAACATGTGAGAGACAGTCAGTGATTGGAAATGTAGTCAGTACGGTAGGAAAAAAATAAAAGAGAGGGAGAAGTCAGGGAAGCATTTAACCAGGATGCCAAGGCAAGGTTTCTCATTTATCCACATGTCTGGAGAAGTGTCTATTTGCTAGCGTGTAGAGAAAAGAAAGAGATTGCAAGCTGGATCAGAGTTTATCTGGGGACTGAAAGGAAAGCTGCAGTTTTAATGGGTGGGGTGAGAGAGAGGCAGCAAGGGTCGGGGGAAACTGCGAGGGTCAGGCAGAGCAAAGTTTCAAGGATGAGGAAGAGGGAAGCTGCAAAGGAAAGCAAAGCAAAGATTTTTTTAACAGGATTAGAAAAAGGAATATGCTGCTAATTCAGAGCTCCAAAAAAATTCTTGAAATCACTAATGTAATGAACTCCTTGCAACTGAATCTGCAATCTCCAGCTTAAGGTTGTATACTTCAAGAACTACTTATGAGGAAACAAGGTAGTTGATGCTATTATAATGAATACTCTTAACGCTAAATTTAACCCTGGGATTGAGAGTTAAAATACACTTGAAAAAATGGTAGCAACTGCCTGGCTAAAATCTTCCAGCTTTGTGCAATGGAATCACAATTAGCTGTGACTGCTGTTATGATGTCAACTAATATTATTACTGCACAAGTCAGACACCAGATTGAAATCCAGCTTGACAGATCATATCTGCTTCTTTTAAATTAAACAAGGTTCACTGAAATACAATCACACACTGTTGTAGATCTGGTTTTATCAATAAAATCAGAATTTATTATGCAAAAAAGATAAAATTGAATAAACCAAATTATTTGCATATATTACAATTTGAAAAGTTTTGAAACGGTAAAAATACAATAATCCATCTATTCCGATAACTTACCTTTACAATACACGAACAACAGAAAGAATCTCCTTCTTTCCCACATCTACATGTTTGACTTAACTGACACTTTCGATTACATCACTGGTCTGGAAGCTTTTGCAAGCTTCTTCCTTGAGTATTCACACAGCTGAGCTTAGACTTTCTTGGCTGTGAATAAACCCTTTGTGGTTCTTATCAAACACTTCTGGTCAAACAATTCTGTTTGTATTAGGGACCTTATAAACCTCTTCCATTCTGCAGTCTGACAGTTTCCTGCATTTCCTTTTTGAAAGCTAATGGAAACAGCCTCCTTCTTGATACTAGCAATTTCAAAGCCACCGTATGTGAAAGAGAGAGGGGATTGCTCTGTTTGAAGGGGAAGACATGAATGCATGCAACATACCTCTTGAAAATTATTTCAGTTGCATTTTGCTTCTACTAAAATGAGAATTTAGTATGGAACATATGGTGAACATCAATAAAGTCAAACTGTGTAAACTTCACAGAAAAATTATTAAAACTACCTGCACAGTTGCCATAAGGTTGTTTTGAAATATCCTAACAATATGTTCCATCAGAACCCTGAGATTTAAGTTCATAGTTTATTCACAGAGCTATCAGTTTGCCAGATGAGATTTAGGAACAAGTTTTGCCCATTCCTAATTGACCTTGACCAAGTAGTTTGCTCGGACCATTTCAGAAGGCTGTTAAGAGTCAATTGCATTGCCGTTGATCTGCTGTCACATGTGGGCCGAATGGGGTAAGGATGACCGGCTTCATTCGTGACCACATGGGTATTTACAAAAATCAGTGATAGTTTCATGCTCTTTAGCCTTTATTTTCCAGATTAATTAATTGAATTTAAATTCTACCAACAACCATGGTTGGATTTCAACCCATGTCCTGAACTTTTGCTGGAGACTCTGGAATATGCATCTAGTTGTATTACCAAATTACCTCTACCTCTCCTAAAATAAATCATATTATAACTGCCAAAACGCAGTTACACTACTGTTTAAGCGGATCATGCGCCCTAACTCCTCTTCCTAACCTAAATGAGTGTAGCATATTTTAGAACCGACAGTCAACAAGTCAATTAATACAGCACAATTCCCGTTTTAACAGGAAGATTAGTAATTTGCAAGATAACAAAGTGTGGTGCTGGATGAACACAGCAGGCCAAGCAGCATCCTAGGAGCACAAAAGCTGACGTTTCAGGCCTAGACCCTTTGTTAGAAAAGAGGGATGGGGAGAGGATTCTGAAATAAAAAGGGAGAGGTGGACCGAAGATGGGTAGAGGAGAAGATAGGTGGAGAGGAGAGTATTGTGGGGGGTGGGGGGTAAGTAGGTCAGTCCGGGGAGGACAGACAGGTCAAAGGGGCGGGATGAGGTTAGTAGGTAGGAAAGGGAGGTGCGGCTTGAGGTGGGAGGAGGGGATAGGTGAGATGAAGAACAGGTTAGGCAGGCGGGGACAAGCTGGGCTGGTTTTGGGTTGCAGTGGGGGGAGGGGAGATTTTGAAGTTGGTGAAATCCACATTGATACCATTGTGTTTGGCCTGCTGTGTTCATCTAGCTCCACACTTTGTTATCTCGGATTCTCCAGCATCTGCAGTTCCCATTATCTCTGATCACATTAGTAATTTGCAAGTTCGTCTGTAAGGTATTCTTTCATATCCCCACTAGGTCTGACAAGAGTTGTAGTATAGGAACGGTTAAATGCTGGTTACAGCACTTAACCCTTTTTAACATGCTTCCAGGGATAGATAGAGACTTGAACAGGTTACTTATTTTCATGACAACAAAATGTGAGGCTGGATGAACACAGCAGGCCAAGCAGCATCAGAGGAGCACACCTCTGATGCTGCTTGGCCTGCTGTGTTCATCCAGCCTCACATTTTGTTGTCTTGGATTCTCCAGCATCTGCAGTTCCCATTATCACTGATACTTATTTTCATGGCCAATTTCTGCTCTTAACATACAGTCCCATATGGAAAGGAAAGATGAAGCCAATAAATGCTACATTCATGCAGTCATAAAGCATTAGTACTGGTAAGTGGAAAATTTATCACCATTTGTGAATTGATTTAGTACATAAATGTTAAAGAGGACTGCTAGGCAAGGAACAGAAATAAAGCTGGCTTAAGGCCAACTGTGATAAGCTTACTTCTGTATTAACTATCCCCTTGTGTACAGCAGTAACAGTCACTCCTGTATGGCCAAGCTCATATCCAGGATCATGCAAATCTGATCCAATATTTAAATATTACAGCAGAATCTAAGGATACAACAATAAGGCCATCATGAAAGGCTTTAGTGAACCAAAAATCAGGCTGCTTTTATGCATGACAGTAAGTCAGCACAGAGAAAACAGTCAAAGGAAATTCTACATCTTTGGCTCACTTCCAATTCTCTCTTTGAAAGTACTTGTGGGATTGTTCTTATTTCAGATATTGCTTTTCTTCCACATTTTTCTAATTGCAAAAACTGAACCTGCATTTTTAGCTTCCAGATTTGAATAAAGAATTAGTTATACCTTACAGGTCTTCATTTAAATAATAGATGAGGTTTCTGTATTCAAACACATGTTTATGTATTTTGCTTTAAAACAATACTCAAACACTACTCAAAACTCCAATCCTCTCTAATAAAGAAAATAATGTTACCTTTCAGATCTTACGTCTGACTTTCTGGACAAAACATTTGAGACAACTGTAGCACGAGTGATTTTAACATGTTCTCAACTGGAACTGACTGAACCTGTTCTAAACCGAATCCTGCACACTAACATCATTCATTTCATTTTTCCATTGCTATTTCCTCTGTTCAATTTCATTTGCCATACTAAATTACTTCTGTGACTGGTCGGCTAAATTAACTCCCATCTGCTCAGTTGCTTCTGTGCTTAGTCTCTTTCTTCTTTCAGATTATTGCTTTATACTACTTTATGACCAAGTCTGCTTATTTTTGTCCCTGCTGCCAAATCATTCATGTTCAGCACTAATTGTCATGTTCCCAAGTGCCAAACCATTTTTCACTATGATGCAAATGCTCATGGAATTACTATTTGTTTACTTTGATTGAAACCATTCCTGATCCAGCCTTGTGCCTTGAGGATTGATTCAGTCCCTGAAAACCGCATTTGTTTCTCTTCCCACAGTGGCATTTTCACATCTGCACCTGGCAGTTCTCAAAGGTCAAAAAGCCCAATTTATGAAGATGGATGATCCTTGGAAAGATTAGTCGTGTGGGAATGTTGCATCAGGATAACTGATGATGCTGCATTTGTACTGGCTTCCTTTGCAGCGATGACATTTAGTGAGGCAATCTTGAGCCATAAGAATCTGGATACCTTGGATAATGTTAATCATAACATCTTGAAGCACAAATCAACGTAGTGTCTAAAACTGCCTCTGCCTTGTAAGAAACTTAGTAAAGCTCTAAGTTGAGAAAATAATGCCCATTCTGATTAGACAAATGTCCAAATAAAATATGCTGGATTCAAGAAGGGGAGGCTGAGCACAGTATGGACAATAATTGCACACAGCTTGCCAATGATTGGCAGAGCCTTCTCAGTGTATCATCAACTGGAAAGGGCTTAGAACACAAAGCTATGAACATTATATAAACTGAAGATTAAAAATTAATCTAATAAGGGCACATTACAAGATTCTGCTCCTGAGAACAGGAATAAACTTTGTGAATGACAAGAATTAACAGTCAATGCATTAAAGAAAATGTTATATGGATACTGCCATTATAAATCTGTCACATGTGAAATATTAATTCAGAATAACCATAGATTTATATCTTTGATTTGTCGGAAAGAATGCTTTACAGTAGGAAAAATACTGCATTTGCAAAGAACACAACTTGCTAATCTGAAGTCAGTGTCTATAACATGACCCTATTCAAGGCCAGCACTGTTACTAAGAGTGTCAGTGCGAGTGTGTGAATATCATTGAATAGAATGAGATTTGGCTGGGAATAGGTAGTCGATTGGTTTATACAATTATGAACAATTGCAAAAGGTCATCGGATTGTAGATAACTCTGACTTGGTCCTGGGCAGCTGAACAGCCTGTGTTTGTGTGAATGATATAGCAGAAGGTATTCCAGATTGCTACAGGCAAGGTTTGTCTCTGTATTTCTCTGCTGCCAAGGAACTCAAGCTTGAACATAGTCAGTTATACTCTCCCATCATTGCCTGTAAGCTGTTGCCTCTAAGCGGTGACTATGAAACTGAACAATTAATGTGTGAATCCCCTGTGTCTTTGGCTAGATTAAGAATAGAAAAGATTAAGACCCATTCCTAAGATTTTCATTTTTCAAATCTCTTACATGTGGTGTCAATTGGTAGAAGGGATTCATCACAGACATCCCCGTGCCCTAGTGGAGAAACTCAGAGAAAGGGGGCATAATTTTGAAATTAAAGCCAACTTATTCAGGAATGAAATCAGGAAGTGCTTTCCCATACAAAAGGAAATTTGGAATTGTACTCCAAACAGCATAGATGCTGGTGCAATTTAAATATTTTAACACTGCAATGAAAAGATTTTTGTTGGGTAAGGACATCACAGGAAATGGAGTAAAGACATGAGGTATAGACGCTGATCTAACTGAATAATGGACAAGCTCTTGGGGCTGAATGGTCAATTCCTGCTTCTGTGACAGCCACAAGGAAAAGAGAATGGGGCAGTAAGCTCCTAAGCTGACTAAGAAACTAATCAGCTCAGATTCCTGCTCCTAATTAAAGACAGACTGGAAACTGCAAGTACACAAATGCAGTTGAGAATAGGGAGCAGATTTGGTGGGTAGCCCCAAAACTGATGACAATTGGTCACATGAATGGTTAGGAATGTGACTGGTGTGAAAGATCTATGTCCAGCAAGTAAGACGGTTTCGTTTTTTTTTTCCAAAAATAATTGCAACAATACGCGAACATGTACCTAACATTTCAATGTCACTCAATAATTGCAGGCAGAATATCGACAAGATGTAAGCAGTTGGCCGTTCCCTTGACAAAAATCGATATGCAAATATTTCCTGCTCATCAGAGTTTTCAGAGAGTTACCATAGTAACAGTAACTACGCAGTATTTGTCCAGGCCACACTATTAGCATGAAAACACTGTTGGGATAATTCTTAGGCATGACTCCAGCAAAGTCTTAATTAAAATTGTAACGGGACATAAGTAATGTGCATAAATAGCATGGACTCTGCAGGGTTGCTTGAGACCATTATAAAAGTGACTGCCTCAATGTGAAGCATTTATTCTAAAACTAATTAGGTGATTAATGGACAAGAATAGTCTATTAACAATATCCCATCTACAAACAGAATTAATTATACCAAGGGGCCATGTTTTACAATAGCATGTTGTGATTTAGGTTTATTATCAACTGACATAAAACTCAATTCTTCCTGAAAAATAAAGGATGCATACAACGTAGTACAGTTGGATTACAGGTTCTTCCAGGCACAAGGAAAACAAATGTTCATTTTATTGGTGCCATTGAGCATTGCGAAAAAAAAACTGAAGGTCCCTCACAGTGACGTAAGAAGGTTATCAAAGGCAGGGGCAAAGGTGACCAAAGTGTAATCAAAGAAATGGGTTTTGAAGGATGTGGTGTGGCAGCGAAGTTAAGGGAGAAATTCCAGCTGGTGGGGCATACAAGGTTAATGATGAAACTGCCACTGGTTAGACAAAAGGAGAGGATGACATACAAGATGCCGAAAGCAAAAGAACAATGAACTTGTGTGGCAAGATGGTTAGTATTAGAGGAAAATGCAGTGGCATACAGTTGGGATTTCAGCAGCAGATTGATCAGGCAGATTGGTTGACAGGTGTCTTGACAGGACAGAACTGGATGATCTTTGAAATTAGGACATTTTGTAATGAGGCAAATTCAATGGAGTCAACGTTCCAACTTTATAATGGGGGGAAATTGTGCCTCATGCAAGATACGATGTTGGACAAGCAGTCAGACAATACCCTAGAGACAACGGTAAGGTTGAGAGTGTGATGTACAGGTATAACTGGGTGTTGTGAGCTTACATGCGAAAGCTGGTTCTAAGTGTGCAGATAAAATTGGGTGTAAAGTCATTTGGGTGAAGAAAAGGTGGAAGTCAAAAGAGAGATCTTTGGGGATTCCAGATAGAAGAGAGTGGCGCTGGGCAGGAAAGCCGATACTTCAGATACTCTGATTGGGATCAGATGAGAAGGATAAAGCCGAGTGATAATAATTCCTGCTAGCTGAACAAGGGAAGAGAAGCATTCAACAAGGAGAGTCTTTGGACCTGACAAAGGGCACTGAGATTGAGGACTTCGGGAAAATGATTACTTTCGTTTTTATTATAGTTATTTGAGTTCAACTGCAGGTCAGAAAGTCAAATAGGAGTGAGGAGAAAGATGGACAACAAATCTGGGTGAGAACAACTTGACAGGAAAGGAAAGCTGGAGATTAGGCATTGGTTTTTAGGGACATGGGGATTTCTGATGACATCTCTGACGGTGGCCCGGAGAGGCAGTGATGATAACACGGGTTCATTTTAGGTGAGTAGGTATCTAGTAGGAGTGGCATGAAGGTAACAAGCAGTTGTTCAGGGAGGGCACAAGGACAGATGGGAAAGAAACTTGACAGAGCTGGAGCAGGATGTTCCAAAGTGTGGTTGGACTTGATGAGAAGGGGGAAAGGGGGAATGCAGTTGAAACAACCGCAAGGATAATCTCAATTTCTGTTCTGAGGAAGGGTCACTGGGCCTGAAACGTTAACTCTGTTTTCTCCACAGATGTGGCCAGACCTGCTGAGCTTTTCCAGCAACTTCTGTTTATGTTCCTGATTTACAGCATCCGCAGTTCTTTTGGTTTTTGATCTCAGTCGTTGTGGCCAAGAAATGCAGGACCTCTTACATTTGTTGTTGGAAGCAACTATCGAAGAAGCTGTTGGTAGTGCAGAAAAGAAAGCTGGGGGACATTCCGAATCTTCAGGATGATTCTGGAATGATGGGTAGCTTTGTCAGAGGAGATTGAGGCAGAATGGCAGTTGACGTGATCAAGACAGATATGGTGAATGGCTATTTAAATTGATAAGCCATAAATGAACAATGCATAAACTAGGAGCAGGGGTAGGCAATTCAGCCCTTCAATCCTGCTTCATAATTTAACGTGCACGGCTGATCCCACTTCAGCTTCAACACCACCTTCCTGCCCATTCCCCATCACTCTTCAACCCATTACATGATAAAAATCTGTCTTGATCCTTAAATTTACTCAATGATCCTGCATTCACTGCACTCTGGGCTCATGATTTCCACAGATTCATGACTCTTTGCGAGAAGTAATTTTTCCTCACGTCTGTTTTAAATCTTTGTTACCAAACCTAAAAGTACAACCTCTCTGATTCTAGATTGCCCCACACGAGGAAACATCCTTCCTATATCTACATTGGAAATTCCCTTCAGCATCTCATGTACTCAATTAGATCTCCTCTCATTCTTCTAAATTCCAGACAGTATAGGCCTAAACTGCTTACCTCTCTTCATAAAACAAACCTGTCATCTCTGGAATCAATCTACTAAAGTTCCTCTGAACTGACTTCAACACAACATCCTCCCTCCTTAAGTAAGGGGAGCAAAATTGCACACAATACTGCAGATGGGGTCTTACTAATGCTTTGTACAATTGCAGCAACACTTCCCTACATTCATACTTTGCTCCTTTACCCATAAATGCCAAAATTCCATTACCTGCTGACCCTGCATACTACTTTTCTGGTCTTCGATCTTGAACTTGAGCAAACATAGCTACAGGTGTTAAAATTCCTTCTGCAAAACTTTCTACCTTGCAACACATGCAAAACCTTTCTTTGTGTTCTCCTCCTCTACATCCTGCCCACACAATACCCAATCACTATCTTTTGCACTGTTAAAGTTATAAATGCATAAGCTTTGTAAACAAAACTAAATACCAACTTGCATATGCCTTCGTTCCTTTGTTTTTGCATTCAGACAACAGCTGCCCTGCCACTCTCACTGCTTCTCCACACGTTTTGCTTCTTTACTTGTCCCATGATCATCCCATTTGCCCCTGCAACACCAACCATTTTATCTCCGCCCATTTTTCAAAGCATTATAGACTTCTTTTTTCTAACTTTAGATTAGTTCTGATGAAATACTATTTACGCGAAATGGTAATTCTGTTTATCTCTCCGCAGATGCTATCTAGCCTGCTGAGTATTTGCAGCATTTCATATTTCTTTTACGATTAAATATCAATTTTGTTTGTGATTTTTTTTATAGGTCTCAAGGTACAGTACTACATTCTTACAGGAACTTGTGCTAAGAAACAGACAGCTGCAAGTCCACAAAGGCTTTCTTTTCCCATGTTGCACTGGTCCAAGCCAATCTAAAGCAATCAATTGTAACCAGAATGGTATTTTCACTGCCTAGCTGAGCAACAGATGATTCATGTAATGGAATAAAATGTCAGTACACATGTGCTGTAAGAATATGAATTATAATTTTATAGTTGCCACCTTTGGTGAAGTATTCTTGAATTTAAAGGTTGCACTAACTCCTGGGAGCACTCACTCTCAGAGAACAAACATCATCTATGATGTCGAGATACAAGCATTTGGTCAATGACATTTGAAACTTTCAAAATTCAGTTGAATATCATCAGTTTTATAATTTGGAAGGCTCACATTTCTGAAAAAAGCACAATGGTACTTTTAGTATGATTAACGTGATTGCCTCCATTTAAAATTCGGTATTTTTCCCTGATAGTCGTAATGCATGTAATATTGTGCAGTGTTTTTGAATCCAGATTATAAATCATTCTGGAATAAATCAGTCCAGTCAATTATTCAGCTACAAAATGGTACCTTTTGGTAATTATAAATAAAATGGCCTAAAGCATTTTCATTGTGGAACTGATATATTCTCACAGACTGTTCTCAAAATGACAAAAGATGGATTATTGTTATGAAGCTCTTGGAGAGGATTTGGAACTTCCAGTAAGGTAAGGAAAATTACCTTACTTCCAAATCAACTTATTCTGACATTAATGAATAGTCCTTGATGGAAGGATTTATATAAAACTGAACTGTGCTTCTGCTAATATAACATTTGCCTCATCGAGTCTTCCTGTCAAGATAGACAATGCTGAAATTTTGTTTTTTTATTAACTAAATTGGTAACCATTTTCAAATAAAACACCCTGGAGAACTGAATTCTCCTAAACAATGTCATCATGCTGGTAAGGACTAGGAATGAGACTTGTGCCAATTTATCACAAACTGAATGCCTATCACATTAAATAACCATATTTAATTCTTATGAAAATGACTAATTATTGTTTCTCATGATATGGAGTTTTGTCTTAGACTGGGCAAATGAATGTACACTATCTAAACCTTGCCCTCATGGCACGCAATCAAATTCTCCTTTGATGGCTGATGAATCAGATGTGAGCCTCAGCAGTAAGCAGCATCTGGCAATTCTGTCAAAGGTGGAGCAACAGACAAATTCCGTCCTATCGTTACTTGCTTGACACCCATTTATTTATCCTTTCAGGGTAGGCGTCAAGAACAAGAACCAAAGTCAGGTTGATCTCTGTAACATGGGCTACTGACGTCAACTGGAATGGCAGCCCAGCCAGGACGGCGAACATGGACCAATTTAGAATGGTGGATACCTTTTCCATTATCTGAATAGTTGGTGCCAAATGCACCACTGCTCTTAGCCATTTAATGCTTTAGGGAGCGTACAATGACTGGAGATGGCACTTCCTCGTCGTACTTGGAGGAGTCCCACTCAAACTTGTTAGCGAAATGTGATCAGCCAGACGCTACTCTTATTGTAGCAGTGCCAAACGCTGCAGTCAAGAGGAGTGGGATTGAGAGAAATCAGCTGATTCAGATCCTGGCAATCTAGAATCAACTAAGTGATAGGGTTTCGGGGACAGGACTGGGCATCAAATCTAATGCTGTGCTGATTGGATAACTTTGTTGAAGGCACCATGCTTAAGCTACTGAGCAGGCAATGTGCACAGAAACCTTATGTTTCAAACTAGAGATGCAATCTGGTGTCATCTCAAACTTTAAATTTTACTTGCTGCTTCTCATAACTTTCCAGAGACATGTGCAGCGCATCTACCATCTCATGAATTAGTGTGAGATTACATACGATTATCAGAAAAATGAGTCTAAAGAGAACCTGGTTTCTATTCTGATACTGTCTTGGAATGACAACACTTGGAATTATTACTGTTCACTTCTGACAGTAAGGTACTAGGCATCTATTAATCAGAACGTTTTGGCACATTGCATTCATGTGAACCACAAAGTCATTCTCAGGAAAAATTAGGGATGGGAAACAAACGTTGGTCTTTTCAGATAGGGCCATGAAGAAACAAAGAAAGAAAAATTCTAGGAATCATGAAATGAAGTTCCAAGGGTACCTAAGGATTGGCACTAGAAATACTGGATGCATTGCCGGTCATCTTTCAAAATTCTACAGATTTTGGAACAGTTTCTACAGATTACAGGGTAGCTAATATAACAACTTTATTTAAGACGGGGGTGGGCAGGGAGGAAACCAAAAATTATAGACCAGTTAGCTTGACATTGATAGGGCAAAAATTGCTACAGTCCTTTATTAAAGATTTAATAGCTGACCATTTGAAAAACAGGACAGGATTGGACAGAATCAGCATGGATTTACGAAAGGACAATCATGCTTGACAAATCCACTGGAATGTTTTGAGGAATTCAGTTGATGGGGGTGGGGGCTGTTGATATTAGCATGTAAAATTAAAGCACATGGGTTTGAGAGTATCGTACTGACATAGATAGAGAACTGGTTGGCAGATAGGAAACAGTGTAGGAATAAAACAGGTCTTTGGCCAAGTGGTAGGCTGTGACTAGTTGAGCCCAACAGGGATCAGTGCTTGGACCCTAATTATTCCCAAAACATACCAATGATTTGGATGAGGGAACTAACTATATCTTCAAATTTACAGATAACACAAAGCCGGGTGGGAGCAGATGCAGAGATGTGCCAATATGATTTGGCCAAGTTGAATGGGTGGGCAAATGCATGGTCGATAAATTATAATTTGGATAAATGTAAGGTTATCCACTTTGGGAACAACAACAGGAAAGCAGATTATTAGTTGAACAGCCATAAATTGAGAGAGAGAAATGTGTAATGAAACCTTGTAATCCAGTTGCCGCAGGAGGTGAAGAAGGCAAATGGCAAATTTGGATTTGGTATAATAACAGTGGAGTCTCATTGCAAGTGTACAAGGCCTCAATGAGACTATATCAAAATATTTTTCACAGTTTTGATGTCCTTAGCTGATGAAGGATGGTCTAGCCACAGTGGGAGCGCAGCGAAAGTTTTCCAAATTCCTGGGATAGCAGGACTGAAGTATGAGGAGAAGTTGAATCAATTAGGCTTATATTCATGTAGAATTCAGAAGAACAAGGAGAGTCTCATAGAAAGCTATAAAACTTGAACAAGTATTAGACAGGTAAATGTAGGAAGATATTCCTGATGGCTGGGAAAACAGAACTAGGGGTCATAGTCTACAGATACAGGTAAACTATTTAGGGCTAATATGAGGAGAAACTTCTTCACCTAGAGTGATGAACTTATATAATCTGCTACTACAGAAAGCAGTCGAGGCCAAATCATTGTGTGACTTCAAGAAGTTGGATATAACACTTGGGCTAAAGGGAACAAAGGATATGGGGAGTCAAATGGGAACAGGCTACTAAGTCAGATGATCAACTGTGGTCATAACAAATGGTGGAGCAGACTCAAAGGCTGAAATGGCCTGATCCTGCTTCCAATTTTTTCTATGTTTCTAAAAGTTACCAAAGAAGTGATTATGATTTGAATTCCGTGATGACACTCAAGCAGCCCAGAGTAAGAATTTTATTAATAGGTTTGCTGGTGGGCTTAACTAAAATAAAAACCTTAAGTAACCACCTGAAATATCATTAACATGTGGTATTACATCACATAAGGAAAAGTTTCAAAAAAACTTTGATAAGCAACATTGCATCATGAATTATAGTAAATAACTGAAACTAGATATTGAAACCTCACACTTGCTAAAACTTCAGGAGTCACACAGCACCAGGTTACAGTCCAACAGTGAATTTCACCTGATGAAGCAGCAGTATTCCGAAAGCTTGTGATTTCAAATAAACCTGTTGGACTGTAACCTGACATCATGTGACTTCTGACCTTGTCCATTCCAGTCCAACACCAGCACCTCCACATCATTGCCAAAATGTGACAATCTAATAACCACAAAATATCTGCTTCAAGGCTGTAACAGTATTTTTGTTAAAACAACGTAATGTTTACTTGGCTTACAAAAGATCAAGGAGCAGGAGTGGTTGTTCAAACCCTCAAGCTTCTGGTTTGACTACAATAAGTCAACAATAAACAAACTTGAAAAAACTGCATTGCAAAGTTGTTAAAATGTTACTTTGGTATTGCGTTTCAAAAGCTGCCCCCTTATTTGCTCTTACCTTTATGTAACCACCAGTTGAAACCAATGTCTTACTGTTTGGGGAGAAGTGAAGATCTGTGACCCAACCTCCATGTTTGGAATCTTTGATCTCCGATTCTTCAGAACAAATATGAAGCAAACAGCCATCGTGTACCCTCCAGATCTATTCAGAGAAATACATAAAGAAATCCATTCCAATATTCACTGTTTTTGTTTCTCACCCTGAACCTGGGTTCCAGGCTGAGGTAGACCATGCACTAGCCTACTGAACTGCTCAGTCTAGGTCAGTCCTTAACAAGAGAAGCGTGCATATGTTTTCATAGCAATACACAAGTAGTTGTGAATATGCAATTATCAGGCATGCTATGTATTAATTTTAACATTGCATATTTGCATACAAGAGGGTTTATATACATATATCTTTCATGTCTTTAAACCCAGACTAAAACCTATCAATTCATGGATATGTCAGTGTAAATAAGTGTTGTATTTTGGAATTGAAAGAGAAAGGAAAATTAACATAGCTCACAGAGGTAGTTAGTCTGAAATATTTTACGAAATTAAAGTTGAAAGGAAAAATATGAACTTCCAACTATGTTGTGTTGAATTGGAGGCTTCTTTTATCGATTGTAACACATTGGGGAAAGTTCAGCCCAGAATGGCTAGGTCCAAGGATAACAACTGTGTGTCCCCGGGAGGGCAGGGAGACCGGGCCGCGTCCCCGGGAGGGCGGGGTGACCGGGCCGCGTCCCCGGGAGGGCGGGGTGACCGGGCCGCGTCCCCGGGAGGGCGGGGTGACCTCTTTTCCTTCTTCAGGTAGCTTCCGTGCCACTTGGCGACAGTGGCCATGGTTAATCAATTCCTAATGTTTGATTTACCAAAAGACCATGACATTTTTGCATTTTTAAAAATTTGATTACAAGTGAAAGGTACCCTGATTTCACCATTGTCATCTCCTGTAGCCAAACATTCATTATCCCATGTGAACTTGCAGCTCCGGACACAGGCATTATGACCAGTCAGACTGTGAACAGGCATGGCGCTATTCAGGCTCAAAATCTAGAAATACAGACACACTTGCATTACAGATGAAAAGAATTTAAATTACTGATGGTTAAGTAACTAAAACTGTTGTAAGAACAAAAATGTACCATCAAAATAGGAAATAACTTTGTTGCAAATAGTTTCATTCAAAGTACAATTAATATACTGAGTGTACAGTAAAAGTACTCCAATGAGTGTAAATCGCTTTGGGATATTTCACTGCATTAAAGAGGCTGCTTGAATGCAAGATATTCATGTTGAAACCTAATGTCACAAGTAGTAACAATCGAGTAATGTCAGACAAAAATGAATGAAGAAAAACGAGGACAGATGCCCAATGACTTGGTCCAACAGGTAATTTTTAAGCAACATTTTACAGCAGAGAGGGAGTTAAAGTGATTTGGAAAGGAATTCCAGACATTTAAAGGTTGTGCCTGATGTCCCCCAAATGGCATGTTTATTTTAGTTATGCAGAATGGATACTGACTGGATCAAGGTGTTGCTGTATTGTGTATGATTTTATTTGAGAATTCTGACATATGTACCATATTTTATTTTTGGCACATTACATCTTAGTATTATGGAATGGTGCATTAATATACTAAATAGTGTGCATTTGTTATACAGCAGGATCATTCTTACAGAGATACTAGGAACTGCAGATGCTGGAGAATCTGAGATAACAAGGTGTGCAGCTGGATGAACACAGTTTGCCCAGCAGTATCAGAGGAGCAGGAAAGCTGATGTTTCCGGCCAAGACCCTTCTTCAGCTTTCCCGGTCCTCTCATGCTGCTTGGCCTGCTGTGTTCATCCAGCTCTACACCTTGTTATCTTAGGATCATTCTTTACTAGTTATGTTGTCAATGATTTAAACAGACATTTTAATAAAGATTTTTTAAATTGTAAGTACAGTCTACAAGAACTAGGTTTATACTCTCTGGAATTTGAAAGGTAATGTGATCAAAGTTTTCAAGACATTAAGAAGCACCTTTACAGTCAATGGACAGAAACTATCTCCAGTGGTACAACAATGTAGGATGAGGGAATATGGCCTAAAAGTTGTAGTGTGGCCTTTCTGAAGTGAAGTTAGGAATGCTTACACATGAAACCAATAATAAAAACTTGTAGCTCTCTACGGCAAACAACAGTGGATGATAGATCTGTTGTCAAATTTTACATCTGAGACTGTTGGATATTTTTTGTTAACCAAAGGTTCAAAGAGATATAATGAAAAATGAAACCACAGTGAGTTAGGTCACAAATGAACATAATCTCATTGAATGATAGAACAGGATCGAGGGGCTCAATATCCTTCTGCTGTCTTGTGTTAAAGAAAGAACATTAGAAATAAAGAATGTTACATTAATAAAAGGAAAATCAATACTCAACACATTTCATTAACGGGAGTCCTGATGGATTTTAAAACCTCTCTGTTTTCAGAAATTCTGCTAAAGTAATGCAAATAGTCCTGCTGTATTCCATTTATAGCTCTGGTATTTCTGAAATAAAAAATACTTGGGGTTTCTGAACCAAATTCAGGTTCTGAAGGGGCACAGTAAATCAGCATAGGGTATTATTTTTGTAACTGCAATATATGGCTCTGCTACAGCTGGACCTTGTAACAGTACTACTCAGGTTTTTAAGTAATGCTGCAGAGGACATGTACCTGCTATATTCTTTATTGATGTGACATTTTGCAAAAAAAAACCTTGTTGTTTTCCAACTTCGCTTCTTCCCAAGATAATTCTGTGACATACTAAACAGAAGGTATGAAGAAAACACTTGGCTAATTATAACCATTACAACTGATGTCATAAATGATCGAACTCAAGGAAGAGAAAATATCAAATTATACTTTTGGGTACAAATTCATCAGTTTTACAATTTAAAACTGTCAATCAAAATCTTCCTGTGCATGGCAGATAACCACTACAATTAATGTCACTTCTCTCAGGAATAATACCATGAATTCTGTTTTGATTTAATTTAGCTTTTTCATCCATTCTATCTTTTGGTTCATCCTTTAACAGTATGCTCCTTAAATAAATGACACAGCACATCAGTACTAATGAACCATTAATATAAAGTAAGATGCTCATAATTAATTTGCTTCTATAAGTCTCCAATAAGAAATCCAACTCTGGTTCCAGGTATTGTTTAAATTTATGTGGCTTTGCAATGCAATTAGCACCATTTCAGCATTAAAATAAACTCATATAAACTTTAAACAGACCATAAATGTGTACAATTCTTTTAACTATTGTAGATATTCAACCCCTTCTAAAATTCTCAAAGGAAACTTGCTCTTTATACTGGATACAACTGAGGCCAATATACAGAATCAAATGGTCATCACAATTAGGAGAACTAAGCTGTCTTCTCTACGCTTGCTTTCCTTCTTGAAGATAAATATCAGGCAAGGTAGAGGCTGTCCTGATATTTGCAATATATTATCTTTTGTGGAACAGTCCTAAAAATTTGGTGAGAAGTCACATGATAGGTGAAGGGTGCTTCTACTTAACAAATCAAGATAATCCTTTTAGACATTGTAATTATCCTAGCTTTCACATAATGACAACATTATGACCAAATAGCACTGACTGTAGACAATAGTAATATTTCATCCCAATGACACAGATAAAAATTAGATGAGAAAACAGGCAAGAGTCCCTTTGCAGATTAGTCCAAATTGTAGTATTGCATGAAATTTAAAGATTGTTCCACATTTTTTCAATTCACTTAAGTTTCACAACTTTCTTAAGTTGTCCTAAAACACCAATAATTCAATGTTTTGTGTTCTGCGTTCTGGATTAATGGAACAAAATCTACGTGCCAAGCCAACCTGGGTTTATACCATGTGATCTATGGGGTATGCAAAGTGCCTTCTTGAGAAGCAAATAGGCTTGGATCTGTCAACAGAGGAGAATAAACTGTGTCCATCACCAGACAGTGGAACCTATGGCGCTAAGGCATTAATATATGATTGAAAAAGACAGTACCGGAACCTCCCGTAGTAGAAACTCAGGCTTGAAAGAAGTCACCAAAGCATCTTTCTGTCATGCATTGTCATGACAAATAAATTTCATTTGATCAAATGATGCATGGCATTTCCTACCCTAAGCACAAGCCAGCTCTCCAATGAAGAATTTCTGACTCAGGAGCTGATAATGAACAGAATCCAGAGATGGGGAGGACAACACTAAAATTTGACTGGAACAACTGCATGAATACGGTTGAAGACTAATCCCTAATTTAGATTTAATTGATTCTGCTGCACTCCAAGATTAATGAGCCCTCGAGGGAAATTCTAAAAGCAGAATAGTAGCTTGGTGCAGGTACCAAAAGTTAAAGCTCTCTGTTACCAATACAATTGATTAAATTAGAAGCTTTTAAAAATAAAAACAAGACTTAATTTTGTCTAAGAATAGTGCCTTTAAGCAACCAGTCATTTTGAAATTATTTGGAGATGAATAACAGACCTGACACCTGAGACTGTAGATATTTCAAATGTGGAACTGATTTCGGTTGCATGATTTACATCTGTACAACACATGATACTTGTAGGCTCTTTATTGCCTTAAGAATTATAAGATACATTTTTGATTTCTCTACCTGTGATTCCTAGAATGAATGCTAAAACAGAGGAAAAATATCAAACGTGCTGGCAAGCAACATATGGAAACTGCCTACTGGAGTAGCTTGCAAGCAGGCACATCTCAATCACAAATAAAAGTGATATTTATAGCTTCCAACTGCAAACCTTTCATGGTGAAATTATCAATGCCTGGTTCTGCAATGTCTTTTCTCCACTCCAGAGAAATGCTGAACTGTGAAAATCTTTGACAGAGTTGATTCAATTGCTACACAATAGGGTCCTAATGATGAACAAAAAACGTCACTGCTGTTATCCAACCACAGGCTTGTCAATGGCACAAGCAAGATTTTGGAATTTTGCAAAACAGAGAAAGATCTTAACTTCTTTTGCAGTAACCACTTTAGAACTAACAAATTTGAATCCAAATGTAGCAAACATTTTCCTGTCCTAATTAAGTACATAGTCATTCTTGGTGCAGATAGGCAAATTTGTGACTTGTCATTTTGCAGACACATGATTTACTTTATTGATAATGTCAAAAAAAGTACACAATAGTAGTGTGCATTATTATTCATATTCCAGAAGAATATTGTTCTGTTGACACCACCACAAGTCTACATAAATGTTCTAGTCACCTGTGGCTTTGGTAAACAGTTGTGGTATCACTGGCGAGAAAGGATAGTTGCAGAAATCTCAAAGATTGCTGACAATAAAATATTTCTGACAAGTGCAGAAGAAATGGAATGGGCTGGGTTGGAATTCTGGAATTGGCCTTGACGTTGATAGTGTCATCGAGTCATACAGAATGGAATCAGAACTTTGGGTCCAACCAGTCCACAATGACCACATTCCCAAACCAAAGTAGTCCCGCTTGCCATCACTTGGCCCATTATATTCTTCCAAACCTTTCCTATTCATGTACTTATCCAAAGGACTTTTCAACATTGTAACTATTTTTGCATCCAACACTTCCTCTGGAAGTTCATTTCACACATGAAGCACTCTCTGTATAAAAAAAGCTGCTCCTCATGCCCTTTTTAATTTCCAAGGAGGACCAGGAACATAGATGTTAAACAGCAGGAGCTTTATTCAGAGGGTGTTCACTCTGCAGTCAGCAGGTTTAGGCAAAACAGTTTCCTGCCCAAAATGGCCAATGACATTATGGGTACATCATGTGACGTGATTAAAGTGATGGTCCACTATATTTACACAAATACACAACAGTGGACATAATTCTAGGGCTGACTATTAATGGACACCAATGAATTGATCTCTCTTGCCAATAATGTCGATCCCTGAAAATTTTAACCAACTGAAGAATGGCCATCCTTAGGTTTACTCTGATAAATTAGTCACGTAGCTATGGATAGACAGAGATGCTACAGCCACGTGCCTAAAATTATACTTAAGCAGGAAGCACAAGAAAGCAATTAAACTCTGGCTACCATTATGAACTTGAAAAGAACGGTTGGAATTCTAATCTGGTGAAACATTAGGTGAAATAACTCCATAGAGACCAGTATCCAATCCTCAAGTCACCTTTTATTTACACATGCATAGTACTTGACACAGGTCCGGATTTGTCAGAGGCAACTTTCAGGGCGAACAGAACCTCTTGACTCTCCTGTTTATATCTGTCAGCCAAGGCTCCTTGACTGGACCAGATTAACAGCTCCAATCAGGAAACTCATATTCAACGATGTCAACCTGGCTCACCTTGTTGCAATCACTATATCAGGAGTTCGACATCAGTGCTGGAGTATACTCATGTGATTTGAACCTTTAGAAATCCAATAAAATCAGCTGCTTTCCTGGACACTATTCAAAAACATCTATCACAATATGAAACTCTGGTCAGACCTCAGTGGCAATATTTAAGTTCAACTCTGTGATTGCGCTTTGCAAAGGGAGTCAAAGCCTCAGAGGATGCAGAAGGGAATCACAAGAATGGTCCTGGAGGTGAGGGCTTTCAGTTATGAAGAATCTGGGGCTGCTTACCTTGCAACAGAGAAGAATAAATAGATTTTGTGGAGTTGTTAAAATCTTGGGTGGTTTCGATACAATAAACGAACTATTTCCAATGGCAGAAATGTTTGCAACCAGAGTCAAAGTGTTTGACAAATAAAAACCAACACACAAACATATTTTGATGCAGTGAGTTGTTGTGATTTGGAATTCAGGCCTCGAAGTGTGTTGAAGCAGATTCAATAGCAATTTTCAAAAATGCATTGGATTAATAACTGGTTAAATTGGAATACAGGGAGAACTAACCATTTGGATACAGAACTTCCTTGACAGTAGAAGACAGGTGGTGGTGGAGGGTTGCTTTTCAGACTGGGCCTGTGGCCAGCAGTGTGCCAAAAGGATCGGTGCTGGGTCCACTGCTTTCTGTCATTTACATAAATGATTTGGAATGTGAATATACGAGGTCTTGTTAGTCAGTCTGCAGATGACACTCAAATTGGAGGTGCAGTGGACAGTGAAGATGGTTACCTCAAGTACAATGGGATCTTGATCAGATGGGCCATTGGACCAAGGTGTGGCAAATGGAATTTAATTTAGATAAAATGTGAGATGCTATGTTTCTGAAAATCAAAATCAGAACAGGACTTATACATGTAATGGTATGGTCCAGGGGACTGCTGCTGAACAAAGTGTCCTTAGAATGCAGGTTCATAGTTCCTTGAAGGTGAAGCCCCAGGTAGACAGGGTAGTGAAGGTGGCATTTGGTATGCTTGCCTTTACTGGTCAGTGCATTGAGGTGTCATGTTGCAGCTGTACAAGACATTGGTTAGGCCACTTTTGGAATACTGCTTTCAATTCTGGTCTCCCCGCTATAGGAAGAAGGCTGTGAAACTTGAAAGGATACAGAAAAGATTTACAAGGACTTTGCTAGGGTTGGAGGGTTTCAGCTATATGACGAGGCTGAATAGGCTGGGGCTAATTTCCCTGCAGCGTCGGAGGTTGAAGGGTGACCTTGTAGAGGTTGAGAAAGTCATGAGGGACACAGATAGGGTAAATCGACAGAGTCATTTCCCCAGGGTGGGGGGGAGTCCAAAACTAGAGGCCATAGGTTTAAGATCAGAGGGGAAAGATTTAAAAAGGGACCTAAGGGGCTACTTTTTCCACAGAGAGGGTGGTGCATGTATGGAATGAGCTGCCACAGCAAGTGGTGATGGCAGGTACAATTACAGCATTCAAAAGGCATCTGAATGGATACATGAATAGGAAGGGTTTAGAGGAATATGGGACTAGATATACTTTGGATATCTGGTTGGTATGAACAAGTTGGACTGAAGGGTCTGTTCATGTGCTGTACACCTCTATGACTTGAGAACAGGAATAAACACTAACCTTTGCACTTTTATCAGCCGAAGCAGAAGCAATTCTACTGCCATTGGGTGCTGCATCACACGACAGAACTGCTGCTCCCATATGACAACTATAGTCCTTCAACAATTTGCCAGAGTTGTAATCCCATACCTAAATGTTAAAAAGTAATTTAGTGCTGATGTAACATTGAAAGAAAACAAAATGTTTACAAGAAGATTTTGTGTTGCAATGAAAATTAGAAAACATTCCGTACCAGATCTACATTAACCAAGTTTTCACTTTGAGTTTCATGGGAATAATCATAAACATTCTCCATTTACGTTGGCTACCTCAAACTAGATTTAATTGTCAGTCAGTGCTGCTCAACAACACCTTAAACTGGTGCAAGCCAATGTGACTATACAATAAAACTTCACGAGTCCCAAATCAGCATCTCCAAGTGAACAGTTTGTCTGTAACCGTTATTGCAATACTATACACAAATATTGTGCCATTTTGTTAACTTGTGAAAAGGTCACAAGCAACAGACGATTAGTTAGTTTACTTTAAGCATCTTCATAAATAAGATTCAGATGATAAAGGCCATAAGTCAATCTCACTGAGAATTTGAAACTTCATATTATTTATAATATATGGTTGAAGGTGTGGGGGTAGTTATTTAGCTCAGTTGGCTGGACAGTTGCACACTAACACAGATTGTCTCCAACAGCCTGGGTTCAATTCCTGCTCCGGCTGAGGTGTCCATGAAGCACTCTCCTTCTCAAACATTTCCCTCGCCCAAGGCGTGGTGACTCTCAGGTTAAACCATCACCAATCTGAGACAGCAGCTTATGGTCTGGTAAGACAATGACGACTTTAAAATTATTATATAGTCTGTTCAGTCCATAGTTTCACTGTATCAAGCATATATACTTCTATAAAAACCAAAAGAACTGCGGATGCTGTAAATCAGGAACAAAAGCAAAGTTGCTGGAAAAGCTCAGCAGGTCTGGCAGCATCTGTGAAAGAGCAAACAGAGTTAACGTTTCAGGTTCGGTGACCCTTCCTCAGTTCTGAGTGCACACATGCTTTGTTAAAGGCAGAACTCAGAAAATTCCTGTCCCATGTTGCCTTCCTCCTCCATTTGCCATTCTACACTAGTAAGTTGCTTGAAGATAATCAGCATTCACATAAAAGGAAGAGAATGAAGTTATAGCACTTATGTAATTGATATCCAATAAACTCAGCAAGTTACAGGTTGTTGAAGTCAAGTACATGTGAATTTTAAAGTGGTTTAAATTTTCATTACCGCCAAACTCTCCAACACTGAAAATTAACTTTTACAAATGTAGAGTCTTATTGCTTCAGATTTAAGTCTTCTTTAAATGTTTTAAATTTAAATTTAAACATTTTATATTTTAATTTTACTTCTCTCTCTCTTGATTTAGCTTTCTGTTCCCGACTTGACATTGAATTAAATATTCTAAATTGTGCCTCCTAGTTTAACTCTTAATATCACTATATCTCAGTGAGATTTCTTCAATCTGATGAATTAAGGAGACACAGTTTCCGCAGATCCCCGATTCCATCTGGATGGCTTTCTATTGTGACTTTCTATCTACAGCAAGTTGCAGTGGCAAAGTCCATGGAAATTTTGTATATGTAACAAATATCTGGAATTGTTGATCGCCACTGACCACAAAATCCAGGCCAATCTATAGGTGACATATTCTTCAAACTCAGGGGGTGCCAATCAAAATTCCGATGATTCCAATACGGGGGACAAGAATACAGGCATACAAAAACCTTCACATTTACTGTGGCTTTCTTTGATCATATTCAGTGTTTTCCAAGTAGCACAGTTCACAAATGCAATACCTCTATACTTGCTCTCTGAAATATGGAAATCATGATGAACCAATTGAAATTCTGAACATTTCTCAATTTGTTAAAAGTTTTAAATGTCAATTTACTGAAGTTAAGCATTTTTCAAATGAATATTTCAGCATGCATCAAGTATTTATTTCACACTATATCAGTATTTGCTTATAAAAGCCTCCAGGTTTACTGACAACATTCAGTATTGCATGTTTTTTGAGCTATGGTTTCCTAAGTGCTGAATAGATATGGTTTCCTGTCTACTTTATTTCAACAATGGATAAAGTTAGGTAATCTTGTATATTTGCAAAGGAGTTTGTAATTATAGTTTTATTAATCAAAGCTGCTGAGGTTTTTAATAGAGTTAATAAGGTGTAGAGCTGGATGAACACAGCAGACCAAGAAGCGTCAGAGGAGAAGGAAGACTGATGTTTTGGGCCTAGACCCTCCTTCAGAAGGGTCTGAAATAAATAGGGAGAGGGGGAGGTGGATAGAAGATGGATAGAGAAGAAGATAGGTGGAAAGGAGACAGACAGGTCAAAGAGGCAGGGATGGAGCCAGTAAAGGTGAGTGTAGGTGGGTAGTTAGAGAGGAGTTAGGTCAGTCCAGGGAGGACGGACAGGTCAATGAGGTCAGTAGGTAGGAGATGGGGGTGGGGCTTGAGGTGGGAGGAGGATATAGGTGGGAGAAAGGACAGGTTAGGGAGGCAGGGATGAACTGGGCTAGTTTTGGGATGCGGTAGGGGGAGGGGAGAGATTTTGAAGTCCACATTGATACCATTGGACTGTAGGGTTCCCACGCGGAATATATAGCCTACTAGTGTTTCATGCTGTGTAAGTTCTGAATAGAATTTTGTCCAAAACATCAGAATGGTGTTGTCAGTTAGTTCTTCTCACTAACATGCATTATGCATGCTTTGTGTGATCTAGCATAGGGTCCCTTGTCAATCATGAAATAAGCAGAGGCAATAATTAAAAATGAGAATACTCTTGGTTCACCATCACATTTTGAAGAGCAACTAGAGATGGGCAATAAACATTAGCCCAGCTAGCATTGCCCACTTGCCATGAACAAATTTAAAAAACAAACTAAACAGGCAGGCCCTTATACTATGCAAACACTAGCAATTCACACACCATTTAAATTATAATTTCTGTCCAAGAAATTTTATTTTTCTCTCCCTCTTGTTCCTCCAGGCTATACATTAAACAATCTTCATTCAGGCTTTGACTGCTGCTACAAGGTTGACCAAAATGTCCTGGATAACTTACTTCCCAGTTCATTAACCGAAGCCTTAAATCATCTGGAAAGAGTACAAAGATAAAGTCCTGCAATTAAAATGCAATTTTAAGTCGCCATTACATTTTGCTATAAATGACCTGTTTTGGTACTATGAGTTACATTCAGAGTCTGCAAATGTGGAGGTCCCAATCTCAGTCGTGTTGTTATAGATTGAAAACAAGTAAAGTTCCACCAAAGGAAAATATTGAAGGAATGCTTGAATTCTTTCACATGGATCCTCAGAGCACCATGCTAAAGAACTGCAGCAAACTGATCTGCCTTCTTCCTTAATCAGAGTTACAGAATGGGTTAGAAGAACTAATATGGAAAGGAATAAAAGGAAGTTTGTTACCTTCAAAAACTGTTCAGCAATCAGTAACAGACTTTACCCACAGGACAACAAAATTGCTTCTAAGAAATGAAATCAACTGCATGAAATACACTGTACAAAACCTATGAGCACAAAATTATCATGAAGGAGTAATAATGATTTTATACCAATGCTTGGAGTATAAAAGTAGAACCATAAATCTATGCATGGTTCAACAAAACAAAATTCTGGTTAAACCAAGATCCTCAATTGTGAAATACTGTATGCAGGCACCATAAACCAGATAAAGGACATAAAATATGGTTGACAGCACATATCACATCCACACAGAGAACTAAATGGATACTGTTATATACAGCTTAGGCAAGGGTAGTTTTTGAAGAGCAAGGCCATGTGAAAAAGATATTATTTATTATGAATTATTGAGTACTATTTAAACTTCCTAGTTAGGAAAACAGCAGAAGAACAAAAAAAGTAAAACTGTTTCCTTTCTCAGTTTGAACAGCTAATTGATAGTAGTGATCCTATTGTGGTACACAAGATGAAGAGGTGGTTTTGATTAAGTGATCGTATCACTGGAATGAAATGTTCATGAAGGATGGTAAAAAAAAATCCCAAAAATATCACTAAATGTTTATTAACTGGGTTGCATTAATGATTAGGATAACCACAGTATAAAACAGGAACCGATTCAAGAAATGTTACTGGGACTACAATCAAAATCCATTCTACCCGGATTAACAATGTAAATCATCAAGGTGTCAAAGCATATTTTACTGGTAAAGAAGGCAGTCTACACAACGTACTGAGAAACTGGCATTTAAGAGAATCAAGTGATAAAAGCAGACTAAAAATGTGAAAAAATGTCAGAGAAACTCACAGAAGCACTAAAAGGTTTTATTTAAATAAATATGCATACACAAAAGCTGGCGGGAAAAAAAACCAACACTGGTCCACTAAAGATGATCAAGTTGGTGTCAAAGAAACACAATAATTAAATAATAATTTCAATGGTGAGGAACAAGAAGTGGAAAATGGTTCCAGGTAGCTAAGAGGACCTGGACAATACAAAAGACATAGTCACACAATGTTTGATGCTTTTAAAAACTGGAAGTAATACTCCAGACAATGTACATTCATTAATCAAAATAACTGGGGACCGAAATTAATAAGATTGCTACATCTGAGAATGGCTCGAGAACTAGCAGTAGTCAACCGCTTATTCCTTATGAAAGAAATGATGAGACATACCCGAAAACTACATCAATGAATGTTAAACGCCTGCAGTACTATGTGTGCACGTGCTCCAAAGGCATGGTCACGTGCAAAACATTCAGTGCTAACATTCGTAAAACTCAGGCTCTTTGCTTTGAAGACAACATAATGGTTCCCAATTCATCACCTTCTTAAATAACAACATAATTCAGTTTTACAGCATACCTCTACTTTCATTAAGAGAAACATATCCATTTCACAATTCTTTTACCAGAGCTGCACGGACTCTACTGAGGAACTTGTCAGCTGTTGATTTTTTTAATTCTTGTCTATGCTACAAATCCAAATGATTAAGGCAATCTACCCTTTGAATTCTGGGAGTTCTTGAATGGACTCAAAATCATAGGATTGAAGTCTTTTCTCTCTCTCTGCATTCTCTATTGGTGCTCATGAAATAAGTTTGGCAGGGTGCAGTGCATTTGGGTCACCACACAAAACATTTAATATTTTGGTCCAATTGGCATATGCTTAAATACACCTCAACAATGAAAATTATGGAAACATGATAAAAGATAACATTGGAGCAATTACTGATTTTCTTCTGAGCAGTCTTATGCTTTATGGTTACAGCAAGAGTAAAGAGTATGGATAAGTTGCACTTAATAATGAAATGTTCAAAGCTAATACCTGGTGACAAAGCAGAAAGAACAAAGTTCTCCAGAATGACTGTCAATTATATATACATAAACAAATCAAAATAAGTAGCACAAATAAAAAACTAAATTACTTCTCCCTACAACCATTATAATTTTATGAAGAAAAACATATATTGGTTTTACATATTTGAAGTCCAATCAAAATTACTTTTTTTAAAAAAACTAGTTATTCCTTACCTTCACAGTCCCATCAAAAGACCAGGACAGAAGTTGTGGTTCTTTAAGCAGCTTAAAATTTTTCACTTGTTCAGTGTGCCCTGCAAGGACTTTGCACTCCTCTGTGCGCCAATTCCATACCTACATTTAGAAATAGAGATTAAACATGAAACCTTTCAACATGGTTCATGGTTCAACAGATGAAGGGTCTAGGCCCGAAACGTCAGCTTTTGTGCTCCTGAGATGCTGCTGGGCCTGCTGTGTTCATCCAGCCTCACATTTTATTACCTTTCAACATAACTTCACTTTAAGGCATTCAATGTTCTCCACTTACATGGGAAAGACAGTCTTCACAACTGATCATATTTAGACTCTTCCCCAAATCAATTTTTATATTCATGGCTACTTTCAAAATGGCTTTTGAACAACTAAAGTTAATGACACCATTATGTTAGGGTGAATCCTGATAGTCTTTTCCAATTGTATTCTCCCTATTTCTCATCCAATGTTATGTAGTGGTGCACTGTGCAGAGAGAAAAAAAAACTTACTAACTTTTTCCCCACAGCCAATAATAATGAAATCTACTGCTAGGGAACTTCTGTACTTGTGAATCCCTTTTGAAACTGTGTTCTCACCTCAGGGCACCAATGCGCACACACTGTCAAACACGGATAATTCATGATCTTAGCTTACTTAGGGCTTGAAAAGAATACAATTAGGTGCTACATAAATGTGATTTGCTTCTTCTTCCTCTATTTGAACCTCAGTAGATTCAGATGACCTTTCCTCATGTAAAAGATCAAATTTTTGACTGTTTTGATCACTTCTATTAAGTGTAGCAATGAAATTATCATCACTTACTGAACTGACACCGGTCAAGATTTTGTAATAGGAATTACAGTGAAATCTTTAGTGCGCACTGTCATTTTTCTTCTAAAACTGAGAGTAACTTTTGCAGTCCACAGAGATGGTGGGAACTGCTGATGCTGGAGTGTGAGATAACAAGGTATACAGCTGGATGGACACAGCAGGCCAGGGCGCATTAGTGGAGTGGGAAAGCTAACGTTTCAGGTCTGGACCCTGATTCAGAAATCAGATTTCTGAAGAAGGGTCCAGAGCCAAAACGTCAGCTTTCCTGCTCCTCTGATGCTGCCTGGCCTGCTGCGTTCATTCAGCTCTATGCTATGTTATCTGGAGTCTACATATGTGGAAGCAAAAGTGGAAATCCAAAAGTTACTGTCAGTGATTCTACATTTCTCCCGGGCTGACCTTTGAATTTGCCCAGAAATTCAAACTAGAAATTACTGAACTGATGAGAACACTAATCATTGTAAAGCCCCTCAAAAAGATAAGTCTTGTTAAACAAGTGTTCTTAACAGCAGATAAAATTAACAATTACTGTTAAACCAGCTACAATGGAAATGAGTAATTTTCTTTAAGGCAATGTTTTCAAGTAAGAAATATCACATTTGCTGTTTGACAGAATATTTCAATCTGATTCAGTAGCTATTCTGTTTGGTACCATTATTGTTGTTTGGTACACAGAGTTACCCTTGGCTTGGTGTTAGACCCATACTGATGTGAGGACAGGGGCCACTGCTTTGTGGACAGCATTCTTCAATGTCAGTGGCGAGGGTCACTGTTTCAGTGCTGATATGAGATCAAGCATTAACTTATCCTGAATTATCCAAGATAAAGGTTCCTATTTTAAATTACATTTGCATTCAAAAACAATTAATCAAATAATAATTTTGAACAAAAAAGCACCTGAATGATTATGACATATAGCACTAATTTGCATTCTTTATTCTTCAGTGCTCTGACATTTATCTTCAACTTACTGTTGATTTTTTTTAGTCATTTACTTTTGGGACATGGGTATTGCTGGCTGGGTAAGCATTTATTGCCTGTCCCTGGTTGCCCTTGAAAAGGAAGGGGTGGGAGCTACTTTCTTGAACAGCTGCACTGCATTTGCTGTCAGTAGGGGGTTCTGGAATTTTGACCCAGCGACAGTGAAAGAAGTCAGGATGGTGAGTGACTTGGATGGGAAATTTCAGGTGGTGGTGTTCCCATGTATCTGCTGCCCTTGTCCTTCTAGATAGAAGTGGTTGTGGGTCTGGAAGATGCTGTCCAAGGATCTTTGGCAAATTTCTGCAGGGCAACTTGCAGATCGTACACACCGCTACTACTGAGCATCAATGGAGGGAGAGTGGATGCTTATGGAATCATTTCTGATGTCAGATACAGTTTTGTTCAAAAGGATTAAAGCAATAACTTTTATATAGTGAAACAGAAATATAAATTAAATTTACAATCAAATTTAATTGCTAAATTTGGTTGCACTAAAATAAAAAATAGCCTGCCTAGAGGGGTACAGTGCTTTGTTATAAAATCACTTTCCTTTTAATATTACTGTGATGCAGATTTGTTATATAGGCATGTCAGTCAAATTTATGTAAGCAATAAATTGCTGAGGGTGTCAACATCCAGTTTATTCATCCATACATGCATGCTGCCTACATTACACACAGTGAACACACGCACTGGGAAAATTCAGCTGTTATTGATAAAGAAATGTGATTGGATAAAAGCAGATCAAGAGTCCATTGCCAATTTATTCAGCTCTGCATTCACATTAACACCACTAATAAAGGCAATGTAGGTCAAACATGCCCTTCAGAATGTTTCTATCTGTAAACAACACCTCGATTCTGGAATGAATCAGAACATCATTCATCATTATAAAATGTACCTGTGTATTAATAGATATAAAATATAAAAACAATAGTATTGATATTGCATAAAACTTTCAACTGTTTTGATTACTGCATAGTTTTAGGAACCCCATTATAGAAAGAACTTTAAAAGCAATAGAAATAGTGCTAATAGATTCTGATGTGACTAGAAACATAACCTTAAATCCAAATGACAAGTGAAGAGGTTAGGACTACTTTCTAGAAGATGAGACAGATGAGGCTGATCTGATTGTGCATCACCAGATCGTCTCACTGATTAGTGAAGTGAAAGGTATAAAACTCAAGGCAATCACAAAAAAGGGAAGCAGCAAAAGGGGAGGGACTGTGGCAATGTCACTGGACTAGTTTTCCAGGACCCTATTCTAATGCTAAAAAACATGAGTTCACATCCCATTATAGCAGCTGGTAGATTTAAGTCCAATTAAAATATTTGGAATTAATTACAGTAGTAGTGACTACGAAACCATTGTCTTTGCTGTAAAAGCCCATTTGACTTACCAATGTCCTTACTGTTGACATCCTGCCAGCGGTATGGTCTAGCCTACATGCAACTTCAGAACCATAGCAGTGTGGTTGACATGTAACCACCCTCAGAAATGGTTAAGAAAGAGACAGCCATATTACGTGAAAGAACAAAGGAAATTAATGTTTCAATTGGCCAAGGTCAGAATTTGCCATTGTCTGTCACAAAACTTCTACTGAAGCAGAATTCATAAAAGTGTTTAAAAGGGAATTAAATGATCATGTGAAAAGTAATGGTTTTGGTAAGTTAAAGCTTTGGATTAGGCTAACTGGTTCAGGTACAGCTAAATAACCTGTTTAAAATCGTTTGCTTCAACTGCTTGCTCCTATTTACAATTAGCAGCATTTCCATTTAAACAGATACCTCTAAATTATGGCAACATTAATAGATCATTTATATTGCTGATTCAAAGGGATGTAAAATCTTCAGATTTAAAATTTATGCTGAATTCAAGGAAAATCACAAAATTCATTTGAAATGGAACCTCTCACATTAAACAAGACAACTGTCATCAAGGTTCATCTATTTGTATAGTGATTTACATTAAATGCAGTATATATACTGTGAACACCAAATTCATTGTTTGTTAAGGTAAAGATTCAGGTTGTATTAATTCTGTTGTAGAACAAATTTAAGACGATTATAGAGCCATCAAATAAACAAAATCAGCAGGACTTCACTTGTGTGCTTTAGTTTCAATTTCATTTTTATAGTGAATTGCCAAATTGGAATTGCAGGGCAAACTGCAAGATTGATAGACATTACAGAGAAAACCTTAAGCAAAGATTAAGATATTAAAGATGGAAGAAAATAAAAGGACAGAAACAAAAAGTAAACAGATTTGCATTAACAATACATTTTTTCAACAGCTTTAAAGTATCATCAGTGTTGCATGCCATGCATATGTTTCTGAATCTCCCCATAAAATTAACAAATACAAAATGTGACTGGACAATTTCCACTGGTGCTCTACATTGTACACAGTTGGGCCCTCTGCTGTTATAATGCAGAGGTTGACGCTCGCGCCCACCCCCGCCCGCAACTTCTGAGAACTAAAACCAAAATACCCAAAGAAGTGCAACTTGCCCCATAATCTGTAAAAGGAGAGAAAAGTGGTGTAACCTGCCTTTCAGCAATTCCTAGCGGTTAAATAAACTAAACCCTGACACTCACTTTAAAATCAACAAGTAACAATTTATTTATCTAACTCTAACAGTGAACAAATTAACTAAATTATTAACAAACCGAATAAATCCCTTCTAACTGACTATCCTTGAATAAAGCAAGACTCTAATGGTATGCTGTTCCAATAAATACAAGTCCACTTATATAAAATAAAGAGTCCCAACATTACAACCAGGTTACATGTCTTCTAGAATGTTCTGTGCCTTCTCCGTCAATTTTTCTGTCAGGAATATTAACTACTTGTGCCATTGGTACCGCTGTTATTTAGATGGTGCTTTCCCTAAGACATATAGGACGGTGGTTCAGCCAGTCATTCTCTCTCAAGAGCTGAGGGCCATTACCTCTGGTGGATGGCAGCTAGCTCTGGAGCTTTGACCAACTGCCTCTGCTTTTATACCTTTGATGATATATCAGTATTTCTTAAAACAGGTTTGGTCCTATGTTGTCAAAACCATCAGACTGAAATTTAATAGGTTTTTGGTATTGAAGTAGCTGGTTCAAACTGATTGGCTAAATTCAAAAGCCTGCTGTCTTGATAAAAACTGTTGCCTGGCCTAACTGTATGACTTTTCGATACAAATGTTTCAATTTGGTGCCCTCTGTGTACTTGCAAACTTTCAAGCTGCTGTTCACTGACATCCATTTCAAATCTCTAAACACAGAAAAAGCTTTTAAAGGGACCACACAATGCTTTCCCACACCCTCCCACCCAACCTAGCATTTTACAAACAGCAAATTCTAACTTGCAGCCTTCCAATCCACAAGTACTCTACCCAACTTTGCAACAATGTGGCTCTTGTGGTCGACTGCTAATTCTTCTACCTTGAGCCAGAGAAACCCTAGGTTCAAGTCGCATCTGCTCCAGAGGTGTGAAGTAACTTCTCTAAGCAGATTGATTAGAAAATGTCTGCAATGAGGGAACAATGTAAGACACTGGGTCAGCCACAATCGGAGTTCTGTGTACGGTTCTGGTCACTGCACAACTGGGCTTTTGGGTTCAGTTTTGGTCACTGTAATTTTTAAAAAAATCATTCATGGATATGAAGGAGCTATCAAAAATCATCAATGACCTTCTCTCCATCATAAGGTCAGAAGTAGGGATGTTTATTGATGATTGCATAATGATTACCACTGTTCGCAATTCCTCAAATATTGAAAAATGTGAAAACTTAACAAGACCTGAACAATATCAAGTTTAGGCTGATAAGTAGCAAATAACATTTCAGCCATACTAGTGTCAAGCAATAACCATCTCCAACAACAGAGAATCGAACTATTGCCCTTTGTCATTTAATGGCTACACCATTGTTGAAACTCTCATGATCAACATCCTGAGGTTTGCCATTGATAAGGAACTGATCTGGATTCACCATATCAATACAGTGGCTGCAACAGCATGTCAGAGTTTAGGAATTCTGCAGTGAGTAACTCACCTCCTACCTTTCCAAAGCCTGCCCACAATATACAAGGCACCAGTCAGAGGTTTGATGGGATATACCCTATTTGCCTGGACTGGTGCAGCTCCAACAACCCTTAAGAAGCTTGACATGACCTAGGGCAAAGTGGTCTGCTTGAGTGGCATCACATTCACAAACGTCTCCTTTATGCACCACCAATGTTCAATAGCAGCAGTGTGTACCATCTAGAAGATTCACTGCAGAAATCTACCAAGGCTCCTCAGCTATCACCTCCAAACCAAGTACCACTATTCTCTCGATGGAAAGGGTCGTTCATACACGAGAACACCACAACCTGAAAATTTCCTCTTTGAGCCATTCATCATTCTGATATGAAATATAACTCCATTCCTTTAGTGCTGTTGGGTCAAAATCCTGGAATTTGCTCCCTAACACTACTATGGGTGGATCTATACCAAGCAGGCTACAGTAGTTCAGGAAGGTGACTCACCACCACCTTCAGAAGGGAAACTAGGCTGGGCAATAAGTGCTGGCCACATGCCATGAATGAAGAAAACAAGAAGCTCTGTAACCTACAAGGTTCTAGTAAATGAGATTAGAATGAACAATTCTGTTTATTCATTTGGCGCAGACATGGTAGATTGAAAGATCTCTTTCTGAACTGTATTCTTTTCTAGGGTTAGTTCATGTAGTAAGCCATTAACTACAACAACATGTTAAATAATCTTATAGGATTAACTACATATTTCAAAGTTTATTGAAGAAAATTTTTGAGGGTTTAAATTGCTTTCCTTTAATTTATATGCTCTCATTTTTGTGCTTTTGCATAATTTTGCATGATTATCCCAATTCTTTCTAGGGAGCGAGATAATGAAAAATAAGAGAGCCTGTCTGCCAGTCAAAGAGAAGGAGCCTGGAAAATTGGTTCTGGCAAGGTTGACAGAAAGTGTCATTAGTGACCTTATTATTGAAAGTCAGTTCAGAAGTTCACAAGAGACCAACGGACCAGACTGTCACCTTTTCTTGGGCATTATGACTTGGTGAAATGGGAGCAGTGAGCCCATTGGAAGCTGGCAGTGACTTCAGATTGTATCGACAACAGTGTAATTTTTCAGAAATTATGCCATAAATTATATGTACTATGCAGAGTTACGGACTGCATCAAGACACTAATAAGAGTTATCTTCTCTATTGATTAGCCAATGTGATGTTAGTTTGCTACAGCCGAATCCTAAAATCTTGTGTGATTCAAATTGATCAATGGGTGCAAAATCTTCTCAAAAGTTTTTGATCTCTGTGGGAATCATACCAAAACAGACGCCGACTTAAAATGGGAAAACATAATACAATCTAATGATTTCTTGATCACAACTGTAGCACTGAGAGGCCAAAAAAAATTGGGAAGAATATGTCAATAGGCAGATGAAATGATGTTTTCCGAGAACTAGGGATTGAGTTCCTGCCTACAGTGTGTAGATATGCACTCTGTAACAGGAGCCTCTCAAATTCTCAATGCTCTGCTCTCAAAAACATTGAACAAAACACTAGAATATCTAATTTTTTACCTTATTGACTTTTTGACTGAATGCATTCTTTGGTAACGCTTGATTCCTGATGGACAAAATTTGGATTACATTGCCTGCCAAATATTCACCGAGCTAACTTTAAAAGATATTTGTTTTTACTGCGCATATGAACTTTCAAAGATATTTGATAAAGTGGCATACAATAGACCATGTTAGCTAAATCAAAATCAATGGAATAAAAGATGACGCAAAAATGTTTATAAAGGTATCTGAGCGACACTCACAGATTTGTTTTCTGGACTGGGGGAAAGTACATTTCAGGATTGTCCAAGGTTTAATACAACAAGACTGGTTTTCTTGGTTCCAGATAGTAGACTGGTCAACCAAGTTAGATCACATGGAATACAGGGAGAACCAGCCATTTGGATACAAAATTGCTTAGAAAGTAGGAGACAGCGGGTGATGGTGGAGGGATACATTTCAGACTGGAGGCTTGTGACCAGCAGTGTGCCACAGTGATCGGTGCTGCGTTCACTGCTTTTTGTCATCTATATAAATGTTTGGATGTGAATATTGGAGGTATGGTTTGTAAATTTGCAGATGTAGTGGGCAGCAAAGAACGTTACCTCAGAGTACAACAGCACCCTGATCAGATGGGCTGATGATCCAAGGACTGGCAAATGGAGTTTAATTTAGATAAATGTGAGGTGCTATGTTTTGGTAGAGGAAGTCAGGGCAGGACTTAAACACTTAATGGAAAGGTCTGGGAGACTGTTGACGAACAAAGAGACCTTGGAGTACAGGTTCATAGTTCCTTGGAAATGGAATTGCAGGTGGATAAGATGGTGAAGATGGTATTTGGTATGCTTGCCTTTGTTGGTCAGCGCATTGAGAATAGGAGTTGGGACATCATGTTTCGGCAATCCAGAACATTGGTTAGACCACTTCTAGAATATTGCGTTCAATTCCAGTCTCCCTGCTATCGGAAAGATGTTGTTCAAGTTGAAAGTGTTCAGAAATGATTTGCAAGAATGTTGTCAGGGTTGGAGGGTTTGAACTATAGGAGAGGCTGAGTAGGCTGGGGATATTTTCTTTGAAGCGTCAGAGATTGAAGGGTGACCTTATAGAGGTTTCTAACATCATGAGGGGCATGGATAGGGTGAATAGTCAAGGTCTTTTCTCCAGAGTAGGGGAGTCCAAAACTAGAGGGGCACAGGTTTAAGGCAAGAAGGGAAATATTTAAAAGGGACTTAAGGGGCAACTTTTTCAACAAAGTGTGGTACATGAATGGAATGAGCTGCCAGAGGAAGTGGTGGAGGCTGGTACAATTACAATATTTGAAAGGCATCTGATTGGGTATATGAATAGCATGAGTTGGACCAAAGGGTCTGTGTTTCTATGCTGTACATCTCTATGACTCTATACATACTACGATGATATTGGTAAAATAGGGACTGTCAATTTTCTACTTCAATCATCTGAATTCAATACTTGGGATCTTGATGGACTAAAATAGTTTTCAAAAAAAGAGAAAAACAACTTAAGATGGCCACAGGAACCAGCAGACCACAGGTTCAGCCAACTTATGAAACCATCGATAGACAAAACCAGTATTAGCAAAAAAATAACATTTTCATCAAAGGATATTGAAACTCAAATCTCAACACATGAATGAAGAATGATCTTAGCAAATTTGCAGAGAGGAATCACTTAGCTGCCTTCACAATCTTTGCTTCTATTCATAACACCCATGCTTTTCTTCTCTGTCTGTGACCATAGGGAGGGGTTTATAAGAGGATTTGAGTTTTAATTAATAGATTATACACCAATGGTTCGTCACTCTTTACCTGTAGCTTGAGACTACTTACTTGTAATAAATAGTCATTTTTGATAAGTAGAGAAACCTAGTTATGATTTCTGATGAAAGGTCTAGGCCTGAAAAATCAGCTTTTGTGCTCCTGAGATGCTGCTTGGCCTGCTGTGTTCATCCAGCTCCACACTTTGTTATCTTAGATTCTCCAGCATCTGCAGTTCCCATTATCTATGATTTCTGTCAACCTGGTTTTAAATGACAGGTAAACTGGAAAATTCTTTATAATCTTTTAAAAAAGTTTTAACTTCTGTGACAACTCTAGAAATAATTGGGCTTGATTTCCAGCACACTAGCCAGGCGAGGTCTGCCATATTGGAGATGCTAGGTAGTCATCTGCAAATTATCCAACTTGGAAAAATAATAAAATCAGACAGAAGAATACACAAATGAATTGTATATTAGGCACATGCTTTGGTAGAGCAATAGAAGAAGTGAAAGAGATTTGTAACAGCAGAACAGGAAGATTGTCTCCCTGGTTTCTCTCAAACAGAAATCAAACTTAAGAAACATCCATTGTAATATAATAAAATGTGAGGCTGGATGAACACAGCAGGCCAAGCACATCCATTCACTTGAGGCCATCTGCAATATTCACTACTGTCCAGGATGCAAAGCATTAAATCCACAACTAACTGTAGTCTCAGGTTAAAGGTCTCAAGGTAAAGGTCTTGGACATTCTTATTTGAAAGCCAGAGAGAATTTAAAGAAAAACAAGAATTCAGATTGCTGGATATCTAAAACAATTCAAAAATATCAAATAAGTCAAGAGACCAAAGTTACAGCCAGAAAGTAATCAGTCATTTTGTACACATTGGAAAGAATTTCACAATGTGATTAGACTAAAATAGCAACTTAACAATTTTAAATTTAGCTTGTTAATGAAAGAAACTGAACTGACCACACAGAAAGCAGTAACAGTGGAAACAGTTAGCAGCAACTTCTAAATACAATCAATTTTTATTGGGAAAAAGCATTATGTAACACTCTTGTTTTGCTGTTCTTCTGAAGCTTCAGGCATGGAGTCAGAATAGAATTTTTAACTCGTCAACCCATAATTATGTTGTAAACAGGGATTCAATTTTAGAAAGGATATCACATATGTTTACAAGTGTGCTTCCACTAAGCCTACAATGTTAGATGGTACTGCACCTAGAAGAATTGGAGATAAAGTCACAACACACAGCTGTAACTCCTTGATGGACATAATTTAAGAGTAACCGTTGAATAATTGAACAACTGATAAATTTATCTTTTATAGTGGAGGACCATGGCTAAATTTTCCTTCCTGGGATGAAGATTTTGCCTGTCTTTTTTTGTGGGAACATTCCCCAGCAAGAAAGAATTTAATTGTGCTCTAGCAAACACTTTTTGTTGATATATTTCAGGAAAGAGAAATGTCCAAATGCAGGTTATCAACTATCTGAATCTAGTTGATGTACAATGGTTCAAGGGTCTCTGCTGATATACAAGTGTAAGAGAATTTGAATCGAACACTGAAAATTTTATTGAGTTATAGCAAACCTGTATATACTCAATGTTTCAAATAAATAAATGAAATACCTGGCGTTCCCCTAAGAAATTGGTGATTTTCAACAAATCTTTGATTAGGTTTCTCTCTAGAAATGGAGATAGAGAATTCAAAGCCTTCTTAGGGTTCGAGAAGACTGTCTGTATTATTCATTATACTCTGATATGCCAGAATTGAGGTAGTTCCTACAAAACACCACGTACCAATTTGCTTACTGCCGATGGCCCATTATCCAACTTGCAATCATGAAGTTTTAGTCAAATAGGCGTGAATCACACATCCTGCACAGCTGCTTGTTTGTTAAGTTTATGCACTAATAACTTGCTCTTTCCCTGGATATTTAAATGTTGCATCCTAGCTACAATACATATCCATATTTCCTTCACAGATTAAAAACAAAAGCATCCCTTAATCTGATAAATGTGACTATGAACAGTTTATCTTACACAAGTGGAGGGGCAGTTGACTTATTGCAGATACTTTACTGAAGATGCACCACTTCCTGAATTTAGGTAAGGTTAAATTGTGAACATATCAGGATGGCATCATTAAGAACACAAACATCTGTCTTTATGTTCACCAAGTTGATCAGTGTTGAAGATCTTGAGTTCTGCACTGTCAAAAATATCCACTTTCAATGTCTACTTCCTGATTTTCCAGAATCTAAAATAGAAATGTTTATGTCCTCAAATAGTTCAAGGATCAAATACATGGCTATTTTATGGAGTTGGCATCAGCAATTCTGTCTTATGAAATAATTATATGCTGCAAAAATTGGAATTTGATGTGCGATTTTCCAATATTCCTAGCAATGGAACTTCTAACATACATTAGAATTTTCAAACCTGCTCCTAACAGAGCTAAATTAAATCCCTATGTGGGGCTATTTTCTACTGTTCAAGAAGACAATGAACAATAGTTTATGGATGGGCCATGAACTCAATTTTGTATTGATTTTTCTTTACATAAAAAACAATCTTTCCATTTGGCTGCTGTCTTTCTTGTTAGATATCCTGTCTGAACACAGTCCAACTGAAGCTTCAAATTTCTGAACAATGATCAATGACACACTCTGACAAGCCAGCATGGTATTCTAGATGCTCAGTTAGTTGATTGATCACAGTTAAGGGAATCAACCTGATTGTGAAATATACTTTTCCACATCTTTGCATTATGTGCACTGTAACCTCTCCAATCCAGAATGCTTGGGACCAATTAATTTCTGAACTTTGGAATGTTCTGGGTTATAGAACAAAGTTAAAATGTTTAGTCACAATTTGTAAGCTGGAAAACATAACAGATATAAATAGTTATCTGAAGCGTAAATCAATATAAGGCAGTTTTGAAATAAAATTTCACTTGTGCAAATGTCATAGCTTCCATGTTTCTGCCCAAAAAGTATAACACTGAAGTAACATGAGGTAACGGGAACTGCAGATGCTGGAGAGTTCCAAGATAATAAAATGTGAGGCTGGATGAACACAGCAGGCCAAGCAGCATCTCAGGAGCACAAAAGCTGATGTCTCTGGCCTAGACCCTTCTTCATTTCTGTTGTTTCCTGTAGAGCTAAGGAAGATGAGGTGGGTTTTAATTGGTGGGTATAAAATTCCGAGTGTCTAGGCAGAGTGGTTAGAAGGGACCTTTATCTTTAGTAGGGATGTCAATAATCAGAGGATATTAAAGATTAAAGTGGAAAAGGCTTTGAGTTGAGAGGAAATGTCTCCACTCACAGGGTGGTCAGGCCAGGAACACCACTTGAAACAGTAGTATAGGCAGAAAACTCCCATCTCATTTTTAAAAAATTCCTGGCTATGTAATTGAAATGGCATAACCTCTGGGGCTGTGAACCAAAAGCTGAAAAGTGGGATTAGGTTGGATAACTCTTTTTGGGCTGGTATAGGTGCAGTCATTCGAATGGGTTGCCTCTTGTCCCGTTAATTTTCTGTGTTTCTTAAAAATGCATTACTTGTCAGTCGAGTACTTGGTCCATACTAATTTTTCTACGAATGTCACGCTTACTGTATTTGGCATTACTATTGTGACACAATGTCACATTTGAATCTCTGCACTTCTAATTCTCGATGGAACTTAAATTCTAACAGCAGTTATCTGTCTACCTTAGAGTCGCTAAAACAGTCAGGAAAATGTGGTTAATCCTTCTGATGGGCGAAGGCCCAAAAGATCTATTGATATTATCTATACTGTACTTTAAAATATGCAACCAAAGTTCATATCATTCTTAACTTTCCATGTAAAACAGATTCGACTCAGGTATTTGTCTGCTGCAATGTGCTCAGTTCATGTTCTCCAAAGATTTCAGACAGCAGGCCCAGAGGATTTTGAAGCAAGTGAACTGACAACTGTAAAGAGCTCCTCAGAATCAAGTGGGTGACTTTTGCATGCATTGTGTTAACTAGAGCCAAAATTCCATTTTCAATATTTTCCCAAAGTACAGATGAGGAAGATTATTTAGCTTGTCTAATTCATTTTGTGAATTCCTCACCACAGCATGGAATGGACTGCTGAATAATTTCCAAGTTTTTACCTCTGTTACAGTTCCCACAATCTAATTCTACTATGTGTGAGGAAGAGTTTGTTGGTATCAGATCTCAACTTATTTTTCAGACGATAGTAGGAGCTGCAGATGCTGGAGAATCTGAGATAACAAGGTGTAGAGCTGGATGAACACAGCAGGCCTAGCAGCATCAGAGGAGTGGGGAAGCTGATGTTCCGGGCCTAGACCCTTCTTCAGAAAAGTCTAGGCCCAAAACGTCAGTTTTCCTTCTCCTCTGATGCTGCTTGGCCTGTGGTGTTCATCCAACTCTACACCTTGTTATCTCTTACTTTTCAAAAGTGTTGAGAACAACATTAAGGTTTCCACAGTCAAGGTAAGGTGGTTATACTAAAAGTGTAAAGGCAATTTTGTTTTCTAGTTTAAAATAATACTAGAAGGTTCAAATAAGGCTAAAGTGTCAAAACTGGATTACATTTACAGAATATGATTAAAATTTTCAGAACAAAGCATTTCTTACCCTTATTGTGGAGTCATCAGAACTGGAAATGAGCATCGTACCATCAGATGTAAACTGACATTGTTGGACACACGCCGTGTGACCTGTCAATGTCTTTTGAATTTTGCCACTAGGAAGCTCCAGAACCTTAGAAGAAAATAGTAATCAATTATCACAACAGAAGAAAGAGTGAGAACCAGACAGAAATGGAATGAACACGCTAAGTAGTTGTTAACGATGAAGTTTTGCAGCAGAGTGTTAGTTAAATGAGGCATGGTAAAAGCTATGTGTATTCAAATCAAGAATTAATTCATAAGTAAACTTTGCTTGCTACAGTTAAGAAAGGCTGTGTTGCTGAGAGCCTGACTGCTTTCTATTTTAATTTTCCAATTATCTGCTCTGACCGTTTTTACCAAAGCCACTGTAAAAGTGCTCTTTAAATACAAATTTTTTAAAAATTGTAAAAAAAAAAGCACATGCCTCTCTGAAGAAGGGTCTAGGCCCGAAACGTCAGCTTTTGTGCTCCTGAGATGCTGCTTGGCCTGCTGTGTTCATCCAGCCTCACATTTTATTATCTTGCTTTTCATAGTTACTTGCATTTACTTGGAAGGTCGCAATTTACATGTCAATCTACAGTTTCCAGTTGATACCACTTTGGAACAAATTTTCAATTTCTAAATGCCAACACAGTGATTTACTCACAAATTCAGGTAGTTCTGCTATAACGTGTGTTGCGTTAACGTGAATTAGTTGTAATGGGAGTGATGAATAGTGGATGCTGGTTGAATAAGAGGAACTTCTGCTGTACAGGTACTGCAATTTTCTATAGCAATTTCCCTATAATGCAACTTACTATGGTGATTTTCTATAACGCGAAGTCACACAAGAACAGAAATATCACGTTATTAGAGAACTTACCTGCATTGCAGCTTAAGTAACTATATTAGGAACAATTTTACCGACTATTTCCTTGCCAGTGTCAACAATACCTTGCCATGTCCTGTGGCCACAATATCACTGAGATTGCCATCACTAATTTCAGGAAAACTTCCCTTACCTGAACTGAAAACAAAAAAACTAAAAATCACAGCTGATCAGGCAGAATCGTTGGAGAGGGAGCAAGCTAATCATTCAAGTCGAGATGAAATCTTCATGACGGCAGCCTTCCTCAGCTGCCTGACCCACTGCGATTTCCAGCATTTGTTATTTTCAGTACAGATCCCAGTATGTGAAGTAATTTGCTCCTAAACTTCCCTTTCTTTTGACTTCTTGTTTGGTTACAACTCCTGTCACAAACTTCAGTTAATCCCTTCCTTGGCTGATTGGACGATCTGCAAAAATTCTTGCATTTTAGTTAGCATCGCAGTAACCTGGCTCCCTGAACTCAATGTCCAAAACAAAAAGTCAACATTCAAAATCCACATCTATTGCCATTTGAGCAGTCTTCTTTATTTGGCTTGTTACAGCCCAAATCCTCAATTCCTGTAGTTCTAAACTGCTGTTCTTTGCCCAAATCCCTTCATCCTTCATTTGGACATTATTTCTTAAACAGGTATAATTTAAACATGTTACTATTATAATAGCAGAACAGTTTCAAAATATATTGCAAAAAAAATCATGATATTACAGATAAATTACTTGGAAATTGAAAACTGGTTTAAGGGAATAATTCCTTTCCACAGAGTGAATCATCCCTCCCTGACAATAAAACCCCCACCGTACCCAACCAAGCTGTGGCAGTGGCACGTCTCTCATTTCACTGGACTCGTTTCAGACATTGCTTTGAGTCCGTCACCCCACTATTTCTTAATTGAAGTTCACATTATTTAGAATCATCAAAACCCTCATGATTCCAGGGCAGACACTGGGATATGAATTCAAAGGAAATATGGAATTAAAACACCAGTAACAGCCAAGAAACCATTAATGACTGTTGTAAATACCCATCTGGTTTACTAATATCCTTCAGGGAATGAAAGCTGCCACCCTCATCTAGTTTGCCCTACATGCGACTCCAGACCCATAGAAACGTTACTGACTCTTAAAATGCCCTCAGTAATGTAGACAAAATGTCCCAGCCAGCATTATCATCATCACTGGGTATGTCTTGTTGCACTGGCAGGACAGATGCTGCAGTGGCATAGTACTATACAGCCAGGAGGGAGTTGGCCTGGCGGTCCTCCACATCCACTCTCAACATCCCCAAGAAGTCTCATGGCATCAGGTCAAACATGGCGTGGGAACCTGCTGTTGAGTACACCCCAAGCCCAGGCTTCTACTCAGGTGAGGACTCTGTACTCTTCCGTGTTGAACATGACTTGGAGGGAACTCTGAGGTTAGCTAGGGTACAGAAGACACAGGGTAGGGGATTTCACTGTCCCCGACAAAGAACTCCTTTGTATCATGCCTACTGATTGAGCTGGTCAAGTCCTAGTGAATATTGCTGCAAGACTGGTTTGTGGTGGATGAGGGAACCAACAAAGGGGAGAAAAATACTTGACCTCATCCTCATTAATTTGTCTGGTGCACATCTATGTTCACGGTAGTATCAGTCAGTGTGATCACTACAAAGTCCTCGTGGAGACAATGTCGTGTCTTCACATTGAAGATACCTTCCATGTCTTGTGTAGTACTATCACCATGTTAAATGGGATAACTTCAAACAGATCTAAACTGAGCTTCCATGAAGTACTATGGGCCATCAGCAGCAGCAGAGCTGTACTCTAACACAACCTGTAACCTCACGGCTCAGTATATTCTTTAGTCTATCATTACCAAGAAGCCAGGGGAACAATACTGATTTAACGAAGAATGCAGGACGGGTTGCCAGGATCAGAAACAGACATTCCTGAAAAAAATGAGATGTCAACCCGGTGAAGCTAACAAAACAGGGCTACTTGCTGCCAAACAACATAAGCATCAAGTGATGGTTAGAGGGACATCAAACGGATCAGATCTAAGCTCCGCAGTGCTGTCACATCCAGGTATGATTGGTGATGGACAATTAAACAACTCACTGGAGAGATGGCTCCACAAATATTCCTATCCCTAATGATGGGGGAGCCCAGCATATCAATGCCGAAGGTAAGTTTGGAGCATTTGCAACAATCTTCAGTCAGAAGTAGATGATCCATCTCAGCCTCCTCTAGAGACCCTCAGTATCATAAATAACAGTTTTCACCCTATTTGATTCACTCCACGTGATATCAAGAAACAGTCTAAGGCACTGGACACTGCAAAAACTGTGGGCCTTGACAGCACTGCAACAGTGGTACCAAAATCCGTGCTCCAGAACTTTCTGCACCCCTAGCCAAGCAGTTTCAGTACAGCCACAACACTGGCATTGACAATGTGAAAACTGCCGAGGTATGTTCCTTACAATAAGCAGGACAAATCCAACCTAATCAATTACTGGCCTAACAGTTCCTTACAATTTAAACCTTGGAGCCCAAATATTATTCTGAAAAAGTTACACTGCACTCCACCAAAGCCCATATTGTCATCTTAATTTATGAAACTTAGAATAGACTACTGCAGTTGAGCTCTAACCAGAGCTTGGTATAATTGAAGCATGACTTCTAATCTCTTTTATTCATTGTAAAGCTTGGTGCCTGTTCCTTTACCTTTCTATCGGTCACACCAGATAATCCCCTATATTTACAGCTTTATGAAAATTGAACCTGTTGTTAAAGATGTGCACATATCTAAGTAATGAAAGAATGAGAAAACTGATTGTAGCCCTGCTTACTGCTAGAACAAAATGTTAGAGAATTGAAATGAATCATGTTGAAAAACTATTAACGAGTAACATTTTCCACAGTTGCATGCAGTTAAAGACAAGTAAAATTTGACAAGATATCTTCATATTAGCGTCAGAGAATTATCTGAAAAGATACAGAAAAAACATACTGACCATTGGAGACCAAACATGACATGTCATGTCTGTCTATAAATTCATTTTTACGCAATGCAAAGTAATCAATAATTTGCATAGTTATGTTAATTATTTTCAGGTAGTTTGGCAGGAAGTAAAATAAAATCTCTATGTTGAAGGGTATATTTACAAAGCAACAAACACATTTTTAGAAAATGGGGCTTTCTCAGACTGTATTTAATTTCCGATGTAAACAAATGAGTAACAAAATAAATTGATTTTCTCGCCAATAAAGTCATTAAACACTAATTCCAGTTACAATACAAATAGTTATGCTCATGTTATGGCTAGTTTTCCAATTCTGAAAGGTCAAAATTTGCATTGTTAATGTAAGATCTATTCTCCATGCCTCCAGTCACTAGAAACAACACCTAAATACTACTTTTGCTCATATCAGTTTTCATTATGCTATTTACCACTAATTTCCTGGAGAAAATATTTTATGGATAATCACCTGTTCTGGCAACTGAAGCCAAGAACAAATGACAGATGCTTTCATATACTCCTGTTGAATCTTACTACATTTCATAAGATCAACACAAAATCAACAACTTTCCCCAATAACGGAAATCCATGAATTCAAAAAGAACTTCCTTCAAAGAGAAACACTTGGCACTGGTTTGTAGCTCCCAGCACTCCAAAGAGAAGCCATGCGTGCTGTAAAACCTGAAAGCACCCAAATTCTATATCAGCATTTCAGAAGCATGTGGGTGGGAATTATTATGTCAAATTTAGCAATTTGTTATTCATTATTTGTTTAAAAAATATCCTTCCTTATTCTCATTAGGAGTAAACCGAGTAAATAGTATCAATTCTGCAGAGCAGCTTCACTTAGATGTAAGAATTTAGAATAATATTTGTTTATCCCAAACAACTGTGGTGTCATTCTCAGCAACACTCAAGCTCAGCATGAAAGGGGGAGCTTTAGGCTAGGTGTAATACATGCTTAAATTAGTCCTGCACCTTCAGTGTGCCATTTTCTAGCCCTACTGCTACCAACAGGCTCTGCTGGAAGTGCTGTCTCTTCCACCCAATGCTCTGCAGGATGAACTTGGCCGACATCATGCCTCCCTACAATTATAACATACAAGAAAAAGTAAAGCCATTAACATAAAATTCAACATTAAGCATTTATGTGTACGCAAACACACACACAGCTTAGCTATTGGACATTTACGCATTCAGAACATTACTCAAATTCAGGGCGATTTAATCAGACTAGTTCTACTGTAGAAATTAATTTTGAAAAGCCAAAAGCAAGCTTTTTTTGGTACTGGTTTATTTCTTCGTGTTTCTGACACCTATCTGCTTGCTGAGATGCTTCTGATCTTTGCAGCATGTTGCATATCCTGAACATACTCCAACCTATGCACAGTCACCATTTTCCCATCAATACGAAAATTTAATAGCTGAATTAAAAAGAATTATCAATCTTGGTTTAATAAAATTTTGATCAATTACAAGTTTAAAAATGTTTTTTCTTAACAACTCAATAGTTCAGAACTGTTCATGATAATCATTATTAATTTGAAACAAGGACGATCATGCAATACTGGAAATATTGTTCTATTTCAAGTAGTAGCTTCATTTTCGATGAGCTCTATAAATGTAGCGTTACAGCTTCAAATAGATTTTGAAGCCATGAACCCACATCAGAAACACATGCTGACACTCCTCAGGACATGGTGGTGTTGTGGCTTCCCAATGGTGAGAACTGCAAATTCAATGAGTGAAAATGCCCGAAATGCAAGTTACAATGAGTTCACAAAAAAAGCTGCATTTTGACTTGATTTGTTATTGTCACATGTACCTAGGTACAGTGAAAAGTTTTGGCTTTCATGCAGTACAGGCAGGTCACACCATACAAAGTACATAAGAGTAATAGAACAGAGCACAGAATACTAAGTTACAACTGCAGGGAAGGTGCACAAGGAACAAGGTCAGTACCAAATCTGAAGTTTGACAGGTCCATTCAGATCATAACTTACAAAGGATTTAGTTTCTAATGATTGCATTCTGCACATTATCTAGTCAAACTATACATTATTTTTACTTTGAGGAACTTGGTAACAGAATAAAAAGGTTTGTCGTAAGCCTGGAAGTAACAAACGTGGGAGAGAAACAACTTGTGACTGGGGCAACATTCAACGGGGTAAGTAAGTACTGGCAGTAAAAAAGAGTTGTGGGGAGAAAAGGCCAGGGTCTGGGAGATAAGGTCACTGCAAGTGGTTGGAGACAGGGACAAATCATCAATTTGCTGATGCTTAGGGGAGGCTGGTAGGTGGGAGCAGCCTTTTTGCAGAAGGAGCAAACTGCATGTCAGCTCCGGGGTGGGGGGGCAGGAGTGCAGTGGGGGGCTGAGGGGAGGGAATGAAGGCTGAAAGGAGACTGGGACAGATAGGGAATACACAATGGTGTGTGACTGAGGGGGTGAGGGAGCCTGTAAGGACAGGACAGGGAAAGGGAGGCTGCAAACAGAAAACAGTTTCAAACTTGTTAAAAAGGAATACTCAGCAATCATGGAGCTAGGAAAGCTTGATCTCTAGTTTAAAATTGTATATGTTCATTATATATAGGAGAAAAAATGAAGCTGATGCCATTGTAATGAACGCTTTAATTATTAAACCGACATGTGAGATCAAGGTCTGAAAATACAGTTTAAAAGGGCAGTGACTGCCTAGTTAAAATATCCCAGCTTTGCGCATATGTGAGCTCACCAACATGTAGAGAGTACGTTTGGCGTGATGACTATGTGTGCAGAACTGTGTCAGTTATTTCGAGGAAAAATAAACCATTGTTTCTAACTTATTTATGTAGCCTTGTGTCAATTTAAATATTGTGGTGTCTAGGTAATTAATGGTTTCCTGTGTCTTCTGGCTTTAGAGGGTTGACAATTATGAAGGGTACTGACAATTTTTTCTAGTTCTGCAAGACTTGAATATCTTATACATCAACACAAACACACAGAGTAATGATACCAGGGACTGCATCACCTAATAAAGAACAAAGAGCAGTACAGCAAAGCAGCAGGTCCTTTGGCCCACTGAGCCTGCACAGATGCCCGATGCCTTTCTAAACTTAAAAAATTTTGACTCCTCACAGTCTGTATCCTCTATTCACTGTCTATTCATGTATCTATCAAGAAGCCTCTTAAACATTGCTGTTACATCTGCTTCTATCACCCCCTCTGGCAATGCATTCCAGGCCCACTGAATAAAAAGCCTGCCCCTCAAATCTTGTTTAAATTTACACCTTTTTACCTTAAACCTATGACCCCTAATACTGACATTTATACCCTGCAAAAAATACTCTGACTATCCATTCTGAACATGTTTCTCATGATTTTGTAAACCTCTATCAGGTGGTCCCTCAGCCTCTGACCTTCAAGAGCAAACAAATCGAGTTTGCCAGTTTCTCCTAAATAGTACCTTCCAAACCAGGCAACACCCTAGTAAATCTTTTTTGTACCCTCTCCAAGCCTCCACATTCTTCCAGTAGTGTAGCAACGACAATTGCATGCAATATTTCAAATGTGGCCTTACTAAAGTTCTATACAGCTGCAACATGATTTGTTAATTTTTTAAATCTACGCCCTGACCAAAGGCGGCAAGCATGCCATATGCTTACTTGACTACCTTATCCACTTGTGTTGCCACTTTCAGGAAACTGTGGACCCGTATACCAGATCCCTCTGTATGTTCAAGCTTCTAAGGGTTCTGTCATTTACTGTATACTTCCCACCCGCATCAGCTCTTCCAAAATATCTCATCTCACTTTTGTCCGGATTATATCCATCTGCCATTTCTCTGCCTAAGTGTCCAGCCTATCTATATCCTGCTGTGTCCTCTGGTAATCCTCCACACTGTCTGTTGCTCTCCCAACCTTTGTGTGTCCCCAAACTTACTAATCAGACAACTTACATTCTCCTCCACATCATTGATCTGTTTTACAAACAAAAGGGATTCCAGCACTTATCCTTGCTGGATCCACCACTGGTCACAGACCTCCAAGCAGAAAAACACCCTTTCACCATACTCTTGGTCTTCTATGACCAAACCAGTTCTGTATCCATCTTACCAGCTCACTACAGATCTCATGTGACTTCACTTTTTGTATCAGTCTGCCATGACGACCTTGTCAAAAGACCTTGCTAAAATTCATTGAGATAACATCCACCACAGTGCCCTCAGTAAATTATCTATGTCACTTCCTCAAAAAACTCAACCAAGTTTGTGCAACATGCTTTCTCCCACACAAAGTCATGCTGCCTGTCGCCAACAAGTCCATATTTTTCCGAATGTGAATAGATGCTGTCTCTAAGAATCTTCTCCAATAACTTCCATACCATTGATGTAAAGCTCACCGGCCTGTAATTACCTGGGATATTCCTGCTGTCCTTCTTAAACAAAGGAATAACACTGGCTATTCTACAGTCCTCTGGGATTTGGTATGTGTCTAAATAGGATACCAAGATTTTATTCAAGAACCCAGCAATTTCCTTCCTGACATCTCTTAGTATTCTGAGATAAATCCCTTCAGGTCCTGGGGACTTGTTAATCTCAATGTTTTTCAAAACACCCAAACTCCTTTTTAAAAAAAAATCAACACGCACCAGAATATCAACATACCCCTCTCTAGATTCTCCACCCCCTATGTCCTTACCCTTTGAGAATACCAAAGCAAAATATTTGTTAAGGACCTCACCCATATTCTCCAGCTCCAATCACAAATGTACACCTTTGTCCTTGAGAGGCCTATCCTTTCCCTAGCCACCTTCTTGCTTCTTCTTTACGTATGAAAAGCCTTGGGATTTTCCTTAATCCTGTTTGCAAGGGCATTTCGTGGCCCCTTTTATCCCTTCTAACTCCTTGTTTACGTTGTTTCCTGCTTTCTTTATATGCCTCAAAGATTCAGTCTTCAGTTTCCTTAGCCATACGCATGCTTCCTTTTACTGTATGACTTAGCTCACAATTTCTCTGGTCATCCAAGATTCCCGAATCTTGCCATCCATAAGCTTCACTTTCACAGGAACATGCTGGTCCTGAGCTCTAATTAACTGGTCTTTAAAAGATTTCCACATGACAAATGCAGATTTACCCTCAAACAGCCAAGCTCAAAGAAATCACTGAGAATGAATTAAATTGTGCCTCTGATTCAACTAAAGAATAACTTCCTTCCCTTTGTAACCTAGCTCCTTTGAGTAAAAGGTCAACATTCTACTGAGCATTTTAATTGAATTTTTTACCTGCTTACTCATTCTAAATGAATTAAAATCACCAACACTGCTTTCACTTCCAGAACATACCCCACCCTCATCTTGCCTCTACTCAACTGTGCTGAAAACGTCATCCACACTTTTGTCACCTTTAGATTTAACTCCTCCAGAGCCCTCCTGACCAGCCTCCCACCCTTTGCAAACTCAAAAAGTAGGTCATACGATCCATTGTGCTCACTCAGCATTATAATCATGGATGATCCTCTATCTGAATGCCAGATTTCCAAACTCTCCACATAACCTCCAAACTCTCCCCACAACCTTTGACACCTTTAGCCTCTAGAAATCTTTTTCTTTCTTAAATATTTTCAGTGGCTTAACCTCGACTGCCTTTTGTAGCAGAGAATTCTGCAGATTCACCAGCCTGAGTGAAGCAATTCCTTCTCAGCTCAGTCTGAAATAGCCTACTGGACATCCAGAGACTGCAACTCCTTGTTTTGGTTCCCTGCCAGGGGAAATGTTGTCCCTGAAACCAGTCTGTTCAATCTCAGAATTTTACACATTTCAACAAGTTCCCCGCTCATCTTTCTAAACTCCAACAAATACAAGTTCAGTCAACCCAATCTGGCAACACATTTATTTTAGAACCCCTCCATGGCCTCATCCAGTAGCAATCTGTAACCTGTTCAAGCGTACATCTCTCAAAGAGGGCTGCACAGCTTCAATTTTGGTCTTGTCTAGACTCCTGCCTTTCACTGATCCGCTACAAGTGGCCATGTTTCAGTTGCTTAGGATTCATATAATTCCCTTCTTGAACCTCTCTATTCTTCTTCAAGATGCTTCTTAAAATCTCATCTACCTTAATATCTTTATGTGCCTCAGTGTTGGCTTTTGTTTGGTAACACAACTGGGAAGTGCCCTTGTCACATTTAAGATCTAACAAGTGGACTCCTCAGCTCTTCGCTTTACTGCAATTTATAGTTTCTTACCAATTAGAAAACACTCCAATTTATCCTTCTTCGGCCCAAAGAGGATTGCTTCACATTTATTAAAATTCCATTTGCCGTTTTTTTTCACTTAAGTCTGTGTATGTACCTTTTCAAATTCCAGCTTTTAACTGGGCTTACTCCAAACTGTTAATGTCCTTGGCAACTTCGGATATTCAATTCAATATCCCTTCAGCATGATTGGTAATAAAAGGATGCAGACCCAGAACAGATCACTGGGAACAATTCTTGCTACATTCAGCTTAACTAAATGTGGATTTGTTATCCCCATGCTGGGTCTCCTACTTGCCAACCAATTTCCAACTCAAGACAAAAGACAATCCAGCTTCATACAATGCCAATAATTTTATGTGGAATCATGTTGGACACCTCACAGTTCATACATATAGTATCCACAAGTATTCATTTTCCAACTGATTAGTAGCCTCAAAAAATTCGATTGGTCAGGGATAACTTATTTTTAACAAAACTACATTCGCTCTACTTGCTTAGTGCAAAAGCTCAAACACTCAGCCCTGAATGAAAATTCTGTGGTTTCCCCTGCAACTCTAAAACTAAAGCAGTGTGTCCTTTCAGTACATCCCCAATTATATTTAAGTAGAAATGATTATCGTCAAAGCTACGTCATTTTATATCATACACAAGCTGCATAATTATGAATAATTACCAGACAGGGCTGACAGATTTAAAAAGAGCACATGAACAACAACACATCTATGTGATGTTAAATTTAGCTTAGGCTGCAAGGTATAATATGACCAAGAATTAAATTTGACATGAAGGATTTAAATTAAAGATAACTACTGTTACACACACAACATATCCTGAAGTAAATGTAAGTGAAAGGAATCAATTCACAAGACATAGAGGCAGCCTAAAATTGGTATAATTTTAAAAAGTACATATCAAGTCTTACTAAATATATCCTTAGTTGGTAAGAATTTTTCTTAAAGTGAATAAATGAGCTAGGTCAAAATTTCTGTGGAAATTCAGAGTGGAATTTTACAGATGTAATTCTGATAGAGGTTAAAAAAAATGCTTCAGGGAGAAATAAGACCATAATGTCCTGAAGGATTCGCATCAATTTTAAACAAAGCTAAATTGAATCAGCCAAACAAGAGCTAACATAATACCAAGCAACCTATCTGATTCTTATTCTAATTATATGAGACAGCAATGGACTCCTTGGCACTAAACAAGAGCAAACACAGTGGGCACAGAATTTGGATATGGGCTTACACACCTGCTTCTTTGATTCAGAGCACATCATGGAGGGTAGGTCAATACATTTCCCATTAGAGAAGGACAAGTCAACTAGGGCTGGCTTTTAACACAACCAAGCAGCTGGCAAAACTACTGGAGCAGATTGTCTGCCTTCCCGTTGACTGGGAAAAGCATGTAGAACGAGAAGACACAGAGGACATAAGAGAAGCATCAAGAAAACAAAGTAAACGTAAAATACCAAAATGTGCAGCAGCAATCTTAGCAAGAGGATTAATACACTACCACAAAGTTAAGTTAAAGTTTCTTTGGCATATTACATGCTTGTAACAATTTTGTCAAGTGAATTAACAGCATGTTCCTGCAGACAGAAATCTGGAATAGCGGTTAAAAACCTTGTGGAGCTCCGAACCCACCTTGAGTGGATACTAAACTTACGCAGGTTCCTACTGTAATGTTGAATGTCACTGAAGCCATACATTACTCAGACTTAATAGGTTCCCGCAGGACCATCAAGGTCAGCCAATTATTATTTGTAAACAAGAAAACAGATGTAATTGCTCATGCAATATTATAAAAAAACAGAAATCATATTTTCCAACAGACATGGAAAAGCCTTCAAAATCAAATTCAACATTAGTACCTTTAAGATTCCATCTCCACGTCCAATTGCAGCCAAATTAACCTGATGGTTAAGGCAGCAACAACGAATACACGAGTTTTGGACCTCACTCTGACATATTACATCACCAGTTTTCCCGTTTATTAGCTGTTGCAAATACACAGAAAAAAAATACATGAATACAGAAAACAGTTTTCCCTCTGAAAAAGAAAAATGAAGACAACAAACAAGCCCTACAAGAGGCAGACTTCAGTGGAGTTGTAATAGAGCCTGTTCCTAGCCAAACTTCAGCAATGTGAAACAGATTCCACATACAGGTGTTTACTGGTCCTATTAAAGTCTCACCAATTAAGCCACTGAGGTAAAAGACGACACAAAACACTTGCTTTTGTGAGAAGGAAACAGCAGATGGTGGTTGTGAAATAACATACCTGGAAAGGAAAGAAAATGATGAATGATGAACTTGCTAATCATTATCGTAGAAAAATAGGCCATAGCACATCATATCCTGTATTCAGTTTATTTACCACACAATTTCGTCTTGTAACAGGTTCAACAAATCCAAAAATTGATTCATATTAAAGGGTGCACATCACGTCCAATTCTGTCACCAAATGCCCAATTGTAATGCAAAGTTTCTCTTCTGTTAGCTCCAACTTTATGATAAATATATTTGAAGTATGTTCTAAGGAGTGATACTGTGAAGCTTAAGAATGGACTCAGTTTGTTCAGCAGAGTGTGCTGGTAGAGAGAGTCTTCATCTTTGGGGAAAAAGCTGACTTTCCTTCTTTTTGGGCAAGGATTCCAGCCTATTTTGAGACGATTTCTGTTTTCAGATTTCCTCTACTTTGTGCTTACAATTTCTTTGTCCGTTCCTTTGCTGGACTCTTACAGCTGTGGTTTTTCGAAAGTTCTTTGCTTTCATCATTTTTTTTTACCTCTTCTGTTCTTTATGTCAAGATCATCTATTGGTGTTCTTTAAAGCAGATTACAGGCAATTCCTTGGTCTTTCCTTTTGTGTTTTTATGTTCTGTCCGTCCTTTGTTCTAAATCTTCTAAAATGCTTGTTCATCTTATGCTTTTCCAATTTTAGTGAACAGTCTATATTTCCCATCACTTTCTGTTTTTATATTTTCATCTATACTTTTGTAAATGCATTCTGTATCAGCACCAGGAGCAAATCAACAAGTGATATGATCTTCAAATAAACCCTTCTAATTGTCACTTCAACTTTCATAGCATTGGTTTTGGTACATACTTATTTTCACAATATGAACCATCAGTGCTTAAAACAGAGGTAGTTCTGCATCATAAGCAGCTGAGGTCAAAGCATCTGAAAGTACACTTAGTGGATAGCTACTATTTCCTCTTAATTTCCAGATTTAAGTAGCCCTCCCGTCCATTCTGAAGCACCAAATGACGAGCTTAGTGGAAAATACAAAGTGTGTAATATGTTTTGATGCACTTAATATTTTGGTCCAAAAGTTGTTCAGTTAATGACAGTAAAACCTTCAGCATTCATATTCATTATTCCTCAAATCGACAACTACTTCTGGAGTTTGCATATAATTAGTTAAACATGGAAATTTAGAAGCTGTTGTCAGTGATTTTACACTTTTCTGTAGCATCCATTACGTTGGAACCCACAAACCACAAAAATGAGAAATAATTGGAATGATCTGGTCTTTCCCTCTAAGCTGTATTTTTGAAAAAGTCATTTGTTAGATGTAGGTTTCAGTACCTAGGCCAGCAATTACCGTCCATCACTAACTGTGTTCTACAAGATGGTGGCCAGCTGCCTTCTCGAACTGCCCAGGCAATGGTGTGGTGTAGCTACACTCACAAAGCTGCAAGGAAGGGAATTCCAGTGACTTGAGTTCCACAGGGATCAGTGATGGGACAACTATTCATGTTATACTTTGACAATCTGGATGAAGGAACTGAGGACATTGCTGTTGAGTCTGCAGATGATACAAAGGTAGATTGAGAGACACTAGTGTAGAGGAATCGGGGAAGCTGTTAGAAGGACTTGGACAGGCTAGAAGAGTGGGCAAAGAAGTGGCAGATGAAATATAATGAGTGCGATGTTATGCACTTTGGACAAAAGAATACAGGCCTAGAATATTTTCTAAATGGGGAAAGGCTTAGTAAACTGGAAGAACAAAGGCACTTAGGAGTCCTAGTTCAGGGTTCTCAAGGCTAATGAGCAGGTTCATCGGCAATTAGGAAGGTAAATGCATTTTTAGTATTCCAACCTTCCTGAAATGAATGCAAGAGCAGAGATGTACTTCTGAAGTTGTATAAGGCTCTGGTCAGACCATATTTAGAATATTGTGAATATTTTTGGGCCCGATATCTAAGGAAGAATGTGCTGCCCTTTGCCAGGGATGGAGGGGTGGGGGTTGCAGAGGAAGTTAATGATCCCTGGGAAGGTCTTGCCATTAGGAAGCACAGTTAAGAACTCTAGGTATGTACTCATTGGAGTTGAGGAAAAAAAGAGGTGGGAGATCTGATTGAAATTTACAGAGTACTGACAGGTCTGGATAGAGGGGACTTGGAAAAGGTATTTCTTCAGTCAGAGGTGATGAATCTGTGAAACTCATGGCCCCCACTACCTTTTATGGCAAAGTCTTTGAGTGTATTTAAGCTAGAAATAGATAGATTCTTGATTAATAAGGGGATCAAGGATTACAGGGAGAAGGCAAGAGAATGGGGTTGACAAATCTATCAGCAGTGATTGAGTGGCACAGAAAGCTTGTTGGGTTGAATGGCCTAATTTTACTCATATATCTTATGGCCTTATGGACCTACTAAGAGTGGTGGAATAGCAATATAGTACCAAGCCAGAATGGCGTGTGGTTGGAGAAGATCATGCAAATGGTGAAGCATTAATTACCTATGTGTTGGAGATTGCAGGTTGGAAGGTGCTGGTAAAGGAGCTTGGCGAGTTACTGCAGTTCATCTTGTAGATAGTACACACTGCTGCCACTGTGTGCTGGTTGTGGAGGGAGTGAATGCTTGAGTAGTGGATGGGGTACCAATTAAGAGGTAGCTTTGCCCTGAATCATGTCAAGCTTGTTGAATGCATTTGGAGTTGCACGCATGCAGGCAAATGGAGAGTATTCTATCACACTCTCCGGTTTCTGCCTTGTAGATGATATACAGGCATTGGAGAGACAGCAGGTAAGTCACTCTTTGTAGAATTCCTAGCCTCTCACCTCCTCTTGTAGCCACAGGATTCACATGACTGACTGAGTTAAGTTTATGGCCAAAGATAACCCTAAAATGCTGATAGTGTAGATCTCACCAGTGATAATACCAATGAGTACAAAGGGATGATCAGATTCCTTTTATTGGAAATGGTCAATACCTGGCACTCGTGTGGCATGAAGTGCTAATTGGCTGTCACTTGTCATCTCAAGTGGATGTTGTCCAGGTTTTGCTGCATGTGGACAAGGACTGCTCAGTGTCTGAGAAGTTGCAAATGGTACTGATCATGCAGTGAACATCCTCACTTCTGAAATTCTGATAGGGAAAAGGTCATTGACGATGCAGCTGAAAGGGGTTGGGCCTAGGACTGCACCACAAGGAACTCTGCACTGACAGACACGGACTGAGACGATTGGTCTCCAACAATCACAACCATCTTTCATTGTGATAGGATTGACTCCAACCAGTACAGAGTTTTTCCTGATACTTGCAGATGTTGACTTTGCCAATGGTTCTTTATTCTGCTTGAGGCCAAATACTTCATAAGACCCTAAGACATAGGAGTGGAAGTAAGGCCATTCGACCCATCAAGTTCACTCCGCCATTTAAATCATGGCTGATGGGCATTTCAACTCCACTTCCCTGCATTCTCCCCGTAGCCCTTGATACTTTCTGAGATCAAGAATTTATCGATCTCTACCTTGAAGGCATCCAACCTCCCGGTCTCCACTGTACTCTGCGGCAATGAATTCCTCAAGCTTCCTTGATGTCAAGGGAATCATCCTCACCACACAAGTTCAGATCTTTTGTCCATGTGTGGGTCAAGGCTCTAATGTTGTAAAGAGCCATATTGCCCTTGCAGAACACTGACTAGTGTCAGTGAGCAGGATATTTTTGTATAAATGCTGCTGTCAACACAGACTTTATTGTTCATCAAAAGTAATCTGAGAGGATGGAAATTAATTTGAACAAATTTTCCCTGCTTATCATGGATAGGGTACACCTAGGCAATTTTCCACATTGTTAGATAAATGCCAGTGTTGTAGTTGTATTGGAACAGCTTGACTGGATGCACGAGTAGTTCTGGAGCACCAGTCTTCAGTACCATTGCAATGATATTATCAGGGTAAATTGAAATGGCTTAAGATTGGATTTGGTTGGTACTGGAGACTTCAGGAGGTGGATAAACTCAGCACTTCGAACTGAAGGTGCTTGCAAATGTTTCACCTCTGCCTTTTATCCTGCTGTGCTTGGCTCACTCTCAATAAGGATGTGGATATTTAGGAAGCCACCCCGTCCAGTCTGTTGTTGTATTATGACAGTGAAACAATTGTTGCTGTGAAATCAATAGCAAACTCAGGAGTTCAACCCTGCAGGGAAAATGTGGAAATCTGGATGTTGTTGTCAGTAAGTTTAGGCACCACCTATACACTGTGGCAATTCACACAAAGTGAAATATCTTTGAGTTCATGAGTTGGAGAAATCTTCTACTCTAGAATTCCAATGCAAAAACCATTGAAAAAGTTATGCATCACCAAAAGAGGTGCAATAGAGTCATTAACAGCAGACTCCATTCATAATTAGTAACAATCAATCTCCCTGGCCTGAAAATTAATGTTATATCGGTAGAATATTAATTCCATAGATTTTTTTAAACAAATCTGTTTATCTTTATTTTACCTTCTGTCTTAATTCAGTCATACATTAATTTTGCTATCAGAAAATATAAAAGTGAAGGATATTAAATGATACAGTCCTCCTGGTTTGCTGTGCATGAACACTGTAATTTGATCAGTTTCCTGTTTGCTGACAACAACGCTGCTGTAGCCAAAACATTTCCCAGACTAAACTGCCTCTGGGTAAGCTCTTCCTCTTAGACTGTGATATGTGTGGACAGTTGACTTTTTGAGATCGGTGGTGAGTCACCTTTTAAAAATTGCTAATATTTCAGCTTTACATGTGTATGTTACAATAATTTCTATCAATCTCTGGAAAATGAATAATTCCTGGTCTGCTGTCTATGGGAATACTTCAATGCAATTGGCAGCTTGATCAACCTGGTGACTATATTGTTGCTTGTCGTCTGGAGATCCTTTTGACTTGCTTCCAAATTAACACTGGGAGATGGGAAACCAACACCATAACGACTGCTAAATCACGTGGGTAGCTTTGTTCTCAGGCCAGTGGCAAGCATTGTGACTTCCACCTGACCTAGATATACAAGTGCTTCGTTCTGAGAAGAGGTGGTTAAATGAGAAATGGCAGGAGCTATTGGGTCCAGTGAAAAAGAAGGTTGCTTACCTGTAAACACTTTTTCTTATCAGAAACTAAAACAAAGACTTCATCCTTATGGAAGACTGCATCCATATCTCGAACCAAGGACACAGCAGAGGCACTATGCACTTTATTGGTATTCCATAGCTGTCAAAACAAAATTAAAGATATCAAAGCAAGGACCTTCTTATGTAGTTTACAGCTATAACCTCTTCTCCAAATACTAGAAAATTGCTTAAACAAAATGACATTAGGTTTCATGAAAAAACGTCAAAGATATTAAGGTAACATTGCAAGGTTCAGCACTACCTTGTTGGCATATGATTCCTTTGAAATTCATCAATAAGTCAGAAGGAAGGGGGAAAAAAAAACATTGCAACTTTTGTGACTACACAAGAGATAATATATTACCAAGAAGCAGATAAAAAGGTTTATACCGTTAGGTTGAAATTACAAATGTGTAACAGTCTAAAAGTGATGCATGTGCATCAGTGTGCAAGTGACAGAACATTATAGGAAAACTAATCATGATCAGTCTTGCAGGTTAGTGAAGAGTCTAGCATTAATCAGCAACCAGTGTCGAGCTGAGCATGGAAAGGGACTGAAGATAGATATAGGTATACGGCAACATACTTCATTAACTTAGAAAGATAAAAGACACTGTATATGCTCAAGTTTATTTTCTTACAAGGGATACCTTTGATCACCTGCCAACCAGGTAAAGTTTGAAATGTTAATAGAACACAATAAATAATTCACAAACAACAATAACTTTTGTAGATAGGCACTTATACTTAGCCCAAACAGGACTAGCTTTTATAACTAGCAATTCCTCAGATAAGTCTCAGGTTCCATTCAATATCTTTAGCCTTGAAGTAAATCTCAATGAGGGTAGGTTTCCTCACAGCATACAAGTATTTGAAAACAGCAGTATTTATTTTTGTTACAAAACAACTGCACTGCATCGATTTCAAAGGGAAGGAGCACAATAATTTTAGAACTCCTCCAACAAGGTTGTTGTCATTATATTGCATCAGTGTGGTTAAAATGAGGAGAAATGACATTGAGTTCTTGCGCAACTGAATGAATAAAATTTATTCCCAACACAGCAAAAGCCCTCCTCTAGCATGTTACTTGCAGCCATTGTACGGCTGCTTTCCAAAACTAAATCAATTTAAGTTCAAACCAGCTTTTATTTTTCTATAACATTTGCAAGGTAAAATAAATTCCTTTCCATCTCACTGTTGTAATAATCCTTTTGAAACTGAGTACAGTTTTCAACCAATGTATTTGTAGCCAAGGTGGTGTTTAAATTTAGGATAAGAGTCGTAAATTTGAAGAAATGTGGGACTTTAAGCCTATGTCATTTAGCAAGTCAGGAACAGTTAGCCAGCGAGGCATAATGCTGCACAGCACGGGGCCCCAATTTCACATGAACTGAGGTTTGTGAGATGTGAGGGGCTGAAGGCCTGCAGATTACTAGAATTGTTGAATACAAAGAGAACAAAGCCATTCTGCCCATCCTACTGCCCTAGGAGCTGTATTGGTATGGATCTCCATGGGAATTCATTCGATTAGGCATCTGTCCCAGAGGCAGGCTGGAAAGTCAAGGGCATGATGGAGTACTCCCCACTTGCCTGAGGGGCACAGCTCCAACAATAATCAAGGAGCTGGGCATCATTCAGGACAAAGCAGCCTGCTTAATTGGACCACATCCTTGGCATCCACTCCCTCCACCACCTATGCTCAGTAACAGCAGTGTGTGTGTGTACTATCCACAAGGTGGACTACAGAAATTCATCAAAAATCCTTTGACAGCACCTTCAAAAGCCACGGCCACTTCCTTCTAGAAGGACAAGGGTAGCAAATATATGGGAACACCATCACCTCCAAGTTTGCCACCAAACCACTTACCATTCTGACCTAGAAATATATCGCCGTTCCTTCACTATCACTGGGTCAAAATCGTGAAAATTCTCTCCTTAAGGGCATTGTGGGTCAACCTACAGCACAATCTGCAGAGGTTCAAAAAGGCAGCTCACCACCACCTTCCCAAGAGCAACTAGGGAAGGGCAATAAATGCCTGTCAGCCAGCAATGCCCATGTTCCATGAGTGAATAAAAAAGTTCTATAAAGGCACTAGTGACAGGATATCTGGAGTGCCATTTACAGTTTTAGTCTCCTATTCAAGAATGAACACAACTGCATTGGAGACAGTTCATTCGACTGATTTCTGGGACGAGAGATTCATTGTCTTAAAAAAGGGTGGACAGGTTGTTTTTGTACATTGGAGTTTAGAAGAATGAGGGGTAATCTTACTGAAGCGTAGAAGATCCTGAAAGGACTTTATAGGGTGGATTCTGAAAGGATGTTACCCCTTGTAGGGGAGACTAAAACGAGAGGACACAACCTGCAGGTAAGATGCCATTTAAGATGGAGACAGAGGGCTTGTGGAACTCTCTTCTTCAGGGAGGCAGAGGAAGATAGATTTTTTTAGCTAACAAGTGAGTCAAAAGATATTAGGGGTAGGCAAGAAAGTGGAATTGAGGTCACAATTAAATTAGCCATGCTAATACAGAAAAACAAAGTACTCTCAAAGGGCCAAAATGCCTTAATTTGGATGTTTGACACTTAGAAATTGTGAAATGTTAATTAATGAACAGCCTGCAGATAACTAAAAGATAGATATCTGGCAAAGTGGTTGATAGATTGGAGACAAGGGTAGCATTTGGCACTTCTAAAACTCTGGAACTATTTAAATGGATCACTTCCAGTACTGTACAACTAATATTTGCATAAGTAGTAATACCACTCAAAGCAACTCTGCAAGCATACTTGCTTATCACAACAACCATTCCTTTACTGAATTAAAAGAACAAATGTTACATACTCTAACAGTTTGGTCATCTGAAGATGATAGTAAAGTTGAACCATCCAATGAAAATTGAACACAATGAACCCAGCTCAAGTGGCCACTGCAGTCAGCTACTCTCTTGCGCAAATCCAAGTTCCATAGCTAGAGGAAATGGAACAGAAACACTGCTGAACGTTGTTTCATCATTTTCATGTCAAACATATGAAACAGCAAATTATTGACTGTAGTTTTGTGTTAACATGGTGTGGGCTTTGACACACAGAATCATGGAATCTCTACAGTTGCAATGCAGGCTATTCAGCCTATCGGCTCCACACCAACTGTCCAAATGGCATTCCACCCAAACACACTCCCCTACGCTAAGCCTATAACTCTGCATTTCCCATGGCTAATCCACTGAATCCATACATCCCAGGACACCGTAGGCAATTTAGCATGGCCAACCCACTTGACTAACACACCTATGGACTGTGGGAGGAAACCAGAGGAAACTCACACAGACATGAGGAGAATGTGTAAACTCCCCACAGACAGTCGCGCAAGGGTGAAATCGAACCTGGGACCCTGATGGTGAGAGGCAGCAGTGCTAACCACTGCGCCACCGTACTGCCCTAAATTCTTCTCTCTTAATTAGTAGGAAGTGTTTCTGATAATAAAGGCACACCTCAAAATGCTATTTTTCACATTTGGAGCTATAAATGTCATTCAATATGTTACAAATAATCTAAAAGCAATTTGTAAATTTAGTGTATTGCTGGGAACTGTAAAAAAAACATTATGGGGGCATTAACGCAAAAGTAAAACACAATGAAAGTTGGAAATCTGAAAAAAAAACAGAAAATGCAAGCATTTGTGGAGAGAGAAACAGAATTGATGTTTCAAGTGTTATGATGAAAGGTCACCAAACTGAAGGGTGAACTGTTTCTCACTCCATAAATACTGCCAGATCTGTTTGATTTTGCCAGAGTTTTCTGATTGTACCCATAAATCGAGGTCTTATTTTCAAATTCAGCAGGACTTCCACACTTGCAGCTTTATCAGCGTCTCCAAACTATTCCACATCTCCCTGTATATACCAAAGCTCATGAATTGGGAAACATAGCTAATATTACATACTTGGATTTAAGGATCTCACTTTGACAGTTCTATTAATTAGTTGCTTGAATAAAGAGTTATGAAGTACAAGCTAACAAAAAAGGTAATTCATGGAATTTAGGTTATGAGGAAATATTAAGGAAATTGAACGTGTTGAAATATCAGGGGAGGCTGGTTTAAAAATAAAATGACTTGAGTTAGAAATACAAAGAAGCATTGGACAGAATATTTTAACTCAAAAGATAATAAGTGTGAAAGTTCCAAGGCAAAGCTGCTGATGCAGACAGTGCGAATACCTGATGTCTCCCTTTCTTCAGAAATTCTACAGACAATGTTCCCAGGTTACACAGAGAAGACACAACCGGTGAGGATGATTCTTAGAAAAAGGAACCAGTGTGCTGAATAGCCTTTTCCTGTTTTTAGTTCAGAGATGGTCATGTAATTTTGTCTCCCAAATAGGAAATGTTCAATGTTCAGCCTTTGTCTAATGTGTCCCACTTCCCATGCTGCTGTCCTTTGACTATGCTCTAAACAGCATCTCCGATCTTATTATTGATGCCTAAGCTTTTAGCCTTATCCTACGGAACCCACTCTTTAAACCACTCTATTGCTCAATGTACATCTCTATCTTTAGAGATGTTCTTAAATCTCGGACCAATTTTCAGTTACCTCACTAAACTCTTCCGCAAAGACTTAGAACACACATTCCCTATTTTTTAGGGGTAAGCTTCTTGGAGTGTTCCTTCACACCAAGACAATACTTAAAAGCAGATTCCACAGAACAATTGGTTCCACTTTCTTACCTCGACAGAGTTGTGTGACAAGGCCACTGCCAATAATGGGCTGGTAAGAGAAACATCACAAGACTGAATTGTGCAAGAGCTACTTGTCATTAATTCAGTTAAAATGTCACCGGTCAAGACATCGAAAACCTGGAAGATAAAACAATGCTGTAGGAATAATATGTTGCAAAACAACAGATTTTCCAATGTTGTCAAAATGCATCAGGAATTAGAAACTGCAGAGACAGCAGTCACAAAAATCTTGACGTCAAAATTACTTCAGCACATGTATACATGCAGCCAAAAAACTGGCATGACAAAACAGCATATTTTCAAAAAATATTTTTAGGACGGGATCAAATCTCATTTGGCACCAAATACTATTCAGACATACTAAATGTGTGCAGGAGGCTCGGTGAAGCAGCATTACACCTTGTGGGAGGCTTTAAATTCATGACCCATCATATGACATTACCAATCTCAGCTAGACATTCACAGCAAGCACATCTGCAAGTACTTTAAAAATAAAACTTGATGATGTTTGGGAGCAAGCTTTTTGTTAATTTTTGTTTTCACAGCAGATGAACCAATAAAGTAATAAAGATAAATTACATTTAAAAAAAACAAATACAAAAAGGATCAAGCATTTGTGCCATTCATTTCTGGGTTTTAAGTAGTCATTAAAAGTTTGGCATTTCAGAATAATGTAAATTTAAGTGATAAATGGGAGCTTCAAATTCAAGACAGATCATTGATCACAGTAAAATTAAATGTACTAGTTTACAAACTTATCAGAATGTTGCATGGTTCACAAACGGACAGACGTAATAAATTATGGTGCAATGTGGAATTCATAAACAAAAATTAGCTATAATTAAAAAAAAGAGTTGTGACTAAACAGAGTAATTATTGGCCAATATATAGCTACACAAATTTGTAAAGTTGGTTATTGCTACTAATCAATAAAAGGCTTCAACTTGTACATTTCCAACAGGAAATGACAACTAGAATAGGCAAAACTTTTTCAAAGCACGTTTTAGGAATAATGGGTCAATGCTAAAATTGGGAATCACAATTTAATGGACAGAACAATGCAAATACTTCAGTCAGGTGCCAGAATAGGCAGCTTTATTTGTTGTGAATTCCAGCTAAATGCTGGTAGCTTTATTAAAGTAGACATATTCTATAGTTAGCTGATTATATACCTAATTTTAGAAGATCTATTTACGACAGTGATAACAGTATAACCAATTGAGCAATTGCCACATGTGTAGATGAACTTTTCTGAGGGGTTTAGCCCTTAGGCATTGTTCCTACAGAGTTACAGAATTATTACAGGACAGGAGGCTATCCAGCCCATGGTGTCTGCACTGCTTGTCTGAGCTTTCCAACTTGGTACGAATCTCCTGCCTCTTTCCTGTAACCATGCACATTGCTTCTCTTTAAATAAGCTTCCATTGTCATCTTGAAAGCCTCAGCTGAACCTGTCCCTACAACACTTGCAAGGTGTGCATTGCAGGGCCTAACCACTCATTGTTTGAATAAGATTTTTCTCACCTCCTATTTGCTTCTTTGGCAAAACACTTTAAAACTGTGCCCTCTTGCTCTCAATTAGTTTGGGAACAGTTTCTTCCTATTCACTCTGACCAGACACCTCATGATTCTGAAAATACCTATCAAATGTCCTCTTAGCATTCCCCTTTCCAAGGTAAAACAATACCAAATTCTCCAATATTTCTTTATAATTGAAGCGTCTCATCTCTGCTACAGTTCTTGTAAATCTCTGCTGCAATCTCTGCAATGCATTCACATCCTTATTAATGTGTGGCACCCAGAACTATACACAATACTCCAACTGAGGCACAACCAGTGTTGTATACGTGTTCATAATCTCTCTGCTCTTGTACATTATTCCTCTAATAAAGCCTAGGATACTCTGACGGCACAATGAAATACCTAAACTGGAGGTTTCTGTTCAGATTTTCCTGCTCCTCCACAAACCTAGCAATATAAACAGCATTAAAATACAAGAAGGGCTAGAATTTGTTATTAGACATGAGAAAGTTAGGCCTGCTCATTCAGTTGTAAGCGAATTCTTAATGGTGTGATCAATATTAATAATGGCCCAATAAGTTCTCTGACCCTGAAAATTTAATTGTTCAGCTGTTGAATCTGAACTCCCCCTCCAAATGTTATTATTGTTGCAAACTTTTCTTTAACATTTCCTTTTCTCTCTTCACCCAATCTTTCTTTCCCTCTCTATTTTGATTTGTGCATATTTTACATTGTATTGAATATTTTAGTTTGTACTTCCTTTTTTGGCCCTGCATGTCTCCGTAAGGAATTTTCAGTTTGACTGGGTTTAAAAAAAAACAAGATCTCATTTGATGAGGGTGCCATGTTAAAAGGGATGTCAAACACCTCACAGTTGCTGTTCAACAGCTTGTGAAGTGCGGGCAGCTGTCGGCATGTTAAATGAGGAGTGTTATTCCTTTGCCACTGATGACAAAATTTGGCCAATTAATTTTGAAGTGGATTGTAGTTCATTCAGTAGTCACGTACCTCTCCACCATGAACTGTATGGTGACCTTATGTTTAAACTGTAATTCTGTGTTAATTTTTCAAGAGATTTTCGAGTAAGATTTTGTGTTTTTTGCCAGAAATTCTTACACAACAATCCCTTTCTAACAAAAACCTTCACAGTTTCGCCTCCAACTGCTTCACCACCAATTCCCCCCCTCATTTTTTTTTCTTCAGCTACTTCCTTTTTGTTTGCAAAACATTTAGTTTTCATATTGCACCCCCCCCCCACCCAATTCATTGTCTTTTCGATTTTTCAGTTGGCTATGAATGCCACTTGCAGGTGGCAGCAAGAGCATATATGCGTGAAGAGGCATACTGCGCAACTGCGGACTGACAAAAAAGGTGGTGTCCAAAGTGGCACTGCCCAAGGCCAGCCTGAAGTGAGACAGCGCTCAGGGAAGCTGAGGCTGCCAAGGAGGAGCAGAAGAGCGTGCAGCTCTGAAGGTCACTCCTCCGTTGCGCTGCCCTTCACAATCCTACTGCCACAGCATCTGGGAGTAGGGCCTCTTGGTTCTGGAAGCAGCCATGTGGTGAGATGAGCACACACTGACCTGGTCCTGCTTTCCCGACCATCCTCTTTAGGCACGGGTTTACCTCTGCGACAGGCAGCCTCACCTTCACCCCACACTCCTCCCAACCCCTAACCTGGCCTTTTCCTGTCTTGGCTGGGAGGAATTACTGGTCACACCTATGTGGCAGCCCCACTGCATTAAGAATCCACCTTTATTTTTTCCGTTAACATTTCCTTTATCAACTAGCCTTTCTTCTGCAGTGGGTCTACTTTGTTCATAGTTCATCAGGATGGATGCAACAGGGAAAAATAAACTAAGCAGCTTGGCACCATCTTGACAGAGCAGGTTGCTTGATCATGATCCCCCTCAGAATTCACACTTATTCTTTGCTAAAGCACTGTCTTTGGAGTCAATAATGTTTGCAGGATGCTCTGTAGGTCTCCATTCTGATAAGAAGAACGTCCTCTGATGTAGGAGAATAGAGTCTCAGGAGATCTAAGTGAATGGTGTCAGCTGCTGAGAGAGGAATTTATGGCTACATTCCATGGCCATCTCCAAATAAGCTAAATTGCAAAAGAGGCGAGAGTGATACAGCAATGAACACGAGCATTATCAAGTGTAACATCCTGAAGCAGAAAGAGGCATCTTTATTCAAGAAATCCAAAAATAAAATTCATCCAGATAACACCAGCCTGATGTCACAAACTCCAAAATAAGTAGCGCCAGGATTTTTCAAAGGCTACTTTAGGAGGAAATTTGAGTGCAAAGGCATTCTGACTTTGACATTCATTTACGGTCTGCATTCTATTCAGATGCAGTCAGGTGCAGGCCCAACTAAAGCTGTAGAAGATTGAATGCAATGGTATTTCAGAAAAAAAGGCAAAGGAATAATATTACTTCTCCTTTGCATTGCATCCATTTTTCAGAAGTTATTTTGGACTCAATAGAAGCAAATAGGGCATATTATGCATACTGATTGGATTTAAAGGGACAGCTATAAACCATATCTTTGTCACATCATGGTGACGTTGTTACATTTTACAGCAGTTTGAGGTGTAGGCAGTAAGTTCACTAGGTTTATCTGACCTCACCTGACAAAGGAGCAGCACTATGTAAGGCATCTCCAAACCAGGCTTATTCTGGACATGGAGAGATTTTCTTTAGAAGAGAGATGGTGTAGGTTGGGCCTGTATTCATAGAGGAATGAGTGGTGACCTCATTGAAGCATACAAGGTTATTTGGGGATTCGGCATTTCATGTTTCCCCTTGCAGAAGAGTCTAGGACCAGAGGGTACAACGTCAAAATAAAGGATCACCCAGTTAGCACTGAGAAGAATAAGAGTTGCTTCTCTCAGAGGGGAGTGACTCTTTACTGCAGAAAACCGTTGAGGCTGGGTTTCAAGTGTATTCAAGACTGAGGTAGACAGGTTTTTAAATCAGTAAAGAAATCAACCGATATGGGAAAAAGTAGGAAAGTGGAGTTGAGGATTATCAGATCAGTCATGCCTTTACTGAATGGCACAAAAGATTCGATGGGCTGAATGGTATATTTCTTCTCCCATGTATTATGAAAAGGGGCAAAAAGAAGGATTTCTCCCACTAAAGTACCATTGGACCATGTATCCACAATCTAGAGATAGTAAGAATTGCAGATGCTGGGAGAATCTGAGATAACAAGGTGTAGAGCTGGATAAACACAGCAGACCAGGCAGCATCAGAGGAGCAGGAAAGCTCCTATAATGCTGTTCTTGCCCGTATGATGCCGCTTGGCCTGCTGTGTTCATCCAGCTCCACACCTCATTATCCACAATCTAGGCTTTGTTGGGTAAAATCTCTTGGGTACAATACTGCAGAGCCCAATATTTTTATTGAAATGTTTCTGTTTGTCAGGTGTGTCTCTTACCGACTCCATGTATAACTGGTCAACTATGGTCAGATAAAGCACAGGAGCACCTGCACAGTGTTGATTCCAAATCAAAAGATTCTTGTGGAACAGTGGCAGTGGCTCTATCCCTTTGAACCCTACCTGGATTCAAATCTCACCTGCTCCAGAGTTGTGTCATAAAATGTCTGAACAAGCTAATTAAAACAAAATCTTTGAATTCTGTTGACTTCTTAATTTCTGAAATGTGTGGCTGAAGCAATAACAGAGTGGAAAGCTGCATAGCAACAAAATTAAAAGTGCAAGTTTTTGGCAAACTAGGCCAAACAGTGCTATTTTCAGGTAGGAAGTATTTTGGAAACAGAATAATACTGGAGGGAATGGAGAAAGAAACGAACTGATAGAAAACAAATACTTTGATGCCTAATGTGAAAACTGAGGAACAGAAAGGACTCCACTTCCCTTCATAACACCCTGAGCACCACACACTAACAACCATAATGTCTCACAACCTAATCCATTGAAACCTGCGGCCAATATCTTGAGATATCCATTGCAAATTCACTCATTATGTTGGTTTAAATTTACAAGAATATTTTTTGCTTTTTACCTGATTATTTAAGCAGCAAATTCTAATATTGTCATGAGGAACTTCAAATTTGATCATTCACTATATTATCAAGTTATTCATTCAGAAAATACTCACAAAGATAACATTTTTTGCAGCTGCCATGATTTGAGTGCCATCAGATGACCACGTGCAGCATTTTAACAACACCTCCACCTCTTCCTCATCATCATCATTGTCAGCAGCATCTGGTTTCTGGAATTGCTCACGTACATCAAAGCTCTTCCACTGATTAGCTGAGGAGGTGTCCCATAGCTGCAAAAACATAAAGCAGTGTTGCTATGGTAGTTGTAAAACAACAGCAGTTGATTTCAGAACACATACCTATAACCAAAGACTTTCTGAATGACTGAAACTGATAGATTTGGATGATTTACATCTGAAGAAGCCCTACTGAGATTCTGAACCTGTTTGTTACCAGGCAGAAGCAGAATCTATAGGAAGGATCCCAGCATTTTCAGACCCAATGATGGCGAAAGGAAGAGGAAAAGCAGGAGTAGTGATAAGACCATGCCTGTACCCAAACTATAATACATGGCTGGATGTGCCTTTTGTGCCATTAGGTCTGAAGTTGCTAAATCAGCTTCAATGGCCATCTTCAGATTTACAGGACACAATCATTCTTGCCTGAGGAATAGCTAATATATTTCCTGGATTAATGACCTTCTTTACTGAATTGTTACTATCCTTGGGTTCCATCTTATTTCTGTTCCTCCATGTAAATTCCTAAATCCATGCATTTCCCATTTATCTTCTCACATAAAAAAACACTGCTTCCTCTGCACTCTTTCTCTTGTGGTACACTATGAACATGACTATGTCTGGTCCATCTGTTCCTTGCCTGCCTTCAGTTTCTAACCAACATCTTTCATCCCATGCTTTGTACACTTATAGCACTTTATTCCTTATCATCATGGTCACATCTTTTTTCTTCAAGCCTCACTAATTTTCCCACTTAGTACGTGCGATTCATTTCCGAGAATCCACAACGCCTGATGTTTCCACCCATAGTCCGAAAGCTTCTTCCAATACTTTCTTTGTCCCCTGCTCAGGGAAATGCTCCACCTTTCATTTTCTGTGTCCGTGACAAAAAATTGGCATAAAAAAGGCTAGATAATCAGGGAATCGGAAGGATTTGTAGCTCAGACTGAAGAACCGGCCAAAAAAGCCAGTTAACACGTTATGAGCAATGAGTCTGGTCTACTTGTCTAGCTAAGTGTAGTTCAAAAAACAGTCAAGAAGTTGGTTGTCGTCTAGGGCAAAGTAACCCACTTGACTGGGACTGCCTCCACTACCTTCTATGCTCACTCCCTTTATCACTGACAGTAGGACAGCGGTGTGTACCGCTTACAGGATGTAGTGCAACAACTCACAAAAGCTTTCTTCAACTGAACCTTTCAATCCCAAAGTCTTCACCAACTGTAAAGGCAAGGCCAAGAGATACTTGGGCTTCATGGGTTAAATTATGAGGAGAAATTACACAAAGTGTGTCTGTTTCTCTCTAGAATTTAGAAGGTTAAGGGGTGATCTGATGGAAGCCTTCAAGGTATTAACAGGAAAAGACAGGCTGTATAAAAATAACTCTTTCCAATGGTTGGGGGTTCCAGAGTAAGTGGGCACAGTGTGAGAATTAAGGCCAGGCCATTCAGGAGCGATGTTAGGAAGCACGTCTAAACACAAAGGGGTAGATGCTTAGAACTCTTTTCCACAAATGGCACTGGATGCAGGACCAGTTGTTAATTTTAAATCTAAGATTGGTAAGCTTTTGTTAAGCAAAGGTATTAAGGGATATAGGCCAAAAGGCTGGTATATGGAGTTAGGCGACAGCTCAATCATGATCTCACTGAATGATGGAACTGGCTTGAGGGGCTGAATGGCCTACTCCTGTTCCTATGTTCCTACCTATTTGGGAATACCGCCATCAGTACGTTACCCTGAACGTCACAGACCATCCTGACATGGTACTACATCATTATTCCGTGGCTGTTACTGGGTCATATTCCTGGAATTTCAAATATAGATATACTGGATGTAAGTTTGCTTGCTGTGCTGGAAGGTTTGTTTTCAGACTTTTCGCCACCATTCTAGGTAACATCATCAGTGAGCCACCGATGAAGCACTGGTGTTATGTAGTATCAGAGAAAATGGGAACTGCAGATGCTGGAGAATCCAAGATAATAAAATGTGAGGCTGGATGAACACAGCAGGCCAAGCAGCATCTCAGGAGCACAAAAGCTGACGTTTCGGGCCTAGGCCCTTCATCAGAGAGGGGGATGGGGTGAGGGTTCTGGAATAAATAGGGAGAGAGGGGGAGGCGGACCGAAGATGGAGAGAAAAGAAGATAGGTGGAGAGAGTATAGGTGGGGAGCACATCTGCCAATGTGGTATACTGCATCCACTGTACCCGGTGTGGCTTCCTCTACATTGGGGAAACCAAGCGGAGGCTTGGGGACCGCTTTGCAGAACACCTCCGCTCAGTTCGCAACAAACAACTGCACCTCCCAGTCGCAAACCATTTCCACTCCCCCTCTCATTCTTTAGATGACATGTCCATCATGGGCCTCCTGCAGTGCCACAATGATGCCACCTGAAGGTTGCAGGAACAGCAACTCATATTCCGCCTGGGAACCCTGCAGCCTAATGGTATCAATGTGGACTTCACCAGTTTCAAAATCTCCCCTTCCCCCACCGCATCCCAAAACCAGCCCAGTTTGTCCCGTCCGCCCATTGCACCACACAACCAGCCCAGCTCTTCCCCTCCACTCACTGCATCCCAGAACCAATGCAACCTGTCTCTGCCTCCCTAACCTGTTCTTCCTCTCACCCATCCCTTCCTCCCACCCCAAGCTGCACCCCCATCTACCTACTAACCTCACCCCACCTCCTTGACCTGTCCGTCTTCCCTGGACTGACCGATCCCCTCCACACCTCCCCACCTATACTCTCTCCACCTATCTTCTTTTCTCTCCATCTTCGGTCTGCCTCCCCCTCTCTCCCTATTTATTCCAGAACCCTCACCCCATCCCCCTCTCTGATGAAGGGTCTAGGCCCGAAACGTCAGCTTTTGTGCTCCTGAGATGCTGCTTGGCCTGCTGTGTTCATCCAGCCTCACATTTTATTATTACACTGGTGTTATGTCCCGCTTTCTATTTATCTGTTGAGGTTTCCTTGGATTGGTGTTGCTATTTCCTGCGTCGGTGATGTCATTTCCTGTTCTTCAAACTTCAAACCAGCGTTTACCGAAAAACAACACATACCAACCAAATACTGAACTACAGAAGCAATTATCCCAACGCCCACAAATGAAGCTGCATTAGAACACTATTTCAACGAGCCACCACACACTGCAGCACAGAGGAAATATGAAGAGCAGAAGAAAGTCAGAAATACAGCGTATTCAAAAAGAACCCAATGAACACAGTTCGCCGATTTCTCAGCAACAAACCCAAACTGACAAAACGGGCCCAGAAATCATAACCACTCTCCCCTACATCAAAGACATTTCCGAAATGACTGCCAGACTACTCGGACCTCTTGGCATCAGGGTAGCCCACAAACCCACCAACACACTAAAACAGCAGCTAATGAACTTAAAAGCCCCTATACAGACAACACGCAAAACGAATGTCATTTACAAAATACCTTTCAAGAACTGTGACAAACACCACATTGGACAAACAGGCAGAAAGCTAGCCACCAGGATACATGAACATCAACTAGCCACAAAAAGATATGACCCACTATCACGAGTATCCTTACATAGAGATGAGGAAGGACACCACTTTGATTGGGACAACACATCCGTCCTAGGACAAGCCAAACAGAGACACGTACGAGAATTCCTAGAAGCGTGGCATTCCAACCGGAACTCCATCAACTAACACATTGATTTGGAGCCCATCTACCACCATCTGAGAAAAAGAACAGGATATAACATCACCACCCCAAGGAAACCTAAACAGATAAACAGAAAGCAGGACATAACACCAGCGCTTCATTGGAGGCTCACTGATGAAGTTACCTGGAATGGTGACGAAACGTCTGAAAATGAACCTTCCAGCTCAGCGAGCAAACTCACATCCAGAAACTCAACCTGAGCTACAGACCTTCTCAATATAGAAATACTGTAGGTGTATGCAGAACTGAAGGGATACAATGGTTCAAGAAGGTACGTCCCCACCACTTTCTCAAGAACAATTAGGAATAAGCAACAAATGCTGGTCTTGCCAGCAACATCTATATCCTTTGACAGAATAAATAATAAGACCATAAGACCGTAAGCCATTCGGCCCATCAAGTCCACTCCGCTATTTAAATCATGGCTGATGGGCATTTCAACACCACTTCCCTGCACTCTCCCCGTAGCCCTTGATTCCTTATGAGGTCAAGAATTTATCGATCCCAGCCTTGAAGGCATCCAACGTCCTGCCTACACTGCACCCCGTGGCAATGAATTCCACAAGCCCACCACTCTCTGGCTGAAGAAATGTCGTCTCATTTCAGTTTTAAATTTACCCCCTCTAATTTTAAGGCTGTGCCCACGGGTCCTAGTCTCCCCACCTAACGGAAACGACTTCCTAACGTCTACCCCTTCTAAACCATACATTATCTTGTAAGTTTCTATTAGATCTCCCCTCAACCTTCTAAACTCTAATGAGTACAATCCCAGGATCCTTAGCCGTTCATCATACGTTAAACCTACTATTCCAGGGATCATCCGTGTGAATCTCCGCTGGACACACTCCAGGGCTAGTATGTCCTTCCTGAGGTGTGGGGCCCAAAATTGGACACAGTATTCTAAATGGGGCCTAACTAGAGCTTCATAAAGTCTCAGAAGCACATCGCTGCTTTTATATTCCAACCCTCTTGAGATAAATGACAACATTACATTCGCTTTCTTAATTACGGACTCTACCTGCAAGTTAACCTTTAGAGAATCCTGGACCAACACTCCCAGATCCCTTTGCACTTCTGATTTGCGAATTTTCTCACCATTTAGAAAACAGTCCATGCCTGTATTCTTTTTTCCAAAGTGCAAAACCTCACATTTACCCTCATTGAATTTCATCAGCTATTTCCTGGACCACTCTCCTAAACTGTCTAAATCTTTCTGCAGCTTCCCCACCTCCTCAGTACTGCCTGCCTGTCCACCTATCTTCGTATCATCGGCAAACTTCGCCAGAATGCCCCCAGTCCCTTCATTCACATCATTAATATATAAAGTGAACAGCTGTGGCCCCAACACTGAACTCGTCACCAGTTTCCATTCCGAAAAAGAGCCTTTTATCCCAACTCTCTGCCTTCTGTCAGACAGCCAACCCTCAACCCAAGCCAGTAGCTCACCTCGAACACCATGGGCCCTCACCTTGCTCAGCAGCCTCCCGTGAGGCACTGTATCTTAAAATAATATACTTGTAAACTATGAAAGCACAGACAGAAGTCCAAGGGCAGCGGGAAGTGGAACAACACTTACAAGTGAAAGCAGATGGGCACAATGTTTCAGGAATGGGAGGTGCAGAACCCAGTTTTAAAACAAAACAAGAAACTGACCCATATAAGGGGAAAAATACTTAAATAAACCTTTGTTACAGCACCACCTAGTGAAACTACATGGGAAGTCAAACTCTGAAATGCAGCAGCACCAATGAATGTTGGGAGAATCATGTGTTAAATTTACTGCCAAGAATGCACACAGTTAAGTCAATCCTGGGTGTTACGTTTAGAAATGAAGGAGTTGGTGAAGTAAACACAAAGTGCATTTAAGGTACAATTTTCAGCATCACTGTTATTTGTATGTTAACACCTCCACTGGAATCCCTAGAATTTCATAATACAACTTTATAATTACTGAGGAAAGATGTTATCGGTGCTCATTTTTTTCCTTCATAGTAATCATAGCAAAGCATAATTATACTTCAAATCTGAAATCAGCATATCCATATTCCATCAAGACTTATGGAATAAAGATGAAAGCACATGAAACTTTTTATGCGGTTCACTTGCATTTTAAATGGAACGCTACATACAGTTATTTCAAAGGTTGTAACTGAAAGTGTGGAACACTTTCCCAGTGAAGTCTACAAATGCACAGTCTAAAGTGCAGCTTTGATTATTGAAGCACCTAAGTTGGTACATGCCTTCACCGTCCCATCATTGGAGCAACTTGCCAAATATTGGTCATCAGGTGAAAACCTGCAATGGTTAATATAATCTGTGTGGCCAAACAAAGTGTTCCTACAGTTTGTTCCTTTGAGATCCCATGTCTGTGAAATACAGAAAAGAAGTAACATGATTAGATGGAAAGTGAATAAAATATACCTTTTTTTAACTGTGGCACTGCATTAACATAATATCATCTATTCTTTTTCTCATCTGAAATCGCTAACAGCAAGCATTTGAAAACTCAGGCTGAACTTCATGAAAGCTGCTACACAATACATTGCTTTTACTAAAATAACATTTGAGACATAAATGTAACACGCTTTAAAAATTCACGAGGCAGATCTGTGATCAGCCAGAACATGCTCAGCAACTAGTGAAACAAGTTCTCTCATCAAAAACTAAAAATTAACTGTTAAAAAAATGCATGCAATACTGCTAGAAACCCAAATTTGCCTTACATTCCCTGTAGATTCTGTGAGAAACTACTTCTGCATTGCATGATGGTAAGAATCCAGCCATCTCACCACTGAAAATAACTTGCAATATTCAGTTGCATGACTCATTAACACGCATCAGATCACAGAGTGAAGTAGTTATACCTGCTGATGTTAATTCAATGAGATACTAAAGCAATAACAGAAATGATGCACTTTAACCATGCAATTCTAAAATTCTCATGGGAATGGCAAAGACTAAAGGTGACAAAACAGTTAACTAACCAGAGGCCAACAAAAGAGGGTCAATATATTCTGCAGATCAGTTAGTAGATAAGTAAATACATGCTTATAATACAGTGATAATAAAACCATTTATCATGGCATGCCAGCTATCAATAGGCTAGGATTAGTTAAGTATACTGAAACTTTCATGTTAGGGAAAAGTTAAAGATATATATCAGTGAACAGAGCACAAGCTTAATGTCAAGAAGATACTTGGTTTCTTATGAAAAGTAGTATCTCACTATGAGCATTAAGTGTTACAGACGAAAGGATTCAGTCAAGTTACAACATAGCACAGAACAATCTGTAATGCATTGCACATTAAGTAAACATTATTACAAAACAGTATATCATCGTATTTACAGACAAGTCACAAGATCTGAATTAACATTTACAACAACTACAAATCTTCAAATAAAACAAACTAAACTCAAAAGACAATTTACTCACTTTCAAATAGGTATCATTAGAGCAGGTTGCCAAAAGAATCTTATTTGGCGAATGTGAAAAACAACAATAGTTGACTTGTTCACTATGTTCATGGTATGTATGATACAACTCCCCAGATAATAAATTCCAAACCTAAGGAGAAAGAAGTTACATTAGCTGTAAGGTGGAGAAAGCAATCCCATTAATGGAGGATGACTAAGTAAGATACTTACATAGAACATACTGCAAATTGCTTATAGACATGAAAATGCAACTTAGAAAACAAATCATTTACTTCTGCAGCTGGTGTCATACCTTAACTTTTGTATCTGAGGAACACGTGGCGACAAACTTGTCATCTGGTGAAAATGCACAACATAGAACTTCATCATCATGTCCTGTGAGTTCCAGAAGTTTCTCGCCAGTTTCACTTTTAAAAACCTACATCATAATTTGAAGAGAGAATTTTGAAACACTAGATGTAATTTTTTGCACATTGCAGAACCACTTATTTTAAATTTAATTGACTCAAATATTCTTAAACACTTTCCAGGAACCATACTCAGACAATATGGATCCTGCATGGAGCAAGGTATTAAATAGTGTATTGCAGACAGGGAATACTATCATGCAGAAAAAGTGTGATGCAAGAGAAGTAAGTTATATATTTATAAATTAAAATAATTTATTTTAGAGTTTGCATTTATAACTAGTGGCATGTGGGTTTTGGTCTGTGGGGATTTTATGATTAGCATGGTTTAGGTCACAAACAACTATGAACATAGTTTCGTTCAACACTAACTGCAAAAGGTAGTGCCAACCAAACCAAACTAAATAATTTACATAATCAGAAATTTCTGGGAAAACTCAGCAGGTGTGGCAGAGAAAGCAGAATTAATGTTTCAGGTCCAGTGACCCTTCTTCAGAACTAAATAATATGTAGCGTGATGTTTAGTAAAATTGAGTTAGTAAAGAATAGCAGAATAATATTCTGCTTCTTATACTTTCCAGTACAGTACCAGGATAATGTAAAAATAGATAACACAATTTTATAGGCTGTTATTTACCTGCAAAGTTTTATCTGCTCCACAAGAAGCTATCTTCAACCCATCATGAGAAAAACAGGCGTGAAAAACAGCATCACTGTGAGGTCGAACAACAAGGCGAGATAAGTTCTGCAAGGCCTTCTTGTTCCTGTTATTTAACAGCATTTGTTAACTTATTGCCAAGAACTGACTGAAACATGTTGTTCAAACTATTTCTAAACAGTAAAAAGTTCTGAATAACTAATTTGGTTAGACAGATTAAACTCTCAAATGAAGAGATTAATGATTCGGCATTCATAGGAAAATAGGATGACAAAGAACAACAGCTGAGGCACAGATCCAAAACAAAAACACAATTACATAAATGCTGGAAATACTCAGCATGTCATCTAGCACTGGAAGGCGGGAGAGCAAGAGAGAAAGAGAGAGATAAATATGTTTCAAGATACTTTGATTACAATTGCAAGTTCTAGCGATGGGCAGTTAATGATGGCCAGCCAACGACACCCACATCCCACAAAAATATTGGATAAATATATAATTTTCCATGTACTGCAAAAAAGAAAAGAGTCAGCTGTTATTTTGGCCAGTATGATTATCGAGAAAACCTAAGGTGTTCATCTTACTAATGTTAAGAAGGGAATCTTCAACAGTTGTTGGGTCAAATTAATTTGCTCTGTGAAAAAAAATATGATATTATTATTTGGAGACCTGAATTCTAAGTGGATAGCACCAAGAATGGTCTTAGGTTCCATTTGTATTTCTGTGGTGAGTATGTTTGTAAGTGGAGGCATAATTTTAGTTCCATTTTTCTTAGTTCTGTGAACAGTGATAAATTGACTGAAAATGAGTTTAAAAATTGTACATAATTGGGACTTTTAACCACAGTTGATGAAGACTTCCACCGTTTTCTCTGCCTATTGACGTGCCATGGCAAGAAGATCGAATGACACTTTGTAAACAGCTTTCTCAGTTTTCCAAGAGTTTGATCAGCTTTATGATCCTTCTTTAGTTATGTTCTATGAGAATAAGCCTCCTTTTTTTCCAGAGATTCTAACTAGGAGACACAACAGTGAGGGGGGTGAATTTGACAATTGTAACTATTCTGTCCAGTTCATCATTCCGGGAAGAAAGTCCCGCTGTCCTTGTCTCATCTGCCCTTCATTAAGATTCTTGCAATACATATCCAGATGTGAGTGAGGAGAATACTTCACCTACTCGTATGGAGATGTCAGTTTATGTGCCCAACAATGTTACTATAGAAGCACTGCATGTGGCCATTCAAGATGAGATGAACTTTCACAACCCAATAACACGAAACTCTGCATAGACAGAAAAATTTTTCAGCAACTCTAAAGCACAAGAACAACTGACAATCTTTAAAATGAGAAGTTAGAAAGCTCATCTTTCTCCAGCCTCCCAGACAGTCAAAGTTTGCAGCAGTTCCTCTCATCTCATCCATTTTTCCATAAGATTTGCAGCATCTTCAGATGCAGTTTTGACGGTCCTGACTGCAAATCTTCCTGCACAGTCAGAAATCTCTGACGAGGTTTCCATTGATCCTTCACAGTTCATGCTAGCGATTTTTGAGGAAGTGAATTTGTACTCTGCTGCCTTCATCCTAAGCTCGAAAATACTGCACAAGAATCTCAAGTTGCCATTGTCCTGCTATGGTAGGGAATGGTAAGATTCTTCAGTTTCCCTTTGATGATACAACTTCAACGTGTACTGTCAAATTCTCATGTAAGCAGAGGGCATCATGAAAGAAAAAGCTAACTGGCATCCAGTCAAATGGAAACTGTATCCTCTGAATAAGTATCAAACTGTTTTCATCCTAATGTGACCATCTTGCTGGCTGCTGGTGCTTTCGGTGCTTTGAACTTTGGGCTGCTAACTCTATTCTTTTTCTTTCATAGAATCCCTACAGCGTGGAGGCAGGCCATTCAGCCCATTGAGTCCACGCCAACCTTCCGAACAGCATCCCACCCAGATTCATCCTCCTGCCCTATCCCCGTAACCCCGCATTTCCCATGGCCAATTCACCTAGTCTCCACATCTTTGGACTATGGGAGGAAACTGGAGCACCCTGAGAAAACTCACCCAAGATGTGGGGAGAATGTGCAAAATCCACACAGGCAGTCGCTCCAGGCTAGAATAAAACCCGAATTCCTGGCATTGTGAGGCAGCAGTGCCAACTACTGAGCTACCATACTGCCCCTACTTTCAGCTGCTGAAAGTACAATTCCAAGCCATCTTTCAGGCTATCCTCTATTCCATTTTGAATGGCCAAACAGTGAGATCTCCTGAGCACGTGAATCTGTAAACAAGGAACTCTGGGAGGAGGTGGTGCAAGAAGTTCAGTCAGTCAAAGTGGATTATTTTTACTTAAATGTTTCAGCTAACAATGTTCATAAAATTAGAAATTAAATATATGGGGAGATGTAGAGACAGAGTTCCAGAATGTGTGAATGAGCCTTTAAGGTAAGCTGTGATGCACATAGTTTCAGGAGTCATGAAGATCTATAAAACCCTTGTTAGTGGGTTCCTACCACTACGTTCTTGAGCTCTACAATATTAGGGCACTGCAGTTTAAGAAGCAGAATAATTTCTCTCAAACAACTGATAGACATTTATATCCTAATGTGGCCCTTGTCAGCAAGTTGGACACTCTAAGGTCTCTATTTTCATATGTGGCAAAAACAACAGCTGACACCCTTTGCACTTTAAACCATATTTATAAATCAAGTTGAACAGCTGGCTACTATCTCCTGTGTCAGTTCTGCTGGGAACTTCAGCTGTGGTAAAACGGTGTTTTTTTTGGCATCTCAAAGGCATATAATGGCATTTTGAGTGAGTACACAGGAAAAGGAAGAGGATAAGAGAAAATATAGGAGGTTCTGTGACAGAAGGCAGGGGAGATTACGTGATACAAGGGTTGACAGTGATAGGCAAAAGTGGATAGGAATGGAACAAGAAATGGAAAATGGGTCTAGAGAAGCTATAAATGGGGGAGGCAAATTCACCATCACATAAAACAATAAAAACAAGAAAAATAAAAATCGAATCAATAACTCAGAACCCCAGAGCTTGGAGTCAAAGCATTTGAAGATCTGATTCACAAAAGAAAATGGTGAAACACACCGGGTGAGTTGTGATGGGATAGGGAGGCCAGGGCTGAATTTAATGGCTGGACATGAATCAGGTCAAGAAGTGTCGGGAACCCCCAAATTTTCTATGGGGTGGCACAATGGAATTAAGTGCCAGCCCTCAGACTAGCCATTCTTGGGTCTTCCCTGAAACTGAGAAATCTGGAGGAGGAAATCTCACCCACCGAGAGCTGGCTGGTCAAATGCCATCAGCTCCTTGGTGCCAGCCGCAATGCTAAGAGTGCTGCCAATCACTGGTAGCACACCCATGCGTGGACCATGGTTAAAGAGGCATCCCAAATCAAAGATGAGTGACAATGGGAAATAGAGGACAATGGTTTTGGAAAAGGAGGAATTGGGTTCAAAGACAATGGCAGTGGGACAGTTTACAACACAGTCCTGCTAATCGCAATGCTGAGGCCTGACTTTTCAGGCAGCTTACTGAGCTGCTGTAGAAAGGAGCAGAAAAGCTGTGCAGCTCCCAAACTAACTGCTGCATCACCACAAAATTGTGGTGGGCTCGCTAATGAATCTAATTGACATGCTGCTGTTGGTGAGCAGAATCCCTGCATTCAACTCTTCCTGCCCCAAATTTAATTGGCAATAGATTTTCTGGTGACAGGAGTCTAATGGCCAACTCTTCCCATTATCCACCATCACACCATCTCTAATGGGCTAAACAATTTGGCTTCAAAGGTAAAAGGGCCACACTTGAAAAGCAGACTTCGAGATGAGAACTCAAAGAGATTAGACAGGGAAAAGCAATGATCAATTTGGAGAAGAGTATTATGGAGAAGAGAAGCTATCTGTGGCCATCAGGAAGGCATAGTGGGAAAAGAGATTTACTGTTGGAAAGCACAAAACCAGTAGTAGTTTAGGATGTACTGCAATTTGAGAATCTGATGAAAGAATCAGTGAAGAAGTCAGGCCTTGACCTGGTGGCTCCTATTGATAGGTTAGACAAAGGCAGGATGGAACTGTTCCGAGATTATCGCAAATGATGTTGTTTTAACTCGCAAGGGAATGGGGAGGAGGTTATATACAAGACTCTTAGATACGAGATAAGTTAGGACTTAGGCATCCTTAGATGGAATTTAAAATCAATAGCACTGAGGAATTACATGAACAAGACATCCAAAGATGTGCAAGTTAGGTGGATTTGCCATGCTAAATTGTCCATAGCATTCAGGGATGTGTAGGTTTGGTGCATTAGCCACAGGAAATGCAGGATTGTGGGGATGGATCTGGGTGGGATGCTCTTTGGAGGGATTGGTTGGGTTGAATGGCTTGTTTCCACACTATGATGATAAGACTGAATAAGGGAAAGGAGGAAAATAGGGAAGCTAAAGTATGATTTTAGGAAAGCTGAAGAGTTGTGAGGGGTGATGGTTGATATCAGGAAGAAAATAAAAGGAGATCAAGGTAAACAACTGGATTGTCTCAGCACTTCAGTTAAAGTGAAAGTTGGAGTTACAGTAAAAGCTTTAAATTATTAAAGTCAGTGTTAATTTCCAGGAAGCTGTGAAAGTTTCAGTTAAGAAGATACGGTTCCCAAAGTTGTGCAAACTTCACTGGAACAGTGTAGAAATCCAAATATAGAAGACTCAGAATAGGACTGCAGTACAGAATTAAGTTGCAATCACCAGGGGTTTCATGGTCACATGTGTGGATTAACAATAACGATTGTGTTATACACATCCATACATATATAGACATAAAAATTGCAAGTCAGAAATCAGGCCATTTCCCCCATCCAGTCTGCGTTGGCGTTTAATCTCCACATATTCGGTAAAATCTCACATGTTTACTTGAATTACATTGATTTACTTTAAAGACTTATAAGACTCATAATTGTAACATCTAAAATAAATAGATTAGACGAATAACAGAAGCAGATAACAGAATGTCAACATTTCAATCTGTAAAATAAAACATTACTTTCATCTCTTGTGTGGAGATATTGTGAGTTTCAGATAAGTCAGGAAACTGCATGTACTTACATGCTGAGCTGGTTTTTCTATGAACATAGATAAGATTATCTGACGTTCTGTTCAAGTGGGAAAATAAGTGATGCAAACACCTTTTGCTGCAACACTAATTTACAGTTATTCTCATTAGGAAGACAGGAATAACTCAAGATGGATAGATATCAATATCAGATAAATAAACCGGAATATAATTGAAGCTTCGAGTATATAGGCCATGTAAGAGCAGAAAACATGGAAATTAAGTTCTGAATGCAGCTGAGTTCAATTTCTGTAAGAATATAGTTAATAAACTAATAATATTTGGTGGTACAGAAGTAATTATTTGTATAGTTGGAACAACGGTACAACAAAATTAAGGATATCAATGATTATATTTACTCAATTAAGCTTCAGTTTACATTATACCATGTTTGCATACTAACATCCAATCCAGGTATACAGCCCCTTTTCTGGCTCGTTCCACAGCCTGCAGTTTTGCCTGCCGGTACACTTCGGAGTGTTCAGGCTGACAAAGGCCCAATTGTACAATATCTGGAAAGGGTTTCTGCACAAGAAGATGGCCTTTCAAAGACAAGAATTCTTGAAAATTTTCCCGCACTGTACTGTTCTGTAAAGGAAACGGGATATCAATTTTTGCGTTTTTAAAATTTACATTAAAAAAACAATAAAACATCACAATTTCTGAAACGATGAAGTGTTAAAATGCACTGCATTGTAAACCTTAGATCTCAAATCGAGCAGAAAATAGCTATTAAATATGAAAATATGGTCATCTTATTGGTTTGAACTCTGCAATAGAAACAACAGTGAAACTGTCAGCACTCACCACCACATTTTTCACTTTTCTTCTCAGTTGTTTGCAGGAGTCTCTCATTTTCAATTACAAGTTTTTTAATCCCTTTCTCCTTCTTGGTTTGCACCCCATCAGTTACCTCCTTCACTATGTCCATTTGCTTTCCAACATTGTCGCTTTGTACAGTCTGATAGTTAACTTTAAAAATACAGGACAAGGTTCCTGCAATCAAAAGACTATTCCCTGTTCAATTATTCTATTGTTGCAAATTTCTCCGTCTTTACTTTTCTCAAGTTACAGAAATGGATGATGCTGGGTGCATTGGATTCTACCTGAAGGATCAATGTTGACTCCCTGATTAAAAAAATCTAGACATCCCTTGGTGCAAGCTATTACAATGCAATAATTTACTGCATCTCAGAATTTAGCAAATTCTTCAATTCTGAAGAAGGCTTGCTGATCCCAAAATATTTACTTTGATTTCTCTCTGTAGATGTTGCCAGCCCTGCTGAGATTTTTTTAGCAATTTCAGTTTTATCCAGAAATTAGATTAGATTACCTACAGTGTGGAAACAGGCCCTTCGGCCCAACAAGTCCACACTGCCCTTGAAGCATCCCACTCAGACCCATCCCACTATAATCCACACACGCCTGAACACTACGGGCAATTCAGCATGACTGATCCACCTAGGCTGCACATCTTTGGACTGTGGGAGGAAACCGGGGCACCGGGAGGAAACCCATGCAGACACTGGGAGAATGTGCAAACTCCACACAGACAGTTGCCTGAGGCTGGAATTGCACCCAGGTCCGTGGCGCTGTGAGGCTGCAGTGCTAACCACTGAGCCGCCCCAAAAAATTTAACTTTTTATTGTCTATGATCAGGAATAAATTGGCTGTGTTTGCAAATATGTCAGTTTTTGCTGGAATCATTACAATTGGAAAAAAAACAGTGACTGTTAATGTTTAAAATATATAATGCTTCAAACAAAGAAAATGAAGAGAAATTTAAGACTTTTTAAATAATTGAAAAGTTAACATCTCCAATGAAAAAAAAATCTCTATCTTATTCATTCAACCTTAGGTGACACTGGCAGACACTGGTGATTACATTTAACTATTTTTCTTCATTTCTCTACTTTGCACCCAAGATTTTTCATCGAGGTACCTGTACGTAATACGTTTTATGCATGTATCTTATACCCAAGACAGCACCAGGAAAGCGACATTGTACACTTTTCACTGTACTCCTGTATCCCTATACTTCAGTACATGTGACAATAAAATCAACTTATAATTCCAGCTTCAATTCTAAATTGCAACCATCGTTTCTACCTGATTTCATTGACGTTACCCAAAGCAATCTACTCCTATGCAAAGAGGTGTACCCTATGAACAAAAATAGTCACATTTCTCAGCACCAGTCAAATATAGAGAAAGAATTATTTTCATATCTTTCTTTTCGACATATTGCAAGCAGTTATTTTCTCTGCCTTAGATTCAATTATTGTTGGGATCAAGCTGTAATGATGTTCCCTTGGTAACCCTGATTCTTAGCAGCATCTGACCTTGTCTTTTGTACTGAGTGACAATCACAGTATCTACACTCAATCATATTACATAGAGGTAAAACGGAATACAGATGTCTCTTCGTATGTTTGTCACTGGCAAGACAACTGAAAAAGTAAACTCAAAACATTGAAATGATAATTAGATCAGACAATCAAACACAGGAGGGCCATACGGCTATATGCACAACCACTACATATGTAAGTGAAAGTAATTCGTAAAAATAGAATTCACCTGTACAAAAAGCATATATGGATATCTTGGACATTACAATCTAATAAATAACTTAAATGTCACCACTGTGTAATGTAGTGTTCAATTTCAAGCCAAAGTATTTTACATCCATAGTGCTATTATGGATGTAGTTCCAGAGGTTTGAGTCAATGCCAATGAAGGAATGATATATATCAGGATCAGGTGTATAGCATGGGGGGAAATTTGCAGGCTACAGAATCATAAAATCATATAGCATGGAAACAGACCCTTCAGTCCAACCAATCCACGCCGACCATATTCCCAAACTAAAATCATCCTACCTGCCTGCATTTAGCCCATTTCCCTCCAAACCTTTCCTATTCATGAACTTATCCAAATGTCTTTTAAATGTTGTAACCCATATCCACCACTTTCTCCAGCAGTTCATTCCACACACAAACCACTCTCTGCAAAAAAGTTGCCCCTCATGGTATTTTAAATCTTTCTCCTCTCACCTTAAAAATATATGCCTAGTTTTAAACTCCGTCTCCCTAGAGAAAAGACCCTTGTCATTCATCTTATCTTTGCCCTTGACGATTTTGTAAACCTCAATAAGATCACCCCTCAACCTCTTATGCACCTCCCAGTCACGAACCATTTCAACTCCCCCTCCCATTCTTTAGATGACATGTCCATCATGGGCCTCCTGCAGTGCCACAATAATGCCACCCGAAGGTTGCAGGAACAGCAACTCATATTCTGCTTGGGAACCCTGCAGCCCAATGGTATCAATGTGGACTTCACCAGCTTCAAAATCTCCCCTCCCCCCACTGCATCCCAAAACCAGCCCAGCCTGTCTCTGCCTCCCTAACCTGTTCTTCCTCTCACCCATCCCTTCCTCCCACCCCAAGCCGCACCTCCATTTCCTACCTACTAACCTCATCCCACCTCCTTGACCTGTCCGTCTTCCCTGGACTGACCTATCCCCTCCCTACCTCCCCACCTATACTCTACTCTCCACCTATCTTCTTTTCTCTCCATCTTCAGTCTGCCTCCCCCTCTCTCCCTATTTATTCCAGAACCCTCCCCCCATCCCCCTCTCTGATGAAGGGTCTAGACCCGAAATGTCAGCTTTTGTGCTCCTGAGATGCTGCTTGGCCTGCTGTGTTCATCCAGCTTCACACTTTATTATCTTGGATTCTCCAGCATCTGCAGTTCCCATTATCCCAGCCTATCCAATCTGCTTTTATATCTCAAACCCTCCATTACTGTCCTTGTCCTTCCAGTTGCTTAAGCTTGTGGGTTTGGAATGTATTGTCAAAGGAGCTTTCCCTGAGTTGCTGCCTTTCTACGTAGTAGATGGTATACAATTCTGCCACTATGTGGTGATGGAGGGAGTGAATGTGAATCGTAAGCATACTTCTACTTATTGCTGTTTGACATATTCAGAACCATGATTCACATGATGAAATACTTAGCAGACTAACATTACTTTGTCATTTTTTAATCAAATATTCATATAATTACTGCACTATGTTTTGATATATATGTTTCATTTTATCACTGTACAAGGGTACATTTCATTATAACATAGCCTGAGGGGGTCTGTTCACTGATAAGAAATTTGTCAACTGTTCTCTCTAGTTACTGCACAGCCGATACAAATATGTCAGACAAATTGGGAAATGGTAGATAAGTCTGACAAATCTAATTAGGAAGAGATTATTACAACAATTCCATATTTGTTATCAATATATTTCTGTTGGGACTTTATTTCCGTTGGGATCCGAGGCTTACTCTTCAAATGTGAGCAACAGAAATCCAAATGCATCATATCATCCTGAAGCAACTCTTAAATTTAACCACAATCTGAACCTTCAGGCAACTGTTGCGATTAGTATCCCTTGGTCACTAGCCAGTTTTGAATTACTGGAGACATTTACTAACTGCAAGTCATATCAGCCATTTATTACAAAAAAATTGACTGATGTATTTTCCTTAAATCTCTCATCCAAATGTTTCCAAGGCAAATATTCCTGGCTCCTGTTCTTACATTCCTAGGCCTCAGCCTTTAACTTCTAACAACAACAGAATCTTTTCTACTATCTTCAGTAATAACTTGTAGAATCCTGTACATACCGTGATGCTGGGGTTTATTTCCTCTCCACTCACAGACATAGCGCCATTTGGCGCACTTATTTTTAAACAGAAAGGGGTCTGGAATTAAGATGCAAGTCACGCTTAGAAAAAGGAAAGATTAACAAGAGAACAGAAAATCACCATGTGCAGCAAATCTGCATCAGCTGACCACCATACATGCACAACTGGCCTCCAATTCTCAAAGCACCATTATTTTCAGGTCCATGTAAATTCTTTCATCTCTCCCTCCACAAAGGGGGGCAATGTGAGGTGCAGTCACCACATAATAAACCCTCTGCCCCATATGTCCATGTGAAATGATATTTATTACTGACAAGCATAGGGGTTGCTCTGAGGAGACTTACTCATATTGCCATAACTCACGTAAATCAGTAGTACTTATGCTTAGAAAGACCGTCAAAGACAGCAACCACAAGTAAAAGGGCCATTTATTGCTTGGACCATTTCCTTAAGTCGTTTAAAAAAAAGCTCAGGTTCCCAGTCAACATGTTATTTAAATGAAGTGCTAAACAAGACCCAAACAAGACTTTTCTAATGTCTCAATAAAATGACAGTATTCCCTACAGTACTAACAGAAGTCATCCAGCCCATCAAGTCTGCACCACCCTCCAAGCAACAATGCACCCAGACCTGAATCCCGCAGATAGTGTGCATATTCCTGCATGCTCCAGGGCAATTTACCATGGCCTGGGAGAGGAAACCCACTGAGGGAGTGCCCAATAGAAACCCATGCAGACATGGAAAGAATGTGCAGAGTCCGCACAGACAGTCACCCAAACAGCAGTGCTAACCCATAAGGCACCATGCTGCCCTGGGTTTGAACAAAGTTTCCAATGGATGCAGTTTAAAAACCAGAATGATAGAAGGATGATCATCAAATTCAGTAGAAACCTTACAAGGCATTCTGACTTAGTAAATGCTTAATGTCTCAATTCTCTATGCAAACACACTGGAGACTAATATATCAATGCCCTTGTGCTACAAACTGCCTACAGTAAAAATGAGGAATGATTTTACAATGCACACGTGCTTCAATTTTCAAGACTTCACATTGACATAAAGAAAAGCAAAATATTCAATATGTGTAAATTCTATTCATCAGGAATGCAGTGACCAAACCTGGGACTGAAGATCCGTTTAAAGTTTTGGCTACCTGATGAGTCACATTTATATACAGAACTTCAAAATACTTCACATATAATGGACCATATAGGTATGCAAATACAACATCCATTTTGTGTAATTCAAAAATCCCGCAAATATCAGCATGAATAATAATCAGTTAATCAGGATCTTGTAGAAGTTTTAAGGAGGTATGCTTGCCAGGTTCTGTGCAATTTGAACCTCAGTATATGGTAGGACAATGACATTCCCAGTTTGGGCAGCAACCTAGGAAGCACAACACTTCAATTGCACTTGCTTCACATTTTCTAAGACAGCAATGCAGCTGAGTACTACTGCTCACGTCTGTCAATTTATGAGCAATACTGACAATAGTTCTTCCAGGCTTGGAAAACAGCAGCAGCCTAGGCACATGAAGAATCAAAGCTAATGAAAACTGAACATTGCCTACAGGAATAAGCTTCACTGTGGCTGTGGGCGCTTTAGTTAATTAATTTCATCAGGCTGGAATTGAGCAGCGTGAGGTCCCAGTTCACAATTTTGAAACTACAAAAGTTTCACTGAATTTCTGCACACTTTGCTTCTGTACATTTCAGTAATGAAAGGGAAGAGTGCAAAACTACTGAGATCTTAGGGGCCTAATAACTCGATGTTTGAACGCATCCAGTTAGAATTTTGTTCCATATACAACAATTAGACAGCCCTCATCAAGTCTCAAATAACGTGTCATTTGATTGTAACCATAATAAACAATGCGTCTCATCCTTCTCTGATCCAACTACAGACTCTGGTATGGTAGACCACATCATTTTCCAGCAATGTATGCCCTCTACCATCCAGGTGGATGGCACTATCCTCCTTTTGCTTGAGGGTCACCATGCCTCAGCGGAGGGGAGAGGTTGAGAAAGAGGGACCTTCATGATAACCTCACCTCTTACAGGAATTGAACCCGGGCTATTAGTGTCACTTGTTCAGTAGTAACAACAGCTAAGTTCATGACACTTAGAATATCAAAGCTATTGAAACTAAAACAGAATAACAGGTGTGACTGGGACTATGAATTTCAAGGTGTATATTATTGCTGCAAATTAATTGGTGTCTTTCAGTGAAGTAATTTATCATGTTAAGCTTATTTTCCATCACTGGCAATATACAACTTGCTGCATGTCTTCATATACCTAATTCTAGTTCCACATTATCATTGACGTTGATCTGTCTCAAATTCATAGTCTGATTCATCCACATCTGCCTTAATTTAATCAGTCTTCCCTTAATTTGCCCCCTTGTCACCACATATTGTCTCAATTTTATTTATTATAAAAATCATTTGAGTTATATGAATAGTGCAAACACCAACAGGTCAACATCAGGTCTCTGAAAAGTCAACTGGGTACTGTTTCAACTTCCCTCATTTATTCTCACTCTTTTCTTTTGAATATTACAAAATGTCTTATTCACTACAAGTTTACAGATGCACCTCACATACTTGTGAAACTCCTTAAAATACTAAACAGAGTCTCTCTCATAGCAATGTTGATCCAAAAAGAGCCTTGATGTCTGTGCTATTGCTAGGTTTCTCACAGGTGTAATCCAATTACATTTTTTCTTCTGTAACCTTTAAAGTGTTTCTATTAAGAAACAACTTGCATTCATATCTTGTCTTCTATGCCCTCAAAACTTTCCAAAGCTCTTCACAGCCAGAGAGGTGTTTTTGAAATCTTGTCACTATAGTAATGTTGGGAAATGCAGTGTTATGATTTCTGTAGAGACATCAAAATTTTGAATTTCTGCATGGTAAGCTGAAAGAATAATGCAAGATTCCATGTTTTAAACTTTTAATGTAAACAATAGTTAAAAAACAATATTGGCTAAACACTATTTCCTTTTTGCACGCAAATTAAACTGTAGAAAGTGTATTCCTATTTGTACACTATCCCCAATCACACTTTCTACAGAACTACACTCCTCTTACAAACAGTTCTCAATTACACCTAGCTTCCAAAGGGTTTCTGTAACCCTGTTTTACCAAGTAGTAACTAAGTGACTGTCTCCAGATACTTCTGTCAGTTTTAGGAGGGATTTTTTTTCAAGTCACTGTGAAACATACCTCTTTATCCAGTATGTGCCTATATTCCACAAAGTCATTTATCAACTGGGCTGGGCCCATCAGTTCAGTTTTGGCCTTTATCCAATCCACTGAAAACATGAGTGAGTAGAGTTCCTGTGAAAAACATTTATAAAATTCAGTATGCTTATTCGTGATAAAATAGAAAGGTAAAATAGAATCCAAACTCTAGAGACCAAAAGCATCATTAGTTCCCAAGAAGATAACCTTTTAAGCACAAGTTGCAAGTGAAAATATTTAGATTGACCAAAAAGAGCATGGAACTAGAATTTAAACTGCTGGTTGTATTTAAAACTGCTCAACCAAAATGCAAGCGTTTAATCGATGCTGGGAAGTTAAACAGAGTACCTTGCATATAATATTCCACCCTTTGTGAGGTACAACCGGAGTTTATTGACAGTTTGACAATCTCAAAATATCACAGACTTTTGTCAAAACATAGCATAGCCCACAGCATGCTAACTGTCAGTAGAAGGAATAAGTTAGATGACTATTTTTGTGACCGAATGAAATTTGGGGAAGGGTACAAAAGGCCAATACCGCAATCAAATATTTAGATTATAGTATATACAATTAAAGATCATGTAAAATTGCCCTAACAAAATGCATGATTTTAATATTCTAGTTAATTAGATTGACTTGTGAGTACATGTCCGTCAAATAAGGTTTTTCAGCTTGTTCTATTTCAATAACTATCAGCATGATATTTTAATTGATTAATTTATAATTACTACGGTGCATTATGAAAAAACTAGAAGGGCTTGTTTGCATTTATTACATTTTAATAGTTATAGGGAAAATTGAAATATTCACATAAAAACAAGTATGGATTTAACCTGTCTAGTGAAAAAATATTACTGAGGTCCTAACACTAAATTTATTAATCTATAAAATGAGAACATTTTAATATACCAGCTTATTTGAAATACCAACTCAATTTCTAACCCAAAATTTTCATGCGAAATTTATCTTTTGATGTGATGTTCATTACCATCTCTGTTAGAAGTGTACAGATAGATTTTTCCATTAGGAAACTGAACTTAAAATGTCAATCATACAAAGAATTTCACTGTATTAAAGATGCTCGCGGAGGTTAAATTAGGTACCCTCTTTTTTTTCAAAAAAAAACATTTTATCCTTTTCCTAGGTCCTCATTGTTGGGTTGCTAGGAATTGGCAAGAATCACTTAATAAAACTTTATCATCTGATTGCGCCTCTACAGGAAGACATAGTCACTGACCATAACAATTGGAAGATTTCGATTCCAGCTATCAATAAGTACCTTCACGGCAAAGAACAACACTTCAGTACCTACAACCTTTATTTCAATTACAGATCCATACCAAAATATGCACCAATGTGATCAAGGTCACATATTGTAGAATTTGTTGCTAATAAATACAGTTATACATAAATCTCAGATGTAACCGAACAGCATTCCGACTTCCTGTTTTAATAAAATGGCTGCCATCTTGTAAATGGACAAAGACAAAGCAAATTAGCTGAAAACTTCTCTTTCATAAGAACCTAAGAACTAGGAGCAGGTGTAGGTAATTCAGCCCCTCGAAACTGCTCTGCCATTTAATGCAATCATGGCTGATTCATTACAACTTTTCTGCCCACTCCCTGTAATACTTAGACAGATTTTTAAAAAGCTGTCTATCTCCTCCTTATATACATTCAGTATCCCAGCGTTGACCATACTTGGGGTAGTGAATTCCACACATTCACGACTCTTTAACAGAAGTAATTCCTTCTCACCTGAATTTTAGATCTGCCATCCTGTAGCCTAAAACTATGACCTCTTGTTCTAGATTGCCCCATAACAGAAAACATCTACTCTACATTTACTTTGTCAATCCCTATTAGCATCTTACATATCTCATTTAGATCTCCTCTCATCTGTGTTATATGACTCTAGATTCTAGCAACGATTAGCAAAAGCCGCTTAATCTCTCTTCATAAATCAAGCCTTACATCTCTGGAATTAACCTAGAGAACCTTCTCTGAACTGCTTCCAATGCAATTACATCCTTTCTCAAATAAGGAAACCAAAACTATACGCACTATTCCAGGAAGGCTAGGAAAGCCTTACTGCGGCTGTGCATTAATACTTCCCTAGCTGGTGAGACCACATCTGAAGAATTGAGAGTAGTTTTGGTCCCCTTATTTAAGCAAAGATACTTGTTTCACCGGACACAGTTCAGAGAAAGTTCACTGGGTTGATCCCAGCTATGGAGGAATTGTCTTATGAGCAAAGATTAAACAGGTTGGGATTCTACTCATTGGAATTTAGAAGAATGAAAGGTGATCCCATTGAAACATATCGGATTCTTAAAGGGCTTCACAGAATGAATTCTGAGAGGACGTTTCCACTCATGGGGCAGTCTAGGGCCAGAAGGCATAGCTTCAGAATAAAGGGGCCCCAATTTAAGAAAAAAGTGAGAAGGAATTTCTTGTCTCAGAGGGTTGAGAAACTTTGGAACTCCTTGCTACATGGATCACTAGTTCATAGTACTTGTGTATATTTAAGGCTGAGGTAAGTAGATTCTTGATCAGTATGGGGATCAAAGTTTACAGGCAAAACACGGGAAAATGGATGTGAGAAACACTGAATCATCCATGATCCTACTGAACGGTGTAGCAGGCTCAAGAGGCTGAATTTTGTTTGATACAGCTCCTGTGAAATGTCTTGGGATATGTAACTGTGTAAAGAGTTCTGCAAAACTGCAAATTGTTGTTTGGAAGTAATATATAGAATACCTCTGAAGAAACAGCAGATGGTACAAGTACAGAAAAAAGGAATGGGATACAAAGTAATAACCATTGGTATTTTAAATTACATAAGCCATTTTACAGTAAGAATATCAATTCAATTCAGAGACAGACCTCCATTATAAATGGAGCAAGTGGTCATTGATAACTTCCTCTACCAACCATTTCTAATCATGGTGGACTGTATAACTATTTTCTAAGGACTATATATTGTTACTTTTGCAAGTCTCAAAATGGAACAAAAGTCGATTCTGATTTTTGTTTTAAAACAGATTTTAAATCAAGGTAATGTAACATCTGCACTAACCTTGTCCATATTCGCTTCAGCCATATGGTTTGGTAGAAAACTATACCAATACATACAATCCTCATCAGGTGGTGTTGGAAACTGTCCTTTATATGTCTTCTGATATTGCTGAACCATTTTTGCATGCAAGTCCTGAGAGAAAGCGAATATGAACTGAAACTAACACGAACAATTTCAAAATATTGTAATGAATTGCAATAATGTCTGCAAATATATCAGCATCACAGCCACCTATTTTTCAGGGGTCTCTGCTTAAATTTACAAATAGATGTTCTTCAGCTGTGGGCCATAATTGCAATTGCAAATGTACCACACATGCTCCATCTTTTGCTTTCAGATAGTGAACAATTTAACCACAGTACTTAACAGGTTCCAGATTTTTTTTTTCCAATTTCATGCATCCAGATGGAGCAGGGACTGGGGAATGTAAAACCAATTCCTCAGCACCACCCTTGCTCACTTACAATCATCTCCAGGACCCACAGTACCAATCAATGGCCTGCAAAGCGAGACAATGTGAGACTGAAACCAGTAATGCTCTGGACTCCAAGTTAGCTCCAGTGGGAGGCAGAACTTGTCCACCACTTTTGCACCCATATCAGCCAGACATCATAGTTCATCCCCATTGTGTCCCTAGCTGGTCAAAAAGGAAATTCACAACACCAGGTAAAATTGCATACATAATATTCAAAGCAGGTTTATTATCTCCTGTGATTCTGATATTACTGAACATTTATTTACTAGAAGATATCCAAGTTTCAAAATTATGCTTCCACCAAGAAGCCAAAAATATAAAATGAAACTGCAAGAACATGATGAAGGGGAAAGATTATATGAAAACAAAACAAATGTACCGGAAGCTGATTGCGATACTGTTCAGTCAGGAAGTCCAACTGTAAATCATGCAGGTAATAATGAAACGATTTCCCATTGCGGTCACAGAACAATAAAGATTTGTTGACAAATACTTGTAAGATGTCTTCCACTTCTTCTGTTTCTAATGCCCAAAGAATACTCAGAACCTGTTCCGACATAAACATTCACAGATGTAGTGCATGTGGAATTACCACAGAAACATCAAAAATCTGTATTTTACATTGTCTTCAGTGCAGTAAAACATTGCAAACCATGGATACTCAAGAAAATGTTAGGGCAATTGGCCAAAAGAATATCTCAGGACAGACAGAAGTGGAGAACTTTAGGAAGGGAATTCCAGAGCATGGGGCCTTGGCATTTGAATGCAGCTGCTATTAGTGTAGCCATCAAGATCAGGAAAGTTAAACACCTAGAATTGGAAGAAAGCAGATGCCTCTGAATGCTGGAATAGAATGGAGAAGTACAGAGAGATCAGGAATTTGAAAAAAAAGTTTTAAAAATCAAGAAGTTGCTTAACTGGGAGTTAATGTAGGTTGGTGAGCACAGAAGTCATGGGTGAATGGGATTTGTTACATTATTGGCTTCATATTTAGCAATTTTGTGGGTTTGAATTTGAAGGATTGGGGATATCTGCTTCAATGAGAGGACATGGTCAAGGCCCAAGGTTATCCAAAGTGCTAAAGAGTTGATCAACCCATTAGCAATGGCAAAGCTGATTCAGGTTCAAAGAATGCTCACTTTCAATATTGATGAATAGATCTGTATGCTTTCTTTTAAATTCATTCACAAGAGATAAGGTTCACTGGCTCGGACTGCGCTGCTGCCCATCTCCTGTTTCCCTTGAGAAGGTGGTGATGAGCTACTTTCAGTAGGTACACCCATTGTGTTGTTAGGGAGGCATTCAAGGATTTTTGATCTAGCACTGATGAAAGAAAGGTGACGTATCACCAGCTCACGATACTCACCATGTATCTGCTGCTCTTAGCCTTCTAGATGCTATTTCTTCTTGATTTGGAAGCTGCTGTGAGAGGAGCCTTGGTGAATTTCTGCAGTGCATTTTATAAATGATACACACTGTTGCCACTGCAAATTAGTGGTGGATTGGGTGAACATTTGTGGATGTGGTACTAAATAATCAGGCTGCTTTGATGCTCTCAAGCTTTTTGTAAGTTGGAGCTGCACCCGCACCCATCCAACCACACTCCTGGCTTATGCTTTATAGATGATGTATAGACTTTGGGAAATCCAGTGGTGATTTACTTGTTGTAGAATTCAGGGTCTCTGACCTTCATTTGCAGTGAGAGTAATTGTATGATTAGTTCAGTTCACTTTTTGGTATTTTTTAATATCAAAATATAACTTATTCATTGACTTTTTGGTAAATAACAATCCCCAGGTTGGTGATAGTTGGGGGGGGAGGTGGAATTCATCAACGGTAATGCCATTGCATGTCAAGGGGTGAGGGGTCACGGAGGTGGTTATTGCCTGGCACTTGTATGGCATGAATGTTATTTGTCACTTGTCAGTCTAAAACTTCATACTGTCCACATCTTGCAGTCTTTGAATGTAAGGGCTTATTAATTTGCTGAACATTGTTCACTGACTGTTGCACATCAGCCCCTTCTGGCGACTGAATGGAGGAATGGTCACTGACGAAGCAACTCAATACGGTTGGACCTAGAACATTATCCTGCAATGATGTCCTCGAACTGAAATGACTGACCTCCAACAAAGCACAACCATCATGTATGCTAGGTATGACTCCAACCAATCGATTTACCATTGGCTCTTCCTTTGCTGTTGCTCCTTAACACCAGGCTCAGTCATCTGATAGTAGGAACTGATCAAGCTGGAGAATCTGAGATAACAAGGTGTACAGCTGGGTGAACACAGACCAAGCTGCATCAGAGGAGCAGGAAGACTGCCGTTTCAGATCTAAACCCTTCTTCAGAAATGGGGGAGGGGAAGGGTACTCACTTCATCTACTGGGTTTCAATTCTTCTATCCACGTTCGAGCTCAAAGCTGTTGCATTCGCTACAAGTTATTATTAAGGAAGACACTGCAAAGTCTAGCGGGGTGAATATGCCATTGTCCTTTCTAGTGCCCAAGTCTGCCAAGCAGTCCTATCCTGTTGCATTTCTTTGAGACTTTTTAGCAGTTTGATACAACAGGAAAAATGGGGAAGTCCTGTTACATCTGTACAATGGCAACTGCAGTACTGTGTGCTGTTTCTGTTGCTGAATTTAAGGATTTACTGACATTGGAGGGAGTTCAAAAGACACTGAAATGATTCCTGGGATGAAGGGGCTGACTTATTAAGCACAGCTAAACAGATTAGTCCTTTGTTCATTAGAGTCTAGAAGAACAAGAGGTGATCTTATTGAAATTCACAAGGTTTGAGGAGGTTTGGCAGGGGAGATGTTTTGAAGATGTTTTCATGAGTGGGGAAGTATCAAACTAGCGGACCTAGTTCAAGAATTAGGGAATGATTATTTACACTGGAGATGCAAAGGAATTTCTTCTGCCAGGGGCTAGTGATGTGTCTGGTTTTCTCTACATCAGACAGTTGTGGAAGCTAGATCACTGAAAGTACTTAAAGAGGAGGTAGATACATGTTCTAAATATTGAGGCGTCAAGAACAATGAGAGACTGGCACTAAAGAACTGAAGCCTGGGACAGAACAGCCACAGTCTTAGAGTGTTGGGCAGGCATGAGGGGCTGAACGGCCTACTTATGTTTTTTTTGTGACCTTTTATAAAGCTGTCAGGAACACTGAATCACCAAGGCCTTCAAATTTTCTCTAAGCCCTTAATGACAGTGGAGTTTGTGCTTGAATGTAATTGAATTATATTGAGAATCACTGGCAGTCTTAGCTGGTCCTTGAGACTAACAACTACAACGATGTATGGCAGTTAACAAAGAAAGTTCAGCAAGATTAAGTTTAAGGTTGATTAAAAGAAAGAAATTAACCAGTTTCTTTCATGGTTTAAGGACCATAGTGAAAGGTACATTTTACTCAGTTTGAATGATTACTAGATAGTTATTTGACTTATTATTTAGAAGAATTTATTGATTCAAAGTTGATATCTTGAATTGATAATAACAAATATTCAAACCATCTTTCAGGAGGAAGACAAACACAAAAATGTTACTACAGGCAAGATTAACATAGCTTTTTGCTCAATTAAGCTTGCAGAAATAAATAAAGAATATTTAAAGTTGTATTTACAGTCAAAATAGATTTTATTCTCTAATAACAAACTTAAATTGGCCCCAGTCTTCAGATGCCTTAGCAAGTGGAAGAATTGTTTGCTATACTGTCATTATGTGAAACATTTTTACTGGATGAAAGCAGAGGGAGAAACCTTATTTAGAAAGACAATAGTAAACTATTTTGTGTTATTTAATGCTGATTTATTAAGCATGGGCTCATTACTTAGCTTTGCCAAGAGGATCGTAAAGCTGTTCTTTCATTAGAGAGAGAGAGATAGAGAGAGGGTGAGAGAGATGACTGGAGGTGGACAGATTTAACCCAAGGGCCACCAAGCCACAGGCGAGGGCAGAGGTTGACAATGTGAGAATTTCATTGTGATCTCAGCTGGTGTGGGAATTGAACCTACGCTGTTGGTGTCACTGTGCATCACAAACTAGCTGTCCAGTCAACTGAACTAACCAACTGTCCATGTTTACTGTATCTATGGTAATAGTTAACCAAGAGCTGTTCTGTCAAATATGCTGGAAAAACACTCAACCATTTCAGCAGCATCTGCAGACAGTCAAACAGAATTAACGTTTCAGATAAATGACTCTACAACTAAACAGTTCTGACTAAGCTTCACTGATCTGAAGTCTTAACTCTCCAGTTCTTCACAGATGGTACCAGATCTGTTGAATTTCCAGAATTTTCTGGAATTTATTTCAAATTTCCAGCATTTCAGAGATGTTTCCCTATCATAGGTGACACAAATCACTTATTTGAAGTATTGCCTGCATGTGGGAAAGGATGATGGCATTTTAAAAATGGAAAATAACAATCAGGTTAAATGGAAATTCAACTCCGTTTACTTTTCATTTGAATAATTTACTGATGTTTTTTAAAAAAACATTTTCCTTTGATGCATCTGCAATTCACTACTCATCTGCAATTCATTAGTTTCCAAAGAACTGTCAAAACCATTGATGTAATCAAAGTCCCACTGCTCATTAAAACAAAATTTCAAAATTATTTGGCATAGAAAAGTGATATATTTCTATAAATATTAATAGGTGCTATTCTACAGATATTTCTGCTCATCCAACAATGTACTGAATGAATTTTCAACTCACAGCTGCCTGCTCAATAGTCTAATTTTGCCATCTGCAAATGCGCATCACAGGAAGGTCGATAGTTTTGTCTTAATTTCAAATATCGCTAACAAACAAGCACCCTAATAGGTATAAGTAAATTCTAGTGTGCTGTAATCGGCCATCTTTCTTTTTTTCTCCCTTTACAGGATGTTGGCAAAACTGGCATTTATGGCCCATCCTAAATTGCTTCTGATAAGGATGTGAGCCATCCTCATGAACTGCTGGTGGTGTATGTACTAGAATCATAGAAACAGAGAATCCCTACCGTCTGGAAACAGGCCCTTCGGCCCAACAAGTCTACACCAAGCCTCGGAACATCCCACTCAGACTCATCCCCCTATAACCCACTGAATCTACATATCCCTGAACACTTTGGGCAAACCACCTTGCCTGCAGATCTTTGGGCTGTGGGATGAAACTGAAACACCCAAAGGGAACCCACACAGACACGGGGAGAGTGTGTAAATTCCACACAGACAGTTGCCTGAGGGTGGAATCGAACCCAGGTCCCTGGCACTGTGAGGCAGCAATGCTAACCACTGAGCCACAGTGCCACCCCTCTCTCAGTGCAGTTAGGTAGATAATTACAGGGCTTTAATCCACCGATGATAAAGAACTAGTGATGCACTACCAATAACAGGATGTTGCAAGACTTGGATGGAGGTTTGAACAAGGTTCCCATACACCTGCTCTCCTGTTCCTTCTGGGAGGCAGAGGTCACAGGTTCGTAAGTGTTGCAGATGGTATACACTGCTGCCACTGTCCACTGGTCGGATGAGGAATATATGTTTAAGGTAGTGCAAGTGACGTAGGTTGCTCTGTCCCGGATGAACTTCAAGTATTGTTGGAGGTACATGCACTAAGTCAAATGGGAACAATCCTATTATTGATGCATGTCTTATAGATGGTAGAAAGTTTTGGGGAGTCAGGTGGTCAGTGACTCGCAGCCCAAAGTTCCAAACTCTGTCCTGCCTTTGCCACCGCAATATTTGTGTAGTTGGTCCAATTATGTTTTTGGTTAATGGCAATCTGCAGGATGTTGATTATGCCAGATTTGATGCCGTTATTGCCACTGCATTTCAAGGGGAGGTGATAGTTTCCCAACCCTGCACAGTAGGATCGATGAGCTTGGATGCAGAGGAGGGGGAGATCACAACATAAAATGAGGCTAGTGACCATGGCGGACACCATCGCCTGTGTTGCATGGTGGGCTCATGGTCCGGGGGAGATACAGACTATATAGCTCTCTTCTACCTCCTTTGCAAAATCCACAAGCAGGACGGCCCGGGTAGACCCCATTGTTCCTGCCTGCTCATGTCCCGCGTCTCCCATTACTTCCTGTCTCCATTCGGTTTTTCTCACCCCTTGTCCACTCCCTTCCCACTTACACTAGAATCACAGAATCCCTACAGTGTGGAAACAGGCCCTTCGCTCCACCAAGTCCACATTGACCCTTGCAACATCCCACACAGAACAATCCCCCCATAACCCACCTACTCTACAGACCCCTGAACACTACGGTCAATTTAGCATGGCCAATCCATGCAACCTGTACATCTTTGGACTGTGGGAGGAAACCCATGCAGACATGGGAAGGATGTGCTAACTCCACACAGACAGTCGTCTAAAGGTGGAATTGAACCCGGGTCCCTGGTGCTGTGAGGCAGCAGTGCTAACCACTGAGACACTGTGCCGCCCACTCTCTAACGTTTTATTTCAGTTTCAGAATTTCCAGTTTATGAGCTCCAGCTGCCTCCTCTTTACCACGCTCAATCAAGTATTCCCTAGCACCGCAGCTTATTGGGCCCTCAGTCGGGTCTAACCTATCTCCCGCACATCCGCCCTCACCTCAACCTCTTCCCTCCAACAACAGCAGTAGGGTCTCTCTTGTCCTCACCTACCATCCCACTAGCATCCACATCCAGAAGTTCATCAGATGCCATTTCTGCCACCTCCAGTGGAATGCCATCACCAGACACATATTTCCCTCCCTGCCCTTGTCCACTTTCTGCAAGGACCATTCCCTCTGGGACACCCTGGCCCACTCTTCCTTCACTCCCAACACCCCCACAGCCCCATGGCACCTTTCCCTACAACCATACAGAAGATGTAACAGATGCACATTTATCTCGTCCCTGTCCAGTATCCAAGGCCCCAAACATACCTTCCAGGTAAAACAGCACTTTACCTGCACTTCCCACAATCCTGCCTATTGCACTCACTGCGCACAATGTGATCTCCTCTACATTGGAGAAAGAAAGCATAGACTAGGTGACCACTTTGCAACATCTATGTTCTGCCCACAAAAAAGTCCCTGAGCTTCCAGCTGCCTGCCACTATAACACACCACCCTGTTCTCTGGCCAACATCTCTCTCTCAGCCTTACTGCAGTGTTCCAGCAATTTCCCATTTTCTGCCTGGGAACTCTAGCTTTCTGCATTTAATATCTCATTCAATAATTTTAGGGCTTGAGGCACCTTCTCCCATCTCCTCACTCCTATTCCCAGAAACCAGACCTTGTTATCAAATGATCTGTCATTACCCAATACTCATTGTTAGCTGAAAATAGTTCCCATTAACAGTTATTCATTCCTCTAAGCTGACTGTTATCCACTTAGAGATTGCAGGAACTGCAGATGCTGGAGAATCTGAGATAACAAGGTTGTAGAGCTGGATGAACACAGCAGGCCAAACAGCATCAGAGGAGCAGGAAGGCTGACATTTCCAGCCTAGTCCCTTCCTAAGAAATCAGATTTCTGAAGAAGGGTGTAAGCCCAAAATATCAGCCTTCCTGCTCCTCTGATGCTGCTTGGCCTGTTGTGTTCATCTAGCTTTACACCTTGTTATCGCTGTTATCCACTTATTTGTCTGTCCAACTGTACTTCTCTCTCTTTGGGCTCTATCTTCATCTATTGTTAACTCCTTTGCCCACCCCACCCTATCTTCTGCATTAAAACCAACTTTTCCTAGCTACCATCTGAGGAAAGCTCACTGGACCCAAAGCATTAACACTGATTTAGCTCCACAGATGCTGCCAGATCTGCTGACCTTCTAGCAATTTCTGCTTTTGTTTCCAAATTCCCAGATACCCAGTCATCAAGTCATTTGCATTACTTTCTACAAACACACACATAAATCAGCAGGCAGAAGATTTTAGGTCAATCTAGTTCAGCAAACAGTGTTCAGTTGATGCTACCCGCTTCCGTAAACTTACCTTAGTTGGAACTTTCACATCCTTTCTCAGTATAGAGAGATCTTTGTAGTATTCCTTGTAATCATCCAACACCTCAATGCTGCTTGCCATGGCCTCATCGAGTGCTTCATAATCATAGGAGGAAGATTTGCGAATTCTTTTGAACTGTTTATTTTGTAGCTGGCTGAGATAATATTTCCAGCGCTTTGGAAATTCTCGCAACAGTGCACCAATAAGGGAGACCACAAGAGGAGAACCTGCAAAATACAATGCATTCGTTTGGTTGACACAGTTCTTTTTTACAAAATATCATGTTTTCATAAATTCATGGCCAAGGTCTTTTCCTACATTTATTCAATGCTTTTTGTTTCTATTCATTTTGTGTGATGTGGAAGTTCCTGGCTGGCCAGCATTTCTTGCCCACCCCAAGTTGCCCTTCAGAAGGTGATGGTGAACTGCCTTCTTGAACTGCTACAGTTCTCCTGCTGCGGGGTGACCCACAAATAATACATCATAGTATTATCAAAACTACTTCTAGAGTGACTGACAGCAACTTAATACATGTTTTCTTTGACTTCTTTGTTTAAGCAAACTGTTGCAAGGTTGCAGATAATATTTGTGGGTTGGAAAGCAGGACATTAGAATTTGTTTGTTAAATGATAGGGGGAAGTGTGTGTGTGTGTGTGTGTGTGTGTGTGTGTGTGTGTGTGTGTGTGTGTGTGGTCCCTTTAAAAGATTATGTTTTCTGGTTTGGAGATTTAAAAAAATATCTGCAGGCAGCAGATGCACAGAAAGTTCTTGAAATTGAAACATTATCAGAAGGCTACACTGTTAGCAGGCTAAGCTGCGTTTTTACCAAGACAACAGGTATTTGAATTTAGCCAATTAATTTCAACCACGCCCTAGATACCAAAACCCAATTAAATATAAATCTGATGGTTTTGACAACGTAAGACCAATCCTGTTGCAAGAAACTGACAGGTCATCAAGGGTATAAAAGAGGTGGTTATTTTAAAATCGGTGAGAGACCAAACTGCCATCTGACGAAAAACTCACTGAGTCTTATAGAAATCTCTAAGCTCCCACAATAAATATCATCGAAATAAAGGTGCTATGGCATGGTTAACTAATGTCCCTGACAAGAATTCGACAGCCAAAGGCGTTCTTAAATGGATAAGAGCGGAAAAGGCAAAGAATATTCTGGAAGTTCTGGATGTGAGTTTGCTCGCTGAGCTGGAAGGTTCATTTTCAGAAATTTCGTCACCATTCTAGGTAACATCATTAGTGAGTCTCTGGTGAAGCGCTGGTGTTATGTCCCGCTTTCTATTTGTGTGTTTAGGTTTCCTTGGGTTGGTGATGTCATTTCCTGTGTTGATGTCATTTCCTGTTCTTTTTCTCACAGGGTGGTAGATGGCTTCCAAATCAATGTGTTTGTTGATGGAGTTCCGGTTGGAATGCCATGCCTCTAGGAATTCTCATGCGTGTATCCGTTTGGCTTGTCCTAGGATGGACAAACTTACATCCAGAACCTCAACCAGAGCTACAAATCTTCTCAAAATTCGCTAATATTCTGGAAGACTCATCCTGGCTGTAATTTTGAGAGACTAATTATTAGTTTATTTTTTCTTATTACTTTGGTTTATATAAGTGGGACTTGCATTTATTGAACCAGCACACCATTAGAATTTTGTTTTATTTAGGAACAGTTAGTAGTTAAGAGGGGAAATGTTTGGTTTATTGGTAGTTCTGTTCATTTGTTCACTGTTAGAGTTGGAGAAATATATTGATACTTGTTGCTTATAAAGTGAGTACCAGTGATTTCTTTCATTTAACCACTCCTTTACAACAGGTTGAGGGTGAGGGGCAGATTGTATCATTTTTCCCATTTCCTTTAAGAGATTACCAGGTGAGGTGAGCTTCTCCGGGTGTTTCAGTTTTAATTGTCAGAGAGGTGTTGACCTCCCCTCCATAGCAAAAGCGAGTTCTGATTTTTATCAGATGAACTTGCAGACCGATTAGAACAAATTTCTAAGACTATGATGTGGGCAAATTAATTAGCTTGAGTGAACACAGGCCACATTTATATTTCAGCAATGTAGCCAAACACAGATATTTGGCCTCCTCCACCTCCTCTCTCAGCAACACTCCATTATTGAAATACCCAATGGTAAAAGAATTAATGGTGTCATTAACTCACGAAAAAGGCTCTCAGCTCAAGAATGTACTCAATCATAGTTTGCAACCTCATGTCCCGACATATCCCCATACAACCATTACCACCAAGCCAGCCGTTAACCCTGGTTCAATGGAGAGTGTATGCCAGCAGCAGCACAAAGCATATCTAAAAATTAGGTGCCAACGTGATGAAGCTACCAGACAGGACTACTTGCATGCCAAACATCTTAAGCTGTAAGCAACAAACAGAGCTAAAAAATTTCACAACCAACAGATCAGAACTAAGCTCTGCAATCCTACCACAACCAGTCATAAATAGTGGTGAACAATTTAACAACTCACTGGAAGAGGTGGCTCCACAAATATCCTCATCCTCGATGATGGAAGAGCCCAGCACATCTGTGCAAAAGACAAGGTTGAAGATTTTGCAGCAATCTTCAGCCACAAGTACCAGGTAGACATAGAACATAGAACAAAGACGATCCATCTAAATCTCCTCCAGTGATCCCCAGCAATTATAGATACCAGTCGACAACCAATTCAATTCACTCCATGTGATAGCAAGAAACAGTTTGAGGCACTGCATACTGCAGAGGTGAGGTGCCCTGACAACATTCCAACAATTATACTGACGATTTGTGGTCGAGAACTTGCACCTCCCCTAGCCAAGCTGTTCCAATACGATTGCAACACTGGCATCTAACCAACAATGTGGATAATTGCCCAGGTATGTCCTGTAAAAAAAAAAAGCGGCACAAATCCAGCCAGGCAGTTACCATCCTATCAATCTACTTTCCATCATCAGTAAAGTGATGGAAGGTGTCATTAACAGTGTTATCAAGCAGCACCTGCTCAACAATAAGCTGCTCCGTGAAACACAGTTGCAGTTTTCACCAGAGTCAATGGCCTCATTACAGTCTTGACAAAAGAGCTGAATTCCAGAGGTGAGGTGAAGAGTGACAGCCCTTGATATCAAGGCTGCATTCGAACAAGTGTGGCATCAAGGAGTCCTAGCAAAATTGGAATCAATGGAAATCAGGGGTCAAATTCTCCACTAGTTGGAATCATAGCTGGCACATAGGAAGATGGTTATGGTTGTTGGAGGTCAGTCATCTCAGTTCCAGGCTGTCTCTGCATGAGTTTCTCAGGACTGCATCCTAGGCCCAACTGTCTTGAGCTGCTTCATCAATGACCTTCCCTCCATCTTAAGGTCACAAGTTGGGATGTTTGACAATGATTGCACGATGTTCAGCACCATTTGTGACTCCTCAGAAACTGAAACAGTCCACATTCAAATGCAACAAGATCTGGACAATTTCCAGGTTTGGGCTGACAAGTGGCAAGTAACATTTGTGCCACACAAATGCCAAGCTATGACACCTCCAATAAGAGACAACCTAACCGCCACCCCTCGCCATTCAATGGTGTCATCATCACTGAATCTCCACTATCAACATCTGGGGTTTGTGTTAACTGGGAACTCAACTGATCCCACCACATAAACACAATGACTACAAGAGTTACAGGCTACAAATACCGCACGAGCAATTCACTTTCTGTCACCCCAAAGCCTGTCCGTCATTTACAAGATACAAGTCAGGAGTGTGTTGGAATATTCCCCATTTACCTGGATGGGTGCAGTCCCAACAACACTCAAGAAGATTGATACCATCCAAGACAAAACAGCTCACTCTGATTTACACCACATCCACAAACGTTCACTCTCTCCACCACTGATGCTCAGTAGCAGCAAATGCCCTGAAGAAACTCACCAAAGAAAGTGAGACAACATCTTCCAAACGCAAGACCACTTCCATCTAGAAGAAAAAAGGGCAGCAAATGTATGGGAACACCATTATCTCTAAGTTCCCCTCCAAAGCAATCAGCATCCTGCCTTGGAAATATATCGTGAACCTTCACTGTTGTTGAGTCAAAATCCTGAAATCCCTTTCCAAATGACACTGTGGGTCAACCAACCTGGACTGCAGCGGTTAAAGAAGGCAGCTCATCAACACCTTGCCAAGAGCAGCTAAGGATGGGCTATAAACGTTGGTCAGTCAGCGATGCCCATATCCCTCAAGTGAATTTTTAACAAATCACAATTCTGCATTACACACTTGGGTCCAGGAGAAAATGACATTAGATGAAACTGTATAAAAGGGAACTGACATATTTAGGTTGCCCACTTTAAATGCACACAAAACATCATTAATTCACTGAACTCATCAACTCACCTGTTTGTTCATTGAAAACCTTCATATATTTGTACCCCAAAACAGCTGTAGTGTGTTCAGAAATATGGGAAGTGAATGCAAGAAAATTGATAAAGGAAACAATGTAAACCTTGATTTTTTTTGTAATAACTTGAGTTTTGTTAAAGACGCAAGACAGCTAGATGTCCTTCTTTAAGACCAGTTGGAAACTTTTACAAGTCTGCACAATGTTTTCAGTCAATTTTAAGCATTTCAGTAAAACAATAAATACATAAACAACACCTGCCATTCAGTTAGGTCTCATAAATAATTTCAAGAACTGGGGTTTTCCAAAATTTAAAACCAGCCATGTCAAGGAGTATGGAATTTACTAGAATTAACAATAATCCAATGATTGAAATGAATAAATGTGAACAACATATCAAACACATAGCGTGATTTCATGTTCTTTGCAATGTATAATTCGTGTAGAACAAGTTCCCGTCTAAAGTAAGAAAAATATGAGCTAAAAGCAAAATTATAAGTTTTTCTGTTAAAGTATTTCCAGGATGGCAACTGCAAAAACAAAAAGATCAAAACTCATCTGAATAATAGAAAAATGGCCACCTTCACTTTAATGTTTTTACTTTTTGAAGTCTGACACACTGGTGTTTGAGAGTCCTGTAAAAGTAAAAACTGGAGAAGATGGTGGAAATATTAAAACCAACTGCAAAAGTAAATTATTCAAATAAAGAATGAAAATGTGTCATAAAAAAGTACCTTATTTTGAGCAAGTCCATTTGTGAAAAGGGAACATTTTGAAAAGCACAACTGTGACAGAAGTGAATAACATAAGAGCTTCTTGCCCGACAGCATTGATGTAGTGACTATGGGTTGGCACATTACAGTGGAGCAGATGGAAAAGAGGACAGAGAGAACATATGACCAAATGCACTCAAGGTCACAGGAAGTAGAAGCAAAAACAAACCATTGAGCTATGAAGGGTCTAGGCCCGAAACGTCAGCTTTTGTGCTCCTGAGATGCTGCTTGGCCTGCTGTGTTCGTCCAGTCTCACATTTTATTACATTGAGCTAGTGAGCCTGCTCCATCATTCAAGAAGATCACAGATGATCTGACTATAGTCTTAATTGTTAGTCTTATCTGACACTGAAACGCTCCTATGTAAATCAAAAGTCACTCTAATCAAGCTTTGAATGTGTTGAAAGACCCAGCTTCCACTGCTCACTGTGCAATGGAATTCCGAAAACTAATAAATCTGAGGAAAAATTTCCTCTTCATGTATGACTCCATGACTAACTCTGTCTTAAATGGTTCATTAAGATCAGTTCTAATCCTTCTGAACTCCAGTGAATACGCATCCAATATTCCAATAAAAATGCTGGTGAAACTCAGCTGATCTGGCAGCACTTGTGGAGGAAGAAACAGAGTTAACATTTCCAGTTTTCATCAGAATCACAGCGTGGATCAAATCTGCTCAACGTTTTCACATAAGACAATCTTATCATCCCAAGAAGCAGTTTTATTAATCTTCTCTGCACTGCTTCCAATTCATGTACATCTTTTCTTAAGTAAGACCACCAAAGCTATGCACAGTATTTTAATGTGATCTCAACGATAGCCTGAATAGACAAGATAACCCTACTTCTGTAGGTCAGTCCCCTTGCAATAAAGGCCAACATTCCATTTGTTTACCTGATGACCTGTTGCATTTCTGTACTAACTATTTGAGAGTCATACAGGAGGACACACAAATCACCCTGTAGTGTCACATTCTGTAGTTCCTCTCCATTTAAAAAAAAAACTCTGCTTTATATTCTTCCCACCAAAGTGGACAATCTTGTAGTCACAAGTTACGACATGAACCAATTAAACATCTCTCAATGCAGGCGAGGAGGCATGCATGAGAAACTTACAGTCTAATATATAAGAAATGTGGCTTAGTTTGCAATTCTAAAAACCCATGACATAAAATGACATTAGCATCATTGAATCCCCGACCACCAAGACCCAGAGTTTATCATTAATCACATACTAAAATGGACTAGCCACATAAATACCATGGCTACATGAGCAAGATAGAGATGATGAATTCTGCACTCAGCTTCCAAAGCTTGTCCACCATCTACAAGGCACAAGTCAGGAGTTGATGAAATACACTTCATTTTTCTGTCTGAGGGCAAATCCAACAACACAAAAGAACTCAACATTAGAGTATAGCAGTCTACTTGACTGGCAGTCCAACCATCAACTTCAACATTCATTCTCACACAAGTGACACACAGTGGCAGCAACTCATCAGGGCTGCTTCGACTGCACTTGCCAAATTCCCAACCTCTACAACCTAACAGATGAATGGGAACAGCAGCATCTGAAAGTCCCCCTGCAGGATACTTATCATTCTGGATCACCTATTCCTTCACTGTCACTAGGCCAAAGTCCTGGAACTCTCTTCCTAACATGCACTGTGAATCTGTCTACACTTCAAAAGCTGTAGTCATTCAAAAAGAAAGACACGACTCCATCATCTTCTCAAAGGTAATTAGGGATGGGCAATAAATGCCCAGCAATGAGAAAACCCACTAATAGATACATTAGAAGAGAACCTTGCTAACAATTATTTTCATCATACATTTTATGTAGATTTACATGTTATAACCTCGACCTGCCTTCGTAGAATAGAACCATAGAAAACTTACTTTCAACAAGCATTACAAAGACAGAACACCGGACAGATCACATCTACTCTAGCCTAAAGAAAACCTCTCAGTCTACCACACAATGACTCCAAGTTTTTTTTGGGATTCAGACTTATTAGTCTGGATTTAGTCAGAAATGTAAGACCCCATGGTTTGCTGCCTAGACCTTGCATGTATGTTTAATAACCATCTTTCTTTCACTATAGTGTATGGAAATTTAAAATGTGAGAAATAGGAAATATGTGCTAGAATTATGCCTTCAAAGAACCAGAAAATTTGATTGGTCTTAGTCACAGTAGCACGGTACAAATTATTGTCTCATAGGTGCAGAAGCATTTTGCCCTAATGTCATTACAAAGGATCATCATTCCAGATTACTTATAGGCATAGCGAACTTTCCATTACAGCATTTTTAAAAAACAAAATGACGATATACAGCCAAAAGATAACTGTGGAAGCAAATTCAGTCATTGCCTTGCAAAGCCCCAAATTAACCCATGGAACCCATTATAGGGGAGGCAATGGCCTAGTGGTATTATCGCTAGACTATTCATCCAAAACTCAGCTAACATTCTGGGGACCTGGGTTCAAATCTCACCAGGGCAGATGGTGGAATTTGAATTCAATAAAGAATCTAGAAGTTTGACTGCGAAGCCACTGACCACTGTCAGTAACACCCATCTGGTTCACTAATGTCCTTTAGAGAAGGAAACCTCCTATTCTTACCCGATCTGGCTGACATGTGACTCCAGACCCACAGCAATGTAGTTGACTCAAACATGTTCTGGGCAATTAGGGATAGGCAGTAAATGATGGCCTAGCCATAGATGCCTACATGAATGAACATATTTTTAAAAATCACATCTGTAGAGCACAAGAGAAACTACAGAGAAACTTGAAAGGAGAAGACAATGAGGGACTGACTATCTGTCTCAAAGAAACCTATCTCCTGTGAAGTACATCCCAAACAGCATATATGCTTGCCTTTACTTTCACAGGAATTTTTAAAAAGATGAAGTTAAAAGCCAATTGCAATCCTAGGTCTGTAAGACCTAGAAGGCTATTGTGCTGAGAAGACCTCAGTTTGAGGACAGACATTAGACATCCCTGCATGGCAGGTAGGTAAAAGAAATACTCTCCCACTCTGATAGTTAGAAGCCAGGCCAGCCAGTGAAGACAGTATCAAGAAAGAAACAAGATAAAATCCTGTAAGTTAATGGCAGAAGCTGGAACCTTGAAATCAATTGTGTTCACTACAAATGTCAGCAAAATCAGTGTCATCCAACTTAGTCAATGCAACGTTCCACTTTCAAAGATCCTGGAGATTGACTTGTATATCCTTTTAACTGATACCTTTTTGATCAATTCTTCTAAAATGTGTTTGTGTGTGTATCTCATTATTTTTTTTCTCATGTTTGTAAGTTAATAAATCCATTCTTTCTTGAACTTAAGCAAGACTGCTTAATTTGGCTCTTTTAAAAACATCAAATTTGGATTAATAAACGGCATTCATAAAAGAAGGGATCTTTTTTAAACTAACTTTGTTTCGACCAACTAAGAGAGGGGTTGAATTAAGAAGGATGTCTAGTTAATCCCTCCTTAGCCTGGAGTTCAATCATTCGGAGATATTCTGCCTGAAATGCAAGGAATTGGGGAATCTCAGCTGAGGACTGATCACAACAATGTATTATTATTCTGCCATGGTCAGAAAGGATTACATGTCTTTAAGGTCACAAAGTTCAATAACCTTGAAGTTCACAATGAAGTCAATTAGGGAACAGCAGCCTTAGAGTTCATTTGTTTCTTTATTTAAATATGACACTCAAGGTTTGCATCACCTTACAAAGAAAACAAAAATCAATGCAACTAAAGTTATGTAAACCCTGGTGTGAATTCACCCAAAAGTTCATTTTTCAGGCTGAATCCTAATTTCAAACGTAAACCAACAGCCTGGGCTCTGGTAAGAAGGTAGCTCGAAGCATATTGCTCAATCTCACAGACAATCCATCAGCCTTTCACTGAAAAAATCATGAGTTCAAATTACAAAAAAAACTGTGACGTCACTTGTGTACATTAAAACCTATACAGGAAAGCATATATATCAAAGATACATCACCTCATATATGATTTTAAATCAGCAAAACCTTTTAAGTTATCATAGAAAAGCTTATAAATTGCCCTATACATTGCACTAAATTCCAGATACGTAACTATTATGCTGAAAGTGAACGTATTGCAATTCTACAATGTCACAAGTATAGTAGCTAGACTTAGGTCACAGAGGGTGACAGGAACATCTTCTGGGGGAGAGTGAAACCCCTCCCATATTGGTCCACATTGATACCAATGACTTAGGACTTGTCTAATTTTTTTACTTGAAAACAGGGAGCTAGGAAGGAGATCATAAAGCAGAACCTCTTAAAGCAGTAATCTCATAATTACCTCTATTTCCACATTCCAGATAAACCTGTTGGACTATAACCTGGTTTTGTGACTTCAGTGGTCGTTGGACGATAACAGAATAGTGTACATTAGATGGGTTTCAGATTGGTTTCACAGGTCGGCGCAATATCGAGGGCCGAAGGGCCTGTACTGTGCTGTTATGTTCTATGTTCTATATTTCAAGTGACATTCAGATTTTAGCTGCTGCCATTCAGTGGCAAGAGTAAATACTGCAGCTGCACAAACAGTGAAATCCAGCACAGTTGAATTAACTGCTTCAGTCTGGCCATTTAGTGTAAAAGTCCCAGGTTAGCAGTCTTGTGTTTCAGTGGTAGTGTCCTTGCCTCTAGACCAGAAGGTTCAAGTTCATGACCCTGGAGGTGTGTCATAACCTATCCAAACAGGTTAACTTAGATTTTGCCTGAGACTTAAGGCAAAAATTATCTTTTTGACCATAATTTCAATCGCTCCCATTCATATTCAAAATTCTGATTGGTGTTTGTTTCTTATCTGTAAAGCAATCTGGGATGTTTGTTTATTAACCTGTAAAGTAAACTGGGATATTCTACAAATGTCAGCAGTCCATTAAGAGACTTACCTTTGCATTCCTGTACTATACTGTGTGCTTCTTTTGGCAGAGAGGGCACTTCCACACTAACAAAACGTGCTAGTACTTCCAGTCCCTTGTCATTGGTCAGACCACTTTGCACGGAAACTGAGAAGTTATTACCTGCAAAATATTAAAAATATTAAATGAGCATTTCTCTATGAGTTTTACTTCCTAAATTCATAAATTTAACAAAGCAATATTTCTTGAAAACTAATAAAGTGGCTCAACATTTCCAGTTAAAACTGGAAACCTCATTCAATCCCTGCATTACAAGAACAATAAATTTTCCATCTATTCTTCAATTTCATCCTCTGAAGTTGGCAACAAATGCACAGACACAGCACTACTGTATCCAACAGTCATTAAGCTATCTATGGAGTTCTTGAAGAATCACAAAAGCTCAGAGGCAATCTACAGGGTCTTCAATCAAGCTGACAACCCTATTTTTTTTTAATTCACAGCATCTTTTCATATTCTCCAGCTTTTTTCCAAAACCCTTGATTCCCTTACTGACTAAAAATCTGTATCTCTCAGGCTTGAGTATGCTTGCCTCTGCTAAGGGTATGCTTCTGAAATGCTTCTGTTTTGGAACAGCTGCTGTTAATACTTAAATAATCTACCATTTTGTTATTCAAATTCTTCTTTCTTTTGTTTGTATTTTAACTACAGTGTTAAAAATAAAGCATGTTTTGCATCAAGCCTAGTAGTTTGACTAATCAATCTGCATCTGGAACACAAAGCCTTACAGTTGCCTTTATAAGAAAGTAAAAGTTAGGCTATCTTCTTTACATCCATCTCATATCTAGCAACTTGCAGTGCAAAATATCATAAAAATTAAACAGATCAGGGCAAGTCTAATTAAAGTTACTGTTCACTGAACAATTACACAAATTCTGGGCCATTGGTCTTTTGGTGACATTATGTCAAGATACATCAATGACTCGTGATTTGCATGCATAGACACCTATATCCATCAATTTTTCCACACTTACGATCTTGAAGAAAATATTCCAATCTCTCAAAACTAAAGTGGACGATCACAAATCCACACAATGTCACTGTTCAGCTAACTCACAAGTCACAAAGTTAATGGCAAAATAAGCATTTTCATATTTGTTTATCATATCCTTTGAAATATATTTTCAAAGTTCATTAGACAACACTCCAGTTCCAGCATACTATTCATTTCAAAAAATTCGCCTGGATTCGTTAGGCATAACATACCTTACACAAATTAATGCTGACTAACTTTCATCAGCTGATAATTATTCAAGCCACTCTATCTCTGATAACAGATTCCAGCGACTTAGTTTATTGTCAATTGAAGAAGAATTTGACAGGGTGTAGGTTCCAGCCTTTACCCTCCATCTCTTAAATAACATACTTACATTTGCAACCTTCCAATCCAAAGACAAAATTGCTGATTTAGAGAGCTTTGGAAAATTATGACTAATGTACCTGCAATTTCCTCACCTATTTCTCTCAAATAGCCTAGGGTGAAAACTAATAGATCCTGACATTTTCCTTCATCTTAAATGCCATTATTTGCTTCACTGCCATTTTAAAAACTCATATTACACCCATTAAATTAATCCCTTTGACTTACTTTTAGTTTCTCGTGTAGGAATGGCAATTTGTATCTACCTTTATAGTGCAAGAGGGCAAAGTAGGTATTTAACAGGCCTGCTATTTTCTAATCCATTAGGATCTTGCTTGCATCTCAGTTTAATGAATCCACTTTCTACTTTCTAATTTCATTCTCCTTGTACAGTTGAAAAAAATGCCGTTAACTTTGATATCATCATAAAGATTTTTTTTCCCTTTAGTGCCAAAAATGATATTCTTTGCATTTATCTACAGTTCTCACAGGCTGCTGGACTTCTACTTTTCCTTGCATTTGCGCATGTCTTTCCCTTTAGCTTGGTGATGTCCCTGACCACATTTGTTAACCACAGTGGGTAATAATGTAACTGCAGTCTTTGCCTTTTACAGAAGTGCCCTAGTTTTGTATAATTCAAAATAATTCTTCAAATACTTCCCCACTGTTTATGACTATCCCACCGGATCGATTACCAAGCATGAATCCTGAAGCCCCGTGTTCTATTGCAATCCATACTCAATCCTGTCTGAAGGAAGGCCTTGAGCAGTTCATTCGCATTCATTTTCTGAATATGGAAGTATTTCCCATAGGCTACCATCAAGAATCAATCACAGTCTTTCAGCAAGTGGTCAAGTTTCACACCATAGAAAATGGTCTCGTCTACAAAAGCATGATTTAAGAAATGAAGCAGCAAAATCTGGAGTAGGCAAACTCTCAAATGCCCAGCCAGCTTAGTCCCCTCACTGAAAAGCATTTAATTGCTCCTGTGAGTCAAATTTGTTTCTAATTTGATTGAAAATACAAAAAGAGTTGTCTGCTAGTGAACAAAACAAGGATGGTAAGAAATAACACTTTCAATGCTCTGGCAGTACATTCTCGAGAAGACCCGGGTATCAGGCAATACACTCAGCATTATGGTCGTCTTACTGTCAGACAACTGGGCGATTCATCCGAAGACCAGTAGGACCATTAGAAACTGCCCTATTCTTCAAGACTCATTTACATGTTGACAATCTTCAAAACTGTCAACCTCTAAATGTTGACCCTATTGTAGGGTCAACAACAGTAGAGAGATAAACACGTAGCTCAAGCACTAGACTGGGAGAAAGGGATTGGAATTCTTGGGACATTGGCACCAGTACTGGAGAACGAAGGAACTCTTCTGATAGGATGGGCTCCATCTGAATCATGCTGGGACCAGAAGGCCAGTGAATCACATAACTACAGCTGTAGTAATGGGACTTTAGAATAAATTGTGTGGACGTGGGTTCAGTTGCATAGATATTTATAGAAAAAGTTAAAGTGGAGGTGGAGGGTGAGCTTAGCAGAGATTATTAAAGTTTCCTGAACAAGTAATAGGTTTCAGAAAATGGAAAGGGTCAGGAATCCAACTTCAGGTACAGGAAAAAAAGGGAGAATTATGAGAGGGGAAACAGTCAACGCACACAGAGTGTTGTACGTAAATGCACACAGTATATGAAATAAGATGAATGAGCTGGTGGAGCAGACTGAATTTGGCAGGTATAATGTTGTGAATATCATGGAGACGTGGCTGCAAGGGGAATCAAGGCTAGGAACTAAATATCCAAGGATACATTTCCTATTGAAAGGAGAGGTAATTGGACAGAGGGGGCAGATTGCCTTGTTAGTAAGAAATGAAATGAAGTCAATAACAAGAAGTGATATAGAGTCAGAAGGTGTAGAATCTGTGTGGTAGAGTCGAGGAAGACAAAGATAAAAAGACTCAGATGGGAGTTACATACAGGTTCTTGAGCAGTAGTCAGGATGTAGGGAAGAAAATAAATCAGGAGATAGAAAAGGCATGTAAGAAAGACATTATTACAACAATCAGGGGGTTTTCAATATGCAGGTGGACTGGCAAAATAAGGTTGGTAGCAGATCCTAAGAAAAAGAATTTGTGGAATGTCAATGAGATTTTTTTTGGAAGCAGCTTGTGGTACAGCCCAGTAGGAAACAGGCAATTGTGGATTTGGTGTTGTGTAATGAGGCAGACTCGATTAGGGAGTTGAAGGTAAGGGAACCTCTAGGGGAAAGTAACTATAATAGGATAGCATTCACTCTGCAATTTGTGAGGGAGAAGTTGGAATCAGATGTAACGGTATTACAATTGAGTCAAAATAACTATAAAGACATGAGGGAGGAGTTGGTCACAGACGATTGGAAAAGAAGCCTAGCAGGAGCAGCAATAGCAGGCGTTTCTGGGGGTATTTCAGGAGGCATAGCAGAAATTCATCCCAAGGAAGAAGAAACACACTAAGGGGACCATGGCTAACAGGGGAAGTCAGGGATGGCTTTAAATCAAAACAAAAAGTACACAATGTGGTGAAAGTTAGTGGGATGCCAGAGGATTAGGAAGCCTTTAAAAACAAGCAGAGGATCACTTAAAAAAAGCAATAAGAGGGGAAGATGAAATGAGAGACAGTTAGCTAGTAATATAAAAGAAGATAGTAAGAGTTTTTTTCATTTATATAAAAGGTAAGAGAGAGACAAGAGTGGACATTGGACTGTTGGAAAATAAGGCTGGGGAAGTAATAAACAACAGCAAAGAAATGGTAGAGGACTTAATAGATCATTTGCATAAGTCTTCATGGTTGTAGACACCAGTAGTATATCAGAAGTTCAAGAAGGTCAGAGGACAGAGGTGAGTGTAGTCACTAAAGAGAAGGTATTGGCAATGCTGAAAGCTCTAAATCATCCCAGAGACCTGAAGGAGATTGTACAGGCATTGGTGATGATCTTTTAGGAATCACTGGAATCAAGGAGGGTTCCAGAGGACTGAAAAATGGCTAATGTAACACCCCTGTTTAAGAACAGAGGGAGACAGAAGGCAGGAAAATAAAGGCCAGTTAGCCTGATCTTGGTCACTGATAAGATTTTAGAGTCTATTATTAAGGATGGAATAGTTGGAATTGCATGGTAAAATAGGGCTGAGTCAGCACTGCTTGGTCAAGGGGAGGTTATGTCTGGAAAACCTGTTTTTTTTAAATTAGTTCTTTGAGGAGGTATTGATCAAGTTAGACAAAGGAGAGCCAGTGGACATGATTTAGTTGGATTTCCCGAACACATGGCACGGAATGGCTACCTGGCAGAAGGCAGAGAGCGACAAAGAGGTCTTTTTCAGGAAGACAGATGGTGACTAGTAGAGTTTGGCTGAGTCAGTTTTGGGACCACAGTTATTTACAGTATACGTTAATGTTCTAGAAAAGGGAACTAAGGGCATTGTTGCTAAGTTTGCAGATGTCACAAAAATAGTTGGAGGGACAGCTAGTGTTGAAGAGGCAGGAGGCTGCAGAAGTACCTGAACCGGCTATTGCAGTGAGCAATGAAGTGGCAAATGAAATACAATATGGGAAGCTGTGAGGTTCAGTAGAAAGAAGAGAAGTGTAGGCTATTTTCTAAATGGGAAAAGGCTTTGGAAATCTGAAGCACAAGGGACTGTGCATAGGAATGTAAGATCAGGATTCTCTTAAGGTTAAATTCTGGTTCAGCAATTTCAGCATTCACTTCAAGAGGGCTAGAAAACAAGAACAGTGGTATACTGCTGAGGCTACATAACGGTCTGGTGAGGCTGCATTTGGAATATTGTGAGCACTTTCAGGCCCTGTATCTAAGCAAGTAAGTGCTGGTTATGGAAAGGGCCAAAGTAGGTTTACAGAATGATTCTGGAGATAAAGAGATTGTCATATGCGCAGCAGTTGAGGACTCTGGGTCTGGACTCAATGGGGCTTGAAAGGAGGAGGGGGAAATCTGATTGGAACATACAAAATACTGAGATGCTTGGATAGAATGGATGTGGAGAAGATATTTCCACTAGTAGGAAAGACTAAGACCCAAGGGCACAGCCACAGAGTGAAGGGACAACACTTTAGAACTAAGATGAGGAGGAATTTCTTGAGCTAGGTGGTGGTGAAAATCTGGAGGACTCATTGCACAGAAGGCTGTGGAGGCCAAGTCATTGAGTGTCTTTCAGATAGAGATAGATAGGTTCTAGATTTGTAAAGGGATCAAGGGTTAGCGAGAGAAGGCAGATGAATGGTTTTGAGAAAAATAGCAGCTACGATCAAATGGTGGAGCAGGCTCAATGGGCTGAATGGCTTAATTCTGCTCCTATATCTTATGGTCTTGTAGTAAAGCAACTTAAATAGCTTGAGCATATGCTTAAACCAAATGTACAAACCTTTTACAACTTGGCTTCTTAAGATGTAAAAGACAGTGGAAAAGCCAAAGATTAGAGAATCTGTGAAAAACATTATTTTAAGCAGAAAAATCTCATTACCTGTAACTACATCCGCAATGCTCTTGTCTCTGCTGGTGATTAGAATACGACATTGAACATCAAAACACTTTAGCACCCAGCTGTCCCAAATGTCATCCAGTACCAAAAGGGATCTAAATTAAATTGAGAAAGAATCTCAGGGTTTGCAATGTGCTTTATAACCAATTAACAGCTTCAAGGTGTGACAATTCTTAACTACAAGGAAAGAAACAGTTAACAAATACAGATTTCTGGATCCTTCCGCTCTGACATTTACTGTTTTCCTACTGATTATGCATTTTTCTGAAAAATGCATTTAGTCAACATTGGAAAGTCTGACATGATGCATTTAAATTGATCCTTTATTCTTTGAAAATTATGTATAGTTGAAATACAAGCATTTCGAAGTTCCTCCAAAGTATTTTGCATTTGCCACATTATCCAATTGTTTGATACAAGGAACCAAAATAATAGCACAAATGTTGTGCTCATAATGCAAATCTTCAGACTATCTGACATAAATAAACACAAATTAAAGGAATGATTATGCTGTATTACTATTTTAAACAACTTTGAGATATCTTGTTCTGTTTAGTTATCAGAACTTAACTTTAGAATAGTGACTAGACAAGCTTATTTAGAATAAATACGAGAGAGATTTTATCTTATTTTTTACTAGAGATTATGATGTCACCTACCTGGGGTATTTACGTGCCATCAAAAACCGGAGTCGGTCCCTAGCTTCCTCAATGTTAAGGGGTGGACTTGGGTAAGTATGTGACTCCTGGTTAAGTCGGCTGCAGAGATTCTGCAGTTTAACAAGGATACCTGCACGGTCTTGCTTTCCAACTGCTACCCAGTGTACTCCTCCAGGGAAACACGCTGTCAAATTACAGTTCCAAAGATTGAATCCAACTATTGAACTTTGAAACAAACAACGTTGCAGAAATTAAACTTTAAGCTTGAACATTAACAATTAATAATAATGCACTTGTCTATTCAGGAAATGTTACTCAATGCATTGTCGCACTGCTCAAGCAATATTTTTCCCCCCATTCAACAGTAACTGCACATAAGCTGCACCGAGTATCTCTTTTCTCTCTTCAAGCAGCTTCACAGTAACGCAACTAGAAAGGCTGCATCTATACTGAATCAGCGTCATTCTACAGCTAAGATGGAGTCAGCAATACAACAAAGCTTTTCCCATCCTCACTCGGAGTCGTTTGTAAAACAAATGCAACGACTGCCATGATACTTTCTCCTCATACCTCCAAACTTTCAAAATATTTATGCGACAAACCTAAATTCCAACATCACACTCCATCTATGGCACCAGAGAAGATGTGATCCACATACGCTGGAGTGAGCGGCAGGCACAGAGTCGAAGTTTCCCACAAACCAGAAAAAGCTCCAGGCCATTCAGGCGCTCCATAGTAGAGTCATACAGCACAGAAACACACCCCTCAGTCCAACCAACCCACGCCAAACATAATTCCAAACTAAACTCGTCCCACCTGCCTGTTCCTGGCCCATTCCTCACCAAATCTTTTCTAATGATGTACTTATCCAAATGTCTTTTAAACATTGTGATTGTACCCACATTTGCCACCTTAAGAATGTGCACTCATGTCTTGAAATCCCCCATTCTAGAGAAAAGACAACTACAATGAACGCTATCAATAACCCACAATATTTTACAAACATTGATAATGTCACCTCTCCACCTCCTATGTTCCAGTGACAAAAGTCCCGGCCTATCCAGCTTTTCTTTATAACATCATAGAATTCCTACAGTGTGGAAACATGCCCTTCGGCCCAGCAAGGTTACACTGACTCTCAGAGCATCCCACCCAGATCTATCCCTTTATAACCCATCTAATCTATACATCCATGCACACTATGGGCAATTTAGCATGGGCGATCCACCTACCCTGCACATCTTTTGGACTGTGGGAGGAAACCGGAGCACCTGGAGGAAACACATGCAGACACGGGGAGAATGTGCAAATTCCACATGAGCAGTTGCCCAAGGCTGGAATCAATCCTGGGTTCCTGGCACTATGAGGCAACAGTGCTAACCAATGAGCCACCATGACACTCAAACCTTCCAGCCTCCAGTCTGAAAAGCAACTCTTCACTACCACTCGCTCTCTCCTGCCATTAACCCGATGATATTTAGGCCTTGGGAGGCTGTTTTGATATAAATGGCTGCGAGATTCTATATTTTTCACAACAGTCACTCAAAGTTTAAAGGGAAATATATCTCATTTAATGTTTGCATTACGTCTGCTGTTCTACAAATAGAGGCCACCTGCGTCCTGGCAAGTTTTCAAAGGAATATTAGCACAGTGCTCTGATATGCCTGTTCTCCCTTGTCAAACAGCCCAGGAGACAGCTTTCTGGTTAGTTCTCTCAAATCTCTGCACGAGTGGGAGTAAGTCTGGACAGGCAGGCTGCTGAGAAGTTAAAAGCCAGAGATACTGGTCCCTGAAGAAAAAGAGTCCTTCTGTTCTTGACTCCTGCTGTAAAATTGAACAACCCTCAAAACAGACTCAGGCCTACTTTCATAGTTCTTCAACTTCCAAGTGGCCAAATAAAAATAAATGTCATTGGAACAACGACAGCAATGCACCTTAGTGTGCTTTTTAAAATGGTACATACCAGGGCCTTTTAAACATATACAGTTAATCTGTCTTATTTACACTATTATACAATAAATGAAAACTGCGATTGTGAATAATGTGTGACCTTGTTTCTTTCAGTAAATTATACCTGCAAACATCAGACATGTAACTTGAGAAGGTAAGCAGAGACTGTGAGTGAGTGTTAAGTGGAATGTGGAAACATGAGTGAAAGAGTCATGAATAAGAATCTTTCTCCTACAAATTCCTAAATACTGCTGCCTGTGACACGGCTACACCCTTTCTATATCCTCAATACTCTACTTTAAGGATTTCTTGCCTATTCTTCCACCTTAGGGATTGCGAGGCACAGGACTCTTTGCAGAGAGAGAGAAAAAAAATCCGTGCAACACAGTAAATGGCTATCACTGAAGCAATGCACCTGACCCCACCCGCACTCTGAATTTTCATGCCTTGTTCAATCCTGATGCATGTGTGAATTTAAGACATCCATGAACCTCTTATTTCACTGATGTCTGGAGACAGGGAATATTAGCTAACCTTTGCTACCAAACTGCAATCTTACGACTTGCCTTCGATTTTAAAAATAACTTGCCACTCTAGGTAGGTGCAGCATAAAAGAGACATGGCAGCTCCCCGAATGCCTGGCATTAACAAGAACAAAGTTGCGTTTGTGGTGACAAATTCATTGAATTTGTAGTAAATAAAATCCCTTTTGGCTAATTAAATGAGAGTTCACAATTGGGGTTCATATTTGCCTTCCCATGCCATGAAATACTCTTCAAAAATCTTGAACTTTATTAAAAATGGTTCACTTATCTTCCTGGCATGATCAAAAGTGATGAACTGAGCAAGCCTAACACAGAAAACATTAGTCATTTGCCTTATGCAGCAACGCATCCCTAATTAAGCAGTCCAACAGGGAATGCTTTCTAACTGCTGACCGAAACTGTGCTGTCAACTATCTTTACTCTCAAAATAGTCAACACAAATTAATTTAGAATGCTGCAGTGTTGTGTGAGAAGTATGTAAGTAATTCTGCAGCACAGCCACTCTGTACTTGTTTTGACACTAGGATTTCAGTGGGGTTTACTGGTGAGTACGTGTTTATGCCATCAGTGTAATTCCAGAATCTGCTCTTCCAGAATGTGTTTGAAACCCAGGCCACTTTGAATAGAACAAGTTAACAGTTTAAATCTTGGTGGCTACAGATGAATCAATACTGTGACAGCTGTAGTGGAAGCAATTTTAGGGGGTGAATTAGGCACCACAATTTGAAGTGCCCAGACAGACATGAAAAGTATCTGCATACTGGTGCCAATGTACAAATTTCAGCATATTCATCATCAGTATTAATAAGAAGTCACAATACAAACTCCAAGCTGCTGATAGAACATGTGAAAGTATGTACCACGTATGAATGAATGTACTTGGCCATTAGGCTAGATTGCAATTATCTAACATTCCCCACATGTTCAAGCATAAAAACCTATGAGAGTGTCAGAACCACATTCAGACACATTGCCTACAACTTTAAGATAGGCAATACCTAGTCAGGTGTACTAGGTGTCAGCTATGGTTCAGTCGGTAGCAACTGTGCCTGAGTTAGAAGGCTCAAAGCTGGCATTCCGTTGCAGAACCTTTTCACTTGAGAAAATATTGCACTGTTGGAAGTACCATCGTAAAATTGGACGTTAAAACGAGAAGCTGTCAACCCTCTCAGGTAGGCCTAAAATACTAATTTGAAATTATTTTCAATGTCCTGGTGAATATTTAATCCTCATCACTAAAACTGATTATCTGGTGTTCGGAAAGCTTCATATTTACATTTTTTTGGAGGCTTTGAATTTTGAAGTATAGTGGAAATGAATTTATTTCAAATTGTGGAGATACGTGGTCTCCATTTTTTATAAAAGGAATTAACAAAAGGATATTCAAACTGCGTTCTGAGGAAGGATCACCGGGCCCAAAATGTTAACTCTTGTTTTTCCTTCACAGATGCTGCCAGACCTGCTCAGCTTTTCCAGAAACTTTGTTTTGTTGTTGTTGTTGTTGTGTTGGAACTTTTGCTTTAAAAGACACTGCTTGGAAATCACATGACTTCACCTAATCACTTGGATTCACTTCTCGCATGTCAATCACCCGGATTTTATGACAGTTCTGTTTGAACCTCATTTTGCAGCAGTGTAGCGATTGTGTTGATTTTCAGTTGGGAGCTGGACTGTCCAGCCTAATGAAGATGCTTCTAAGTTCAGCTCTCTTGTTTCTGAAAAAGCCCGTGTGTGTCCGGTGTAGTATCTAGGACACTGATTTAGATGGTCTCACGAAGGGACGGAAGTGGTGAGCAGGGTGGTGCATGAGAGGAAGCATGGAGATTGGGGGAGAGAAGCAGCAAGTAGAAGGGATTGAAATGTAAGAAGAGGCAGTCAGTGAGGCAGGAGTGTTGTAAAAGACAAACAAACATACCGCACAGTTTTGACAAAACTCAGCATACGATAGAAACCAAAGTAAAATGAAATTGAGGTAAGTACTCCAATTTACAAACCATACTTAAATGAAAAAGCGTGATTAGAATATAATTTAAGCAGGAGGTATCTGTAAATCATCAGCTATGAAGTATTTTGGAATATCCTCTGATTATGAAAAGAATTAAAGTCATAGAGTTGTACAGCACGGAAACATACCCTTTGACCCAACTCATCCATGTCAACTAGATATCCTAAATTAATCTAGACCCATTAGCCAGCATTTGGCCTATATCCCTCTAACCCTTCCTATTCATAATCCCATTCAGATGCCTTTTAAATGTCATTATACCAGTCTCCACCAGTTCCTCTGCAGGCCAGGGCATTCCATACATACATTGGTCCCTTAGGTCCCTTTTAAATCTTTCTCCTCGCAGCTTAAAAATTCTGAAAAATGCCCTCTAAGTTTTGGACTCCCCTACCCTGGGAGAAAGCCCTTGGCTATTTACTCTATCTATGCATCTCATGATTTCATAAACCTCTATAAAGTCACCCCTCAGTCTACAACACTCCAGAGAAAATAGCCCCAGCCTATTCAGAGATAGTAAGAACTGCAGATGCTGGAGTCAGAGATAACGCAGTGTGGAGCTGGAGGAAGACAGTAGGCCAGGCAGCATTATAGGAGCAGGCAAGTGTTTCTGAAGAAGGGTCCCAATTCGAAACGCCAACTTTCGTGCTTCTCTGACGCTGCCTGACCTTCTGTGTTCCTCCAGCTCCACGCTGTATTATCCCAGCCTGATCAGTCTCTCCCTATAGATCAAACCCTCCAATCCTAGCAACACCTTTGTAAATCTTTTCTGCACCCTTTCAAGTTTAACAATATTTTTCCAAAGCAGGGAGGCCAGAACTGAATGCAATATTGCAAATCCAAGTTTTTTTGAACAAAGATGGAAGCAAAGAATAAAAAGTGTGAAGTTTCTCACCACGGAAACTTACTGGTTATAACAGTGTGATTCCTTAGAGCTTCAGCTGCTAATACTGACTTTCCACAACCTGCCATCCCATATATAGTAATCCACCCAGGTTCTTTTTCCAGCTGGTAGAGTACGTTTCGGATAGATCGCACAAGTTCTGGACGATCAACAAACACAACAGGGCGCTGTGGCACACCACCTTCACAAAGTATAGTTTGAACTAGGACGAAAAGTAAAACACAAGAAAAAGGACATTGTTGTTATACAGGATACTGATACAGAAAAATTAAACACTAGTCACTTGATGGAACATAAAAATATGTATCGGCTTCCCGTTCAATTTTCACCTTCTGCTGTTCTTTTCCTTCCTTGTGCCCAAGTACCTGAATTTAAATGGCATGATCATGCGGCTATTTGGTATTAGGGTCAAAATTGGTTAATCAGTAAATTGCCTGAATCATTGAAGCAGTCAGATGAGTATCTCTATACTTCATTTAAAAAGTGAGGTTCATTCAAGGATCCGAACTGAAATTTTGCTATATAAAAGCTCAGGTCTTAAAAATGTAGATCTGCTAGCAACTGAGGAGAGAGAAACAGAATTAATATTCCATCTTAATAGCCCATCATTGGAAAGCTTGGTAAACTTTCTGCAGAAAGCTACTAATCCTTACAGGTGAAAGATGTACAGTTGTATTCCTGAAGATACAAATTTACCAACAGTAAACTGGTAGTCAGTGAGACAAGGTGTGGTAGAAACTAACTGTTGAAGTTGAGTTGCATATATGCTTGAGAAACAAAGGGTAAATGTAGCAACTTTTGGATTGACTCCAGACAACAGCTAGGTAAACAGACAGTAGTTTGATCTCCTTCAAGAAAAATACCACCTTCACAATAGGATTCTCACTCTCCATGCAAGGACATCACGTTTCCTCCACTAAAGATATTTCAAGGTAGCAGTGTGGCATGTGACTAAGGTCACTGGATCAGACTGTTCACCACACTGAACAAATGTGCCCCCTGAAACTTTGCTGCAGAATTTAAGACAATCCATCTAATAACACAGCGACTTGGACTGTCCAACTTGTACTTAAAAAAAAGAGACTTCATACAAAAGAAGATGGCTACACTGATTTGCTGCCGTGCATTGAGCACGGTGTGGAAACATTTGCCTTCAAGGTTGTTGCAGGATCATTCGTTCCTTTTCATTCCTTTTTCTCCTGCAGCTCTCTTCCTCACTTCTTACCTCTCTTCAAAGTTACTTTGTTCAGTTTGTTTTCATTCAGTATCATCCATACCCTCTTCCCCTCTGTCAATACTGGATAGAAGCAGTATTACACTGAACAATCTGTTCCAAAAAGTGCCAGACATATAGTGGACTGAATGAGGCCTTTCAAAAACTCCATACTTGTCAAAGATTACCATCAATACTTAATTATCCAGCAAAGGTAACACTTCAGGAAAAGTCATATAATTAATGAAGACTGAGCAACACAGAAAAGGTTCTTCACTTGGAGTTGATACCATATTACAAGTTATCTGATAGAGAAGTGCCTCAAAGTGTCCAGCACAGCAGGCATGAGTGGAATGCTTCTGGAGCCGAAGGAGATCAAAATGATCATGTACCTCAACCCGGAACAGTTGTACTTATTCACTTAGCTCACCCGGAAGTGATAGGTTTGAAATGAGGCTTTTTGTAGTATGGTTAAAATTTACAGTTTGAACCACATACTAAGAACTAATGCAGGTCAGTAAGGAGTCATATTGGCAAAGTTCTCTGCATGTAGACAGTGGAAAGCAGACATTCTGATGGGCGGAGGCTTTTGGAAGATGAAGAGGAGACGACCAGCCAGGTCAGTTTTGGAATATTGAAGTCTAAAGGTGAAAAAGACTCAATTGAAGACTTCAGATGAAGATTATTCGAGATAGAGGTGAAGGTTCACAGTGTCACAGATGTAGAAGTAGACATCTTTGTGATGGAAAGGATATGGGATTGGAAACTCAACTCAAATTCATAGGATAATGACAAGCTTTTAATAATCCAACAATACTGGCATCAGACATTCTCCTTATAATTAGAGTTAAGGCAGACCTTTGGAACAGAACCCCTAAAGATTTAACCTGTACTTTTCCATGTTGGAATTTGACAAAGGCTATCAAAATATGAAACTGCTGCACTATCACAATGTTGGCGATATTCATCGTGATAAATATAGGTACCAAAAGCACAAACAGAAGCGTAAATAGTATAGCTGAAAAAAAGCTAAAAATCAGCAATGAAAGGATATATTTAAAATTATACTTAATAGAGCAAACAATTTTCTTTTAATGCAATTTTTAATCTAAAAAATCCTAGACTTCTTGGATGGCTCAGTGGATCATTGGTTCTGGGCCACGCAAGTCTGGTCTAAAAAGAATAAAGTAACTTCAGTCAGGTCAACAGTGGGAGCACAGCAAATGTCTTCAATTGCTTTTGCAAGGGGCACTAAAGAGTTCCAACTCAGCAACCTGAAATTACATATGCAATTATCACCCAATGACAGGATCGCACTCACTCGCATGCTTCCTTGCTAGTACTCACTAATCCTCCACGAAATATTAGTAAATAGAACAAAGTATGGAAGAACGTGAGGTACATAGGATTTTCTAAAAGTTTTAATTGGAAGTGATGACCTCAAAATGACATTAAATCTCTTTTTCAATAAAAAATTCAGGAACAGCATGACAGCTCAAGGGAAAAGATTTAATATAAACCCAAATGACAAAACCAAAACATGAAGACAGTTTAAGACTTTTGAAAAGCATTGGTGCAATATATACACGAAAGTAGTAAAGAGCTGGGTTATGGTCTAAGCAGCGAGAGAACAATGTCCACCATTCATCTCAGATAGCTGTCCAGAGGCTTTTCACAGACTTGTCAGCTAAGCTTTCCTCTCATCTGTTGCTTTTTTCAGTAAAGGTTCATAGCCTCTACAAAACCATCAAGAAACAGAGGATCTCTTCAACCACAAGACAGATTGAGTCCAAGACAGCAGATACAAACTAGGAAATATAAATGAATATACAGATGGTGAAATAAAGGTCGAGTTAAAGAAAAGAGATGGTTGAGTTTAAAAAAATGTTTTTGAATCACAACATTAATTTTCTTCTGAAGGAATGAGATGCCACACTTATAAAAAAAAAATTGCACATGGCCAGAGAGGTTGTTAATTATTAACTATTATTTATTACACATGTTAAACCTCAGTTATTCCTGACTGTAGTAGACTGAGCTTATCCAGTTATTCCAGACTGAAGTATTATAACAGGATCCTGCCTTTACAGCCATTTCAATGTTGAGTCCCAATATGTGAAGACTGCAACAATGCACACTGTGGAATAGCAAGCTCTTACAATTTCTGATTTCTGCATTTAACTGTGCATGTAGGTACTTGCGAAATTGCATTCAAATATTCTTCATTATAACAGCGAAAATAGACTCCTTATTATTTTTATCACCAACTCTGGGCCATGAAGAGAAGCTGCAAGAAAGACTGTGACTTCAAAAATAAATTATTCTAGGATCACTGAGAGATTTTGGGTGCTGCTGATCTTGAATACATTTGGCCAAGCCAAATAGGTGAAAGGTCTTTTCATCTGGCTATTGAAATCCGATAAACTTCATGGACACAAATCAACAATGCGACTGGCTTAAGAACCTTGTGCCACATGTCGCCAATGTAATTAGTTTAGGTATGTATTCATCTGTGAATGAAGCTGTGGAAAGGAATCATACCCATTCATACTAGCGAGTTCAGACATTCTCCATTCAGATCATCATTTCTGAGAGGTGCAGACCAATGAAATATTAGTAACAAATCTTGATGATTTTGCCATTTTCACAGCATCAGATCAGAACCTGCTGCAAAGCGTGCATTCCCACTTATGGAGAATTCCGAAGCACTCAACTACACAATTATCCAGCTTTATGGATTGGTTTAGAATGCCATTGTGGTCGGCATAGACATGGTGAGCTGTAGGCCTTTTTGTGTGCTATACTGTTCTAAGTTCTTTTACAATGAAAATCAAAATGAAACCCAGGTCTTACGGTAAGGCTCCAACTTCATTCTCCTTTTTGCGATTTCACCTACATCTCCAACAATACTAATCTGTAATTAGTCGCACTGCGATGTAGTGTCTCTCTTTCTTCACCCCTCTTGACAGACAACTGCCTGCACTCTACATGGCAACAAAGACATTACTGATGTAAAAAGGCAAGAAAATCATATTAAAGAAGGAAGGGCATACACAGAATATATACTATGAAACAGCAAAAGAATATAACTTTAGCAACAGTCACATTATCAACCTTCGATTGTCTGACATTTTTATTTAAACCACATAAGAGGTCAACTATACCAAGGTAATGCAGAAAACAGAACTGGCAACTTTGTAGCACACAGACACTGAAGCATTTGTCATCCTGACCTGCCAGAATGAAACAACGACAACTTGCAAGAAGATTATTCTTTTTAACTGCTTTCAGATAAGAATCAAGAACAAGCATTTGTTTACTAGCTAATGCTTTATCGTTTGCAGTTAATGTACAGCCATTTCTCCCTCCTGAACAATTCCAAATCCTAAGAGTGGCCCACATCCCCAATGAGGGAGAAAGCTCAAATTTTACACGGTAACTGTAATAAAGAAGTGTATCTTAAGGCAAAGAAAAATATATTTTGAGAGGTATCAAAATTTTTGTGGAGGAGGTAAATATTGGGAAACAGCTTAAGAAGTAGCCATTATAAAGGGGATTCCAAACCTTTCAGACAAATCAACCAAGGCACAGGCTCCAAATAACTAAATAACCAAAAACATAACAGGAAATTAAAAGAGTAATTACCACTAGAGAAATGCGTTAAGGAAACTAATGGGGCTAAAGGGACCCTGATGGGTCTGTAGAATTTTACAAAAAGTGGCTTCAGCAATAGCGGACATACTGCTGGCAATCTTCCAAACATCCTTAGGTTCCAGACGACAGGAAAACTACCAATGTAACATCTTCATCTTAAAAGAGAGCCAAAAAAAGGTAACTATAGGCCAGTCATCAACATAGCCAGCATGATTTCACGAAACAGAAAACATGCCTGACAAATTTACTAGGGTTCTTTGAAAAGCTAACAAGCAGGATAGGTATAAGGGGCAGAAGTGCATGTAATATATCTGGATTTTCAGAAGGCATTTGATAAAGCACCATATATTAAGCTACTTAATATGATAAGAGCCCATGGTGCTGGAGGTAGTAATTAGCACGGCTAGAAAGACTGGATAACAAATAAAAAATAGAGTTGGGAGAAGGGGGGATTCTCAGGATGGCAACCTGTAACTAGCCTGTGCCACAGGGATCAATGCTGGAGACATAAATATTTGCAATATACATATTAATGACTTGGATGACAGAAGTGAATACAATATTGCCAAGTTTGCAAATGATGTAAAAATAGGTGGGAAGTGCAAAAGATGAGGACGCCACATATAGCCTGCAGAGGGATAAGTGAGTGGGCAAAAGCTTGGCAGATGGAACATAATGTGGTAAAATGTGAGGTAGATGAATAGAGTAGTTGAACATTATTTACATGGTGAAAGACTACAGAAAGATACAGAACAGAGGATTTAGGAGTCGTCGTGTGTGGATCACAAAAAAGCTAGCAAGCATATTCAGAGGAAAATGTAATTTTTGCCTTTGTCTCAAAGCAAAAGGAGTAGGTAAGTATGGAGCCTTCATTAAAACTATGAAAAGCACTCAGCAAACCTCAGCTGGAATACTGTGAACAGTGTTGGGCACTTATCTAAGGAAAGATAACCTGGAATCGGAGGGAGTCTAAGGAAGGTTCACTAGGCTGTTACCTGGTATGGACAGACTGTCTAGTAAGGAGAGATTGAGGAGGTGTGGCCTATATTCATGGGAGTTTAAAAGCATAAGAGGCAATGTTGTCACATTCATATGTTTCATTCAAAACAAGATTCATAGGAGTCTTTTCTAAAAAATTTACAAATGGAACACAGGCATTGTTAGCTGGGCCAGCATTTTATTGCCCATTCTTAACACCCAGAGGGTTGATCAAAGTCAAACTCATTGCTGTAGGACTGGAGACAGATGTAAGTCAAACTAGGTAAGGACAAAAGATGTTTTCTTCCGACAGTCAGCTCAAGATATTTTATTGAATTCAAATTCCACCATCTGCCCTGTAGGATTTGAACTCAGGTCCCGAGAACGTTGGTTTGGGTCCCTGGATTAATAGTCTAACAATAATACCATTAAGCCATCACCTTCCACAAAAGTGTGCAGAATAGGGGTAGCTGAGGAATCTGAAATCATGGATGAAGATTTTAAAATCAATCACCATGTAAGTCAGTAAACAGTGGCGATTGGTGAAGACGACTTAATGTAAATAGGACACTATCGACAGATATTTGGATGATCTCAAGTCTTTGGCAGGTTAAACATGGAATGAATGCCAGGACTGTAATGCTGTAGTCAAATCTAGAGGTAACAAAGGCATGAATGAACATTTCACCAGCAGTGATAATGCGTCAGCATGGAGATATATCAGTGCTATGTGAAAGTGCAAGAATCAAGTATTTTATTCAAGTTTTAAGTCAGATCACAGATAATTTAACCTAAAGGCTATGTGCAAAAAACATTTTTTTTAACATTGTGAGTGAGGGGGTTCTGGGCTGCACACTAACCAGATGAAGGCAGCGGAGGCAATCATGTGTTTTTTAAAAGAATTAAATGATCTGAAGAGGAGAATGCGCGAGCTTACAGAGAAAGGGCAGGGGAAGTGGGGCTAGATAAGTTGCTCTTGTGGAGGTCTGACATAGACTCAACAGGCTGAACACACTTCTTCTGTGGTGCAACCATTCCATGCCTGTGGAAGTTTGTAGACAGGGTTTATCAGCAAGAGTATACTTTATGTCTGCAAAGGTCCAAGCTGCATTGCAGACAGTGTCTGCTAGCTCTAGTTTTTGTGATAACAGCCATCCAAACTGATACAACTATTGACTATATCCAAGTAAATCAAAGTAGCCACTGGCAGCTATAATCGGTGAACCTAGATCCTCCTTTAATTATATTTCATGGCTTGACTGTTCCGCATGTGGCAGCATTTCAAATGAGAGATTATCGGGTTGAGGAGGGAAGAGTGCCACGAGTTTGGCCCAGTAATTATAAATTAATCAGGGAATCGTTCTCTCCTCCACAAGGGAAGGAAGTAAAAGGTATAGGTTTCAGAGAGGCTGCTCATACATTTTGAACCCTCCTTAGATAACAAACTGGTGCCAGATAACAGGAGGAACGCAAATATTACACAATCATATTTGACATGGAACTTTCAACTGCAAGTCAGTCAGATTAATGTCAGTAGTGGGGATGCTTTTTAAGAAACAATTAAAAACCATCTACACCACATGGACTAAAAAGAGAAAAGCTATGATGGATCTGTTAAGACCAGATTATATTGGATTAACTTTATCTACATTTTTTTATTGTGACAACACAGAGGATGGCTAAGGACAGTGCAGCAGGGATGGGCAAGAAATGCTGGCCAGCCAGCGATGCCCACATCCCGCAAATGAATTTAAAACAACTTATGTATATAGACTTTTGAAAGGCTATATTAGACTTGTTCACAAAGTAGAAACCAATGGGATAAAACAGCCAGTCACATTATGATGTAAATTGGTTATGGAAGATGTGGTGATTGGAGATAAATATCCAGTGATGCAGTCTGAGACATGACCCAAAACCAAACATCAAATTATTCACATTTTAGGATCGTCACTGATGTCATCGTTTCTGGAGATCTTCCTTCCATTGCCACTAACTTCTCAGTTCCTGAATCCCTACAAGCCTGCTTGCCACTCTTTCCCAAGATTCTCAACAGTATTACCTTGTTAGACTCATTAGATATTCTGTCTCCACTCTACTGAACTGATTCCTTCCATTGAATCCTTTTGTTTTCTCCCTTGATCAGTTTCCTTACACCTACATCATTTTAATAACTTGCATCACGCAAGAGCTTCTGATTTGTTGGCCCTCATGGTCTCAGTTTTCTATGGATGTTCAATCTTGCTACGTCTCTATTCCCGGATCAAGATGATTTAAGTACTCACCACTTCTTCCTTGAATAGAGGCCCAACCAGTTTCCATCATCAGCACCCTCCTTCCCCAGATAATATTTTTTCACATTGAACAACTTTTCCTTTAACTCTCCTAATTTTTTTCAAATAAAAGCTATTGCTATGAGAACACACATGGGCCTGCCCACCTTTTTGTGGGTGACTGTACATTCCCTGCTCCAGTTCTACTCAGTGCCCCGTTGGAAATCTCTTTCCTTCAGTACATCTATGGTTGTATTGGTGCTCGTTCTTGCTATTAATTCAAACTTTGAATCCAATTTCTGCTTACCAGCACGCGATGCATCTCAGACTCTTCCTTTTTCAATTTCTGCCACTTACGTGGGGATTGCTTATCAACAAATATTCACTCCAAGCCCACTGCTTCCATATTTATTTTGTGAATATTTTCTACACATCCTGTTCTGAGATGTTATTATGCCTCTGGAGCACGTGGAACTTGAATCCAGGCATCCTGGTTCAGAGTCTGCTTAGTATCACTGCATCAGAAGAGCACTCTTATTGTTAAGGGGAGAATTTTAATAAGGTGTTTAAGAACAGCAGTAGCTGTTTTCAATAACTGAAGGACTGATAACTAGAGATCAGAGGCTTATGGTGATGGACAAAGGAATTAAAGACATGAGGAGTAACGTTTTAATGTGAGTTGTGAGAATCTGAAACAGTTGTAAAGTGTAGAGTTCAAATAGAAATTGGATAAACATTTGAAGAACTAAAATATTCTGTGATATGGGCAAGGAGTGAGAGAGTGGGTTTGCTTCATGAAAAAACTAGTGTAGACCGTATGGGCTCTCTCTATACGGTGGTTCCAAGTGCTAGGGGAAGGGAATTCCTTTATTCAGTGTTCACATTTCTACTTGTCATATCACGACCTGTTTCTCATGTTACACATAGAGGTACATCAAAATTTCACCATTTTGAAACCCAGCGACACTGCAAATAGAATGAGAATCTCAGGATAACTCAATAGCAGCTTCAGATGCATAAGACAAGTTTATGAAAAGCTCCAAATAACTCATTTATATTTTCAGTCAACTTTCATAAACTGCACTACGACTTAGCCCAATTCTTCTGAAGGAATCAGTGGCCACATGAACACCTCACCACAGTAGCTGAGACCTCAGGAGGGTGAAAGGACTCTAATCTGTCCTGTTGGAGAGTCACTACCCAATCAGTCAAACTAATTACCTTTGTATCACTCGCCAAAATCTTTTGTACTTTCATGCTGTAAGCTTTTAAAGTGGATATTTCCCATAATGCTCGTTTTTACCTCCCCATTTAGAACAGTTTACTTTGTCAGCTGACCAAAATCATTTGCCTTTAAATAGAACAGAAAATGATTTTGACATTCAGACAGGTTTGATTCCACGTTTCTTCCCTCTTTGTTTTTACAAGCAACTTCTCCACCCTTTTATTTGTTCAGTTCTCCTCTCTTGCGTCTGACTCAAAAATCACAGCATGATAATTTCTCATATTCTCGCTCCTGCCTGCAACATGGATAAGAGAGGCCAAGGTCTCAATTAAATTTTCAACAACAATGCTATTTTTGGATATCCCAACCAAATATAAGCCTTTATGTGCAGTATCAAACCATTTTTCTCCTCTCCAGAAGATATCTCACTCAGCAGCTCAGCAGGGAGTTATCTTTACTGCGTAGGTAAGTTGAAAGAAAAAGGTTTCATGTAATTCAAACCCACAGCGACTCCAGTAATGTAAATGTAAATCCCAGGAAATATCGCTTTCATGTCAACTGCTCCATAATTTCTTCAATTCCATTTAACAGTTGAAGTCATTGGCAAAATAAAAACACCCACAGCGCTCAGATCAATGAGGTCTCTCTTCAGTACAAGCATTTAACATTACATGCTCTTCCAGAAATCTGTGGTATAATTGCACCAGAAAAGTAGTAAAACAACTTTAAGGTTGTACATAGTCTGCAAGTAAATTACTAGCTTACTTAAGCACACATAATTTTTAGATGCATATGAATCACAATAGAAGGAATATACAAGCCATTTAAGTAACCAAGGTGACCAGAACAGTGTCATTCTGTACTAGACATACTCACCACAAGCAGTTGGACCATCTATAGATGTTTTATTTGCAGAAGCAGAGACAATCGGAAGGCCATCTTGAAGAAGCGCAGCAAGTTCCTTGTACCCTTCATTCAGTAACGCATTGTAGAAAGAAATGACAGCATAATTACCCTTTTGAAGAATTAGGTTTATAAGTAAAGCAGCTCGTTCTTTCTGAGTAACCTGAAAAAAGGCAGAAAAATATCATAACTGGCACTTCATTTTCCAGCAAAACACATACTCAACAGAAAACAATTGCATGAATTTGGCCATCGTTTTATTGTGCTTTCTTAGATCATAGGTCATAGAATCCCGACAGTGTGGAAACAAGTCCTTCGGCCCAACAAGTCCACACCGACTCTCAGCGCAATCCACCTAGGCCCATTCCCTGTAACCCAACTAATCTACACATCCCTGAACACTATGAGCAATTTAGCACGGCCAATCCACCTAGCCTGCATATCTTTGGACAGTGGGAGGAAACCCACACAGACACAGGGAGAATGTGCAAGCTTCACACAGACAGTTGCCTGAGGATGAAATTGAACCCAGGTCCCGGGCGCTGTAAGGCAGCAGTGCTAGCCACTGAGCCACACTGCTTTGCTAATTTTCCCTTGGAAAGATGGTGTTTATCATGCACCAACTTATTTTCAATTTCAAAAATAATATTTTATTCATAAAAAATAACACACACACACACACACACACACACACACACACAAACGCAGTTTGGTTCTGTACAGTAGCATATCAAGGAAACAAGCAAATTTTGGAGTTTGACTCTTTCCAAACAAGCCAAAAGCATCTCTTACTTGTGCAACATTTTATTTACACGTGTTTGAATCACCGAGATGGTCAGATAACTGAACAGATCCCACTTAACTTCGGCAGAAAGGCCTCATGCTGTGGTCTTTCCCCACTGCACCTCGGCAGCAGCTGTCCCAAGCTTTAGTGCATCTGACAGCACATAGTCCTGGGCCTTGGAATGTGCCAGTCTGCAACACTCAGTCGGGGTCGACTCCTTGTTCTGGAAGACCAACAAGTTTCAGGCAGACCAAAGAATTTCTTTCACCAAGTTGTTGGTCCTCCAGGTGAGGTCGGCGTTTGTCTTGGTCTAGTTATCATGCACCCCCGGTTGTTTTGACTATTAAGGTCGAATCACAAGTTTAGGAGGTTTTGTTCATGAATCTTAAGAGAGTTGCTACAGCACATAATACACCTTACACCATAATGTGCCAATGGTGAAAGGTGTGTGTGTTCAAAATAGTAGGTGGTTGCCTATCACTGGTGCTTCAAGCCTCCAACAAATTTAGGTGAATTGAATGCTTGAAGAGTTCTTAGCCACCGACACTTAATAGGAAAAGTAATTTATGCATGAAAATTTACTTAGCTGAATGTTTTGAACATTTTGTAAGCAAATCTCAAAGTTCAAAAAGTTTGTCATTAACAAAACTACTGTATCTTAGCCGAATATCATTACTACCAAGACATGATGTGCTAATATTCAGCAGTGCCTAGAAGATAAAGCAACTTATAATAATGATTTGTCAGTGATAACGTGAGGCCTTTTTTTGCACCAACACAACTATGGAAGAAACCAATGAGTAAACTAATTTGACAGTGATTATAGATGAGCATTAGCACAAAAGAACAGATTAAATCCTGGAAGTGCCAATAAGCAAACCCGCATATACATAATTAATAATAGCTTCCTACAGTCAGTTACCTGAGCTCTAACTTTCTGTTCATCCTCGAGACTCAGAACCTCTTCACTTATGAGGTGATCCATAATATACGAGGTCTTGATATCTTGCTCAAGTGCAGAGCGATTTTGTAATAAACAACTGCGTGTTCGTTCATCCATGTTAGCAATGATTTCCAGGTGAATGAGCCTTACCACACCACTACAAATAAAAGCAGAAATATTGTAGTAGCTCACAAAATATTCAAAAATGACTGAAATTAATCTGAAGTTGGCTTTTTTTAATTCAGTCTGCGAAATGGTTCCTGCTGGCAAGGCCAGCATTTATTGCCCGTTCCTAGTTGCTCTTGGGAAAGTGTCGGTAAGCTGTCTCTGCAGGCCATTGGCTGTAGATAGGCCCACAATGCTGGTATGGAAGGAATTCCAAGATTTTCACCCAACAACACTGTAGGAAGAGCGATATATTTCCAAGTCAGGATGGTGAGTGGCTAGAAAGGGAAATTGCAGGTGGTTTCATTTCCATGTAGTCGCTGCCTTTGTCCTCCTTAATGGAAGTGATTATGGGTTTAATGGAACTCTTTATCAATCTCTGGTGAATTTATGCAGCGCATATTGTAGATAATACACACCGCTGCTGCTGTTCATCGGTGATAGACAGAATAGGCGCTTGCAAAGGTGATGCCAATTAAGCAAGCTGCTTTGTCCTGGATGGTGTCAGGCTTCTTGAGTATTGTTGGAGCTGCGCTTATTCAGGCAAATGGGAAATATTTTAATCATACTCCTGACTTGTACCTTTTGGACAGACTTTTGGGGAGTCAGGAGGTGAATTACACACTGCAGTATTCCTAGCCTGTGATCTGCTCATGCAGCCACTGTATCAATACAGCTAGCCTAGTTCAGCTTCTGGTTAATGGTAACGTTTAGGAACGTAACTCATTCTTGAATCTCTAATGACAAAAGAGATGTAACTGCCCAAAATCGGCAGGCAGCAAACTGCTTTCTCAACTGTAAATTGGCGAGTAGTGCAGTAACTGAAGACGTCTTTATTCCCAGCAGTGAAAGAAACCAAATTGCTCTCATAGGTAAATACCCTAACGTAGCAAATGTATTATCTGTTAACAATATTGGACTTATTAGGATCAGCTAATAAACATTCATATTGCAAGGTGCAAGGTTTTACTGGAAAGCTATCAATTATCATCATGTTGGATCACTGGATTTTGTTTTTACATTTATAATGGAAGTAAAATAAAATGTAAAATTTCCTCTGAATCATTCAGCCCACAAAGTGCACACCAACCCACTGAAGAGCATCCCACCCAGAGCCAACCCCTATCCTATCCCTGCATTTCCCATGGTTAATCCACCTGACCTGCAAAGCCTTCGATACTATGGGTAATTTCACACGGCCAATCTACCTACACTGCACATCTTTGGACTGTGGAAGAAAGCCACAGCACCCGGTGGAAACCTACACAGACACAGGGAGAATGTGCAAACAGACAGCTGCTCGAGGCTAGATTTGAACCCGGGCTGCTGGCGCTGAGAGTCAGCAGTGCTGACCAATGAGCCACCCACTTTTTTAAACTCTGCCCAACTTTAATAAAACCGATTCTCTGATGTACTAACTTTGATGTTTTAACATAATTTGAATGCCCTGCATTAAGATTTTCCAAAGGCAGTCAAATACAAAGTTTCCTTCCCAGCACAGTCACGGAATGAAAAACAAAATTCTGAACTTCAGTTCTACTGCACTGACTTTGCTCATCTTATAATGTTACAAATTGAAAATATCTGAGGGCATTTCAGTTTCCTTCAAAGATGGGAATAAAGACATCCTCAGTTCCTGTGCTGTATACCATTTTACAGCTGAGAAAGCAATCTGCTGTCTGCTCACTGAGGACTGATCCAGCCCTTTATCAGTAATAGATACGAGGTCAGAAATGACTTGCCCCTCTAATGTGCGCACATCACCCTCCACTGCAATTTAGCCTGACCATTACTGTCCCCACAAATTTGAGATTCTGTTTGTCACCAGGGCTAAGGTTAATGTAATATACTTCAGTCTAAAATGAGAATAATTTGTCTTTCAAAACCTTAGGATATTTTACGTGGTCACTGTGTAGGACTGTAAAGTACAACAATTTATGCACAAAGCTCACACCTATCCCACCATAGCCCATATCCTCCCCACAATACAACAAACTCACACCTTTAAATAATTCCTATTCATCTTTTGTGTTCGATTAGGAGGAGCTCATCTTATCCCATCTGAAAGATAACTCCTTTGACAATGGAATACCCTTGCAGTGTTAAACCAAACCGCAAGCATAAACGACATGTTTGAGTCTCTAGAGTGAAGCACGAATCCACAACATTCCGATTCTTTAGATGAGAATTCTATCCCTAGCAAAGCAGACAACTGAAGCATTAAAAGTCGCGTGAAGAGGGCACTTAGTACAGTGCAAAACACTGCCACACTGTGGTAACTCAATATAATTACAATTGCACAAGCTCTTTCTTAGGCTTTTCTCTGGTCAGTTGAGGAAATTTACAAAGCCGAAAAAAAATCCTTTTCATCAAGGCCTCCCAACCCACTGAGGAGACTTGAAGTCAACCCGCTGAAAACTCAATTCACATTATGATAGCAAGGACAAATTGCACCCAGTAGCTGAGAAATTCCACAACATTCTAAAATAAACATTCTAAATAAACCAACCCATAACATTCTTTAAAAAAAACTGGTCTGTTAAAAAAATTACACGATCCAAATCTTCACCAAAACCTAATCAGCTCTTCCTTGGGCCACACTATTTTGTTGAAATCTATCCATTAATTTTTCAGAAGTATTGTTTACAGATAACCAATACAGGGTAGAAGCTACATCAGGTAAAAATCTGTATTGCGATACAACTCAATATAACATTTCTATCCTGTACAGCAGAATTCTAGTATAACAAGGTGTAGAGCAAGATGAACACAGCAGGACAAGCAGCATCAGAGGAGCAGGAAAGCTGACGTTTCGGTCTTAGACCCTTCTTCAGAAATGTAGTCTTTTGCCACAGTACATTGTAAGTTAAGTTTTGAACTTCGGTCATGCTTGCAGTAGGACATGAAATAAAGACTTGGATGTTTGTTCACAGAAAAAAGTAATGACTTCCACAGGTGAATAGCCATTGGAAACAAAGTACAAAAGTGGCTGAAGTTACAGTTATTCGTCACATCAATGTTTAAAGCATGTTAAAGTTTGAAGGAAAGATGAAAAATAAGATGGACTTAGAGATAAGGTGTCATACAGCAGTCATAAGAAAGTGTACAGATTGGTGGACAGCCTACAGACAGACATGAAGCTTTCCAAATAAATAACTTCATGAAAAAAATACACAGCTTCTGAAATAGTTGACATTCAGTGTTCCATTGCGAGGCTGCTCTACCATAATAAAGCAGAATTAGGCCATTGAGCCTGATCTATCATTCAGCCATGCTTCTCAACCCCATTCTCTTTCCCTCTCCCCATAGTCTTGATCCCCTTACTATGCGAGAATCCATCTACCCCTGACCTAAATACACCCCATTACTTGGGCTCCACAGCCTTCTGTGACAATGGGTCCATAGATTCACCACATTTCAGCTGACAAAATTCCTATTCATCTCAGTTCTGAAGGGTCACCCTTCAAACTGAGGCTATACCCTCAAGTCCTAGTTTCTCCTACTAATGAAATAATCTTCTTTACAGCCACTCTATCCAGGCCTCTCAGTTTTCTATAAATTTCAGTGACATCCCCCTTCATCGTTCTAAACTCCATCAGGTACAGACTCAGAGTCCTCAAGAGTTTCTCATATGAGGATTATTTTTGTAAACCGCCACTGGACCCCTTCTAAGGCCAGCAGATCCTTCCTTAGATACAGGGCCCAAAACTGCTCACAATATTCCAAATGTGGCCTGATCAAAGCCATATACAACTTCAGTAGTATCTCTCTACTCTTCTAGCCCTCTGGAAGTGAGTGCTAACATTGTATTTTCCTTCCTAACTACCAAGTGAACCTGCAAGTTAACTTTAAGAGATTCCTGAACAAGGACTTCTAAGTCCCTTTGTGCATCAGACTTCCAAAGCCTTTCTCCATTTAGAAAATAGTCTACTCTTCTATTCTTCTGACCAAGATGCATAACCTCACACTTTTCCACATTTATTCCATCTGCCACTTCTCTGCCAACTTTCCTAGCCTGTCCAGTTTATTCTGCAGCCTCTCCACATCTTCAACACTACCTGTCCTTCCACCTATCTTTACGTCATCTGCAAACCTGGCTACAATCCCCTCAGTTCTTTTGTCTAGATCATTAATTTATCACTTGAATAGTGGTGGTCACAACACTGACCCCTGCCAAATTTCAAGAGTTACCAGCAGCCACCCTGAAAAAGACCCCTTTATGCCCACTCTCTGCCAGTCAGCAAATCTTCTATCTATGCCACTACCTTGCCCTAATACCACGTGCCCTCTTTGCTTATTTTGCAGCCTCCCACGGTGGCTCAGTGGTTCGCACTGCAGCCTCACAGCGCCAGGGACCCAGTTCGATTCCCGCCTCGGGCAACCGTCTGTCTGTGGGGAGTTTGCACATTCTCCCCGTGTCTGCGTGGGCTTTCTCCGGGTGCTCCGGTTTCCTCCCACAGTCCAAAGATGTGCAGGTTAGGTGGATTGACCATGCTAAATTTCCCATAGCATTCAGGGGTGCGTGGGCTATAGGGGGATGGGTCTGGGTGGGATGCTTCAAGGGGTGGTTTGGACTTGAAGGGCCGAAGGGCCTGTTTCTACACTGTAGGGAATCTAATCTACGCAGCACCTTCTCAAACGCCTTTTGAAAGTCCAAATACATCACATCCACTTTCTCTCCTTTGTCTAACTTGCTCGTTACCGCAAACAATTCTAACAGATTGCTCAGGCATAACTTCTCCTCAACAAAGCTGGGCTGACTCATCCCACTTTTTCCATGCACTTCCAAGTACTCCACAATCTCATCTTCAACAGTGGACTCTAAAATCTTACCAACAACCAAGGTCAGGCTGACCAGCTGAAAATTTCCTGTGCTCTACCTCCCTCCCTTCTTAGATGGGATTGTTACATTAGCTATTCTCCAATCCTCTGGGACCCTCCTTGTCTCTAATTATTCCTGAAAAGATCATTACTAATGCCTCTACAGTATCCTCAGCAACCTCGGCAATGTAGTCCATGTGGTCCGCGTTATTCATCCACCTTCAGAGCTTTCAGCAGCTTCTCCCTAGTGATGGCCACTGCACTCACCTCTGCCGCCTGACTCTCGAAGTTCTAGTATGCTGCTGATATCTTCCAACATGAAGACTGATGCATTACACCTATTCAGTCCTCGACCATTTATTTGATGCTCATTACTACTACTACAGCAGTTTAAATTCCACTCTGGCTTTTCTCTTACCTTTTATATATCTAAAAAAACTCTCACAATGTTCTTCCTAGTTAGCTTACTCTCTTATTTTCATCTTCTTCCCCACTTCTTGCTTTTTATTTGTCTACTGCTGCTTTTTAAAGACTTCTTAATCCTCTAGCTTCTCACTAATGTTCACCAACTGTATGCTTTTTATTTTGTTTTTACACCCTCCCTGACTTCCCCTGTCAGCCATCGATGCCTCACTCTCCCCTTGATATATTTCTTCTTCCTTGGGATGTATTTTTGCTCTGCCTGCCAAATTAGCGCCAGAAACTCCTGCCTTTGCTGTTCCACTGCCTTCCCTTCTAGGCTCTCCTTCAAATCATCTCTGGCCAGTTCCTCCTTCATGTCTTTGTGGTTTTTTTACTCAATCGTAAAAACATTGCATCTGATTCCAACTTCTGCCTCTCAAACTGCAGGGTGAATTTTATCATTATGGTCACTGATTGCTTCAGATTCTTTCACCTTCGCTTCCTAATCAAGTCTACTTCACTGCACATCACAAAATCCACAATTACCTGTTCCCTAGTGGGCTTGACCCTATAAACCGTTCAAAAAAAAATCCATCTCATAGCCAATCCACAAATTCCTTTTCTTCGGATCCATCACCAACCTGATTTTCGCAGTCCACTTACATAGCGAAGTCCCCCATGATTATTGTAATCAAGCCGGTCTTACATACTTTTTCCAACTCATCATTTATTTTCTGTCTCACATGCCGACTACTGCTAGGAGGCCTGTACATAACTTCCATTTGGGTGTTTTGTCCTTTGCAGTTCCTCAGCTCTACCCAGATAGATTTTATGCCTTCCATGGTGGAAATTCTGTTGTGTTTTGTGTTGCTGCTACTATACTTATAGTCAATTATAAATGAACACAATGAAGAATTCAGGAGAAATGTCTATACCTACAGACTGTTTAGAATGCTCATTAAAACTCTAACCAATTGTTCTGCAGCTTTTAATCTTGACCAAAAACACAACAAAACTTCTGCAGGTTAGGCCACACCTTCAAAACTAGATGTGAGTTACACAGACTCTGGAAGAACAGGGGCTGAAGAGGGCAGAAAGTTACCAATTTCCTTTTCGCAAGTTTCGAGTTTGCAAGGTAATGCTCAGGCACTCAGTACCACGACACTGACAATGACAACCCCCAAACGTAGTAGCCACTAGGATGGAGAGGTCACTGGTGTTCCACGGGTGACAACTGCGAAACTGACATAATAATGAACAAAGATAGCGGAAACTGTCGATGCTGGAGAATCTGAGATAACACGGTGTGTAGCTGGATGAACACAGCAGGCCAAGCAGGAAAGTTTGATGTTTCTGCGGAAAAGAAGGGTCTCGGCCTGAAACGTCAAACTTTCCTGCACCTCTGATAATAAACATACAAGGGAATGGAGTTGGTGATCTTTCTGCTCATTGCTGACACATACCATCAGCACAGGCTTCAGCATTCACTATCTCTGGAGTGTTTCAGATTTCCTGCTCCAGGGTAACATTTAACAATAACTTTCCCTTCACTGTTTGTGGTATATTCACACCTCTCTGAGACATTGGGGTGGGTTAAAAGTGCACCTCCAGGGATTTAAACCTATCAGCTAGGCTCAGAGCTTGAGCACTTCCTCCAGTACACCACAAAGTCCCTTTGACACCCAGATGCTGCAGGGGCTCCAGTGAAATGACAAATAGTGACCCTCCATCAGTTCAGGCCCCGGGGCCCATCACCACCGCAGGAGCCTGAACCATGGTGCGGTAAACAACCCGCTCACCCCGAGTTTCCTCTCAAACTCACCCCCGCCGCGGTGGGCCCAACCCCCAGGGCCGGGATCGCAAACCCCCACGCCCGGTCAGCCGACTTCAGACACCCTCCCCGCTCCGGCCGCTGCTTCCGGGACGCTGCGTGCGCGCCCCCTCAGCGCCCAGAAGGAAGGGCTGTATGTTGCGTGCGCGCCTCCTCGGCGCCGAGAGGGCGGGGCTATGTGTTGCGTGCGCGCCCCCTCCGCGCCCAGAGGGTGGGCCTGTGTGTTGCGTGCGCGCCTCCTCGGCGCCCAGAGGGAAGAGCTGTGTTGTGTGTGCGCCCCCGCGCGGCGAAGGCTGAGCCGTGAGCAGTATGGGCTCTGCACTCCCTCCCCTCCAGCAAGTGTTGTAATTAACCGAAATATTGGTCTGGTCAGGGACAGGGCACCTAGGAACTACAACAATCACCTTCTCCTCCTCCCTCCACTGACTGATCTTCAGCGTTTCATGCTTTAATAGCAGATCCTACATTACTTTTTGTGCCTTAAAATAAACTGGTAAACTGTACCAAGAGGCTTGTGAGTGGCAACTTCAGAAAAACACACGTTTGTTTTTGCATACTCTTCGGCACATCTTTCGTGTGACTTACACATCTAGGTGACAAGATGTCACTGTGTATCCTGCACGTAAACAATTATCTATATTTATTCATTTTAACATTTTTGCTATGAATAGTGCAGCACAAGGCATTTCACATAAGTAGTTTAATGCATAAATAGCGAGCAACAATAAAATTATAGTTGTGCTGATATATATTTTCAATGTCATGTAAAGTACAAACATTTGCAGCATTTAAGTCAAATTGTGTTTTATTGCATAGTAAAAAGAGACCCCAAATATGTGGCACTGGCTGGTGGTATCCACCTTTAAGAGCTTTAAAGGCTTTAAGAGCCTTTCTATCCTCTCAGGAAGTTCAAATCTGGAATTCAGCCAACCCTCATTCTAGAGATAGTGGGAACTGCCGATGCTGGAGAATCTGAGATAACAAGGTGTAGAGCTGGATGAACACAGCAGGCCAAGCAGCATCAGAGGAGCAGCCCAGAGGAGCCCATCTCAGCTGTCATTCTAGATGGTCAACAACTATCTGTACTACTCAATAATGGTGTAGTTCACATGCCTTTAAAAAGCTGGCTCCATGAATTCAAGGTCATTTACCTTGATCTTGGAACATTATTAAGCTGGGCTTTAAATCCTTTTATTTCAAACAGCCAGATATTTGCAGCAACATGTTTTCACTCTTCAGACATAGTTTGGCATAAAAGTAGGGATATTGAGGATCATATCCTCAGAAGAACATTAAAAATATACACTATAGGCTCATGATCCCAGCTCAGATTTGTTTCAATGCATCCAGGCAGCTGTGGGAAATCAGAGGATTATGACTTTATGGGATATATGTATGACCCTGATGATCTCCAAAGCACAAATTATGTCATTTGCTGCTAAGGCTGAATCAATGCAGCATGTGCAGAAGTGCTGAGGTTGAAAATCAACAGCTTGAGCACATTCATAGCATTATGCTTATTGCATTCCAGGCTCAAAGGGGAGAACAAGCACATATAAAGGGCAGGATGCAAATACTGCAGAGGACTTCACAAAAAGGAAAAGAAGGCATGTTCAGCAGAAGGAAAGCAGTGTTCTCACTACAAGGAGCTGAATCATTGTGTACACAATTTTATGGCTAGAATATATCAGTTGAAAAGTTTATCCTACGATATACAATATCATCCAGATGAATAGCCAATGTCAATATGCACATATACAATAAAGAAAACCAATAGTTTAAAGATCAAGGGCAACGCATATGCAGAGAATGAAGAAAATAAACTTCTAATGCATGAGAAGATGTGTGTATTGGGTAACATGGGTAACTCAATACATACATGATAATACATGGATTTTTAAGAGAAAATGTATGGCATAGAAATGCAATCTGTACCAATGTGCCTCCCTGCTTATCATAGTCAGGTGACCTCAATCAAGAGACATTGGGTGGCATCTTACAGTCAGTTTCAATAAAGTCATCGTATGAGGCAGACTAACGTCATGAGACTTGAACAATATTGATTTCTGTAATATAGCTCCATAGTATGAGTTGGTAAATCCTCTCTTAGTATTTCATTAGCAATGTGACTACTGAAGTCAGTGTTATGTCATCATATACCTCATCATGTTATTAACATTTGTGTTTTCATTGTGTTACAGGCATCTCAAGACAAAGGCTTACTTGGACAGTCAGCCTACCCTTTGGCTACTTAATTTGCGGAATGTAAATGCTGGATAACTGTTTCTCACACCCCAAAGTTACACCATAAGTTTTTACATATGCAGTGCTACAATCAACTTACTTCATATGTCTGTTTACGTAGCTACTTTCACAATTTTTCTTAAAAGATCAGAATTCATGAGAAAATGTAAGTGAAGGTATCTGACATTTCTAATAGCTAAAAGGCATGGAGCAATCTCAATTTCTTGCATCTCTCACTCTGAGACTTTATAAAGCTCTAGTTAGGCCCCATTTAGAATACTGTGTCCAATTTTGGGCCCCACACCTCAGGATGGACATACCAGCCCTGGAGCGTGTCCAGCGGAGATTCACACGGATGATCCCTAGAATGGTAGGTTTAACGTACGATGAATGACTGAGGATTCTGGGAGTGTATTCATTAGAGTTTAGAAGGTTGAGGGGAGATCTAATAGAAACTTACAAGATAATGTATGGCTTGGAAAGGGTGGACGCTGGGAAGTTGTTTCCTTTTGGCAGGAAGACTAGGACCTGTGGGCACAGCCTTAGAATTAGAGGGGGTAAATTTAAAACGGAAATGAGGAGACATTTCTTCAGCCAGGGAGTGTTGGGCCTGTGGAATTCATTGCCACGGAGTGCAGTGGAGGCTGGGACATTAAATGTCTTCAAGGCAGAGATTGATAAATTCTTGATCTCACAAGGAATTAAGGGCTACAGGGAGAGTGCAGGGAAGTGGAGTTGAAATGCCCATCAGTCATGATTAAATGGTGGAATGGACTCGATGGGCCGAATGGCCTTACTTCCACTCCTTTGTCTTATGGTCTAACTTATGTTCCTCTGAACTTGCAGCACCACCACCCTTCGGTTCCAATCCTGACACTGTAAATGAACCCGCTAACAAATACAGCATTGCATTGTTAGCAAAGACATTTACCTCGCAGAAGCTTCACATCAATCAACAGTTCATCCTACTCTTCCACATCCCCTCATTACCGTTCATCAAGCCTTCATTCCAAGCTAGCATGCATTACATATTCACCACCAGAGATTTTATCTGCAGCTTTCAACTTCAGACTCCAATAACCTACTGCCCTTTTTCTGAAAATCCGCATATACGGTTGTTCTGGTAGATTCATGTTTTCAGTCTGGTCTGCCCCACAAATTTATTTCCTTTTTAATTCAACATTTTTTTCTCCTTCCGTCCAGTCTTTCCCAAACAACATACGTAATATTTACTATCCCATTCGAGACTTCAATAGCTTCTAATTTTCTGCCGGAAAACCAGCTTTTTGTTCACACAAGCAGCCAGATGAGATTTGTCTGAAACACTGCAGTAACAATTAAACTATGTACTGCAACACATGGACAGAGAACCATTACAACAATGACTCATTATTCAATTACGGAAAGAACAGTAAACAACCTCTTTGTTCTTCTTTTAAAAAATCATGTTCTTAAAATTTCCAGGGCTACTATGGGCTGCCAATGTACTATTAAACAGATTTCCACTGTACTGAATTTGTATTCTAAATACTGAGAACATCAATTGGCTTCATTTCTTTTGGGTATCTAACATATGAATTTGTTAAACTGTCATTGATGATCTGAAAATGTTCCCAAAAGAATAATATTTTCTTGAATAGTGTTTTTAAAACATTTCACTCCTTGCCATTCTTAAGAAGCAGAAGACAGACAATCCATAAGTAATACATGTTTTGTAAATACACACACAGCACAATGAAAGCCTAGTGCCGTACAAAAATTGTCACATTTATTTGGATATTTTGAGATATTTACAACAGTTCATTTTGATTCACGTAACAAGGCAAATTCAAGCTTATCTATGTCTAAAGTCACAAACTTTACATATTCAATTTTCACTCCATACCTGTTGCTATTGTGTTATATTGATTCATAAGCATTTTCTTCTCATTTATTCACTTGGCTGCAGTGTATGTGAATGTGTAATGGCTACACATGTATGTGAAAAACAGTACATTTTGAACTGCAATGGATGATACACAGAAGAGGAGGCAGCACTGACATCTTTGGAATACTATTATTCATCTAAAGTGCCTGAAAAAATTGGTACTGAGTTCAAATGTTGCAAAATCAAAGCATTCGCTTGAAAAATCCAGGTTCTGAACTTCAAAGAGACATGAAAACAAGAAAGAAGCAGCTCTGCTGCAGTTTAACTGCAAGCACACTGACGATAATAAAATCATGCAAAGTTGGTGGGTGGAAGTTGAAGTAGCCACATTTCTGAAAATATGTGCATATTCTCAGCATTATGAAGCACAGTAGCATCCAGCTGCACCCTCATGCAAAAACAAAGATTCAAAACAAGAGATATGCTTGATATGAAACAGCTTTGTGATGGTGGATAATTTGAAAAAGAAAGCTGAATGTATGGAAAAAGGTCACATCAATATAAACCAGGAGAATCACATCTAAAAATAAAACCACTTTAGAAAAAAATATATACATCATTATTATGCAGGATGAGGAAAATAAATATTCCATTTAACAGAACTTATGAAGATCTGCATCACTGTAGCTAGTGAACCTCACAAATGCTTTTCAAAAAAGGGAGAAAGCAAGACAAGTAAGAAGATGGTTAAAGAATAATTGGCATCACCAAATATGAAAACTGAGCCCTTAAAAATACTCATCAGAAATCCATAAAAGGGGGAAATATGGAATATAACAACATTAGGGCAAAACAGTTGTTTTGGCCTTACATTAATTCTTTTCCTGAACCTTCCTTTGTACGTATTTGCAGGAAAGCAGAACTGGGGTGTGGGAAGTGCAGTTAGTTGGAGGGATCTCTTCCAAAACATACAAATCCTTCATTAGTCTGCTAAAGAGCATGAGCAGAATTCAAAGGAAGGATATTTAGGTGGCAAAGGTCTATTGGCTGAGATTCTGTGAAGTAAACTTTTCCGTCGCTCTTGCTGTAGCCAGAAGAGCATCTCCACTTTGTCCCGCTGCATTTTCTCTATATATGGCCGGCCCTGTAATCAGAATTTTGAAGAAACATGATTTAAAGGGAGGTAGTAGAATGCACATCATGCACAAGAATTAGCACAGCACTGCAAAGCTGATGGAAAACTAAATGAAAATGTCAGTTGTTTTAAAAATTCCTTTAAAAAAATTTGTTTAACCGAACTATTAATTGGACTGTCTTACAATCAGCCTTACTGAATCCAACTGGACGAGCAACCCAAAGACCCAGATAATGCTCGGGGTCCTACATTTGCCTTCAGAAAAAAATTACAATTATAAGTTTAACTATGACGGTTAAACCAATATGGATTATCATTGTAGTTCATTAATGTCCTTTAAGGAAGGCAATGTTCCCTCACTTACTCTAGCCTTTTGAGGCTCCAGAAACACAGCAACGTGGTTGATTCTTAACTGCCCTCTGACATGAACTACCAAGCCACTCACTCTCAATTGCTAAACAGTCTCAAAAGGAATTATACTGGATAGATCAACTGGCAACAACCTAGGCACTGGAAACAATGATGGCAAACTCAGTCATGCAAAGACTTCATTACTGACATCTGGGGGCTAGTGCCAAAACTGGCAGAGCTGTGTCTTGGACACCTCAGGCAACACCTGATGTAGGTGGGGTGATCTGAGAATCCTCAAAATTGACTGTTGATCTGATTAAATCTCATGATATCAGGTGAAACATGGGCAATGAAACCTCCTGCTGACTACCATGTGCCGCTTGATACCTCAGCTGATGAATCAACACTCCGAGATAGTAAGAACTGCTGATGCTGGAGTCTGAGATAACACGGTGTGGAGCTGGAGGAATGCAGCGGGCCAGGCAGCATCAAAGGAGTAGGAAAGCTTACGTTTTGGGTCAGGACCCGTCTAATGGAAATGGGAGTCCCAACCCAAAACATCAGCTTTCCTGCTCCTCTGCTGCTGCCTGGCCTGCTGTGTTCCTCCAGCTCCATACTGTGTTGTCATTGAATAAGCACTCCTCCCTGCTAAAGCACTGAGGATAGCAACGGCACAGAATTTACTCTGGGTGGGGGTCTTCACTATCCACCAAGAGTGGCTCAGCAGTACCACTACTAACTGAATTGATCGGGACCTAAAGGGCGCAACTGCTTGGCTGGGTCCGTGGCAGATGGTGAGGGAATAATCTGTGTGCCACAGATGCATCTGTCCTTGACATCAATGGTAGGAGTGATCACCACAAAGACTTTGTGGAGGCGCAGTCCCATCTTTGCATTAAAGATACTCTCCACTGTCATGTATGCCACCACCCAACGTGCTAAATGGGACAGATTTCAAACATATCTAGCAACTCCGACCTGAATCTGTGAGGCATTGTAAGTCATCGGCTGCAACAAAACTATACAAACATAGAAAATACAAAGAACTGCAGGTGCTGGAACTTTGGAAATAAAAAGCCAGAAATTTCTGTAAAAGTTCAGCAGGTTTGGCAGCATCTGTGTTAAGAAAGCTGAGTTATCACTACAGGTCCAGTGACTCTCTGTCAAAACCTCAGAATGACAAACACAATCCACAACCTCATGGTTTAGCATATTTCCAACTTTGCCATGATCATCACGTCAAGGAATTAACTCTGATTCAATGACAAGTACAGGAGGTTATGTCAGGAGCTGCACTATAATGAGTCAAGTTGGTGAAGCTGTATAGTTCGGGTGAACTGGGAGTCCTCAAAACTTGCGTGCCAAACAACATAAGCAACAAAGACAAGAAATTCCACAGCCAATACATCAGATTTCAGCTATGTACTTTAGCCGCATACTATCATGAATGGTGTTGGGCAAGTAAACAGCTCATTAGAGGAGGAAACTCCACAATTATCTCCATTCTTAGGTAATGGGGGCGCCTAGAACATCAGTGCAAAAGATGAGGTTGAACCATTTGCAACAATTTTCAGCCAGATGTTTTAAGCAGTTAATTCATCTCAGCTTGTAAATGTTGGTGTGTTCACCAAGCTGGGAGGTTTGATAGTAAGCAGATGAAACGTCTCCTAAGTGACATCCTCAGTGCTGTGGCCCTTCCTGTGATGCACTGTTGTCTTGTGTCAGTTCAAAATTATATGTGGTCTGGTTTTTGCTGCTTCCGGTAGGTGCATATTCCGGCTATGTGTTCTACTGGTTGGTATATTAGGTCTTATTCAATGAGTCTGCAAATGAATGCCAAGCCTACAAGAATTCGCTGGATATCATCTGTTTGGCTTGTTCTATGATAGTAGTGTTGTCATAGTTAAAAAGTGTAGTGTGTGTGTGTGTGTGTGTGTGTATCTGTGCATCTGTGCGTATTGAAACCAAGGACAGCTGGTCGTGTCATTTAGTTGCTAGCTGATGTTCGTGGATGCGGGTTGCTAGTTGTCTGTCCATTTGTCCCACAAAGTGTTTTGTGCAGTCTCTGCACAGTATCTTATGAACTACATTTGTCCTCTCCTTGGTATCTATTGGGTCTTTAATCCTTGTTGTTATCGTGTGGCTGCCAGTTTGTGTGCTGTCATGATTCCTCGCAGTCTGAGCAGTCTGGCTGTCAGTTCTGGAGGGTTTTTTAATACTTTTTTTTATACACAGTCCAAAGATGTGCGGGCTAGGTGGATTGGCTATGCTAAATTGCCCGTAGTGTTCAGGGGTGTGTGGGTTATAAGGGGATGGGTCTGGGTGGGATGCTTCAAGTGGCGGTGTGGACTTGTTGGGCCGAAGGATCTGTTTCCACCCTGTAGGGAATCTAATTTAATCTACATGGTATGGTGGTTTTTGTTTTGGAGCGTGCTGGTTGTGTTGTCTGTTGGCTAGGCATCTGTGGATGAAGTTGCGTGGGTATCCATTCCTGGTAAAGACCTCATACAGATTTTCTTCTCTTCCTTCTGCAGATTGATTGTGCTGCAGTATGTAGCGGCCCTTTTGTCCAGGGTCCTCAAGCAGCTCCTCTTGTGTGAGTTGGGCTGGTCGCTGTGATAGTTTAAGACCTGGTCAGTATGTGTGGATTTCCCGTATACTTTTGTAGTGGTCACCATTCTCTTTTCTTCCCAACATCACGTCCAGGAATGGGAGTTTGTTGGTTTCCTCCACGCTTGTAAATTTGATCCCTGTGAGTATGATGTTGATGAGTTGATGGGTGTTCACAATTCCCATTCTTTTTAGGATTACAAAAGTGTCATCCACGTATCTGATCCAGAGCTTGGGTTGGATCCGTGGGAGGGCTGTTTGTTCCAGTCTTTGCATGACTGCCTCAGCTATCAGTCCAGAGATGGGTGAACCCATGGGAGTCTCGCTGATCAGCTTATGTCCTGCTATTGAATGTAATGTGGGTTCTTAAGCGTAGGTACAGTAGTTTGAGAGTGTAGTGTTTGTTGATCTGTTCTTCATTCTGTCAAACTGTTATGTTTGTCTAGTAGGTTGGCTTTGGTTTCTTTGGCTAGGTTTCTGTCGATTGATGTAAACAATGGTATTACATCAAACGCGACCATCACTACGACTTTGTCTATTTTTGTGTTCTTGATGTCCTGAAATTCTTGTTTTGATTGTATGGAGTGTCTTGAACTACTGATTAGATGTTTACTCTTGTTGTAGTTCCTTTGCTAATTTGTGAGATATGATTCCTGGTACAGCCACAATTGACTGAGGGGTATGTCAGGCTTGTATAGCTTAGGGAGCCTGTAGAATCTTGCAGTGTTGTTGCCTTCCGGTTTCATCTTTTGCAATTCTGTTTTTGTTATCTATCCTGTTTTGTGTAGGTTCCACAGTGTATTGGTTATTCTGTTTGTTAGCTGCCTAACAGTGGGGTCCTACTCTCTCCGTTAGTAGATGTGTGTATCTGCAAGTAGTTTTTCAGCATTTTGTGTGTAGTCCATTTTGTTCACTACCACAGTCATTCTGCCTTTATCAGCAGGAATGATGATGTTTTTGACCTTTCTGAGGTTCTTCAGGGCATTGCTTTCCTCTTCGTTAAGTGTATTTGTTTGTGTTCTCTTTGTCAGTATGGGTGCAATGGTGTGTCTGATCATTTGTTGTGTTTCATCATATAGTCTGTTGTTTCTGAGTGTGGATTCTAGTGCTGCCAGGAGGTCTGTTTTCTCAGCATCTCTGTGGTTGTATTTCAGTTCTTTGATTAATACTGTCTCTTTTATATGTGAGTCATCTGTTGGAGAGGTTTCTTATCCATTTGTCAGTCATGTTGTCTCCTCTGTCGTTGGTCAATTTGGTAATTTTTTTCTGTAATGCTGTTCCTTTTTGTGTGTTCTGTATTATTGTGATGGCCTTCTCAATTCTCATAGTTCACTCCCGATTGGTCGCTTTTGATATTAATGAATTTTGGCACGCAATTTCTTGTTTGTACTTGTGAACTCTTATGGGCATCTGCAGCCGTTCTGTCTGGCTGTTTCTCTAGCTTGTGGGTTATTAACTGGTTGTGTGTACCTTAAACATGGTGGTAATAGTTGTTTTTTTTGCAGCACTCATGTAGGAATCCCAGTTGCTCATATGTGGCACTTAGTCGGTTGGCACAGGATTCCTACTTCTTTGTTTGCTTTAGCATATCAAGCTGGCAAATGTTCGGGGTTTGAGTGAAGACTTGCAGCTCAGGTGCTGGTTGTAAACATTGTTGTATTCGCTGACCTGGGGGTTTGGTTATAATGAACAAAACAGACTACACAAAAAGCCAAAGAATTACTTGCAGATACAGACCCCTACCAACAGGTAGAGTAGGACTCCACACCACAGCTAACAAACAGAATAACCAATACACTACAGAACCCACACAAAACAGGATAGATAGCAAAAACAGAAACACAAAGGATGAAGCCGAAAGGCAACAACACTCCAAGATTCTACAGACTCCTTAAGGTATACATAAGACCATAAGACATAGGAGTGGAAGTAAGACCATTCGGCCCATCGCATCCATTCCACCATTTAATCATGACTGATGGGCATTTCAACTCCACTTCCCTGCACTCTCCCCATAGCCCTTAATTCCTTGTGCGATCAAGAATTTATCAATCTCTGCCTCGAAGACATTTAACGTCCCGGCGTCCACGGTACTCCGTGGCAATGAATTCCACAGGCCCAACACTCTCTACCTCAAGAAATGTCTCCTCATTTCCATTTTAAATTTACCCCCTCTAATTCGGGTCCTAATCTCCCCGCTAATTGAAACAACTTCCCAGTGTCCACCCTTTCTAAGCCATACATTATCTTGTAAGTTTCTATTAGATCTCCCCTCAACCTTCTAAACTCTAGTGAGTACAATCCCAGAATCCTCAGTCATTCATCGTACGTTAAACCTACCATTCCAGGGATCATCCGTGTGAATCTCCGCTGAACACGGTGCAGCACCAGTATGTCCTTCCTGAGGTGTGGGGCCCAAAACTGGAAACAGTATTCTAAACGGGGACTAACTAGAGGTTTATAAAGTCTCAGAAGCACATCACTGCTTTTATATTCCAACCATCTTGAGATAAACGACAACATTACATTCACTTTCTTAATCACGGACTCTACCTGAAGGTTAACCTTTAGAGAATCCCGGACCAACACTCCCAGATCCCTTTGTACTTCTGCTTTACGAATTTTCTCACCGTTTAGAAAATAGTCCATGTCTACATTTTTTTTCCTCGATGGAGATGGTTATTGCCTGGAACAGTGTGGCATCCATATTACTTGGCAACCCAAATCTGGATACTGTCTGGGTCTTTGGACATGGATTGCTTCAGTGTATCAGGGGTTGTGAATGATGCTGACCATTTTGCAGTCATCCAGAGATCATCCCATCTTCTGACCTTATGATAGAGGGAAGGTCTTTTCTGAAGAGCTGAAAATAGTCCGGCCTCAGGCACTACTTTGAGAAACTCCTGCAGAAATGTTCTAGAGCTGAGATGACTGCTCTCCAACAAACACAACTGTCTTTCTTTGTGCTAGATACGACTCCATCCAATGGAGAGAAAACCACCTATTCCCATTAACTATTGAAATATTTATATAAGAATTGCAGATAATATTATTTGTATACATTTTTATTTTGGTTAAGTATCTTAGTTAAACTGTATGTAAGTACTTTTTTCTTAGTAATTTTGTTTGGAATTAGGACTTATTTATTTTTCCTTGTAATTCATTCTCGAGATTTCACTGGTTATGCCAACATTTATTGCCCATCCTCAACTGTATTTGAGAAGTTGGTGGTAAGCTTTTCTCTTAAACTGCTACAGCCCATTTGGTGTATGTACACCCACAATGAAGTAGGGAGTGAGCTCCATGATTTTGAATCAGTGATAGGGAAAGAGTGGAAATATATTTCCGAGTCAGTACATTGAGTAGCCTGTGAAGGACCTTGCAGGTAGTCATGTTCCTTTATATCTGCTACCCTTGTCCTCCTAGATAATAGTGACCATAGGTTTGGAAAGTGCTGTTTAAGGATCTTTGGTGAATTAAATATTTTACACTCCCGTACTGTGCATCACTAGTGGAGGTGGTGAATGTTTGTGCTTTGAATATTTGGATGGTGTCAATCATCTTGAATGCTGTTGGTGGTGCACACATTAAGACAAATGGGGAATATTCCATTTCTGTGAGAGAAGAGGTGAGGATTCACTGCAGGATTCCTAGCCTCTGACCTGCTATTGTAACCAGATCATTTATGAGTGTTTTGAAATAGTTTGGGCATGATTTGAGACGCCATTGTGGCAGGTAGTACTTAAACACAGAAGCCCTAACCCAGAGGAAGGGAGACTACCACAGCGCCACAAAAGACCCTTTATATGGATAGTGCAGTTGAGTTTCCTGGCATTGATAGTGGGGTAATCAGTGATGTTAATGTCATTGAATGTCAAAGGGCAATGGATAGATTCTCTCCTGTTGGAAATGGTCATTGCTTGACATTAGAGTTAAGCATATTTTACTTGTCACTTGTTAGCCAAAGTTGGATATTGTCCAGGTCTTGCTGCATTTTGAATGCTTCCATTTCTGAGGAATAGCGAATGATGTTGAACATTGTACTATCATCAGTAAACATCCTCACTCTGATCTTACGATGGAAGAATGGTCATGGACCAAGCAACTGAAATGTTTAGGCTTATGGTACTACCTTGAGGAACTCCTGCAGCAATATCCTTAGTCTGAGCTGACTGACCTCCAATAACCACAGCAATCCTCTTCCGTCCCACGTATGATTCCAAACAAGGGAGAGTTTTCTGCCTGATTCCCATTTACTCTAGTTTGGCTAGGACTCCTGATACCACATGGAGTATTTCTGCCTTGATGTCAAGGGCAGTCACTCTCAACTCACCTCTGCTGTCAGTTCTTTTGTCTATGTTTGAACTAAGGCTGTACTAAGGTGAGGGGCCGAGAGTCCCTGGTAGAACCCAAACTCAACATGACTAATCAGCTTTTTGCTAAGCAGGTGCCACTTCATAGCATAGTTGATGACCCCTTCCATCACTTTATTGATGATAGAGAGTACACTGATAAGCCAATAGTTGACCAGGTGGTATCTGCTTTTTTTATGGCAGATCAAACCTGAGCCATTTTCCATATTGCCAGGTAGATGCCAAATTTGTTTTTGTATGCTTGGCCAGGCATGCAGCAAGTTTTGGAGCACTCCTTTCGCATTATTGACAGAATATTGCCAGTGTCCATAATTTTTACAGTGTCCAGTGACTTAGCCATTTCTTGATATAAGTGGAGTGAATCGAAATAGTTGAAGCATGTGAGTCACTTCAGTCCTTGAGGACCATAGGACTGCTGTCTAATGAGAGAGAGGTGACTGGTTGCGAGTTCAACCGGAGGGTCACCAAATCTCAGATGAGGGCAAAGTTGAAAAATCAGGACCTTCATGGTAACCTAAGCTGGTGTGCGAAGACAGACTTACACAGTTGGTGTCACTCTGCATGGCAAACCAGCTGTCCAGCCAATTGAGCTAACTGACTACCAACAATACCTGTGCTGCTGGAACCCTCTGACGTAAGCTGAGATGATCAGGGTTTGAGTAAAGATTTATAGCTCAGGTACTGGTTTTAGATGTTGGGGTGTTCGCCGAGCTGGGAGGTTTGATAGCAGACGTTTCCCCTTACTCGGTGACATCCTCAGCGCTGTGGCCCCTCCTGTGATGCACTGTTGTCTTGTGTCAGTTCAAAATTATGTATGGTCTGGTTTTTGCTGCTTCCGGTAGTTGCCTGTTCCGGCTATAGTTTCTAATGGTCGGTATATCGGGTCTAATTCACTGTGTTTGTTGATAGAGTCTGCAGATGATTGCCAAGCCTCCAAGAATTCCCTGGCTATCCTCTGTTTGGCTTGTTCTATGATACTAGTGTTGTCATAGTTGAAAGTGTGGTTTTCTTGTTTGTGCGTATTGAAACCAAGGACATCTGGTCGTGTCGTTTAGTTGCTAGCTGGTGTTCGTGGATGCGGGTTGCTAGGTCTGTGCCCGTTTGTCCCACTTGGTGTTTTGTGCAGTCTCTCTTATAAACTACATTTGTCCTCTCCTTGGTATCTGTTGGGTCTTTAATCCTTGTTGTTATCGTGTGGCTGCTGGTTTGTGCGCTGTCATGATTCCTCGCAGTCTGAGCAGTCTGGCTGTCAGTTCGGAGGGTTTTTTTAATATATGGTGTGGTGGTTTTTGTTTTGGGTTTTGTAGCGTGCTAGTTGTGTTGTCTGTTGGCTAAGCATCTGTGGATGAAGTTGCATGGGTTTCCATTCCTGGTAAAGACCTCATAGAGATATTCTTCTCTTCCTTCTGCAGATTGATTGTGCTGCAGCTTGACACCATTCAGAACAATGTAGCCAGTTTGATTGGCATCACATCCTCAATTATTCACTCCTTCCACGATCAACACATAGTAGCAGAAACGTGTACCATAACAGCATGAGATGAAGAATCAGAATAGGCCATTCAGTCCATCAAGTCCACTCCACCATTCAATGAGATCATTGCAAATCTGACAGTCTGCAATTCAATTTTCCAGCTTTTTCCCCGATAACCCTCGATTCCCTTACTGATTTAAAATCTGTGTATCTCAGCCTTGGACATACTTAACTCAGCCTCTACATTTCTCTGTGGTAAAGAATTCCAAAATTCAATACCCTCTGAGAGAGTCCTCCACATCTCTGCCCTAAATTGGCAATCCCTCATTCTGAGATTACGCCCTCTGGTCCCAAACTCTCCCATAAGGGAATATAACATCTCTGCATTCGACATGTCAAGTCCCCTACGAATCTGGTATGTTAAACTAAACTATTGTCACCTCTATTTCTTCTTATTTCCAATGAATGCAGGCTCAACCTACCTACCAATCTACTCAACTTCTCATTATAAGACAGTCCCTGTATACCTAGGATCAGGCTAGACAACTGTCTTTGGACTACTTTCAATGCCAGTATATCTTTTGTTCAAAAAGTGGCTGCTACAGTTCACAGTATTCCAGCAGTGCCTTGTACTGTTATAGCAAAACCTCCTTATTTCTGTACTCCATTCTCTTTGAAATAAAGGCCAATATTCATTTGCTTTCTCTTTCACCTACCAATCTTGTAAGTTAGCTTTTTGTGATTTATGTACATGGACTCCCAAATCCTTTGGCGCAGTAGCTTTCTGCAATCATTCTCCATTTAAGTAATATTTAACTTCTTTATTCTTCCTCACAAAGTGCATAACTTAATTTTCTCACATGGCATTCCATTTGTCAGATCCCTGCCTACCTCACTTAACCTGTCTATATTCTTTTGCAGACTGTGTCATCGTTGTTTACGCCTTCCCATCCAGTTTCATGTCATTCACAAACTTAGCTGTGGTACATTCACCTCCCTTATCCAAGCTATTAATACATATTACAGACAACCAAAGTCCAAGCACTGATCCATCACACTCAATTACTTAGAGGTTGCCATCTTGAAAATGCCCCCTTTATCCCAACTCTCTGTTTTCTGTTAGTTAGCCAATCCTCTATTCATGCTCATAAACTACCTCCAAACACCATGGTTTCCTATTAAGTAATCTAACATGTGCAGCTTTATTAAACGTTTTCTGGAAATCCAGATATATTACACCAACTTCTTCCCCTTCAACTATCTTGCTTTCTACCTTCTCAAACAATTCTAATAAATTTGTGAGGTATGATTTCCCCTTCACAAAGCCACGCTGACTCTGCTTGATCATAGTGTGTATTTCTAAAATCTCTGCTATTACATCCTTTATAATAGATTCTAGTATTCTTCCAAGGACAGATCTATAGTTACTTGTTCTTGTCTCCTTACCTTTTGCAATATAGGTATCACATTGGAAGTTTCCAATCCTCCAAGACTTTTTGAGAATCAAGATTCTTGGAAGATTACCCCAATTTATCCACTACCATTACAGCTACTTCCTTTCATATCCTCGGATGTATCCCAACAGGTGTAAGGGACTTGTATGTCTTTAGATCCATTCCCGAAGCACAATTTTTTTGCACTGAGTAATTGTATTTATTTCCTCTTCCTTCTTTCCCCTTGATGATTTACTGTTTTTAAATGCTATTAGTGTCTTCTATATAAAGACTAATGAAAAGTATTTATTCAACTCCTCTGCCACTTCATGGTTTCCCTTTATTATTTCTCTTACCTCATTCACTAAGGGGCATTCACTTTGGCCTCTCTCTTCCTCTACATATATTGAAAGAATCTTTTGCTATTCATCTTGATATTACTTGCAAATTTACTGTCAAATTTTATATTGTTCCTCTTTGTTTTATTTTTGGTCATTTTTTTGTTTTTGAAACTGCCCCAATCATCTGGCTTACCAATAACATTTGCCACATTGCCTCAAATTGAAAGAAAAAATATTCAATCTTTATCATACTCTACCATGTTACGGTCACTGCTTTCTAGGCTTATTTTACTGTGACATCATTCATTAAACCTAGTTCATAACACACCACCAGATTCAAAATAACTGAGTCAAAATCTTGGAACTCACTCCCTAATAATGTTGTGGGCGATTGTTGTACCCAAACAAAAAAGACCGCAGTGTTTCAAGAAGGCACTTCACTTCTACCTTCCCAAAAGCCACATCGCATGAATAAAAAAAAAGTCAGTGAAACTATGGAAATTCCAAGCAGAAAATCACATTATGGACAACAAAGGTTTTATTGCTATCATAAATTGGTGTTTCTACCTTGAAGGTAACCACATCCTCAAAATTGTTTTTGATTTTCTTTAGGATTGTTGACAATTGAGTTTCAATTTGTGCCATGTCAGAATAAAGCTTATCCCTCTCTTTGGACTCCCTTAGTCTTGCGATCGAAGTACCCCAGTATCCTGTAACAAACAAAAACAGAAATGATACAGCATTACCAGCAAATTATTCTTGAACGGTTGAACTTATTTTTGTCCAAAAAAAGGCCCTGTTAGTGAGTTTTGAGAAGATTTGTAGCTCAGGTTGAGGTTCTGGATGTGAGTTTGCTCGCTGAGCTGGAAGGTTAGTTTTCAGACGTTTCGTCACCATTCTAGGTAACATCATCAGTGAGCCTCCGACGAAGTGCTGGTGTTATGTCCCGCTTTCTATCTATCTAGTTAGGTTTCCTTGGGTTGGTGATGTCATTTCCTGTTCTTTTTCTCAGGGGATGGTAGATTGGCTCCAAATCAATGTGTTTGTTGATGGAGTTTCGGTTGGAATGCCATGCTTCTAGGAATTCTTGTGCATGTCTCTGATGGATGTGTTGTCCCAATCAAAGTGGTGTCCTTCGTTATCTGTATGTAAGGATACGAGTGATAGTGGGTCATGTCATTTTGTGGCTAGTTGATGTTCATGTATCCTGGTGGCTAGCTTCCTGCCAGTTTGTCCAATGTAGTGTTTGTCACAGTTCTTGCAAGGTATTTTGTAGATGACGTTCGTTTTATTTGTTGTCTGTATAGGGTCTTTTAACTTCATTAGCTGCTGTTTTAGTGTATTGGTGGGTTTGTGGGCTACCCTGATGCCAAGGGGTCCGAGTAGTCTGGCGGTCATTTCAGAAATGTCTTTGATGTAGGGGAGAGTGGTTATGGTTTCTGAGCCCGTTTTGTCTGTTTGTTTGGGTTTGTTGCTGAGAAATCGGCGGACTGTGTTCATTGGGTACCCATTCTTTTTGAATACGCTGTGTAGGTGATTTTCCTCTGCTCTGCGTAGTTCCTCTGTGCTGCAGTGTGTGGTGGCTCGTTGGAATAATGTTCTAATGCAGCTTCGTTTGTGGGTGTTGGGACGGTTGCTCCTGTAGTTCAGTATTTGGTCCGTATGTGTTGTTTTCCTGTAGACGCTGGTTTGAAGTTCCCCATTGGCTGTTCGCTCTACTGTGACATCTAGGAATGGCAGTTTGTTGTTGTTTTCCTCCTCTTTTGTGACAACAAACTGCCATTCCTACCAAAAAAACCACATGAGTTTTTTTTATATTAATAACTAATCAATACCCAAAATCAGTTTCTCTTAACAGTTTTAACTATTGGGTATTTAACATCTACTAACATAACTTATTAGATTCAAATGCCACTAACATTTTGAGTCCACACATGCACAGATTAATGTGGATATCCAGATACAATCACTAATTCTAAAGTCCTCCAACAGGTGTTGAGGACCCCAAGTGTGCAATCCCTAAGAAATCAGCGAATTTATGAAAACATCCACTTTTACGCTGTTTGTTTCATTATAAAAACAATTGAAAAGTTACACCTTATTGAGTGCAGTTTAACTAGGTTTTTACCAGTGTGCCAAGGTTGTGATCAGTGCAAAACAACCTAACCGTCCCAGAAAAGCTGACTTTATATTTCTGCGATGTCAAATTTCTTCATTATGATAAAGAAAATTCCACATTGGTTAAAACAAAATTTATAACATTTGTTTAGGATGATTAACCAGTGTTAATCTAACCATTCTCATATATTTAGCTATCTCAAAACTTCTGAGAAACTCAGAAGCAACTTTTATGGATTAATTGCCAAGTAGAATGTTGGTGATTACAATCCTCAATTTGAAGACATTGCGCTTATACAGTTAAAGCACTGTTGGGGGGGGACTTTGTTATTGGAAGTCCATTTGATTATGAATGATTCAGAGGATTGACTGCAGGAGATTTTGTTTAAAAGGACACTGAAAATTTCACCCTGGTCGGGTAGGGAGAAGAAGTGGAAAGAGGTTGGACTCTAAACACAAGACTATATTCTGCCAATGTTGTAGTATTTCTTAATGTGTAATGGGAGTTTTCAGTTTTGTTGAGAAATTAGTGGGAAATGCCTTCTCTGTAGTTTAGTGTAATAGCTGTCCACTAAGTAATATATAGCCCATGTTGATTTTAGTTTGTTTGTAACATTAAAAGCCTTAAAATGTGAAATCTTATTGTGCAATTCATTATGTTGATCACTAGGAAGTTGTTTCTCCTTTTAAGAATTCTCTACCAGGATTTTAACAGTACAAATACATACTTTGCTACAGTAGTAAAATATTCATGTTTCGACGCTTAATGACAATTAATGACAAGATAATGTATGGTTTAGAAGGGGTGGACACTAGGAAGTTGTTTCTGTTAGGCGGGGAGACTAGGACCCGTGGGCACAGCCTTAAAATTAGAGGGGGTAAATTTAAAATGGAAATCAGATGACATTTCTTCAGCCAGAGAGTGGTGGGCTTGTGGAATTCATTGCCGCAGAGTGCAGCGAAGGCCGGGATGTTGGATGCCTTCAAGGCAGAGATCGACAAATTCTTGATCTCAAAAGGAATCAAGGGTGACGGGGGGGAGTGCAGGGAAGTGGTTTTGAAATGCCCACCAGCCATGATTTAAATGGCGGAGTGGACTTGATGGGCCGAACGGCCTTACTTCCACTCCTATGTCTTATGGTCTTATGGACAATAATCCTGATGTTAAATGGAAGTAGAATATACTGCATTTCTTTTAGTTGAGCAATCAAAACAACTAATAACACACTAAGAAAAAATGCTCATGCTTAATCATGTCCAAATTAAGTTTTTTCATATTTAATATTTAATTTGAAATTATTCATAAAGATAGACAATCAAACTACGACTGAATTCTTTTGCAAAATCCCGCAATGCATATAAATTTCCTTAGTAACATCTAATGTGGTCAGAAAAAAAAACAAGTAACTATTGGCAAATCATACTTACCTGACGCCATTGAAAACTGTAGAACATTTAGAAATTTCAAAATACTGGATAAGCAATCTTACTGAATCCTGGACTGTCATGAACACAGCATCGTTCACAAAGCTGTGCAAATCCAATAGGAAACTTGTTCATCATCAGATAGAACAAATCCTGCTTCTGCAGATAAGGCTTGTCATCATTTGGCCCATTCAAAAGCCTACCTTTCACAAAAAATCGATTAGGGTTTGATGCAAATCTCTCAAATTGTTCAAGTTTACTCAAAATGCACTCTCTTTCTTTAATCAGTTCCACGGCAGCTTCCCAGGCCTCCAGAACCTAAAACAAAAGAAGGAAATGTACACAGTTCTCACTATCACATCAAATATATCGAATTCACATATGACCAACACAATGAATAACAGGCAATGAGTGTGACAGTAGTTGGCTTCATTCTTTTTCAGAAAATAATGTATTTTAGATCACCACCGTCCTTGCAGATACCTTAAAACATGCCCAACTCTTGCCATTTCCTACCACGAATTTAATTCTCTAATCTCACAGAAGGCACTTGTAGAATGCTCCTCTGCAGCCTTCCAAGATTTAATAAGAATTAATTGGGTTATCTCTGAGCTAAATATGCTTGTTCAGCAAAGTAGCAGTGATTTACAGAACTTAGATGAGGTTGCATGAAACAGTATTTAATTAGTGAATTTAGTGATTGTACTGTATGGTGTTAAATTATAATATATACATAGTCACTATGGCAGTTTCCATAGTGATAGGATACATGCTAAAAGCATTGAGGGCATACTAATTAGTTTTGGCACTTAGCACAAAAGGAAGGGCTTTGTCAAAGACATTCAACTTCCAGTGTTGAATGTGCAAATACACTAATAAAAATATTTGTCTGTGGCCAAAAAAAAATCACAATTTAAAATTCTGGATTACACAGTTCAGATGTAAATCAGGTCACCACTCGATATTTTCCACAGCTTTTTACGTGGAACTGAAAGACGATGATGATGAGATTTAGAAGCATTCGATATTAAATAGCAAAAGTCTTCTTGACAATGCATACCAAGTTCTAGTATCAGCTTTAGGTCAGGTTTGGTTTGAATGAGAGGAAGAACTGCAACACTGAGGTCAACAAAGTCTGGACAAAATATGAAGTACAGAGTTTTTTGAGCACAGGACTGAAGTGAAATTTGGGAAATTGTTTCAAGACAAACGTTACAGCCTCTAAAGGAACAATGGTGTAATGACAGATTAAAGATGGCCTGAAGATCATGTAACAGGACAACAGGGATTCTATATTACACTGGCATCAAATCTTTACAGCTTGAAGCGAAATTATGGATAAATTAGGTCAAGAGAGGCCTGGATTTTCAGATGGCCAGTCGGTAGGACCTTAAGACTTTTGATTAGAGGAGTTTGTGGCTACTGGACCAGATGTGCTGAGTCCAGAGATTGGTTTACCTTCCTCAGCCAGAACTACTACATGCCTAATGTGCCTGATGTTGGCTACTAAGTTTCGAGCTGGAAAGCGTAATGACATCCAGACTTTTCCAAAAGGAGACTTTTCAGGTGTTTGTATGTGACTTCTCTTCTGGCTGGATGCGTCTTTGAACAACCCTGTCTCCTTGACAGCAAGGAGCATCTGGTGTGAGGTCAGGTGCCTCATTCCCCTGACAGCTTGCTATTGGTGCAGAGCAATGGAGTGTAGTCTGTATACGTAACCAGCAGTCAAAAGCATGCTTGGCCTGCCTCTCTATGGCAGCCACCAAGCTGTTCACAGAGGAAGCACAGTACACACAGTGTAGGTAACTTCTCCAATATTCAAATTAGCTTGCCCATTGCCTTTGACAAACCTGCCTGCTCCTGTGCTTGTTTGTGTGTTTTAATGAAGTTGTTAATTGCTCAGACCATGGAGTCCTCACCTACCTGAGGCTGAGCAGGTGCCTGGTCTCCAGCAATTCTCAGAATATGCTCTTGACTCTAAGCAAGGTAAAATGGGAGGAAGGGAACATGTGACTGGAGGAGTAGCCAGGGCAGCAGGTAGAGAACCTGTGATTGGAGAAGCTATTTTGGAGTCAGTCCTATAACAAGGAGAGTTTACTCAGGTCAAAGCAAATCTAGAGGAGCTGTCACTTAGCCTGCTTGAGCAAAGTGACTGCCTAATGGGGCTGTGCCCTGAGTTTGAGTTGGGAAGTTGGAGTGGAGGGTGTGAAGTGTGGCAGGATTGAGCCATTCTACTGGTGGGGGAGATCCAGTACCAACATGAAGAGAAACCTCTCACCCTTCCTCAGCTCCATCTTGGCCAGCTTTTCGATCTGTCTCAAGGTAGAAACAGAATACAGGAAGACTGATGATTCCTTCTCTGTATGCTGGAGGAGACTGGCCAAGGCTGGGAGTCTGTAGCTACTCACTGAGTTTTTACCCCCAAATAATGGTCACAAACTTAAAGCTCATCACATATGAGATGGTAATGGTGGTGGTTCGGAGCTGTGATAGAGCTGGAAAGAACAAAAACAAAGTTGCTGGAAAAGCTCAGCAGGTCTGGCAGCATCTGTGGAGGAGAAAACAGAGTTAGCATTTCGGGTCTGGTGACCCTTCCTCAGAACTGTAGAGCTGGAAAGAATTGGCACAGAGGATGCTAGCCTGGTTTTGGAGAAATTTTCTATAAACTGCAGAGTTAAAAGAAAGATGTGAGAACCAACCACTTTCCAGGTATTTTATCTGAAAAACTGTATTTTATCTCTATTATTTGATGCTGGAGGTTTAGAAATTTATGGTTTAGCATATAGGCCAGTATCATAAGGAAAATAATATTTTAATATGGTTGGAAACAAAATATTGATCAGCTACAATATTATCAAGCAACTTATAGTTGTAAAAGTTCAAGACAATCAATATTAATGTAGCAGAACAGAAATTTTGTGCTAATAAAATTTCACAGATAGTTAAATAATACAGTACCTCATCAGCAAAATACCTTACATTATATTGTGAACAAAATGTCAATTCAAGAACTTTGGATACACAAAATATCTTTGCTTTTCAAAATAGTGAGGAAGCAAACTAGGGTGGAATAATCAAATTTTAAACAGCTGAATTCCATAGCACATTTTGTGTTTGTTACATTTTAGTATAAGAAATCACTGGAGTCTACAATTAAGGACACAGTGAACATTTTCAATGTGTTAAGAAAAAAATTGTAACTGATGGATAATGCCTGACAAACCTCAACACATTTTTAACAAATAAGTAAGTATCCAGGAAAATGTCTATCAATGTAAGTTATATAAACTTTCAGAAGGCATCCGATAAGATTCTCATAAGATACTGTTTGCTAAAGTTAAAGCTTGTGAAATTGAAGGCAAAATATTGACCTAGTTAGCAAGTTATCGGTGGTAAGAGACAGAGTAGTAATGAACAAGTGCTATATATGGATGGATATGGTCAGCAAGGTTCTCTACTGGGGCTTCAATATATACAATGAAAATGAAAAATGAACCCTCAAGAAAATCTCAATGAACTCGACTAAAAAAAAAACTTTTTTTGGCAGCCAGAATGTGTCAATTTGGTTTCCCTGCTCCAGTCTTACGTTTGTACAAATGGCTGAGTTGCCGAGGCATAAGCTGACTAAACATGGTTCTTTTAATCAACTTTCTGAGAAAATCTCAGAAGATTTTATGGTGTCTTTCAGGATCACAGGTGAGGCTGGATTTGGCTGAAAAATCATGCCATGATCATGATCAATTTGCAAAAGTTGCAATTGCCTATAATCGTCAGATAAACTCAGAATAAAGATGATGATGGATAGCGTAGATGGGACAGGGCAGCTGGTGGAAAAATCAGGCCAAATCACCAGTGGAACTGTTGATCACAAGGAAAGAATTAGTAAGTAATGTGAGAAAGGCAGCCCAGCACATTAAGGCACATAAAGTGCTAAGAATGGAGCTGTGGATACAGTAGAAATACTGGATGAAGCTGCTCTATTGGAGGCAGGGAGTAGACACATGACCACAGACTGGCAAGACAAAAGAGGTCATAGATGTCCAAAAGCAAGCCTCAGGAAACTGGTAAAGTTGCAAAAGATTAGAAATGATAATTGTCAAAGTAATATTTAGCTCTAAGTACTAACCGGCATACTTGAGGCCAAAAAATTTTAAACTGCTCCACAGCAACATTTCAGAGATAGTAGGAACTGCAGATGCTGGAGAATCTGAGATAACAAGGTGTAGAGCTGGATGAACACAGCAAGCCAAGTAGCATCAGAGGAGCAGAAAGGCTGACGTTTCGGACCCTTCTCTGAAGGAAGGTCTAGGCCCGAAACATCAGCCTTCCTGCTTCTCTGAGGCTGCATGGCCTGCTGTGTTCATCCAGCTCTACACCTTGTTACCACAGCAACATTTGGTGGTTAATTCTTGTAACTGCATTTGGAAGTGTTTATTAAAACACAAAACAGCAGTTATTACATTTCACCTGTGTTTCTGGCAGGCAGGTTATGATACACTGAATGGTGAATATACTAGTTAGAGCACAACCTACAGGTATTATAGATAGAAGCAGTCTCTAATACGGTGTGATTCTACATTGTATTGAAAAGATTAATGACATCCACGTGTGCATGCACACAATGTAAATATAAAATAAATAATTAGCACTCTACAGTTATTTCAATAGCAAAACCTATATTTTGAGGTGAATAAATCGCAATTCAGATAACATTAATAACTGGCATTTTTGTAGCAACTGTATATAAATCTCTTTCTTTAAATATGCTGTTATCAACTCTCACCTTAAAAGAACCCCTCAACTTCACAGTCCTTCCAAACTTCACTTCCCTTACTCTGCAGAATTGCTGAATGTGCTGTTGCTGCCCAAATCTTATGCTTATATTTCCTGAGTTTCTACATCTGAATTCACCTCATCAGATTTCCAGCTGTGCCACAATACCAAAATGGCTCTTACCAAGAACATAAGTAATTTCAAGTAAAACTGTGACAAAGGTAAACGTTCCCTGCTTATCCTTCTGACCCGTTTGCAGTCTTTGACATATTAATGACACCAGCCTCCACCAACATTCTGTCACTGCTATCCAGCTGAATGGAACCTGTCTCATCAAGTTCCAATCATATCTAATTGTATCCAGGGTTTCCATTGCAATGATTTATCATCCTGCTCCCACACCATCACTTCTGCAGTTGCCCCCTTGATACGCTGCTATTTCTCAACCAAAAGAACACAGCATTAGTCTCATGCATATGTTGATGAAACCTAGCTCAATCTCACCATTATTTCTGAAAGCACTTCCACTGTTACTAAATGATCAATACTGACAATCTCTTAATTTTAAAACTGTCATCCTTGTTTCCAAATCTCTTCTTGGTTTTGTCCTTTCTTATCTCTGTAATTCCCTCGAGTCCCACAACCCTCCAAGATATCTGAACCTCTTCAGCATCCTCAATTTTATTTTTGTTCCATTATTGCTGGACATGGTTCAGTTGCCAAGTCCCCAAACTCTGGAATTCACTTTCCATATCACTCCACCTCGTTATTTTGCTTTGATCTTTTCAGACATCCTTAAAATCTATCCGTACAACCAAGGTCTTTTCCATCTGGCCTGTAGTTTAGTGTCATAATTTGTTTTACAGTGCCACTCTGAAATATCTTGATGTTTTATTAAATACATAATATATAGTTGTCATACAATTAAAAATGTCAAGGCACTGAACAAAGTCTCAATAGCCCAAAGTTTTGGACGCATTGAGACGCACTGCAATTTGGTTAAGTATTGAATTGGATCCAGTTTTCAATAAAAGTCTAAAAAGGTGCAAAAATTTGTTACCAAAACCCAGAATTCTCGGTTGCAATCAGATTACTTCATCCTATGTTGTACCAAAACTTTGAGGTGAAAATCTCCAACAAATTATTCACATTATCGTATTACGGTTTGGGGAGCCTAGAGTAAACCTGTGATGATATCACAGAGTTGTTCCTCACTGGGCATTAATATAGTGAGTGGAGTTACAGAGGAGCAAGAGAAAAACACATGGAGAGCTAGGCTGAAGACTGAAACCTAGCCATGAGTATGGTAGAAACATGGAGAGAGAAGCTCATGGAACAGACTGACAAGCACAGGTCATTGAATTTATGCAATAGTCTTATAATAATGTCAGAAAGATTAGAGCCAGGTATATGTCTGAATATCATTTATTGTAGCATTTAATTTTGGTCTGTAATAAATAGTACTGTAACAAATTACAAACCTGAAGACAATTCTTGACCTTGCCTTTTCCTCGACCACATTAAACCACACAACAAAACACACAAATCTAGGACATTACGTGTGTCGGTCTTTTTCAGGGGATACAGAGCTTTGCAAATTAGCAATAGGAAGTTTCAGCAGATGTACCTTAGAAGTGACAAGTGATGTTTCACTATACAACTATCAAAAGCTTGCTAACGTGCAAATTTCCTTCAAAAAAAAGTATGTATACTATATTTATGGTAAAAGATGCTGTACCAACTTAAACCTATTCCATCCATATACCTTCGAAACACGAACTTTGTGCTTAAAAGAACTGTATTTAATAGCCATATCAAGACGTTCCGAATCAGGGACGTGCAGAGTGGTCCAAATACGTTGCAGTCTGTTCTGGATCTCCTCTAGATCTTCTTGGTAAGGTTTCTTCCCAAGCCGTTTCTGAACCTGTACATAGTCCTATAATTGGAAGGAATAAAAACATGCATTACAGGTTGTCATTTTTGTTTTAAACACACACTTGAAGCATTTTTATAAGATAAACCAAAAAATTCTCCATTCAAAAGCTTAGGTTTATCTATTGTATCCCATTCTGAGCCATTTGGTACTGTGATTTAGTTGATAATTTTTTTGGCTTTCTTATAGGAGATGTACAGCATTCATTGCTGCAGGGGCTTTGGCAAAAGTCTGGACTGAATGGGACAGGACAGGTTCTTCTGATATTCCTTCCTGTGAGGAATCACTGGTGACGTGGTTGAGATTGCAAATTCAGAAGGCAACGGCTCAACGTGAAGTCACTATATATGGAGTGAAGAAGAAACAATCGGAAATAATTATAAAGTTAAAACGATTTCAGAAAGGAAAATCATATATAATAAACTTGATGAATGCTCTTTTAACAGATATAATAGGTAGAAAAAATTGAATCAAATATGACTGCATGATTTTTCACTCAGGAGGCTACACTGATGAAAATTAAATGCATAATTAGAAAATGATGGAAAATTGGATGAAAACCTGGATAGGTGGAGGAACAAAAGGTAGGATGGAGTATTGGGAGCACTGTGAAGCATACCACAGGTTTTGGTCCTGAACCTTTTTGTTTCATTAATGATTTAGAAGTTCAACCAGAAACAATGTTTGCAGACAATATTCTGCTTTTAAAGAGGCAATGTAAATTATTTGAAAGACTAAAGGGAGGTGCAACATAGTATTGGTAAGAAGCATTTATTAAGCAATAGGAGGTTGAATGAAATTGCTCCACAGAATTTGTCTTCATTCATCTAAAGCCACAGCTTGCTAACAACTATCAATGTAGGCTCACACATGGAAAATATCCACTTTATCTAAGTACCAGACAGCGATCACAGCCCTTAAAACCTACACCTAGCAATATTCTGCAACATTGGGAAAGCACACGGCGAGAAGAATTCTCACTCAGCTTTTGAGGTGAGTTAAGAATGTCAAGTTAAGAATGTTTTTAAAAGTGTAGATGACTTCATCATTAGGGGAATCCATTTTGCAAGGAAGTTATGTCAAAACATTATACGGTCAAGCCTGGACTGGGATGCTGTGCCAAATTACATGCACTACATGCTGAAATGAAAGTCAAGGCTGCGGAGAGGGTGCAGCAGAGATTTACTCAAATAATACCAGGGATGAAGGATTTCAGTCATGTGGAAAAGTGAAGAAGTTGCAGTTGTTCTTCTTCTGTCTACGAAGGTCAAGAAAAGACTTGATAGAAACATTCAAAACTGTGAAAGGTTTTGATTGAATAAATGAGGACAACCTTTCTAGCGACAGAGGGTCTGTAACCAGAAGACACAGATGACAGGGGAGCCATTGTATGGTTCCTTTAAAGAGCCTTGAAGATACATAGGTCCTTTAGAGATCCTTCTGTGTGGTTTGATTTTATTTTATAGACATATAACATGATATGCCGATCTGAACAGGGTTATGGTGTTATGACAATTGCTCACTGAGCAAACAAATATCAAAACATACTGGTTAAGTCTGATGCCTGCTTTGATGTTATTTCTTTTTAACTCTCTGAGAAATAGCATTCCCAGAGTGCATCAAATGCAGAGTGTAGTGTCAAACAAATCTACCTCTTCAGTAATCTTCTCCATTACAAAGTATAACCAAAATTCTTTCAAACTTTACAGTTCCTTACCTTAAAAAAGTCAGAGCTGCCTAAAATTAACTGTTAATAAAATCAAAGACAACAATGCCCAAATTTATCAGCAACAACAATATACATAGTAACTATCTCTAGCAATTACATCTGAATGCAAACAATAACTCTGAGCAAATAAAAACTAAGAGAACTGCAGATGGGTGAATCAAAAACAAAAACAGAAATTGTTTGAAAAGCTCAACAGGTCTGGCAGTATCTGTGGAGGGAAATCAGAGTAACGCTTCGGGTCCAGTGACCTATCCGCAGAATGTTCGGAATACCTTTGAGAAACTGTGTATCTAGCTGATAGTACAGACAGACATTTGCTAATTAACCCATCCAGAGATGCTAATATAATTACAGCAAGTGAACAATCGCTTTTCAACTCACATCTCTAAACCTTGATTTTTAAGAACGTGTACCCAAGCATTCTAAGCTTAGTGAAGCAAATTGCAGCCCTATGGGAAAAATAAATACGTATCCCATGAGATTTACCTAAATTCCATTCTATTCTGTTCTCTTCATACAGCTAATTTAGCAGGTTAATTTGAAGTTTCTTCGGGATGGCTATACATTTTCACACATCAGAAAAAATTTGATCAGACTAATTGATCCACTTGTGACATCCAATTTATGAAAATGAGAACGCAAACAGATAGCCCCAGCAGTAAAGAGAACAATGTTGATGACTTCAATTACAACAATTTGAAATTCTTGCATGCTGCTATATTACTGGGCATCTCCTGAAATGAGAAAGTTTATCAATATTCTGTGCTTGTCGTAATTATGACGTGTATTGACATATATTAATGTTCATCTTACTCAATGTTACTGCAAGATATTTACTCACACCAGTATATGACCACCTACATTATAAAAGGACATAAAATGATATGACGCAGAAGTCATTACCTTTTCCTCGCAGTGGACAACCTTACCTTGGCAACTGCAAAAATGAAATAAAAGACCAAAATCAATACTAAAATAAAACAATTCTACATTTCCATTTAGTATTAAAGTTATATATCACAGAAAACTGCAGAAAACAATAATAACATTTAATACTACATTAACCGGTTATTTAGATTCCCCAGTAATAACTTTTACCTGATTAACAATTTAAAGAACAAAATTATAATATTCCAAACAATTTAAACACAAAGATACAAAAATAGAATAATACACAATGGAAAAATAATTTCAATTGAAATGAAGTCCCCTATGACATTGGATTTCAGAAATCTGATTTTCTCAGTTTTATAACAGACGATATTTGTATGGCAACTGGAACTCAAGCAAAGATCAACTTTCATTGATACCAGTGAGCTTGGTATGAGTATCTTGTGTTTCAAAATAGGCAGTTGTCCGAATGGAAGAACTCATATTGCAATATTAGTAGCATATAATTTTTAACTTATCTGTGAATTTTTGCTCTTCGATGCAACTGCATTATTTAAAATTATCATGCTCAACACCTGCTTTCAAATATTCCATACACTCAGGTCTGCAACTGTGTTTAATTATATGTTTTCACCTAATCGGAACATTTGTTAATAGCTCAAACATTGTGGTCACCAAGTATGTGCAGCATCATTTATTTTGTGAGATACTGTGACACAGTATGTGCGCAAAGGAAAATGGTTAGAGAAATTTATTGTCTGAAAATCATTAGGCTGAATAAGTGGTAGGTAGCATGGACATTCTTCTCCTGTTCTGAAAATGCATTGACCATAATGGATTGGGCTTTTCCATAACTGTGTGCTGTGTGCAAAATAGAAACATCCTATTAAACTCATACAGGGTCATATAAATGACGTGCAATGAGATCCATGCTTCTATTTTTTTTCATTAATAGGATGAAGGCATCACTGGCTGGGCAGCATTTACTACTCATCCCTAATCAAGAGTCAACTTGCATCCACTTTGCAGTAAAGACCTAAATTTGCGTGTTGCATCCTCAAATGCAACATCACAAGTGACTAACCCCTACAATTTACAACAACTAGTGAGGCAGTATAAGTCCTAAGAGACTGACATGCATGGTCACAGACATTCATCCCAACCATGGCAGAGAAGGAAAAACTGCTGATTTGCTTTACAGACAGACATCTGGAGGTCGGTGGTTGATAGTGCGATACAGAGGAGGGCCATCTTCTTCAACCAAGACCAATAGAGACGGCCACAACACAAGACTTGCCAGTCTGGTTTGAGGGTACCACCCAGGGCAGTACAATTCACATAGTCCAGTGGAATGTCCAGCAATAATTAAAAGAGGGTTGATAAATTTCTCCACTCCACCACTATAAGTGCCACCACCTGCTTCTGCTACTGCACTCACCTCCCAACTCATGCTCTACCACTCTTACTATCCTCCCTCACTCGCTCTTGTCATCACCAGCATTTCTCACACATGCACACACCGAACACTCCTCTACCACTAATCCTGCATGACCTCTGCACTGTCTACTCGCTCAGTCACCCATTCAGTTTACCTCACCACATTAAACCACCTGCAACAGCAGCAAGTGTCCCACCCACTTTCATCCAACTCACCTCCTCACTTTCTTTCCTTCCAACAGAAAATAACTTTGAAAGGGTAGATGATTAAATGCTGGTTATTCATCTCCTCACTCACTACAAGGCAAGGATACTGGGGCCTGCCAGTGAAGACTGGACTCCTCCTGCAGGGTTGTGAAAACGTCCATTTTCTTGCATACAGATATGAAGTATTATTCGTTGTTGTGTTACTCTTCTTCACCCCTACCACACATTTAATGTTAATATGCCTCAACTTTTATCCTTTGGTCACACATTCCCTCTTTTGTCTTCTTTAGGCATTGGTGGGATGTCCACAGTGTCTGCCGTCAAGAGGTCCATCCAGCAAAACATGCTCTCCTCCAGGAGGATGCACTTGTCTCAGGGCAGTATGTCTGGTCCCTCTATATAAAAAGATTCCAGGGTTGCCTGACCAAATTTCCAAGGCCAACAACTCCCCTATAGGACAGACATCCTACACGCCAACTGCAAAATCTGGTGCAGCACTGTGACATAGCAGGATGGAAAGAAAGACAATGACTTGTGAAGCGAGTGGCTCCACTATCATATGTAGGCAATGGTTAAATCATTGTTTGCTGCTACTTTGGCAACTAGGCTCCATTTTATCAAGAAGACAAACATCATGACTTGCATTACATGCATCAGTAGAATTCATCTGTCATCTTGCAATGCTATGATTAGGATTGCTTGGGTCAAAGCTGTACAATACACAAAACTGGTTAATGCCAAAGCTTCACAAAATGTGTTCTGCTCACTGTATATTTTTCTTCAGTGTAAGGGTATTTCTGTAATGCTGTTGCCCTTTTAAGGACCTCACATCACGTGAGCTTAAATGGATCTCCTTTACAGAATAAAACATATAACCTGCCCACTTTGGGTGTGGTCACAGCCACCATCATCTCCGTTGCACACTTGTTATTGAAAGCCCAATGGGAGACAACAGAAGTTAGTCCTCAAATAGTGAGTCTCAGGCTCGGCCTTTCTGTCTTGGTGAATTGCCATGTGGAAATATCCCCTTCCTGGTAGCCCTACTCATCACCTCCACAGGCCTTGTACTTCCCCAGTTCCTGACAAAACCCATCTATCATGTCTCCTCATCTAGTCTTCATCTGTCCACTTTACCACCCCAACCCCGTACATATACAGTAGCCATGTCAGTATTGTAGTGCACTCTCTCCTTATCGAAGCCAGCAGTCTTGCTCACCATCAATGACTGTGCCTCTTGCATAACCCTTTTCCTTCCCATGCTCGATTGCCTCTCCCCACTTTACACATTGAGCTAGCCCCTTCAGTATTGTAATTCCTTCTGCATTCCAGCAATATGACTCAAATCAACACAATTAATTCTTTAGCGTTCAGTAGCTGGAATGAGACTCCTCCATTCTCTGAGCCTTGATGCAGATTGCCAAGTGTATCTGTCATTTTCTAGTCAATCTTCATTAGCCTTCCTCTGAAAGCTTAAGGCTGTGAAGTCAGCTCCTGAATCCCCTGGACAAGACTAAATATATAATCACTTCCTCTGGTTAGGCATCCTATTCCGCTGCCTTCTCTTAATGCAATCCCAGTCCAATGCTCACATGGTTCTTGGCAATGGAAATATGCAGCATTCTTTGTCAAACATGCTGGACAGTCTCTTATCAAGCTATTCTCTAGACAGCTCTTTTGTACAAGATAGACTACCATAGAAAAAATGTTTACTGGGAACAAACATTCTACCTTGTGACAGTGGTTCTTTTCCAAGGCCACCAAGCATTACAGAGTTAATATTCCATGATCCAGTAACAAATTCCTCTTTTAGGTGGCGAATTTCTGCAATTTCCATTTCTTGCTTCCTGTTTGAAGAAATGAAAAAAGATTAATTAGATCCTTAGGCCCACAAATGATTAAAAGTAGAAGCCATAACAGCCCAAATACTGTAGTGGTTTTGACGACAAACATGTCAGCAGCCACTAGCATTACAACTCTGAAAGGTCAGCAGTTTCAGCACTTTGCACATGCACAGGGTAACAGAAATTCTCAGCCAATGGCACTGTGGTTCGACTTACAGCACACGGCCTGCAGCAATTGAAGAATACAGATCATCACCATCTTCTCAAGGGCAACTAGGGATGAGATATAAATGTTGGAACAACCAGCAATGCACAAATCTCATGAATGAATAAAAATAAAATCACTAGCCCCTGTCAGTCATTCTATTCTCCTGCTGAAGATCATCTCCCAGGGGAAGAATGAATGAAAGCAAAAAAAAACCTTTTAGAAGCTCTGGGCTATCTAGGTTTAATATTACTTCCACTCAGCCTCAATTGTCCACATTTTATAATTATGTAATGTCAACTTTCTCCATTACAATGAAAATCACATTTGATTCTACATATATTTCAGCTTTCAACTAAATCCAATTATAATTATTTATTTGTTGCATGAAAATTTAAACTAAAAATAAGATAATTTACTGATTTGTTATCTGTAAGAATGTTTCAATATTATCACGTAATAACTTGCCTTTTTATATTCATTCATACAGACATGGGCATTACCATCAAGGCCAGCATTTACTGTCCACCCTTGAAAAGGTAGTCATGATTGCTCTCTTGAATCACTGAAATGCTTGGGGTCTGGGTATACCCACAGTTCAATTAGGAAGTGAGGTCTAGGTTTTGACCCACCAGCAGTGAAATAACGGCCATACAACTGCAAGTCCATTGTAGCATGGAGGGAACTTGTGGTTGGTGATGTTCCCATGCAACAGCTGCCCTTCTTCTTTCAGGTGATGGAGGTCACAAGTTTGAAGATGCTGTTGATGGAATCTGAGCGAGTTGCTGCATTGCATCTTGTGGAAGTATTGCATGTCAATGCCGACTGGAGTCAATGTTGAAGGTGGGACTGAGGCAAGTGGGGAGTATTCCAAAACATGCCTGATATATGCCTTCAATGATGGACAGGCACTGGGAAATGGAGAGGAGTTACTTACAACAGAACTCCTAGCCTCTGCCTTGCTCTTGTAGTCACAATATTCATGTGAGTGGTCCAGTTCACTTTCTGGTCAGTGATTGATAGTTTGGTTCATAATGATGACGCATTGTAATGCCAAGGGGAAATGGTTAGATTCTCTCAATTTGGTCTTGGTTATTGCTTGGCACTTGTGTGACACAAACGTTAATTTCCATTATCAGTCCAAGCCTGGATACTGTCCAGGTCTTGCTACATATGGATATGGGCTGTCTATGTATCAGTACACGAGGGGTAGCGAATAGTGCTGAAAAATATGCTGTTAGGTATTACAGTGTTGAAGGCAACTCCCTCCTGCCCATACACTATTGTGCCACCACCTCTGAAGGGTTATCCTGCCAGTACGACCCAGAAATGGCAATGGTGGTATCAGCAGCATGCTCTACAATATACAATTCTGTAAGATTGTGTCAAACTGTTGCTTCACTGATCTGTTTGACAGTTCTCCGAAATCGGCACAAGCCTCTTCATGTTAGTCAGGAGGACTTAACAGGTTTAAGCCAGCTAGATTTGCTCATGTCATTTCCAGTGCATTGGGTAAGAAAGGCTTCATTCATCTCTTACACGTAATAGTTATATATAACTATGTGACTTGCTTGTTAAGAGAACCACAAGGTGGGTCTGGAGTCATATGTGGCCATACCAAGGATGATAGACCATGTAAGACTTCTGTCTCCAAAGGGTATTAGTGATGCAGCTGGGTTTGTACAGCCATCACGATTCCAGATTTATAAAGTGAATTCAAATTTCATCATCTGCCATTGTGGGAGTTAAACCCCTGCCCCCCAAAACTTTAGCCTCAACCTCTGTATTATCAGTTCAGTGACATGTCGTATTACTGCCACTGCACACTGTGTAATCACATAAATTAACAGCAGATTTAAAGCAATGCCGGGAAAGGTATAATCTGTACAAAAGAGACTGCTAGATTTTTAGCGTGCTTTCTTCAAGTTCAGTGCCGGGTACCACCGTTTTGTTTCTGACTGTACAATCTAGCCGGATTTGATCAGGATTTTAAATGATGATAGTTAATTCTAATTTAAAATACTCTACATCCATGAATTAAATTCTATGTAGAAGCTATTTACTGTTTCAATTCTGCTTCTTGAGCAAGAAGTGCACTTATTGCCTCATCTCCTTCATCCTCACTGTCATATAAATGAAAGGCAACTCTTAAGTAGTCCGTGCCCTGCAGAAATAAAAGATAAAGATTAATTCTATTAAATGCTAGCTGTTGATATACATACCATTGTTTTGTTTCTCCTTTCCTAAGTGATTAAATGGTTCAGATGGAGATTAGAGCATTGTCCATGTCCAAAAGTTGTTACAGCTCCAAGAAGTTAAATGTGTAGAATGGACATGACTCCAATTTGACTGTGTAAATTTAAGTACAGGCAAAACAGTATATAAAAAAAAACTCCAGTCACTGCTTTTATTATGCTTTAGAAAGTTTCAGTACTATAAATAGACATGAAGTAGAAAGGTTTTTAAAAGTATATCACTGACGGTCTGTCATGAAGTCAGAAGTCACATGACACCAGGTTATAGTCTAACATGTTTATTTAAAATCACGAGCTTTTAAACCATTGTTCCTTTGTCACCTCATCCAACACTAGCACCTTCACATCAGGTCTATAATGTCAATAAGGTTGGATATATTGCACAATTTTTTTTATTAGAATGAGATACAAATTGTACACTTTTAAAAAGGCAAATTTATTTTGAGTGTAACATATTGAGCAGAATTGAGGAGTACAACAGAATTGCTTAGGCCTGCTAGTTCCCCTCCAAGCTATACATCACCCTGACTTTGGTCTGTATTGCTGTTTCTTAATTGACATGGGATTAAAATCCCTTCCTAATGGCAATGTAGGCATTCCAACACCCCGAGGACTGCAGTAATTCAAGAAAGAAACTCATCGTCACCTTCTATGGGGCAGTTGGGGCCAGGCAATAAATAAAAAATTGAGTGAGTGCTGCACTACGGAAGATGTCAAAAGAAAGATATCCCAGAATATTCAATGTGCCCAAAATGGGCACAGCGCTCATAATGTGCTGTTGAACTATGTCCACTGCTTCTGTTGCAGGCTCACGCAAACTTTGCACTGTCTGCATATTTGCATGATTACAGTAAGCAGGCAATATAAAACACCTTGTAGAGTGGTAGGGTGGCTGCATAGCTGAGAAGGGGGTTCAAAATCATGAGCAGTCACCACAAGTTCAATCTAACTAGACTACACCATCTAATGGGGAAATATATTTTAATTGGAGCTAGTGCTGGAAGTGGCTGGAGAGGAATACCTGTTGTACAAGAAGCATTGCAAAGACACAACGGGGGAGGGAGCAAGTTCCGAGGTACAGGGGAGATGTTGGAGGTTCTAGGGGCTTAATCCTACCACTGTAAGTGAAGTTTAAAATTTGTTTAATAAATTAGTAATGGTGACCAGGGCCGAATCATCCAACCCTGAATAATGTAGGTATTAACAAAAAGGTCAGTATGGAGATTAGCATCGTGACAGATTAGCAGTGAGGAGCTTCTCAACATCAAAGGCAAGAAGTTTTCCAACCAGGATGAGATACTGGCCCATCAGCATTAGGAGGCCTATCTACATGCAATAACATCTCATCATTAGTGAATTTTGCCTCATTTAGAATCATATGCTGTACAGTGTGAAAACAGACCTTTTGGTCCAACTTGTCCTTGCCAACCAGATATCCTAAATTAATTTTGTCCCAGTTGCCAGCATTTGGTCCATATTGCTCTAAACCCCTCCTATTCATAGATCCATCCACATTTCTTTAAATGTTGTAATTGTATCTGCCTCCACACTTCTTCTGCATACATGTACCACACTCCACATGAACAAGTTGCCCCTTAAGTCCCCTTTAAATCTTTCTCCTCTTACCTTAAACCTATAAACTTCCCCATCCTGGGAAAAGGTATCCGCTATTTACCCTTTCCATGCCCCTCGTGATTTTATAAACCTCAATAAGTTCACCCCTTGGCCTCCAACCCTCCGGGAAAAATGGCCCCAGCCTATTCAGCCTCTCAAATACTCCAACCCTAGTAATATCCTTGCAAATCTTTTCCGAACCCTTTCAAGTTTAGCAACGTCCTTCCTATAGCAGGGTGACCAGAATTGACTGCAGCATTCCAAAGGTGGTCTAACCAAAGTTCTGTACAGCTGCTATATGACAAAGAACAAAGAAACCTACAGCACAGGAACAGGCCCTTCGGCCCTCCAAGCCTGCACCGATCAAGCTCCTCTGTCTAACCAGCTCTAACCTGACCTCCCAACTCCTATACTCAATGCACTGCCCAATAAAGGCAAGCATACCAAATGCTTTCTTCACTACCCTATCTACCTGTGATTCCACTTTCAAGGAACAATGAACTTCATGGTTTCTTTGTTCAGCAACAATCCCCAGGATTTCACATTTATCTAAATTAAATTCCATCTGCTACTCCTTAGCCAAACTGGCCCATCTGACCAAGGTCCCGTTGTACTCTGAGGTATGCTTCTTGGCTGTCCAATACACCACCAATTTGGAGTCACCTGCAAACTTACTAACCATACCTCCTATATTCACATCCAAATAATTTATACAAATAGGAAAAGCAGTGGGTCCAGCATTGATTCTTGTGGCACATCGCTGGTCACAGGTTTCAAGTGTGAAAAGCAACCCTCCATCACCACCCACTGTCTTCTACCTTCGAGCCAGTTCTATATCCAAATGCCCAATTCACCCTGTATTCCATGTGATTTAACCTTGCTAACCTGTTTATTTGCAATTTCTCAGTTTCCCACCCACCAAAGGGAAACTGGATGCCAACAATTCCTGATATGACAGTCAGAGTGATTAAGTGTCAACTGTAGTTCACCGCACAGTCTTCTGGACCTTCATCTTGCATTGCAATCAGCAATACCTCAGGGCATGAAACCCATATCACAACTTACTGAGATTCTGGCATCCATATGTACCACCACGTCATAGCTGATCTCTGATCCATTTTCAAAATGGATCTGCATTTTGGAGCACATGGCAAGTATCATTGTAATGTTGCCATTAGGGCACTTTGCACACAAGGACGGAAACCCTTCTATGGATTGGATCATGCTGCATCTCAGGTTTCCTCATATGCTCTCTTCATATTTAATCACTTTGCTCTTTTGTGAATAATCACAACATCCCAGCTTTGCCTTGCCATTTTATGCTTTGTCACCTCAGCCAGAACTTAAAGATTCACTACTTCCGCCTTGCCTTGCTATTTAACATTGGCCAAGTCAGGCAGCTTGCACAGTTAGTCAAGGGGGTTAACACGTTGCTGTAAGGCACTGTGCTATATATCAATCTCAAAGTTTGTCATGTGCCAGCACTGTACATAGCAAACATGCTGCGTGTGCATCAAGCAAATGGCTGGAACATAAAATCTAAGATAAGTGGTCCTCGTTCAAGGGAACCAACCTACAATCAGTATGTCAAGGGTTTTATCCACAATCTGTTCATGGGCTTGGACACAGTCATCTGGTCAGTTGGGACTGTCAGCGTCAGGGGTTTGTATCACTACAGTCCAGGAAGTGAGCCTGAGGGAATCCTGCAGGTTGAGCTTAATCAATCTGGGGAGTTCAGCACAGTCGAGTCAGAGATCTGGCAGTTATCCGTTGGAGTTGTCTGTGCAAGTCAGTGAGCTGAGCAGATAATCATTAGTCTGTGCAACAAAAGTCAAGGGAAGTTATCAAGAGCCACTGTTGAGACAGAGAAGTGTAGAAACTCAATTCTGTGGACTGGAAGCAGGACGCCAGGATACAGAGGGGACAATAACTGTGAAGGGTTTAAAGTAAACTCCATTTATATGAGGGTGGGTGGGGAGAAGAGGGATGTTTAGCATGACGGTCGGCCTGATTAAACTGAACGGCTAGAACTCAGGGGGTAATATTCAAGAGCTGGAGGCAAGTCAAAGTGTTAACTTGCAGAGGTTCAGTACTGATGGGCTCAACAGGGTGAGCTAGGAACAAAGGAGGTTTGGCAGGGAGCCTGTGATTATCGATCTGAATGTCTAGTTCACTGTGTCAAGCTCAACCTGCACTGCTTTCCTAATTCATCCACCACGTGAATATGCAGCAGTACAAATGTAAAATGCTGCAATAAACACACAGTGTAGACAGTGCTAGTTTAAAAAAAACACACCTGTCTGAGCATACAGGCAGGATGCATGCAGTTCCCAACTGCAAAAATTCTGATCATGATCCTTCTTGACCATGTCATTGGTTGCAGCAGATTGAAGGTTTTTACCACAATTTAACCATAAGAAACCTTGACAGTAGCCACTGCAGGCCTCAATGTACAAAAATAGTCTAAGATCTCATAGGCTTCCTGGTGAATACCATCTTGAATTAGATGAAAGTGACAGACCAATCCAGCATCTGACAAGGAGAGCTACAACTGTACTCCATTCCAGCTGAAAAACAAGATAGAACAGCTGGAAATGAAAAGAATAATCAAAAAAACATCAATTCCTAAACACTGGATTGGAAGCATGGCAGCAGTGAAAAAAACCTGGAAAAATAAGCTGTGCTTAGATCCAAAAGATCTCAATTAAGTTTTGAAGAGATCTAGCCATTGAAAAAATTTACCACAACTTGTCATAGCAACGTCTTTACTACCACTAAAGGGTGGTTACTGTCAAGTGAATTTGGATGAAACCAGCAGTTTTCTTACTGCATTCTGGGCACCATTCACTCAGTACTTTCTGAATAACATTCAGAGGATACAGATGGCTACCAACGTATTCAGCTTTTCCATTTCTCCAGAAGAGTATCAACGTAGTTAGCGGTTGTCCCAGAATCTAAACTACTGTGCATGATCTGCTACTTTATAGATATCAAAACACACTGAAATCAAAATGTTGGCCTTCAAAATGCAAGGATTTGAGTACAGGAGGAAGGATGGCTTGCTGCAACTGTATGGGCTATTGAAGAGACCACCAGCGTGTTGTGTGCAGTTTTGGACTCCTTATCTGAAAAAGGATGTACTGGCAATGGAGGCAGCACAAAGAAAGTTTTCCAGACTGGTTTCTGAAATGTACGGGGAAAGACTGGATTGGTTAGCACTATATTCACTAGAATATAGAAGTATGAAGGAGGAATCTGATAGAAATCCATAAAATTCTAATGAGATTAGATCGAGCAAACGCAGGAAGGATTTTTGCAATGACCAGGGAATCCAGAACCTGGAGTCACAGTCTATGGATAAGGGGCAGGCCCTTTGGCACAGAGTTGAGGAGGAATTTCTTCATGCAGACAGCAGTGAGCCTGTGGAATTCTTTGCTACAGGAAACTATCAAGGCCGTAACGCTTTCAGGAAAGATGTTAATTTAGTTCTTAGGGCTGAAGGGATCAAAGGATATGATTAGAAAGGGTATTGAGTTAAATGATTAGCCTTGATCATACTGAATGGTGAAGCAGGCTCAAAGGACTCAGCAACCTACTGCTCCTCTATTCTATGTTTCCAAAAAAGAGAAGCCATTACAGATCATTAGCGGAATCAGTTGCGACTAAGGTCCTTGCCTGTCAGATAAAAATGAAGGTGAACTAGAAAAAGTTGCAACTGAGGAGCTCCAAGTCAAGTGCATGCACTGGTATGTGCTGACAGCAAAAGTTCTCCACCCAAATCCTGATGAGATCAGAGCTGTAGCAGATGTGGCAATTAACATATGTAAAAGCAAAGCAACAGATTCATGAACTATTTATTAAAGGTCTTCCCAAACCTGTCATCAGAGTGTGAATCTCTATACAAGTTAAAAGATCAGGGTGGGGAGCAGAGCGAGAAGGGCAGCTTCCTTGAGAATCAAGCAATGAAGTGAAAACAACACTGAGCTATTATAATGTCAATGTTTAAGTCACATTGTAGTGCGATACCAGAAACCAGATAAGGAAAAGCCCTGGTGCAGGAAAGATAACTAATTGTATCTTCATCCAGGGCATTATACAGACTGATGCCACACTCAGATTCAAAATGAATGCTTGGTTATGGTCTTTAATTGTGAACATTTTCATCAATAACTCTTTGGGAGAGATAAAATTACAGTAGAGTCTGAACATTTAAGAGTATCTTCCTCCAGCAACTTTTATCTGCTCCAAAGTTTCTGTAAAGAATGTTACTTTGTTTGCAGAGATATCTTCTGGAAATGCAACAAGCAAGGAAAGCACATATACATTTCCAACATGCTGTTGAGAGCAGTGCTCCCTGTGAAGACACCTGAGAATGCTAAGGCACAGTATGAACCTTTCAAATTCAGCAAGATACCAACAGCTTAAAATGCTCTGGAAGTCAAAAACCCAAAAGACATTGAATTTAAGAGAAAAAAAAACTTATTGCTTAAATCAAGTAAATTATACAACTTGCCAAGTGCTACAGGAAGCAGTGCTGAAAGGATGTCCTCAAACCAGGAGAATACTTCAATTGTTGTATGTGAATATTGGACATACACAGGTGGGAAATATCATTATACCAAAGAAGATGAGAAGAAAGATGCTGATACACATCAACTTAAGCCATCAAGGAAATTAGTTTAATCTGAGAAAGGTAAGAGAAGTGTTCTACTAATAGGTAATGTTTTGCCATTTACACCTACTTCTTAGTAAGTAGGTTTTGCACAATGAAAAATTAATTCATGAAAATTTTTAGCATTACTATAAAGCTTTGAAAAGGCAAAGACCTTATGTGGTATAACACAGTTGCTTCAGTCTCAACCGATTCTAAAGCAAAGTGGAATCTTACTTCGCTTCATTCCAATGTCAGATGAGGATTTAACTCCAAACTCGGTAGAGTTACCCTGAATCTCTGTTCTAGTGCTGGGCTCTGGACTGAAACACAAGCTTGTACTTACAGCCAGGATTAAAAATTAGAAAATATGAAATTAAATATTTACCATATTTGAACATAAATAATAACATTAAAATATCAAGGTTAAGTAAGTGCAGTTGGACATTAAAACTGGAAAAAAACATTTCCATTTTCCTTTGTTTATAATGTATACATTAATTTGATTAAAATAAATTTTTGTTTATCCAAAGTGTTTGAGGGAAATGAAATGATTTGGATGAAACAGAAGTCTGTTATATGCAAGAGCAAACACATTGGAAAAGGACCAAAGTCAGAGATCAAAATATAACAATACAGCCAATATTCTCCAACTGGTGCTTAGATCCAATGAGGCTCTAGATCGAAGATGTGGCTCTACAGGGTTTATTCTCTAAACTATTATGGTAGTGATGTAAAAACAAAATAGTATTAAAATATCAGTCAACAATAGAGTTTCATCACATTTGGAACTGGTTAGAACTGACATTATTTCTTAATTAATATTTAATGACATAATTAAAGGAGAGTAATCAGGGTCATCACAACAATGAGAGAAGTCACACAAAGAGAACAATTATACTCTTTCAGTTATCTAAGGTACTTAGCAGCTATATTTCTGACACAAACAAAGCACTATGAACTGCCTTGTTTGCTTTCTTTTCATGTGATAAGTAGATCACAAGTAAAAGATCAAGCTATTTTCTAATAATTGTGGAAACACTTGCAAATGTAGTAATGCATTCTTACAAAAAGGAGTATATTCATTCACAGATATAATAGGAACTGCAGATGCTGGAGAATCCAAGATAATAAAATGTGAGGCTGGACGAACACAGCAGGCCAAGCAGCATCTCAGGAGCTATTTATTCCAGAACCCTCACCCCATCCCCCTCTCTGATGAAGGGTCTTGGCCCGAAACGTCAGCTTTTGTGCTCCTGAGATGCTGCTTGGCCTGCTGTGTTCATCCAGCCTCACATTTTATTATCTTATATTCATTCACAGTTGTCTAAAGATCATAATGAAGCACTGAGTCAACAATTCAACATACCTGTATAGAAATGTTATTTAGATAATCTGACACTGAAACAAGATTTCCGGATTCATCCTTAAATTTAGATGCAGCACTTTCAGCTTCCTGCTTTATTAATAAATACCTGTAATACATTCAAAGGGATGATATAAGCAATCACGTCAAGTGCTTGACTCTCCTTGAAATATTAACTCAAAGTGGTTGCAACTCTTTATTTGTGTTACTTATAGTTGCAGGTTTAGGTCAGTGAATTGTCTTGAAATACATACAGCACCTTAGATGCATTCAGAGTAATATTTATTTTAACTAAGGTCTCAAGCACTTGACGCACTGGGTGAAACATTTTTAGAATGCAACACATACTGATTTCAGACTTGGGGCTAATGAGGGGGACAGTTTGTAATAATTCAAAATTAGCCCGAAACTACACAGACTTTTTCTGCACGTTCAAATAGAATTTGAACATCTTTACTCTGAATGGCACATGTTGAACATGTATGCTGGCTGTGGTTGGAAAAGGGTTGTTGCATTTATCAGAGATAGTGATCATAGCCATAGGCTGCATGTTGAATAACTTTGCTTTGCAATTGATCCAGAGAGTAGAAAGTCCCATATAATTAAGTAGGAATCTTAATAGAGTTTGGAATCATTCTGCAAGCCTTTGTTCAACAGACTTTCCATTCATTGCATAACAGTCCCATCTTTCCATGCCTTCCACAACTATCTCTTCACTCATAGTGCCTTAAATCTTTCAAACAACTTAACAATCACAAGCCTACCGTCAGATAACTGAGCCAGAAATTTCCTCAGAGCTGTGCTACTTTGTAGGTTCAAAGGAAGGGCAGCTGAAACACCATCTCCAGGAAACATGGAATGTAGCCTCAGGACTGGAGAGAGGCAAATGTAATTCCTCTCTTCAAGAAAGGAAATAGGAAAATCCCAGGCAATTATAGACCGGTAAGTCTCACGTCTGTCGTCTGCAAGGTGTTAGAAAGGATTCTGAGGGATAAGATTTATGACCATCTGGAAGAGCATGGCTTGATCAAATACAGTCAACACGGCTTTGTGAGGGGTAGGTCATGCCTTACAAACCTTAGAGTTTTTTGAGGATGTGACTAGAAAAGTTGATGAGGGTCTAGCTGTGGATGTGGTGTATATGGACTTCAGTAAGGCATTTGATAAGGTTCCCCATGGTAGGCTCATTCAGAAGGTCAGAAGGAATGGGATACAGGGGAACTTAGCTGCTTGGATACAGAATTGGCTGGCCAACAGAAGACAGCGAGTGGTTGTAGAAGGAAAATATTCTGCCTGGAAGTCAGTGCTGAGTGGAGTTCCACAGGGCTCTGTCCTTGGGCCTCTACTGTTTGTAATTTTTATTAATGATTTGGATGAGGGGATTGAAGGATGGGTCAGCAAGTTTGCAGACGACACAAAGGTTGGAGGTGTCGTTGACAGTGTAGAGGGCTGTTGTAGGCTGCAGCGGGACAGGATGCAGAGATGGGCTGAGAGGTGGCAGATGGAGTTCAACCTGGATAAATGCGAGGTGATGCATTTTGGAAGGTCGAATTTGAAAGCTGAGTACAGGATTAAGGATAGGATTCTTGGCAGTGTGGAGGAACAGAGGGATCTTGGTGTGCAGATACATAGATCCCTTAAAATGGTCACCCAAGTGGACAGGGTTGTTAAGAAAGCATATGGTGTTTTGGCTTTCATTAACAGGGGGATTGAGTTTAAGAGTCGTGAGATCTTGTTGCAGCTCTATAAAACTTTGGTTAGACCGCACTTGGAATACTGCGTCCAGTTCTGGGCGCCCTATTATAGGAAAGATGTGGATGCTTTGGAGAGGGTTCAGAGGAGGTTTACCAGGATGCTGCCTGGACTGGAGGGCTTATCTTATGAAGAGAGGTTGACTGAGCTCGGTCTCTTTTCATTGGAGAAAAGGAGGAGGAGAGGGGACCTAATTGAGGTATACAAGATAATGAGAGGCATAGATAGAGTTGATAGCCAGAGACTATTTCCCAGGGCAGAAATGGCTAGCACGAGGGGTCATAGTTTTAAGCTGGTTGGTGGAAAGTATAGAGGGGATGTCAGAGGCAGGTTCTTTACGCAGAGAGTTGTGAGAGCATGGAATGCGTTGCCAGCAGCAGTTGTGGAAGCAAGGTCATTGGGGTCATTTAAGAGACTGCTGGACATGTATATGGTCACAGAAATTTGAGGGTGCATACATGAGGATCAATGGTCGGCACAACATTGTGGGCTGAAGGGCCTGTTCTGTGCTGTACTGTTCTATGTTCTATGTTCTAGGATAAGGGAATAATTACTCAAGACTGTGATGGGGAGAAATCACTCACTCACTGGTTGTAACTCTCTGGAATTCCCTACTACAGAGAACTGTGGATGTTCTATCATTTGAAATATTCGAGGCTGAGATCAATAGACATTAGATCTTTTGAAAAATCAAGGGACATAGTAAGCAAGTTTAGTTGAGACTATAAGTGGACTTCGTCAATGATCACAATCAATGGTAGATCTGGCTCATAAGGTCGAATGCTCTATTCCTGCTCCTATCTCCAACGCTCTAAAACGCTGCAGACCTCTTGTAGCAGCAGCAATTTTCAAGTGAGAAACTGTTAAGTTCCCAATCACAAGGGGCCTGGAGCTCCCAGAGTTTGCGCAATCATCTTTTTCTGAAAAACAGACAAGCGTAAGCAAATTAATCAGGCAGATTCTCTCCACACAATGTCCTAATTTCAGTCAGTCTTTTGGCCCGTCAGAAAATCTGAGCTATAGAATCATGAAAATTATGGTCCATTATTCCTATACCACTACTAGTTTTTCAACTGAAAATACTCCCAATCCATTTCCAACTATGTTATATTCTTCTTGTTCAACTACTTCACTCATTGCCTTTGAATTATGGTATACAGCTTCTGTATCAATGGTCATTTTAAAGTCTGATAATGGTGATCAACTCAGCCACCTTCATCTTCACAGCTTTGTTGCTGTAGTGATAATCTTCAGGCTATTACACTCATTGCTGCGTAATTAATGGCATGAAAAATCAAGTTCCAAAGCCCTCCACCACCTATTACTCCCTATCCCTGCTCCACCCACCACTACTAACCCCAACAGTTCTGAGCTTGGCCAGCAGAGCATTAGGATGAAAGTTCAGTGAGGGGCAGTGATTTTGGTATGCGTGACACAAAATAGATCTCAGCTGACCAGTGTGTGAACTCTCATTTATGTCCCAGTCAAGAAGAAAGAATGCACAGTCCAAAGAATCTGCATAACCAGGAATATGATGATTCATCTTCAGAATGTTACATTGGGAATGGCTCGACTACCCTGAATCCTGCAACATTAAACAGTACATAGGGGGCACACAATCCCAGGAGATAAATGGAAGTAGCACCACTGGCCTGCACAAAAGTACTGACCAGATAACCATCTAGTCAGCTTCAGCAAGTGGCTTCAACATGGTCAAATCGATCATTGCAATATATACGGGAAAAGGAACTAGGTTAAATACGCTGGAAAAAACAATCTAAGATATCAAATTGAATAGGGCTACAAGGGGCAATAGGAATAAGGAGGGAGGTTGTGGGGAGTTGCTGCAGCAGGAGATCCAATCTGCTTCCTCGCTATCTTAGCGGCTGCAGCTTGACCAATGTCTTCAGCGTTAATGATGGAGGTGTGGTGATTCCACTTCCTCAGGAATTTGGACAGTCCTTGGAATGGGACCCAGTACTCAGGAGTTGAGACAGTTTCTTGGCTGTGGCACTGTAGTGGCTGTGGCAGGAGTTGTAATGGCTGTTGCTTGTTAGATGTTTTTGGGGTCGACAACTTGATGGGATCTTTTCCATTCTCCTGGCAGTGATGCAGTGGCTTTAGCTTTGTCAATTGCGGTACGTGGGTCCTGCCCAAGATCTTTATGGCAGCAGCAAGGGGCTGTTTCAGAGGCGTTGTCTTAACTTTGTCTCAATTATTTCTTTTTATAATTTCTGTATTTAAAATGGCACCAGATTCCGGTAACTTATACACTTTTCACTGTTTTTATAAATACAAGTGACAATAAATTCCTATAAATATAAATTACTAATTACTGTAAATAATTTGTGCAAATACATAAGAAGCAGAATTATACATTATATCAAATCTTACATTCAGTTTGGGGAAGAGAGGAATGGGGCCAAAGCTAGTATTTTAACTTAATTAAGGGCAATTATAAGGACATCAAAGCCAGGCTATCTCAAGTTTACAGGCAAATTAGCTTCAGGGGCGGGTCTGTACAAATGTTGTGGCAGATACTTTAAGGAGCTATTTTAATATACATGAAATAGTGATATTCCAAAAAGGTAAAGAAATTCCAAGCGAGGAACCACCATATTTGGTTAATAAGAAGGTTAAAGTTAGCATTAAACTTAAAGAAAAAACATAATTGTGCAAAAATGGATGGCAGGTCAGAAGCCCCACAAAACCTGCAAACAAAGAATAGACAATGACCCACCAGGTAGTGGTGCCACCAAGGCAGCTAGCACACAAAATTCCAATTACTAGACATGAGGATATACACAAATCCCAAGCCTGCATCAGCCAATACTTTTACTGGTCACAGCTCCATTTGGATGAAGTAAATATTTTCAGAAGCTTACACACATGCTAGGTAAACTCTAACCCACATTAAAGCCTGCACCAATGATTCCCGTTCCACACTGCTAGGGGTATCCTCATGATTGGGAAAGGATTGTTTTCTCCTGCTCACCATCGGCTATGCAATCAATAAATCCACAGAGATAACGTGGTGTAAAGCTGGATGAACACGGCAGGCCAAGCAGCAGAGGAGCAGGAAAGCTGACATTTCGGGCCTAGGCTCTTCTTCAGAAATTCACCACAATAAATCCACAGGTTTTGTTCCATCTGAATCAGTTTATGGGCATCAAGTACAAGAGCCTCCGAAACGATCTCAATGAAAGGTCTTTAGAACGGAAGGAGGAAGCCTCTGTGTTAGACTATATAGCGGAGTTCTGACAGTGACTCTTGCAAGCCTGGGAAATGGCTCAAGAACACTTCAAAAGCTCCCAAATAGTGACTGAAACACGAAGTAGACAAACATGTTAGAATCTGAACATTTCAACCAGGAATCCATTTGTTATTGCTCCGGGTTCATTGAGAGTTGCCACCAAAAAGCTTCGGAAGTGCTGTTTAACTGACATATTAGCATGATAAAGCAATATCATTGCTGAAAAGAAAACAAGCAGGTAACTAATCCAGAGAACAATGGTCACAATGGGGATTAATTAGAGGAAGATGTGAGTTAGGCCCTCACTGGACCTCTACAATCTAACTGAACAATACAGAAGTATTAGCAAACTTAGACTCTTTATTCACCCAAGTAAGTGCAGAATGCAAATTTAACAGGGCTGTTCACTGCCCTCAAGAATTTATACAGAGATAAGATAGGCTGCACTAACCCAACACTAATCAATGTGGCCTTGCCAATAACATCCCTATCATAAGCCCAGAAAAGCTGGCCCAAGTAACATAACAAGTGCACATAGTGAGGCAAGGAGGAGTACTGTCTAGTGCTTCAAAGGTGGAAGAAGTAATACAGTTCCCCATTCCCTCAGCAAAATGGGAAATTGTGAGGTTCTTGGGAATGTGTCAATTCTACCAAAAGCTTGCCATACACTTTTGTACGGTTGTGTACCGCTGAGAGATCTACTACAGAAAAGCAGAAAAGGTAGTTTGGACTGAGAAATGTCAAACTGCTTTTGAAAAGCTGAAGGTCACATTTACAAGTAAGCCTATGATTGCAGCTCCTATCTTTAAAAAAGCTTTGAAAGTAACCATTGATGCTTGTGGTGCTGATGCATGCACTCCTTCAGGAAGATAAATCCAAAATAAGGGGTTCAATCTGGAAGTACTCCACTACAGAGAAAGAATCTCTTGGTTTATCACTAGCTCTCTTCAACACGTCAAGATAATGTTGCAAGTGCCGAGAGTACAAAACCCACACTGACCACAGCTTTTGTGGGAAGATTTCAAGACCAAAAGCTAAGTTAATTCTATGTTTTTAATTTTTAATTATATTCCTTCAACTACACCACCTGAAAATTAACAACATTACGATGAAATCAAAATTGATTGCAGACACCCTGTCCAGAATCTAGAGACCCAAGTGGAATTGAAGAGGAACTGACCAAGGCTAAAAGAATGAAAAAGTTTGAAAGTGTGTTTGTTGTTTTATATATTCACCTCTTTTTCACTCTTTGTAATGAAATGGAAAGGAATCTCATTTAATTCTTCTGGCAGGAAACGTGAGTTGATGATGGGTCAAAATTTCTAAATATAATGAGCATTTTGGTCCTTAATTCCAAAATATGTTTTATGAAAAAACAGATTGCTATACAAATAAGATATAGATTTATTGTCACATATAAAAGGACAGTGAAAAATGTTTTCTCACATGTTATACAAACTATTTAAAAGGAATCAGGACAAATGAATTCCTGTCAGCCGACAAAACCAATAATCCAGCCATTCAACCTCCAAAGTCAAGTGCTGCCATGCTCCTGCCCCACCTTGACACACTGAATATAATATAAAATTTTACTGAAATAAAGTTCATCTTTCTCTCTTCTTCTTGATAACCAGAGGTCCAAAAGAAAAATCTGTATGGGGTACATTGGATACACCAACTAAAGAAACTCAAATAAAACTTCAAACAGGTTGAACTGTGATCTCTTGCAACCACAAGGGTAACAATGAGCTGATGACCCCCTACTCAACAGAAAATCACCCCCTGCAGATTATGTCCCAAACAGGAGTTATGTTTTGATTTTTGCCTTTGAAGAACACACAAGGACAGGGATTAAAAAGCCAGTTTCAACCCTATCGGAATGTGCTAGCAGAACAGAGCATTCACACATGTATTGGTCTGTGATCAATCATGAGCATGCTGTGAAGGCCACAGTTGAAGCAGCACCCCCTAGTTAGCCCTGTAGCGCAGGTAAAGACCCTGCTTCATTCTGAGTGCTAAAGATCATCTAACCAGCAAGAAAATGAAAAGACGACTGTTTCTCACTCTGAGTGCTACAAACTATTTAAAAAGGAATCATGACAAAGGAACTTCAGGCAGCCAACAAAACCAAGAAACCAGCCACTCAACCTCCAACATTAACACCACTGGCAACCTCCACTGGTACGGCTGCCAACGGATAACTGTCTGCTCTTTGTGGACAATTCAGAGATTGATTTTTTAAAAGCTTTTATTCTTTTGGACTCACCGGTATTTTCTAATGTCTTTTTCTACCATGTATGTTGCATTACTAATTCTGCTTGCATTTAGAGATTAATAAATTGATCATTTTCATAGATTCGAGAAAGCCATTTAAATTGGATTCATTTAAAACACATGTTAATTTGGGCCTGAGAGATAGGTACTGAAAAAGGTGACCTTTGTCACTAACCTTGTTTTTTCCTTAATTGATTCAATGGGATGAGGGGCATCACTGGCTAGGCAACATTTATTGCCCATTCCTAACTGCCCAGAGGGCAGTTAAGAGTCGACCACATTGCTATGGTTTTGGAGTCACAAGTAGGCTAGACCAGGTAAGGATTACACTGTCCTTTCGTGAAGGACATTAGTGAACCAGATGGGATTTTGCTTGACAATCGGGCAATGGTTTCACAATCATTGGTAGATTCTCAATTCCAGATGTTTATTGAATTCAATTTCCACCACCTGCTGTGGGTCTCTGGATTAACAGTCCAGTGATAATACCACGAGGCCATTGCCTTCCCTGTCGGGAAGCAAGAAACAAGAGACAGAAAGTAAGCATAAATGGGTTGTTTTCTGTTCAGCAAGACATAATGTGTAGTACATCACAGGGATCAATGCTGGGGTTTCTACATTTTACAAATTTCTAGAAATGGCACCGACGAAGGAACAAAACTTACACTTACTAAATATGCTGATGACTCAAAGGTAGGCAAGTAATTGAGTTGAGAAGAAGATATATAAGAAAGCTACAAAGATTTGGCCAATAGGCTTTATTAAGGAAAATATAAAATTGTTCTTTTCGGCGATTATAATGAAAAAACGAGCACTTTATCTCAACAGTGAGTGCATGCGGGATCTGGGTGTATTATTGCAAGTAATTAGAAAGGCAAACAGAATGTTTTTACTTATTGCAAAAGGAATTGAAAACAAAAGCAGGGAGGTTATGCTTCTGTCATAGAGGACACTGGTGATACCACATCTGGATTATTGTGCATAGTATTGGTCTCCTCATTTAAAGAAAAATATAAATACAGCGGAAGAAGTTTAGATTATCCTTGCAATGGGGGGGCTTGTCTTTTGATGAAACTGCGCTTTACTGCATACAGTCCCGGTGGCCACACCACCTATTGTATACAGTTCTGGTCACCACACTGCCAGACAGATGTGGATGCTTTGGCCAGGGTACAGAAAAGGTTTACCCAGATGTTGCCTGGTATGCAGAATTTTAGTTATGAAGATAGGTTGGATAGACAGGGTTTATGCATAAGATTGCAAATGGCATGGGTAGAGTGGAAAGTATGAGGCTTTTTGCCAGGGTGGACGGGTCAATTACTAGGGGAGGCAATGGCCTAGTGGTATGATAGCTGGATTGTTAATCTAGAGAGCCAGACAACAATGCGGAGGCTGAGATTCTAATCCCGCCACGGCAGATGGTGGAATTTGAATCCAATAAAATATCTGGAATTAAGAATCTAATGATGACCACTGTTGATTGTTGGAAAAACCCATTTGGTTCACAAATGTCCTTTAGGGAACGAAACTGCCATCCTTACCTGGTCTGGCCTACATGTGACTCCAGACTCACTGCAATGTGGCTAATTCATAACTGCTCTCTGGGCAATTAGGGATAGGCAATAAATGCTGCCTAGCCAGCGACACCGACATCCCTTTAATGAATAAAGGAATAAAAAAGGATACAGGTTCAAGGTGCAGGCTGGGGGCAAGGTGAGTTTAAAAGAAATGTGCGAGTCACGTTTTTCACACAATGGGTCGTGAGTGCCTGGAACGCGCTGCCAGAGGTGGTGTTGGAAGCAGACATAACCGCAGCATTCTAGAAGCACCTGAACTAATACATGTATAGGGAGGGATTAGAGGGCTACGGATCCTTCTAAGTGAAGACAGTTTTAGTAAGGAAGGGCAAAATGTGTCGTCATAGGCTGGGGGGGCTGTAAAGCCTGTTATTGTGCTGCACTGTTCTTCGTTCTTCGAAAGACATTCTAACATGGCACTTAAAGTTCAAGATAATCAGGTAACAAAGAAATGTTGGACGAGCAAACTTATATACTTGTATCTACTGGAGTTCAGAGGAGAAAGAGACGATGACTGAATCATGCAAGATCCTGAGAAGGTTTGACTGGTTGGATGTGGTAAGGATATTTCCTCATGGAGGAATTTAGCACTAGGGACACTGTTCAAAACTAAAATGGTATCCATTCGAGTGAGTGATGAGAAGAAAAGGTCGACAGTTTACTGCCTTTTGAGGTAGGAAGTCTTTGAATAATTTTAAAGCAAAGATAAGTATACTCTTGACAAAAGAAACAAAAGAACTGAAATTGGAAATCTGAAACAAAAGCAGAAATTGCTGGAAAATCTAGGCAGATCTGGTGGCATCTGTGGAAAGAAATCAGAGTTAATGTTTCAGGTCCAGTGAGGGCTCTGAAGGAGGGTCACCGGATGTGAAATGTTAACTCTAATTTCTCTCCACAGATGGCAACAGACCCACTGGGATTTTCTAGCAATTTCTGTTTTTGTTTCAGGTACACTCTTGTTAAACAAGGAGATGAAAGGTTGTCTTGGCTTGGTGGGTATATGGAGCAATCAGATCAGCAGTGATCTTATTGAATGATAGAGCAGGCTTAAGGGGCCAAAGGACCTATGTTTGTTCCTATGCATATGTTGGTATGTGTAGAAATATAGAGATATGCATTTATACTATTCCAAGTGGATTCATGGATAGGAAATTCAAATTATTCTCCTTTGAAAAAAATTCTCCTGCGACTTCCTAACACCACAACAGTAACACATTCAGAATGGCTTCTCAAGCTCATACCACTAAGTTTCAAAGCAAACTGAAACAACACCCAAATCCTACCTTTCAGTCCCAAACTCAGATTTCAATAATTTCAGTTCAGGATTAATGGCACGCTCCTCTTTCTTCTTGGACAAAATGGAGGATGCAAAACACTTGAAAGGATGTACATCCATTGCTGGAGAAGTTATCATTGGATCCTAAAGAACAGAATACAAACATGTTCTGTGAAGTATTGATAATTACCTTTGTGCATTTGAATCCAATTTGTAATAGTGACTCATTCAAGTCCTTTAACTTTGAGATTACTACCAGTAGATTTCCAAAGTATAACTCCTCCTAGGCATGCCAAATTTAAAAACACAGACACTCATTAAAATTGATTCCCTGCAAGATCCATTAAAATTAAACTTTATGGCAGCTGGTAGTGGTTAGCCCCAGCCATTTGAAATTAGGCTTGCATGGAGGTACACTGGCAAAAAAAAACAAGGAAAACCCAAATTTCACAAGCACATCAGGCATGTCCTCAGAGCAATTCATGAACTGCAAATTTTGTATATACTTATTTAGCCCTCTTAATTTTATTTTAAGTGCACCAATTTAACAAGAACTAACATCACACCCTAAATGTTTTAAAAAAGATAAATGTCAGTTTAATATACAGCTATTGCTAAATTAAAAAGTAAACAATGACAATTATTAGTTAAAGGATAAATGCAAAGATTAAAAGTCATTACAGATAAATAGACCTATAGAGACAAAACTAAGATCATTTTCTGCCATTGTTTCAAGCTTAGCTTGGTAGAATATTTCTTTCAGGTGAAAAGATTGAAACTTTGGCAACAAAATCTGCACATGGAATGGCTTCTGCAGTCAAATAATTGGAAGGTTCTGCCACAGATGGCTTGAATGTACCAGGTTTTAGAATAGAACAAAGACTCCTTTGTTTTGCTTTTATGGCACTGTAGGTTCTGGTGCTTGATAACCTGCTTCAGTACAGTAGTGCCTTCCTCCACTTCCCTGTTGAGAACCCACTCTTATAGCTGGTGCATCTCAGAACTCTTCTTGCAAATCCATCCAAAATGGTGGCTCATAGCCTGTCATATCAGTACCAAAACAAAACTGATGTTCTGTTAATTTCAAACGAGCCATTATTCTACGAGGCAAAATTAATTTTGTTGGAATTTCCTTTCCAATTTGTGTTTGGAACCTCCCAGTTCCCTGATCTCTCAGAAGTTTTGAACTCTTAAACATTTAGATGGATCCGTTGTGTTGCTATGGGTTAATTAAACTACAAATGTCTCCTTTCGTGATCGTCCTGAGATAATACCGTTCAATAGCCTTTGAAAACACAGTGGAACTGACAGTTGTCTGCTGTGCCTATCATCTTGAAAGAACACTTGAAACTTAATACAGAGAATTGTGGATGCTGGAAATCTGAAACAAAAACGCAGCAGGTCTGGCAGCATCTGTGGAAAGAAAGCAGATTCAATGTTTAAGCTCCAGTGACCATTCGGGACCCTACTGGATCCTAAATTTCGACTCTACTTCCTGTCTACAGATGCTGCCAGGCCCAAGGAGTTTCTCCAGCTATTTCAGTTTTGTTTCACTTGAAGCTTAATTTAAAGGATTTTCTTTTCAGGTTAGAGATTTTAAAGCTCATGAAGCAGATTTCTCTTAAAAATCTGCAATATCAGAACTTCACAGACATGACACAAACATGTTTTATAAATATGTAAAGAGAAAGGAAAACAAGGGCCCATTCAAGAGAAAAGAAACATGTGTGTGCAGAAGATTTAGAATGGATCATAATGAATACTCAGCATTTGTCTTCCAAAAGGAGAATTGTGCATGCTTGCAGGTATAGGGATTGACGGTAAATTAACAGCATTCACCTCCATTAGCTCTACAAAACAAACTGCAAATGTCAAGACTTCGCAAAAAGATCAAATTAACATGGAAATCCTGAAGATGTAGCCTACTGCTTAGTGTTCCACCCTGTTATGTACTAGGTTTTCTACCAGTGGCCCCCACCCAAAAGGCAGTAATCATTTACAGTAATTCACGTGGTGTAAATTTGCCTTTTTCCATTCTCATGTTGCTGTTAGAAACCCTACAAAAAAAACTTATTTTATTTAATCAAGTGCTTCAGCTTTTCATGGCAACACAATCATAGCTATTGCTGAACATTCTAGCCCTGAAAAAATAATTTTGTTCCGGTAGAGTGCTGTTAAATCTTATCATTACGATTGTAAGACATTTTAAATTTTTTTTTCTGAAAAAAGTATTTTCAGAATACTTCACTTCTACATTCACCTCCTGTCTTTGGCCTAATCTTTATTTTTCTCCAGGTAATATTTTTCAAAAGCTTTTTGATTTTAGTAATACTCATTTCCTGGTTATTTGTCAGTAGGAATGTTTTAATAGGATTAGCTACTTTGACAGCTTAATATATCACTGCAGCTCCATGTTAGGAATCCACATTAAAACAATGTTACAATTCACTGAACCCACATGAGAATAAATATTTCCTACTCGGTCAAATAACAGATAGTCTTCTGGAATAGTATTCAAAAGCTCCTTATAAATCTCTTGGAGTTCTTCCCCAAGGGATAATCCACTGTCCAGTTCTTTCATCATTTCTGAGTCCACCTTTAACAAAATTACAAGAAATACACTTTGTTACTTAATTCTCAATTTCTTTAACAAATAAATTCAATCAATACTAACAGGGACTTTGCACTACTATGGTTATCGAAAAATCACAACATTTGCACATTTCAGGTACTGTTATTGCCACATGAAGTAGATTTGAGAATTCAAAGAATAAACAAAAATGACAAAGAAAGAGTTCATAAACCATAAAATATAGGAGTAATAACAGGCCTTTCAACCTATTAAGTTTGCACCACAATTTAATGAGATCGTGGCTGATCTGATATTCCTCAACTTTTCTTTCCTATCTTTTTCTAATTACCTTACTGACTAAAAATCTCAGTCTTAAACATGCTTAATGACCCAGACCTACAATTTTTTGGAATAAATAATTCCGTAGATTCACTACCCTCCACGAGACGAAATTCCTCCTCATCTCTATTAAATGGCGAGTACTTATCTGAGTCTGAGATTATGCCCTTTGGTCCTAGATTCTTCCAAAGAGAGAAATAATCTCTCAGCATCTGCCTCATCAAGCCTCCAGAGACTTTTCGGTTTCAATGGAACAAAGGAACAGGAGTAGGCCATTCAGTCCTCTTGAAACTGCCCCACTGATCAATGACATCATGGTTAATCTGTGGCCTAACTCAATATATTCATGACTTTGGCCCATACCCTTTAATATGTTTGCTTAACAAAAAATTACCTATCTCAGATTTAAAATTAGCAACTGATCCATCATCATTGCCATCTATGGACCAGAGTTCCAAGCATTTACCATCCTTTGTGTGTGCAAGTGCTTCCTAATAATCACTCCTGAAAGGTCAGGCCCTGATTCTCAGATTATGGCATCCAGTTCTAGAATCCCGAACTAGTGGGAATAATCTAACTAACCAGTATTTTTTCTGTTTATACCCTGAAGACTTTGATCAGATTATCCCTTGTCCTTCTAAATTGCAGGAAACAAACAGGCTTAAATTTGCATAAAAACCAGAAGAACTATAGCTGTTGTAAATCAGAAATGAAAACAGAAATTGCTGAAAAAGCTAAGTGGGTCCTCAGAACCTTTCCTCAGACCCTTCGGTCTCAGGTCGGGTCACTCGACCAGAAAGGTTAACTCTGATTTCTTTCCACGGGCACTGCCAGACCTGTTGAGTTTTCCCAGCAAGTTATGTTTCTGTTTCTTAATTTTCATAATCTTTCCTCATAACTTGACTCCTGAAGTCCAGTGCCATTCTTGTAAACTTCTTCCAAGATCAATATATCCTTCCCAAGGTGTAGTGTCTTGATCTGCTCAAAATTCTCCAAATTGGAGTACCATCTGGAAAGTACACTGTTCAATCTGTTTTCAGTTTGAAATAGATAATTTCATACTTTTTACATGGAACTCCATCTGCCACAATTTTGCCCGTTCATATATCAAAGGTTTCAGTAAGGTTGTCATTAATTTGTTATATCCAATGAATAGAGACCAATTTAACCTCTACTCATAAGAAAATAGTTGGATTCAGCTGAGCAAGTGTTTTTAGACTGGCGCCAATGCCAAAATATCTTTTTTTAAAAAAGGGAATCAAAACTATACATAGTATTCTAGGTGTGACTAGTGCTTTACATAGTTTTAGCAAGACTTCCCTATTTTTCTACTGTACTTCCTTTGAAGTAATGTGCAACATTCTATTTGCCTTCACTATTACATGTTGAACTTGTATGCTAGCTTTACTGGTTCTTACATGAGGACACCCTAATGTCTCTATGCAGCGTTGATATGATATCCAGCTTTCATTCTCCTTGCCAAAATATCTGCCACATTTTCTCACATTATATTCCATTTGCCAAGTTTTTGCCCCCACAGTTAACCTTTCTACAGTCTTTTTGTGTCATTCTCACCATGTGCCTTCCTAACAACGTACTACAGCCAAATCAGGTACAGAAAGATTGACAAAGGGAAAGAAAACTTAGATTAAGACAGCAACAAAGTAGTAAGAACAAAAATATTAATTGAAAACTGACATTTTCAAACACTTCAAAAGCAAGTAATCATCAGTACGAATGAGACTGCACCAATTTCAGTCATTCCCTTTCTGACTTTAAGGAGTGGATTTATATTAGATTAACATCATTAATAATCTTAACTTTGAGATGAGTATAATGGGAAATTAATGTCCGAATCAAACAAGTTCTTCAATATAAAAGGCAATTATGATTAAAATGTCACTTGCACAAAGCAAACGATGAAGTGACCACCTAGTAATCTTGATGTCCCTTCTCTTCAACCTCTGAACTTGCTGCGTGATCTATCCATTGACAAATGCATGCTTTGTTAAATCACCATTAGTTTCTCAGCAAGATCTGTTAAATCTTTAATCAAAAACAATTATCTTTTTACAATGCATAAATACCTCTCTCTCAATATGATTGTATACAGTAGGAAAAATCTGGAGATAGACTGTGTCAATAAACCTTCTGTCTGAAATTCGAACATCTGCTGTTCGTGCTATCATCTGTTTCGACACCCTGATGTTGACAGTGGCAGGCTGTGCATGCTCTGTTCCCTTTCGTCGTATTCTCCGATTTACTTTCTGTTTTTTCTCTTCCTCCTCAAGTTCCTAAAAAAAAAGAAATCTCTTCCATAGACTAATTTGCATCTTGAACAAATGTCATTATTCATGAAATCTGCATTAGAGTTTAATTTTCTTTGCTCTACCCTCAATTGTAGCCAGGTTATTTAATTTAATTGATCCTTGATTTTATTGGGAAGTGAATTATAAATACATCTTGGGCAAATCAGAACTAATGCTCAGCTCCTGTACAATTTATTCCTTCAATGTTCATGCAGGGTAATTTATTTAAAATGATCTATTCAGAAGAATAATGCATTGTCTTACTCAGTTTAAGTCTTCCTTTTGAAATATTCATTTTGTTAAAATACTGATTATTTGGACACCATATATAAAGTAGTGCATATAATGTACATCATTAAAACAACTACTATTTTTCAATTGTATTACACATTTGTGTTGAATATTAAGATCTTGGAATAGTTACTGATAGTGATTATTAAATACTTCAGGAACCACAAAGTTGGGATCATTAAACATGCACAATGCATCTGGCAGGCCTTAAATTCTTTAAGATGTGAATAGAATTAGTGACAATCTTTATGTGCATTAGGAACAAGTTTAACTTTTGCATTAACTAGGTAAAGGGCAATAGTGTTGCAAAGTGGGCGAGAAATGCTGGCTCAGCCGGTGATATCCTCATGCCATCAGCAAATTTAAAAAAAACTTTTACTCTTGGAACATTGATTCAAAATCAGCCAAGGCTGTGAGAATATGATATTCTCTCTGACGGCTGCAAAGGCCGAATATCACATCATTTGGTAGTCTCAAATTTGTTTTCAGCCAATCCAAACTTACAACGTAAAACAGATCCTAGCATGACACAACCACCAATTTGCCCCAAGGCTGCAGCAGCAATAATTGCTCTCCAGCAGTGATCAGGCCATGTGCATCAAGCCATCCCATATCTAATGTCGATGCTAGATGGGAGAACTTTAAAAATCACAATGCTCTTTTGCAACACATGTGTTCATAACTAAAGCATTGTTGAAAGGTTTTCTAACTAAAGCACTGCAGCCAAAAAAACACAAATGAGAGACATATCTGCAAGTGGCACACTGATACTTCATTAAATATATCTAACATAGTATTTGTTTCTACCATATAATTTGCACTTATGTACTGTTATGATTCCTGAAGAGATTGATAACTTCTGAAATTATATTTAAATTTCCAATGATTGACTGCAAGATCACACAAGAATTCAAGTTTGAAGATTTTTACTGTAACAAAAAAGCTAAAAGCAACATTGTTTAAACATCAATCAGCTGGCAAATTATAGTGTAAACGACAGCAAAAGAAACTCCTCGTTTAACTTCCAACATAACCAAACATCCTATGCCATGGATATATGCTATGCTGAGCCTTCTTTATTGTTCGAGAGCCAGTCCATATTTATGCTGAGCTCCTGATGATTTCTTTTCTTTTCCCACAGCCATCTACTAATCTCAGGAATGGCTCCAGTTTACACTCGGGAATATTTCACTCCAGCCCAAGTTAGGGCTACCAGCCTCCTTCAAATCTTCATTAACCTAGTTTCCTCAATGTCAGTGTGAACTCCCACCACACACCCACCCCAAGGTCTGCATGTTGAATCAACAAACTCAGTATTTTCTTTGTTTCGGGTGCAGGAGTGCTGCCTCCATCTCCTGCTCTGTCTCTCAGATGGCTGAAGATTTACTTATGTCTGAGGGTCAATGATGTTGTAAGAAACTGAAATCCAATATGATTACTGCACTCTGTTGACCCTTCTGTTTTCAAAGCTTATCACCCTGACAATGTGACTCACATACCCTGGTAGAAATAATAATGGACCATCTTCTTATCAGCAAATTCCATTCTCCCTTGGAATTAACCTGACAGCTGAAATCATATTTGTTTATAAAACCTGACAATTTTAACATCTGCCTGCGGGTCTTGGAGTCTAACCATTTTTCAGTCAATTTAACTGCTCTTCTCGTTGTCTACAGGTGTGAACATCTTGTACCTTTTTCATAGTATGTCAACCAGGGCAATCCAAGTTCATCGAAAGAAGGCTATTGTTGGCTGTTGAGCAGAATTCAGACTCTTTCATAGTTCCATCTTACCTAAAATTAAAGGGGCAGTTCTAAAAAAATCTTACAAACATTTAATTCATAACAGTACCATCAGTATTTTCTCTCGTGTGTATTTTTTAACTTCCTGAGTCCGATCATATGTGAGTGCTTGAATCAGTGGAGGAAGGCTTGTTTCAGGATCACTGTCTTCTCCGTCTGGAGTGGAAGTCTCCAACAGCCTGTAAAAAGGTAATAAATATGTTACACAAATTATATTCATTGATTATAAAAATTAAAATTTTGATATTTCAGACATTGAGTTGGATCTCCTCGTTTTTGGTTGACCCAATTACACCACCCTATGGCAGATATGCTAAGGATGTCTTCCCTGGTGCATATACAAAATGGGAGATTTTGGTGATGTCAGGTTACCAATTCCCATTGTTTTATCTGCTCTCCGAAATGACTCTCTCAAACAGAAGGATTGATCCAAGTCCAACAGGGTAAGGAGGAAAGATATGATCCAGATCCAATGTTGGGAGAAAGATAGAGTATTTAATCTTTATCCAAGCAGTTGTGAAGGTAGTGCAAGGCTCAGACAGAATATAATCCCAAACTGAGGGGAAATATTTGGGTCAATGGAAACACAAAGGCTAAGACCCCAACTACATCTCAGGCATGACCCCTAAATACTTGCACTCCAAACCTAGCTCTGCCTCTCCCCAACCTGTCCCAGTATAATCACAACAAACACAAGTACCTTACAAACTGGAAACATACCCTGGTATCTCATATTTACATTGAACAGGAAAAAATCCAAGCTACCTAATTACCACATTATCAGTCAAACAAGGTGCGACTACCCCATGGCATCGAGAATATAGACAAGGTAGTTAAAAAGGTGTTTGGCATGCGTGCCTTCATTGCTCAGCTCTTTCAGTATAGGAGTTGAGAAGTCATGTTGAGGTTTTACAGGATATTGGTGAGGTCTCTTCTGGAATACCGTGTCTAGTTCTGGTCACCCAGTTATAGGAAGGATATTATCACCTGGAAAGGGGTCAGAGCAGACTTGCCATAATGTTGCTGGGTATAGAAGGTTTGAGTAATAAAGGAAGGTTGTATGAGTAGGGACTTTTCCACTGGAGGTTGAGACATGACTTGATAGAAATTTATAAAATAATGAGAAGTATAGATAAAGTTAATGGTAGTTGTCTTTTCTCTGGGATGGGGAACTTCAAGAGAGTGGGCACAGTTTTAAGGTGAGAGGAGAGAGGTCTAAAAGATATGAGAGGCAAATTTGTATAAACAGAGGTTGGTTCGTGTGCGGAATGGACCTCCTGAGGAAGTGGTGGATGTGCTTACAATTGCAATGTTTAACAGATGTTTGGATACGTACATAAATAGGAAAGGTTTGGAGAGGTATAGGCCAGGAGCAGGCAGGAGGACTAGTTTAGTTTGGGATTATGTTTGGCACGGATTGGTTGGACCAAAGGGTCTGTTTCTGTGCTATATGACTCTTCAACTTGAAGAAGTGTATTTTGTCTGGTTTCTTTTTATGTAGAAAGGGTGAGACAAAGGTGTAAAGAGGTCTTCTCAAATCCAATAAAATAAACAGCTTGCGAGACCTGAGGTGTTTCTTTTTTGTAAGAGTTGGAACAATAGAAGCAACTTGAATGGGTGGGGTCAAGCTCCCATGGAACCACGATTTTTAGTTTTAGCTTTCTGCAGTTGCTGGGATTTTGAAGCTGGATGGGGAAGCTCTTATTTCTCGCTTTGTTACAGAAGAAAGCTGGGGTTCACTTCCTGCTGCTAGAATAGCATGGGAGGCAATTGATTTTACAGAATTGTCTTGGCCAAGTGTATGTTTATGGGAATAGTTTAGTAGTACTTTATATACACATACATTCATATATTTATGGGGCAGCATGGTGGCTCAATGGTTATCACTGTTGCCTCACAGCACCAGGGATCCGGGTTCGATTCCACCCTCGGGCGACTATCTGTATGGAGTTTGCACATTCACCCCATGTCTGTGTGGGTTTCCAGGTTTGAGGTGATAAAGTGGCAAATCACATTGGTGTCACACCACAAGCCCTGATTATTTGTCATATTCAATTAGAGAAAATCCAATAATCTCCTGTTTGTGTTCAATACCACCATTGAATCTATCACTATCTACATCTTGGGGGCTTACTACTGACAAAAGGTGAACTGGAACAGCCATTTAAGTACTGTGGCTACAATGCAGGTCAGAGATAATGACTTCTAAGGCCAGTAATTCTTATATTGCCTCCCCAGTGCCTACCATTCATAAGCCACAAGTCAGAAGTGAGGCGAAATACTCTCCACTTGCCTGGACAGGCACAGTTAGAAACACAAGATAATATTATCTAAGCAAAAACAGCCTACTTGATCACTAGATAACAAAGTGTAGAGGTGGATGAACACAGCAGGCCAAGCAGCATCTTAGGAGCACAAAAGCTGACGTTTCGGGCCTAGACCCTTCATCAGAGAGGGGGACGGGGAGAGGGTTCTGAAATAAAGTGGGAGAGAGGGGGAGGCGGACCGAAGATGGAGAGAGGAGAAGGTAGGTGGAGAGGAGAATATAGGTGGGGATGTAGGGAGGAGATAGATCAGTCTGGGGAGGACGGACAGGTCAAGGAGGCGGCATGAGGTTAGTAGGTAGGAAATGGAGGTGCGGCTTGGGGTGGGAGGAGGGGATAGGTGAAAGGAAGAACAGGTTAGGGAGGCGGGGATGAGCTGGGCTGGCTTTGGGATGCAGTGGGGGGAGGGGAGATTTTGAAGCTTGTGAAGTCCACATTGATACCATTGGGCTGCAGGGTTCCCAAGCGGAATATGAGTTGCTGTTCCTGCAATCTTCGGGTGGCATCATTGCGGCACTGCAGGAGGCCCAGGATGGAATGGGAGGGGGAGTTAAAGTGGTTCGCGACTGGGAGGTGCAGTTATTTGATGCGAACCGAGCAGAGGTGTTCTGCAAAGTGGTCCCCAAGCCTCCGCTTGGTTTCCCCAATGTAGAAGAAGCCACAACAGGTACAATGGATGCAGTATACCACATTGGCAGGTGTGCAGGTGAACATCTGCTTGATATGCAAAGTCATCTTGGGGCCTGGGATGGGGGTGAGGGAGGAGGTGTGGGGGCAAGTGTAGTACTTCCTGTGGTTGCAGGGGAAGGTGCCAGGTGTGGTGGGGTTGGAGGAGAGTGTAGAGCGGACAAGGGAGTCCCAGAGAGAGTGGTCTCTCCGGAAGGAAGACAAGGGTGGGGATGGAAAAATGTCTTGGGTGGTGGGGCCAGATTGTAGATGACACAAGTGTCGGAGGATGATGCGTTGTATCTGGAGGTTGGGGGGTGGTATGTGAGGACTAGGGGCATTCTCTTTGGGCGGTTATTGCGGGGGTGGGGGTGTGAGGGACGTGTTGCGGGAAATGCGGGAGACACGGTCGAGGGCGTTCTCGACCACTGCGGGAGGGATGTTGCGGTCTTTGAAGAACGTGGACATCTGGGATGTGCGGAAGTGGAATGCCTCATCCTGGGAGCAGATGCGGCAGAGGCAAAGGAATCGGGAATAGGGGATGGAATTTTTGCAGAAGGGTGGGTGGGAGGAGGTGTATTCTAGGTAGCTGTGGGAGTCGGTGGGCTTGAAATGGACATTTGATCACTACCCTATCCCACACTTTCAACATTCACTCCCTTCAACGCTGACATACAGTGATAATATTTATAAAATGTACTGCAAAAATTCACCAAGAGAATTTCAACAGCACCACCTGAACATATGTCTTCCACCACTTGGAAGTTCAGGGCAGCAAATGGATGGAAACAGCCCAATCCCTAAGTCCCCTTCAGACAATGTACCATCTTGACTTGTAAATATATAGCCTTTCTTTCACTGTTGTAGGGTTAAAATCCTGGAACTCCCTACCTATGCCCCAAGTGCTGTAGCTTTTGAGACCAATTCCTTCTGAAGGGCAATTAGGCCTGGGCAACAAATGTCTGCCTAGCCAGTGACACCCACATTCTATTCACAATCCACGAACTGACGAGTTTATTAAAAGCCAACTTTTGTTAAATTGTCTCAACTTTTTCCAAGGGATTTTACAGCAAAGCTAATAGCACAAAAATTGATGTTTGTAAAAAATTTACTTGACATCATATAATGTCTGCCTATAGGATCTTCAACACTTGACCCTGTGGAGGACCAAGGAATCCCTGACAGCAAACTGAGCCTGACAGCCCCATAGATCAATCAATGAATTAAACATCTTAGACCATTATGGGATACAAGGATAGCTCAGCTGTGGCAAAATCCAATTTCTATATGTTCAAGAGTGTATCAGGGATACTGGCAGTGAATGTGGGTAGGTGGCAATATTCAATTCTGCCCAGCAACAGAGGGCAAGGCTTATTGCAAGTTTCCTAATAGATGACACAGATGTCTTCGAGAATCACTGAACAGGAGTTCAAAGAAGACACATATTTATGTTAAGGAGACAAACAGCAGGCTCTCAAATAAATCCACAGGGGCTGGTATCCATCACCGTGCCAGCCTTTATTTACACATAAGCAGTCCTTGACTTTAGTACTGCCTCATTCAGAGCCAGCTACCAGAGTGCCCAAATCTCTGGCATTCCCCCTTTTATCTGTCAGCCAGGGTTCCCAGAGTGGACCACATTAACAGCCCCAATCAGGGAACTCATATTCTATGAGACCCAGCTGGCGGATCTCATTACAATCACTCCAGACTCCATGTTGTAAGTGTTGATTTTTGGTTAACCTGCAAGAAAGGGAACTGAATGATATGGATCCTGTGCAGGGACTGTGAACAAATCCCAATAGCAGTTGGATATCTGCACTGCTAGAACTCTGGCCACATTATAAGATTTATTAGGCAGGTAGATGTTGCATTCAGGGCATGGACGAAATCCAGGAGATTATGGGCAGCTCAAAAGTAGTTCAGTGCCTCTCATAGGTAAATATGTAAGAATTGAGACAGAAAAGCCAACAAGCAATATCTGCTTGAGTCAACTGGGTAAAATTCAAACTTGGGGAAAACACAGAAAAGATCTCGATTGAAGAGCTGTTGGCAGAAAGCTGGAGCTGTGCCCGGAACTATGAACTGGCATGAAGTTTTCAGGGTCCAGGGGAGCAGTGATCCAGAAAAGGAGCGTCAGTGAGACAGTCCATGATAGAGAAACTCTTGAGATGGAGTTTCAAGGCCAGATTAGCAAACATGAAGAATTACAATGTCTTGTGAAGTTTAATGTGATCTGTTCGCCCCACTTGGTGAAGGCACTGCTTCCTCAGAGGAACACAGTCAGAGACAGGTTTGTAGGACTATGAATGGCTCAGCTGTATTGCAGCAAAGGAATAAGAAAGGAAAAGCAAGAGCAGGCAGGGTTTCATTCATACACTTAGGGGAAGTCAGATGTTTCTGCAGCAATAGAAGTCACTCAAGTACAGTATGTGGCCCTCCTGGTATGAGAATCAAGGATCAGAGTTTGGCTTCATGGAGATGACAAACAACCAGAGGTCATGGTCCACACTGGTTATAATGCATCAGGCAGAAAGGGTGATGTCAGCCTGCAAATAGAATTTCCGAAGCAAGCTAAGAAAAATAGACAGCTGCAGGGCCTCAAAAGTAGTCATCTCTGGATTACTCCAATTGGAGAATAAACCACATAAAACATGGTTGGAAAGATGGTACAGCAAGAAGAGATTTAGAAGGAAACTGGCCCCAGAGGACATGGCTCCTGCACAAGCAGGATGCATTGTGGCCAAACAGAGCATGGAGACGATACTTGCATGCATTTGGCTAGTGCTGTTGGACACTAACTCTGCAGGGTCTGAGACCAGGAAATAATTTCAGGGAGGAATATCGGGGAGCACAGAATACTGGGAGAAACAGGTAGCAGTAGATTAGGCAATAGTAACATAACAGGTCAAGTCTAACTAAGGGACGAAGAAACGAAGTCTAAATCAGGGTTATATTGTAGGTATGTGAATGTGCCAAGTACAATGAATACAATCGATTAGCTGCAGATTTAGATTATCATTTGGAATTAGAATGTTGTGACAATAACATCAATTTCAAGGATTCAAGGAATGTCAAGTCTGGAAGTTAAACAAATTCTGGGGACAAGATATTCAGAAAATATTGGAAAGGAAGAAGAGGTGAATGGTGGCAGTATTGGTTAAGGAGAGCATTGCAGCACTGGAGAATGAGGTCCCAGAGTGTCCAAGGACAAAAACAAGTGTATAATTACGTTACTCAATACAGCCTACAGGCAATCATCTAATAGAAAGGTTTCAGAGGAACAAATATGCAGGGAAATTACAGGAGTGAAAATAATTTAGAGTAGTTAGATTGGAGGACCTTACTACAAAACAGATGGGGATAGTCGTACTGTAAAAGGAACAGTGCGGGAAGTGTTCATAGGCTGCACTCAGGAGAATTCTTTATATAGCAGCAGATGTCCAGTTCAACAAGAAAGGCAGGCACTGACGGATCACAGTTCCTGGAAATGTGGTAAGCCATGAATGTGAAGTAGTAGTGGGGGAATACCCAACAGACAATGCTCATTGTATCGTAAGGTCTAGGCCAATGGTAGAGGAGGTCAATGCCCAATCCAGAATAAGAACAATAAACTGGGGACAGCGAACTTCAATGGGAGAAGAATGGAGCTAGGCTGGATAGACTGCAACCAAAGGTTAGTGGGTAAAACTGTAGTTGAACAATGGGCTACCTTCCAAAACAAAGAAACAGTACTGGCACAGTCAGGAATACTCCTTCAAAAAGGAAAGATTGGACAAAGAAACACAATTCTCCCTCGATGAGGAAGCACATAGAAATTGATGAAGAAGAAAAGTTCACTTATGTCGCAACAGTTCAAAAATATAATTGAGAATCAAACTGAATATAAAGGTTTTCTTAGGTATATAAAAAAAGAGAGATCATGAATAGAGTGTGACAGGGCACCCCAGAGCCTAATCTGCACCAAGCCCTCAGGACCAGGCCTGCATCAAGGTCCTGTACTACAAAGCGAGGTTATGGTAATTTTATCATACCCTGATAAACTCCAAAGGATTAATACTTTGCACATTTTTCATAGGCTTTGCTGAATATCTGAGACTGTAAATAATATTATTAGATATAATGATATTTGGGCAAGAGAAGTGAAAGAATAGTTTGTTTAAATTTTAAAATGCTAATAATTCACCTTTGGGTCTTTTCAACAAATGGAATGTTGTAACAGAACATGGTAGGCTGAAGTATATAAAAAGCTTTTACTTCATTGAGCTCCACAGAATTATTATGCACAAATCAATGTTATAGTTTCATAACTAATACAAAAAATACATCACTTATCAAATACAAATTCAATAGTGAAATGTTATTCAGGAACTAAGTCAGATGAAATAGATGTTCTTTTTGATGGTCTCAAAACTACCATTCCAACCCCACTCTGTAGCAACTTTAAATGAGCTGTTCTAACAGCTGCCGTAGTAATATAAGCTAGTTAAAACCTTATAACATACATCAGGCCTTGAAGTGATTTTAGTGACCTAGTGAGCAGTGCACAGCCTGTAAGGGAAGGAGAGACAGGAAGAGGCATGACAGTATTGTTCCATCCATGTCTGGGCCTGAGCTGCTTCACAATATTCTCCATGTTGACTCACTATATTCCACACCCTACCCTCACCTTTTCCACTTGCTAGCATGCAATTTCTCAGTATTGACTGCCAACAATCAACCAACCTCTTCGTAATGAAGGTCAGTGCAAAGCAAATTCAGTTAATCACAGCTGAAGCTTGGAGTCCAGTGGGGTTGGGCTGGGAAGGAGTGAAGCCTTAGTCAGAAGATCTTGTGGAGAAAAAAATCAGATGCAAGGGGTGCGGTGTCACAGAATCCCCACAGTATGGAAGCAGGCCAATCAGCCCATCGAGTTCACATCGACCTTTCGAAGAGCATCCCACCCAGATCCAGCCCCCTACCCTAACCCTGCATTGACCATGGCTAACCCACCTAACCTGCACATCCCTAGACCCTATGGGGCAATTTAGGATTGGGACAAAGCAGGCTGATCATCTGTTTTAGTGTGATCTTCACACAAGTTCATGTAAATGAGATCACTTGTGACTGCAAGCATTGTATGGGTAAGATTTTTGCAGCAGTTTTGGACTATACTTTGATTTAATACAGAACATTCGAGAAAAAAAGACACCACTGTCCTACCGAACTGTACAACTGCTCTCTCATATGACAGAGAGGGGAGTAGTAGTGGTTTGACATTAGTGTCAGCACCCTTCAGACCAGGGGAGAAATTGAGAAGGACAGTCTTTTATGGTAGCCTGAGCTGGAGCAGGAATTATCACAGAATCCCTAGTGTTGAAGCAGGCCATTCGGCCCATCAAGTCACACTGATTCTCCAATCAGCATCCCATCCAAACCCATCCCCTACCCTACCGTATCCCTACATTTCCCACCGAAGGCACTATGGGCAATTTAGCATAGCCAATCCACCTAACCTGCACATCTTGGGACTACAGGAGGAAACTAGGGCACCCACAGGAAACTCAGGCAGAGATGCAAACTCCACACAGACAGTCGCTTGAAGCTGGAATCGAACCCAGGTCCCTGGCACTGTGAGGCAGCAATGTTAAGCACTGAACCACTGTGCCGCCCCACACAGCTGACTTAACTTTACATTGCAAATGAATCATCCAGCCAACTGAGCTAATCATTAACATTTGGTATATTTCATTGTTAAAACTTCCTTTTTTTGATACAAACTCAGTGGACTACAGAAAATGGGAATAGAAGCCTACAATACCACTGAGTAGGACAATTTAGTTAACACAGTAGTGCTTACTTCTGGAGATCATCAGCAACTGATGAATATTTTTGATTATTTGTTTGAGATTTTGGGATTTTATCGAAGCTCTGCAAACCAGAAGTATATCCAATGGTACCAAGATCCTCTGCAAAAAATGTTCCTATTCTTAGATTTGGATTGGGTTGCAAACTCTGAAAAATAAAGAGTGTATGTAGTGAATCATTCTATTTCTAATATGTCTCACTCACCTATATGTTCTTTCTATGAATGATCAAATCAACAGAAGTAATAAGCATCTCACTATGAGACATTAATGTGACATATTTAAACTGCTAGATTAGGATTTCCAAGCCCCAGAAACAACTGGTCAAAGCTCTAAGTCACAGAGTCATACGGCATGGAAACTGATCCTTCGGTCCAACCATTCCATGCCGAACATAATCACAAACTAAACTAGTCTCACCTGCCTGCTCTGGGCCCACATCTTTCCAAACCTTTCCTATTCATGTACTTATCCAAGTGTTTCTTAAACCAAAACAAGTCATTTGTCATCCAGTTTTCAACCCCTGATGTTTCCCTGACTCTTGAAATGATACCAGAACTATAGTTGTGAATATGATTTGAAAACAACTTCCCATTATGAATATTACCTTTGGATTTATATGCTGTTCTTGCTGTGAATATTTTATTAATAGTTGTTCTCTTTGCTCCTTTGAAAGAGTAGAGGTTTGTACTGCAGCAACTATAAACAGACGAGACAACGTTAAACTTGGTTAGACATTTGTGATGATTGAGCTTGAAAAATATTTCATGATCAGTCTATTAGATCAGCCAAGCAATGAATAATAGTTGAGACGAATTTTTTTTAAGCAGTTGAGATTTCCCTTGTCAAGGCCAAAGCAGGATCTGTAATTTCAGTAATGGCCAGCATTTACCAGAGACCAATGTCCAATGAGGGCAGCAACCTGCCTTACAAAGCTACCAGCTGCAGGTTGAAGAGTATTTCCACAGTGATTCATATCAAAAGAGGACAGGTATGTTTATTTTAGAGAGACAGGAAGACAGGCCCTTATCATCAGGGTTAGGGTTTCAAGTTCACCATCAGGTGGGCCAATCACATTTATAGTTTATGAAAGAGCTATAAAGAGGACCCATTACATCCAGGTGAACCCACTGGGAGGGGGTTTATGAGGATACTTCAGTTGATGTGGTGTAACTGCACTTCAAAAAGACATTCTGAAAAATGACACATAATAGGCTTGCAAAGAAAATGATGTCCATGCAATAAAAAAAGCCAGAAAGTAAAAAATGAATGACTTAGACCTGAGTGTACAGGACCTAATTTCAACCTCGGAATATTGTTAATTATTTCTATTGTCAACAGTTTGGAAAGGGAAATGAATGGGCTCTTGAAAGAAACAGAACTGCATTTGGAGGGAATCAAGAGAGAGATGGGAGGGTTTGGACTGCTCCACTGGGAACCAGTATGGGCTCAATGTGCTGAATTACCTTTTACAATGCTGCATTTGACTTTGACTCTGACTCTTAACACATGCCCCTCCTAATTCTAGCCTTCCTGCTTCCGAGCCCATCATCACAGGACTAGTGAAATTCAGCAATGCGTATCTACTTCCACAAGAACATATGAGCAAGAGTAGGCCATTTAATGCCAGAAGCCTATTACGCCATTCAACAAAATAATGGCTAATCTGCAATTTAATTCCACATATCCATGCCTGATGCAATTTCTTAACAGCTTCGGTTAACAAAAGTATACTACCCTGATTTTAAATTTATTGTTTATTTAATATCGATTACTATCTGCATAGAAGTATTTTAAACTGCTGCCATTCTTTCTGTGCAGATATGCAGAATTTATTTGAGACGGAAGCAAAATTGCCAGTTTTAGCAGGTGTGAAAGTGGATAAATCCTCACCAGATGAGGTATACCCAAAGCTAATGTGGGAGGCAACAAAATAGATGCAGAGGATCTGACATTAATTTTCAAATCCTGTCTGCCTACAGGAGGATACCAGAGGTCTAGAAGTCAGGTATCACAGGGTGTTTGGAATAAACCAGGAATCTACAGGCCTATGAGACTCACATCTGTGCCAGGGAAACTATCGGAAAAATCTGACTGACAGGATTAATCTGCACTTGGAGAGGCAAGGATTAAACAAGGATAGATAGTATTGCTTTGTAAAGGTGGGAGTCATGTCTACACCTTTGATTAAATTTTTGAGAAGATAACCAGGTCCTAGCGCAGTTGATCTAGTTTACTGGACCAAATCAAACTCTGTTCTAAAATTAGTGTCTCCTGTTCAACTTCAGGTATTAGATGCTACTGACTGATACCAAGTCTTACCAGTTAATTACTTCTATGAATTAATACCAGCCTCCATATAGTCCTTGTGCTGAACTTGATAGAAATTATTTGTCATTTTAAATATTTTTCTGGTAATGCCTTTTCTTCCTCTTCCTGACAGTTCCACAAAGTCTATTTCACAGTCATAAACTTTTTTGAACAAAAACAGTAGTTACTGGAAAAGTTCAGCAGGTCTCGCAGCATCTGCGAAGAAAAAATCTGAATGAATGTTTCAGGTTTGGTGAACCTTCACTGGACCGAAACATTAACCCTGATTTTTTTCCTTCATAGATGCTGCCAGACCTGCTGCGCTTTTCCAGCAAGTTCTGTTTTTGTTCCTGATTCACAGCATCTGCAGTTCTTATGGTTTTGTTTGTTGTTTGAGTGATATCTGTTTCTAAGACTCTTGTGTTACACTTAAGGCAACCGCTAAGCAACATACACAAAATGCCAAAAGTAATCACTCTCAGCTTTTCATTTATTTCTATAAACATTATATCTTCTCTGCTTGGCCTTTTCCCCTTGGTGACCAATACAGGTGATCCCCGATTCATGAACATCCAACTCACAAACAAAATCTCATTTTAAGGAGCCAACATGCAAATACTTGCTTGTACTGTCAAATGACTGTTTAATATTGCAATGTATTATTTTCCAACTTCTGGCCAAAACAATTTATGAACGCACTGAGGAATTGGAACCCGTTTGTAAGGTGGGGACTGCTGTATTAAAAACATTGTGTGTACAATCCTCAAACTGCTGATCATAGCACAGCTGGTAGAATGGAAGCAGACTACACAACCATGTGTATTTAAACATGTCATTTAAAAAATATTTAAGTAGAATGATTGCTAATCGTATATCCATGGTATTTAATTATATGCAGTGGACCTATGGGCTTTAACTTGAGCAGATATAAACAAAAGTTCACAAACTACAAAGTGTGAAGCTGGATGAACACAGCAGGCCCAGCAGCATCTCAGGAGCATAAAAGCTGACGTTTTGGGCCTAGACCCTTCATCAGAGAGGGGGGACGGGGATAGGGTTCTGGAATAAATAGGGAGAGGGGGGAGGCGGACCGAAGGTGGAGAGGAGAGTATAGCTGGGGAGGTAGGGAGGGGATAGGTCAGTCCAGGGAAGACCGACAGGTCAAGGAGGCAGGATGAGGTAGTAGGTAGGAAATGGAGGTGCGGCTTGAAGTGCTCCCGAGATGCTGCTTGGCCTACTGTGTTCATCCAGCTTCACACTTTGTTATCTTGGATTCTCCAGCATCTGCAGTTCCCGTTATTACTTCATGAACTACAATGTGTTTGAGGTAACAGAGGTTTGGTAGTAACATTTTTGTATTGCTTCATTTTGTAAATAAATATTAGACTAGATAAAAAATTGCCTCCTGAAATATTGAACTGGCATTTTACAATTTAACACTAATCGCAATTCAGAAGAGTTCGGATAAAGAGTTGGAAAACAGTAATGGCCCCATTTTTGCACTCAAGCAGTTGCCACTGACCTCAAGGAAAGCTGGCTGCAAAAGTTTAGTGATCCTTCCAGTTTGATGCTCTCCTTTCTGATAACAATTGAAATCTTGAGTCAAGAGGAAAGGGATAAAATAACATCCAGCAGCAGTGATTTTAGCCAGCAGGTAAGGAATCATTCACACTGGAATATTTGCATGAAGCAAACCAGTGAGTTAAAAGCATTTTATATACTTCTAATGTAAGATTTTTGTGAAATAAATGATTATTATTGGACTAAGTCACGATTCCTAATCCTGACGATTTCGCCATTATTATCACAGTATATCTGAGCCTTTGCTAAATGCTTACTTTCTATTTGCCTACGATCATCAGGTGATTCAATTTGATGAAGGAACATATTATAAACTTGTGCTTTGTTCAGCTCTGGCATATTTTCATTGATCTGTTAAAAAAAATTACACAAGTGTTGGAAGAAAATGGAAAATTCACCTTACATGTAATTGAACAAAGTTCTACATTCATAATTTAATAAATGACTAACTTCTTGAAGATCTGTTTCTATAGTTTGTTCTCGTGGTGGTGGTGTTTTCTTAGGTCGGCTGAGGCTGAAAAGCTGCTTCATTGAAAAGTTGGCTTCAGGAGACATTGATTTTCTAACCATATGTTTATATCTTTTTAAATATTCAATTTCAGATTCTTCATCAACACGATCTGTCGATTTGCGTGAAGCCTTGATTTCTCTAGATATCCAACGCTTTATAGCTGATAAATTCAAACTTTGAAAAAAATCATCAGAAAAATACAGTTGAAAACAAACCAAAGTCTAATACCTAAATCATTATTTCTATTATATCAAACTTCTTCTCCTCTCTGTAATTTTCTCATTACTCTGAACTGAGCATTTCTGTGCAATATTTTCAAAATAGCAATACAGAGGTTGACATTTAAATTTCATCATTATAAATTTTGAAATCAGATTCAACATTCAGTAATATAGTAACTAGCAAAGTAATCCTAGTAGCTAGATTGGCAGAAAATCATGTGCTGGTTCATTAAATCTATTATCTAATGACTAGTGCAGCTGGTAACTAATCACAAGTGATTCATGTACCCAGCTGATTGACAACTTAACATTCTAAGAAGTGATTCTGCAAGTTACTGAATTGTACAGATTAGGCTGAAGGAGGACAAAAAGGATTAACAGATACAATTAAACAATAAATGCAATCATCTCTGAAGAGAAAAGGAAAAGTTTTCATGCTCACTAAAGTACATTATGCAGTTTGTGAATTAGTCATTTTTCTCCTTACCTGCACTTCTTCAATCTTCCATATTTGTTTGTGCCTATCCTCTATAGTCCATCAACTATGAATGTATTTAAGCTACCACACATCATAAAAAATTATAACTCAAGCAACTTGATTAAGTGGTGCAAACAGTCAGACAGTTACAATACAGGTGCCATTCAAATATGATTCAACAGAATTGGAACGGGAGGAGGGGAAAGGAAAGAAAATGCACAACATGTGTATTTGAGGTACTCACCTTCAGAAACATTAGCACCTCAACAGTATCACAATGAAATAACACAAACCCATGCACACATTTACCTGACAGGTTATTTCATCACTTGCGAAAGATAAAAATATAAATGTTAACATGTTTTCTATTAATATTAAGCAGATAACTAAGATTAGCTTCAAACAAGCTCTTAGCTAAGATAATTTATTCAAATACATATGCTAGTCACCAAAGACCAAGGGTGACATCAAAGCATTTACAGGCTGGCATTGAGAAGAGTCACTGGGTTCATTCTTATTGGCAATAAATTAAGTTACAAAGAGAAACTGGAGAAACTTGGGTTTCTCCTTGAAAGAGAAGGAACCAACTGAGGTATGATTTTAAAGAAGCGTTGAATGTAATTAAAGGAATGTGAAAAGCAAATTTAAAATAATTAAATTTAAGTTATGAATAGGGCAAAAGAGGACAATAGTTCAGATGAGTAAATTGTAAATTTAGCATTGTTATCAAGGTCTTCATAAAAAATAATCAACATTTAGTATTGAGTTTTGAAATGGGTCATCAAGCTAATAATCTTGAAATCATTTACAAAATAAAAATCAACATAGGACAATGAATGGAATGAATAGATGAATTACGAAGAGCCAAATGAGCTCTTTCACCGCTAATCTGTAACAATGCATTAACTCAATTATTTGTTTTTTGATTTGTAAGAACTGAATATAAATAACTGCCGGTCATCTTATACTTTTTAACCATATTTATGAAACTTGCAAAACATTTTGTCATATCTCATTATAAATTAACTAGTTGTGCAAACTTTTGTTGCATCTCAAACTATTTTCTATAGTCCAATTTTATGTAACAAGATTATATAACAAAGCGGAAAAGAATACAAACAGGTGCATTAGAACAGTAAGGCCATGCTTATTTAAGCTGAAAAACTTACTATTTTGTGCAGTCAACAGTAAGCTGAGCCTTTAGTCTACTAAGATTAGCTTCATCAGTGAATATGGAGCGCTGTCTTACTACATCCACCATTCGAAGATAGTGAAGGAATAACTGTTCACAGACTGTGATGATGTGTGTAGTAATTCGTCGGCTGAGTTCTTTGTTTTCCAGGTTTGTCAAAGTAATGTCATCAGAATGGTGCAAAACCTCCTCCCAAAGCATCTTTACATCTGCTAAAATCATTCCTCCCTAACAATAACAATTCCAACTTCAAATTAATCTGGTCAGAAGCACAGTACACTTTTAAAATAATATTGCATAATTAGTTCAGCAGAGGTACTGCAAACTTTTAATTAACTAGCACCTGTGGGATCAGGAATGTACTGATTGATCAAATACTCAGATTGATCAACAGGTCCAAATAATCAACGTAAACACACACATTAATACAGGCAGCATATTCATCACTGTTATACTTTATTCACAGCGTAAATCACTTAAATAATAATGCAACTTAGCCTTAAATATAACTTACCAGCCTTACAGAGCCTTCTCAAGCACCATCAACTGACTACCTGGACATCATGATAATATAGTAAACTTCTGGTATTTCAGAAAAACTTCTGGTATTTGAGGTACATAATTTTTGCCAGTTTATCACGAGTGCTAGTTCATAAAATGCCAGCTATAACAAAGTTTGCTGCACTTGCTTTTTCTATATTAGAATTCATTATTTTACCAAAATAATAAACTGGTAAATCTAATCTCTAATGTGATTTGGTGAGAAACAAACCAAAGTTCCAACAAATGATCATTGTTTTGTAATATGTTTGCAAGTTTGAGCATTGCAAAATAGTAGACTTCATAGTAGATTTCAAACTTCAGACTTCATAATAGTAGACAAAGTATGATTTCACAGTTGCACAATGGCATAGAGAATAGCTAGGGTTCCCTCACTCAATCAGTCCTGAAGAAGTTCTGAAGAAGTTATACTGGACTTGAAACATTAACTCAATTTTGCTCTCCACAAATAATGCAAGAATGAGTTCATCCAGTACTATTTGTTTTTATTCCTAATCATCATTCATGAGTATCATGAGGAATCAGTTCTGAAGAATGATAACATCAAGTTCAGCTGCATCAATTCTCAAACCCCAACAGGCTACTAACATCACCCAAATCAGACAATAGAATGAATCCAACATGTAATGTCAAACATTAAAAAGCATGAATAAAATGCAAACGACTGTCAAGCCTGGACATCTGAATCAGAAAGCATAAAATCATCACACGCAAAGAGATTAGGGAGTTCATATCAGATTCACATCTTTAACAAGATTGTGACGGAAGATATTAGTCCAAAACATTGACTGGTGTTTCTCACTCCATACATTAATTATCCATTTCAAAAAAAAAGAAGCACCTACCAGCGCTTGTTGTGTTGCTAAAGAAACTGATGAAACTTCTGATTTTGCAGCAATCCTTCTTTGAATTAATTGACAGAGTTCAGTAAGAGTGGCTGGGGCTGACCGAACATTTTGATCAATAGGAGTTACTGGACGCTTTAGCTGAAACACTTCAAGGGCATAATCAAAAATGGATACAACCAATAACAAACCACACAAGCTAAGTCCTACAAAAATGCTCTGTCTTTGTGATATCCTTTAAATACTGCATGTCGATTTGAGTACTGAATTGATATTGGTACCTTTCAATGATTGTTCTAAGGTGTTAACATGTTACACTGCTCCGTTTGCATGTTCTTTGCTCAAGCAAAGAAGCCTATGCATTCTGACACAGATCATGGCTTAGCACATGAGAATTTAAGTTAAGTTTAAAAACTTTAATGGAGTACCTAACTCACACTGGTTACATATGGTAATCTAAAACCACCTGTTAAATCAATTACCTTGAACAAACAATTTATACATCGATATGATTCAAACTTTATTCATGATATACTTTGCCTATAATTTTTAGAATTCTTATTTATGTTTATATACCTCTTAACAGATTGATAACATTGGGTTGGGTACATTGCTGGAGATTTCATTACAGGACATCTTGCCTCAAAGCATTCTTCCCCAATTGTCTTGATACTGTTGACCTAATATGGCCTTCTCCGTGGTAACCTGGTTTTCTATGTCAATTGAAATGTGAATATACACCTCATTACTGACTGGTAACTCCAAAAACACTCCAGGATGAAAAATAATTCCTCTTTATTCACTGGATGCAAGTGCTGCTCGCTCAGTTAGCATTTACTACTCAATCCTAATTAATTAATTAGGTTCAATTAAGAGTCAAGTTGGTTGAGGCTCAATGAGCCAAATGATCCCTTTCTGCACCATAGGGTTTCTATTATTCTAACTGCTTACCAAATGCTTGAGCCTAATTACTTTTAATGATTGTGATTCATGTCATCACAGAAATCCAGGGTCTGTACTTTCTGTCAAGCATAGTGTTGTCGGTGTGGAGTCTCATGTTGGTCAGAGAAGGTAAGGATGGCAGATTTCCTTTCCCAAAGGACATTAGTGAACCAGGTGGGTTTTTATGACAATGGCTACATGTTTACCATTGGGCCCATTTTTCACAGTAGATTTTATTGAATTTCAAATTTCACTATCTTCCATGGTGGGATTTGATTCTTTGTCTCCAGAACATCAATATGGGGATGCGGTTTGCAATCCATTGATATTATCACTACACTATTCATCTCCTTCTGCCAATCTTTCCATTTTTCATTGCTACACACTTCATCGTGAAAAAATTCTCCATTTATAAACTCATTCAAAGTTCTTAAATCTTAAATCTTTTATTTTAGAACATTCCTTGCATTACCCCTAAAGTGTTAACGTGTGAACACAAAATCCCCAATAAGACCATGGTAACCAGGCAGCTTAGAAAGAACATCAGTGACAAGACTTCATAAGTGTTTCATTGCTTTGGGACATCCTGACATCATGAGAAAGATATTTACCAATACAAATTTTTTTTTGTTCCTACCCTTACCCAGATTTCCACAATGCCTTACAGAAATAAAAAGGAATGAAGATAATTGCTGCCATACTACCAAAATATAGTTCCATCACAAAGGCAAAAGGAAACAGTTGCAGAAACAGATACTGATTAAGCCTTAATATCATGTAGGGGTACCTGGAGGGTTTTCTTCAGTAGGAGCTGCTGGGAAGAGACTTAGAGGTTCCAGCAAGTCTTTATATCGTTGGTGTAGTTCCTTAGCTGCAGCTGTGCTTCGCACCATAGTGCTTGAACCATTTTTATTTGATAGCTTCTTGCTTTTATTTTCCATAACAGTTACATCAAGATATTTGGTCATCATTGTAGGAAATCACTGTCAAGAGAACATAACCAGAATGTATTTCACATAAATTTCGTAAGCTAGCAACTTTTAAAAAAAGTAAAATATTCTGCCTCACATTCACACAATCCACAGGTATTTCAGTAATACTCAACTCTGTTTTTCACCACCCTCAACTGGAATTGCAATCTCTGACTATTGTTGAACTATGCCACGCCTGAATTCTATCAAAGGACACAGTTCATCGTGGCAAAACTGAAGCAATGACAAGAACTGTTTCAGGACTTGAACACACATCTAGGTTGATACTAAATGAAGGGTGCAATTTCTTAAGTGTTATTGTCCAAGAGAAACTTTAAGCTGACAGCCAGTTCATATGGATATAAAAGATTCTATAAAATTACTGAAGAAATGTATGGGATAGCCACGATAGATCTGGCCAATGTCTATTTTTCCACACCTACATCAAAACAGACTAACTGGTCATGGCTCCTTGTCATTTGTTGGACCCAGTGTATTAACTTCAAAATTTCTCTCTTTGTAAACCTCACCATGGCTTTGCCCACTTTAGTTCTGCAACTTCTTCCAAAGCATGCCCTGCAATTTTTAAACTCCAGTTTCCTTCTTTGCAGAACATGTGGCTACAGCTCTGGTACTAGATTCTTAACCTATTTTAACCACATTTCCTAAACAATGAAACATGCTTCTCAACAGTTTCAGTATTATTACCATTCACTCCTCTACTCAAAAACTACTACATTGACCATATCTTAAATTAACACCACATTTTATACTGCTGCTCTCTATTCCCAATACTGCAGAGTGCCTTGAGATGTTTACTACTAAATGCAAGTTGCTAGTGTCGGAAGTGAGAAAAGTTTAGAAATTATTTGTCCCTTCCAACCTTGTTTTTTTCCAATTACATATCATATCAATAGAGATGCATTCCTTAGAAATTCCACCAATGCCTCTTCTTTTGCAATGCCAATCTAACTTTTTTTTATGGGCTACGGGTGCCCTGATAAGGATGGAATTTGTTGCTCATCCCAACTGCATTGAGAAGTGATGGAAGGCTGTTTAATTGAGTTGGCGCAGTAAATACAGTACAGGTACACCATGAGTGCTACTGGGAAGCAAATTTCAGGATTTTGATCCCAAGACTGTGAAGGAATGTCAGTATGGTTCTGACTCACTAATGTGCTGCTTGGAGAGAAATTCACTGAAGGCATTGCATATGTTGTCCTTGTCCTTCTTCATGGCAGAGATCATGGGTGGTGCTGTCAAAAGAACCCAGCTAAAGAACTTGATGAGTTGCTGCAGAGAATCTCGCATATTGTACAAACAGCTGCCATTCTGTGCAGTGGCGGAAAGGTGAATGAATTTTGATTCGAAGGATAACGCTGATCAAGTTAACTGCTTTGTCCTGAATGTTGTTAAGCTTTTTGAATGTTTCTGGTTGCGCATTCCATGCAAATGAAGAGTATTACACTTCTTAATTGAGCTTTTTGAATGGCAGACAGGCTTTGGAGAATCAGGAGGTGATTTACTCATCTCAGAACTTCTAACTTTTAGGGAATCCCTACAGTGTGGAAACAGGCCCTTCAGCCCAACAAGTCAACACTGACCCTCAGAGAATCCCAGATCCATCCACCTAATCTACACATCCCTGAACATTATGGGCAATTTAGCATGGCCAATCCACCCAGCCTGCACATCTTTGGACTTTGGGAGGAAACTGGAGCACCCGAAGGAAACCCACGCAGACATGGGGAGAACATGCAAACTCCACACAGACAGTCGCCAGAGCATGGAATCGAACCCGGGTCCCTGGTGCTAAGAGGGAGTAATGCTAACCACTGAGCCACCATGCTGTCAAACTTCTTGATCTGGTCTTCTAGCAGGTTCTAGTTCAATTCCTTGTCAATGGTAACTGCCAGGATTTTGAAAGTGGGCGATTCAGAAATGGTAACACAATTGAGCATTAAGATGCCATGGTTAGATTATCTCTTGTTAAAGACAGTTATTTCCTGGCACTTGTGCAGCACAATGTTACTTGCCACTTTTCGGCCCAAGCCTGAATGTTATCCAAGTTTTGCTGCATATTGGCACAGATGCTTCATTATCTGAGGAGTTGTGAATGGTACTAAACATTATACAACCATCACCAATCATCCCCAGCTGAAAACAGATGAGCCTTAGGAATTCCTGCAGCAATGTCCTGGACCTGATATACATGGACTCCAACACTCATAACCATCTTCCTTTCTCACAGATAGAATTCATACCAGTGGAGAGATTTCCCTCATGATTCCCATTTCTCGCATTTTGCCAGGGTTCTTTAATTACACACTCAGTCAAGTGCTGCCTTGATGTGAAGAAGAGCAACAATCCCAGCTCATGAGTTCAGCAATTTATCTATTTTTGAATCAAGGCTATAATGACACCATTGGGCGTTGTGGCAGTCAAACTGTGAATCAGTGAGCTATCCTTACGTAAATATCACTTGATAACATTGTCAACAACACATTCTATTACTTTGATGATAGAGATGAGGTTGACAGGGCAGTAATTGGCTATACGGGATTTGTTCTGCATTTGCTGTATAGGACATACTCAGGCAATTTTCCACAACTTCTGTTGGGTAAATGTCAGTGTCGCAGTTTAACAGCAAAACATGCACAGACGTTTCTTATGACAACTAGTGGTCCAATATCGCTTCCAAAATCAATTAGTGAAAATGTAAATGAAAATATTATGAATGCTATTCAATAAACATCCTGTGCATGAGACTGTTAGTTGCTACAGTATTCTTACCATTTCAAAATCACTATTAATTTTGTGAAGCACAAAATGTGTGCGGTATGTTTTAGGAAGTGCAAAGTTTAATCTGGTAATATCTTAATAAATGCTACGTTCAAGGATCGTAAAATGCATGTGAACCAATTTATAGTTAATACACTGACTATATAAGTAAATATAAGCAGTACACTAATGTATATCAATCAATGTGCATACTTTAGTACAGAAACAGTAAATACAGAGCTGATTATAGATAATATGGTCGAAATGTTTATTCCCAGTGATCAAATTAAACATGATCATTGCAATCACGCCAGAAACTTCCAACTGTCTTTGTCGCGCATTTTGGATATCATCATAAACTAACTTTGGGAAGCCTCCTGCTCCTCATTCATCTTCGCAGCTACACACAGCCGAGAATTAAGGTAGGAAAGGACCCCGCCCCCTCACCTGAGTGTCTATGAAGCACACAGGGTCTCAATCCATGCTGTAAAGATAATGCTGGCCCATTCCTCTTCTCCCTTTGCACTTAAGGCAGGAACCCTTCACTCAGCTTTCTCCAACAGTCTGCCTCCGCCGCCCCATTCTCCGCCATTGCGGCGGAGGTATCCCAACCAGTGCGAACCGCCCGGTTGCCGGGTGACGGCCGTATACAGTGCGCGAGGCTGCCAATCATTCACATCAAAGGAGGGCCGCAGGTGAGAACAGGTAACACATGGAGACATATCTCTTTTCCCACTTATAACTCACTGCTCTGCATTGACCCTTGTGGAAGTCGATTTTTAATGTGGTACAATACAGAGGGACTCATGCGCGTGCGCGCACAACTGCCTTGGCCAGAAGAGGAGTTGGGGCTTTGTTTCTTGAGGTAGACCTCATCTCCACTGGAGGTGCATATTACCCACAATGATCCATGTGATCGAGTTGGATCCCTCCTTCCTCTCTAGCATTGAGCTGGCTCTCTTCGAGGAAGGTCGGTGTCTCAGGTGGATAGCTAACTCCCTGGGTCTCTGGGTACCCCATTGTACATTCACAATACCCTGTACACCAGCAACCTTTCTTAAGTACCTCAATATGCTTAACGCTACTATATGCAAAAACACGAAATTGTGAATTAGCCACTATTTAGATACACTGGTTAGCAGCACAATAGTTGCACAATCCTTCGGATTCATTAATTTCTTGGCTCCAACTGTAGGAGTTTAGGGTCCATTTATTTAACCGTAAGGGCAGTGAGGTAGATCAAAGTAAATAGGCTGAACAACATAGCTGGTTGTGATGGGAAATGTATTCACAGATGTATCTGCATGTTTGAGTCTCAGACCCTGAAGCTGTTCCGTTAATTAGTCACTTGGATTCCCCATATACCCTTTTGAATTTCCTCAGTCTGTTGAATAACAGAAGAAAATCTTTACGTGCATTTGCCGATCATGTACAGACCTGCTGTAATTTTTTCTGGTAGGATTTCAATGCCAATGGTGTACTTCTCCCAATAATCACCAAAAGTTTGTCTGAGACAAAGATCACACCCCTCCTCCGGATGCCTGTGAGCTTGACTGGGATGTGTGGCCTCATACAAAAGGTGGTGTTGTGAAATGTTTCCTGTGAAGGTCCCATACTAGAAGTGTTTTAAGGAAGCTGTGAAGCAGTATTCTTCTTTCCCCCTATGCATTACCTGGTGATGTCTGCGTTCAGGCTCTGAATCTCTTTGTATAATTTAAATTGATATTCATCCAAAAATCGCACATGGCATTTATTGCCATTTTGATGGCTGCGACTTTGTGTGCAGCCTGTATATTTTCTAATAGAATTTCTATAGTTTGCTTATGGCAGAGGTCTTTAACCTTGCACCCAGTCCTGTTAAGGTACTGACACCTCTCGTGGATGTCTGGTCATTAGAATATAAAGGGTGAATCCAAGTGAACTGGAGAATGAATTCCTTATAAGTGTGAGAGCAAAGGGTAAAACTATGTTGCAAGTTGAGTTGTTTCATCCTCTCTGTAATCCTGCTGGATTGAGGAGTACAAGCGATGTGGAACTTAGGGCTGATGCCAAATATATTCTTTGCCGCCAGTTCTTCTGGGCTGAAAAGTAGGTTCCTTGCACCAAATCTACATAGCGGTATCTAGTGAAAAGGTGATGAATTAATATGCCCACTGTCACTTTAGCCATGTTTGTTCAAGTAGGGAATACCTTGACACATTGGCTAAAAATACCACCCGATGACCAGGATATACTTATATTTCCTTTTAAAGGGTGGAGGTGGGTCGACGCAATCTATTCGAAGACCAGTCCACTGTCCAGTTACTGGCCCAATATTCCTTAACTCTCCTTCATTGACATAGTTGTCTCATTTGTTCCTGGCACAGATCTTACAATTCTGAACATAATGTTTCATGTTTTTTCCCATATCCGGCTACCTACACGATCCCTTCATTCTGTCAGTCATGGAGTCTATCCGTTAATGACCCTGAAATTTATGGCATTGATAAGTCGCCTGATTTTGGCTCTGGACCGGTACCATGGACCATCCAGCTTTGAGAAAGGGTTCATCATTGGTATTTAACTTGTCCTCCCACTTGCTGTACAAGATGGGGATCGTTACCTCCTGTACAAGCTTTAACTCAGCATTGTTGCCGTAAGCCTGTACTAGATCTTAGAACTTGATTCATCTCACAGCAGCAGCAATTATTTGTTCTAGAATGGGGGGGGGGGGCGTTGCCTTGGTTCTCCTTCAGAGCACCCTGCTTAGCTAATTCATCTGTGCCTATGTTCCCAGTTGGGGAAGTTCAGTGGTAGGCACTTTAACACACTTTAACAATGGCATATTTGTGGTCTTGGGCAATTTGGAGAATAAATTTTATGGCGGGTGCACATGGTAATGGTTTCACACCTGCTGAGACGAATCCTGTAGCTTCAAACAATGGCAGGAAGTCAGTCAAACCATTGCAGACCTACCTGCTGAGTAGAATGTATGTCTGCTGTTGGGGGAAAGTTTCCAGGGTGGTTGACCACGTGGGTTATAGCTGTGATCTCAGCAACTTGATAATTTTGTTGCAGAGCTTCAGTACTAACTTTGTTAGGAGTTTGCCTCTATGGTTCTCCATATATTTGCCACAACCTGTCTTTCAGCCTCCATCCTTCAGTGCAGAGGATCAGCCGTCGCATATTCTTATCAGTGGTAGGGTAGGTGGGGGGGAATGTCTCTCTTCTACTCCCCAGATTCACTTGTGTTTTCCCTCATTTTGCTTCAGAGAAAATGGTCCTGTGGTCCTATTACATGACAGCTAAAATTGTTGGCTAGGAAGGTGGGCACTTTGGTACCTTTGGCCACAATGTTGTGACCCTGTAACATTAGGGCCCAGAGAACTATTTAGTTTTGGCTGAATATACTGTCTTTCATCTGGCCATCCAGAAAAAGTTAAATGGGGTGGCTCCATCAGAATGGTTAGGAACTTCAGACCGATAATATAGTCAAAACTTTGTACTGCCCAGAACCCAGCTAGCAAGTGCATCTGTCTTGTGGAGAAGCCCTGATCTATTGGTGAAAGAGTCCAACAGGCATGATTACCAGTTTGAGTTTATTGTGTTGTTCTTGGAGAAGTACAGCTGCCAGTGTGGCATCCATAGCTGCAACTTCCAAAGCAAGAGGAAGTTCTCAGTCAAATACCTGCAGGCCTGTCCAAGGGCCTGTTTTAGTTCATAGCAGCATCCATGTGCTCCTCAGTTCATTCCCATGGAGCATTCCTTTTAAGCAGGCCAGAGAATGAGGCAGCTTTAGTGTTGAAATCGTCAATATGGTGCTGACAATATCCCACTAAGCCCAGAAAGGAACGAAATGAGCTCACTTTCCTGGGGAGGGGCAAACAGATGATCGCCTTGATGCACTTCCCTTCAATCACTGTTACCAAGTATGAGACCTGGGAATTCATGAGTTGTGCCTTCTTGAGGTTAACTTTTAGTGCTGGATGTGAGGAGGGTTAACAGTTCCTTTAACAGTGTCAAATGTTCAGTCTTTGTTTCTTGTTTGCAGGAGGAGATTGTCCATGTACTGAACCAAAGAGTGATTGTCTTTTTCACAGTCATGGGGGAGGACATTAGTGATAATAACATCTAATTTGGTATTTTGGTTGAGGAGAAAATATGATTGGAGGAATTCAAACATGGACTTCCAGACAAAATGAAATGCATTAAATGAAATGAGGTTATGAAGCTTCATCAGATTGTGTGTGGGCTTTAGTATCAGCAGATAATTAAAGTGCAGCAGCAATATCTAACTCATTTAGCTTTGCCCTATAAGCATTAGGATTAAATAAATGTTATGGAGTAATACAGCACAGAAACAGACCCTTTGATCCAACTCATCCATGCTGACTAGATATTCTAAACTGATCTAGGCCCATTTGCCAGCATTTGTACCATATCCCTCGAGACCCTTCTTATTCATACAATATTTAAAAGGCATGTGAATGGGTGTAATTGTAGCTACCTTCACCACTCCCTCTGGCAGCTCATTCCATACATGCACCACCCTCTGTGTGAAAAAGTTGCCCCTCAAGGCTCTTTCAAACCTTTCCCCTCTCACCCTAAATCTATGCCCTCTCATTTTGGACTCCTCTATCCTCGGCAAAAGAGCTTGGCTATGCACCCTATTCATGCCTCTCGCGATTTTTAAAATCTCCATAAGGTCACCCCTCAGCCTCTGACATTTCAGGGAAAAGCCTCTAGCTATTCTACACTTCACTCATGGTAGTTCAGTGCTTAGCACTGCTGGCTCACAATGCGAGGGACCTGAGTTTGATTGCACCCTCAAGCAACCATCAGTGTGGAGTTTGCACATTTCTCCCCATGTGCACTGGTTTTCTCCCACAGTCCAAAGATGTGCAGATTAGGTGGATTGGTCATTCTAAATTGCCAGTACCTCCCGGGGTATGCAGGCTAGGTGGATTAGTCATGGGAAATGCAGGGTTACAGGGATGGAGTGTGTCTGGGTGGGAACCTCTCCAGAGCATTAGTGTGGACTGAATGGCCTGAGTGACCTGTTTCCACACTGTAGGGATTCTTTGATTCTATTCGGCCTCTCCTTATAGCTCAAACCCTCCAGTCCTGGCAACATCCTTATAAATCTCTGAACCCATTCAAGTTTAACAACGTCTTTCCTACAGCAAAGAGACCAGAATTGAATACAGTATGCTGAAAGTGGCCTTACCTTAGTAGGGGAGGCAATGGCCTAATGGTATTATCACTGAACTATTAATCCAGGGACCCAGATAACATTCTGGGGTAGTAGGAACTGCAGATGCTGGAGAATCTGAGATAACAAGGTATAGAGGTGGATGAACACTGCAGGCCAAGCAGCGTCAGAGGAGCAGGAAAGCTGACCCTGGGTCTAGGCCCAAAATGTTCCTCTGATGCTGCTTGGCCTGCTGTGTTCATCCAGCTGTACACCTTATCTAACATTCTGGGGACCCAGGTTCAAATCCCACCACTACAGATGGTGGAATTTGAATTCAATAAAATATCTGGAGTTAAGAATCTAATGATGACCATAAATCCATTGCTGATTGTTGGAAAAACCCACGTGGTTCACTAATGCCCTTTACGGAAGGAAACTGCCATCCTTACCTGGTCTGGCCTACATGTGACTCCAGACCCACTGCAATGTGGTTGACTCTCAACTGCCCTTAGGGCAACTAGGGATGGACAATAAATGCTGCCTAGCCAGTGACCTCCTTATCCTGTTAATGAATAAAGGAAATAAAAGCCAATGCCTTGTACAGCCGCAACATGACACGGCAGTTCCTATACCCAATGCACTAACCACTGAATGCAAGTGTGGTAAACACCTCCTTCACCACCCTGTCTTCTTATGACTCCACTTTCTAAGGAACTATGCACCTACACCCCTACATCTCTTTGTTCAGCAACACTCCCCAGGGCACTACCATTAAGTATACAAGTCCTGCCTTAACTTGCCTTATCAAAATGCAACACCTCACATTTATCTAAATTAAACTCCATCTGCCACTCTTCGGCCCATTGTCCCATTTGTACTCTGAGATAACCTTCACCGTCCACTACACGACCAATTTTGGTGTTATCTTCAAACTTACTAACCATACCTCCTATATTCACTTCCAAATCATTTATATAAATGACAAAACAAAAAAAAAATCAGTGGATCCAGCACCAATCCTTGCAGTACACTGATGGTAACAAACATCCAGTCTGGAAAACACCCTCCACCACTACCCTCTGTATCCTACCTTCAAGATAATTTTGTATCCAGTTGGCTAGTTCCCCCTGGATTCCAGGTGATCTAACCTTGCTAACTAATCTACCATGTGGTACACTTGAATACCTTGCTGAACTCTATATAGATAATGTAAACTACTCTGTCTTCATCAATCTTCTTTGTCACTTCTTCAAAAAACTCAGTGAGATATTATTTCCCACTCATAAAGCCATATTGACTATCCCTAATCAGTCTGTGGCTTTCCAGATGCGTGTAAATCCTATTCTTCAAAACCCGCTCCAATAAGTTGCCCATCACTGATGTCAGGCTCACCAGTCTACAGTTTCCTGGCTTTTCCTTACCATCTTTCTTAACAACATGGTATTAGCCAAGCTTCAGTCTTCCAGCACCTCACTTGTGGCTATTCATATACAAGTATCTCAGCAAGGAGCCCAGTAATCTCTTCACTAGCTTTCCACAAAGTTCTGGGATACACCTCATCAAGTCCTGAGGATTTATTCACTTTAGTGTTTTAAGACATCCAGCACCTCCAGTTCTGTAATTTGTTTTCTTTATTCTTTCCCCAAGTTCTCTGGCTTCCATGTCTTTCTCCACAGTAAATATGGACATAAAATACTTGTTTAGTAACTCACCTATTGTCTGTGGTTGACAGCTTTGTTGATCCTCAAAGGATCTACTCTCTCCCAAGTTACTTTTCTGTCCTTAAATGTATACATAGAATCTCTTTGGATTTTCCTTAATTCAATTTGCCAAAGCTATCTCACATGCTCTTTTTCGCTCTGACTTCCTTCTTAATTATAGTCCTACTGCCCTGATACACCTCTAGGGATTTACTTGATCCCAGCTGTCTATACCTGACATATGCCTCCTTTTTTTTAATCCAGAACCTCAATTTCTCTAGTCATCCAGCATTCTCTACACCTACCGTCCTTGCCCTTCACACTAACAGGTACATACTGTTTCTGAGCTCTTGTAAGCTCGTGTTTGAAGACCTCCCACTTCCGAACCATTCCTTTACCTGCAAATAGCCTTTCCCAATCAACTTTTGAAATTTCCTGCCTAATTCCTTCAAAATTGGCCTTACCCCAATTTAGAACTTGAGCTTTTAGATCAGATTTATCTCTTTCCATAAATAATTTCAAACTAATAGAATTATGATCACTTGCCCCAAAGTACTCCCCACTGACACCCGAGTCACTTGCCCTGCTTTATTTCCTAATGGAAGGTCAAGGTTTGCTCCTTCTCTAGTAGTACATCTACATAGTACATAAGAAAATTTTCTTGTAGACACTAAAATTTCTCTCCATCCATGTCCTTAACTCTATGGCAGTCCCAGTCTATCTTTGGAAAGTTAAATTCCCTTCCATTTTAACCCAATTATTCTTACAAGTATTTGAGATCTCTAAATATTTGCTTCTCAATTTCCCACTGACAGTTGGGGAGGGATCTATAAGCCCATTAAGGTCATCATCCCTTTCTTAATTCTCAGTTCCACCTATATTACTTTACTGGACATTTTCCCAGGAATATTTCTTCTTAAATACAGTATAATGTTATCCTTAACCAAAGGTGCCATTCCCCCTTTCTATAGCTTCTATACCATGGAATGTTAAGCTATCAATCCTGTCCATCCCTGGGCCACATCTCTGTAAAAGCTGTGATGTCCCAGTCGCATACTCCCGATCATGCCCTGAGTTGGTCTGCCTTATCTGTCAAGCCTCTTGCATCAAAATAAATTCAGTTTAATGTATCTATCTTACCTTGTCCTCTGCCTTGACTATTCAATTTGCTCATCTTCTCTCCTGTACGGGCGTCAGACTTATCTCTTCTCTCACTCTTTCTTTGAGTCTCATCCCACCCCTTACTAGTTAAAGCCTCCCATGTAGCACTAGCAAATCTCCCCACCAGGATTTTGGGCCTCTTCCAATTCAGATACAACCTGTCCTTCTTATATAGGTTGCTTCTACCCCAGAAGAGATCCTGATGATCCAAAATTGTGAATCAGCCACACATTCATCTGCCCTATCCTCTGACTCCTATTCTCACTATCACAAGGCATTGGGAGTAATCCAGAAATTACTATTTCAGAAGACCTACTTTTTTTAACCTTCTGTCTAATTTCCTGTATTGTCTCTGCACAGCCTCTTCCCTTCCTCTTCCTAAGTTGTTGTCACCAACGTGTACAACGACCTTCTTCTGGTCACTGTCGCCTTTCAGGATATTCTGCACCTGCTCCAAGATATCTCTGGCCCTGGCACCAGGGGGAAACATGCCACTGTGACATCTCGCTGTCAGCCGCAGAAACATTGTGCCCTTGACTACAGAATCCCGATCACAATCCATCACTTAAAACGCCTTGTTACAGTAAAGCTAGTCACAATATTGGAAACATAACTGTCAGTGCTATATTCCATTGAGAGGCCATCACACCCTACAGTATCCAAAGCAGCACACTTGTTTGAGGGAATAGCCACGAGTGACTCCTGCACTACCTATCTTCCCTACTTTTTCCATTGGCAATCTATCTACTTGATCGTATCTGCGGTTTTTCTACCTTCTTGAAATTGCCATCCATCACACCTCCTGGCTCCTGTAAATTCCTCTTAAATGACAAAACTGGGTTTTTTAAATATAGTTAAAAAAATCACAGAAAAATCTTAAACTTTAGCAATACTATCTTAAGTAAACCAATTGTGTTTTCTATTTAGACCAAACAATTATCATGTTTCATAATATGTATGGCTAAGAACCAAATGTATTTGTTTTGCAATGGCATGAGTATGTATTTGCAATAAAGCCATTACAATACAAACCATAGTCTCATTTAAACAAAAAACTTGAATGAACATGTATTTGCTAGGGACAAACTTCACTTGTTTTTATTATGAATTTTGGCCATTCTTTTTATGCCAATATGCAACAGAATCTATCAGGAAAATGCCACCACAATCAGATTAAATGGGAATTCCTTATATAAGCAGATTAAGTGGCATCGTAATTCCAAGTTGCAGTAATTAAGTAATATTGTAGCTTTTCATTGTATTCTGCATCACGTATGATTATGCTTAACATTTCAGATTTATTTCCCCCAAGATTTCCAGTATCTGTGGTATTTTGCTTTCGGTTGATGTGTTCTTTTTTGGTATGTCTTCTAAGCCTACATCTTACTTTTTAAATCCTATTTTGAGCATAACACCTTTGTTCTTGCCCCACATTTCTACATTAAATGATTTCTGCATTGCTATCTCAACATTCCTTGCAAGGGGTCATAGCCCTATTGGTTTTTAAATGTACTTCATGTATTTTAATCATTTTTATTCTGAAAGGATTCTCTGTTGTTTATGAAGGTTAGTTGTATTAATGTTGTGTTTACAACAATTCATTTACCTTCCAAATATGTTTTGCAAACTACTTTCCCAAATACTGGAAAGAGATTTATATTTCAGTCAAGCTTCTTAGGAACTCTTGATTATTTCACATTGCTTTGGACAATAAATTACTTTTAAATTGCAGCCAATGTTGTAAGGTAGGAAAGAAACAGCAGTCAAATTGCATACAAACTCCTTCAAACAGCAATATGATAACAACCTCATAATATATTTGAGATATTTGAAGAATAACTTATTAAATCAGGTCACCAGTGATAATTCCTCTGCTCTTAACAGTGCCATGGAATCTTTTATATGCACACCAGATGACATATGGAAGCTTGATTTAATAGTTCATCCGAAAGATGGCAAGTCTGACTGCAGTACTTGGACGGTAAACTTCGATCTTTGTGCTCACGCTCTGGAGTGAGACTTGAATCTATAATCTGAGGGACTCAGAGGCGAGTATTCTACTGACTACATCACCAGCTGCTGCATAAACGTGTCCAAGGATATTCATTTGGATTCCCTACCTTTAATTTTGAGCTAATTTCAGGTTTGTAGCTTTCAGAGCTCATTTGTTCTCCTGGTGCAATTTGACCCAAAGTGAATGACCACCACTGAGTCTGCTTCTTTTTGTTATCTCTTCCAACTTTAATAAGCTTGCAATCACATGGTATTAGCTATGCACAATACATGGCCACACGTCATAAAAACTGAAAGAACTGCAGATGCTGTGATTCAGGAACAAAAACAAAGTTACTGGAAAAACTCAGCAGGTCTGGCAGTATCTATGAAGAAAATAAAATGAGAGTTAACGTTTCAGGTCCGGTGACCTTTCCTCAGAACTGTTGGACACGGCCACACTTTCCTGGGGAAGAATTGTTGGCAATCTTGCTTAATTGGAAAGTGCATCTTTGTCCAAGCTGTGATTGAGCAATTACTTGCACCTGGATGACACTTTATCCAAAGCTTTGTTTTTTTTATTTTTATTTTTATTTAATCCATAATTACTTATTACCTTTCTTTGATTTTGCAATGCCAAACAGTGCTTCTATATGATACAAAAACAGAAAAGTACTGGAGAAATTCAACAGGTCTGGCAACATCTGTGGAAAGAAAGCAGAGTTAATGTTTTGGGTCTGGTGACCCTTCTTCAGAACTCAAGGGATTCTAGTTAAAGTCTTGTAAATTTATTAACAACAGGATTTTCTGCATATCTTAACTCAGTTACTGCATTTCTTTCTCATTAGCAGACATCTGCAACAAACAAACCCACTACTCAATCTTAAACTTCCCGGATTCATTTATTTCCCGTGCTTGTTATTTCTCATCCAGTTTTTCATTTAACCTTTTCTAAGCCTAGATGTTCACTCTGGTTTTACGTTATCTGTTGTGCCTTTTAATTTGCTATTTTGATTCACTTTTTAACTTCATTGTGTTTCGGGGGGAAATTTTACTATTCCTCAAAGCTGTGTTGCACAGAAGTCAACATGTAAATAGAATGGGTCGTCAACCCATTGCCTTCCTACCAACCTTGAGCTGAGTCCAGCCCAACATCATGGTGGGCGTGGAAGTCATCATCCATCTTTCTCAACCTTAGGCCCATTTCTCCCTCTGTTGCAACAGTGACAGTGCTAGGAAAGGCAAATTGAAGGAGACCAGCCAGACTTTCATAACCTCAGGTTAAAAAAGTTCACTTTGTGGGTAACTGCTTTGGACAGGTACTCTCTCCCCATTTGGGGCACCCTCCCCCATAATGGCCTCCCTTTGCACCTCCCTCCACACTCCGACCCAGACCACCAATGCTTCCCCCTCCCTAATTGCTTTCTGACCAAAGATTACAATTTTATGCACAACTTAAATCTGTAGATCCTCTTCTCATTTGGACTGCTTGTGGTATTGGCTACTGCTGAAACAAAATTTACCTCATCTGTGAGCCAAACAGTTTGGCAAGCAGCTAGACGGTGGGAACATTTTTCCCTGAGGAATTGAGATTCCACCCTCAGTTCATTAACTCTGCAAACAATATTATCAGTACTGTGTAGCCACTCTTAAAGTCAGTAGACTCAAGACAGACTTTTCAATGGGATAGAGGTTGGGTGAAAGAAAACGGAATATGTCATCCCACCTCTTCAAAAATTCAGGTCCCACTGATTTTTCCATTGAGAGAGAATGTTCCGTAGACACAAGATCAGCTGTAGTGCAGCAATGACTTTTAGCAATTTAGGTAACTTGCAGTAGAGTCTGGTCCTTTAGATTTCAGCTTATTAGTAAAGATATTTCTTAGTATGCATTTCAAAATGTTTACCAATGAAATTTTATTAAGAGCCTGTAGTTTAGTGCTATGGGTTATCTGGTCACTAACACGTTGCAGTTTGAGACCCCTAGTCTATGCAAAAATGAAAGCTGCAGTTACTACATTACCATAGTTACAACTTCATCGGCCACAAAAGTTGTTAAAAGATATCCTAAGTTCAGAAATGATATTAACGCACATCCATATTTAAAGATGTGATGCAGAAGTCAAATTCACAAGTTGTTACATGTTCTCTGCCATGACTATATTCAAGATATGTCCAACAGCAGCTTTTGAGATTGTGAAAGTATAAAATACATTTTAGAACAGGCTTCATTTAAGATTTTATTAAATATAAAACTTCATACTTAATATACATTTTTATACACTGTTCGTCAACAATGGAGAACAAAGGTGAGACTTGAAGTACAGCAAATAGAATAACAGCACGTTCACTTTCCATCCCATTTTGGAAATTCTTTAATTGCTTTCAATCTGACAATTACCAACTTTTTTCCTCCACAAGTGTCCTTCAGATTGTTACATTTCTAGGTATCCATCCTACTAGTTTAAATTAATATAATTGTCCAGGGGTTTGCACCTACCTCAGCGTCAAATGGATGCCAGTATAGTAACTAATAAATGCTGTATGGGGTGATTGCCGGTTCTGAATTGTGGTATAATAAAGGATAATTTCAGCCATTTCTATTGTTTCTTTCATACAATGAAAGCTAGTAATGTTTCTTAAATTCTGTTCAGTTCAAGAAATAATGGCACAGATTTAGGGTTGAAGAAAAAAAATATGGTTACAAGGTATGCCCACAATAGATTCCATCTTAATCTGTTCTAATTGAATTATTTTGCTCCAGTTAAAGCATGCAATTATGCACACTCATGTTTTCTCTCTGCATGCCATCAATCTGTGGTTTAATTTCTAGGCAGTAAGGATGAAAAGCTATCTTACACCGAATAGGTAGATGCTGAATTGAGCTGTAATTTCTAAAGGAAAAGAAAAAGCTGTGAATAATTTTAGACATGAATCCTCTAACTATTACTGAAAAAACAAAGGCCACAAATAAGTGAACTTCAGGTGTTTAGTGAACATCTGGAGAGTTGGGATGGAGTGATGACTAAGACACATTTTGCTTTGGTGGGGAAATTCTGCACAAGAAAAGTCATGGATTAATAATAGCCAATGTTACTAGTTCCTCACAAAATGTACAGTACTTCAGTACCTAAAATTTGCAAGTTAGTGGCCACAAACCTACTATTGTAAAACAAAACAAGAATACAACTGTTTGATTTTAAAAACAGACTGGTCATGTCAATTAACAGTAAACTTAGCACCAGTGTGACAGCAGTCTGTAGCAGAAATAAGATTAACAAGTACAGCTCTGCAACACTGTTCCAACAAGCTTAGGTCTCATGTCAAACAAAATTTTAAAAAGCATGCACAGATTAAATCTCTTCTAATGAAGAAAATTTATCATCTACACCAAGTGTGAGTAGTGAACCATCTGTTGTAAATTGGCATCACCAACCTTGTTCCAAACAAGTGGAACTACAAAACTACATTCACAAAATAAAAGTTTATACAGTAAAACCAGACTAAACATACAGATATAATGCATATAAAAAAACAACAATTAGTTCTACATTTTGAAACAATTTTATGTTGAAGCTATCTTCACGTTTCTACTGATTGTAAAATCCATGAATTGCTCCTCAAGCACCATTAAACTGAAATACAGACAAGTGAACAGCAAAATATTAGGCTGAGGGCCAATGAATAAATAAGGTGTTGCTGCAGATATCAAGTTCCTCAGCTCCTCTAAAGTGGAAATCATTGGTTCTTTCTTCAGTCTTTGCAAGCTATATCTTATGGTTGGCAACTTGTATAAAAGTATTCATGTTTTTGTTTTAAAAATGGTTTGATTTGCACTTAATACAAAAATACTAAGCTATTGTATAATTCCCTTAAAATTTATTTCAGAAATTAGGAGAATTAAAACTGATGGCCAATTTAAAAAAAACTGAGCAGGCCACAATTATTTAGTAAAAATGCATTATAAATTTAGCTTCAAGTGATATTAAATAACTTCATATAATTGTGTGGTTTTGCATCAGCACAGTAACATTTTTTTAAACGTATGCAATTATCCAAATAGATTTGAGTGACGAGCAGACTATTCTACACAGTCAACATACAAAGATGCAATACAAAAAAAAACGCTACAAACCAGAACCATGTGTGCTCCCTTTTATTAACCTTGTACACTCAAGGAGAATGTGATGCTGTGGTACCTGCCGATGCTAGGTTATTGAATAGAAGTTTTCGCAGAATGCCAGAGTAAAATGGCCCATACACCTGTACATTGTATTTAATAATACAGACGTATTGGGATCCAATCTCCTCAAGTTCAGCTTGAATAGGTGCAAGACCTCCTGGAACAACTGAAACAGTCTTCTGCAGATTTGGTATGCTGAGCAAATTTCCTACGTACTGTTCAATCCGGTTATCTGAAAATTGAAACAACCAAATTAAATATGATAGAAACACATAGTTGGACCATATTGAAAGACACCGTTTGGATCACAAATTTGCACTGTCTGAGTATAAGCTCAGTTGGACTGCTGTGTAAAGCAGAACAATGCCAGTTGCACAGGTTCAATGGCTATTTATCTAAGGTTATCACGAAAGCCCTACATTCTCAACCTCATTCCTTGCCTGAAGTATGATGATGCTCATGAAGTTCATTGAAACTGGCAAATTTCAGTTTTGCCACTGACTATGAATGATTTGAAATCAATCCCATTGTGAAAAATGCAAACTTATGTGGTTTTAGACTGGATATAATTACGCTTGCTTGTGCATTTGTCGAGTGACTATTTCTCCCTCATCTATTCAAAGTATGCATTAATATTACAGGTCAGTAACCCAAAAAAGGAAGTTCTATGGCACAAAACCCAAAAATAAAACTAACATTTTGCTCCTTTCCCTTCCTACAACATGACGTGCACCACTCTTGCTATCACCCAACCCAGGCATGTTCATTAAAAAATGTACTGTGTTCTATTTACTTGATCGCACGAGATCAAAAATCTAGTGTATCTCCATTCTCCTTCAATTTTTGATGGGTATGACCTGCTGCTCTAGTTATTTTTCTAAACCATGGATGGAATTTTCCAACTTTAATCTTTATCCCTACTCTGTTAAGTTTTGATTAGTGTAAACTTACATTGTATAGCAAGATTTTGATTCATAAGTAATACCACAGTTGATCCCTTTTCGCAGTGTAAAAGTGTGGCTTTTTTAAAATCCCTTTTATGCAAGTGTGCTGGCTGGGCCAGTATTTATTGCCTGTCCCTCACTGCCCACGCAAGGGCGGTAATGAGCTGCCTTCTTGAACCACTGTAATCCACATGCTGTGGGTCGCCCCACAATGCCATTGGGGAGGAATTCCAGGATTTTGACCCAAGCTCAATGAAGGAACAGCAATATATTTCTGAACCAGGATGATGAATGGCTTGGAGGGGAACTTGCAGGTGGTTCCCATGCATCTGCTGCCCTTGTCCTTCTAGATGCAAGTTGCTGTGGATTTGGAAGATGCTGTCTGAGGATTTTTCATGATTTGCTGCAGTGCATCTAATAGAAAGTATACATTGCTGCTATTTAGGTGTCGGTGGTGGAGGGAGTGGGTGTTTGTCGGTGTGGTGCCAATCAAATGGGATGCTTTGTCCTAGATACTGTCAAGCTTCTAATGTTGTTGGATCTGGACCCATCCAGGCAAGTGGGAAGCATTCTATCACACTCCTGATTTGTGCCTTGTAGATGGTGAACAAGCTTTGAGGAGTCAGGAGGGGAGTTACTCACTATAGTATTCAGAGACACTGAACCGCTCTTATAGCCAGTGTTTATATGACAAGTCTAATTGAGTTTCTGATCAATGGCAACCCCAAAAATGTTGATAGTGAGGGATTCATTGACGGTAACACCACTGAATGTTAACAGGCAGTGGTTAGATCATCTCTTATTGGATATGAACATTGCTCGGCATTCATGTGGCATAAATGTTATTTGCCACTTGTCAGCCCAAGCCTGGATATTGTCCAGATTTTGTTGTGTTTGAACGTGGACTACTTGAGTATCTAACGTGTTACGAGTGGTGTTGAACATTATGTAATCATCAGCAAACACGAAATGTACACACTTTAAGCATGTGCATGGAGGTTTACTCTCTGTATGCAAGCAAGTATATATTTTGTTTATGTCTACAGGGCATGTCACAAATGTGACTCAATTAGAAATTTTGTAAAATCCTAGCTGAAACTTTGTACTGCTTCAATCATTTACATCATCCCTACTTACCACAGGCAAACTACATATTTTTTAAAAATTCATAGGAAAATTGTGCAATCTATTTCCTGATTATTTTGACTATTCAAAGCAGGTAGTCATTCAAGTCATTGTAGTGAAGTGATAAAGTTGAGAAATTTGGTGGAAATCTCTACCAATCAATCATTCATTCATAGAATGAATTTTCCATTCCTAATTCCTTTGCAGAAGGAGATGATGAGGTGCCTTTATCTACCACAGTCTTGGGCTGTAGGGACACCCACAGTGCTGTTGGGAAGGGAGTTCCAGGACTTTGACCCCACCAATAATGAAGGAATGGCAATTTAGTTCAAAGGCAGGTTACTAGTGCCATTGCTCCCATGTACCTGCTGCCCTTAGCTGAAGAGAAGTCATACTCGACGTTAACTTTGCTTCTCTCTCCACAGATGATGCCAGACTTGCTGAGTTTCTCCAGTATTTTGTCAGTAATTATACTGACTTCCTATTCATGGCATTTCACTTCTGCCATGTCATCCTAGCCTACCGTCCCAACTGGGCACAGAGAGCTTCCTCTTAGCACTTCTTGTGGTCTCCTTCCTGCAAACTGAGATAGTGGGGGGTAGGAATGAATTGACCTATTCTGCCTCTTTCAACACACTGTAAAACAAAAAGCCTGTCATTATAACTTGGAATGCAATACCTTAAAAGAGTTGGTAATAGCTTTCAAATGGAATTCAATAAATGCATGATGGGGAAATTTTGCAGGTTTGTGGAAAACAGCAGGGAACTGGGACTAGTTAGCTAATTCTTTTAAAGAGTCATCAAAGATATGGGCTAAAGGGCTGCCTTCTCTGCCGTAATAGTCTACGATATTAAGAGAGTCTATTTCTTGACTGCTACTGTGGAAAATCACCATAAGGGGAATGAGCCAGGATCAAGATCTGAATGCAAACCACCAAAGCCGACAGTTACTATAAAACAATGGGTTAAGTTTATTAAACTTCTCTCAAAATTGAACATTCCTAATTGCAAAAAAATGTGTTATAATTTTCTCTTTGATACTTCCAATAAATTCTAGGGCACAGTTAAACTGGGAATTCAAATGTTTAGAAAGATTTTCATATAAACACCCAGGTAACAGAAGATGGAACGTATTAGCAAAATTAATTTTTGTACTCACTGATCAAGGTACGGACAGGGTTGCTTTGTTCTGCAATGCTGCAGATCTGGCCGGTAAGATTTGTCTGATTTTCATCTGTAAGCACAGAGTAACCCCTTTCTGTCAAGGATTGGTTTATTTCAGAACAAATCTTTACACTTATGGTCTTCAGTGTTTCTTCAAGATTGAAATTTCTTCACAGGATAATCAAAAATAAAAAAAGGTCAGGTTAGTATCTTGTACATTGTTTATCAAAATGAACTAATTTATTCTTGTGATATTCTAAACAGTGAACCACACCAAAACTGTGATTTCATAATGAAATAGATTCTCAAGAAGGGCAGAAAATAATTGGAATTTAATTTTAAACTCATGCCTTTGGTTCTTTTATCAAATACCTTGATTTATATGAAGAAGCAAAAAAAAACTTCCAAGCAATTTGAAAAGCCAATCTAAAAGCAGGTTGAAACATAGCTGAGGGGGATAAGAGTTATGAAAACAGTGTTACTGAGCAACCATCACTATGTAGGAGGTGTGACTGCAGCATGACATACATGCATGTAAGCAATTCCCATTATAAAATGTGGATAGAACATATACACAAGGCAAAAAGTGAGTCATATTTAAACAGTGTAACAACTGTAAGAATCTTACTGTTGTACATAGCCTCCTGCAACTAAATCAACCAACAGAATCTTTAATACATCTGTCTAGACAAAAATCTATGCACACACATCCGTGTGCGTGTAGAATTACAGTGCATTCCAACATTTAAAATGCTTATAATGAACTTTACTTTTCTTAAAATAAAATCCATAGGATATGCAAGGGACTCCTTTTAAACCAGATTCTACATGCTATCATTGTTGTCTCCTCTAGATCCTTATTCAAAAAAAACATGCTTGAGATTCCAAATCCATGACTGTGATATTAATGTTCCCCTCAAATACCAAATTCAACACCTCAATTCATAAAATTGTACTGAAAACAGCAGCTTGCGAGCATCTTATTGCAATATCAGATCTTGTTTTAATAGATTTCCTCTCACCACCCCAACAAATCTATCTCAAGTGTTGCATTTCACTTTAGTCATATTAGACAAATTAAGATGAATGCCATTTATAATCTTAAAGACCATTTAAAAAGAAAACAAATCCAAAAGGAATTGATTAGGAAATAACTCCCTAGAGGCCAGTATCCTGTCACCAAGTCACCTTTTATTTTCATGTGAGGAGTTGTTGACACCGAGTCAGCTCCCTCAGAGCTGAACACAGCCTTCGAGACTCCTCTTTGTATCTGTCAGCAAGGGATCCTTGATTAGGGCTGTTAAAGTGGCCCAATCAGGGATCTCTTCTATGGAGGTCCACCTGACTAATCTCGCTACAATCACTACAGCGTAAAATTTCCTAATCGTATTGTGATTCATTTTGTTGGAACACAAAATATTGAGATTGAGTGACTTAAGAGAAATTAACCTGCAACTCCCAATACCAACACATTGATCACATCCGTTCTACTGGGCAGTTTATGGGAACCAAGGCATTCACCAGCTACTGCATTGCACTTCCCTACATCCTAGTCTCAAGTAGAATCCATTGAGACAAAGCAGATTTTTAAAATCACATTTTCCTAATTTTCCAACTCTGTTTAATTTGCAGTCAAAAAATAATTATGGGGCTAGGGGTACAGATCGGTGTGTATGAGGCTATTTGGACAGCTCTACCAATTAAAACAGCATAGGCACGATATGCCAAATGGCCTTCCTCTATGCAGTGTTATCTTCAAATCATGCATTTTATTTTGTTTTAGTTGATCAGATTTACATTATTTGCATTCAGATATTGAAAAATAAAGAAAGGTTGTAAACTTGACTAATATTACTAGAGAAAAAAAAACAACAATCAGGGTTAAAAAGAATAAAAACGTGGAGGTGCATTTGTATACATAGAAATATGAATTAAGAGCAGAGGGAGACCATTTGGGCCCTCGAGCCTGTTACCATTCAAAAAGGTGTTAATTTCTTGAATTCCACATTCCCATTTACCCCCGATAACTTTTGACTTCCGTGCCTAACAAGCTGATATTTTTAAGCAGTTGTAGATATTCGATAACTCTGCCTCCATGATCTTAGAAGACAAAAGTTCCAAAATTGCACAACCCTCACGAAAAAATCTAATCATCTGTATCATGAAAAACAGTACTCCCTAGTTCTGGACTCACTCACAAAAAGGAAACATCCTATGCTCACCCACCTTGTCAAGGCTGTGCAGGATCTTGTTTATTTCAACCAAATCTCCCCACATGATAGTGGAAATCAGCTTAGCCTGTTCAACCTTTCCTCATAAGAAACCTGCTCTAACCAGGTATCAATCCAGTGACACTTCTGAAACACATCCCTTTCTTAAACAGAGGAGAGCAAAACTACAGAGAGAGAGAGAGAGAGAGATGTGGTCCCACTAAATATATTTACTGAGGTATAACACCTTTCCTTTTCATTCAATTCCTCTTTTGTAAGGGCTAGCATTCTGATGAAGGGTCCAGACCCAAAACATCAGCTTTCCTGCTCCTCCGATGCTGCTTGGCCTGTGTTCATCCAGCTCTACATTTTGTTATCTCTCGCATTCCATTAGCCTTCTTCATTACTTGCTGTACTTACATATTAACTTTTTTGTGGGTCATGCTATTGGAAAGCTAGATCCCTCCGCACCTCAGAATTCAACAATTGTTCTCTGTTTAGGTATGACTGATTTCATTTCTCCTGTCAAAGTGAACCTTTCCCCCTTTATCCTCCATCTGCCAGGCCTTCACCCATGTAACCTATCCAAATCTGACTGAAGCCACCTGCTGTCATCACAGTATACTTTCCTATCTATCTTCTGTGTCATCTACAAAATTTAGATACACAATGTCATTGTTGCCTTCTTCATCTAAAATCACTGGTATAAAGCCAGAGTACAACCCTTTGCAGGATTCCATTCATCACATCAGCATCAAGTGCAGTTGGTACAGAATGAAGCTTAGGGGTTTGTCAAATGTGAGAATTTGAAGGGTTAATCTCTTTCTTTAAAACAAAAAAAAAGGTAAACTCTCTGAAATATTGCATTAGTTTTCTGTTTAAATTAAAACCTAAATTTACTGTCAGGCTTAAAACAAGGAAGCTTTTTCCTGAGAGTTGCAGCAGTGTAGCTAGCTAATTAAAGAGCTGGCTAAAACTAGTTCCTAAAAGTAGAGAATAACAAGGTGTAGATCTGGATGAACACAGCAGGCCAAGCAGCATCAGAGAAACAGAAAGGCTGACATTTCAGGCCTAGACCCTTCTTCAGAAATGGGAGAGGGGAAGGGGATTCTGAAATAAGTCAGGAGAGTCGGGGAGGTGGAGAGGAGACAGAGAGGTCAAAGAGGCAGGGTTGGAGCCAGTAAAAGGTGAGTGTAGGTGGGGAGTTAGGGAGGGGATAGATCAGTCCAGGGAGGATGGACAGGTCAGGTAAGTGGGATGAGGCTCCTAGGTAAGAAATCGGGGTGGGGCTTGAAGTGGGAGAAGGGGATAGGTGGGAGGAAGGGCAGGTTAGGGAGGACGGTACAAGCTGGGCTGGTTTTGGGATGCAGTTAGGGGAGGGGAGATTTTTGAAGCTTGTGAAGTTCATATTGAAACCATTGGGCTGCAGGGTTCCCAAGCGAAATAGGAGATGCTGTTCCTGCAACCTTCGGCTGGCATCGTTGTGGCACTGCAGGAAGCCCAGGATGGACATGTCGTCCAAGGAGTGAGAGGGGGGGTTGAAATGAAAAGTCAAAAAGGGTAATAAATACACAGCTGTTAATGGGGGAGCCAGAAACGGGTATAGCTGGCAGTGTGGAAGGCTTGGGTATTTGATCGTGTGGAACTTCAGTGAATTGGGGGAAGGACATGTACTTTTTTCAGTTCTGTTCCTCCCCTTTTTGGAGTGCACCATTTCAATTAAGGAAGACAGCACCATCCTGTTTGAAAACCAGAGTGAAAAAAAAATGACATCACAGGCATCTGGTAAGCCGACCAGCTGCTAAGTTCTTACATTAACTCTCAGTTGTAAGTCGAATCAACACTTGATTTCAAAATGATGTTAAAGAATAATTTATAACTTTGACAATTAAAATTACATTTGATTAACACACAGTGAGGAGATAGGTACTGTAGGCTGTATACATTGGAACTTTTGGACCCAAAAATAATCCAAGGCAAGCACAGCCATAATAAATGTTGAAAAGTGTAGGACCCCTAACTCAGCATCATTATATTGCAAGGCAGAATTGAAGACATTGGTGAGCTATCAATGGAGAAGGCAGTGATAGCTGGACAATTTGTTCCAGCATGTGAGCACACCCCTGAGGATAGGGCTGTCAGATTTCTTGTGTAGTAATGATGTAACCATGGATGAGGCACACAAAGGGCCAGAGAATACTGTAGTCTGGGACTTGAGCCATCGTACTTATCTAACAAGTTTAAAATGCTCATCCGTATGGGTGAAAGCAATTTCATTAAGAGGAGAAATTGACGGAGCAGGCACCTTTCAAGTTGAAAGGGTGTTTTAAAAAAAAAATGCCCTGCACAAGAATTATGTCTTCCTCATAGGCAGTGATTCAATATTACACTCCACTGACTGAACCCTGTGTACATTTCCAATGCAAGACATTTGAAACCTGGACTTTAAAGCAAATAAAAATGATATGAAAACAAATGTAATACAGCAATATTTCACTTCAAGAATTTTACTTCGAAAATGCAAAAGCAGGATCTCATCCTTGGTTTTGACCTGGCATGAGCCAATACACTAACTGATACAACTAACTCTAGTAACCTATTGAAAGAAAATTGATTTACTACCATTGGATTGAGAGATGGATGGGCGGGGGAGGCAATGGCCTAATGGTATTGTCACTGGACAATAATCCAGAGATCCAGGTGATGTTCTGGGGACCCAAGTTCGAATCTCAACACAGCAGATGGTGGAATTTGAATTCAATAAATATCTGGAATTAACAATCTAATGATGACCATGAATCTATTGCCGACTGTCAGGAAAAACCCATTTGGTTCACTGATGTCCTCCTTACCTGGTCTGGTCTACATGTGATTCCAGACCCACAGCAATGTGGTTGACTCTGAACTGCCCTCTGGGCAAATAGAGACAGGCAATTTATGCTGCCCTAGCCAGCAAAGTCCTCATCCCATGAATAAATAGAGAGAGAAAAACAAATTAGACTCACTTGTCATGCATGCCCTCAAGTAGAACCACGATAACTCGCTTTAATTTGTCTGCAAACTCAGGTAGTCCTGAAATGGTTGCCCCTACCATGTTGTAGATGATCAACATTATATAGGCCACAAGCCTTTGTAGGTTCAGTCTTTGTTGCAGCTCTTGGAGACGTGATCGGTCAGTCATCAGAGTCTAAAATAAAATCAAAGATATTTGATGAAGGGTTATGTTGTAATTTGTGATTTTGTGGAACTCTTCCATTTCAGTACTTCTTTCCTGCAATCCTCGAACTGCATTATAGCAAAAGACTGAATAATTCTGTTGTCATTTCTGCAAAAAAAAAATAAAAATGATTCTATAGAGCCTGCAGTTTGTATTGGAATTTTCTGAATCTAATCCACCCATGCCAAGTCCGTTATTCTACAATTCAGCTCTGATTCTGTTGGAGCCCAAGTACTGGCCCAATTCAGTGAGCGATGGTTGGTTCTTCCATATCACCTTTTCCCATTGTATTGATGCCTACTTCAACTTTTTGGTCAGCTACTACAGATGTCCTAGCCATCTCTCCTCATCAGGTATGGTCAATTTTCAAACTCTTAACACATATGCTGTTCAGCAGTTCGAGAAGGTGGCAATTCATCACCGCCTTCTCAAGAGGCAGTTAAGATTGGGCAATAAATACTGGCCCATTCAGTGAAGCCCACATACCTAATTGAATAAAAAAAAGATTCAAGGGCAGACCAGAAACCAAGGTGACCTGCCCCAAAATGTGACTAGTTTACTATGAATGACTAAAAGGATCACAGAAAAGCAGCTGTGTTCTAAATAGAAAGATTGGCTAATAAGAGTGTTAGTGGTGGAGTGGTTGGTGCAAGGAATGCTGAGTGAGGCCTAATAAACACCGCACTACCAAATAAATTTGGTGACTCTATAATGATAGTGAAATATTCATACTTCATGACAATCAAGTAAACAAAATTATCACAAAATGCCAGAATCAAAAGCAGCACAAGTCTCCTCCAAAGAAGTGCAAAGGAATGTTTTGCTATTTTATGTACTCTATATAAAAGTCAAACCACCAATTGATCACTTTTTATTTGGAGGAAAAAATATTCAAAATGCAAAAGAAAATCCATCTGCATCTAGACTATCGAAAATCCAGCCAGTTAGTGGAGTCAACATGACCTTCATAATATAGATGTTTGAAGAATTTTAAATTACTCAGGCACAATTGGAATAGCTAAACACCAGTTCACTTCATAGAAATGAAACAAGCATTCTTCAGGTTTACAAGGATAGAAATTAGATTTGACTGTGGTACAAAATGGAACATTTTGATTCATCTGCACATTATATACAGCCCAAATATTTAACTCATTAGCTGCAAAGGAACTAAATATTAGGCACTGTGTATAATGAACCTGAACCAGTATGTCCCATTTTAGAAACAATTTTATAATCAACTTGTTTGTGGAGGGGCAATAATGTTACTACTAAATTTGATTACAATCTGTGCAAATGAATGATTGAAAGTCCAAAATTTCCATTGTATTGTGGCTTGGGATGAAATATTCCTCTCTGGAGATTGCTGATTTGCTCTGCCTGACAAACAAATGATTTTTATTTAGGATGCGTTCCATCAAGTCAAGACTTGACAACTTCATCCCATATTCTAATGGATGCAAGATGACTGAAGAAGTTGTGCTATGACAAAGATGCAACAGGAAGTTTCTGCAGCACTGATTCTTCTTAGATTATTCTCAGATCCCATGCTATTTAAAATGCCATTGCAACTCTCCCGCAAGAACCAACTGTCCCAATTTTTGTCTTCAGGATACCTTCAATAGCAGCTCAGTCTTTTTTTTCATAAAACTGTGTGCTCATTCAACTTAGTAAAAAGATTTCCTCACAATGATCTGAACTTATTGCCTGAAGAAATTTAAATGCTCATCCTCAAACCCTCTTTGCATTGTTAGACCTAAAGGGCAACCTCAGTTAGAAAGATTCTGAAGAGCTCAAAGTTTCAGACAGGTTGTCCAAACTCAATGTTTCTACAACTTTGAAAAAGTCCAAATTTCCAGGATCCCTTATACAAAAATTTAACATTTACCTCAGGTAAGGGCCTATTGTCGTAGTCCCACTGCAACAATTTCAAATAACCATTGTTTAACACAGACGATGGACTGAGGGGAAGACCGGCATTCCCATCAGTATCAGAAGGTGATGTGTCTGAGGAGGTCACAGATGCTGATACTTCAGTAACAGACTCCTTTAGCCACTGAGTTGTATAATCAAGAGCATCTATAAGCAGAAATATTTATATTTTGAGTTTTAAATATTGTTCAAGTATGTTAATAAAAATCTTTTTTAAAAAATCACCAGCTTTATGGACAAGAGTACCTTTTCAGTTCAGCTGGGGTTATTAATCACTAGATCTCTGCCAATTTTTGCATTTCCCAAGTAGTTCAGGCACAGAAAAAGTGTAAAAGCCATCATATACAATAGGAATTAATATTAGTTAATTTAAAATTTATCTCAGTGCAAAGTCAAACCCATTTAATCTCGAGGGAAAGTAATGCATAAACACTCCAGAGTCCTCAAAACATTTTCTGAATATTTATTCATTCCACATTTACATTATTTATATAGGGTCTATCATCATGTGGCCTCCTAGCAACACAGGAACTATTAAAATCTGTGGGCTATTTTCACTTTATACTTTTATCAATATCCCAGTTGTGTTTTAATTTCCTTCTAATTTGCCTTAAAAATTATTTGCATTCAAAGTTAGATGCCATACCCTCAATTTCTCAAACAAAAAATTAATTCTGCATAATATTAGCAAAAACAAAAAAAAGAAAGAGCAAGCAGTGAGCCTTCTTATTTGGTTAATTATTGTATGTTTATCACAAATCACTGTTAAAATATACTAAAAAAAACACTTACTGGGTTGTTTATTCAGAAAATCCTGGAACTTGCTTCGTTCATAATCAACTGAACATTGCTGGATGTGTGGTCGGATATTTTGAATGGTGAAGTTGACCATATCCATAGTCATCAAATCAAGGACATGAAATATTTCCCTGGTGAAGAAAATATAACACTCGCTCAGAGAAGAATGCAAGAAAAAAATACTTAACATTCTGGTCCGAAATGTATTGGTCCTTTTTCTTAAAAAGAAATCAATATACACTTAAAGAAGTTCCCACTTTACATTTTCCTGAATAAACTTAAATACTTAAAAAGTAGCAGTATGCAAATCTATCTCCCCCACTTCACCACCATGCAGAGAAATTATTTACCTGAACAATGGAACAATCTCAGTAACTGATTTCAATTTTTTGACATCATCATCACGAACTGGAGCACAGAATTTTCCCATTAGTGTAATTATATAAGCAGCCAGTTTATGGATGTCAATTGCATTGTGCTCAGCCTGCTGTTTGATTAGATCCAAGTCTAGGACCTCGGAGATCTGGTTACGAAGTCTGTTTTGGCCAGGTATCAGAAATGAGAGGAGAATCTAAACAATAAAAGTTATATAAATTAAAGGGCTTGCTTCTTTAATACTAGATGTTACATTAGTAATAAATAACTTCAATTTTTAGATTCATTTAGCTGGCTTCAACACTTGTCCCACAAGTGAGCATAGATTTTTTAAAAAAAATTTCCATATTCCTAACCCCGAGCAATTTTCTTCACTATTTTCAGTGATATTTTGCTGTTGCCTTCACTGTAGTGCAGGCCTAGAATAGGAACACAGAATGTGTAATGAAAAGATAAGCGGAAACCTGAAGTGAGAAATAGAGAAAAAAGTGTGGAGAAATTTAAACATCCTATGTAAATTATGACGGACAAGGGGAGATAAAAATAAAGTACTTAGAAGGCAATAGGCATCTCTGAAATGAATGGGAATGTCTAAGTCTATATTCTCATAAATCAACATCCAAACAAGGAGATTGAAAAAAGGTATTATAGAATTGAAAACCAAAATCAAACAGGAACGTGGAAACAGCTATCTATTGTTATGGGAGATTGGACTAGCATTGTTGGAGAAGGAAGAATTGCCAAAGATGTAGGACCAAAATTGACAAGGCAAATGGAGCAGGTGAAATGCACACAAGGATTTTGAAGGGACAGCAGAAATTGCAGAGGCACTGGGTATAATTCAGTCTTCCACAGATCCAGAGCACATTCCAGAAGAATGGAGAATTACAAACATTACAGAAACTAGTTCAAGAAAATAATTACAGTCAGTTCAACTTTGCGATAAGAAAGCTTCCTAAAACAATTATCTGGCATAGAATTAGTTGTTAAATGGAAAAAGGTGGATCGAATCGCAAGAGTCAATGTGGATCTCTAAAGGGGAAATCATGCTTAACTTAGAACATTTTTGACGAAGTAACAGAAAGGCTCAATGAGGGAGCAGTGTTGATCTGGTAACTTGGATTTCCAGAAGGTGTTTGGTGCAGTGTCACGTAACAGCTTCGTGAGTAAAGTTATAGTTAATGATATATAAAACAATAAGGACAGTAGTAACGCGGATACAAAATTGGCAGAGTGATAAGAAACAGAGTAATGGTTTACAGGTTTCTACAGTTCTGAATGTGGTTTGTAATGGAATTCCCCAGGGGTCGGTATTGGGATCCTCGATGTTCTTAATATATTTGTGATCTGGATCTTGGTATGTAGGGGACAATTTCAAAGTTTGCAGATGACATGAAACTTGGAAGAATTGAAAAACTGAGAGGAGGAGAACGTGGAACTCCAAAAGAACTTGACAAATTGGAGTGAGTGAATAGGTGGCACACAAGGTTCAGCCAGATAACTGACTTCCCTGTCGCCCGACCATCCAAGTCCCCTATCGTCCTGCTAGCCTGAGCGGACCATCTTCCTGACCCATGCTCATTACCTCACCTCAGTCCTCCTCATACTCAAAGTTTGGCCCTGACCCTTTAATCTTACCATGAGCAGCTAGGTGCCATAAAAAGAAGACTTGCCCTTTCTTCCTACTGATTCTCCTCCATTCCAATGGAAGTTCCTAATGGACACTTTTTGCACATTTCTATGACCCAAGATTAGAAGGCCCTGGTAAGAAAACATGTACAGCAGCTACCCATTCATCATTGTTGCTGTTCTGAAAATTTGGGCCCAAGTGTTTAAAATTCACTATGGAAGGTATAACAAATAAATAACAACAAAGATTGTAAATGGGAACAGCTACGTTTGTTAAGCAGTTGTTACTAACTGTAGATATGGAAGCGAGCGAACCTGGAAAAATAAATAGTGATATCTTGAAAAAATAAGTGTCCGTATTACAGAAGATGTGCTGCTGGAGGTCTTAAAACTCTTAAAAGGTAGATAAATCCCTGGGACCTGATCAGGTGTATCTCAGAACTTTGTGGGAAGCTAGGGAAGTGATTGCTGGTTCCCTTGCTGAGATATGTGTATCATCAATAGCCATGGATGAGGTGTAGGTAGACTGGAGAGTGGCTAATGTGGTGCCATTATTTAAGAAAGGTGGTGCCAGGGAACTATAGATTGGTGAGCCTGGCATTAATAGTGGCTAAGTTGTAGGAGGGGATTCTGAGGGCCAGGACTTAGGTATATTTGGAAAGGCAAGAAATGATTAGGAATAGTCAACATGGGTTTGTGCATGGGAGATCATGTCCAACCTGATTGAGTTTTTTTAAGAAGTGACAAAGAAAACTGATGAAGGCAGAGCGGCACACATTATCTACATGGAGTTCAGCATGGCCTTTGACAAGGTTCCGCATGGTAGACTGGTAGATCACATGGCATCCAGGGAGAGTTAGCCAACTGGATACAAAATTGGCTTGAAAGGTAGCAGACAGAGGGTGGTGGGGAGCATTGTTTTTTGGACTGCAGGCCTGTGATCAGCGGTGTGCTGCAAGGATCAGTGCTGGGTCTACTGCTTTTTGTCATTTATCTACATGATTTGGATGTGAATGTAGGAGGAGTGGTTAGTAAGTTTACAGATGACACCAAAATTGGTGGTGTAGTGGACACTGAAGAAGGTTATCTCAGGAGAACAACAGGACCTAGAGCTGATGGGCAACTGGGCCTAGGAGTGACAAATGGAGTATAAATTTAGATAAATGTGAGGTGCTGCATTTTGGAAAGGCAAATTAGGCCAGGATTTATACACTTAATGGTAAGGTCCTGGGGCATGTTGGGCAAAGAGAGACTTAGGGGTGCAGGTTCATAGTACCTTGAAGGTGGAATAACAAGTAGACATACTAGTGAAGAAGGCATTTGGTATGCTTGCATTTATTGGTCAGTGCATTAAGTATAAAAGATTTGAGATGTCATGATACGGCTGTACAAGATATTGTTAAGCCACGTCTGGAGTACTGTATAAAATTCTGGTCACTCTGCTACAGGAAAGATGTTATTATACTGGAAAGGATGCAGAAAAACAATTACAAGAATGTTATTGCGACTGGAGGTTTTCAGTTATAAAGGGGAGGCTGAATAAACTGGGATTTTTTTCCCCTCCTGATGAGTAGGAGGCGTTTATAAAATCATGACGGGTACAAGCAAGGTGAATAGACAAAAGGTCTTTCCCCCACTGTAGGGGTATCCAAAACTAGTTCAGTTTAGGAAACCTGATCAGTATGGACAAGTTGGGCCGAAGGGTCTGTCTCCATGCTATGTGACTCTAGACAAAAAGTAGTATGAGTGAATGAAGTCAGGCTGAAGATTTTGTATTTTCACTTTTGGTTGAAGTTGGTGTTTTGGAGTTGAAGTTGAAGCTGAAGTTCCTACATATAGCTCTCTCTGCTGCTGGAAAAAAAAACTCAAGTTCTTGCTCTCTGTTGCTAGATTCATTCTGGTCAGTGTTCCTTCTCCTGGGCTGGAGGAGATAGCAAGTGAGCAAATCTGTTTTGCTGGATTTGCCTTTGTCAAAGGCGTGTTTATGGGATGCTGCTATATAGGAACAGTTGATGAGTGATTATCAAAATACTTAACCAAATAATATTTTATTGAGTTAAATTATGCCAATTCTTTTTCTGTTTTTATTTTAAGCTGTAGTGTAAGAATATAGGTGTGTTTTGCTCAAGGCCTAGTTGTTTGACCAATTAATCATATCTAGAACGCAACATCTTCCACTCACTTCAAAGTAAGATAAAAGTTGGGTCCAGGTTATCTCCTTGATATCAGTGACAATGGGAACTGCAGATGCTGGAGAATCCAAGATAATAAAATGTGAGGCTGGATGAACACAGCAGGCCCAGCAGCATCTCAGGAGCACAAAAGCTGACGTTTCGGGCCTAGACCCTTCATCAGAGAGGGGGATGGGGAGAGGGAGCTGGAATAAATAGGGAGAGTGGGGGAGGCGGACCGAAGATGGAGAGAAAAGAAGATAGGTGGAGAGGAGAGTATAGGTGGGGAGGTAGGGAGGGGATAGGTCAGTCCAGAGAAGATGGACAGGTTAAGGAGGTGGGATGGAGGTTAGTAGGTAGGAGATGGAGGTGCGGCTTGGGGTGGGAGGGAGGGATGGGCGAGAGGAAGAACAGGTTAGGGAGGCAAAAGACAGGTTGGACTGGTTTTGGGATGCAGTGGGTGGAGGGGGAAGAGCTGGGCTGGTTGTGTGGTGCAGTGGGGGGAGGGGATGAACTGGGCTGGTTTTGGGATGTGGTGGGGGAAGGGGAGAGTTTGAAGCTGGTGAAGTCCACATGGGAACCCTGCAGCCCAATGGTATCAATGTGGACTTCACCAGCTTCAAAAATCTCCCCTTCCCCCACCACATCCCAAAACCAGCCCAGTTTGTCCCCTCCCCCCAAACTGCATCCCAAAACCAGTCCAGCCTGTCTCTGCCTCCCTAAACTGTTCTTCCTCTCACCCCAAGCCGCACCTCCATCTCCTACCTACTAACCTCATCCCACCTCCTTGACCTGTCTGTCTTCCCTGGACTGACCTATCCCCTCCTCTCCCACCTATCTTCTTTTCTCTCCATCTTCGGTCCGCCTCCCCCTCGCTCCCTATTTATTCCAGAACCCTCACCCTATCCCCCTCTCTGATGAAGGGTCTAGGCCCGAAACGTCAGCTTTTGTGCTCCTGAGATGCTGCTAGGCCTGCTGTATTCATCCAGCCTCACATTTTATTATCTCCTTGATATGTTGAGAGGTCTGGTCCATAACAGTCTCAAAAAGCCACAAGAATGATTGAAGTATTCATTCCTTTACCTCTTTAATTTCTCCCAAAAGCACAAGGGCGTGATGGTATTCAGGTGGATCCTGGTTCAACTGAGCTTCCAGAGAGTCCCAGAATGCTTTGTGAACTATTTCTTTCACTTTTCTTTGTAAACTGTATTTAAAAAGAAAGTTGTCAAAGGTGCATTTGTTAACATAAATTTACAGTAATTATTCAATAGTAGGCTTTAATTGTTTTGGCAGCTACAGCTATACAGGAACATTGGGTAGCTTATTTCCCACCTTCGAAATTACACAATATAAAGAGAGAGGCATATCAGTTTAGAAATTTGTTTGTATTCAAATTGGAATGTAAGCCAGGTGCCATGGGTGCTGCAAAGAATAAAATGAGGCTGACACGAGTGTGACAGCAAAAAAACCGCTCCCAGACACAGCATTTGCAAATGGGTGAAGGGAGAGAGTCAGGCACTGCTGCTCTTCCTCTTCTCAATTGCAATAACTGGGAAGCATTGGAGAGTGACTAGGTACTAAAATTGAAAGCAAGCTCAGAAACAATTTCAGATGGCAGATTAATTTTATTTTCTCCAATTTAATAGAGTGCATTTTGTAGCTTTGTCTAGGAACAAGTGCAAAAGAAGTTAGAAAAAAAGTTAATAGCTATATTTTTTTTAAAAAGCAGTGCTCAACAACAAAATATATATACATATATACTTTTTCTATATGACAAAGTCACACTACTTTTCACGATGCGACACAGCAAGCCTGTTTATATTGCAAATGAGGAATAAGAGGAGCAATTATATCTCCAAGAAATCTCACAATAGCCATTAAAAGGGAATAGAAAACTAACAATGTTATTAAGAAATTAGGCAGCAAGTAGCTCTACAGACTCTGAAACCAACATTTAGAAAGTACAATTGATATGTGGTGTACGTTGACAACAAATAAAACATTAAAGTTTCTAGGATGCTGTAGTTAACTTCATGGTCAGTAAAATTCACTCGAGACTTGTAAGCTGTTCTCCTCTATCCAGTCTCCGAGGCTTCAGTCATCAGCTAGTGCAGAATTTGAAAAGGTTCAAGCGCAGGTCCATAGCAAACTACTGTAGCAGACAAAGTCGCCCCAGGTACAGTGGTCAACAATTTATGGATGTGATTTGTCCATTCACCATTCCTCCATCCTCAATCTATCACCCCAACTCCATGAGCCCTCATCTTGTGCACCAGCCTTTTGTGTGGTACCATACTGAAAGTGTATTTGGAAATCCAAATCCACTGCCTACTGTTTCCCCCTTATCTACCCTATTAGTTATACCTCAACAATACTAATGAATTTGTCAAACAGGTTGCTCTTTCATAAAACCATGTTAATTTATTCTATGAGCTCTGATGAAGGGTCTAGGCCTGAAACGTCAGCTTTTGTGCTGCTGAGATGCTGCTGGGCCTGCTGTGTTCATCCAGCCTCACATTTTATTATCTTGGATTCTCCAGCATCTGCAGTTCCCATTACCACTAATTTATTCTATGATGTTTTCTGGGTGCATTGCTAAGACTTTCTTATAATGGATTCCAACACTTTCCCCAGTGACTAATGCAAGGTTAACTGGCCTAGTGTTCCATATTTTCTCTCTCTCCCTTCATTTGTGAATATCAAAGGTCACCCTTCCTAGCTTCCAATCTGCTGGCACCATTTCGGAATCTCGGGATTTTGGAAAATCACAGCTGCAGATGTAGTAGGTATCTCCTTTAGAGCTCTAATACTTTTACACTAATCAATGTTAACGGATTACCTTTGTTTCCTCACTCACCTGCGTTGATTTCTGGTAAGTAACCTATGTCTTCTATTGTCAAAACAAAAAAAAAAATTATTGGTTGTCTCTGCCATTTTTTCCATTTGCCCTTGATAATTTATCTTGCTTTTAAAAGGATAAAGATTTACTTAACTACACTTGTCCTTCTAATATAGACTTGTACAAAACCTTACAGTTTCGAAAAAATAAATGCCTGGCCAGTTTACTCATTCTATTTCTGCCCCAGTATCCCCCCCCTCCCCCAACCACATCAAATTTGTAGTGGCTCTTCCTTGGTTTCTAAAATACTCACAATCCTCAGACTTACGACTATCATTTGGAACATCATAAGTTTTTCATTTTAATCCAGTACTGTCTTTCCCCTCTTCAGTAAGCCACGAAATGGGTCTTTGAGTGGTTTCTCAGTTGAACACATATTATATCCTTAAAATGTTTCCTACTATATATTTACTACTCTACCTTTAGAGTATTTGCCCCATGAAGCTCAGCCAGCATGCATTTTTCTTTTTATAGATTTATGAAAAGCTGATCGGGCTTAGCATTTGTTGGAACTGCTTTGAAGATTGTAGGTGATGGAAATGAGTGCATCAACCTGTGTTACTGCTCATGTAAAGTGTGAACAAAGTGAATTTTCATTCTATAAATCAAAGTGTAGATTAGTACAACTTTCTTAATGCTACATTTCTGCAATCTCGGGATAATTTCGGAAGTTATTTTTCAGGGCATAAGGAGAAGACACTGCACGAGGAGATGGTGAAGAACAACTAAATATACACAAGGCTGTGAACAATATTACATCAGCAATATAGTTAACTCAACCTACTTACAATTTGAACCAAAAAAAGGGGGAAAATGTCACCAATCATAATTCCCCAGGAGGCAGGAATATCCTAGTAACTCATTTATTTCAACAACAAGCAAAAGATCATGAAACTCTCCGATTGGAACTGTTGGTGTTATTGTCTGGTATGTTAATCTCTACCTTGCAGAGGCTGAACAACAACTCTTAGAGACATTTCCTTCCATCTCCCCCTGGATCATGACTCCACCACTGCACGTCAAGCTGGAATATATTCGTTGCTTCAGTCCTACTGAGACTCCCACCCTCAACTCGCTCTGATAAATTGACGTTGTCGATGCTGCTTCCTGCTCATGACAAATTGGAAAAGTTAAAAAAATTGGTTTTGCTTCCCAATTTCTATTCATCTCTCATGGAAAACTGGTCCATCTTGGACTCTTGCCTCTGCAAGACTATATTGTTTCCATTTCTGGAAATAGGTAGTCTACCGATCTCCATTATAAATCCACTGCATCCCTCAGTTACCTTGACTACATTTCTTCACACCCTACTTTCAATAATCACTCCATTCCATTCTCCCAGTTTCTCATACTCAAACAAATAGAACAATGATCCCTCCAACATGTCGTTTATTTTCTCCCGCCACCACGGCCACCCCTCAACCAAAGCTGTCCCCACTACTATGCACGAGAAGGTCCTCAGCTGTGTCCAACTCTGTTCCACACCTCCTCCCTCACCTCTTCCTCCCTACAAAAACAATTACTGGGTTCGCCTCATTCTCAGCTTCCATCCTATCTGTCACTATATTCAACAGAATCATCCTTTGCCATTTTACCACATCCAGCAGGGTTCCAGCACCAAACACAATAAAGGATTGAAAATGTTAGTAAAAAAGACACAGACAGAAAAAAGTAAAACACCTCCATGGTAAGCATTATAATAAAATGTGAGGCTGGATGAACACAGCAGGCCCAGCAGCATCTCAGGAGCACAAAAGCTGACGTTTCAGGCCTAGACCCTTCATCAGAGAGGGGGATGGGGTGAGGGTTCTGGAATAAATAGGGAGAGAGGGGGAGAGAAAAGAAGACAGGTGGAGAGGAGAGTATAGGTGGGGAGGTAGGGAGGGGATAGGTCAGTCCAGGGAAGACGGACAGGTCAAGGAGGTGGGATGAGGTTAGTAGGTAGGAGATGGAGGTGCGGCTTGGGGTGGGAGGAAGGGATGGGTGAGATGAAGAACAGGTTAGGGAGGCAAAGACAGGTTGGACTGGTTTTGGGATGCAGTGGGTAGAGGGGAAGAGCTGGGCTGGTTGTGTGGTGCAGTGGGGGGGGGGGGGGGGGGAAGGGGACAAACTGGGCTGTTTTTTGTGCAGTTACCACTCTGTGACACACTGGTCTACACTTTATCACCAAATACTTCCTCATCACCTCTGGGCACCTTCCTATGTAATTGCAAAGTCCATTTCACCTTCTCGCTCACACATTCTCCAGTCCCAGGAAGGCCTCCAGATGAAGTACCAGCAAACTGCAGCTTCCTTCAATCCATTCTACAGTATTCACCGTTCACAACGTAGTCTCTGTTACATTGGTGAGACCGAATGCAGACGGAGTGATCACTTTGCAGAACGTTTCCGTTATGTCCATAAGAATGCCCCAACAATAAAAATCAGCTTGCTCCCATGTTAACATTTCCACCTTGGCCTGGTGTAGTGTTCCAATGAAGCTTAATGCAAGCTGGGGGAGCAAAGCCATGTGTTCCACTCTGGCACTTTACAGCTTTCAGGCTTCAATACTGAATTCAACAACTTCAAAAGTTACTTTATATCTCCATTTCTCCTTCACTACCATTGGCACCATGTTTTGCTCTGGGCACTCTCAGCATCTATTCCATTCACTGCTTCTCACCATTTGTCACCAGCCCCTTTTCAGTTCGGTGGAAGAGAATTATCAAACTCAAAAGAGAGAGAGAGAGAGAGAGAGAGAGTCTTAAATTACATCCTCCACAGATGTTGCTAAATTTCTCCAGGTTTTTGATTTTATTACTCATTTAATTTTGCTGATTGCAGCTTTGCAGGCACCCAGCCTACTTTGCAGGCACACAACAATGTTGCAGATGATGAACTATGTTTAACCACCAGTTAAACCCCGAAAGGTCATCAGAAAGAGGAGACATTTAATCCTTGGTGTCTGCTGGCTGAGTACCAAGGAAAAATTGCATCTGTGAGCTTCTATAAAAAGGAATGACACTAGAGAAGCATTGATGTCCAACATACCATATTCTTCTTTTAATGTTCTTAACCAATTCCTGTAGGAGGACAGAGTTGGGTCATACAGTAGATTTGGTACCGGAAGGCATAAAGATGGAGGTCACAGCCTACAATTTGTCATGGTACAAATTTGATGTGCAGTAAATCGGTCAATAATAAAACATGGCCAACAAGATTTTCAGCAAAGGAAATCGGTCACATTTACCTGGCCTAGAAATGCAAATCCAATTCCACAATATATAAATGACATTCAGCAGTATAATAATTATTGTAGAACAAAAAGATAAATACTGGATGGACCTCACTAGTAGCAACCTAAGTACTGATCAAAACACTACTCTAACAATCTGTTCATTGACATCTGAAAACTGGTGTGCAAGTTCAGACTAAAATCAAACAGCCTTATTACCAAGATCAATGCCGACAGTCAATGCCAGGGTCATAGAGGTGTTCTCCTCCTCCAGTTGTAGGATTTAACAAGTTGAGGACAATGTTATAAAGATCAGTACAAAACCCCAATATACCAATTACAGCAGGCCACTGGAACCTACTGCCGCCCAGGGACTTGTAATCAATCCACCCCCCTGGATCCATACTCAATGTTAAATAGCAGTTAGAGAAAGCAAGTTAGTTGGTAGCTGCTGATGTTCCTGTGATATTGTCATTGCAGGTGATCCCTATTGTAGGGTTGTTGGGCTCTTTCAAAATGATCCTGTTGAATTGCTCAGAGGCAGCAAGAATTGCAGATGCTGGAGCCAACATCAACACAGCAGGTCAGGCAGCATCAGAGGAGCAGGAACGTCAACGTTTTGGGTCAGGACTCTCTCTCAGAATTCCAACATACACTTGGTTTGTACCTCGTACATCGTCAAGAGGTTTTTGGAGACCAACACATGAGACATGCACCAGAAATACCCATCTCTACCCAGTCTTGAAACCATAATAATGTGGATAGCCTGATCTGAACTGCCTTCATGTTCCAGAGTAAAATAGAGAATTTTAAGCTCAAAACTTTTGGATTTTGATACTTTTGGTTCAACTTATAAGAGTTACATGTTTGGCCGGTGGACAATTTGAATTTTATGTTGAGAGAGAGAGAGAGAGAGCGCAAGAGAGCCCCACATAATATATTCAATCTTGCTTTTAGCTGAATTGCATAGTATAGTAAACTAAACACAGGCTAAAACGGTATTGTAATACATGCTGTTATGTTTAAAGGCTTGTGCTTAACCTTGTTAAAAAGTAACATTAATGTAACCAAAATGACCTCCATTAGTATTAAAGCAAGAGAGCAGTACTTGAAAAATCAAAATATTTATCACTCAACAATCAAATAATCTTAACTTTGCTAAATCTTTTGGAAGAAATTCTGCCCTACACTACAGCTATGCTCCCAGTGGTGTATCTTGTGTTGTTGGTTGCAAGCTGAACGCAAAACCGAAATGATACCCCAAATTTGATTGCTAGATACAAAATCACCAGCAAGATGCAGCATTTAACTTTAGGTATGGAACTAGTTGTACCACACCCACACATTTAGCAATTGGCTGCAGTCATTATCTTCAAACTAGTGAGACACAAATCATCTCAAACATTTAATTTTTGGACCAAAAATATCACCTCATCATTACAAGATTGTGGGTGATATATATTCTTGAAGGGAATGGATACACTTAACATTTCAATTATTTATTATTTCATACCACCTGAAGAAAACATTAACTTTCAAAGCTGAAAATATGAATTTGGTCATTTTGACTTGGAGTGCAACACTTAATCTATTAAGCATTTACAATTTTACATGTAAACACTGGATGTTGACAAAGTAGAAGTAGTACCTTAAAAGAAACAGTTCTTCTGTGAAAAGAAATGCATTTCCATCTTAAACATGATATTGCTTAAACAGAAAACATAATTTCCAGACCACTGCCCTCCTGATTTATAACTTACTTTGCAACTGAGAAAACAAAAATCAGAGAAATGTTCACTTAAGTTCTACTGCACTTTCAAATCAGAAATTTTTAAAATAAAAAGTCTGACTTTATTTTGAAAGAGATTGGAGCAAACAACTAGGTAGTACATTCACCATGCAACATTGTGAGCTGCATCTATACACTCAAATTAGCTGCATGTGAAAAGCTGAGATCAATACTGACAAAGCCAACTGGTCAAATCTTTAAGGTAAAAGATCTCCAATCTAGTCCCACCTGAATTGTAATACAGATGGATGAACACATTTACAAGCCCATCATCCCACATTAAGATATAGCAGCTTTAACTTACCTTTGAGGAGGAAGATCAATTTGCTTCATCTGAAAGTTGCTATTCATGACTATTTCATGAGCCAGAGTCATATTTGACAACCCTTTTGCAGTCTCCATCAGGACATCAAAAGAAACCATTTTAGGAGGACTTGCTGCAGTGACAAAAAGAAACCTTTAACAATCTAGACTCACAAAAATCTTCAGTTGCATATTTCAACTATTTGTATTTACCACTTGTGGAGGAAAACACATCTGATTCCACTGTTAGCATTTATAATTTTACGTTTGCCCATAAACCTGGTAATGAGGAAAGTGTGGGAACACATATCAGACATGTAAACAAAATTCAAAATTATTGGTTTTCTCCTTACAAAAGCACATTCTAACATTTTTCTGCCTTGTGGAAACATATCCAAGAGTTGACTTCACAAATCCACAGATCAATCTTTATTCTTCCCATGACCCTCAGCCTCTCAAAATTCCATTTTTACTCACTAAATCAATTACATTTTAGATCTGGGACCAAATGCTCAACTACCCTATCTAATGCAGTGTACAACAAGATGAGATAGTAGAGCAAGTTAAAAAGTTACCATTTTGTTATTTTTGGAACAGTTCTCTGAATCCCACACAAATGGATGGATCTACTGACTTTAAGGCTCCCAAATTATATGAATATTAGGAAGTAACTCTGTTTCTATCAACTATCCATGTCAGAAGACTGGTCTCAATTACATAAACAGAAAACTATTCCAAAAGACAATAAAGGCCTCAATGAAAGTAGAAACAAATATTCCAGCAGTAGAGTATAGGATGCCGTAAACTTAACTTCACGAGCATCCTCAGCTGAAATAAAAGGCATTTCACTTTAAAAAAAAATGTGAATTACACTGAAAAGATACAAGATTTGGAGGTTTCAATATCTCCAAACACCCAGCCTCATCCCATGACCAACCCTCCCTCTCATCCCCACTTCCTTGAACTGACACAACCTATTCATTTTCTCTCCCAACTGCCCGTCCCTCCCATCTCACTGATCAATCCCCACCACTGTCTACATACACACCTGTCATCATCTCACCTACCTTCCCCAGCCCCACCCCTCATCTCTATTTATTTCTGAGCTCCCCTCCCCATCCCCATTTCTGCAGATGGGTCCTGACCCGAAACGTCAGCTTTCCTGCTCTTCTGATGCTGCCTGGCCTGCTGTGTTCCTCCAGCTCCACACTGTGTTATCCAAGATTCCGATGCTCCTCACTGTAAGTAGAAGGAGAAATTATCCGCTCAAGAGACTGGGCACAATCAAAAATTCAACTTTGGCTCCAGATTCAAAAGGTCTGCCTTTTATCTCAGCACAGAATGCATTAATTTTAACATCACAACAGCATCCTATACTGCATATCCCTCTGGGATCACAGAGGTAATATTTCAAATCAGAAGGATTAGCCCCGACTTCTGAACCTTTACTCTCATTCTGTTTCATCCTGCCTTGGCATTACTCATCTCCATAATTTTAAAGGCTCAGGCATAGTGTCAAAGTCCAAACAAATTACTATATATTGAGTGAAAAGGTGATCGGAAATTAAAATCCTCTGATTTCCAATTTAGCACAAGTCTGATCACTGATCATATTCCCTAAATAACAGTACAGAACAGGCAATTCTCTTCATATCTAGTAAGAAATTGCAGCAGCCCTTGGTATTTGAGGGGCCTCTGCAGCATTCTACCCCAAGATAGAAACGGTCTTCTTTCTTCTTGTAGACAACTGCTATTTAAATGCAGATGCCCACAGGAGGACACAACCATTAGGTCCCAATTAAAACAAAACCTTCCATTTTGTTTTACACTTGTACGTGCACTTTTGAAAAATATGCCTAGCTACTATCTGAATCAATGATATGATAGATGACATTAACCACATGCATGAGGTCTTTCAAAATGCACTGCTGTGAAGTAACTACCATCACAGGGTTCTTATGGTGCAGTGATTGTGTCCCTACTTGTGGACCAGGAAACCTCGGGTTCAAGGTCCACTGCTCGAGAGATGTGTAATAACATCCGTGAAAGATTGATAGAATTTTTTTTTAAAAATTGACCTCCCCTTTAAGAGTCAAGAGGGAATTAAATCACTTTACACAGACTCAGAAATACTGTTATCTTTAGTATGTGAATTTCATAACAATGGGCTTCAGCCAGTAATGTTGGTCATTGAAATCTGACTACTATTCAATGGCAAACATTTATAACCTTGAAATAAGAAGCAAAAAATGCTCAACATGTCAGGAAGCACCTGCGGAGGGAAAAACAGAGTTAATGTTTTAGGTCAATGGCCTTTCATCGTTCATGTGTTCCTCTTGCCATAGGTGCTGTTTGGTGTACCAAGTACTTCCAGCATGTTCTGTTGTCAATCTGATTTTCAGTATCAGCGGTATTTTGCTTTTGCATTCAGCTTTTTGGTTTAGCTGGAATAAGTAAGTGGTGTGAATTGCAGAAGGTAACAGATAAAGGTTACCTTTAGCAATCTCGCTGTTCCCTTAATCCACATGAATTCTTATGACACTACTTGGCATTTTGGAGAAGAAATTCTTCAGACTTCACCACCGTTTAAAAACGTATAGACTAATTGATGCAAATGGTGTAGCCCAATGGCTAGAATGTACAAATGCAAACCATCTAGGTTATTTTGCACTCATGTAGATATACTTAGAACATAGAACATTCCAGCACAGTACAGGCCTTTTGGCTCTCGATGTTGTGCTGACCTGTCATACCGATCTCAAGCCCATCTAACCTACACTATTCCATGTATGTCCATATGCTTATCCAATGACGACTTAAAATGTACCTAAAGTTGGCGAATCTACTACCGTTGCAGGCAAAGCGTTTCATTCCCTTACTACTCCGAGTAAAGAAACTACCTCTGACATCTGTCCTATATCTTTCACCCCTCAATTTAAAGCTCGCCGTCACCATCCTATGAAAAAGGCTCTCCCTATCCACCCTATCTAACCCTCTGATTATTTTATATGTTTCAATTAAGTCACCTCTCAACCTGCTTCTCTCTGATGAAAACAGCCTCAAGTCCCTCAGCCTTTCCTCGTAAGACCTTCCCTCCATACCAGGCAACATCCTAGTAAATCTCCTCTGCACCCTTTCCAAAGCTTCCACATCCTTATTATAATGCGGTGACCAGAACTGTACACAATACTCCAAGTGCGGCCGCACCAGAGTTTTGTACAGCTTCACCATAACCTCTTGGTTCCAGAACTCGATCCCTCTATTAAGAAAAGCTAAAACACTGTATGCTTTCTTAACAGCCCTGTCAACCTGGGTGGCAACTTTCAAGGAAATGTGTACATGGACACCGAGATCTCTCTGCTCATCTACACTACTAAGAATCTTACCATTAGCCCTGTACTTTGCCTTCTGGTTACTCCTACCAAAGTGCATCACCTCTCACTTGTCTGCATTAAACTCCATTTGCCACCTCTCAGCCCAGCTCTGCAGCTTATCTACGTCTCTCTGCAACCTACAGCATCCTTCGTCACTATCCACAACTTCACCGACCTTAGTGTCATCTGCAAATATACTAACCCATCATTCTACGCCCTCATCCAGGTCATTTATAAAAATGACAAACAGCAGTGGACCCAACACTGACCCTTGCGGTACACCACTAGTAACTGGTCTCCAGGATGAACATTTCCCATCAACTACCACCCTCTGTCTTCTTTCAGCAAGCCAATTTCAGATCCAAACTGCTATATCTCCCACAATTCCATTCCTCCACATTTTGTACAATAGCCTATTGTGGGGAACCTTATCGAACGCCTTGCTGAAATCCATATACACCACATCAACCGGTTTACTCTCATCTACCTGCTTGGTCACCCTCTCAAAGAACTCAATAAGGTTTGAGGCACGACCTTCCCTTCACAAAACTGTGCTGACTATCCCTAATCAATTTATTTTTTTCTAGATGATTATAAATCCTATCTCTTATAACCCTTTCCAACACTTTACAACAACTGAGGTAAGGCTCACTGGTCTATAATTACCAGGGTTGTCTCTACTCCCCTTCTTGAACAGGGGAACCACACTTGCTATCCTCCAGTCATCTGGCACTATTCCTGTAGACAATGACGAGTTAAAGATCAAGCCAAAGGCTTGGCAATCTCCTCCCTGGCTTCCCAGAGGATCAGAGGATAAATCCCATCCGGCCCAGGGGACTTATCTATCTTCACCCTCTGAAGGATTTCTAATACCTTTTCCTTGTGAACCTCAATCCCACCTAGTCTACTAGCCTGTATCTCAGTATTCTCCTCGACAACACTGTTGTTTTCTAGAGTGAATACTGTTGAAAAATATTCATTTAGCACTTCCCCTATCTCATCTGACTCCACACACAACTTACCACTACTATCCTTGATTGGGCCTAATCTTACTTTTGTCATTCTTTTATTCCTTAAATACCTATAGAAAGCCTTAGGGTTTACCCTGATCCTATACGCCAACAACTTCTCATGTCTCCTCCTGGCTCTTCTGAGCTCTCTCTAGGTCTTTCCCGGCTACCTCGTAGCCCTCAAGTGCCCTAACTGAGCCTTCACATCTCATCCTAACATAAGCCTTCTTCTTCCTCTTGACCAGAGATTCCACCTCCTTCGTAAACCACGGCTCCCGCACTCTACAGCTTCCTCCCTGCCTGACAGGTACATACTTATCTAGGACACACAGGAGCTTTTCCTTGAATGTTTTAATCTTATACCATAAGACTATAGTCCGTAAGAAAGAAGAACAGGGGTGGGTGGCCAACCCCTCAATTCTGCTGCACCATTCAGTAGAATAATTTCTGATCTGACATTCCTTCCAACTGCTTTCCTGCCTTTTTCCAGTAACCTCAGATACTCGACCAGTAGAGGTAATCAATCTATCTCAGCTTTAAATATACACAAGGATTCTGCCCCCACAGCTCTCTGTGATAAGGAATTTCAAAGGCTCTCAACCCTTAGAGGAAACTCCTTTTTATCTCAGTCATAGACTGGTACCCCTTTATTCTGAGACTGTGTCCTCCGGTCATAGACTCTCTCATAAGGGGAAACATCCTCTTAGCATTTACCCTGTGAAGCCCCTTAAGCATCCTCTCTGTTTCAAATAAATCACCTCGCATTTTTCTAAGCTCCAGTGAGCCAAGTCCTGCCCTGTTTAGCGTTGTATATTTAAATAAAAACTTTGGTAAACGGGCATCAACTACTTATTACCGAAGGCAAACATTAGGTGCTTCTTGCACAGTAAATTAACACAAGTTTGCATTTAACCAAGCCATCACAGAATACATTTTGCAAATATTTTAAAATGCTAGGCTCAAAGACGTACAGGCTGGAGAGCTGGGTTTGCTAGAAGAATCACTACTGAAACTTTGTCGAGCATATTCATAATCACTGGAGGAGTTGACACTATCTGACCGTTCACAAGAGTCAGTGTCACTGCTCAATGATTCATCATTCATGGAATGTTTCTCATTACTGAAAGGCATCTTCTCACTGCAAAACAAAATGAGCTAACACAGAAATTCATTATTTTAAAAACTGTTCATTGGTGATTTGGATTCATCTTTAACACTTTTAATTGGGATTTTGTAAATTAACTTGGAAGAAATGATAAGCATTTGAAATATAGATGAATTTAGCATTTTTGTTTATCCTACCCTTCTATTGTTAAGTGTTATTTGGTCCTCAGGTAAAATATTAGCAATCCCTTACCCAATACAGCAGAGTTAGTAGGCTTTTAAAATCTAAACTAATTAAAATGTGAATAGACTTGACTAGCGTACAAGCAATAAGTGTGAAGTACAGCAGAAGTCTGATCAATCCTACCAGGTCAAAGAAGGGCATATAAAATATACTCTTCTTGATAAAACAAAATTTTTAAAAAATTAGTTTCCAAGGTAGTGCAGGAAACAAAATATTTCTTAGTGCAACATTACAAGAACCGTAGCAATCCATCAATACTGTATAATGATAGATATAACTGCTAGCGACTCGTACCAGGAACAAACAGAAAAAAACCTTATCTCCCCATCTATTAATTTTTATTTACAGCAGTGCACATACATGTGATCCGTTGCTCCCACCCCATCCCATGACTTTCAATTTTTCCCTCATCTTAGCAGTCCTAGCTAATTTTAATTTTAGAAGCCATAATCTGATAATTTAGAAGAAATAAAAACCTTTTTTGTGACAATGGGGACTGCAGCAGTGAAGGTATTCTCACTCCTGCCATTTGATGGTTTCAGCCTATATTTCAGCTACGCACCCCCCTCCCATTTCATTCCAGTATACCATAGTCATAACTTTATTGATACCTGCGTGTTTGCTTTTTAGATCGTCATGTGACAAAAGAATAATAAAGGTTTATTAACAGTATGCTCCGAGCATCAGTGCATTTTTCCCATCCACAACAGGCCTATGACAGCTGTTGTTTGTCTCAGTTCAGATGATTACAAATGGGAGCAATGTTAGAACTGAAGAGAGATCCAAAACACATTTAATAGGAAAGCACATGATGAACAGGTGAAAGCATGGATTTGTCACTATCCATATTCTGCATTACAACTTTGGCCAAGATCCAAGGACCTGCCAATCATTTAAAACCTTTTTTCTTTTTGAAAAGTACACAAAAGAACCAACTGTGACAAGATTTTTTAAAGGCAGCAAGCAGTAGGGTTGGAATGCACTGCATGTGTATGGCAAAGACAAATTGTGGTTTTCAAGAGGAAACTGGATAAGAACCTAAAATAAAACAAATGCAGAGCTACAGGAAGAGAACTCAGGTGAGGTTAGCAGAAGTGCAAAAAAGCTAGCATTGGCTCAATAGACTGAATAGTTTCCTTTGTGCTGGAACTATTCTATGGTTTATCCGTTCAGTGATGGATGCTACACCCAAAGTAGAAATAAAGAAGTTATTACTGCGGATACTAATCTCTTACTCATTTTTGTTCCAGAATGAAAATATTGCTTACCTTTCAAGTTTAGTAACTGATACACAATCCTGTTGTAAAGCTAAGAGCCTGAATTGAAGTCCACCTTAAAAATAAAAAAATGTAAAATTCATCAAAATACTAAGCTTTTAAATGAAAAGAAATCATGTTTTAATACATGAATACAAGAACACAAAACATTGGAATTGCAAGTGGACATACAGCCCATCACTAAAATCACAGCTGATCCAATCTTGGCCTCAAATCCATTTTCCTCTTTGTTTCCAATTATCCTGGTCTCCCTTTCACTCAAGAACCTCTGTCTTAAATGTACTAGTTTAAGATATAGCCACAGCTGTCACGTAGTGAATGCCAAAATACTACAACCAGAGGAAATGCCTCTTTAAATGTGTGACCCCTTATTCTGAAATTAGGCCACCTAGTCCTAGATTTCACTATGCACCGAAACATCCTTTCAGCACCTAACCCTGTCAGTACCACCTCCCCTCCCAAACTGCTGTTGTATGTGTTTTAACAAGATCACTTTTCATTCTTCTAAAAAAAAAGTCCAATATAGTACTGACCTGCTCAACGTTTCCTCATAAGGCAATCCTTTCATCCGAGGACTTAAATCAGTGATATTTCTCTGACTATATTTAATGCAATTTATTTTATAAAAACTTACACAAGCAGTATGATGTTAGTGTGAAATGGAGAAATGATGGAACTAATTGTGTGGCAAGACAGGTCAAAATTGTGGGCAGATTTTGAAAGTCTCTTGAAAACATGAAAAGTGGTCAAGAGGCTCATAACTGCATTGCTGTTGTGTACAGCATAATTCATGATTGAATAAAGTTGCCAGTTAGATTAAATTGTAGCAGCTGAGCACAATTTGGTAGCATTCTCATCTGAGTCAGAGGTTAGTGGGTTCAAGTGACTCTCCAGGACCTAAGCATAAATATACAGCTCAGACCTTCCACTGCACACTGACGGAGTTTTAGATCCAACAATGAAAAAGTGAAGCCCCATCGGCCCTCTCAGGTGGGTATAACAGATCCCAAGATATTATTTAAAGGAATAGCAAGGGAGGATATTCCTGATGTCCTGACTAATATTTATTTCTCAAACAGTACTGAAAAAAAATGATTGTTCAGTTAATAGCATATCCGTGAATGAGGCAGCTTGCTACATGCTCCATGGCTGTAGCATTTGACATTACAGGTAATTTATACACTTTTGAAATGCCGTCAAGTACTTTGGGACAAACAGATTGTAAACGCTGGTATATAAATTACACAGTTTTTAATTTGTAAATCATGCAAATTTTGATTTATGCGAAAACAGCAGCATCTACCTTTTGTTGCCTCCCTTCAGCCTGTTTCGAAGACCAGCTCATAATTAAGAGCGTGTACATTTTCTGTTGTTTGGCGTTGTCAACATTAAATATCCCCCAGTTTCAAGTACTGTACTGCGGTATCATTCACAAACATGAGGCATGCGTGAAATTTAGTGTCAGCTCACTATTTCACCATGGAAACATCGGAGCAAATCAGATTGTGCCCATAAATGCAACCATTGAGGCACTGCAGCTATGTCCACTGGAGATCTGTACATTCCCAAATAGGGTTTACGAACATAGATCGGGACCCTGTCAATCTTTCAATGGCTAACTCATAGGAATGGACGGTAACGGTTTGATCTTTACAGCTGCCCCAATGAACGGAGTTATAGGAAGTAACGCTGACATCAGGAAATCGAATTTGGAATCTTTCAGGTCGTATGGGCCTACCACTGATTCTCACCATTTAGTTTAGAAGATTATTGAGAAACAGTTCATCTCAGATCTCAATTAAGCAAAGTCAACAATTTTGGATAGCAGACTTTACCTGCAGATGATTATAAAAGATCAAAACATTCAAAAAAACTGTTTACTATTCCAGTGGGAATATCAGGGTAGTGGTCAAATGTTTCCGAGCATGCTTAAACTACAATAAAACATGCCAAACATAACCCCCCCCCATGTAATATCCCATTATAATTGGTGTATGCCAGTCGTTTCACTGTGCATCTCATCTCTAATAGTTTTAACTGCAAAACTGAGTGGTGTTTGTTTACAATATTACTCCCTACAGTTGATTTAATGTACAGAATAAATGCTACATAAATAAACTAGGCCATTAAAATTACCCATCTTACATCGTACGGAACTGTCTCCATTATTGATGCCTATATTTACATATTTAACTACGGAAGAAATGTCATTTTATAATTTGACCTTCCCCCTAGTAAGAGCTACGGTACCGCCACTGGCAGAATTGTGTAATTACAAGACATTTTATAGTAAACAGGATGGTTTTGTAATTGTTGTAAATTCCTAAAGACATAATGACTGACTTAAAGATAGGAACTAAGTTCCGTTTGTATCCTCTCGTCCGATCCCCACCGCCCGACCCCTCTTCCATGTTCAACCTGAAAAACACATTCAATAGAGAACATGTCCATCTCTAAATTTCTCTGAAACTGGACTAACAACAACAAATACGATCACCTCTAAACCCTGGTTTCAAGTAAAAAGAACGAGTTTTTGGAAGAAATATGCACTTAGCACAATATAACGCAGTAATTCTAATAACCACTAAATAAACTGCTTTCACCCACTCAAGCATGACCTTTGAGGTACTGAATATTCAAAAGAATTTAAATTTAGAATGCCGCATTTCAGTCCAAGTATTCATGTAAACACAAAACTCCGCAAACGCTGAAGCAAACCGGGACTGTAATCGAAAACCTTGGAGCAGCTGGAGGACTGGGAATGGTCAGTGAAGGGATGCAATACCCTTTCTCTCTCTCTTCCTGCACTCGGTGCAATAACACAGCCGTAGATGGGGAGCTGAGGCTGGTTTTTAAAGCTCCTCTTTCCACGTCATGCAGGCTCATGTGATCGGATAGAGAGAGAGAGAAAGAGAGAGACCATAACAAGCCGGAAAAACACACATAAGCAGCACTGCCAGCCTCCTCCCGCTGCACTTGGCGGGGGGGGGGGGGGCAGTGGTAATGCCCCTAACTCTGAGCAAGGGGATCACGGGTTCAATTCCCCAACCAGAGCACAGTACATCTCGAAACAAGTTGATTATGAAAACAAGTTTCTTGAACTCGCTACACACGGGGGAGAAGCTGCCCGGCACTCGCGGTGTCAGCGGCAGCAGCTGGGACGGTGCTGTGCCAGCTTTAGCCCGCCCCCTGGGGAAACTGAGCGGAGTATACTGGGCTTCGGCTGTCACCCGTGTTTACGGGAACGCCGGGGATGAGAGGGCTCGGATTTAAAGGGCCACTCCGTGGGGTCATCGGATTCGGGGCAAGGTGGGTGGCTGGTCTAGAGGGTAGACATTGCAAGCAAAAGGTGGGGGGGGGGGGGGGGGGGACTCCGGGACTGAACAAGAGAAGAGGTGAGGGTGAGGGTGGGGGCGGTTGCTGCTACTGCCCTGATACACACCCTTCCCCTCCAAGTGACAGGCTATCGGTCACCCCCACCTCCGGATCCGCTCTGCCGGTGGGGCTTTGCCCCCTTACCCTGGCGTGGAGAAGTTTTCAGCAGCGCCCCCACGCCCTTTCTATACGATGTGGGCGGCAGCGGCTGCTCCTTGCCCCCACGGAGGTTGTCCCCCCCTCCCACCCCAAGGCCAATCTTCTCCTCCCGGAGCTACAGCCCCGACCTATTTGTTGACGGATGTGACGTGCCGCCGAAGACGTTACATTGTTGCTAGGAGAGAAGGGGGACACGTGACGGCCGCCAGCCCTCGTCTCCATGGGAACAGACAAACGCTACACACTCTCCCCCTCCCCCTCCCCCCTCCACGCTCTGAGCTAGCCTCCCTCAGCCCATCAGGCAGGGCCACTCTAACATCAGTCACACAGCAACAGGTCATAGAGCTGGGACTGACAGGTGCCCCACTCTCTGCCCTGATGGCCAGCTCCCTCACAATGCCACCGACCACATCCCCTCCATTCTCTGCCCTTTCATGAGGACTACTCTCCTCCCATGACATTATCATCCACTCCTCAGTCACCCCCCAACGCGTCCTTCCCCGTGTAGTTCGCATTTTCCCATGTTATAGTTCGTTTGCTAAATTTTTTGCTCACTTAGCCTGTATATATCCTTTTGTGGATCTCTCCGTTGACAACTTACTTTGCCGCACATTTTGAAGACATTGGGAAATATAGATATTACACAGTCTATCCCCCATTCAAATTATTGATTTATATTGTACGTAGAGGGTTGGTCAGCTCAGTTGTCTGAATGGCTGATTTACAATGCAGAGTGATGCCAACAGTGTGGGTTCAAATCACACACCATTTATGGTTACCTAGAAGAACTCTCCTTCTCAACCTCTCCACTCACTTGAGATGTGGTGACATTCAGCTTAAACCACCACCAGGTGTTTTTCTCTCTCTCTCTCTCTCACCCTCTTGCTCTTTCTCTATCTCTCTCTAATGAGAGAGCAGGTGTATGGTCCAGTAGAACTACACCAACTTTACCTTTAGTTGAGGACTCAGCAGTGCTCCCTGAGGCACTTGACTCATTAGTTTGCCAACACACAACCTCACTCAATCCTATTCTCTGCTCCTGTTAGCTAATCAAAGCTAATATGCTACACCCATAGCACATGTTCTTATTTTGTTTAGCTACCTTTGATGTAGCACCTTACCAAATGCCTTTTACAAATCCAAATAGAGAACATGCACTGGTTTTCCTCCATTTACCATTGACATTACTTTATGAAAAATACTTTCATAGATTGGTAAAACACGATTTCCCCTTTCACAAAGATTCTCTCTGCCTGATCACTGTGATTTTCTAAGTGTTCTGCTTGGACATTGTTCACAATGGATCAAGCACCTTCCCTACAATTGATGTTAAGGCTCTTAGATCTATAGTTTGCTGCTTTCTGTGACGCTCTTTCCCCCAAAATACTACTACCTGCTTTTAATTTAGTCCCTCGCTGTTCACACTCAGCAGAACCTCTTTCCAAGTTCTACCTATATTATTGCTGTCTATGGGGATCTTGACCAGTGGATCCTTCCACTTCCAGTGGAAGATTCCCTTTAGCCCAAAGCAGATGTCCCAAATCCTGGCACAAGGTAGGAAAACAAATCCTGGCACCTTTCTATGTAACAACAGAAGATGTAACAGTGATAATGGGAACTGCAGATGCTGGAGAGTTCCAAGATAATAAAATGTGAGGCTGGATGAACACAGCAGGCCAAGCAGCATCTCAGGAGCACAAACGCTGACGTTTCGGGCCTAGACCCTTCATCAGAGAGGGGGATGGGGAGTGGGAGCTGGAATAAATAGGGAGAGAGGGGGAGGCGGACCGAAGATGGAGAGTAAAGAAGATAGGTGGAGAGAGTATAGGTGGGGAGGTAGGGAGGGGATAGGTCAGTCCAGGGAAGACGGACAGGTCAGGGAGGTGGGATGAGGTTAGTAGGTAGATGGGGGTGCGGCTTGGGGTGGGAGGAAGGGATGGGTGAGAGGAAGAACCGGTTAGGGAGGCAGAGACAGGTTGGGTTCGTCCCCTCCCCCCACTGCACCACACAACCAGCCCAGCTCTTCCCCCCCCACCCACTGCATCCCAAAACCAGTCCAACCTGTCTCTGCCTCCCTAACCGGTTCTTCCTCTCACCCATCCCTTCCTCCCACACCAAGCCACACCCCCATCTACCTACTAACCTCATCCCACCTCCTTGACCTGTCCGTCTTCCCTGGACTGACCTATCCCCTCCCTACCTCCCCACCTATATTCTCTCCACCTATCTTCTTTACTCTCCATCTTCGGTCCGCCTCCCCCTCTCTCCCTATTTATTCCAGCGCCCTCTCCCCATCCCCCTCTCTGATGAAGGGTCTAGGCCCGAAACACCAGCTTTTGTGCTCCTGAGATGCTGCTTGGCCTGCTGTGTTCATCCAGCCTCACATTTTATTATCTTGGAAGATGTAACAGTTATCTTTCTACTTTGTCCCTTCCAAGTTGCCTGCAGCTCTCCACCTTCTCAAGGCAACTAACAATGAGGAATAAATGCTGGCCCAGGCAGTGACATCCACATTCCACATGAATAAATAAAATGTGAAACAGTGATTGCCTTGTACTTTATCTAATGTAACACATTGAAAGTGCTGTTCAAGATGTACTGTGCTCTACACTGGGAAGACTGAATGCAGACTTGGTGACCGCATTGCAGAACACCTGTTCAATTTGCGAGCATGACCTGAATTTCCTGTCATTTCCTGCAAATCTTCATGTTGCTTCAAGTCTGATCTTTCTGTCCATGGCCAAGTACGATTTTCCAAAGAAGCACAATACCAACTCAGAGAATAACATCTCAGCATTCATCTGTCATTTCTCAGTCTTCTGGTCTCAATACTGTGTTCAGTAACATTTGAACAAGAGTTCTGCCTCCAACTTGTTCCTTGTACTTTATTTTGCTGGTTTATTTCATTATTTATCCTGATATATTGTATGCAGATGGTTACTATATAGCCAATCCTACTTAATCTCCTAACCTGAACATGATCTTTCGCTATTTATAATGCCCATTATCATTTTCTTTAGATTTTGAACACAAAATCTTTTGTTTGTTAATCTCCCACCCCTATCACAAACCCTAGTTTTTATTATTTCCAGCCTCCTCTCCCATATCTACTGGTTTTGAAACTTTACATTTCTTCTCAGTTCTGATAAAGGTCATTGACTCAAAATGTTAATTCTGTTTCTCTCAAAAGATGCTGGCTGACCCACTGAGTACTTCCAATAATTTTTATTCACACTTGGTCAAGAAATGCACATTAAATTCTAACAAAACACAAACTATGAGAGGAACTGTACAAATTGCACCATGCATATAGGAAAGTAATGTTCTGGGTTTTGTCGCTGCTCAGTGGACAGAAACTTCCAGAAGACTCTTGTTATATTTTGACAAATTCATGTTAAATTAATTCAAAAGTTTATTTGGCAGAAATGTTTACTTCACTCCACCCTTTTGTGATATTGAGAATCAAAAGTTATACAATACATGGGCTGTATTACTAACAACAGGAGCCTACAGACACTTCGCTCAATAGAGGTATTTTGTTTTATTTATTTATCCCTCACAGCTGGAGGAATGTTACTGTATCTCTGGTGGTGCTAAGCTTATGTTAATGCGTATAGTTCTTCTAAAAGTACTGGAGCCAGCTTTGTTACATGGCCCTTGTAGGCATATCAACATCCTTTCAGTTATCAGCTTATTTTTATTTGTTCATGGGGGTATGGCTGACCAGCATTTATTACCCATCTATAACTGTTCATTAGAGCTGCCTTTTTGAACTGCAGTTGTCCATATAGGCTAAGTACACCTACTATGCTGTTAGGAAGGGTGTTTCTGATTTTGACCCAACAACGGTGAAGGAATGGAGATTTAGTTCCAAAACAGAATACTGTGTTGCTTGTAGGGGATCGTGCAGGTGGGGTTGTTCCCATGTAACTCTTGCTATTGTGCTTATTTATGGCAGAATTTACAAGTTAAGAAGATGATGTCAAATGGGTCTTAAGTTACTTCAGTGGAATTTGTAGACTGCCATCAATATGTCATGTCAACAGTATGCACAAAGGGAGAAAGAATGTTGATGGTGATTGATGGCAACAGTGCCTATCGAGTGGGCTGCTATGTCCTAGTTGGTGTCAATGTTCTTGAGTTGGAGCTGCATCTATTAAGTCAAGTACACAGTATTCCACTAAGCTGCTGACAGGTATTGGGCAGACAGGAGGTGAGTTGGTTGCCCCACTTGAATCATCTGAAGACAGTTGGACCTAGACATTGCCCTAAGGAATTCTCACATCAATATCCTGGTACTGAGACTGGCCTCCAAGAATCACAACAACCTTCCTCTGTGCTAGAGAGTTTTCCCCCTGATTCCCATTGACTCCAGTTTTCCCAGAGCTTCTTGATGACACTCAGGCAACTGTGACCTTGATGTTAAGGACTGTCATTCTTACCTCATCTAGGGAGTTCAGCTCTTTTGTCCATGTTTGGACAAAAGCTGTAACAAGGTCACGAGCTGAATGACTCTTGCAGAACCCAAACAGACAAGTATTATTCATAATGCAAAAGTGACTGCCAAGCACCATCTCTGAGAGACTCAAACCATCTCTCTCTTGAAATTCAATGGTATTACCATCACTGAATCCCACAGCTATCAACATCTTGATGGTTGCCAATAACCAAAAACTGACTGGACTAACCGCATAAATACAGTGGCTACAACAGCAGGTCTGAGACTTGGAATTCTTCAGTGAGAAATACCCCTCCTGACTCACCAAAGTCTGCCACCATCTATAAGGCACAAGTTATGAGAGGAATGGAATGCTCCCCACTCACCTGAATGAGGGCAGCTCATACAACATTCTAGAATCTTGACAACTTCCAGAATAAAACCTCCCACTTGATTGGGGCTCCATTGAATACCTTCACCACCAATGCACAGCGACGGTGATTTGTATTAGCTACAAATATTCAGCAATGCTCCCTCAAAATTAATGATTTAGATGTGGGAAATAGACGTACTAACTCTAATTTGCAGGACCCCTACTTCTAACTCCCCCTACAATCAGGAACATCCTTCCTACATCTAAACTGCCCATTCAGTTAGAATTTTATAGGCTTCTATCAGATCCCCCCTCATTCTTCTACACTCCAGTGAATACAATCCTAACCAACTTAATTTCTCCTTATAAATCTGTCCTGCCATCCAGGAATCAATTCGGTAAACCTTTGCTGTATTCCCTCTTTAGCAAGAACATGCGTCATCAGATAAAGAGCAGCAAACTGCACACAATATTCCAGCTGTGACCTCACCAATGCCCTGTATAACTGCAGCAAGACATTTTTGTTCCTATTCTCAACATGAAGGCCAACAAGGCATCCTGCAAGACCTATAGATCCTTATCAGGAAAAAGGATAGTGGATGCAAACCTACCAGATATGATCTACCAGTAGTGATGGTCTATTTTTCACCAACTGTCTCCTTGCGCATGCAACAGTCAACCTGACCTAAGATCCCACACATCAACCACTTTCCCTCCTGATCACCATAACCAGCTGTCACTTCTCCCTTCTGCTGATCTGGACCTGCCCAACATCTCTCAATTTCCCCCCTTCCCCAAACCAGCCCCCATCCAACATTAATTAGGTGGGTTATAGGGGGATGGGTCTGGGTGGGATGCTGTGATGTTCGGTGTGGACTTGTAGGGCCAAAGGGTCTGTTTCGAAGCTGTAGGGATTCTATAATTCTTACCACCTCACCCTGATGTCAACAACCCAGGGGTCAAGCTACCTTCATTAGCTTATGCTCTATTCTCTAAGCCGTTAGCATCCTGCTAGTTACCACTGAGCAGTAACTGAACTGAACGAGCCATATACATATGGCCACATAAATAAATATTCTCCCAGTAGCTATGGCTTCAGGATCTTTAAAACGTGGAAATACAATAGGAACTGTCATGAAAAATACTTGTGGTTTCGATGTTGATTCTCATCAATGCTGCCTGCATGGGTTCCTGGACTACATTGGTCAGCTGGGGAGGTTCCTTTTCTGCGAGGTTTGATGGAGAACTCCTCAAAAGGCAAATGTGTACTTTTATTTCATCAGGTTCGGTAAAACAGTTTTCAGATCAGAAACCTGGCTCCTTATGTTTATTACAGACAATGGGAACTGCAGATGCTGGAGAATCTGAGATAACAAAGTGTGGAGCTGGATCACCACAGCAGGCCACACAGCACAAACGCTGACGTTTTGGGCCTAGACCCTTCATCAGAAAAGGGGGATGGGGAGAGGGTTCTGAAATAGACAGGGAGAGGGGGGAGGCGGATCGAAGGTGGATAGAGAAGAAGATAGGTGGAGAGGATACATACAAATGAAAGGGGCAGGGATGGAGCCTGTAGAGGTATGCCTGCCTCTTTGTAGGTTGCGTGGAATAGTCCCTCTTCCGTACCTACACTGGCCCTAAACCACACCTCTTCCTCAATTACATTGATGACTGTATCGGCGCTGCCTCGTGCTCCCAAGAGGAGCTCGAACAGTTCATCCACTTCACCAACACCTTCCACTCCAACCTCAAGTTCACCTGGACCATCTCCAACACATCCCTCACCTTCCTGGACCTCTCTGACTCCATCTCAAGCAACCAACTAGAAACCAACATCCATTTCAAGCCCACCAACTCCCACAGCTACCCTGAATACACCTCCTCCCACCCACCTTCTTGCAAAAATTCCATCCCCTATTCCCTATTCCTTCACCTCCACCGCATCTGCTCCCAGGATGAGGCATTCCACTCTTGTACATCCCAGATGTCCTCGTTCTTCAAGGACCGCAACTTCCCCTTCACAGTGGTCCAGAACGCCCTTGGCTGTGTCTCCCGCATTTCCCGCAACACATCCCTCACACCCGTCCCCCCAATAACCACCAAAAGAGAATCCCCCTCATCCTCACATACCACCCCACCAACCTCTGGATACAACACATCATCCTCCGACACTTCCACCATCTACAATCCGAACCCACCACTAAAGACATTTTTCCATCCCCACCCTTGTCTGTCTTCTGGAGAGACCACTCTCTCCGTGACTCCCTTGTCTGCTCCACACTCCCCTCCAACCCCACCACACCCTGCACCTTCCCCTGCGACCGCAGAAAGTGCTATAATTGCCCCGACACCTCCTCCCTCACCCCCATCCCAGGACGCAAGGTGACTTTCCATATTAAGCAGATGTTCACCTGCACATCTGCCAATGTGGTATACTGTATCCACTGTACCTGGTTCTGGCTTCCTCTACATTGGGGAAACCAAGTGGAGGCTTGGGGACCGCTTTGCAGAACACCTCCGCTCGGTTCGCAACAAACAACTGCACCTCCCAGTCGCGAACCATTTTAACTCCCCCTCCCATTCTTCAGACGACATGGTCCTCCTGCAGTGCCACAATGATGCCACCTGCAGCTTGCAGGAACAGCAACTCATATTCCGTTTGGGAACCGTGCAGCCCAATGGTATCAATGTGGACTTCGCAAGCTTCAAAATCTCCCCCTCCCCCACTGCATCCCAAAACAAGCCCAGCTCGTCCCCTCCCCCCACCGCATCCCAAAACCAGCCCACTTTGTCCCCGCCTCCCGAACCCGTTCTTCCTCTCACCTATCCCCTCCCCCCATCGCATCCCAAAACCAGCCCACTTTGTCTCCGCCTCCCGAACCCGTTCTTCCTCTCACCTATCCCCTCCCCCCACCTCAAGCCGCACCTTCATTTCCTACCTACTAACCTCATCACGCCCCCTTGACCTGTCTGCCCTCCCTGGATTAACCTATCACCTCCCTACCTCCCCACCTATACTCACCTCTACAGGCTCAATCCCTGCCCCTTTAACTTGTCTGTCTCCTCTCCACCTACCTTCTCCTCTATCCATCTTCGATCCGCCTCCCCCTCTCTCCCTGTTTATTTCAGAACACTCTCCCCATCCCCCTTTTCTGTTGAAGGGTCTCAGCCCGAAACATCAGCTTTTGTGCTCCTAAGATGCTGCTTGGTCTCCTTATACTTATTGACCACTAATCAACTCAATTTGTACCTTCAAATTGGAAAATACTCACATTCTCCAGCTGCTGCTTCAACACAAAGGAGAATTGTTATGGTTAATAATTTCGACACTTATAATGTCCTACACTATGTGTTGCTGTGTTGTGAAACTTTATACATTTCAATTCTAGAACTTTCAGTGTTCCTGGTTCAACCATTAATACATTCTAGTTAATAGTCTGCAGCGGGGTCCTTTGACAGCATCTTCCAGACATGTGACATTTAGCAACTAGAAGGACAATGGCAGCTGGGAACACACTGCATGCAACTTCCCCTTTGAGCCACACGCTAACTTGTATTGGAACTATATCACCGTCCACTCAGTGTTGCTAGCTCAAAATCCTGGAACTCCCTCCCTCATAGTACTGAGAGGACACAACACCACATGGACTGTAATGGGGCAAGAAGACAGCACACCATGACCTTCTCTCGGGTAATTAGGGACAGGCAACAAATGCTTGTCAGCAATAAAACCCATGTCCCATAGAAAAATAAATCTTTAAAGCATTGACAGAGCTGCTGGCATTGGGTGAATCCTGACTAAAGGCGGTTTAGTTGTAAGCCAAGATAGTTCCTCCTTCCATTGACATAAACACAGTCATATGCTGACCGAGGATAACAGAAAGCAACATGAATGTTGAATCTATGAAATAATCTGAAAGGCAACGAACCAATAAAGACAACAATTTCAATAGAACACTTTCAATTGCATTCCAGATTATGAAGAAACTGAGCTGCAAAATATATTCATGTTTCATTATTTTCATCTTGCAGTAGAAATAAAAACACACCAGAGTTGAAAACAGGAAATTACAGCATTTGAACAGCCTGTATAAGTAGGACAAGTGCAGGAATATATCCAGAGTGAGCTATACAGTCACAATACTCATAATACAACATACACTATATAATGTACGTTCTTATGGCACAGTTGTGACATTCCTACCTCTGGGCGTGGACTTGGTTTCAATCTAACCTGGTCCACAACTGCGTAATCCCATCTCTGAAGCTGGTTTAAAAAAATCTACAATAGAAACCCTTCATTAAAATTAATGATTAACTTGTACATGATTTGAGGTTAAATTCAAATTAGAAAAGTTCAGAGCTTACAAACATGTTCTTTATATTTCAGCCTTCCATTTGTCCATCACACAGGCACATCTAGGTAATGAGGGATGATCAGGGAATTTCCTCCACTAACCTTGCAATACCAAGTTATACCAATACATTGCCCTACTCAAAAGGAAGTAAACTTTCAAACGTGAACACTCTCCCTCACTATAACCTAATTCATACACAAGTTATGTTCATCATTTGTCATCCATCGTCAATTTGTCCTGTGTCCTGTCAATAATAGGTGGGCAATTTAGCAGCAGATATGGATTCACTGGGAGCTGCAATCAAGACTTTGCACAGAATTATCTCAGGCTAAAATGTTTTTTACACTGCAAAGAAGCAGAAGTGGAATTCTGCAACCCACTAAGTGACTGAACAACTCTTTTTCGGAATGCAACTCCCTGAAAATGAGGATGGGAGAGCAGAGATGTCCTGAAACGTTTCCACTTCACATCATTAGTTAGCAGTCCACAGCTGGCAGGGATCCCATCAACACTGATACAAGCCAATCATAAAGTGAAAGTAAAAGTAAAAGGAACATTGATTATTCATGACAGACAATGCCAGAGTCAGTAGATGTGAGAGAAGAGCTGCTCGTCAGTAGAGAGCCACCTTGGTGCAAAGTCCAGATGGTAGCCTTCAGTGAGGTTCATCAACCTGAGAACGGTCACTTCAAGGAAGTCGGAGGAGGTTACGTATCATCTCACATTCATTTGCATTCACTGAAAAAAAAGTACAGTGTAAAGCTGACGTAGGCTGATGAACCATCTGATCAGTAAATTGAATTACTTTCCCATTGGTGTAATAATCATCTGATGATGTTTAAACTCCCCCCTGCACAGCAACAAGCTCGCAGCTCTCATTAGTGCATATGCTATCACTATGACAAACACTAATGAAGTTAAGGGGTGACCTCTACTTCTGGATTTTTACTATGCAAAGTCAGATAAGCGAAATCATTTCCAGAGATTTTAATACAAGACTTGATGCAGATCACTGGACATGAGAAGGGATATTTGGAAAGCATATGATGGTGATTGCAATGATTTGCTCTTGCTGAAGCTGTGCAATGAGCATGAGCTCTTTACCAACTACACCGTTTTCAGCCTCCCCTTGGATACACTCCCGTTCTAAACATATAGTGTACTACGTTATATCTAGATAGAGGTAGAGGTAGGTTGTGCATGCAATGAAAGCCACGTGTGTGATGCTGACTGTTGGACTGACCACTGTATTATCATTTCAAAGTTAAACATCAAGATCTGGCCCCATAAACATCTCAGTGTATGAAGACTCAATGTTCAAACAGACAATAATGGAGTCATAAAGCATGAAAACACACCCTTCAGTCCAACTCATCTATGCTGACCATAATCTCAAAGTAATCTAGTCCTGCTTGCTTGCACTTGGCTCATATCTGTGAAAACATTTCTCGTTCTAATCCAAACATCTATTAAACATTGTAACTGTACATGCATCCACCACTTCCTTTGGAATTTCTTTCCACACACGAACCATTCACTGTGTAAAGAAATTGCCCCTCACATCCTTTTTAAGTCTTTCTCCTCTAACTTTAAAATATGCCCCCTAGATTTGAAATCCCCCACGCTAGGGAAAACACACCTGCCATTAAACTTATCTATACGCATCATGATTTTATAAACCACTATAAGGTCACGTCTCAACCTCCTATGCTCCAGTGAAAAAAAGTCCCAGCCTATCCTTATAACTCAAACTCTCCATACCTGGCAACATTGTGGTAAATCTTTTCTGAACCCTCTCCAGCTTACTAACATCTTTCCTATAACAGGGCAACCAGAACTGGACACTTCAGAACAGGCCTCACCCATGTCCTGTACAACCTCAAAATAATGTCCCAACTCCTAAACTCAAAGGTCTGAGCAATGAAGGCAAGCGTGCTAAACACCTTCATAACCACCCACTCTACATGTGACACAAACTTCAAAGAATTATGTACCTGAATCCCTCGGTCTCTCTGTTCTATAATACTACCCAAGGCCCTAGTTTTAATTGAATAATTACCCTTGTTTGATTTACTAAACTGCAATACCTCACATTTATCACAATTAAGTTGCAACTACCACTCCTCAGCCCATTGATCCAATTTGTCAAGATTTATTTGTAATCTTAGATAACTTTTTTCAATGACCACTATACAACCAACTAATCTTTCTCAGAAAAACTTGGGAGTCACCTGTGCAGAGACAGCATACTTTCAGATCAAAAGGTTGCACATTTTAGAATATGAGAGGGAATTTCTTCTCTCAGAGGCTAGTGAATCTGTGGAATTCTTTACTGTACAGTGCTGCTGAGGCTGAATTGTTAGCCATACTCAAGACTGAGATATGACGTGGAGATGCAGGAATTGGGCAGGGGTGAAGAAGGTGTGAAATCATACAATACCAAGCGTGAGGCAGAGAGTCAGGGAATCAAAACTTATAGGAAAAAAGGCACCAAATTAGAGGTTAGAGTTATCAGCCATAATGTCATTGAATAGCAGAGCAGGCTCAATGAACTGAATGGACTATTTCTACTCCTGTGTCATGCGGTCAAATGTCTTTGTGCCTCCCTTTTGAAATCATCAAGTTTAGTTTAATGAAAGCAATGAGGTAATTCAGAAAACACTGGAAGAGTACTTTATTGTCTAGTCATCGCCATTCCTTATCCACAATGCTTACCAACATCCTCAGCGTTGTTCAATGCAAGATCACAGAGAATTTAAACTTGAATGAATCAGAAAGCTGAATATTAGAACTGTTTTCAGGAAGCGGTAAGAGCATAGGGACAATTAATTGGGACAGTCACAGCAAAACCAGGGCGTCTGGTCACTTTCGCCTCAAGGAAGAATGTGATAGATACATTTAAGGGGAAACTAACTAAATCAATAAGAGGAAAGTGAATGAAAGACTTTGATGTTCGACTTATATAAATGTGGGAGGGAGCTCCGAAGCAGCATGGTTTAGATAAACTGAATGATCATTGCTCGGACTGTCACCTGGACTCCAAACCCGAATTCCTTCCGCTCCCAGACCCCGGAACAATGGGCAATGCTAAAGTGGCGCTGATTGGCTGGGCCGAGAAGCGACAGTGACCGGATGTGATGGGAAAGAGTGACCGTGATTGGATAGACTCCAGAAGCTGTGATTGGTTATACTGGAAAGCCTGCCTGTGAGAAGAAGCATTCTAATGTCTGTGATTGGTTGTACTGGGAAAGGCGTCGGTGATTGGGTGGACACGAGCGCATGTTGAATGGCTGGGCTAGCGAAGGCGACGGTGATTGGGTAGATAGTGGTGGTTGTGATTGGTTGGACGGTGAGAGTGAGGTGTTTGGTTGAGCGAAGGGGCGGTAATGGAGACCTTGGTGTTGGATAATGGCGCAAGTACAGCGAAGATTGGCTTCAGTGACAAGCGAGTGAGGTGAGGGATGGGTAGTGGTGGTGACGGTGGGGATGAGAGCCGGGAGTGAACATGTTGGTAGGGCTGAGGGTGAGGGTGAGAGTGGGGATGATAGTGAGGTGACGGTGCGTAGTGTGGGTGAGGATGAGAGTGGGGATGATAGTGAGGTGACGGTGAGTAGTGTGGGTGAGGATGAGGTTAGGTTAGGGTAGGGATGAGGGTGAGAGTCAGATTAAAATTGAGGATGGAGGTGAGGATGAGGTAGGGGTGACAGTGAGGATGGGGATGAAAGTCGGGAGTGAACATGTTGGTAGGATTGGGGGTGAGAGTGGGGATGATAGTGAGGTGACGGTGAGTAGTGTGGGTGAGGATGAGGTTAGGTTAGGGCAGGGTAGGGACGAGGGTGAGAGTCAGATTGAGGAAGAGGTAATGGTGACAGTGAGGTACGCTCTGAAGGTGGGGTGTGATGGTGGAGGATTTGAGATCAAGAGTATGGGTGATAGTGAAGGTCAGAGTCGGAGTGAGTGAGTGAAAGTGGGGGGGGAACAGCGACCCTAACTCCAGGACTCCCCTCTGCTGAAAGGCCCAAACTACTCTGATCTCTTCTCTCTTCTCTCTTCTCCCTTCTCCTTCGGTAGTGTTTTGCCCAACTGCCAGTTCCGGTCCAGGACTGCTCGTCTCAAAACCTTCACCTCCAACCAGATTGATGAGATCAAGGATCCCTCCGGCCTGTATTACATTCTCCCCTTCCAGAAGGTGAGTGCCTGGCCTGATTATACTGCCCTGAGGTGGGATTGTTAATGTGTAAGTTTGCAGTCAAGTTGCTGCAGCTTTGTGTACCTCTGTGCCTGAATGAGGATGAACCTGGGAAGGGGCGGGTGGTCCTACTGGAACTGCAGTGAGTAAGTTCCCTTCTCCAATGTTGTACAGTTTTAGTGGACTCGGATAGAAATCTAGCACTAGTAACTGGGTAGAGTACATTGGTCTGGATATTGTGGAGTGTGGTAAAACAACTTCAGAATTTAGGCATGTAAATTTCAGTTCGCTAAGGTAGTGCTAACAGTCTAATATGCAGTCTGTCATCAGGGATTGATTGATTCTGTGGGTTATTATATTTAAAACAAGAAAAAAACATTAGTTAAAAAGCAGACATTGCAGCAAACCAAATTTTCTGTCTGTAACTTGGAAAAGCAACAGATTAATTAGCAGGTAGAGTCATAATATTGTATACACACAGCACATGGAATCCTTAAAGTTGAGCCCCCTGAAAAGCAAAGGTACACTTAGAACAGTCTGAAACTTTTTTACATTTTAATTTCCAAATGCCTAATGCTACATCAAAAATGGGACCTAGATGGTGAATATTTGACAACAGATTGCAGGTTTAATTCCTGCTCTGGCTTCGGTCAACTTGGGACTTACTACTTGCCCTGGGCCATGGGACTGGATGGGAATTCGAAACCAGCACTGAAGTTAACTGCCAAGAAAACTGAGATAACAAAGCGTGAAGCTGGATGAACACAGCAGGCCAAGCAGCATCTCAGGAGCACAAACGCTGACGTTCTGGGCCTAGACCCTTCATCGGAGAGGGGGAGGTGGACCGAAGATGGAGAGAAAAGAAGATAAGTGGGGAGGTAGGGAGGGGATAGGTCAGTCTGGGGAGGACGGACAGGTCAAAGAGGCGGGATGAGGTTAGTAGGTAGGAAATGGAGGTGCGGCTTGAGGTGGGAGGAGGGGATAGATGAGAGGAAGAACAGGTTAGGGAGGCGGGGACAGGCTGGGCTGGTTTTGGGATGCAGCGGGGAGAGGGGACGAGCTGGGCTGGTTTTGGGATGTAGTGGGGGAAGGGGAGATTTTGAAGCTTGTGAAGTCCACATTGATACCATTGGGCTGCAGGGTTCCCAAGCGGAATATGAGTTGTTGTTCCTGCAACCTTCGGCTGGCATCATTGAGGCACTGCAGGAGGCCCATGATGGATATGTCGTCTAAGAAATGGAAGGGGGAGTTAAAAATGGTTCGCGTGTGGGAGGTGTAATTGTTTATTGCGAACCAAGCAGAGGTGTTCTGAAAAGTGTTCCCCAAGCCTCCACTAGGTTTCCCCGATGTAGAGGAAGCCAGCTCGTCCCCTCCCCCCACTGCAAGCCCAGCTTGTCCCCTCCCCCCACTGCATCCCAAAACCAGCCCAGCTCATCCCTGCCCCCTAACCTGTTCTTCCTCTCACCTATCCCCTCCCCCACCTCAAGCCGCACCTCCATTTCCTACCTATTAACCTCATCCTGCCTCCTTGACCTGTCCATCCTCCCCAGACTGACCTATCCCCTCCCTACCTCCCCACCTATACTCTCCTATCTTCTTATCTATCCATCTTCAGTCCGCCTCCCCCTCTCTCCCCATCCCCCTCTCTGAAGGGTCTAGGCCCAAAACGTCAGCTTTTGTGCTCCTGAGATGCTGCTTGGCCTGCTGTGTTCATCCAGCCTCACATTTTATTATCTTGGAATCTCCAGCATCTGCAGTTCCCATTATCTCTGGTCAGGTTGAAGCATTGGCAGACAATGTTCCGAGGCCCTTCGTTCAGGCAGACTGAACCTGAATGAGTGAAAATTCAATTTACTGAAATGATGAATTTCATGAAAATGGTGAATTTAATGAAAACTGCTGTTGTGGTCTTTTTTATTTAACATATTGAATGTGCACATAGGAAGAAGCTCTTCACCCTAATCGATTCATACGCCATCAGACCTCCTCCCATTCTTTTTGGGACTGTCTGTGTGCAGTTTGCAACTTCTCATGTCATTATGGATTTCATCTGGGTGCTGCAGTTTCCTCTGATGGTCTAAAGCTGTGCAGGGTAGATTGATTGGCCATGCTGAATTATCCTTAATTTCCAAAGCTGTTCAGGCTAGTTGGATTAGTCAAGGTAAATGTGGGTTTACAGGGATTCACTGGGTCATGAGTGCTATGCTATTTCGACGACAGACTTGATGGGCTGAATATCCTCTATCTGCACCTTAGGCATTTTATGATTTATGTGCAAAGAGAAGAAAATTGTGATTAGTAAAGTTGTCCCTGCAGAGAGTTTGGCACGTTCTTAATAAGCCAGAGACCTTCCTTTCGGTTGTCACTGTTTTATGTTTACATGTTTTATCAATGTTTATTTACCTCCTTTTATTCTGTCTTTGATCTGGATAAAATTACAACCCAACTATATTAGTGACCATATTGGATTGTGTAAAATGTTTAAGTATGAAAAGGCAACTTCTGATTTCAGCGTTCAGAAATGCTTTTTTTTAATCACTGCATGCAGAGTTTACATTATATTATCCTATGATTTCTCACTATAAGGGCTACTTGGTCAACTGGGATGTACAGAGGCAAGTATGGGATCACCTGTTTGGCAAAGAAATGTACAAGGTAGGTGCTTGGTCAGATTGTGGTGATTCTTACTTTGTGAACCTAACTTCTGATTCTTCAAGTGACAGTCAATATCAGTGAGTGCTCTGGTGGATCTCAGATTCCATTTTTCAAATGTAAAGGTCTCTTGCTTGACTACATTCTTGAATTCAGTTGTCGTATCTAATAACTGGTTGCTATTCTGCCAAGCATAAGTATCTTTGTGTTCCTTCAGATCCAACTACACCTCAAACATACGGCCCTGAACGAGCAACAGTAACCTGCCTTTAATCTAGGAACATTTCCCAAGGTGTTTCACAGGAGCCTGAGTCAGGCAAAACTTGTCACCAACCCAAAAGAACTATTAGTATTTAGGGACTTAAAACTTGGGCAGTGGTACTTTCAAAGGAAAGGTGGAAAGGAAGATAGATTTAAACAGAGAGAACCTGACAGTTAAGGCTCATGGTAGGCTATCAGTGGTGGGTGAAATGAATGAAGGATGCGCAAGAGAGCAATGTTAGAGAAATGCAAAATTCTTGTAGGGTTGTAAAGCTGTAGGACCTTAGCAAGAAAGGAGTAGTAGGAAAGGGATGATTTTGAACCAATGAAAAGTAATTATAAAATGTTGCAGAGAAACTATTAACAATGAGGGAGGATGATGTGTGACATACTGATATTGGACACTATATTCTTCTCAAGTATTGTCTTGTCCTCATCTGCAGTCACCACTCTGCCCCTCAGAATACCTCATGCCACTAGATCTCATTTCTCCTTTCCAAAGTCCCTGAATGTTTGTATTTTTGCTGAGCAAAGTAATTTTAATATAGCTGTTATTTTATTCATCCCTTAACACACCATGCATCTGTCTGTTCTTGATGCACAGTCCAATTATTATTGTATGTTAAGAACAATACAGATGTTTACTTTGATCTGAAGTGTCTAAACTTCAAAAGTAAGTAATTGATATCATGCAGTTATGAAGGGGAATACATAAACATAAATTATAAATATCGGTGAAGTCTATTGGAGAGGTAGGGTGCGATCTTGAGATTTCTTTTTCAAGCTCGTTATAAATCTCTTTAAATATCTAGTTATATGGATACAGCACTACAATAGTTTCATAACAGAGAACCAAACATATAAAACTGTTTTCCACAGCTGTATTCATGTATTGGTGCCTAGTTTTTCTGTTGTACACATGACATCAAGAGACGTACTAAAGATGACTGCATTAGTGGTCACTATAACAGCGTTGTGTTACAATAGTATTTTTCCCTCCCATGCTTGACAGGTTTCCAAATGTGTAGATCAGAGCTAATGTCAGAGAGTGTTCTTCACGTGATTTGAACAGCCAATAGAGATTTGTCAGACTGTAATTAAATACCTTAAAATGTCTTTGCAGGTGGACTTTCCTGAAACCAATATAATTATCACTGAGCCGTATTTCAATTTTAACTCCATTCAAGAATCAATGAATGAAATCTTATTTGAGGAATACCAGTTTCAAGCAGTCTACAGAACAAATGGTGACCATTTATACTTGATTATTTTTTCTAACAGACTCAATTAGTCTCAGATTACTTGATATAATTTAAAAACTAGCAATTTGATTTCAATATTTTGAATGTGTTTTTCAGCTGGGTCTCTCAGTGCTTACAAGTATTTTGAAGAAAATAAATCTGAACTCTGCTGTCTCGTGGTGGATAGCGGTTACTCTTTCACACATGTTGTTCCTTACTGTAAGGGAAAAAAGATGAATGAAGGTATTTGCAGGTAAACCTGAATGACATCTTTAAAATTTTGGTAAAATCAACACTTTGAAACTTATTATGCAATATGAAATATTTTGTTTCTATATTAATTGGTATCTCAGGTATTTAACAAAATGCACTGTAACTATTGTATATCTTCTCAGGAGTAAGAAGAGAGAGGTTAGTGAGTCCTCTGGGATTGTGCTGACTTCAAAGTTATTTTCTAACTACTGAGAGATTGAAACTAAGGCCAGTTTATTCAGACTTTAATCCAGCACGTCACTCAATGAATCAGAACGTATTTGTGATTGATGTAACATTCTGCCTTATTGATGGAACTTGAAGTGTCAGTAGAAGTGTAGGAGGGGACAATTTTAGCATTGTCATTGCTGGTGCTATTCCTGCTAAATATATAAATAAAAGAGAATATTTGCATTTTCGTGGGCTACTACTGAGATAAATTCTTGCTTTGCGATGCCATTAACCTTTGTCAATTGTGGCTGGGAATTCTTTGATGTCTGTCGTCCACCTGGCAAGCCGTAGCACCATATTGCTGAATTGAACAAGGAATCGCTAGTACTGTATGTTGGTAAGATACCTGCTTTTGGTTAGTTGAATTCCAACATTATCTATTTGAATATTAGGTGAATTTCTGCAATGAGTCTTGCAGATTGTACAAATTGCTGCTACTGAGCTTTAGTAGTGGAGTGACTGAAAATGGATGTGTTGGATAGATTACTGCCTAAGGAAAACCCAAAATAATTTAGTTGTATTCTTTTCTCCTTAGGGTTAATGTAGGAGGGAAACTACTTTCTAACCATCTAAAGGAAATAATATCCTACAGGTATGGCTTTCACACTTATTACTAAATTTGAAAAGAGTTATAGTGAGTGAGTGTGTATTGAACATAGAACATAACAGCACAGTACAGGCCCTTCGGCCCTCGATGTTGTGCCGACCTGTCATACCGATCTCAAGCCCATCTAACCTACACTATTCCATGTACGTTCATATGGTTGTCCAATGATGACTTAAATGTACCTAAAGTTGGCGAATCTCCTACCGTTGCAGGCAAAGTGTTCCATTCCCTTACTACTCTCTGAGTAAAGAAATCACCTCTGACATCTGTCCTATATCTTTCACTCCTCAATTTAAAGCTATGCCCCCTTGTGCTTGCCGTCACCATCCTAGGAAAAAGGCTCTCCCTATCCACCCTTTCTAACCCTCTGATTATTTTATATGTCTCAATTAAGTCGCCTCTCAACCTTCTCTCTAACGAAAACAGCCTCCAGTCCCTCAGCCTTTCCTCGTAAGACCTTCCCTCCATACCAGGCAATATCCTAGTAAATCTCCTCTGCACCCTTTCCAAAGCGACCACATCCTCCTCATAATGCGGTGACCAGAACTGTACGCAATACTCCAAGTGCAGCCACACCAGAGTTTTGTACAGCTGCAGTGAAGGGGGTGTTCTCTGATTTTTTTTTTGTGTGGAGGATTGGTTCCTTTCAAAATACCTGCAAAAACTAATGCTATCAAAATAGTTTACTTAAATAGCATGTGAAACTTATTAATCTCCAAAATATTGTGCTATTTTGCTAACCATATTTACAGAAGTCTGCCTAGGTTTGTTTTGGAGGAATGCAGATGTTTAAGGGAAAATTACTTTTCAGTTATTCAGAGCATACCAAGCTAAGTTGTGAAAGGTTTATTATGGATAGCTGAATAGAGACTTAATGTGTCAGACTGTTTAGAAGATTTGTGCTAATCTTAAAAAGGGATAATCATGAGTATAAGTAATTGAAAATGTCAAGTATGTTGTGATTCAGTAAGTAATTAAACTGATTATGTAAGACGTTCCGCCATCCATTGAATAAGAAAGGCGGCAAATTGAATTTTGCACACCTTTGGTTTACAAATAGCCTCCCTTGTGGTGATGTGAAACTTGATGCGCTGATCCTATTCTTGGCATAGTAACTTAGTTTATTCGTGCCTGGTCCTCTTTCAAAGCCATAGCTTGGTTTCAGTTTTTAAGGTGCTTTATTCCAAAGAGTCTGAAACACAGAAGCAGACGATTTTGTCCAACATGTCTTGATTAGTGTTTAATGTTCCATGGAGAGGGCCTTTTCCATTCCTCTTTGACCCTATAGACATATTTTTTGATTATTTTCTCCCTCATGTGCCTACCTAGCATGCCTGTAAATGGCCCAATCGCTTTTTCACATGAATGCTTCTCTGTGTGCAGTTTGGCCATTCATTGAAATGTACACTCCTTTTTATTTCTGAATGCTTTATTAGGTCATCTCTAACTTGCGACTGAAGTAAAAGCTGATGATTTAAGAGGATGATTCACTATGCCATTCCTCGTCTATCGCTAACAGTGCGAGAGACAGTTTTCCCTAGTTCATTGCTAAGGTCGACTATTGGGAAGTGATCAACCGGAGTGATCTGGGTTGAGTTTTCAGTTTGACAAGAGTTTACCTTGAATGGTTTGTAATGCATGATCTGGCTGCACATGGGAGCTTAGCTTGCGCAGGTTATCCAGAAAGGCAAAGAAGTTATGTAGTTTTCCAAACGAGTTGTGATTAACTGCAATGCTGGATGTGCTTTTAAACGTGTCAAGTCATGTTCTTGGTAAGCCCTGAAAACCTCCAAACTGACATATTAAAACTTAAAAAAAAACCCAGAATACGATTTTTTGGGTGAAACACAAAACTCTTCTGTTAGTTATGAAATAATTTTCTTATTTTAGAAAACGTGGACTTTTTGACGCCAAGTTCCATGCACGCCAAGTTTCATGTTTGGCAAATGTTTTTTTTTAAACAGTTGATTCAAAATATGGTCCATGCTGTGTTTAGCATTTTGATGGATGAACAACAAATTGGAATTTTTTTTAAATAGATTCTAAACATAACTAATTGTGCACTATATTTTAAAATGTATTTAAATATTTACAAAAGTACCTTTTGCATAAATTTCCGATAAATCATGCTCAAAAATGTAATTTTTGACAGCCACTACTGGAGCAATATTGTTATTGATCATGTCATGAACAAAAGCAAAATGTTCTGCTTCAGGAGCATAGTATTGCAGGAGATATCAAGTAAAGAAGGAAAAATATACAAATAATTAAAGAAAGAACAACTTGCATTACATAGTGATTTTCATTATCACCAGTTACCTCCATGTTTTAAAGCCAGCAAGGTATTTTTGCAGTATAATTACTGTTGTAATTTAGGAAATGCAGCAATCAATTTGCGCACAGCAAACTCCCATAAAGAGCAGTGTGCTAACGGCCAAATAAAATGTTTTTTATGCTTCGCTTAAGGGATGAAGCCTGCCTTCGTCAAGAGGAAGTTCCCTTGAGAGACCTCTCTCAAAGAAGGCAACCCGACATAACAAAATTTGTTGCCACCTCCAATTGGCCAACTCAGCCTCCAGCCAACTGAGGAAAAGTGTATTTTAACATCAGGATCTTAAACATGAAACTAAGGTCATGGTTTACTAGGCAGTTGTGAATTTGCCTTCCTATAAACATCATTGGTACCTTTGAAAGATCCAAATAAGGTGACCTAATAGTATCCTTTCCTAAGTCAACATATACCCAGAACTGAAGTGCCAATAAATCAAAACCAGCAATACTCTCAAGACATGATGTTCGTATGCTTGATACCAGAGTCAGAACTCTGTCAAGGCAGGAAACCCTCCAGGAAAATAGCAGGAACGCTGAAGGGATATTCTCGTCGCATCCTGGAAACGATCCAATTTCCCTGCAGACCTGTGGGAGACCTTGACTTGTGATCAACCAAATCTCCCCCCTATAAGGCAAAGTCTGCAGATCTCATATTGGATGTATTAAACATCTCAGAAGCCCTCATCACTGTAGAGTGGAAGCAAGTCATCCTTGAATCTGAGGAATGGCCTATGAAGAATCACGTGGAGTCCAAAACTAGAGGGCATAGATTTAAGGTGAGAGGGGAATGATTTTAAAAAAAAACCTGAGGGTAACTTTTTCATGCAGAGTGCTGTGTGCGTAAGGAATGAACTGCCAGAGGAAGTGAGTAAAATTACAGCATTGCAAATGCAACTGGATGGTACTGTTACGATGGGGATTGATTAGACCCCTCTGATAATTAAACTAAAACACAAGCCCTGGTCTGTAATGAAAGGAGTAGGGGTTTCCCCTCTAATAATTACCCCCTAAACACTTCGAGAAACTCACCTTTCTCCTCATAATCTATTAAGAGTGCTTAAAAGAAAGTAACAAGAAACAATTTTTATTTATTTAACCCAACAACGAACAAATTAACAAAATTACTAACAAACCGACAATTCACTCTTCCCCCACCCTCCCCCCAAAAAAAACTACTAACTAATTGCTATCCGGTCTAAATTCTGCTGGAATGCTGTGTAAATAAAGACCAGCCCCACTAATATAAACCCAATTAATAAGCAATAAATTATTCCCTAATCTCTGCAAATTCGCACAGACTGTCTTCTGGAATATTTTGTCTTTTCCAGTTTCTTCACAAAACGCCTTTCTTCTGTTAATTCTGCTGTCAGGGAAGTTTTTTCCCTATAATTTCTTCAGTGAGGACTTTAAGCATAAAATACTGCGGTACTTTTGATTAATTAGATGGGCTTTCTCTGAGAGCTTAATGATGTTACCTCTGGCAGGTGGCACTTATGTCTTTCAGATGGCAGTTGGCGCTCTCCGATTTTTTTTTTCCCCAAATGCCCTTGTCTTGTATACCTGTAATGACATAATCACATTCTTCTAGCATGATTGCTTTCAGATTGTCAGCACCTCAACTTTAAATTCAATTGGCTTTGAATCACTCAGAGATAATGGGAACTGCAGATGCTGGAGAATTCCAAGATAATAAAATGTGAGGCTGGATGAGCACAGCAGGCCAAGCAGCATCTCGGGAGCACAAAAGCTGACGTTTTGGGCCTAGACCCTTCATCAGAGAGGGGGATGGGGAGAGGGAACTGGAATAAATAGGGACAGAGGGGGAGGAGGACCGAAGATGGAGAGTAAAGAAGATAGGTGGAGAGAGTATAGGTGGGGAGGTAGGGAGGGGATAGGTCAGTCCAGGGAAGACGGACAGGTCAAGGAGGTGGGATGAGGTTAGTAGGTAGATGGGGGTGTGGCTTGGGGTGGGAGGAAGGGATGGGTGAGAGGAAGAACCGGTTAGGGAGGCAGAGACAGGTTGGACTGGTTTTGGGATGCAGTGGGTGGCGGGGGAAGAGCTGGGCTGGTTGTGTGGCGCAGTGGGGGGAGGGGACGAACTGGGCTGGTTTAGGGATGCAGTAGGGGAAGGGGAGATTTTGAAACTGGTGAAGTCCACATTGATACCATATGGCTGCAGGGTTCCCAGGTGGAATATGAGTTGCTGTTCCTGCAACCTTCGGGTGGCATCATTGTGGCAGTGCAGGAGGCCCATGATGGACATGTCATCTAGAGAATGGGAGGGGGAGTGGAAATGGTTTGCGACTGGGAGGTGCAGTTGTTTGTTGCGAACTGAGCGGAGGTGTTCTGCAAAGCGGTCCCCAAGCCTCCGCTTGGTTTCCCCAATGTAGAGGAAGCCGCACCGGGTACAGTGGATGCAGTATACCACATTGGCAGATGTGCAGGTGAACCTCTGCTTAATGTGGAATGTCATCTTGGGGCCTGGGATAGGGGTGAGGGAGGAGGTGTGGGGACAAGTGTAGCATTTCCTGCGGTTGCAGGGGAAGGTGCCGGGTGTGGTGGGGTTGGAGGGCAGTGTGGAGCGAACAAGGGAGTCACGGAGAGAGTGGTCTCTCTGGAAAGCAGACAGGGGTGGGGATGGAAAAATGTCTTGGGTGGTGGGGTCGGATTGTAAATGGCGGAAGTGTCGGAGGATGATGCGTTGTATCCGGAGGTTGGTAGGGTGGTGTGTGAGAACGAGGGGGATCCTCTTAGGGCGGTTGTGGCGGGGGCGGGGTGTGAGGAATGTGTTGCGGGAAATACGGGAGACGCGGTCAAGGGCGTTCTCGATCACTGTGGGGGGAAAGTTGCGGTCCTTAAAGAACTTTGGACATCTGGGATGTGCGGGAGTGGAATGTCTTATCGTGGGGGCGGAGGCGGAGGAATTGGGAATAGGGGATGGAATTTTTGCAGGAGGGTGGGTGGGAGGAGGAGTTACACTTGTCCCCACACCTCCTCGCTCACCCCTATCCCAGGCCCAAAGATGGCTTTCCACATTAAGCAGAGGTTCACCTGCACATCTGCCAATGTGGGAAACTGCATCCACTGTACCCGGTGCGGCTTCCTCTACATTGGGGAAACCAAGCGGAGGCTTGGGGACCGCTTTGCAGAACACCTCTGCTCAGTTCGCAACAAACAACTGCACCTCCCAGTCGCAAACCATTTCCACTCCCCCTCCCATTCTCTTGATGACATGTCCATCATGGGCCTCCTGCACTGCCACAATGATGCCACCCGAAGGTTGCAGGAACAGCAACTCATATTCCGCCTGGGAACCCTGCAGCCATATGGTATCAATGTGGACTTCACCAGTTTCAAAATCTCCCCTTCCCCTACTGCATCCCTAAACCAGCCCAGTTCGTCCCCTCCCCCCACTGCGCCACACAACCAGCCCAGCTTCTCTCCCCCCCCCCCCCCCCCCCAACCCACTGCATCCCAAAACCTGTCTCTGCCTCCGCCTCCCTAACCGGTTCTTCCTCTCACCCATCCCTTCCTCCCACCCCAAGCCGCACCCCCATCTACCTACTAACCTCATCCCACCTCCTTGACCTGTCCGTCTTCCCTGGACTGACCTATCCCCTCCCTACCTCCCCACCTATACTCTCTCCACCTATCTTCTTTACTCTCCATCTTCGGTCCGCCTCCCCCTCTGTCCCTATTTATTCGAGTTCCATCTCCCCATCCCCCTGTCTGATGAAGGGTCTAGGCCCAAAACGTCAGCTTTTGTGCTCCTGCTGTGCTCATCCAGCCTCACATTTTATTATCTTTGAATCACTCAGTTTGGTTTTAAATTAATTAGCCAAATTTAAACTTGTCACAATATCAAAACAAGACTGCTGTTTTGCCTGCCGCCTGTAAGGCTTTTTTTGATACACTTGTTTCACTTTTTGAGGCTCACTGTACTGGCAACTTCAGCTGTTGCTCACAGACATAAAGTTTTATTTTTTAAATTTCTAGTACAAAGCACAAATCACTTAAAGGAATCACATATTTTAGCTTCCTCCCTTCCAGTTCACGATTACTTTACCCAACCTTGTAACAGTACTGTACACGAAAGGCAGAGTTTAAAGGTATGTGGACCAAATGCTGGAAAGTCAGACTAGGTCAGATAGAAATGTTTGGTTGACACGGATGAATTGGACTGAAGGTACTGTTTGTATGCTTTATGACTTTGACCCTTTAATTGTGCAGCAGAAGGCCATTTAGGCCATCATATCTGCAATTGCTTTTTAAATGGTCCCACTTTAGCCATTTCCTTCAATCTCCCTAGAACCCTGCTTATGCAGTGTACACCACATATTATCCTGATCAACCTTCAGTCACCTTTTCAAAAATATCCAGTATGTTAGTTAAAGTGGAGATGACAGGCATTGACCTGTTGACGTGCCCTTGAGGTGAGCCAGCATGGAATTATTATTAAAACTGGAGTTTGTTCATGTCACTATTTAGTTTTGTCCCAAATTATTGTTTCTAGACATTTTCCAACTACTGAATTTAAACTGATTGACCTAGTGTTGCTTGGTCAGCTTCTAAGTACAGAAAGATAGCCTGCCCAGTGCTGCATCCATGTTCGTTTTAATCCCTTCTTGTGGTTACATTTCCTCCTCCTTCACCAAAGTCTTGTGTTTTGATCCCAGTTGATGAAAATACTGGATAAGTCATATACCAGAAGGAAACGTACTTTGATAGATCATAGGGTATATTTCTGCAGGTGATTATCAGGTGGTTACTTTCTGAATATAATCACACAAGGCTGTTATGTTCTTTAACAAAATGACACATTTATTACACAAAAGAAAGAAAAACAGAGCTATATATGTGTGTGTGTGTATATATAAGGTTAAATTGAGAAAAAAACTTAACATAAAGAGCAAAACAAAGTTTAAGTCTGTTTGCCAACAGAGTCCTTCACAGATGCTCAGTGGCAGTGAAGTAGCTCTTCTATTGTAACTCTTAGATTCTTAGTTAACTGACTCTTTCCCATTTCCTTCCATGGCCCGCTAAAGCAGCTTTAATCCTTCTTTCCAGTTCCGATAGAATTGAAAGGAGGTTTAGGTTCAGGCTCAGGCTGAAAGCTTAAGTATCTTTTCAGTTCTGACAAACAAGACACTTCTACAAGCTGTCACGACCTGGAGATTCTGCAAGCCCAACAAACTGCCCCACTATCAGGATGAAACTGCAGTTCTGAACTGAGAATCCCAATTATTCTACTCGGGTGAAACTATTCTTTCGTTAACATGAAACTGAAATCTGGTAATATTTGTTCAAGTTAACTTTTTAAAAAATGGTAACTGGTGGCATATGCAATCCATAATGTTTCCTCACCAAAGCTAATTACATTCTAATTGACCAGAGGTTGAGTTTTATTCTATAGTTAGACTTTGTGACCTTTAATTTTGTTTTGACAGGTACATTGCACTTGAGATAAGAGAAAGGAAGCCAGTTATTCTTTAATGGTTTTTCTGGTTTTGGAGAGGCACCAGTGATTTGTAGTGTACAGCAAAGTAATTTGCCTCAAGTAGACTTCTGGATATACACACTCGTAAATTGAGTGTAGTGTGGGTTTGTTTAAATCGTTTAGACCATGCAACCTTGAAGAGACCTGGTGATCCCTCCTTGGAAACAATGCAACAGCATGAAAAAAATCAAATAAATGAAATGTCTTTATTACATTGCACCTCTTTGTAACTATATAATTTACTCCTGACTCAAGTAGGTTTGGGATGCTGCCTCACTGTAAAGCGAGCTATCCAGCTGTGCCTCCAAACTATTTGATGCAGAACTGTGACCTTTGACTTGAAGCCACTTATGTCTGAAGCTTAGTAATCCCTTCTGCCCTCTGGCTGCTATCCCTTTAGATTTCTGCACACTGAGTTTCAACCCAAACTTCAATCTTTTATCTAAAAGTACCTTGGTAGTAAGCTTTTCAATCTGTCATACCATTAAACGTGGAAGTGAAGATCAGGTGGCCGGAGAGATGATAGATGGTTTAGAGTACTCCAATGTAATTCAGTCTCTATAAAAAGTCATTAATTCTGTATATTTAAAAAGATATAGCAATTTGTGAAGTAGCATTAGCTACAGCAAAGGAATTACTCACTTGTGTAGGCAAGGGAACAGATGACAAAACCCAGGTCCTTGAGTACTATTACTGGCAAATGGATATAACTGCAATGTCCAATTTTCTTCCAGCTCCACCATAAACATTTTTAACAGCAATACAAGAAGAATGTGGAAATAGAAGATTTTAAACTGTGCTAGTAGATCTCCTGTGATGTTTATTGGTCAAAAGATTTTCTGTTGTATAATAATTACACATTTATAGCATGAAGACACTAGCTACTGTTTTTGCGGTCATGTCCTGTGTATTAACATCTATCGGTGCATTTAAATTTTATCCATTCTGTTCTTAAAACATGGAATACAGATAAAGATAGTTTATTGTGTGTTTGAGATATACAGTTGGGTATCTAATATTTAACAGTACAGTGGAGAGAAAGTGGTGACATTTATGGGATATGCGCTGAGGGTAGCTGTACCTTTTGGCATTCTTGACATTTGACAGAACTGGAATGAGGGTCCTTGAGTTTTGGCAGCATAAGGGATCCCTTATTCTACCGGCACTGATGAGGAATAACCTGAAAAATAATTTTGAGTCTTTTTATTTTTTAAAGTAAGATGAGTTTTATCTGAATAAAGATTTTGAAATTTGTCCCTTAGCTTTATTATAAAACTAATCCGAAAATGAACAGAGTAGGAGTTGCATGTTTCCATTGCACCTTTCTCGGGCAGTTTAATCATAACTCTGTTCAGTGTCACCAGCCTGGGCAAGTATTAGCTCAGACTTTTGGCAATAGTTGAGAATTTCATGAATTAACTGAATATATTAAAATACATAATGACAGATCAGTCACATTACATTTTTCACAACAACAGTTACATTTGTAATTAAAAACAACCTTGAAATTCTTAGTCACGGCTGCATGACTTTTTTTTTTGAGGGTTCCTTGATGTCAGCCCAGTTGCCTTTAAACTGATTTAGTTTGATTTTATTCTTTTTTTATGGCATATGGCCATTGTTGGAAATGGTAGCACTTCTTGCCCATCTGTAATTGCTGTCAATTTAATAGTTTGCTAGACAATTACAGGGTGCAGTTAAGAGTCCACCGTATTAGTGAACTAGGTGGGATTTATAAAAACCGAGAGTTTTGAGTGAGTTATTGAGTGAGACTAGCTTTATTAATTTAAATTAAATCAGTTGCTGTGATGGAATTTAAATCCATGGCTTGAGAGCATTAATCTGGGCCTTTGGATACTAATTTAGTGATATTACCATTACACCACTCTAAGCATCTTAACAACTTGTAGGAATCTAGGGCAGATTCTGTAGTTAGAATTTTAAGTGTGGACTGAAGAATTCTTCCAGGAGAAAATGTTGAAACCAAAAACAAGAAGAGTCCGATCGAAGGATATTAAGCTTTGCAGACAGGTAGATTGTTGTTACAAATTTAAGATTTTATTTGATTATTATATTTTTGGTCTGTCTCTTGTAATTTAGGGTAAAATGGAGTAAATGGATCATAGGTGACTGGTTGTTGAAGAGTAAAGGTAGTCCAAGTTTGTTTTGCTTTGAAGAAAGTGCAAGTTATTCACAACCTGGAAAACGGTGACCAGGGACAGCTGTGCTGTTGTGAATTGATTGATTGTGGATCTCCAAGTCCCAGAGAGTTGTTAGGAACACTTAATTTTATAAATCATTACACTTTTAACTGCTCACTAAATTTCAGGAGTGTTCTGTTGCAAACCTAAAGCAAAGCCACTAAGCACTTATACCCAGATAAAGGTCCGTGCAATTTGTGTCTTAGAGCTTCTATGGAAGAGCCCACGGCCATTGTAGAATTAGGTTGCAGGGGGAACTTCTTAACAAGTGTCACTGAAATTCACCAACCCTTTCGGTCTATAAGAATCCAGAAGAGAGGGTTAGGGGTGACAGGTCTCTTTGGTTTATCACACAAGAATATTCCTATTGAAGAGATCAAAGTTGCAAACTTTTAAGCAAAGCGGGAACTGTCACTTACGTTTGGCGAGAGGAAGCAATCAACAGGCTAACTACAACATGCAAGTCAGCATGAGGATTAGAAGTTATCTGGCAAGAAAAGGAAGGCTGAAATAATTTATACTGAATCTGAGAGAAAAGGGGTGTCCACTTAAAGGACAAATTAAGGTATAATTGCAGGATTTTGTTTTTGTTTTGAATGTTAATTTGGGAATTGTTTTTGTACAGTATTCATTGAAATGTTTTGAAGCACTGTATATTCAGTGTTGCTTTTAGTTTCTAACAGTAAAAGTTTTAAAACATGAGAATTTACACAATTCCTTTAAATTAGTGACTGGGGATTTTAAGTTTTTAAAAAAGTTATGGTCTTTGTGGGGATCATGGCATTAAAAGGTGGCAAATGTAACTTGACATTTTAATAGGACATCTGTTTCTGACAGTTATCATCAAATGTATGTGATATCACTTACTCTTGTGATTTAGCACACTATCAAACTACTTATCAATATGCTAAATGAATAATTTGGATTGGTACTCAATCCCAAAAATATTTCTCCTTGTTGTTATATTGATGATCTATTCATATTTTTATATTTAATTCAAATGGGGTAAATAAGTTGTGCAAATGTACCAAAAATGTGTTGATTGAGATCTGTCTCTTTAGACAGTTGCATGTAATGGATGAGACGCATGTTATTAACCAAGTGAAGGAGGATGTATGTTACGTTTCTCAAGACTTCTACAAAGACATGGAAATAGCACAGTAAGTAAATGCGCTGGATTTATAACTTGAGTTAAGTCAAAATACTGCTCAGTTCTACAGCTTTTCACTTTGCCTCATGGTTCTCATTAGAACTGCCTAATGAGAACTTGGCATAGACCAGCTGTTGGCACAAAACCATGAGCAAAAAAAAATTTCAGCTGCTGGGTACCCACCAATGTAAATGCATAAACATTTGTAAATGCTACATTATCAATCCTTTAGGAATGCCACTAACTAGTGTTGAAACCCTGTTCTCTGATACAGTCATCCCCTTCTGATGGAGAAGTGGGAGTGTCATCACTGAATGTCTGTATGGGAGGCAGGATGGGGGAGATCAACTTTTAAGATACTTTAGCAGAGGCAAACTATTTAAAAGTTTTTCTTCACTGTTAGTTTTAACAGGCAGAATGCTAACTATTCAAAGTTTTGGATTCGTGTGTTTATTGCTTATACAAGATAATGTCATGCATATTAAGAAATTAAGAGGCCTTTATTTGTGAATTACTGTAACCAGGTGAACTGGGTGAGACTCTTGTTGGCAAGAAGTGCCAGCTGCTTGAGTTTGATGGTTTGTAGACAGCCTCCCATGCAGGTGATCCTGGCTGGAGAAAAAGAGAAACGTGCAAGTTCTTAACATTGAGACATTGATACCCTAATTAGGAATGTGAATACATTCCTTATGTCGTTCATTAAATCAGATGAGAATACTTTATTGAATGCATCAGAATAATTGAATTTTTAAAAAAATTCTAGGCTGAAAGGTAAAGCAAACACTGTTATGAGAGATTACGTGCTTCCAGACTTCAGCACAATCAAGAAGGGGTTCTGTAAGGTACGCCGTCTGAATTATAACTTTCTTTAGCTGTCAATACGCATAGAGACTGAACTTTGACATTTCATCTCAACTTGTTTCCATCACAACATAGTTCTACTGTTCACCTGAATTATTCACTCGATGCCACTGTTCATCGATGCTACTGCAGGTAAACTAGGAAATGTAATATAATCTCTCAAGTTTAAAAAGCTAAGCAATTAACGTGTCAATATTTCAATTGGAGTCCTGGAGACAGCATTACTCAAAGCATACAAGTTCAGACAAGGTTCTGTGTGTACAGTTCGCTGTTCCTGAATAACTTCAAATTGATGTCTGAGTGTAATTTTGTCTAAATTTGTGATTTTTGCAGCTGTATGTACATCAATGACATCAGGATGTTGCTATGTGGCAGCAGCCATTTAGTAATATAAACATTAAAGCTTAGCACTTTATTCAACAACTTCATAGTTTTTCTAATTACTTTAGCCTTGTCTTACAAACTAAATTTGGAAATTAAGGGCTGTTCGTACTGACTCAATACTACTGCAACACAGGAACACTGACATTGAGAACTAACACCCTGTCACACTACAGATTTGACAGCGCTTACGTGAATAGCTGTCTGCAACACCTTTTGGGGTCTTGAGCAATCTAACTTTTTTGATATGAGTGATGTTTGTCTGCATTGGTGCTACCTTCTTTTGATTAAAGTGCTTGTAATATATTGTTCTTGTACTTAGACTAACATCTTGATTAGTGAGGGTTAAATTTCAGATGTTTTATCAGAAATCTGCATTGTGTTCTTGATGTTTTCTAACAAGTATAAGCTTCACCCAAGATGCTTAGAGTCTTAGTATCTAAAATTTCTTAGATTCTTAAAGTTTTTTTTTAAAAACTTTTTAAATTTCTCCCTGCTGTATTTATTTGTCTAACCTGGTCAGTCCAGATCCACTGTTATGTAGTTGGATGTCTTCTGCCACTCAATTAGAATGTCATTAGGGATGGGTAACACATGCTGATATTGTTGGTGCCGCTGGTATCTCAGGAAAGAATAAAAATGTTTCTCTTTTGCTGTTCCTCTGATCTTACTTCATGGTCCAGAGAATCTTTTTCTTTTGCCCATAGTCTTTATCCAATTCTGTTTTAAAAACCATTGCCTAGTCGTTGCATTTTAGGAAGAGGCTTCCAATTCACCTTGCAATTTGGATGCAACTTGGAACCTTAGGGAAGTCCCAACATGTGCACGTTTTGTTTTACTTCTGTGGGAGGTTTAAATGTCTGAATGGTTTACCTTGCTTAGATTATTCCATGATCAGCCAGAACCCCACAGTTGGGATTTTCATTAGTGCTTTAAAGCTTGCCGAACAGTGTAACTTTAAGTAAATTAGTGCGAGCGTAAAAACACTCTGACACTTGCAGCATTACTCAGAAGCCACCTGAACTACAGTCATTGTGCACCTTCTTCCCAGCCAGTCCCGTGGGGTAAGGGAAGGAGGACAATAGTATCGGGTAGAGTGAGGGTTTGGATGTTGATACAGGGGAATGAGTTGGGGAGTTGAGGTGTGGTGATTGATGTCATTGGCAGTGTGCTGGACTGTTACGGTTGTGGGGGTGGGGTAGGTGGTGGTTCAAGGTGGTACCGATTACTGTAGAACTACTATTGTTGTTTGGAGGGTCGGAGGGAGGGTGGGATGAGTCAGTGGGGATGATCACAGTTCCGTGGTACGCTGTATTTTTTTCTTTATTCTTTCACGGGATGAGGGTGTCGCTAGCTAGGCAGCATTTATTGCCCATCTCCAGTTGCCCAGAGGGCAGTTAAAAGTAAACCACATTGCTGTGGGTCTGCAGTCACATGTAGGCCAGACCAGGTAAGGATGGCAGTTTTCTTCCCTAAAGGTCATCAGTGAAACAGATGGGTTTTTCCTGACAATTGGCAATGGATTTGTGATCATCATTAGACTCTTAATTCCAGACATTTATTGAATTCAAATTCTGCAAGCTGTGATCTCTGAATTGACAGTCCAGCAACAATACCAGTAGGCCATTACCTACGGGTAGGTGTTCACCTTAAACAAAGAAATACCAGTCGCTGGAGAGTGAATAATATGAAGGACATGTAAAACTTAACAGAATGCACCCTTAACTGGCATCAAAAAAAGTGGGAGGGTGTGGTTTGATTTCTTCAAACTGCCCTGCACTATGACAGTTCAATCATATTTTGGATTCATTCCTCATTTCTTAAGGAGCTGGGAGGAGAGATGCTGGTGAGAAATGTGGAACTTCTTCTGATAACAAAAGATAGTAGTGGGATGATAATCCAAGTGTATTTGCCACTTCTTGGAAGATGCACTCCATTCTCATCATTGAATCTGTCTGCACCATTCACTCAGTGCATTCCAGATCCAAATATTACAATTGGATCTTTTGTCACTCCGTTTGAATTGATATTCTCTGATTGTTGGGAACATCTCCCTATCTATTTTGCCTAATAAATTCCCTGTGATTTTGAACACCTCAAAAGTACTGTAAATTACCCAAACACATTCAATCTATCCCATCACTGAAGCTTCTCACTCCCTGAAATAATTTTATAAACTATTCTGCGCACTCGCTAGGTTGTTCATGTCCTTCCTAAAATATAGCGTTCAGATTGAGGTTGACCCAGACTTTTATAAATGTTCATCATCATCATTTCCTTGTTTTTGCCAATAGCTAAACTGCAGAATTGGGCTGAAAGGTGGCAAATGGAGTTCAATGCAGATAAATGTGAGGTGAGTCACTTTGGGAGGAATAATAGGAAGGCAGAGTACTGGGTCATTGGAAAGATTCTTGGTAGTGTGGATGTGCAAAGGGATCTTGGTGTCCATGTACATAGATCCCTGAAAGTTGCCACCCAAGTTGATAGTGCTGTTAAGAAGACGTACGGTGTGTTAGGTTTTATTGGTAGAGGGGTTGAGTTCCGGAGCCATGACGTCATGCTGCAACTGTAGAAAACGCTAATGCGGCCTCACTTGGAATATTGCGTGCAGTTCTGGTCTCCCCATTATGGGAAGGATGTGGAAGCATTGGAAAAGGTGCAGAGGAGATTTACCAGGATGTTGCCTGTTCTGGAGCGAAGGTCTTTTGAGGAAAGACTGAGGGACTTGGCTCTGTTCTCATTGGAGAGAAGAAGGCTAACAGGGGACTTAATAGAGACATACAGGATGATCAGAGGATTAGACAGGGTGGACAGTGAGAGTCTTTTTCCAAGGATGATGACATCGGCTTGTACAAGGGGGCATAGCTGCAAATTGTGGGGTGATAGATTTAAGACAGATGTCAGAGGCAGGTTCTTTACTCAGAGAGTGGTAAGCGCGTGGAATGCCCTGTCTGCCAATGTAGTTAACTCAGCTCAACCTACCCTGTCTGTCAGAATTTATGCACTCGTACTCTTGGGTCTGTCTATCCCATAACTCCGCTATTTATTTTAAATTCCCTTTCCTTGTTGTTGATACTAAAATATACCACTTCACATGTTGCTGCATTAAATGTCATTGGTTCCATGACTGACTGTTCCTCAGTCTGTGGCCTCCTAACATTGATCATTATCCCTCTCATAACTCTCAGTACTTCCCAAGTTTCATGTCAAATGCAGGTTTGGAATTGTGTGCTGTACTTTGCCTAGATTAGTAATATAAATTTTTTTAAAAAGTAGTGGATTGATTTGTAACTGCTGGGAAGCCTTCATTCACACTGAAAACCAAAAATTTGCCAGTACTCTGGTACTAGGAGAATGGTGTAACTTGTTTGAAACATTTTTGTTATGGGAAACGCTTGAGCTAGGCATTGCAATTTGATCTTTTTTAGGCTTGTAAATGCACCTTACTCCCATGGTTACATAATAGACCTGGAATAGTGTTCACGAACAAATCAGTTTTTTTTTTGGAGGTGCAAAGCTAAACTGTTTGATGTAAGATTATCTTTTATGATTATGCTCTGGGCAACTTCTCCAGGATGCAGTGCAGACTGGTAATCAAATACAAAGCCACTGTGCAATTTGCCATCATCAATCAGGATATTATTATGTTAAGTACTAGGTTTCCTTTTAAGCCTTTGCTTACAAATCCTCCCTACAGCTGCAAAGCCCTGTTTTGGGCTGAGTTGAGAGATAGACCATCTGCTCTGATTACCATTACTTTTACAGCTCTAGATGGGTATTCTGTTGCCTGAAGTCGAGAAGGTGGCTTTAATATATAGTTTAAATGTTTGAAATTTTAGATGAGAAACTAGACAAGGATATTGTTCAATCAAGATTTCTGATCTTGAAAACTCAAAATAAATAAAGTAATCTTAATTTTTCAAGCCATAGGTTAATCAATCTTCCTGCTGTATTTTCTATTCTTCTGCAATCCGTAGCCTCCAATGCACACAACTCATCCCCTCTGAGTTAATTGCTAATAAATGTGTATGCGTGAGTCAGAAACGGGAATTCCTTTTATTTTCATTTCATTTTTCCCCTTTTTACAGACTAGTGTCTAGTTTACTCTTGACATTAACCTACCAAATGATGCAGCTGGGTCTAACACAACTGTGTGGCAATTCTGAGATTTCAGCATTTGTCCAACATCTTTTAGGATTGCCTTTAACTAGTAATTCAGTGCCAGAATTCATTTCTGTCAAGAGTTATCTTATATAGTGTACTTCTCTACATGCACATAAATGTTTTGATATTTGTTTTAAGAATATTTGCTCATCCTTTCCCAAAACTTCTATAAATTCCTTTGAATGTAGAATTTCTACTCTTCCTTCTACTTTTCCTTCCTCCTCTGTTTGCAGTTAAGTCTCCTGCTGTATTAAGGCTTTCATTCTTATTCTACTCCTTTTGAGGAGGCATCAATTTCCCTGATATTCAAAATTATACGGTTAGTTCGTGCCTCTGACCCAAAGGATCCCTGCAGCTCCTACCTCGCCTGCCTATCTCCCACACTCTCCCTTCTTGCAGCTTTTACAATAATGGGGTAAACACCTCACGGGATTATGTTTAAGGAAACATTCAGACTCTAGCCACTTCTGAAACTCTAAAGGTTGAAGCTTGAGCTCTAGCTTTCTGTGCATACCCTTATTTAGAAAGAAAATCTTCCATCGTGATATATAAAGTTCCACTTGGAACTACATTTTTAAGATAGAGTTATGGGATATGTATGTTGCTGGCTGGGCCTCTCCCTGGTGACTCTTGAGAAGATTATGGTGAACTGCCTTCTTGAACTGCTGAAGTTCTTTTGGTGTTGGTAGGAAATTTTGGCCAATGGTGTTGCTTTTGTCACTGAAGGAACAATGATGTACTTCCAAGTCAGGATGGGGAGTGGTTTGGTTGGGGTGGGGTTGGGGGGGGTTGTTGAAATTGCAATAGATATCTCCGTATGTATGCTGCCCTTGTCCTAGATGATGGCCATGGATTTGAATTGTGCTGCATAGAGAGCATTGGTGAATTCCTGCTGTGCATCTTGTAGATGGCACACGCTGCTGCTACTGAGCATTGCTCGGGAAAGGAGTGAATGTTTATGGATATGGTGCCAATCAAGTAGACTGTTTTTGTTTTTTCCTGGATGGTGTCAGGCTTCTTAAGTGTTGGAGCTGCATCCGTCCAGGTAAGTCAGGGTAAAGCGTTCTATCACATTTGTAGATAGTGAGTCGGCTTTGAGAAGTCAGGAGACCAGTTACTTGCTGCAGGATTCCTAGCTTCTGACCTGATCTTGAACCACAATTATACATGGCTAGTTCAGTTCAGTTTCTGGTCAGTGATAACTCAGGATGTGATACTGGATCTGGGAGGTACAAGATTAAAATTTATTCACTCCTCCCTGATGTGAAGACACTTATTGAGCTTCTTCATAGTCAACAGCATTAGTTGAATGTGGAACATTAGTTTTTGCTTTGACTGACACTTTACTTCCACTTCTTATACTTTTATCTGTTGTTTTCTTGCATTGCATCCTCATTCTTTGCATTATCCAGTTGTCTGCAATATTTAATGCTAATTATTTAAATAACACATTTTTTAACTGCAGTAACATGCTTGAGTTATTGCTCATTTGTTGAACTTGGTCAAATTTCAATTTAGTTGTTGACAAATCGCCTTTAATATTCTTAGACTTCCAGACAGGAGACTTTGTTTACGTATGTTCCTTTATTTTAAATATGAATTTTTAATTACATCATTTTCTTTGGATTTTTTAAAAATTAAGCCTCTGGAAGAAATGGTTTTCAATGGGAAATACAAGACAAGTGAACAGATTCTGCGTCTGACTAATGAGAGATTTGCTGTTCCTGAAATTCTCTTTCATCCTTCTGACATTGGTATTCAGGAAATGGGAATACCAGAAGCAATCGTTCATTCAGTGCAAAGTTTACCTGAAGGTGAGTAACTTCAGGAATGAAAACCATGTCTCATCTCACTTTTTTGCATATATATTGCTTGAATTCTAATCTGCATTCAGGCAGCAGTGAAACCTGCTGGGGTTTAGCTAATACCTTCTAACAGCTTAATGCCTTAAGGTACTTCACGAAAGCATTATCATTCAAATTTTGACACTGAGCTGCTTATAGATGCGATTAGGAGAGGATTTGCGCAAAGAGGTAAATTTTGAGAATGTCTTAAAGGAGGATAGAGAAATGGAGATGCTTCGGGAGGGTGTTCCAGGACTCGGGACTTCAACAAAAGGCACAGCCAAGAATGGTGAAGCAATGAAAACTAGGGATGCTTAGAAGGCCATAATTGGAGGAGTGTAGGAATCTCCGAGTTATGAGGCTATGGTGGAAATTGCAAAAGAAAATTTAATAAGTTATTTTGTTGATGTGCTCATCCAACTGCATTATTATAATTTCTGTTGAATATTTCCTTTCAGCATGTTTATATCCTATTTCTTCAAAAAATAAACCTGTTATTTCTCTTAAACCAGAGATGCACCCACATTTTTACAAGAACATCATTCTGACTGGCGGCAATACCCTGTTACCGGGATTTCGAGATCGTGTTTATGCTGATGTCCGATCTCTTACTCCATGTGATTACGATGTATCAGTTTTGCTACCTGAGAAGTAAGTTTTGTCGCAGATGTACCATTTGTACTTTATTTTAAAATGCATTATTTTTGAGCCTTTAAACTATATTTTGTAAACATTTTATTCACATTTTTACCACTGTTATAGTATGTATTCTATATGCCTATTATATTGAAGGGGCAATTGACTTTATCTGCTTACAGTAGTCACTTAGGCTGAAGTATGTCCCCGGTATGGGATCCGGTTAGCCTCGTCTGTAAATCTCACTTTCTCCCTTTATTTTAAGCAGTTTTAAAAATCCAGTTAGTAGTTCTTCAGTATTGCAAAGTGTCTCCTGTGAACAGTTTAAATTGTCCTACTACTTTTATTTTTGAATAAATAGCTGTGAATTATCACAGAATTGGGGTTATTACCTCACTTGTTTTACAGGGAAATTGAGATTATTCTGACACAGATTGAATAGCAATTAAGCCTACATTCATAAACTCTACAATACATGCGAACACAAAAATACATGAAGATGATTTCAAGGCTGTATTTATTCTGTCATATAATAAGTATGTTTGCAAGTATTTGTGTACAACAACTACATGAAAAGGTCATTAGCAGAAATATCCGGTGGGATTACGAACTCGTTTTAGAAATTAGCTGGAAATTTTACATTTTCAAAGTGAATAACTTGCATACCTGGTTGTTTTGCCTGATTTTTGTGGCCAAACATTCTTCCATGCATTCTACGCTTATAGTTCTGTTGCTGCCTACCTTTCTCTTGCGGTATTGCCCTAATGACAGAGTGCCTGGAAGCAGGTACAGAGCAACATTCATCAGTAAGTGCAAAAAAGTGTTTCACTCATGGCTCCTGGAAGAACCCTCCCTCCCTACTGCAAATGAGTGCACTGGAGGGATAGGAAAGGTTCACTAGGAGATCCCAATGAGAAAATAAGGGCACGTGATCTTACTTGCTACAATCTATGTAAGCTTTGTCCCTTGATGATACTTTGTGACATTATCAGGAAAAATTAAATTAACCAAAAATGAGTTCATTCAGTTCTTGACCTGGCAATTCTCCCCTCATACCGGTTAGAGGTGTATTTTGCCAGACTTAAAAATTTTGCTCTGAAAATGAGTCGCTTGTGAAATTCCTGTGACGTATTTAATGAAGTAGTAACACAAAAAGTGGTTGTTCTTTCTTGCAGCCCTGTCACACATTCATGGGAAGGTGGAAAACTGCTGTCTGAAAGTTCAGATTTCATGGATCTGGTTGTCACCAAAGATGATTACGATGAAAGTGGGCATTGCATCTGTGAGGAGAAATTTGATATCTGAAATTAAAAGCAATGTAAATTAGAGAATTTGAATTGTTTAAAGAAAATGATAAGTATGCTGCACATTGCACTACTGACACTTTTGAATAGAGAAAAGGGGTTTCTTATGTAATGATGCTGCAGTTACAAACTATTTTTTATAATGAATCTGAATAACTGCCTTAAGAGTGATTTGTGCTCATCTGACTGAGTCATTCATTGGGCTTATTACCAATAGTTTGTCAAAGGCTGTTTGGTTCTTTATTTAGAAAACAGAGGCGCAAGGAGGGAAGACCTTCAATGAGAACTACCTGTGTGTGTTTTGTGTGAATGAACAGTAATGCCATTCTGATATAAAGCACATTTATAATCACAGTGCACGCTCTAAGAAGAATTTTTTTTTAACCTGCATATCTGATGTTGTTGTGTAAGAATTGTTTGAAGTTTATTTTGTCTAACTGCTCTTCCTTTTGGTCTTCTAAATACTGTATTGTAGCTTTTGTTTTGAAAATGTGTGCATATTTTTTCTGTTGAGGTATTATTTAGACATTTTAATAAACAGTCTTCAAACTTAAAACAATGCTGCATTACTTATTTTGTTTATATCCTTTTTGATATTTTTAATAATAATTTGATATGTATTGTGAATATCCAATGAAACTGCTCAGATTTGTTAGGATGCATTTATAACCACAGGAACATAATCCTGTGTAAACCAGGAATTAAGCATAAACTGGCTTTTTTTCTTTACTTTTTTTAACATGTGAGTGAAATTTGTATTAGTGTCACTTGGGGTGTAATGTGCTGTATTATTTTAGTACAGTTATAACTTATAACCTAGTAATGGATAAAGCAATAGTTTAAACAAAGGGAAGTATTCAAAAGAGTAAGTATTTAATGTGATATTCCCTACCTTACCTGATGGCCATGAACAGTGGCCGTAAATGTAGGGTTTTCTTTTTAAAACCTTTCTCTAACTGGAACAAGTACTGAGACTGAATGATCTAGTAATAAAACAAATTAAACTGATTATTTATACACATTCCTTACTAATTAGAAAATTAGCTCCACAAACCACTTGCGCAGTTACACAATATTTAAGAGTATATAAAGATGTGCTTAATTATCTTGAACCTTTTTGGGAAGATTTCAGAAGCAAGGAACTAAATAGCTGACCTGACATGTCTGCGTGCTGGTGTCACAAGCATGTGAATAGAGCGTTAAGACAATTTGGACTAGGAGGGTTTGAACTGTAACATATTACTCAGATTGATAAATAAGAATACATTTTAAATGAATGATAGACAAGATATTTTTTCTTTACCAACAAAAGATATCTCCAGCCTTGGTTTTGTTCTAATTCTTCTGGCATTTTTTGAAGTTATCGAGGGAAATTTGTTTCTAATGTGTGTAGCAAAATTAAAATAGATTGGAAAAAATAATAGAAGATTAACTAGGCACTTCTGTATGTTGTACAGCTCCAGAATGAATTAATAGCACTTTGACAAACAAAATCTCCATCCTCTGAGGAAGTTCAGGAAATCCCAGTTCATCTATTTCAGTTAAGAATGAAGGGTTGTACAAGTTCTGGAAAAATTGCCAGCTACAAAAATGTAGACCATCTGTATTTGTACATAAACTGATAAATACTGTTAACTTAAAGGGTCTGTTTCCATGCTGTACAACTTAATGTCACTATAAAGATAGAAATTGCTGGAGAAACGCAGCAGATTTAAAGCATCTGTAGAGCGTTAGCAGAGTTAATTTTTCAGGTCCAGTGATTTTTTTTCTCCCTAATAATCAGTGCTGAAGAAAATGCTGTTGTGTTTGTGAAGAAACAATGTGGAGATGGAACCCGGCGACAGAATACAGCAGTTGGGCAAATAAATGAATGGGAAATGGTCAGCCTGGGAAAATCAATAGCTGCTAATATGGACCATTAGTGGCTGACAATGGCTTTGTTGTAGATGTTTGTTTGTTTTGCTGAGCTCGGCGACATCTACAATCAGCACTGAGCAACAAGTCTTCACTCAAACCCCAAATGACTTTGTTGTGGTAGCAGCCCATGAGATGATAAGGCCAGGTGTGTGTGGTAGGTGCTCAGGCCCTAAAATTATTATTCGCTGGACCTGAAACATTAACTCTGCTTTCTCTCCATAGATGCTGCTGAACCTGCTTAGTTTCTGCAGCAATTTCAATTTTTGTTTGACATCCCACAGCTTCAGTTTTTGGTATTTTTTGAGTACTGCTAACTTCTCAACTAAGATTGAACTAAATTAATCTTAGCTACAGACTTGAACTGCAATTTTTAAAAAAAAAATTGTCAATAGTGGGGATATAACATAGCTGTTAATGTTTATTTTGTTAATTAACACATTACAAATACATTCTAAGTTTTGGGTTCTCTATGGTTAATATGTAATTGATATTTCATGACCTGTTAATAATTGATGAGACAGGGTTAATTCATTGCTGAACAACTTGTGCAGATCCTGACGGGAAATTAGTCACAAATGCAAATGTAATCCAAACTGATTGCTATAGTGAGGTAACACGGTGTAGAGCTGGATGAACACAGCAGGCCAAGCAGCATCAGAGAAGCAGGAAAGCTGACATTTCGGTCGAGACCCTTCAGAAATGGGGGAGGGGAAGGCAATTCTGAAATAGAGAGGGGGAGGCGGATAGAAGATGGATAAAGGAGAAGATAGCTGGAGAGGAGATAGACCGGTCAAAGAGGCAGGGTTGGAGCCAGTGAAGGCGAATGTAGGTGGGGAATTAGGGAGGGGATAGGTCGGACCACGGAGGACGGACAGGTCAATGAGGTGGGATGAGGTTGGTGGGTAGGAGATGGGGGTGGGGCTTGAGGTGGGAGGAAAGGTTAGGGAGGCGGGGACTGGCTGGGCTGGTTTTGGGATGCAGTCAGGGGAGGGGAGATTTTGAAGCTTGTGAAGTCCACATTGATACACTTGAGCTGCAGGTTTACCAAGCGAAATACAAGATGCTGTTCCTGTAGCTTTTGGGTGGCGTCATTGTGGCAACACAGGAGTCCCAAGATGGACATGTCATCTAAGGAATGCAAGGGGGAAGTTGAAATGGTTCGTGACTTGGTGTAGTTGTTTCATTGTGAACTGTGTAGGTGTTCCACAAAGTGGTCCCCAAGCCTCTGCTTGGTTTCCCCGAGGTAGAGGAGGGCACAGCGGATATAGTATGCCACATTAGTAGATGTGCAGGTGACATCTGTTTGATGTGGAAGGTCTTCTTAGGGCCTGGGATGGAGGTGAGGTGTAGGGACAGGTGTAGCACTTGCTTCGGTTGCAGGGAAAAGTGCTGGGGGTGCTGAGGCTGGAGGGTAGTGTGGAGCAGACAATGGAGTTGCTGAGAGAGTGGTCCCTCCAGAAAGCAGGTAAGGGCGGGCAGGGAAAAATGCCCTTACTAGTGGGGTCAGATTGCAGATGGCGGAAATGTCAGAGGATGAAGCATTAGATTTGGAGGTTGGTGGGTTGGTACTTGGGGACGAGGGGGATTCTGTTTTGGTTGTTATTGTGGTGTGAGGGATAAATTGTGGGAAATACGGGAGACACGGTTGAGGGCATTTTCGACCACTGTGGAGGGCAAGTGGCGGTCCTTGGTGGGGTGGGGGGGGAGGACATCTGGGATGTCGAGGAGTGGAGTGCCTCATCTTGGGAACAGATGCAGCGGAGGTGAAGGAATTGGGAATAGGGGATAGATATGATTGCTAATACTGCCTTATATCAATCCAAACAAAAACTGGACTGAATGCTAACTCTTTTGTTGAGATGTGCCCAGGGTTAAGTGAAGGGTTAATTTGCTGTCCTCAAACTTCTTGGTAGTCAGCACATGGGGTCTCTTAAAGTATATTTTTCAAAGTATGTTTGATCATACAACCAATGTAGCATTAAACTTTTTTGTAACGTTGTGTAGAGATGTAATTGCCAGTAGGGGGCATCCATTTCATGAATTTTCTACTTTTCCTATGTTATTTTCATCTTTACAACAGATCTGAGATGGGACCAACATCCTTGCCAGTGTGTGTGTTAATGCTCTTGGGAAAAATTTTAAATAGTCTAGCAGGAGAAGGAGATAATAGTGTTAGCACATCAAGTACACGGCATACTATAGTGAAGGAAGTTCTCTTATATGCCTTAACTGCCCCTTAATCCTGCCTGGTCACCTTCGGGAATCTGTGGACAAATACGGAAAGATCCCTTCAAATTTCATAATGTAATTTAAAAATGATTTTACTTACATTGCTGCATTCCTATACTGGTAAAATATTTCAGATTAGAGCATATGTTTGATCTTTCTGAAACACAACTATTTCCTACATGAGATAACAAAGTGTGGAGCTGGATGAACACAGCAGGCCAAGCAGCATCTCAGGAGCACAAAAGCTGACGTTTCGGGCCTAGACCCTTCATCAGCGAGGGGGATGGGGTGAGAGTTCTGGAATAAATAGGGAGAGAGGGGGAAGGCGGACTGAAGATGGAGAAAAGAAGATAGGTGGAGAGGAGAGTATAGGTGGGGAGGTAGGGAGGGGATAGGTCATTCCAGGGAAGACAGACAGGTCAAGGAGGTGGGATGAGGTTAGTAGGTAGGAGATGGAGGTGCGGCTTGGGGTGGGAGGAAGGGATGGGTGAGAGGAAGAACAGGTTAGCGAGGCAGAGACAGGGTGTCCACCTCCCCCTCTCTCCCTATTTATTCCAGAACCCTCACCCCATCCCCCTCTCTGATGAAGGGTCTAGGCCTGAAACATCAGCTTTTGTGCTCCTGAGATGCTGCTGGGCCTCTATGTTCATCCAGCCTCGCATTTTATTATCTTGGATTCTCCAGCATCTGCAGTTCCCATTATTTCTGATACTTCCTATGTGAGCTTCATTTAGTTATTTCTATTTGCACATCTGTATTCAAAGCTTTAAAGATGGTAGTCCTCCACACCATCGCCCTCCAGCAAAATCCTTTTGTGCTTGTGCTTTCAGGTTTGCATTATCCTCCAGTCTGCCATCCCTTTCCACCTGCTGTGGAGACAGCTGGTATGACAAAATATAACCCAAGATTGTAGGAGGAGAAGTAATTTAACATTCTCCACAAATCCAATAGAAGCCTGTAAGATTTGAATGTTTTAGCCATTTGGCTGGGGATTCAGATTTCCTGCTGGAGATCATGCTTGGAAATCCACAACTGTCTTTAAGAGGAGCAACGGTTAAAGCAATTTTAAATCTCCACTCTACGGCCAAATGTTCTAATGACAAATTTACAGGGGCTCACACCATATTAGCACTTGGATCAGTGGCAATGAGAGAATAATTGCCTTTAATCCCAGCCTCAGGTCAAGAAACTGAAAACAAAAAGGCTTTTGGCACCCAGATGATCTCTTTTTCTTTGTTATCCAATTTCCAACTAGTTATTGACTTATTTTCTGCTCAGATTCAGCATTGATAGTGATTTCCAAACTTGGAAATGCTTGGTTTACTCAACCTAATCAGTAAAAATGACTTTTTCTAGATTTAAGGACACACAGTCTCTAATTTGTTATATTTGATAATGGACAACTATAGTAAATTATTAACATTTATGTTCAAAGCTCTCCAATAATTATTGGTCAGCCTCATCTTCAACTGTGAAGTTCACTTGGCTTCCAGAAGAGAGCCGAAATAGCCAATCTCAGGACCATGTGGTTTATTCATTTCAAAGCCAGTATCCTGAAGCTTTGCTTGCATGATGATAACAGTCATCCAAATATAGCCCTAGTAGATTGTTTGGTATATTAGACTTCACCATCCCTTCCACTGTTTGACAGGTTTTCAGAAAAGTGCCGCAGAACTTTACCCAGCAATAAGTGTAGTCCTCAACATTGATTGGCTCTGGACCACATGAAGTCTCAAGGCTTCGAGTTTAACATGGGCAAGGAAATATCCTGCTGATTACCATGTTCTGTCCTCTGTCAGCCGATGAATCAGTTCTCCTCCACAATGAAGCACACCTGGAAGAAGCACTAAGTGTGAGGGATTTCAATGTTCAACATCATCAGTGGCTCTGTAGCAGCGCTGATTGAGCTGGTCACCAGACTGGGCCTGCAGCAGGCAGTGAGAGAACCAACAAAACATACTTGACTTCATCCTTACTGATCTGCTAGCTACAGATGTAGATATCATGGCAGTATCAATAAGACAGCACAGTCCTTGTGGAGACAAAGTCCTGCCTTCAGTGTGAAAATAACCTCCATTGTGTTGTGTAGCACTATCACTGTGCTAAATGGGACAGAGTTCAAACAGAATTAGCACTTTAAGACTGGGCATCCATGGGGTGCAGTGGGCTATCGACAGCAGCATTTTACTCCAACACAACCCCATGGCCTGGCATATCCCCCCGCTCAACTATTACCATCAAATCAGGGGATCAATCCTGGATCAATGGAAAGTGCAAGAGGGCATGCCAGCAGCAGCACCAGGCCTACTCAAATGATGACATGTCAACCTGGTAAAGTGGCCAGACAGCATAAGCAGCAAGTGATAGAGCTAAGCAATCCCACAGCCAATAGATCGGATCTAAGCTCTGCAGCCCCGTCCACATCCAGTTGTGAATGGTGGTGGATAATTAAATAAGTCTCTGGAGGAAGTGGCTCCACAAATATCCCCATTCTCAATGATGGGAGAGCCCAGCACATCAGTGCGTAAGACTGAGCATTCGCAACAATCTTCAGCCAGAAGTGCCAAATAGATGATTCATCTCAGCCTCCTCCAGCGGTACAATCCTCAGCCAATTTCAGTGACTCCACCTGGAGTGGAAACACGTGGAGGCATTGGATACTGTAAGGATTATGGGTCCTGTCAACATTCTGACAATAGTACTGAGACTTGTGATCCAGAGTCTGCCATTCCCCTAGCCAAGCTGTTCCAGTACAGTTACAATACGAGCATCTACCCAGCAATGTGGAAATTGCCCAGGTATGTCCCGTACATAAAAACAGAACAAATCCAACCTGGCCAATTATCATCGCATCAATCTACCTCTGGTCATCAGTAAAGTGATGGACAGTGTCATTAACAGTGCTATCAAACAGCAATGAACTTCTCCGTTACACTCAGCTTGGATTCTGCCAAGGCCACTCAGTTCCTGACCCCATTACAGCCTGGGTTCAAACATGGAAGAGAGCTGAATCACAGACCTGGGAATATATTACCATTCTTTTAGTGACTGGGTCAAAATCCTAGAATGCCTTCTGCAAAGACATTATGGGTCCACTTGCAGCATGCAGCCTACAGTTCAAGGCGGCAGCTCACCACCACCACCTCAAGGGCAACTAGAGATGGGCAATAAATGCCAGCCAGGCAGTGATGCCTACATTTCGTGAGTGAATAAAAAGAAGTTACAAAAGGCCAAGGCAGTTTTGTTTTAGAAAGTATTTATTGCGCAATGAATGTTTACAATGACCATTTTATATAAAATTTGAATGCAATAAATGTATTCAATACTGGCTACAAAAGTTTGCTACCTTTACCTGAGAACTTTTACTTCATTTCAGACAAAGTTTAAAGTACAATAATACAAAAATACTGCTGGTGCTTGCAAATTGCATTCTATGGTTGCAACATTGGTTTCTATTTAAAATGTTTAACAACTAAAGTACATACAAGTAGTGTACCACTTTTAGCCAGTAACTCATTAAAATTGCAAGCTTTCCATTTAAAATGTTGGCTTGTCATGGATTGTTCTTCAGCTTAAAAAGTACAATCTCAGGGACTGACAGGAAGGGAACTTTAAGTATATAGTATCAGTGAAGTGATTCTTATTATAAACAGGTACTATAGATGGCAACCTTCTGGCTAATTGTCTGCAGCAATGAGCGCACATCATCTTCCAGTTTTATTAACTTTTGGGCTTTTTCCTCCAAAGCTTTTTGGTTGTCTTCATAACTTTTTTCCAGTTCTGTAAGAAAATACAACATTAACTTGCAATTCTTATCCAGTTAGATATGAATACACAATTTCCAACAGTCTTGTCTTATCTGCTTTACAACTCAATTAGCTTAAATTTGAAGAGAATGAAGATGTCCTAGTACAATTCACCATGGCAGCTATTGGAATTAAATTTAATACATCTGGATCACAAAGCAAGTCTCAGAAGCTGTGACCATAAAACGATTGATTGGTGAAATCAGAGTGCTCTTTTCACCAATTTCCTATACAGAAGAAAATCTGTCATTTTTATCTAGTTTGATCAACATGTGTCACCAGACCCACAGCAATACGATCAAATCTTAACTATCCTTGGAAATGCTTTAGCAAGCTACTCAATTCAAGACAACTTGGGAAGAGCTACAAATGCAGGCCTTTTTAGCAATACTTATGTACCAGTGAAGAATAAAATCATACATTCATATGTTGGTCAACTCATGCTTTTTCTTTTCAAAGTCATACATGCTTTAATTTAGTATTGTTAACTGGAGTCTTCAAACTTGTATCTGGTGCAGTTTACTTTAGAACAAGCTACTAGCTTCGTTTTAATTTTTTAAATTGAAAATCACAAGAATTTAACACTGCAGACATGGAAGTAGAAAAATACCTTTGGTAGATGCATGGACAAGGTACTAATCTGATTCACATTTTTTCCATTATTTTGCTTTGAAATATTCATAAATTTAATATTTCAATGTATGAACAGGAAGATATTGACTACAGAAAATAAAATCTTCAACTACAAGTAATAACATCACCTTGTCAAAGCTATTTAGAGCTGAGGGAAGTAAAGTTAATGCTTTGGGTTGGGGTGAACATTCCTTCAGATGAAACATGTTGAATAATGTGATTTGAACATATGAACTAGCCAAAGTGCATGAAAAAACATTTTATTAATTTTAATCTTTAACTTGCTGACAATATCCTTGCACAATCTATTGTGACTAATAAAGTGATTTACCTTCAATAGAATGGAGATGAAAAAAGTCATAGAAGCTACAGCTTGAATCAAGTCATTTAACCAAAATGGAGATGGCATTAGGAGATACAAAATTCACATCCATAACATATGGATGGTTTGCATATAGATTAGTTTGTTCAGACTTGCTTTATTCCAGAATTTTTTTGGTATTTATAACCCTCAAAATATCCAGTTAGCTGTGTGCAAAGTTGAGTCACTGCAATTTCAGAACACTCTGGTAGCACAAGATGACTTCTGTTACCATCAGTGCCAAGACTGGTATAACCCCGAGTCCCAATCAGATAGGAAAAACTCTAAATCTAACTGCAACTAACCTACACATAAAACTTGACTGCTTCTGTTCTGGCCTGCAATCCAACAAAATAACTAATTTAAAATTACTGTAATTAAACGAGTATCAAGATGATTGAGGAGACGGACTTTCAGCCTTGGCTGTGCTAAGAAATAAGATGTTAGCAGACGTAAACATTGAAAAAAATCTGGAGAAATCCAATGAACTTTACTAGCAAAGGACAGACGTTTGCCGAAATAAAGCAGAAAGCAAATCTTGAAAATCTACAATTCTCAAATATAGGAACTATCAATTGAAACTACTAGATGGCATTTCCTTTTGAGTGTTATAACTGGCAATTTATGAATTTAACTTCAATTTGTTGCAATCAAAATTAGATATGTGAGTCGGAAGATGATAGTTTTAGATAAGAAATTGCTTTAAACAATATTTATGCAGGCATGTTTTTTTTAAGAAAGGTCCTTTCTCCTGATCTGCTGCTGATGATAAAAAAGACATATATATGAATCAGAAATTTGTAGTATAACATGTTTTTGGCACAATGCCTTAGTAATTCTTCCTTATTCACTCAACCCTCAAGCTCAATCCACACAAAATTTAAACCCTTAACATCAATCGTCACGAAATAGTTTCTTCTGCTTAGCCCAAACATTTCGATGCCTGTCAATGAGTAATTGTTAAGCTACTCAAATCAGAAATAAACAGTGCTGTGTCTCCAAATGTAAGGATGTTGAACAGCTGGACTGAATTCCATCTTACACCGGATTTGGAATAGTTTACAGTACATTTAACTTTAAGGGTTTTTGTCAATAAAACTTGAATTTAAGCCATAAATATTTATAGAAGCAGCCTCAGTCTTTTGCTTGAGCATTTTCACTATCGCCCTGCCCATTGAATCGTGTAATCACCACTTTATATTCAGTGTGATACTTACTCTTTAATAACTCAAGTTTCCGACTTGCATCTGATAACAAAGATTCAGCTTCACTCTGCAGTAACTTTGCTTTCTTCCTAGCATCAGAAGCTGCATCAGATTTTTTTACGATGGTGTCTTCTACTATGGTGTACTTGTCTTTCAGGACAGTATCAAGTACCTAGGTTAAAGAAAGCACCTTGTAATATACAGATAACATCTCACTGGGCAGGTAATCAATGTACTCTGCAGGAAGTTTCTGTCAACTGTATTCACATATTGGAATCAGGAATTAAATGTACAGTGCAATAATTAGATTAACAGCATAAATGTATGCCATTTGACAGGATGTGTCTGTGTTCAATGAACCTCCCACTCCTCACTTCCTCCAGAACAACCAAGCAATGTAATGTATTCCCACAGCAACATGAGAAGCTTACCGACACTGAATTTCTGTTGAGGGTAGGAGTACTAATAAAAAAGAAATTTTGGTTAAGGCAGTCACTAGCAGCCTGAGGAATCGAGACCAAATGGTTGGGCCCAATTTTATGTACCCTTGTCCAAAATACATCGAGAGGTGGTCAATGAAACAGTCACATCCTATTCCCTATCTTAAGGGAGTATTAAAATAGGGAGCAGTGGAAAGTATGTGACATAGAACCAAATGCAAGAAATTAAAGGATGGCGGACTTGCTACTTGTTTTATTTGAAAGAAAAAGGATTTTCATGTATAGAGTGCCATTCGTAATCTTTGAACATTAGGGCAAAATATCGTTCTATGCTGCCCACCAACCATAAACAGGATTTCCCATGAGCTTTCCTTAATATTACATTTTGATTTTCAGGGGCTCCTTTTCAGGAACTTATTTATTATGAGGTACCACCATGGGGTATATTACCTTCGCTACTTCTGACACGCAAGGCAAATCCGAGCTAGAAGAGTTCATCAATATCCTGAATAATTATAAAGCCTTCACTAAATTTAAAGCCACAAAACTCTAAAATACCAGATTTCCTTGACACTAGAGTATTTAAACTGAAAATCACAGTCATAAGTTAGGAACAAAAGCTTCCTTTTCCCCACAGATAAACAGAAGACAGCTCTAAACAAAATAAAAGCTATCAGCTCAAACTCTACTTACTGGTGAAATCAAAGCAATAACATAATCATATCAGAGATAATGGGAACTGCAGATGCTGGAGAATCCAAGATAATAAAATGTGAGGCTGGATGAACACAGCAGGCCAAGCAGCATCCCAGGAGATCCCTCTCTGATGAAGGGTCTAGGCCCGAAACGTCAGTTTTGTGCTCCTGGGATGCTGCTTGGCCGGCTGTGTTCATCCAGCCTCACATTTTATTACCACATAATCATATCAGCTGGAATATACCAACTATGAATTTCTGATTTAAACTTGATCAGTGTTCATTACAGTACAATCCACTGCACTTTTCCTCATGTAGTAGCTCCTCAACAAAAACAGCCTTAAGGTGCAGATTCTAAATTCATTTGTAAACAACTCATTACCCCAGTCATTTTAAGTTTTCCTAGACTCTAGTTAACTGAGTGTCATTTCACATTTAAAGCTGTCCCATCATTTCGCAGCCTTCCTCTCTCTTGCAACCAACAACTCGCAGCTTCTCCCACCTGTAGCCTCTGTCCATCCAAGTTGACAATTTGCAGCTACCTGGTCTTCCCCACCCTATACCCATTGCTTCACTGAGTATTGAATGTGGAATATTTCACTTTCACCTCAGAAGTTGAAGTCAGAGCTTAATGCCTCAGTCAAAAAAAAAACCATGTCCCATTGTGCAGCATTCCCCTCATTACTACATTGAAGAACTTGCCTGGAGTCATGACCGTTGAGGTGGACTTGGATTTTAATTATTCCGACCCAGAGACAAGGCTGCTACCTTTCAGCCACTGAATGTAATACAAAAAGGATCAATCTAACTGATTCCTAGCCTCAGGTATCAGAGGTAATGAGATGAACATGAAGAACCTGGGATTACTTTACCAGAGATGAAAATTTTCTTGGTTTTAATTGAATAGTTTCAGCTAAGACAAAATGGACTGAATGTTGAATTTCTTCCATGGTTAAAAATGCTCACCTGTTTGGCTTCATCTGCAGTTTGCTTTACTTTATCCACTGCATCCCCAATGTCTTCTGCAGTGTGTATGCTGTCTGTGGTCTTTTGTTTTATTTCATCAATGTCCTTTTCAATCTGTGCTAAGCGTTCAGTAGCATTGTTGAGGCTTTGCTCTGACGCTACTGTTTCTGATTCGATCTAAATATTATTTAAAATAGCAAACATTTTTATACAGGAGCAGAGTAGGTAAACAAGAACAATTTATATTCTTGAAATGCAATTATCCAACAGTTTACAAGTTCAACACAAGGGAAGCATTTTCATTTAGGCTTATAAACCAGCATGTTTACCCATCCTGTTTTGAAATAAAAACTGTTCTGATTTTCCAATTAAATGTTCAATTTTCTTGCCTGCTAAGCTGTACCATGTAAGAAAACTATTTAAAGACAGGGCATGACAGGTGGTGTAAATGTACACAAAGGGCAAGATACAACAATTCTTCTCACGACTACGTTTGTACCTTGGCTGGCAAATTACAGCTACAGTAGAACCAGAAATTTCTTGCATACGCAAGAAATTTTACCTCCATGAATTTGAGTTTCTTGTTCATTAGGATAAAGAATGTAAGAAACAATTCTGGCAAAAAAAAATTAGATTGCAAAAGGATGCGAAACATTTAGTACTAACACAAAGACTGAAATGACTTGAGATCTGAATCTGGCTAAGGACTAGCCTGCATTCAGAACGAGCATTATTAGCTAATCAATCAACCTTACTTTTTTTGACCAAACTAAACGGTACAAACATACTAGCCAACAGCAGTTTCTCAAGTTTCATGGCATGAAAGCAGTAAATTGATTTGCAATATATCTACACACACAGTCATTTCAATTCTCAATGGTTGAATTAAGGCTGCTACTTTCTTTACTTTCAAACGCATTTGCTTTACATTTCATTCAGATGACAAGTTTAAACAAACAGGCATCCATCTACGAGCATGACTGGATTATTGAAACAGACAAAAACGTGCTATAACCAAGGGTGATAGAGAGAGATAAAAGACCAGTCTAACTGCAACAGATTGTGCTCTGCATTCTCTGTCAAACAAATATGCACTTAGGAAACTGTAATGGTTAACTTTGTTCCAGGTCTTTGATCTAATCACAGGGGCTGCTCTAACTTCGACTTATCATGGACCATTTTGTTGATGTAAGTGGCGATACAGCTGTAGGCGATGGGTGAAATGCTGGCATTTTATCATGAAACATAAAACGGTACAGAGTAGTTCAAAGCGTATGACATTAGCACCTTAATGCTTTATTGCTGTGGGTTAGCTATAAATTCACAACTATCAGGTGAAGGCATCAGAGCTGCTTGACAATTACAACAGAATTTTTCAACCACTAAATGCAATTTTAGAAAAGAGCCTGAATAGAATAGAAGTGAAGTGAAGTAGTTTTGAATCCATAGCCATATTCAAAGCATTGCTAAATGTTTTCAGCCAACTACTTGTTGAAAAGTAGGCTTTTAATTCTTTTCCCCATGGTATGGTTGTTAAATGCAACGTCTTGTTTGGTGCTGTACAGAACAGGAAAATCTCCAGTTCCTGGTTTGAATCAAGTGAGCTTACTTAGCTAGGGCACTGCAGTATGAGTGTAGAGGATTCCTCCTTCACATCACTCAGTCTTGTAATCTTTCCATTAAAGGTGCGCATGTCAAAACATTAGCTGAGGGATGTTCTCCTGTAATACCCATTAGACTCAAACAGCTCATGATGCCAAGTTCATAGTTGAAGAATGGAAACCTGAGCAAAGTACCGAAGTCTGAACTAAAACAGTATGCCAGGATTTTCAGGGGCTAGGATGTAGAAGGGGGAGAGTGACAACAAATATATATATTACACACAATTCAGTTCCAATGGTTTAGGATGAATGTCTTGGGCTAGGATTTGTGTTTTTTTTGGGGGGTGGGAGGAATGTCAATTTTACCGCAGATTAAAGCTAACATCAGAACCTAAAAGCACATACAAAGTCAAAATTATAAAATCATTGCATAGCTTCCCTATATGCAGAGGGCAAAGAAAGAATAAGGACATTTGAACTTCTATTATTTGGATATTCTTTGCAACCGAAGTTAATCTTATCTAAATAGGAACATACTGAGGTTAGAAGGTCTTGTGTCCCCTCAATGTCTTCGTTAGCTTGTTTAATAGCTTTTACAGCTGCATTCTGCGCCTTTTCCGCTTCATCCAAGGCCTCCTTCACACGATCAGCTGCAACTTTAACATCTGTTGCATGAATTCTACGACACAGAAGTAGCCACGTTAATATGGTCAGCCTCCAAAGTAAAATTCATAATTTAACTGGAGAAAATTAAACCTGGTGAATTGAACAATCTAATTTCCATTATAATACGGACTTTCATATTTTTAATTACTGACGACAGCAATTACTTATGGATACTGATGAGGGGAAATGTAGAAAGAAATCTTTAAAGATTACTAATCAATCATTCTGTATTTAAGAAATATGTCATTACCCACTGAATATAGCTAATACATAGTAGTAAAATGAAAGGACAAGTTGGTGAACTCAAATGAGTTCTAAAGGAGGCAAATATTTTTAATTAATTAGCATTTAACAGCTTATACTTTAAGCAAAAAGAATGTCGCACTTGGCTTTCCTGGCTTCATCCAACAATGCTTCAGCCCGCTCAATGTCTGCAGCACTCTGGTTTAGAATTACTTCCACATCTGACAGACTCTCCACTCGGTCACGAATGTCATTGGTCAGATCCTGAAGCTGCTGAGGAGTGGTGGGCATTTCTAACTTCAATACTTCATTGGCGACTGCTTCAATGCTCTCCAGATCAGCACCATCCTCTACAGCATGAGCAAAACAAAGCTGTTATGTTTTTGGATAAAGTAATTATTGGACTAAAGTGCAATGGATATGGTGCAAAGTGCAGCCACAAGAGAAACCAGAGTAAAATTAAATCATGATAATCTAAAATGTATTAAGATTTAGAAACATAACATGCACATTAATATCTTTGAAATAAAAGCGATCATCTTATGAACTAATGGTTGTTCATGATATGAGCAGGGAAAGACAACAGCACTGTTCTTTATTTGATTGGTTCTTATGTGCAATTAGCACTGGGTTTACATTGATAAATACAATGTGGCTGTTAAACTGGGCCAGAAATTCTACACAAGGAAAGATTACATTATTGAAATGGTTGCACACAGAACAAGAAACAACATGAAGATGGTCTGCAATGTGTAACTTTTAATTTTATTTCGTATGTTTCACACGACACTATAATTACTGCTATGTTTAACTTTGTTCTTTCTTTCTACTTTGTTCTTAAAGTTTCTGTACCTAGGTACTTGTAGTTAAGATGGTGCCTTGTGTGACGACACTACACTTTTCACTGTACTCCTGCACTTTTGTACTGGAGTATGTCACAATCAAAATCAAAAAATCAAAATCAAAAGGGGGAGCCAGTTTTCTTTATAAAAATTCCAAATGAAATCAGTTTCACTGAGTCACCTGTTAGGTCCTTGAATTACAAATTGATGAATTTTCCCAACAGTGCCTGTCTGATCAGGAACAGCACCACCCATGAATTCGTTTATAAAATATAGAAGAGGATTATCATCTGACCTTTGAACATACAAACAGAACAGCATGATTCTAAAAGGGAATCTATTGCCCATGTCACTGTAGGTGATTTTAGCTCGCTCAAAAATTAGTTTTCAGCTTCAGGCTTCTTTAATTGAAATGCAAAACCCCCTCAATTGAAAGTTTTGTTCTCAAAACTACAAAAATATCCTGCATTGAAATGACTCATTACGTTAAATATTATCACTGAGGTTGGCCAGCTGGGGGTTTACACATCATGTTGATATACAGCATTATCAGAACGGAACAAAGTTATTGCTAAGGGAAGTATTGTGAAAGGGGCTTTGATGAGGTTAAAGTTGGAAAAGATGTCTGGATTTTTAAAAAGTACCACCAGAATAAAAAAGCCTTTCCCTTTTCAAGGGCCTCTATTGGCAATGGCACTATAGCAATTTTTAACTTGTTCAAAATCACTTCTTTCAGTTTGAAGCATCCACTATTGGAAAACAAAGCAGTAGTGGGATATGAATTTAAGATAAATTCCAAAAGAAGATAGAAGTTAGTCCTGTTTATGTAAAGGATATCTAATACTTGGAGTGTCCCATCAGGTAGTGGAATAAAAGAATGTTTTGAACTGGAAAGGGCAGTGGATTGAAGGTAACAGTATTTACAGCTGGCACAGGTTTGGGAAAACTCTGATCAATAAATTAGTGGCCACATGCCACCCTTTGAGCAACACTGTCTAAGCACTGCACTTTTCACTCCAACAACTACAAACAGTAAGAAAATCAAAGATCCATTGTCCATTTGACAAGAGTAATGCTGAACTCCATTGGTCCCATGTGCACAGCAAGAAATTAACCCACTGCAAAAACATTCAAACCAATCCAGCCCCAAATATTATTCACTAGAGAAATTCAGTTTAAAATCACTCATGTAAAAGTGACCCACTATATATATCATGCTGACACAGAGCATAGAAGCACGGTACAGGCCCTTCGGCCTTCAATATTGCGCCGACCTGTGAAACCAATCTGAAGCCTATCTAACCTACACTATTCTGTTATCGTCCATTTGTTTATCCAATGACCATTTAAAATGTCCTTAAAGATGGCCAGTACTGTTGCAAGCAGGGCATTTCTTGCCCTTACTACTCCGAGTGAAGAACCTACCGCTGACATCTGTCCTATATCTATCACCCCTCAATTTAACGCTGTGTCCCCTTGTGCTAGCCATCACCATCCGAGGAAAAAGGTTCTCACTGTCCACCCTATATAATCGTCTGATCATCTTGTATGTCTCTTAAGTCACCTCTTGACCTACTTCTCTCTAACGAAAACTGCCTTAAGTCCCTCAGCTTTTCCTCATAAGACCTTCCCTCTATATCAGGCAACATCCTGGTAAATCTCCTCTGCACCCAGTCCAATGTTTCCACATCCTTCCTATAATGCAGCGACCAGAACTCTACGCAATACTCCAACTGTGGCCGCACCAGGGTTTTGTACAGCTGCAACATGCTGAAGCCAATTAAGAAAAGTAGAGCTAGAAAAAAAAACACATTTCTCAGTTCTGAAGTTTGTTTGACTAGCACAGGGAAAACAAATTTATTACTCCTCCTTAACTGCTGAAACAGTCAATGTTTCACCAGCTCAAATCATTGTAATTTTCACTGAGATGCTTCCAGAACACACATCAAGCAAGGAATGAGAATATAGAATACTGGTCTTGCACAGAGAATAGATTTTCAGAGAAGAGTTATGATAGAAAGTTTAGAAGAAATCACTGATTTCATTTACTGAATGTAACTGATTTCAGTTCAATGTTGAACAGACATATTGAGTAGTACAAACACAACTGGTAATAGGTGACAAAAATCTGTGCATGTAGACTTTATAAGGAAAACATGTCACAAAGTGAATGCTGACAATGTCTTAATGGAACAAACATTTTTGTCTTGCTCATGGTATGTTCAGTACAAGAATTTTACTTATATAAACAGCCACGAGCAACGTACTCTAACCTGATTAATATTATATGACAAATTTGGCTTCCATGTGCAGCCTAAGTGTGCTACAACATAAACTAGATTGGAAAGGCACCAAACCAAGGCTGGTGAAAGGGCTGTGTTACAACAGTTGTTCTTTCTCCTTGACCAACTGTGAAAACAATATAATAATGGTGGGATGATCAACATTTGTGATGAAACACAAGAATCTCAAAGCAAAAGGAATAAAAACAAATAGATGGATACCAGTTAGACTGTAAAATATTATTCTCTGGTCGTACAAAAACCAAAAGAAGTGAATTTGAATAAGCAAATGTGTTCCATATAAGCATATCATCAGCAAATCAAGCAGATTGATACATTTCAGGACAAAGCAAACCATGTAATTGACATCACGTCTACAAAGCATTCACTCCCTCTGTTTCCAATGCTCAGTAACTACCCACGTCCACCATCATCTAGAAGGACAAAAGGCAACAAATAGTTGGGAACACTGCCACCTGCAAGAACACCATCCAGACTTGGAAATGTATCACCTTCCTGCCCTTGTAACTCCCCCCCCCTAATAGTGACAGTGTACCTACACAAATGGATTGCAGTGGTTCATGACACCAACTCAATTCCACCTTCTCAAGGTCAACTAGGGACAGGCAGAGTGAGAAGAGAGAAGAAAATGGAACTATAAGCAACACAGAAAATCATTAATAGCGACTATTTGGTCTTCTGATTGTGAATAGCAATAGCAAATTTCAAGTCAGTCAACTCAATGCAGCTTATCATCATTTGGATTCTTCTTCACTGTTGATTTTATCACACAACAGAATGCATGGAAAGTGACCATTAAAAACTTAACCTCAATTCTTACGTGTAAGAAATTCTCTGATCTGCTTGATAAGATTTCTTAGGTCCTCGTTGCTCTTGTCCACTTTCTCTTTTGTTGCGTTGGTTTTTAACAGGACCTTTTGTGCGTTTAGTTTAGCTTCATCCGCTTTAACTTTTGCATCAGCGACCTTTAGGGGCATAATATTAGCACTAATAAATTCCATTCAATCTATTAGGTGCACAGTGAAGTTTCACTAAATTATACACACCCCAAGACAGCAACACAAACTATAATGAAACCAGACTGTCTGAAGTAGGAAGCAACAAACTCATCAGATGCAGAAGTGGCAGGACCTAGCAACATCCAGTCTTGGGCTGTGTTAAGTAATAAAAACACACTGCTGGAAAAGCTCAGCAGATCTTGCAGCATCTGTGGAGAGAAATCGGAGTTAACATTTCAGGTCCAGTGACCCTTCCTCAGAAGTGTCAAGTAATATTTGTGCCACATGAATGCCAGGCAATTACCATCACCGACAAGATGATCTAACCATCTCCACTTCACATTCTGTGATTACTGTTGCTGAATCCGTCACCAACATCCTGGAGAGAAATACCAATCATAACCTGAACAGGGCCAGCCATAAAAATATTGTCACTATGAGCACAGCTTAGAGGTTAAGAATTTTGCAGCAACTTTAACTGGCCTCATAATTGCCCTTGCCTGTCAACAAGACACAAGTCAGGAACACGAAGGAGTAATCTCCACTAGCCTGGATGAGTGCAGCTCCAACTGCATAGAATTAGCTCAGCACCATCCAGGATATAGCAGCGGCTTGACTGGCACCCCATCCGACACCAATATTCACTCCACCATCATCATTACAGTAGCTGCAGTGCACCACCTACAGGATCTTTGGTAGTAATTCACTAAGGCTCTCTAAAATTTCTTAGTCGAGTTCCCTCCCTAAAGCACTCAATCTCTTTCCTCCTCCTAGTCAGGCAATATTTCATCAAACCTTTGGTCACCTGCCCTATTACCTCCTGACTGAACAGCTGAATCTGTTTGAAATAGCCTCAGGGTTTAACAGATGAGTAGTAGTATATTTCCAATTCACTATGGGAATGGTAAGTTACTAAATCTTATTGCCCTGTACAACTACCAGTTACAAATCTACAGGCAGTACAACGGTGAGACTGAGATGGTACAGACAGACTGGATCCAAATCATTACCTGCTGTCGTCCTGAAGAAAAGAAGTTTAATATTACAAAACTTGCTCATTGTTTAGCTGTCCTTGATAAGTCAACTCTCCCTCGCATGAATCAGCTAAGCAAATCTCTCAAACCAACACCAATGTTAGCATACCCTTTTTAAAAGAGAGGCTAAAACTGCACACAGCACTTTACATGAAGCCTCATGGACACCCTTTTCAGCTGTATCTAAACTTCCCTTTGTTCAAACTTCACCTCCTGAGCAATAAAGGTCAAAATTCCATTTATCTTGTTAATTACTTGCTGCACATGCATGCTAATATATGGTGTTTCATGCACAAGAACAACCAGAATCCCCCTGTGCCTCTTTTTGTTTTGCGAGGCTCTTTCTCCATTTCAGTAACAGTTTGACTTTTGTGTGAGAACATGCACTTACCTACTTTAAACTCTATCTGCCAAGCTTTTGCCCATTTAATTACATCCCTTACAGATTCCTTATATTGCAACATCTATTTTATGTATTCTGAAAACTTGGATACATTATACTCTTAGATAACAAGGTATAGAGCTGGATGAACACAGCTGACATTTTGGGTCAAGACCCTTCTTCAGAAATCAACCACAGAAAGCAATCCTGATTTCTGAAGAAGGGTCTCGACCCGAAATGTCAGCTTTCCAGCACCTCTGATGCTGCTTGGCGTGCTGTGTTCATCCAGCTCTACACCGTGTTAAGTCAAATTCTCCAGCATCGGCAGTTCCTACTATCTCTCTAAATTACACTCTTCCCACTTCTCCAAGTCATTAATGTAGGCAGTAAATAATTAAGGCCTTAGGATTGATTCTTTTGGCACTCTGCTAATTATGTTTTAGCAAACTCGATGCACAATTAATTAATCCTGACCCCGTCTCAGCGTGTTGATCAATCCTCAATCCATGCCATCACAACTCTGGGACTTCCAGTCTTTTTCTATAGGCTTTATCGAATGCTTTCTGAAAAATCCAGATACTTCATGTACCAGTTCCCCCTTATCAACGCTGCTTGTCATATTCTCAAAAAACTCCAGTAAATTGTCAAACATGACTTCCCTTCCACAAAACCATGTTGAACCTGTTTGATTACATTAAGCTTTGCTAAATGTTCTGCTATTTCTTCCTTTGAATGGACTCTTAACATTGGGACAAGAACACGCTGTAAGCTGGTTTTAAAGCAGAATAATATCAGATTTGAAATGTGAATTATTTCTGCCTGCAGAGATGATGCCAGACCTGCTGAGTTTCTCCAGCATTTCTGTTTTTATTTCGGACTTCCAGCAACCACAGTATTTTGCTTTTATTAGCAGGTTAAATACTGTTTCTCATTTTGTCAGCTGTCACATGTAAATACGAAAAGAAAAACTCTACAAGGACAGTGTGGCTTTTAATTTGGGAATGGTGTTGGTGCTGCTCATGAAATATCCGAGATCTGGTTCAGTATTTAAAAACATTGCACATCTGGCAATTGTTTTGATGAATGCTGTCATGAAGTGTTGGAAAAAACGTCCTCAAGTGAGAACCTGCATTCTTCGTTCACACTTTTATAATCACAGACTTTTGTTCCCTACAAATCAATTCAAGCAAAGCAACAAAATGCTCGATAAACTGCATTGGTTTACTCGGCAAATAACATTTCTGAATGCAACTACATACCATTTTTGAAAGCTGATCCACTTCTGCCAAAGCATTTAGAATCTCTGTGTCAAAATCCATGGAATTCTGCCATGCATTATGCGCTAAAGTCACTAGTCCATCACAGCCAATCCCACCACACTTTCTCGTTCCATCATCAGCTCGACAGTTTGGACCACCACATACTGCTTCAGCACAAGGCATTCCTGCCGGGCCACCACAAATCTGGACAAATAGAGTAAGCATATTTCAGAACATATTACTTCATAAAAATTGTTTCTTATTCTATCACAGATTTTGGAGTGCTCTGGTCGCAATACCTTAAAAGCAGGATAGATACTAAATACAGTGGTACATCTAACATAGCAAAAAACTTCCCGAGAAGCTGCTTGGCCTGCTGTGTTCATCCAGCTCCACACACTGTTATCTTTGATTCTCCAGCATCTGCAGTTCCCATTATCTCTGATCACAACTTTCTTAAAAATGCAGTTTAGATGGAATGCATTGGTGTTACAATCAATCACTATTAGAAACCATGTTGTCACACTCAACTTGCTTTCAACCATATATATTTGATTATAGATATTTTTCAAAAGGACCCATTAGAAATAGCCATTTAAAAATAAATGGCAGCTTAATATCGATCTAACATGCTTTTCTAATGTTAAAATCAACCTTGAAATGTACCTTTTTAGTTAATGGTGAGAGATCTAGACTCTGCAATTTGTCAGCCAGTTCTTCTAGACTTTGTGAATGTTCTTTTTGCTGTTGCTCGAAGTGATCCTGACTCTGTAAAATCATATCATCCACCTTTTCACGAATGCTAAAAGATTCGAACAGTATGTTACCAGGATCAGTGGTTGAAGCGTTAACTTTCATTTGAGCCTCCTGAGACTGGTTAAAATATTTCTGGACACTATCCAAGGCTCCTACAGAGTATTGCAGAGAACAGGAAACAGAAAAGTCATGCATTACTTTAAAAGGTGACATGACAAGATTCTGTGGAGCAATAGAAAATTTAGTCCAGCACACTAATCATATCCATGTAGAGCTATGCACTATATATACTACTGCCTTTTACACTGAAGCACACAGTAGAACATTACAGGAACTGATTAACAAACTATTGCAGTTACACCAAAGCATCTTGCAGCACTTCCTGGAGTTCCATTCACAAAGCATAGAGTTAGGAACACAACTCAGTGACTTCTGAAATTGTAATTAACATCCAACAGATGCTTTAAACATCCAAAGAAATTCTCATTATTTTGAAATAATGTGAAACATTTCAGTTTAGAGAGAGTTGTGAAGACATATCAAAAATCTCATTCCTCACCATTCAAAATCAGTGTAAATCCATAAAACTTATAAAACAAAGACAACCAACTTCTGATATTGAGGTATCAATGAATGCATAGATATTAATATAACAGCATTCAATTTTCAGTTATCATAATCAAATCCTCACCATGGACATCGGAATTCTTAATGTACTCCAACTGTTCTGCTAGCTCAATCACAATGGCTTTCAAACTTTCAGCATCTGTCTGAAGGACACTTATTTCTCCGTCTGTCACATTACTTCGGTCTGCTGTTGTTGCGATATCTGATTCAATTACAGTAACCTTTTCTGCAAGGTCAAGAACTTTCTTCCTGAAATCAAAAAAATTTAAACCTTAATCTAATTAGTTTACTAAGAACAGCCACAGTATCCCAGATGAAATTACTTTAAAGTCCTTGAAATATGGTAACATTACCACAACATGCAACATTTAAAAGGATTTAACACTTGATTAAATCAGAAGGGAATCAATTTGATAGTGACCAAGTACCCATATCTAAAACCCTCCAAAAGATAACGAAAGATAATGCAGTCCATTCTCCACATACAAATATTGAAACTGATATCAAATGGAGGAGACTCAGTGACACGTCTCAATGTGTTAAATCTTTTAGATTACAAGTCATGACACTTTACCATATCCTACGGAAGACTGCAAATCCCAAACATTGCCAGTTCTTTTCCCATGAGCAGCATCAATATTCAAGTACAATTCCATCGTGACATCTTCCTTGTAAAATCTTACCCCTCTAAAGGGCAAGTGATCTAAATGAATGCAGTATGTGTGGGATGCCTTATGCAAAAGAACGCAACCATGTCCACTCAATATTGTATTCGTAAGTAACCTTGTGTGTATAACCTAAATTATATTAAACAGACAATATGGACCAAACTATGACACTATTCCTGAGAACACGCTCATTGAGTTTCCAGTGTCATATTAGGAATAAGTTTTTTTTAAAAAAATGGTATTGTAACACATACGGATACAAACAACAATAACCTGTATCTGCATTAGGGATATACAGAATCAGTATGGGTGGAAGTTGAAGGAATGAAGATGACAACAGCGTACATAATTTAATATTCTTCAATTAACCTTCATTTTAAAATTAATACAGAAAACTCAATCAGTAACTTTGATTCAAAAGGAAATTGCTGGAGCAACGCACCAAATGTGAGAGCTTCTGTTGTCAAAGTAAGCCAAAAAATGTTTATAAATGCATGAAAACTGCTTCACGCAGCTGCCTTGCAGATGGTTTTAAACAACATTTCCCTGCTGACCTGTTAGGAGTAGAAAAGGCTTAAAACATTCCTGGTTAATCACAACTAGATAAAAGACCAATTTAATGAGATTAACTGTAGTGCACAGATGGCCAAACATGAACGAAGATTTTGATGCCAAATTGTCTAGCTCAATAAATATGGTTAGTTTCCAAAAAGTCTTTTTGGTCTTTTACCCATGGGAACATGTTCTGGTCGGCAAGTGTTCAACAGTATGATTCCACTAGAAAAGAATCTTCATTATTAATTTTTGGCAATATGACTTTCTTTGGGATTAAATCTAAGAAAGAAATTATACCAAGTGGCCCCATCACTTATCTGGTACAGCATTACACAAAAACTAAGATGAAGACATCTATTCATATTTTTTAACCATATAGTTCATGCTATCAGTCAATTCAATACATCATTTTGACCATAGGGCAAATCTCGCTATATAAACCAATCGCAAATTCACACTTGAGAACAGCATTCAGATTGTGAAATATCCCCAGTGCTTTTCTTCAGGTAGCTTTCCATTAAAATGGCATATTGTAAATGAGGTTATGTCAGCAGCACTATGTCCCAGTATCAGCAGCATGGAGTGAGAAATATCAGTGTACAAAATGAGGGCAAGAGAAGAAATTAACACAACCTTAATCTTACTTAAATAAAAACCAAAAGGACCTGTTGATGCTGTAAATCAGGAACAAAACGTTGCTGGAAAAGCTCAGCAGGCCCGGCAGCATCTGTGAAGGAGAAAACAGAGTTAACGTTTTGGGTCCGGTGACCCTTCCTCAGAACTTAATCTTACTTACTTGGCTTCAACCAAGAGGTCCCCAATACTGTCAAGTGGTTCAGTAGCAGGATTTTCAGCAAGTAGGGTTCGTATATCATTAATTTTTTCCTGTACAGCACTAACAGTTTCTTGGTAAGGCCCAATTATTCCATTAGATTTGACCTCACCAGCCTGCGCTACAAGTTGTTTGCTTCGGTTAGTCAGTTCTTCAATTTCTTTATCCCAGAGTCTGAAGCATGCATGACATCGTTCACAATGCGGGAATGTACCAAAGTACCCTCTAGCGCATTTATCACAACGTTCACCTGCAATCCCTTCCCGGCAGATGCAGTGGCCATTGGTTTGGTTACACTGCTGTGTCTCAATACCAAATTCATTGCAATCACATTCTGGAAAACACAAACAAAAATGTTGGAGTAGTTATATAAAATGAAAACTGATAAAAGTAAATAAATTAACTCAATGAAAGATAGAACTTATTTATTAGAATCTCTCTATAAGAGCACCCAATTTTGCAAAACGTACTCCTGGCCACATGGGGAATGGGACAGAGCAAATTCTAGGCTCCCCAAAGCAATGAAGTTCTGATTACTAAAAACTATGCAGTTTGAGTCAAAGAACAAACCACCACTAAAGCTTTGATATCACACAGTATCTATATAACAGTTAGAACAACACCATTGTAGCAAGGTTGACCGACATAAGATTTCATTCAATTTTACAGTGAGCATCTGAACAATTCCCTGATTGTTCACAGATGGTTGTATTCACATTAATTACAAAATTTTAGCATCAAATTTTATACCCAGTTACCAAAGAGGATCGACAAGGAAATGCTGACTTACCTTATATAAAAATACTGCAAAGAACTAAGCTGGTGACACCGTTCCAGTTTCTCCTTGCCATAAATGTTGTGGTTACCCAATTTAAAAACTACTTCTATAATACTGATTTAGAAACTAGCAACGGATGGATTTAACTTTCTTTTAATTCATTCAAGTATGTGGCTGGACAAGCAGTTAATTCTCCTCGCTACTGCCAAGAGGGCTGTTAAGAATCAACCAGACTGTTGTGGGTCTAGAGTCCCACGTTTGCGAGGCCAGGTAAGGATATCAGGTTACCTTACCTGAAGCATGAGTGAACCCGTTGAATTTTTTTTCCCCCCAATATTTACCAATGGTTTCATGGTCATCACTAGATTCTTAATTTCAGATTTTTATTAAATTCAAATTCCACTGTCTGCCACAGCAGTAATTGAACCCAGGTCCCTAGAACATTAACTGGGCGTCTGAATTAATAGTCTAATGATAGCACCACTTACACCAACACCTCACTAAAGAAAACATTTGTGAAGGGAGCAAAAGTAAAAGTAGTCACACGTACATTTAATGCAATAAATTATGCTGAAGCGTATAATGCCATTTTGGTGAACAGCGAGTGGCAAATTAAACTACAATAAGGGAATTTTAAAAATCTTATCGTGAAATTACAGTACAAGATTAGTTCTCCAAACTAGTCTTTTATTTCCCACAATAAGAATCTTAAGAGCTAAAATACCATAGCTTCCTGTCAGAGAAGGAAGCTTAACAAAATCACACAGAAACAATGGCAGAATATGCACAATTATAGTGATCACTGTAATTCATGGTTCTTAATGTTAAGTTCGATTGTTACAGGACTACAAACTGTACATAGCATAATTATTGATTTAAATGTTAGGATAGCAAGAACTGACAAGGTGCGGATAATGGAGAGGTTGGTGCACACCAGTGGTACTCTTAAAATGCTTTGAACAAAATCCAAATTTGTATTGAAAATCCATAATCATTGATGCATCTTTGACAGGAATGAAGCCACGAAGACATTTCCCAGAATGATTATTTTGCATCACTACGGTAAATCCAACTGGCAACAAATTAATATTAAATCTGTATTTAATTTCAAACTATTTCAACTCTAAGAAGTCTTAACTGGAAAGTGAAGGAACGAATTCCTTCGTCCCCACTCCATCCATTTAAGCTTCTGACTGCTAGATCAACTCTCTCTGGGCAGAATGCACAGAATTTTTACATTGTCTTGGTGCAGTGGGCTTAAAGGTGTTGCTGCTTGATCAAAGACCAAACTCAAGTTGCTAGTTCTAAGCCAGCAAACGGCTAGTTTATTGCATCCAATAATGCTTTTCTGTAATTTAGTAATTATAGTCTCATTGCTGTTGCTTAAATTCAGATCTTTTCTCGTTAATAACTTTTGGAGGTTCCAACATAAAACAACCAAAATTCACTAATGGCTAAAATTACTGAATGTGTTCACAAATTAGTGACAAGTAACAGCTCAGAAATATAAAAGCAGAACATTGTAGTTGCTGGAAAGTCTGAAGTAGAAACAGAAAAAGCTAGGAATAGTCTGCAGGTCAGGCAATATCTGTGGAGAGAGAAAGGGTTAATGGTTCTGGCTGATGATCTTTCAAAAGTTCTGAGAACCCGAGATTTACTTCCAATGCCAAACGATGCCATTGCAGTCTTGACTGCCCTTTTCAACACTAACTCAGAGTTGCCTGCTGTTTCATTTCAAACTTCTCAACCAGCACACAATCTTTCATTGCTCCTTTTAGGTGGGAAGAATTACAAGCTTCAACAGCACATGACCCAATACCCTGTCGTGCCTTTCTTCCCCTTCACTTCCCGACCCCATTTCTGACTCCAAATGATCTGCCCTTAAAAGCTTCATAATCATCCAATTACATCCATTGTCACACTGAATTGAGCTTTTTGGTTAGGATCCAGTTACCCACTTCAATATTTCCCCTTCACCGGGACCCCCTCCTCTCGACTTTTGCTCTCTGATCTTTGAATTGAGAATTAGTAGCACAAGATCAGACAGTCTCAATTTCCCTGCTCCTCTTATCCACTACCTATCTGCTTCTGAACTTGCAGCACTTAATTCTCTCAGGCCTTGAAAAAGTTAGCAATGGAGAGAGAAACAGTTTTCTGATCTGCTGACTGACATCCAATGACCCTGGACTGGGGTGCAGTGCCCTACCAAACTCACATTTGCTTTAATCTAGAATCAAGGCAGTTCCAAGAATGAACAAAAGGAACTGCAGAAGTGCAGCCGATGGAGGGCTGCTCAATTTTCATTTTAAAAAGCAAATGTTGTTTAGATTTTCTGTCCCTGTGAATTGGAATTGCCATTGAAAAAATCAGTTACCTCCTTTAATTGTTTACCTAGCTTTCATGGCAAAATGTGACAGGCTCCTGAAAACATTCGAATTGAGAGCACCTAGCTGACCACAAATTAAAATCAATATCCTTTGCCTTTGCTAAGCAACAAGCCAGCAATGTCTATGCCAATCATCCTACAATGTAAAAGAATTTTTTTTTGTTTTAACTCTTCCAGACACACATTTAACTGCTCAGCAAAATTAAGTACTTGTAGTCAATTCAACCATGTACTTGACTCCGTTCACTCATTATCTCTGAAAATTACCACAAATTGCTCCACATCTACACCTGACATGCTCTAAAACCTTCTAGGATCATACGGTGTTGTGAAGAGGTGAAAGGGAAAGCAATACTCAGGCAAGTATGGAAAGCACTCAATGTGAAACAAAGACAACTGGCAGGGCAATTAAACCTTTAGTCAAAAAATTCTCTGTACTGAGTTGAGAATCAAAAGCACAAAACACCTGTAACTAATGGGACAAAACTAAGTGACAATTCAAAAGCCAATCATATACCACAGAACTGCAAATAACAATTTGCCAACAGATCTATGACAAAAGATTTTCCATTGAATTGGAAAATAATTGCAATAAAAATGCAAAGTAAGAATTAATCATAAATATTGTGTGGGTGCGCTTTATTCTATTTGCAATCAGTTTTATTCAAATTTTTTTGTCCTATGTGTGTTGTTCTATTAGTGCAGGAACAAAAACCTGACAGGAAGCTAAACAAATTTTCTAAGAAAAGCAGCTGATATAAACTGAAATACAAATAACTAACTAAATTACTTTTCTCCCCCTGAACACAATAGGTCTTGGTGACCAAATTGGTAATTCAATCATGTTTTGAAATGTTGTGTGGTGGGTTTGATAGTGAATGAGGCATTGTAATTTAGTAAAGAGTCTACTACTCTAGTTTGACCTCGGGTGATAAGTCAGTTTTCAGACTGGGAGAGGATGTTACCGAGCAGGAAAGTACTGACCACGAGTCCACTATTTAACAATGGAAAACTGACAAATGAACAAAGGAAGTAATTTAGTCTGGAAGGAGAAGTTCACAGTTTACGCAGGTCATTACCATTACGTTGTGGCATTTTATTTGGTAGAACAGGCATTCAAAAGTTCAAGAGATCAAAGGCCTCCGCAGGAAATGACATCTGCTTGTAACATACTTTAAAAATTTAACAAACCTTAAAAAAGATATTCCTGTATCAGTGTAGGTCATCTTTAAATGTTCATGTTACTTCCAAATCATTCACAACATTAATTATTGTTAACAGCTGAACGTGTCAGCACAAATTCACTGCATCAGAACTCAAAATATGGGACAATGCTTACAATTACTTCTTGTAATGTGCTGCCTCAGTGGAGTCTGCAGGGGTTGTCATGTAGCTAACTACAAATTGGAATGCAGAGCCTGCTCTCCACTTCAAGCAGCCTACATTTGTACGCAAAGCTCCTGGCCTTTGGGAAAGACAAAAATATAGTACTACTTCAAGACATACTGACTCAAGCACAAGTGCTTGGATAAAGGCTAATATGTACCATCTTAAACATTATACTATAAGATGGAGGGAGGAAGATAGGAGCATAGCTGAATTAAGCAAGTGCATATTAAAAATGCATCTATTTCAAAATGATCAATTGATAACTAATTTATAAGGAAATTATTTCTGTCAGTTGACTAACACTGACTTACAGAAAGGATAAAGTCAAAGTCACTTGGTAACTCCCACCAGAATCACTCAGGACTGCTTGTTTTCAATACTTCTTCCATACCTCCAATGCAAACTTAAGGGCAGTATGAAAGCCAGATGTTCAAACCTTGGCCACAGAATAATCTGTACCATCTGGAATCAAATTCAGTGATATAATACATGCTAGGTCGTGGGTAGAGATAGTTTGGAGGGTATTAAGACACTCAGAACGATTATGTATCGTCAAAGTCTTATTGTTTGTCAAAAGGCTGATAAACCTGGTAACGTAATTTCACATATCACCAATTCAGACTTCATTTACATCTACATGAAAACATTATTGTACAGGTACAAAAGTCTCAAATTCAGAAATTTCCTTTGAGTTCTGAGGAAGCATCCCTGGACCCAAAATGTTAACTCCAATTTCTCTCCAAAGATGCTGTCAGACTTGCTGAACTTTTCCAGCAATTTCTGTTTTTGTCTCTGATTTACAGCATTCACAGTTATCAAAAGGTTTTCCTGTTCCTCAAAATCATTTGCCTAAGGACATTCTAACATATCCTGGAAAAGCACTTCAAGTATGAGGTTGTTGTTACTCATTGCATGACATTTGTAGTGACAAACCCTATCGCAGGTAGGCAGGCATGCCTATCTCTGAAGTGCACTACGTAAAAACTGTTTCCACTTTTATATTTTAAAATCAACATAGAAGATACTGTAGGAAGCTAATTTGCAGCTTTATTTCCAAATTGAAGTGAACATGCTGCAAGATTTTCAAGCATGGCTTTAACTGAGTTGTTAAATGCATTTAGATTTTATAGAATTATTTTTCGGCAGTACTGTCAAAAATCTGTGCGTGAAGTCACCTGTGATGCACTTTAGATATGATTCATCAGAAGTATCATTTAAATAATTTTGCTCAGCGTCATGACGTCAATTTCTTAAACATCCAAAAAAAGTTGCTGAAAAAGCTCAGCAGGTTTAGCAGTTCTGAAGAGGAGTCACTGGATGGGAAATGTTAGCTGATTTCTCTCCACAGTTGATGCCAGACCTGCTGAGATTTTCCAATTTCTGTTTTTCAGCATCCACAGTTCATTTGCGTTTTTTCTTTAAACATACCTTGTTTATAGCAAGAAAAGGAAGTCAGTGTAAGCCTCAGAAGTTAATGACCATTCCAAATCAGGACTGAAACAAAGGTCCAGCTCAGGTGGCTGCAGATCCTGTGCTGGTATAAACCAATAAAATAAGCCTCATTCCTTACTTGGACAATGCAGCCCTCCAGCAGCTCAGTGATGAAACAATACTTGGTCTCTGAAACCTTCTTGGTCTGCCAAGTGGCTGATTTGTGTGTACAGACATCACTAGGCTCAATAAATTAATCTTACCCGATATTATAGTCAGGAGTTGCAGGTGGTCTATAAATCATGCTCTAAGTTACTACTAACTGTGTCTCTGCCACCGGGCAAGAGTCTTTGCTCCGCAAGTGTAGCCTATGCTACTCAGCGGGCATAAAGATGCTTACACGTTTATACTGTATAAGGAACAAATGTTACATTTCTTAACAAATACCTCAGGAGAATTAAACTAGTTTTTCTATCTAGCTCGGAAAAAGGGTCACCTGACCTGAAACGTTAACTCTGATTTCTCTTCGCAGACCTTTTCCAGCAATCTCTATTTGTGTAAACTAAATTTTAACCAGTAGAGACTGAGGAAGCAGATTCATGGAGGAAACAATGGAAGAAATAAGCTGTGCAGTACAGGAGAAAATAAGGAAGTAACTAAGAAGAGATAAGTAATATAATCATCTGTGGATGAGAGGAGGGGGGGGGAAACATGACAAGGTGAGCAAATGGAGCTGAGTCTGTCAGGTGGAATGAGAAAGGGCTGAACCAAGACCAGGTGAATTAATACAGAGGCCAGAAATTCCATACAGTGGGATTGGATGAGTGAGTGAGTGTGTGGCAGGAGGATAAGAAAATTGTCAGCCAGTACTGTGATGACCCCAAATCTTAAGAATCTACTGCCAATTTTGAATCGATTTGCATGTTTTACCAACCACAGGATATTCTGTCCATCAACAATCTGAGCTACTGTAATTCTCCTCTAAATTACTGTTTATTCTAATTCTAGGTTTAGAAATTTTGTTTATTGTTCCAGTGTAATCAATAATAAATTAACATGGTTGAGTATATGGTATATTCATATTCATTCACAGAATTTTCTTTTCAAATTTATAGGATTGTAGGAAGAATTATAGGATTTAAAGTAGACATGCAAATGAATGTAGCTCATAACTCTTGTTTCTCCAATTCCATTTTAGACTCAAGGCTTAGGGTTGGCCACACAGAACATTCCAAATTTTCACTGACTGTATTACATGTATTACTGTAGGTACATTATACAAGGAGTCAAATCATGTAATTATGACTTCTCACTCAATCTTATTTTTTCAATTTCAACAGGAAATCCTCCAGAATTCTGGCTTAAGCAACTTTCTGACCTGAAACATATGGCTGATTTCAAAGTCATATCAAAGGTTTACAGAGATTAAACTTACATATTTTTGCAGTTCTGCAGCTAACACACTTTAAAATGCAACTTGAAAAAACACAAATTATCTAGCATGACATAACTGATTAACATCATTACTATGTTAAATAAAACGTATCATGCAGGAAGTTACAATGCTATATTACTACTATAGGATATGGGGGAATGCTACGATCTTGCAAGGTACAACAGAATACACAGAAGTTATTTATTGGCTGCAAAGAGATGAGAAATCCTGAGACAATGCCAGGACTAACATTCACCTACCTGTAAAAAGGAATGTGAAGTTTTCAACAGAAAATGTTCATCTATCGCATTTACATTGGCAACCCGAATCTTAACTTCCTCCTTCCTTTCCTGAAATTGCCCAATTCTATTTGAGGCCTAAGTACATACTGATAGCTTTCAGTTTATGGAGAAGTTTGGAAACTCTTCAGAACGGTAAGCATGACTACAGATTTTCCAAATGTAATGATTCTAGCAAGGGACAGTAGGATACAAATCAAAAGCAGGCTAACATTTATCAAACAAAAAACAAGTGTTAAATTATAAATTTCAAATTCTCTTGACTGGAGTATATGTTCGGTGCAGTCTGCTCCATTAGCAGACTCCAAAGTATTCCTACAGATAGGCAAATCCTGTCTATTCTCTGTTACACATTTTAAACTATCTGCTGTCAGATACCACACAAAAATTATGGTTTCCACGTGCGAACAGGTCAGTCAGGTGAGACTTGGCTGCAGAACATTTGACAATGTTCGCTCTAAAGGGGGAGAAAACCACTTTGAAATGGAAAAAAAAATATGAATTTTACACTTTAGATGTCCCCGTTGGACTGATCATATTCAAACAGATGGTCCAGTCAGTAAAGCCCCTGATTTTAAGCTGGAAGCTTGGCTTTTTCCTGCCCCAGGACTTTATGGCCAAGAAAGGTGTATGCATAATGTGGCGAAACAAATTCACATCAACTTGCAAACCATCTAACAGATTGTAATGGCAGGCAACAAGAACATATTCTGGTTAGGTATGTGAAGGAAAGAAGATTGGAGACTTATCATCGCTATCCACAGTTCCAGACAGCTGCTTGCGGGTAGGGTGCACATTGCTGCAGCAACTCTGACTTCATGATTTGTAACACTACCAAGGAACCATCGAGAAAACAGACAATGACATAAGGAGAGAGTGTAGGGGGAAATCTTTTTGGGAATTTGCTTAGCTTTACCTGTCTGTCTTTCTCAGATTTCTTCTCACCTTAAGTGAGATTGTCAACTTCAGACGTGGAAGCAAAATATTCAATTTTATCATTTGCCGTATATTTTATTTCCGGTTTAATTCCAGCCAATACCTTTGACAGCAAAGGAAAATATTATCTAGGGCAAGGGTGAGCAACATGCAACGCTGTAATGAGGTTATGAAGATGTAGAAGTAGCGTAATATTTTACTTTGGTGCTTCACAATATTTTGATATTGACTGGGTGGGCATAGTTTTATTTGAGAAAATCTTCCCTTGGTCTCTCTGTGAGCAGCTAGTAACATAACGACCTGATAGCAGTTCACTTACACTTTTGCTCTTAAACTGAGAGGAGAATGAAAGTCAGAGGAAAAAGTGACTTCCTCCTGAGCTCCTTCTAACTAGATCACCCGTGATACTACCACAAAGGATGGCTCTCATTTGCAAATCTCACGATCACAGATTGGAGAAGTTCTTTTTAAGAGAGACAGAAAACCAAAAGGAATGAATAGTAAATCATAAGATTTTAAAGCTTCATTATCTCAAACCGCTTCTACAACAAATTTCACTCACTCAATCTAACAAACTATTATTTTGCTAGATCTCATGTTTTGCATTTTGAAACTGGGCCAGGAAGGGAAGTTACTAACAAGAGCTGCTAGAACATTTCAATTCATGTCAAGTTGACCAACACACAAAAGTACAAGTACAAGACAACCAAGTCAGGGAGGAGGTGTCACCTATTTTCATACTCACTCTACTTTGACATGTCTTTCAAAAAAAAATGTAAATAACCCTCATGGTTTTGTCATGCTGAACACAGAAATAACCTCACTCACATGATAACAAAAACAAAGGGTTTCAAACTAGAAGCTACAAGGAGATCCCAGGACTGAGAGGGGTCAGATTTCTGTTTGTCCAGACACACATTGAATGGACGGCCTTGAGAATTCGACATTCAAAATTTGTTGTGGTTTAAGAGCACATTATTTCAGCCCTGAAGTCCTTGGGATCACTGGTGAGTCAGGCTTAACACAGCGTGTGCTACTTATTCCTGTCAGAAAATAGAGTTCAAGTGCCCTTCAGGATGTGGAAACATTAATATTGACGCTCCTACGTAGCATTACGAGAGCACCGTATTGTCAGCATGTCCATCTTATAGGTGAGCCATTAAATCCAAAGTCCTGTCTGCTCCTTCAGCTTGGCTACAAAGAAGTCCCCTTTTACAGGAGCAGAGGAGCTATCACCTGCATCCTGCTCAATATTCACTTCTCTCTGATTAAAAAAGCTGCTTTTGCTGACTCCTTGCAGCATGTGCAGTAGTCTGTAGCCAGATGTTTCCATATGTACACTTGATTGAAATCTTGTAGAGTGTCCACGTGTCCCATTTTAACTGGGCTGGCTGCCAGTATTAAAAACGATGTTTGTGATAACATTTTGATCGCTGCTATTTCATTTCAGCAGCAGGCCCAAGTGTCAGGAGTTGTGAGGAGCGATGGACAAATTTGACTGCCTTATCTATGGGCATCAGCCCCGTGGAGACCATTCCCTCAGCCAGGGCACAAGGAGGATAATAACGGAGGGGTGAAAGGGAAGATGGAGGTGGATGACAGTTCTGAAGAGTCATGACGGACTCAAAACGATAACACACTCTTTTTCTCCACAGATGCTGCCAAACCCGTTATGTTCCTCCAGCATTTTCTGTGCTTATTGTGGAGGAGAGCAGCTCACAAGCGACAGCTTTCTTTCTAATCAAAATCGAGAAATGCATATTGGCTAGGGCCTTGCACATTTGTGGCTGCTAGGGGCACTGGGAGTCGGCAGACAATTAAAAAAGGATTCTGGTTATTAACAACCTGCTACTTCAAAACTGACAAGTGTTGCGCATAATTTCCTTAAATACATCGAAATGCAGTCACTTTCGCAAAGTACTTAAATAGCTGAAAAGTGTGTTCCCATTTAAAATGCCTTTCTGTAAAGTAAAAAGCATTTCTGGCAACAATTTTCTTCTCGAAGTCTAAAGCATCTTCTAACTCTACAAGTATCAAGATAAAGTTAATCGCAATGGTACCAATGCTGTACATGAAGAAATCAAGTCTTGATATTTTATTGTAAAATTAATATCTCAGTTAGATATACATGATATTACTGCAACTACTTTTGAATTAAAGCTACTTTGGAACATCAAAAAGGTACTCATCATTTCTTCCTTGATCCTATCAGATGTGGAAACTTGAAACAAGACCAAAGCAGAGTAAAAACAGTGTAGCACAAAGAAACAAAAAGCTCTTTGATAGAATTTCAAAACCATACATCTTAGCAGGGTGTTTAATGTAAGCAGTTGTGTTGTGAAAAAAGCTATTGCATGCATCTCAATTACATAAACATCTTGTGGGTTCTTTCACAAAATCAGATGAAGAAGCCAATTATCAATTAAGTTTAGTTTACAGTTCAGCACTGTCCAATGAGTCCTAGCACTAATTTTGTGAGGCAGGAGACAGATTGGTTTTCATAATAGTACAAAGACAAGTCACAAGTATTTCCTGTAGCTGCAGTTTTTTCATGAAAAGCAAACATGAAATGAACTCCAATACGTTCTGCACAATTACTTACTCATACACTCCACATCAGGATCTCCCCAGAAGAATTCTTGGCAGTCACTACAAATGCGCCCTCCAAATCCAGCCATGCACTGACATTGCCCAGTGAACTGTTAAAAATTAAAGTCAACAGCTGACATCATCTCCTATTGAGAAATTTTATTTTTATTACCAACTTGAAGGTAAAAATGCAAATTGAGTGAATAAACTACAAAGTATGCCTTGATATTAAGGTGATTAAGTATTTCTCTTTCTCCCCACTTCCACAGCTAACAGAATTTTGACACTATCTCAAAGATATGCATGAAGGTTCAGCAATGTAGTCATGCCCACTAAATGAGACTCAAGCTTACCTCAGACAGAACTTCCTCATCCAAGCACAGACTCTAATATCATAGAATCATAGAATCCCTACAGTGTAGAAACAGGTCCTCTGGCCCAACAAGTCCACACCAATCCTCAGAGCATCTCAACCAGACCCATCCTTGTGTAACCCACCTAATGCACGCATCCCTGAACACTATGGGCCATTTAACATGGCCAATCCATCTAGCCTGCTCATCTTTGGACTGAGAGAGGAAACAGGAGCATCTGGAGGAAACCCACGCAGACGTGGGGAGAATGTGCAAACTCCACACAGTCACCCTGCTGCTGTCTATCTCAGTCCTTGACAGAGAAGATGAAGAAAAACTGTTCCCACTGACAGAAGGATCATGGAGCCAAGCACATGCATTTAAAAGAAGAGATTGTCAAAAGAAGTGGAGGTCACACGAAGAAAACCTTGTGTTCATGTTGAGTCATTGGATCTGGAATATACTGAGTGTATTGGAAAGACAGGGTCAAATGGACCTTTCAAGAGAGAATTGGATAAGCACTAATGAGAAATAATTTTCAGGGCTATGAGGAGTAAGGTGGGGAAATGGGGCCAGTTGAGTTGCTCTGGCAAAGAGACTGCACAAACACGACCAGTCAAACTGTCTCCTTTTCTGCTGTAACCAATCTGCGAATCTAGGGTGGGGGGGGGAACAATTCATTTTAAGCCTCAATAGTGTGTGGGTCAGCATGGAAGAGAGAGTGAGGGGGAGGGGAAAAAGAGAGTATGGAACCACAGCAAATTTCTATCCAGTTATGCCTCCATGCACTCAATTTCCAGGACATCAGTGATCCAGAAATCAAAGCACCAGCATTTTTCCCATGCACAACTGCCACATCTGAGATCAGATAACTCACTTCAACACTAGATTAAAATTTCTTGGTCTTCCTGGGCACGTTTGCTGAATAAAACTGCTAGCCACTCTAGGGAAATTGCAACATGTCTAGTACATAATCCTGAGCTGAATTCTGTTTATTCATTCCTAAATTAATCAGCCACTGGAGTTGCAAGTAATTACATGAGAATGGAAGGTGAGCTTTTCTGAAGGTCATTTGAAAACCACTTGGTTTATTAGGACAACACAGTAAATTCCTGGTTAATAACTCCCCCAACATCCTCAGGAATCATTCTCCTTTAAAAAGGCAACTGATTACATATATAGCTCGAGAGGTTCTGCTCCACAAGCATATGGCAAAGTGTGGCAGCTAATGAATTAACCCTCACTGTCAGCATCATTCTACATCACACTTCAGCCATCTGGCTAGCTAACTGAGCTGACTAACACCCCACGTTAATAGTTAAACATTAGTGATTTGCAAACAATATCACAGATGTGCATCACTGGGCACCGTGCTGTATCAAACAATCTCTTCACTAAGGCATTTACGGGAGAGTTGTTGTGATGCAGTGGTAGTGCCCCTAGCTCTGGCCCAGGATTCAGGGTTCAAGCCTCACCTGTGTAAGTTGCACGTCATAACATGTCTGAACATGTTTAATTTAAGAGAAAATTCTAGAAAAATATTTAATTTAGCACTACCCTTCAGGACTGCAAACCTTAGGGGTCTGTAGTGGTAACGAGGTTAACACACTAGAAAGAGTGGAAAACAATGGTGAACATATAAAAAGGTGCACAGGCCTGTGTCACAGTTTACACTGAGTGTGCTCCTGTTGAGCCTGCAGCATGCAATTAAATTCATAGCTACATTTTCCTAGTAAGGCTATTGGATTATAATGCTGCTACACAGTAAGTACACGTAACTATAAGTACAAAATGCTCAGGTCACACTTCACAGACCGACTTAAACAAGGTTATTATTCATTATAACTACTTGAGTGTTAAGAATTACAACTTTCTACAGTAATTCTTATGAGTGCGAACAATGAAGCTCAATTAAAAAATTCAAAATTTCAACGACATTTTTAAAAAAATCCACTCAAGTATCAATTTTTCAGGAATTCTCTCACCTCATTACAAGATGCTGCATGTGAGTGGATTTCATTACAGTTGCAAAGTTCACAGCCTGCTCCACTTGCTAGTTTCCAAGTATTAGGTGCACACTGATCACACATAAGACCAACCACATTGGGAAGACATGGGCACTGACCAGTGGTTTGGTTGCAGTGGCATTCATCTGCTGAAGTGCATTGTTCCTTTACAGTACCCAAGTAATTGCAGACACACTCTAAAAAAAAGTCATAGATATAGTTACTTTCCATGAAAAAACTTGTTCACATATGCTACTCTGAAATGCAAAACTGCTCTTCAGAACTACAGATCAAACAACTAGAAGGCATACACTGGAAAAGGCTTTACAGTCAACAGTATTCACTGCTGATCTCAAAGAAAGCTGCCACAAGTTCTAGCAATCTGTGGCATGGATTTCGCTACTCCCAACATCAGTGTGAGCCTATCATCAAGCTGAGCACTCACCAGGAATCCAGCAACAATTATGTCAAAATTGAGGCTTAGCAGTCCATTCCAGTGAACTATTCAGAGTGTATTCACTTCTGGTCTTGCTGCCTGAATTCCCACCTCCCCCAACCACTTTTCAAATCATTGGTAGATGTGCATGGGATAAAGATAGAAAATCAAATTTATATAAATGTAATGAGTTTAAAAACATGAATTTGATCATAAATGAAAAATCTGATATTTCATAAATAAAACAATTTCTAAGATTAGGGATACTGTTAACAGTAATTATGAATGAGTACACAATAATCAGAAACCCTGTTACACCTTATTCAATAATGTGTAATTCCAAGACTTTTGACAACATGGTTAAATTATGTAATTGGATGAGTTTCCAACAGTTCAGTTATTGATAGCAGTCTGGGCGGACTTCAACAATGCAGCTATGGGAGAGCGCGGTCAGCAACATCTGGACTTCCCGGTTAAATTGTGTGAATTCCAGAAGGTGGTGTTAGTTTCAGAGAATAATGAGAGTGAATGTTAACAGTTCCACTATCATTTCCAATAGAAAAACTGAGCTAATTGTGTTGATTATTTAGTAAAAAAAAACTTTAAAAACATACGTTTTGAAGAACATTAATTTATCCATTTAAGAGCATTCCTGCCTTTTAAAAAACACCTTGCAAGTCAATGTTAGCCTTAAGTACCATGCAGTGAAGGACGGTAGCACCCTTCCTTTCGGATCCCTAAACTAAGACCAAAAGCAAGTTAGCTGGCCATTCAACAATGAAAACTGACACTCATGATAACTTAATTAAAATTGCCTTTACTTAACAGTAACTCATTTGATGTGAAATTTCTTGTTATCTTTATAACAAACTAATGCTGCTGTTTGGAGCCAAATCAAGAACTATTCTGCAAATTAAAGTCTTTGTTAATACTTGCACTGTTTTTAAATATTTGCTTCTACTTTATTAAATCTAAAACAGTTTTGACAAATCATTGTTGGTATTTCATACTAAGCTGACAAAAAAAAGTACCTTACAAACACTTCTTGTAACCTCACGTCGCGTTGTCTTTATAACCTCCAGCAGAATAGCTTTAGGGAACACGTAGAAAACTGATGTCTTCTTTAGTCACACAGCAGTATCAGCATTACGGTGCTGTATCCTGGATTATTTGTTATAACTCTTATCTCAAAATAAGAAAATGAAATATCAAACCCACCTACATCCGTGACACCACTCACGCCTGCCACTTCCTCCAAAATTTCCGATTCCCCGGTCCTCAATACCTCATCTTTATCATAGACATCCAGTCCCCAAACACTTGCCTTCCCCATGCAGGTGGCCTTAAGGCCCTCCACTTCTTCCTATCCCACAGGCCTGACTAGTACCCCTCCACTGACACCTCATTCGCTTAGCTGAACTCGTCCTCACCCTTAACAACTTCTCCTTCAATTCCTTGCACTTCCATCCGACCAAGGTGGTGGCCGCGGATACCCTCATGGGCCCAAGCTATGCCTGCCTCTTTGTAGGATATGTGGAACAATCCTTCTTCTGAAGCTACACTGGCCCTATCCCCCACCTCTTCCTCCATTACATTGATAACTGTAATCGGCGCTGACTTGTACTCCCATGAGGAGCTTGAACAGTTGATCCACTTCACCAACACCTTCCACTCCAACCTTAAGTTCACCTGGGCCATCTCCAATACCTCCCACCCATTCCTGGACCTCTCTGCTTCCATCTCTGGTAACCACCTGGAAACCGAAATCCATTTCAAGCCTACCAACTCCCACAGCTACATAGAATACACCTCCTCCCACCCACCTTCCTGCAAAAATACCATCCCCTATTCCCAATTCCGTCCCCTCTGCTGCATCTGCTCCCGGGATGAGGAATTCCATTCCCGGACATCCCGTTTTTCAAGGACTGCAACGTTCACCCACAGCCCCAACAGTAGTTGAAAATGACCTCGACTGTGTCTCCCGCATTTCCCGCAACTCATCCCTCACGCCCATTCCCCGTAATAACAACGAAAACAGATTCCGCCTCGCCCTCACACACCACCCCACCAACCTCCAAATCCAACACATCATCCTCTGGCACTTCCGCCATCTGCAATCTGACCCCACTGCCAAGGACATTTTTCTCTCCACCCTTATCTACTTTTCGGAGGAACCACCCTCTCCGTGACTCCCTTGTCTGTTCCACACTCCCCACCATCCCCGGCACCTGCAACCGCAGGAAGTGCTACACCTGCCCTTACACCTCCCCCTCATCCCCATCCCAGGCCCCAAGACGACTTCCCACATCAAACAGACATTCATCTACACAAATGCTAATGTGGCATACTGCATCCGCTGTTCCCGTTGTGGCCTCCTCTAATCGGGGAAACCAAGTGGAGGCGTGGGACTGCTTTGTGGAACACCTATGCTCAGTTCGCAAAAAACAACTGAACCTCACAGTCGCAAACCGTTTTAACTGCACCCCTCCACCCCTCAGACAACATGTCCTCCCTGGGTCTCCTGCAGTGCCACAACGATGCCACCCGAAGGTTGCAGGAACAGAGTCTCAAATTTCGCTTGGGAATCCTGCACCCCAAATGGTATCAATGTGGACCTCAAGCTTCAAAATCTCCCCTCCCCCAAAACACATCCTAAAACCAGCCCAGCTTGTCCCTGTCTCCCTAGCATGTCCTTTCTCCCACCTATCCCTGCCTCCCACCTGAATGCCCACACCAATCTCCTATCTACCAGCTTCATCCCGCCCCCTTGACCTGTCCGTACTCCCTGGCCTAACCCATGACCCCCTCCAACTCCACACCTATACTCACCTTTACTGGCTCCACCCCTGCCTCTTTGACCTGTCTGTCTCCTCTCCACCTATCTTCACCTCTATCCATCTTCTATCTGCCTCCCCCTCTCTCCCTATTTATTTCAGAATCCCCTTCCCCTCCCCCATTTCTGAAGAAGGGTCTAGACTCGAAATGTCAGCTTTCCTGCTCCTCTGATGCTGCTTGGCCTGCTGTGTTCATCCAGCTCTACACCTTGTTATCTTGGATTCTCCAGCATCTGCAGTTCCCACTATCTCCATCAAATCAGGAAGACCATTTTAGTCAACCCTTCCAGCATTACCTATAAATAATCACTGTTGCTAGCTTGATTGTTGTAGTCTTTCGCTTCTATACATTCCTACCTTCCTGTGCGCTGCAGCATCCAACTGTTAGTAAATAACTTCAAAATTTCCTCGATATTACTCTAACAAAAAAGGCATCAATGACTTGCCTTGAAAGACATCTTCAAGACTGACTTCTTCACTACACCCAATTGGAACCCATGTTAACTATTAGTCAGTGTCTGCATTCCCTTTTCCCAGTGTGCGCCATAGCCTGGGATATTCTGGTATATTAAGAAACTTATTAAATACAAGTTGATGACATTTTAAGGCACATACTCAAGTTATTCCAAAACACATTCTTCTGTACTGGCATTAGAATGTGGGCCAATTTAAGAATCTTGCAACATGGAATCTGCACTGACTTCAATTTATACACAACTGCTTGAAAGAAAATTACAAAAGAAAACCAGCAGGAAAAATGCTTTCCACCAGATTGAAATCAGAACTGTAACTGTAACACAAGATAGTCAGCTCTTGATATGTAACAAAGCCACCAGAAAACATGATAGCTAAGAATGGGTGGCATTTGGGGGGGGGGGGGGGGGGGGGAAGTAATCAGATTCCTGCTTAAGAATTATTCCTCCAGCTGATCTTCAATTAAATCTTTCCTGAGGAAACAATGAACAAATCCCCCCATGCACTTTGTGCTTGTAATTCACTAAGTTGTCACAGTGGAGAACTAATTAATGGGTGTTGTCTGCTGCATAAGCTTCAAGAAGATCACTGAAGCAAACGTGAAGTGATCAAGAATCCTTTGTTAATTACTTTACCATTCATTCCAATGTGAAGATCACTAGTGCTTATGTAAACAAAGCTTTTATTTCCCCCAGGCTTGTGAATCCACAGGGAACAAAACATGTTGATCCGGTGATAAAGAACAATGACTATTTGCAACTTTGACCTCTGGGTTGGGGGATGGAGATGGGAATGTGAGATGGGAGAGGAGGTTGGTTGAGACTTGTGGAGGTTACCTGCTGTCTTCATGTTCATTGGGAAATCAATTTGTCTAGGATAATCAAGGTATCACGAGGGACATCAAGAAAGAAAAACAGTAGGTGCAACAAAAATGTGAAAGTCACAGAAATTTATAGACACCAATACTTGATCCAGTCTCTCTCGTCACATTTCTAGATCATGCATCTTTAAACTAACAAAGATATGTTCTGTTCTTCATCATGTACGTTTTTAAAGGTAAACTGTAAAAGTCAAATTGCCCCAATTGTTGATCAGGACAGGAAGAGAGATTACCTCATTTACAATTTGCTTATTTGAGAAGATTGTCTCCTATGATAAGCAAGCTTAATAATGTTGTAAAGTAACTTTTTGTCGGGAATGAACGAGACTCACGGTTGCTGCATTGCCTCCCAGGTTCCAGGGCTGCGATGTCTCGGATTGTGTCTTTGGGGTCCTGAAGGGAGAGGGTGACCAGCCCCAAATCGTGGTCCACATAGGTACCAACAACATAGGCAGAAAGAGGGATAGGGATGTCAGGCAGGGTTTCAGGGAGCTAGGGTGGAAGCTGAGAGCTGGAACAAACAGAGTGGTTATCTCTGGGTTGTTACCCGTGCCACATGATAGTGAGGCGAAGAACAGGGAGAGATATCAGCTGAACACGTGGCTGCAGGGATGGTGCAGGAGGGAGGGCTTCAGGTACACAGACAATTGGGGCTCATTCTGGGGAAGATGGGACCTCTACAAGCAGGATGGTCTCCACTTGAACCAGAGGGGCACTAATATCCTGGGTGGGAAATTTGCTAGTGCTATTCGGGTGGATTTAAACTAGCTCAGCAGGGGATGGGAAACTGAGGTGTAGTTCCAGTATACAGGAGGAAGAGAGTAGGGAGGACATGGGCAGGATGTCACAGAAGTGTGCTGGCAGACAGCAACCTGGTTTGAAGTGTGTCTACTTTAATGCCAGAAGTATCCGGAATAAGGCAGGTGAGCTTGCAGCATGGATAGGTACCTGGGACTTCGATGTTGTGGCCAGTTCGGAGAGAGGGATAGAGCAGGGTCAGGAATGGATGTTGCAATGACCAGGGTTTAGATCTTTCATTAAGATCAGGGAAGGTCGTAAAAGAGGGGGAGGTGTGGCTTTGTTAGTCAAGGATAGTGTAACGGTGGCTGAAAGAACTTTTGACGAGGACTCGTCTACTGAGGTCGGCCGAGGTTAGAAACGGGAGAGGAGAGGTCATACCGCTGGGAGTTTTTTTTTTAAAATAGGCCTCCACAAAGTTCTAGGGAAGTGGAGGAGAGGATTGGCAAAACCATTCTGGGCAGGAGTGAAAGGAACAGGGTGGTCATTATGGGGGACTTTAACTTCCCTAACATTGACTGGAAGTGCTATAACTCTAGTACGTCGGATGGATCAGTTTTTGTCCAATGTGTGCAGGACAGTTTCCTGACACAGTATGTCGAAGGGCCAACAAGAGGGGAGGCCACACGGGATCCGGTACTGGCTAATGAACCAGGCCAGGTGTTTGTGATAGGTGAGCACTTTGGAGAGAGTGACCATATTTCGGTCCCCTATCCCAGGCCCCAAAATGACTTTCCACATTAAGCAGAGGTTCACCTACACATCTGCCAATGTGGTATACTGCATCCACTGTACCCGGTGTGGCTTCCTCTACATTGGGAAAACCAAGCGGAGGCTTGGGGACCGCTTTGCAGAACACCTCCGCTCGGTTTGCAATAAACAACTGCACCTCCCAGTCGCAAACCATTTCCACTCCCCCTCCCATTTTTTAGATGACATGTCCATCATGAGCCTCCTGCAGTGCCACAATTATGCCACCCGAAGGTTGCAGGAACAGCAACTCATATTCCGCTTGGGAACCCTGAAGCCCAATGGTATAAATGTGGACTTCACCAGCTTCAAAATCTCCCCTTCCCCCACCGCATCCCAAAACCAGCCCAGTTCGTCCCCTCCCCCCACTGCACCACACAACAAGCCCAGCTCTTCCCCTCCACCCAGTGTATCCCAAAACCAGTGCAACCTGTCTCTGCCTCCCTAACCTGTTCTTCCTCTCACCCATCCCTTCCTCCCACCCCAAGCCACACCTCCATTTCCTACCTACTAACCTCATCCCACCTCCTTGACCTGTCCGTCTTCCCTGGACTGACCTATCCCCTCCCTACCTCCCCACCTATACTCTCCTCTCCACCTATCTTCTTTTCTCTCCGTCTTTGGTCCGCCTCCCCCTCTCTCCCTATTTAATCCAGAACCCTCACCCCATCCCCCTCTCTGAAGAAGGGTCTAGGCCCGAAACGTCAGCTTTTGTACTCCTGAGATGCTGCTTGGCCTGCTGTGTTCATCCAGCCTCACATTTCATTATCTTGGATTTTCCAGCATCTGCAGTTCCCATTATCACTCACAATTCGGTTACATTTAGTTTAGTGATGGAAGGGGATAGGAACATGCCACAGGGCAAGAGTTATAGATGAGGGAACAGCAATTATAATGTGATTAGGCAAGACTTAGGAAACATAGAATAGGGTAGCAAAATGCAGGAGATGGGGTCATTTGAAATGTGGAGCTGGTTTAAGGAACAGATATTGCATGTCCTTGACAGGTATGTCCCTGTCAGGCAGGGAGGAAGTGATAAGGTAAGGGAACCATGGTTTACTGAAGAAATTGTATCTCTTGTTAAGCGGAAGAGGGAGGCTTCTGTGACGATGAGATGAGATGGCTCAGATGAGGCAATGGAGAATTACAGATTAGCTAGGAAGAATTTAAAGAGAGAGTTAAGAAGAGCAAGGTGGGGACATGAGCAGACATTAGCAGGTAGAATAAAGAAGAACCCTAAAGCTTTCTATAGGTATGTGAGGAATAAGAGGATGACTAGGGTAGGAATAAGGCCAGTCAAAAGACAGTAGTGGGAACATGTGTGTGGATCCTGTGGAGATCGGAGAGATGCTAAACAAATATTTCTCATGTTTTCACTCAGGAAAAGGAGAATATTGTCGAGGAGAAGACTGAGTTACGGGCTACTAGAGTTGAAAGGATTGAGGTCGTAAGGAGGAGGTATTATCAATTCTAGAAGGTGTGAAGGCAGATAAATCCCCTGGACCGGATGGGATTTTTCCAAGGATTCTCCGGGAAGCTAGGGAGGAGGTGGTGGAGCCTTTGGCCTTGATCTTTGAGTCCTCATTGTCTACTGGTTTAGTACCAGAGGACTGGAGGATTGCAAATGTTGTGCCCCTGTTAAAGAAGGGCAGTAGGGATGACCCAGGTAATTATAGACCTGGGAGCCTTACGTCTGTTGTAGGGAAAGTTTTGGAAAGGATTATTAGAGATAGGATTTATAATCATCTAGCAAGTAACAATTTGATTGGAGATAGTCAACATGGATTCATCAAGGGCAGGTCATGTCTCACAAACCTTTGGAGTTTTTTGAGAAGGTGACCAAGCATATGAAGGTAGGGCAGTTGACATGGTGTACATGGACTTCAGTAAAGCTTTTGATAAGGTTCCACATGGAAGGGTATTGGAGTAAATACAGAGGCATGGGATTGAGGGAGATTTAGCAGTTTGGATAAGAAACTGGCTTTCTGTAAGAAGGCAATGAGTGGTGGTTGATGGAAAATATTCAGCCTGGATTCCGGTTACTAGTGGTATGTCTCAGGGATCTGTCTTGGGACCACTGCTGTTTGTCATTTTTATAAATGACTTGGACGCAGGCATATGTGGATGGGTTAGTAAGTTTGCAGATGACACAAGTCGGTGGAGCGGTGGACAGTGTGGAAGAATGTTGAAGGTTGCAGGGAGACTTGGATAAACTGCAGAATTGGGCTGAAAGGTGGCAAATGGAGTTCAATGTGGATAAATGTGAGGTGATTCACTTTGGGAAGAATAATAGGCAGGCAGAATTCTGGGTCAATGGAAAGATTCTTGGCAGTGTGGATGTGCAGAGATATCTCGGTGCCCATGTACATAGATTCCTGAAAGTTGCCACCCAGGTTGACAGTGCTGTTAAAAAGGCTTACGGTGTATTAGGTTTTATTGGTAGAGGGATTGAGTTCCGGAGCCGTGATGTCATGCTGCAACTGTACAAAACGCTAGTGCGGCCTCACTTGGAATATTGCATGCAGTTCTGGTCGCCCCATTATAGGAAGGATGTGGAAGCATTGGAAGAGGTGCAGAGCAGATTTACCAGGATGTTGCCTCGTCTGGAGCGCAGGCCCTATGAAGAAAGGCAGAGACACTTGGGTCTGTTCTCATTGGAGAGAAGGCAGCTAAGAGGGGATTTGATAGAGACATTCAAGATGATCAAAGGATTAGATAGGGTGGACAGTGAGTCTCTTTCCGAGGATAATGATGTCAGCTTGTACGAGGGGGCATAGCTACAAATTGAGGGGTGATAGATTTAAAACAGATGTCAGAAGCAGGTTCTTTACTCAGAGTGGTAAGGGTGTGGAAGCCCTGCCTGCCAATGTAGTGAACTCAGCCACATTAGGGGCATTTAAACAGTCCTTGGGTAAGCAGATAGATGATGATGGGATAGTGTACGGGGATGGGCTTAGATTAGTTCACAGGCCGGCGCAACATTGAGGGCTGAAGGGCCTGTTCCACGCTGTATTGTTCTATGTTCTAACTCCATGATACTACAAACACTAAAGCAGGTTAGGAGTCTTGCTTTGTACTTTCAAGTGTCAATTGTAAAGTACATGAACATCACAAATAATACTGGGTGTTGTGACCATCATTTAATATTTAGCCATAAGCAGGTGGAACTCAGTTTGTCACTACAGCAGTGTTATTTTCAGAATGCTGGATTTTTGGCCAGGGCTTTACCAAAGGGCCAAACATTTGAAACGTGCACATCTTGCATACATACTGCTGCCCAGTGTTACTAAGCCTTCACCATGGTATAAACAAAGAAAATTTAGCACCAATGTAACTGACATTCTTGACCAATCCATTACACAAACAAATGACGAAAAAAGCACAAGAGGTCAAAAAGGGCTGGTATGAAATGAACATACACCACAGAAAGATCAGAACGTAATGAAATTTTTTAGAAAGTACATAATTCAGCCAAGAAATGAAAAAGCAAAATGTGCATTTCATGACTCTTAAATTCATGTGTCGATTAAAACATGAAGTGCCTCTTACTTTTACAATTCTGTTGCAGCGCATTGCCATAATAACCAAGCTTGCAGAGGTCACAATGTTTGCCCTCCGTGTGATACAGACATTTCAGGCATTCTCCAGTTTGCGAGTCACATGATTCTGCATCAGTCATGTCAATGTTGTTGCTGCATTGGCACTTCTGACAATGCCCTCTCGTTTCATTAGGATTACCATAAAATCCAGAAGCACATTCATCACACCTGGCACCTGGCAGAAACGAAACAGTACAACAATTTTAAACAGCAGAAAATACTTTGGCACAATGACATTTAATGTAGTTACATTAAAATTACAACATGGAAACAAACTAGTTGATTTTGCCATTAATTTTTTAAAAATTATTCACAGGGTGTGGGCATCACTGGTTAGGCCAGCAATTATTGCCTATGGTGGTGAGCTGTCCTTTTGAATCATTGCAGCCCACGTGACTTAGGCATATCTACTGCGTCATTAGGCAGGGAATCCCAGTATTTTGACAGTGACAACTGAGCAGCAGTGATATAGTCCGAGTGGGGAATGCGTGGGGCTTGCAGGCAAATATGCAGATAGTAGCACACTCATGTCCTTCAGGGCAGTAGAGGTCAAGTGTTTGGAAGGTGCTGTTAAAGGTGCCTTGGTGAGTTATTGCAATGCATCTTATAGTTGGCACACACTGCAGTGTCGTATACAGGTGGTGGAGGGAATGAATGTCGAAGTGCCAATCAAGCAGGCTGCTTTGTCCTGAATGGCACAAGTGTGGCACAATTGTTACACACCAAGGCCCTACTGCACTTGGACTCAAACTGCTTCGGTCTCAGAGGACTCATGCATGTGTAGTATTCTGCAGCAGTGGTGAATATTAGCACTTCTAAACCCCATGGTGGAAGGAAAGTCATTGATTAAGCAGCTGAAGATGGTCTCACCTAGGACACGACCCTAAGGAATTCCTGCAGGGAGGTCCTGTGGCTGAACTGATTAGACCCCAGCAACCACAAACTATCTGCCTTTAAACTAGGTATGACTCCAAACAGAAGAGATTATTATATCAACCCGTTCACGCCCCTCTACCACCCTCAACCCTGGCAAACCCCCACACATCCAATTCCTAATAACTTGAGTTTTTTTGGGTTCCTTTATGTCACACTTGGTTCAACTCTTTTGTCAGTGTTTGGAACAGAGGCTGCAGTGTGCTCATGAACAGAGCCTTGGCGTTCCTTGGTGGAACCCAAACTGGGTGACGAGCAGGTTAATCATTAGCAAGAATAGCTCGACAGCACCACTGACAACACGCCCCACTTTGAAATGATGGAGGGTGAACAGATATAGCTATAGCTGGCCAGGTTGAATTTGTATCGGTGATAATGGGAACTGCAGATGCACAAGAATCCAAGATAACAAAGCGTGGAGCTGGATGAACACAGAAGGCCAAGCAGCATCTCAGGAGCACAAAAGCTGACGTTTCGGGCCGAGATCCTTCATCAGAGAGAGAGGGATGGGAAGGTGGTTCTGGAATAAAGAGAGAGAGAGGGGGAGGCAGACCGAAGATGGAGAGAAAAGAAGATAGGTGGAGAGGAGAATATAGGTGGGGAGGTAGGGAGGGGATAGGTCAGTCCAGTGATGACGGACAGGTCAAGGAGGCGGGGTGAGGTTAGTAGGTAGGAAATGGAGGTGCAGCTTGAGGTGGAAGGAAGGGATGGGTGAGAGGAAGAACAGGTTAGGGAGGCAGAGACAGGCTGGGCTGGTTTTGGGATGCAGTGGGGGGAGGGGACGAGCTGGGCTGGTTTTGGGATGCAGTGGGGGGAGGGGACGAACTGGGCTGGTTTAGGGATGCAGTAGGGGAAGGGGAGATTTTGAAGCTTGTGAAGTCCACATTGATACCTTTGGGCTGCAGGGTTCCCAAGCAGAATGAGAGTTGCTGTTCCTGCTACCTTCGGGTGGCATCATTGTGGCACTGCAGGAGGCCCATGATGGACATGTTGTCTGAGGAATGGGAGGGGGAGTTAAAATGGTTCGCAACTGGGAGGTGCAGTTGTTTATTGTGAACCGAGCGGAGGTGTTCTGCAAAGCTGTCCCCAAGCCTCCGATGGGTTTCCCCGATGTACAGGAAGACACACCGGGTACAATGGATACAGTATACTACATTGGCAGATGTGCAGGTGAACATTTGCTTAATATGGAAAGTCATCTTAGGGCCTGGGATGGGGGTGAGGGAGGTGGTGTGGGGGCAAGTGTAGCACTTCCTGCTGTTGCAGGGGAAGGTGAAGTGTGTGGAGCGGACAAGGGAGTCACGGAGAGAGTGGTCTCTCCGGAAGGCAGACAAGGGTGGGGATGGAAAAATGTCTTGGGTGGTGGGGTCGGATTGTAGATGGCGGAAGTGTCAGAAGATGATGCGTTGTATCCGGAGATTGGTGGGGTGGTATGAGAGAACAAGGGGGATCCTCTTGGGGCGATGGCAGGGTGTGAGGGATGTGTTGCGGGAAATGCGGGAGACGCGGTCAAGGGCGTTCTCGACCACTGCGGGGGGAAAGTTGCGGTCCTTGAAGAACGAGGACATCTGGGATGTGCAGGAGTGGAATGCCTCATCCTGGGAGCAGATGCGGCGGAGGCGGAGGTAGTGGGAATAAGGGGTGGAATTTATGCTGGAGGGTGGGTGGGAGGAGGTGTATTCTTGGTAGCTGTGGGAGTCAGTGGGCTTGAAATGGACATCAGTTTCTATCTGGTTACCTGAGATGGAGACTGAGGGGTCCAGGAAGCCAGCCCAACTCGTCCCCTCCCCCCACTGCATCCCAAAACCAGCCCAGCCTGTCTCTGCCTCCCTAACCTGTTCTTCCTCTCAACCATCCCTTCCTCCCACCCCAAGCCGCACCTCCATTTCTTACCTACTAACCTCACCCCACCTCCTTGACCTGTCCGTCTTCCCTGGACTGACCTATCCCCTCTCTACCTCCCCACCTATCTTCTTTTCTCTCCATCTTTGGTCCGCCTCCCCCTCTCTCCCTATGAATTCCAGAAGCCTCTTCCCATTCCCCCTCTCTGAAGGAGGGTCTAGGTCCGAAACGTCAGCTTTTGTGCTCCTGAGATGCTGCTTGGCCTGCTGTGTTCATCCAGCTTCACGCTTTGTTATCTCAGGTTGGAGATGTCTTGCTTTTTGTGCACAGGACATACCTAGACAAATTTCTACATTAAAAACTTAAAGAACTGCGGATGCTGTAAACCAAATATAAAAACCGAAGTTGCTGGAAAAGCTCACTGGAAAAGCATTTGTGAAGAGAAATCAGAGTTAATGCTACAGGTCCAGTTACCTGTTTGTAGGAAGCGTAACCTGACTCAAACCGTTGACTCTTATTTCCTGTCACAAACGTTGTCAGGTTGATGCTAGTATTCTAGCTGTACTGGAACCACTTGGCTATGGCCTTCAGTACTATTGCTGCGATACTATCAAGGCTAATAGCTTTGCTGTATTCAGTGCCTCCAGTCATTTTTTGATATGCCAAGAAATTGGGTGAATTTTGGCACATGCAATGCTAGAGACCTCTCACTTGGCACCTGTGGCTGACGATTGTTGCAAATGCAGCAGCCTTATCTTTTACGTAGATTATTGAAGATGAGCATATTTGTGGAGTCTCCCTTTTTGTGGCTTAATTGCTACCACTCAGGACGGCACAACTTGGGTTTAATCTGTTGATTGGGAGGTGAAATGGCTTCTGCTTCAAGAATATAACTGACAGTACATTCTGCAGTATATCATGCTCTTGCACAGGGGGGAAATAAAAATGTAGGTATTAAGGCTACTTGCAATTTGGGTACGCTTAGTATACATTTACACCATCCTTACATACCTGTGTAACCATCGTGACAGAGGCAGACGATATTTTGTGAACTATGATCTTGGTAACAGCCAGTGGCAAACTGCCGTCCACTATCTGGACCATCTGGGCAAGGACACGGGCGACAGTGATCACCCGACCCAAGTATGGGGTTCCCGTAATAACCTGACATACAGCTACAAGAGAAATAAGGAAGCTTTATCAGCAGTTGTTTGCTCATGTTAGAAAATGTAATTTTACTTGGGGACAGTGAACACTAGCAAAAGCAAAAGAGAGGCAATACCTGTCACAATTATGTCCACCAGTATGATCTCTGCAGCCCAAACACTCGCCACTTTCTAAGTCGCAGTGATCTGCGTGTCCATTACACTGGCACGGACGACAACTGGGAAATCCCCAGTAACCAGGCTGACACTGATCACACTGCCGACCATAGACTCCTTCTTTACATTGACATTGACCAGTACCAGGATGGCAAAATTCATTGACTGAGCCTTCCAGATGACAGTCACAAGCTGCAGTAAATTTTAAAACATATGCATTCAGAAATGGTATATAAAATTGCCACTTCAGTGAGGGAATTGGGATTAAACATTTGCATACACCATTGCAACAATCTTAGTCCACACAGCAAATGCACATTTATTTAAAAAAAAATCATACTCAACGCTAGAAGTATCTTTGGGAAGCCTAGTTAAGGATGGAGTTAAATGGTCTATGTTCAATCTCTTGGCTGTTAAGTTAGACGTTCATAGCCAGAGGTATTAGTACTTAAATGGAAATCAGTGGAGAAAAACCAGCAACTTATATAGAATAGCAGAAAGTGCTTCAGAGGCACAAACTGAGCAAAAAAAAGTCAATGCCAAGTCAAATAAACAAATAGTACTCATGACCAAAAATTAGGTTGTAAAGGTTGGTTATATACAGGGCTATCAAAAAAAAACTGAAAGGGATTTAGGAAAGAATTTCAGAGTGTGCAGCATAGGTCACTCACGCAAGATCAAGAGGAGAAAGCAATTCACAGAAGCCAGGGGAGAAGAGTGCAAAGTTTTGGAATAATTTGAAGGACTGGTGGAAGTTCAAAATAGGTAAGCATTTAAGTAAAGAATTGGAAACACTGCATGACTGGGAACCGATGCAAGTTAACAAGGATCGCAGTGACTGTTGAATGATGCTGGTTCAAAGCATTTATCAATAGGACAATAAAATAATTGAGTACAAATTAAAAGTCCAACAATATTATTCCAATCACTTTTCTTATTTTCACAACATCTGTGTGCTTTACAGTGGAATCTTGAAAACAAGTGGCAAATGTGGTTTAATCAGAAGGCGAACGCTCACTCACCCCTACACTATGAACAGCTCCAAAATAACGCCACTATTCCTGGGCAGGATACAAATAATAGGATACATCCTTCACACATTAAGACTACACTGTTGCAAATGATAGAACCTGACTGTAAGCACCATAATTCGCAGCTGTCCACCGTTCAATATCAGCTGGAGGAATTACTTGGTTGTTACTTTGGAAAGAAAATACTGCTTTTGTTTGCTGCATCCAGGAGATTATCCTCAAAATCTGTAGATTCTGCAAATAAAATTTTGTTTTGCTAAAAGATAAACAGCTGGATGCAAACCATGCTATCAACTACGTCTCTTGGCACCGCTGTGCCAGACTAAGAATACAATAACAATGCTTCAACAAATTACTCAAAGGAAGTGGAAAAAGACCTGATTTCACTAGCCCAATAATGATGGTGCAAGAACAGTGCAAAGATCTAAGCTAAACAAAAATAAGTGTTTTCTGTCAAAGTTCTCTGGAACGCTTTCAAACGTGAAAGGACGGCTCCGACCGCAATGTTAGAGAAAATGGTACTTACGCCGACAGCCACTAGGGCCAAAACCATAAGTTGCGGGAGCACATCGGTCACAGTTCCGGCCAACTACACTGGAGCGGCATTGGCACTGTCCTCCATTGGGATTACAAACAGAACTAAGAGATCCCTGAGGATCACACCGGCATGCTAGAGAAATAGAATAAGTATGAATTAAAATGAAAATTTCACAAGAAGCCAAAAGTTGTACCTACAAAAAAAACCCAGAGGTGTTCCATCCTTAGGTAGATAAGAAATGGGTCATAAGAGGGAGAATTGGACCTATTAGTGATTGAAAGAACAAATCGTGCCTGAAGCAGGGGATATGGGCGAGGTGCTAAGAGAGAACACTCTGTATTTGTATTTACAAAGGAGATGCTGCCCAGCTCTACTGGAAGGAGATAGTTGGGGCACAAGACAGGACAAAAATGTTTCAAAAAAAAAGGAAACATTAGACAGGCTACCTGTACTTATTTTAAAAGTGATCTGGATTGAATCTGCATTCAAACACATTGCAATTTCTTCCCTTTTTGCAAAGAATCTGACCAAAATCCTCTAATCCTTTGTAAACTAGCGACTGGGGACTGGAGAATTACAAACTTTACAATATTGTTCAAAACAAAAAAGGGAGGAAGGTTAAGCCTAGCAACAACAGGTCAGTAAGAAAATTGTGTGTTTTTTTAAATTCATTCACAGGTTGTGGGCATCACTGGCCAGGTCAACTCTTTTATGGCTAGCCCTAATTGCTCACAGGGCTAGCAAAACTAGGTAGGTCTAGAGTCACATGTAGGCCTGAACAGTGACCAGTTAAGGATAGCAGTTTCCTTTCTGAAAAGGATATTAGTGAACCAGATGCCTTTTTCCAGCAACTGACAATACTTTGACTCTTAAATCCAGAAATTTTATATTGAATTTAATCACATCTGACAAGATGGATTTGAACACAGGTCCCCAGTACATTAGAGATAATAGGAACTGCAGATGCTGGAGAATCCGAGATAAGAAAGTGTAGAGCTGGATGAACACAGCAGGCCAAGCAGCATCTTAGGAGCAGGAAAGCTGATGTTTCGGGCCTAGACCCTTAATCAGAAATGGGGGAGGGGGAAGAGGCTTCTGAAACTGAAAGGAGTTTCAGAAGCCTCTTCCCCCTGGCCCATTTCTGATGAAGGGTCTAGGCCCGAAACATCAGCTTTCCTGCTCCTAAGATGCTGCTTGGCCTGCTGTGTTCATCCAGCTCTACACTTTCTTATCCCCAGAACATTACCCAAGTTTCTGTATTAATAGTCCAGTGATAACATCACTAAGCAATTGACTCCCCAGAAATTGTGAGAAGGCCTTCAGAAATTGTATTTTGGGGCAAAATTCATTTACTTTTACAAATATGAATTGATTCATGAAAAATTAACATGGATCTATCAAGAGAAAACTGAGTTTCTCAAAGTTGCTTGAGGCTTCTTGATGAGGTAACAGAGGGTGACTGATGGTTATTCTGATGTACGTGGATTACCAAAAAGCATCTGTGAAGTGTCACATAATAGCCACGTAATCATGGATAAAACTTAGAGCAAAAGGGGCAGTAGGTGCCAGGATGTGAAATTGGTTTTCAGCACCAAGCAACAGTTATGAATAGATGTATTGTCCAGATATTCTAAACACAATGTTTAATTATATCACTCTTTGAAATGAACCAGAAATCTTATAGGCTATAGATATTTTCTAATCAACCTGTTCAAAGTTTCTGTTATACAGTTCTGGACCAACTGTGACCTGGATCGATGCCTCCTGGCTCAGACAGTGACACTACCACTGTACTAGAGCTAATCTACTGATGATAGACTATGGGATGTTTCCAACTTCAAAAATAGATCTATCCAATGGTCCTAAAATATTGCGTTCTTCTTCATCCTGTTTTAAGAACTTTATGAGCAGTAGAACTATTGTGGCTTTTTGAATAGTTGTTGGTCACTGTTCTTCTACTCATTGTTTTACGTACCCTCAGGCATGGAACTTGAAATGCTCCTTGAAAATGTATCTATCCCATTCAAACAGAATCACTGATTCACTGATCAGCATAGCTCTTCAAAGCGTTCCTCAAGGGTCACAATTCATAACTCTTGAAGCTATGCTCTTTAGACAAGGGTTCATAAAACATCTGAAGATTCTTTTCACTAAAAAATGTCAAATTAACTAGTCTAAATTGTCAACTCATGCGTGACTTCTTGTTAAACATTCAAGTCATTGTTTTATAAAATTAAAATAGTTAAAAACCAAAACAACTGGAATTTGATGACCACAACTTTCCAATTAAGCAGTTACACACTCTAATATTGATTTATTTTAGAAACACAAAGCCACGACTGAAGATAATCATACATGAACTGTGTACCAGAAGAGACAAATTCTTCAGCAAACAAGAAGCATACATGGTTAGCACACTGAAGTGAATATGTTACTACTTTTGCAAAAATCACAACTTTCAATGTGGAAGAGTACAATTCTGGCACCTTTTAATATATTATTCCTAAAATATTTAACTATCCCATTGTTTGTGCTGACTTATTGAAGGTGGTTCCCAGTAACACATTCCACACTTCTTTATCCTTTAAAGCAGCATTCAAAGCCATGATCGCTTCCCTTATGATTTCATTGCCAATCCTAAATTTATGCCTTCTTGTTAGTGATACACTGAACAAATTTTCACTAGATTTTTTGTCCAACCCTTCAAAGAAAAGTTGTAATTAAGTCTTCAAAGCCTATGTCTAAATGCTCTTTCTATATTGCCTTGTAAACTGTAAGTGTATTCCAACTGTGAATGTATGTTTATACCATATTTATTAAAATTCCCTGCGTTTTCAAACCTAAGTAATCACTGCTCTGATTACCTTATATTTCTTAACCACCAGCCCACCGATTCACTCATGATAAATAATGAATTAAGATAAACGTACATAAAGCTCCTTCATGGATTATGGAAGAAATGCTAGACAGGATGCCCTTACAGACATCAGTCATTGGGGTCTTAGTAACACTTCGACTGTTCTCCAAGCAGCGGTATCGTTGGAAGGTCTCCCAGGCTTTATTTGTGACAATCTCGCTTGAATCTCCTACAGAGAATATATCCAGTGACTTGCAGTGGGGCATGAGTACAAGCTGGAAAAATATTCAATTAACAAATCAGTTCTTTTGTCAAAATCTATCGTTCCAGGAAGTTCAAGTTTTACATTTTGTCTGATTGGACATTAAGGCTTAAGCTTAGGAGCAATTTTACTTATCACTGTTTTTGTGTAAAGGAAAAATCTGACTGAAAATGCTGACTGCAATAGGAAATTCTGATTCACTTTAGAGCGAAAAGAAAGCTGTAATCTAGGCCAACATGTTGAAAGATCTATCAGTTAATTATATATATCAGTAAACTCTATAACCATACTGGCTTAACACCACAATCATGACTTGAGACACATACAAGAATTAAAATGGGGTAAAAGGGTACATGTACCTGGTCATGCCAAAACATGTGTTAACCAATTACATTCACTTACGAAAATTTTAGATAATCTTATTTATTTCTAGACATACATACCGAATCTATGAATGTATAAGGAGTTTCCATTTCATCATCAGCTGAGTACTCTGTTAATTCTAAACGAATGGTGTAATTAAGTTCTTTCTCAAAACATACAGGCCGAGGTAGGACCACATACCTGGGAGGAACATTATGACCAACATTCATAGTTAACCCAACTCTTTAGACTGGTGGCTTACTATAATTCACAAAATTATCTTAAGTTGGCTTTATAATGCTACTTCCCTCTGGATTTTGTCAAAGAATATGTAAAATCTAAAATAGTTAACCAGTAAAACAATTAAGTGCTTTTTTATTCTCACCTTGATCCTGATGGTAGAGAAAAGACTTGGTTGTCATCAGCAGGTGTTGTATTCCCACATCGACTGCTGCTATGAATTTTACCAGGACGGAACACAGTTATTTTTGCTTCTTCCCAATTTTTTGGTAGCTGAGCAGAAGCAGCACATCATATTCATGTCAATAGTGCTAACAGTTCTATGAAAGAATTATGTAGCTAGCTTATTGAATGAAGATTACTAACCTGAGGTTCATAACGAATCAGCAGATCATACTCCATGGAATATGGAATGTTGTGTATATGGAATTCCAGATATGTTCCTTCAGGAGCCCTTACAAATCCAATTCCTGTCCAGGTTGGAGAACGACCTTGTGGAATTTGTCGCTGCACTATTGTCACTTCCTGCAATGAAAAAGTAATCATAAGTGTTTCAAAAAATAGAAAGGGCCACAACAGATGAGTGCACACTCAAAGCTAACTTACAGGACCCAAGTTAGCCTCCTCTGCCTCATATGTGTAATGATCCAGGGCAATAAAATAAAACCCAGATTCAACCTCATTGCAGCGACGTCCAGCCATATGATTTTTGCACGGACACTGGCCTGTCTCTGCAGAACAGCTGCAAAAGCAAAATCAGCATTACTTCTTTGCAACCTGAAACATGCACATTTGACTATGCATAATGGAAGTACTTGTCTGATTACATATAAAATTCCAATGCCTTTCTAATGGGCACATCATTAGCAGCAGACATTAAAACAAAAGACAAGTTTTTTCTGTGTAAAGCTAACATTTTGGTTATTATTAAACAAAAAAATGCTCACACACAAACATAATTTTGCTGTAATCTACTTCAGGATTCTCTCAATTAGGACTAACTTTCATCTTGGCACAAGTAATTTTTGGAGTAAGATCATCATTTGGGAGCATTCTTTCAATTGCTATTCAACTACAACAAAGCCAAACAAAAAAGATATTTTTAGAAGCAATTTGGTATTGCATTTATCACTACCTTCCTTTGTCCACCTGTTATATCATTCAAGTGTTCCCAGTTAATCAGTAATCATTTGAACATTTTTATTCTCTACAATAAATGATTAAGAGGCCAGCCTTACTCATTACTGTATGACCCCCCTAGGTCACAGTCACAAGGGCGACACCCATCAAGATCACTGCTTAATCCCCAGTGTTGTGGCTGTAAAACAATAAAATCAGTATAGTTTTAAATATCACATGACTGTGGACAAACCATTAAAATGAATTTAGTTATGCTTGGTCTTAAATCATATGGCAGATAGAAAGAATTAATTCATATTCTTCAACTTCAATGCAGTTTTGTTTCATAAGAAGCACATTACCACAGAAAAAAATTCCATGGATTCAAAGCATCTGAAACAAGATAGAGAAGCTGTTTTCAGTGACAAATAATTTGAATCCCATGTTTGTTATTCCTAAAATAGAGTATTAGCTCAATTTTCCATTGAAAAAGGGGTAAAATATTTTCATCAGCATTGTTGAACGTTAAACTTTAGTATTTTTTTTCATTTTCTGTCAATATAACTTAAGCTTTGTGGAAACATTAGGTCGTAGTTTTAATCACTGCTCATGCCCCAGATCCAATTAGGGCTGAGCAATGATGACTTCAATTACAAGAAAGCATGCTCATTTTATTCTGATTCTTTGAACAAAATAGATACATTAAATCAAGTCAATGGTTTTAGTACTCTAACTTAAAGAAACAGATTATCTGATTGACCTATCCAGATATCAACAGAAATAAATTTCTGTTAGCACATTTGTGGGCGAAGGTTGACACACAGAAATCAATGGTGCCAGTAGACAACAAGTATCTACACAGTAGATTGGCTATTTCCAAGATTTAATATTTCTCCAGGATGTTAAAACTAACCATGTTTTCTTTGAAAGATTTAAATTACGTTCAACTCGGAAACCTTGAACAATTTTTGGCATTTTGCCCATGTCTGTTTCTGTAGTTTTCTTACCAGACACTGATCACAATTCCTTCCCATCACTAGACGTTTACAGAAGCAACTTCCCGTTACATCATCGCATGGAGTTCCGCCTGGATGAGTTCCCAAGTGGTTACAGGTACATGCTAAGGTGACCAAAATGAAACGTGTCAGCAACGTTCTCCATTTTAGGCCAAGAAGAAAACCAGTGGTGCAGGAACATTTAAAATTAATTTTGGCACGGCAAATTTACAGCTTGAGAGTTAAGGAATTGTAACTGCTACCCCGCACCATAAGAGTGAATGACACGAGGAAAAATCTGGTACATGTCTGAATCAGGCACATAGTTAAATGTATCCCTACCACTTCTACCCATACATGCAGAAAGTTGTTTAAAAAGACTTCTACGCTGACTGCATGGCTTGGATTATAGTTTTAATACATAGAGCACACGTTCTTTTCCTAGTTACACTGGGCGCTGAGCGGTCTGTTCCTAGAGGGCCATTGAAGCATCCTAAGCTGAGGCAAGCCTTTTAAGTTTTTCAAGATGTGAGTGGGATCAGTAGCACCATCCCCAATTCTATCTAGCTTGCAAACCATTTTCATCTCCACCCCAAATTGTATTTTCTTGTTTCACTTGTGGAGAAGTCAATTAAATGAGTGAAACCAGTTTGGTCCCAAAGACTGTCATAATATCGGAATCAAAGTTGAACCTGGAAATGAGTTGCCTGATTACACCTACTAACAGATACTGTAAGCTCAGCAGGCTTTCCATTATTTCCTGCTGAATTTTCTTTTGTAATTTGCTTATGGAATGTAAGCACTGTAGGCTAGACCAGCATTTATTGGCCATCCCTCTTACCCTTGAGGATGTGGTGGTGAGTTGTGTTTTTGAACTACTACAATCCACCTGCTGTAGGTAAAATGTGCAAAACTGTTAGGAAAGGAATTCCCAGATTTTGATGTGGAGGCACTAAATACACATTTCAAAGTCAGTATGGTGAGCGGGTTGGAGGGAAACCTGCAGGTGGTGGAATTTGCAGCCCTTGTGGATGTAAGTGGTTGTGAATTTGGAAGGAGCTAAGGAGCTTTAATGAAATTCTGCATTGCTTCTTGCAGATGGTACACACCGCTGTTGTGTGCCAGTGGTGGTGGGAGTAAATGTTTATGAATGTGATGCCAGTCAAGCAGGCTGCTTGGTAATAAATAGTGACGAGTTTTATTTTGAGTGTTTTGGGAGCTGCACCATCCAGGCCATTGGGGGCAGTCCATCGTACTCTTGTGTCTTATAGATGACAGAATTACTTGCTGCAGAATTCCTAGCTTCTGATCTGTTCTTGTAGCCACAGTATTTATATGGATAATCCAATTCACTTTCTGGCCAAACTTTAAAAGATAAGTGGATTTGGCAGTCATGAACAAAGTACAAGTATGGGTGCGTAGCACAATATAAATCAAAAGGGTTAAGGCTAGGGATATTCAGCTACTGCTTGATTACAACAAACGCGCTACAGTGGTGGGAGAAACTTGGACCCTGTGCGTGAACCATTCAATTTATCAAAGGGTGCTCTCTCAAAAGATTAAACGGATTGGTCCTACCTGAATATATATCCTACATACTAACCGGTCATTTCCAATTCTTTTTCCAGATTTCCAGCACCTACATAGTACTTCTAAAATATTTATTTCAAGAAAGTTGTGCAGTTTATGCTAAACTGGCCCAAGTCTTAATTGTTATTCCCCCAGAGTTATTGCAGAAATCTGCTGGTAGATATTTAATTAAATCATTTAAGTCAACAAATTTAATTAAATCATCAATTGAACATAATTTTTTCATTTTTCTAAACTAATGAACAAAGCAGTGTATGCTGATGCAATTACACATACACAAACCTACAATGAAACAACAGGATTGAGAATAAACTATTGCAGTTGTAAATGGATTTCAGTGACACCGCACAAGAGAAGAAAGATGTAGAAAATGCAAATCAGAGCACACAAAGTATATCAATTTTCAAAAAATAGTCATCTACTTACGCTGGCATCCCACTGGGTCATCTGCGCTTAGACCAAAGAAACCTTCTTTGCACAGATCACAGCGCTCACCCTCAATGTTTAGCTTACAACGGCACTGTCCCGCAATGAGATTAGCTGTCAAATCAGTGTGGCTGTCACAGATTCCGCCATTTAATGATCCAGCAGGGTCACAGTTACAAGCTGCATTAACAGTAGATTCAAGTAATTTATATACATCAAGAGTACAGAAAACCCTTCCTTGAATTACTTAAACAAATGCTATCAATTAATTATATATTGAGTTCAAAGAGTTTGTTTTAACATGATCATTTGCAAAAGTAAATTTGAGCCAAAGGTGATATATTAGCCCTAAGTTCATGTTTGGTTCAGTTGCTATGAATTGTCAGCAAAGTAATAGCTTTCTTTAATCCTCATGGGATGCAGACATCACGTGCAAGGCCAGCATTTGTTCAATATTCCTAACAGGCCGTGAACAGAGTTGTTTGCTGGAGTATTTTAAAGGATCAACTGTTTTATTGTGGGCCAGAACTCACAGGTAAGACAGACGGGGTGGCGATGGTGGATATCCTTTCCTAAAGGATATTAATGAACGAAATAAGTTTTTACAACAATGACCGTTTCATAATAACCATCACAGAGACTTAACTTTATATTCTATTTTAATTCATGCAGTTTAAATTCCAACAAATAGTGTGATGGAATTTGAACCTGGGTCTCTGTATTTCGTACGAACATAGGAGTAAGGCCATTCACAAGATGTAAAAAGGTCAAATCAACATTCAAAGACTGCTTCACCATTCAGTAATATCATGGCTGATCAGATTGCAGCCTCAGCTCCACATTTCATGCTGTCCCCAAACACATTTCATTCTTGGATTATCAAAAGTCCACCTAGATTTGCCAATACTTTGTATAATTAATGTACAACCTTCCGATGTTTTTCTCTTAAATTCAATCCACTTTGCAATTTAAAAAAAACAACATTCTATTAACTCTCCTAACTACTTAGAGTCATACAATTCTGCAACACAGAAACAGACTCTTTGTCCGTCTTGTTCAGGCTGACCAGATAACCCAAATTAATCTAGTCCCATTTGCCAGCATTTAGCCCATATCCCTCCAAACCATTCCTATTCATGGACTGATCCAGATGCCTTTTAAGTGCTGAAATTGTAGTATGTGGACACTAAACTAATTACAGTTAATGCATTAGGACATCCAGATCCCTCTGCATCTTAGAAATGTGCAGTCTCTCACCAATTAAACAACTTTGTTAATATGCTTTCTGTCAAAATGGGCATATTTTCCCAGATTACTATTTCCCAGGTCTTGATCCACTCATTTAACGTACCTCTATCTTGTTGAGCCACATGTCTCCCTCACAACTTAGTTTCCTATGTCTCAAACAAACTTAGCAACCATACATTCATACCTGCATCCAAGTCATTTTATACATTGAAAAATGTTGAGACTTAGCATTGATTCCCATTCACACCACTCATTATATTTAGCCATTCAGAAAAATGACCCATGTTACCTTAGTTTTTTTCACCTTGATTAGCTAACTAATCTTCTATCCATATCAAAGTCAATCCTCACACCACCCAATGACATTTACTGGACCAGCGACATTACCACAACAGTGTCCTATCAGTTATCCAGTCCTTATGGTAACAAATTCATTTTCTTATTCAATTGTAATTTTGTTTTGTATGTAGATAATTTTGAATTAAAAGTAGATCATTTCAAATTTCTTCATTTCAGAGGTAACACTGAATTTATTAAGAAAGCTGAATGAGGAAGGTAAATGCCTTGAAGCATGTTCCATTTCAAACTCTTGGAATTCCCTCAAAGAAAGATCAAACAGATCAATGTCAGCCACTTCTTTCATAGATCCTGGTGTATCAAATAACAGAGCTTACGTTCACAGATGTCATTGGCACGAATGCTTCGTTCTGGATGCTGGTAGTAGAAAGGTTTACATTGTTCACAGTGTTGTCCCATTGTATTATTCCGACAGCCATCACAAACACCACCACTAACATTACCAGATGCAATATATACAGCCATGTCAAAGTGACATTTATCAGCATGCCCGTTGCAGCTACATCCTGGAATTGAAGATACAAAAAGCAAACTTAACATAACTTGTCCATGTCATTCATGGTTCACATTAGAACACATGTAAAGGATAAATGGTCACACCCATCCAACGCTGGCCTCTGGCAGCTAATCAGTGCCAGCACACTTTCTACAGAAGGTTACATTACATTATGTTACATTTTAAAAAATCCAAGGCATACAAGGGCACACAGACTTACAAGTGAATCGAAAGAAATGCTTTAGTCTGATCACAGTTCTTTGAAGCATCTTATAACATTACGTTCTGTTAAAGGGGTGAGACTTTCAACCAGATTTTTGGCAATTTTAATGCTATTCCATTGCAAATCATTGTAACTGAGAATGGGTGACTCTAGCTGGAATGCTGAACTCGTATAGCAGCCATTTTTTACAACTCGTGCGCCATTTGAAGAGAGTGGGGTTGATTTAAGTGGAAGCGCAAGATCAAAACACGAATAACTTAAAACATTTACTAACTTAGTATAAATAACCAAACATTCCCGCTCCAGAAAATAGATTTGTTGCTCTTAGTGTGTTTTGTTAATTTTTCTATTCCCTTTATGTGGGACCTACTGCAAGAGGCAAATTCATGGTCTGGTATGCCACTGATGTAACTTTCATTATTCCGCAAGTCTCAACAGCAGATATTAGCAAGTTGTGGAAGTAAAAGATCAAAGTCCAATGCAGACTTTGAAAGCAAACTCTCAATCGTGGTTGCTGGTCAGCAACTGGGTGTGGGGTCTAAACGCAACAAAACATCGCACCAGTTTACTTCAAAACTGTAAAATCTCATTTCTTTCACAGGAAATTTTAAAGAGACAACTGTATTAGAAACTTTGAGAACTCTGATTAGCTGCCTTCTGAAACATTTTGTTTTCTTTGAGAAAAGTCCAATAGTACACAATTCTGAACAAAACACTGCAGATGCTGGCAATCTGAAACAAAACAAAATACTGGAGCAAGTCGGGCAGCAGCATCCATTGCTGTGGATGAGAAATGGTTAACATTTCAAGTCCGATACGACTCTTCTACAGAGGATATTTTATAGAGGGTAGGCTGAGGTAATAATGTGGCTGGCTAATTGCCATGGTCTAGGAAATAATAAGAAACTGCCTGTTTTTGAGGAGGTTATTGTTTATGAATTTTCAGTCTTAAAGCTACATACTATGAGCAAAATATTTATTTGGAATGTCAGATCTCCAAAGTAACTGAACTGAATTTTATCAAATGAAATATCCATGTGATAGCTAAAATTGATTGATAATATAGTATGGTTACATGAGAGAATCCTTTTGATTCGTGTATCTAAAGTGAACTTATTTGTAAATCTCCAGGAGTTCACTTTAGATAGCGAACTCAAATGGATTCTCTCACATAACGGTACAATGACAGATCAGCATTCATGTTATGTATATTAAAGGTATCAACTAAAACATTTACGATAGTTAAAAACAAAAACAGAAATTAAAAACTCAATAGGTCTGGCAACATCTGTGGAGAGAAATTAGAGTTAATGTTTTGGGTTCAGTGACCCTCCTTCAGAAGCAGCGAGCAAACAGTTGTTTTTTTTCAATGCAGAAGCTAGGGTGGCGGAAGGGGGCAAAGAGTAAACGATAGGTAGAGATAGACCCCAAATAGAGAGGAGGTCACTTGGACAAGGAGTCAATAATGAATAGCTGCTAATAGGGACTATTCACAACTAACAATGGGTTGTGTGTAATACTAGACCATGTGATAATAAGGGGTGGTATAAGACGGCTGGAATAACAGCAGTGGGAGACATTGGATCAAGCCCTAAAACTGTTGAGCCTAACACAGTCCAGGAGGCTGTACAGTTCCCAAGCAGAAAATGAGGTGCTGCTCTTCCAGCTTGTGCTGAGCTTTGCTGCAGCACTGCAGCAGGCCTGAGACAGAGATGTTAGCCAGGGAACAAGGTGCTATGTTCAAGTGGCAGGCTGCTGGAAGCTCAGTCTTTTGGGCAGACCGTAAGTGTTCTGCATCCAGCTGTCATCCAGTCTACGCTTTGTTTCCCCAATGTAGAAACTACATTTTGAGCAGCAAGCGCAGTAAACTAGACAGAGTGGAATGCAGGTAATTCGCTGCTTCACCTGGAAGTTGTGTTTGGGCCCTTGAATACCATGGAGGAAGTAAACAGGCAGGCGTTACACCTGCTGTGATAGCAGGTGGTGGTGCTTTAGGAATGAGGGGGCATGTTAGGAAGGAATGAAGAGTGGACCAGGTTTCCTGGAGGGAATGATCCTTGTAGAAGGCTGACGAGGGAGGGGAGGAGAATGTGTTTGGCAGTGGAATCCTGTTGAAGCGGGTGAAAATGGTGACTAATAATTCCATGGATGTGGATGCTGGTGGGATTGTAGGTGAGGACAAAGGGTGGGGTACTCCATGAAGACACAGGCATAACCGAGGCCTATGCAGGTATTCATGGTCACCCCTTTGACCTGAAGAAAGTGACAGAAGAGTTAAATAGAGAGAAGCTGGTCATGGTGAGGACAAGCTCAGCCAGGTGGAGGAAATTCCACAGTTCTTTTGGTTTTCACGTAAGTCAAAACATATCCAGGAAAATAATTAAGTTTGTACACTGCTTTATTCTAGGTATTTGTGGATGCCAAATAGCAATTGTTGTGCTGCTTTATCTTTTCAATCAATCTTGTAGCAAGAATTTGACTACTGATGCTGTCACTAAGAATCCAATAAAGTGATTCCACTGTGATATATTTCTGTGAATTCTAATAAAAGAAAGGAATGGAAAATTGTCAGATATGAAAGTCAATGGTAAAAAGATCAAATATGTGGGATCGTGTTTCTTATTGTTTGCACGCATGTGGGTCTGTGGTTTAGGTCACAAGAGTTGTCTGTCTGTCTGCCCACAGAACTAAACCACAACAGGAAGCAAGTTTGTATCATCATTCAGCAAACTACATGCATTGTAGTTGATTCCAACCAACTCGATTGTCACTTTAGTTGAGGGAGGTGAACTCAGGAGATTGAACCCAAGGCCTTTTGGTCTGTACTCGATAGATAATCTTACTGAGCTCCGGGGAAATGCTACCTTTTTTATTTTAAGGAAAAAGAAAGCTACAAGTATATGTTGCATGCAAAAAGGAAGCAAACTGAAAGTATTCATCAACTTGCAAATATTTTTTAAGTGTAACCCACTTTGGCATGCATTGCTGTTGCGTCCTTCAGCAGGTTTCCAAGGTGCATTATGGTGGAAGTCCTGACATAGCTCACAGTTTAACCCTTTGGTGTTGTGACGACACACACACCGGCCATGCACCTGAAAAACAAAATTGAATTGAGTGCTTTACGAATGGTTATTTCAATGATATTTCTGTAACATAAATATTGTTAACATTGTCAAGAATATCTACATTCACTTGATTTTAACACAAGTTAACCATGAAACCAATAATTCCAGATTTTCTGGCTGGAAAATAGTTGCTGCAGCAACATAGTCTGGAAGATGCACTATAGAACCTCTTGGATGCTCCAATGCACCAACTAGACAGGCTTTGTTCAAGAAGTTGAAACTTACAACGGCTATTTACCTGGTGTCTGAAACCCTCTAAAAACGTCCTCAACTCTAATTCAGAGTTTAAGACTTCAAGGAATTTTACTCACTTATTTAAATAATAACAATATCCAGAAAATTTAGTGCAACGTAAAATGACTGAGGAATTAAAACTTGTTCCAAGTCCTGTACAACTGAGGACACCAAATGCAGTCATATGCCAAGGGTGAGAATTCTTGTTACTGAAGTGCATGTAAATTCTCGGCTATTGGGGACTGGTTTGTAGTATACCTTTAACCTCAAGTACTATATCACTTGGACCATGTTATCACACTGCTTCTGCTACATATAGTGTTTCTTCAGCCACAGTACATAATCTGATAATGCAACATAAATAGTTTAACAGGAATGCAATATGTCATTTTCAGGAACTGTGTGCTGAGGTAGTACATAATCACAACACATCAACTCAAATGGATGTTCAAAAGAGGTTCATCAGATACAGCAGGCAACTGAAAAACCAAGAGAAGAAAACAGTTGTGTTAATTAATCTCACAACTTTTAAAATTGATACAGAGGCAAACGTCACAATATTATTAGATCATATACCACAGCAGAACTCATTGAATTTTTAACTGACATAATTCAGAGGGTCACACAATTTGGCGACTAAAACTCAGTGGTCTGAGCCAGAATGTTAATTCTGATTTCTCTCCACAGATGCTACCAGTCATGCTGAGTTTTTCCAGCAATTTCTGTTTTTGTTTCCAATTTAGTTTCCGATTTACAGAATTGGCAGTTCTTTTGGTTTTTAAACTTAATTTCCTTAGTCTCCTCGGAGGATTCCTCTGTATCAGCGACAGATATCACACCAAGCAAGAAGCGATCTTTCAACAGTACGACCAACACAGTGAGTCTGTTGGTTGGAAAGCTAGTTTGTGATGCAGAGTGATGCCAACAGCATGGATTCAATTCCCGCACTAGCTGATATTATTCTGAAATCTTCTTCTTCTCAACCTGTTCTCTTACTCGAAATTGACCCTCAGGTTAAACAGCTACCAGTTGTCTCCCTCTGTAATGCAACCTTATCCTCTGGCACCAAGGTGACTGCTTTTACCTCAGTTTTTGTAACTATGGTGACTTTATCAGCGTAACATACATTGTTGCTAACATACAATAAATTCTCTCTCTTACAAGAGTCTAACAAGAGGAGATTAAGTAGTTTTTCTTGGCCACAATAAACGAAGCAGATCCTGTAAATCCCTGTCTCAAAAGATGGTGGTAGCAGCAAATCCATCTTATGGTGAGCAACATTACAGAGGGACCATGCAACACTATGGAACAGTGGTAAGGACTGCTCATAAAATAACCATATCATCCACTTACCGGTCATCTTTCTACCCCCACCTATTTACATATTGCCACATCCCTTCACCCACTCATCTACTACACTATCCCTTCACCTACCTTCCTTACACTTCCCTTCCCTCCATAGATTTTTGCTGAGACTGTGCAGCAGTTAAACTCTTCACTTACTGGACTCCAGCAATTAGCACTACTTCAAACAAAACAGATACAGCCGACATCCCCCAATGATGCTATAACACAAGGGTTCAGCTAAACTGAAGGTACACTACACATAATGTAAAACATCCAGCACAGGAACTCAGGCCAAGAAATACAGAGAATGATGTGATGACCGCGGATCATAATGCCTGATCCCTATGGACAAGCTGAACTTTTAACTGCAGTGTTTTTGTTCAAAATAAGGCGAAACTGCCAAAGGGTGACTGTGACCATGGCTGTCCGGAATGTCTTCCAGAATGTCACACATGAACAGGTCAAGGAAGTTTCAAAATAAGAAATGCGTTGCAAGCGAACACACAATCTTGACCAAATAAAAACCGAATGAACTGCGGATGCTGTAAATCAAGAACAAAAACAAAAACAAAGTTGCTGGAAAAGCCCAGCAGGTCTGGCAGCATCTGTGAAGGGAAAAACAGTTAATGTTTTGGGTCTGGTGACCCTTCCTCAGAAGGATCTTGACTGTCTCAGGCAGTGCACATGATAGGAGAAAAGACAGCAGTTTGGGTGAGAGACATATTTGCATTTTCCCCTTTCAAGAATACAAGGAGCAAAACAAGCTTCAGCCTGTGCTAGCGTGCAGAGGTGCTTGTTTGTGCTTGCCTGAGTAACCAATTGACTCTCTCTCATTAAGAGAAGAAAGTTTGGTTACATAGGCTCTTCTACAACAAGTTCATTTGATCTGGGAGAAAGGTACCCCCTAAAAAAGGGGAGGGATCTTTTATTTCAACCTAAGGGCACAGGTGAATAAAGAAGGAAAAGCAGTACATCCTGCCTCACTCAGGAGCTTAACAATTGAGGGCACCCTCTCTGGAGCCAAAATAAATCGGCAAACTTGAAGATTAGCTGTAACAGGGGACAAAGGATAAGAGACTAGGTATGGGAACAACACAATCCGGGCCATTATTTAACTTGATTATAATCATTAGGTGTCTAAATAAATGCTGCTTTGACACACACAGGAACATTTGGAGTTCAAAACTCTTGCAGCTCTCCCAGTTGAGTCACAAATATTAAACTACTTATTCTCTGTATGGATCGAAATCAAACTGCTAACCGCTACACACATTCATAATTTTCAACATTTAGGCCCAATATTTCTTGAAACAAAATTATTCTTCAAAGATTCAAAATTTTAATGTATTAGGAACACTATGCACTTGTGAATCATTATTAATCAATCATATTCTATAGAAATATTTGGAAGGTAGAGAGCAATTTCACCACTGTTTTTGTGAAATTGAAATCTTTTTTCTGTTTCACCTGCAATGATACTGTGGAAGAGGGGAAATGCATTTACAGTCATAGAATCAAAGAGATATTCAACACAGAGGCAGACCCTTCGGTCCAAATTGTCCACGCTGACCAATTTTTCCTGGATATATCAAAATTACCATTTGGTCCATTTCCTCTAAACCCTTCCTATTCATACATCCATCCAGATGCTGTATGTTTCCATTGTTGTAATCGTTCTAACCTCCTTCACTTCCTCTGGCAGCTCGTTCCACACATGCACCACCCTCTGCATGAAAAGGTTGCCCCTTAGGTCCCTTTCCCCTCTCACCTTAAACCTATGCCCTCCAGTTTGGACTCGACAACCCCAGGGAAAAGGCCTTGCCTATTTACCCTATCCATGTCCCTCATGATTTTCTAAGCCTGTAGGTGGTCACCCTGAGCCTCCAGGGAAAACAGCCCCAGTCTACTCAGCCTCTACTCATAGTTCAAAACCACCAACTCTGTCAACATCCTTGGAAATCTTTTCTGAACCATGTCTAGTTTCACAACATCCTTCCTTCCTATAGGAGGGAGACCAGAAATGTATGCAATACTCCAAAAGTGACCTAATGAATGTCCTGCGCAGCCTCAATAAGACCTCCCAGCTCCTCTATGCAATACACTGACCGATAAAGGCAAGCATACCAAATGCTTTCTTCACTACCCTGTCTACCTACGACTCCACTTTCAAGGAACTATGAACCTGTACACCAAGGTCTCTTTGTTCAGCAACACTCCATAGGACCTTACCATTAAATATATGAGACCTGCCCCAATTTGCCTTTCCAAAATGCAGAACCTCACACTTATCTAAAGTCAACTCCATCTGCTGCTCCTCAGCCCATTGGCCCATCGGATCAAGATCCCCTTGTCTTCTGAGGTATTCTTGTTGCTGTCCACTACACCTCCGATTCTGGGGTCATCTGCAAACTTACTAGCCATACCTCTCACGTTCACATCCAAATCATTTATATAAATGGCAAAAATCAGGGAATCCAGCACTGATCCTTGTGGCACACCGTTGGTCACAGGCCTCCTGAAAGACTCGGAAAAACTCATTAATCAAAATTGGAATGAAGAGCGTATCTACTTTATCAAAAATTATTTTGCCCAAAAGCTGAATGAGCGTACATTTAATGAAACACTTCAGTAATAAGAAATGCCAAGACGAATATCTGTGGAGTTCAAACTTTACTCAAATTCTCATCAGCAAAGGGTTTAAACAGCATGGTGGCTCAGCAGGCTAAAGCACTACGCCGTCTAACAGAGACACAAGCATACTGCTTTAAGTCACACCACTGAATTAATTATCTCTGCCTTTAAACAGCTGGGCAAACAGGAATCAGAGGCACCAAAAGGGAAACAAGAAGCAGTTTCTGTCCCAGAGATCACTGTTTTCTACATCCTATCAGCTGGATCAGGCTGTTAGTGAAGGGCTGAAACAGGTTTGATGCCAGTTTTATCTAGCGCCTGGGATGCAACCCAGGGAGAGGGGAAAGGAAGGAAAAAAAATTAAAAATGATACTAATGAAATTACTGCAGTGCGTCTCATGCAAAACGAATACGTCCAGACACCAGTCTGACCCCGGTAACAGGAAAGTGAAAAATCTCTAATTGCTGAGTCTTTGCAAACTTAAGCTCAGTTTTGTCTTAAGGCTCAAGAACAGGAAATGGCAGAGTCAGGTCAAGGAAACTTTTCATCTGGGTTCAATTAAAGTCTGATTGGAGTTTTATTTCGCTTCACTCTGGAGCGGGTCACATTCCCATTTCAAGGCTCAAAACAAAGTTTGCAACTCTTTACATTTTGTAGCAGCCAGTTTGAAAGAAAAAATATACGTTTTATTGCCGTAATGCGGCACGTCAAAGCCCAAACAATGAAAAGTATTTAAACAATAGTTCAAGACTAAAATTGAAAACATATTTGCTTTAATCAGGAAGGGCAATATGATTGCGAATGACCCTTGTACTTACCTTCCCATCCACATCTTGGTCATCGGAATCATGAACAGGAGCACACTCACTGGCATGTCCATAGCAGAAGCAATTCCCCCGAACTACCATATCATAGATAGCATAATAATATTTTTCTTTGATTTCTATTCGAGAATCCAGCAAGTTGTCACCCAGAGTATGGAGTTTAGTAAACTTTATCCTCAGGTTTGTGATCTTCAGCATATCTTCAAAACAAAACATCTAATTAAACTAAAATCCCTCATTAAAATTAGTGCCTTAGAAACAATGAAGTTGTTCATTTTCTCAAATACATTCAAAATGTTAACTTTACTAGCCAACATCCACTAATTCTGCAATTTCACTGTATTGCAACGCTAATTAGAAGCTTTAAAAAAATCATGTTTTCAAATCTGTCGACTTTCATAATCTTGATAAGTGTTTTATGACAAATCGGTAGGTTTAGAAATTGAAGTAGATTTTCTGCTCAATCTCAATGCAGCACTACAAACGGAATGCAAAATATACTGCAATCAGTTTGCCTAATCTTTTCCAATAACATTTCAGTGGACATCTCTGCATAATTTACAATACAGAAAGAATTAAAGACTGACATAGGTCTGACAGAACCAACACCTCTTTGGTCAATCAGTTCCAAAATCTATTTCATCTTTAAAAACTAGATCAATTGAGGGACAAAAAGAATTGTAGGTTTCTTCCTGAATTCCACAAAGCCAATAAAATAAAAAGCTGGAGAACCCCTGCATGAGGTCAAGTTGAGTGAAACTGCTGCACAAGATCAAAATTCAGCTTAATCACAACTAATGTACCCCCTTTCTTGGTAGATTCTGAACGAGAGAGAGTGCTTCCACTGATCTGAAACAAACAAGTTGGATTTAAATGTAAACCTGGATGAATCTGCCATTCATCCGAAATCCAACTCTTGTTTATGCTCAAGTTCAGTTCTCGGGGTTGGGGGTGGGGCAAAGGGGGAAGAGGAAGAGGGGATGGGAAGACACAGACAAAGAAATGCTATGCAAGCATTAAACATTCTTTTTCTTTCTCTGTATTCTCTTTCACCATCACAACCAGAATACCCTTACTGTTTCATTGAGAACACAAATGGAACTGACAAAAATCAAACAAAACCTGGAAGTTAACAGTTTTTTTAAAAAAATCTACAATTTCCAGTCCTCTGCCAAGAACAATATCCTGATGGGGAACATCCTACACTTCTTTACTGTAACCAGTACATTCAGGTCAACAGGAAGCATGTCGGGCAGACAGGAAACAATGATTAACACACATCTATTTACCCAGTTACCACCACTGATAAAGAAACATTATCAGAAAAACGAGTACAATAGAAAATATTTAGAGGTCCATGTTAATATTGGCAGGAGTACAATTAAATCATTGTACCACTGTATAAATCATTGATAGCAATGAGAGGAAAAATTACAGGAATGTTTAGTTTTTATTAAAAAGAGTAAACTGTAGTAATATTAGCAAGTGTAGAAGTAACAATTACTTTGTATTCTCCGGCTGTATGGATCTTCAATTTTAAAGGCTGGATCCAGTACCCGATAGATAACCTGAAGACAGAAAAGTTTAATAAATCATACAAGTGGCAATGCACGTGCATCCTATAAAGATGAGAAAAACATGATAATGTTTAGATAAGTATTTTGGAATGATATTTTCAATCATTATTTTGGATTTTGAGTTGAACTAAGCTGAAAGCCCTGACCTGCTTCTTACTACGCATTTGTTACAAACCTCTCCTTCGGTAGAAGGCTCAATATCTGAGTACCGAGTGTCACAGATAATGTCGTCCACTTTCTTTAATGATCCTGTTGGAATGCCTGGAAAGGATGATTCGCAGTCGTAAGCGTAATACCGATAGACTTGCCAGGTCTTCCCAAAATCAGAAGATCGCTCTATCATCATAGCAGCTGGGCGGAAAGTCTAGAGAGAGAAAAGAGAGATATTTTATCTTTTTCAGAAAGTGATTAAACTTAGTCAAACCTATTCAATGATTTGTATGTGTGAAATGAAACTTATGAACAGCATTGGTGTATCCAACCTATTTAGCCATTTAATTAGATCCTGGCTAATTACAACTCTATTTAGCTACCTTTAGTCCATTTCCCTGAAGCCTTTATCCAACAATGTTCTGTTGATCTATTGTGAAATTTTCAATGGGCTCAACATCAGTTGGGAGAGAATTTCATGTATTTCACTATTCTTTGTATGAAATACCACTTCCAGATTTTACATATGAAAGGTCCTGCTCCATTTTTAAGATTACTTACATTATGGAATTTCTCTTGAGGGGAGTAGCTATCTTACAGAATCCTCTTATTAGATAACCTCTCACACTTCTAAACTGGAAGGAATACAAAGTAAATTTATGTGAAATCTCTTTAGAATTCAACACTCACCACCCCTGTAACTGCAAAGCAATGTAAGAAACTTGAGCAGCTTTGAAATGGAAACTATTACTGACTAAAGAGTTTAGAGATAGCAAGAACTGCAGATGCTGGAGTCAGAGACAATACAGCATGGAGCTAGAGAAACACAGCAGGTCAGGCAGCAGAGGATCAGGAAAGTTAATGTTTCGGGTCAGGACCGTTCTTCAGAAATGTGGAGGGTAAAGGGGTCCCAACTCGTAACATCAGCTTTCCTGCTCCTCTGATGCTGCCTAGTCTGCTATGTTCCTTCAGCTCCACGCTGTACTGTCACTGAATAAAGAGCTATTGTTACTTAAGGCATGTTACTGCCCTACTAGCCATTCTGCATTTTCCTTCTCCTTCTGAAAAAAAGTTTCATATCTGTAGAAGAAAACCGCATTTTGTTCATAGCCATAATGTATGTTTAGACAAATATTTGTTAGGTTAACAAAGAAATATTTTCAAATCAACTGAACATGCACAAATTTGGAGAAATTTCAGCCTCTATGGAGTTATGTGTGCATCAATTAGGAAAGCAGATCAATGACTCTCTGAAGTTGTTCTTCCATTTTTAGGTTATAACAGGAGGAGGAAAGTTCAAAAGGCTTCAGAACTCAACTAGTACAGTACAGGAGTACATGGTTTTGATATGCCAGATTTCTATTCTGTACAATTCAATACAAATTTTGTTTATGGTCAAGGTTCATTATTTTTCCAATGCATTTTATATTGCTTAGATCTTGTTTTAAGGTCACAAAGCACAAGACATTACCTTTAATAATAAGTAGAGATTAGATATGCTTATTGCCTTCATCTCTATTTAAAACATTGCAAGAGAATTAGGGATCATTGTTTAAAAACCAGTGGTCACCCATTTAAAACATTTCTCAAATTTTTGGGAAAGTGGTAGAAGCAGAGTCTTTGAAAATTTTTAAGGTGGAGGTAGATAGATTCTTGTTAAGCAAGGTATTGATGGGCTATCAGCAGTAGGTAGGAATGTGGATTTAAGCTTAAAATCAGTTCAGCCGTGACCTTACTGAATAGCTAGCTGGTTCAAGGGACCGTACGACCTATTTCTGTTCCTGATTCATACATCTGTATGCCTGACAGGCAACAGTACACCAGGAAGTAGAAGGATGGATTGAGCTCACGAGAATTAAAATCACCAGAGAAGTGGTACTGAGCAAATTGTTGGGAGCTGCAGGCTGACCAGCCCAGGACCTAGTGGACTTCATGTCAAGTCTTAAAATTGGCCAGTGAGACAGTTGGCAGATTGCTATTAATTTTACAAAATTCCCTACATTCGGGGAAGGTCTCGTTAGATTGGAAGATGGCAAATGTAACTTTTTTTTTAAAAAAAGGGGAGGGAAACAGAAAACAGGAAAATATAGGAAAGTCTGTTTAACATCAGTCATAAGAAAAATGATAGAAGTTATCAGTAAAGATGTTCTAGCAGTTCAGGGTAATCAGATAGAGTTGACAAATGGGGAATCAATTTAACCAATTTATTTGAGCTCTCTGAAGAAATAACATGTGCTGTGCATAATGGAGACCTGGAGGGTGTATTGTACGTAGATGTCCAGAAAATAAGGTGCCACAAAGATTACTGCCAAAACAGAGGTGTATGTTATTGAAATGACCAGGTAATTGGATGGTTTACAGTGCTTAGGAAAAAATGTGTCTTTATCATTTTGGCAAGATTTCATAAATTATGTACCACAGGAAATTGCACTGCAACCTCAGCTGTTTACAATTTATAGGAATGATTTGGCTTAGATGGTATGGGAGTTAAACTTGCTGCTAAGATAATGATAGTTAGGAAAATAAACTATGAAATGGATATACAGAGTCTAAATGAGTGGACAAAGATCTGAGCAGAGACAGTTTCCCAATTGTCCATTTTGGCTAGAAGTATTAAAAATAATAAATAGTGAGAAAATGTGGGAAAGCTAATAGAATTTTTCCATTCTTTGATAGGGGAATTGAATCCTAAAATATGAACATTAAGCTTCACTTATGCAGGGCATCAGCAAGACCATGCCTGGAGTATGGTAGAAAATTGTTAAGGAAGGATCTAAATGACTTTGAAGCAATTCAAAAGATGTTCACCAGACTAATATCTGAAAATTGGTGTATTGTCTTACAAAGAAGGTCAGATGAGCTAGGCTCATATTCACTGAAGTTTAGAAGAGTTCGAGATGACCTGATTGAGGGGTCATAATAGGGGCAAACGTGGAGAGGATGGTTCCTCCAATAGGAGAATCTGGAAGTTAAGGTTACTGTTTAAAACCAGAAGTCATTAAACTGGACATTTTCTTTCTCTTCTCAGAGTATTAAGAGTCTGTGGAACCATCACCTGAAAAGACTTAAAGTAAAGAGACTTAGAATATTTTTACAACAGAGGCAGATGGATTTTTGGCAAACAAGATGGTGAAAGATTATCGGCGCAGGTGGGTATATCAAGTTTGACATATAATCAGATGAGCCAAGATCTTAATAAATAGCAGAGCTGATAGATTTGAGGGGCCAAATAATTCCTGCTCCTTGTTTATACATTGTAGGTAACACAAAGTATTCTGTTGGGAAAGGGGCAATTAGAAAGGGCTGTCAAATTTTACTAAATTATCATGTTATTCTCCATGATACAGATGGAAACTAACTACACAATACAGACCAGAAGGTCCCTCGTTCAATCCCTAGCTGCATAGAAAGAACCTATCAGCATTAGTTAGTTAGTACCAAAAGATACTGGAAACCTACTTGGGAATAGAAGCTAATTTTAAAAAAAACACTGCAATTGAATTGGAATTTAAAGAAGGTTTTAAACATTGTAACAGCTCAATCCAAAAAAAAAAATTGCCCTATGCCCAGGGGTAAGTTTCACCTAGCACTTTTCCAGTATATTCTGAGAGGCATCCAGATTGAACTCTGCATATTAGGTAAACCCACAGAATGACCAGAGGTGGCATGGCTGCAGATGTTTCCTCCAAGTAACAACAAACAGTACGAGTAGCACTGCACTGGGCATCCACACTGCTCTTGATTAGGATTCTTCAATTGTGAAAAGACAAATTAAGGAAAATGAACGTATTTACAACTAGAACACAAACAAGAAAGGAGTCTACTATTAGGACAACTGAGAATGAGCAATAAGTTAATTACTGGCGATGCCACATCACAAAAATGAATTTTTAATAATAGTTGATGCTATACAAATGGTAACGAAAGATTAACTCAACTAAATTGGAATCGCTTTAGATTAGAGTTGATTTCCCAGTGTGGAAACAGGCCCTTCGGCCCAACAAGTCCACATTGCCCTTTGGAGCATCCCACCCAGACCCATCCCCCTATAACCCACACACCCCTGAACACTACGGGCAATTTAGCATGGCCAATCCACCTAGCCTGCACATCTTTGGACTGTGGGAGGAAACCGGAGCACCCAGAGGAAACCCATGCAGACAGGGGTGAATGTGCTCTTTACATTAAGCGGACCAGCTCATCCAAATTATGATGGCATAGAATCACATTCATTTTCTAATTTCAATTTGCCATACTATAACTAATAAAATAATTTTTAATTTTTTTCAGCTGGTGGTTTATAGACCAGTCTTTATAGGGCGACTAACTCAAATACAGGAGAGCCTCTACCAGGCAGGTGGAAATCAAGCATAAATTGTACATTTAAACATAAAAACAAATTGTATATTCCTTAAGTGGAGCTTTACAAAACAGAAATAAAAGGTGTGAATGTCAGGCTATTCATGATCGAGTAAAGTATTGCCTTTCTAAAAGCGTGGTAGTAGGTTAGCAAGATTCGTAAACTCCTGAAAGAAACTTCAATCGTTTTACAGCTCAAAGTAGCAGTAACTTATACAAGTTTAATGCATACACACAGTTATTAGAAAGTCTGGAAACTCATGAATGACCAATAATCATTTGTGACTCACTCATGTCAAAACAAGTTTACTGATAAAAAGGTCATTCCACGTATTCCTTCCGTTAATAAAATTTATGAGCCTTTCAGCAACAGGATCACTTAGTGCTGAACTAACTGTTTACCTTGAAAGTCATGATGAGGTGGGTAAAATGGAATTCAGCTTCCAGATTTAGCTGAAGGGAAGCATTTTCCACACCTATGGAAAGGCAAATTTTAAATTAAAAATAAATGCAGGGAAAGCTCATAACACTTAAACATGTTACTACTACAAGTAATTGGCAAAAGACAGGATGCAAATTACATTGAAATTGACTTACACAGAAACAGACCTTTCAACGTAACTGATCTATATTGGAGTTCATGGTCTACACAAGTCTGCTCCCAAATAAAAACGCTACTAATAAAAATACAGAAAGCAATAACTTCTACCACACTATTAAAAAATGTCAAAGCATAATTAATAAAAATATGAGAAATGACAAAATGAAAGCATTTAAGAGAAACATATTTTTCCACGAGCAATTTTCCAATATCTTTTCTATAAGCACAGATTTGAGGGTTTAGCAGAAGCCGAAATTCCGTTGAACATGTCAAGAGTGCCCTAACAAATGCTAGAGTTTTAGTTCTGTGCATCTGTGTTCAAGAAGAGGGAATGGACCACATTCACAATTCAACTGAGAGTTTTTACTCTATCATCGACTCTGTTGTGAGAAAATCTGAGTTTCTTGTTGGAACAACAGACAGGGAAAGAAAATGGGTATTGAAAATATAACAGCAGTAAAGTATTTATAAATACTTCTATTAAAAAGTCTTGAGACACTAAAAGGCACATCATTTAAAATCAAACTATGTCTACTTGGCAGAAAAATAATGCAGAAAATATAAATTTCCTAATAACTTCAGACATATTTTTTCCTGTTTTCTTCTGAAAAAGTAGCTAAAGGGGGAATGCATGTACAGGAATCATTACCTTGACTAATATAACAACGAATGAGGCAAATTAGTACAAGTCGTGAAAGATCCAGCTTCAAAGTGGAGTCATGGTGGAGGACACTAACTGCAGTTCAAAAATGACTAAATAATCGGGGTTAAAGGGTGGGGTGGAAGGGGTAAACACAATAAATATCACTGGAGAAAAAAATATGCAGAAAGCTAATAAGGCTAAGGCCAATAAGTCTCCTGGAACCGATGGGTTGTATCCTGGCATTTAGAGGAAGCAGCTACAGAAATAGTCCACGCGCTGGTGGGAATATCCAAGAATCTTCAAACTCTGGAAAGGGACCAGAGTTTGGTACACTGCCAATATAACACCCTTATCAAACAGAAAAAAAAATTAATCAGCCAGTTGGCTTAACTTTTGCCATTGGGAAAATGTTACACCATTATAAAGGATGTAACAGCAGAACAATTAGAAATACAATATAATCCAGCAGAAGCAGCAAGGCATCATGAAGGGGAAATCACGGCTGACAAATTTATCAGCGTTATTTGAGGAGGTAACAACCAAAATGGATGAAGGAGAACCAGTAGATATATTTCTATTGCCAAAAGGCATTTGATAAGACTCTGCAAGCAAGGCTACTGAATAAGAAGCCATGGTGTTGGAGATAGTATATTAGCACAGGGAGAGGATTGGCTAACTTTCAGAAGACAGAGTGTCGGGTAAAGGGATCACTTTCAAAGTGCAATTAGTGGAGTCACACAGGGATCGTTGCTGAGGCCACAAATATTAACAAAACTTATTAATGACTTAAATGATGGAAATAAATGTAATATTGTCAAGTTTGCAGTTGACACAAAAATATATGGAAAGGGAATTGATGGTGTAGTGAATAGCGAAGGAGGTTATCTCCGAGTACAACAGGACATTCGTCAGATGGTCCAAATGGCCATGGAGTGGCAGATGGAGTTTAATTTAGATAAATGCAAGGTGCTGTATTTTGGAAAAGGCAAATCAGGGCAGGACTTATGCACTTAACGATAAGGTCTTGGGTAGTGTTGCTGAGCAAAAATGGTGAAGGCAGCGTTTGGTATGCTTGCCTTTATTGGTCAGTGGATCGAGTATTGGAGTTGGAAGGACATATTGCGGCTGCGCAGGACATTGTTTGGGCCACTTTTTTAATGCTGTGTTCAATTCTGGTCTCTCTGCTACAGGAAGGGTGTTGTTGAAAGGGCTCAGAAAAAAATTGCAAGAATGTTGCCAGGGTTGGAGGGTTTGAGCAACAGGGAGAGGCTGAATAAGCTGGGGCTATTTTCCCTGCAGTGTCAGAGGCTGAGGGGTGACTTTGTAGAGGTTTATAGAATCATGAGGGGCATGCATAGGGTGAATAGGCAAAGTCTTTTCCCTGGAGTAGCCGAGTTCAAAAGTAGAGGGCACAGTTCTAACAGGTGAGAGGAGAAAGATTTAAAAAGGCACTATGGGGCAACTCTTTCACACTGCAGTGGAACATGTATGGAAGGAGCTGCCAGAGAAAGTGGTGGAGCGTGGTACAATGACAACATTTAAAAGACATCTGGATGGATGTACAAATAGGAAGGGTTGAGAGAGATATGGGTCAGCATGAACAAGGTGGACCGAAGGGTCTATTTCCATTCTGTACAGCTCTATGACTCTATGGAGGATGTCATAAGGAGTTTCCAGAGGGATACAGATGAAGGGAGTGGGCAAAAATTTGGTAGATGGAATATAATGTGGAAAATGTGACAATATGTATTTTATACACAAGATGAATAGAAGAGGTGAATATTATTTAAACATCAGTAAATTACACAAAGCTTTGGCAATTCCATTGTGCAAGTCACAAAGGTAGCAAAATTCAGTGTGCAGTAGGGAACACAAATGAGCTGTTGGCCTTTATTTCTGAGGGAGGTGAATCTGTGGAAATCTTTACTGCAGAGGGGTGTGAAGGCTTTTTGTTAATTATATTCCAGGCTGAGAGTGACGGACTTCCAATTGGTAAGGGAATTAAAGATTTCTGGGTATAAAGCAGGAAAGGCAATTCGAGGATTATCAGATCAGCCATGATGTCATCATTAACAAAATGGACCTAATGGGATGAATACCGTAATTACAATCTGACATCTTTGGCTCAAACCAATCAAAAAGATTTATTCCAGAGCAGAAAGGAGAAGCTGTGGGAAGATTTTGCTGGGTAGATAAGCTTAGGTGGCCTGGATGGTCTTCCATATCCACAGCTATCTTCCAATCACGGAATCATAGCATCCCTACAGTGTGGAAACAGGCCATTCAGCCTAACCAATCCACACCACCCATCTGAAGAGCATACCCAGACTCATCCTCCTACTCTTTACCTAGAACCCTGCATTTCCCATGCCTAATCCTCCTAACTTACACACTGCTGGACACCTTGGGCAACTTAGCATGGTCAATCAATCTGACCTGCACATCTGTGGACTATGGGAGAAAACCAGAGCACCTGGCAGAAATGTGCAAACTCCACACAGACAAGCGCTCGAGGGTGAAACTGAACCCAGGTCCCTGGTGCTGTGAGACAGCAGTGCTAACCACTGAGCCGCTGCGCTGCCCAGTCCTCTTGGTAACACAGTAGATAAACCTGACCTGTGGAACTGGTTAGTCCATGAACAGATAAGCCATAACAACTAACGAAGATTGCATATGTAAAATAACAATGACACTAGAGGCAACACATATGGAGGCTCACAATACTATGCTATGACATGTTTTTTGAAAACTGGAAACTATTTACTGGCCTGAAAACTAGACACAATTCATCTAGACTCTCTTGTAAAAATCCATGTTACAGAAACCAACAATGAACATCTAAGTTACTCAAATGAGTAACATGGGTCAACAAGTTACTTCCTGAGAAATCTGACTCCAGCCATTTAGATTTACATTTTAGAATATTCTGGCCATTTTGAAAACACTGGGTCAAATTAATTTTCAATAGCTAATCATTACTGCTTCCTACCATCAACACTAGTTTACTGCGTAAACAAAAATTAATTACCAAAATTTAAACTATAAGGACCTCATGTTTTGCTTTGGCAAATTTTTTTTGAAGGATCAAGTCCTTCCAGGTGTCAACATATACATTGGACTAGAGTCTTGGATTCAGGGTTTGAGTGAAGGTTTGTAGCTTGGGTGCTGTTTGTAGATGGTAGTGGGCTCGCAGAGTTATCAAACCTTCCAACTCGGTGAACACAAACATCTAGAGTCTTGGATGCTGGTTAAAGCTCCCTTCATTACAAAAGAGTTCTCCTGTTATGTCAACATTTTTCAAATTTATGATTTTTTGAAAGACATTTTCCTCTCAATTTTCTTTGTTTTTTTTAAACTTCTCCTTACATAATGCAGATATTGTTTTATAACCATAAAAGCCCTGTATCACTTCCACCAAGTGGTAGTGCAAGTTCTAGGTGGTTTTGAGAACTGGGGACCTCCTTAAACCACTGTTAACTCAGCATTCCGTATGAACTCATCTGTTAGATATTAGTAACTAGCCTTCTCCAAATGTAAACACATCTCCAAATGAAAATAGAGGAGAGAACGTACAAATCATCAGGTCTGGGCTCATCTGCCACCTCACTCTATTACCAAATGTAGTATATTGAAAATAAGGTGGTTCTGGTCTTAGAAGTAATGAAGACTAACCTTCAAATAGAGGTGGGGAAGGGGACAATTGTCATCTGACCCATGATTGGCTGTTCTACGCTACTGATGATGATTAACACAGCACTGATGGCCATCCCCAAAATGAGGAATATTAATAGGAACAGAAGACAAGGATAAGCTGGTCTTGGGAAACAAATCAGGCCACCTCCTTAGGGGGAAAACAGGAAGCTCCCCGACATCAGTCCATGGGAAGAACAAGGACTTTTGTTTCCAAGATCATCTCAAAAGACACAGGACCTTAGGGGTGTAGGAGTGCAATGCCTTTACTCCTCCATTCTGCAGAAAAGCTCCTGGATTGGTAAAGCATTCTCATCCATCACAGGTTGTCTATTTCCTTCCTTTGCCTAATTAATGTACCATTTCTAAACTGTTGTTTCTCAATAAACTATCAGGAAACTGCTATAAAAGCAACTGACTGTATTAGTTAATTATAACCATGAATCCCCTAAAATCAACAGAGGATAAAATTTTATTGTTGGCATCTGGAGGGATATCATAACCCAGTGGATGTCTGTCTCTATCAATATTTCCCGGCAGTGAGGTTACCTAACAGAGCTGTTGACTGGATACTCTGACCGATTTGTACTTCTCCCTCTCCAAATCCAGAAAGAGTAAAATTAATGAAAGCAGCCTTGTGCACTTATATTGTCTATCCTGTGGAGAGTTATAACTTCTAAAGCAGGTCTGTTTGCTTAGTAACATACTAGAAGCCATTTACTCTCAAACTTACTCCATTCAAAGTTCTAGGTTAGTGCTAATTATGCTTCAAAAGTATTGTACAACTGCAAGTTTTTGTTGGTTTGCATTATCCAATAAGATTCGGACACTAAACACAGCTTGTTTTATGATGTTTGTTATATTTATATTTTCATATCACTCACCATTTTCAGATTGCCACCAGGTGTTTAATCGATTGTGAGCAAATGTCGTGACAACATTCTCAATCCTATGACTTTTTGGATTTTCAGCAAAAGACTCACGTGAATCACATGAAAAACATTTTTTTTCTTCCTGTGAAAAAGAAACTGAATATTTAGTATGCTTTGTAGTTTCTTCTTACTGAATACGATGTAAAATTGGATGAAACCGAATGAACAAAATCCAATACATATAGTAAACATGTTTTGTTCATATTTTATATGGAATACACACAGTGCCAAATTTATCTTGCCCTTTGTAAAGGAAAAAACTCTCAATGCTCTTAATGTGGACAGATGAATCAATTATGATGCGGAGTCTCACTGATCAAGGCAAGTCTCAGTTATAGTTAATGGTGAAATAGAAGATCAATTAGAGTGACAGCAGGGATAACAAGTATTATTTTACACTCGTTCAACCATGGAGTGGGGAAATATACGTCTGATCTTGTTAGACATTCAACCATGAAGTAGGCAGAGGCGAAGAAACAAAAAGAGCGAGTGAGCGAGACGTACATGCAGAACAAGAGAGAGACAAGAAGGAAAAGAGGAAAAATGATAACAGCAGGGAATTCCAAAATAATCAAAATTAGGGAAAAGGAGCCAGAAATGAGGCAGCTGTAAAATCTGAAGGTGATGGTTTCAGAACCAAAGGGGTAAACATCCATAGAACTGCCGATGCTGGAAATCAAAAACAAAAACAGACTTTGCTGAGAAAACTCAGCAAAAGTTTAGCAGCATCTGTGGAGAAAAAACAGTTAACATTTTGGGCCCAACGACCCTAGTTCAGAAGTTCTTAGTCAAGAACAGGTCAGCAAAAAACACAGGAGTACACACACAGCTATATTTAACATGACAGAAAGTATACTAAAATATTCTGCTAAACATGACTCTTTCCTACCTTTCAAAGCATCTTTGTTATGATAGGAGATCTGCAACTGATGTATAGTAAAAAAAAAGGCTACACTTCGCAGTTTGTACACCAGGCATAAATTGTGTAGAATTATAGAATAACAGTCCTTAACACTGTATTATGTCACAATCTCATATCAGCATAGGAAAAATGTCTTAAAACAAACTTCTGGTGATTACTTCATGATAAAGTATTCATAAAGAAGTAGAATCATGTATCATTCTTTTATGATATCAGATGCAAGTAACATGACACCTTGCTTTCAAACTTACTACTCTTACATCTCGTTTGTGAACAAAAAAAAATTCATCCGACATCTTTTTAAAACAAAATGAAAGCACTTTGAAATCATAAATTACTCTTAGGCATTTGTCCATGCCTTTGATAACTTTGGAATCACTACAATTAAAAATCAAAAACATGGAAGCCAATTTATCCATCTGCAAACTATTACTGACTTCCCAACAAATCACATACCATGCAGTTTAAAATCTATCCAAGGGGTAAAATTCAATTTTACTCAGGGTTCACTTTGGGTAGTTGTGGATCAGCTGCCTATTATGCACCCCACCTGGCTTGTGTTCATAATATTTAATCAAAATTACTGCCTAGAAAGTAATTATAAATAAAGTGTGAAATGCCAAAATACTTCTATGCTGTCATGCAATTCAAATGCTTACAGTATCTTTATTTTTGCCAAAATATACTTTATTCATAAGAAAGGAAATCGTTTCGTACTGAGAGTTACTAAAGCAGTTCAGATCAACACAGTTTTTGTGTACAAAAGAAGACGACAAACATTGGTGTCTGACTTTCTTGGTAGATACAACTTATACAAAGTTATTTCTTAACTATACTAGGCTCTAGGAACTATTTACATATATCTGAGCTGCTGGGAGGTGTTTGATAATTGAATGGATCCCCACTATATTTTGGCAGAGGGACTTTAGACAGTGCACTTTCCCCTCTACGCTTAGGCAGCAGCTGCCTCAAGCTTTAGTGCGCCCTCAGCATGTAGTCCTGGACCTTGGAACGTGCCAGTCTGCAACACTCGATTGGGATCAACTCTTTCAACGGGAAGACTGGCAAGTTTGGGCAGACTAAAGGGCGTTTTCTGCCCAGTTGATTATTTTCCAGCAGGAAAATACAGTTGATTTTTGTCTTGGTGCGCATCCTGGGGAACAAACCTCAGAGCACAGAATCCCACGTCATGTGACTGCTCAGGACAAACCTCAACAAAAACCACCGCATCACTCTCCAGACTTCCTTTGCATAGGCTCATTCCAGCAGGAGATGAGCAACAGTCTCAACCCAGTCTCGAAGGCAGTGTGTGGTAGCACAGAGAGTCCAAGCATTCATGAAGGATCTCAAGTCGAGTGCCCTTCTCCCCACAAAATAAGTGATATCTTGGTGCTTAAGTATTCTGCCAAATGGCTTAGGCAGTCTACTCAGGGAACCCATGGTAGGATCCACTCTCTCCTTTTCTCTTAGGGTCTCGAGAACACTACGTGCTAATCATTGCCTGATGGACTTATGGTCAAGGTCTCCTTTACAAACTTCTCCATGAGGGACAGGTGATTCAGGATTGTCTTAACTACTTGGACCGTGCTGCAGCAAACAAGGCCAGTCCCATCCTTTGGAATAACGAGGACAGGTAAAGCCTTAGTGCATAGCGACACGTGTGTTTGTGTAACAAGAGTCTATGCACTGCTTGATGCAGCCACACATGAATGTGGCCATCAGATTAACAGTGGTGTTGGGTACATTCTTCCTCACTCCAGCGCTTTACACAGTGTCCCTTCAGACATGGTCCAGCTTTAACCTCCAAATGAAATAAAAGATGGCTCAGTGACTGCAGCAGCGCAGGTTTGGGGAATAGGCCAGACCTGCCCCACATACAGAGCATCTCTCACCTGATGATTAGGTTTTTACCTACAGTGCTCCCATCTGCCCAGTTTCTGACTCATCTTGGGTGATACACTCCTCCCAGGTTTTGGCACATGCCCCAGCCCCTCCAAACCACACACCCAGCACCTTCAGGTAATCTGTCCCGATGGTGTCGGGGATAAAAGATCGGTCAGCCCAGTTCCAGCAAATTTAAAATTTGAAACAAATTTGCCTGTGCAAGAAAGCATATAGCAGACAGAGAATTCAAATAACTTTCAGCTATGTTGACTAGAAATCTACATGTGATGCTTAATACATTGACAGCCATGGAACACCTATGACCAGGTTACAGCTGTCAGTAAGAATTAAGTATAATCATTTCTTCAGGGCATCATTATTTACATAGTTTCTTGAACAAAGAGAAAAAAACCGCACTATCCAAATTTAACGAGATCTCACTTAAAGCAGACAAATAAAACAGGAGTTCTGATTGCTTCTAAACACAGTGATTTCAGATTAAAGCAGCTATCGTACTCCAATTGATTGGACTTACTGAAAGTAAAGCTTTACAACACAGTTGCAAGAGAAGTTTTAAGAGAAGCTTATATATTCCATGTCACTAAAAGCTTGTTACTGCTTTAACTCGAAGAGGAGAAACAAATTTTTTTAAGCTCAAAGAAACTGGATCAGTTTAATGCGTTCCTACAAGATGTCGAAACTGAAGTTTGAAACTTGAAGGTGCAAATAATGAGTCAAGTTTACATGAATTAGGTTTGCTTAATGCTGAAAAGAATACTGAAATGTTTCAAATATTCAGCAGTAATTGCAGAGAGAGGAAGAGAGCTGGAGTTTCAAGTTGATAACCTTTCCATGGAAGAGACATGATTCATTAGTATGCAGAGTCGTACTGTCTTCTTTGGAGCCTATGCTCCGAATGTGATGAAAGAACTGCAGACCCACATTTTTGTGGTGCTGTGAAGAAAGCTCATTGAACTAAATGTTAACTCTGTTTCTCTCTTCATAGATGCTGCCAGATCGAGAGTTTTTCTAGCTTAGTTACTGAAGTTGACTGACTGATGTAGAAAGATATATTCAGTTTCACCTTCATACTGATCAACTCCTTGGATACAGAACAAGCTTGAAGGTAGGAGACAGACTGTGATGGAAGAGAGTTGATTTTCAGATTAGGTACTTGCAACCAGCAATGTGCCACAAGGATTGGTGCTGGGTCCACTGCTTTTTGTCATTTAGCTAAATGGTCTGGATGCGAACATTAGAGTTATGGTAAGTAAGTTTGCGGATGATACCAAAATCGATGGTGCACTGGACAGCCACAAAGGTTACCTCAGAGTACAATGGGACCTTGATCAGATGGGCCGGTGGGCTGAGGAGTAGCAGATGCATTTAAATTTAAATAAATGTGAGTGCTGTATTTTGAAAAGACAAATCAGGGTAGCATTTATACACTTAAAGGCAAGGTCCTGGGAAGTGTGCAGGTTTTTAGTTCCTTGAAAGTGGCGTTGCAGGTAGATATGATATTGAAGGCAGCGGCATTTGGTATACTTGACTTTATTGGTCAGTGTATTGCGTATAGGATTTGGGAGGTCATGTTGCAGCTGTACAGGACATTGGTTAGGCTACTACTGGAACACTTCTATTCTGGTCTCCCTGCTGTAGGAAGATGTTGTGAAACTTGAAGTAGCTCAACCATGTAATGCGCAGACCTGCTTGTAATTAAGGGTGCTAGGACACTTGATTATAAGAACTTATGGCTTTAATTTTGCAGAAAATTTGAAGACCAATGCTTTTGTGGGGAAACGGTTCAATCGATTCGAGTTAATTAGGTTATACATATCAAAGTACAGTTAGCAAGGAGATTGAAATCCACCATTGACTGCACTTAGAATTGTTAGACTGTTAGAATTCTTTGAAGCGGTAACAAGTACGTTATACCAGGGAAACCCAGTGGATGTTATCTATCTAGACTTCCAAAAGGCCTTTGATAAGGTGCCTCACGGGAGGCTGCTGAGCAAGGCGAGGGCCCATGGTGTTCAAGGTGAGCTACTGGCTTGGATTGAGGATTGGCTGTCTGACAGAAGGCAGAGAGTTGGGATAAAAGGCTCTTTTTTGGAATGGCAACCAGTGATGAAAGGTGTCCCGCGGGGTTAAGTGTTGGGGCCGTAGCTGTTCACTTTATATACTAACGATCTGGATGAAGGGACTGGGGGCATTCTGGTGAAGTTTGCCAATGATACGAAGATAGGCGGACAGGCAGGTAGTACTGAGGAAGTGGGAGGCTGCAGAAAGATTTAGACAGTTTTGGAGTAGTCCAGGAAATGGCTGATGAAATTCAATGTGAGCAAATGCAAGGTTTTGCACTTTGGAAAAAAGAACGCAGGCAAGGACTATTTTCTAAACGGTGAGAAAATTTGTAAAGCAGAAGTACAAAGGGATCTGGGAGTGTTGGTCCAGGATTCTCAAAGTTAACTTGCAGGTAGAGTCCGTGATTAAGAAAGCAAATGTAATGTTGTCGTTTATCGCGAGAGGGTTGGAATATTAAAAGCAGTGATGTGCTTCAATGATGAGATTTTATAAAGCTCTAGTTAGGTCCCATTTAGAACACTGTCCAATTTTGGGCCCCATACCTCAGGAAGGACATACTAGCCCTGGAGCGTGTCCAGCGGAGACTCACACGGATGATCCCTGGAATGGTAGGTTTAATGTATGATGAACAGCTAAGGATCCTGGGATTGTACTCATTAGAGTTCAGAAGGTTGAGGGGAGATCTAATAGATACGTACAAGATAACATATGGCATAGAAAGGGTGGACGCTGGGAAGATGTTACCGTTAGGCGGGGAGACTAGGACCCGTGGGCACAGCCTTAGAATTAGAGGGGTTAAATTTAAAACGGAAATGAGGAGACATTTCTTTAGCCAGAGAGTGGTGGGCCTGTGGAATTCATTGCCACGGAGTGCAGCGGAGGTTGGGATGTTAAATGCCTTGAAGGCCGAGATCGATAAATTCTTGATCTCACAAGGAGTCAAGGGCTACGGGGAGAGTGCAGGGAAGTGGAAATGCCCATCAGCCGTGATTTAAATGGTGGAGTGGACTCAATAGGCCGAATGGCCTTACTTCCACTCCTATGTCTTATGGTCTCAAGTAATGTGAGGACATATAAACGTAGAGGAAAAAAGCTCTTGTACTGCAACTGAAACTAAAGAGCCACTATATGAAGACCGAGTGCCTTAGAAATGTGTCCAATCCTGAGAAGAACTGTCTTCTTCACGGATGATGATTTGTTATGAGCAAGCTACTTCGACTTCGAGCTTAACTATACCACTCAAGGATTTATGGTTTAACTCCTTGCACATTGTCTTACTTGGCTTCCCTGCTTCTTCAAACTGGAGTGCCATTATATCCCTTTCTACACAAAAAACTTTTCTTTCTTTCTACATACACTTTACTGCTAAACAAATACAGCTCTGCCTCATAACCTCTCCTTTTTCTGACGATAGTCTGCTCAAATGCTTTCTTGTACTTAAGTTCCACGCCACTTCCTTGGTCAATTTTCCCTACAATCCATAACCTTTACGAAGATCCTGGTTTTAATTTAGTATGTAAGATCCACTTGCACTATGGATAATTCTATGGGATTGTGCACATTCACTTGAGCAGCAAGGCGGACTTTGACTTATTGTTACAGTCAAAAGGTGACACCTGAAATCATCCATCACACCTTCAGTACTGCACAAAAGTAACTGAATAGAAAGAGCGTTTCTAAGTGAAGATATTGCCATATATATCCACGAAAATGAAGTCCCTTGTTGACAAGCATTAATACATGAGAAATGCAGATATAATTATTTTTCAGTGATTTCTATTGATCTTTAATATTTATGAAATACCTGTGAGCCGCTGCCATAAGCAGTCTCAACTACAGCAGCAATATCACTTTAATACCAGCAAATAACAGATCAACTGGAGACAAGTTCTTTTCGGGCAAGTATTGAAAGTATCAGTATAATGACCACCTAAAGCTAGGCATTTCTATTCAATCTGGCATTTTCAGGGATATCATTCTGCATATAGTTTTCAGCCACATTTTACAAGCTAGGCATTAAGAACTGAACAAATTATTGCAGAGTGTCAGTTTTGCATTTGCTTTGCACAAGATCCACACTTCCATAGGCGATGGCACCAGTGTTAATCTCAGCATAAAACCATCTTAAAACTGCATTTTCAGCTGCATGCATAGGTCTTTTTGATCAATGCAATTTGATCCACAGTACAATTAGAGTACTTTCCACATGATCGGACACAGAAAACATTACAAAGCAGTTTTCTTTCAAGTGATTGTGCAGTGGAAATAGCCTAGTAGTTCCCATCAAGGTGACATTTGCTGTATCCCAGTCCTACCATGTTAGCACCTGTGCTACATGAACAAGCTAAAGACCAAGCTATTAACAGAGCAGCTGGTCATTTAATCTGTAGGCAAAAGCCTGGCTCCAGTACACCACTATATTTGTGTTACATATAAGGCTTGATTTTCAAATTCTCACAACCACACTCAAGCATATCATACCTGAAGGTGGCTGACAATGCAGAAGGGCTCAGGCTTATGCAAACCACAGGTGGATGTAGCAGATAGTCTATCTGCTCGCCCAATCAACAGGTCTCCCGTGGCTGGGTAACAACTTCCCTCAGCACATCCATAGCTGAACTCTGGCCCCTGTGCAATAGCACAGTGCCAAAGTGTGACTGAAAGACAAAAAGCATGTCAGGTTACAGCACATAATAGGTGGAAAGATGTCTACCGCTACCACAGGATCATACTGCTCAGAATAAAGCCATTCAGGCTAGTACATCTCTGTCAAAATGTCCAAAATTCCCTGTAATTCCCACCTTCAGGTAAATATCCAGTTCAAAGCATTTGAATACACAAATCTAAAATAAGACACACTGTACTAGATTATTTTCCCTAATGCATTGTTTAAGATTTGTTCTATATTCTCATGAAGACTGCATAATATGTTAAAACACTTGACTGCAAAAGTATAGCGATCAATAGATCGACTCAGATGGATACATTAGAATGAATGTATTTTGATACCTGTCTTAATCAGAGATATTGCTGGCTTCCTTCCATACTGCCATCCAGTCAACCAAACATTCACACAAGGAATCACGGGCTATGGGGAGAGTGCAGGGAAGTGGAGTTGAAATGCCCATCAGCCATGATTTAAATGGGAGTGGACTCAATGGGCTGAATGGCCTTACTTCCACTCCTATGTCTTATGGGCTAAATGTGCCTTTTTCTGAAGTTCCAAATTCAGGTAAGCTTTTCAATATTGAAATGAAATTGAGGGATTGAGGGAACTTGGTTGCTCCACAGCACTGGTATGCTGGTTTGTGAGAAACATCTGCTATGGTTAGTTGATTATCTCATTCCTCTCATTTAGGAGCACTGGGAATCACAGAGATAATAGGAACTGCAGATTCTAGATGTGGCTGCTTTTAAAACGGCTCTTTAAAAATTCTAAAGGTCTGTGAAACACTGAAGTCTGAGAGATCTGTTAAAAGGTACGCCAACAACAGTATCAAACAGAGATGTCATTAAAATTTAACTTTAAAAGCTAGTTCTATTACTCAAGAACTCTGGAGGGTGGGGGCTGCAGAATAGGTCGATCCAAGTTACAGTTTATACCGTTTTTTTCCGTATGCAAATTTTATTGAACTCTCTCAGTAAATTATAACTTTGTAAAAAAAAGTTTATCGTTAAAATTATCTTGGAATCAGACAACTGATAGGGGGAAATCCCTTGAATGGATTCAGTTCTTGCTATATTTGAACAAATCTCCGCACTAATTAATCGACAATGTGCGGAACTTATAACAAATAACCACTATATCTTGCAATAATAATCGTTTGAAAGTGTTAGCACTCACAACAGGAGAAACTCATCACTTTAACTGATGGGCACTTTCCCTACAAATAAAACCTGCGAATTTGGCAGACAATACATTTTAAAGCATTTCTCTGAGGAAATTCGCGTTTCGCAAGAACAAAAAAGTTAATTGCTCCCAGCCGCATACAATGACTTCTTTTCTGCTCAATCTCTTGAATGTTTTCCCGAAAGAACCGACTTTGCCGTACACCATCTGAACGTTTTGAGGGAGAATAAAGAGAGAAACTCACCTAAAACAGTTAAAATCCTTAAGTGGAACATTGTGACCGAAACGCCCTCTCTTCACAGGGGTAGAAAGCTCCAGCTTACCACGAACAGAGAGAAAGGAGGGATAGAGTTAATGAAGGTTGAAGCGGGGTGTGAGAGAGAGCCTGGACAGTGTGTGCACTCTCCCGCAATGGGCGAGGCTCGATCCGCGGAACTCTCCCTAACTCCAAGTGCCTCGGACTTTTTCCAATTCTGCCTCCAGGTCCGCGAGGGGCGGGGGCGGAGGGAGGGACACTACACGCAACATGTCCAGCACCTCCCCCCACCCCACCCCACACCAAAAAACCAGTTTCTCATCACACCTTCCCGTTCACACAGACACACACCGGGACCTGTTTGCTGGCTGGAAGATAGTTGAAAAGCTGACTTCCGAGTATGTTTTCATTGAGACTTTTCTTTAAATTAAGACAAAGAGAGTGACTTGAATAGGCACCAAAACAAAAGGTGAAGGAAGGAAAACTGGCGAATAACACGGAGGAAAGGGTCGGAACCCAGGGAGACCATTCGGCAGCCCACTCTGCTTCCAGAAACCCTCACATTTTAAATGGGGCATTTTACATTTTCAGCGAGTTCTGCCCTTTTGTAAGATATTCACCGGCCCCGCAGCGTATTGAAGTATTAACTAAATCTCTCCTTCAGAGATGTTCAAGAATTTAACAATACAGCAGTGTGTCTGACTGGAGAGCCTGAAATGTTTAATTAAAACCGAAAACAAAGGTCTCCCCTGGGATAGTATTTTCTATCTTTTGCCAGTCTGAGTAGCTAGCACTGTACCCACCCGACCCCTGCCCTTTTTTCTGCTTTATAAGCCACTAGCTCATCAGTCTGACAATGTCTTTAATAATGAGTCTCCTCTGTAGATACATCGAACGGTTACCGATGAGGCAGTTCGGCCCGTTGTATCTGTGCCAACAGCAATCCAACTTTCCAGATTTTGGTCTGTGCCCTTGTAGATTTCAGCACTTTTTAAACATCTTTTAATGGGATTTGAGTTCCACCGGCTGGATCAGCAGTTATTGTCCATTCCTTGCAGAGCGCCCTCTAAGCTGCCTGGCTGTGCAGGCACACTGCCTCTCCGAAGCTCCGGCGATCACGGTATTGACTGCCACATGTGCATCTCAGAGACGTGTGCAGCCAGAAAGAAAATCAGGGAAAATGCTGATCGCTAATTGCTCTTGAGACTGTGGTGGCGAGCCATCTTCTTCAATCACTCCAATTCATTTGCTGTGGATCACGCTATCCATTAGAATGGGAGTTCTAGGCTTTTGAACCGGTGGCCCTGAAGGAACAGTGATGTATTTCCAACTCATGATGAGATGACTTGGAGAGAAACCTGAAAATGGCGGTTATCTCATGTATCTGCTACCCTTGTCCTTCGAGATGGTAGTGACTGTAGGTTTGGATGGTGCTGTTGAAGGAATCTTGGTAAATTTCTGCAATGCATCTGCTACTGAGCATCCGTCGTGAAGGGAGTGCATGCTTGTTGATCAGGTGCCAATCAAGTGGGCTGTTTTGCCCTGGATTGCCTTGAGTATTATTGTACCTGCATTAATCCAGGGAAATCAGAAGTATTCCATTGCAATCATGACTTCTGCCTTGGGTTGTCAAGATATAAATGATTATAACCACAGGATTCCTATTCTCTGACATGTTCTTGTCGCTACAACATATGACTGGTCCTGTTCATTTTTGAGTTGATGGTCACCTCAGCATGATGAAACAGTATTGGGGATTTCAACAGTGATAATTTCATTGAATGTCAATGGGGAGTGGTTAGATTCTCACATTGGAGGTGGTTATCACCTGGCACTTGTGTGACATAAATGCTACTTGCCATTTGTTATCCCTTGCCTGGATATTGTCCAGGTCTTGATGCATTTGGACATAGACTGCTTCAGTAAATGAGGAATTGTGCTGGATATTGTTCAGATCATCAATGAATATCCCACGTCTGACCTTTTGATAGAAGGTAGATCATTTATGAAACAGCTGAAGATAGTTGGGCCAAGGAACACTTGGAGCTAAGATGACTGACCTCCACCAACTACAACCATCTTCTTTTTGGCCAGGTATGACTCAAAAAATAGACAGTTTCTCCATGATTCCCATTCATCCCAGTTTTACTAAGGCTTTGTGATATCACACATGGTCAAATGTCATCTTTAAGTCAAGGGCATCACTCTCCTCTTGTCTCTAGCATTCAAACTTTTGTCCATATTTGAGCTCGGGCTGCAATGAGGTCAGGAGTTGAGTAGACTTAATAGAAAACAAATGGAGTATCAGTGAGCTGGTTATTGCAAAGCAAGTGCTGTATGATAGCTAGATTGAAAGTCCTTTACTGGTTACCAAGTGTAGACTGATGGAGCAGTAATTTTTGATTTTTTGAGTATAGAACATAACTGGGTAAACTTTGCACATAATCTAGGAGACGTGAGTGTTGTGGTTGTACTAGAACAGCTTTAAGCGCACGCCAAAGTATGGCACACACATCTGCAGACCTGTTGAAGGAATTATGTCAGAACACGCAGCCTTTGCAGTGTTTAGTGCCTCCAGCCACTTCTTGATACCAGGTGCAGTGAATTGATTTGGCTGAAGGCTGGTATCTGTGACATTGAGGTGAATCGTCCGTCTGCTTGAAGATTGTTGTGACTGCTTCAGTCTCATCTTCTGGTCTGCTGTGCTGGGCTCCTCTGCTATTGAAGATGGGTAGATTTTGCAGACTCTCCTCCTCCTTCAGTGACCATCACCAGTCACAGCTGGATGTGGCAAGATTGCAAGGCTTAAATCTGATCTGGTTCTGGAATCACCAAATTGTCTGTCATTTGATGCAGTTTAACGCTTAATTAGTGCTGTTTTGTAACTATGCTTTGAACACAATTTCTACAGAAACTCTTTTTGATTGATTGCTACACTTGTAAGAAAGAAGGATCAGAGTTGACTTGCAATTCAATGCAATTTTATGAACAAAATACACTAAAGACATGAAGACATTTAGCTCAATATTATCTAACACCCTGCTCCTTGCAATAAAACTCCCAAATCTTACATCAATTACTCTACCAATTGCAACGTTAAAACTTTGATGCAATTTTTATCTAAAGTACTAGGACCAGTTATTACCTGTGCAGTTAAACCTGGCCAGGCTGTGTAGTTGGCTGTCATGGACTTGGTGAAGATTGGGTTTGCATGTAGTCATCATCTTTCTTTCCCCGGGTGGTCGGGGCACTGCTGTTGGGTCAGATCGCTTCTTTGCTGAGGGAAGGGCCACCATTAATTCCTTGTCGATCCCTGCTGTGTCTTTCCAGAATGTTATGTATGTCAGCCAACTGATCTTCCAGGTCAAGTCCACGGCAGCCAAAGGATGCCCAATGTGTCATACAGGGTCATAGCAAAAACTGGGCCTTCAGCAAGTCTGCTGACCATACTCCATTACTCACCAGTCTTGTTTCTAAGCACAGTTCTGAACTTGCCCTTAACGTGCCTTTATCCTGTGTGGATACTTTGCTCTTGTTCTGAAAATCCCTTTGGGCCGGGCTGTTCAAAGGTAGCCTGGTTTCGAGCCTAGCTGTTCAGGCCTTGAGCAATCTGGCTAAGTAACCTCACCAGGTTAGCACTTCATTTTTAGGTCCACCTGGTGCTGCTCTTGTCATTCCCTCCTTTGCTCTTAATTGAATAGTGTTGATTCCTTGCCTTGATCATTATTATGGAAAGGACGCCATGATGTTTCACTCAGTCTTGGAGTACAGTTCTGCTGCTGCTGATTGCCCTCTGTAGATCATTAATGCAGAGCATTGAGTTGCTAGTTCTGTTTAAGGATAGTGCCACATAACACAATGGAGTGTATCTTCAACATTAAGGTGGGACGTCTTTTCCAAACGTTTGGTGTGGTAGCCATTCTTATTGATACAATGGCAAGCAGATTGGTGTGGATGTGGTCAAGTACCTATCTTGTTGGTTTTCTTACAACCGATGCAGAGCCAATCTAGCAGCAATGCCTTTAGGACTCAACTAGCTCAGTCAGTCGTTGAAGTCCCCCATCCAGAGTACATTCTGTGCACTTGATACCCTCCGTGTTTCCTCCTAATGGTGTTCAATGTGGAGCAGTACTGATTCATTAGTCCAGGAGGGGCCATACATAGTAGTCAGTAGGAGAGTTCTTTGCCTTTACGTAATCTCATACTTGGGACCAAAGTCAATGTTGAGAACTGCCAGGACAACTCCCAAATGTACACTGCGGTGCCAACACCACTGCTGGGACCATCCTACTGGGATAAGAACATACCCCAGGAATGGGCATTGTGTTGCCTGGGCAGTTTTGTGTAAGGTATGATTAGGTGGATGTGAGTACATCCTGACTACGTTACTTGACAGCCCACATGATTTTAGCAGTAGCCCCCAAGTTTTGGTAAAGAGGAATTTGCAAGTTTGACAGGGCTCAGCCTGCTGCTGAGTTTCTAGTACATAGGACGATGCTGGGTGGCCCTTCCAGGTTCATTCTTTTTGAGACCTTTTAGTGGTTGATACAATGGAGTAGTTTGCTAAGCCATTTCAGAGGGCAGGTAAGAGTCAACCACAATGCTGTGAGTCTGGTGTTACATATAGGCCAGACTAGGTAAGGCTGACAGTTTTTGCTTCCTAACGGGTATTTATGAACTTGATTGGGTTTTTATTATTTCAAAATTATTATTAAACATTTATGTTTACAAGTTAATTTCCACTATTTGCTATGAGGGAATTTAAACTTGGGCTTCCACCATATTGCCCAGTTCCCTGGACTACGGTTTTGGTGACAATACCACTACATGATCAACTCCCCCACTTCCATGCATATCAAAGTATTTTTTATTATAATGAATGCTTTATGATGATCCATCCTTTCAAGCACTGAATTCAAGATCCCACCATTGACCATTCTCCATTCCTGGCAACATTCCCATAAATGATCTGCATCTTTTCTAGTGAGATTGCCTCCTTCCTATAATGTGGTGACTTGAACTGTATGTAATGTTCTAGTTGTGGCTTAATTGCTTTTTCATATAGATTCTACATAGCCTTTCTCCTCTTCTACTTTGAGTTTCAGCTAATAAAGCAACAGATCCCAAATGCCTTCTTAATCACTTATTTACCTATCTAACTTTGGGGGGGGGGGGGGGGGGAAATGGTTTTGAATGGTATCACACTGTGCTTTGAAATTATGAACATTCCAATTAGAAAGAGATGTAAGACAGAAAAAAGCACATGGACCAACAGACCATTAAGACATGTTTTGAAATTAGAAAGGAGACAAGGAAGGCAAAGAGAAAGCCTGGAAGATATTGGCAAGTAAAACAGTGAAAACCCAAAGATGTTTTATAAATACATTAGATTTTCCTTCCCTCCTTTTTTTAATTTCAGCCTTGCAATTTCTCTACTTTATTAGCTTTCTGCAGTTTTTGTAAATTGGACAAAATTTTGAAGGTGACAGAATAGTCAAACAACACAATTAACAAGGCATTTATAAATATAGGCAAAGAGTACCAAAAGCAGAAGGTTGTGTTAAATCATTCTAAATTACTTGTTCAGCTTCAGTTGAATAATGTGTTCCATCGAAAGACCATGCCTTAGGAATTATGTGAAGGCTGTGGTGAAGTAAAAAAGGGATTTGCTAATTAGAGATCACAGTTACTTCAATAGACTGGAGAAACGAGTTGGTTCTCCTCTGCACTAAATTTGCTGGAGATCTTTATATTCTTGAAGGGTTTAGATTCAGCTGAATTTTACCAAAGTACCAAGTGTCAAAGTCCATGGGTTTCATGGAAGGATTCTCTCTGCGAGCTTGAAGAAGTTATCCCATGCAGTTCTCTGGAGCTCACCTCATTGACTATGCACCACTCAGTAGTGGTGAAATACTTGCAGTTATTGGGTCCTTGTGACAATCATACTGTGGATATCATAATTAAACTCTGACTGTACGCTGGCAGCCTGGTCTGAAATAGCCACTCCATATTAATTATTTAGATGAGGGAACTAAATGTATCTCTAACTTTGCAGTTGACAAAACTAGGTGAGAGGTTGAACCGTGAAGTGGATGCTGAGATACTTCACAATGATTTAGACAAGTTGAGTATGTGGGCAAATGCATGGCAGTTGAAGTCTAATGTGGATAAGTGTGAGGTTATCATTTTCATAGCAAAAACAGGAAGGCAAGTTATTGTGTGAATAGTGATACATTGGGGAATGGGGAGGTGTCTTTGTGCATTGGTAACTGAAAGTATGTATTCATAGCGAAAGGGTTTCAAGGCAGGAACAGGGTTGTCTGGCTGCAATTGTGCAAGGTCTTTGACCTGAATATCATGTACACTTTTTGATCTCCTTATCTGGGGATGGATGTTCTGGCTATGAGGGAGTGCAATGAAGGTTTACCAAACTGATTCCTGGGATAACAAGACTTTTTTAATACATCTGTGGGATGTGGGTGTCGCTTGCTGGCCAGCATTTATTGCCCGTCCCTCCTTGCTCTTGAGAAGGTGGTGGTGAGCTGCCTTCTTGAACCACTGCAGTCCTCCTGCTGTGGTTGACCGATAATGCCAATCAGGAGAGAGTTCCAGGACTGATGTATGACAAGAGACTGACCCCTTTGGATTATATTCACTGGAGTTTATAAGAATGAGGGTGGAATCTCCTAGAAACCTATAAAATTCTAACAGAACTAGACATGGTAAATGCAGAAAAGATTTTCCTAGACCGGAATTCTCTGCCACAAAATTGGTTGAAGCCAAAACATTGATGTTTTCAAGAAGGGGTGAGGTATGGCTCTTAGGGCTAAAGAGATCAAAGGGTGTAGTTGAAAACATGATTAGGGCACTGAGTTGAATGATCAGATATTATTATATTGAATGGTGGAACAGGCTAGATTGTATGAATTGCCTACTCCTGTTGGTTCTCTATGTTTCTATATCAGTACATATATCTATATCTGTATACAGTGTGGAGAATTAATGCTGCATGAAGGTTAAAGACAAAGTGCACTCTTCAAGGATAAGAGCCACCACCTTACACATGCTATAACAGACTCACTGTAACTATTGCCATTGTATCCACCTTCCATGAAATTTCATGGCCTACCATGCTCAGTATTGCATGCAGCATTTTGCCTGAATGCTTTCATCCACAAGATTCTCCAAACTACCAACCTTTCGTGTCCTCTGTGCTTCATACTCAATCACTTGGGACATCCGATCACTTTTCCTGATGACAAAGGACCAGCTCCCTGACTGGCCATAGCCCCTCTTGACTGTTCATTGCTTCCAATAACCTGCCTGGCTATCTGTCTGTGCTTACAGGCAAGGCATGGGAAGGCAGAGAAGCTGTGAGCATCCAAATAGGTGCAAAGTAAGGGAGCATTAAGAAGGCAAGCTAACAGTCCTGAAGTACACCTTCATTTGAGGCATGAAATGGGTGCCTGTCCCTGCATGGAAAATGGCCTAGCAGCAGCATTATAATATAAGGTGTTCATAAAATCCCAACAGTGAGGAAGCAGGATACTTGGCCCATTGTGTCCACGCTAGCCCTCTGAAGAGCATCCCTGCCAGATGTACCCACTATCCTATCACAGTCACCCTACATTTCCCATGGCTAATCCACCTAGCCTGTTTATCCCTGGACTCTATGGGCAACCCACCTAACCTGCACACCTCTGAACTTTGGAGGGAAACCAGAGCACCTGGTAGAAACCCACACAGACATGTGCAAACTCTACGCAGACAGTCACCCAAGGGTGGGATGGAACCCGAGCCCCTGGTGCTGTGAGGCAACAGTGTTAATGACCGAGTCACTGTGCCATTTTAGTGAACTACAGTGTAGTATTGAAATGTTGAACTGTGTTCAAAGTGCACTCCAAACATATCCTGATGATGAGGAGAGTCTGGTGCTTTGATGCCAAGGTCCATAGATGGAAAGTGGACGCAGTCAGCTGCCCATGGAACATGCCCTGAGTTGTTGGGGAATCCTAGCTAATGTGGATGCCTGGATGAGAGGTCAGTGAGTTTCAGCCACTGGACATCTGCTTAGACTTTCATGCCAGGAGTTGCCGCCAAATAGCAAATTGCATATAAATGAGAAGAGACTAGAAAATAGCGAACTGATAATGCGCAGAAATAGAGTACTCACTAGCTAGATTCTCATCCCAAGATTAAAACTTTGGGTGGAAATTCAGACTTCTTTCTCTCTGTTGAGAATCTCACTTTTCTGTTTTTGCTATGTTTGACTAACTGACTCACCATTGTCCATGTTGTTCAGAGGCCATGAGTGTTCTACCCATGATCCTAAAGGCTGAAAGGTTGATAACTAGAGTGATTGTAAAGTGATTGATAAAGAAACCAAGGAAGCTTGAGGACTTTTTATTTTCAACGGAACAAAAAGTAAGATTTTGAATACGCTGTCTGATAACATTGTGGAAACAGATTCAGTAGAAGCTTCCAATAAAGGATTGGGTAAAAACGTGAGGGAGTAAAAATTACTGGCTTTAAGAAAGAATGGGGGTAACTGAATTTTTGTTACCCCCAGCGTAGATTAATTGAACTAAATGGCTTCTTATGCAATGTACTATTCTATGATGACCTTTCCTTATGCATTTTCAGATTCTCGTGAGAATACAAAGAATGCTTACAAATTCATCCAGAATGCATCTGCATGAGGCCTCCTATAACCTCAGGAGTGAGGGTGCCTGTGAATGAATGGAGAAACAAATTTGTACAGTACTACAACAACTTAATTATTGCACATTTCTTAGAAAATTATCCTAAATAATAATGCCAAAAGAAGTTGACACCTGCAGCATCCTAACTGTATAGAAGCATTTAAAAAAGTATAAATAGCATAAGCAATGGTACTCATCAGAATTGAATTCACTGTGCTGTCCCTTTGCATTGAAATCAATTTATATAATACCAGTTCTCTCCCACAAAGAAACCAAACACCACACATACCAAGGCTTAATTGCCTAAGAAACATCAACTGGCTGCATTACTAATCAATTCAAGATACAGATTAGGCATGCATGACACAGAGTAGCCATATCATTAAAATTGCTAACACAGACAATTACAACAAGAAAAGCAATATCATTCATATGGATCAGTGATAATGTGAACTGCAGATGCTGGAGAATCCAAGATAACAAAGTGCGAAGCTGGATGAATACAGCAGGCCAAGCAGCATCTCAGGAGCACAAAAGCTGACGTTTCGGGCCTAGACCCTTCATCAGAGAGGGGGATGGGGTGAGGGTTCTAGAACAAATAGGGAGAGGGGGGAGGCGGACTGAAGATGGAGAGAAAAGAAGATAGGTGGAGAGGAAAGAGTAGGTAGGGAGGGGATAGGTCAGTCCAGGGAAGACGGACAGATCAAGGAGGTGGGATGAGGTTAGTAGGTAGATGGGGGTGCGGCTTGGGGTGGGAGGAAGGGATGGATGAGAGGAAGAACAAGTTAGGGAGGTGGAGACAGGCTAGGCTGGTTTTGGGATGCAGTGGGGGGAGGGGACGAATTGGGCTGGTTGTGTGATGCAGTGTGGGGAGGGGACAAACTGGGCTGGTTTTGGGATGCAGTGGGGGGAGGGGACGAACTGGGCTGGTTGTGTGATGCATTGTGGGGAGGGGACAAACTGGGCTGGTTTTGGGATGTGGTGGGAATTCTGAGATGCTGCTTGGCCTGCTGTGTTCATCCAGCTTTACACTTTGTTATTATTTATATGGACGCATTTCTGGATTTGCAGTCCATTGATGTTTACTCCCCATCATTAACTTTATGTGCACTAAATTACATGTCCTGGAATAATCCAAAATGTTTATCTGTGTGGAACAAATGGGTCTGGCAGGAGCTATGTTGTCCATATGTAAAGTTTAAATCAGTGTTGCCATTAATTTGCCTATATCTCACTAGCAGATCTTGCTGTTTTATTTAGAATTTATTCACCAATGAAGTGATAGCATTTACACTGCTTTCCAAATGTTCCAAGTCCAGCAATTCAAATAGACCAAATCAACAATCAAGAAAGGAAACTTAAAAAATTTAAAAAGAGCTAACTGACCAACACTGCCAGTACTTGATGTCCAGAAATAATCAGCCAATTGTACTTTGGACCACCTTTCCATAGTGAAGCAGACAATGCACCTCACTGCCACTTTCCAAGTACTGTGTGCATCTGAATGCATGCAAACCGATGTAGCTAGACAGGAAAAACTGAACTCACTGCCATGATTCCCTGTTTATGCAAACTATGATGTACCTTAAGTACCACAATTGTATTGTCTGGCAACAGAAACTTGTGAATGGCTTCTATAGTGCACTGGGAAATGGTCCAATATTAATCAGGTGGGAGCTTCACACATAACCAGGAAAGAATGAGGAAATGACAGAGCACAAGAGTGGTATTAACTTTTTCTGTTACTAACAATGTATTCAGCAAATTTCATGAACTTGGAGCATTACATGGGTACCGCTATAGCATTGTGGTGTTACTACTAAATTTACATTTTAGTTGGGGACTTAATGAGGCTAAAACACAATTTGTGTTCATTTGTCCACCCTCTTTTTGTTAGCAGTTCACATAGTAATGCATAATGTGCCTCAGTTTAGTCCTCCTTTCCCAATACTACTAGGTATTCAATATCATTTTACCACCGATGCCACTGACACTCAGTTCGGTAAATCCGTTTATGTTTGTTTGTGATTGAACAGATATTTTCAGATTCAGTTTTCAACTTGCCATCGCTGTCTCTAACAAATCATTGCTTCTCTAAGCCTACCTTTTCTGGAACATTATTCAGGGAGTGTCAAGATAGGGTGCCTCTGATCTTGTCATGATTTCACTTTGTAACATGTATGTCTCATTTCCTCCTCCTCAGTTCCTGCTCTGCTTTCACCACAAGGACATCTATGTAACTATCCACAGAGATGACCATTCAGGACAGGAAGTTAGGAGCAATTGATTAACCAGCCTGAAAGACATCTTGCAGAATTCTTTATTTGTTGTGTGGCTCTGAAAAGATTTCTCTAATTGCTTCAACCAAAGCTGATGTTTTTGCATACAGTCTTTGGGTAAAGCTGGATTCCACTCCATTGTGTGACAAATTATGCATCCACCTCTTCATTTTTACAAGGCTGACTTACTTTGTGACCAGTTCTGATTTAAATGAACACATTTCTGGCGTTGTCACTTGTGCCATCAGTTCTGTATCATTTGGAGATGTACGTAGGGGCCCACAGCCAGAATGTATCCCTCTATTTGAGACAGGGTATAACTCCGACATTTGCAACTACACATCCCTAATGAACCAAAAAATGCTGTTGGAATTTCAACGCTATTGACTTTGTTACTTGTATAGTAGTTAATTTGGTCAACTTAGTTTAATATGAGATCATTAGTTTGTACACTATCAATATATGTTCTAGGGTGAACATTCCTATTGTCCTTTTCCCATTTTGTATGAAAGCCATCTGGAAAGTGGCTGGTACTGACAATTTCATTTTTTTGACAAATATATACAGTGTTGACCTGTGTTTGACATTTATAGAGTTTTTATTTTGGCTTCAAATTCAAAGAACCAAACTGTGAATCATTTGCAATGAGATGTTTTAATTTATCTTGGCTTTGTTTTTGCACCTCCAACTGCATATGTACGTAATAAGGAAATGCAGCTCTACTTCAATCTGGTCTCTCTTTTCTTGCAAAGAATGAAGAAATAATGAAGTTGGCATACACCATCTGATTTGTGGATTGCACACTGTCGGAACTGAGTTCCCAGGGTAAGGTTCTGATTTCCTATCTCTGTCTGGAACTTAGGCAATGTTTGTTTGAATTTCCTGTTATTTAGCAAAGCTCACGTCAGCCTGTCTGACAAGCTTCATCTGCCTCCACTCTGCTCTTTGTAATATTCCAGTGCTGCAATGATTTAATTGTAACTTTTACATACTGGGATTTCAAGTGGTCTTCAATATCATGGGAATTAATGAAACTATTTCCCATGATTATTCAACTGTTTCTATATAACGTAGGCAGAATGTTAAAAAACATAATGACAAGAACTGCAGCAACAGTTGTCATGCAGAATTTTTGCATTTCTTTCCCCCTCCTGATTTACGATTACTTGAAAGTTACCATATGTCCAGCCACTTAGTCGTGTGCAAAATATTAAACCCCAAGTTTGTCCTGCTAAGTGTATGCACTGTTAAAGTAAAGCACAAAAAGTTAGAAACCCTGTGTACTGTTTCATTGTATAGGCTTAAAAAATGGAATCCAAAACATTGAATTACTAATCTTAAGCAGGTCATAGAGAGGAGATACTTTGTTGCACAGTAGGTAGGAATGAAGATGATGAAATCTTATTAATTCATATCTCAGGTGATTAGCTTTGAAGTGAGAATTATTTCCTTCTATCCCCTTCAATTTGGGATATTATAAAGGGAAATAGAAGCTCCACACTTTGTTATCTCTGTGTTGCAAATACTGTGTCTTTAAAGTAAAAACATTCCTTGTTTTGCTAAGACATGGGGAAAGCAGATGTAAACCTAAAGGACAAAAGTTTTGGATGATTGACTCAACGCGTGGTGCATGAAGTGAGTTTTAAAGATGGAGAGTAAGTGACAGGGCAGAGATAATTAGAAAAGTAATTTTTTAACAAGAGGATAGTGTGTTAGATATACAGCTACGAAGTGGTGAAGGGAGAGCGGGTGATCCTGTGGACTAGAACTTAAAGTCACAAAAAAGGATATTTCTTGGGGAGGGAAACTACTTGTGAGTGTGAGGATGTTCTGCAGGAAAGAGGGAGCCAGTTTATACTTGAGGGAATCAAAGGAAAGGAGAAGAATTTTAAATGCGAAGTAACATGGAACCAGACACCACTTAAGGTCAACAGGATTGACAGGACAATGAGCAAATAAAACACATTACAGAATAACCTAGGGCAGCCAATGTTTAGATTAATCAGATTGTGTGGAGAGTGGAGGATGGGAGGACACCAAGAAGACCATTGACCCTGGAGATAAGAAAGGCATGTATTAAAGTTTCAGCAGCTGAGCTAAGTGTGGAGGCATGCAATGCTGCTGGGTTGGAGGCAGGGGGATCTGACTGATTGTCAATTTTGTGTTGTTAACAGAATGTGAGCATTGTAACTGTGGCCTTAGGGGTTATAGCCAGGGAGGAGAGGTAGTTAATGTTAAGGGAGCAAAACCTGTGATGGGAGTTAAGGCACTGGATTTAGTGTTGCAAATGTTTAACTGGAGAAAATAAAGAAAGAAAACTAAGTAAAATATACTAAACAAAAGATAGCTGACCCTAAACTATATTTCAGAAGGTATTTTATGGAATACTTCTTTAAATTTTTGTGTGGGCAGAGCAACAAAGGCAGTATTGTCTTCACAGATGTTTTCTATAAGTGTCCCAATTGTGCTGTCTAGTTCACTAGCTTTATGTGCTTTGAGTATAATAGATGTTTACAACAAAAAATGTTTTCTATGTATCAACATGTTATTAAGAATACATAAAACTAATTAATGAGATGCAACAGGCATCTATGGAATGTTACACAATGAGACATGTCATGCCTTGAACTTTCCAGTGATAGTAAAGCAGAAAGTCTTCAAAATGTGACGTTATTAATGGTGTAATTATGCTGAACGCGGTATGGCCAGTGGTGTGTCTGTGACAGCTGAGGCTGCAGAACATCGAAACACACAGTGATGACATCACCAGTGCCTTCATCACAGACAAAGGGTCGAGGAGGAGGCAGAAGCTGGGATCCTGGATGCCTCAGGCAAAGGCCAACGTAGGAGATGGAGGCAGGATGCAGGCTGGGGCTACGGGTTTTGGGAGAGACGTCACGGCAGGAGTATCCGCCCTATCAATTTGCAGCCATCCAGCCCTCTTCAACTATCAACTCTGCCTCACCACCCATGTGATGGGCAGGTGGGACCTATTTGGAGCTATATTGGAGCCCGGCCCTTGTCATTCACCCCACCCCCACCCTTGGTCCTATATTAGTTAAAAGTCCCTCAGTGCCATTTCCTAACAGGGTTGTGATAAAGTGCATGTGAGCTCCTTGCACCACCTGTCTACAATATATCCACCATATAATTAAATTGAATAAGCTTTGGTCTTTTAGACGAGCCCCAGCTTTATTATGCACAACTCCTCTACCAGGTTCAAGAAGCTGTGATGAGCTACAATTCAGGCATTGGGTTCTTATTTGTTAATCAGGTGATTGGTTAATTTGGTGATGGATTATTTAAATAAAAAAAGTTGGGTTCATACCCAGTGGAATTGTCTTCTAGATAGGGCATTTCAAGCAGGGAAAGCTTTAAACTAATGCTCATACGAACCTGGATTTACAATAAAACCCTAGCAAATCTCTGAGAGTCTTTTGCTGCTTGATTCAATATATGGATAACAGAGGACTAACCTTGATCTATTTCTCAATTTAAAGACAGTGAAAGATCATTCCTGCCTGTGGCAGAAACAAGTCTCCAAGTGACCTGTAAAGTAAAAGGGCAGTGTCATGTTACAGGATCAGGAATTATGATTATCTGCCAGTGTTTTTGGCATTGGAGCCACATAAGCATAGAGTTGTAGAGATTACAGCACAGAAAAAGACACTTCAATCTCACACGTCCATGCTGACTAGATATCCTAAATAAATCTTGTGCCATCTTCCAGCATTTGGCCCATATCCCTCCAAACCCTTCCTATGTATATACCTATCCAGATGCCTTTTAAATGTTGTAACTGTACCAGCCTCCACTACTTCCTCTGGCAGCTTATTCCATACACACACCACCCTCTGCATGAAAAAGTTACCCCTTAGGTCCTTTTTAAATCTCACCCCCTCACATTAAACCTCAGTCCTCTAGTTTTGGACTCCCCCACCCCAGGGATAAAACCTTATCTATTTACCCTATCCATCCCCATCATGATTTTATAAACCTCTTTAAGGTTGCCTCTCAGCCTCTGACGCTCCAGAGCATATAGCCCTAGCTATCAGTCCGTCCCTATTATTCGAACCCTCTAACCCCAGCAATGTCCTTATAAATCTTTTCTGAACCATTTCAAGACCCTTCTTATAGCAGGGTGACCAGAATTGCATACAGTATGCCAAAAGTGGCCTAACCGATGTCCTGTGCAGCTACAACATGATCTCTTAACTCCTATACTCAATACATTGAACAATAAAGGCAAGCATACTGAATGCCTACTTCACTATCCTATCAACCTGCGACTCCACTTCAAAATTCTCTTGTGTTCAGCACCACTCCCCAGGACCTTACCATTAAGTGAATAAGTCCTGCCCTAATTTTCTTCTCCAAAATACAACACCTCACATTAATCTGAATTAAACTCCATCTGCCATTCCTCAGCCCATTGGCCCATCTAATCAAGATTCTGTTGTATTCTGAGGTAATCTTTACTGTCCACTACACCTCCAATTTTGGTGTCATATACAAACTTACTAATAGTACATCTTATGTTCACATCAAAATCATTTATATAAACGATGAAAAGCAGTGGAACCAGCCACAATCCTTGTGACACACCACTGGTCACAGGCCTCCAGTCTGAAAAACAACCCTCCACCACCACCAGGTAGAGATGTGGATTCGGGTCACTTCTCCTATCAAGAAGAAACAAGGTATGGCTTTGACCATATCCTTACCAGGGAAAAGTATAATTAAGAATAAAGTATTTTTGTAACAGCATACAATAATTCTGGATACTGAAGAGAGGCTGGACAGTGTAAGACGATTTATAGTCAGAGTTTCCAAAAATGATGACTTATTGAATACTTATGAGATGTGAACAATATTTGATAAATTTGATAAGATTGGTCTTCGTTCTATGGAAAAACATATCATGACATTTGAGAGATTATATTAAAGGCTAGAAACTTGAAATTTTGGAACAAAAACCGAGGTTGGTGGGGAAACTCAGCACGTCTGGCAGCAATTTTGGAGAGAAAGCAATGTTAATGAAGTGTCACTGGATCTGAAGCATTAACTCTGTTTTCTGTCCAAAAATGCTGCCAGACCTGCCGAGATTTTTAGTGATTTTTGTTTCTGTTTCAACTCCTCATAATCCGCAGTTCTTTGTTTTATCTTAGAAATTCCAGAGTCTGTTCTGGCATTTAAGCTGTTGGACAGCACACAAATCTCATGCATAGATAGACTTTTAGTTTTTGGCCAGTGTTCAATTTTGTGATCATGCTGCTATCCTAAAATATTTTTAAGTAGGCTTCCGTTTCCAGATATCTTCACAGGACAGTCTAGGAGTTCTGCAGTGAGATAGAGAGGGGCTATGATTACCAATCCTTGTAAGTTGAAGGGATCCTAGTTGCAGGCATCTGTATAAGGAAGAAATTGTGGAAAAACATTTTGACAGGGCCATGCCTCCAATAAATTTCTGAATTCAAGAAAAATGTTCGAATGGGTGAGAGCCAACAATGCATAAATCTCAGAAATCCTCAGGGAATAATTAGCAGATGTTTCCAGTGTGACTCTAAAAATCACTATATCAGGAATTGTCCAAGGATAAGGAGTCAACTATCTGATAAGAACGAACAGCAAGAAAATATTGTGTAAGTAGCCAAAGAGTTAAGTTTACCTAGGAGTATCACAGTTGCTGATTCGTTCAATTGTGCTGTATTAGATAGTAGGTATATCTGAAATGTGTGTGGTATCACACTGAACCGTTATTTGGAAAACAAAGACAAAGTAAACAAAAGTGGGTTCAAAGAATATGCATCTGCTTTCAATTGAAGAATGATAATTCGGTATCATCTTCAAAGAGAGTGGTTCTTTGCGAAATTGCAGGACTCGTATGTACTGATATCATTCAGAGTGTAATATAATTATTACCGAGTACGTCTTTGATTGAAAATAGTGAAAATGCTTTTGGACATTGAAAATGATGAAGCATTCGTATTTCATAAAGTGGTAAAGTTGCAATTCGTGGTTCCAGATGTTATTTCTATTCCTTGGAAGAAACCTTGCGTGGCTTGTGAGGAGGTCCAAGGAGACGACCTCTGTATTTAGATGTCTGGATAATGAGAAGTTGATTATTTGGCAATTGCAATTTTTTCATCCCTCCTCATAAAAATTAACGCTGTTGCTAAAGGAAACCACAGTTATCAATAAGGAACATAAATCGCCTATTGAACAGATCATGGTGTGATATTGAAACACAGCACTACACCTCATTGCAAATGTTCCTTTAGCCTCTGAATTTAATGAAGTAGTAGTCAGGGATCTGAAGCTATGGGACCGGGATCAGAATGTCTAATCTGACATTTTGTAGAAATGATGACCTAGTTTAGTATATCCATGGTGATGCACTATATTGGACAAAGTCATGGAAAAGTGCCACCAAAGGAATTCTTAACAGATATTGGAGGTGAAGTTGGAGATGGGTGAGAATTTAAGTATTATCAAATTGCTGCAGAATGTCCATCCAGCAATGCCTAGTAAAACTAAAAACATCTGATAATTGATGATGTATTGCATAAAATACAGGCAGAGCCATAGGTCACAAATAAGACTTGCATAGGCAATGCAAAAGTACCTTACAAATGATGAACAGTAAAGCCCATAACAATTAGTATTTGGTCAGAACTCAAAATTGCTGTTAATACTGCAAAATGAACCTCCAGCTAGGAGGAACAATGCTCAGCTCGATTCTTTTACTTTGATGACATGCTTCATTACACCAGAGCACATCCTGTACCCGTGCAGGCAGCATGCATACAGCGTGGTAAAAACCACACTAATCGTGATAGAGCAGACTAGTGTCATGTTGTACAATCTGCCTGTGAAGCACGTAGGGCAACACTTTTAACTGTACCTTGGTACATCTGAAAGTAATAAATCAAATCAAATTAAATCTACTGGCTGAATTGCACTATACCCCACCTTTAAATTGCCTTCTAACTTTATCTACCATTGTTTGGACTGCTTACAATTACTGTGCGTCTGAAAGGGATAAACCACATTGGTTGGGTTTTGCTTGGAGAGATTTAAGCAAGTAGATTTGATTACAATTCTACTACTTGCAAATCAGAAGAAATTTTGGAATAACTAGCAATTGGGTTGTGAGAATAAAATCTCATCATGAGTCATGCCGATGTTTTCTTTCCTACTGCTTATCCATAATTACTCTAATGACCACCACCTTTTCTCTGGGGATAAGGACACATAGTATCCCCTGCCCATTAACTACTGCTGATTTCTGGATTACATCATTTGGCTTGCAAGTGAAAAGTAAGTGGTGCAATTATGTCTAAAACATGGCAGTTGAGTGCAGTACTGTGTGAGTATTGCCCTATCAGAAATGCTGACTTTGCAGGAATGGTAAAACTGAGATCCCATCAGTCCAACAGTTTGACTACACCACAAGAATGCCGGGACTTCCCCAGTGATAAGACCTTGGGTAAATAGACTTGGGGTTTTAACAATAGTACAAATCTGAAATGGGTTTAAAAACTGTGAGGATTAACGTGTGCAGTGTTAAATCTACTAAGCAATCTGTTTCCATGTTAACCTAACTGCACCTCAGCAGTTGTAGGAAATAGTTGAGCTTGTGGGCCCATGGGCCTTCGATTTGGTCTGAGGGGAAGTGATTCCTGCTCCTCTGGCCTGGGGATTCTGCTGCAACTTTATCATCTCTGAAGTTAAGGAGGTGGTGGGCAACCTTATGCAGACGTTATGTTCAGGAACGCTGCCCTCAGACCAATTAATGTATATGCCCCGGTGGTAAAGAGTGAGCGGCTCGCCATCTTGCAGCAGCTTCCACTGCTTCTGGCTATGTCCAGGCCGGTCATTATGGCCAGAGAATTCAACGGCATCATCAATGGGGATGGACAATCTGTGGGAATGTGACACTAAACTGAACGCTCTGTCCAGGTTCCTGATGGAAACGATTAAAGACGCCAAGCTGCATGATATTGCCAGCACCCTTGCAGATGGAGCGCAGCACAGGTACAACCGGTTGCAGCCAGTTGGGTCTGTCCACTCAAAGATCGATTTTCTTTTTGTGTCCTCAGTGTTCTCACTTAGATCCACTAACATCAAGCTGGATAACCAGCAGGTTGGCAAGGGAATGTGGAAGCTAAACATGAAACTGTTGATGCCAGAAAACATTGAGGAGCTCCAAAGGGATTGCACAGGTTGGGAAACCGTGAACCCCTCTTTGAGTCTCCAGTGGACTGATGGGAAACAGTCAAAGGGAACATCAAAAAGGTTCTTTTTCCTCAAATGTGTTAAGAGAGCGAGAGAGAGGCGGGGAAAACTCAAAACTCCAGAAAAGTGTGCAGAACCTATTCCTGCTGCAGACAACGAGGTCGATGTCATGGAGGATCTCCAGGAGGCGAAGAGCCAGCAAACCTCACCCTTTGCCTTGGAGGCCTCCAAGATAAACTTCCAGTCCAGGGTCTACTTTGTAGAGCGGGATAAGACACACTGGTGTTTCTTCTCAGAGCTCTGTGCTCAGCAGCCTGAAGGAAGAAAATGGCTCGGTAACGTCATGTCAGTCTGACATCCTGAGGATTTTCAAATCCTTTTATGTCAGACTGTATGACATGAAGCTCACAGGCAGCACGGCCTCCCAGTCATTCCTGTCCTCTATCACAGAGGCCTAAGATGACAGCACATGGGAGAGAATGGAGCAGCTGTTAACTCAGGATGAGCTGACCAAGGCCCTCCACACTTTTGAGAAGAATAAAACTCCTGGAAGGGACCGCTTACTGGGTGAGTTGCATTCCACTCTGTGGGACTGTGTTGGCCAGGACCTTCTGGTGGTGTATGACAGTATGCTTTAGGCAGGTGCCATGTGCAAATCTATGAGGAAAGGCATCACCACCCTCATCTACAAGCAGAAAGGGGAGAGGGAGGAGATTAGAAATTGGAAATGAATTTCATTGTTGAATGTAGATTACAAAAACCTCTCTAAGGTCATTACCAACCAAGCTGGATCTACTGTAGGATCACCTTGACAGAACCTGTGCTATATTGGGAAGGAAGATCACTGGGATCCCCACGCTCCTCATGGATGCGTTTACCTATGTGCAGGATGGGGGGGGGGGGTCACCTGCCTATTTGACCAAAAGGAGGCCTTTGATAGGGTTTCGCACATGTACATGAGAGAAATGCTGTCCAAAGTGGGCGTTGGGGAGGGTATCTGCAATTGGACTCAACTGCTCTACACCAACATCGTTAATGCAGTCTCCAACAACAGGTTGGAATCAGAAAGTTTCCCAAACTGGGCTGCCCCCTCTCTCCTGCCTGACTGATTTGTGTGTTGTATCGAGAATTTTGCTGGGTCCCTCAGGAAGGATGTGAGCCTGAGAGGGGTAACTATTCCAGGTAGCGGAGGCCTGTGGATCAAAGCCTCAGGTACATGGATGACGTCGCTGTTTTCTGCTCAGATCCGCGGTCCGTGAGCAGACTCGTGAGCATCTGCAACCAGTTTGAACTGGCCTCAGGTGCCGAGGTAAATTGCAGCAAGAGTGAGCCCACGCTCTTTGGGAACTATGCCAACCAATCCTTTATCCCTTTCACCATCAGGGCAGACTAACTTGGGTTGAGGCATGCACCAAACCTTGGGAGGAGCGTGTCATCAAACTGAGGCAGAAACAAAGCAGATGGGCACACTGGTCTCTCTCGATTGCAGGTACAAACCTGGTCATCAGGTATGAGGTACTCTCAGTGTTGTATGTGGCACAGGTCTGGCCTATTCCCTGAACCTGTGCCGTTGCAGTCACCCAGGCCAACTTTCACTTCATTTGTGATCAGAAATAATGGGAACTGCAGATGCTGGAGAATCCTTTTCTGATGAAGGGTTTAGGCCCGAAATGTCAGCTTTTGTGCTTCTAAGATGCTGCTTGGCCTGCTGTGTTCATCCAGCTCCACACTTTGTTATCTTCACTTCATTTGTGCTCTGAGAATGGGTCACCGGACCCAAAACGTTAACTCCAATGTTTTTCTTCACAGATTCTGTCAGACCTACTGAGCTTTTCCAGCAGCTTCTGTTTTTGTTCCATCTTTCATGTTATTCACCCTAACCCTAACCCTAACCTATCACACAGAATTCGATGGGACATTATGTATAAAGAATTAGACAAAATGGGAGAAACATACCCAATGCTGCCCTCGCCTGGATGTTCACCTATGTCTGTGGCTGCATCAAGCTACGTGTAGACCCTCAGTGCACAAACACCAAGTGTCGTTGCATACTGAGATTCTATCTCTCCCCAGTGTTGTGAAGGATGAGACTGGCCTCGTTGTCGTGGAACCCTCCAAGTAGTTGGACCGTCTTGTATCACTTGTCCTTTGTGGAGAAATTTGTGAAGAGAAACACCTCTAACCACAAGTCCATCGGGCAATGGTCAGCACATTGTGTCCTTGAGACCTCTCAGGAAAAGGAGACGGTGGATCTTGTCAAGTGGTTCTCTGTGCAGATTGCCAAAGTCACTTGGGAGAATGCCTCATCCCCAGAGCTTTCCAACAAGACTGTATGACATGAAGCATGAAGTACATTACATGAAGTAATGACATGACAGGACATTGCTTGGCTGGTGGTGAAAAGGGCTCTGCCCGTGAGATCCATTTATGCTCATCCAGATTTTCTGTGCCACCACATGCTGCCCTCGAAGCGGCTGTAGAGGGGAACGAGACTGTCACACGCCTCCTTCTGGAATTTGCCTATGCAATGGAAGTCTGGAGAGAAGTGTAGTGGATTTTGTTGAAATTCGTCCCATGCAGCCCTGTGACGCTGGACTCTGTGCTCTATGGTCTGTTCCCTGGGATGCACATTGAGACAAACATCAACTGTGTCTGGAGGACCATCAACTCAGTGAAAGACGCTCTTTGGTCTGCCCGAAAGTTGCTGGTTTTTCAGTTGAAAGAGTTGACCCTGACTGTTGCAGACTGGCACATTCCAAGATCCAGGACAACGTGCTGAGGGATGCACAAAAGCTTGGAGCACCTACTGCCAAGGTGCAGTGGGGAAATACCACCATGGAATGTCCTGCCAATGCTGCCTCAGTGAAATGCCAAGAGGTTAATGGTAAATATAGAGGAAGGCGAACACCAATGTTTATTTATTCTCTGTAAGTAAAGAGAGTGTAGATCTGAATGGCTTCACTAACTATGTATGTAAATAAAGATTACCCTCTATGAGTAAAATATACTTTTGCAATAAAAACTAGCTTCTCTACTACCAGAGAAAATAGCAACCTGCATATAAATGAGGAAAGATTATGTGATAATGAGGTGTTAATACATGCATATAGGTCATTCCCTTATCATTAGCAAGATTCTCATCTATCTATTGATCCCTATTACAGAAAATTGGACTTGTTTGTCTCAATGTTGAGAATCTAATTCTTGCCAGATTTTAAGCATTGCCCATGTTGTTTTCAGCCTGGGAAAATTCATTGCCATGCATGTGAAACTGTTTGGTGTGTTTCTGCCCTCTAGTGGAAAGGAAGAGCGTGCAAATCTTCCAGAATAATGCAACACATAGATACATTGATGCCAATGTCTGCCTTTAATGAACTGCACTCAGAATTCTCTCACGGATTTTCAGTCACTATCACCTTCACAGAAATTTTCTGCAAACTATATTCATCCAGAGTTTCTAATGATCATCTGAAGCTTCAGTATCAAAGAAGGACAACCCAACAGAAAATAACCAGCTAAAATAAAACAAAGAACTACACGTGCTGGAGATCTGAAATACAAAAACATTCTGAAGTGTCATTGGATTTGAAGTGATATTTTTTTTCCACAGATGCTTTTTTTGTTTTTGCGTGTTTTAGGTAATTCCCAGTATTCAGCTTTACAATATGAAAATAAAGTTGCTGCAAGATGATCTTACAGAATTGTGAAAGATTGCGAAAGGATTGGAGAAAGTTAAAATTGCAGCAGGAGAACAAGGTCTGTAGCTTCAAACTAATCAAGAAGTATTTTAAGACAGTGTTATCAAAACTTCTGTTTAAATAATAGCTTAGTCAATATTTGGAATAAGCTTCCCGAGGGATAGGTTTTAACTTTTGGATGGCCAACTGCAGAGTGCCCCAGGTGGTCACTTACACATGTCACAAAGGTGTGGGCGTGATTTTACATTTGTGACCTCATATACATTGGTCCAGTGAACTGTGAGCTCAAAAAAGTTTTCTTTAAAAAAGGCAACATGAAAGATAGATATAATGGATTAGGAAAAAATTCACCAAAGAACCTAGTCAGCGCTTCCTTAACCCATGACTACTTCTGTCCAAAATGACAAGGGCAGCAGATACCTGGGAATACCACTGGTTGCCAGTTCCCCTCTAAGTTACTCACCATCCTAACTCAGAAATATATCACCGCTCCTTCACTGTCGCTGAGTCAAAATCCTGGAATTCCCTCTCTAATAGCATTGTGGATCAACCTACAGCACATGGACTGCAACAGTTGAAGAAGGCAATTCACCACCACATTCTGAAGGATAACTAGTGATGGACAATAAATGTTGGCCAGCCAGTGATGCCCATGTACCACGAGTGGATTAAAAAGTATTGCAAGGATTGTTAATAAGTAACCTTAAAGAAAGAGACCAAAGTACAGAATAATTTTGAAACGAAATTATGTCAGTTTAGAGATGTCGCAATTGATTAAAAGTCCAGTGCATTGAGAATAAGTTTCTTCTTGTGACTTTGTAAACGGTTTATTGGCAACCAGATGTAAAGTTAAATGTTTGCATTTGTGCTCAGAATCAGTGTTTTTATTACAATCCGTAACTTTACAACCTCCAAACAATCAATGTTCTGAATGAACAGTCGAGGAGAGACAACAGGCATAAGTTCAGTTTATATTAAAATTGGTGGTATGTTACTCAGGTGACTGCGAACAGCAAAACATGACAAAAATTTACAAGGTGTCACGTTTCCACATCAATGTTAGGACTTTGAAAAAGATCTATATACGTTATATTATGTAAAATTTAAAATCTTCTAATTTTAAAAATTACGAGGATAAGTGATAATATTAAGGGATAAGACTGAAATTTACTATGGTGAACAGTCAGTGTAGTGAGAGACTTTCCTGTCAATAAACTTTTTAATGCTGGTCACATTTTGTTCAAGGTCAGACAAGTAATCTTCTTTCTCTTTTATTTTCTTATATCCCTCTTGTAACTTCTTCTCTAGGTCTATAAATGCAGAAAACAAGATCATTTAATATTGTAAGGTATATCTCTTACTTGCAATCCATTGTTCTCACTATTAGGCTACAGGTCAACAGATTTTATTAACCCCCACTTGCTGCTGATATTAGTGATATGTTTCCTGTGTCACAGTCTGATGGGAGATGGTTCAACCTTCAGAGATATTCATATTGTGCCTGTATCATGATATTAGGATACGCTAGACCATTGGAAAGCCAAACATCTGTTTTTGTTTGCTATTACTCTTTCTTTGGAAAGCCAATAATGTTTAATAAACTTCTAAATAAAGCTTCAATCATCTCTGTAACACATATTTGCATTATACTCTGAAAAATGCCAGCATCTTTTCAAACAGCAGCTTGGATGCACCATGAAAGAAAATTGAATGTAATTGCAACTTTTGTCAACAAAGGTTGATCAGCAGGATTCACAGAAATGTGCACCTCTGCAGCCATTAAGGTACATCTCCCAGCCAATCTCCAACATTTAGCCTTAAGTTCTCCACTGCTGTTTAAGCTCCATTTATGACCTAGGAATCCTTAACCTTAGGTAAGCAGCTCTTTTAACACATGTTTCTAGATCTAAGTCTCTTCATGTTCCACATTATAAACAAAATGTCCCAATCAAGCTGTTGAGAAAATAGTTTTGGTATGCTTTCTAAAACTTGTTTGTTTTGGTCCAAGCTTTAAGTGTGACAGAAAACTTCTAGTCTTAGTGAACTATTGGGATCAGTCAAATGTAGGTTGATATTGCTGCCAATTATTGCGAGTTTGATCATTTTCAACATGGAGAGAGAATGATTTCTTCAGAGAGAAATCTTGTGGGTGTGGGCTGTTCTGGCAACGCCAAAGTTTATTGCCATCCCTCGATGCATGAGCAGAAGATTGATTAAAATCCTCATTTCACAACTATGTTATCATGTGAATTCTCAGTAAAAGCGAGTTAAACATTTCCACAGATTAAAACTAAATTATTTGGAATGACAAGAAAGTCTAGCTTTTTCTGGCACAAAGCAGTTAAATTAAAAATTAAAAATAGATGTGAAGGCAAGCTGTGAAAATGAGACAAAAATCCTCCGGAGGGACATAGACAGTTTAAGAGAGTGACCAGAAACTTGGCAGATGGAATATGGAGGAACGGAATATTCTTTAAATGTAGAAAACCTGTGGAAAGCAGCAGCACAGGGATTTTGGAGTTCTTGTGCATGAATGACAAAATGCTAGGACCCAGTTTCAGTGGGTAATAATGAAGGCAAATAGAATATTGCCCTTTATTTCAAAATGAGTGGAGTATTAAAATAGATAAGTCCTGCTAAAACTATATAAGGCACTAATCAGACCATCCATCAAATACTTTTTTCTGAAGAAGGGTTGAGGCCTGAAACGTCAGCTTTCCTGCTCCTCTGATGCTGCTTGGCCTGCTGTGTTCATTTAGCTCTACACCTTGGTTTCATAGAATATTGTGTATAGTTTTGGCCCTGAGCTAAGGAAAGATATAGTGGCACTGAAGTCTGTTCATAGATGGTTTTTTAGGTAGGGAGGAATTGTTATATGAGGAGCGGTTGAGTGAACTGAGTCTGTACTCATTGGAGTTTAGAAAAATGAGAGGAGACCTTATTAAAACATTATGATTTTTAAGGGATAGTAGGAACTGCCAATGCTGGAGAATCTGAGATAACAAGGTGTGGAGCTGGATGAACAGAGCAGGCCAAGCAACATCAAAGGAGCAGGAAAGCTGACGTTTCAGGTCTGAACCCTTCTTCAGAAAAAAATCACTTTTCTGAAGAAGGTTCCAGACCTGAAATCAGTGATAATGGGAACTGCAGATGCTGGAGAATCCAAGATAACAAAGTGTGAAGCTGGATGAACACAGCAGGCCAAGCAGCATCTCAGGAGCACAAAAGCTGATGTTTCGGGCCGAGACCCTTCATCAGAGAGGGGGATGGGGAGAGGGTTCTGGAATAAATAGAGAGAGAGGGGGAGGCAGACCGAAGATGGATAGAGGAGAAGATAGGTGGAGAGGAGAATATAGGTGGGGAGATAGGGAGGGGATAGGTCAGTCCGGGGAGGATGGACAGGTCAAGGAGGCGGGGTGAGGTTAGTGGGTAGGAAATGGAGGTGCGGCTTGAGGTGGGAGGAAGGGATGGGTGAGAGGAAGAACAGGTTAGGGAGGCGGGGATGAGCTGGGCTGGTTTTGGGATGCAGTGGGGGAAGGGGAGATTTTCAAGCTTGTGAAGTCCACGTTGATACCATTGGGCTGCAGGGTTCCCAAGCGGAATATGAATTGCTGAGATAATGGGAACTGCAGATGCTGGAGATTCCAAGATAATAAAATGTGAGGCTGGATGAACACAGCAGGCCAAGCAGCATCTCAGGAGCACAAAAGCTGACGTTTCGGGCCTAGACCCTTCATCAGAGAGGGGGATGGGGGGAGGGAACTGGAATAAATAGGGAGAGAGGGGGAGGCGGACCGAAGATGGAGAGTAAAGAAGATAGGTGGAGAGAGTGTAGGTGGGGAGGTAGGGAGGGGATAGGTCAGTCCAGGGAAGACGGACAAGTCAAGGAGGTGGGATGAGGTTAGTAGGTAGATGGGGGTGCGGCTTGGGGTGGGAGGAAGGGATGGGTGAGAGGAAGAACCGGTTAGGGAGGCAGAGACAGGTTGGACTGGTTTTGGGATGCAGTGGGTGGGGGGGAAGAGCTGGGCTGGTTGTGTGGTGCAGTGGGGGGAGGGGATGAACTGGGCTGGTTTAGGGATGCAGTGGGGAAAGGGGAGATTTTGAAGCTTGTGAAGTCCACATTGATACCATATGGCTGCAGGGTTCCCAGGCGGAATATGAGTTGCTGTTCCTGCAACCTTCGGGTGGCATCATTGTGGCAGTGCAGGAGGCCCATGATGGACATGTCATCAAGAGAATGGGAGGGGGAGTGGAAATGGTTTGCGACTGGGAGGTGCAGTTGTTTGTTGCGAACTGAGCGGAGGTGTTCTGCAAAGCGGTCCCCAAGCCTCCGCTTGGTTTCCCCAATGTAGAGGAAGCCACACCGGGTACAGTGGATGCAGTATACCACATTGGCAGATGTGCAGGTGAACCTCTGCTTAATGTGGAATGTCATCTTGGGGCCTGGGATGGGGGTGAGGGAGGTGGTGTGGGGACAAGTGTAGCATTTCCTGCGGTTGCAGGGGAAGGTGCCGGGTGTGGTGGGGTTGGAGGGCAGTGTGGAGCGAACAAGGGAGTCACGGAGAGAGTGGTCTCTCCGGAAAGCAGACAGGGGAGGGGATGGAAAAATGTCTTGGGTGGTGGGGTCGGATTGTAAATGGCGGAAGTGTCGGAGGATAATGCGTTGTATCCGGAGGTTGGTAGGGTGGTGTGTGAGAACGAGGGGGATCCTCTTGGGGCGGTTGTGGCGGGGGCGGGGTGTGAGGGATGTGTCGCGGGAAATGCGGCAGACGCGGTCAAGGGCGTTCTTGATCACCGTGGGGGGAAAGTTGCGGTCCTTAAAGAACTTGGACATCTGGGATGTGCGGGAGTGGAATGTCTTATCGTGGGAGCAGATGCGGCGGAGGCGGAGGAATTGGGAATAGGGGATGGAATTTTTGCAGGAGGGTGGGTGGGAGGAGGTGTATTCTAGGTAGCTGTGGGAGTCGGTGGGCTTGAAATGGACATCAGTTACAAGCTGGTTGCCTGAGATTTGAATTGCTGTTCCTGCAACCTTCGGGTGGCATCATTGTGGCACTGCAGGAGGCCTATGATGGACATGTCGTCTGAGGCATGGGAGGGGAGTTAAAATGGTTTGCGACTGGGAGGTGCAGTTGTTTATTGCGAAGCGAGCGGAGGTGTTCTGCAAAGCGGTCCCCAAGCCTCCGCTTGGTTTCCCCAATGTAGAGGAAGCCACACCGGGTACAATGGATACAGTATACCACATTGGCAGATGTGCAGGAGAACATCTGCTTAATATGGAAAGTCATCTTGGGGCCAGGGATGGGGGTGAGGGAGGAGGTGTGGGGGCAAGTGTAGCACAGGTGTAGTTGAATGCCTCATCCTGGCAGCAGATGCGGCGGAGGCCAATTCCTCCGCCTCTGCCGCATCTTCTCCCAGAATGAGGCATTCCATTCCCGCACATCCCAGATGTCCATGTTCTTCAAGGACCGCAACTTCCCCCCCCCGCAGTGGTCGAGAATGCCCTTGACCGCGTCTCCCGTATTTCCCGCAACACATCCCTCACACCCCACCCTCGCCACAACCGCCCCAAGAGGATCCCCCTCGTTCTCACAAACCACCCCACCAACCTCCGGATACAAAGCATCATCCTCCGACACTTCCGCCATCTACAATCCGACCACACCGCCCAAGATATTTTTCCATCCCCACCCTTGTCTGCTTTCCGGACAGACCACTCTCTCCGTGACTCCCTTGTCCGCTCCACACTCCCCTCCAACCCCACCACACCTGGCACCTTCCCCTGCAACCGCAGGAAGTGCTACACTTGTCCCCACACCTCCTCCCACACCCCTAACCCAGGCCCCAAGATGACTTTCCATATTAAGCAGATGTTCACCTGCACATCTGCCAATGTGCTATACTGTATTCACTGTACCCGGTGTGGCTTCCTCTACATTGGGGAAGCCAAGCGGAGGTTTGGGGACCGCTTTGCAGAACACCTCTGCTCGGTTTGCAATAAACAACTGCTCCTCCCAGTCGCGAACCATTTTAACTCCCCTCCCATTCCTCAGACGACATGTCCATCATAGGCCTCCTGCAGTGCCACAATGATGCCACCCTAAGGTTGCAGGAACAGCAACTCATATTCTGCTTGGGAACCCTGCAGCCCAATGGTATCAATGTGGACTTCACCAGTTTCAAAATCTCCCCTTCCCCCAACGCATCCCAAAACCAGCCCAATTCGTCCCCTCCCCACACTGCATCACAAAACCAGCCCAACATGTCCCCTCCCCCTACTGCATCCCAAAACCAGCCCAGCCTGTCTCTGCCTCCCTAAATTGTTCTTCCTCTCACCCATCCCTTCCTCCCACCTCAAGCCGCACCTCCATTTCCTACCCACTAACCTCATCCCGCCTCCTTGACCTGTCCATCCTCCCCGGACTGACCTATCCCCTCCCTATCTCCCCACCTATATTCTCCTCTCCACCTATCTTCTCCCCTATCCATCTTCGGTCTGCCTCCCCTTCTCTCCCTATTTATTCCAGAACCCTCTCCCCATCCCCCTCTCTGATGAAGGGTCTAGGCCCGAAATGTCTGCTTTCCTGCTCCTTTGATGTTGCTTGGCCTGCTGTGTTCATCCAGCTCTACACCTTGTTATCTCATGATTTTTAAGGGGTTTGGTAGAGAAGATGTGGAGAGTTTGTTTCCACTTGAGGGAAAATCTGGGACTAGATGTCATAACCAGAGTAAGGGGTTACTCATTTAAGACAAAAATGATGAGGAATTTCTTCTCACAGAGGGTAGTGAATCTCGATTTCCTTATTGCAGAGAGCTGTAGAGACTGGATCATTAGAATGCTCAAGGCTGAGATAGAGAAATTTTTAATAAGGGAATTGAGGGAAATGAGGAAAAGGCAGGAAAATGGCATTTAGGACTATCAGATGATCTCATTGGATTGTGGAGCAGGCTCAGTAGGCTGAATGGTTCTGCTCCTGCATCTTATTGTCTTCCTGTTTAAAACATGTAAATTATGTCTTTTTCCACTATTCACCCAAAACACTCAGACTGCACTTTCCAAAACCACCTCAACTTCCATCTAGAAGGACAAGGGCGGCAGATACAGGGGAACTCTACCACTTGCAAGTTCCCCGCCAAGACAATCACCATCCTGACTTGGAAATGTATCACTGTTCCTTCACAGGCATTGGATCAAAACCCAGAATTCTCTCCTTAATGGCCTTGTGGGTCAACCCACAGCTTCATGAACTGTAGTGGTTTAGGAAGGTAGCTCACCAGCTCTCAACGGCAAATAGGGATAGGCAATAAATGCTGGCCAGCCAGTGGCACCCATGTCCCATGAGCAAATAAAATAAATCTCCCTGACAGCAGCTGTAATTAGTTTAAACTGGTTTCACTTTTTTAGCAGGGACAATTCTTTGGGCATCCACAGTTCTTTCAGTTTTTCTTTGGGCTTAATGTTCCTATTTTCAGTTAGTGTTTTGTTGAGTGGATTTCATGGTGCCCAGTCCCTCAAGGTATGAAGTAACTTTTTACACTCAATCTCCCACTCTTCACCTTAATAATGATGCAACTGGACTCTTGGTCACCTTTCTCAGGGAATCACATATTGGAAAGGAAAAATTCCCAAAAAAGAAACACAAAGAACTACAGATACTGGAAATCAGAAACAAAAACAGTTATTGCTGGTAAAACACAGCAGGTCTGGTAGCATCTGTGGAGAGAAAGCAGAGAAAGCAATTCCAAGCATTTACACTGCTGGTGTCATTTTTAAACCCAGCTGCACTTTACTTCGGAGCCAAGAGTGACTTGCATACTCAGCCATTATGGAGGACATGACCACGTCAAGACTGAGAGTTGGAGATCTTGGTGAATGGTATGGATGTAGAGGAGGGCAGTCCTTTCTTCTGTGGACAACCACAGAATGACACATTACCAGAACATGCCAGCATGGACCCAAATTCTGTGCAGCTCAGGGCTGTGTCCCAGGTGAAGCGGGATGCACAGCAGTCCAGGAAGAAAGTCATTGATCTTGTATGCTCCATAATGGTTAGAGACATCATCTTTTCATTGTTACCATTCACTCACAGGACCACCAGTCACTTAACTGTGTTACTGCACCTGCCTTTGACAAAGACTCATGGACTGCAGCTCTCACTATTACATACATGATATCCATTCAACACTCTCACCCACTTCAGTCCACGTTACTACTCACACTTCCCTCCCTCTTCAATCCTATTCACTCACTGAAGACACCTCATGACCTGTCCTGCCTCACTATTAGCTGCTCTTCCATCCATCTCCAACATAATCAATCCATCTCTCTGACTCATTGAAGGAAAAATTGGCTCATCTCCTGGTCTGACATGCACATCTGCTTATAATTCTCAGAGTGTACCTGACTTGCAGGACTGACAAGGACACAAAGCCCTACACTCTAGTAGGACTAAGCATTTGCTTGACCATGGCCAAGTTCATGGACTGGAATTCAACAAGCTCCTTGACGATTGTGGTGGTACTTGCTAACTGTACACAGTCTCTATTTACCCCCCTAAGAACTCCACTCCTTTGACTTTTATGGATGAATGATAGATAAAGATAACAATAACATTGATGATAATTGGAATATGGAAGGAAACAACGCTGATTGCAAACCTAAGAGTGGGCCAGCAGAAGGGACCAGAGTGCACAACAGTAAATAAAGACTGAAATCAAGTCACTGTGCCCAAATGCCAGCAGTATTCACAATAAAACTTCATATATATAACCTGATACACCAGACCCAAAAAATTAATTCTGAATTTTTCTTCACAGATGCTGCCAGACCTGCTGAGCTTTTCCAGTGACTTCTGCTTTTGTTCCTGATTTATAACATTCATAGTTCTTACATTATTTTTTATTTAGAATGCGTTGCCTGGGAGAGTGGTGGAGGTCAGTTCCATGAGAAGTTTCAAAATAGGTCTGGACATATATTTGAAAATGATAAATTTAGAGGGCTATGGAAATAGATCTGGAGAATAGGACTAGCTGGCAGCTCTTTCTGGAGCTATTACAGACATGATAGGCTGAATGGACTCCTTATGTGCTGTAAAATTCCATGAGCCTATGAAAGAAGGCTGGGAAACAGTGGAAGGGCCACTCTGTTAATTAAATATACATTAGTACTGTGATAAGAGGCTGTCTACACACAAATGATCAAACTTAATATCCCCATGTCTTGGAGGAACATTGGGTACATCAATGTTGTTTCCTTTTTTAGGAAGAGCAACTGAGATAATCCAGGTAATTACAGGCTAGCATCAGTGGTGGGGAAACTGTTGGAGAAGATACTGAGACAAGATTTATTCACATTTGGAAGTGAATGAACTTGTTGGTGATAGGCAGTTTAGGTTTATATGGGGAAAGTCATGTCTCACCAACTTGATTGAGTTTTTGAGGCAGTGACAAGAATGATTGATGATAGAAGGACAGTGGATGTTTTCCACATGGACTTTAGTAAAGCATTTGATCAGGTACCGCATGGCAGACTAGTACGGAACGTAGAGTCTCACGGGATCTGGGTGGACTGGCTAGATGGTACAAAACTGGCTTGATCGTAGAAGGCAGCGAATAGTAATGGAAGGGTGCTTATCAGAATGGAGATCGGTAACTAGTGGTGTTCTGCAGGGATGTTGTTTGTAATATATGTAACTGATCTGGAGGAAAATATAGGTGGTCTGATTAATACGTTTGCAGATGTTACCAAAACAGGCAGAGTTGCAGATAGTAAGGAGGATTGCCAAAAGATACAGTGGGATATAGATTGTAGATTTGGGCACAGAAATGACAGATGGAATTTAATCCAGACAAATGTGAGGTGATGCATTTTGGGAGGTCAAATTCAGGTACAAATTATACAATAAATGGAAGAACCCTTAGGGGCATTGATATATAAAGCTATCTGGGCGCCCACATCTACAGATCCCTGTAAATGGCAACACAGATGGATAAGGTGGTCGAGAAGGCATACAGCATGCTTGCCTTCACTGGCTGAGGCATCAAATATCAAAGTTGGCAAGTTATGCTTCAGCTGTAGAAAACTTTTGTTCAGCCACATTTGGAATATTGCAGGCAGTTCAGGTTGCCACATTACTAGAAGGACTTGAATGCTTTGGAGAGGATGTAAAGAAGGTTTACCAAGATGTTGCCCAGTCTGGAGGGTTTTAGTTATGAGGAGATGTTGCTTGGATTGTTTTCACTAGAAAGACAGAGGCTGAGGGGCGACCTGATAGAAGTCTACAAAATTATGAGGGGCAGAGGCTTTTTCCCAGGATGGAACGGTAAACTATATGAGGGCACAAGTTCAAGGTGAGAGGAGGAAAATTTAGTAGAGATGCACAGGGAAAATTTCACACACAGAGGGTGGTGGGTACCTGGGTGGTGAAAGTAGGCACGTTAGCAATTTTTAAGATGTATCTTGATAGAAACATAAACGAGAGGCAAACAGAGGGATAGAAGCCGTGCATGGGCAATAAGTAGTGTGTCTAAATAAGGATTAGAAATCAGTTCAGGCTTGGTGGGCCAAAGGGCTTGTTCCTGTGCTGTACTGTGTTGTATACCTGTAATTCTTTGTAGTTTTTCTTCCAGGTCTTTTGCTAGATCAGCAGCATCTTGTTGTAATTGTTCTGCTTTTTGTTTTCCATCAGGTGGAATGTCTTGGACATTGATTTTGCTTAATTTTATGTAAGTCTCGTTCATTTTTTGAAATTCCTTCAGTAATTAAAACATAAACAAACCTTAAAACAAATCAGGTAATTTACAAGAAATAGATAAAACTAAAAGGCTGTTACGTGAGAATAATGTTATAATAGTTAAAAACTCTGTGTGATCTCATTGCAAGAGCAATTCAAAACTCATTTCATTGTTCCAATCTTTATATATACTCTTATACTTGTCTTTGTTTCAAATGTTTGCTCCTTTTTCCCTAGAAGTGGCCTATCTGACTTTGTCCTAACTATTGCCTTGTGCAAATTCATCATCATTGCTTTTTCCTCTTTATGCGTTCAACTTTGGCTTCTTTTCTAATAATTATCATCACTCGTCATTCCTGGCATTAGCCAAATGCACCATCCAGTTGTGAAAAGATAATGAGCTCACTTGCAATACGTATTTTGAATATGTTCAGACATGTGATTACACAGCTCTGTTGCAGTAGGACTGGACCCCGATCCTGTGGCAAACGAGTCCCAAAGCTTGTTTTGCCAGGTTTGAACAGAAGATCTTGTGTGTGTCAAATGAACTAGATAGCTACAGGTTATAGAAACAATGTTAAATCAAAGCTGCTACTTGTTCATCTAAAAGAGTCTTTGAAATAATGTAGCATTGGAGGGATTCAAACCCACACCTCCAAACAAACCACCTGCCATGTTAGCATAATAATAAAATGTGAGGCTGGATGAACACAGCAGGCCAAGCAGCATCTCAGGAGCACAAAAGCTGACGTTTCGGGCCTAGACCCTTCATCAGAGAGGGAGATGGGGAGAGGGAACTGGAATAAATAGGGAGAGAGGGGGAGGCGGACCGAAGATGGAGAGTAAAGAAGATAGGTGGAGAGAGTATAGGTGGGGAGGTAGGGAGGGGATAGGTCAGTCCAGGGAAGACGGACAGGTCAAGGAGGTGGGATGAGGTTAGTAGGTAGATGGGGGTGCGGCTTGGGGTGGGAGGAAGGGATGGGTGAGAGGAAGAACCGGTTAGTGAGGCAGAGACAGGTTGGACTGGTTTTGGGATGCAGTGGGTGGGGGGGAAGAGCTGGGCTGGTTGTGTGGTGCAGTGGGGGGAGGGGACGAACTGGGCTGGTTTAGGGATGCAGTTGGGGAAGGGGAGATTTTGAAACTGGTGAAGTCCACATTGATACCATTAGGCTGCAGGGCTCCCAGGCGGAATAGGAGTTGCTGTTCCTGCAACCTTCGGGTGGCATCATTGTGGCACTGCAGGAGGCCCATGATGGACATGTCATCTAAAGAATGGGAGGGGGAGTGAAATGGTTTGCGACTGGGAGGTGCAGTTGTTTGTTGCGAACTGAGCGGAGGTGTTCTGCAAAGCGGTCTCCAAGCCTCCGCTTGTTTTCCCCAATGTAGAGGAAGCCACACCGGGTACAGTGGATGCTCTACATTGGGGAAACCAAGCGGAGGCTTGGAGACCGCTTTGCAGAACACCTCCGCTCAGTTCGCAACAAACAACTGCACCTCCCAGTCGCAAACCATTTCCACTCCCCCTCCCATTCTTTAGATGACATGTCCATCATGGGCCTCCTGCAGTGCCACAATGATGCCACCCGAAGGTTGCAGGAACAGCAACTCATATTCCGCCTGGGAACCCTGCAGCCATATGGTATCAATGTGGACTTCACCAGTTTCAAAATCTCCCCTTCCCCAACTGCATCCCTAAACCAGCCCAGTTCGTCCCCTCCCCCCACTGCACCACACAACCAGCCCAGCTCTTCCCCCCCACCCACTGCATCCCAAAACCAGTCCAACCTGTCTCTGCCTCCCTAACCGGTTCTTCCTCTCACCCATCCCTTCCTCCCACCCCAAGCCGCACTCCCATCTACCTACTAACCTCATCCCACCTCCTTGACCTGTCCGTCTTCCCTGGACTGACCTATCCCCTCCCTACTTCCCCACCTATACTCTCTCCACCTATCTTCTTTACTCTCCATCTTCGGTCCGCCTCCCCCTCTCTCCCTATTTATTCCAGTTCCCTCTCCCCATCCCCCTCTCTGATGAAGGGTCTAGGCCCGAAACGTCAGCTTTTGTGCTCCTGAGATGCTGCTTGGCCTGCTGTGTTCATCCAGCCTCACATTTTATTATCTTGGAATTCTCCAGCATCTGCTGTTCTCATTATCTCTGATGCCATGTTAGCATGCTGTACTATTGGGTTTTTTTGTTAATTGTCGGGCACATTGCTGACACATAAGATAATAAACAAAATTATATTAAAAAAAAACTTTTTACACATAACATGACTTAGTATCACATGTTTGCAGGTTATAGCTCCATTGTCCAGAGGCCTCATGCCTTTGATTGAGCAGTGAATTTGACAGATGTGAAGAAGTCACAAGTCCAATACAGTACCATGGTCCCCTGGTTTTGACATCCCCTCAGTGAGACTGAAACCAAGCATGCAGCCTGACCAACTCCTCTCTCTGGCTAACTTGAGACTATCAGCTGCAGAGGCCAAGTAGGGTGATGTGTCAGTGCTGAAGGAAGACAACTTCAATGAAGTAGAGATAGTAAGAACTGTCAATGCTGGAGACAGAGATAACACAGTGTAGAGCTGGAGGAACACAGCAGGCCAGGCAGCATCAGAGAGATAGGAAAGCTGACGTTTCGGGTCAGAACCCTTCAGAAGAATGTCAACTTTCTTACCCCTCTGATGATGCCTGGCCTTCGATGAAGCACTTTGGAATACCATCATCTCCTGGTGGAGTTCTGTGAGTTTCAGGAAGGGGGGAATCTAACCAGGATACCAACTCATAAAACTGATTTATCTCCAGCAATAAACCCTACTGGCAACTAGGTGCTGAACTTATGACAAGAATTTCAAAATTTTACTGCTAAGAATGAGACGGGGGCTATCTTAAATGGGATGTGCTGTCGGTGCTGGACCAGAGTAGGTGACAGAGTACAGAGGTTGTTGCACTAGAGATTGCTAGATATGGGAGGTACAATCTGTGTTTTAAGCGGAAAGTAGGCCTTTGGTTCAAGTCATATTTTATGCTCCACACAAATCTTCTTCTATTTCACCCAATCTCATCAATGTATCTAACTATTCATTTTTCTCTCATGTGTCTTCCTCGCTTGCTCCTAAATGTATCAATGCTAGGTGCTTCACCCACTCCCTTTAAAAATCATTAGGATATAGTAATATCATTGCCTTTTAATATTCCAGAAATAAGATTAAAATAATTACTTGTTCAGCTTCCTCTGCATGAGCTTTTGCTTTGGACGCTTTCTCCTTAGCCTTTTGAGCCATCTTCTTGTTGTTATTGATCTTGTTTCTCACTTCTTCAATTTCATTTTGTAGCTTTGTTAGATTGTTCATTATTTGCATGAGGCTCTCAGAAACTGACTCAATTTTCTTATTAATCTGTCAAGAGGCAGTTAATATATGAGAGTATAAACATTAACAGTTGAGAAAAATTGCAAATCAGTGATCTTTCATTGATCTATGTTTAAATCTTGCAAGAAATTCAAATTAAAACTCCATTTTAAGAGATGTATAACAACAAGAAAACCTCGTAACACAAGAAAAGTAAATATAATATATGAAGAATTGAGAAGAGAAACAATGTGATTTGAAAAGCTAAGAAGGGGAATAACAAAATGCTGGATAAGAGTTAAATGAGAATGATCTCTGTAAATGAAAAGTACTAGAATACTTTAAAATAGGATGAAACTGAGTATAAATGGAAAATTAAATCTTTTGCAGAATGAAGCATTGACATAGTAAATGAGCACTTTGCTTCGGTTTTCAAAGAGGCGTATTGAAGTGGAAATACGTGTGTAAGAGAAGAAGTTGCACTTTTGTAAGAGATAACAACAGGCAGTGAATATTATAAAAAAAGGTGGGATTCATGTTGGAAAGCATGTTGGTATGGCTAGCATATATTGTAGAGTTCAGGAAGAAATTAAAGAAGGAACAGAGAGAAGCAGTAGTTGATCAGTTGACAGCTCTCTTGCATCTGAGCCAGTAGATCATAGAGTCAGGTTTCAATCTGTGGGTTGATTGCAAAAAAACATGAATAACAATCCAATCCAGCACCAGCAGACAGTTGCACTATAAGATGAGCTGTATTTTGGAAGAGATGTGAAACTGAGACCCGTCTGTCCTTGCAGGTGAATGTAAACGATCTTGTGAAAAAATTGAAAGACTAGTTTGGTGTCCTGTCTAATGTTATGGTCTCTAGACTTTATAGAATGAATTTGTTTTAAATTGACCATTGTTTCAATTTAAATTGAAACAGAAACAGAATGCTGTTAGATGAGGTATGGTGTGAATTTTTTTTGGGTTTGTTGATTCTAATGGTAAAGATGTACAACTAATGGGTAGTATTTGATTATCATGCATATGCACAGTAGGGACTGGGCACTGGAGTGCATCATGCTGTCTGAATCCAAGTTTCAATCTAAATTTGTTAAGATCCTTTAAACCATTTGATTTTTGTTATTATGCCCCTCTTAAGGGCTGCAATTCTTTAACTTGCTTCGTGAGATTTAGTTTGTCCTAATTTATTTCAGTTGATCTCAACAAGAGTGTAAAACAGACTTGGATGGAGCATTGAGATATTTAGTTAGGGGCAGAGGTCTGTAAGTTCCCTCCTCTGTATAAACCTATCAAGAAAAAGGGACTTATTCCAAACTTTGCCACCTAGCTTTGATCCATTTAACATGAAGTGATTACCAACCTCTGCTAAATTACAAAGCCATGTACTGAGGATCTAAGACTGGGGATCTATGTCAAGCCCAAATGAGAGTCAGTTGTTGAGTTTTAACATCAGAACAGAAAGGTGAGAGCAGCTGTTCTTGCTATCTGCAGACTCTTAGATTTTCCAAGGCGGTAAGTCTGAAAGTAAGTGCTATTATCCCATACAGAAGGAATGATTGCTTCCAAATCATCATGTGAGTGCTGGTGAGGACAGAAGTTGGCTCACAGGAATAAAGTTTTCTGTAGTGAGTTCAAGGTGAACAAATCACCACTAAGTGTCATGCTGCTGAAAACTCATTCAGACATGCTCAGAAGATTGAATGAAGATGACTTCACTTAGGAGGATACAGAAAGATGCACACTGGCATGGCACAGAGAACAGAGGTTAGATTTATAGAATCCCTACCCTGTCGAAGCAGGCCATTTAGTTCATCTAGTCCACACTGACCCACTGCTAAACTTCTGGCAGATATTTGAGAATTGTGATGTAGGATGTATGATTTACGTATATTTAGTATAATCTATTTTTAAGAGTTTGGGTTTTGAATGAGTGACATGAGGGTTTTGTTCTGTGAGTGTGAATGTGTTTAATAGTGAACTTGTCAATATTTCTGGAACCATTAAAAAAATCTCGTATGTTAGTGGAGGTACCTGGAGGGTTAATGAGAATTGTTTTGCATTGGGGAAATTTTCTGAATGAACAGAGTTAACATCAAAGAACAATAGGCTGCTTTCAGGTAAAAGAATCAGGGTTTTTTTTTGCTTCGGGGAAATACCCATAGCATGGAAACATATTGGCTTCAATTTGTACACATTCCGGTTGTAGTTGGATGTAAGATATAGTTCTCCTGGAGCAAGGAGTTATTTCAGATGAGTTAGAAATGGGTTCCTCACTAAAATGTTTTTTAAATTATGATGTTCCAGAACTCAAGTGTATGTTTAGAATCCTAAAGGGGTTATTTGAATATTAAGTTCACTTATGTGAATATTAAGGGGAAAGTTTATCAAATTCTCAAGACTAAGGATTCAAAGCAACAGTTAAGTCATTACCAATAGATCTCATGGAGAAGAGAATTCTCTCACTGGTATTTGAATACTGTACAGGGATGTTGTTGGGACAGATGGAATATTGTATTTTATTGTGTGTTTTGAAATCTTTTAAAGTATATAAGTAGCTTGGTTTATCCTATTTTATTTTATGTTCTCTTCCACATAATAAACTTCTGTTTTATTGTTAAAACCAGCGCAGCATTGTATGATTAAGATTCAACAAGAGACCACTTTGATAAATTTGAAAAGAAAAACAAAATAAGATGTATCACACTAGATTTCAGTCTGAGATTGGACTTGTACAGTAATAGCATAGCTATACTGGAGAATCTCTTTTCTGCAGTCACTAACACATGATGTTTTGTCAATACTGACTTTATTTTGTTAATGTAGAAATCTTTAAAATATAAGTTAATGATGTGTGATTCCTTAGTTTTGCTCATCAGGAAATGTTATCTTTTTTTAATCATAAGTCTCTACAGGAATTAACACACTGATCTTTATCCCCAGTTCACATCACAAAAACAGGTTAATGATCATTATCACCTTGCTGTTTGTAGACATTTGAGTGTAATTTGGCTGCCACAATTCCTATATTACAACAGTGACTACAATTTGCAAGTGCACTGGGATGTCTGGTGGTCATGCAGGGCATTATATAACTGCAAATCTTTCTTACTTCTTTTTCTAGCCATGATTTTTAAAAATCCTTAGATATATCAAATGTCGAGAGCAATATCAATATAACCTCTATGTTCAAAAAGTCTAAGGTCTAAGCAATGATAGTTTTAAAATAAAAATCAAAGTCAAAATCAAAATTGTTGAGAGGCAATAGAAATAATATGTAACAACATTGTAAATGCATTAAAAGAGGATGTGTTATAATATTATTACATTCAGTGACTTGAGCAATGATCCCTCAAAGTTAATATACTCAATATATTCAGAATTATGAAAAATGACTAACTACAGAACAATGTTTAACTTCTATACTGGCCATACTGTTCCCTTGGCAACCATTTCCCTTTCCTCAACAGTTATTAAACAAGCAGTCATTTGCCATCATAGAAAATTAATCTAATAATTTGTTGCTATGGCAATGTTGTGTGAAGCTAAGATAAAATGAGTCTTTCAAGAAGGGAAACCAAATTTGGAACAAAACACTATGGGCAGGAATTTGAGTTTTGGACCAGTAAGTGACCTCAGGGCTAAATGGGGAGTTTGACCCTATGATATGTCAAGAGTAGGCACCCCATGATAATTTTTGCCTAAACTGTCCAATTAGCAGCCACACGGCACATACTCTTCCAAAATAAACATTGCAGGCTGCTCCTCAAAGCACTGATGGACCAGAAGCCTGCTCTTACAGGTAGGGGACAATGAGAAAGCTCCTCCTTCCTACCCTCTTAGTAAATTGAACGGAATTGAAGTAAAAGCAATTGTCAGATCACCTTTACAACCAGGAAGGCATCAGGTCCTCAAGGGCATCCTCAAGTGCTGACTGCTGACTTTCCTGTGCCCTCATCTGCCATCAAAAAGCTATCTCCAGACAGCTCTCATGCTCCCACTGCTACTGAGGGCCAGCAAGCTGACTCGAAATTTCTATTCATCCTCCGATAATTGGTGCTGGTGAGTAAGTAGCTGTTCTGTTTCTGCACCAGACTTCTCCAGGCTGGCTTGAAGGCAGGATGGAACCAACACACTGACAAGGTACGTGCACATCACCATTGACATCCTTACATCAGGGGAAATAAAAACTGCCCTATATTTTAATGGAAACCAAGAATATATAATCAAAGTGAATCTGTTGAGACTCATTTTATGATCCTTTTGAGGGGATCACAGTTTTTAAAAAATCAGAATCTTAAATCAAAAGGCATGTGCTACCTTCTTTCGTCATATTTCAAATGACAAATTTTGATTGGAAATTGCTGAGAAGTTTAATATTAATCATAGGGGCTAAGTCACATTAAAGCCTAGCTGAATTAATTTTTTTTTGTCTTTGGGATGAGTGTCAGTGGTAAGCTCAACATTTGTTACTCTCCCCTATTTGCCTTTGAACTAAGTGGCTTCCAAGGCCATTTCAGAGCATTGTTGAGAGTCAATGATAATAATGTGTTAATCTGGATCTCATACAGAATAGACTAGTAGGGATAGAGATTTCTTTTCCTATAGGAGCTTAGTGAACCATATTGGCTTTTATACAATAACTGGTAATGGTTTTGTGGTCACAAATTATTAACTGAATTTAAATTCCATCATCTGCCATGAACCTGTGTTTTAGTGTTAGTGCATTAGCCTGTGCCTTTGGAATACTAGTCCAAGAACATAAATGACAATAAAGAAGTCAAGCATCTCTTTAAACATCTGTTCTTTTGTTACTTACTAAATCTTTAATTAGAACTGAAGTCCATGCTACTCACCAGTGAAATTGCAGTCCCGGAATTATTTAGGTTAATATGGATTCTCATTATTGCATCTGCGACTTCTTTTTGCACTTCTTCAATTTTGTCCATATCCTCCTGCAGTTTCTCTGGACTTGGGATCTCTTGAGTCAGTTTCCTAGGGAATCACATATCAAATTGACCACAATATTGATGTATGTCAGAACGCCAATGAATGATGACAGCTTTAATATGCAAGTAGATTTGTTTCTAATCTCTAGCGTTAAAACCATGTTGTGCAGGATCATGTTTACTGGTGGAATCATGCTAATGACAGGCCAGGGTACAACAGGATAAGACAGTTACATGTACTTTTTAAATTGAATCATTATGAGATGATTGTATAGATAGCACATTAATTGGGCTGTGTGCCTCTGTCATAATTGGGATGATTTTTAGGATTATTATATTTTTGGATTGTATCTCTTTATTGGATCGGTATATTTTGGGGTTGAACTTTAAATGTAGGATTGAAGAGAGGGGAATGTGACCTCTCCTACAGTCAGTCAGACTGTAAACTTGAGTGGTTTGATGGTAGGAGGTCAAAGGGTGGATCCAATTGTTTTACCGAGAGGAAGGTGCGAGGTATATATACTTAGAGACAATGACAGCAGTGGATGGTGTCTCCTAAAATTGTAGAAAAGTGTTAAAGGTATGGAGTTGTAAACCATTGTGTTACAATATTCTCTGAAAGTGGGTCATGCCCTGAAACGTCAGCTTTCCTGCTCCTCTGATGCTGCCTGGCCTGCTATGTTGCTCCAGCTCCACATCTTGTTATCTCAGACTGTAGCATTGGAGGTTCTTAATCTCTCTGTTCCAATATACCTGTTTGTTTCTATGATGTGGAGGTACTGGTGATGGACTGGAGTGGACAAGATCAGAAATCGAAAGCTTGTGTTTTCACATAAACCTGTTGGACCATAACCTAGTGTTGTGTGATTTCTGACATTTGTTTCTACGATGAAAGGGAGTTGGGAGCAACGCTAACTAATTTGCATTCTTATTTAAATACAAAGCCACTGTGTTTCCTTTTGCTATGGGAAAGAGGAAGGAGAAAACCATTGTTGAATTCAGCTTACAGCTTTCCTTATAAATCCATGACTATCACAGACAGACAGGAGATTTTTCATGCGCGGTTTGCAATCATCCGAGAGGTAGGCAGCAGGAAATCAAAGCAGAGATAATGGGAACTGCAGATGCTGGAGATTCCAAGATAATAAAATGTGAGGCTGGATGAACACAGCAGGCCAAGCAGCATCTCAATATCTCAGATGAAGGGTCTAGGCCCGAAACGTCAGCTTTTGTGCTCCTGAGATGCTGCTTGGCCTGCTGTGTTCATCCAGCCTCACATTTTATTATCCAGGAAATCAAAGCAGTCAGGTCTACATCTGAGGCAGAAAAAAAACTGACTGTTGTTCACCACGCACAACATGGGTAGCAGCCTGTGTTCACACTGAAGAATGAGTTTATGAGGATTTATAGAAGCTGGAACAGTTACCTAGCCTGGAGCTAGAAGAAGGAATCTACAATATAACTCTTGTGGTGAAAGTCAGTTCTAGGTTTGCATGTTGCCCAACTCAGAAGAAATCAGCCTGTAGAAAGTAGGGGATAAGTAGGAATTATTTACTATAGGAACTGTACAATGTGAAGTATGAGAAGTTAAAAGGAACTGTTTATTTCTGTCGTTTCAAGTGTAAGTTGCTAACGGCATGAAAATAATGTTTAGTCAATAGCATTTCTTTTGCCATTTGTTACACTAAAAATTTTAAACCTTGAAATCTTAACATTATTCTTTCAGCCAATAGGTGGAAGTTCAAATCTCTTTTAAGAAGATATCTGTTTCTATGTAACAACTCAGTTCACTACTCGTGTTGATCATTTCAATTTTCACCACATTTGCTCAATTTACACAGTGTGACTGAGTCCTTTCCCTGTATTCGGCTTGCGGTGAAGAATTTCTCAGATGGGGCTTTGAAATCACGTGAAAGTAGCCTTACAGGACAAATGCTAGACTGTACATATCCAATTCTATTCCTATATCCTATGAAAGTCTATTCCTTAGAGCTATCTGACCTAACTGCTTCTTCCTCTGTTGTTAAATGCCTCATAATTTTGACCAAGGTTTCAGTTTCATTCCTAATTCTGTTAGCAAGCTATAAATATTTCTGCACGATACAATATTTAGATGGTTTCTGCTAAAATGACCATATTGCAAGCACAATTTTCGATGAATGACTCATCTATCTTAATGGGTAACAACACGCCCTTTTAAAAGTCATGTTTTCTGTTATCCACGCACCACGCCCATAAAGAATTTTGCATACAAACTTGGTAGTTGTCATTTTGGTCTATGAGTACGATTCTAGCTTTGGAGTATGTAGTAGGTTAGCATGTGGGTGCTGAGTTCAAATCCTGGACAGGCCCTTATGTAATTTCTCTTGCTTTGTAATTTACTGGTGAAGAATTTTTTCCATAGAATTCTTTAGTGCGGAGGGCTGTTGAGGTGGGGTCAATAAGTATTTTCAAGGCTGAGATAGACATAGTTTAATAAATTAGGCAATGAGGAGTTATTTGGAAAAGTTAGGAAACTGGGGTTGAGACTGTTCAGATCAGCCATGATCTCATTTGAAAGGTGGAGCAGACGATGAGCTGAATGGTTTGACTGTGGGATAACAAAGGAAACATACAACGCTTTTCCTCTCCATTTTTCTGTCTGTAGTTAAGGTTAGACTATCACTGCTTCAACAACTATGGGAATATGTACCCAGTTTGGAGCAGAGGAATATTCTAAATAAGAACTGAAGTGGCTCTAAACTGTCAGTAGTAGAATACAGAGTAATCACCAAACAGACAAATTAGTTCAAAAAAAATCTCTACATACTCTGTTTTCATTGCACGTGTCAAAAGTGTCTTTGCTTCTTTAGACCACTGGTTCAATCTTTCCATTTCTTTATCGAGGTCTTTAATTTCAGAAAGAATGTCCTGAATTTGTTTGCTTTTGTTCACTAGTTCCTCCCGACTGATGGGTAACTTGATGGAAAGAACATGGTTTGCAACTTTTTCAAGATCTTCAGGAGAAACACTGTCAGCTTGAATAGAAAGATAAAGTGTAAAAACACAAGTTGCTTTGCAAAAGATGTATGGAGGACACCTTTCTTAAACAATTTGAAGTAGAACTATGGCCTTCATCTATACAGTCACTGCTTGTAGTGAATGACCGTTTTGACAGATGGCCTAGTTTGGCATAATTACCGTAAGCTTTTATTTTCTGTAGTGAATGAAACTGGGCTGATGTACCATGATATAATGACTGAAATATTAACTATGACAGAGCAGACCTGCCGCTTATTCAGCAAAGCAATTTTACAAGCTCAAGAAATGTATTCTCAAAAACACGGTTTAACATAGTTCACTCTTACTTTGAATACAATGAAACATGGATGAATAAAGTAGCAATTAGCCCGTAAACCCCTTCCTTTTGATTTTTTGAACTGGTGAATGACAGAGCCTACTTTCTCCACTTAATCTGCAGAGCAAGTCAAACATTCCCTGGCCAAATGCAAATTTGATTCCAAAATTTCATCTACTTATTCCAGAAAAGTTGCCTACCTTAGTTTGACATTTCTAATGCTGCAGCAGGAACTAAATTCTTTATAACATTTGATTATCTATGCAATTATCCTTTTCACCTCATCAATTTCAGCTTGTTGGTTCTCCTCATCAACTTTCCTCCTGCAATTTTCTCTTATATCCCTCCTTTGACTGCTTGAGTATTTAGTGGGGTACAGTTGCACCGGTATTGCATCTCGTGATAATGAATGAGAATCTTATTGTCAAGAAAAGGCAAAGACTGCAAAATGGAAGAAAAAGGACAAAATACCTGAGAGAAATTCTTTCACTTTATTGATGATGGCTTTGGTTTCTTGCTTTTCGTTTTCAAGTTCACCTTTAGACTTGGCTACCTTATTGGATAATTTATTTGCCTTATCCTTAGTTTCCTGTGTCATGTTTCTGAGGGAGTCGATCTAGAGAAAACGGAAGGCTTGTTGATGAGTACAAATATTGTGAGTCTTTATGCCCATCGAAACAGAAACATACTATTTATTTTTAATTCATCCATGGTGCGTAGGCATTGCTGACTCGACCAGCATTTAATGCTGGAGGACATTTAAGAATCAGTTGTGTTGCTATGGGTCATGAGTCACACTTAGATCAGGATGGTAGATTTCCTTTCTTAAAGGACATGAATGAACCAGGTGGGTTTTAATAGCAGTCAATATTGCTTTCCATGGTTAGCATTAGACTAGCCAGATAATTGGATCAGATTTATATTGAATTTAACTTTCACCACTGACCATGATTTGAACTCATAGCTGCAGAATTTTAGCCAGCAGTTCTGGATTACTAATGCAGTGACATAATCACTACACCATCACCTCTCCTTGGATGCGAAGGCAGATCTTTATAAAAATCTGAAAATTTAAATCATTTACCATGCTTATTGCATTCTGCAGTTTTTCTAAGAGACCTTTCATATGATCTCTCGTTTCATTAGCTTGGGTGTTTGCAGAATTTGCTTCGTACAGAGCTCCAGTACAGTCTGAGGCATTACACCTTTGGTTTTCAAGCTTGCCACGGCATAGAGTTCCACCACAATGATCTTCATCACAGGATATATTCCTTTGCCCTCCACAAATCTACAAAATCAAGGAGAGAAAATTTAAAACATGGTGCATCATGTGGCAAATAAATATGAAGTTCATAGAATCCCTACAGCGTGGAAACAGGCCCACACTGACAGAAAGAACATCCCAACCAGACCTATCCCCCTAATTTACACATCCCTGAACACTATGGGCAATTTAGCATGGCCAATCCACCCAACCTACACATCTTGGACTGTGGGAGGAAACTGGAGCACTGGGAGGAAACCCACGCAGACACAGGGAGAAGATGCAAACTCCACACAGACAGTTGCCTGAGGGTGGAATTGAACCTGGGACTCTGGTGCTGTGAGGCAGTAGTGCTAACCATTGAGCCACCGTGCCTCCCAAGTTGCTGTTGTGAAAAATAATGTCACAAATAGTCATTCTTGTTATTTTCTGAGCGGGTGTAACAATATATAGATTATGTCCAATGAGGAAGGATCTCAAAATGTCTTCAACACTATCACAGCCAATCCATTCCAATTCTACAGAAAATTTCTATACCCTTTTTTGTGCAGTTTAAAATCGTCTTAACTCTACTTTTCTTAATATATGTTTGGACACATTATTTTGAAATAGTGCAGGTTTGATCACTCTGAACATTTAGAGTTAGAGAACTAACAAGAATAGTGAGACTATTGTGTCTGGTATGCATATTTTGGTGCCTGGGAAGGGAGTCACATACAGAAAGATAAGTAACACACTAGTGCGTTGACAATTACCCATATTTGGGAAATAGTGTAATTTTGAAAAGAATTACATTTCTACTTTGTTCCAGCAGAGATGCTACATTATCAAATTCACAGTTTATCACTGGAAAGGAAGAGTTTCTGCTATTTTTTAAGTACTTGACATTTGTTTTTCAAAGGAAGGTTTAATAATTGTGTTTGATTGACAATTTTATAAGCTTCTATGAGGGACAACTTTGATCGGTAGGAGTTTAAACAACATCTTTTGTACTTTCCAAAGCATTTTAAAAAATCCACACATTAAAATATATTTTATTAGTTCTGTTTATAACATGAATGGCATGGTGGGGCAAAGGGCGACAAGGAAACATATGGAAAGAACATAGCAGAAGGACTGATTATATAAGAGGGTATTGAAGGCTGCACAGTGTGGGCATCAGAGGTTTGAGGAGGGTTGGAAAGGGTATGGGAACAAAGAACTATCTCAGTGAAATGCGTTTTGTTTTCCAGCCCGCTAACCTTGATATTTGGCTGCCACTGTTCCCACCTTGGACTTCTCATGGGAGGCTTTGACTGTGCCTCTAATCTACCTCTAATTCTGAAAGATCAAATTTTACTTTAATGAAATTGAGACCATAACATCAGGAAACAATAGACTTGTGCTTCCTGATTTGGAAAGGAAGATACTGTCCCATGTCTCATTAGTATACCTGATAGAGGTAGAACATACTTGATTGCAATCACATCATTATTTCATTGCCATTAGCAAATACCACCAGTGAAGAGTAAATAATGTCAAATTTTGATCTTCGATTTCAGAATTTGAAGAAGAATGTAACAACATAAACATATCTGTACAAATAAATTTCTTCTTCTTGCGGGTCATGTATAATTTAGTCCATGATGTATAAATGGGAGAGTCAAGGAATCAATTAAGATCAGGTGAGTTGCAATTTATTATGTTTAATGAGACAGGATCAATTGCTAATCTTATTGTATAAGATTCTATGTGGAAGAGTGATCACAACATGATAACATTTTCTATTAAATTTGATATTTACTCTATAATTCAAGATTTTGAACACCTCTGTAAAATCTTTTCCTGAGCATCTCTGCATGAAGGAGTATATCCCCAGCTTCTCCATTCTTACCACATAACTAAAGTTTTACATCTCTGGTTATATTCAAATAAATCTCTTCTGTACCCTTAAATTATTGACCAGTGCATGTTTCTTGGAAATGGCTTTTTACAGATGTAGAACTCACCTTATTATTTAGGACACTCAAATCCAGTAGTTTAGTCTTGTTGTTTAATGCATGAATTTCATCGCTATTCATCAATGTTGTTTTGTTTAACAAGGCAGCTGCTTTTTCTCTTGTCATATTTGAATTGTTCAGCACCACTTCTGAATCATTCACGTTCTGTTGTGAGATTTTGGAATTCTGATAGCATGTGTTAATGTCTTCAATGTTACCTGTGAACAAAAAGAAAAGATTCACTTCCATTTTTTGTACTGAACATAACCTTTGACCATAATTTTAAGACTACTGTATAATCCACTGGAAATGGTATCTGCATGCTATTTGCTGAGTGAGCTGAATTATTTTAAGTTTTTAAAAATTAGGAAGTGCTTCTGTACTCCTCACAGGGTTATGCTCTTGTGCATTTTAACTCAATGAGGTATTGGATTACAATGGTCTTCCCAAAGCTATCATGCTCATCAAGGTAGATTTTTCACTTCACACTCTCTATCTTAATCGATCATTTGGAATTTAACTTTTGTAATAAGCACAGTGTAGGACTATTTTTTTAAAAAGGTATCAGACTTCTAAATGTTGATGTTCTCTGAAACTTCAGTGCCTATTTTTAGGAAGATGCTTTATAGTTAACATTGTTTGGAGGACTTATGTATTTTTTTTTCTAATTTTTGTACATACCAGGAATGGTATCTTAAAAGAGGTAATCAAAAATTTAGAGTGGACATTGAGGATATTTTTAAAATCAAGGATTTCTAGAAATCACACACCTGATGATAGCTGTTTGTTTTGCTGTAGACCCAGCTGGGGTTGTTTATCAAGAGAGACTTGTGCGAAAATGTTTTTGTTTTATCTAGTTCAGGAGGAGGCCCACTCAGAACAAGCTGGGTTGAAAGAAAGCTTCCTATGAACAAATTGTTTAGCTGACCTCATCTTTCTGAAAAGTAAACCCTCTATATCAGTTCAGGGTGCAACCTTTTGAAAGAGTAACTGAAAGAACTTCTCAAACCTCTATTCCCTGAGCAAGCGGTGCCTGTAAGAATTCGGGGACATCCTTGAGTTTTGTTGACTTGACTGCATGTGGCAAAACATCAGTGCAATAGACTCTGGAACATTATAAGCTTTATCCTTTTGCCTTGAAGATTAACCCACTGCCCAGAGCATTATTTTTGTTTCAAAACTCAGTCTCTGCAGAGAAATCTGTTTTCTTTTCTCACTTTTCCTGAAGACTCTCTGCGTGTGTGTTTTGATATAAATTATGATTCTGTTTAAGAAACCCAATTGAGAGATCTTTTTATTTATAACTTAATACAGGTAGGGAATGAAATTGGTCATCTTGGTATCTGCATTTTTAATTTATGTTCCTATCATGGAGTAATGGAACTAGAACAATGGTGTACTTCTCCAGCTTCAGTTCTAAAAATACTATCGAGGAGTAAAGAAAGTAAGCATATATGGCAAATAATTAGGAAGGCAAATGACATGTTGATCTTCATCATGACAAGATTTGAATCCACGAATAATGAAGTCTTGCTACAGTTGTACAGGGTGTTGGTGAGAGCATATCTGGAATATTTCTGAAGAAGGGTCTAGACTCGAAAAGTCAGCTATTCTGCTCCTCTAATGCTGCTTGTCCTGCTGTGTTCATCCAGCTCTATACCATGTTATATTGGAATATTGCATGCTGTTTTAATCTCTATTTCTAAGAAAAAATGAGCTTGCACTAGAAGATGGATTATGAAGGTTCACTAGGTTGGTTCCCGAAATGAAAAGGTTGACCTATAATGACAATAATGTATGACTTGGGTCTAAACTCTCCAGCAATTACTAGAGCATAGAGTCATAGAGATGTTTAGCATGGAAATAGACTCTTTGATCCAACTCATCCATGCTAAACAAATATCCTAAATTAATTTAGTCTCATTTGACAGCGTTCGGCTCATATCCATCTAAACCCTTTCTATTTGTGTACCCGTCCCATTTTAAATGTTGTAACTGAACCAGCCTCCACCACTTCCTCTGGCACATACACCACCCTCTGTGCGAAAACGTTGCTCCTTAGGTCCCTTTTAAATCTTTCTCCTCCCACCTTAAACCTATGCCCTCTAGTTTTGGACTACCCTACCCTGGGGAAAAGACCTTGACCATTCACCCTATCCATTCCCCTCATGATTTTATAAACTTCTACAAGGTCACCGTCTCAGCCTCCAATGCTCCACAGAAAATAGCCTGAGCCTATTCAGCCTCTCCATATAGCTTAAACCCTTCAACCCTGACAACATCCTTGTAAATCCTTTCTGAATTCTTTCAAGTTTATCACCATCTTTCCTACAGCAGAGGACCAGAATTGAATGCAGCATTCCAAAAGTGGCAGAACCAATGTCCTGTTCCAGCCGCAATATGACCTCCCAACTCCTATACTCAATGCTCTGACCAATAACAACAAACGCACCAAATGCGTTCTTCATTACCATGTCTGCTTGCGGCTCCATTTTCAAAGGACTATGAACCTGCACTCCAATGTCTCAGCAACACTCCTTATGATCAGATGATCTCATTGAAACATACAAGATTCTAATTGGGCTTGACATGGTATACACTGCGATATTGGTAATTTAGAACTCAGATGCCCAGTTTCAGGGTAAAGAGTAAATTATTTAAGATAATAAAATGTGAAGCTGGATGAACACAGCAGGCCAAGCAGCAACTCAGGAGCACAAAAGCTGACGTTTCGGGCCTAGACCCTTCATCAGAGAGAGGGATGGGATGAGGGTTCTGGAATAAATATTGACAGAAGGGGAGGCGGACCAAAGATGGAAAGAAGATAGGTAGAGAGGAGAGTATAGGTGGGGAGGTAGGGAGGGGATAGGTCAGTCCAGGGAAGACGGACAGGTCAATGAGGTTAGTATGTAGGAAATGGAGGTGCGGCTTGGGGTGGGAGGAAGGGATGGGTGAGAAGAAGAACAGGTTAGGGAGGCAGAGACAGGCTGGGCTGGTTGTGTGGTGCAGTGGGGGGAGGGGACGAACTGGGCTGGTTTAGGGATGCAGTAGGGGAAGGGGAGATTTTGAAGCTGGTGAAGTCCACATTGATACCATTGGGCTGCAGGGTTCCCAAGCGGAATATGAGTTGCTGTTCCTGCAACCTTCGAGTGACGATGCCACCATGTTTCTGTTCTGTATGAACTTTTTACTGTCAGAAACCATCTGCATATCTTTCTATTCCTTTCCCTTGCTAGTAATTATCTGTTTCCGTTTAAATGCATCATATGGTTGTTTAAAGGGGTAATGGCCAAGTATTCCTAAATTCTTAGTTGCATAAGTCATTCAAAACATAATGGGCTGGAATGTTTTTTTATGTTGAAATAATAACAGATACCAGAAATGGCTGTAACTATGGGACAAGCTTCCCACAAATTCCAGAACATACCACAGAGCATTTCTGTTGTGGTGAATATGACAGAAGTTGAGAATCTCAATTTCCACATCCAAACTCAACATTTCTCATGTTCATAGGGATTGGTTTGGTGGGGTTGGCTATAGTTTGCATATATGCAGTTCCCAGAGGCATCTAGCTATTTAAGAGACCAGTGGCTTCTATGAAATTATATTTTGGTGACTGTCTGGAACATGGAACATGGAGATTGGACCAGGTAAGAGCAGGTCTGTTTTCAATGCATTTTGCATTTCTATTGGTTGGTCAGGTACTCCTTGGTGAAGCAGAAGTACCCCTGTAGAGTCGCACAGCAGCTTAGTGGTTGTGGTTAGGGATCCTTTGTTGGGAGTGGGTAGCTCTCACATGCTTCTTGGGACAGTTTACAATGGAAAGGACTGTGTATAAATGGTGTATAACTCTCCTGGAACTGTCCAACATGTCAAGAGGTGTCAAGGGTGTCAAATTGTGAAGTTATGAATGACAATGCTTTTTTTGAATGGATTGTAACCTGCAATTTAGATTGTTCAGTAATAGAACATAATTTTCTCTTCTGTGCATGTGAATTCAATTAGTTGGCATAATAGGTGAAGGTGAAATAGTAGTGGATGGAATTAAGCACTACGTTGGCACAGGGATGCAAGGGGGTCATGAATAGGGCATTAGGCTGCTTTGGTTGATATAGGTGGGATTAAGGGAATGTGTCAGAGTGAGAGTGAGAGGCAGTGTCAGGGGAGTGCCCTGGATTAATAAAAACTGAAAGAACTGTGGATACTATAAATCAGAAATAAAAATAGGAATTGCTGGAAAAGCTCAGCAGGTCTGGCAGCATCTTTGGAGAGAAATCAGTTAGCGTTTTGCATCGAGTGACCCTTCTTCAGGCCAGGTCTGTTGCCAGTACTGCTAAGTTTCTCTGGAAATTTCTATTTTTGCCCTGGATTAATGTTTTATATGTTGCCAAGCTCTTGTAACCGTTGTGACACCTTCTCGACACACTTGTAAGCTGTTATGGGAGCACAGACCCATGTTACATGGCACATCGGCAACTAGTTGTGAAAGGTTGCTGCAAGGATAATTTGCACCCTTGGACAGGACTCAGATGACAGGATTGGACCAGGATATATCTCAGGGCTGCTCACTTACACTCAGAGCTGTTAGCTTGTTGGCACTTCAACTAGAGCCAAATACACTGCTAGTTTTATCAACAAATAGCCATGTTGAAAACTGGTCCAGACTACCCTTTGACCTGTCAATGTCGGGGGCCGGTGGGGTGGGGGTGTTGGTGGTGGTTGTGTTATATGTTGGGGGCTCTGGTATTGTCAGTCATGGTTAAAGTCCAGGAGCTCGGCTGCAGTCAGTTTTCTGCTTGGGACATTCGCGGTCAGGGAATCTATCTGAATGCAGTCCAAGGAAGTGGGCAGCCGTCTCTCCTGTAGGGCTATCACAAAGAGATACACAGATACGTGTTGCCATTTAGGGAACTGCAAACACAGTGGTCAGGGGTCTGGTTGGTCATGTCTAGGGGTTGCTTTTTGAAGTTGCACAGTGGTTTGGGGTGAGAATAATCCTGGGGTCCACCTATTCACCCTTCAGCAGTGCGTGAGCCCAGCCTGTACAGAAAGCAGGGAGTTCTTGCCAAAGGAGGTGAGGAAGTACAGGTGTGGGGGTTGGGGGGTGGGCGGTCGGGGAAGAAGGGAGGTTGAGCAGAGGTAACTGAAGGTATTTGGAAGAGCATGTGGAGGAGAACCGGAGGGCCATGGGTGGGGGCATTTGTAGTAGTGGGGTATTGGCCATGAATCTACCTTTAGCAACTGATGGGATAGGTTTGGAGCAGATCAGTGAAAGATATCCAGTGGATGGAAAACCAACACAGTAAAGAAACAATGTTCAAACTGAAGAAGAACGATAAGGAATTTCACGACATGGTTTCCCTTCTACCCCTATCTTTCTAACAATACCATTGCTTGCAAATTACACCAAAGAAAATATCTTGAAGCAAAACGAAGTTCTGCAAAGCAAACAACCAAAATTGAAATAGGGATTCCAAAGAAAACGAGATGGACCCATATCAGGTAAGCAATATATCTCTAGTACCTTTGAGATAAGATAGCTCATTTTCTGCACAGCTGAGTTTCAAGGATATTGGTAAATATAACAGTTATGACTTAAGTATAGAATAAATCAAACATCTAGCCTGCCTGAGACTTGTGACAGCTGTTTCATCCCTGAGTGAGGTGTAAAGCAATTGTGAATGTTTTACAATATCACACTACTCAATATGTTGGTAGTTTGCTGTCAACTACTAGAATGGAAAAAAAGTCTTGTTGCTAATGGGTCTATGAAAACGTTATAAATATAATCCAGCAACCAGAATTCACCCAAATATGAGGCAGGATTGGGGGAGTGAGGGGGGAAAGAACTGTCTTATTTCTGATGTTCGATGATAAATTCCATAGCAATTGTCCATCCAAATCAGAATTCTGAAATTTGGTGTCATTTTGTTTGCATTAATCTAATTAACTAGGCCTTTCACTACCAAAAAGTATCATGATTGATAAAAATATTGTCCAGATATAATTTTTAATAAAGTGACTGCAGGCTAACCCAGTTTCTTTTTGTCAGGAGTATCACATTTTGTTTTCCATGCTGATCTGGGTAAGTGCAGCTAACAATTTAATTAAATGATTAAATGTGCTTCAGTAATAAAAGGAAGGCATTTCTGGGAATAGGTATTAGCTAATCTCGATTTTCTCAGTAGTGAGAGAAAATAATTATGACAGGTATGTGATTTATAACAATGCCTTCCTGCAAATATTGCAGAGATACAATTTATACGTATTTTAGATAATTGGATTAAGTGTCTGTAAACCAATTTAAAAAGCTTGTTGATCACTTTCTCAGAAAGAAAATGCACCTTGTATGGAAAATATTGTAAGATTGTATAAAAGCATGGCAAATCCAACCCAGCCAATTACCACCCCAATGGTTCCATAAGATTATAAGAAATAGGAATGGGGCAAGCAGTTTGGCCCCTCAAGCCTGCTTCACTATTCAATAGGATCAGGGCTGATCCAGTGTTCCTTATGTCCAACTTTCCTGCCCTTTCCCCATAACCCTTGACTCACTCTCCTTCATCAGTAAAGTGATAGAGGGGATTGTTAACAGAGATATAAAGTGGCACTAACTTAGCAATTACTGCTCACTGACATTGAGTTTGGCTTTCACCAGGGCCACTCAACTCCTGACCTCTTTGCAACTTTGGTCTAAACATGGACAAAATAGCTGAATGCCACCGGAGAGGGGAGAATATAAGGCACCATTTGAAAGAGTGTGACATCAAAGAGCCCTGAAGATACACGAGTCATTGATTCAAGCTGAATTCTTTGGTGATGTTGGAATTATTTCTTGCTCCACTGCAGAGAAAGGAGCTAATTGTTTAATGAGTCTCTGGCAATTGGGTGAGGTCTTGTTTATCCTTAAATTTTAACATACTATACAAATTGGTGGTAAAGCTGATAAAATATATGAAAGTTACATAAATGAATAATATAATGAATTGAAACTCATTAATTATTATAAAACAATACCTAATAAGAAAAGTGAGATTTGTTAATACCTATTCCCCGAAGTGTCTTCCTTTAATTATTGAAGCTCATTTAATCATTTTATTAAATTGTTAGCTGTACTTACCCAGATCAGCCTCAAAACAAAATGTGATACTCCTGATGCAAAGAAACTAGGTTAGCCAGCAGTCATTTTGTTACAAGTGATATCTGGACAGTATTTTCCTCAATCATGATATGTTTTTGGTAATGAAAGGCCTAGTAAATTAGACTAGCCTTCTGTCAAGGCTGCAGTATGTGTTCACTTGTGGATACATTGTGATCCAAGGCAAATACATATGCAGCATGTTTTAAGTTAAAGGAGTTTTAGCTCAGAGTTTGAGTTGGAGACAAACACAGATGCTATGATGCATCAATGAGGGCAGATCATTATCTTTGTATTGGAGTCAATCATGCTTTCCATTTGTTCAGTGACCATAGACAGGATGATGCGACTGTGAGTAAGACAGGTAAGAGTACCCAAAGAGCAGGAACGTCAGCCTCTGCAATTGTCCAAGAGGCGTGACCTTCTCTCAGCCTGTCTGAATGAGAACAAAGGCTCTACAGTAGATGATCAAACTGTCTAAGGCACTATGTACAGCAACCCATTCAGGTGAGGAGAAGAAGAACGAATGCAACAGATGGCTGTGTTAGCAGCCCAGAGCCAGGATGTGGAACATTTTGTTCAGGCAGGGGAAAAAAACTGAGAGGGAGGATCCCGTGGTTGTAGTGTATGTTGGACCAATAACGCAGGTAGAACTAGGAAAGAGGTTCTACATAGAGTACCAGGAGCTAGATACTAAATTGAAAAGCAAAACATCAAAGGTTATAATTTCTGGATTAATTACAGGGCTATGAGAAAGTTGGCATGAGCAGCTTGAATTCAGAGAGATGAATACATGGCTGAAAGGTAGAATGATAGAAATAGCCATTAATACCAGTACTTGGGAAAGTGGAGGCTGTATATTTGGAAACCATTGAGTTGAAACGTGCTGGGATCCGTGTTCAGTTGGACTGTAAAACTAGGGAGATGGTGAGGGTTTTAACTAAGTATGAGGGCAAAGCATCCAATATGGAAATATGTGGTGTATCAAAGAATGGAAACCCGAGCAAGTAACTGTAATCTGGGAAATGAGGGTGAGAGAATGGTAGGAAGGGACAGCGAGACAAATACCGAGAAATACACCAAAAATCAATACTAATTGTTAGAAAGCTAACAAAATGTCAAAACTAAAGGCTTTATATCTGAATGTGTCTAGCATTCATTGCGTAAATGAATTGACAGCATATAGTGAAGCAAATAAATTTGATTTGGTATTCTGTTGTTATAGAGACATAGCTTAGGATAAGGATTGAATCCTAAATATTGGCTATCTAGCAAATCAAAACGTGTAGGAAGCTGGGTAAATGGTGAGGAATAGTTCTTTTGATCAAGGGTGGCACTTATGGAATCATTAGAGACAACCTTTGTTCATGAGATCACAATGTAGAATCAATAGGGTGGAGATAAGGGAGAGAAATAATTTGTGGTATTGTTCTACAAACCCTCTAACAGTAACTACAATGTGGGACATAGGAGGCAAGAAGAATTATTGGGTGTTTGTGATAATGGGACAACAATAATCACAGACGGCTTTAATCTACATGTAAACAGGAAAAATCAGATTGGCACTGAATCATGGATGAAGAACTGATAAGATGCTTTCGGGAGGGTTTCATAGAGCATATTGGAACCGACCAGAGAGTAGATGATACTACGTTTGGTATTGTGTAACATGGCAGGATTAATCAGGACATTAGAATAATTAGAATAAATGCAATAAATGCACAGGTACCAGCTTAAATTTTACAGCTGGTTTGAAAGGGAGAAGATGGAGTGTAAAACCTCTGTTTTAAATCCTAAAAAGGACAATTGTGTGGGCATTGATTTCCAGAAGGCGGTTAATAAGATGCCTGATCATGGGTTATTCTGGAAAATAAAAACATTTTAAATATTTTGAAGGCAAGGAAAGATAGACAGGAGAGTCAAGGAACTGAAAAGATGGAAGTCACTACACAAACAGATCAGCCATAATCTGAGCGAATGGTGGAGCATGCTTCAGGTGCTGAATGGTCTGCTTCTGTTCCTGTTTCATGTACTCCTGTGGAACCACCAGGAGTGGGGAAAAACGCTGCACTGGTTGGAATAATATCTAGCACAAAGGCAGATTGTCAATCATCTCTGACCTAGAACATTGCTGCAGAAGTTCCTCAGTATGGTGCCCTAGGCCCAACTGTCTTTACTTATTTCATCAATGACCTTCTTTCCATGATAAAGTCAGAGTGGGAATGTTTGCTGCTGGTTATGTAATGTTCAGCAGATTTCTCAGCTCCTCTGATACTTTAGCAGTCTGTGTAAATATATATCGGCAATATTGGACAATATTCAGGCCTGGGCAGATGAATGCCAAATAACATTTGTATTACACATGTGCCACACTATGACCATCTCCAACAAGAGAGAATCTAACCAGCTCCTCTTCATATTCAATGACATTGCCATCACTGGATTCCCCCATCAATCAATGTCCTGGGAATTACCATTGATCAGAAGCTGAATTGGAGCAGCTGGACAAACTGGCCGAAAGATCAGATCAGAGACTGGAATCTGCCTCAAATCCTATCTACCAAAAAAATAGTGCACTGGCCAGTCAAGACTGTAAAATAAGTAAAGACAATTGTGTGACAGCCATTGTTTAACACTGCTCTGAGCAGAGATAATGGGAGCTGCAGATGTTGGAGAATCCAAGATAACAAAGTGTGAAGCTGGATGAACACAGCAGGCCAAGCAGCATCTCAGGAGCAGAACTGGTTTACTTCACAGAATTAAAAAATTAACATCTCTTAAGATTTATCACTTGGACATTTCAACATACAATTGTAAAACACTTGGTTGTTTCAACATTTTAGTGATGAACATTTTAATCAGCTAAACCCAGCATTCAATTAACTTGGGCATACACCAAAGGTATGTTAGTTTAATGGTTCTTCCACTGGTACACTCACCATTTACGTTGGCTTCTGCTGTGGAGTTTTTTCTGATTCTATTCACTTTCTGATTGAGCTTGTCAATTTCTTCATTCAAATCATCAATATCTTGATTATGCTGCTCAGTGTTATTTGAAATATTCAAGCGTGGATTGATCTGCATTTTGGTTTCTCTGAACAAGTTCCAAAAAAAATTAACACATTGTCCACACCTTGCTTGTTGTTTAATAAATATTCAACTGAGTTTTTATTCCATAGTTGATATTTTGGTATCTGTGTCACTTTTTTTAGCTTAACTTTTGGCGCTGAAAATCTTTTAATTCTGGTTTTTGTAAGCAAATGAGCACCAGTGAATGGCGACTTTGTGCACTTTTTGCTGTATTTATGTATTCCTATACTTAGTACATGTGACAAATAAATCAATCTAAATCTAAGATTAAACATTAGGACCACATGTGTTGTATTCTGTCACTAGTTTCTTTACATTCATCCAAGGCTGCCACCCAAAATAGTAGATTGAGATTGGAACCCAACCACAGTGTAATTTAAACTGATTAATAACTAGGAAGTTATTGAAGCTCATCTGATCTTCAAACACTTTCTATACTGCCCAACCCCCCTAAAAACAGAGCAGAGTGGTTGACATTCTACATGAACGTTGCAAGTGTATGCAATAAATGGAATTCCACATGTGTGTTTTTTTTACCATGTTTCCTTAAGCTGTTTTTCTTTCCACTTTTTGAAACTGGAAAAATCCATCTGCACCAATTGAAAGTAGATGTAATATCAGGTGTGGAGCTTGAGGTTGTAGTTTAGAGCTTGGAGTTGGTTTTTATGCAATCAAGAGATAAAAGTTTGTAATTTAAAGTTTGAATTTAGATTTAGTTGTTTGGGACTAAATTACAGGGCTGCTAGTCAGTATTTGGGACACTTGAGTAGCAACTTGGAGCAGATGGGTTCATACTTCATCTGGAAAATTGAAAAACTTCATTCGGTAAATCCAGCTGCGCTTGGGAGAGTTTAAAAAATAGCCTTGACTTGAACTGCAGGATCCCAAATGGCACTGTGAAAAACTAGCAAACAGGCTGTTTTATGATTTGATCTATACACTCTGCATGTTTACCATATCATGCCCAAATTAGGTGCCTGACAATTACATGGCGTACACAGATTATATTTATAGTGACAGGTAATGCTCTGACCACTACCTTTAGAGTTTCAGGCTCCTGTAAATACCATTGAAATGTTAATGGATGTGAAGTTCATGGCCTAAGTGACATCCATTATATAACGTTGACACTGATGTTAGTTTTTCACACTGTAGCTTTATAACATTAATTTACTGTGCACATTTTTATAAATACACGTCTGTTCAAAAACTCCAAAAAAGTGGAAGGATACACTGTTCCTGAAAACTCATGAGCCTCTGATTCCAGAAATACTATGTTCCTTCTGCAAATAATATCGACTGTTGACCCTGCCCAACTTTGTGGTCTCAGAGAGGAGAGGGGTGGTGGTGGAATGTCTAAGGTGTGTGCCTCAGCCTCCAGTCTGCAGGTTGGGGTGCGACTACATTTGTCAGCTCACCAGTGTCGAGCGGAGGAAATCTGGGTGGTCCTGTGCGGTGGCCACATCACAGATACTGTTTGGGGCAGAGGATTTCTCCAGTTCTCACACAGCATTGGGCATGTCGAACTGGTCTTATTCAGGTCCCAGCCTAATATGCTGTGCTTCCGCTGCACTCCACACCAAATGTGTCAGAAGGATTAAGGATATTTGAGTCTAATTTATGATATTTTCAAAGAAAACTACATGCTTAAAACATTAAATGTAAACCATCTTATATGAACGGCTGAAGTATTAGCAGTTAGTTTTCCATCTCTAGTTCATATCTTACCTTTCTTTTAATTTATTGAAACCCTGTAAAACACTCTTCACAGCCTGCAAGTATTGAATAAAGATACAATTCCTTTTGCCTACAATCTGAATTAATTAAAATGTTCTAAAACCAAACTGCTAGAGGGCTGACTCTTAACTGTGAGAGTTTCAACCACATCACAACATTGTAGTAAGCAAAGTTCAAACAGAAAAATCAAAAGGACTTTGGGTTCCTGATGTAATGGAAAGATGCCATTTTGCGGTGTATCCAATGACAACTGGGTCAGAACTTGTCTGTAAGTGCACCAACATGTCAAACTGGGCTTATATCCATTTCAGTCACTGGAGTACACACATCTGTTGCTTGCCTCTTGTTAATTTTAAAATTAAGTCTGTGATGCAGTAGATTTAAAATAGTCGTGTCAATTATTGTGAGGGAAAGTTATAAACTTAAATTTTGCAATCAATGAATACTTTCTCAGTACAGTCAACTAAATTGAAGTAAATTACCTGATCTGTTCAAAATAATCCTTTGTCCTTTCAAATACATCAGGAGAAGCAACTGAGTCATTTAAATTGTTGACAACTACAGCAATTTTCCTTTCCAGCTTTTTAATCCTTTCATCATAGGAAGGCTCCAAAGTTTTCCCAGGCACAAAGTCGATCTTCTTGAGCAGACTTTCAGTGGCTGGGACGATGGAACATATCTCTTCATCAATCAGCTTAAAGCAAGGATGACACTCTGTGCATTTTGGAAACTCCTTGCAGTGACCCCATGCACACTTGTTGCAACGTTGCCCTGTTACACCTTCACGACAGTTACAGTCACCTGTTGTCTTGTCACATGCAGGCCTTTCTGTTCCTTCCAAACTGCAGTTACAGGCTACATGGAGAGTATTGAAAAAAATATTATTTTAAAACATTCACATCTTAAATGCTTCTGAATAACGTTTTGTAACAGCATAGCATTACACTTTGATCATGAAATGCAGAATACACCATTTCAATTAGAGCAAAATGGATGAAAACTGATACACATTTATTTTGGACAGCTAAAAAATGATTCTGATATTTCGCAGGAGAGATTAACACATGCGTGTGTTTTTTTTCAAGTACCCAACTAAATAAGTATTGCATATATGCGTACTGTCCCAACTCATAGGCGTGGTATGCTGGAAATCAAGCACCTAACTTCGTTTAATTCATTCACAGGATTTGGACATTGCTGGCTTGGCCAGGATTTATTGCCCATCTCTAATTGCCCAGAATGTTTAACCACATTGCTGTGGGTCTGGAGTTACATGTAGGACAGAACAGGCAAGGATGGCAGTTTCTTTCCCTAAAGGGCATTAGTGAACCAGACAGATTTTTCCCAGCAATTGACAATGGATTCATGGTTATCTTTAGACTCTTAATTCCAGATTTTTATTAAATTCAAATTCCACAATTTACCATGGCAGAACTCAAACTGACATTCCCAGGGTCTCTAGATTGACAGCCCAGCTATAATACCACTCGGCCAGCACCTCCCATTCCGCAATTTCCAAAATGGTGATGAATGTGAAAGTTGCTATAATCCCAAATTTGCCTCTGACTGACTGCTACTTAAGATAAAAATGAAACATACCAGGTTCTTTCAGTAACAATACAAGTTAACTATTTGCTGTGACACTTTTAAAACTTTAACAGGAACAGGAAAAGAGCATGATTTCTGGTACATGTAACTTAAACTTTACCCCCTTAAAGACTCACCCCTCCCAAACACCCTAACACAAAGGAAAAAAGTATATTGTGAAAGGAGAAAACCGTCAGGGGAACACAGCTCAGTATTAGCACTCCAAATTTAGAGAACTAAATGTGTTGGTTTCACAATCCTAAACACTTCAATGGTGTGTTGATATTATCAGCAGAGCAATGATCAGTCTGTAGTTCACTAGTCACATGGTTGGATCCTTTGCATTCCAGAATGATTGATTTCTTTGAATGTCTCTAAATATAGTTGCTGTGCTCTTTCTTCGGGAAATTGGAGATTGATCCAGTTAACTTCAGGAGGTCTCTTTGCTTCTCTGATTTCACCTTCTCACAAAGCATGTCCTAAACTGCCACTTGAACAATCAAGGCTTGTTACCGTGGAACCCGCAACAAATAATGCCACTTTGGCTGGACTCAATATAACCTCAAAGTAACATTGTTTCACATGCACCAATTAGCTTCCCTTGTTCCCCCAAAGCTGCAAGTAAATTCCATGTACTTGCCATTTTCAATCCATAGTCCAAAATTATAATATGTACACAAATGGCCACAAGAGGGTGCTGTTACACTCGTTCCTATGTAATGAAGTAACACAGCAAATTCCATACAATTTATATACATTTTTCATTGATTTATAAATCAAACTTAACCACTAGTTTCTTATTCCTCACAAGATAACTCCTTTCTCGATCCAAACTTTCTGAACTTCAGAAGGAACTTGATCAATCTAGGCTTGAGTTTGACTTTTCGTTGATAAACACAGATTATGTCCTGACTTTCAATTAAATTTTCCAATTCGTCAGAAACACCTGACTCTGACCTGAATTGGTTTCAGGTACAACTTGCGTTGGAGGAAATATTGATACTCAACTCATATCCAGCCATCCACTCATCAGACTCATTTGATTCTTCCAAACTCCCTTTGTCTCCCTGGACCAATGAAGGTAAATCATTATTCATATGTACAAATCTAGTCTCACTTCCATTAAATATGATGAAATAAATGCGTGCAAGGACCACATACAATCATGATTCTTCCTGATTAGGAACTTCCACCATTTTATGATAATGACCTTTTGGTTAAACTTTAGACCTATTTCTCTCACTCTCCCCTAACATCGCTCTCTGGCTGGATTGTTTCTCTCCCACTGACTGTGCTTTCTGTGGCTTCAGCAGTAAAAACCCATCTTCTAATAAACGATTCAACTGGTGATCAGCCGCTCATGTAGTGGAGTATGTTGTGATAAGTAAATTATGATCATTTTGTGATTCAAAAATATTTCTCCTGATTTGTTTAACCAGGACATGCTTAACAATTTGCACTGTGGGTTCTGCTACTGTTTTTGAAGCAGGATGGCATAGTGGAAAGTTAGTGTCTTTTAGCCCATTCATTCTCTGGACATTTATAAACTGTTCTGAACAAAATTGATGCCCATTGTCAGACATAATTTTCTCAGGGAGCCCATGAACAAGTGGCAAACAAATCATGCAAAATATTTTGGGTTTTGCTAGTTGTTGTTTAATTCATTAGTCCAATCACTTCAAATTCTGTTAAGTCTGTATGTTAGCCTCTAGCACACCCTGGGATGTAAAGAGATTTATGGCAGCTTCAAGCCTGCACTGTTTCACTTATCTTCTATGTACTTATGTAATCCTGGCCACCAAAGGTTGCTTCTGGCTGGACTCTTTTTCAAACACATCCCTAAATTACAAACTGACTCCTTCCATTACGCAATATTTATCAATTGGCAACTCATTCTTCTCCTTTACAAAAAATTGCCCAATCTCTAAAACTAGTATCTGCAGGAAATACACATACACCTTTTGTCAGTAAAGGGTGTAAACAATAAAAATGTTGTACTATCAACATTATCTGCTGTATCTGGCAACTTAGAAGAAAAGTACATTTTTCCTAATTGAATCTACTCATGATGGGGATGGTAATCTAGGCATCTCATAGTGATCACTGTGGCATTTCAGTCATCAGTACTTCAGATCACACTGATAAGCAGACAAAAATCAACAACTAACCCTGCAATTCGGCTACAAACGAAGTGTGTACTGAAGACTTTGGATTCAAGAGAGCTGTTTGTGGTTCTGATCAGTTTTGACTGTAAACTATGACTGTATAAGTATTTATGAAATGTTCTTTTGCCAAAAATCTAAGACAAGCCTTCAAATTCTTTCTTAATTTTGTTCATTGGCTCTGAGGGTATATGAGTGAAAGGCACATGGTCTGACCTCACCATTATCCAGTACGTGTGAGATCACAACACCTATGCTGTATGGAGAGGTATCGCAGACTAGCTTAAGCTTTTTAGACACTTTGTAATGTACAAACATTTTGGCATGTACCAGGTTACTTTCACATGAACAGAATCCTTTGTCACATTTCACCTTCCAATTTCATTGAACACTGTTCTTCAAGAAACACCAAAAGAACTGCGGACGCTGTAAATCAGGAATGAAAACAAAGTTGCTGGAAAAGCTCACCAGGCCTGGCAGCATCCGTGAAGGAGAAAACAGAATTAACGTTTCGGGTCCGGTGACCCTTCCTCAGAATCGTTCTGAAGAACGGTCACCGGTCCCGAAACGTTAACTCTGTTTTCTCCTTCACGGATGCTGCCAGGCCTGCTGAGCTTTTCCAGCAATGGTGCTTTGGTACTGTTCTTCAAGAGTTAATTGAATGGGTGCAATAAAATTACCAGATTTGCTATGTATTTACCATAAAATTCACTAAGTTTAACAATGGTATGATCTCAGAGATACTTGAAGGGTATGGCACATTCCCTATTACTCTTTGTGGGATGTAATCTATCTATGTCTACCCTGTGACACACATGCTCCACACAGTTTTGAAACATCTTACCTTTGACTCACTTTGCCCAAACACCAAACGTTTTTTACCCTTTACTTTTCCAAATGTTGGAGCACCTTTCTTGGTCATCATGATCTACCTACTTGGATTGAAATAAGCATGTCATTCGAAATAGTTCACTGGTCATTGAATTCCTTGCCAAATCTAATTTATTATGCCCTTGGAAAATTTCAGGGGGACCAAAAAAACTCCAAATGACAGCCTATGAAACTAAAATAGACCTATGAGTGTATTATTATTCAAATATGACTTAGATTCATCACATATACATCAAATTGCAAGTAGGTTCAGGTCTTTTCAGCACCTCCTCTGCTTTGTTCCTTGGACACTGGACAAGACTAGAAATAAAGTGGCCTTGCATTCCTCTGGTCCCTGTACAATGGTCTCATATCTTGAACTGCTTTGCTGTGGTCACTAAACACATGAATGTTCTTCGTGATCACTTCTCTGTGAAAACGCTTAGTCAACTTTAATTGAAATGCTGTTAGCCTTCATTGGCTGGTCTCTAACCATCATCACAATGATGGGCATTTGGCATATTGCTCCTTGTATGTGATTAGAATTGTCATAGTTCCTTTTGTAGGGATTTTCTTTCCTCCACATTTTCAGAATTTTGTGTGTGATTTCTTCAATTGATTTCACTTAGTTTTTGCTGACATCACACTTCCCAGCGCACCCGCCTTGACCTACATGGAGTTCCATTCAATGTTATGTGGAGTACGTCCTGTGCATTTCCGCAGGACATTCTTGTGTTTTGAATCGTATGGGTCTAAACTGACTCCTGGTCAACCTGATGCTGTTTGACAATGGTATGAAGTGACCACCATTTCCTCCAACCAGGATTTTCTGTGTTTTAATTGTCTTGACATGATTTGGCAAATAGAACCTTCTTCTTGCAGATATAATGCTCTGTCTTCAGAATGTAACAATTCAGTGTCCCGTGTTGGCCTATACACTGCAACAGGACTTTATCGTAGCACTGCTATGACCAACCACCTTCACTGGGGCTTTTGGCATATTGAGCTGCAGCTACTTTGCTTCACCAGTTGATTGGCAGTTGTTAGCTCTAATTTCACTAGTAATTGCGTTCTGCCATGTACAAGGACAATGTTGCCTTGCAACCTCCACTGGAAATTAACATTGGCAATGCCAACAACTTACTGTGGATATGTTCACTTTTTAAACATCAATCTGCAATCTATGTTTTCTCTTGAAATTCTCTAAAGTCACAGTGAAGGCATAGCTTTTTCAAAGCCTTAGTAAACTTTCCAATGTGCTCACTGGCCAAGTGGTTCCAAATCAACAGCTTTCAGTAATTTCCCTTGGACTTACAACTGTAGTACTGCTCAAACTGACACAATTGTCTAAAAGTGGTTTTTTTTAGCTTAGCAAATTCTTCAGGTTTTTTTATGCACTTCATGGTATACTTCCATTTAAAAATATTGCCCTTTTCCTTTCCCCGCTGTCTGATCGACAGCTGAATCATCAGGAACTTGGAGGATATTATGAGCAGTGAGAAGTATCTCTAATCATGCCTCAAATGCTCAGAAAGACTGTCAGTGAAGACTATACTGTCCCAGTCTCCCAGTAAAATATATTCTTTTTCTATTCATTTCATGGGATGTGGGCATTGCTGGCTGGCCAGCATTTCCTGCCCATCTCTAGTTGTCCAATTGATGCAGCCATCTTTGAATGCCATTCCACAAACATGTACACACAGCCTTTTCTCTCTCAGACTGAATTTTTAAGCTTATTTCTCAGTGAACTAAAAGCAAGTTGCTGTGCTGATTTTCTGGACACTTCCCCAAACAGATTTATACAAGTAGGCTATTTGTGTTCCTGTCCTCATTACCAGACTGTGATATCATGCAAGATAAAGGAAGAGAGTGACTGATGCATGTGTGTAGAATTCAATTGCCCCAGTTAATCAGGTTTATTCCACTTTTCTTATAATAGTATATACTGTAAATACAATGTCTTTATTCTTTTTGTACTTTTTAAAACTGTGGACTGAAGTGAAAAGGAATTGTTTCAAAACTCAAGAATTTTTAATGATGGCTGCATGTTTTGAAAGTTAGGAATTTGATGCCTTTTGTGAACCCTGTTTGTGTAGCTGTGGATTCCAGCAATGTACAGATGCACTAGAGCTGAGTGGTTGTTTACAAATGAAACTGATTGATAGTGAACTAGGGACTAATTATTAATGACCGAGGTGCTCTGTCTGCCAATAACAAAATGACTGATTGTCAGGCTGCTGAACAGCTCGGGTCATGAATATGACAGAGAGAAGATTCCTTACATCAGAAGAGAAATATCAGCAGGTCTACAGCAGCCAAACTCTCTCTCACACTTCTTTGCAGAAAGCCACTTGAGACCTGAGGAAAACCATTTTATTTTTCTTTCAGTAGATGCTGCAAGTGTGACGTTGAAAGAGACCTTTTATAAGTGAAAAGAAATGCAAACCAATAGAAGCATCAGGAAAAGGAGTCAAGGAGAAACCTTTGAATCAATGACAATTAAACCCTGCAGATCTTGGGAACAAAGTCCACGGAACTGTTTCCCCAGTTTTTCGTCCACCCATTGTGTTTGTTCCCTGTTTTTTTCTTGTCTGTTCATGTGAATGTATCAGGGCAAGGAAAGGGTTTAGACTTTTAAATAGTAAAGTTTACTTAATTTAGTTCAATGATTTACCTGCAGTTAGATTCTAATGACTTGCAACAAGTAGTAATTTCTTGTTAGGTGCAGAAAGTTGGTCTGTGCTTTCTATAAACCTAGGTCTGAAAATCACCAAGTTTGGGGATTTTGCATATTTCTTTTAGGAACTTTAAAACTTTTGTGATGACCCTTAGTACAGCAGGGGTAGATTTGCAGCATGAATCTAGTGAGTTATAACATACATATACGTACACAAATTCCCAAAGTGTTCATCCCAGCTGAGGTGATGGACTGGCTCCTCTTCATTCAGCTGTCCCTTGGATGCCCATGTTGTAGAAGACCACAGCACTGAAATCAGCCCTTTGGCCCAATGACTTGTAAAAAACTAGCACCTATCTACCCTAATCCTATTTTCCAGCACTTAGCCCATAGCATTTTATGCCTTGGCATCACAAGTGTATATCTAAATACTTCTTAAATGTTATGAGGGTTTCTACCTCTACCACTCCTACAGGCATGGAGTTCCGGATTCCCACCAATGTCTGGATGAAAATAATTTCCTCAACTCTCCTCCAAAGCTTCAATCCTATCGATGGCCCTGTTCATTGATCCTTCCATCAAAGTGAAAAATTTCTTCATGTCTAGCCTATCTATGCCCCTCATAATTTTATATATCTTAATCATTTCCCCATCAGTCTCCTCTCCTTCAAGGAAAACAACCCCAGTCTGTCTGCTGTTTGTTCATAACTAAAAATTTGCAGCTCAGGCAACATCCTGGTAAATCTCCGCTGTACCCTCTCCAGTGCCATCACATCCCTCCTATAATGAAACCCTGTAGGGATTCTGATGCTGTAGACCACTGTGCATTGTGAAGGAGCTGCCTTTGATTGAATCAGCCACGTGTGGGATTTCATCAGTTTATTGCTACTGTTTTCCTTTGGCAGTCACCTGTTATTCCTAAAGATGGCAATTCACCATTCCAAATTGTTTCATTGACTGTGCTGTTTTATGTTTGCAGATGATAGGCCTTAATAGTTCAGTTTCTCTGTGACTAACAGCATTTATTAACATTTGTTCTGTGAGGATAGTCCCAAAAAGCAAGACACGTGCAGACAGGTACAAACAAGATAAAGGTAAAGTTAGTCCTCATAATACTATCCCAGAAGAGAAAAAGTACACTGGCAAATGAGACTTATTGGTCTGCTTCCTCATGTACGCTCAAAATGGATTCACTACGACTCATACATTTGTTTTGAAGTATGACTGGCTTTTCCCTTTGGGCTGGTTTTCAAAAGAGCTGAAACTCTTTAATAATGGATTGTAGACTGTACTAGGTATGGATTACTAATTGAAACTCATCACCAATCTGCTTTTATTCTACAGCTAACCTGACAGACAAATCAATCTTGGAAAATCAGTGGCAAAACCTGCACTGATGTAGGTTGTGCTCAAATACATTTAATAGTTTTTTGGTTACTAACTCATAACAAAATTAATCACAATTCCTTTTTTGATTTCTTGGTTCAAGCAATGCCCTAAATCTCTGACATTTCACTGAAGAATTCAAACTACCTGTGAATACAGACTGTGAGGGAAGTAGATACTTACAGATACACTGTATCCTTGGATTGCCATAATAATTATCCTGACATTCAGAGCATGCTTTTCCACCATAGCCATCTTTGCATTGACATTGTCCAGTGAGCTAAAAATATGCAATTAAAAAATAGGTTGGAATGAAATGTAAGATGCAGGTTCTTAAATTTCAGCTGTTAATGTTCTCGCTCATGTGATGACACGAGATTGAATACCCCATTGCTTATAAATGACAATGCTGCCCTCTGCTGGACAGATACGGCATGTCCAAGTCTTTTGTTTCAGAAATGGTTCTCCACATTTTGTCCAATATTAGAATATTTTACGCTTTCAGTGATTTTGTACTTTTGATTAAATAAACAAATTTCCTTCTTGCCTCGTCACATTGAGAGCTGATGGAGTTCCGAGGGTCACAATAACAAGGTTCACATCCTCTTCCACTGTGCAGATTCCAGAAATCCGGAGCACATCTCTCACACCTGGTACCAACCACGTTTGGTAAGCAAGGACACTGACCAGTTGCTTGATCACACATACATAAGCCATTGGGAACACAGCGCCCCCTGTTGAGTCCGATGCCATTGCAAGTACATTCTGAAAATTTATTAGCAGGGTAGATTAAACGTGAAAAAAAAGTTTATAACTGTAGTGACATTCATATAATGTTACTAAACGGTTCATATCACATTAGTTATTTTTGACATATAGTCATTGCTCTTCTTTAGTATGACAGAATGATAACTATTTTATTTCATAGGTAGCATGTTAGCATTCTGCCATCACCTCAGTCTTTGCAGTGAGGTTTGCATAGGTGTTCTGTCTTTGCTGTTGATTTACAGGCTTGAAAAATATATAGGAACAGAAGTAGGCCATTCAGCCCCTGGAGTGTGTTCTTCCATTCAAGGAGATCCTGGCTGATCTATGGCCTAACTCCCTACACATACTTTTGGCCCATATCCATTAACAGCTTCAATTAACAAAATACTATCTATCTCAGATTTAAAATGAACAACTTGGAAATTCTGGGTAACTTATTTAAACAATATCAGTACCAGTACAGCAGCAGCAAGCAAACACAACACAGACTTAAAGTGAAATGAATGGGACAATAATGAATCATTATTAAATGCCTTCTGGAAGTCCATATGAGCAACATACATAATCATTCCCCTCCCCGCTACCTTAGTCACCTCTTTAAAAAATTCAATGAGGTTTGTCAGACTTGACTACCAGTCATTAATCCACACCGGCTCTCTCTGAGTAACTAAAAATTTTCAAGGTGTTCAGTTACCCCATCATGGATTACAGACTCCAACAATTTCCCCAACACATACTGTCCAGCTTTTGCAATGTACTGTAACGTTCAGGAAGGGAACCATAGTGGTAACATAACTGGTTTATCCAGAGGCCTATCGAATACTCTGCAATCCCCACAATGGCAGCTAGGGAATTTAAGACCAAAAGACCATCAGATAGAGGAGCAGAATTAGGCCATTTGGCCCATCAGATCTGCTCTGCCATAAATTATGGCTAATGAGTTTCTCGACCCCATTCTCCTGCCTTCTGCTGTAACCCTTGATCCACTTGCTAATCGAGAAACTATCTACTTCTGTCTTAAATACACTCAATGACTTGGCCTCCACAGCTTTCTGCAGCAATGCCTTCCATAGATTAACCACTAACTGGCTGAAGAAATTCCTCCTCATCTCAGTTCTATAGGATGATCCTTTTACTTTGAGGCTGTGCCCCTTGGGTCCTTATGTTTCCTACTGGAGGAAGCATTTTCTCCACATCCACTCTATCCAGGCTTCTCAGTATTCTGTGAGATCAATGTATTTCAATGTGAATTCCAATGAGATCTCCCCTCATTCTTCTAAATTCAATAAAATACAGACCCTCCACGGGCCCTCAGATGACAAGCCCTTCATCCAAATAATAAATCTCACATTTGAAAGGTAGTCTCAGTGGTGATGACTATGAAACTGCTCGGTTTTCAAAAGAATATAGCTGGTTCATTAATAAAATTAAAGAACTGCAGATGCAAGATATATTGAAACAGACAGAAAGTTCGGGAGAAACTCAATAGGTCTGGCAGCATCTGCAAGGAGAAAAAACAGAGTTAACATTTAACAAAAGGATTTTGGCGACAGTGTTTAAAAATTAAGAGCTCAATCTTCTGGAAGCATGATTTTAAAACATTATGTATCTCCTAGAGTATGAATGAAGATTTGTTTTGCTGTGTGTGTTTAAGGCAGGAGTGAGAAAACGTCAAGCAATGAGCTTATGAGACTGCAGGAAATCCATGTAATTTAGTTGAGTTTGAGTTGGGCAGTTTGAAAAAGACCTGATCACAGTTGGATGTACACTCTCTTTCAGAAAATGGAGAATGTTTGGTGCAGTTAAGGAAATAAGTTACTGCTGTGAAAGTGTGTAGTTTGTGAAACTTGCACACCTAGGACTGCAGGTTATTAAGGCTGAAAAAGTCTAAGCTCTGAGTTGTGTGAGTGGTTAAGGGAAAATTCTTCACAGTTCACATCAGCTAGAATTCCTCTGGATTCTTTGAGTAACAGTGATAGGATGTTATGGGGAAGAGGTGGGATTGTGTGGACTCCCAGCCCAGCTCATTCCCTCCCCCCACTGCTTCCCAAAACCAGCCCAGCCTGTCTCCGCTTCCCTAACCTGTTCTTCCTCTCACCCATCCCTTCCTCCCATCTCAAGCCGCACCTCCATTTCCTACCTACCACCTCATCCTGCCTCCTTGACCTGTCCATCTTCCCTGGACTGACCTATCCCCTCCCTACCTCCCCACCTATACTCTCTCCACCTATCTTCTTTTCTCTGCATCTTCGGTCCGCCTCCCCCTCTCCCCTTATTTATTCCAGAACCCTCACCCCATCCCCGTCTCTGATGAAGGCTCTAGGCCCGAAACGTCAGCTTTTGTGCTCCTGAGATGCTGCTTGGCCTGCTGTGTTCATTCAGCTCCACACTTTGTTATCTTAGGTGGGATTGTGTCTTGCCTTGTGTTCTGAAATCTTTTAAATTGTGTTCTATGTAAACAGCTTGGTTTGTTTTATGTCATATTTTATTTCTTTTGTGTACTAAACTTTTGTTCTATTATTAAATCTAAATCTGCAGCCTGGTATGCTTGTCTTTCAATTAATTTTGGCCATGTTAAATTTAAAAATACAAAATACAAACTGTCAAGTCAGACTTCAATCCAGGGACCTGACTTGTCCAGTAGTCACCTCAGCTGGGATTATACCATTTTCTTCAGGGAACAAAATATGCCAGTGTGTCTCCAAATCTACAGCATTGTGGCTGACTCCTAACTCTCCTCTGATGGTCTATGAAGTTATGCAGTTTATGTCAAACAGATGCAACTGGATGGATCATCCAGCATTGTCTTCTGCAGCAGAAATGTAAATGTATACAGTATACCATCGATTCTGCACAGTCCTTCTCACTGACATCTAGGCATATGATGGAATTGGGAGTGTTCTCCTTGAAAACCTTGAGCAATAAGCTGATTATTACTTGCTGCTAAACCTCACTATCCACCTTCTCCATTTGAGGATGAACAATAAATGCTGGCTTTTCCAGTAACATTCACATCAAATGAACAATTCAAATAAAAGGACAATTTTGACAACTTTATCAAAGTCTGTATGAATACATTTTTTCCAAATTTATTAATGCAACCATGATCAATAAGTTTGGATCTTTTTTACTGTATACACCAAAGAGAATGGATTACATTTGTCATGTTTCATGGATGATGTTATATATATGCTGCTTGGTTAAAACCAACAACATTTAGAACTACAACAAATAACCTCAGAAACCAAGGTTCAAACCAACCAGTCTGGGCCATCAATGCTACCAAAGGACAAAATAGGACAATAAAATTTCAGCTATTGAAAACCCACTTAGCTACCATGTAGTTCATTGTGGTGATGGTTGAAGGTTACAACAGATTTTACTGTGTTGCAAGATTTCCTGAGACAGCCGACACTTCACTGGATAAATATTGCAGTTGGTTGAGAGACAGGACAAAAATAGCACAATTTTGACAGTATTAGACAGAAACTTTCAAAAGTTGATTGAGGGAGGCTACTCATAGGTAAAGAATTGGTAGGTAAGTGGAAGGCCTTTAAAAATGAGATCATGAGAGTTCAGAGACAATACGTTCATGTTAGTGTGAAGGTCGAGGTTGGTAAGTGTAGGGAGTGCTGGATGACTAGAGACATTGAGGCTCTGGTCATAGAAAACAGGAGGCATATGTCAGGTATGGACAGCTGGGATCAAGTGGATCCCACGAGGTGTATAAGGGCAGTGGGAGTAAACTTAAGGAAGTCAAGTGGGCAAAAATGGGACATGAGATAACCTTGGCAAATAGAGTTAAGGAGAATCGAAAGAGATTCTATAAGTACATTAAAAGCAAAAGTGTAGCTAGGAAGAGAATACGGCCCCTTAAAGATCAACGTGGCCATTTATGTGTGGAAACACAGGAGAGGGCTGAGATACTAAATGAGTATTTTGCATCTGTATTTATTTACTGTGGAGAAGGACATGGAAGGAAACTGGGGAAGCAAATACTAATGTCTTCAGAAGTTCATTTTACAGAAGAGGAGGTGCTGCATATTTTAAAATGCATTAAGGCAGATAACTCCCTGGGTCCTGATCAAGTATTTCCCTGGCTGTACAGGACAATGGTGAGGCCACTTTTAGAATGCTGTGTACAATTCTGGTAGCCCTTCTATAGGAAAGATGCTGCTAAACTTGCAGAAAAGATTTACAAGGATATTGGTAGGTCTGGAGGATTTGAGCTATAGGGACAGGCTAAATAGACTCAGGCTATTTTCCCTGGAGCAGTGGTGGCTGAGGGGTGACCTTGTAAAGGTTGATAAAGTCACGAGGGGCATGGATAGGCTGAAAAGTCAAAGCCTTTTTCCCAGGGTAGAGAAATCTAAAAGGAGAGGATGCAGGTTTAAGGTAAGAAGGGAAAGATTTAAAAAGGACCTGAGGGGTAACTTTTTCATACAGAGGGCGGTGTGTGTTTGGAATGAATTGCTAGAGGAAGTGATGGAGGCTGCATAATTACAACATTACAAAGGCACCTGGATGGGTGCATGCATAGGAAGGGTTTAGAGGGAAATGGGCCAAATGTTGGCAAATGGGATTAGGTCAGATTGGGATATCTGGTCAGTGCAGCCAAGCTGGACAAAAGGGTCTGTTTCTGTGCTGTATGACTCTAGCAGAATGTGCCGCTTGGGCAAGAATTTTAGCATGTTACCAGTTTTATAACTAGATACCTTAGCAGGTTAACAGTGGCAAAACACACTTCAACCCTGCTTCTGGTGCAAAAATGCTGAATTTCTGTACATTGGAATTCTCATATTTTCACTGGGTCTGTCAGTTTCAGTAATTGTTGTTAGTACCTAGGATTCTGCATCACTCATTCTGAAGCCTAGGTTGCAAATATATTGGAGAAATTCTACAGAGACTGTCTTTAGGATGTGTTGAGCCAGAACTTGAACACTTGTATACAAACTAGCTGAAATAATTAACCTCCTGAGAATCTTACGTCTGCAATCCTTGTTCAGAGCAGATCCATGATATCCTGGTTTGCAGTACTGGCAGTTTGGTCCATAGGTGTTATGCAGGCATTTCAAACACTTGCCTGTCTGCTGGTCACATGACCCTGGGTCTCTCCTGTCAATGTTATCATTGCAGCTGCAAGGCAAACAGCGATCTCCAATTCCTATCAGAGTGCCATAGAATCCAGGAGAACATCTCTCACAGTGAATTCCTGAACAGGAAGACACAAATAGTTTAATACCAGCATAGATATAGACTAGCTTTCATCTGATGGAATGTGGTGACGTCACCATCGTCATAAACCTAGATATCAAGTGAAATACAGATTAAATACATTGCTCCAGCAAATAAATATGCAGCAAATTTATTAGAGTTGTGAAAATTATTAAGTTAGCTATCAGATCACATTTTCCACTCCTATTCCTCAAATCCCTCCCTTAATGTAACTTTCTGATCCTTATGTTACAGCCAGGGTTCACAGTTGCTGGGAATGCAGGTTAGAAATGGGACCGTAACTGTAATGGCACTGCCAACTGTCTGATCTGTACACTTGTAAAGTGTGAATATACTCATATTCATTCATTTCATAAATATTCAATATCATGGTGGTTCAGTGGTTAGCACTGCTGCCTCAAAATGGCAGGGATCCAGGTTCCATTCCACCCTCAGGCAACTGTCTGTGTGGAGTTTCCACATTCTCCCTGTGTCTGTGTGGGTTTCCTCTGGGTGCTCCAGTTTCCTCCCACAATCCAAAGATGTGCAGGTTAGGTGAATTGGCCATGCTAAATTGCTCATAGTATTCAAGGATGTGTAGATTAGATGGGTTGCAGGGGATTGAGTCTGGCTGGGATGCTCTGAGAGTCAGTGTGGACTTGTTGGGCCAAAGGACCAGTTTCCACTCTGTAAGTACACTAAGATACAATCATAATTTTTGTATAATTTATTCATCTTAGTTTCTCAGTTGTAACGATCACAACAAACTTCAATAGCATACGCTAACAAAGAAATTACATGGCACATTTTACTTGTAAAATATGCCAAAACTTTTCACAGAAGTATTATTAATCATAATTTGGCACTGAATTATGTAAGGGAATAACAGAGGCAATGGCCACATATTTGGTTGGAGAGCTATGTTATAAAAGAAGTTTTGAAGGAGGAATGGAAAATAATGATGTTTACAGTCAAGATTCCAAAGTTAACAGACTTTACAGCTGAAGGATCGCAATGATGAATTCATTAAAATTGTTTCTGCTCAAGAAACCTGAGCAATAGGAGTGCAGAGGCCACATGCCTTCTAGTTTGTGTTTTTGGATTGCATGTTAACTTCAGCAGTGATCTTATGCCATCCGGGCAGGGCTGGAGAATATTACAGAGAGTAGACATTTTAAAATCTGAAGTAGATAATATTTTTTCAGGCAAAGGAATTAAGGGATGAAGGCCAAAGGCAGATAAATTGAGTTAGGCTGCAAATCAGCCATGATCTCATTGAATGGAGGAACAGGCTTGAGGGGCTGAATGGCCTACCTATGTTTCTATGTTCCTGAAGTGGTCTGAGGCTATGGAGGGATTTGAAAACATGAATGAGAATGCTAACATTGTGATATTGTTTGGATGACTTCAAGATTATGTCGGGTAGATGATGGAAGTCGAGCAATTGGTGTACTATAATGATCAAGTCTCTGAATAAAAACAGAAAGATGAAGGTTTTGGAAACAGATGAACTAAGATGAGGCAGACATGAGTGATTACAGTATTATGGAGCTGCCAACAGACTGTCTTATAGATATCAGAGCTCATCTCAGCATTAAATATGGCACCAACATTGCAAAGAGTCTAGTTCAGTCTCAGATGAATGTCAGGATTAGGTGTGGAGTTCATGGTCAGAGAATGGCGTTGGTGCCAGGGCCCAAAAATATTACTTGGAAGAGATTACCCGAGTAATCACTGTAGTAACAGAACACAATACAGTGTGTCCACACAGCTTTCTGATACTGATATGAAAATGCCACCTGCTAATGGGGTGTTGACCAAAAGTGAAAGTTAAAAACAGGTCAAGGTAATCAGGAGAGGAAAACGTGCACCTTATACAATGTTGTATTATCAACAACTGTAAACTAGAATACACGGAATAATCTTCACACCTGAATGGCCTTCGAGGCAGTTACAAACCAATTGTCGAGTTGTAAGGTCTTCGTAACATGAACGGGCAAAATAACGCCCACTGTTTGGAATTTCAGGACACTGACATGGTCGACAAGGTTCACTTAAACTTGGATTTCCGAAGTAACCTTCACTACATCTGCCAAGACAGAAATGGAATTTTAACTCACATGTAAAGAAATTTTTGCAAACATTCACCCACATTCCAGGAAACAGGAATAATAATAGAAATCATGCTGATTTATCATTTTGATTCATTCATGGGATGTGGGTATGGCTGGCTTGGAGAATATTTATTTTTCCTCCCCAACTGTCCTTATAAAGATCGTGAGCTGCATTCATGAATGTGGGGTAGGTGCTCATGCAGGGCTGCTGAGAAAACAGCTCCTGGATTTTAACCCAGGAACAGTGAAATAACCACAATTTACTTCCAAGTCAAGAACATGTGCAGCTAACCTGATGTCCCTATGCATCTGGTGCTCTTGTCCTAGGAGGTAGAGATTATTGATTTGGAAAGTGCTGTCCTAGGAGTCTTGTTGAATTTCTGCTGTGTGTTTTACAAATGGTATCTACTAATATTACTGGGCATTAGTGATGGAGTGAATATATGTTAAAGTTGGACATTCTGTCTTTGATGGTATCAAGCTTCTTGGATGTTGGAGCTGCCCTTATCCAGAGAAATAGAAAGCATTCCCCATACTACTGCCTATCCCTTCTGCATGATGGACTGGCTTTGGGAATGCAGTGAGTTAATCACATCAACATTCATAGCCTCTGACCTGCTCCTGAAGTCGCAGTATTTATATGGCTGACTTAGTTCAGTTTCTGCTCATTCATAACCCCTAAGATGTCATTAGTGGGACATTCAATGATGGCATTGCCATTATATGTCACGGGGTGAAGGTTAGGTTCATTCATATTGGAGGTGATCATTACCTGACACTTGTGTGGCATGAGTATTGCTCCTGCTGGATATTGTGCCAGTCTTGTGGCAAGGACACTACTTCAGTATCTGAAAAGTCACAAATGGTGCTGAACATTGGACATCATCAGCAAACATTATTAGGGACTCGAGTGTTTCAGGTCGCCACTGGTTGCCTGGTCTCTTAGCCTCATATGTACACTTGGCTGAGAACCCATGCAACCATTGCATTATTGAAAAAACTGTATCCCCCAACTCTAATTACAGCTCTGATCTCTATCATTTTCACAATCATTGTTTGAACAGGATTGCGTGGTCTTAAGTTCCTTATGGTTTCAGGGTTTCAAACTTTACAAGTTTTTTAACTTTAAGCAACTTCCAATGATTAACATTTTTCTTACACATCCACTGCCATTAAGGGCTATTTGCTTCTGAATAGTGTAGGGTTTTTGAATGAGGATGGAAGTACCATATCTTGGAATGAAGGGAAGGAGGGGAGATGTATGAAGGACCATTTGGACCATACCTTGCAATGAGGGGCATAGCCATCTTTTCAAAAGGTTCCCTCATGCAGATTGTAATTCTGATGTGCCGTGAGCCACGCTCCTTTTACACTGTGAAGGCGCAGGCCATACCTATCTCTGCAATGGAGCCAGCTGCTAATGATCACAACTATCACCCATTGTTATAAGACAGTCTGAAAAACTGGAAACCCTGGGAATGGAGTGGGGAATCAGGGAGTTGGGCACTGTTTGCCATTTTGAAATGCTTTCTGAATCAACTCACTTCAGCAGAAAACAATCTATGATGACAACCGGGAAATGTTAGGTACACAAAACGCAGCCCAGCAGGACACTCCATGGACTAGATTTATCCACCCATTTTCCTGCCTCAGCAATCATTGTGTGAAGAAGCAGATGCATTTATGTTATATCCTGCTGGTAGTCAGAATACAAAGATTTAATTTAATCTGCTGACAAATGATAATAGAAGCATTTTATTACCAGTATTGAAGTTGGCACTAGGAATGGAAGTGCCCCACTTATAGAAATCATATAATGCTGTTAGATATAGTGCAGAAATAAAACAAAGAAACCCACAGAGACCCAGTGGGCCGCAGTGCATCTTTTTGTACCCTATACCCCTCTAAACCAATAGCATACTGAGACTGGCAAAATCTTGTGCCATCTATACTATTGATAGCAAGCACTGTTTGCTGACCACAGCTATTTTTGTTATGTGGCATCACAGGCAACCACATTTATAGAGTAACTGTGTTTTCTATCATATCCAAAACAAGTCACTAAAGGTAAGCATGCAGGTGCAGCAGGCAGTAAAGGAGACAAATGGTACGTTGGCCTTCATTGAGAGAGGTTCGAGCACAGGAGCAGGGATGTGTAATTGCAGTTAGGCAGGGCCTTGGTGAGACCACTCCTAGAGTATTGTGTGCAGTTTCGGTCACCTTTTCTGAGGAAGGATGCTCTTGCTGTTGAGGAAGTGCAGCGAAGGTTTACCAGGCTAATTCCAGGGATGGCGGGTGTGATGTACGAGGAGAGATTGACTCGGTTGGGGTTGTTTTCTTTGGAGTTCAGATGAATGAGGGGTATCTCATTAGAGACTTATAAAATTCTAACAAGACTAGACAGAGTAGATGTCGAGACTATGTTCCCAATGTTGGGTGTGTCCACAACAGGGGTCACAGCCTGAGAATTCAGGATAGACCATTTAGGATGGAGGTGAGGAGACATTCCTTCACCCAAAGAGTGATGAGCCTGTGGAATTCACTACTGCACGCAGTAATTGATGCTAAAACATTGAATTTATTAGAGTGGCAGCTAGATATAGCACTTGATGTGAATGGGATCAAAGATTATGGGGAGAAAGCAGGATTAGGCTGTTGAATTGAGTGATCAGGCATGATTGTGGTTAATGGTGTAGCAGATTTGAAGGGCCGAAAGGCCTCTTCCTGCTCCTATCTTCTATGTTTTTATGTAATCCACTTACAAATAGGTTTCGCTGACATCGCTGCCTGGATTTCATTTATAATTAAACTTAATCATCATTCAACCAGCAATAATGTTACAGCTCCGTACCGCTCACAGTTATTTCCGGTGGTGAATGCTCTGCAGTTCTGACAGGCTCCTGTTTGAGGATCACAGGATTCCGAATGACTATTACACTGACATGGACGACAGGTTGGGAATCCGTAATATCCAGGCTGGCAGCGGTCACAGGCACGGCCAATAGTATTTCTGTGGCAGCGACACTGTCCAGTTCTCTGGTCACAAATTGAATCAATGGCCCCTTGACGGTCACAGTAACAGGCTGGAAAAAGAAAGTGTAACAACATTAACTTGAAGCAAATTCTGATCAATGGAAATAAGAACAGCACCTAGGTCTAAAAGGCCATGACTCAGATTGAAGCACGCTTTAGTTCAGCACTCTCTCCCTACAGCACCAAATTGTTAAGTTTTTAAAAAATTGACAGCATATCATTTTTTCTTTCTAACCATAAGGGCATGAGAGCTACTATTAAATTGGCCCAGTCAAAAGGCCACTGGTTCCAGTTGGTGAAAGCCCATGTAACAATTTCACTTTCCATTTAAGGACAACATAAAACATTTTGTTCAATTGTAACACCTGATAAGTATTAATAAGATGGGAGGGCAGGCTTTAGTTTCCTCACGTCATTTTCAGTTGTATGAAAACCAATTTTGTTTACATCAAGAACATTAGAGATTTATTTGATTCAGATTTGCCAGCATCAATTTTTAATACATGGTTCAAATCCATTTTTTACAAAATAATTCCGTAGTGGGGATTGAAGTAAGAATAGAATATCAAGAAAAAAAATACCCAAAGATCTCCTTTGGAACATTAGCCACAATTTCAAGTAAGTGGTCATGATGTAGAAATGCATGGCGTAAGCTGCAGAAATGAAAAATGGATCATTCTAAGGAATGCATTTTCAACATAATCTTGCAATTCTTGCAACACAACATGTTTGCATTGAACTGTCCCCGTAGAAAAATGAGGAAGATATTTGCCTTTAGCCAATGAATACAGCAATAAGGGAGTCCATGATATGGGTCTTGGAAATTCTAGGTGAATTATTTAAACATTATCAGTGGCAGCAATACCAGCACAGTGGTAGCAAGCAGGCACAATACAGACTTGCAGGAAAGTGAGTGGGACAATAATGGATAATTAGGGAAATTGTCTCAGAACAATGAACGTCCTCATACTATTCTCATGCTTGAACACATTTGAATAATCTTTCAGAAACTATGCAGACTTTGTATAGTTTGGAAAAGTATCAAGACCCATATTTATCATGTTCATTTTCTTCTTCACAAGCAAATAATCTGATTGCAAACTGTTGGAAATGTACTGCAAAGCACCATTGCCGTGTTCTTGTATGAACAAACTGATATTAAGGTAACTTATTCAAAACAAACAAGTAAGGGGTTTATCTTTAAAGAAAAAACACACGGTGTATGAAAGGCATGTTTGTAGATAATTGAGTATGAGTAGTTCCAAAATCAATACACAGTGTACAGCTGGGATAACGAATTACAGTATTTGTCAGACTGATGATAAAAACATTCAACTGCTATCCAGCCTGACGTGATATGGCATCAATTGTAAAATGAGACAAGTTAAAAAGCAGACTTTGACAAGGGAGCCTCTGAAATGTCCACCTTCTTCCTCAACTGAGGATTCCCCAGCTCTGTTGTCAACAGGGCCCTCAACCAGGTCTAACCCATCTCCCGCACTTCTACCCTCACCCCTTCTCTTTCAGCGATAGGGTTACCCTTATCCTCACCTACCATCCCACCAGCATCCACATCCAGAAGATGATCAAATGCCATTTCCACCACCTCAAGCAAGATGCTACCACCAGACACATATTCCCCTCCTCTCCCTTGTTCGCCTTCCACAGGGACTGTTCCCTATGGGACACACTGGTCTACACTTCCTTCACCCCCAACACCTCCCCACAGCCCTACGGCACCTTCCCCTGTAACCAGCAAAGGTGCAACACGTACCCATTTACCTCGTCCCTCCCCAGTATCCAAGGGCCCAAACATACCTTCCAGGTGAAGCAACACTTCACCTGCACTTTCCAGAATCTAGTCTATTGCATTCACTGCTCACAATGTGAGTCTCCTTTATATTGGGGAAATGAAGCATAGACTTGGTGACCGCTTCGCAGAGCATCTACGTTCTGCTCGCAAAAAAGACCCTGAACTACTTGCCGTCTGCCACTTCAATGCACCACTCTGCTCCCTGGTCAACATCTCTGTCTCTGCTTGCTGCGGTGTTCCAATGAATCCGAAGGCAAGCTGGAGGAACAACACCTCATTTTCTGCTTGGGGACTCTACGGCCCGCTGGACTCAATATTCAGTTCAATAATTCTAGCAAACTCTCCCATGTCCCACCCCCCACCCCACACACCAGGTCTTGTTATCTCCCCCTACCGCATCCCAAAACCAGCCCAGCTTTTCCTGCCTCCCTAACCTGTCCTTCCTCCCACCTATCCCCTCCGCCCACCTCAAGCCCTACACCCATCTCCCACCTACTAGCCTCATCCCACCCCCTTGACCTGTCTGTCCTCCTTGGACCGACCTATTCCCTCCTTAACTCCCCACCTACACTCACCTTTACAGGCTCCATCCCTGCCTCTTTGACCTGTCTGTCTCCTCTCCACCTATCTTCTCCTCGTATCCATCTTCTAACCTCCTCCCCCTCTCTCCCTGTTTATTTCAGAACCCCCTTCCCCTCCCCCATTTCTGAAGAAGGGGCTAGGCCTGAAATGTCAGCTTTCCTGCTCCTCCGATGCTGCTTGGCCTCTTGTGTTCATCCAGCTCTACACTTTGTTATCTCAGATTCTCCAGCATCTGCAGTTCCTACTGTCTCTGATACAAGCTACTCCTGTTCCTTTTTCTGTGTTCTTGTATAAATAGCAAGGTAATTTATTCGAAACAAACAATTTGCAGTTTTACACTCTGAGTCGGACTATAAAGATGTAATGCATCATCCTAATAGTTTTATGGAAATAGGAAATAACATTCTGGAGGGAATAAACAGAAAGTGAAATGCATCAACCAACAGGTATATGGTACGTGATAGCAATTGGACTGTGTACTTAAGGAAATATAAAAAAATCCTTTGTGCAAAGGATCTTTTAGTTTGACAGGAAGCAGTGTTAGTTACATTCTGCTGATATTACACAAAAACTGCTGCTAAACAGTTGATATCTTAAGGAAAATTTACCAGTATTTTTGGCAGATAGTAAAAGGAACAGAAAAGGTTAATCTTTATCATTACACAAGGAGGACAATAAAAACATCATTATGCTAAGAGCTGATCTTTGTCAGCACAGGAAATTCCTGCAGCTTGAAAGGTTTTTGGATTGTTGGAGCACGTTCAGTTTAATATTTAATAATTTTAGTGTATGGTGGAACTAAAACAAAGTAAAATAGGAAAAGGGTCTGAAAACTGAATATTCTGCACTTATATAATTACCAGATAATAATATAGTTCAATAATGAACACTTATATACACCATTGAGCCTTCAAAAATATTCATCAAACTTGCCTTTAACTAATTATTCCTAACCACATTTCTGACTGACTTACATGAACAGCTATTGGCACCAAATCCATAAAATCCTGGGGCACAGGAGTCACAGCATCGTCCAATCACACCAGGCTTACACTGGCATTGGCCACCAAATTTGCTGCAGATTTGACTGATTGAGCCCTGAGGATTACAGCAACAGGCTGTGGAATATACATAAGAAACTCCAATCAGTTAGCAGGAAATGTATTTAAATCTAAAAATTGTAGTTATGCAAAAATGAATTCCATTACATCTGTAGTTAGATGGTTTGGACCAAATCGTAGCACCTAACAATGTTATAGACTTCATTAATTCCTCCTATCTAATTTTCACACTTTGTAGTGAAGCACTGGGTTCAAGGCAGAATTGGGGAACAATGCAAGGGCAAGGTGCAAAGGCAATTCCATGGGTTTCCCACTTGGTGAGTTAAGTTAAAACCTACTCACCACCACCTCCAATCAGGTCAACCGTATCATGCTTGCAAAATGGGAGAGGGCTGTTACTTGCACCATGATAGGTCTGCACTGTTAGTTTTCTCATGTGTGATATTAGATAGTAAGTGCCTGGTTGACAACGTGGCTAAGACTAATCCTGTTTTTGCTAAGCACCCACACGTGCATAGAGATCAGGAATGAGAATGCTTGCTAATTTCTCCCTTGCTTTGTTCGAAACAGCGATAGTCTAGTGAATTCAGCAGGATTGAACTTCACACCTACCGCTCTGTATAATTTTATTTTTTTTAATTCACTCATGGAACATGAGCCTTGTGGCTGATGTTACACTGAGCTGCAAGTTTATCTATTTGTTGTGCTGTGTATCCCGAATTTTGTTTTATCAGCTAAATTGTTGTTTCATAAATAATCAGTGAAATGTTGACAATTTTCATCAGTGTTATTTCTGATTTGTAAATTATGCCGTGTAATTTCACCAGGTTGGTAGTTAAATCTATTGACATGGTAGTCAAACAAAATATTTTTGAGAAATAGGCATGGTTTTGCAGTTCATGAATTAAATATGTTATTAATATGAAGTTGTTACTGGGTCCTTTTGTGCAACGATCAGGCTGCTAGTGTCGACTAAGAAAACATTAAAGAGTCTCTAATGGGATTTGTGTAGTTATCGAGACTAATGTCAGATGCTAATAAGGCCATCTTTAAATCTAAATAATATCCTTTAGGGAGGGAAATCTGTCATGTTTGTATGGCCTGCATGTGACTCTGAACCCATAGCAATGTCATTGACTCTTAAATCCTCTCTGGGAAATTAGGGATGGAGAATAATTACTGGCTTGGCCAGTGATCCTTACATCCCAAGAGTGAAATAAAAATAAGACGGCCTTTTTCTTTCATTTTAGTGTTTAGAACTCATATAACATTAATTTCTTCCTCTGAGGCTCTAATACTCACGAACAGCTCCATTGTGGATGCGAGCAGACATGCTGGCTATCAGTCTCTCACATACTTCTGGTATAGTCTGAGGTACCACTTGATAGGCAACATCGACACATTGATATCGTCTGTACTCATCTAAATCTGTTTTACTGCTGAAATCCTCCAGAGAGTTAATCATTGGAATCAGACCCAGCTAATGACAAAAGAAATAAAAATCTCATTAGTCACCAACAGTGCTCAGGGACTTGTGCAGCAGGCTTGTGGGATAGGGGGCTAGTACAACACTCCCGTGGAACATGGAGAAGCCCAGTTCTGGAGAAGGGTCCCGACCTGAAACGTCAACTTTCCTACTTCTTTGATGCTGTCTGGCTTCCTAAGTTCCTCTAGCTTCATACTGCATTAGACTCTGATTCCAGCATCTGCAGTTTTTGCTATCTCCCACTGTTAGCAAGCTTCTGTGTACCAATTCCGGTTAACAATAATTATCCTATGACACTGACGTAAATAATCCTTGATTAACATTTATCCATGGCTGAATGTGTGCCGATCTCCAAAGAAGCTGGTTGTAATCATCCCAGCCCGTAAACATTGTTGGAAATGTTACTCAGGGTGGTGCCTTAGGTCCAGCTATCATTAGCTACTTCATTAATGGCCTGACCTCCAGAAAGTCAGGCAGGGTACTTTGTTGATAACTGATCCTCTTAGCAATTATGTGGAGAACACATTATTCTTGACTCGCTGTGCAGCAAGCCTGGGCAACATGCAAACTTAAACTGCCAAGCAGGAGCCATATCTGAATGCCAAGCAATTTGCATTTCCAATAAGATGGAACCCAACCACCTCTTCATGACATTCAATGTTAATGATATTTTAGAATCCCCTATTCTCAATATTCAGGGCCATCACGGATCGAAAACTTAACCAGATAATCTCTTAAATACCATGGTTATATGAGGAGGCCTGAGGCTAATCATTCTCTGGTGAGTAACAACTTTTGACCCACAAATCCTCACCACTACCTACCAACTGTCCTAAGAATGACAAAAGACAATTTTTTAAATGGAAATCCAACATTGGTGTTTCTAATGCCGCACTGTTTTCTTACAACTAAATGTGAAAAGTAAAACTGGTGGACATGTCTATTAGTTTACAATTCAGATGGGAAATAAAGTCGATAATGTAATAAAGTTCACAAAAAATGCAATTAATATTCAAAAACAATTTTGAGCTGTACAACGTTTAGATATGTTGATAAGCAATTTACGTGAATCCACAAGTTTGTTCTTCCTATTGATTAATACCACATGGCAAATACTGTTTCTTGATTGCAAAGCTTAATACCTGAATTATTTTCCTTGTTTTATTAAATGATGACCTTGAATCTCTGGTAAAAATGATATAATAGTTCAGCTTAAGAGCTGAGCTTGTTTTAAACTATTTCACAATGCTCCATTATACCATGAAAACCACAAAGTTCAATTAATTAAGTAGCAAATACTTTACAGTGTGTATCATCTAATTACACCTTCTGTTGTTGATGCCTCTTTTAAAGAAAATCAGGATGAGTTATCACACATCTCTATGGCCATCACATCCTGAGGTTTAGCCTCAATCCCTGATCTTTTAGCCCAGAGGTAGGATCACTACCACTGCAGCATAAGACCATGATATCTGTGATTCTTGGTAATGTTTTCAGCATCATCAGAATTTAAAATAACTGGTGCTATGATGTTGCCACTTTACAAACACACCCTAAATTGCAACAACAAGAAGATTTAACTTTGCTTACAGAATCAATCAAGATGTGATTGCTGAACTGACTGTTTGGCGTAGGAGATGAATTGAAGTAAATCTCCACGATGTACTGTACTGAGGGCTCCAGGCAAATTGGAGTATTAAGAAATGTGATCCTGTTTATCAAGAAACACAAAGCTATTATTATAACATAACACATATAACAATATTGTTAAATATTTATTATGGACAGCTACGCAGTAGAAACAATCTCATTCTTTATTTGGGTTATTCTTTCTATTGAATGATATGAACATGCTTTTAAACTATACTTTTCAACTCACTATTAGTTCACAGCACAATGTTAATTAACGTGCATGGATTCCCCTGCTAATGTTGCATCCAATGGCATGTGACACCATTCTGTCATTCTATAATATTGAGAGCAAATGTCTGCTGCTCACCTTAATCCTGTGAATGATCACGATAAACAATTGACATAATCTATTCTGTAAAATCCTGCAAGTTTAAAACCGCCTAGAGGCGTTGTGATGCTGTGTACTATCTCTGTCTATAATAACACTAACCTGCTTATTGAATAGAATCTTAGTTGAGAATGTTCAATATGAGATGACAAATTACAGTGACACTTGTTTCATGTTTACGAGGGAATATAACAAAAGAGAGGAACAGAAGACTAGTGTTCAGAGTTGTCTCCAGTGATTGTTGGATGACAGTAGGCAAACCTCAATATTTCCTCTGGATGCAAGTTTATTTCATCACCAGAGGTTCAGAAGATAATTGCCAATGCTGCAAAGAGCACAGTTTCAGGTGATATTTGAGCATAAGAGCACTCCAAAGGCAGAATTCAATTACAGTGAAGAAGACTCAGAACATCGGAATCTCAACCATTCTCAACCATTGTGAAGCCAACTGTTAAATTTCTAATTTTAATGCCACCGGTGACCTCTATACTATTGGCTGCAATGTTTAATTATCAATTCTTTGCGAACAGTTCAGAGACAGACCCATATGACATTTATTTTAATGTTTATCTTTCTGAACTCATCTTATTTCTGATCTGCGTGTACGTGTATTGCATTAGGTGCAGTAGATAATCAGAAAGGCTGATTGAATATTTAACATGTATCAATGGGGTTAGAACATAGATTACGGATTACTCTAGCAACTGTACAATGTGCTAGTGGGACCACAACAAGAGTACTGTGAGCAATTTCTGTTCCTTATTTGAGAAAAGATGTTATTTCATTGTAGGCAATTCAGAGAAGTTTAACTAGAACGATTCCTGGACATTACACACTGGAATTTAGAAGAATGAGAGGTGATCTCACTGAAACATGTCAGATTCTTAAGGGGCTTGGCAGTGTAAGTGCTGAGAGGATGTTTCCCCTTATGGGAGAGTATAGGAGAAGAGGGCAGAGTCTCAGAATAGTGCCTCACAATTTCGGATTGAGATGGGAAATTTCTTCTTTCAGAGGTTTGAGAGTCTTTGGATTTCCTTAACACAGAACTGTCAGGGCAGAGTCATTGAGTATATTTAAGGCTGGGATAGTTAGATTCTTGACCAATAGGGGAATCGAGGGTTATGGGGAAGGGGCAGGAAAGTGAATGTGAGGAATGTTGGATTAGGCATGATGAATGACGAAGCAGGCTTGAGGATGAAGCAAACTTGAGGGATGAAATGGCTCACTCCTGTTTCCATTTCTTATGGTTCTGTGGTCTATTAGTTGTCATTGTAGTCATTGATAAACTCACCCCTACCCTTTCTGTTAATTCAGGAAAGCCTGGTTAAATTGTCTCCTTTTAAAACAAGAGTTCCTTTGTGTTTGGGAAAAAAGGTGTCCACAAAGGATTTATTTTTAAATTAAACTTTTTTGTGGCCAACTGAGGGGTGAGTGAATAAATTGGGGGAGCTAGTTCATCCTTCCTCGCCCAGGAGTTAAAATGAATTTGAAGGTTTGAGGTATCCAATCTGGAATGACAACAATCTGAAGAACGTCACAATTCACTATCCTTTTAATCTCATCAATGATAATGACTTTCCAAATCTTTGCCTAAGGCCTTTTAAGTTTTCTTAAATTAATGCACAGAATTTGGGCTGGTTCAACCACCTTGTGAAGGTGCTGAGCTGCTTTCTTGAACTACTGAAGTTCTTTTCTTGTACATATACTTGTAATACCACTAGGGAGGGAATTCCAAGTTAAAATAGCTGCTCCAATAGCTTACAATAGTTTACAAAAATACTCCATTTTCATATGATGCAATGTAAGAAGGGTTAATTTTTAACAAAGGTATGCAAAGTAACTTTGAAAGAAGAGCCAAGTTATTTGCTGTATGCTCTCACCTGCTGGCAGCTGGCAAGGTAACTGGATAAGGTTCCTGTGAGGGCAGGTTATTGCGGCACTGGCTATTACTTGGCTGATTTGTTGGCCGAACGTGAACACTGGCCATCCAATCATCTGTTGACTGTATTGGTGAAATGGAAACATACAGTCATCTATTTTACAAATAATTGGTAATTTTGATTTTGTTTATAATGTGAGAAACCTCAGTGAAGTGCTGACATCCATGGGAAGTTGAAGAAAGAAGTAAAATCAAAATTAGGTAACATCAAGTTCAGGTTTTCAAAGCATGAAGATTATGAGAGGGGAAAAGACTGAAAACAGTAAGGACATACATGGTTTTGACAGATTGGGAATCAATGAAAAGAGACAGCAAAACAAAACGATCTATATAGTGAACTGAACTCAACATATTAATCCAAAGGATGAAGGAAGAGTTTGTACGCTGGTATTTTGCTTTATGAGCCACTATGATTCTATGTTTGTCACGTGATATGCCAAATTACATTCTGCTGTGCTGAAATCTTCCATGGTTCATCGGAACTTCTGTCAGGTGGTGTCTTTGTAGCATTGGGAAAGGAAAAGAAGAAAGTCCCAACAAATATTGATTGACTGCAGTGAAGTAAGTAACGTCAAATGTTAAAACAGAAAGGGAAGGAGAAAGGAGTAGGAAAGAGAAAGCTTGGATATTTGAGATGTATTGAAATTTAAAAGAAGAAATTGTAAAGATGAAAGTCCCAACAAATATTCACTGACTGCAGTGAAGTAAATAACGTCAAATGTTAAAACAAAAAGAGAAGGAGGAAGGAGTAGGAAAGAGAAAGCTTGGAGATTTGAGATGTATTGAAATTGAGAGAACTTTTTTTGTGTATCTCTTTTCTTGAATGCAAGAAAAATGTATGAACAGTGCTTAAATACTGGATGTGTAGTCAGGGTGAAAACCGTGGCATACAGCAGTTCGAATACCTCTAACTCGTAGCGAATAGCTGCTGTGAAATCCATTGGGTATGGAATGTTGTCAACAGTGAATCGCAGTCCTGTTCCATGTCGAACACGAGCAAATCCCAGACCCGTCCAAGTTGTAAGTCTACCAGGAGCAGGTTCCCTGGAAACGATCTGTACCTGGGATTCTGGATTCATGACTTGCTAAAGAAGGGAAATATGACAACATCAGCCTTGTGAGACAACACAGCAGGCTAAGCATCATCAGAGGAGCAGAAAGCTGACATTTTGGGTCTAGACCCTTCTTCAGAAAATTTAAACATCAGCCTTGTGTTATTTTACTTGTTTCATAGTTTCCCTAAAAGAGAATCTCATGGGGTTAGACTTAACAAAGCATGCCCCTCTAACATATAGAACAATTACCCACAAGGACTTTATCTTGTATAGTAAGGAGAAATCCTTAATAAACATCTGTTGTGCTTTACGGCAACAGCTCAAACTTAATTTTGGTAAACTATTTGAGCTGTACTGTTGTTGCTAAGTAGCTTACTTAATTGATAATTGTCTCACTAAATACTGACGTTCCGTAAAGAGCACATTCTGAGCCACACATACAGCTTGCAGATGTGTAACATTCCTCACATGTAGGTGGATCTGTGTTAACCTACTCATAACCCATTCACTTAGGCAGGATTAATATTAAGCCTGATATTACAATGAAGAGGAAAGAAACACTGAGAATGGGATAAGAGGAAGAGAATCAAGAGGGTAGCGATGTTTAGGAGTAGATTTCTGACTTTCAGAAATTCTCTTGTGCACACTGTGCAAGTTTCTGGTTTTTAAAATTTAAATGTATGATCCCTGGAAGCATGAAGTTGTAAATAGTCCTCACATAGCATTATATAACATCATTCTATGGTTACTATCATTAATAATGAGGAGACTCATTAACCTTCATAACCTTGCTTCCATTGAATTGTAGAAAGAAACAGAATGCATATTAAAAATAACCTTAAATGCTGTAGAATCCATATTATGAAGAATAATAAACATCTGTTCTGCTTTAAGGCAACAGCTCAAACTTAATTTTGGTAAACTATCTGAGCTATACTGTTATAGCTAAATAGCTTACTTAATTGATAATTGTGACAGTATTAATTTACATGTAGATTGTCTGGCAAGTGACAAATATTGGAATGGTCAGTCAATCCGATTGTCTCTTCTACCTATTTAAGCACCAGAGAGGGACATTTCACAAATTGTTTTATGTTTGGTGGTTACGAAGTTCTCAACATTGAGAAAATTTCACTTTAGAAACTTTGCATACCCTCTTCCTCTGATGTCGCATATGACGCTTAGTAATCCTGTGAAGTATCAATCTACCGTGATCCACTCGAAAATTATAGCCTTGTCTTCGTAAATACTCATCACATGGTGGAAGAGATGTTGGTCTTACCTGAGAAAAATAACTTATTTCATTATTTAAGAAACTAAAGAATATTGGCTTTTGAGCAGAATCCTCAATGTAATATTTATACGTCTATGAAGCAAATTTTATCCTAGAATCCCTGCAGTGAGGAAGCAGGCCCTTCAGCCCAACAAGCCCACATTGACCCTCAGTGAATCCCACCTGCACCTGTCCCTCTGCAACCCACCTAATCTACACATCCCTGAACGCTATGGGCAATTTAGCATGGCCAATCCTTCTAGCTTGTACACCTTTGGACTATGGGAGGAAACTGGAGTGCCTGGAGGAAACCCATGCAGATACCAGGGGAATGCGCAAACCCCACACAGACAGTCGCCCAAGGCTGGAATGTGAACCCGGGTCCCTGGCGCTGTGGGGCAGCAGTGCTAACCACTGAGCCACCATACCACCTTAAAGACATGGATAACAAGAAAAACATGAGGTTTGGTTGATGCAAATCAATTATAACTATATCATAAAATTATTTATAAGGTATTGTATTTAAACGTTTACATCAGTGATGCTTTTTGTTATACTTTAGAATCCAGGATCTGCTTAGATGATGGCATTGTGATAACATCATTGGATTATGATTAGAGGTGCCAGTGTTGGACGGGGGTGGACAAAGTCAGAAGTCACACGGCACCAAGTTATTGTCCAACACCTTTATTTGGAATCACAAGCTTTCAAAGCGTTGCTCCTTTGTCAGGTGCTGTTAAAACCTGGTGTCGTGTGAATTCTGACTTTGTTATTAGATTAGCTATACAAAGGCACAGCTAAATGTTCTGAGGACAACAGTTCCAGTCCCACAATGGCACCTAATGGAATTTAAGTTCTATTATTTTTTGAAAAATCTTGAATTTGCAGCTAGCTTCAATGATAGTGAGTTAAAAACAATCAATGATTGTCATTAAAAAAGACCATCTGGTTCACTAATGTGCTTTATATAATGTCTCTGCAGCCCCCTACTTGGTCTGGCCAGTATGAGACTCCAGATACACAGCAATGTGGTTGACTCATTTGTGCCTTCTGCAGTGGCTCAGCAAGCCAGTCTGTTCAAGGCCAACTCAAGATGGTCAACAGTCACTGGACTTGCTAGCAATGCCCACATCCCTGAAAAAATAAATAAAATAAAAAATGAATTTAAGACATGCTATTCTTGTCAGGAATCTCGGTTTCCTGAAACCTTCCAACATTAGGGTTCTCTTTCTGTCATGTCCGCATCTAGTACCTAGTAATTGACAGAGCCTGATTACTATAATCTATCAATAACTACTGTATTATCATACCGTGTGTCTATCCGGCTGGTAGAAGATGAGCTAGCTGAATTGTGATCTATTTTACCTATAATTGAAGGTCCTACGGACGGCTAGTGGCTCAAAATGATGTTTTTACATTTATAATGTCACAGTTATATAATATGCTAAAAATAGGATTGTCATGATGCATGAGATAGGCACAAGTACTATTTTATTTCCAATAATGAAGTACTGATTGGTTTACATTAATAAGCTCGCAGAATTACACGAGAAGCAATCCTATAATGTACCCCTGGGTAGGCTTCTGTGTTCATGTACAAACCAGAAAAATACATTTGTATCTCTTGGTTTATAACACATCTAATTTTAAAAGGATTAAGAATATATCAGATTTTCTGTTGGCCACAGCTGTTAGTGATGAGCTTGACAGAGATGAATTGCTTGCAGCTCAGGGCAGCTTTATTCATTTTAATGGAGGCCAAGGGACTAATTTGTCTCTGGTTCAGAGCTGATTAAACATGCAGTGTATTCAGCCAGTAACTTTATTGGTTAATGCCTGCGTATTTAGTTGTGATTAAAAGTATTTGAGTAAGTTTGGTTATGCATTAAATGTCATATGTGTGCAGGCATAAACCTTAACTGAAAATTTAAAAGGAAAGAAAAGGTTTTAGAGATACCAACCAAAGAACCGCTATTCCCCAGCTGCTTTGCAAATTCAGCTTCATACAAATAGTAATCCAAAGGTGCAAAGAAGTAACCTGGAGCTGGTTCATTACACTGGCGCCCGATAATGTTGGGTAGACACCGACACTGTCCATCATGGAAAGAACAACTGCAAAGTACGGAAAATACACTCTTAGTTCACTGTTGTGGACAGGAGGCCAATGATCCCACGTGACTACAGTGTAACACAGTTCCTTATTTCCTCAGAATGTGGTTGGTCGTTATGAAGTTCTGTTTGTATCGGTTCAAATTCACCAGCCAGTTTTCCACGGGACAGACGTGACTTTGCAAATGTAATTGTAATTCCTGAAAAAAAAATCTATTGTGTTTTCCAGTTAGAAAGCAAAATTAAATCAAATAATGGTTATTATTAATCTCCAACAGCTAGGGTTAAAGAAGTCAAAAACAGGTAAGTACAAGTGTTTGAAAATTCTCACCATCGGTAGCGATTACGTTAGAAACATTATTACCTTCCACATAGAATAACAAGGGATTGTTTTTTTTCACTGATTATCAGGAGGCTGACAATAGTTCACCTCCATTGGTTTAAATTTATTTTAATATTGCCAGATTTCCTATGAAGTGGCACATAGTAAATCCATTATTGGACTGGTGTATAATCATGTGAGTGCCACCCTATATGACATACATACGACTATACTGCTGCTAAAGTATTGTTGTAGTTTTACACTGATCTGTTCTTTTAAAGGCAGTAATATCACTTACAATTATACTTACAGATTATCATAGGCCCCTCCAATGTCACAATCACAAGGGGAACAACCATAGATAGTGTTTCCAAGACCCCAGTAGCCTGGCTGTAACAAAATAAAATAACACCATTAAAAGCATTATTGCAAGGTCTTTTAAATGAAACAATCCAATGAGTTCAATCTGGACCACATGTCTGTTCTTCATTTATAAACAGAGACAGTAAGTGTGGAACAGTCATTTAATCACAGAGGATGTGATAACTGAGCCTGGTACTGCACTCATCTGACATCCACAGATCTGAGCAGGAGGTGGAACTTTCACAGTTTCTTTTTATTTAATCTCATTAGTCCAGAGCTGCTGAAACTGCCTGCAGATTCCCCAAATAAAACAAACAATGTGGGAGATGTGAACCAAGCAAAGACAGAAACTCAGCAGGCCGGTGTTTTAAATTAACAAGGGTCACTTGATATTTCTTTTCTCTACAGATGCTGCCACGTGTGCTGGGTTTCTCCAGCAATTTCTGTTTTGTTTTTGTAGATTCCTCAAATCTGCCTAGTCCATCATATAGCTTCCTTGGTGAAGTCAGTGCACTCAGCCAAGGCCAAAGATCGAATCATAGCATTTCTTTCTTCATTCAGTCTTGGACAATGAAATTAGACCACAGAGTTTTTTTTTCCAGTTATCTGTCAAAGTTTCTCTGCTTTAACTACTTCAGTCAACTCGGTTGATTTTCTTAGTAAAACAGGCAAGTTCTATCTTACTCTAAAGTGACAGAGCTTGAGAATCTTGGGACCCAAGAGGGCAGAGAGGAAATACCTTATCTTCCAGAGAAGACTGAATTTGGGCTGCCCCACTGACCTACAGATCTAAATACCCTCTGTATGAAATACGTTTTCTGCCCTTCCTGTATCAAGGGAGTATGTCTCAGGGAGTTCCGAATCACCTCTTTGAATTTGACCTATTGTGCCTTTGTAAGAGCTTAGTGGAATACTGGGAATTAAAATGAGATCTATTCAGATCCTTGGAAAATGTTGCCATGGACATAGCTGGTAGAGCGTTTCATGAGAATGATTACTTTTCCAACAGTGACAGCTGGCACGCTTTGGAGTATTTTCAAAGGGGAGACAATAGCCTAGTAGTATTATCACTGGACTGTTAGTCCAGAGACCTGGACCTGGGTTTGAATCCCGTCACAGCAGATGGTGGAATTTGAATTCAGCAAAATTTCTGGAATTAAGAACCTAATAGTGATCGTGAATCCATTGCTGATTGTCAGGAAAAAAAAAACCCATTTGGTTCACTAATGTCCTTCAGGGAAGGAAACTGCCATCCTTACCTGGTCTGGCCTACATGTGGCTCCAGACCCACAGCAATGTGGTTGACTCCTAACTACCCTCTGGGCAATGGGGAATGGACAGTAAATGCTGCCTAGCCAACGACATCCTCATCCCGTTAATGAATAAAGAAAACAAACTATTGCCATATTTCTCTTTAGTCCTTCCTGAACTTTTCCCAGGGCAGTTAGGAATGGGCAGCAAACATTGGCCTTGCCTGTGAAAAGCCAAGAAAAAAGCACAATCTGCTGTACGGCAATTTGTTGATGAATCAGGCATGGAACCTCTGGTCACCGTCACAGACTGATCATTTAAATGGGCCAGTTCCTGCAAGAATGGTTTCCAATCTCTGAGACTGGTGGGTGCTCAGGTTAATTTAGGCTGATAAACATTCCCACATACAATAATGATGAACGTCTGAAGATATTTAGCAAGGTGAAAGACTGTAATAACATACCAGACACTGTTCGCAGCTTTTCCCAGTGACATATCGATGACAATGGCACTCCCCAGTAACAGCATCACATGCAGAATGTACTGTCACACTGCCATGTGAATCACATCGACACTCTGAACAAAACATTCAAAATCAGTTTCTTTCTGTCAAACATTAATAATACCCTTTGCACCAAAAATCCAGTGAGAGCAATATAGACATTTATTGGGTCTACAATCACTCCTTGATGTTCTTAACTTCACTCCCACGATTAATCTTGACTGCCTCCTGCATCCTCAGTTGCTGAAGCAACTTTCAGAAAGCTATGTTTCCTCTTACTAAGGTTGATTTCAATAACAGGAGTGCCCTGTATTGTCAATATGAGGCCAGGGCTATTTTGAGCCTTCAGAGTTATTCCCATTGTACTTACATGTTGTGGCCATCAAATGGGGCTCTTCACAGCAGCTTGTTGGTCTGAGGTATTGAAAAATCAGCTGATTCTTTTTTGCATTGAGTTGTCCACAGCCTAGGGGAAAGGGGGAAATTGCTGGGGATGGAGGTCTGGGACAGACCAACAGCCCGCCTTTGAAAAAGAAATGTCATTGCTTCTACTTCACCAACTCATGCCTCAAAATAATTAGAGGTGTGGACCAACTAGAAGCAGACTGGCACTCCAAACACCATTCTCAGATGGTGTCTATTATGATGGCAGCCAGAATGCCAGATTGGTAAGTGTCCCAACACCATTTTTCAGCTGCTACAACTTTTCTCTATTTGGACAGAGCAAGTTAAAATCAGGTCTGACAATTCAACCCCTAATTAAGCCCAGTCCAATCTGTGATATGAGGTTCAATATCCAGAGGGTCTGTTTTGTTACTTCCCACAAGATCTCGGTTAGTGTACAGAGAACGTCTGTTATCGATTCCCCACCTTCAGGCCAGAATCGTATGCCCCTGGAAATGGTGAGAGAGGATGTGAAAGGGGCAAGGAGTGTTTTCTCCCAAACCCCACCTCCTTATTGCATTCTCACTTCTGACAGAATTAGGCCCTGCCTGGGAATGCCAATGGTACCCACCATCCTGGTGTCTGCCAGCTGAGGTACTTAAGAAGACATATGTGGAACATTTAAAGGCCTGAGCCAAACAACTCAGCAACAGGTAGTAAAATGTGAGGCTGGATGAACACAGCAGGCCAAGCAGCATCTCAGGAGCACAAAAGCTGACGTTTCGGGCCTAGACCCTTCATCAGGCTCTCTGATGAAGGGTCTAGGTCCGAAACGTCAGCTTTTGTGCTCCTGAGATGCTGCTTGGCCTGCTGTGTTCATCCAGCCTCACATTTTATTATCTTGGATTCTCCAGCATCTGCAGTTCCCATTATCTCAGCAACAGGTAGCCTTGCCTACATGTGGCATTCCCTGAGGCAAGAAAAGGTGTGGGCTACTTGCCAGCTGTTTGGAGAGGGTGTGGGTAGGGTGGTGAGTGGTCTTGACCAAAGGAACTTATAGCCAGAGTCGTAGAGATGTACAGCACAGAGACTGAACCTTCGGTCCAACTCATCTATGCTGAACAGATATCCTAAATTACTCTAGTTCTATTTGTCAGCATCTGGCCCATATCCTCCTAAACCCTTCCTATTCATTTACCCATCTTTGGGCAGGAGCTGACCGCTGACAGCCACCCTCTGTCCTGGCTTTCAATGCCCCTGTTTCCCCCTCCTTGCATACGTCCCCAGTGCCTCACTAAGCTGGGCCCTGGAATTATGGAGCTGCATTCTCTTGCTGCTGATCAGCATAGGAGTGGTCTACTTTGGATTGGGCAACACTCTAATTCCAGATGAAGTCCTGCCAGAATTCCCAGAACTGCTTGATTGGGAAAAGATATGATGGGCCCTTCTTTGAATGGGCAGCACAGGGTCTTCATTGGGTCTTCTGTTAATAGACAAAACTATGTTACCAAGGGAAGAATCTACCCCCGGCATCTTTCTATTAAAAGAAATATGGTCTGCCATTTTAATGACATCAAACTTGAATACTACATCAGGTTATCTTATCATCTTCCTGAGAAATGCCTTTATTTATGTGGCGGGATAAGAGGGAATGAGGATTTTACATATCTCATTCAGTTGATCAAATCAACAGTTAACAGGTTGCACACATTGTTAAGTGCAAAAATACTCTAAGGAGTGAAAGAAATCCTGTGCTACATTGAAATTGCAATTGTTTCCTTTCAAAGTCAGAATAAAGTGAATTGTAATTTTCTTGATTGTAAACTTATGACCTAAAGCTCACTGCATGCAGTAGCGGTGGGAACAGAAATGAACAATGATTGGAAAAGGAAATTGAAGGAGCACTTAAGGAAAATCACTTGATGGCCTGTTGGAATAGAGCAGGGACAACGGGACTGGCTGGATTGCTCATTAGAGAGGCAGCATGGAATCAATGGTCCAAATAGTCTTCCTTTGTGCCCGAATGACCTGGACAACATAATGTTAGCGATATAATTCAATTAAAAGTTTTATCAGTTAAGAACTTTTGGCAGTAGATAAAATGATGATGTATCATAGGTTATGGACCAAGTCTTCCAAGGAGTGCAATCTTAGCAGATTGCCACTTCAGCTCTTCATTTCTGAGAGGAGATTCCTTAGAAGTATGAAGCTGTATTTCCATTTGCTAGCAAAGCACTAACAAAGTGGAGGGCCAAATGAATGAGAATTATGGTGCCAGATGAATAAAAAGGGAAGGTGCCAGGCGGTAAGGGGTAGGGTTGCAGGTAGGTAAGGTACAAGGTGGAAAGATAAGAGGTATAGTATTTAGGGCAGATTCAGGTGGGCGTGTAGGCATGAGGAGGGTTAAAATCAGGTCTGGTGTTTGTTCAGAACCAGCAGCAGGTGGGGGTGAGGGGTTTGGTTAAGTTTTGGTTAGGTCTGGTGGGTGGGGAAATAACACCACAGAGGCTGGTGTCCTGTCACCAGGCCAGGCTTTATTTACACATGAACAGTCCTCGACTCTTGCACTGTCTCATTCACCTTCAGGCACCGGAGTGGCAGCATCTCTGACACTCTCCATTTTATCTGTCAGCCAGGACTCCCTGATTGGACCACGTTAATACCCCCAATCAGGGAACTCATATTCTATGAGGTCCAGCTAGCTTGACCTCATTATGATCATTTCAGGGGAGAAATCATGTCAGTTTCAGCAACAGGGTGGGATCAGATGTCTGGAAAAGGAGGGAGTTGATCCTGTCTAGTGGTTGGGTAGGGCCTGTTGATTCAAGGTATGGGAAATATAAGATGTCTGAGGGAGGTGTAATGGGAGTGTTTGAGGTAAATATGAGGTCAGTTTAATAATTTCTCGGGAGTCAGACCGTGTAGTTCATAATCTATTTTTCTCTGAGTAACTATTTTACTTAAGTTCTTTGGAACTCTTTGATGTCTCTGATATAAATGGAGACTTTCAGAGGGCTGCAGGCATGGAGGGATCGTCCAGGAGCAATTTCCTGTGCACTTCCTTTGGAATCTGCTATGGTGTGAATTCTACAGCGTCCCCATGAACAACACCTTTGTGGAATAACAACTCGCTGGGCATAAGAAAATCCTGGGTAATGACATTTCCATAGGCAGTCACAAGGTGGCAGAGTAAACTGATTCAGCTACTATTTCCTCAAAGAAAGGAAGAAAACCTCGTCCTGTAAAATGGGCAGTAATGTGGACACTGTGGTGCACCAAATGGTAAAAAACCTTACATCTGTTAAAACAGGTGCAATGAGACTTAATTTTAGGAGCTCATGTCATACATCCAAAATCATTTAAAATGTTTTGGCCCAAAATGTGATCAGGGTTAGGATTAAAGATAACAAAGTGTGAAGCTGGATGAACACAGCAGGCCAAGCAGCATCTCAGGAGCGCAAAAGGGCCTAGACCCTTCGTCAGAGAGGGGGTGGGGAGAGGGTTCTGGAATAAATAGGGAGAGAGGGGGAGTCGGACCGAAGATGGAGAGAAAAGAAGATAGGTGGAGAGGAGAGTATAGGTCCGGAGGAGGAAGGAGATAGGTCAGTTCAGGGAAAACGGACAGGTCAAGGAGGCGGGATGAGGTTAGTAGGTAGGGAATGGAGGTGCGGCTTGAGGTGGGAGGAGGGGATAAATGAGAAGAAGAACAGGTTAGGCAGGCGGGGATGCGTTGGGCTGGTTTTGGGATGCAGTGGGGGAAGGGGAGATTTTGAAGCTTGTGAAGTCCACATTGATACCATTGGGCTGCAGGGTTCCCAAGCAGAATATGAGTTGCGGTTCCTGCAACCTTCGGGTGGCATTATTGTGGCACTGCAGGAGGCCCATGATGGACATGTTGTCTGAGAAATGGGAGGGGGAGTTAAAATGGTTCGTGACTGGGAGGTGCAGTTGTTTATTGCGAAGTGAGCGGAGGTGTTCTGCAAAGCGGTCCCCAAGCCTCCGCTTGGTTTCCCCAATGTAGAGGAGGCCACACCGGGTACAGTAGATACAGTATACCACATTGGCAGATGTGCAGGTGAACATCTGCTTGATATGGAAAGTCATCTTGAGGCCTGGGATGGGGTTGAGGGAGGAGGTGTGGGGGCAAGTGTAGCACTTCCTGCGGTTGCAGGGGAAGGTGCCGGGTGTGGTGGGGTTGGAGGGCAGTGTGGAGCAAACAAGGGAGTCATGGAGAGAGTGGTGTCTCCGGAAGACACACAAGGGTGGGGATGGAAATTAGTCTTGGGTGGTGGCGTCAGATTGTAAATTTCACCAATTCCAGCTTACATGCATCCCTGTCACTCATATATATTAATGAAACATTTTGTAACCTCTGTTTTTGGGAATTTTCAGTGGAAATCGGTCTGGTTTGACTGAATTGAGGATAAGTTCACTTCTGTTAAGGGTTTCTAGATGTGGACACGGCCTAGCCAGCATCCAGCACTGAATTTGGTGTTTAATTTAATTTTGAATTGATGTAGAACAGAGAGGAGGGGGAGGAAAACTACATTGCAGTTCTTGGAATTTGCAAACCCTACCACTAACTGCTGCCTATCACCTCTACAATGCAGAAAGAGGCTATCTGACACATTAAACTGGCACTGACCCTCCAAGAGTTCCTCATCCAGACCCATCCCTCCATTCTATCCCCGTAACCCTGCATTTCTCATGGCTGACCAACCTAACCTGCATATCTTTGGACGGTGGGACGAAACTGGAGCACCTGGCAAAAACACAGACAGACACAGGGCAAATGTGCAAACTCCACACAGATAGTCACCCAAGACTGGAATCAAACCCAGGTCCCTGGTGCTGTGAGGCAGCAGTGCTAACCACTGAGACACTGTGTCATTGGAGAGTGATGTGAGGGTCAGTTCACTCACTGCTCCTCAGTCAGGTGAGTTGCCATAGGGTATAGGTGCCTTGCTTTGTTAATTTAGATGTAGTGTCTAGACCAGTTTCTTGTGATCTTTGAGCATCTGTCTTATGCAGGCGGAGAGATTTTTTCTGCATACATTTTGCAACTATTTTCCAGACCATCACATTTCTAGCACTGTGCATCAAATATTTCAAGGGCAGTCTTCAGCACATTATTATTCCAGGGATATGCAGGTTAGGTGGATTAGCCATGGGAAATGCAGGGTGACAGGGAGAGGGTAGGGGAGTGGAATGTTCCGGGTGGAATATTCTTTCGTGTGGACTTGTTGGACCAAGTGGCCTATTTTCACACTGTAGGGATTCTATGGATTACTTCGCTTTTATTAGCTATTTGATAGCACAAATCCCACATTCCCCTCTCGTCCAGTTTGTTTTCGAGAGTGATATATACCACACCTAAAGGACAGGATTGTTTCCTGGGCAAAGGTTTGGGACACTGACATGGGGCTAAGTCAGGCTCTCGAACCTGCACAATCCTGGAGCCTGCTCAGTGGGGCTATTTTTCTTTCACACTCACTATCCTGTTAAAAATGGTGGGAGAAATGCCCATGCCACTCACCCAATCCCAGGGCTGGAACATCCAGCAGCACAGTGGCTCTCAGAACGTGAAGGCTCCTCAAACCAGAAGTGCCCTCAAAGGCATAAACTTCAACTAAAACATCTGAAGAGTCAACCAGGCCGGAGCAGAGAGAAAAATCCCCTCTGGGTGATGGATCCTCTGAATCTGATACCACGACATCTCCCCCCACCCCCAACCCCTCAGAGACAGGAAAGCCTCCATTGGCCGGTAGCTTCCCATGAAATGGGTGTCACTCAGTTACTCCTTTGCAAAATCCCTCTTGTTAATTGCCTTAAATTTGTAAATTAGCAGTCTGCCAGTGAGTATCCGAATACTGATCCATTTCCCCTGCAAACACCTTCAGGCAGCAGGAATGCATTGGAAATAATGGGAACTGCAGATGCTGGAGAATTCCAAGATAATAAAATGTGAGGCTGGATGAACACAGCAGGCCAAGCAGCATCTCAGGAGCACAAAAGCTGACGTTTTGGGCCTAGACCCTTCATCAGAGAGGGAGATGGGGAGAGGGAACTGGAATAAATAGGGAGAGAGGGGGAGGCGGATCGAAGATGGAGAGTAAAGAAGATAGGTGGAGAGAGTATAGGTGGGGAGGTAGGGAGGGGATAGGTCAGTCCAGGGAAGACGGACAGGTCAAGGAGGTGGGATGAGGTTAGTAGGTAGATGGGGGTGCGGCTTGGGGTGGGAGGAAGGGATGGGTGAGAGGAAGAACCGGTTAGGGAGGCAGAGACAGGTTGGACTGGTTTTGGGATGCAGTGGGTGGGGGGGAAGAGCTGGGCTGGTTGTGTGGTGCAGTGGGGGGAGGGGACAAACTGGGCTGGTTTAGGGATGCAGTTGGGATCCCTGGACTGACCTATCCCCTCCCTACCTCCTCACTTATACTCTCTCCACCTATCTTCTCCTCTATCCATCTTCGGTCCGCCTCCCCCTCTCTCCCTATTTATTCCGGAACCCTCTCCCCATCCCCCTCTCTGATGAAGGGTCTAGGCCCGAAACGTCAGCTTTTGTGCTCCTGAGATGCTGCTGGGCCTGCTGTGTTCATCCAGCCTCACATTTTATTATCTAGGAATGCATTGGAAGCAGCCTTAACACAGATTGGCTTCCAAACCCTCCTCCAAGCCAGCCACCATGGGACAAGAAAACTCAGCTAATTCACATAAACTGAACTTCCCTTCTCTGGTGTCAACAAGTACAGTATTCCTTTATGCACGTTCATTCTGTCGGCTTATGTTTAAATTCACTTCTTTTATGGGGTCTTTGTGACCTTGATATTCCTGCCTATGTTTCGATAAGATCATAATAGTTTGGATAATTTTCCAAGGGCAACATCAGAAAAAGTTGAAAGGTAATAAATGGATGGCGAGAGCTTGAGTGAACAATGAGCTGAGACAGCAACAGAGATGTGAGATTCACAGAGACAGAAGTCATCAGTCTTCAGGTTGGAGAAGATGCAGGATCAAAATTCCAGACAGGGTCAACTAGGACTGGGACATTGCTAATCACTGTCTGGCTCCATCTCAGACAGTGATTAGCAAGAGGGCTACGGTTGGTGGCCAGAAAATGGGGTTTGAGATGGGGTCCAAAGACAGTAAGTGATAAAATCTATGGGAGAGTGGAAGCCGAACAGACCGCAGGCACAAAAAGGAAAGAAAGAATTGTATTTATATATCACCTTTGTAATTTCAGGACTCCCACAAAGCACTTTACTGGCCACTAACTACTTTTGAAATGTGTTTTGTGCAGTAATCTAGGATACAGAGGATTCAATTTGTGCACAATACAGTTCCACAAGCAGTGATGTGATAATGACCTGTTCTAATGGTATTGATTGAGGGATTGGGAACTCCCATGCGTTTCTTCAAAATAACATCATGAGATCTATGAGTTGAATCCCTGCAGTACGGAAGCAGGCCATTTAGCCCATCAAGTCCACACAACCCTCTGAAGAGCATTCTATCTAGATCCACGCCCTACCCTATCCCAGTAACCCTGCATTTCCCAAGGCGAATCTACCCAGCCTGCACACCCCTGGACAATATGGGCAATATAGTATATATTGTATATAGCAAATCCACTTAGGCTACACAGCTTTGGACTGTAGGAGGAAAGCAGAGCAACCAGAGGAACCCACACAGTCACAGGGGAGAATGTGCAAACTCCACACAGTCACCTGAAGGTGGAAGCAAACCTGGGTCCCTGGTGCTGTGAAGCAGTTATGCTAATCACTGAGCTGCCCAGTGTAGAAGGAAGATGGAAGATCTCATTTGCTAGACAACACTTCTGATTCCTTCAGAACTGAACAGGTGAGCAAGCCTAGATTGTGTGCTTTAACTGCATTGGCTTTGACCTCAACCCACAACTTCTTGATTCAGAGGAAAGAGTGCTACTTTTGAGTCAACACTGGCAGAATATATTAAACTATGCACATGTTGGTTGCCACAGTATTAAGAATTAAAAATGCTAAGAGTAAGAAAATGCGAATATCACAATAAATAATAGAAGGATAAAACTTGTTCTTTTAGTTCAGACACACCTTCACATCCTTCAGGATTAACAGCACTTAGCCCAAAGTAGCCAGATTTGCACTGGTCACATCTGGTCCCTTCAACATTTCTCTTACAAATGCAGCGTCCAGCAACTGTTGCAAGGCTTGGGTCAGTGTGACTTTCACACATTCCATTGTTTAGTGAGCCTTTTGGATCACAGTTACAGGCTATGAAACATAGAACAGGAAATAGGTTATATGTGATGCATTTTCTAGATCATTAAGCAAGACTTCTTTCTGGCAGTTCTGAGGAAGGGTCACCGGACCTGAAGCGTTAACTCTGTTTTCTCCTCCACAGATGCTGCCAGACCTGCTGAGCTTTCCCAGCAACTTTGCTTTTGTTCCTGATTTATAGCATCCTCAGTTCTTTTGGTTTTTCTTTCTGGCATTCTTTCAGGCTAATCTTTGATGTAACCCAATGTTGTCAATGGGGACCTAATCACTTTTTTTAAATGATGATCACAGGTTTTAGAAAGCAAACTGAGGTGATCCATAACATTTCACCTTCAGAAGCCATGTTATGGCTCTACATGTGATAAATATTGAATCATTTTCTAGCATCATTCATACATCAATTGAAAATCAAGATAGCCTCTTCTAAAAGCCCAGGTTGTTAGTTATTTAGTTAAAAATGTGTAAGTTTGGAGATATTAATCAATATAATTAGACTTCATGGGTTCAAATGCATAATCTTTGGAAAAGGAAGTTGGCAGCTTCCACAAAATCTTTAAGGTGTTGGTTTAGGCAATTTCTCAATTAAGTTAGTTAGAAGAACTCCAAGTTATATTTTTAAGCAAGTAACTTCTCAGGTTATTAAAATAATCAAATTGATGTTTATCCTGAAATTGCCTGGCAAATTCATATCCTTTTCAATTGTTGCAGTACGATAATATTTATAATTTATTGAAGCTTAATTTTAGGTTCATTACATTATTAAGGATTGTTTTGGTCAAGACCAATTTACAAGCCCTTGATGTCATAGCTTAAAACAGACCAACATTAACATCAACACTGTTTTCTTCCCATTGGAAAAGATAGAAGCACGGGACTTGCATCCTGAGAAACACCATGCAATGTTAACATTTCTTAACATGGTTATTTTAATTTTTTTTATCGCATTAAACATCATATTTCTGCACCTGATTTTGTGTTTTCAGATGCTAAATTATATTTGTAGCATCACTTGTTTCCAAAATGACTTTTGCAGAAGTAAAGGCATTTGATTTCACATGCCTGGAGAGACTGAGCTGTGTAAATTTCCCATGTTACTACTTTATATGTCTACTTTAAAAAAAAAAATGCTTTTTACAGACTTTTGCTTAGCTAATATCTAGATTTGAAGAAAAGATTGGTCCGTGATTACACAAGTTACTGAAACAGCATTTTTATGAAAAATTCAATGGCTTCACAATAAATAGAAGAATTTACAAACAAACATTGTTGCTGTTTTTACATTTTGCACAATTAATTTGTGTTGTGGTCATTTTGGCTTTGACCATCAGTTCTTACAATGCTTTAACTATGGTAAGAATTAATCCAAAACTGTGATGGAAAGTAAGAAAGAAATCCTACCAACACATGCATATGGGTCAGAAATAATTCTCCCAGGATCCTGGTAGAAGAAGGGCTTGCATTGGTTACAGTTTTGACCCATTGTATTGTGTTGACACTCATCACAAATCCCACCACTGACTTCTCCACTGGCCAAATATACTGCCATGTCAAAATGGCATTTTTCAGAGTGTCCATTGCAGTTGCACCCTGAAAAAGAATAAGTATACGTTAAGTCCTAAGGAACAGAACAAATTGAAAACTGATGCAAGAACAGTTAAAGGTGATCTTGAATGTTTGGAAGCCATGTTAAAACACACATTTGATTCAAAACTTTTAAGCAAAATACAAAACAAAGCGGTTTAAGTTTGCCACAGCATGTATTCCCCTGTACTACTTTGAAGAGTGCTCTGAGGTCTTGTGCACGCACCTACAAGATTTGACATGTCAGCTCTCATAAGTTATGAGTACTTTAAAATTCTTTTAAATTTAAACTTGCGTTTAATTTCAAGAACACTAAAGTTACATTTTTAAAACTTGCGAATGTAAAAAAAATTAAAGAATTGATTACGCTAATGAAAGTAATAAATTGTTCTAAATAACGCTGTTAAAAATAATTTTCAGTTTGTGAAAATCAAGTGGCTTACAAATGGCATGCTAAGCACTGATTAACTACCTCTTTCTTACATGTTGTGATAGATTCAATTTCAGCCAAATGGATAAAGCTCTTCTGTAAAGTAAATTAGTGAAATCTGCTCTTTGAAACATCAAGCAATATTTTAAATGCAAAATTTTCAAAAAATACACATTCTAAAACATTGCTGAATTGAATTGATTCATGGAAGATATGTTTGGTGATATGCAAAACATTTCAAGTGAAAACCTGAACAAAAAGATCCCACAAACCCACTCCTTAAAACATACAGTCTTCATCTGATCACTGACGGCATCCAAAGTGAAAACTCTAGATCTGCTTATATTTCTGACAGAATATTTCATAACAGTTACTGTGGAAGCTTTCATTTTTCAGAATCCAATTCCATTTTCAATCCTGTATTTTAGGGACTTGTAAGGCAGATTAAACAGACTATCAATAAGTACAACAGTCCTTACTTCTGCATTCGTCTCTCTCTGATCCTATCGCTGGTTGCCATGGTGAATCATTGTAAAAGTCCTTACATCTTTCACAGTTTACACCATCTGTATTGTGCTGACAGATACAACGTCCATGAACCTGTGGAAAATTTATATTTGAAACAAAGTTGAATAATTATTTCCAGTAATTTACAGCTACAAGTTTTAACTCTTTTATTTGTGAAATTGAAGTTCTATTTAAAAACAATCTCCAGAGGAAATGAATTAATGCCTTCTCCAGCACATTCAGCTTTGAATTTGCTTTTACAATTCTTCTGTATCCTTGGCCTGTTCTTCTTAGTGCCTCATTCTATGCTGTGCTCCAGCATAGTTCCTCCTTCCACACTCTGCCAACAGGAGAAATTCTGCAACTGCCTTGTAATTGTTAACTTTTCTGAACATTTTCCTCCGCTGCATTTTTTTATACCCCATGAAGCACTTTATGAAGCACTTTCTACATTAAAACCGTTATACAACTGCAAGCTATCATTTAACCTGTGATATTTGGAAATTCTGATTGTTCACAATTTTTGTTGGAGATTTGTTAAGCTTCAGGCCCAATGTGATTAACTTCTTCCATAATGTTTATTGAAGGAGCACTCTAGCACAACGGTACACAATCAGTATTAACAAGATACAAGGTACTTAATAAGTGTTCCAGCACATATGTGTTCTGTTATGATTTTTATTATTTGTAATGCGTTATTATTTGTAAATAATTGACTTTTTGTCAGTTAGAGGATCATATCCAAATCTGGGCATCACAGTTTATAAAGGCTTTTGGTGGGTGCATTGAAGAAACATGAAGGACGATGGAATTTAGCCATGCAGGGAGGAACTATGACAGATCATCACAGCTAAACGCATTAAGGGAGGATTTCATTGAGTTGTTCAGAATTATTTGGGGTTTTGATGGATCACCAAGGAGGAAACAATATTCACCAGCAGTAGGGCTGCTAGTCAAGGTAATAATTAAGATAATTCACTGAAATATCTAGCGGGCAAATGAGGAGAATAGTTTTTACATAGTGAAAATTGTTACAAACTGGAACAAACTGCTTGAAAGGGTGTGGCACACATTCAGTGGCAATTTTCAAAGTAAGATGGATATATACCTGACAAGAAAGATTTACAGGGCCAGAAGGAAACAATAGATTGAGACTACATTGGATAGCTGTTTCAAAGAGCCAGTACTGATGCAATGATGAAAATGACCTCGATGCAGTGTTATTTTCATGTAGTCCACCCTTTGGGCCTATTACCCTGATCCTGTTCAGTGCTCCATGCTTTGTTACTCCAAGTGCAGGCAGATGCCAGGAGGTGTTTTTGGTGGCAAGACCATCTGCCCATGTCATTAAAAATCCATCAAGGTCAGCAGTAGCGGTCCCCAGTGGAACATTTTCATCTTTGTGTTCACTGTCCATATTTAATTCTCTGAAAATAATTGCATATGCGTGCCTGTGAAATTTACTGTGGGGTACCTGAATTTTGGTGACGTACTTACCATTCTTTGCTGGTTGAATACATCACCTCGTATATTTTCAATAGGAATACACCGGCTGGCGTGCCCGTAGCAAAAACAGCTCCCGCGAACAACCATTTCGTACAAAGCATAATAGTATTTTTCATCGACTCTGGCCTGTCTCCTCCACAAACGTGTATCTCCAAGTGTGTGTAGCTGTGTGAAGTTTATCCGTAGATTTGTAAAAGTTATAAGCTCTGTGGAAGATACAGAAGAAAGGCTTGAAACGGGTCTTGGAGTTATAGTTTGTTGTACAAAGTATCCAGTTGTTTTTCCATTGGCTTCAATGGAAAGGAAAACCATGGGGAATTTTTAAAATGTGTGCCCAATTCACTATTGTCTATTTTGTGCTAAAATCAATTTTACATCCTATGTGCAACTTGTCCTGGTAAGTGAATCATTTAGCATTAACTACACATGAAATCTATGAAGTACAAATGAAACACAAATAATTGATTCCACAATTGAGCCTTTAGAAACTCTTCTAACAATAAATTTGTGTTCCGTTTTGCTTACAAATGGATAGGATGGAATAGCATTGACCATATTGCATAATAGTGAAGAGATAGCATGGATCGTTTGACCATTAGGAACAATTAACCTTAAGGAAGACACAGTATATTCAGTTAAACACTATTGTGGCTTGTGAATTAAACTCATGGTGTAGGGTGTCGCATATTGACAGGGATAGGAGGTTGAATGGTTAACAGGAAGCTGAGTATAGGTGCAAATGGGTGGTGCACTTCAGAGATCAGTGCTGGGACCTTAACTGTTCACAATTTATATAAATCACTTAGATGAAGGGATGGAAGGTATGGTTGTTAAATTTGCTGATGGTGTAAGGATAAGTAGGAAAGTGAGTTGTGAAGAGGACACAAGGAGGTTACAAAATACTGAAAGGGATAGATAGGGTAAGAAAATGAGCCCTGGTTGGAGAGTTAAGAAACAGGGGCACAAACTAAAAGTAAGGGAGAGATTTTATTTCGTCAGAGAGTTATGAACTCAATGGGCTGAATTTAAGAACTGCAGATGCTGGAGTCAGAGATAACACAGTTTGGAGCTGAAGGAACACAGCAGGCCAGGCAGCATCAGAGGAGCAGGAAAGTTATGTTTCAGGTCAGGACCCTTCTTCAGAAAATGAATGGCTGAATGGTCTTCTCCTGTTCCTAAATTCCTACTTTTGAATGCAGAGATTCCAGCCCTTTTTGTGTGTTCCTTTGTAGCCATGACAATGGAATAGTTTCAAATTAAGGTATCACTAGATCTGTTGTGGCCCTTGAGAGGTTCCATGTGACTCTGAGCGGATCATGTTGCAAACATGATCAGTAAGAAGGCAAAAGCTCTCAACTGCATTTCTGATCACTCCAACAATTGAAAACAAGCAACTGGTGAGAACATGTGTAACCAGCGGTAGGAGGACAAACTGACAGTGCATCTCTGCAAAGGATCACAATGTGGACCCCCAAAATTTTTAGGGCAATAAATCCACCTGACAAAGTTTGATTTGAATTGATTTATTATTATTGTCTCATGTACCGAGGTACAGTGAGAAGTTTTGTTTTGTGAGCTGTACAGGAAGATCATATTATACAAAGTGCATAAGGGTAATAGAACAGAGAGAGGAATACAATGTTATAGCTGCTGAGAAGGTGCGCAAAAAATGAGATCAACATTAATTTTAAAATTTGAGAGGTCCATTCAGAAGTCTAATAATGGTAGGGAAGAAGCTGTTCTTCAGTCTGCTGGTTTTGCCTGATGGAAGAGGTTGGAGGAGATTATAACTGCGATGGTAGGGGTCTTTGTTAATGTTGGCTGCCTTCCTAAGACAGCAAAAAGTGTAGATAGTGTCAATGGATGTAAGATTGTCTTGCGTGTTCACGACTCTCTGTAGTTTCTTATCTACTGATTAAATGAATAAACAAGATTTATAACTCAGCCCTACACCTTTATAAAAGGACCTGAAGGAAGGGACCTTTTGCCTCCCTCTCAAATCTTGCTGTGTACAACACTATTTGTTGCTTGTGAAAACAAGCTGGATCCAATATGCGACCCTAGCCGTGAGGGTATTCAAAATACAGATACAGGTACATATTAGGGAACTTCCTTATAACCTGAAAAACTAGAGGTTGCCAGTGAATTTCCTTGGTGAAATATTCACTCAGATATGTTGGGGTTCATGCCAATGCAAATTTCCATCCTCTTCATCCACCAGTTACACCTACAGGTTTTCTGTTTGATCCATGAGGGCGGGGAAGAAGATGGGTCTGTGTTTTGGGTTAGAGATCCATCTCTGATTAATGTTCAGATTTTTACATGGTTAACCCTGAATTGATTTGGAGATTTTCTGTCCAATCAGAGCCAATGGGTTTGGGAATGTACCAGATGAAGTTGCAGATTCATTTAGACCAGCCCATGGCAGCAAGCACTGAGGCTTTTGGTTGTCCTGAGGGAGAGATCTGTAATTTGTGGCAAAGCTTTCCACTCCACCAGAGGAAAGTCAGATGCCACAGCAGAATTGGGCCTGGCACTGATGGTAAGACACACTCTCATTGATAGCGAAATGGATCTTATACTGGATGCCACAACATAGAGGTAGGTGGTCCTTTTTCCAGAAGGTGGCACGACGTGGCAGTTGTACAAGATTCTTGAATCTGAAAGGATTAATGTTGAGGAGTGCATTAAGTTCCACCCCGACATTGACACCATAAGGGGTAACAGGACCAGTTTAGGATTACAATGGTGATAGATTTATCATCTAATCTCCTTATAATCTTAGTAGCAGTGTCTATCGTCACAATGTTGTTGATTGCGATCATATAATAAACCCATATCTTATTTTAGAACAGAGACTTTTCTCATAAGACTACCTAATAGTTTTCATCTGTCACACTAGACAAACCCTGTCAATCCCAACCTAACAGGGTGATGGTGGCAACAAGTCTACCTTATAGTGACCAAGATACCAACCATGTTGAACAGTGGTGAGGATTCATCATACAGCATATTGCCAGTAGTATGCATCGCTTCATCTTACAAGAGAGACCACTTTGTCATGCAGCTGGGTGCCTCTCTGTTCAACACCATTTCCCTCCGCCTGTAGTCCCTCCTCCATCAATTCCTGTTTTTGATTCTTCTGATATAAGCTATCTCCTTCTAGGACCTCACTATCCCCAAGGTCCACAGCTCTCTGGAGGGCCGCACTGTGGGAAGTGCATCAGAACACCTCAATGACCAAGACTCTTGCAGAAGGGTAATGGAAGACACCACCAGTTGTTGGAATTGCATCTTTAGACCTCAGTGGAATGCTCAATTGTAGTTCTATTGTCCAGGTGGTAGTGGTTCTATAACTTCTGGGCCCGTTTCTTGGGCACTTATAGATGGCTGACTTTCTATCTCTTCAAGCAATACCCCTTTTCACCTAAGATTCATACATACAGTTAGGGGGTTGGTGTAAAAATCTAAGGCTGTGTAGAGGCTGAAGGAGATGAGGAAGCTCTAGGAAAATGAACATGGACATGGAAGTAGTTCAGTAACAGGCAGGTTGGAAATTGAGAGAATGGAAAGCATTCTTTGTGATGAATCTCACTGAGACACCAATCAGTGTGTTGATGGTCATTTGGGTGTAATTGATGCTAACCTTCACCTGACGCAGGCCCTTGAAACCAGAAAGGAAGAAACTGAATAGCACTGAGACTCTGATGGTCACAGGTAGGACATGCCAACCAGTGCTGCAAGCTGGAAAGTCTTTGGTGATAAGGATGCAGACATCCATGATTGCATGACTGGAGAGTTGCACTCTGCTCAGACAATGTCTCTCAGTCGTCTCCAGGTTGTTCTGTCTTGGGTAGTTGATTCTGTGTTGAAGGTTTAACCTTTGTTATTTTCCTGACCTTCCTCTCCTGTACACTGAGCCCCTCCACACCCAACCACCACATCGACCCTGGAATTCTGTCCTTCTGGTGGAGTGTGTTACTCTCATCACCGACTGGGAGCACAATGTTTTCGGTAACCCCCACTCCCATTGCCAGATGAAAATGTTCAGTTCTCCTGTGCAGTTTACTACTTCTTCTGTTCTGGTATATCAGAGAGGTGCCAGCCCATTCAAAGCCTGCATGCTGTAAATCTATCACCCTAACCCCTTCAAACAGCTTTTTAAAGCCTGATTTGTACAGAATTCCAGGATTTCGCTTATGCTGTTCCTCAACTCTGCTGGGAATGAAGCCTTGAAATTGACATGTATTTTTGTAACATTCCTATATCTTTGCCTAGTTTCCTGTCATTCCTAAATATCCCATGCCTTTCAAGATTTGAAATCTGCTCCAGCTTAAAGCACCCAACCTCATTTAATAAATAGATAGAAGAGGTCAGAATTTGAGAATCGTAGGCTTGCAAAAGTTCAAACTCCTACGCTTCAACCTCTGCAATGACCAACTTTTTACATGCTTACAATAAACGTACATACCTCGTATCTCATGGCTGTATGGATCATTGATTTGGAAATGTGGGTCCAATGCTTTTAGAACAACCTACACAAATATTTTAAATAGAGTTCCATTAAACCGGCAAACTATGCCATTCCTTTAGACAGTAATACTAAATTCTTTATAAAAGATGAAGCATCAATGTTTCATGGTTAGGGCTGTGACTCATTGATGGACTGTATAACATTCAAAGAGGACTATTTCATCAATGTGCAGTTCCATGCTAATATACAGTATAGGTAAGATGATCTTTCAAATGTCACAAATCTGCAGATTATTGAGAGATGCTAATTACTTTGTAAACCTTTGAAGAGATTTATTAAATCACTAATTTGGACTCAAGATAGATTATAATCTGGCCTGGAAAATAGGCTGGGGTTTGCAATCTACAATAGAATGAGGAGAGGAAGAAGGATTTAGAATGTTTATTGCCTTTCTGCCTGCCCCATGATGAATAAAGGGGCAGGGCAAGGAAGGTTAGCCTAGACACCAATTGATGTTCTTAAGTAACCAATGAATGGCCACTGAATTGCTTCATCCCATTGCTGGTATGTTACTATTTCCAAGGTGCCTTATGCCACATGGAGAGACTGCACAGCAAAAGCTGATGGTCTGCTTATAGACTGTGAGAGTTGGTGGGGGAAGCCATGATACAGCATCCTGTGACTCATGGAAGGCTACACATCCCACCCCCGCAAAAATGGTGCTAGAAAGCACTTCCCTTTTCTCAATAACAACTCCTTGAGCCCTGCCCATCTCGAAGCATACTGCATTGTAGCTCTCTGGGTTGGCTGCAGTACCAACAATCCCAGTGGGGCTACTTAGATTGAAGACCTCTCTCCCCTGTCATTGACTGGCTGCTCTTAAAGGCAGGTTCTATGCTCTTAAAGTGATGGGAGCCTCAATTGCAAGCAGTTAATGATGTGACTGCCAGACTTGAGATGGGGCCTCCAGTACTGACTGAGGCGGAGCTGCTTTCAGTTTTCTGGCTGCTGACAGGGTGACAGCCATTTAATTTTGTGCTAAGATGGTATCCACCCATAGGTATGCTAATATTGGTATTGAAAATGTAGTAAAGAAATTAATTTTGACATCATACCTCTCCACCTGTTGAAGGTTCAAGGTCAGAATACTTTGAGTCACAGATTACATCATCCACTCTCTGTGCAGGCCCATGGGGAATATTTGGGAAGGCAGATGCACAATCATAGGCAAAATATCGTATCACTCTCCATGTTTGACCATAATCTGAAGATCTCTCGACTAACATTGCAGCTGGACGGAATGTCTAGGTGAGAAAAGAGCAGGCTGATCAGAATTTTCTATGGGAGTGGATCTTCAAATTGACTTTTGTATTGCCCACTTAACCTGCATGTTAACCTTAAGAGAATTCTGAACTTGGACTCTTAAGTCTCTTTGAGTTCCAGAATTCCAAAGTTTTTCTCCATTTAGGAAATTATTTACACCTGTATTCTTCCTACCAAAGTGCATAATGTCACACTTTCCCACATTGTATTCCATCTGCCCTTTCTTTGCCCACTCTCCCAGCCTGTCAAAGTCCTTCTGCAGCCTCCCCATCACATCAATACTACCTGTCCCTCCACCTCTTTGTGTCATCTGAAAACTAGCAACAATATCCTTGGTTCCTTTGTCCAGATTGTTAATGTGTATTGTGAATAGTTGTTGTCCCAATATGGATTCCTTCAGAGCTCCGCTAGTTACTGGATGCTATCCTGGAACAGACCCCTTATTTCCACTTCCGCTGTTCTGCCACTTAGCCAATCCTCTGTTCATGCCAGTACCTAGCTTCTAATGCCATCTTATTTTGCAACCTCGGAACCACTGAAATTGGAGCCTGACCCAATATTTTCATTAAATTTGCTGACAACAGTGGAAGTGCTGTTTGGTGAATTGAACTCTAGTTGTTAACAGTTGTTAGTTGGCTAACAGAAGCTGAAATCTTCCTCTCTGATACATCCTTTGATGTACCAGGGAACCTCAGCTCTAAACGTCAAGGCACTGTTTCCTAAGACTATCAATGAACTCTTGTCTTTTGGAATCATTCCTCCACTGCCCACAACTGCCTACAGCCTGTTTGACTTCATTCGCAAGATCCAGAAACAGGATTGTTCTAGACTCTGAGATAATGGGAACTGCAGATGCTGGAGATTCCAAGATAATAAAATGTGAGGCTGGATGAACACAGCAGGCCAAGCAGCATCTCAGGAGCACAAAAGCTGACGTTTCGGGCCTAGACCCTTCATCAGAGAGGGGGATGGGGGGAGGGAACTGGAATAAATAGGGAGAGAGGGGGAGGCGGACCGAAGATGGAGAGTAAAGAAGATAGGTGGAGCGGGTGTAGGTGGGGAGGTAGGGAGGGGATAGGTCAGTCCAGGGAAGACGGACAGGTCAAGGAGGTGGGATGAGGTTAGTAGGTAGCTGGTAGGGGAATTGCAAAGGGTCAAGGCAATCTGGTAGGCTGGAGTTGATGTGATCCATGACCAACCTCTTGAAGCATTTTATAATTATGGATGTTAGAGCCACCGATTGGCAGTTATTGAGGCTCGCTGCATGATTTTTCTTTGGCATTGGGATGATGTTGGTCTTCTTGAAGCAGTTGGGACTTTGGATGGTAGTAAGGAAATGTTAAAGATGTCAGCAAATACTTCTGCCAGCTGTCCACACAGGATCTGAGTGCATGGTTAGAGATTCTATTTGGGTCGGTCACTTTACTATTGACTTGTATGTTCTCTACATTTTCATCCCTGCTATGACTTTCAGAGGATTTCTCTTCTGCTTTAAATGGAGGGCCAACAGATCTCTATCTACCACTGCTTTTCTTTGCTGCCTGAACCTGTTCTCACAATAAGAAATTTCATTTCACCCCACTCATTGATTTGAAATAAAAAAAGAGTTGTGATATGTATCAGCAGTGCTCCCAGTGTTGCCTGACTTTTCATAGAATATAGAACATTACAGCACAGTACAGGCTCTTCGGCCCTCGATGTTGTGCTGACCTGTCATACCAATCTGAAGCCCATCTAACCTAAACTATTCCATGTACGTCCATATGCTTGTCCAATGACGACTTAAATGTACTTAAAGTTGTTGAATCTACTACCGTTGCAGGCAAAGCGTTCCACTCCCTTACTACTCTCTGAGTAAAGAAACCACCTCTGACATCTGTCCTATATCTTTCACCCCTCAATTTAAAGCTACGCCCCCTTGTGCTCGCCGTCACCATCCTAGGAAAAAGGCTCTCCCTATCCACCCTATCTAACCCTCTGATTATTTTATATGTCTCAATTAAGTCACCTCTCAACCTTCTTCTCTCTAATGAAAACAGCCTCAAGTCCCTCAGCCTTTCCTCGTAAGACCTTCCCTCCATACCAGGCAACATCCTAGTAAATCTCCTCTGCGCCATTTCCAAAGCTTCCACATCCTTCTTATAATGCGGTGACCAGAACTGTACGCAATACTCCAAGTGCGGCTGCACCAGAGCTTTGTACAGCTGCGGCATAACCTCTTGGTTCTGGAACTCGATCCCTCTATTAATAAAAGCTAAAACACTGTATGCCTTCTTAACAGCCCTGTCAACCTGGGTGGTAACTTTCAAGGATCTGTGTACGTGGACACCGAGATCTCTCTGCTCATCTACACTACCAAGAATCTTATCATTAGCCCAGTACTTTGCCTTCTGGTTACTCCTACCAAAGTGCATCACCTCACACTTGTCTGCATTAAACTCCATTTGCCACCTCTCAGCCCAGCTCTGCAGCTTATCTATGTCTCTCTGTAACCTACAGCATCCTTCGTCACTACCCACAACTCCACCGATCTTAGTGTCGTCTGCAAATTTACTAACCCATCCTTCTACGCCTCCATCCAGGTCATTTATAAAAATGACAAACAGCAGTGGACCCAACACTGACCCTTGCGGTACACCATTAGTAACTGGTCTCCAGGATGAACATTTCCCATCAACTACCATCCTCTGTCTTCTTTCAGCAAGCCAATTTCTGATCCAAACTGCTACATCTCCCACAATCCCATTCCTCCGCATTTTGTACAATAGCCTCCTGTGGGGAACCTTATTGAACGCCTTGCTGAAATCCATATACACCACATCAACCGGTTTACTCTCATCTACCTGCCTGGTCACCTTCTCAACGAACTTATGGAATATATGGAGTATTCTTCATTCTTGCCTTACTTCCTCTGTTCCTTTTCGTACTTATTGCCTGAAGAGAAAATGTCATCAACTTTCATGACAGTTTCCACCCTTCCATCATCTTCACATGGCCCATTTCCAGCTCTTCACTTGCTTCTTCACATTCTCTGCCTCCATTTTTTGACCTTAGCCCATTGACTGATATTCATTGTAAATGCACTAACATTTGTCTTGACTGCACTCACTCACAATCTGTTTCCTGAGAGGGCTGTATTCCATTTGTCCAGTTTGACCTTTTTTTTACAACTGTGATGATGATGCCATCTTTTCTTCCAGTGAGGGTTTTCCTTCACTGTAGTTGGCAGATCCCATAAATGCATGCCTTCTATTTGCCACACTCTTCCTTTCATCCCTCTCTTTTCCTTTCCAGAAATGTGGTAGGGATCTCCTTAACCTCGCCTTTTATCTAGCAGTCTCCATGATCATTACAACATTCACTGCCGTTTTTACCAACTCCAGTGTAGTGCTACAACAATTCTCTCTTCCCTCAACCTCCCTTTTCAGCATTCTGAAGGCATCATTCCCAAAGTGACACTTTGGTCTAATTCTTGTTTACCTCCCAACACTCTCTCCACTTTTCAATGCACTTACTATTCGGCTGAAGCTGATGCAATGCATATCCTTTTACCACTCCCCTTCCTGCTTAAAGGGTCCCTCCAGACGAAGCAGTGATTTATTTGTACTTTGTTAAGTTTAGTACACTATGTTCACTCATGACAGTACAGTCTCTGTTGTATAATTAAGGATGGTGATCAGAGCAGGAAGCCTAATCAGAGGGTTTGGAGCAATATCTGACCACCTACTCTAGTGTACGAGTGCACAGTTAAGGAACTAAGGGTTTTGGCCCAGATTGGAATATTTGGGCCAATATGACTTGAGGGATTTAATCTCTGTTATGTCTGTGTTTCTGTTGTCAGCGTTATTGATTTGACTACTTTGTATCATTATACCATAGATGTCAGTCTTAAATTAGCATCTGAAGAGCACAATACAATACAATGATGCTTAGAGTTTCTTTGCTACCTAATTCTCACGCTGACCTCAGCAATGAAAGAGGATTACTAGTGAGGGTTTGAATGTGAGCACTGTCAACAAAACAAAATCATGAACTTCTTCTTTCACACATGACTTTGCACTAGGTTGGAGACGTATTACACTCAGTGCAAAGACCAAGCCATGTTAGATTCGTGACTGGAGGAGGCCACAACTTTTGAACTGTGATATGCTGGTGAGTGCAATGGCCTCCTCACCTGCATTTTCACTCTCTTGTCGACGAACCCTTGAAACAGTTTTGCTAGGTGTGGCATCTATGAAGAATCATTTGCGCCACTGAGAAATTCAACAAGCATGGTGACAAAATGTCACAAGTGTCCAGCCGCCTTGACCATGTCATAGAGATGGATTTCTGCTCAGACGTACAGTACGTAGCTTAGTTTTATATCATTTGAGGGCTGTTAAAGAAGTTGCAAGTGATGTTCTTGTCTCGTGATAAATTTTGGAGGTAGGGAGTGTTCATACAAAAAGAACCCACAGAAGATAGACTAGTGTAGATGGAAGAAAAACTCAATTAACATGTTTGCCTGCTGTTAGCCATGCCTTCTACGTAAATAGGAGCTGAAATGATAATTTGGAAATATTACCTTGAAGGAAAGGAATAGGTGACTGAATTGAAAAAGGATTTCCAGATCCAGCTGAATGCTGACATGGTGCACACCTACAGCAAAAAAGAAGATCATTGTAATTCAGAAAACATGACAGGTTACAGATTTCCGATCTGTATAGACAAGATTAATAAAGAAGGGAATTACTGTCGGCTACAATATTGGACAAATACTTAACATGTTTGTATGGCACTCGTCTGCCTGTTATTTTAACAGAATATTACTTTGACATTTTCTCAGTATTTCCCCTCCCTCTCTGATTTAACCAGGCACTTTTCTTTGATTCTTTTCCAGTTCACCTTGTTGATCTTGAGGCAACCCTTCCTTTTGTCCCCTCACCTCATTCATAACAGTACATTTATTGATTGTATTTTCTCCTCAGACTTCATGGCGATTCCCTTCTCTTGTTTCTCTTTCTGTCCCTCCTAGTACATAATGACACCGTTCTTCCAAGATCTCCCTTTACCCTTATTTGAAATTGTTGATCTCGGAGATTGAAACCCTGGTTCAAACAGTGAATTGGATTTCCTAAACCTGCAAGAACATGATGTATTCAGGAATTTCCACCACAGCAATGGCCAGCTTGTAAGTTGTATGATTTACTTTGTCCTTCATCAATAAATGGCACATAGTGATTAGGTCTGTAAATCTATTCCTGTAAACTCCCTAACTCCAGACTTGGCTGTCCTCAGATCATTTAAAAGTCTAAGGCTCGAACTGCTTTCACTAAACAGATCTACAGCATGATAGTGTTTGTTTTTCCATATAATTGGGAAGCAGCCACATTCAAACAGCAGTGACAGGAGAGTCTGATAATTCCACTGCATCGGGCTTTGACTGGTGACACAGATTCTGCACATGAAGTGCCAACTAAAGATAGTTCAGACTAAACAAAAAAAGGAGGAAAAATACTTCCTGCATGCCTGCTGTCTATGCTACTGATGTTGGAGTTTAAAATCTCTTGGGAAACTTTCTTTGGCCACCAGGAATTTGATGCCAATTCCATTCGACTCCTGGCCATTCTGGAAGGGTTGGCTACAAAATATGCAGGTGTCACTGACCACTTTGAGATGGTTGTGCAAAGTGGTCCTTGGAATATTGTAGTCCTAATCTTTGGAGTGATTTGATTCATTCGAGTGGTTTTCTACACCACTTCAGGCAGGTAAAAGTCAAAAATATCTGTGTGATCTGGAATCAACATAAGCCATAGATATTACTTGATGTATTTGAGGTCCTATGGGTGAAATCTGCCAGCAGTATTAGTTTTATTATAAACTAAATTGAAATTCTCAAACTTTCACATCAAGGTTGAACCTACAATTTATGGATGCCTGTCTCAGTTAATGTAACCACTATGTTAGCTTACACCAGTTTTCAACACAAGCAGTCAAATTGGAAAATTGTGCATTTGCAAGCCTGAAATTCTGTAAAATCTGTTTTTATTCTCCTATTTTTTGCATTTTTGTTGATGCCGACTTGTTTTTGTAATACAACTCTGCATCATCATGATCTCTTTCATCTTGTCATCTTTGCTGTTAATTAATAATTGGCATTCCAACATTAATAAAAGTCAGTAGAATGCTGATTGCTGTATCCCGCTGTACATTACTGTACAAAGTCATTATCTATTGCCATTGCTTTTAACTTAATATTTCTTTTTAATAAATAATGCAGATATTATCTTATGTGTTAGAAATAACATCTACAAGGCCCAACACTCAGGTCTTAAATTAAAATTCTTGAGAGTGTTTGTATTCTAAGTGAAAAGGTTAAGAATATACCCCATCGCTTGCTAATTCTATCCTGAGAATCACGGCAGTGCAAGTAAGTATGTTACTCACTACAGCCATAATAATGAATCCTGTGGGTGAAATTGTGAATCTTCTGTTAATTCAAGTGAAATTATTGAGTATTTTTTACTTCTGGACAGCATCCACTGTATTTGATTATTTAAACAGTAACTGTACTTCCACTTGAAAAGGAAAGAATAAACAGGGTTATGTAAGGAAAGAGCAGGAGTATAGGATTAGTTAGATAGCACTTACAAATAGCCAACACTAGGACGATGGGTTAATTGGCTTCCCTCAGTGCTGTAAAATTCTCCAATAACAATTTTTGTTAAGAGCTAGCTGAAGTGTACTTAAAAGTCATAACACCCACAAAACCACATAATGTGGATAAGTGCCCTGCTCAGAAAGTAAACATCAATGAGAAGAAACATGTAGTAGCAGCAATGTGGTGATGCTTGTTTCATTGAATGCACTGACATGAATGTGTGGTGGTGAGTTTTTAAATGGAGCACTCTGGTTTGAAGATGTTTCTCCTATATGTTGCAAAGTGGATTTGGAATTCAAGTCTGACTTGAACACAGTGTCAGAATAAGGAATTGGCCATTGAGCTGAGGAGAATTCTCATCAGCCAAAAGGGTTAGAATTTTAAATCCTCTACCCAAGCTGTGGACACTGAGTTGTGATGTATATTTAGGACTGAGGTCATTCAATTTTTGGTAACTTATGATAGGAGATATGTGGATAGTGCAGGAAAGTGGACCTGAGATATAGGATCTGCTGTGATCTTGTTGAATGGTAAGATAAACTCAAATGACTAAAAGACCTTATCCGGTTCCTATTTCTAACTTATTTTAGTATTTATACCTGCTTTTTCAGCAAACCTACCATTTTGGGACTGCCACCATTTCCTTTTCCGATCTGGCTCAAATGCTGTGATAACATTTTCAATGAGATGGCTGTTGGTAGAGCTGATATAGTTGTAAGGCAATCGTGAATCACAAGTAAAACATTTTTGTTCGTCCTATTTATTGGAAACAAAAGAGTCTTCAGCGTGACATACTCATTTACATACGCTAACATGAACATATCAATTGGAAGATTAATTAATATATTGTTATCAAGTCTGCTAGTTATTTTTTCTTCTGTAAAAGGGTTGGGATGTTGCATTGCTAATACTAGTTGATACAAAAAAGACGTCGAGACCCCTGACGATATTAATTGACCTCTCTTAACAAATAATATCAATGAGGTTCCCAATGAGAGCACAGCAACTTGATCTTCTTTAAATCAGAATTGGCAAATGGCCAGCAGTAAATTGGCAGATTTTTTTCCTCCTTGTTTTTGTTTTCATTTACAGGTGTACACAAGACATTAGGACATTAGAATGTTGACTTTGCCCCGCAGGCTTTGCATCAAAGGATCATAGCCACTATTCATCTGACCAAATATTTTACACTTGGATTAAGCACTTTGAGAGATTTATAAGTTACCAAGAGATGAAATATATATTTTATTATTAAAACAAGGATAATTTTATATCTGTTAATGGAAAAGAAATTATTTCTCCATAAAGTATAAACTATTCTGCTTATAAATGAAAACCCTTAATTTCAGTGAAAACACCTTGGACAGCTTTACTGATCTTTTTCCAACTACTAATTAAATGAAATGATTCTACTTAATTAGGCTTGAATTCTGAATTAATAACATGCAGTCAAACAAGCCTTCAGGCAACTTATCTTAAATATTCACTGCAAAATAGTGACACTGAGTATTGTGGTTCATTCTGGTTTTACAATCTGTTTTAAAGTATAAAAGATGTTTGTTTTTCGATTATACTCAGAGTGATGAATTAATGATATAACAGGCGGTGGGGTAATCCAGTGTATTGATGCTGAAGGTGAATTTATAAAAATTGCCATGGATTCACGAATGGATTACTGAAACTTTTCTACCTGTTCAATCTTACCAAGTGGTCAATAATTTCTTTTTCAATTGTTTGCTTATAGTCTCTGTAGTCAAACTTCCAATTAACTCATGGGAACTGAGATAAAGTGTTCTTCAACTTTGCAGGAAATAACGATGTTGTGACAATAGAGGCTTCAGGCTTTTATCCAATGCAATATGCAATTTTGTAGTACACGTTGGCTTGTCAGTTTCCTGTCTGCCCAGGAGCCCCAATGATACAGTGCATGACTAATGAAAACATGAACAAACTTGTGCACAAATAATATTTTAAAAAATATATATGACACTAGTGCAAACATCTTTGGCACTAAATTAAACATGCATTCGGGAATTTGTTATGTAGCCTCAAATGGTGTGCCATTAATGACAGGTTATTAGTGGCAATTCTTTTTCTTCTGAAGGTCCGCCATAAAACTCTGGCTCTCTTAATTGGCGTAGAAAAAATGTAATTTTTCTAAACCACAAGTCAGCCTCATTTAATTTTACTTCAATGATTAGCCATTTTGTGAACCTGTTTTGGTGGAATATTGTTGCATTTTGGAGGCAAAGACAGCAATACATTTTGCTATGTTTACTTGAATTGTTTGATTTAATAAATCATGTTGTGGGATGATGATCAAAGCCAGATGTAGTACTTCATAAAGTGAAACCCAACTAACTTTTTTTTGTACGTTATGAATAAATTATGTTGGTCAAGTAGAAAGGATTATGTTACCGTACATAAATGATCTTTTGAATTTTTCTCTGCATAACCAGGGTTATGTGACAAGCAGTCAGTGAGGAAATAAAACTATGTTGGGATTTGAAATCAGCCTGATTTGTATGGATCTCAGTGGAATAGATTGAATCTGCTGAAAAGAAAAGCTGTTACTCCCTTTGCAAAAATTGATCGCAGTGTAGAATTTAACAGCTGATACTGAGAGATCTGATACTCCACATATCCTTTTATTGGGTGCAGATGAGGGTTAAGATTCATTAGTGAGCGCCCACCCCTCACGGGCTTTGAGATAGTCTGATAATGTATTGGAGGTTGCAAAATTTAGGTGTTTCTGAAGGCTGCTTGAAACAAGCCCTTTGTACAATTTAATCAGAACATGTGATGGACTTGTTTCACTCTTTTTGTTGTGTTTTTTAGCAGTCTAATCAATAAGTAATTTTTTAAAAATCTTAAGTTAAAGTATAAAGCAGAAATTGCTGGAAAAGCTCAGCAGGTCTGGCCACATCTGTGGAGAGAAATCAGGGTTAATGTTTTGGGTCCAATGACCCGTCCTCAAAACTTATGGTAGCTAGGAAAATGTAGGATTTTACACAGAACATAGAGTTGGGGGGTAGGGGTAAGGAGTAAACAATAGGTGGGAATTCAGTGCAAAGAGACAGAAGAACAGTTAGACAAAGGAATAGGTAACAGTAAGCCAACAGCTCTGCCTCAGAGTCATAGACCCACATTGCATGGAAACAGACCCCTTGGTTCAACTAATCAACACTGACTGTATTCCCAAACTAAATTAGACCCACCTGCTTGTGCTTGGTACTACCCTTCCAAATGTTTTCTATTCATGAACTTATCCAAATGCCTTAAATGTTGTAACTGTACCTGCATCCACTACTTTCGCTAGCAGTTCAGTCCACACATGAACCACTCTCTGTGTAAAAATGTTTCCCCTCATGTCTTTTTTAAATCTTTTTCCTCTCACCTTAAAAACACCCTAATTTTGAACACTCCACCTTTAGGAAAAGACCCTTGTCTATGTCTCAAGCTTGCTGCAGTGCTCCAGCTAAGCTCAGTGCAATCTGGAAGAACAGCACCTCGTTTTCCGCTTGGGAACTCGACAGCCTTCTGCACTTAATATTGAGGACAATTTTCGGGCTTGAGGCACATTTTCTCAACCCCTACACACCAGGCCTTGTTGTCACATGGCCTGCTGTTACACCATTGTTAGCCACTAATAGACCCCTTTAGCAACCATTCATTCTACTAGGCTGACCATTATCCACTCCTTTATCTATCCAACTGCTCTTCTCTCTCTTTAGTCTCTATCTCCATCTATTGTCTACTCCCTACCACCTTCACCCACTCTATCTTCTAGATTTAAAAAAATGACTTTCTCCTCACCACCATCAGTTCTGAAGAAGGGTCACTGGACCTGAAAAGTTAAGTTTGATATCTCTCAGTAGATGCTGGAAGACCTGCTGAGATTTTCCAGCAATTTCCGCTTTTGTTTCTGATTTTCAGTGCCTGCAGTTCTTTCGGCCTTGAATTCATGTGGCATTTCTTCAGATTGTTTCGCTCTGCCAGGCAGCCAGCCCAAATTGGATCTTTTCAAACTGCTTGAATGACCTTTGTTTCCCGATTGAATCTGCAGTTTACTAAAAGCATGCCCCAATTTTGGTCTTGCCGCACGTCTCCACTTTCATGCACTAAACTTTATTCTGTGCCCAAAATATTTGCATTGTGCCAACCTTTTATTTTGAAGATCCTTGTGATCATGCTTGTTTTCTGGTGGTTTATTTCCACCACGTTTTCTTCCCTTTCATAAACTGTACAGAAGGGATGTTGGCTGTGAGTAGGTATTTTGAGATGATAGAGACTAGATTAATCCTCGTGTTTCTCATGTCCAACATCCATCATCTTCAAATGATTTAGCTGTGTCAATGTTAACTAGGGTCAATGGCTAACAACCATGGCTAGCAACAGTGGGAAACAGGAATTTTCTTCAACTAAAGAACTGTGGATGCTAGAGATCTGCAACAAACAAGAAGTGAAATTGCTGGAGAAACTCCACAGGCCTGCTTTTTGTGAAGAGAAGAAGGGTCACTGGATTTGAAACATTAATGCTGTTTTCTCTAAAAGTCATAATCATGGAGCCATAAAGTCAGACAGCATGGAAACAGACCCTTCAGTCAACCAGTCCGTGCTGACCATAATCTCAAACTAAACTAGTCCCACCTCCTGCACTAGTGCTTGTATCCCTCCAAACATTTCTTATTCATACACTTATCTAACTCTCTTTTAAATGTTGTAACTGTACCCATCCACCACTCCCTCTGGAAGTTCAATCTCAGATGCTGTCAGACCTGCTGGGTTTCTCAGTAATTTATGTTTTTGCAAACCAGGTACACAATATTTCTAATGAACCTGTTCAGAGAAGTTTTTCCACATCTGTGGCCCAGGTTAGATTTGAACCTAGGACTTTTGGCTCAGAGGTGAGATCACAAGAGCCCTAGGAATCTATCTATTCAGTGTGATCAAAATCAAATGTTTCTTCATGAAATTAAGTTTCTGATCCCAGTGAAGAGTTTTAACACAATGAAAATCACAATTGGTGATATCAACAACAGATGCACTTCTAAACCTGGGTTTATTGCCACTCACACAGACAGTCAACATATTATCTCAACAGAATTGCTGATTGAATTTAAGAAGAGTCTGCGATGGTTATGATAGTGTTTCTGGATTCCCTCCACAGCAATTAATCCATTCCTAAATCTAAAAATTATCAGTGCTGGATGCAACATAATCAGGAACATTATTCATGACATTTTATACAATAACATAAATTCTTCAGCAAAGCTCCATTTTAGAATCCTCAGCCAAACTGTGAGAATGTCACAGTTAAATCTGGATCCATACTACCCTTATTTGTTATTGGGATAACAAATATCACACATATTGCCCAACCCGAATTAACCTGGAGAAGGTGATGGTGATTCACCTCTTGGTGTGCTGTATCATTGTTCAGTAATTAAGTTTATTGTTTGCTGTATGTTTGTGGAATAAGGTTGAATGCTAACACACAGCTTAAATTAAAATGAATGTTTTTAAAAGTCTGAACTGACCTGTAAGTGACTGAGGATACAGTATGTTTCAGGCCCATTCAGACCACAGGTTGAGGAAGCAGATAGCTGACTGCTACGGCCCACAAGCAGATCTCCAAGAGGTGGGTAACAAGACCCAGCAGTGCAATCCTCTTGAGCGTAGACAACATTTAGCAACACTGTAAGCACAACATGTAAATTTAGAAAAAAATACATACACAGTTAATTCTCATTGTAAGACAATTATTAATCAAGAAGTCTTGTGAAATTGAAAGAAATTAGATTGTTGCAATAAATTTGTGTTTGGTGGTAAGTATTTAGATTTGTAGCCCTGTTTTCAAATCCCTCCACATTCTACCTTACTCTGCCTTTGTAATTCCTGTGATTTTGTCCAGCCTTACAACTGTCTGAGATTCTTGTGCTGTTCCCTCTCTGGTCACTTGCTCATCCCTGAGGGTTATCCCTCAATAATCAGGAGGCATGCCTCCACCCTCCAAGGTGCTAAGCTCCAAAATTCCCTCTCTGCCTTTCTTCTTCTCGTTCCTCTTTGATAATGTCTCTTAAAATCTAGGTCATTAGTCAAATTTCTTTAAGTGGCTTGGAGTCAGAATGTGCATGATTTTCCTTGTGTGAAACACATTGGGATGTTTTACTGAGTCAAAGAAATTCTTTAAATAGAAGTCAATATTATTAAAGCAAAAAATAAATTAAAGTATAACGTTTATGTCAGAGGAAAGAAACTTCATCTGCATCTGGCTTGTGCTGTATCTGATTTAGAAATGTTTAATATTGATATCAGTAAAAAGTATGTTAGTGTTCCACTTAGCAACACTGAGGGAGAACATAGATGAGAACCAAAAGTATCAGTAATATTTAATAAACCATGTCTTCCATGAGCAGTAATCACCATCAGATTGTAGCTAGTTTTCTTTTATGTTCCTGTTAAAGCAGTGAGTTAAAACAGTTTGTAATTCCACTAAATTTTCCTGGCTAATCATTCAAGGCAAATGTGTCAGAACTCTCTGAATTCCTCCATTTGAACTCAAAACTAAATTTCTTCAGAGAGTTCTAGATGCCCTTTGGAAGTTTCAATTTCCTGGGCGATTAATGTATAGTTAGGTCCTGGTGCACACATTTTAGGGTAAGTCCATTCTCCGACTGTCTGGAGACCAGAAGATCTGGGCCAATGTGAATGATCAGATCCATAACTTTTTCGAATGCTATGGCACAGAGCAATTAATCATCAAACTGTGTGGATGTAGAAGACAGTAAGACTTTAGCTTTCTTTTAAAATGCAAATTTTAATTTTAAATAGATACATATCAGTCAGTTTCATTATTGTCAGAAAAGATAGGCGAGAGAATTATAGAGAGACATTAGGAAATGAATGTCATAAAGACCTGCTTACGTCAAATAATGATCCTCATCTGCTGTCTAGGAACTTGAAATTAAATTGTTGGAATACAGACATTTTTAAAACATAATGTATAAGTAATTTCAGGACAACCAAATTGGCCACATAATTTACATTACTTTACATTCCACATTAAAATGAAATGAAGACAGGAGTCTGCAAAACTGACAATTCCTGTGAAGCCCTTACGTCTCCTGCATCACTAATAATGCCCCTCTAGCAATAACCCAAGTATTCAACTGTTAAAAAAGGGCCATCGGCAGCTAATATCTGGGAGAACCAGGGCCCTGATTTAAGCTGGCTCACTAATCCACAAAGTTTCAAGAGAAACGTGGGTATATCACTTGGACCCGTACAGCAGCAGGATGTTTGCATCTTTGACGTCATCGATGCACAACTGGAAATGGAAGCCTTAGCTGCAAGCACTGTGCCACTGACAGTTGTATGCCTGAGGAATGCCTGCACTACATCTGCATTCAGTTTTCAGTCCTTTCCATATTTTCTTCCTGTTTCTGCCTTGCTCTTGCCTCTGCCCTCTTTCATCCTTTAGCTGCTGCCCTATTCGAGCCTTCCGGCTTTTTGTACTGTACTGCACTGATTTTGTGCCCCAGCTGTACTGCACTTCAGCCTATTTTTGTTTCATTTAGGCAATATTCAATTTTTTTCTCTGTCGTGAAAGAATATGTGTTCTAATCAAAAATAGATTAGCAATGCTTTCTTGCTGTTTAATTCCCTATTTACAGATCTGTACAACTGACTGCACTCACTGAAACTAATGATGCAACCAATGAGAAACTATCCCTTTGTGTGAATTCTCAGCCATCCTTAGTTGTTGCCCAATTGGTCATCAGTTAGTTTTCCACCAAAATTACAGTTGGTGCCATGGTGCATATTTGGCTTCAGCAGGGAATTTTACCGAATGTGGCAAACTTGTGTTATCTCCCACAACATAAGACACTTAGTATTGATATTATGGTATTAAAGAATCCAAAACAAAATTATTACAACCAACTATTAGGTTCAATCATTACAGTCCTCAAGCACATGAGTACCTTGGCTAATTGTAAGCTATTCATTTACATTAGAGGAGCATATTCTAGTAGAGTGTTATGTTTCAAGTGATCCTGAGAATTAGATCTTTAATCTCACTAAACAATTAAGATTCACTGAATCAGTAAGTATAATCTTTTCAAACAGAAGTCCTCTTGTGGTCAATTGAACAGCCAGAAAAGAGAAAAGAACTAAAACAAAAAAGGAAATGGCTGGAAAGTCTCTGCATGTCTCGCAGAATCTGTAGAGAGAAATTAGAGTTAACGTTTCAGGTCCAGTGACCCTTTCTTAGAAGGGTCTGTTCTGAAAAAGGGTCACTGGACCTAAAATGTTGACCCCTGATTTCTCTTCACAAATGCTAGCAGGCCTGCTGAGTTTTTCTGTTACTGCTTTTGTTTCTGATTACCGGCATTCACAGTCATTTCGGTTTTTTGTTTAGTGACCCTCTCCTTATCTAGTTGTAACAGGAGCCATGAATAACAATTATTTCTTCTGAACGTTTTCTGTCCTTTCACAGAAATGTAAGACTGTTGACCAATGTCTTAAGGTTATGATAATATTAAAAAGAGGAAAAAAGTGAAATAAAATAATAATGTTTCGAAAAATTGTTTAGGAATATGGAAGCATGATTATCTTTGGAAATACAAAATAGCTGTACTATAACATAGTTCAGAATAGATAAGGATAACAGCCTGGCTATCTTTTATAGCAACGGGTGGCATGGTGGCTCAGTGGCTGGCTCTGCTGCCTCACAATGCCAGGAATCTGGGTTCGACTCCAGCCTTGTTTGACTGTCTGTGGGGTGTTTGCACATTCTTCCTATGTCTGCATGGCTTTCCTCCAGGTGCTTCAATTTCCTCCCTCAGTCCAAAGATGTACAGCTTAGGTCGATTGGCCATGCTAAATTGCCCATACTGTCCAGGGATATGCATAGATTAGGTGGATTAGACATGGGAAAATGCAGGGTTACAGGGATAGGGTAAGGGGGATTAGTTTGGGTGTGATGCTCTCCAGAGAGTTGGTGTGGACTTGTTGAACCTCTCACCCTATATCATCCCTTCCAGCAAGGTGTCCAGGTCTTTGCCTGGAAATTTCCAGACAAATTTTCCTTGTCTGCCATGTCTTGAGCAAATATCAGGAACTGTGTGGAGCATTTCGGGACTGACGGACATTTCTGTGAAAGGACAGAAAACATTCAGAAGAAATAATTGTCCCAGGTGCAGAATGACCTTTTTGTTATGCCACAGATTTTGGTCAATTCAGGAATACTTTGGCAGTCTCAAGATGTTCTGGGAATGTTGTGTGGTAAGATGGTGCTGGAATCCCATGAGGTGGATGTCAAAAGGATGTGTTAGGTTATTAATGAGGCGAGTTTAATGAGACATGACAAGAAAGAGAGAAGACTACAAATGTCCCCATCTTCAATAATGGGAGACCACAGCACATCAGAGCAACATACAAGGTTGAAGCATTCACAATGATCTTCAGCCGAAGTGCCCGAGTCGATGGTCCACTTCGTCCTTCTCCAGGGGTCCTGAGTATTAGACATGCCAGTGTTCAGACAAATCGATTCACTCCATGCGATATCAAGAAACGGTTGTAACCATTGGCTGCTGTTGCTATAACCAGTCTGAGAGGCTGGGGAGCAGTGAGGAAGGCAGGCTAGAAGTGGCGATGGTGGTACATTAGCGGGCTGTAGGGAGGTGAGAGGTTGGGATCCTCAGCTGACTGGAGTTTGGAGCAGTGAAAGCTCAGAAGACTCAGGAAGGAGATGATAAAAAATAAACATTGTCTGATCATGAGGGAACTTGGGAATGTAGGACCAACAATAAATTTCTGTAAAAGCTGCAAGCAGTTTTGTGAACATTCAGCTAAACTATAGGCTGAGAATTCATTCAGCGCTGAATTTGTGAAACCTGTGGATCCAGCTGGAGATTGAAAAGGTATCTGTGATGCTTTCCTTCTTTTAACTAATGGGCTCCCCTGAATTCAAAACATTGCTGTATAGGGTCAGATTTAAAATGCTGGTTATTTCTGAGGCATGCAGTCTCATCGTAGTTAATTGATTATAAACTTCTGCAAAGGTTAGATGCCCATGTCCCAGCCCACCTCGATTAAAACTGGAAATGCGTGGGTGTCAGATTTTTACATCCCAGATCTCCTCACTTTGGTGGTTAAAATCCCCATCTGAAGTGTTTGCAAACTTAAAATAGACTGAAATGAAGAAACCTCTAGGACAAAGTGAATAGTGAGTTACTGGCAGTATAGATCAAATCGGCATGCTTCACCATGTTAAGAAAAGCTTTGGGAAGGAGTCCATTAGTATATATTCTCTTGAACATGGCTCAGCTTGTTCAGAACACTGCAATTCATCAGCAAAAAAATGCTATGAATATACAACTAATGTAAGGCTCCTGTAATGAGTTGCAAGAACTTTCATGAACATTCAACTAAACTACAGCCTCAGAAATCACTCAATGTTGATTTCCTAAATCAAGTTCAGACGTATCTGGCATCTGTGAAATGATTTCCTGCTGGTTCCAGTTGCTTTTTTAGCCTGAGAGTAGGGAATTAGGGGTGGGTCAGCGTCATAATCACCGTAAGTTTTAAAGTTTCTTTTCAGAATGTCAGCAGGCATACCTAGTGAGGTTATGCATCAACCAGAACCATGAACTTTAACAAGAAGTTTGCAATTCCTTTACTGGCATCATTGAAGATATGTTCTCCACAATGCAAATTCATTTCAAGGATTGCTGTAACCTCTATGCAGCGAATGCAGACAAACAGCCACTTAGAAAATGCTTGGCCCTTGTCAAAAGCCAAAAAAAAATGATGTTGAGGTGCCGGTGTTGGATTGGGGCAGACATGGTCAAGACGCCAGGTTTATTTTAAATTACAAGTTTCCAAAGCGTTGCTCCTTTGTCAGGTGGCTTCCAAGTTCAGGGTGGGTTTTACCATCAGCTGGGAAGTGGTTAGATTAGATTCCCTACAGTGTGGAAACAGGCCCTTCAGCCCAACAAGTCCACACTGCCCCTTGAAGCATCCCACCTAGATCCAACCCCCTATAACCCACACACCCCTGAACACTGTGGACAATTTAGCATGGCCAATCCACCTAACCTGCACATTTTTGTGGGAGGAAACCAGAGCACCCGGAGGAAACCCAAGCAGACACTGGGAAAATGTGCAAACTCTGCACAGACAGTCGCCTGAGGCTGGAATCAAAAGCAGGTCCCTGGCGCTGTGAGGCTGCAGTGCTAACTACTGAGCCACCTTGCTGCATTTTCCCAATGTACTTCTGTGCTGTGCAAATTCCTGTTGGACAAGTATCTAAAACAACACAATGTCTTCCACTGGCCATCTGAGATCCATGTGAACAACACATGAAACAAGTTGTCCCCTGAACAATCAATTTGAAGAATTGTAAATGAGCAACATGTATGTGAATTGGGACTTCTCAATTACTGAATTCATTGTCAAACCAGGCACAGAAAACCAAATGGAGGGGAAATAAAACTGATTAAGAGACGTGAGACTCAGGGGATAAATAAATGCAATTTTCCTTCTGAAGATCTCTAAGAACAAACGAGAACAAACACATGTGCAAGTTAATTTTTCAGCATCACAAGTTTTTTGATAGGAATTGAGACTTGTTACATTTATTACACAATTCAAAGGCTGATATTCAAATAGAGAAGCCCTAATATGTCTGGTTTAATTCATTCTCATTTGTGAAATGAGGTAGTAGCTGCAAGCCAATCAAAGGGTTTGACTGAGAGTCCCTTGGCCAGTGTTGTTTTTGAGATATTTATGAAGGGATGTTGGAGGCTGGATAACTACTTTCAGATTTCAGTGTTCAGATGTTGTGTGCAGATGCTACAAGTCGTCTGATTTGCATGGAATTTTTGTGGATGTGATGGTGCTTGTTGTTAACCTTGTTATTTCTATGTAAAATTTGACCCTTAATTCACGCTACCACACCCGTAACTCAGTGACTTCAATGGCTTTGCTCTTCCCAGTCTCTGTAACCTCTCTCAGATTTACTGCCACTGACATATCTACACTTCACCAAGTCAGATGTTTTCAACACTGCTGACCTTCTTTACTTGATCATCAGTGGCATTGCCATAGATTGTTTAGGTCTTAAGCTCTTGAATTTCATTCTGAAACTTTTGTCTCTTTATCTCTCTCACGTTATAACAACCTATCTTCTTAAGCAAGCTTTGATCATCTGCCTTTCTGTCTCCTTAAGTGCATTGATATTAAATTTGGTTATACAATTTGTTTTTCTTTATTCATTCATGGGATGAGGGTGTTACTGGCTGAGCAGCATTTATTGCCCATCCCTAATTGTCCAGAGGGCAGCTAAGAGTCAACCACATTGCTGTGGGTCTGGAGTCATGCGTAGGCCAGACCAGGTAAGGAAGGCAATTTCCTTCCCTAAAGGACATGACTGAACCAGATGGGGTTTTCCCCTCTGACAATCGGTAATGGATTCATGGTTATTAATAGATTCTTAATTCCAGATATATATTGAACTCAAATTCAACCATCTGCCCTGGCAGGATACGAACCCACACATTATCTGGATCTCTGGACTAACAGTCCAGCGATAATACCACTAGGCTGTCATCTCCCCTGCTTACAATGCTTTATTATGTTGAAGGTTCTATGTCAATGCAAGTGTCCACTATTGTTGCCCACACCAAATAGTCTTGTATACAGGAAACCAGATTCTTTCTTTCTCTTTCTATTTGGAATGTCTGATTCTATTTCCTCCGCACAGAATGGCTCTGGGTATAGTCAATAAAAGTCTTCAACTGACCTATTCCTGCTGCCAGTATTGCATGCCTAGATGTTTATAAACTAAGGAGCAATAAAGTTTAATGTTAGATTGCTCACTACAAAATTTGTTTTATGTTGCCACTCTTTTGAAATATTGTAAATTAGTTAACCAAAGTGGAAAGTCTGCAATCCTTTGGCACATCCAGGTTATTTTAACACTTTCCAGTCCAACCTGTTGGTATCCAATTATTATGAATGCAATGTTTTACAAGATTATCACTTGGACCATTGCTCTAATACAAAATGAATAAAAGAATTAACAGAGCCATGTGATCTGCAATAAGTTCTGCCTGACCTCCCACCTGGGTTGGTTACTGTGAAGTTTCGAGGTGGCCAGATCAATAGCTATTGAAATATATGTGCTACACTTCAGACCTGAAAACAAAGGCATGAGCAGCTAGTCCAACTCAGGGAAAATTTTCAATCTCCAAGTTGTTTTGAGAAAGTGGTCTCAACGAAGTTGGAATTGAGAAGAATCTTAACTGAAAGCCTAGGTACTGATTTCTCTTCAACCCAAGGAAAACATCACTTGATTGATAACATTTTCTCTCTGATTTGTCAACTGTGAAATGTGTATTTGCAGAAGAGAAAGAGGTTTCATGCACTTACAGTTTTGAGTGTTGATGCCGTAAATGTTCTGGATAATTTCAGATTTACACAGAATTATAGTAAAAGCAATTCTTTTGAATGAATTGCTTTTCTTTTCCAAAACATAAAGCTTTCTCACACATATTATCAATACTATAGATTTCACTGAATCATTATAGAGTGCGTAGTGGGTGAATGGACATGGAAGTACCACAGGTTGGCATTGAAAGTATCAGGACCCATGAGTGGGTGTAGGGACATTAGTTGGCATGGGGAATGTGCAGGGAATGTGGGAGTGAAAGCTAGACCACTGTTCTACCTCTCATTGGTTTATTGTAACTAAGACGAAAATCAAAAGCACAGAGACAGGCCTTTTAAACAGCTTGACTCGGCACACAACCGCCCTCGTGGCTGGCTCCAATCTCCTCCCAGTGAATTGGGCCCACATCCAGTTACCTGCTGTTGCTGTAGAAAAAAAATCCTGTCTTTGCAAGCACTTTCTCCTGTGGTGGGTGCACTGAGCCTGGAAATTTTCCAACTGCCTGCCTCAAAAGTGAACATATGACTCACTAATTTAGAAACACCAAAATAAATCTTTTATGAACTGTACAGTTTATTACAGGAATATTAATGCCTGTTTCCCAATGAGACCATTCCACCAACATTTGTATCCCTATCCTTGTTAGGGAGACTGCTGCATGTGGCAGTAGATGTCCAATTTATCTTCCTTTTGTTAACTCTTTTTGAGACATCTTTGTGCTGCTGGGTCAGAAAAATAATCCATATTCGTAACTCAGGATGAAATGGCAATCACTGTAATGAGCGATTTTAGTGTTGATGAGCTGTACAGCGTGTTAGCAAGTTCTGACATGATTAAGCAACAAAGTTTTAGTTGTTATATCTGTGGTGAAACATTAATATAATTTGGCAGCTATATCTCACACCTTCACAGATGAACTTAAGTCTAAATAGTCCAAGAGTAAGTAGTTATTTATACGTTATCATGTTAAAAAAAGATTGTGGAGCTAATTTCCAATTAGGTGTTTTCATATTGCTTAGGATTTCATGATGGCAATATGTAAGGCTTGTTGTTGCACCCCTGTAAATGTTTTACTTTTTTTGTATTTTCGTTTCATTCTGCTTTGTGGTCTATTTAGTAGAATCAAACTATTTCTAGATATTCTGCCAAAATCATTTTGTGGAGCACGGTTTTATTTCGGTACCCAGAATATTAGTGTGGTGGTGCACTGAAAATTGGGATGCACAACTTACAGCTCCTTTCTTCCCTGCTGATTCCGTACTTAGTTACATGATTCCTATGGAGAGATTTGTTGCATAGCCACCAGGCACAGGAACCTTGGCTAATTTTACTGCCCTTTATCCCGAGGTATTGAGGCCAATTCTTGTGCCCAAACTTTTGCCCCAGTGTGCTTAGCTAGATCAGCATGCATTGGGAATCATACTGAGGACATTCTAGCTTGTATTTGTGAAGAAAAGGGCAATAGCTTTCACTCAGGCTTAAGAGAGGAGAAAGGAAACATTTCAACACTTCATCACTTCAATATTGTGATAAACAGAAACAGATACAGTGATTCAGAGATAGTAAGAACTGCTGATGCTGGAGTCAGAGATAATGCGGTGTGGAGCTGGAGGAACACAGCAGGCCAGGCAGCATCAGAGGAGCAGGAAAGTTGATGTTTTGGTCAGGACGCTTCTTTTCTGAAGAAGGGTCCTGACTTTAAACATCAACTTTCCTGCTCCTCTGATGCTGCCTGGCCTGCTGTGTTCATCCAGCTCGACATTGTGTTATCTTTTATAACAGATGTATTGATGATCTATTGCCTAAAAATGAATAAATCTATCACCAGACATTGTGAGACTTTTTTGCCATACTCACCAAGGAATGTGAAAATCTGTAGCCTCATCTTATTTTTAGTGCGACCATATGTCATGAAACTTTTTCTGAATTGAAAGCATAAAACAAGATATTATTGACTAACTATAACAAAGTGATTTTTTTCATACCATGACCAGAACCAGAAGCCATTTAAACGCTACTGTGCATATTTTGAATAAATACAGCTTGACTGTACATAATTGAGAAACCTGTTTGCGATGCCATTGGTTTTATATTCTGCCTCTAGTACAAGGAATCAGGGTTTGTTATGTAAATGCATAATAATGTAAATACCATCTCTCTTTCTCACTCTTTCGCCCTCCTCTCCACCACCCAACTTTCCCCACATCCTTTCTTCCTCACCGCGTTGTCTGCCTCATCTCCCTTCCTGTCCTTTTTGAATGTGACTATGTGGCTCAGTCACTCACTTGCTTCTAAGCCAAGAGATTGTACTTTCAAGTCCTGTTTCAGAAACTTGAGCTCAAGATCTAGAGTGACATACTCCAGTACAATACCAAGGAATTACCAGGGATGCTATCTTTTGGATCAGGTATTAAACTGGTATATTTCTTGCCCTTTCAGTTAAAGGATCCCATGCCATTATTTGAAGAGAAGCAATAAGTTATCCCTGATGTACTGACCAATATTTGACCTCCAGTCACTAAAACAAATGATCTGGCTATTATCATACTGTTTTCTATGGTATATGTAATTTGCTGTCATGTTTCTTATATTAGAACAAAAGCCATTGTTCAAAAGCAATCTCATTAGATATAAGAGATAGAAAGAACTGTCAGTGTTGGCATCAGAGATAACACAGTATGGAGCTGAAAGAACACAGCAGGCCAGGCAGTATCAGAGGACCAGGAAAGCTGATGTTTTGGGTCATGATCTTTCTAATTCAGAAAAAAAATTCTGAAGAACGGTCCCAACGTGAAACGTCAGCTTTCCTGCTCCTCTGATGCTGCCTGGCCTGCTGTGTTTCTCCATTAGATATAAAACACTTTGAGATATACTGAAGTTGTGAAAGGTGTTCCAGAAGGTAACTTGTTTTTGGCTCCACTAACTCTTTTGTCTTCTTTAGTTTGCTTCATATGGAAGGTGCTTTTACTCTTGATCCAGTGATATATTGATGAGTCATACTGTAAACATCGTTCATCTGTACTTTCTCCCTCAACATCTTTCATCGGAAATTACCAGCTCCAATGTATGTTTGTTCCACTAGAATTATGCACCCATCAGTGTGACAACTTCACATATGTTTCCATTATCAACGTGGATTTAAAAACAAACAAAAGGTAGGCATTAAAATAAGGACAAGCCGCATGACTTTAAACTTTTGAATTTTGTTTTCGTATTATCCCTTGCCGTTTTCTATTTCTTCAATGGAAGACCAAACTTGGTATTGATTTCATGAAGCATATTGGCGCGATAAAATGGAAGGTAATGAACGAAAAGATGGTGAATTAATGAGGTCAGTGGAAGAAATGTAAAATTGAATTCTGACTTTATTGCATAAAGTCAAAATCTATCCCAATTCATGTAAGTACTAAATAACACCTACTCATTTTAGAAACGTATATCTAGGTTATCTTTCTTATGCATGCCACTGAACCATAATGGCAAATTTTCGAATTCCTACAAATGTTTGTTTTGTGGGACAGGTGAATGGTACATATCAAAAAGTCTGACTGGTTTCTTCATCTTTGAATGCTTTCAAAGACCTTCGATATTGGCATGACTTCTTCAGTATAAAGGATGACATTATAGACTGCAGACAAATTTCATTGCAGGTTGAAGTATGAAAGCCTGCAGTCAATTTGCGTAATAACATAACAGTTGAATCCAAAGTAGTTAGGCTTTGAAATCTGAGCATGATTTGCAAATGATTCTTTGTTTATTGATTGTTTGAAAAACCCATTTTACCCACTGTAATTATTAAGCAGTTGAGTTATTTATATTCCGGCCTCTGCATACTGTTATGGATTTGTGGTTCATATAATCCTGTGAATGATAGCTTTATCATAGTTCTGGTGTAATCTATTTTAGTAAATCTGTTTTACCAGAACAGGGTGGCATGCTGGCTTAGTGGTTAGCACTGCTGCCTCACAGTGCCAGGCACCTGGGTTTGATCCCATCCTTGGGCAACTGTCTGCATGGACTTTGCACATTCTTCTCCATGTCTGTGTGGGTTTCCTCCAGGTGCATTTGTTTCCTCCCACAGTCCAAGATGTGCAGGGTAGGTGGCCATGCCAAGTTGCCCCGTAGGTGGGTTAGTCAGGGGAAATTCAGGGTTAGAGGGATATGCTAGGTGGGTGGGATGCTCTTTGGAGGGTCAATGTGGACTCAATGGGCCGAATGGCCTGTTTCCACACTGGAGGCTATCTATGACCTATGATCAGAACAAGTTGTCCCTGTAAAAACAAAGCATATTGTTAAGAGAGAAAGTCTGACTGTTGCCTGGACAACTAGCCAGGTTTACAGAATAATCTAACAAACCCCATCAAGCCTTCTGACTTTGTTTCAGGAAGACAGAGAAACATGGAGTAAAGATAATCCAAGATGTTTTGGTTTTTGGGGAGTGTGGGGATTGCTGGAAGTGCAGACCTATGTTTCCTGGCCCTCCAGGAAACAGAAGGAAATATAATTTCACTTGTAATGGAGCTGATCTGATTCCAACTCTGCTTGGCATCACATTGGCTTGGCGAAGAGGCTATGATGGTTTTGTCATTCAGGCCTTGATTTAACGTTGCTTCAGGGTTTGATAAAGTAATTTGACTTCAATCTCCATATTTAAAGAGAGACCGCAATAAATTCCATGAAATGTCCAGACCACCCACTCAGAAGAGGCTTAAATCATCTTTTGAGGTGTCCATTGGATTGATGGGGATAAGTCACTGCCACTTGAATGGCCTACTGTAATTTTCTGCTCGGTAAACAGAGTTAAACTTACACCTAAATACTTGGCCAGTATTTCTCAATGCATTTTAGCAGTCAGGAATCCTCTAATCAATTCTTAAATACAGATGTTTTCTAATAAATTATGAACATATTAATAATCCTTCTTTCATTATGAAATAAGGGAGATGACAGCTCCAGTTTATACAAAAAAAGGGCAACATTGAAATTCATATATAACACTTTTGGTAATTTACTACAGATATCACTATAGGAACTGAGATGCACAACATTTTTAAAATTGACAACAGCTGCTGCAAGAGTTTTCAGCATATGTTCTGCAGACACTATTTTCAGTAAAAATCTACATTCTTCCATACAATACCACCTCCTCTTTTTATTGAGTTGGCTAATAGTTTAAACAAACTGCATGATATGCCATTTATTACATTTTTAAAAAAATGAATCTTATACAATGCAAGGTCCTCACGTCTGCAGCCAGCTGTGTAAAATGACATGACAATAATCCAAATACATGTGGAGTTTTACAGATATTTACAAATGAAAACACAAAAGTAGCTGATATATTAATCTTTTAAGGTGAAAAGTGTGGCAGGATTGTAATAGCGATTTAGTTTAGCTTGAGCTATGAGAACCAATATCTTGTGTGAGCCATTTATTGTGAAGGAAAGCTGATCAATCTAATGCAAGGTAAATGCAAACATAAAGCAAAACTCCGAACTAATGTTTACAGAAACATCCATTCTACTTAGAGGCTTAAAAATATAATTTTGTTCACCTACTTTGACTTCTCTGTACTCTTGTAAAACGCGTGTCTTCACCAGGTAGATGAAATGCAACAAGTAAAAGCAAACCTGAGATATGTTCAAATAAAACTTAAAAAAAAATTGCCCTCGGGCACCTGGGTGTGGAGGAAAAAGTATTTAATATCAGAATGTTGACTTGTAAAGAATTCGGCTACAAGCTGTCTCTTGTGGCAGTCTTAACAACATAGAGAGTCAATAAATTTTAATTTTAGGTGTTAGACCAATTGTTTATTCACAAAATAAAACAATTGATCCCACTCAAGTTTAATGTTGCTATGATTCTATTTCATTAACAAGCAAATACAGTAATATATCCCAATGTGCTTCAAAGGTGGTTATCAAACTAAAGGCTGTATGATATTTGAGGAGCAATTAGGAAAGGTGACCAAAGCTTTTCATTTATTTGTTTTGGGAATGTAGGCATTGCTGGCATGGACTAGGATTTATTGGCTTTTAAGAAGCTGGAGGTGAATCGCTGTCTGAACCTGCTGCGATTTGTGAGTTTTAGGTATGTCCACAGTGCTATTAGAGAGGCAGTTGCAGGATTCTGCCCTCACCACAATGAAGAGATACTGATTTATTTCCAAGTCCAGGATGGAGAATGACTTGAAGGTGAACTTGCTGGTGATGGTGATCCATACAGGATCTGTTCTTATGTGAAGTCACAGGTGTAAAATATGCTGTCAATGGAGCCTCGGCAAATTTGGGCAAAAAATAGGGTGGTTTGTACTGGAGGCTACCAAGACTAAGCTCCTACATAACACACATCAGGTGATGTTATCATACGCAGTGTATTGATGTTCTGTTCAGGGATTGCTTGTTTGTTACCCTGGGGTGACAAAAGGGGTGGAGGAGTTGGGCCAAAAGAAGTATCAAGACAATTTTCATTTTTTCTTTCTTATCATTTCAAGGTTGCTGCAGCTGGGTGAGGGAATGAGTACAAGCCCCTGTGGGTTGTATGTATGTGGAGTCTACATGCAAATTTCAGACGTTAAATCAATCTGACACTGTATAATGGCCAGAAAACAGACTTATCATGTATAACACTGGGTATTTGATCACCTGAGCAAAGACGTCGATTTACAATAATAGTTATAATAGAGAAACAGGCAGACTGTCTTAGGGAGAGACTCCCAGAAATTCGGGCCTCGGCAGCTGATTGCATGGTTACAAAGGTGCAGCAATTTAAAAAAGAAAGTGATGTAGAAGAGGCCAGATTGTAGAAGTGCAGAGATCATAAAGTGTTGCAGGATCAGAGAAGGTTAAATGGCAATGTAGGTCAGTGGGAGCAGTGGTGATAGATTAAAAAAAACTTTTGTGTGAGTTAGGATCGGGGCAGTAGAATTTTTGGATTGGCACAGGTTTATGTAGAATGGAAGGTGTGAGGCCAGATAAGAAAACAGCAGGAGTGAGGGCTTCAGTTTCAGATGGGCCAAGGCAGGGGTAGAGGTGGCTTATGTTGCTTAGATGGAAACAGGCAATCTTGTCATTGTGAAGGCTATGGGGTCAGAAGCACATCTAGGGGTCAAATAGGATACCAATATTGTGACTAATCTGGCTCAACCTCAAATGGTTGCCAGGGAGAGCAGTTGTTAAGTTGATGATTGTAGAATAGATTTTGTGGCAAGGATTGAAAAGAAATGGTCTTAACTTAATTGAAAGGCTGGTATGAACATGAAGCACAACAAATCTGAGGTAGTGGATTGCCAAGAAAGGTGGTGGTGAAGTAGGACTGCATATTAAGATGACATTGAAGGTGAGTTTTTCACTTTCTAAAATAAAACTGAGGAGAATTGTGGATTAAAATTGCTTTAAAAAGTCCCAGAGGCCAAAATGATAAAACTAAATTTCAGTTTTTTAAAATCTGTGGCACTGACAGTTATTGAGTGTGTGTTAGATATTAAAATCTGTGACTAGGCCACAACATTTTTGGCATCCTTCTATCTGTAAGATGCTGGGCATGCAGCAAATTAAATCTGTTGGTGATGGGGTTATCACATACCTTGTAGTTATTAGATGCCACTGTGGGTTCTTGTTCATGTCTCCAAACATGACATAGCTGGCACATTCCAAACCGCAGGTGATGGTGCCACCTGCCTCTTTCATTACTTGGTGTCTCTCTCGTGTGGAGAATGTGTTTAGTGCCATCATATCATGCTTAAACACTTCTGAAGTGGAACCCTGGGCATCCTGCTGGTTGGCTGACCTTGGTTAACTTGGCGTGCAGAAAATCCTTAGGTGTGCAATAGTCCACTATCCTGGAAACATGCCCAAGCCAGTAACGTCATCTCCGTTTGAGTACTAATTTACTTGGTAGCTTTGTCTTTGAGAGGGCTATAAACACCCATGATTTCTTCTTTCCATGAAATACCTGGAATGTGCTGCAAACAACAGAGATGAAAATTGTGAAGTTTTCATTCTTGATAGATGTAATTGTTCATCTTTCACGGCCATATAACAGGCCTCATTAACCAAAATCTTGCTCCTGCAAAGACAGCATCTTTTTAATTTCCTTCTATTTTCTGGACCATGGCCTAAAAAAAAGAAAGATTCTGTTTAATCCAAGAAGATTGTGCAAAGAAATGATGACAGTTTTATAAATCAGGTCTTCTGAAATGTGCTGAATTGTGTACAATCTTGCTTTCTTTTAGACCAGTAAGAACTAAAAGCAGACACCATGGAACCAATGAGATTTAAAGTAAAGAGGATAATTGTTTGACAATATATTGATTGGTTTCTGATCAGGTGACCATAGCTTGTGTGGTGCCAGTGCAGCAGAGCCTGCCTAACCTGCCAAAAGGAAGCATCAATAAACCTGTAACTGTCTGTGCGCTGTGTGGAGATACTAAAGCATCTCCAGTAATAGCTGGCTGTCTTTGTCTAGAAATGCCCAGTTAAAGAAAGAATAAAAGGACTTTAAAGACTGGGAAAGGACAAATTTTCAACCAATGAATGAAAGAGGGTATTCATGTGCAAACAATCTTCTGTCACCAGCAAAGAGATAAAATGGAATTGAAAGGAAGTTAATCATTGAATTTTGTGGTTCAGGCATAAGCTATCAAACTATTTTGCTGTATTTTCTTTCCCTTAATAACCATGTTTTGTCTGTCTTTGAGAAACTGTTTGTGAAGGGAGTGGGAGTATTTGAGAAGTGATAGTGTTTAAGTTGGAGAGTTTTAAGTTAGTTAGTAATTGATATTTACTAGATGTTATTGGTGAAAGGCAACGTGTTTGTATACACAGTTCTTTTCTTGTAAAGTACAGAAATTGGTAAGTGTTTTCTTTTAACCGGAGTTTGCCAGTCAGGTAAATTAGGGACCTGGATAGTCGAACAAAATATTTTCACACTTGGGTTGAATCTGGGAATAGCAGGGCTTGACTTTCAGTCCATTACCACAGGGGGCTATGGCAAAGTTTCGATGCTTGAGGATGGGATTTTGGAACAAAGACAAGGTAAGACTAAATGTAGAGTTCACAGGGGATGAAGAGATAAAAGGAAATGCCAGGTTTTGTACTATCAAAAATAAAATTCATTAGAAACTAGTAAAGCCTCGCCATAAGTGGAAGACATATTCCTGACAAATGTAAAAAATTGTGACAAAACTATGCTGATTGAATTAGCAACAAAATTAGATGTGCAATTATCTGCCATGGTTGAGATGGCAGAATTAGTTCACGGACTGTCACTAAATTTGTGCTTAATGGAAATATGAGAGAGACTGGTACTCCAAGTAGAGAGAATTTAGAATTAGTTAATTGAGTTACAATTAAAAGCAGTTTGTGTGAGCAAACAATTAAGAAGCTAGAGCTAGAATTGAAAAGAATGGTAATGGAGACAGAAAGGGAACCAGATCATTAAAAGTCTGAAGCTTGAAGAGAGAGATAGTAAGAGAGTAAGAAAAAGAAACATGGATTTGCAAATGGGAAATCATGTTTGACAAACTTGCTAGAGTTCATTGTAGATGTTGCTAACAAAATTGATTTAAAGGAGAGGCAATGAATGTAGTATACTTAAGTTGCAGAAAGATTTTGAGAAGTCCCTACAAGAGGTTAGTTAAAAAGATTTACATTGCAAGAGGTATGTACTGGCATAGACTAATGACTGGATATCAGATGGAAAACAAATTAGAAATAAATGTGCCATTCTCAGGCTCTGATTGTTGGGCTTCTGCAAGGATCTGTACTTGGGCTGTAGCTGTTCACAATATATAACAGTGATTTGGAGGTGGGACCATAAGGTATGTTCCCTAAATAAAGCTAAATGGGAATCTGTGCTCTGAGGATGATGTAAAATGGCTCAGGGTGATTTGTGCAGGCTTAGCAAGTGGGCTAGAACATGACAGATGGAATATAATGTAGAAAAAACATGAGATTAACACTTTGACAGGAGAAGCAAATGTGCAAAGTATATAAATGGTAAAAGGAAGGAAGGTGCAAATGTACAAAGGGACACAGATGTCCTTGTTGATAAACCATTGAAGGCAAACAAGTAGGTGCAGCAAGTAATTAGGAAGGCTAATGGAATGTTAGCCTTCATTGTCAGAAGGTTTGAGTACAGCAGTAGTGAAATCTTGCATCAATTTTTTAGAACCTCTGTTAGATCACATCTGGAGTACTGTCTGCCGTTTGATTTCCTTATTTTAGGAAAGAAACGATTGTCATAGCCAGAGTGCAAAGAAGGTTCACCAGACTTGTTCCTGAGATGAGAGGACTGTCCTATGAAGAAAGATTGGACAAACTGGGCCTGCCTTCTCTAAAGTCTCAGAATGAGATGTGATCCCATTGGAACTTACAAAATACTTGAAGGGATAGACTGTTAAGCTATGATGCGAAATCTAGAATCAGGCAACAATTTAAAAATAAGGTGGCTATCACTTAGGTCCAAGATGAGGAGAATTTTTTTAACTCAGTTGTTGTGAGCTTTTGGAATTTTCTACCACAGAACAATGGAGGCTCAGTCTTTGTGTACGTTGAGAGTAGAAATTGATAGATCCCGATTACCAGTAGCATAGAGTTTTATGGGGTGAGTAAAAGACATTGAAGTGTTTGATCAGCCATTATCATATTGAATGGTAATACAGGGAGTAGGGGTAGTTAACACAATACCCCTGGGTTTATTCCTTGATAATGATTTGATCAGATTGATTGTTAGAGGAACTTCGTGTTTATCCGTAATTAAAGAAAGTTCACAACTGTGAGTGGTGACCAGAGCAGTGGCTAGACAAAGTTCATCACTCAAGGTCAAAATAATACCACAAGCAGATGTCGGAGTAGCTGGAGCATTCCTTAATAGCAAGGTTAATTAAAGAGAAGTATTTTGTGTGCTGTCATTCATTCAGGTTCAGAATGCAGATTTCTAGTTAAACAAGTTAGCACACGCAGCTCACGCTGAAGCTAAAGAGGAAAGTGTTCCAGATTGCTGTTACATTAAGAATGGGGTTTTGACAAGGGGTTGGAGGCATCCTCAAAGGCTTGCAGTCAAGGAAAGGATGTTTATTCATTGAACATCCTACTGCCCAAATACTGTAAGGAGACATTGAGAGAACATGGGCGGCGCGTAGGAATGCAGAAACTCGAGCATCGATAAATAAGCATTTTACTCGGCCAAGGCTTCATTAGGGTGCTCTGCAATTCTGTAGAACTCGTCATACACATGTCAGGTGGTAGGTAAACCTCAACATGTAATCAAACCAAGAGATAATGGGAACTGCAGATGCTGGAGATTCCAAGATAATAAAATGTGAGGCTGGATGAACACAGCAGGCCAAGCAGCATCTCAGGAGCACAAAAGCTGACGTTTCGGGCCTAGACCCTTCATCCTAGTCGGGTCTAGGCCCGAAACGTCAGCTTTTGTGCTCCTGAGATGCTGCTTGGCCTGCTGTGTTCATCCAGCCTCACATTTTATTAACATGGTGACTCCAGTTCACTGCTTGCTCCTCCGTCTTGGACACCCGTCACCAACATCCCAGAGCCATACCCCATCTGCCACAACCTCCAGGTTCCCATCAGTAAAGGAGGATGCCAATTTCCATTTGGGCAATTGACAGGAACTGTGCAGGGCAGCTGCAGACTGGCAGTGCCCAACCAGGTGGGTTTTGAAGTTGGCATTGGTAACAGGAATCCCAGCAAGTCCTGGTAGTGGTTAGCTCTTCCACCTATAGAATCATTGAAGCCCTACAGTGTGAAAACAGGCCCTTTGGCCCAACAAACCCACAACGACCCTCAGAGCATCCTATCCAGGCCCATCCCTCTATAACCCACCTAATCTACACAATCCCTGAACACTACAGGCAACTTAGCGTGGCCAATCTACCTGACCTGTACATCTTCGGACTGTGAGAGGAAACCGGAGCACTTGGAGGAAACCCACGCAGAAATACGGGGAGAATGTGCAAACTCCAGACAGACAGTTGCTGGTGGGTGGAATTGAACCTGGGCCCCTGGTGCTGAGGCAATAGTGCTGACAGCTGAGCTACCGTGCCACCCTGTGGTGAGTGGGAGAATACAACGAGTTGGGAGAGCTATGCGGGCCGTGGTGTATGGGTAATGATGTGAGTTTGAGAAGAAAACATGAGAAACTTCAGTAGGGCTTGTCAAAAACAACCTTCCACGAAAATCTCTAAAAATGCCACTTTGCTGATTTCTGGTAGATCCAGCCCATGGTTTTAATTTGCATATTTTTCTGTGCTTTACCACCAGGTGGCGCTGTACTATTATTTATGTTTGGAAAACTTCAGGTCCCAGGAAGAGAGAGCGCGGATCGCTCTGAGAGCGATGATGATTGATCAAATACTCAGAATTTCCACAAATAAGGAACTCCCCCATACCCTCTTTTTCTGGCCCTGATTCCATGAATTGGAATGATGTCGTTCAATAGGAAGCTACCGGGCTCGTCATATCTATTTTAGTTTTTAGAAGTATCTAATTGGTTCCATGTTACTGCCTTTTCCCTTACCAGTACTTTTTTTCCCTCTTATTATCTACTCAATTCCCCTTTGAATGACACACCCAATCAACCAAGCCATAGATTTTGTTGATCTTAAGAAGGCCACTGAAACCTTATGCTGACTCAAGTTGTTGTAACCTATTTTCACTCCTTTCCGTTTCTCCTCCCTGTCTGCCCCTCTCCTCACCTACTCTCCTCCCAATTCCCCTCCTATCTCACCCGTTCCTCTTTATCAGCTGACCCCAGATAGAAATCAATTGTAATATAAGCAAGTAAAGATCGAGTTGCAGTGATAAGACAGATCACATTTACTTGGTCGAATTTCAACATTCTCCTTGTGAATAAGATGTGCATTGCCCTGAACTAGCAATCTGTCAAATACTTGCCTGTATCACTTACTAGCTGAAGAATTTTCCATACTCATGTTGGGTCCTTCCCCATATGACACAAACCTCAAGGATAAATGTGTCCTCCACAATTTGATGAATTTTGTTAAGTTTGAGTAATGAACTCTTTATGGTGGTTCCTCCACCCAGCATACATCCAATCCCTTTTACTTCCCTAATTGTTTTTTTGAACTAGAATAGTTAAAGGATGTACTGTACTTAAGGTAATGGATGGCTTGTGCAGGAATTTAGAACACTGCTAATAATACCAAGGTTATTGGTTCACTCCTTGTAATAGCAAGCATATCTGGTTTTTAAGCCACCCCTTAATCCCTTCTGTTTGTTTATTCGACTCTTTGTTGTGCAGTGGTACTGTCTCCATCTCTCAGCTAAAAATCAGATTTCATAGACTTGTACAGCATGGAAACAGACCTGACAGTCCATACTGATCATAATCCCAAACTAAAGTAGCTCCATCTGCCTGGACCTGGCCCATAACCCTCCAAACATGTACACATCTAAATGTGTTTTAAACGTTGTAACTGCAGCTACATTCAACACTTCTGATCTTACTACTGACTCATGTCTTTTTAAAATCTTTCTCCTCTCACTTTAACATGCCCCCTATTCTTGAAATCCTCAACGCCAATATTGTGTTCAATTGGCAATGCACACGCCGAATCGCATGTGACCTAACTTTACTGATTAGTCGACCGTGTGGAACCTTGTCAAAGGCTTTACTGAAGTCCAAGTAAACAACTTCCACTGCCCTGGCGTCATTAATCTTCTTGGTCACTTCCCCAAAATACTCAGTCAAATTTATGACAGACAATTTCCCTTGCACAAGACCATGCTGACTATCCCTAATCATTCCTTACCTCTCCAAATGCGCATAAATCCTTTCCTCGAACAACTTGGCCACTAACGATCTATAGTTCTCAGGCTTCTCCTTATATCCCTTCTTAAACAAAGGCGCACCTTTAGCCACTCTTCAGTCATCTGACTCCTCACCCATTGTTACAGATGACACAAACTTTTCTGCAAGGGGCCCTGCAATTTCCTTCCTAACTTCCCAGAGAGAGATCACCAGATCAGCTCCTGGAGATTTATTCACTTTTTAATGCTCTTTAAGATCTCCAGCACATTCCCTTTCTGTAGTGTGAACTGTTTTCAAAACATCAACATTTATTTTCCAAAGTTCTCTAGCCTCAATTTCTTTCTCCACAGTAAAAACTGACATGAAATATTCATTTAATATCTCTCCCATTTTCTGAGGTTCAAGACAAAGATGACCCCTTTAATCTTTATGAGACCCAACTTTCTTTCTCTCTCCAGTTGCTCTCTTGATCTAAATGTATTTGTAGAATCTCATAGCCTTGGCAAATAAGGTTAAGGATAATGCAATCTCCTGTCCTCTCTTTGCCTTCCTGCTCTCCCTTTTTAGACTGCCCCTACATTCTTTATACTGTTCAAGAGATTCATTTAAACATTTGTCTGTATCTAATATAATTCTTTTGTTATTGTTGACTAGAACCTCAATATCTTTATTCATCCACTATTCCCTAATCCTACCAGCCTTACCATTCTCTCCAACAGGAACATAATGACTCTGAACTCTAGTTGTCACACTTTTGGAAGCCTCCCACTTATCAGACATCCCTTTACCTGTTTCAAGTCTCAGTTGTCCCAGAGGCGTGTCATTAAAAAATTGTGTGGTTGACAAGTAACGGTAGAGTTAATGTTGCTTGGACTCTGAAATCATCAAAGTAAACAGGTAGGAAAAATTTAGCATGCCTGTGGATTGTAATTTATACGTTGTGTGTCTTTGCGTTATTTGTCACTTTGCCAATTGGTGAATTAAATCTTCTCATTAATCTCAATTGTTATTTCTTTTTGCCCTTGGCATCTTTCCTAAATGAGGTACTTTTAATGTGTTCCCATCATGGACAAGTTGTAGTGGCAGGGTGAGTGAGATTAGTGTCAGCAAACATGCCATGTAAGAATGCAGGAGGCTGTGCGTAGAACTTTGCACACAACTAACAATAGCAAGCTATTTGCCTTGTCAAATTTCTTAAACACAAGGTACAGCATTACATCAAAATATTTTAAATAGCTCACTTTAGTGATTGGAACCTTGCCTTTTCTTTTGTCGCATCACACTCCTCATGCCAACAGGACAGCAAGACACCTGCAACTCTGCTAGTGCCCTTGATGTTTGTTTTTTTTCAGGCAGCCAGTCCTGATTACTACCGTCTTTGCTGAGACAGTGCACTTCACATTTCTGGGCCTAGGACAGCTCCTCAATTAGCCAGCAGTGGTCTTGCTCAGTGAAAACCATACTGGAACTACTGGGTGGTGCTGAAACATAGCAGACAGATAACAAAGGAATGCACAGTGGTAATAGATGGCTTTTAGATGCAGTTCTGGTATGAGTTCATGTATTGTTCTGGTTTTGAATGTTTGCTTTCTGTTTTTTTTTATCTTTGACAATCATTTGGCAAAAGGGCAATGGGTGTGGGCTTGGTGAAGAATTTGTGGTGACTGCTATCATACATGCATGTGTAACCCTGTGAATGGCAGTCTGCCTCATCCTCCCTTCTGCCTCCTGCTGCTTTATACCTGTTGTTACCTGATACATGGAAGTGAGGTTAATGCAGGATGATAATAAAATGTGAGGCTGGATGAACACAGCAGGCCAAGCAGCATCTCAGGAGCACTCCTGAGATGCTGCTTGGCCTGCTGTGTTCATCCAGCCTCACATTTTATTATCTTGGAATTCTCCAGCATCTGCAGTTCCCATTATCTTTAATGCAGGATGATACCAGCTCTGCTGACCATCACTTGGTTCATTCCAGTGATTTAAGCAGTGGAAGTTTTGGACAAAACATTATTGCCTTTGTGGAAGCAAGAATAGAGATGGGGGTACTGGTCAAATGTGTAGGCCCATAGCAGGGTAATTCCCTAATGGTTTCTGGCTGCCAACTAATTTTACCAGAAATGGGCTGTGGGACAAATGAATGGCTGACAGATTGATGATGTGTGGGTATTTAAAGTCAATACACAGTCAATATTTTTCTTTGTGTGATTTTACCAGCAGGGCACAGAGGCTCAAAGTTTCAGCACCTCAAACAAAATGAGACCTGAGTGACAGCTGAGTTGTGGAGGGAACTTCCAAGGACATTGTACATCAGGAGTCTGACTGTATCTTGAACAAGCGACAGAGAAAATGGTGCCAAAATGAAATGCAGAAAACTTGTCTTCCAGGTGCACAGCCGCTACTGGAGGCAGGTCCAGGCTCTTGGGAGACTCATTATAGTGGAGGAATAATCTAGTGATAGGTTCAATGCTTTTAGATCTTGACTCCTTCTGGAAGGAGGAAAATGACAGAAATGGGGATGTAGCCACTTGGAGAGCCTATGTAGTGGCCAGTGGAGCCTCCAAGTGGTTGGGAATGTTGCTTGATGTGAATGAGTAATGCTTATGGAGGCAAGAGTTGTGCCTCATGGTTGCTAAGGTGTTACACAGTTAGTGAATAGCAATCAGAGGGACAGCATTGTGGAGATGTTCCAGCACTAAAGATTACAAAGTCTCTGTCTGGCTGTCTCTCCTCAGGAGGCGTGCAGGGAACTGTGCAGTATGCTGGCGCATGAATGATTGCCAAAAGGAGAAGGCAGATAGGTAAGGCCCAAAGCCTTCAAAATAACATTCACACGCAGTATTTCACCTACAGATCAATGTGGCACCTATCAGCTGGTGACCCATCATTGTGTAATGAAGGGCACAGATTCCATCTGCTATTATGCTAATCAAGACATCAAAATCACGACTTAGTAGGAACTGCCGATGCTGGAGAACCTGAGATATCAAGGTCTGGAGCTGGATGAACACAGCAGGCCGAGCAGCATCAGAGGAGCAGGAAAGCTGACGTTTCGGGTTTGGACCCAAAATCAGGCTCATCTGTTTGAGACAGCAGTAGGCTTCTGGTCATGGCTAGACTTTTCCAGATGTAGGAGCCATTGACCGTACGCGTGTGACCAGCGAGGCTACCTCACAGTATCCAGGTATATTTGTAAACAGGAAGGGATCTGCTGCATGACTGTTCAAGTTGTCTGTGACTACCAAAAGTGGATTAATATACATGTAGTTTCCAGCAAGCTGTCATGATTCCTACTTCCTGAGGCAGTCCCTATTGCCTTATCCCTTCAAACCTGTCTGTGTCTTCATGGCTAGATCCTGGCTGATAGTGGATATCTGGTGAAGTTACTTTAGTGAGGACATTCTCACTCCACTACTTCAGGCACTGAAGGTAGAACTGGTGCTAATCTTTAGACACTTTTAAAAGCTTTTATATACATCGACACCCATTACAAACACACACTTTTTTTAGCTTTGCATTCATTTCAAGAAGGCTAACGTACAAGGGTATAGATGTACTACTGAGGCCGTATAAGGCTCTGATAAGACAGCATTTGGAATAATATTGTGAGCAGTTTTGGGCCCTATATTTAAGGAAATATGTGCTGGCCTTGGAGGGGATCTAGAGGAGGTTTATAAGAATGATCCCAGGGATATGTGGAGCAGTTGAGGACTCTGGGTTTATACTTGATGGAGCTAATAAGGTGGAGGGGAGGTCTCATTGAAACTTAGAGAATAATGAGAGGAATGGATAGAGTGGACTTGGAGAAGATACCTCCACTATTAGGAAAGACTAGAACTCAAAGGTATAGCCTCAGTGTGAAGGGATGACACTAGAACTGAGATGAAGAAGAATTTTTTCAGTCAGATGATGGTGAATCTATAGAACTTGTTACCATAGGAGGCTGTGGAGGGCAAGTCTTTGAGCATATTTAAGACAAAGAAGGGTTCTTGATTTGCAAGGGGATCAAAGGTGCTGCGGAGACAGCAAGATCATGGGGATGAGAAACAAATCAGCCACGATCAAAGAGTGGAACACACTCAGAGGTTGAACCGCCTAACTGTTTTTCTATGCCTTATGGTCTTATACAATGGTGCTGAACATTGTGCAACTTTTGGTGAACTTTTCCATTTATGACCTTGCGATGGAGGTAAGGCGGTTGATAGTGTGGTTGAAAATGTCTCAGAAAGTACCCTGAGGAATTCCTGCAGAAATGTCTTGGAACTGAGATTATTGACATCCAACAACCACAATATTCCTTCATGCTGGGTATGCCTCCAATCTACGCAGAGATTTTGTCCTGATTCCCATTGACTCTTGTTTTGCTAGGGCTCTTTGATGCCACAAATTGTCCAATGTAGCATTCCCATCTCCCCTTTGGAATTCAGTTCTTTTTTCTATGTTTGAACCAAAGCGGGAATGAGGAATGAAGCCGAGTGGCCCAGGCAGAACCTAAACTGAGTAAGTGAATGGGTGATAATGAAACAAATGATGCTTGATAGCACTGTTAATGACCCAAATTAGGATGACCAATAGTGCCAAAATGTTTGTCTGTAAATGTTGTAATTTCTCTCTCCAAATACGGATGAGGATTAAGTGTCAAAAAAATCTGTCGATGGGGAGAAGGATCTAGTGGCTCAGTAATCTCACAGAAGCAAAAATTATAAGTATAAAAGCAGAGTGTCATGGATATGAGTTATGTGCAATTAAACAAAAAAATATTGTTAATACTCAGCAAGTCTGGTAGCATCTGTCAAGAATGAACCAGATTAAAATGTCAGGCTCTTGACCTTTTCAACAGAACTCTGGGAGTAAATTGCTGATCATCACGAGGAGCTGAATTTTCAGGATGACTCCTAAAGGTGTGAATAGAGATAGGGGTGTGGTTCTGAAAATACAGACGCCAGGCGATGTGTTAATTACAAAGTGCAGAACCTGGTGCTGGCAATAATCACCAGGATTGGAAGAGGTCAGCAGACGAATCTCACACTCCTCCCAATCAAAGCCGACTACATTAACTGAAATGCTTGCTCAGATCTTGCTGAGAAGGGAGGGTAGAATATTTAAAGGAGCGAACAACTTTGAGAAGCCTTTAGTTTTTCAACACAGTTGAGTGAATGTGACTATGGAATGGGAAGCCAATCAAAGCTACCCCAAAGGTTTCACAATGACTCAAAAACAAGATCAGCATAATGCAAGAGGACTCAGGATGTGGTAATTGGGTATCCTTGGTCCTGCTCAGCTGGCACTCTGCATCCAGGCTTTGAGTGGGGTTGGCACTCCCTGTCTAGCAAAATGAGGGCAATTGAGCTGGGCGTGGAGCCACCAACCACCATGGCTACCTCCTAAAAGAAGGGCTGGTAGCTGATTTTGAGGACACAGGTGTCAGAGTTTGGAGCCAGTGGCGTCAAGGGGCAACAATGTCCATGCGAGAACAGGAACCCAGACATCAGGAGGCCCCAGGAGAGGGAAGAAGGGCAATAAGACAATGGAGGTCAAACCTCAACAGCGGATCTGCCACTTAAAGCAGAGCCACTTGGAGATGCTGCAGGACACTGGGTCTCTCTGGCCAGATCGTCACTGACATCTAGAATCCTAATTGTGAAAGACCCCCACTGCTTGCAGCAGTAGTTACATAGTCGCGGCAGTAGCTGTCGAAGTCAACATGGACTTAAACTGCTCTATTTCTGGCTCCTTCCGAAGGATGTTGGTGGTACCTTGCAGGTCACAGCTGCCTTCATCCTTGCTCGATAGAGTGTCCATTTAATGATGGACACAGTCATAGGGATGTTTTGAAATTTTCTGATGGAAAGGGCAGCAAAGAACGCTGCATCAAGCGTGTCGATGTGTCACATACTTAATCTGCATTCGCATCCTCACTTGCTCATATTAACTGGGCATGCTAACTCATACCACAAGGCTCCCCCGGTGAAAATCTGAGCTTTTCAGCAGTTTCCCATCTTGAACCAAAACGACCGCAAGCCCCGAGACAGCATTTAGTCACCGCATTGGTGTCTGGCCCACCTTCTGTAGAGGAGGCAGTCCCTCACACAATGACTACAGTGCTCTACGGGCAGAGCACAGAGCCCCAGTTAGTTGCTGCCTCACTAGGACGAGGCGTTGGAGAGGACATTGACAAGCAAATTTTCTGGCTTTTCGACAAAAGGTGTTATTGGAGGAAGGGAAGGAAGGTGATCACATTGGGGATGGAGTGAACCGGAGTGCCACAGAGTGGACTTTAGAAGGGCCAAAGGGACGGAAAAGGATACGTCTGGGGTGGGGCTGTCAGAGATGGCAAAAGAAAAGTGAAGTCAGGGGCAATCCTATCACAGTTACAGGGTGAGAAAGGTAAAAGAAGAAGCATAGCCAGAGGCTAAATTCAGTCAAATATCCTGTCTGCCATACTTGGGGAAATTCTTGTCTGTTGATGAAATCCAATTTACAACTTATGAAATGTGTGCAATTATGGGCTGAATCCTATCTCATTTTGACCAATTGTTATTTTCACGAGCTTCTCTCTGCGAGGCCATGCAGGTTTTCTCATGCCTGTGTTCCAAATTTGTCTTCTTTATTACCAGCCCTGCCCCAATGCCTCCTGTTGGATGTCAGCACGAGTCTATCACTTGCCATAACCAGAAGATGCAAATACCCCAAAATAGACTGGCACCCGGCTGCACACCCTGCCAGAGAACATGCAGGTAAGGTGACATTGATACAGGTACCTTGACATCCCAGTGAATGGAGTGGTGCAAGCGAGGACAGTGCTTTTCCCACCAGGACCACCAGAGGAGGCCCATGGCACCAGACCCTCCCAGCCTGGTATGAGATTGCTACCTGCTGTCTGACAGTGACCTTTTCCTCTGTGCCAGTGTAAGTGACACCACCATGCCCCTACAAGCTTATACACAAGCTATCTCAGCCACTGCACTCACCTCCCACCAAAACTCATGATCCACCACTCTCTCATTATTACTTGCAACATTTTCCTTGCTCAATGTCGACAATTCCAAACCCCTCGCCCTGTTTAACATGTGTGACCTCTCCGCTGCCTACTCACCAACTGGGCTCCTTCATTGCCTCTCCCCCATCCATACCAGCACTAACAGATGTGTCAGCCACTTCTGTATCTCTCATACAGGGGGAAATGGCCTCTAATAGGGCAGACTGAGCCAGGCTGGGTGGTGGCAGCCTGACACATATCTCCTCAACACAGACAAGAAACTCATCATGATACTGGTTGAAAGGGATTGGAAGCGGTCCTATGGAGAAACCAAAACAAAATCCATGTTGCACCAACTGAGTAAAAGCAATATTCCTTTCAAAGATAATAGGAGCTGCAGATGCTGGAGAATCCAAGATAATAAAATGTGAGGCTGGATGAACACAGCAGGCCAAGCAGCATCTCAGGAGCACAAAAGCTGACGTTTCGGGCCTAGACCCTTCATCAGAGAAGGGGATGGGGAGAGGGAACTGGAATAAATAGGGAGAGAGGGGGAGGCGGGCCGAAGATGGAGAGTAAAGAAGATAGGTGGAGAGGAGAGTATAGGTGGCGAGGTAGGGAGGGGATAGGTCAGTCCATGGAAGACGGACAGGTCAAGGAGGTGGGATGAGGTTAGTAGGTAGATGGGGGTGCGGCTTGGGGTGGGAGGAAGGGATGGGTGAGAGGAAGAACAGGTTAGGGAGGCAGAGACAGGTTGGACTGGTTTTGGGATGCAGTGGGTGGGGGGGAAGAGCTGGGCTGGTTGTGTGGTGCAGTGGGGGGAGGGGACGAACTGGGCTGGTTTAGGGATGCAGTTGGGGAAGGGGAGATCTTGAAACTGGTGAAGTCCACATTGATACCATTAGGCTGCAGGGTTCCCAGGCGGAATATGAGTTGCTGTTCCTGCAACCTTCGGGTGGCATCATTGTGGCAGTGCAGGAGGCCCATGATGGATATGTCATCTAAGAATGGGAGGGGGAGTGGAAATGGTATGTGACTGGGAGGTGCAGTTGTTTGTTGCGAACTGAGCGGAGGTGTTCTGCAAAGCGGTCTCCAAGCCTCCACTTGGTTTCCCCAATGTAGAGGAAGCCACACCGGGTACAGTGGATGCAGTATACCACATTGGCAGATGTGCAGGTGGACCTCTGCTTAATGTGGAATGTCATCTTGGGGCCTGGGATAGGGGTGAGGGAGGAGGTGTGGGGGCAAGTGTAGCATTTCCTGCGGTTGCAGGGGAAGGTGCCGGGTGTGGTGGGGTTGGAGGGCAGTGTGGAGCGAACAAGGGAGTCACGGAGAGAGTGGTCTCTCCGGAAAGCAGACAGGGGTGGGGATGGAAAAATGTCTTGGGTGGTGGGGTCGGATTGTAAATGGTGGAAGTGTTGGAGGATGATGCGTTGTATCCGGAGGTTGGTAGGGTGGTGTGTGAGAACGAGGGGGATCCTCTTTGGGCGGTTGTGGCGGGGGCGGGGTGTGAGGGATGTGTTGCAGGAAATACGGGAGACGCGGTCAAGGGTGTTCTCGATCACTGTGGGGGGAAAAGTTGCGGCCCTTGAAGAACTTGGACATCTGGGATGTGCGGAGTGGAATGTCTTATCGTGGGAGCAGATGCGGCGGAGGCCTACAGACTGAGCGGGTGGCCATGGGCACCCGCATGGGCCCCAGCTATGCCTGCCTCTTTGTAGGTTACGTGGAACAGTCCCTCTTCCGCACCTACACAAGCCCCAAACCCCACCTCTTCCTCCGGTACATTGATGACTGTATCGGCACCGCCTCTTGCTCCCCAGAGGAGCTCGAACAGTTCATCCACTTCACCAACACTTTCCACCCCAACCTTCAGTTCACCTGGGCCATCTCCAGCACATCCCTCACCTTCCTGGACCTCTCAGTCCCCATCTCAGGCAACCAGCTTGTAACTGATGTCCATTTCAAGCCCACCGACTCCCACAGCTACCTAGAATACACCTCCTCCCACCCACCCTCCTGCAAAAATTCCATCCCCTATTCCCAATTCCTCCGCCTCCGCCGCATCTGCTCCCACGATAAGACGTTCCACTCCCGCACATCCCAGATGTCCAAGTTCTTCAAGGACCGCAACTTTCCCCCCACAGTGATCGAGAACGCCCTTGACCGCGTCTCCCGTATTTCCCGCAACACAGCCCTCACACCCCGCCCCCGCCACAACCGCCCAAAGAGGATCCCCCTCGTTCTCACACACCACCCTACCAACCTCCGGATACAACGCATCATCCTCCGACACTTTCGCCATTTACAATCCGACCCCACCACCCAAGACATTTTTCCATCCCCACCCCTGTCTGCTTTCCGGAGAGACCACTCTCTCCGTGACTCCCTTGTTCGCTCCACACTGCCCTCCAACCCCACCACACCCGGCACCTTCCCCTGCAACCGCAGGAAATGCTACACTTGCCCCCACACCTCCTCCCTCACACCTATCCCAGGCCCCAAGATGACATTCCACATTAAGCAGAGGTTCACCTGCACATCTGCCAATGTGGTATACTGCATCCACTGTACCCGGTGTGGCTTCCTCTACATTGGGGAAACCTAGTGGAGGCTTGGAGACCGCTTTGCAGAACCTCTCCGCTCAGTTCGCAACAAACAACTGCACCTCCCAGTCACAAACCATTTCCACTCCCCCTCCCATTCTTTAGATGACATGTCCATCATGGGCCTCCTGCAGTGCCACAATGATGCCACCCGAAGGTTGCAGGAACAGCAACTCATATTCCGCCTGGGAACCCTGCAGCCTAATGGTATCAATGTGGACTTCACCAGTTTCAAGATCTCCCCTTCCCCAACTGCATCCCTAAACCAGCCCAGTTTGTCCCCTCCCCCCACTGCACCACACAACCAGCCCAGCTCATGCCCCCACCCACTGCATCCCAAAACCAGTCCAACCTGTCTCTGCCTCCCTAACCTGTTCTTCCTCTCACCCATCCCTTCCTCCCACCCCAAGCCGCACCCCCATCCACCTACTAACCTCATCCCACCTCCTTGACCTGCCCGTCTTCCCTGGACTGACCTATCCCCTCCCTACCTCTCTACCTATACACTCTCCACCTATCTTCTTTACTCTCCATCTTCGGTCCGCCTCCCCCTCTCTCCCTATTTATTCCAGAACCCTCTCCCCATCCCCCTCTCTGATGAAGGGTCTAGGCCCGAAACGTCAGCTTTTGTGCTCCTGAGATGCTGCTTGGCCTGCTGTGTTCATCCAGCCTCACATTCCTTTCAATGCAACTCTTACACTAATTCTACTCTCAGTGTCGTTTTTACCTGTCACACTGATAACCGTTGGCTGCAGTGCCTTCTCTCCTGTATGTCACACAGGTACCAGCAACATGCACATGGTACTGCAGGGTAAGGGGGTTTCCCTGCCAACCATACCCTCCAGCACCTCCGAGGAAGAAGGCATATGTGCCTCAGAGGACACATTGCTAAAGCTGCCATCTGCACTCATTACCAGCTCAGAAACTGATGCCTTGGTGACTATTTGATCTCAGGTCAGGAGCACTTGCTGGTGAGCCCTGCACTGCCACATCTCCACAGCTGGCTGAGGAAGAAACATGCCAGATTGCTGGCACTCCAGGAACTGCCAGACACCAGGGACTTGCTCAGGTCCAGCTAGGAAAGGACTCATTGTGTTGGCAATTTGTAGCTTCAAGCAGGCACACGAGGTCTTGTGAAACAGAGGCACAGTCCCTAGTTCTGGGCAAAAAAGAACTTGGTTCAATTTACACCTACCCCAGACATGTTTTATAACATGTCTGAATAGATTGATTTTAAAATATCCATACACAGACAGGAGTAACGGACAGATTGGTGAGGGTCTCTATACTGCACCAGTTGTGGGATAAGGCCAATGTAACCATCATTTCGGACCTGGTAAGACTTCACCCTATGCATTGGTTGGTTACTGGCTGAAATTACCCAAGTTATCATTCTGAGGAATGATTCCAAATTGAGACAAAGGATGTGAGGAGTTTCAGGTTTGGATCATGGATTGATTTGTAATCATAGAATCCCTACAGCATGGAGGCAGGCCCTTTGGCCCATCGATTTCACACCAACCTTCCAAAGAGTATTCCTACCAGACCCACACCTTCTACTCTCTGCCTGTAACTCTGGACCAACCAATGACCAGAATGTGGGTTTTAAATTCAGAGCAGCAGCTGGTGGAGGTTTTTTATTCTATTTATTTGTAGGATGTGGGCGTCACTGGCTGGCCAACATTTCTTGTCCATCCCTAGTTGCCCTTGAGAAGGTGGTGGTGAGCTGCCTTCTTGAATCGCTGCAGTCCTCCTGCTGTTGGTTGACCCACAATGCCATTAGGGAGGGAATTCCAGGATATTGACCTAACAACAGTGAAGGAATGTGATATATTTCCAAGTCAGGATGGTGAGTTGCTTGGAGGAAACTCGAAGGTGGTGGTGCTCCCATGTATCTGCTGCCTTGTCCTTCTACAGGTAAGTGGTTTTGGGTTAGAAAAGTGCTGTCTGAGGATGTTTGGTGAATTGCTGCAGTGCATCTTGTAGGCAGTATGCACTGCTGCTACTGAGTGTCAGTGGTGGAGGAAGTGAATATTTGAGGATGTAGTGCCAATGAAGCAGGCTGCTTTGTCTTGGATGGTGTCAAGTTTTTTGAGTGTTGTGGCAGTTGCATTCATTCAGGCAAGATGGTGAGCTGCCCTTGAGGAGTCAGGAAATGAGTTACTTGTTGCTCTTGTAGCCACTGCATTTATGCGGTGCGTCCAGTTGAGTTTCTGGTCAGTGATAACCCTCAGGATGTTGATAGAGGGGAATTCAGTGATTGTAACACCATTGAATATCAAATAGTGGTGGTTAGATTGTCTCTTTTTGGTAATGGTCATAGCCTGACATTTGTGTCCAACTGTTACATCCCAATTGTCAGCCCAATCCTGGATATTATCCAGATCTTGTTGCATTTGGACACGGACTGCTTCACTACTTGAGGAGTCGCAAATGGTGCTAAATATTTTGCAATCTTCAGCGGACATCCCCACTTCTAACCTTATGACGGAGGGAAGGTTATTGACGAAGCAATTGAAGATAGTTGGGCCTAGAACACTGCCCTGAGGAACTGTTGCAGAGATGTCCTGTAGTTGAGACTATTGACCTCCAACAACCATGATCATCTTCCTATGTATCAGGTATGGCTATAACCACTGGAGAGTTTGCCCCCTGATAGCCATTGATTCCAGTTTTGCCAGGGCTCCTTGAAGTCACTCAGAATGATTATCAGCTATAATTGCTATAATTTGGGTAGTGGAGTTTCAGACAGATTGGAATTTGTGTTGGTGGAACGCAGCAAAATGGCTAACAAATGGGTGGCACAGTGGGTACCGCTGCTGCCTCACAGCGCCAAGGACCCGGGTTCAATTCCACCCTCAGGGGACAGTCCTGTGTGTAGTTTGTACATTCTTCCTGTGTCTGCATGGGTTTCCTCTGGGTGCTCTGGTTTCGTCCCACAGTCCAAAGATGTGCAGGCTAGGTGGATTGGCTGTGCTAAATTGCCCATAGTGTTCAGGGATGTGTAGATTAGGTGGGTTATGGGGGATGGATTTGGGTGGGATGATTTGATGGTTGATGTGGGCTTCTTGGGCTGAAGGGCCTGTTTCCACACTGTAGGGATTCTATGGAAGATAAGAAATGCCATACATTCATAGGAGGTGGTGTTACAGAAATTATTGCCTGTCACCAATTGCGTTTGCGAGAGGGATTCTGAACTACCTTCTTAAACAGTGATGGCCCATCTGGTAAATATTTTCCCACAGTACATCATTACTAACAGATGTTACCCCAGACTTTCTTTCTGTGTGAAGGAGCTTGGTGTAAATTCATTGCTGCATTTTGTTCTTAGTAGCAGACAACTCCATTTCAACCTGTTTGTGTCTGTAGCTCTGGGTTTGAGGAAACTGCTTAAACAATATTTTACAGTGTTGTTTTAAATATGATAAAGTAACATCAACAAATTAGTATGCCAAATACTTTAGAGATAATGGAGAATCCAAGATAACAAAGTGTGGAGCTGGATGAACACAGCAGGCCAAGCAGCATCTTAGGAGCACAAAACCTGACATTTCGGGCCTGGACCCTTTATCAGAAAAGACCCGATGAAGTGTCTAGGTCCCAAACATCAGCTTTTGTGCTCCTAAGATGCTGCTTGGCCTGTTGTGTTTATCCAGCTCCACACTTTGTTGTGCCAAATACTTTAGTGGGTCTCCTATGGCATTGCACATATTAAAGTGCAAAATTTGGAATTCAGTTCTATGCAGCAGTTGTCTGTTGAATTGGGACTTCCAGCCCTCCTGGTGATATTGCTACAACTCTGCCCTTTCCTGGGTTAATGATCATCACTCATGCATGCTGGGCCTTCACTGTAATTCCTGCCATTGAAAGGGGGACTCCCCAGTGTGATTGAGGAAGCTCTGTAATAGTGTTGCAGTGGGGATGTCACTGGCATAAGGAGAAAGAACTAGAGAAACAGAAAAACAGAGAGAAGAAACAGAGAGTGAAATGTAACACCAGGACAACAAAGATGAGCAGGACCACACATATTCTCTTATTCTCTGATATGTTTAATGTTACAAGACCTCGACTGCAAGTTTATTAAATGGTTGATATGGAGCACTAACGTCGGGAGTGCAGTAAATGAGTGTGAATAGAAAATGGAAGACTGCTCCCAATAAGTCCTAATTGCAATTCAAATGAATGAAAGCTGCTGCACAGGCACAGTTAAACCTCTCAACAGTAAAACAATGTTGAAATGAGACATTGTAATTGGATCTGCTCACATCAGGTCCACTCCTTTAACTGGTAAGTGCAAGTGAAGCTTCACGATATAACTGAATCAGAGGTTTGATTAGCTATCAACATGATAACTAGTTTAGAAAATTTTAGGCTGGTTGGTATGATATCAAATATAAGAATAGAAGGTTGATATATCCTGAAATTGTGTATCACTAATGAACATGGGATTGAAGAGGGTACAGAAGAGAAATATGTGAGGCCAGCTTTTAACCAAGACAATAGACTAGTTGGATCAAACTTTGTATGATTAAGATAGGAGTATGCTGCAAATGAAATGGATGTTAAAAAAAGTTATATAAATCACTTCTACAATTGGCAATCAGCATTGCTTCCTTGTCAGTTTCCTACTTCTTTAGTGGATGTCTTACAGTAATAGATTGGTTAGCAGGACCTCAATTCGCCTAACATTAAGATTTCGTATCAGATATTCAACTCGATTCATGATTAACAGTTCTGTGAACATCTTTACCTTTGTTATATCGAATACCTGGGACAGTTTTTTTGTGTGAGCAGAATGCTGCATTGAGGCCTTTGTCTTAAAAGGCTACAACAGGTAACACATTGATACAATTCTCAATCTTATCTGGGAGACAGTGTTTAAACATCCTGTCTTAACAGTCCAATTTTGTGTAGCTTTATTTAAGCCCTTTATTATGTAATAAAATTCACTCAATCCGTTCTTGGACAGAGATGCTCCTTTGAAGATGAAATCTTTTAAAAACAAGATGCTCAAACCATGATTGAAATTCCTTCTTTGGCATGGTTCAAGTAAGACAGATGTGATACTGGTGGTGATCAATCCCCCATTAGGAATCTGCTTGATAATAAATTGTGGTGATTGGAAATTAATTCCTGACATCCTTTTGGGACTTGAAAGGATGTTTCTGCTTGGGGGAGGGGCTAGAATTGGGAATATAGTTTAAAAATAAGGAGTTGCCCATTTATGAGGTGATTGTATTCTTCTCAGAGGGTCTTGACCCTTTGAAACTCTTGCCCATTTATGAGGTGATTGTATTCTTCTCAGAGGGTCTTGACCCTTTGAAACTCTTGCCCATTTATGAGGTGATTGTATTCTTCTCAGAGGGTCTTGACCCTTTGAAACTCTTGTGCCCAGAGAAGACTGGAGGCAGGGTCAACTGAATATCTTTAAGACAGAGGTAGATAGAATTTTGACTGAAAAGAGAGTCAAAGAATACCAGGGTTGGCTAAAATGGGTAAGAGCAAGACAGTAGCCTTGAAATTGAGTGATAAAGTTCATTGTGTGCAATTGCATGAGTAGCTGTACTTCTAGTTTTTGATGCCCTGTACAACCAAACACATTTATGGCGATTTGTCCTTTTCAGGACATCTGTCAGCTCAAAATCTGGCTGACACCAGCAACATTTACTGCAGGTGAGTGTAAAGAATCTGCCTCACAGCAATTGAGAATCACAGCAATTGGTGGTACCAATGTATAGTAGACTGCCTCATGATTGTGGAGATCAATCATGAGTCCCTACTGAGCCACAGTGATCTGTACCTGCGCACACAATGATCCTCTCCCAATACTCATGTCTGTTATTCTGCACTGGTATGCACATTAAGGCACAAAAAGTCTCCAAACATTTTCTCCACACCTCACCGGGTGCTACAACCATGAGGCTAGAAGACAGAGGAGAACCAAGCCATTCAGCCCATTGAGTCTGCTCTGCCATTCAATGAGGTCATGGTTGATCTGATAATTCTCAATTTCACTTGCCTGCCATTTTCTCCGTAACCTTTGAAAAGCGATGAAAAATCTGCCCATCTCAGCCTTGAATATTTTTAATGATTTTGACGGATTCACTACTCTCTCTGGGACATGAAATACCTCCCTATCTGGGCGAACTTTACTTGAGATTATGTCCTCTGGTTCAAGACTCTACCACAATGTGGGGAATGTACTTCCAGAGGAAGTAATGGATATGAACACAGTTATAATGTTTAAAAGACACTTAGATAAGTACATGAATAAGACAAGTTAAAAGGGGTTATGGGCCAAGAGCAGGCAGGCAGGACTACTTTTCTTTGGGATTATGCTCGACATGGACTGGTTGGGCTGAAGAGTTCATTTCTGTACTGGATGACTCTACAAGGAAAAACAGCCTCTCAAGCTCCCTTGGAACCTTACATGTTTCTTTAAGCTACTCAACCTCTCCTAAGAAAATCCCTCTATACCTAGAAACAATTCAGTGAAGCTTTAATTGTTTCCCAAGGCAAACTATGATCAATGTTGGGCAGTTTTTCATTTATTGCCTCACGTCTTGCACGTGCCTGACCCAGAGATTACAATAATCACAGTTTGCAATAAAGGTGTGTGCTGCATTTTTGCAACCTTAATCCATAAAACCGATTTTGTCTTTTTTACGCAAGTGGAAAATGATTTGTGTGAGTCAGTAGTTTGGAGAATTAGCAACATGCAGTATTATTCCATTATACACTCATTTGTGTGTCATTTTGAATGGAGCTTGGCATAAATTCAATGTCGCGTGAATGCAATCTTGTGAGCTCAAGGTGATTATACTGTTTTCTTTAACAAGGCAGTGCTGGCTGAATTGAGCACCAGCAAGTTTGTTGGCAGTGTGCTCAACGTGCGAATGAGTAGAGCTTGCCTCTCAGCTAAAACCTATTTCTTTATTTTATCAGTCTTTTCCTGATACAATACGAGTGTATTGGCAGTAAGTGCAGTTAATCAAAGCAATGCCCAAAGAAGGTGCTATAATTTCACTCCTTGAAGAGATTCCATCAATTACTGGGAATGAGGATTGAGGAATGGTGATAGCTGGATCTGAATATAATAGGCGGTATAAGAACTTTGATTGTGGAAAGATATTTTGTGTGGGTGGGAGGTGAGAATTTGCTAGTGGCATGCATTAAAGGAAACAGTGAAGGGTCTGTATAGACAAAAAGCCTATGAAGACACATATTACCAATGAAGCAATAATCTTTTCAGTTGCAAAAACTCCATTTCAACTGGCATTATTTGCAGCAGAGCCATATCATTTCTAGTCTGAATGCTCTGCAAATGTGAAAAAAACAAGAAATTTATAGCTGAAGTATCAATGGTTCTTATTAAAATAAATTTAAATGAGCAATGTCAGGACTGGTTGGCTGATTGTGGCAAATATGACAAGAAATATATTATCCCTAATGTTTCTGTCACAGAACATTACTTGTTCTGATTATTCATTAGATTGTGCTAAAAGTGAAAGAATGATCTCCCCAGTTATGTTTCATTGATTAATTTGATTATACTTCAGTACATGTGACAGTGAATAAGTGAAAAGTTTATGAGTGGTATAGGCAGATCACAGTAAGCAAAGGATGTACAGATCAAAAAGACTTAAATAGAAGAATACAGATTACATTGCACAGGGTGTGTGTTAGGCAAGATCAATGTTATCAAGATCAGCATTATCTGAGGCTAGACAGTCCATTCTACAGTCTGACATGGCTGGGAAGTAGCTGTTCCTGAACTTGCTTGTGCAAGTGTTGAAGCTTCTGCATCTTCTGCCTGATGGAAGAGGTTGTAGGAAATTGTTACTGGGATGCAATGGGTCTTTCATGATGTTGGCGACCTTTCCATGACAGTGAGCCATATAAATGGAGTCCATGGATGGAAGGTTGGCTTCCTTGATGGTCTGGGCTGTGCACACCACCTTCTGTAATTTCTTACGGTCCTGGGCAGAGCAGTTGCCGTACCCAGCTGTTATGCACCCGGACAGTACACTTTCATTGGTGCATCTGTAGAAGTTGGTGAGGGACCTTATGAACATGCCAAATTTTCCAAGCTGCTTGAGGAAGAAGAGGTGTTGTTATGACTCCTTCACTGATGCATCTATGTGAGAAGTCCAGGACAGGTTACCGGTTATCGTCACTCTGAGGAATTTCATGCTGTTCACCTCCTCAACCTCAGTTCTGTTGATGTAGATGAGGGTGTGTTCTCCCCCTTTCTTTCTGAAGTCAAAGATCGGTTCTTTAGTTTTGCCGATGATTTGAGACAGATTGTTTTCATTGCACCACGTCACCAAGCTCTCTCTCTCCCCTTTGTACTTTGACTCATTGTTGTTAGATATCCGTCCCACTACGCTGTTGTCATCAGTGAATTTGTAGCTGGCATTTGTTTAGAATTTGGCAACACAGTTGTATGAATAAAGGGAGTGCAGTAGGGAACTGAGGACGCATGCACGAGAAGCTCCGGCTTTGAATGTTATTGTGGAGGAGGTTCAGTTATCTATCTTCACTGATTATGGTGAATGCTGGAGAAACCCAGCAGGTCTGGAAGCATCAGTGGGGAGAAAAAAAGAATCTTGTCCCCAGTTACATGTAGTGTCTATCATGAATGGGTGAAAACTATCCTGTTATCTGCGCACATTAAGATTCCTTTTGAATGAAACGTAGTGGTTCTTTCAGAAAAGTCCGAAGTGGAACAATTGTGGATCTGATCTGTTTCAGATTCTGGGATTTGATTTTAAATGTTAATGAGAATTGATATTTTGGATCTGACTAGCTGAGATTCTTAGCCTTGATTTGATGATCGGTTACTTATTCAGGGTTTGCCATTTGATCAACGGGATCCTTTGACATCAAGATCACAGCAATGCATACTCACATTAAAGATGTTTAATAAACATATATCTATATAATATTCTGAATGCAATAAATGATTTATGTGCAATGATACAATTTTGATAATGGCAATTGGCATCATGAAGTTCTAAGTCATTAGAGATGCACTAGTTAATTTTAGAGAGCCATCTGATTAGGACTGAGGCAACAAAATCTGTTTTGATGAAGTTTCAAAAGTGTGCTGACACAGAATGTCCAAACCCTGTCACCTAGTTGACCAGAGATAGCAGGAACTGCAGATGCTGGAGAATCTGAGATAACAAGGTGTAGAGCTGGATGAACACAGCAGGCCAAGCAGCATCATAGGAGCAGGAAAGCTGACGTTTCAGGCCTAGACCAGCTGTTTTATGCTCATTCCTGCATAAAGAATGGAATTATGCCAATGCGTAGATTGTGATGTTGAAGTCTAAGATGACGCAAAACATAAACCAACAGCGTGTGACTTGCCCAGGAATATCCCTATTCGCTGATTATACTACAATAGACAAAGAAAAATGTTCGACATGACCAACTGAAAAATTGCTGGCATGTGCACCAAATTATAACATGTCCACTTTTTGTCTTGTGTTATTTCAGAGATTGTTGTATTTTGTGAATTGAAGATGAATTTAAGGTTCTTTACTGAAAGAAAGAATTTTATTTTGTGTAGTGGATGTGAAACAATACATGAAATGTGTATGGAGAAAGCTGTGGTTTGTGGTTAGGGTGCTTAATATATTTCCTTCTAACCAGGTATGACCATGTCGTGATGGTCGGGGGAAAGTCAAGGTACATCCTTACTACAAGTGTCAATGTCTCAGTTACAACGGCTAACACACATTATGACATTTCTAGGACGGTTTGAAGTATGCTGTGAGCCAATTGTTGCGTTGCTGAATTGCTTTTGCTACTGTGCAATAATAAAATCATGTAAATAAGTTCAACTAATTTCAGTCAAAATTATATTTCTCCTGTAAGATCCTCTGATGCATAAAGGTGCATGTCTCAGATGATACCAAATGTTGAGTTGCCAATGGAAACTGCAATTTCATAAATGGAGGGAGAATAAGTTCAAACTTATCTCAAATGCCAATCCACCCTACTGTCTTTATCCTAAAAGTTTGTACCTAAAACTGGAAAGCCCTAAGGATTATAGTCTGAAACCACTTGGATAAGAAATTACTTTTGGACTCTTGTGGTGTATTGTTAGTGCCTGGACTGAGAGGCTTAGGTTCAAATGCAGTTCTGAGGAAGGGTCACCAGACCTGAAATGTTAACTCTGATTTCACTTCACAGATGCTGCCAGATCTGCTAAGTTTTTCCAGCAACTCCTATTTTTGTCTCTTGGAAACAGATGGATTCCTGTGACTCATACATTACCTTTATTTTTATTGTGAATTACAACTTCGGGTAGTTACAATGTATATTATCAACTGAGTCACAGTCACAGAATTCCTACTGGTGAATTCAAAAAGGGAAGACAAAATATAATTAAAACCATGCATTTATATTTTACTGATCAATTCTATGTTATCTTCAGATTAAATCATTGGTATGAAAACTCAAGTAATTCTTATGAGCCATATATCATAAAAGAGATTACATCCAGTTTTCTTGATCTATTGAATAAATTACACACTGAAATAGACTTTAATTCAATTTAATGAAAGACAACTGTAACCAAACTGAAGAAAATATTTGACATGGTGTATAGGTGTGTCCACATGTATCTTGCTTTTCAATATGACTCATTCAGGAATAACGAGGTTGTTTGTTTCTACCATACCTTTCAGCAGAGTGTTAGAAATTTGATTGTTTGCATTGCAGATGGTTACATTGAAAGGAAATATTCAAGCGGAACTAAAGGTTTGGATGGTGAATAATCTGTCAAATATGTTCAAAGAAATTTTCTTTATCAAAAAGTAAATATTCTGACTAGAGAAGGATCAATCTTTGGAATCTCTTCTGTGGTAGAAGTGACTTGTATAAAAATGACAGATTACACCTGATTTGGTGGGGGTGGGGGTGGCAGGGAGAGCTAATATTCTGCTGGAGAGATTTGCTATAGCTACTCAGGAAGATTTAAACTGGTAAGGGGATGTTGTGGGGGGAGGGTTATGGGAATGGGACCTAGGGAGATAGTGAGGAAAGAGATCAGTCTGAGACTGGTATAGGTGGGAAAAGGAATAAGTCAGGGCAAGCAGGAACAAAGAAGACAATGAGGTAGGACTGTTAATTTAAACTGCATTTAATTCAATTCAAGAGGCCTGACAGGTAAGGCAGATGAACTTCGTGCATGTTTAGGAACACAGAACTGGGATATCATAGCAATTCCAGCGACACGGCTTAGGGATAGACAGGACTGGCAGTTTAATGTTCCAGGGTATAGATGCTATAGGAAGGATAGAAGGAAGGCGGGGGTGCAAGAGAGGAGGAGGAGTGGAGTTTTTGATTAGCGATGACACTACCACTGTACTTGGGGAGGATATTCCTGGGAATTTGTCCAGGGAGGTTATTTGGGTGGAACTGAGAAATAAGAAAGGGATGATCACCTTCAGATCCATTCGTTCTGAGGAAGGGTCACCAGACCTGAAAAGTTAAGTCTGATTTTTCTTCATGGATGCCTCCAGACCTGCTGAGTTTTTCCAGCAACTTCTATTTTGCTTCCTGTTTTTAACCTTCCAAACATAGACTGGGGCTGCAAATTGTGTTCAGGCCTTGGGTGGACAGGAATTTAAGTGCACACAAGAAAATTTTCTGAGTTAGTATGTGGACATACCTACTAGAGAAGGTGTAAAGCTTGACTTACTCTTAGCAAATAAGGCAGAACAAGTGACAGAGGTGTCAGTGGGGGAGTACTTGCTCGTGACCATAATTCTATTTGTTTTAAAATAGTAATGGAAAAGGATAGACCGAATCTAGAAGTTAAAGTTCTAAATTGGAGGAAGGCCAATTTTGACGGTAGTAGGTAAGATTTTCAAAAGTTGATTAGGGGCGAATGTTTGCAGGTAAAAGGACATCTCGACAATGGGAAGCCTTCAAAATGAGTTAATGAGAGTTCAGAGACAATATGTTTCTGTTAGGATGAAGGGAAAAAGCTGGTTGGTGTACAGACTGCTGGATGACTAGAGAAAATGAGGTTTTGGTTAAGAGTAAGAAGGAAGCATATGTCAAGTACGGACAGCAGAGATCAAGAGAATCCCATGAAGAGTATAAAGCAGTTGGAGTATATTTAAGAAGGAAATCAGGAGGACATAAAGCGGACATGAGGTAGCTTTGTCAAATAGGTTAAGGGTTAAAAGGGTTAAGGAGAATCGAAAGGGAGTCTACAAATATGTAAGGACAAAAGGGCAACTAGGAGAGAATAGGGCCACTTAAAGATCAGCAAGGCGACCAATGTGTGGAACCACAGGAGATGGGTGAGATACTAAATAAGCATTCTGTGTCAATGTTTACTGTGGAGAAGGATATAGAAGATAGAGATTGTGGGGAAATGAATAGCAACATCTTGATAAATGTCCATATTACAGAGGAAAAGGTGCTGGACATCTTAAAACGCATAAAGGTAGATAAATCTCCGGGACCTGATCAGGTGTACCCTAGAACCCGGTGGGAAGTTAAGGAAGTGATTATTGGGCCCCTTGCTGAAATATTTGTATCATCAATAGCCACAGGTGAGGTGCTGGAAGACTGGAGGTTGGCTATTGTGGTGCCACTATTTAAGGAAGGTGGTAAGTAAAAGCCAGGGAAATATAGACCCAGTGAGCGTGACATCAGTGATGGGCATGTTGTTGGAGGGAATCCTGAGGTTCAGGATTTATATGTATTTGGAAAGGCAAGGACTGATTAGGCATAGTCAACATGGCTTTGTACGTGGGAAATCATGTCTCACGATCTTGAGTTTTTTTGAAGAAGTAACAAAGAGGATTGATGAGGGCAGAACCATGGAGGTGACCTATATGGGCTTTAGTAAGGCATTCAAAATTCCTTATGGTAGACTGGTAAGCAAGGTTAGGTCACATTGGAACACAACGAGAACTGGCTATTTGGATTCAAAACTGGCTCGAAGGTAGAAGACAGAGGGTTGAGGTGGAGGGTTGCTTTTCAGACAGGAGGCCTGTGACCAGTAGTGTGCCACAAGGATTGGTGCTGGGTTCACTGCTTTTTGTCATTTACGTAAATGATTTGGATAGGAGGTACAGTTAGTAAGTTTGCAGGTGACACCAAAATTAGAGGTGTACTGGACAGCCAAGAAAGCCATTTCAGAGTATAACAGAATCTCAGCCAGATGGGCCAATGGGCCAAGGAGTGGCAGTTGGAGTTTAATTTAGGTAAATGTGAGGTGCTGCATTTTGGAAAAGTAAATCAGGGAAGGACCTATATACTTAATGGTAAAGTCCTGGGGAGTGTTGCTGAAGAAAGAGACCTAAGAATGCAGGTTCATTGTTCCTTGAAGGTGAAGTTGCAGATGGAATGGACAATGAGAAGTGTGTTTGGCATGCTTGCCTGTATTAGTCAGTTCATTGAGTTGGGAAGTTGTGGTTCTGCAGGACATTGGTTAGGCCACTATTGGAATACTGGGTGCAATTCAGGTCTCCCTGTTATAAGAAGGATATTGTGAAACTTGAAAAGGTTCAAAAAGATTTACAAGGATGTTGACAGGGTTGGAGGGCTTGAGCTAATGGGAGAGGCTAAATAGGCTGGGGCTAATATCCCTGGAGCATTGGAGACTGAGGGGCAACCGTCTGGAGTTTTATGAAATCAAGAGGGCATGGATAGGGTAAATAGAACATAGAACATGACAGCACAGTACAGGCCCTTCGGCCCTCGATGTTGTGCCGACCTGTCATACCGATCTCAAACCCATCTAACCTACACTATTCCATGTATGTCCATATGCTTGTCCAATGACTTCTTAAATGTACCTAAAGTTGGCGAATCTACTACTGTTGCAGGCAAAGCGTTCCATTCCCTTACTACTCTCTGAGTAAAGAAACTACCTCTGACATCTGTCCTATATCTTTCACCCCTCAATTTAAAGCTATGTCCCCTCGTGCTCGCCGTCACCATCCTAGGAAAAAGGCTCTCCCTATCCACCAAATCTAACCCTCTGATTATTTTATGTTTCAATTAAGTCACCTCTCAACCTTCTTCTCTCTAATGAAAACAGCCTCAAGTCCCTCAGCCTTTCCTCATGAGACCTTCCCTCCATACCAGGCAACATCCTAGTAAATCTCCTCTGCACCCTTTCCAAAGCTTCCACATCCTTCTTGTAATGCGGTGACCAGAACTGTACGCAATACTCCAAGTGTGGCTGCACCAGAGCTTTGTACAGCTGTGGCATAACCTCTTGGTTCTGGAACTTGATCCCTCTATTAATAAAAGCTAAAACACTGTACGCCTTCTTAACAGCCCTGTTAACCTGGGTGGCAACTTTCAAGGATCTGTGTACATGGACACCGAGATCTCTCTGCTCATCTACACTGCTAAGAATCTTACCATTAGCCCAGTACTTTGCCTTCCAGTTACTCCTACCAAAGTGCATCATCTCACACTTGTCTGCATTAAGCTCCATTTGCCACCTCTCAGCCCAGCTCTGCAGCTTATCTATGTCTCTCTGCAACCTACAGCATCCTTCGTCACTATCCACAACTCCACCGACCTTAGTGTCGTCTGCAAATTTACTAACCCGTCCTTCTACGCCCTCATCCAGGTCATTTATAAAAATGACAAACAGCAGTGGAGCCAACACTGACCCTTGCGGTACACCATTAGTAACTGGTCTCCAGGATGAACATTTCCCATCAACTACCACCCTCTGTTTTCTTTCAGCAAGCTAATTTCCGAACCAAACTGCTATATCTCCCACAATTCCATTCCTCCGCATTTTTGACAATAGCCTACTGTGGGGAACCTTATCGAACACCTTGCTGAAATCCATATACACCACATCAACTGGTTTACTCTCATCTACCTGTTTGGTCACCTTCTCAAAGAACTCAATAAGGTTTGTGAGGCACAACCTTCCCTTCACAAAACCGTGCTGACTATCCCTAATCAATTTATTCTTTTCTAGATGATTATAAATCCTATCCCTTATAACCTTTTCCAACACTTTACCAACAACTGAGGTAAGGCTCACTGGTCCATAATTACCAGGGTTGTCTCTACTCCCCTTCTTGAACAGGGGAACCACATTTGCTATCCTCGAGTCATCTGGCACTATTCCTGTAGACAGTGACGAGTCAAAGATCAATGCCAAAGGCTCGGCAATCTCCTCCCTGGCTTCCCAGAGGTTCCGAGGATAAATCCCATCCGGCCCAGGGGACTTATCTATCTTCATCCTCTGAAGGATTTCTAATACCTTTTCTGTTGAACCTCAATCCCACCTAATCTTGTAGCCTGTATCTCAGTATTCTCCTCGATAGGCAAGGTATTTTCCTAGGAGAGGGGGAGTCCAAAACCAGAAGGGAAAGTTTTAACGTGAGATAGGTAAGACTTAAAAGACACATAAAGGGCAATGCTTTCAAGCAGAGAGTTGTCTGGATATGGAATGAGCTGCCAGAGGAAGTGGTGCAGGCTGGTACAATTACAACATTTAAAAGATATGGGGATATGTACATGATTACGAAGGGTTGAGAGGAATATGGGCCAAATTCTGGCAAACGGGATTCGATTTTCTGGGATGCCTATTTGGCATGGATAAGTTGGACCGAAGGGTCTGTTTCTGTGCTGTATATCTCTATGACTCTAAAACTTGACCTTCTTGTGTAGTAAGGCAGGGCAAGTGACTTTGCACCGAGTGAGTATATTCTATTTGTTTTAAAATTGTTATAGAAAAGCTTGGGTGGCACAATGGTTCAGTGGTTAGCACTGCTGCCTCACTGTGCCAGGAACCTGGAGTTAATTCCACCCCTGGGTGACAGTCTGTGTGGAGTTTGCTCATTTCCCTCGTGTCTGCGTGGATTTACTCTGGGCGCTCTGGTTTCCTCCTGCAGTCCAAAGATGTGGAAGTTAGATGGATTGGCCATGCTAAATTGTCCATAGTGTCCAGGGATGTGCAGGTTGTTTGGGTTAGCTCTGGGAAATGCAGGGTTACAAGCATAGAGTAGATGGGTAGGCCTGGGGAGGACACTCTACAGAGAGGTCACTGTGGATTCAATGGGCCAAAAGGCCTGCTTCCACACTGTAGGAACTCTATGCTTAGCCTTCCATAAAAAGTTAAAGATCTTAATTGCAGCAAGGCAAATTTTAGTGGTATGAAACAAGAGCTTTCAAAAGTTGATGATGGGAGTAGATTGTTTGCAGGTAGAAGGGAATCTGATAATTGGGAGGCTTTCAAATGTCTGATAACGAGAGTGCAGAGTCATTATGTTCCTATTAGAGTGAAGGGCAAGGCTGGTAGGATTAGAGAACAATGGATTAATAAAGATATTGAGACTCTAGTCAAGAATAAAAAAGAATTCTATATTAGATATAGACAACTGGGTTCAAATGAATCTCTTGAACAGTATAAAGAGTGTAGCAGCATTCTTAAGAGGGAGATCAGGACAGCAAGGAGAGGTCAGGAGGTAGTCTTGGCAAATAAGGTTAAGGATAATCCAAAGAGATTCTACAAATACATTAAAAGCAAGACAGCAACTGGAGAGACAGTGTTGGATCCCTTTTAATGATTGAAGGGATCATCTTTTTGTTGAACCTCAGGAGATGGGAGAGATATTAAATGAATATTTTGTCAGTTTTGTACTGTGGAGAAAGAATAGGAGGCTAAGGATTTCAGGGAAATAAATGTCGATGTTTTGAAAACAGTTCACATTTCAGAAGAGGAAGTGCTGGAGATCATAGAGAATATAAAGGTGGATAAATTCCCAGGACCTGATCTAGTGCATCCCAGGATGTTTTGGGATGTTATGGAGGAAAATGCGGGCCCCTCGCACAAATATCCATGTATCACCTACTCGTGAGGTGCTGGATGACTAGAGATGGCTAATATTGTGTCTTTGCTTAAGAAGGGATGTAAGGAGAAGCATAGGAACTATAGACCCCTGAAGACTATCCCGTTACCATACCTTTATATATATCTGTGTTCAGTAAAGCCTTTTAATGTTTACTTGCCTGAGTACAGACCTGATTTTACTATGTCCACCAGGTCCCAGGACAAGAATTTGGTTGTTGGAGCCTGGCAGAGGTGGAGCGAAGACCTACCTAAATGTCATCCAAAACTTTCCTTGGTCCCTTTCAAAACGTCTGATTCACACCCTACTGATGCTGAGATTTTGTGATATAAGGCAACAGCAACAGCATTCGCTATTTTGATTTACTTCTTTTCAAGCATCGAAGTTTATGGTTTTGGATTGGATAGAAATTCATAAGAACATAGGAAATAGCCGCAGGATTAGACTATTCAGCTCCTCAATACAGTCCTATCAGTCTGTAAGACTATGGTGATCTCTCCCAGGCTTCACCTCCTCTTTCATGCCAGCTCTTCATAGCCTGCAGCTTCTCAATATTTCAAATATATGTCTACCTCCTCTTTAAATACTTTCAGTAGTCTAGCATCTGCAGCTCTAAGTAGGGAATTCTTTAAATCTCAGTTTGAGATCTGTCCATTCTTTATTATTAATTCATGGTATAAGGATGTCGCTGGCAACGCCAGCATTTATTGGCCATACCAAAGAGCAGCTGGGAGTCAACCACACTGGTGTGGGTCTGGAATTGCATGTAGTGCAGATCAAGTAAGGATGGTCGTTTCTTTGCCTTGAAGTGCATTAATGAGCCAGATGGGTTACTACTGACAATCAACAATGGCTTCATGGTCATCATTAGACTCTTAATTCCAGATTTTTATTGAATTCAAATTCCATCATCTGCCATGGCAGCATTTGAACCTGGGTCTTTTGGTTAACAGTCCAATGATAAGACTACCAGGCCAATGTCTCCCTGCTGTTCTACAACCATGTACCCTAGTTCAAGAATCCCCCACTAGTGGAAATATCTTCCCAACATCTACCCTGATAAACCCTGTCAGAACTTGTATGTTTCAATAAGATCACCTGTTTCTTCTAAACTCTAAATAAAGGATCGTTTAACTGTTCTTGATGAGTCAACCCCTTCATCCCAGAAACTAGTCTAGTGAATCTGTATTGATTCACTTCCAATGTCAGTACATCCTTTGATAAATATGTGGTGCCAAAGTTGTACACGGTACTCGGGGTGTGGGCTCACTAACACCCTGTACAGTTGTGTCAAGACTCCTTCATTTTAAAATTCCAGCCCCCTTGCAATAAAAGCCAAAATCCGATTTGTCTCTTCAATACTTGCTGCAATCCACCTCATTAAAATTCGGCTCCCATCTTACCAAATGCAGCAAACAAGCTAGATGTTGAGAATACCTAACATGGATGCCAGAGCAGGTACTTTGGCATCTTCACTGGCAAGCAGCCTCAATTGTTCAATATCTGGCACTGGCATCCCAGGGTATGCTTCATGGTAACCTGGCATAGGCACCCCGCATCCACAGACATTGTCATCTGACGCGCCGGCCACTAAACTTTCATGGCACATCGCCAACCCACTTACAATATCCTTCCACCCTTCCATTCGGCACTGCCAATTGTTGTTGAAAGGCTTCAGCAAGAACATTGCAAGTTGACGGACATGCATTCAGCTCATAGAACATAGAACATAGAACAATACAGCACAGAACAGGCCCTTCGACCCTCGATGTTGCGCCAACATAGGGCCTGTGCTCCAGACCAGGTAACATCCTGGTTAATCTCCACTGCACCTTCTCCAATGCTTCCACATCCTACCTATAATGGGGAGACCAGAACTGGATAGCAAAAACTTTTTCCCAGAGTGGGGGACTCAATTACTAGGGGTCATGAGTTCAAAGTGAGAGGAGGAAAGTTTAAGGGAGATATGCGTAGAAAGTTCTTTACACAGAGGATGGTGGGTGCCTGGAACGCGTTGCCAGCGGAGGTGGTAGATGCAGACACGTTAGCGTCTTTTAAGATATATTTGGACAGGTAAATGGATGGGCAGGGAGCAAATGGACACAGACCGTTAGAAAATAGATGACAGGTTAGACAGAGGATCTTGATCGGCGCAGGTTTGGAGGGCCGAAGGGCCTGTTCCTGTGCTGTAGGTGTCTTTGTTTCTTTGTTTCTTTGACCTGTGAACTAATCTAAGCCCCTCCCCCCTACACTATCCCATCATCCATACGCTTATCCAAGGACTGTTTAAATACCCCTAATGTGGCTGAGTTAACTACACTGGCAGACAGGGCATTCCACGCCCTTACCACTCTCTGAGTAAAGAACCTGCCTTATCATGACATCATGGCTCTGGAACTCTGGAACTCAATCCCTCTACCAATAAAACCTAAAACAGTTAAGCCTTCTTAACAGCACTATCAACATCGGTGGCAACTTTCAGGGATCTATGTACTTGGACACCAAGATCCCTCTGCACATCCGCACTACCAAGAATCTTTCCATTGACCCGGTATTCTGCCTTCCTATTATTCCTCCCAAAGTGAATCACCTCATTTATCCGTATTAAACTCCAATTGCCACCTTTCAGCCCAATTCTGCAGTTTGTCTAAGTGTCCCTGCAACCTGCAACATCATTCCACACTGTCTACCACTCCACCGACTTTAGTGTCATCTGCAAACTTACTAACCCATCCGCCTATGCCTGCGTCCAAGTCATTTATAAGTCATTCATGGACTGAATCAGGCCACATTCCTCATCTGTTCACTTGTTATCATAGTACTCAAAAGCTCTGAACCTATCTGGATCTTCAGTGGGTCCCTAGCTTGCTTTGCCTTGCCATTTATACACAAAGCTTGAGATAATTGTCAGCTGACCTCAGTCAAGTCAAGGGATATAGCCTTCACCCAGGAGGTCCTAGCACAACGAGTCAAGGTAGCCTTTGACACCACTGCAGGAGATTGCAAACCAATCAGTCAGCCACTCAGGCTGCTCAGAATCAGAATCCTCTCGTCATAACGGGTGAAGGGCCAAACAGTAGGCAGTCAACCACCTGTCCCAACTCTATCTTCCTTATTGTCAGTAGTGCTCCCCTCAGAATGAGAAAGAGGTGGATATTAATGGCAAAGTGTTAATTTTGGTGAAGATGTGGAGATGTCCTGAGTGAGTGAGTAGGCAGTGTACTGTTAAACATGCCAAGGGTTGGTGTGGATGAGATGGAGAAAGGGAATACATTATAGGCAGTAGAGCCTTGGTAAGAGGTGCACACAGAAGAGGAGACAGACTGAGTGTGAGGTACTGGAGTGAAGATGGTGGCATTTACAGATAAAATAGAGATGTTCATTGGCATTCCTCTTAACTGCTGTACATTCCTCCTGACTGAGTTGGCAACCATGGACCAGGCTGGTGTCATGGCTTCTACTGCTAGTCCTGGGGCAGCAACTAGTGTACCACTCTGTCCATTAGAATCTCCAGGTTCCTGTCTGCAAAATGCGTGTGTATTTCCCTCTGTCTGCCTTAGACAAGGTGGCGATGCTGCACTTGTATAAAACATTTGCCAGAACTCAACTGGAGTATTGCATGCAGTTCTGGGTGTCAATGGAGAGTAGGGATATGAATGTATTGGACAGAGTGCAGAAGTGATTTACAAGCACAGTTCCAGGGAAGACAAATTTCTGTTATAAGGATAGATTAAAAAGCTGGTACAGTTCTCCTTTCAAAGAAGTCTAAGAGGAGATCTGGTAGATGTTTAGTTCATCTGTTGGTTGGAGAAGGTAGATATGGAGAAACTGTAACCACTTGTAAAAATAAAAAAAACGCCACAGATATAAAGTGTTTTGCAAAAGAAGCAAAATGTTATGACAAAAATGTTTTACTCAATGCGTAGTTAAAGTGTGGAATGCAATCCCTGGAAGTGTGGTGGAGACAGGTTCAACTGAAACATTTAAGAGGTCGTTGGATGATAATTTGGACCAAAATAATGTACAAGAGAACAGGGAGAATGAACGAGATTAGTGCTAGGTAATGATGCTGAAGCAGGGACAGAGTGTAACATAGCAAAGTTTGCGTATGATACTAGAATAGGTGGGATACAGGCATTGATGAGGAGGTAACGAATGTATTGGTGATGTTGAGAGACTCGGAGAATGGACCAAAATCTGGCAGAGAGAGTTTAAAACAGATAAAGGCAAAGTTGTCCATTTTGGCTGGAAGAATAATAATTTGCCTTTTTGTTTAAAAGAATTTGAATTATATCAGTGCAGAGGGATCTGGGTGTCTGTGTATGAATTGCAGAAAATGGATATACAGGTGCAGTATATAATAAGAAAGGCAAATGGAATCATGGCATTTATTGCAAAAGGACTGGATTATAAAAGTAAAGTATTATTGTTACAATTATATAAGTCATTGATGAGACCACATCTGGAATATTGTGCTTATTTTGGTCTCCTTACTTGAGGAAGGATGTGGTGGCACTGGAGCCAGATCAGAGGAGGTTCGCCAGGTTGACACCAGGGATGAAGGGGCTGTTGTATGAGGAACAGTTGAATAGGTTGGGCTTGTACTTACTGGAGTTCAGAAGAATGAGGCGGAATCTGATTGTGGTATATAAAATGCTAAAGGGGATTGCTAAGTTGATTTTGAACAGATATTCCCTCTCATGGGACAGTCTCAGACAAGATTCATAGGGCTGAATTGCCAACCCCTGCTCCTAATTCCAATGTTCTTACACTTATTTGAAGAGCTGATGCAGATATAATGGGCTGAATGGTCTCCTTCCCTAAGACTTTTGTGACTCTATGATATCTGAGACCAATGTCAGAGCCTTGCAAGGCAGCTGCAGACTGTTGGTACTTGCCCGGGTGCACAGTGGGCTTTTAGAGATGGCATGGGCGCGAGGAATGCCTCTCTTTATGTAGATACCTAGAGAGTGTTTCTCAAGTGTTTTAAATATATACCTACTGATGCTGATACATTCTGCATTGTGCCTTGAAATATCGTTTATATTTTAAACATGTTGAAACAAATACTACATACAGTCTGCAAATGGGCTCCTCCACTTATAAACAAAACGGCTTTCATTTTTTATGGAGGCATTTATAAACTCAGGGCATTCCAAAGTGCTTTACAAGTGTAATCACTTGTACGAACGCAGGGAAACACAGCAGCTAATTTGTCCCAAGGACACAGTAACAAGTATACACCTAGGCCCGAAACGTCAGACTTCCCGCTCCTCTGCTGCTGCTTGGCCTGCTGTGTTCATCCAGCTCTACACCTTGTTATCACACAAGCAGATAATCTGTTTTAGTGGTATTGGTTCAGGATGAAATATCCTGTTCAGCTGGAGATTCCCTTACTTGAACATTGCTGTGAAATCTTGTGTCCAACTTGACAGAATAGATCAGGCCTCAATTTAAAGAGTCACATAAATGGACCAAACTCCTGACAACACGACACTCCCTCAATCCTCGCCGAAGGGTCAATCTAGGATGTGTTTGAGTCTAAAGACTGGGACTTGAAACCACAATCTTTGAACTTTGAGTTGAAATTGTTATCACTAAGCTAAGCTCAACACCTTGTTACAACAACTGTGTTAGCGGTACCAGTAAACTGCTTGGCAGAGCTCTGTGATCTCTTTCTGTGGAGGAGGCTTTTGCTGTTCAATAGGACATCAAGAAAGAGAAAGCGGATCACAGCATGGGAAGTAGAAACTGAGGGCAAAATCTTCTCAACCATTGAATGACATGGGTATTGGTGAGAAAGTGGGGTGAATAGGGCAGGACCCAAGTCTGTAGTGTGCCAGAGATATCCTCTTTTACCACCTCTTGTGTAAAATCCTGTTTAATGAAGCTTGTTGTTAATGCTAATGATAACAGGCAGCATCTTGCTACATCTGCCTAGTCCCAAGGCAGGTTTTTGTTGCGTTAGTTGTTTTATTCTGAAGAAGGACTGCAAATGGAGGTGATTGCTAGTTCAAACAAGTTGACAGATTTATTCATCGTGTGTACATGGGGAAACAGCACTCTGAGAGACTACTTCGCCAATTGAATTTGAGTCATATTTATACATCTTACAATCACATCGGTTCCTCAGGTAACAAGGTAAGTGCAGTAATTACAGACATGTGTAGACACAATATAAAGGTAATCGATCCTGCCCCGGTGTGCATTTCCCACCACTGAGGCCCTTTGCTATAATAATCGGGTCCTGAACAGTATACACTCCACATGGTGGTCACTTTTGAAACAATTTGGCACCTCATCTATCAATGGAGATGACCCCATTTCCAGGCTAAATGATGCTTTGGGTTTTATGATACCATTGTGATCCCTTTTCCCTTTGTGCCATGGAGTAGTTTATTTGGTCTGTTAATTGCCATTAGCTCTTTACAAGATTATGGTCCTTTCCTATCTCTGCAGGTATTACAGTGCGTGCTAGGGTGATTATCTTTCCTCTCAAACCATTTGCCACAATCGGTCTGGTTTGCAGGTTACATGACACCAGATTGTAAACCAAGAGCTTTATTTGAAAACACAAGCTTTTGGAGCCTCGCTCCTTCTTCAGGTGTTAGTGAGGTGGTATCAGACAGAATTTATAAGGAAAAGATCAAAGAGTCACACCACTGATGAAGATGTATTAAACAAAACTAAGATAGTGCTAAATCTTTAATCAGTTAGAAGGATTTAATTGATTAAAATATATATGTAAATCCCCGAATTCCTTTCAAGTCACTGCCCTGAGAGAACTAATGGTTTTATCAGTGTAAGGAAGAGCCGACACTTTAGGTCAGATGATGCATATTAGATGTGAGGCGTTGTTTAGAATCTGCTTGTGTTTTGGTTTGAAGTCAGACTGGTTTTATTTCTAAAGTAGGAATTTATAAAACACACATTGACTGCCTGTCTATAAACTGTGTGCTTTTTGAACAAAATAGAATATCTCTGAAAATAAAAATTCACCCCATGGATTTGTGTGTGTGTGTGTGTGTGTGTGTGTGTGTGTGTGTGTGTGTGTGTGTGTGTGTGTGTGTGTGTGTGTGAAGGAGGGAGACAGTGAATGTGACACATATTTATCTGTCTATCTCACTTCATTGATATACAGTTTCCCATTCTTTCACTGGATAGAAAGTAGACAGTGACAATTCCCAACATGAAAGCCAGAGCCATTTCCTGGCAACTTCAGACTGCTCCTCTGGCTTTGACACCAGTCACAAACATCACAGGACATGTTCCATGCACCCTCTATCCATGGATGTTGGCATCTGATAAGTAGCAGCCTCTCTGCACCTTTGTGGCACATTTCCAATGCACTTGCAATACAGTCCAGCAATTCAGTGTTGCACTTTGCAATGTACTTACCCTTTTCATTGAAATGCTGCTGCCAGACTGCAGGGTCAGGGCCAGGCACCTATGTCATGGATTGGACCACGGTGAATGTCAGGGATCTACATTTGCACTCTGAGTGCTTGCTCACCTTGCACATGACTCAAGGTACACAACATCCCTACATGGCCTTGTCTTTTGGCATTTTGTCACTTCAGTCAGAGCTTAAAGGGTCACAGTACCTGTGTTTTGATTTGCCTTTTGCCACCTTGCCATAGTTGTCAGCATGCTTCAGATAGAAGAATGACTATGTTGCTGTATTGCTCCAGGCTGTGTCAATCTCAATCCACACCATATGTCACCAGTGTGCGTGACAAACACGCGTCATTGTGCATCAATAAATGACCATGTCTCAAAATCTAAGGGAGTAATCCTCAGTTATGAGAAGAGAAACACAGGTTCAGTAAAGGGCTTCTGGCGCAGCAAGTCATGGCAAACCTGGGGTCTTGAACATATTCAGTCAGCCTCATGGGGTGGTCAGGGTCAGGCTCAGGTCAGGGTCAGGGGGTCCATATTGGGAAGTGGGCCATGGTCAGGGTGTGGCAGGGAGTAGGTCAGGGAACCATCCATTCTAGCATCCAGTAGAGTTCTAGTCACTCATCAGTCAGGTTTGCCTGACTAAGGTGGTTAACACTGTGGGCTACAGTCCATCCTGGGTGTCCATCCACTCAAGTTAAAAGGATGGAGAAGCTGGAGTTACCGGGCTACTGCTACAGGAAGAACCTGGGAAATTGATTAGTGAGAATTACAGACAGCTAGATGATATGCAGAGGGTATAATGATTGTGGGGGGAATGGGGGGGAACAACTCAATACATAAGGAGGGGTGAGAATATGGATTAGTGGAGTGAAAGAGATCATGAAGGAAACAGGGGTCATTGACAATTAGCACTGGCAGGGCTTGAATGGGGTGTTGTGTATAATGGGGGTCAGGGATAAACAGCATTAATGAAAAGTTTAAGTACGTGGGTTGGGTGGAAAAGTGGAGACAAACAAAATCAATGCAGTTGGCAGAAAGTCAAACCAAGAAACTAATAAGAAGATTTGAGGGGGGGGGTCACCTAGTCTGAGCCAGTGTGACTCACTGTGTAAATATGACCACTGTTTCCTCTCCTTGCAATGTAAATAACAAAATGACAATGGAAATGAAAATGCTGCCACCACACCCAGCTTGGGAGGGGTCAGTATATCCATTTGTAATGGAATGAGGTCTGCATTTGTGTCGTATCAGGTTAGAGTAACAAACAGCGTTAAAAAGATGCCTACACTCTACAGGCAAAAGACACCCAAGAGCACTAAGTGCTGTGAGTGAACCTTAGGCATTAACACACTGTGTGGAGTCCAAATCTTAGTCCCAAGTATTTGACTACATTGTGAATCAATCCCAGTAATGGCTTAGTTGCTGAAGTAGCAATGTTCCCATAGCCTGCACAAGATACAAGAGCTGCTTACTTCACTTGGGGAAAACTGGCAATGTTTTAAAAAGAAGTTTATATCTCATGATTTATCCCAGTGAGAAAGAAGGATTCCAGGAAAAGGATAAGCCAACCATGGTTAACCAGGGAAGTTAAGGATTGCAACAAAATTGAAATAAAAATAAACACAATGTGTCAAAGATGAGCAGTGAGCCAGAAGATTGGGAAAGTTTAAAAAACAACAAAATTTGACCAGAAAATAAAGCAGAAAATAAACTTTGAGAGTAAACTTCAAGTAATAACAAGGTAGCATCAAAGAGCTTCTTTAAATATACAAAGTAGAAGAGAGAAGCCAAAGTGAACATAGGCTGCTTAGAAAATGAGGCTGGGGAAATAACATCGGGGAACCAGGAAATGGTTCTGGAGTTGAAAAACTTCACAGTAGAAGACACTAGTAACATTCCAACTTAACTATATCATGTCAAGTTGCCATAGTCTTAACAGACCATAGGGCTGTGCACTCATTAGAGAGAGACAACTGTGGTGTTTTAGCCGGAGGGTCACCATACCTCAGGCAAGGGGAGAGCTTGAGAAGGAGAGTCCTACATATTAATCTCAGCCAGTGTGGGGATTGAACCAATGCTGCTGGCATTACACTGCTTCACAAAACCAACCATCCAGCTAAGTGAGTGGTAAAATGTGAGATTATGCATTTTGGCAGGAAGAATAGAGGAGTTAAATATTATTTATTTAAATGGAGAAAGACTGCAGAAATCTATGGAACAGAGGGATTTTGGAGTCATCATTCAAGTTCAGCAGGTGTTAGGGAAGGAATGTTAGCCTTTATTTCAAAGGGAATGGAATATAAAAGTAGGGAAGTTTTGCTAAAAGAAAATACAAGGCATTAGTGAGACCATAGCTGTAACACTGTGAATGCTTCTGGGCCCTTTATCTGAGGAAAAATATACTGGCATTGGAAGCAGTCCAGGAAAAGTTGACCAGGCTGATATCAGGTAAGGAGAGACTAGCTTATGGGGAGACATTGAGTAGGTTGGGACTGTAGTTATCTTCCAAATCACTTGTAGTAATGTACTTAATACCAGACCATAATTTGAATGTCAACAACAAGTTATTACTTGGTTTCTTGATTACATATATAAGAATTCCACTGTAAGCTCTTCATTCTCCACTGAAATGAATATAATTCCCTGGAGTTTGCAGTCAGTAGCTAAGCTGAATACTTGACATTGCTCTAGAAGAAAGCTGTAGTAAAAGTTCTAGTGATCTCTGTGGCAAGAATGTGTGTTTGATTGCAATGCAGTTAAACTGTGGTACTTCGTACTGAACTGTTGCAGTAATGGCATCAAGCCACCCAGGCATAATTCTCACAGAAAGCTAACCAGGAAATAAAAATAATTAAAACCAAACCACTTTTCAAAAACACTTGAATAACAGATATTAAGAATGGGTCATATGTATGAGGTGAAAGTGGTATTGAAATATCATGCATGAACTTTATAAATTATCTAAAAACAACCCTAGATTTAAGAAATAGTATTTAATCATAACGGAGATAATGAATACCATTCCTTAAAAAAAATTACTTTTTCATGGGCTACATCAGTAGTTCAGCAGTATTTGTCCAGATTGTAATTAAAAACTCAATTATGTCTGATTGAACAGGACTTCATTTTTGATGGGGTTTCTAAAAGTGATTCGAAAGCAGAAAATGTAAAGTTCTCGCTGGATGAGTTGATATTGCTAATTGCCAACTTGAAATGGCCATTGGGGAATCCTTAGAGCAACATTGAATGATAAACATTGACCTCAACGTTTGTATGTTCATCTAAAAGTCTGAAATTATGATCAGTTTCATATGGGTAAATGATACATAATGATGACAGTTCAGGACTGAAGCCCCACACATTCTGCACAAATTCTATAGTCTGATTTTGTTTAAAGGGACTAAAATCAAATTTGGATTCATGTTGAGGTCCACTTGCAGCATTAAGTAAAGAAAACAAATTGCCCGCAATCAGACAATCAAATGGAAATGGTTAGACAACTCAAGAAAAATATATGATCATTTAACAGAGATATCTGAATTTTACTGAATTGAGATCTTGAAATGGAAATATATAGTCATTGAGTCATAGAGATATACTGCATGGAAGTAGACCCTTTTGTCCAACTTGTCCATGCCAACCAGATATTCTAACTAAGTCTAGTCTCATTTGCCCACATTTGGCCCATATCCTTCTAAAGACGTCCTACTTTTTTTACCTAGCTAGATGACTTTTAAATATTGTAATTGTGCCAACCTCTAGCACTTCCCAGGCAGCTCATTCCATACACGCACCACCCTCTGCGTGAAAACATTTCCCCTTAGATCCCTTTAAAAATTTTCCCCTCTCACCTTAAACCTATGACCTCTAGTTTTGGACTCGCCCACCCTGGGGAAAAGACCTTGTCTATTTACTCTATCCATGCTCCTCATGATTTTATGAATTTCTAGAAGTCATGACTCAGCCTCTGATACTCCAGGGAAAGTAGCCCCAGTCTATTTAGCCTCTTCCTATTGCTCAAACTCTCTAATCCTAACATCATGCTTGCAAATCTTTTCTGAACCCTTTCGAGTTTCACAGCATCCTTTCGATAGCATGGAGATCAGAATTGCATGTAGCATTCCAATAGTGGCCTAACCAATATCCTGTACAGCTGCAATGTGACCTCCCTTCCGAGGTTCACATCCACATCATTTATGTAAATGAGGAAAAGCAGTGGACCTGGCACCAATCCCTGTGGTACACCACTGGTCACAGGTCTCCAGTCTGAAAAGCAACCATCCACCACCCTCTGCCTTTTGCCTTTGAGCCAAAAGGCTAGTACTCCCTGTATCCCGTATGATGTAACCTTGTTAACCAGTCTACCATGAGGAACCTTGCCGAATGTCTTATAGTCCATATTGTTCGCGTTTGCTGAACAAGATGTTTCAGATGACATTACATTTTCTATTTTCTGAAAAAGGAAAAAGGATTTTTTGATCTTGGCAAAAGTTCAGAAATAAGTCAATTAGAGAATGTTTCATTTTGACTTTTTAATCTGGTTGTGCCAAAATAGAGATGCTTATATTTTATTTCACAGAGTTTTTAAATGATATCTAAATAAGAGCTGTGTTCCCTTACCCAATCTCAAAACAAACTGGAAATCTGTGTTGTCTACAGAATAAGAGTTGCTTGTCTGACCTAGAAATCAGGTGGAATGTGAGGAGGTAAGTTTTAAGTTATGGGGTACTGACAGAGTGTGCTACAATTCATCTGAGAATAGATAGGGAGGCATGTGAACAAAACATAAACACCAGCATGCACAAAAACAAATTTGCTGGAAAAGCTCAGCTGGTCTGGCAGCATCTGTGAACGAGAAACAGAGTTAACATTTCAGGTCCAGTGACTCTTCCTCAGAATAGGGGAAGTTCTGTTGTTCTGAGGTAGGGTCACCAAACCTGAAACGTTAACTGTTTTTTTTTCTTCACAGATACTGCCAGGCTTGCTGAGCTTTTCCAGCAAATTTGTTTTTGTTCCTGATTTACAGCATCCGCAGTTCTTTCGGTTTTTATTATAAACGCCATCATGGACTGGTTGTAGATCTGTTTCTCTGTTTCTTTCATCTTCAAGTGTGCTCTATTACAAAGCAGGTCTTTGGATTGTTTTCAGCTGTTAAGACCATAAGGTAAAGGAGGAGAATAGGCCATTTGTACCATTGAGTCTGCTCTCATTCAACCATGATGATATTTCTCAACACTATGCTCCTGTCATCTCCCTGTAACCTTTGACCCCCTTACTAATCAAGAAACTCTGCATAACTGTTTTAAATACACTCAAAGTCTTGGCCTACACAGCCTTTGGTGGCAGTTAGTTCCACAGATACACCACCCTCTGGCTGAAGAAATTCTTCCTCATTTCAATTCTAAAAGGCCGTCCCTTCATTTTAAGGCAGGAGCCTCCAGTCTCTCCTATTAGTGGAAACAACTCCTCCTTGTCCACTCTATCCGAGCCTCTCTGTATTCTGTAGATTTCAAAGCGATTCTGTCCCCACCTACCCCAATCCTTCTAATCTCCATCCAGTACAGATGCAGAGTCCTCAACCACTCCTTTTATGACAAGCCTCTCATTCCCGGGATCATTCTTGTGAACCACCTCTGGACACCCCCCCAAAGCTAGCATGTCCTTCTTTAGATATGAGATCCAAACTGCTCACAATAATCCAAATACAGTCTGAGCAGAGCCTTACAAAGCCTCAGTAGGGCATTCCTGCTGTTGTATTCTAGCCCTCTGCAAATGAATGCTAACATTGCACTTGCCTTCCTAACTGCCAAATGAACCTGCTGTTAACCTTGAGAATGCTGAACTGGGACTCCTAAATCCCTTTGGGCTTCAGATTTCTGAAGCCTTTCCCCACCTAGAAAATATTCTGTGCCCTCTATTCTTCCTACCAGAATGCTTCATTCAAACTTGCCTTGACAGTTTATTTAGCTGGTCAGAAGTCATACAATGTCTGGCTATAGTGCAACAGGTTTACCCAAAATCACAAGCCTTGGAGCACTGCTCCCCCATTACCTGATGCAGGAGCGGGGCAGCACGGAGGCTCAGTGGTTAGCGCTGCAGCCACACAGTGCCAGGGACTCAGGTTCGATTCCCGCCTCGGGCGACTGTGTGGAGTTTGCACATTCTCCCTGTGTCTGTGTGGGTTTCTTCTAGGTGCTCCGGTTTCCTCCCACAGTCCAAAGATGTGCAGGTTAGGTGGATTGGCCATGCTAAATTACTCATAGTGTTCAGGGGTGTGTGGGTTATAGGGCGATGGGATGGGGGGGATGCTTCAAGGGGGGGTGTGGACTTGTTGGGCTGAAAGGCCTGTTTCCACACTGTAGGGAATCTAATTACCTGATGCAGGAGCAGCACTCTGAAAGCCCATGACCTCAAACAAACATCCTTGGCCATAATCTAGCATCTTACAATCTCTGACTTTGTATACCCAAGTCCAACACCAGGACCGTTCATCATGTTTATTTACCCAGTGGTGGTTTGACATTGCATTTCACTGATCAGGCCAGGCAAGCAAGCAGGTCTCAGTCAAAACAGGCCTCAACCAAACCAGCTGTTATTTGCTCTTGTTTAGAAAAATCTATCTCCATAATTACACCCTTTCTTTGCTGTGTATCATATAGTAATCAACTCTTTGTAGCATCATTGAGGCGTATTCGCCTGGGAAATGTAGTTATGAATGCAAGTTTGAAACAAAAATAGAAATTGCTGAAGAAAATCTTGAAGGGTCATTGGACCTGAAATATTAACTTTGCTTTCTCTCCGATGATCCTGCTGGACCTGCCAAGTTTTTCCTGCAATTTCTGCTTTTGTTTCAGATTTCTAGCCTCTTTGTTTTATTTTATGTAAATGCAAGTTATTGCTGGATGATGTAAAAGCAGTCAGTCACTGCATGGATACATGAACCAAGCTTAATGTTGCATTTTTTCATTTCGCTGTCAATTGAACAATTGCACGATATGAAAAATTATTTAGATATGAAAAATACTATGGCTAGATGAGGAAAGTGATGCAGAGTTACATCCCCATCCACCATGTTTGCTGAACAAATTTCTTAACAATGTATTTTAAAACTTGAATCCATTTTTACACTAAGTCTCTCTGACTTTTTTTTAAAGTTGTTGTCTAGCTAGGAAAATCTTTTTTTAGTCAAAAGGAGGGGAATCTTATAGAGCTGGAAAGACCAGTTAGGACACTCCTTCCAGCATAGTTCAATGACAATAGAAAAGCAGCCAATGTGAAAAATGAAGGGTCTAGGCCCGAAAGGTCAGCTTTTGTGCTCTTGAGATGCTGCTTGGCCTGCTGTGTTCATCCAGCCCCACGCTTTGTTATCTACTATTCTGAAGAGTTGTCTTTTAAGAAATGTACACTGGAAGGAAAGGTAAATGAGAATTTGTATCTATTTTGTGTTTTATAATCACAACACATTTCGATATGTTTAACACAAGTTTATCTTGACAAACCAAAATCAGAAATTGTTAGAGAAACTTATCTGGTCTGGCTGTGTCTATGCAGAGAAAACAGAGAAAATGTTTCAGGTCAAATGATCCTTCTTCTGATATTTCTTATGCCAGCAAACTTGGCACCAATTCTTCTCTAGAAATATTAAACACATACCAAAACGAACAACCAGTTAGCATTTAATCACTATGCATTTTATCACCATACTGGCCTAGATTTTGCATTTGAAATCAAAATGAGCCTGTCTTTGCATGCAGTCATTGAGCAGCTAAGCACGAGTGTTCTGCATAAGTTGCATTGCACTGATAAACAGTAAAGGTTGGTTAGACAGAGAGCAGGTATATATCTTTCTAATCAGAGTTTTATTTCAACTTTTATTTCACAAATCTCTAAAACACTGACAATTATTCCACATCTATACCTTGCTCTCACTCCATTTTGAAATAACAAGGTGTAGAGTTGGATGAACACAGCAGGCCAAGCAACACCATAGGAGCAGGAAGGCTGATGTTTTAGGCCTAGACCCAGCCTTCCTGCTCCTCTGATGCTGCTTGGCCTGCTGTGTTCATCCAGCTCTACACCTTGTTATCTGAGATTCTCCAGAATCTGTAGTTCCTACTATCTCACTCCATTTTCCCTGCCAAATCCTACTAAATGATAAACATGCTGCACTATATCACTAATCTTAGCAATTACATACAAAGAATACCAGGTATCTTGGTTAATTACAAACCAGAAACCGTTTGCGTTCATCAGGTAATGTTGGACCTTGTCCAGTCAATTGTGTGAGTTTTAATAGAGTGATACACCATAACTACAGTCAAAAAGCTGAAGGTTTACGTTGAAAAGTGTTGAGTTCATTCCACCAATTTAAAAATCTTGTTGAGGTTTTTTTTAAGGATTACATTTTTTTCTTCTGCGTTGTCTTTTTAATTTTGTCTTAATGCTATCCTTTGGCTTTTTTTGTATGTTAGTTGCATTTAATTAAATAACTTAGAGTTCCTACTTTCAACTCTGTATCTCAATTAGACTTTCAGTTTGATTGATTAAAGAGGTATATTGTTGCTGACTCCATTCTCTCAGGTCCAGTTTTTCTATAAAGAATGTTGCACTGTTGAGATCCTCAAGTTACCACAAATTGTGTAAAAGGCATAAAATATCTGTAGACATGGTGCAAGTGTAGAGAAGAGATACATTTATTGGTGTAAGATCTTAGGGCAGTTCAGTGACTAGCACTGCCTCACAGCACCAAGGACCTGGGTTTGATTCCACCCTCGGTTGACTGTCTGTGTGGAATTTGTACATTCTCCCCATGTCTGTGTGGGTTTCCTCTGGTTTCCTCCCACAGTCCAAAGATGTGCAGGTTAGATGGATTGGCCATGCTAAATTGCCTGTAGTGAAAAGGGATGTGCTGGCTGGGTGGATTAGCCATGGGAAGTGCAGGGATAGGGTAGAGGGATGGGTCTGGGTGGGATGCTCTTCGGAGGGTTGGTGTGGGCTTGATGGGCTGAATGGCCTGCTTCCATACTGTAGGGATTCTATGGCCTGACCTATTATGAGTTGTCTTCATAATTTCTGGTAAGACTTCTTTGTCATACCAACCCTCACATAAAACAATTCTTCCAAGCTCCTCCATTAATTTGGTGAAGACCTTACATTGGTGCCCTCTTGTTAATGATTCATTCATTAAGAGCCAATAGCTTTTCTCCACTTACCTTATCAAAAAAAAATGAATAAATGGAGAAGGGTCTAGGCCCGAAACGTCAGCTTTTGTGCTCCTGAGATGCTGCTTGGCCTGCTGTGTTCATCCAGCCTCACATTTTATTATCTTGGATTCTCCAGCATCTGCAGTTCCCATTATCACTTATTTAAAGACCGTTTCTTTTCACTTTTTAGTGCGAATTGAAAATGAATAATAAATGAACACTGCTTTTAAACAAAGTCCATGAGTGGTGTTTATAAAAACAATGTTACTTTCTTGCAACAGTGAGTTGACATTGCATCCAGACAAAATGGCACTGCCTATTGTCTGATCACAGGAACTCTGCCTAGGGACAGTGTTTCGATTGACAGTCTTTGCAGATGTGTGAGCTTGTCGGGAGAAAACCTCAACAATCCTGCAGAGGAAACATCTCTCTTTCCTTCTCTGTGTCAAAAGAAAAGGAAAAACCACATCCAGAAACACTGAAGGAAATAGCTCTAAAATGTAAAGGAAAAGGAAAGACCCAGGACCTACTGATCAGTCAGTAATATATAAACTGTCCATTGCTTTGCAGACAACATTGTGCCATCATCAGTAAGAATCGATATACTTGTGAGAACAACCCATATATAGTAAAATATAAATAATATAAAAGCAGCGATGTGCTTCTGAGATTTTACAAAGCTCTAATTAGGGCCCATTTAGAATATTGTGTCCAATTTTGAGCCCCACACGTCAGGATGGACATACTGGCACTGGAGCGGGTCCAGCGGAGATTAACACGGATGATCCCTGGAATGGTAGGTTTAACGTACGATGAACAGCTGAGGATCTCGGGATTGTATTCATTAGAGTTTAGAAGGTTGAGGGAGAACTAATAGAAACTTACAAGATAATGTATGGCTCAGAAAGGGTGGACGCTGGGAGGTTGCTTCCATTAGGCGGGGAGACTAGGACCCATGGGCACAGCCTCAGAATTAGAGGGGGTACATTTAAAACGGAAATGAAGAGACATTTCTTCAGCCAGAGAGTGGTGGGCCTGTGGAATTCATTGCCACGGAGCGCAGTGGAGGCCGGGACGTTGGATGTCTTCAAGGCAGAGATTGATAATTTCTTGATCTCTTGTAGATCTGTTTCTCTGTTTCTTTCATCTTCAAGTGTGCTCTATTACAAAGCAGGTCTTTGGATTGTTTTCAGCTGTTAAGACCATAAGTTAAAGGAGGAGAATAGGCCATTTGGGCCATAGAGTCTGCTCTCATTCAACCATGATGATATGTCTCAACTCTGTGCTCCTGTCATCTCCCTGTAACCTTTGATCCCCTTACTAATCAAGAAACTCTGCATAACTGTTTTAAGTACACCCAAAGTCTTGGCCTACACAGCCTTCTGTGGCAGTTAGTTCCACAGATACACCACCCTCTGGCTGAAGAAATTCTTCCTCATTTCAATTCTAAAAGGTCATCCCTTCATTTTAGGGCAGGAGCCTCCAGTCTCTCCTATTAGTGGAAACAACTCCTCCTTGTCCACTCTATCCGAGCCTCTCTGTATTCTGTAGATTTCAAAGCGATTCTGTCCCCACCTACCCCAATCCTTCTAATCTCCATCCAGTACAGATGCAGAGTCCTCAACCACTCCTTTTATGACAAGCCTCTCATTCCCGGGATCATTCTTGTGAACCACCTCTGGACACGCCCCCCAAAGCCAGCATTTCCTTCTTTAGATATGAGATCCAAACTGCTCACAATAATCCAAATACAGTCTGAGCAGAGCCTTACAAAGCCTCAGTAGGACATTCCTGCTGTTGTATTCTAGCCCTCTGCAAATGAATGCTAACATTGCACTTGCCTTCCTAACTGCCAAATGAACCTGCTGTTAACCTTGAGAATGCTGAACTGGGACTCCTAAATCCCTTTGGGCTTCAGATTTCTGAAGTCTTTCCCCACCTAGAAAATATTCTGTGCCCTCTATTCTTCCTACTTCATTCAAACTTGCCTTGACAGTTTATTTAGCTGGTCAGAAGTCATACAATGTCTGGCTATAGTGCAACAGTTTTACCCAAAATCACAAGCCTTGGAGCACTGCTCCGCCATTACCTGATGCAGGAGCAGCACTCTGAAAGCCCATGACCTCAAACAAACACCCTTGGCCAAAATCTAGCATCACACAATCTCTGACTTTGTATACCCAAGTCCAACACCAGGACCGTTCATCATGTTTATTTACCCAGTGGTGGTTTGACATTGCATTTCACTGGTCAGGCCAGGCAAGCAAGCAGGTCTCAGTCAAAACAGGCCTCAACCAAACCGGCTGTTATTTGCTCTTGTTTAGAAAAATCTATATCGATAATTATCCCCCTTCTTTGCTGTGTATCGTATAGTAATCAACTCTTTGCAGCATCATTGAGCCATATTGTCAGTAGATTATAGACTGTCCATTGCTTTGCAGACAACATTGTGCCATCATCAGTAAGAATCGATATACTTGTGAGAACAACCCATATATAGTAAAATATAAATAATATAAAAGCAGCGATGTGCTTCCAAGACTTTATAAAGCTCTAGTTAGGCCACATTTAGAATATTGTGTCCAATTTTGGGCCCCACACTACAGGAAGGACATACCGGCACTGGAACGTGTCCAGCGGAGATCCATACGGATGATCCCTGGAATGGTAGGTTTAACATATGATGAACAGCTGAGGATCCTGGGATTGTATTCATTAGAATTTAGAAGGTTGAGGGGAGATCTAATAGAAACTTACAAGATAAAGTATGGTTTAGAAAGGGTGGACGCTGGGAGGTTGTTTCCATTAGGCGGGGAGACTAGGACCCATGGGCACAGCCTTAGAATTAGAGGGGGTAAATTTAAAACGGAAATGAGGAGACATTTCTTCAGCCAGAGAGTGGTGGGCCTGTGGAATTCATTGCCACGGAGTGCAGGGGAGGCTGGAATGTTAAATGTCTTCAAGGCAGAGATTGATAATTTCTTGATCTCGCAAGGAATTAAGGGCTATGGGGAGAGTGCGTGTAAGTGGAGTTCAAATGCCCATCAGCCATGATTAAATGGCGGTGGGGACTCGATGAGCTGCATGGCCTTACTTCCACTCCTATGTCTTCTGGTCTTATGGTCTTTGGACACAGAACTGTGTTTGTTTTTCTTAACTGTATATTTTTATAAAACACATAATAATTGTATCAAACCATCTGCTTTACATGCTATTTATGAATGAGTATGTATTTGTGGTAATAGGGGCGTAGTCTGCTGGAGAATCTGAGATAACAAGGTGCAGAGCTGGATGAGTACAGCAGGCTAAGCAGCATCAGAGAAGCAGGAAAGCTGACGTTTTGGGTCTGGACCCTTCTTCGGATTCATCCAGCTCTGCACCTTGTTATCTCTGCATTGAGAATAGATTCATGTTTATTGGCCTAAACTCCATACTTCAGGCTCTATTCAAAAATCAGATGTTAATGGAGGCAGCTCAATTTTAAATGGTCATATGACTTCACAAGGTATGTGTGCTTGGACCACAGGCAGCCCCAATCCAGCCCCTGACAAAATGGGGCAGGCTTAATGAGAATGATGAACAGTTATGACTCATACTCAACATTCATTGCTTCACTTCATCTTCACAGAGCACACCCACATTTTCCAGTGGTAGCCACCACGCCAATTGACGGATTCCCCTTTTTCTTATGGAGCAAAGCGGTACTTTGCTAACTAATCCTGGGGATAGGCAGGTCTTATCTTTATCCCAGTAAAGGAGATGTTGCAAGACATTATCTTCCTAAAGGTGAATGCTTTCATCTTTGCCAGCCCAGCAGTCAGACAGCCAATCAGCCCAAACTGCTGCTAGATTATTCCTTCTATGATCAGGGCTGTTCAAAGTCATCATGTAAGGCCATCTTCCTTCACCAGAAGTTACCAGCTTTCCACCAACCATGCTGCTTCTGGGAATGCACTGTGCTCTAGCATTAGGGCAGGTAAGGGCACATTGGTGACAGGCATTAAAGGAACACATATGCATGATTACTTTGCTGTTGAATTGTAACTTCAACTGGAATTATGTTGGGATTTAACATTAATGTTAACTGGAGGCTGTAATAGTCAAAACTGACAGAAGGGAAGATGTGGGATGGTTGATGAACGGGGAATTAGAGTTACAGTTGCTGACAGCTTAGACGGATGAGGAACAGACATGGGCTCAGAAAAGTCACATCCTCTATTGCTCTTTCTCCTTCGCTACCTCTCTTTCTGCAGTTCTTCAGCTGCTCATTGTATAGCTAGTGGGAAAGGGCTCTTCCCCCAAGAGGCTGAGGTTTTACTATGTACAATTTCAATGAATCTTGATACTTTCTCTGCTGAGACCTACAGGGCTACTGTAGTGATGTCCAGGCAGCCAAAGCATGTTATCAACATGCCAATGGCCTGCTCAATCATTTTTTGTGTAGAAGTTTGCCCACATATTCATTGGTTATATGTGAGGTTTGTTATTAGTGGGTAGCCATGGTCATTCAGTGAGCACTATTCTGTTTATGGTGATGACCCAAACCCAGATGAGACAATGGATCATTGTTGACTGCTTCTATTGACTTGCATCACTCCTTGCATCAGGTCACAGTCCATGTGAATGCTGAGACACTGGAATGCATTTTAATTGGATATATCTTGGAGTTGCCATGTGGCAACTGTGGCATGATGTATGTGTAGTTAATGGCCACCTTTTGTCTTGTACAAACATTTTGAAACTGTGCACACACCTCACCTGCTCTTCTCCAGCTGGACAACATACCAAGTATACACTCTCTTGGGATACAGGATGTCAGTGACCTTCCTGAGCAGATAAGGGCAAATATTGACTGCTCCAGCCTGGAATGACCTGAAGCATAAAGGTTCACTGCCACTGGGAATGAAATTTGCTTTCAGTTTTGATGGCACAATTGAAACTGCTGTAAGCTTCAGTGAAGTGTAAACATCAGACACATTGTTCCTCATACAGATTCAAGCAGTGGTTTTCCTTCAACATATTGGGATGATATGGCCTGCTGCTGAGAGTCTGCCTCCCCTCTTCCAGAAGCTTATGCTGCTCTGAAGTAGCCTGTGCTGTGCTTGTTGTTCTTGTCATTCCTAATTCAGAAGGAATGCTTACTTGTGCACTAATGCCTGGAAACATGTAATTTGTGCAGAATCATTGAAGCTACCATACCACTCCCTGTATTCTTCAAGAACTGTAGACTTGCCAAAACACCACTATCATCACAACAAGGACCAATGAAAGTTAATCAGCAATTGACTGAAAACTAATTAGTGGTTCCTTTAGATAGCTCCACTGGAGCTGTTCCTTCCTTTTGTGAAACACGTTTTCAATGGGTCAGTTTGGAGTGTTGGGTTGCAAAGTGACAGCGTAGCATTAAATCATTACCAATTGATCTGAACACTCTGCATAATTCTCATGGACACTTCTGTTTACACACTAAGACCCTGACCAATTTACCGCCGATGTAATGACCAATTGAATTGCTTAGGTATGCTGTGGATTCTATTTTGGAGGCAAAGTAGCTCTAATAATGTGAAAATATGGGGACGATAGGGCCCCATTTTCAGGTCTTCGTTGTTCTCATTTTCATAAAAGAACAAGCGGCTCCAGTTGCTTCAGAGCTTTGGTGCAACAACATTTCCCTCACAGCAATTACAGCACGCTGGTTGTAAAGTATTTGCTGGGCTCTGAGCGAAGCTGCCGATACGTTTAAGATAAACTTGGGTGCCACGAAGTTCTTCTGAAAGTTTGTGGTTTTGGAAGTGTACCCAGCATAGCTAGACAGACAATTCACTTGAAAGACGAGTAAGATAAAGAAAATTCTGACCGAAGTAGCTGGGTCTAAAAAAAATTTTGTGTTTTGGCCAAGATTGAAGGATTCTGTACTAATGCATGCCTTTGTGGGGCACACAAATGTCTCATGAATAGGTGAAAAATGTTAACAGACTATTTACTTTGCAGAATTTAAATACCAACAATTATATTGAGCTGGAAGAACTAGTCAGATTGTCACTTATTAAATGGCTCAATGCACTGAACAAAGAAAATATGGCCCTGCCCAAGTGATTCACTTTGAGAGTGAAATTTCCCATCTGTCCTTTTGTGAATAAGCAAGTGAATAGAACAAGGCAAAAAAAAAAACAAAGATAGAGTGGATAGCCAGAGACTTTTTCCCAGGCTAGAAATGACTATCATGAAGGGGCATAATTTTAAGGCAATTGCAGGAAGGAAGCTGTCAGAGGTAGGTCCTTTACACAGAGAGTGGTGGGTGCGTGGAATGCGCTGCTGGCAGTGGTAGTAGAATTAGTTACATTAGGGACATTTAAGTGACTCTTGAATAAGGTCATGAATGATAGTAAAATGAAAGGTATGCAGGTTAGTTTTGATCTTAAAGTAGGATGATGGGTTGGCACAACATTGTGGGCTGAAGGACCTGTACTGTATGGTACTGCTCTATGTTCTAAATGTTGATGATGGAAGTCAGAATCAAAAACCAGAAATTGCTGGTAAAAACTCAGCAGGTCTGGTAACAGTTGTAGAGAGAAAACAGACTCAATGTTTCAAGTCCAGTGACCCTTCCTCAGAATGCCAGTTGAACAAGTAGTTTAGTGAAAGAACTTCCCAGTCCCACTCTGGAGATCTGAGCCATACCTCAGGCACATGCCTTAGAATTGTAGTGAGTCACAGCTGCACTCTTGAAGCTGAGATAATGGGAACTGCAGATGCTGGAGATTCCAAGATAATAAAATGTGAGGCTGGATGAACACAGCAGGCCAAGCAGCATCTCAGGAGCACAAAAGCTGACGTTTCGGGCCTAGACCCTTCATCAGAGAGGGGGATGGGGGGAGGGAACTGGAATAAATAGGGAGAGAGGGGGAGGCGGACCGAAGATGGAGAGTAAAGAAGATAGGTGGAGAGGGTGTAGGTGGGGAGGTAGGGAGGGGATAGGTCAGTCCAGGGAAGACGGACAGGTCAAGGAGGTGGGATGAGGTTAGTAGGTAGCGGGGGGTGCGGCTTGGGGTGGGAGGAAGGGATGGGTGAGAGGAAGAACCGGTTAGGGAGGCAGAGACAGGTTGGACTGGTTTTGGGATGCAGTGGGTGGGGGGGAAGAGCTGGGCTGGTTGTGTGGTGCAGTGGGGGGAGGGGACGAACTGGGCTGGTTGAGGGATGCAGTTGGGGAAGGGGAGATTTTGAAACTGGTGAAGTCCACATTGATACCATATGGCTGCAGGGTTCCCAGGCGGAATATGAGTTGCTGTTCCTGCAACCTTCGGGTGGCATCATTGTGGCAGTGCAGGAGGCCCATGATGGACATGTCATCAAGAGAATGGGAGGGGGAGTGGAAATGGTTTGCGACTGGGAGGTGCAGTTGTTTTTTGCGAACTGAGCGGAGGTGTTCTGCAAAGCGGTCCCCAAGCCTCCGCTTGGTTTCCCCAATGTAGAGGAAGCCGCACCGGGTACAGTGGATGCAGTATACCACATTGGTAGATGTGCAGGTGAACCTCTGCTTGATGTGGAATGTCATCTTGGGGCCTGGGATGGGGGTGAGGGAGGAGGTGTGGGGACAAGTGTAGCATTTCCTGCGGTTGCAGGGGAAGGTGCCGGGTGTGGTGGGGTTGGAGGGCAGTGTGGAGCGAACAAGGGAGTCGCGGAGAGAGTGGTCTCTCCGGAAAGCAGATAGGGGAGGGGATGGAAAAATGTCTTGGGTGGTGGGGTCGGATTGTAAATGGCGGAAGTGTCGGAAGATAATGCGTTGTATCCGGAGGTTGGTAGGGTGGTGTGTGAGAACGAGGGGGATCCTCTTGGGGCGGTTGTGGCGGGGGCGGGGTGTGAGGGATGTGTCGCGGGAAATGCGGGAGACGCGGTCAAGGGCGTTCTCGATCACCGTGGGGGGAAAGTTGCGGTCCTTAAAGAACTTGGACATCTGGGATGTGCGGGAGTGGAATGTCTCCTCCCTCACCCCCATCCCAGGCCCCAAGATGACATTCCACATCAAGCAGCGGTTCACCTGCAAATCTACCAATGTGGTATACTGCATCCACTGTACCCGGTGCGGCTTCCTCTACATTGGGGAAACCAAGCGGAGGCTTGGGGACCGCTTTGCAGAACACCTCCGCTCAGTTCGCAAAAAACAACTGCACCTCCCAGTCGCAAACCATTTCCACTCCCCCTCCCATTCTCTTGATGACATGTCCATCATGGGCCTCCTGCACTGCCACAATGATGCCACCCGAAGGTTGCAGGAACAGCAACTCATATTCCGCCTGGGAACCCTGCAGCCATATGGTATCAATGTGGACTTCACCAGTTTCAAAATCTCCCCTTCCCCTACTGCATCCCTCAACCAGCCCAGTTCGTCCCCTCCCCCCACTGCACCACACAACCAGCCCAGCTCTTCCCCCCCACCCACTGCATCCCAAAACCAGTCCAACCTGTCTCTGCCTCCCTAACCGGTTCTTCCTCTCACCCATCCCTTCCTCCCACCCCAAGCCGCACCCCCCGCTACCTACTAACCTCATCCCACCTCCTTGACCTGTCCGTCTTCCCTGGACTGACCTATCCCCTCCCTACCTCCCCACCTACACTCTCTCCACCTATCTTCTTTACTCTCCATCTTCGGTCCGCCTCCCCCTCTCTCCCTATTTATTCCAGTTCCCTCCCCCCATCCCCCTCTCTGATGAAGGGTCTAGGCCCGAAACGTCAGCTTTTGTGCTCCTGAGATGCTGCTTGGCCTGCTGTGTTCATCCAGCCTCACATTTTATTATCTTGCACTCTTGAAGCTGCTGTTTTTCAGATGAGCTATTCAAGCCAAACCTCTTGATTAAACCAATGTGCTTGCTCAGAAGGAGGGAAAAAAGCCTCACACTCTCAGGAATAATAGTCGTTTTCGGTGAAGAGCAGATGTGTTCCCTTGATTTCCTGGCCGTCCATGTTTCTATATGTTTATAAATCCCTCAAACAACATAATTTTCTGGGACAGAAGAAGGCTGAGCGGATCTGTTAGAAGTTTTCAAAATAATGAGGGATCTGGACAGAAGATAGGGAGAAACTGTTCCCACTGGCAAGACAATTGAGAACAAGCAGGCACAGATTGAAGATGTTTTGCAAACGACGCAAGCATGAGGTGAGGAAGAAAAATATTTTCACACAACCAATGGTTTGGGTATGTAATGCACATCTTTAAAGTGAGGATCAATTGAGGCATTGGATGTCTATTTAAATAGAAACAATTAACAGGGTTAAGGGGCAAAGGCAGGAGATTGGTATGAGGTTAAACAGCTCAGACAGCCCTACGCAGATATTGGAACATTGGGAGAGTTTGAGCGTGTACCTAGAAACTTGCTTAATTTTCCTTTTATTAATTTACTTGGCTCCAATTCTACACAAGCAGACATGTTGACCTGTTGAATTTTTCAGTGTATTTTGCAGCGCACCTGGACACAAACTCAGCACAACCTCCCAAACTGTGAGCTCACTTCCATCACAGGATACATTTCTGATTATCTGGCTACAAGCAGAATTACATTGCCTGAGAGTACAGAGGCAACTCAAGACAATTACAAACATTAAAAAAATGACAGTTATGGAGGAAGTTATTTTTGTTATTTTGTGAAAGTAACTAACAGAAGATCCTAATAAACGTTTTCAATGTTTGGACAGACTCACAACACAAGGCTAACAGCAGAAAATGGTTCACTGAGATGAAGATTTCAAAATAATAGTACCTTATTTCCCCTGACATTTTTGTTTAAGATAAGGATTGAAAAATTGCTACTGTTTAAGGGTACCAAGGATTTCTGGAATAAATGCATATAAGTAGAATTTGAGCTGCAATCAAGTTGAATGGACAGGTTTGGGATGGCCTACTCCTGTTCTGATCTCCATGAGTGTTATGATCTTCTGCAGTGTAGTGTAAAGCCCACATATTACTTTTGGTTGAAATACAGACCCTTCTTACAAGCCTCTGGCCAAATGCTTCATTTTTCCATAAGGAAGAAAGTGTGAAATTTGTGGAGTTACTGATGATATATTACAGCTTAACTGGTTTGTGTATTTGAATACCAAGATGCATGCAAATATGAGTAAATAGGACACTCATTGAACTTATTTATTTTGAAAAATTACTGGAGAAGTATTATCCCCTATTGTCTACACCATTAAGTAGTTTAGGGAACAGGATAATGGATAGTGCCATGTTGATGGAATTGTTTACACTATGCTATATGGCTAAAGAGAAGATTGGGCAAAAAATTAGTTTCAATCATTTTGAGTGTGAGAGTTTACTATTCACTACCTGTTCATGTGTGTTTCTGGTGATAGTGGTCTTCCCTAAACATTATGCTCCCTACTTATGTTCAAGAATTCCAAAAGCATTCTAGTCTGCCCTGCATTACTATTGAGGTGCATGCACAACATGGGGGCCTAACAATGTTCAAGGTTGTGCATGCAGTGATTAGCCACCTATTCTTAAAAGGCAGTCTTTCCATCTTAAAGGAAGTCATGGTCCTGGGGCACCTCCCACAAGCACTGCTTGTTCTCAGACATTTGCATCTGACTCTTGTCAACTCCTCATGACTATTATGGCACTTTCCCTGTCCACTTGCAGTCTTCTTTTATAAGGTGTACTAGCAATGAGCATCGAAAGGCTGCTGTGAGGACATTTTGCTTGAAAAGGACAGGTCCCCAGCTCCCAGACTGGCCCATGATACATCTCAGGGGTATGTCCACTCCTGTGCCTACCTGGAAAGATCTAGGCATAAAGAAGTTCAATGTGTCTGTAACATTTCATCCACTAACAGCACTTCCCCAGGTCTACTTATGGGTGGGTGGGTTGAAATTGGCTAAAATGTTCTCCCTTCTCCTCTTCAGTTGGGTTTTCCTTCATTGCTTCAGGCCTATCCCACCCCCATTCCTCTTCTTGGGCTGTATCTTGAGTAATAAAAGCATAGCCTACACTTGCAATTGAGGAGATTGAGAAAGGTTAGAAGATTGTTACTGAGTGATTGGTCACAGGAATGCCATGGCCACTATGTACAAGTGCATCTGCTAACCTGACACCTGTACCCCATCATCAATCTTACCATCTCCCATGGAAAGAACAGAATGGAGTGGTTTGAACAGTCTTGTGTCAGCTGTGGCTCACTTAGTACCCTCCTTGGGTTGAATGTTTCCATATTCTGCTACGAGGGCGATTCTTGGAGGTTTTTCCCTCTGGCAGCCCTGGGGAATTCTCTGATGGAATTCTTCACTGCTCACCTCCTTAATTATAACAATGAACAAAGAAAACTACAGCACAGGAACAGACCCTTCAGCCCTCCAAGCCTGCACCGATAAGCCTGTCACAACTAAACACCCTACCCTTGCGGTGACCGTATCTCTCTATTCCCATCTTATTCATGTATTTGTCAAGACACCCTTTAAAAGTCACTATAGTCACTGCTTCCACTACGCCCCCTGGCAGTGAGTTCCAGTCGACCACCACCGTCTGTTTAAAAAACCTTGCCTCATACATTACCTTTAAACATTGCAACTCACACCTCACACCCATGGCCCCTGGTAACTGACTCTTCCACCCTGGGAAAAAGCTTCTGATTGTCCAGTCTGTCCATGCCCTTCATAATCTTGTAGATCTTTATCACGTCGCCCTCAACCTCCATCATTCCAGTGAGAACAACTCAAGTTTCTCCAACCTCTCCTCATAGCTAAGGCCCTTCATACCAGGCAACAGCTTGGTAAATCTTTTCTGTACCTTCTCCAAAACCACCACATCATTCTGGTATTGTGGTGACCAGAATTGAATACAATATTCCAAATGTGGCCTAGCTAAGGTTCTATAAAGCTGCAACATTACCTGCCAATTTTTAAACTCAATGCCCCAGCCAATGAAGGCAAGCATGCCATAAGCCTTGTTGACTATCTTTTCCATCTGGTCGGATGACCTGTGTACCTGTACACCCAGATCCCGCTGCCTATCAGTACTCTTAAGGGTTCTGCCATTTACTGTATATTTTCCATCTTGATTAGACCTTCCAAACTGCATTACTTTGCATTTTTCCTGATTAAACTTCATCTGCCATCTGTCTGCCCAAGTCACCAAATGATCTATATTCAGCTGTATCCTTTGATGGGCCTCATTGCTATCCATAATTCCACCAACCTTTGTGTCATCGGCAAACTTACTAATCAGATAAGATACTTTTTCCTCCAAATTATTTATACAGATTACAAACAGCAAATGTTCCAACACTGATTTCTGAGGAACACCACTAGTCACAGCCCTCTATTCAGAAACGTACCCTTCCACTGCTACTCTCAGTCTTCTATTACTGAGCCAGTTTCTTTTTATCCATTTTGCAAGTTCACCTCTGACCCTGTGTAACTTTATCTTCTGTATCAGCGTGCCATGAGGGACCCTGTCAAAGGCCTTACTGAAGTCTATGTAGACAATATCCACTACCCTACCCTCGATCATCTTCATCACTTCCTCAAAAAAACTCGACTAAGTTAGTGAGACACGACCTCCCCTTCACAAAACCATGTTGCCTCTCACTAATATGCCAATTGATTTCCAGGTGACAGTAAGTCCTATCTTGAAGAATCCTCTCCAGTAATTTCCCTACCACTGACATGTCAGCCTATAATTAGCTGGATTATCCTTGCCACACTTCTTAAACAAAGGAACAACATTGGCTATTCTCCAATCCTCTGGGACCTCCCCTATAGCCAGTGAGGATACAAAGACTTCACTCAAGGTTCCAGCAATTTCCTCCCTTGCCTCTCTCAGTATTCTGGGGTATATCCCATCAGGCCCAGGGACTGTTTTGCAAGACCCCCAATACCTCCTTCCTTTTGATCTCAACATGACTCAAACTGTCTACACACCCTTCCCCAGACTCATCATCCATCAAGTCCTTCTTTTATGCAACATGGCGCCATGGTGAGCTTCTAATGCTACCTTACGCTGAGCAGAATTGCTTGCTGGTACCAGGGGCTTATGACAGTCACACCTTGGGTGCCAGTTACACACCACTTTAAACACTATAAGACAGGAACTGCCCTTAGTCTTTTGGTGTACCATTGAAAACAATATGACTGAGAGAGGCAAGTCAACACTTCGCTTCACAGACACTTCCCACCAAATCTCATGTCTGCCACATTCACATTCAGCATCCTTTCTCAAACCTCCGCCAAACTACTAACCCTTCCTGCCCTCTGGGCTTTCTACTTACTTCAGTAGGACAACTCTCCATTTTTCCTTGTTGAGGATAGACTAGCCCTCTAAATGCATTCTCTGCAGCTCCCTGATCAGTTTACCAGTAATCCCCTGGAGTGGTTGCACTTCACCTGTCCATGGTCAAGCCACTGGACTGAGATTGAATGAAGCCTTTGACTGACTGTGACAGCATCCCCAAATGACCATTGATCCCCTTGAATAGACTCAGGACTGCTTCCATTAGACTTTCAGGCATGGACTATGGAAGCCCTGTGGGTGGAATCTTCCCAGCTTCGCATTGGCTATGATGTCTTTTGAACGATCAGTTGAACGTAAACTCTAATTGCTGACTCAGCTGGGCGCAAAAGTCCCCAAAGCTCAATTTCGAAGGAAAGTATTAATAATGTCTTGGCTCATACCTTTCATCAGTCAACATCACAAAAATAGAGATTACCTGGTGGTTAACAAGGTATAGAGCTGGATGAACACAGCAGGCTAAGCAGCTCAGGGGAGCAGAAAGGCTGACGTTTCGGGCCTTGACCCTTCTTTCAGTTTGAGGGATCTTGCTGAATGAAAATTGTTTGTTACATTTCCTACATTACAACATGACACCATAAGATACAGGAACAGAATTAGGACATTCAGCCCACCAAGTCTTCTCTGCCATTTGATCAAGGCTCATATGTTTCTCAAATTAATTCTCAATGTTTCTTAATGTTTCTCAAATTCAATTACTAGGGGTCATGAGTTCAAAGTGAGAGGAGGAAAGTTTAAGGGAGATATGCGTGGAAAGTTCTTTACACAGAGGGTGGTGGGCGCCTGGAACGTGTTGCCAGTGGAGATGGTAGACGCAGACACGTTAGCATCTTTTAAGATATATTTGGACAGGTACATGGATGGGCAGGGAGCAAATGGACACAGACCGTTAGAAAATAGATGACAGGTTAGACAGAAGATCTTGATCGGTGCAGGCTTGGTGGGCCGAAGGGCCTGTTCCTGTGCTGTAGGTTTCTTTGTTCTTTGTTCTTTGTAAATCCATTCTCCTGCCTTCTCCCTGTAACCGTTGACACCTTACCATGCTAGAAGCAATTTATGTTTGTCTTAAACACAATCAATTTGGCCTCACAACCTTCTGTGGCAATAAATTCCATAGATTAGCACTCTCTCACTGAAGATATTCCTCCTCATCTCAGTTCTAAAGGGTTGCCTGAGACTGTGCCCTCATATCATAGTCTCTCCTACTAGTGGAGACATCTTCTAGTGGAGGTTGTATTTCAAAAATGTTTGACTTTAAAGAATTTTGAAATGTTTGAAAGTGGTGTACAAATGTAAATCCTTCTTTCTCTTCCTGTAGATATGTAGGCTGGTCATATTGGATTGAGCCTCCTGACTGCCTTAATGTATTGCCTTGCTTGTTCTTGCCTAGTCACTTTATAGTATTGCACTCCTCTTCACAAGATGTGAGACATATTCAATTTTTGCCATGGAAACTTCAGCCCTCATTTCTCAAATTCTTCCTGGAGAATTTGTACTTTGGTCATGATAAAGCTTTGGCCCCATCTTTTCTCTCTCCATTAAACCCTCCTTCATTTCACTGCTTCTTTCAGATCTTCCAATAGACTTTTACAGATTCTTAAGCACAAACTAAGCACTTACAATGTAAGGAAAACAAACCTATCCAATCTCCCCAGCTGGATTTAATCTCAAAGCCCTCCTTGACAAGAAAGTAAGACTATGCACAATAAGAGTAGGCCATCTGACCTATCAACTCATCTCTTTATCCCATTCTCATATCATTAAAAGCTGATCAGTGAGTTGAAATGAAATCTTTCCTCTACTTGCTCTGTTGTAACCTGGACCATCTGTCCTGTCACACATGTATCTGCCCTGTTCTTCCAGTTCTGCTTCACTGCACAAGTCCTTAAGTACCATTTAATTACATCTGAAAGCCAACTCAATAACTTATATAGCTGCAACTTCTCCAGTCTGGAGCTGTACTGTTCAGCTGGATTAAGCCACTGTGATTTTCAAACACCCACTTCACACATTACTCCCATTTTATATGTTGCAGAACTGACAATGAATATATAAATAAGTGGCATCATAGGGAATTAGCAAATGGAGGTCCTCATGTTGTGGTGTACAGCTGACCAATTAAGCCTGTGACATTTTGAGGCTCATGTATCCAAACAACACATTGTTCAGAATTTGAAGCATCCAACATGGGTTTTCATGGAGTTATACAGCATGGAAACAGGCCCTTTGATCCAACTTGTCCATGCCAACCATCCTAAATTAATTTAGTCCCATTTGCCAGCATTTGGTCCATATCCCTCTACATGCTTTGTATTCATATACCCGTCCAGATGTCTGTTAAATGTTGTAATCGTACCAGCCTGTGCCACTTCCTCTGGCAGCTCATTCCATATAAGCACCATGCTCTGCATGAAAAAACTGTCCCTTAGTTACCCTTTTAAATCTTTCTCCTCTGATCTTAAACCTATGCCATCTAGTTTTGGACTCTCCCACCCCAGGGAAAAGACTTCGGGTTATTCACCCTAACCATGCCCCTTGTGATTTTATAAACCTTTATAAGGTTACCCCTTCGCCTCTACTGCTTCAGAGAAAATAGCCACAGTCTATTCGGTATTTCCCTATAGGACAAACCCTCCAACCCCGGCAATATCCTTGGAAATCTTTTCTGAACTCTATCAAGTTTCACAATATCCTTCCAATAGTAGCGTGACCAGAATTGCATGCAGTATTCCATAGTGGCCTAGCCAATGTCCTGTACAGCCGCAACATGACCTCCCAACTCTTATACTCAATGCACTGATCAATAAAGGCAAACATACCAAACAGCCTCTTTCACTATGCTACCTAACTGTGACTCTACTTTTAAGGAACTATGAATTTGCATCCAAGGTCTCTTTGTTCAGTAACACTCCCCAGGAACATACCACATGCCCTGATTTGCCTTCCCAAAATGCACTACCTCACATTAATTGAAATTAAACTCCATCTGCCACTCCTCAGCCCAATGGTCTATCTGATCAAGATCCTGTTGCACTCTGAGGTAACCTTCTTTGCTGTCCATTACACCTCCAATTTTGGTGTCTTCTGCAAACTTATTATCCATACCTCCTATGTTCACATCCAAAAATTCATATAAATGACAAAAAACAGTGGACCCACCACCAAAACTTGTGGCACATCACTGGTCACAGGTCTCCAGTCAGAAAAGCAACCCTCCACCACCGCCCTGCACACAACTGACAGAATTTAAGTTCAATGAAATAAAAGTTGTCAATTGTCAAAAAAAAATGCCTACTTTGCAAACGTCTATTTGGGAAGGAAGCCTGCCATCCTCACCTGATCTGGTGAGCATGTGACTCCACATCCTCATCAGTGTAATTGATGTTTATAGCATCTGGATAACCTTGCAAGAACTCAGTTCAACGGAATTGGGGATGGGCAACAAATGTGGGTCTTGCCAACAATAGCATATTCCATGGAAAGTACTGTAAAAACGTATGTTACACTGGGTTGGAAACTTTCAGACATTTGTAAAACAGTCCCAGAGATGACCAAAACCAAAGTTGCTGGAAAAGCCCAGTAGGTCTAGCAGTATCTGTGAAGGAACAGAATTAACATTTCGGGTCTGGTGACCCTTCCGCATGAATTCAGAGATGAAGCAGTTCTTCATTCTTGTTGCGGAATGATATGAAAATTTCAAATTATAGCAACCCTCAAGAGGTTTTGTAAATGTCTATTTCCTAATAAAGAATCATGGAATAATTCATTACAGATCACATGAGTTTTTGAAGCAATTTATTTCGAATAAATGTTTCATCAATCAAAATGCAGGTATCTTGTTCTGATTTGTTACTGTTGGAGATTTATGTAAGGTTATGCACAGTTGGCTGTCTCACTCCATGGATTACAGAGAACATTAGAGAACTTGTTTGGAAAAAATATACAAGGCATAATACTGAACGCAGCATCACAAGGAGTTGGACCCCTGCATATGAAAGACTTCTTTTGCAGCTCAAGCAGGTCTAGGTTTCCAAATCCTTTCACACTGGATTTCATGATCCTTAACTCCAGTAATTCTGGCTCTGAGCTTGTTCTCATATTCTTGGATGTCTTCATCACGCTCAAGTAGGGCATTCCCTCACATGACCAAAAGGCCTCAACATCAGCCGGATTGTTAGTATGTAATTAATTTGATTATTTTGGTGTTCACTGTTATGTTCACAGTAATCAGGGGCTCAACCTCAAGCTCAAGATCCTACAGGAGCTTCATGAAGTCTGTGGCATTGCCAAGAGCCACGCCACCCTTGATCATTCAGAGGCTAATGGTCTGAGTGAATGATGCAACCATACTTTTACAGGTAATCCTGCTGAAACATGTTTCTCGTTAGCGCAAATTGGCTGCAACGTGATTGATATATGGTGGACGCCGTTTGGATAATGCAAACTTTCTACCATATAGCTATAGTGGTTTTCTATCACAATTCCCCTATAACACGATATTCTCTGGCGATTTTCCAAAGTGTGGTTTTTAATAGCATGAGGATACACAAGAACACAACTATTGTGTAATAGGAGAACTACCTGTATGGCCATGTCTGTATCTTGTCTCCTGAAAGTACATTTAAAATGGCCCAATTACCTTCCAGTTTATGCTTAAGTAGCAGCCCACAATCATCCATGGGCTAATGTCCATTATATCTCATTGGCTGTCCTTCCTGTGGACCGTTTCTGAGGGTTTAGCATATATTCTGATGAGACTTGTCAAGTCAATGAGTGGATAGCTGAGCATCATACTGGGCCAGGTCAGGCATTTGACAGAAACACTGCTAAGAAAAATATTGATTGACCACGAGGCTGATAGGACTGAACTTTATGCAAGGGTATTCCTCTGATATTGGAATATTGGGTGTCGGATTAAGATACAAGATGTGTAGGATCTTGGAAGTGGTTGGATACAGGTGGCCACACCCTATATTTTTGAACCAGTATCTGGAGGGAAATCTCAGAAAACGGTTCGTAGAGAGGGGTTGTTTGAGGCCAAGTGGGTCATATGAAGTCTGGTGGATGATTTGGACGTCAGCAGTTCACTCAGTGATGTTGCGGAACCTGAACTTTCATTGTGTGATGACATGAGTGTAGTGGAGTCAAGTGGAAACCTGGAGTGACCTGTATGAATCCAGGCCAGTGTTGAATATCACCCCAACCATTTCCATTTGCCCATATCAGTGGCACAAGATGAAAATGCTGTCACTAATATGGACTCGAACGCTCTAGACATCATGATGTAACTAAACCTGCTAATCACACAACTACTTAGCCCATGGACACTGTATGCTGTGTGTACGAGACAAGTTGGCAAATTTCAAACAGGCAATTGTGTAAAGGGACCTCCAGTGGTGGTGGCAATTGTGGTGGAGGGAACTGAGCAGGATTGTTGGTAAGTTCATGGAGACCTCCATCAGCAGGTGATAACAGGAAGGCAAGGCAACTAGAGCAGTCAAACAGACTCTTGCTGGGGAAAATAGGAGGTGTCTTTATCAAAGGAGGGGAAAGAGAGTTGACAGACAAAGGATTTCTCAATCCAATGTTGTATAACTCCAGGCCAAAACTACAGGGAGGGCTAAATGGGAAACATTAGCAGGGATGGAGAGACCTAACCATGCCATCCTATTGTAAAATGCCCTAAAGAGAGAGCCTTTTCTGCTTTAGTTATTAAAGTCTATAAAAAGACTAATTAGGGAAGGAAGGAACAAATTTACACTTATCAATTTCAATGAATGACCTCAGGACTTTGGCTTTGCCAGCCAATGAAGACCATTTAGAGGACAGTCACTGTTGCAACGTCATGAAAAGTGACAGCCAAATTTTGCACAGCAATGTCCCACAAATAAGGATGAAAGAACCGATACTACTTTCTGAGGAATAGATATTGATCAGGATTCTGGGTGAAATCCTTTGGTTTACTTTGAAAACCACATTGTCTGTGCTTTGGGCACTTCAACCCGTTTATGTATTAAAAATACTTTACCCAAGTGCTCTTGTTGGTGAGGCGGACAAAGGGACATAGAATTTGGTTTTCAGTTCAGTGGCAAATGTTGTGCCTTTGTTTAAGAAAGGCTCTAAGGAGAAACCTGGGAACTATAGACCTGTGAGTCTGACTTTGGTAGTGACTAAGTGGTTGGACGGGATTCTGAAAGAGAGGATTTATATGCACTTGGAGAGGTAAGGAATGATTAGGGATAGTCAATGTGGTTTTGAGTGAGTGAAATTGTCTCCCACAAACTTGTTTGAGTTTTTTGAGGCAGTAATCAAAAAGATTGATGAGATCAGACTGATGGACATCGTTTACTTGGACTTTAGTAAAGCCTCTTTGACATAGTGGACTAATTAGCCAAGTTAGATTGAACGGGATTCAGGGGAGCTTGCCAATTGGCTACAAAATTAGCTTCATGGCAGGAGACAGAGAGTTGTGGTGGAAGGATTTTTTTTGGACTGGAGGACTTTTACCAACAATGTTCCACAGGGATCAGTGCTGTGTCCATTTTGCTTGTCATTTATATCGGTCATTTAGATAAGAATATAGAAGGTATAGTTAGTAAGTTTGCAGATTACACCAAAATTGGTGGTATAGTTCATGAAGATTATCTAAGAGTACAAAGAGATCTTGATTGACAGGATCAATGGGCTGAAGAGTGGCAGATGGAGTTTAAATTTGGATAAATGTGAAGTATTGCATTATGGTAAAACAAACAAGGGCAGGAGTTACACAATTAAAAGTAGGGCCTTGTGGAACAGAGAGACCTAGTGGTTCAGGTACATAATTCTTTGAAGTTTAAGTCACTTATAGACAAGGTGGTTAAGAAGGCATTTAGCACGCTTGCCTTCATTGGTCTGACCTTTGAGTATAGGAATTGGGACATCATGTTTGAGGTTGTGCAGGACTTTGGTGAAGCCTCCTCTGGAGTACTATGTCCAATTCTGGTCACCCTGTTCTAGGAAGGATATTCTTAAGCTGGAGAGGGGTCAGAAGACATTTAGCAGGATATTGCCAGAAATAGAGTGATAATTATAATTATAAGCAGAGGCTGGATAAGCTGGTACTTCTTTCACTGGAGCGTAGGAGGTTGAGGAGTGACCTTACAGAGGTTTACAAAATAATGAGGGTATAGATAAGGCAAATGTCAGCTGTCTTTTTCTTAGGGTGGGGGCTTTCAAGACTAGGGGAGCATATATTGTAAGGTGAGCAGAGAAAGATTTAAAAAGAACATGAGGAGCAACTTTATTATACAGGGCGTGGTTCGTGAATGTGATGTTCTTCCAGAGGAAGTGGTAGATGTGGGCACAGTTGTCATGTTTAAAAGTCATTTCATTAAGTTCATGAATAAGAAATGTTTGGAGGGACATGGGCCAAACACAGGCAGGTGGAATTAGTTTAGTTTGGGATTATGGTCAACATGGACTGGTTGGACTGATGGGTCTGTTTCCATGCTGTATGGCTATAATGCTGACTCAATTTTGTGATCAAAATATTACTTATTAAAACACACATTCCCACACTATTTACTCTTTATCTGGCTCAATCCATTTGAGAAATGATATCACCTGCAATAATCCAACTGTCTGAGCTTGGCCATTGGAAGCCCCTCCCTCTCTGACGTAGGACTGGCTCTCTTCCACAAAGGTGGGCCTTACAGGTCAAGGCCCAGCTTCTCCTGGATCTAATTGCATTGCCAAATGGTCTTCTGCCATGAGTCTTATTGCGAATCTTCGTTGTGAGTCTTCACTGAGCCTTCATTGAAGGGGTGTTCATGAATGTGTTCTTACCTACCCTTTCTCCTGACCTTCCAGAATGTTCTGTGGCCTTTGGCCAATTTGGTCATGTGCTGGGTTCAAATCATCCTTTGGGGCCATACCAACTCCCTTTACAGTTGCGATGCCAGTAGATGTGAGGAGCACATACTCAGGCAGTCAAGATGCAGAACATCTGGTTGATACTTTTCTCATGCACAACCCTTGAGCTGGTTGTTAATGGTTCCCCCTGAACCTTTATGACCCCTTTGATCTTGGTTTCCACTGTTCTCTGTAGCCAATAGCTGCTGGCTGCTGTTTAATTTGTTTGGCCAATTTCCTGTCAGGCCTGATTTTTTTGGCTGTGGGTCAATTTCAAGTATGCAATTTTAGGCCCGTGGTCACTTGACCCCAAGTGTCATTTCTTTTTCTGACCACCTGGAGGTGCAGGCAGTCTTGGCTTGATGTCTTATCTGAAAGATGCAATGCTCATGCAGTTCAGCACTTCTCCAGCAGTAAACTCAAGTGTTCTATAAGATTATATTCTCAATTCCCTGAAGTAACCCTTGGAATGTAAACTTTCAGATTTACATGTGGAACCAAGGCTGACTTATAGGTGAATAAACAGAAAGAAACTACTAAACGTTTAGGCCTTGTGATTCATTTGGTGAAAGCAATAGAAAGACACTTTCTCATAAATGAATGGTCTATTGTGCCTTTGTTGCTATTTTCATCTGTTACGATAATACTTTGTAATCAACGAACTGTCTAAAACAGCAGTGAAACAGAACTGGATGAACAGGGTAGATTCATCTGTAATCTGTAGACAGGTTATCCTGGTTAAAACAGTGCACGCATCGGAAAGATTTCATTTCAACTTACTGATAAGCTTTTAAAGATATACCAATGAGCTAAAGTTAAGAGGAATTAACAGGCAAAATAGCCTATTCTCGTTGAGATCTTCCTTGCTTGTCAGGGGCCGTTTCAGGTTAAATCCAAGCTATACATGTTAGGTAGGTTTGTTTCCAATATAGTTATAAATGCTGAAACCGTCTGCAACACAATTCCATCCAAATTTTCCACACTTTGATGGTAAAATTAATCTGATTTAGGAAGATTATTGAGGTAGCAGTGGTGGAAAAATGGAAAAAAAATTGCTATTTTGTTGTAGGCTAACATTAAAGAATGCCCTATTTCACATGTAGAAAAATGGACATTGCCATGCATGAGGCAGTTGCATGCAGCCCTCCTTCGAATGTCAGTGTGTTCCACCACTCCCAGTAGTTAGTGCCAGGCCTGAAATATTTGCAACGAAGAAGACAGTTCAAGTGACCTTCGCGATGATTGGCTATACTGTGCTGATGAAGAGCTCTGGTGGCTGGATTAATCTCCAAGATGGTTTAGCATTGACTACTGAAAAGATTCACAGTTGGAAAGACTGTATCCTGGGTAGAGAGGAGAATAAGTGTGTGTGTGTATGTGTGTGTGAAGGATTGGAGGGTGCATTATAGAGATGTAAAATTATGAGGGGCATGGACAGGGTAGACAGGAAGATACCTTTTCAATAAGGCATTGATTTTAAGGTAAGGGGCAGAAGAATGCTTAAAGGGAATGTGAAGAAAATGTTTCTCATCCAGAGGATGGTGAGTATCTCGAATTCACTTCATGCAGGGGTGGTAGAGGTAGATAACCTCATAACATTTAAAATGTTGTTTCAGAAATGGTAGGAACTGCAGATGCTGGAGAATCTGAGATAACAAGGTGTATATCTGGATGAATGCAGCAGGCCAAGCAGCATCAGAGGAGCAGGAAGGCTGATGTTTTGGGCCTAGGCCCTTCTTCAGAATTGGAGGAGGGGAAGGGGATTCTGAAATAAATAGGGAGAGACGGGGAGTCAGGTAGAAGATGGATAGAAGAAAAGAGAGGTGGAGAGGAGACAGATGGGTCAAAGAGGCAGGGATGGAGCCAGTAAAAGTGAGTGTAGGTGGGAAGTTAGGGAGAGGATAGGTCAATCCAGGGAGGACGGACAGGTCAAGGAGGCGAGATGAGACTAGTAGGTAGGAGATGGGGCCTGAGGTGGGAGGAGTGGATAGGTGGGAGGAAGGACAGGTTAGGGAGGTGGGGACGAGCTGGGCTGGTTTTGGGATGCAGTGGGGGGAGGGGATGAGCTGGGCTGGTTTTGGGATGCGGTTGTGGGAGGGGAGATTTTGAAGCTTGTGAAGTCCACATTGATACCATTGGTCTGCAGGGTTCCCAAGTGGGATATGAGGTGCTGTTCCTGCAACTTTCGGGTGGCACCATTGTAGCACTGCAGGAGGCCCATGATGGACATGTCGTCTAAGGAATAGGAGGGGGAGTTGAAATGGTTTGCGACTGGGAGATGCAGTTGTTTAGATGAACCAAGCGTGGGTGTTCCGCAAAGCAATCTCCAAACCTCTGCTTGGTTTCCCCAGTGTAGAGGAGGCCACACCGGGTACAGTGGATGCAGTATACCACATTGGCAGATGTGCAGGTGAACATCTGCTTGATGTGGAAAGTCGTCTTGTGGGAGTGAGGGAGGAGGTGTCAGGGCAGGTGTAGCAATTCCTGAAGTGGCAGGGAAAAGTGCCGGGTGTGGTGGGGTTGGAGAGGAGTGTGGAGTGGACAAGGGAGTCCTGGAGAGAGTGGTCCCTCCAGAAAGCAGATAAGGGTTGGGAGGGAAAAATGTCTTTGGTGGTGGGGTCAGATTGCAGATGGCAAAAGTGTTGGAGGATGATGCGTTGGATCCAGAATTTGGTGGGGTGGTACGTGAGGAGGGGGGAGATTCTGTTTTGGTTGTTATTGTGGGGAGGGGCTGTGAGGGATGAGTTGCAGGAAATGCAGGAGACATGGTGAAGGGCATTCTCGACCACTGAGGGGGGATGTTGGGGTCCTTGAAAAATGGGGACATCGGAGATGTTCACGAATGGAATGGCTCATACTGTGAGCAAATGCGACGGAGGTGAAGGAATTGGGAATAGGGGCTGGCATTTTTGCAGGAAGGTGGGTGGGAGGAGGTGTATTCTAGGTAGCTGTGGGAGTCGGTGGGCTTGAAATGGATATCAGTTTCCAGGTGGTTGCCAGAGATGGAAACAGAGAGGTCCAGGAAGGAGAGAGAGGTACCAGAGATGGCCCAGGTGAACTTAAGATTGGGGTGGAAGGTGTTGGTGAAGTGGATGAACTGTTCAAGCTCCTCGTGGGAGCATGAGGCAGTGCCGATACAGTCATTAATGTAATGGAGGAAGACGTGGGATTTAGGGCCAGTGTAGCTATGGAAGAGGGATTGTTCCACGTAACCTACAAAGAGGCAGGCATAGCTTGGTCCCATGCAGGGACTTCACAAGCTTCAAAGTCTTCCCTCCCCCTACCAAAACCCAAAACAAGCCCAGCTTGTCCCCGCCTCCCTAACCTGTCCTTTCTCCTGCCTATACCCTCCTCCCGCCTCAAGCCCCACCCCCATTTCCTACCTACTGATCTCATCCCGCCCCCCTCAACCTGTCTGTCCTCCCTGGACTGACCTATCCCCTCCCTAACACCCAACCTGCACTCACCTTTACTGGCTCCATCCCGGCCTCTTTGACCTGCTGGTCTCCTCTCCACCTCTCTTTTCTTCAATGCGTCTTCTATCTGCTTCCCCGTCTCTCCCTATTTATTTCAGAACCCCCTTCCCCTCCCCCAATTCTGAAGAGGGGCAGAGGCTCGAAATGTCAGCCTTCCTGCTCCTCTGATGCTGCTTGGCCTGCTGCGTTCATCCAGCTCTACACCTTGTTATCTCTTAACATTTAATCAGTACTAAGATGTAAAAAGTACTTAAATGTGCACTAGTGATGCAAGGGCGTATAAAGCTATGAGCCAAGTGCTCCAAATGGGACTACAATAGTTATAGATGGTTGCTTCTGACTGGTGCAGATTTGACGGCTGAAGGATTTTTTTTGCTGTCCAGAACTCTAACTGTGTTTAATTAATTCATTTCTACCTGCCATCAGGCAAATTACACAGTGGCCGCTGGACCCTGCCCTCGGCTTTTATTACCAATGTCTAATTGCCCTGAAAGTTGGCAGTGAGTCATAACCTTGAACCACTGCGGTCCAGCTTTCCCAATGCTGTTAGTCTAGAAGTTCTTGGAATTTGTTGAATAGTTTTGAATGATCAGCCTGACTTCAAGGATGGTTACATTTCACTGCATTTTTGCTCATCTTTTACAGCTCATGATGTTTCTAAACGTGTATATTTAAGGGGAGCTGTAGCAATTGTATCAAAAGCAAAAAGCAGTCATTTCCTTACAACAACAAGAACGCTATGTGTATTTACCTTCTTCAGTGCCCGGCCCAAAGACAGATCCGAACCACAGCACTGTGACTTTCATCACAAGGAGGCAGCTCCTGAAATCACCTCAGCCAGGATGGGGATCAAACCCCATGTTCTAGGCATAAATCTGAACCAGACCATTTAGCTGTCCAGCCAACAGCCCTCTAAAGTCTCCAAGTTCTTGTGGCAACATACATTTCTCTATCTGTGTGACAGTTTCAATAGTGGAAATCGACCACTCTTTCCATCACATGACTGATCAGGACTGTCTCTCCCATTTTCACTGTCTGCCATTTACAAACATTAGAAGGATTTATAAGTTGATATTCAGTCTGTTCAGCTGCTTAATAAATGAATGTACTTTCCTAAGAGTGGGACCTCCTGTTTGCCCAGTTCTGATAGTCGAGTAAGCAGCCTAATAATATCAATGCCGTGAAGGGTTTGAGAGAGCTGGGAGTGAGGTGTTATCGGCGTACGTGTGAAAAACGACACTATTTTCAGACAATACCACTGAGAGGCATCATGTGGATGAAAAGTGAAAGGTGAGCATTGTCTGTTGTATCTCAGAGATATGCGGGGATGATACACAAAGTTTTTATGTATGGATAAGGGCTTTACTTACAATACATTTTGAAATGTTCACTGAGATAAACTTCCAGCTTGCCTTTATTGCCTCTTTTTCTGTAACGTCACCCATAGGTTTGTCCAACAACACAACAGTCAACTGAAACACACAATCAAACACCAATCAATTCAATATTACAGAGGTATCTGAGGAATGGGAAGGGAAGCCATTGCAATTGATTATTTATCTGGCAATGAGAATGGAAATGGTTGTTTTTAAGTCCAAAGTTGATGACTGGAGAGGAGGAATGTGTAGAAAAAATGTATCAAAGGCTGTAAGCAGATCAAGAAAGATGAGAGCTAATAGCTTGCCTATATCATAATCACAAAGGATAACAAGCACAGAAAGTATGACATTAATTTTGATGTCTAGGGCAGCATGGTGGCTCAGCGGTTAGCACTGCTGCCTCACAGCACCCAGATTCAATTCCATTCTTGGGTGACTGTCTGTGTGGAATTTGCACCTTCTCCCTGTGTCTGAGTGGGTTTCCTGCAGGTGTTCTAGATTCCTCCTGTTGTCCAGAGATGTGCAGGTTAGGTGGATTGGCCATGGGAGTTACAGAGTTATAGGGATAGGGTAGAGGGGCTCTGTCTGGGTGGAATGCTCTTCAGAGGGTCTGTGCGGACTGGATGGGCTGAATGGCCTGCTTCCACACTGTAGGGATTCTATGTTATTTAATAGATATAATATCCTTCACAGATCCAAGTCATTATTTTTTCAAGGCTGGATTTTTGTTCTGGGGTCAGGACCCTGCTGCTTTGATCAAATACAAGTGCTGAACCTTTGATGCATTGGCAATTGTGACCTGGGAACAATTTTAATAGGATTGACCAGCTAGTGGTCAGAAAGTATACTTGCCATCCAGTTGAGTGTGTGCATGTCTTCTAAGGTTGAAGAGCCCCCCCCGTCTAAATGACATGATTGCATCCTTGAGGTGGGAGTCTCTAATTCATACATATAGAGAAGACCACAATGGGGGCAAAAACCAGAAAGTAAAACTTTAAATTGAGCAAAACTATGAAAACCTTGCTAATGATGGTTGAAGGTCAGCCCTTCCACTGGGCAGCAAATGCCTGCAGCTGTGGCCCAACAGCAATGGTCCCCCACCTCACACTTTCACACTTCCATAGTGAGGCTGCTTTGATTAGCTGGTTACGCTTTGGTTAAAGTGTAGAATCTTGCCGCCAACTGGAAAATTCAACTCTTTACCAAGTGGTCATTTTAGCCCCTGAACTGGATTAACTGGTTACCAGCAATTTGCAGGATGGTAGTCACCACCCACCAAGTCTTTTCAACACGGCTCCTTTCATAGAAAGAGTGCTGGCAGAATGCCAAAGTGGCCAATGGTTGGAAATTGCAAGGCTGCCTACCCCGGTCCTACCATCCACAAACCTCAAAAATCCACTCCCTAACACCAGGATAATATATAATAGCATATGAATCTTGGAATAACTTTGAAACGAGTTAATTCAGAAACCTCTCACGAGTAATTGCAGGATTGCTGTGAAGAAGAGCATGAATTGGAACTGATATTTGGCTGATGTGTAGAAATACTTTTAAAATAACTTTGCAAGACATTTTATTGTTGTTACTTTGCGTTTTTAAGAAAAAGGACAATGAGGAATTAAGAGGCTATAATGAGGTTTTATAATCTAAAGGGTTAAATTCACCATCCAAAGGAAACTGCTCAGCAAATAAAAACTTTCAATTTCCTTATTCTATTCAAATGAGCTTGGGGAGCAGAACTATATAAATGCACTGAAGAAATGGTCTGTACTAGTGAGTGCAATTCACTAGGATGAGTCTAGTGCCTATTCACGTCCAAAACTAATATGATTGAAAAGCTTGTATTAGTTGTCCTCTGGGCTCTCTCCCTGTGCAAAGGTAAGCGAACATCACATGTTATAGTGCAGTGTATTTATGATTTTGAAATAGAATAGCTGATCTCTTTTTAGATTTATGTAAACTGTTATATGTTATGAAATGAAACAATATTATTATAAATTGGTTTTCTTTAAGGTGAGTCCCTGCACAATGATGTATTGGAATTCTACAAAATTTACGGTGAATGGTTCTTCAACTCAGTTGTAAACATATGATATCTCATTGGCTGTCACTGCTGGTAAATGGGACTGCAGGCAAAAGCAATTCAATCAGTAGAAAAAGAACTGACATATTCTTCTCACTGACTTCATGAGAGAAACTTTTGATTGCAGCAGTAATATATGTTTCATCCAGAAAGATCATTTTAAAATTCTTCTTTTGTGGGCAGTGGGCATTGCTGGCATGGCCAGCTTCTGCTGCCAGTTCTTAATTACCCTTGAACTAAATGGCTTTTTACACTGCTTCAGGTGGCATTTAGCAGTCTGGGGTATGTAAGCCAGACTGAGTAAGGATAGTAGATCTTCCTTCCTAAATAACAGTCATGAACTGAATAGAGTTTTTTTAGACCTCAATCAACAATAGCTGTCATGATCATCATAATTGATTTTGAGTTTTATAATTCTAGAGTATTAAATTGACTTCACACCCCACTGGCTGCTGCCATGTAATTTGAAAGCATATTCACAGAGCAATTAGGTTGGGGTGTCTGGATTACTAACCCAGTGATATTATCATTGTGTCACTATTTCCCCTGGCACACCAATACATATTAATTTTTAAGAGCTCTTAAATTGTATTTACCATCTCCCTGGCAAAAAAAAAAATCCTTCAATATAACATATTTCATATCTAAGATAAATTTAAGTGAGAAATTAAAATCTGTAGAATTACATTCCTACATCCATATGTCAGCACTATATGCTGTAGACTTTGACAGCACTGTCAGAGATGTTTCATGTATTGTGATTGTTCTGATGCTTTAATAAACAATTCCAGGACTAATTTTACTACTTGATATTCTTCTGACACTCTTGTAGCTTTCTCTGTTTCAAATATTTAATTAGTTTTTGTTTCAAGAATGGAATGGTATTTGCCTCAACCACTCCCTGGGATGGAACATTCCAGAATCCAAGTTTACTGAAATTTCTTCTAGTCTCTCTCCCCATTTTCTATGGTCTAAGTGATGGTATCAAAAAAAAGTTTGAACATTAATACCTGCTTGTTAACTATTTCTGATGAAATCATTCAAAGAAGATTTTTTATTTTTATTGAAGAGTGGCTGGAAGCATTTTAGTCAAATTTTCTCATTAAAAATTTCTCACTAAAAATTGCCTCTTATTTTTAAGTTTATATATAGTTCCTCTAAAGGGGTAGTACCCTTGCATTGTATCAACCAGATTATTAGCTGAATCAGAAAATGTCATGTTTCTGGTGCTGTTATTGTAAGAGAAAAATAGATTAATCATAGTTCAGTGTTGGCTTTCTTTGATAAAATTACATCTTCACTGAAGATATGACACGGTGACTCAGTGGTTAGCACTGCTGCCTCACAGTGCCATGGACCTGAGTTCAATTCCAGCCTGGAGGACTGAGTCAAGTTTCCTCCTCCAGCCCAAAGATGCACAGACAAGTGAATTGGCCATGTTAAATTCCCCTTTGGTGTGCAGGCTAGTGGATCAGCCATGGGATTTGCAGGGTTGGTGAGTTTGTGTGGGATGCTGTTTAAAAGATCACTATGGACTTGATGGGCTGAATGGTTTGCTTCCACACAGAAAAGGATTCTGTGATTTAATTCAACAGTTCATGAGACAAACTGAGAAAAATCTAGCATTTTAGAAAATCTGCCCCAATGTTGGAGTGAAATTTTGACTTAACAAATTTTTGCTGTAATACCAATCATTTTTTACATTGGTATGCAGGGGAATGTCATTTTCATCATTTGCAGCAAAGATTAGCTTTCAAAATAACTGCCACTCCTATTCCCTTCAGAATAAAAGGTTGTATGCACAGCAGCCAGGGACATCTTGTTGAGCCTGCTTGAAATCTATTTCAAATTACTGCCTTTATCCTAACAGACTAAGACCAGAGGCAATTGGTCCCTTTATCTTCATTCACACACACCTATGATTTGTAGACTGATACGTGAATAAAGCTATACAGTTATAAATAAATATGATAATTGTCTGAAAACATTGATGCAATACTAAGAATAGCAATCCCTTTAGAACACATTTGCTTTCAATATTCTCATCTTCTCTAAAAATGTTATGGATTTGAAATGGTCCAAGTGCTTTGCAGAAACATTTTCTGAACTGATTGATATCAATAATAATTTGCATTTATGTAGTGTCTTTCATGTAGTACAAGATTGCAAAAGCACTTTGCATGAATGTTACCAATCAGAATTTGACACTAAACTACGGACAGAGAAATTAAGTGGCCAAAAGTTTGGCCAATAAGGTAAACATTAAGAAGTGACTGAAAGGAGGAGAAAGACATGGGGAGGGTCCAGGGAGCAGCCTAGAGTCTGAGGACTTAGGCATCTGAAAGCACAACCGTCAATAATGACCTGAAGGAAATCAGGGATGACCAAGAAGCCAGAATTGGGGCAGTACAGTGTCATTACAGAGTTGTCACGGTGGACACAGTTTCAGAGATAGAGCATTGACATTCTCTCCATTTGTTTTATTCAAGAAAATATTTTCTTAAAATTGCATATACTATGGAAAGTGGCTATTAACTTGTCTGCACCTTTGTCAGGAGCATTTGCAAGCTATCCAGGCTGGTCAAATTCTCTTTAATACCATCCGCTGAAATACTTTTGCAATGTACTACCATGTTAAAGACACCATATTATTGCAAATTATTGTTATTGATGTGAGTCATGTAAGAACGCTTTTTCTGCAAAACTCTTGGAGCATCTCAAGTAGACAATATTTTCACAGAAGATGAGAAAAAAACAATTGTGCTTTAAGGAAATTGTTGCTATTGGTAAAACATAATGGTGCTGAGGCAGTGACGATCACTTATGTAATTCTGAACACAAGGTCTATATAGCTGTACAATGTTATCATAACGTAAGAATTGTTTATTCCTATTTGTTTCTCAATAAACATAAATTACATAATCTTAAAACCTGGATATATTAGAGGCATATTTTGAAATCAGTTTTAGACCAGATTAAATAATATGAATAATCATGTGATCATTATTCAGTTCCTGTTCACGCCAAACAATAAAGAAGTAAGGATCAAGATTGTGTAATTTCCTCAAATGTGGGATGCATGATCTACTTTGCTGAGGGAGAGCTTTACATGAATTAATCAAGCAAGCTGCAAAATATCTATTCACGCCTTTCTCCCACTCCCTTCCTGCTTCTCTTTAAAACTCAACATCACTTGAAGCTTTAAGATTAATGAAGACTGATAACCCGAGGATCATTTCCAAGAAGTGTTCCTGTAAACTTATGTTATGCTGTAGAATGGCATAACACCCCAAAGTTACCTGGTGAGGTCCACATATAACTGTTAGCTTTGCAGATTCCCAAACTGTGCAACTGGGGTATCCAGGAGCACTGGGACCTCTTGGAATAAATACATAATTCTGTGAAAGTCTGCAGACAAGTTGAAATATTTATTGAGAAGGCTTACAGGACCCTTGAGTTTATAGATAGAGACATAGGATAAAAAGCAAGGAAGTGAAGCTACAGTTCTACTAATCATTGACCAGACACATTTGGAGTATTATGTTCAATACTGGGTACCTCGTTCAAGGAAGAATGTTAAAGCACGAGAGAGAGTTCAAAGGAGATTTACTATGAGGAATGAGGAATTTTAGATATCAGGAAAGATGAGAGAAATTGGGCTTATTCTCCTTGGAGCAGAGAAGTTTAAGAGATGACCTTAATAAGGTGTCCAAAATTACAAACAATTTTGACAGGTTAAAGAATTTTTTGTTTCTGCTAGATGGCATGTCAGCAACTAGTGGTCACAATTCCAAGATTGTCACCAGACAGCTAGGATTGAGATGAGGAGAAATGGCTGACTTGAGAGTTCTTAGGATTTGGAATGAGCTGCCTGGTAGAATGGTGGAGGCAGGTTCCAGAGGAAATTTCAAAAGAGAGATATAAATCAGGAACAAACATAAAAGCTGTTGGAAAATCTCAGCAGGTCTGGTAGCATCTGTAAAGAAAAATCAGATAATATTTTGGGTCCGGTGACACTTCCTCATAACTGAAAGAGTTGAATATATCTTTGAGCGTAATGAAGTTAGAGGGCTTACAGAGATAGGCTGGAGAATGACATGAGCAGAGTAGCTCTTTTGAGACCTGATACAGACATGATGGGCAGAATGACCTCTTTCTGTTCTGTAAAATTCTATGATTCTAAGTTGCAGTCCAGCAGGCTAGTAATTCACATAAGCTTAGCCTATCTCTACTTGTCCAGGTGGAGCGACAGCTGCAGTTTGGCATTTAAAGGTGTTTTAACAACACCACCCCACTCCCTGCATCAACTTTCATTCCCGTTTCTGCTCCCCGTGAGTGGAATCTGGCTACAAAAGTGTTTTCTAATTGAAACTTTAAAAACCTCAGAAAAAGACTGCCTTGATTTTGAAGCACCCTTTCACTTATCTGTATTGGCATCCTGCTCCCAGTGCCAAGCTGGAAGAGTACTGATTGTTTGTCTGATCCAGGAAGACAGATTGGATTACTGCTTCCCACACCTGGTGGGCTATGATGCTCATTTGAATTTAGCAATGAGTTTCAAAAGTCAACAGGGAAAAACTTGTGTAACATTTCAGTCTGAAAGCCTTTCATTAGTACTGAGTCATAGAGTCTTTGCGATATACAGCATGGGAACAAACACTCCGGTCCAACTTGTCCATGCTGACCAGAAATCCCAAACTGTTTTAGCCCCATTTGTCACTATTTGACCCATATCCCTCGAAAGCATTCCTTTTCATGTACCCACCCAGACACCTTTCAAATGTTGTAATTGTACCCAGCTCCACCACCTTCTCTGGCAGCTCATTCCATGTACATACCAACTTCTGCATGAAAAAGTTACCTCTCAGGCCCCTTTTAAATCTTTCCCCTCTCACCTTAAACCTATGTCCTTTAGTTCTGGACTCCTTTACACTGTAATAAAGACCTCAGCTATTCATTCTATCCATGTTCCTCAAGATTTTAGAAACTTCTATATGGCCTCTCAGCATCCAACATGCCAGGGAAAAAAGAGGGTCTAGTCTTTTAGCTTCTATCTACAGATCAAAGCCTCCAATCCTGCACTATCCTTGTAAATCTGTGCTGACCCCTTTCAAGTTTAACAAACTCTTTACTGTAGTACGGAGAGTGGAATGGAATGAATATTCCAGTAGTGGGCTAACCATCATCCTGGACAACCGCAACATGACGTCCTATCTGCAAAATTCAATGCACTGATCAATGAAGGCAAGTGTGCCAAATGCCGTCTTCACTACCCTGTCTATCTGCAAACTCACTTTCAAGAAAATATGCTCCTGCACCCCTAGGCCTTTTTGTTTGGTGGCACTGCCCAGTGCCATACCATGAACTGTGTAACTGACAAAAGATTAGCAACCTGAAACATTGGGCTAGATGTTATTCTTTGTGGTAAATAAATGACAGTATCTATTCATTACCTATAGACTTGGCCCCAAACCTTCTAAGGGGTTTTACGTTAGAATGTAACTGTATTTAGTGACTCTTCACAGCACAGGGTCTTCTACTGGAAATCTGGAACTTGTACGAACAGAGATGGATTGAATGATCTTTAATGAACAATGCAGAGTGTAACTTAGCACATGCCAGATAGAATTCAATTGTTAAATCTTATACTGAATGTGACAGAAAGAATGGGAAAGAAAGATTGCGTTAACATAGAAATAAAAACAGGCAAGAACAAAAGATAGAAGCTGAAGCATATTTGTAAAAATTAATTATTGGTTCAAGAAAGGTTGTTTGCCATGAATTAAAGATGGCATTTTCTCCTATTTGATACTGTGGATGGAAGTCAACCAGTTAGATGGCAACTCATATGCCACCCCCCACTACAGAGATAACTCACTTGATGGCCCTCCCATCAGGCCTCAACAATGGTGGCCTGGGTTGCCAGCAGCTGCAGGCCAACAAGATGCCAGCCGGTTCTGTGCCATAAATACCACCATTTGAAGCCTATTCCTTGGGCAATCCAGCAGTAATGTATGGGGATTGTGGGAGGTGGCAGTGGTGTCAGAGGCAATAGCAAAAGGTGGCTTTTAGAGATGACCCTCTTGCATGCCACCTATAACTTTGATTGCCTCCAAATTGGGGAAAATTGAGGTCTTGCCCACCTTGGCAGTCAGGTTGCTCTCACTTCCAGTTTACCATCCTTCTCACGCACTGGAAAGGCATGGTATGAATTGACATGTTGAGGTCTTTAAATGGCCATTTATTTGGTGTCAGGTTGAGAAAATTGTACATGGACTTCCTCACTTATAAATTAATTAGCGAGGTAGGTGTAAAGGGGCAAATGTTTCTCCAGGGTGAACATGCTCAATTACTTACTTTCACCTTGGGAGAAGGGGCATTTCTACTCTGACAATTTCGACATTGTTGCATTGAAATAGACAAGCCCTAACTTTTCTGACTTGTTCAGTAATCAGCTAAAAAATCATGTTGGGTTTTATGAAGTGAAGATGTTAATTATAGATATAGGTATTTCACAGGAATGTGTTTATACTGATGGGACTGTTGAGCAATTGGTTTTGTCAACAAAGTGAATTCTCATGCCAATTTTCACAATGAGACCTGTATTACACTTCTTGACAAACTACATCGCAATATTGTTCCAAAGGATGAACTTGTAGAAATAACATTCCCTTACAACTTGCACACCACTGTTCTGCATAATAATGGAAGAGGGCAGCAAAGGTCTGAGAATAGTATTCCATGACAATAGCATACATCTATTATCACTCTATTCCCTGTTTGAATGGCGTTGCATTTGCCATTTCTTCATTCCGGTTTTTATTTTCACCTTGGCAAATGTCCTCTTCTAGAAATTTAGGCATGATTTCCCATTGGCAAGGTCAGTGCTGATGCTGGTATGAATTTTGATATGACTAGAATGGATGAAATCTGGGGCCAGTTTCATTCTTCATTCCAGGCAAGATTAGATTATGTGTAGCGATGAATGGCCTAACAGAATGACTAAAGCTTTATATGTTGCTCCTCTATTGTTTCCATGGTTCCTCTCCTGAAATAACAGCAGCAAGTGACAAAACACAATGGAAAGTACCCATATTATTTGTATATCTGAATCAAATTTAATTGAAATATTTTCCTCTGAACCAGGTTTGGATAGCTCATCCGAGAAACATGTTCCCATATCTTTGGAGGAAACAATACTAGGTCGAAACCGCGGTAAGTATATATTTATGTTCTTATGGAGAAATATGAAATTTAAAAATTATTATTTAGAAAGTATCTCCCAGGAAGATGATGCTGATGTTGAGAAATAGAAGTTTTCTGCTCTGAGCAACCATGTTAAGAATCGACCAAGCCTAGATTTACAGAAGCAGCATCAATCATGGGCAAATTGCTGAATTGTCAGGGAAATACTCCGAGTGCACCACAAACTTTCAATTTTCCCTTCAAGCCATATTTAGGACCATAGAAAGGAGGCTGATGAGTTTGTTCAGCATCTAGTCAAAATTCCATTCTAGTCCAAAATGCCAATGGTCTTTTTATGGATCTGCCTACCTTACTCTCACATTTAATGAGATTAAAAGAGGCACATTAGAAAACAAGAACAGTCACCACAACGCCCCCTCCCTCCAAGACTGCTCAGCTTCCTAATTTCACTCCTGAATGGACTAGCTCTAATTTTTAAAACTGCTCCTCCATATTCCGGATTTCTTCATCAGACAAAATTATTTCTTTTTCGTGCTTCTTGAGTGAGTCCTTCTATGGTTCTAAATACATCAATCTCATGACTGATTATTATTTAAATCACATGTTTCTCTGTTCATCCATACTTCTGTGTGAGGACTGCAAAATGTATTATCCCAATTTATATCAGCAACTATTATCAGTTTTCTCATTTTGGTCAATTGTCTGGGAGAGAAATTTATCTTAAATGATTGGACAATGGGCAGTATGGGGCCAGATACCTGATATACTCTACGTCTAATGTTCAGTCTCTTTGCAGTCATTAATAGGTGTCTGAAATAGTGCTGCCTGTCTTGCATTACCACCTGAGATAAATTTCTCCACTTCTGTCTTCCCAGTATCTTTTACCCATTGATTTGGCTACTAATTATGTAGATCATGGGTAATTTTTTGGGGATGTCTCATTTGCTGCAGTGTGACTGTTATTCAAGGCACATGATAGCTTTTCCCACCAAACAACATGTTGCTATTGTGAAGAGTTGTGATACTGGGATTCATCAAAGAGAAAATAACAGATCAAGAAGACTATCTGAATTTGAATGTATCATGGTTAGATTATTGTGACCACAGGTCAGGCCATTTCCTTCTATTATCGTTTAATGGAATCTCAACTTTTTTTTAAGGGTTTTGCAGCACATGGGGAAATGGAGCGTTCAGGACTTTTGATGATAAGTTGTATCATTTTACGTCAACCTGCAACTACATTCTGAGTCACCACTGCAAAAATGGTGCAGAGGATTTCAACATCCAGATCCGTCGAGGGTCAGATGGTAATCTGGAACATGTATTCATCCAGATAGAAGGGGTCAAAATTCTGGTGGTGAATGGGACCATTTCAGTTCAAGATGCAGTGTAAGTTTTTTTTTCTGTATCTCCTCTTAAATTACTGAATGCAACTGAATCATATTGTATAATCCCTTGCTCAAAATCTTAAATCTTTGATTCTTGATGCCATTGGCCCTTAGGAACAGATTTTCTTCATTTAAAGCTGTCATAACATTTTAGGGAGAATGCCAAGGTTATGTTGTAGGTGCATTCACAGGGCTGTTAGAGAAGGAGTTCCAGGAATTTGTTTTAGTAGCAGTGAAGGAAGGGGAATGTAGTTCAACATCAGGATTGTAGGGTGCTTGCAGGATGTTCTCCTGCATTTATAGACCTTATCCTTCAAGGTGCTATAGGTTGTGGGTTTGGAAGTTGCTGCTAAAGGGGCATTTCTCAGTCATTGGTGTGTACCTTTGACAACACCCCAGGGAGTAACTTACCACCAGGCTTTGACCTCTTGTAACCATAATACAGGTAGTTCTCATTTAATGTCATGGCTCCATTTCTCAAAATTGTAATTTTAATGGGTTACCATACAAATCAACCTTAAAAACAGAGTTAGGTTCCTTTGAAAAATTTTAGCACAAAACATCCAATAGGTAAATTATAATATTGTACTGTACACATGCAGCACTGTGCATTCCTCACTGAAGTCCTGCAAACCAATGTAAATCACTGAATATAAAGAAATATTGCTTAAATTCACAATTATTGCTCCATGTGCTGCACCTATTTTAGCCAAGTGATATTTATACCTCTTAATTTAAGTGGAATGTTCAACATTGAGTCATGGTATATACATCTTACCCAATGAACAAGGCCTACATTAATGCAATAAAATTACTGCATCTTGTGGAATATTCCTTATAATCACGAATCACTGAATTTTGAAGTACTAAAGAATATCTTGGTGTAATTATTACTTACTACACAGTCTTTTCACAACAAACCGCCACTGCCGACAGGACCTCTGCTTCTGACCAATGCTGAAAGAAGTTTGCTTGGGTGCAAACTATAAATTCCCCTCCACTCATTTCGCTTTGGCTTTTCAATTGTATGATACAAATATTACATGCTGCATGTCTGCTTAACCTGATGTTGGTCAGGTCTTGCTGCAAATTGACATGGACTGGTTTGGTGCCTGAGAAGTCATGAATGGTGTTGAACATTGTGCCTTCATCAACAACATCTGTGCTGTTGCTATTATGTTGGAGGGAAGGTCACTGATGAAGCAACCGAAGATGGTGTTTTTTCAGACACAGCTCTAAGGAACTCCTGCAGTTGTCTCTGGGAAAAGGATAATTAGCTCCAATAACCCCAACCATCTTTCTGCTGCTTTGACTCCAATAGGTAGAACGTATTTCTCTGAATTGTATTTAAATCAATTTTTCTAGACTCCTTGATGCTTGGTCAAATACTGCCTTGATGTTGAGAGCGGTCATTTCCCCTTCAGGGCTAGATATGTTGCCCCTTTTCCCATGTTTAGACCAAGGCTGAAATGAGATCAGGTGACAAATGGCTCTGACAAAATCCAAACTAAGTATCAGTGAGCAGGTTGTTCCTGTGCATGTTTCTCTTCATAGTCCTATCAACTATGCCTTCCATCACTTTGCAGATGAAGTGTAGATTGATTGGATGTTGCTATAATTCATGTGAAGGATTAATAGTGCTTTGAGTGGATGTAATGAGATAACGTCTTGTTGCAAATTTCATGTACACAACCTAATTCGCAACCATTCTTGGTCATCTAATGTTGAATCCTGAGATATTTATTCTTTGTACAAGTTGAGATTTTAATAATTTCTCATTTTAGTTTAGAATAATAGCTTCATTTGTAAATACCTTTGTTTTCCAGAATACAGCTACCATATCATGACAAGGTAATTGGCATCTATAAAAGAGGAATTTACACACAACTATCAAACAGAAAGCATACTATATCTGTGAACTGGAATAATGAAGATGCATTATGGGTAAGTCAGCTTTATCCCATAGTTCTATGTATTTATAGTTTTACACATCTATATCCATCAGAGTAAATAGATATGGCACATTTATAATTCCAACATTCTTAAACAGAGTATAATTTTGTTTCTTTGGAGAAACATATATATCTGCAAATATGTTCATACATGTATGTTTTTCAGTGTTTTATTTGTTATTAGTCAATAATTGCTTCCTGAAATAACAATGATTCTGAATAAATATCTAGACGTCAGGCAAAGGAAAAATCTCTAAAATTGCCAGCAGTAGTCTGCATCATTCTGGGAGTCTGTAAATTACCAAGGAAAGAAGAACTAAATAGATTTAAATAGTCTTCCTCATATATATTCATGCAGGGATGTGGATTGATAAATGATTTGGATAACGCTATAATGATAAGAGCAAAGGCTCCAATCTGTTCCACTGTCATTCAACTTTTTGTCTGCTGGTCATATTCTGGTAACTTATTGTGGATTTATAAAAGACATGTATCATGTAGTATTTATCCAAAGCTGAACATTTCGAACAGGAAGGAGCTTCACGTTTCAAAACAATGGTACTTGATCAGAAGATATTGTTACAGAAATGTTCCTTAGTTTGAGCAATTCCTTGCATCTGGAGAGTAGAAAACCCTTTCATTGTCTGGGCTGAGGATCAATATCAAGTATTTTAAGATATGTACAAGTGGAGTGTAAATTTCCTTCAGCTCAACTAAACATTTCAGCGCTCTGTCAGCATGATGTTTTCCATTGTCAGTCATCTGATGACATGTACCGTTATATTCATTCTTGGGATGGCAGGGTTGTTTAATTCCTAATTGCCTTTGAATGCCTTACCAGGCCATTTCAGAGGGCAGTTAAATGTCAACCACATTGCTGTGTGTGTGAAGTCCCATGCAGGCCAGATCTAGGCTATCTTCTCCTGAATGCTATTGGTTAGCTACATGTGATTTTGTGACAAATCAGTAGTTTCACAATGAAGAGTAATGAAATTAAAATTTTATTATACAATTATCAGCTAATTGAATCTAAGTGCTCCCAGTTGCTGTATTGGGAATGGAATTCTGAGTATTAGTACTGGCCTCTGGATTAATCATACAATAGCATTGCTACTACATGACCATCTTTGGAAATTGTTGGTTTAATAGATTTAAGTATGTAGAGATAGAAACCAATAACTTCTTTTGTATGAATTGGAACTGTCATGCAATAGTTTTTTTAAATACATGCCTAACACTTTGTGATTGCTTTTTATTTGTAGGTAACTATTGATGATAAATATCAAGGACAATTGTGTGGCCTTTGTGGGAACTTTGACATAAACAGCAGCAGCAATTATGGTAAAACAAATACAAAGAACATATGGTTATTTTCCTGGTTTGGTTTTGAATGTTTTAGTTGCTCAGTATCGTTATCGGACAATTGCTCACATGTGCTTTCTCATTCCGGTTAATATCATTCAATAAGTTCAATTTTTATACTTTCTTTTTACAGATTCGAATTTTCTAAATACAAACAAACTAGATGTTTTGGGCCACACATGTCATAGTAACCCCCAATCAAGTGAAACATGTGAAGCGAGTTCTGTAAGTTTACAATCAGACATATCTTTTAGAAGTAATTATAAGCTAAGCTGGGAGGTTTGATAGCAGAGGTTTCATTCCCTTACTAGGTGACATCCTCCGTGCTGTGGACCCTCCTGAGAAGTGCTGTTGACCTGTGCTGGTTCGAATTTATATAAGGTCTGGTTTTTGTTGCTTCTGGTAGGTGCCTGTTCTGGTTGTGTGTTCTAATGGTCAGTAGATGGTGTCTCATTCAATGGATCATCCATGGACTCCATCAACAAACACAATGAATTAGACCCAATATACCGGCCATTACAATGCACAGCTGGATCAGGCAACTACTGGAAACAGCAAAATCCAGACTACATGTAAATTTGAACAGGCACAAGACAACAGTGCTACACAGGAGGCTCCACAGCACTCAGGATGTCACCTAGCAAGGGGATGAAACATCTGATATCAAACCTCCCAGCTCGATTAACACACCAACATCTACAACCAGCACCCGAGCTATAAACCTTCACTCAAACCCTTATTATCGCTCAACCTTTAATCTGACAGTCACATCTTTAGCTTTAGAGATTATATCTTTATACCTTATGACTCCCACATCATCTCTGGAGACTTGTGCTGACACAGGTGCGCAAGCAAAATTTCACCTGGAAAATTTGTTTACAGTGAGCATAAAGATCAACAAGTAAGCCTTACATTCTAATGAAGTCTTACATTTGTAGCCTGAGATACACACAGGCGATTACAGTTCAGTTTGAAGGGTGTATCTCTACCCCTTTGAAGCTTCCTTAACATTTCAGCAGATTTGATATTCCAGGTGTTTTCTGTCCAAACAGCCAACGAATTTGATCCACAGCGAGTTTGGCTGTTTCTATTCTCTTCTAAACAAAACTCATGTTGGAAATAAAGTTTTGTATATCCTTAGGCTATTCACTGTTTTGGCATGTGTCACTCTTCCATCTTGCCCACTTTTTCCCTGTGTCTGGCAAGTGGAAATTTCACTATGATAATTGGATGGACAGATTTAAAGCCGAGCCACGGGTATCATGGACAAATACTCTGTGGCTCCACTGGTGAAATGTAGTGAAACCCACCGTCATGAGGGTATCATCGATGGGGTTGTGCAATGATGTTGGAGCTCTGTTTGCATGAAATTCCTAACCCTCTTCCTCTTGCCTCAGAAAGGCTTTGCACCCATACATTTTGATGGTTCAGTCCTCCTTACTAGACTGTGTTGTGCAGGGTGCAGGACATTACCATCATTCATAAGCCCCTGGCTGATGTGTATTGAAGGTAACACCTCCAGATCTGTCTAAAGCTCATCTTTAGTATGCCAGCTGCTTGTTCATGTAAATATCTCATTTTTATACAGCTGTTTTTTATATGGCTGTGAATCTAGTTATTTGAACCTCATTGTTTGGTCTTTTCCTAGATGTCATCAGCCATTATTTGAAGGAGTAATGCTTAAAACCAGCAGATTTATTTATTTTGAGGTGTGAGATGCTCTGTAAGTTTGGACTGGAGCATGATTTTATTATGGAAACTCCCTCATAATCTTGCATATGGATACATAATTATGTTTGCAGACTAGGTGAAAAAATAACATTTAAAACACTCCTGGGTGAGAAATCAACCAGAGGTGGAAATCTCTCGTGCGCTCGCTCTCTCGCTCTCTCTCGAGACAAATTCTCTCTCAGGCCTGAATGTGCTAGATCTTAAATTAAAGTTAATGTATTCTTCTTCCCCAGTCAACCTGTTCAGAGATATCAAAGTAGGGTGCCCTGATGGCTCAGTGGTCAGCACTGCAGCCTCACAGCGCCAGCGACCCAGGATCAGTTCCACTCTCGGGTGACTGTCTGTGTGGAGTTTGCACATTCTCCCTGTGTCTGCATGGGTTTCCTCCGGGTGCTCTGGTTTCCTAATGCAGTCCAAAGATGTGCAGGCTAGGTGGACTGGCCCTGCTAAATTGCCCATAGTGTTTAGGGATGTGCAGTTTAGGTGGGTTATAGGGGGATGGGTCTGGGTATGATTCTCTGGGGGTCAGTGTGGACTTGTTGGGCTGAAGGGCCAATTTCCACACTGTAGGGATTCTATGATATCTCTGAAGCAGATGGGTCTTGAATCTGGGTAGGGACAGTATCACTGCACCACAAGAGGGCCCAAAGCATACTTCAAATTTTGACACTCTGAACCCTTATCACCTGCTGCCTGCAATCGGCTTCCAAACCATTTTTTCCCTTGGAAGACAAAACTGAACTTCAATCTGTTTTGTGCAAAAGGGTCAATATCTAAAAATGAAAGGAAGGGACCTTATCTTGATCTTGCATATGAACATGAATTAATTTTAAAGGCCAAAGTAAAAGAATGTGTAAACCATGAAAATTGCTGATTAGACCCCAGTGCCCGCTTTCAATATTTGAGAATTTGAAGTTGTTTGGGTCATAGTAACCTAAACTGTCAGGAAGTATTTCTAGTTGCTACGTTACAAACAAGTAATGCTGGATTTTTTTACAGTCAATTGTGTAAAGTTATGTCAATTCTTTGGCCCTTAAAGGATGATTGAGAGCTCTACTTAGTTCTGATTATTGTTATGAATAAGGTTGGGGAATGACTCATTGAGCAGATTTTCAGGAGTACAGCTGGATCAAGGTTTTAGTTACAGCACTGAACCCTCAAAGGATTTTTTTCTAAAACTTTTCTGCCCCTCAGCAGGCTACACTCATATGAACTCCAAACGTTATCTGAGGCAAGACATAAACACAAGGCAGGGGTCTTGTAAATCTGGCTTGTGGCTTGACTGCTTGGTTAGCTCAAACCATGTGATTTCTAAGAAATAGTATTGAGAAAGAAGTGTCCTGCTGTCCTTTTCATGATTGTCCAGAAAAAAATAAACAGGTTGATGTTTTCTGAGCATTCCAAATGAACCAATTGTTTAGACAAGAGTCCTCAATAAAAGTGCATAATGAAGCATCTTCACACTATTATATTAATCTACACCTGATACCCCTGCCCTGGGGTCTGACACAAACCTCACTCCTGTACCTGGCTGCTGAATCCTCCTCCTCTAGCTGGGTACTGGACCTGTTCCCTACCCCATTCTCTGACACTACTAGAACCTCCGGGGACGCAAACCCCACCCAATCCGTAAACAGATATGAGCGCATCTTCTTTGGAGTTTAGCAAGTAAGTAACAATCTAATTTCTCTTGTTATTAATATTTATTTTCAGCATTGTCAGGCAATTTCATCTCTGTTCCTGTCGTGCTTTGACAACAAAGTGATTGGGCAATACTGGAAGCTTTGTCGGGCAGATGTTTGCAGCTGTAAGGGACCGGGGTGTCAATGTGCAACCTTTGCAGAAATTGCACGGCATTGTGATAAAGCTGTCTTCCAGTACTGGGAAAACTGGAGGACACAGACGGAGTGTGGTAAGTAGTTTCTGTCAATAAAATGTAAATAAAGGGTTGATCAAGATTTTTACTCTCGAATTAAACCTATTTAATGAGTTAAAGTGTTGGAATAGTAACATTTCAATAGTCAAAACATTAAAACTTAACATTTTATCCTCAGCATTCCCCACCTGTCCAGGGAATCAGATATACAAGGAGTGTGGCCCTTCCTATATTCCAACATGCACCGATCGGAATCCCCAACAACAGTCCAAAGAGTGTGTGAATACTTGTGTCTGTCCAGAAGGTATTTACACTGATGGCCCTGTTGTTTTGCCTGTATTATTCATTATTTAAATATTGCTCAATTCTTGTGACATTGTGTATTAACTTAAGAAATCTGGATTTATTCTGATTGGAAGAGAAATGTAAAAGGGCAAAACAGCAGCAGAAGCAATTAATGATGGAGGTATAGAAAACGATTTGTGCAAAACCCAGACATGAAATGGAAACCCATGATTATAATGCGAAAATGCCACAACACTGCATTATGCAGCACCAAATTGAGAGAATAGTGCAAACTATGCCACTGGGAAACTCTGGTATGCCCCCCATACCTCCTGGGAAGGCAATCTCAATTGTACTTTTGTTTGTACTGAAAACACCAGGACAGGTATAATAGTGACATTGTGGCTGACCTGACGCAAATCATCATAAATTTGATGGAGCAGGTTCAGTAAACATTTGTGCAAGCCCATGGGCCTCAATGTTGCTTTTGTCCCCAGTCCTAGTGCCATCCCTGACACCTAACCTAACCTTCTTGCAGATCTCCTAGTGACCCAGACCTTGGTTACTGGGCCCTGATATCCTGGGCAACTTCTGGTGCTAATCAAAATGCATCTTCCTCTAATACTATTTAAGAAGATGGCAACTCAACTTTTAGAGAAAGTGCTTTTGAATTTATGTCTCCCGTTTTGAACCTCCTGGAGGTATTGAGATTTGTTTTTGGATGTGTAAGAGTGAGCTGGTGTATCCATCAGGGAGGTGAAGGGATTTGGTAACTGGGACATGCTAAGTCATAAATATGGGGCTGATGTTGCAGTGACTCTTGATCTGCTGCGTTACTGAGAAATGAACCCAAGGTTGGATAGGGGTTGAGTAGCAAAGAGGGCCATATCCACCATGTATTTTCACAGAACACTCCTCATACCTCCACTTCATGCAGGAGAAATACCCAGGGTGACTCTAATTCAGCAAGGAAGTCACTTTGCACAATGCTGTTTGCAAATTTAGAGACAGGCCTCTTTCCGCTGCCTGACAATGACAAAACCTGTCTGGCACACCAGCCAATCTGTCAGGAAATGATGGATAGGTCATACTTCAGTTGAACTGCATAGCTATTCTTATCTTTCTGCATTACTAACTACAGATGTCTTCCAGCTATCTTGATTATTAAAGGGAATTTGCAAACTGTTTTCCAAGCCGATCCTTATTGAGTTGTTTTAAACGATGGGAGTAAAATTAACTGCTACAAAGCCCTGTTCTTCCATTTCAGACCTCAGGGTCACTATCATTGGGATCACTGGGAACTAGCAGTAACACAGGCAAACATCAGGGAAATCTGCCAGATCCCTGGACCTCTGGCCCTGCAGCACTTTTAGAATTGCAGGGAAAGAGAGACACTGAAAAAATGTGCTCATAAATTCATACAATGCAGAAAAGGCCCTTTGACCCATTGAGTCTGCACTGACTTAACTAGCATGAGTGGCAAGGTGGCTTAGTAGTTAGCATTGCTGCCTTACAGTGCCAGGGACCTGCGTTCAATCCAACTGTTGGGCAACTATTTGTGTGGAGTTTGTACGTTCTCCCTGTGTCTGCACGGGGTTTCTGCTGGGTGCTCTGGTTTCCTCCCACAGTCCAAAAATGTGTGGGTTAGGTAAATTGGCCATGCTAAATTGCCTGTAGTGTCCAGGGGCATGTGAATCAGGTGGATTAACCATGGGAAATATAGGATTATAGGGAAAGGGTGGGGGATGGGTCTGAGAGGGATGCTCTTCAGAGGGGCAGTGAGGATTTGTTGGGCCAAATGGCCTGTTTTGCATCGTAGGGATTCTATGATACCAATAAAAGTGTGCTAATCCCAATTTCCTGCATTTGTCCCATATCCTTGAATTGTATGATATTTGTAGTATTCATCCAAATATTTCTTAAATGCTTCCAGCCTCAACTACCTTCCCAGCAAGTGCATTCCAGATTCCCACAACCTGTTAATTGAAAATGTTCTTTCCTAAATTGCCACTGAATCTCTTGCCCCTTACCCTAAAACTATGCCCTGTCATGATTGACCCCCCAAGAAAGGGGAACAGCCACTCTGTATTCACTCTGTCCATACCCCTCATAATCTTATACACCGCTGTTATGTCACCCCCGTACATCTTTTCCACTCTAGAGAAAACAATCCAAGCCTATCTAGTCTCTCAGTGGCTCAATTTCTCCATTCCAGGCAACATCCTGGTGAACCCCCTTTGTACACCCTCTAATGCTATCAAATCCTTCTTGCAGTGAGGTGACTAGAACTGCATACAATTCTCCAGCTGTGGCCTGACCAATGTTCTGTACAACTCTAACATTACCTCCTTGTTCTTATAAATTCATAAATTCATACAATGCAGAAAAGGCCCTTTGACCCATTGAGTCTGCACAAGATGAAAGATGAAAGAAAATGCCCCATATGCCTTCTTAACTACCCTATTAACATGCCCCACCAACCTCAGGAATCTGTGAATAATTAACCCAAGATCCCTCTGTTTCTCTGAGTGTCTTGCCATTCATTAAATACTCTCTCATCTCGTTTCTTCCTCCAAAGTGCATCACTTCACACTTATTAGGGTTAAATACCATCTGCCACTGGTGTGAGCATCTGATCAATGCATCCAAATCTTCCTGCAATCTACAACCATTTTCTTTGCTATTAACTACTGTACCAATTTTGGTGTTGTTTGTAAAATTGCTTAACATTCCCCCACATTTTCATCTATATCACTTATATATACACAATAAACAATAAGGATTCAGTACTGATCCTTATGGCACACCGCAGGACACTGGCCTCGTCACTCGAACAGCCTTGCACACTACCCTTTGTGTCCTATTACAAAGCCAGCTCCTAAGCCATCACGTCAAGTTTCCATCAATTCTGTGCTTTAATCATCTTAATCAGTATCCTATGTCGGACCTTGTCAAAAGCTTTGCCGAAATCAATAAAAACCAGACCATCTGAACTTCCCTCGTTCACGTACTTGATCACATTTTGAAAAAAAATCCGAACAAATTTATTAGGCATGTCCTCCCTCTGACAAAGCCATGCTGACTATCCCTAACTAGCCCATGCCTTTCCAAGTGGGTTGACTTAATTAGAAGTTTATTGTAACTAGATCCTGCTCTTTTTTTATAAAATTTGCCTTCTCCCAATACAAAGCCATCTTTTGCAGGCAATCATTTTCCACGTCCAGAATAAATTTGAACCGTAACATGATGTCCTTGCTATTGCCTAAATGTTCCCCTACTGTCATTTTGAACTCGTGTTTGACATCACGGCGGGGGAGGGGGTGTGGTGGTGGTGGTGGTGTGGTTTGGGGGATGGTGGAGGTAAAGTTCTTTTTTAATGTGTTTTTCCTACCTCATTTTATGCAGAAGATTAAAGGAAATTCCAAACAGCAAAGTTAACGCAGTGATCTAATAACTTTATCATGACACAGTACAGGTTCGCACTGTATTCTCATCATCACACTGAGGTTCCCAGAAATTTGAGGGAGTTGCAAATTGGAAATGGAAAGCTTCAGCAATGCAATGGATGAAAAATCAGTGGGTGCAAGTATTGAGATCCTTTTCAGTGAAATTCCTGTGCTAATATTTCAAAACCCTCCTTAACCAATGCTGACAGCAGCCACTTGCTGACCTGCACCCTAAAGGGAAGAAGTAGATGGAGAAAGAATCCAAAAGGGAATATTTTAGCAAAACAGAGATGGGAATATGTAAACCTGCAAACACTTCTCTAAGTAATGTATGTTTCTGATAGGGAAATATGTCATGCTGCTTCATAACTGCTGGATCAAAGCCCTGGAACATCCTGTATGTGGCATCCTTGTCACAGACTGTAGCCGTTCAAGGTGTAAGGTCATCAGCAACTTCTCAACCAGAGGTGGACAGTAAATGCTAGCCTTGTCAAAGCACCCTTATCCTACGAAAGAATTTCTAAAACATCAATATTTATAAACAGGATAACAAGATGTGGACGTGAGTTTGCTCACTGAGCTGGAAGGTTCGTTTTCAAACGTTTCGTCACCATTCTAGGTAACATCATCAGTGAGCCTCCGATGAAGCGCTGGTGTTATGTCCCGCTTTCTATTTATCTATTTAGGTTTCCTTGGGTTGGTGATGTCATTTCCTGCATTGGTGATGTTATTTCCTGTTCTTTTTCTCAGAGGATGGTAGATAGGCTTCAAATCAATGTGTTTGTTGATGGAGTTCTGGTTGGAATGCCATGCTTCTAGGAATTCTCGTGCTCGTCTCTGTTTGGCTTGTCCTAGGATGGATGTGTTGTCCCAAAGTGGTGTCCTTTCTCTTCTGTATGTAAGGATACTAGTGATAGTGGATCAACTAGCCACAAAAAGACATGATCCACTATCACTAGTATCCTTACATACAGAAGAGGAAGGACAGCACTTGGGGACAACACATCCATCCTAGGACAAGCCAAACAGAGACAAGCACGAGAATTCCTAGAAGCATGGCATTCCAACCGGAACTCCATCAACAAACACATAGGCTAGTTCGGTTGGAATGCCATGCTTCTAGGAATTCTCGTGCTTGTCTCTGTTTGGCTTGTCCTAGGATGGATGTGTTGTCCCCAAGTGCTGTCCTTCCTCTTCTGTATGTAAGGATACTAGTGATAGTGGATCATGTCTTTTTGTGGCTAGTTGATCCACTATCACTAGTATCCTTACATACAGAAGAGGAAGGACACCACTTTGGGACAACACATCCATCCTAGGACAAGCCAAACAGAGACGAGCACGAGAATTCCTAGAAGCATGGCATTCCAACCAGAACTCCATCAACAAACACATTGATTTGAAGCCTATCTACCATCCTCTGAGAAAAAGAACAGGAAATAACATCACCAATGCAGGAAATGACATCACCAACCCAAGGAAACCTAAATAGATAAATAGAAAGCGGGACATAACACCAGCGCTTCATCGGAGGCTCACTGATGATGTTACCTAGATTGGTGACGAAACGTCTGAAAATGAACCTTCCAGCTCAGCGAGCAAACTCTCATCCAGAACCTCAACCTGAGCTACAAATCTTCTCAAAACTCGCTAAGATAACAAGATGTGCAGCTGGAGGAACACACAGGCCAGGCAACACCAGAGGAGCAGGAAAGCTGACTTTTCGGCTCTGGACCTTTCTTCAGAAATTGCAGAATTTCTAATTTCTTAAGGGCCCGGACCTGAAGTGTCAACTTTCCTGCTCCCCTGATGCTGCCTGGCCTGCTTGTTCCTTCGGTCCCACACTGCGTTATCTCGGACTCCAGCATCAGCAGTTCTTATTATCTGAGCAATATTTATATACGTTTCCGTTGTGGTTCGAATGACCCTTTCTCACAACACTTGAGTTCTGAGGAAGGGTCACTGGACCCGAAACGTTAACTCTGATTTCTCTCCACAGATTCTGCCAGACGTGCTGAGCTCTTCCAGCAACTTCTGCTTTTGTTTCTGATTTACAGCACCCACAGTTCTTTTGGTTTTTATTCATATACATTTTGCCTGACATTAAAAATCCTGCAGTATTGTTGAAACAGTACCATAATAAAGGGTTTATTTTGCCTTGTGAATTAACGTTCTCGTATATTAATTTTTATTATTTTAAGGGAAAGTTCTGGATAATGTAAGAGGCAGTAACAGGTGCATAACTGAAAGTGCATGTCCTTGTGAATACAGCGGACAGATTTATCCAGCTGGCGAGATCAGAAACACTTCATGCCAGTCATGGTATGATTTTCAGTCATTTGCTACCTATTGCCTAAATATGCCTGTATTTCTGTGCAACTAGTTATTTTGTTGTTCATTCTTCTTTTCAATCACAGCATTTGTGAAAGTGGAAAATGGGCATGCTTTTACCGCAGCTGCCCTGGGAGATGTACCATTGAAGAAGCAACATATTTTACAACATTTGATAACACCTTCTACAGTTTGGTTGGAGATTGTTCATACTACGCAGTTTTAGTACGTGTGGCATATTAGCTGTTGTTCATTAAGTTTATAATGTTAAATCGATTTTAGTGACTTTTTTAACCTTTTTTCCCTTTACTACAAAAACAGACAAATGACTGGAATATTGAGGTTGCGATCCATCAATGTCAAGCAGCATTTAAGCAGACATGCTTGCAGCGTGTTACCCTAACTCAGAATCAGGTGAGAATTTATCAAGACCTCTCTCTTCAAACTTCAATTCCATCATTGTGATCACTAAAATGGGACATATACGTATGTTTTTTTTCGTAGACCAGCATTGTGTTCAACAATGATGGCAATATATACTTAGATGGAAATGAAGTTGCAAGCCCCCTGAGAACAGGTAAAAAAGTGCTTTGTGCCATTTTATGAGATAAATGACTAAATGGTTAAAATGAGTTAAACCTATACATTTTTTATTCAACAGGAGAAATAATAATATTTTGGCAGTCCTCAAAGTTCATTCAAGTGGCAACAACATTTGGCCTGAAAATGCAAGTGCAGATAGATCCTGTTATGCAGCTTTACATCTCTTTGTCTGAGGATGCAAAAGGAAGCACAAAAGGTTTGGCTCAGAAAGAGTTACTCGTTGATAAAAGACTCAGTTTTTTTTTTAAACTCTGTCTTCAAAGACAAAAACTCAGATTCACATTGGCTCCACACATGACCAGAATTTGCACAAAGCTCCTTAGTTAACTCTTTGAGTGAAGACAAAACTTTTCCTGGCATAAATCATAGGCTGAGATCAAAGCACATACTAATACAGAAAGGCACCCATTTCCTGTTGCAATCTCGTGAGTTCCACGGTAATTGAAAGAGGGTTCAATGTTTTCCATGCTTACTCCAGTCAGAATATAAGTTTTGATCATAAATAATAGTAAATTAAGAAATTATATAAATTATGGATAGAAAATAAGGTATAATTTACAACTTTCGCCTCTTTATGCCAAAAGTTGTAACAGTTGCATTCCAAACCTTCTGACCCTCTTCTCCCTTCCCCTTCTATCCTCTGTACTACGAATAGAGTAGTGAAGTTGCAGTTTGCTGCCTCATGCTGCTGTCATCCAAAAATATAACAGCTCTCACTGGTGATTCTACTCAGCCTCTATTGGCCATCGCCCATTCTCCATTTAGATGCCCTGCCCTCACTGGTTACTCTGTGTAAGGTCCATATTGTGACCATTCCAACTACTTTTACTCTGTGTCCTGGTTTACGGCACTGTTTGTGGGCAAGATATTGCGAAGTTATAAAGTGACTGCTCTATATAATATGATTACAATAAATGACTTTGCAAATAAGATATGCAGTAATGCTGCCATGCAGAACACACATCGCTGTAAACTGCCTTAATGTATGGATCGTTCTGAAATTTAAACTCAATAATTTTGTTTCATAAAGCTGCCTGAGTCATATCTCCCAACTGAATATTGCTGAATCTTGAAAGCAGTCAGAGTGGATGTGATGTAGCTGCTCTCTTGTGATGACTTGTGTTGTTTGGTTCCCAGGTTTATGTGGCACCTTCAATGATGATGCAGATGATGACTTCCTTTCTGCACAGAGCATTGTGGAGAGTACACCCATTACTTTTGCTAACTCCTGGAAGACTGGGGACAGTTGTCCTGAACCAACAATACCTTCTCCTTGTGTCAGTTCAGAAAATGGTAATGGTCCATTACAATATTCCTTCTGACTAAAATAATAGCCAGTTTGCTTGGGAATTTGTTTTTGGTTTCATATTCAAAATCAACCATTCAAATTTGGCCTGTGTAGGGTTGACATGTGGGTCAGTCATCAAGGCATATTGTTGAGGCAAACTACTGTTTCCACTGATTATTAAATTGATAATAAGAAAACATAAACTCAAAGTGGTCAGTAGAGCATATTGGGGGAAATCTGTAGGAACATTTTGGGGCAAACGAATTTAGTACTCAGGTTACCTTAACATAAATAAAATTGAAGAGGAGGCAATCCGAGAAATTTGGATAAGTAGTTGAATTTTTAAAAAATTAAACAATGGAAAAAGTCTTCCAATGCATCTGTCTTCTACAATGTTTATTATTATTACTATTATTGTTATTATGATATTGGTAACGTTTCTGTAATAAATATGCTTTTTAAATAGCCACGTGGAATTGACCCTTAGGTAGATAAGTAACAATTTTATCAAAGGTCTTTTGAATACAGAATTTATAAAGTCCTTAAGCTCACCTAACTAAGGAATTTTTAATTCTGCATTTGGGATATTTAAAAGACAATGATAAAATTATTACCTTATCCGTCTAAAAATCAATTCCACAGAGTTCTTAAAAATGCATATTTCTTGGGCTTCACATAGAGTTAATGATACAAGTTCTTGCTTTTTTGCTTATCAACTTGACAAGCATTTTTTTGCTGACAAAGTTGAAATCCAAACTGGCATATTCTCTAAGGAACAACTCTTTGTGAACAAGAGACATGAAAGCTTCTTTTAAAGTGAAAGTAAGTAAGAAGTCTCTATTTACATGTTCATGTTTGGACACAAATACAATAACACTTTGATAACATAGTGTGAAGCAATAACACTTTGAACCTTGATTACAGAAATCTACGCCAAGCTACATTGCTCCCACTTAAAAGATCCAGTCGGTGCATTCTCTGTTTGTCATTCAACGGTGGATTACCTGAAATACTATCAAGTAAGAGTTCAATGTAAATTTTCTAAATTTTGTCCATTTTTATGGCTTAGTCAAAGCACTCTGGCGTCAGAAGGTCATAGATGGAAGTCCCACTCCAGAGACCTCACCATGTAATTTAGGTGCAGTACTGAGGGTGCTGAATTGTCAGGCATCATTAACCCTCTCAGGTGAACATAGAACAACATGGGAATGGGTGCTCATGGAGGCAGGAAGAATTCATAGGGGTTGAAGTGGCGGCAATGACCTGAAAGTGGGATTCCTTAGTCCTATTTCCTGTTGTCTCAATTGTCATTAGTGCAGGTTAAGGGTGTGAGCCACTATCCCGTTTCTCTAATTGGGCTGGCTCCATTGTGGGCATGTTACTGATAGGCATGGCAGGATGTGGAGAAACACAGCTTAAAATGGAAGGTATGAAGTGCCCATGGGAGTGGGTAGAGAGGCACAGTTTGGCACAGTGGTACGAGTGGACATGAGATTTGCTGCATGCAGGTTATGAAGGTTGGGGGCATTAAATGGCAAGGATTGGGCATATGCGTAGGGGGTGAGGGCTAAAGGGCCTTACTATTACAGGTGAGATGAATTTTCTCTCACATTGATGTGGGCCTTTTAGTCAACCTGCTTCTGTATCCAACAGCCCAAGTGCTGCTTCTGAAATCTTTATGGGGATGCAAGGCCAACTTGTGCTAACACCCATCTTTCCACAGAATGGAAATGCTGGCTTGGCAGGCACTTTCTCCCAGGGTAGGTGCACCATGCCAGGACTTCTGTTAACCAGCCTGAAGTTGAAAATCCAGCTCATGGATTTCCTAAAGGTCCTGGCCAACTGTTAGCCCTCAAGTGGCATGACTAATGCACTTGGTCTGATAATTTATGGTACCGTTTGTGGAATCTCACTGTGCAGAAAGTATTTGGTGCTCTTAACTAAATAACAGCAACACACTTAATTGGCTGTAAAATACTCTTGGACACCCAAATTAAAGAAGTGCTTTATAAAGGCAAGTATTTGAATGATTTGTTTCTAGTTAAAAATGATTCATAAAGTCTTGATGGAAAATCAATACACTGAAGTTTTTTTTAAAAATTTGATTAAGGGATGTGTATGTCACTGGCTAGGCCAGCATTTATAGCCTATCCCTAATTGCCCTTGAGAATGTGATGATAAGTTGCTTTTCTGAACCGATGCATTCTATGGTATGTCACTACCCCACAGTAATGTTGGAAAGTGAGTTAATGAATTGTGGTCACGCGATATTGTTCCAAGTCAGCATGGTGTGGGGCTTGCAGGGAAACTTGCGGGTAGGTGGTGTTTTCATTTTAAATGCTGCCATTGTCCTTTGAGATGGTAGAGGCTGCGCATTTGGAAGGTGCTGTCAAAGTGAAATAATGTTCCACAATAAATTATTATGCAGTACATCTGATTTACTCTCTGTATATTAATAAAGGATAAGGTGGCATGATGGCTCAGTGGTCAGCACTGCTGCCTCACAGCGCCAGGGACCCAGTTCAATTTCATTCTCGGGTGACTGTCTGTGTGGAGTTTGCACATTCTCCCTGTGTCTGTGTGGAGTTTGCACATTCTCCCTGTGTCTGTGTGGGTTTCCTCTAGGTGCACCAATTTCCTCTCACAGTCCAAAAGTGTGCAGGTTACGTGGATTAGTAATGCAAAATTGCTCATAGAGTCTTGAAATGTGTAGGATTGCTGGATTAGCCATGGGAAATGCAGGATTACAGGGTAGGATTGCCAGCCTGGTTGGGATAAACTTCAGAGGGGCAGTGTGAACTTAATGGACCAAATGGTCTGCTTCCACACTTTAGGGATTTTATGATTCTGTAATGAACAGAAGTTTATTGCAGAATAACTCATATAGAAATAACACATCAAAATCTACAAAACTGAACTGTAGCCATGTATACTGTATGTTGTGATATTAAATTAACAATGGTATTGTATTACACACACACTTCAAATAAAGTACTATTATTTTAACGATTAGCTTTATTTACTTAGATGTGTGTAGCTGCCACTTGTGCCTGTGAGAACATCAACGACTGTCTGTGTGCAGGATTGGGAGCGTATGTTCATGAGTGTGCAGCTCATGGTGTCATCGTCAGAAACTGGAGGAAAGACATCTGCAGTATGCTATGATTTTGCTTTTTTGAGTAAAATAAAATAAAGAAGTTAAAAATACGGGGCAGTTTGATATTGATGGATTGTCAATAAAGGTAGAATTGCTTTTATTATCTGTTTATATAATAGAGCTGTAAGGTTTTGTGGTCTAGCAGTAGCATCTCTGTCTTTGTGCTGAAAGGTCTGCCGCTGGGTGTGTCATAACACATTTGAACAGGTTGTTTAAAATAACTATATAAACCTGTATTCAATGGAACTGAATAGTGTGTAGGGTGTTTAATGAACAATTGCCATGATACTGACTCTCTCACTCTCTAAGTTTTACACGTTTCAGTGAGGTCACATATCTTCAAAACTCCAGAGAATATGGACTTACTTTACTTAAAATCTCCACATTTTCTTAGCAACTTCCCTCCTGTTGATATCAGACTAATTGACCTATTGTTCCCTGTTTTCTCTCCCCTTCCTTTTGTAGACTACTGGGTTGTACATTCTAGTATCTTGGGAAATCTGAAAGACGTCAATGCATCCACCATATCTGCAACCACCTCTTTTATAAATTCTTAGTCATGGACCATCCTTCCAGTGAAGATGTCAGCCTTTATCTCTTCCAGTACTTTTTCTTTATTACTATTAATTTCTCTCCCTCTCATAAGAAACTCAATTTCTCTCAGTTCGTAGGATATTCTTTCTGCCCTGAGCTGTGAAGATAAACAAGAAACAAATTGCATAGCTTCGTTACCATTTTCTAGTTCCTCACTATAATATCATGTGTCTTTGACTGGGAAATATTCATGTTCACTGTCACTAACCTCTTCCTTTCCACTGATAAAAGTATTATATTTTTTCTAGATAAACCATGTGCAAACACACAGGTCTTTGAGAATGACATGAAGACCTGTAACCGCACCTGTCGATCATTATCCCGTTATGATTATACCTGTGATGTTGAGGACGTGCCAGTTTTTGGCTGTGGCTGTCCTGAGGGGAAATACATGGATAACTCTGGAGAATGTATTGATAAATCAGACTGCTCCTGCTATTTGGGTGATACAGTTATCAAAAAAGGACAAAGCATAAATCTGAATGGTAGAATCTGGTAAGTATATTGATCATATTCTGCCAACATTGAATAAGTAATTAATTAAATATATGTAAAAGTGCAATCTTATTTTATTTTTATTCAGCACATGTGAAAATGGGAAATTTTCCTGTCCTGTAGTTCCAACCACCACACAGCCAGGTGAGCTGCTGCTTCCATTTCTTACAATGTCACCAAGAGGAATAGTGATTAAAAGTTCAATTAAAATTGAAAATAATGGATTATCTTTCTTAGGATGCCTAAATGGGAAGATTTATAATGACTGCACTAATAACCTCTTCCATGGAAAGAGCAAAGCAAAGACATGCAGAGGTCGAAATATCCCATCTGTAAGTGACAATCATGCAGCAATTTGTTGTTTTGTGGGTTTTAATTTTACATGACTGTCATGCCAGTGAGAACTGGTTTTGGATAGCACATCAGTATGAAATTAGTAATGTGATGAGGAACAGTGGCTGATGATTTGATTTCAATTGACAATCTGAATGCACCTCAGGTTTAGTTTCGCATTAGAGCTTTGTAACTGGTACAAAACTGGTGGTTGTCTGCTAATTGCCTACAGGGCAGCTAAGAATCAGCTACATTGCTTTGTGTCTGGAATATGTGTAGGCCAGAGCAGGTAAGGATGGCAGACGTATTATCTGTAGGGCATTTTTTTGTTTATTCATTTAGTGGGATGTGGGCATTGCTGGCTGGCCACCAGCATTTCTTGCCCACCCCTAGTTGCCCTTAAAGGTGGTGGTGAGCTGCCTTTTTGAACTGCTGCAGTTCATTTGCTGTGGGTCGACCCACAATGCCGCCAGGGAGGGAATTCCAGGACTTTGACCCAGTGACATTCGTGCATCAGATGGGTTTTTGCAACCATTGACAATAGATACATAGTCACCATTTAAGATGACATTTTATTCCAGATTCAAATGTCACTTTCTGCCATGGGGTGGTTCAAACTCACATTCTCATTCTGGGTAACTGGATTACTACTGACATCGTCACTAGACTAATATCTCCCCGTTCAACGGACTACCGTGGAAAATCACAGACTTGACTTTCAATGTTGGTGGTGCACTGGCTTTCCAGTACTCTGTGTCTTAAAAGGGGCAATGGAGGGGCAAGTGTGATCCTGGCATCTGGACTCAGGGCTGGGAAGTGGAGTCAGACTGGGGAGTGCAGCCAAGGAACAAAAACAAAGTTGCTGGAAAAGCTCAGCGAGTCTGGCAGCACCTGTGAAGGAGAAAACAGAGTTAACGTTTCGGGTTTGGTGACCGTTCCTCAGAACTGTGTAGCCAAGGAATGGGATTGAGTGCAATCCATGATGAACAGCAAGAACTGGAGCCGCAAGTGGTCGATACCTGACTAATCACTGAAACTGGAAAAGCTCAACAGGTTGTGCAGTATTTTTGAAGAGTGAAACAGAATTAATCATTTTGGAGAAGCAGGCAAAGAGACACATGGGAGGACTGAAGCAGATTCAGGAAGTGAAGAGGAAAATTCTCATAAGAGAAGGGCAGGGATTTGTGGTAGATGACTAGAGGGTTATTGAGGTTTTAAGGACGAATGTTTTCATCTAGAAAATAGTAGGTATCTGGAACTCACTGCCTGAAATTAAGTAGGAACCATCACAACATTCAAGATGTATTTTGATGGTTACTTGCAGTGCCATGGCATGCAATGCTGGAGAATGTGACTAGAGTAAATAAGTGCCTGTTGACCAGTGCAGAGATGTTGGGCTGAAGGGCCTCTTTCTGCACTGTAAAACTCTATGAATCTCTGATTCAATCAAGGAGAGCTGCTTCTCTGTGTGTCAGAACAAACTGCAATCTGTCTCCGATGATCAAATGTTGCACCATTAAGTAGCCGCAATATAACAACCTAAGTAGAATCATAGCGTCATACAAAACAGAAATAGGCCCTTCGAACTTGTCCATGCTGACCAGCTTTCCTGAATTGAACTAATCCCACTTTCCTGCATTTGACCTGTATCTCTCTGCACCTTTCCTAATCATGCATCTGCCCAAATGTCTTTCAAATGTTGTAATTTTGCCTGCTTCGAGTTCCTCTGGCAGAACATTCCATACATGCACCACCTTCTGAGTGAAACAGTTGTCCCTCAGATCACTTTCAAATCCTTCCCCTTTCACTTTAAACCTATGCACTTGACTTTTGGACTCTCCTACCCTAGGGGACACACTTTGGATATTCACCCTACTCATGCCCCTTATAATTTTGTAAACATCTATAAGGTTACCCTCAAACTCCTACCCTCCAGGGAAAAAGTGTCAGCCTATCCAGCCTCTCCTTATAACTCAAACCTTCCAGTCTTGGTAACATCCTTGTAAAATATTTTACAAATTTATTTTAACTGTAAATATTCTACATTGTTGCCTTGTGCAAATTCAAATATATGCTAACAAACCTAATTTTTCAATACAGGTATAGATTTCTATTTTCATATTCCTGAAACAATATAATATTTAGCTTCGGCATAAGAATGATTGTGTAAAATTAAGTCTTTGCAAATCTATGTTGTTTATTTCTCAATGAATTTAACACACCAAACTGAAAAAAAGTTGTTTCCTTTGCTAAAAGTCAAGTAGTCGGTGTGTCCCTGGCTGTGTTTGTCCTGGTAATCTTGTGGAAGATGACACCGGAAGATGTATTGACCCTGAACAGTGTCCTTGTTTATTTGGAGGAGAAAGTCACAATTCTGGTGAAACAATCCGAAGGGACTGCAATAAATGGTGAGGTTAAATAATTACCAGCATCCAAAAAAACGTCTACTCCTCTTGGATTTTAGACCATGTTTAATTTTGCAATTGTCTTGTGTCCTGGATTGAGCCTACGTCGACATTTCCATATTCCATTCAATCTGCTAGAATACCACTGTCAACAGTTTAAAATGATTTGCTTGTTGCTGGCCAATTTAACTGGTCTCTGGTGACTCTTTATTCATTGTAATGAATGTTTAAAATCATTTCAAAAGGCCAAGGAGATGAAATGTAAATAAGGATTAAGAACTTGGAAAAAATAAATTAAAGCAGAATATATATTTTGGTGTAAAATTGAGGAAATCAAAACACTTAAGACTAACTTGAACAGCACAATCAAATTTCTGTACCTGATTGTTAGAAACCTAATGAAGTACTGAAATAGCCATTTATAGTCCTTCTCAAGGGCAGTGGAGATGGGGGAAACAAAGATTGCCTTTGCCAACACTGCTCAGATCTCTTGAAAGAATAAAAGAAAAGCTTGTATCACAGGGATTGGAGAAATATGATTTAATCCAGGATTCAAAATGCAAAAATACAACATTCCAGAGAAAACTGACAATGATAAAAGAGGATAAGGAGTAATGTTATATTTACAGGATTGGTTGGGTGCCATGGTATATTCCTGAAGGACAGCAAAAACAGGTGGTTGTATAAATGTCTTATAAACCCGGTACACAGGGATGTCTGAAATTGACAGTTTTGAGAATAACTGAAATAAGTTCTTGTTATGTTTTGTGCTGAGGTGACACTCTGGTACTACTAGGAACGCAAGCAAACTTCATTAAATTTCGATTTGGAGGGTTGGTGGGCTACTTTCTTATTTGAATTTACGTCATTCCTTTAAACACCAGAGTGTACATGCAGAAACGGCTGTAACAATGCTGTTTTAGATTTTATACTCCCTTCCTAACACCACATGGATTGCAGCAAGTCAAAAAGACTACTCACTACCACCTTAAGGGCAACTAGGATCTGCAATAAATGCTGCAGTGACCCCCAAATCCTGTGAATGGATAAACAAACGCATATCAATTAACCAATTGAAGTACATAGCTAAAACACGGCAAGCAACATTGCTCTGATTTAAAAGATCTACATGCCCCTTGCCCTAGTTACATGGTGCCAATTAATTCTAAAGCATTTCTCATAAACACTCATGATCAGATAAAGATTCTCTAGATTATTGAAGACATTACTGAGTTTTACTTTAAGGTGCTGGATCATTCTTTTCATATGTGGAGACACCTATTCTCAGTGTACTCTTTCCAATGCCTGGGATTTACAGGTCACCTCTTCATGGCCAAGATCATACTCTGTATTTTAAGTCAGAATTATTATTCGTATTTAATTAATGTGGGTCGTCCATGCTGCTCAGGACAGTATATTAACTCCTTTGATAATGACATACTTTGTCTAGTTTTAGCTCTGTGCTGTCAAGTCTTACAAATTATTTGAATGCGTCGCTCAGGATTGGCTTTTCGTTTCTTGGGATCCACGTTGGTTAAAATAGTACTTAATGTTATTGAAATAAATAAATTAATACCCTTCTGAAAACCCATACTTAAGGATTTTCATGCAAATTTATAATAGTGTTTATAATTAATGTTAATACTGTGCAGCAGAAAATGATTCAGGATTTTGAGAAGATTTGTAGCTCGGGTTGTGGATAAGGTTGTAAGCTTGCTCGCCGAGCCGATGGGTTCGGTTGCAAATGTTTCATCATCCTGCTACGTAACATCGTTCCTGCACCTCTGGTGAAACGTTGGTGTTCTGTCCCACTAGTTATTTATATGCCTCGGTTTTCTGGGGTGGTTGGCATCACTTCTGGTTCTGTTTCTCAGTAATTTGTATATTGGATCCAGTTCAATGTGTTTGTTGATGAAGTTCTGGTTGGAATGCCAGGCCTCCAGGAATTCCCTGGCATATCTCTGTTCAGCTCATGCGATTATGGATGTGTTGTCCCAATTGAATTTGTGTCCCTCATTGTCTGTGTGTATTGAGACCAATGAGAACTGGCCATGTTTCTTGGTGGCTAGTTTGTGTTTGTGTATCCTTATTGTCAGCTTTCTTCCAGTTTGGAACTTATAATGTTTCTCACAGTCCTTGCATGGTATTTTGTATTTTATGTTAGTCTTATTGGTTGTAAGTCTGGGATCCTTTGTGTTCATCAGTAGATGTCACAGGGTGGTTGTTGGTAATGTTATATACAAAACTGACAGTAAGGATACATGAACATCAACTAGCCACCAAGAGATACGACCAATTCTCACTGATCTCAGCACACACAGACAAAGAAGACATAAATTTGCCTGGGGCAACACATCCATAATAGCACGAACCAAACAGAGACATGCCGGGGAATTCCAGGAGGTCTGGCATTCCAACTGGAACTCCATCAAAGAACACATTGGACTGGATCTGATATACAAACCACTGAGAAACAGAACCAAAGTGATGCCAACCATCCTAGCAAACCGAGACATATAAATAACAAGTGGGACAGAACACCAACGCTTCACTGGAGGCACACTGTCGGTGTTACCTAGCAGGGGCACAAAATGTCTACAACCAAACTTACTGGCTCGGCGAGCAAGTCTACAATTAGGAAACGATTCACTTTGTGAATTAAATGCTTAAACATTTGTCTCTAGAACAAAAACGGAGACATTGTTCTGTTTTGTTTACTAATTTTGTCATTATTCAGCAATACAGTCCTGGAAAATTAACAAAGCATAAAAACATATTATACGTTTGGGTGAAATAACATTATAGGCAATAGACAATAGGTGCTGGAGTAGGCCATTCGGTCCTTCCAGCCAGCACCACCATTCATTATGATCATGGCTGATCATCCACAATCAGTATCCTGTTCCTGCCTTATCCCCATAACCCTTGATTCCACTATCTTTAAGAGCTCTATCCATCTCTTTCTTGAAAGTGTCCAGAGAGCTGGCCTCCACTGCCTTCTGGGGCAGACCATCCTATATATCCACCACTCTCTGGGTGAAGAAGCTTTTCCTCAACTCTGTTCTAAATGGCCTACCCCTTATTTTTAAACTGTGTCCTCTGGTTCTGGACTCACCCATCAGCGGAAACATGCTTCCTGCCTCCAGAGTGTCCAATCCCTCAATAATCTTGTACGCCTCACTCAGATCCCCTCTCATCCTTCTAAACTCAAGTGTATACAAGCCCAGTTGCTCCAATCTTTCAACATATGATAGTCCCGCCATTCTGGGAATTGACCTCGTGAACCTACGCTGCACTCCCTCAATAGCAAGAATGTCCTTCCTCAAATTTGGAGACCAAAACTGCACACAATACTCCAGGTGCAGTCTCACCAGGGCCCTGTACAGCTGCAGAAGGACCTCTTTGCTCCTATACTCAATTCCTCTTGTTATGAAAGCCAGCATGCTATTAGCTTTCTTCACTGCCTGCTGTACTTGCATGCTTGCTTTCATTGACTGATGTACAAGAACACCACCTAGATCTCGTTGTGCTTCCCCTTTACCTAACTTGACTCCACTGAGATTGTGTGATGTATGGATATTTGCCTAATTGAGAAATATGATTCATACTTTTCAAATTAAAACATAAATCTAGAAATTTTGGTTGGAACAGCCATCAGAAGTAGAGCTCTCATCTGCTGATAGAGGTTCTCTGTTACAATGGTCAAGATTAGAACAGAGGGATAACAAGGTGTAGAGCTGGATGAACACAGCAGGCCAAGCAGCATCGTATGAGCAGGAAAGCTGACATTTCGGGCCTAGACCCTTCAGGCCCGAAACGTCAGCCTTCCTGCTCCTCTGATGCTGCTTGGCCTGCTGTGTTCATCCAGCTCTACATCTTGTTACTCAGATTCTCCAGCATCTGCAGTTCCTATTATCTCTGATACAAGATTAGAACAGCAATGTTTTTAGTAAAGTATTTTACGAGTGTTCTCCAGCTTAAGTAAGATCCTTACTAAAGAGCTTTTGAATAGGAAAGTAATTTAAATTTGTAAGCATTCAAAGGTAGAATCACTCAGGAGTAATTGGAATTTCCCTCATTTTGCAACAACAACCACAACTCGCATTAATATAAAACATTTAACGGCACAAAACACATCATAGTGGGAGATTAGTTTGTCATACCTTTTTGTATCAGCATCTGAATTGCATTCCCCCTGTATAAACATTTGAATTGCATTCCCTTTGTATAACCATCTGAATTGCACTATGGAACAATATTACTTGTGTTTTATATTGCAGCACTTGTCGAGCTGGAGTATGGCAATGTACCACTAATCCATGTCCAAAGACCTGTCAGGTCCATGGAGACGGTCAATATCTAACCTTTGATGGAAAGAGATATATGTTTGATGGCAACTGTGAATATATTTTTGCTGAGGTAACTGGACAAGAGCACATGGTGCCCTTGAAAATGCAGTCTTTGTAGTTTACTGTATTCAATCGGGTGGGTTTTCTGAATTTCTTCTAAACCAGTTGATATAGATTTCATGTGGGATTTTTGAAGTCTCCTATGTCTTATAAAGTGGTAATACATATAGTAGGTACACATAGATATTCCTATGCTTCAAATTCTATTGGAGATTGAATTACTTTTTATTTCTCCAAGTTATATCATTTATTATTTATATTTTCTCATCCTTCAATTCATGCAGAACAATTCTTTGCCTTTCCCTTTTGACTTCTGGATAAAGAAGACAAATTAAATGTGCGTCATTCAGCCATTTGTGTTCACTCTTTGCCAGTAAATCAAAACTGAATGACAGTAATGCAACATGGAATGGAATGAGTTTGGATTATAATAAAGAACAGCTTTCTGTGTGTTAGGTATCTCCCATTCTTTCTCAAAACATTAATCCAACCATCTGCCTTTCCCTCTTTCCATCATTACCACCTATTTTGCCATCACCGTCCATTTAATTGCACTTCCACTGCAGTTGATTTCTCTTTCCTCTTCCCATTTACTTTGTTTTTTTTTGTTTTCTTTCGCTGCTGTTATTTGCCACTGTCATACTCTTCTTTTTCTGGTCCCCACCTTCAGCAAATCTGCTCCCTCCTCCTTCTACTGTATTCTATCCTCTTCCCTCCAGTTGTCTTGCTTTGCTTTTGTATTGCTATACGCACATTCTGTCATCTAATTTACCACAATAGTATTTATCCTTGCAGTTAATGCACTGGACAGGCCTCACTGCTTTTTCTGCGATCTCTGTGGCTATCTTTCTAGATGGTAGACCTGATCCTATTTCAATGTGTTAAATCCAGCCTTACTGGGCATTCTAGTAAAATGCAGTGTCCAGTGTACTTGCTGCCTTCCCACCCACCCTGACCCGTTCCCACTTTACCTGGCGGCAGTAGTGGGTTCAGTTTTAATGTATTACCCAGTACAGCCCTGGACCTTAGAGTTTGCCAGTCTGCCACAATTGGCCAAGGACAACCCCTTGTATTAGAAGATCTACAGTTTCTGGCAGACCAGAGAACAATTCGCTGAGTTAATGGGCCTCCAGTCTTGGTGTGCATCCTTAGCTACTGCCTATACAGCATATTCCTGCACTACTGAGCAGCTCAGGATGAACCTCAACAAAAAAAAACACTGCATCTCTCTAGATGTCCTCCTTTGCAAAGGCACATTCCAGAAGGAGGTGTATGATGGGATCTTCACCACAGCTGCAATTTTGAGGGCAGTGTGCAGTGGCAGGGGCAGCTTGAACATGCATGAATGCCCTTCTCATCAGCAGTCAAGCTACAGCTTGGCGCTTGTTAGAAAGGGCGGTTAGACAGGTTTCATTGGGTAAACCTGTATTGGATTGGGCAGGGTGGGGGTGGTAACAGCAACCACTTTTGGGGATACCTTCCACCGATGGAAGCGCCCTTTGTCATGATCATATTCCCCAATTTACCTTACACTCAGCCCTTCAAACTCCTTGCCCCGGTATGGCTTTCATCTTGTCTCCTCTGTGGACTGTCTGTAGAGCCAGTGGTATCCACCACTTGGAAATGGAGCTGCTGCGGCTACAGAGCTGTTGGCCAATCTGATCAGTTGACAGCTCCAAGTTGTGACTTCCTTCCTAGGTTGGGGAAAATTCAGTAAGACAAGCAGACAACCTATACTGGTCTGACCTGTTTCTGACACCTCAACATGGAGCTCTATACAATGACTACATTCCTGTTCATGCATTATGTGCTATTTTTCTGTTTTATTTTCCCTCTGGGAAGTTTTTTTTTTGTATTCTGAGCTAAATAACATCCCATCAAGCATTAAGTGGCTGTGGAGCAGCCAGCTTTTTCACATGCCCTTTTTTAGTTAGGTGGGAATTAAAGGGAAAATGGTGCGTTATAAAATAAGGTTTGAGGATTCCAGGCCTCAGTGTTGGTAACAGTGTGGAGCAGGAATCTACACTGTACAGGCCTCACTGGACCTCCTATTCATCCATAACTTTAATCCTCAGAAACTATCAACTCAACTTATAGTCAACAGAGTGTGGAGCTGGAGAAAAGCAGCAAGCCAGGCAGCATCAGAGGAGTAGGAAAGTCTATATTTTGGGTTGGGATCCTTCTTTAGAACTGGGAAGGAGGGAGGGAACTGGGAAATAAATAGAGGGAGCAGGAGTGGGCCCGGGGGAAGGGGAGGCAGAATGGAGATAGGTGGATGCAGGAGGGGGTTAATAGGAATTGGTCAGTGGGAAGAGTAGGGTGGATAGGTGGGGAGGAAGATGGACAGGTTGTGACTTTCTGGTCACAAATGATTTTTACTCTCCTTCCCACTCCCTTGATGACAGTGTCCATCCTGTGCCTCCTCTAGTATCGCAATGACACCACCCATAAACTGGAGGAGCAGCGTCTCATATTCCGCCTTGGGAGCCAATAGCCCGATAGCCTGAAAGTAGATTTCACCAGTTTTAAAATCTTCCCAGTCCCAGCCTCATCCCACATCCAAACATCCATCTCGTGCCTGCCTCCTTGACCTGTCACTACCTGTCCATCTTCTTTCCCACCTGTCTGTCCCACCTTTCTATTGACCAATCCCACCATCTATCCACATCACCATCCCATCTATCTCCCCTCAACCCCACCGCTCCTCCCTCTATTTATTCTGTAGCTCCCTTCCATCTCATCAGTTCAGAAGCAGGGTCCCAACCCAAAATGTTGACTTGCCTACTCCTCTGACAATATATGACCTGTTGCGTTCCTCCAGTTCCACCTTGGGTTGACTCTATTTTTCTTAGAATCCCTACCGTGTAGAAACAGGTCCTTTAGCCCAACAAGTCCACACTGACCCTCGGAACATCCCACCCAGATTCATCCCCCTATAACCCACTGAATCAACGCACCCCTGAACACCATGGGCAATTTAGCATGGCCAATCCTAGACTGCACGTCTTTGGACTGTGGGAGGAAATCTGAGCCCACAGAGAAGACATGGGGAGAATGTGCAAACTCCACACAGTCACTCAAGGTGGAATTGATCCCAGGTCCCTGGTGCTTTGAGGCAACTGTGCTAAACAGTGAGCCACCGTGCTGCCCTGACTGCAGCATCTGCAGTTCTTGCTATCTCTGAGTGACTAATAACTTATAGCTCTTTGAGCATGAGCTTTGGGTAACTTGAAGTGTGAGAGGACATTGCCTTTGTCAGATTCCGTTCCACATTATTTGGTTTTGACCACTTCCAGCATATGAAGAATGAAAAAGATGATACATAAATGGAAAACGTGTCTGTCAACATCAAATGCTGAATTCCACTTATACTGGTGCAAGATAGGAACAGCTGAAGGCACATCATTGTTCCATACTTCCTTATGTCTTTACTTTTATATGTCTTTTCAGGATTATTGCAATCGAGGAAACGGGACATTCCAAATATTAACAGAAAGTGTTCCATGTTGTGAAAATGGTGTGATATGCTCAAGAAATATCAAAATTTTGCTTACGGTCAGTAGTTTTAACACTGTTTTTGAACCACTGTCACAGATCTATGTACCCCAACGTGCTCATCCATAGAGTCTGGGACGATGACATATCTGGTGGATCGTAGAGTACAAAGTTTTCTTTGTGGCTTAAACTTTGCAGAAGTTCAAGTACTCACCCGCATGACCCACGTTTACACTGTATTGCTGCTGCAAAAGTATCTTAATGAGCTGACATAAAGAAGCATTGCATTCATATTCAAAGGTCAAAATCAGTATCACAAAAACGCTCAGTAACAATCTCAATTCTTAAACAATCCCAATCATAGCATTGAAGTTTATTTTAGCAGCCTTTTTGACTCCAACATAATTAAGAATTTTTACATGCATACCATTGGATAATCTCTAAAGGTTACTTTTTGAAAGTGATTTTTTTATGTTACCCCCAACCTGTGTGGAGGCGAGGAGTTTCCTACAATCACACTGGCTGGTGAATCCCAAAAATGCTCCCAGTATCCAGTCACCAGCTGCTGTTTTCTGCCAAGTTTCATCTTTTACTTGTTTTTCTACCCACCCATGTCAGGCAGTTTCTATGTCAGACCCCTCTAAGTGCTCCACATTTTCTACACCTACCTGACACCATCTTGCTGCATGCTTTGTTCTGTAAGAATCTGGAAAAAGTTGCAACATGATAAAACATATTCTGGAAATAAAACATCTTTTAAAAAAAAAAGCAAAGTGGAGATGAAAGACAGCAACGAGGCAGACAATAATAAAGGTAGGAAGTGATATAGCTGAAAATACACAGAAAAATTGCAGAGACTATGGATTGCAAACAATGAAACCATTACAGAAAAGGGGTGGGAGGGGGACAGTTTTTGGGTTTGTCTCAACAAGTGTATTAACTGATATTATATCTGTTATATCAATATGCCTGTTTACAATACCAACTGAACAAACATGTTTAAAACAAATTGCAACTTTTAATTTTAGGGCAAAGAATTTATTCTAACAGATGGCAAAGTAATTCAATCTGATAAATCTCGTGAAACCCAATGTGTAGATAGTTCCTACTCACTTCACGCTCTTGGACTCTATTTAATCCTTAAATTTTCCAATGGGATCACTGTGATATGGGACAAACGAACAAGAGCTTCAATCACATTGGATCCAAGATGGAAGGTAAGCACAATTTGAAGGTCAGATATTTCTATTTGTATAATTTTCTAATGTGATAATTAGTAAATATGAATTAACCAATTTTGAATTATGGATTTAATAGCTTGGAGAAATTATTATTGTGGTGATTGTAACAAGGATAGTGAGGCGGACCTCAGAATATGAGTTCTCTGATTGGGGCTGTGAATCGGGTCCAATCAGGAACCCCTGGCTGATAGATAAGAACAGGCATATCTTACATCATGTTCACTCTGAGAGTTGACTCTGAGGAAGCTGGATCAGTGTCAAGGAGTCTCCAGATGTAAATAAAGGATGACTTGGTGATATAAAGATATAGACCAAACAGTTTCATTATAAATATGTTAAACTTCCAGATTAATATCAATGGGAACATTTGATATCTGCTCATGTGACAATTTTTGGTATTGTTAATTATATATATTCAACATAATATTTTGCAATCAATACTGAAATAATTTATTTTCATCTTAAATCAGCCTGTAGTGTAATACATTAAAAATAGCTGCAAGAATCCAGTTGGATCCCTCAGAGCAAGGGACTGTTTAAATATCTAAGTCAATTAAATAAAAAAAACTGAGAAATGAGTGAATAATAAAAAAAATCCAGGACTGAACAGATGCTGAAATGGCATGTGTTCAAACTATCACCTCAGGATATATATGGGCGGTAGTGAAAGATCCGGTCCTGAGTCTGGATTCTAGCTATATCTGCAGATTTCATGGCTGAAATTGCAAAGTGTAAAATTGAGCCATAAGCCATACACGACTGCAAAGCTTTTATTTGTGCTGAGTTAGCCAAAGTCAGTTGTGCTGATAGTAAAGGAACCACAGCTATTTCTCCAAATAATGTAAGGGTTTCATTTGATTACTGGTCAGATAGCCAAAGATATTAAATTCAGGGAGCTCAGCAATCAAATTAGTTGGAGCACAGGGGATCTCTAAAGATTAAGGAGACAGTACGTGCCTGAGATGAAACAGGTGATTCAGGATTTAGGGTAAGAAAGAAGAATTTATAATCAGAAAGTCATAGAGTCATGCAACACGGAACCAGATCATTGAGTCCAATCAGTCTGTGCCCAAACATAATCCCTAAGTAGACTAGTCCTATCTGGCTGCTCCTGGCCCATGTTCCTCCAGAGCTTTCCTACTCATAGATCCATCCAAATGTCTTTTAAACGTTGTAATTGTCCTGTATCCACCACTTCATCAGGAATTTCATTCCACATGCTAACCACCCTCTCCATAAAAAAATTGCCCCTTTTATGTCTTTTTAAAATCTCTCCTATCACCTTAAAAATGTGTTCCCTAGTCTTGAAATTCCCCATCTTAGTTGTCTTTTCCCTATCATCAACTCTGTCTATACCCCTCATTATTTTATAAATTTCTATCAGGTCGCCTCTTAACCTCCTATGCTCCAGTGAAGAAAGTCCCAGCCTTTCCTTGTAACTCAAACCTTTCATACCCAGCAACATCCTGGTAAATCTCTTTTGAACCCTCTGCAGCTTGATAATATCCTTCCTATACAGAGTGATTGTGACACCAATAATTAATATGTTTTGACAGGAAACAGGGCACTAAATTCCACCGAATTCTTCCTTGTCTTGCTGTAAATCCAATGGGATGATGCTGGAGCTCCCAAAAAATGGGAGAAAATCCAATCGCCATTGTTCTCCTTGGGGGATTTCATGGTTTCCGGACAGAATTACAGCAAAAGACCAGACCTCCCCTTCAGATTTTCAGGGAGATGGATTCTTTTAAATAATATTTTGATGCATTTTCTATTACAGAACAAAGTATGTGGTCTGTGTGGGAATTTTAACGATGATGTTGCAGATGATCTAACAACCAAGGGGAACTCTGTGGTGACTAATGCTGTAAAATTTGGAAGCAGCTGGAAATCATCATTGTCTTGTTCTGATACAATGAATCAAACATTCCCTTGTGACAGAAATCCCTACTGTTTAGCATGGGCCCAGAGAAAATGTGGTATTATCAAGGATGCTGTTTTTCAAAAATGCCATAAAAAGGTGAGGTAGTTTCTTCTTGAAACCAATAAAATCATTTTAAAGCTGTTTGTGAAATCCATTTTCTGATATTATGGTGTGTCTTTTACCAGGTTGATCCGACACCATTCCATGATGCTTGTGTCCAGGAGGCTTGTGCCTGTGATTTGGAAGGGAAATATTTGGGTTTCTGTACTGCTGTAGCAGTGTATGCTGAAGCTTGTAACAAAGCTGGTGTTTGTGTTTCCTGGAGAACCCCAGACTTATGCCGTAAGTATTAAGAATCATTTAAATAACTGCTAAGTAATTGTAGTGATTATTGAATCAATGGAAGTAAATGAATGGATATCAGTAATTGACCAATATACAAATTAGAAATTATGCTCCAGAAACTTTCTGAAAATTTACAATAAAGCGTAGAGTTACGAAAGAAATGTTTTCTTTTTGTATTTCATATTCCATTAATCTAGTCGATATTCCATCTTGCTTATAAAGGGCATGCATCAAATATCACACCTGCTTTGGATTTTCACTTGGGTTTTGGATTTGGCATTTAACTTTACTGCTCAGTACAGAAACGTAATATTAACATGTAGGGTTGTAACAATGTAACCCTTATTAAATAAGTAAATACAAGCTACTCAAATAGCTAGAATGATCAGTACAGAAATGTGTTACCATATCGTCTCTCCCTTAACTCCTGATAATCCCATACCTTACCTGAACTCCTCATTATCTTTCCTCATGAACTTCATTGATACTCTGCCTTTTGACAAAAAAACTCTCTACTGATTTCCTGACGGTAGCATGAGAAATGGTTTTAGTTTCTTTAACTAAGGGGGAAAAAAACATCAAACCATTAAACTCTCTTTCTCAGTACCATTCTGTAACTTGCATCCCACTAGACCCATCAAATACTTCTCTCAAAGCTATCAAGTTCCTTCAAAAATCTTGCGTTAGATGCGAGCAAGACTAGGTGAAGACTGCAGATTTCCTTCTTTAAGGGAGACAGGTGAATCAAATAGGTTTTCATGATGGTTAGCTTTCACAGTCATTATTATTGAGGTTCGCTTTATTACTCCAGATTTCTTAATTGCACTTCTATTCCACTCACTGGGGTGATGGGATTCAAGCTCACGTCCCTAGAACACTAGTCTTGGCCTCTAGATATCTAATCTACAGACATTGCCACTACACCCCCATCTCTCCCAAAGACCATCACTGGTATCCCATGTCCACCCATTACCTTTTCCACATTCCTAGCATAACACTATCAGACTCTGACTGTTTATTTTAACAAAATCTACACGGTCACTCACTTTTCATTCCAAACCTCCCAACCTAACTTTAACCTGGAATGTCTTCCTTTACCGTTTTCTTGCAGACCTTAAATTAAAAATAAAATAAAATTCAGTGTAGAACTAAGCAAGCATTTAATACTAATCAAGGAAACAAAATATGAATATGATAATGTAATGTCACAATAAAATGAAAATGCTTCTACTGCGGCCAAATGGAAACAAAAACCCAGTTATTCAGTCACAATTAAGCCTTGATCTTGAGAGTACATTGTATACCTGATAGATTAAAGTGTTGGTCTGAATTATGTGCTCATTGAGGAATGACAGGTTAACTGTTGTGGACAGATTCTCTGTGGGTGTTTGCACTGCAATTTGCAGTAATAAGAAAGCCATTTCAGCCTGTCATCCTTCACAGGGCATTGGTGTCATTGTGCAAAGGTAACTGCATGTCTCTCTTCCTAAAATGCATTGATAAATCCTTACATAATCACAGTCAGTCAAAATCAGAAAGTGCAATTTAGAATATTTAATTGAAAGTGAAGTCATGCGCAGAAAGCCAAATAAAGAGACGAAAGAATATGGTATTAAGAGTGAAGGAGAAGGGTCAGAACAAAAATGTTAAACTTTTAAAAAATTTCCAATAATAAACTCTGAATGGGACTCCTTTGTGTAAAAGTTAATTTCAATGTTAAAGATGTTGTTTGGCAGTAACTGAAAGTTCACTTGCACTGAAATGGCTAAGTCTAAATCATTTTGGGAGAAGTGGACATCTAGTAATACAAATTCATGTCATTTGTGTATTTCAATGTCACGTCTCCCAGCAAGATATTGAGCAAAGTTTCTGAAGTACCAGGACAAATCCTTATTCCTACATTTAATTATTGTCTGAGTGGAAGCAGGAAGCCGATGTCTAATTTACATCTTAAAAAAATGGTACGACCAATGGACACAACATTCTTCTTACCACTAAATCTGAACCAGTTTGGCTTAAGACTGGCCATTAACATCACCATGGAAAATATAATAATCATGTACAACAAGGGTATGAATGGATAAAGCTGAAAGAAATCACTGAAGGATAACTATCTTTATTGTTTATCTTGTAGCTGTATATTGTGACTATTATAACACTCCTGGGGAATGCAGCTGGCACTATCGACCTTGTGGTACATTAACAACAAAAACCTGCTCAGACCATTACATAGGAAAGAAGTTCTCTGCTGTACTTGAAGGTTCTGCTTCATTCTTACTACTTCCCTAACCATTGGTTGTACATTAAGGTTGATTTGCAAATGCCAATTTGAGTTTACAAAGTGTTCTAATTATGAAATGTTTTCATAATCTATATGACAAAACATGGATTTTTAAAAAAAAAACTAACTGGTGTGATTTTATTCATATTACAACTTTTTTTCAAAAATTAACTGTAGGCTGTTATGCAAAATGTCCAGAGAATGCTCCTTATCTGGATGAAAACAAAATGAAATGTGTAAATGTGACAGAATGCACTTGTTATTATAATGGGAAAATACTGCAACCAGGTGAAACAACAAGCAACGACTGTGAGGAATGGTATGTATTAAATGCATTTAATTTTTGGTTCATGTCAGCAATGAATGAAAAAATGTTTTATCGAATGACTCTAACGTTCTGTTTTCTCTTTTATTAAAACAAAAATGTTGTGTAAAATGTTACAAGGAAATGATTACTTAAATATTCAGTTAGATGATGTTACATGTTATAAAGTTAGTACAGGATGTTCGCAATTCCATACAGCTCTTGGACTCCTTATGAGGCTGTTGAAGTTAGAGGTTGGAGGTAAAGCATTATTTTGGTAAAGTGGAAATTCCACTTCTCTGGGAAAAGCTGCATGCATCAGGAAATGGAAGAAAGTTAAAACTGTGAAATGTTAAACTTCTTTGATATACATTTTACTTTAGAAATGTTGACATATTAGCACAAAGAAATGTCCACTTGATGTAACAGATTTAAGGATTTTTAAGACAACACCAATGAGCATGTAAAATAATAAGCTATATGTCAAATAAATAATTCTAGTGGTAATTAGCAGGTGAAACAACTGAGAACCTTGTTATCCAGCTTGTCCAAATCTACTTAACCTATTTTGCAATGTTTTGTCTAGTGAATGCAAGAATGGGAAAGTCACATGCAGAGGTTAGTAAATCTTGAAATATTAAATGTGTAATAAAATGAATAGGTGCTCAGCTGCAGTTACTACATTCCTACATAATGGTGCCACTAACAGTTTTGTGTAGTATTTAAAGGACTGTTGATCTTAAAGGCCTGTGGGCTAATGATCTTTGTTGCTGAAGTTGGCAGAATCAGAGGAGGTCAGGCAAGTAAAATTTTCCTTAGAGTTTTAGCCTTATCTTGCTAGGATAGGGGTTCATGGAGTGGAAAATCAGTCCATGTGACATCCATTAATTAACAGTGATGGTGAGGGGACTGCATGCTAACAGAAGCAAGTTAGGACTGCAATGTACCATCCCTAAGGGCACTTAGACCTTCTGATTTGCAATGCCATCAAACCAGTGATATGTAAAGGGACCCCTTGAGACTTCAAACAAAAAAAATTCAATCTTTGTTATTTGTTTTTATGTGGAACTGGGAGAAGTGAGGATGCTCATCCAGTTCTACCGCACTGTTGTGGATCAATAACAACCCACATTCAAGATTCATAATTGCGGAGTACATGAAGTTGCTGTCTGAGCTTTCAACCTTTGAGGGAGCAGAATTTTGTCTCTCCTTTGGAGTAAAATAGGCAGTAACAGATCAGCTCATCATGTTTAAGTCGATTAATGACCAAGGAGTAAAACAAATTTCAACAGTCAGGATTGTGATTTGTCTAATTTAGTATATATTTTATATCAGTAGTTACACTGTCAGAAATAACATTTTCAGATGTATCGTCATTTGTAACAATATTTACATTCAAGGTAATTTAATTTTCTATTGTATTATTTTGTGTACCTTCTTGTTTGAAGATATTATCTATGATTTACTTTTAGTTTTAAAAATGTAGTATTTGGACTTTTTTGGGTTCAAACGGTAAAGGCTTACCAGGCACTTCATCCCCAGCGTCACCATCATGTATCAGCTGAATTGTACAGTACAGGGAAGTTGCAAAGTAAAGTCCTTTATAATCATACAATACTTGAACAATTAAATTTGATTCATATAAAAACAGATTAAAAGTATTTGATGAAGGGTCTAGGCCCGAAACGTCAGCTTTTGTGCTCCTGAGATGCTGCTTGGCCTGCTGTGTTCATCCAGCCTCACATTTTATTATCTTAAAAGTATTTGCCATTTGGTTTAATCATTAATTCTTACCTGTTAATGAATTTATAGAGCCAGTGCTGTTAGGACACAAACAAGTATTATTGATAACCCTTAAACCATTTAGAAGTTAACAGAATAAAATGACAGTATCGTATTGTAACAAACAAAATAGCCTATGAAATGGAACACTTTCATCAGTATAAACTATACCAAAGGTAGAGGAAGAGTGTATTTTTTTATTCAATGAGCCTAGGTATTTGAAATGTAGTTTTCTTACCCCTGAAAGTTATGGGTGTCAACATTGTGTTAACCAACCACAGCAAGGCAAGTGCAAAAGAGTCAGCAAGTCAATTCAGTTCCACTACGTTTGGGAAGATAAAGTGGATCAGCATTATTGCTCCTGATTATTATCTGAGTGCTCCTGTTTGAAGGGCATGAAAGTGAACATTTGTCGAGGATAGAATTAAGGCTCTCCAAAAGACTCCAGTTATTAAATAGTGCCCTGCTACTCATTTTTGGAGTGCATGTATGAAGAGTTGGACAAGGTTCTTTAGAAGGATTTCAGGTTTTGAAATTGTACCCCGTCCTCGAAGTTTGTTGGAGAAGGTAAGAAATAAAGATTATATTTATCAATAAGTAGAGAAGTTAAAGAGTGCTGCTCCAGTGACTAGAAAGATGCTCAGCATGTTGCTATCCCAGGCCCTTGTGTGGCTCCGGGTAGATTATCGTTGCAGGTCTGCAATCAGCCTTTCACTTCAAAGCTGCAGGAATTTACTGTAAAAATGTAGCCAATATTTTAATTTTTTTTTCTGTCATTGCTTAGCACCACCTAAAACAACAGTGAAGCCAACACCTCCATCCACTACAACCAACAGAATTGGTAAATAATGATTAACATCTCTATTTTATGAGTTGAAGGCACTTACCTTAAAACTATACCCCCTATTATCAGTAACCTGAAGTTCATACTTCCTCATGATTGCTACATTTCAAATATCCAACCTTTTATTTTGAAGAATTAATATCTTCATTTGACTGATGTAATTTATGTTCATTTCTGTAGGTTAGTACAAACAATCTGTTCCTTTTAAGTGTTCTCACTGGAAGTCAGATAAAAGCTGGTACTGGGTGTGATTCATTACGGATACATTCATTCTAGCAAGGAGAATGTATGAAATATGCTACTCCTTCTGTTGTATTGATAGTACTGTTGCATTAATAAGTCCAAATATTTCAAAAGGGTTTGACAGTGTTCCATGGTAACAGTTACAGAGTATTAGCTTATCTTGGACGTTCTGGACCAGAGGTTTTGCACATTCTTCATCAGGACAGACTTGGAAAGACACTTCTTTCATATATATCCCCCTGTGGGATGTGGGTGTCGCTGGCTGACAGGCATTTATTGCCCGTCTCTAGTTGTTCTTGAGAAGGTGGTGGTGAGCTGCCTTCTTGAACTGCTGCAGTTCACTCGCTGTGAGTTGAATGTCATCATGGAGGGAATTCTAGGATTTTAACCCAGTGACAGTGAAGGGACAGTGATATATTTCCAAGTTGGGATGGTGACTGGCTTGAAGGGCAATTTGCAGGTGGTGGCGTTTCCATATATCTACTGCCCTTGTCCTTTTGGATGGAAGTAGGTGTGAGTTTGCAAGGTGCTGTCTAAGGATCTTTGGTGAATTGCTGGAGTGCATCTTGTAGAGTACACACTGCTGCTACTGAGTATCAGTGGTGGAGGGAATGGATGCTTGTGGATGTAGTGTCAATCAAGTGGGCTGTTTTGTCCTGGATTGTCCTGGAAACTTCTTAGGTGCTGTTGGGGCTGAACTTATCTAGCGACCTTCCTTTACACGATTTTAAGTGTTGATGGGACCATGTCCCAAATTGCAGAAATGGACTAATTTGAATAATCAGCAGGTTAACTTATATTCATAATGGGGTATCAGTGATGTATGCTTCGTTGTTGTTGGTACACCAGAACACTCCCAAGGCCTTCGTGGATTGAAGATTGAGATGAATATTGTTTGTCATTTGTTGCACAGAGTGTTGGTTGGCCAGCCAGAAGTTTATATGTAACAAAATATTGAATTGAATTGAATTGAATGTCACCTGTACTCAAATGGGTGCAGTGAAACGTTTACATGTCACAGCGTTGCGGTGCTATCTCAGGTACAAATATATCTAGGTGCAGATTCTTAAGAATAAATTCTCAGGAGAAAAATAATTGGAAAAGTGGAGAAATTGTTTGAAGACAATAAAACTGGAAATGCTATAAACTTTAAATTACAAATGTAAAATTCTGTAAGCGTTCAGAACATCAGGCAGTGGAAAGGGGAAATAACAGTTCATATATAGCATTTATTGAAATGTTTGAAAATGTTCTGAAATGTTAACTTTATTTCTAGGTGATACTTTTGGAAGATATGGCAAAATGGTGAGCATCTTGCCAGTTAAGCCCTTGTATGGCTCAGGGTAGATTATCATTACAGGTCTGCAAAGCTGCAAGGATTTACTATAAAAATGTGGCCAATATTTTAACCTGTTTTTTCTGTTGTTGCTTAGTATCATTAAAAACAACAGTGAAGCCAACACCTTTGTCAGCTACAACCAACAGAATTGGTAAATATGATTAACATCTCTGAGTTGAAGACAACATATTTACTTTGAAACTATACCCCTCAGTATCAATAACCGGAGGTTCATACTTCATGATTGCTATATTTCAAATATTAAACTTTTTATTTTGAAGAATTAATACCTTCATTTGACTGATGGAATTTATTTTCATTTCTGTAGATTAGTACAAACAATCTGTTCCTTTAAGCATTCTCACTGGAAGTCAGATAAAAGCTGGTACTGGGTGTCATTCATGATAGATATCAGAACAGACTTGGAAAGACATTTCTTTACTTATATCCCCCTGTGGGATGTGGGTGTTGCTGGCTGGCCAGCATTTATTGCCCATTTCTAGTTGCCCTTGAGAAGGTGGTGGTGAGCTGCCTTCTTGAACCCACCTGGTGTGAGTTGATCCAGAATGTCATTATGGAGGGAATTCTAGGATTTTAGCCCAGTGACAGTGAAGGAGCAGCAATATATTTCCAAGCCAGGATGGTGGGTGGCTTGGAGGGGAATTTTGGAAGAAATAAAGGAATCTATAAGTAACAGAAGTGAATACTGTCCTCAACAGTTGTGAATACAAGTGAGATCCTCTCAGCAGTGTATGCATTTCAAATTGGACCTAGTGGTTAAGAATGTGTTTTTTTTTCTTCAGAAGAGACAACTACAAGAATAATATGGGAAACAACTTCGACAGGTGAGTGATGTCTTCCTTCATGGAATTTTCATCAACCAGAGCACCCAGGAGACTATTTGACTCATCGAGCTGGATTTTCTCTCTGGGTTATGAAACAGAGGTCAGATCTGTTTCTGAGACTCAGGCTTGTCCAAAGGAGGAAGCAGTGACTCAGTTTTGATTTGCCTGAGGTGTTCAACTAATAGCTAACGGGCAGTTTCAGTATCCAATGAAAGATTGGTTTTCCAACAAAAGCCCACCCCAATCAAAGCCATTTCAGCTTCAGGGAAGCAGCAGGCTGTAATTGTAGGCAAGGGATTGGGACACATCAAAATCCTGCTTTAGAAATTTTTAAGTGGTTAATTAAAAAAATTCAGCAGCCAGGCTACTGTTTGGAGAAAAGGAGACCCTTTTCCAGAGAAAATTATGATTGGTCCTGCACCCAAAAAAGATAGAGAAGGCCTTTAGGCTTGTTTGGAATGCTGGTCTCTCAGCCTGTATGGCTGCCAATCTTAACTGGGCGTGAGAATGGTACTGTGGTAATGTGACTGGACTAATAGTATAGAGAGCTAGCTAATGCTTAGGATATGGGTTCAGACTCCACACTAGCTATTGTAATTGAATTTTAAATTCAATTAATAAAATTGGGAACTTGAAAGCTAATGTTATGAAACTACCATCAATTTTCATAAAAGCCCTTCATATTGCATTAGTTTCCTTTCAGGGTAAGAAATTTGCAGGCTTGCATGTGAGCTCAGATCCACAGCAATGTGATTGAGTCTTAAGTGCTCTCTGACATGGCCTAGTATGTAATTTAGTTTGAGGGAATTGGAGGTGGGTAATAAACACCGGCCTTGCCAGAGACACCCACATTCCATCAAAGAATAAAAAAGATCACTTTTGCATATCAGCGATACAGTATATGCACCTAGTGGCTTCCAATCTCACATCAACAAAATGGCTTGGAGATGGGACGGAGCTGAAGAACTGTGAGGCAGGAACGATAACATTTAATTCCCATTCGCTCCTGAAAATCCAGACAATCATATTTGTGTCAGCTTTTTGAATGAGCTGATCAATTCTTTGCAGTGATCTGCTGTATCTCTCTATTTCCGATGTTCTTTTTATTTCAAGCATTTATCTAATTTCTCTTGAAACTTCTATCAAACATGCTTTCATGATCTTTTCAAACGTTAGATTCCAGATTGTTACTACTCAATATGTGTACTGACTTTCAATATACTTAAAAAACAAGTTGACAGAATTGTTCTTTTTACAACATTGGCCTAGAGCCTGTACTAGATTTATTTCTTACTCCCTTGAGCTGGTTCTGCACCGGTCAATTTGACAATAGTTCTGGGCAATCTTCTTTTAGCCCCTGACAGTGATCAAATTAATTCAAACTAAAATCATCGGTCAATACACCACTGAATGATGCCAACAGTTTTGCAGGGCGTGGCACGTCAGTTTGGCAATAAAAACAGGGAACTGACTTCTTGGGCAAGCTGTGAAGAAATGCAGAGCTCTGTTACCTTCTGCAAGGGCATTTGACCCAACTATGAAAGACAGATCTGACATGTTCAGGAACAGTAAAAGCAGGCTGTGATTTGAAACAAAAATTCACATTCTTGAAGGAGTAGTACAATTAGAAGAATGGTCTGATGGCATGTTGACAGGCCATCCCCATCCCTCTTCACAATGTCTATTAGATTTAAGCAGTTGTCACATCTGTTTTGTTGCTTGTCAAAAAGCTTTTGCCTAGGATTTTCTTTCCCTTTGTGTGGGCTTGTCACATCATCTGGTTAATATTGTATTGTGGTTTGTGGGACTCTGCTGTGTGCAAATTGATGATTGATCATTGTATTTCCTGGATTATGACAGCAATGTTTTTTGAAAAATGTATTTAATTGTCTGTAAAGCACTGTGGGATGTCCTGTGGTCCTAAATGTGCCGTTGTAAATACAACTCTTTTCTTCCTTGTACTTTTTTCTCTTACAAAGATTGGATAAATCTTATTGCTTGCATACTAGCACAAAAGCATTATAATCTTATGAAAGCCTTTGATGTGATGTCACAATGTGACAATTGTTATTCTCTGTATGACTAATGGAAAACTTTTGCATGTTGACTCCCAAACAAAAAAAAGGTCTTTTGCAATTTGTCTAGAAACACAAGCTTGGAAGTGCTGTATCCTTGTGTGTGTACTTCCTGATAAATATCAAACTTATGGATGGATTAAAAGTAAATTCTTTCCACTGCAGAATTGCCTTGCAATGGCATTTGGTCTTCTTGGTCTGATGACTACACAGTGATAAATGTAAACCCAAATGATACTGCATCGCTAGACTATGTACGCAATGAACTGTGCCCTTCCACATCTTATAAGATTGGTAATATTCAGTGTCAATGCATCGAAAATCCTGAGGCAATAAGTGAATCAGAAGTCAGTATCACCTGTGAAGAAGATGTGGGGCCTATTCCTTCTGACAATGATGATGATTTGCTGGATGCCAACCAGTGTTCTTACACCAGAATTCGTGTTTGCTGTGAGCCAGCTACAGAAACCCTCACGACTAGCCTGCCTACAACAAGCACCTCTGGTAATTAAGAAGTGTCTGCTTTTTATCTTAAGGAGAACATGCTTACCAAAACTATGTTAAAAAGATTAAGCTATAAATGGCACATCAATAATACTGATAAATAGTTGAAGCTTTTGAAGTGAATATGCTATTATCTGATATTGGGGGAAAATTGCTTAATTTAGAGAAAATAATAGCAAAAAGAGATATATCATCATCTTTTACAAAGGTGCCATGGTGTTGTCACCTATGATTGGAGAGAGAAGAAAGATTTTTCTAAATTAAATGATTGACAACAGGTTAAAACCCTGCCAACATTGATTAGTATATAACAAATGATGTGGCCATATCAGGATCAATCATCTAAATGTATTGAGATTCATTGTGCTCAGAACAGTGTTGTTTATCAAGTTTAAATTTTTAATCAAGGAGAAATACTATAGGGGCCTGAAAGACCTGGACCATGTTGAGAAATCTGGGAAATATGCGTGAGAACACCAATAAGGCCTTTTCCGATGTGGTGAGGATCTTCTTTTTCCAGGTGTTGAGACCTGACTCTCTCCAGGGAGCAGCGAGTTGTCTATTAACAGAGATTATTGCTTGTTATCAACCTCATTAACTACAAATCTCATCTCATTAATAAACAACTTGCTATCCTTTCCTACTACACCTTGAAGAAACTAGAAGTTGAGAGTTCCTGACCTGAAAGTCAGAGCAGGTAGATGGTGACGTCAGCTCACTGTTTGCTCCTCTAGGCTGCTATTTTGGATACCCAGTAATATTGTCTAAGGACACACGTCAGGACATCAGCTCCATGTATGCATGTGTATGGATGCTGGTATCTGATTGCTGCGAAATTCTCAATCCCCTCATGGCACCTTGCTGTAATATAGTAAACACAGGAAAATATGTAGGCCATTCAGTCAATCAGGTCTGCTCAGCCATTCAGCGAGATCATAGCTAATCTAATAAACTCCACTTTCCTGCCTAATCCCTAGAACATTTCATCCCCTAGGTTTTTAAATTATTTATCAGTCTCAGCCTTGAATAGACTTAACAACCCAATCTTGAAAATCCGCTGTGGTAAAGAATCCAACCAGGCTACTATCCTGTGAAAGAAGGAATTCCTCCTCATCACTGCCGTAAAGGTGCAACCGTTTACTCTGATATTATATCCTCTGCTCCCATAAGGGGAAACAATCTCTCTGCATCTACCCTGTCAAGCCTCCTTAAACTCTTTTATTTGTTTCAAGAAGGTCACCTGTCATGCTTCTAAGCTCCAATGCATACTTGTAATATAGTCTCTACATACCTGGAACCAACCTAGCGCACCTTCTCTGGACTGCCTTCAATGCCAGTCTATCTTTGCTTATCAAACTATTCACAATGATCTTGGTATGGTCTGACTCATGCCTTGTATAATTTTAGAAAAACCTTTCTATGTTTATACTTCATTCCCTTCAAAATGAAGGCCACTGCTTCATTTGTCTACTCTATTACCTAGTGAACTTTGCTAGTTTGTTTTTGTGATTTTATACATGAAGAACCCCAAATGTCTCCACACTGCAGCTTTCTGTCGTCTTTCTCCATTTAAATAATATTCAGCTTCTCTAATCTTACTGACAAATTACATAGCCTTGCACTTCCCTACATTATATTCTGTCTGTTTTACCCACCCACTCAACCTCTTTATATCCCTCTGTACAACTTGCATGTTAAATTCAGTACTTGCCTTTCCTCCTCTTTCTGTTCCAACTATAGAATGCTTTTGCACTTTAAAGCTGCACTTAGGGGCATGTCAGTAACTACTATTGAAGCGCTATTGCAAGGATACTTTGGACACCGGGACAGGCACCCAACTCTCAGGCTGGAATAAGCTGCATCCGGGCAGTTCACTTTCTCTCTTCCTGCTTACTCACCATTGCTGCCACCTGGATATTGACCTTGACAGCATCTGGCCTTGCCTCACCTTCCCTTACTTTTTTAGCTGTTTGCCTCCTCAACCAGAGCTACCAGGCTCACATTACTTTTGTCTTGCCTTGCCGTTGAGCTCCAACAAAAAAGCCAAGAAGCTTGTCCATAGCTATCAGCAGTCCTCTGTCAAGTCAAATGAAGGGAAGCACCCTTGAGTACAACAAGTCGTGTCGCAGCCTTATCAGTTCAGAGGCTTGGACATGGTAAGTTTGCTGCTCAGTACAGTTAAGATTCCCTTTTCAAAGGGTTGAGGAGCAGAATGTTGGGCAGCACACCATGTGTCTTGACACTTTTTATCTTATTGTGGGTTGTTCTCTCCTGGAATGACAGAAAGGGAGGGATTGAGTGAGATGAAAGTGAATGATACAGCTGTTAGTGCTGGTATAGCTGGAGGGAACATCTCTTACAGTATAGAGGGCATGTAGAGTGGTGGTGACAAGTCCACGGGTGTGTGACTATAAGTGAGGAAAGATGCTGCATGCTATATTGAGAGTGAAAGAGCACAAGTGTTGGAGGGAAGTGCGTGTGGTAGTAGAGAGAGACAGTGACTGAGAGGTAGCATAGAGAGGATGGTGGCTCTTTCCTTGGCAGAGTGGAGATGTGTGTTGATCCTACCACAGTGTTGGCCTCCAGATAGCTGAGACCACAATGACCTGGACCAGGCTGGCAGAGTCTGGCCTCCACTGTTAGTCAAGGGGGAATTGGTAGACTATGGCCTAGTGGTATTATTGCTGGCCTATTAATTCAGAGATCCAGGTAATGACCTGGGTTCAAGTCCCACCATGGCAGATGGTGGAATTTGATTCCATAATAATTGGGAAATAGAAGTTTAATAATGACCACGAAATCATTACTGGATGTGAGGAAAATCCCATCTGGTTCACCAATGCCCTTTAGGGAAGGAAATCTACCATCTTTACCTGGTCTGGTCTACAGGTGATTCCAGACCCACAGCAATGTGATTGACATTTAATTGCCGAGAGGGCAGTTAAATATCAGATGAACAATAAATGCTGGCCTGGCCAGTGTCGCCCTCATCCCATGAATGAATAAAAAAAAAGAGGACCACATTCTTCTGTGCTGCCGTTAGGGTCTAGGCACGTAGTTAATGAGGTGTGTTTGAGACAATATGGCGAGCAAGCTCATTGGGCCACATGGAGAGAAACCTTCCAAGAAAGTCTATGAAATTGACACGTAGCTGAAATATGACAAGATTCAGCCCCCTGAGGCAGATTTATTTATAATTAATCGCTGCGTATTTTACATCCCAAATGACTCAGCTGACTTTTGTCAAAAGCCAGTATATGTCGTTTGATGTATTTTAAAACGCAAAGTGGAAGCAGTAGCAGAATGATAATGGTAATCCTGAATTCCAGATTAATGTCCTGGAGTTTGAATCCCACCCCGGCAGGTTGTGAAATTTGAATTAAATAAAAAGCTAGTCCAATGATGAGCATGTAACTATTGTCTGTTGTTGTAAAAACCCATTCTGGCTCACTAATGAGTGAGGAACAGCTTTTCGTCAATTACAGAAATGATTTAGATGTGACTATAGGAGGTTTGATTGCTAAGTTTGCAGATGACCCCAAAACTGGTGGTGTAGTGGATAGTGAAGAAGGTTGACTCAGACTACAATGGGATCTTGATCTGTTGGGCCAATGGGCTGAGGAGTGGCAGATGGAGTTTAATTTTGATAAATGTGGGGTCCTGCATTTTGGAAAGGGCAGGACTCAACGATAAGTACAGTGAATAGCCAAGGTCTTTTCCCTGGGTGGGCGAGTGTAGGACAAGGGGAGTAGATTTAAGGTGAGAGGGGAAAAATTTAAAAGGGAACTGAGGGGCAACTTTTTCACACAGAGGGTGACGTGTGTATGGAATGAGCTGCCAGAGGAAGTGGTAGATGCTGGTACAATTACAACATTTAACAGTTATCTGGATGGGTATACGAATGGGAAGAGTTTAGAGGGATATGGGCCAAATGCTGGCAAATGGAACCGGACTGAAGGGTCTGTTTCCATGCTGTACAGTTCTGAGTCTAAGTCTGCTGTCCTAACCTCATCAGATTGACATGTGACATCAGACACACTGTGTTGTGGTTGATTCTTAATTGCCCTCTGAAATAGCACTAACATGCCACTCAGATCAAGGGGCAATTAGGAGTGGGCAATAAATGCTGGCTAGGAACTCCCATATCCCATGACAAATTTAATAAAAAGACTTTTTTTTAAATTACGAGTAATCAGAGATTCATAGTAACTGTTTATATGTTCCTCGGTTAAAGTAAACCCTGGACATGAAAAATCACTCAAATGGTACACTTCTCTCAACTCTGAGAGTGGCAAAAAGTCCAATATCCAGGCCTTGAAATGGCTTCTGCCGAAAGCTCTCACATAGCCTTATAAATGAGGAAAGCTTCTCTTGCCACTTACAAGGTCAGTACAAGAAGGGGACAACATTGTCATAAAGAAGTAGTACACCAAGAGTCTCCACGACCTTGGCCTGGCAGATAGACTATGTCTATTTGGAGGCTGGTGCACAGACAGAAAAGCACATGGTGCTCATATCCATTGTTATCACACTTCTTTCCTATGGTAAGTTGTGATTTATTGCCTGAACATTTCCAGAACTAGAGTTTATCTGGGCAAATCATGTCAATGTGGATCTACCTATTGATTCCACCAGACACTGGAAACTAATATTTACAATAACCAACACTCAAACCTACCTGACAACTCAGGTACTCATTTCAGGGAATCATGATCTGAATGTAAGGGACATTTTATTTCATTTATTTTCACGTGTATTCGATGTAAAAATACAATGAAAAGTGTATACATTAGTAGTACATACGTGGTGCCATTCACATTAACTTAGAATAAGATAAGAAAAAAATGTTGTGTTCTTTCGTGGCTGAAATGATTTTAGTGAATAGACAATGATAAAAGTGAATAGATTTCAGATTTGAGATAACAAGGTGTAGAGCTGGATGAGCACAACAAGCCGAGCAGGAAAGCTGACATTTCAGGCCTAGACCTTTCATTCAGATATGCTATTTTTATTCAATTGGTTGCATGCACTGAGAAATCTTCAATAAAACAGGAAATTCTGCTGATGCTTAGCATTTCAGGAAATGTCAGGTGCGTTGAAAACAGTTAATTTTTCAGAGGGTGAGCTTTCTGATGGAATGTTTACCTCTTTTATAGAAACACCACCAGTGATACCAACTACAACCATGTCTACCACCAGCTACATACCAGGTAAGTTAGAGCTTTCACATCAAGTGAGTTGTTGTTGAGTATGTGGTTTGTCATTTGAAAAGGTAACAAACTATAGCCTCCACATTTTTATTGTCAATTTTCCTTACTTTTTATTTTTAAAATGCTTATGCCTTTACTATTGTAACTCATAGTAACTTTAAGGAAATTGTATTTCTGCCATGACATTTGGCAGAATAGGATACAAGTCAGGAATCTGATGAATTGTTCATCAATGTGCAGCAACTTCCACAACCATTTAATGGATGTTAGGGAAGGAAATCTACCATCCTCACCTGGTCTGGCCTACATATTACTCCTGACCAAAGCAATGTGGTTGATTCTTAACTGCACTTTGAGAATTTGTGATGGGAAATAAATGCTCGTTTTGCCAGCAACACCGATGTTCCAGGAACGAATAAAAAAAGAATTCCCTTGGCATATAAAGCTCTAAGTGAGAAGGGTGTGCTATAATATATTTCCTACTCATTGATACAGTTTCAGTTATCAATATATGGTGGGGGTTGGGGTGTGGCGGACACAAACGTGTTTGTCTCGTTAATTTGCAAATTGCCGCCTGAGTATTTTCAGGATCATTATTTATCAATTCATTATGCTCACGTGTCTAACATGGGGATATGCCACTGGCTGTTGCAAGCTAACATTTCCGGCACCTCTTACACAGAGCAAATGTTATACTGACTGTAAGGGTTTCAGATCAGTTGCAATTAGCTAAAATAATTTTTATTGAGCAGACTAAGATGGGAGAAAACAATTTCAAATTTACAATTGTTGGGGTTGGATACATGCAAAAGGAAGGAAAGCTTTTGGATTTAATTCTCTTGACCCTCAGGGTGCAACGTAACAGGTTGAAATGTTTTCTTTGTTTCACAGAAAGCACACCACCACCAGGGAGACCGACTACAATGACATCTACCAGCAGCTATATACCTGGTAAGGCACAGTGGTTTTATACTGAGGACCAGGTTTTCTGCAAAGACATACTTTTTTAACTCCATTTGCCTAATGAGTGTACAAATAACGATCAGAAATAGGCCATTGTGTCTCTCAGTCTTGCTCAACTATTTCAGAACATAATGGCTGATCTGATTGTGTGACCTCAAATCCACATTCCCCCCCCGCAATTCCTGATAACATTTCAACCTCTTGTATAGTAAGAATTTACCTTTACCTCACTCAAGAACTCTGCTTCCAATATCTTTTCATGAATTGAGTTTCAAAGACTCACGGCCTTCTGTGAGATAAAAGAAAAACCCTTGTGTCTGTTTTAAATGAATGATTGATTCCTTTTTGTTAAGTATGATCCCTAATTTTAAATTCTCCCTCAAAAAGAAACATCCCCTCTCTCTTCACCCTGTCAAGACCCCTCAAGATCTTATGCTTCAATCAAGGCACATTCTTCTAAATGGTGGAAGATACCAGGCCCAATATTTATATTGGTCCTTAAATAAGATGACTGCCCCTAAACATAGTACTGTAAATGTGATTTCACCGGTAAAGTAACGCTTATTCCTTACTTTTCTATTCAATCTCATTGCAATATATGATAACATTTTATTACCTTTCTGAATTACTTGCTGTCCCTATGTACCAATCTTTTGTGACTCATGCACAATGAAAGCTAGATCCCTTTGTATCTCAGAGCATTGTAATTTCTCACCATTCAGATAACAACATGCTTTTTTTAATTCTTTCTGCCAAAATGTAGAATTTCACATTTTCACACATGAACCTCCATTTTCTAGATCTTTGCCCTTTCACTTTTAATCTAGCTTTGTTGTTCCCTTATGTCCTCTTCACAGCTGACTTTCCTACCTACCTTTGTGTCATTAGAAAATTTGGCCACCATGTCTCTGTCCCATCATCACGGCATTTTTAAGTCCCAGCTCTGATTCATGTGCCTCTCCACTCAATACATTCTGCTAACCTGAATAAAGACTCATTCAGGGCTACTCTCTTCTTCCAATTAATCAGTCAATCTTAGAACCATGCCAATATGTTACCACAATACCATGAGTTTTATTTTCAGCAACAACCTGTGATGTGCCATTATAGCAAAGTTTTTTTGGAATTCCAAGTGCAGGACATACATCAGTTCCTCTTTCTGAAGTTACTTCAAGGAGATCCAACGTTAGTTGAACATGATTCCCCTTTTTAAAAAAATCTTATTGATTCTGCCTGTTTGATCTTATCTAAATATCCTGCTACAACTTCTTTTAAAGTAGCTTTTAACACATCACCATGACAGATATTAAAACAATGTACCACAGCTTCCTGCTTTCTGACTTTTGCCCTTTTGAACAAAGGAGTCACATTTGCTGTCGTCCATAAAATAGTAGAGCACAGGCAATGATCCTTCAGCCCACCATGTCTGCACCAAGAATGATGTTATTGTTATGTTCCAGAAAAAATATTGACTATCCATTCTATCCATGCCTCTCATAATCTAATATATTTCTAATAGGTCACCCTTCAGCCTCTGACACTGTAGTGAAAACAAACAGAGCTTGTCCAACCTCTCCTTATAACTAATACACTCCCATCCAGGCAATATCCTACCAACATCCGTGACACCACCCACGCCCTCCACCTCCTCCAGAACTTCCAATTCCCTGGCCCCCCGCTTCTTCCTGTCCCGCAGGCCCGACCAATCCCCCTCCACCGACACCTTCATCTGCCTAGCCGAACTCGTCCTCGCCCTCAACAACTTCTCTTTCGATTCCTCCCACTTCTTACAGACAAAGGGGGTGGCCATGGGTACCCGCATGGGCCCAAGCTATGCCTGCCTCTTTGTAGGTTACGTGGAACAGTCCCTCTTCCGCACCTACACAGGTCCCAAACCCCACCTCTTCCTCCGTTACATTGATGACTGTATCGGCGCCGCCTCTTGCTCCCCAGAGGAGCTCGAACAGTTCATCCACTTCACCAAGACCTTCCACGCCAACCTCAAGTTCACCTGGGCCATCTCCAACACATCCCTCACCTTCCTGGACCTCTGTCTCCATCTCAGGTAACCAGCTAGAAACTGATGTCCATTTCAAGCCCACAGACTCCCACAGCTACCTAGAATACACCACCTCCCACCCACCCTCCTGCAAAAATTCCATCCCCTATTCCCAATTCCTCCGCCTCCACCGCATCTGCTCCAAGGATGAGGCATTCCACTCCCGCACATCCCAGATGTCCATGTTCTTCAAGGATCACAAATTTCCCCCCATGGTGGTCGAGAACGCCCTTGACCACGTCTCCTGCATTTCCCGCAACGCATCCCTCACACTCTGCCCCTGCCACAACCACCCCAAGAGGATCCTCCTCATTCCCACACACCACCCCACCAACCTCCGCATACAACGCATCATCCTCCGACACTTCCGCCATCTACAATCCGACCCCACCACCCAAGCTATTTTTCCATCCCCGCCCTTGTCTGTCTTCCGGAGAGACCACTCTCTCCGTGACTCCCTTGTCCGCTCCACACTCCCCTCCAACCCCACCATACCCGGCACCTTCCCCTGCAACCGCAGGAAGTGCTACACTTTCCCCCACACCACCTCCCTCACCCCCATCCCTGGCCCCAAGATGACTTTCCATATTAAGCAGATGTTCACCTGCACATCTGCCAATGTGGTATACTGTATCCATTGTACCCGGTGTAGCTTCCTCTACATTGGGGAAACCAAGTGGAGGCTTGGGGACCACTTTGCAGAACACCTCTGCTCGGTTCATCATAAACAACTGCACCTCCCAGTCGTGAACCATTTTAACTCCCCCTCCCATTCTTTAGACGACATGTCCATCATGGGCCTCCTGCAGTGCCACAATGATGCCACCCGAAGGTTGCAGGAACAGCAACTCATATTCCGCTCGGGAACCCTGCAGCCCAATGGTATCAATGTGGACTTCACAAGCTTCAAAATCTCCCCTTCCACCACTGCATCCCAAAACCAGCCCAGTTCTTCCCCTCCCCCCACCGCATCCCAAAACCAGCCCAGCTTGTCCCCTCCCCCCACTGCATCCCAAAACCAGCCCAGCCTGTCTCCGCTTCCCTAACCCATTCTTCCTCTCACCCATCCCTTCCTCCCACCTCAAGGCGCACTTCCATTTCCTACCTACCACCTCATCCCACCTCCTTGACCTGTCCGTCTTCCCTGGACTGACCACCCCCCCCCCACCTCCCCACCTATACTCTCCTCTCCACCTATCTTCTTTTCTCTCCATCTTCAGTCCACCTCTCCCTCTCCCCCTATTTATTCCAGAACGCTCTCCCCAGCCCTCTCTCTGATGAAGGGTCTAGGCAAGAAACGTCAGCTTTTGTGCTCCTGAGATGCTGCTTGGCCTGCTGTGTTCATTGAGCTTCACATTTTGTTATCTTGGATTCTCCAGCATCTGCAGTTCCCATTATCACATATCCTGGCAAAACTCTTTTGCATCCTGTCCAAAGCCTCCATGTCCTTTTTATAGCGTGAGAACGAGAATTGCACTCAACACTCCAAATGCGGCTTAACTAAAGTTTTATAGAGTTGCAGCATGACTTACCAAGTTTTATACTCAATGCCCTGACTGATGAAGGTTAGTGTGCTGTATGCCTTCTTTACCACCTTATCCATTTGCTTTGCCACTTTCAGGGAGCAACGCACTGGTACTCTGCGATCTATCTGTATGCCAATGCTCCTATCATTTGCTGTATACTTTCCTCTTCTTTTGATGGCCCAAAATGTATCACCTTACACTTGCCCAGATTAAACTCTAGTTGCCATTTCTCTGCCAAATGTTCCAACTGACCTATATTCTGCTGTGTCCTTTGACAATCTTCCTCATTGTCCACAACTCCAACAATTTTGTGTTGTTTGCAAATTTACTAATCAGACCACAGATATTTCCATCCAAGTCATTTATATACATTACAAGCAACAAGGGTCTCAACACTGACCCTTGCGGAACAATACTGGTCATGGATCTTCAGCCAGAAAATTACTCCCCTCCACAACTACCCCCTGTCTTCAATGTCCAAGCCAATTTTGTATCCAACTTACCAACTCAACACTTACTTGGAGTCTACCATGGAAGACCTTTTCAAATGCTTTTGTAAAGTCCATGTAGAGAACATTTACTGCCCTACACTTGCCCATCATCTTTGCAACTTCCTCAAAAATCTCAATCAAATTTGTGAGACAAGACCTTCTCCCATGACAACATGCTGACTATCCCTAATAAGTTCATTTGTTTCCAATACCATCTCTAAAAATCTTCTCCATTAATTTCCCTACCACTGATGCAAAGCACAATGCCTAAAATTTCATGGGTTATTCCTGCTGCTCTTCTTAAATAAAGAAATAACATTGGCTATTTCCTAGTCTTCTAGGACCTTACCTGTGGCTAAGGAAGATCCAAAAATCTCTGTTAAGGCTTCGGCAATTTCCTTCCTTGCCTCCCTCAGTAACCTAGGATAGATCCCATCAGGGCCCTGGGGATTTATCTATCTTTAATGTTTTTCAAGACACCAAACACTTCTTCCTTCTTGGTATCAACTTGCCCAAAAATATCAACATACCCCTTCCTAATCTCACCATCACCTTGCCTTCTCCTTGATAAATACTACTGCAAATTACTCACTAAGGACCTCCCCCACATGATTTGTCTCCAGCCATAAATTCTTCCTTTGTCCTTGAGTGGAACCACCCTTTCCCTAGCTGCCCTCTTGCTTTTGATATGCATGCAAAATGCCAATTCAATGGAACTTCTGCTGAATCCAGAGAAATTTGGGAAATTAAAACCAATTCATCAACTATTTCACAAGCTGCTTTCTTTAAGATTCTAGGGTGAGGTGTATCAGGAACTGAACTCTTAATGACTTGTAGCTCCAACAGTTTACTAAGTACCATTTCTCTGATGATTGTAATGAGTCTGAATTTATCCCTCCTTTATATTTCCTGATTTCATATTACCCTCTGAAATGCGACTTCTATCCTGCATCTTTTGGACTCTAAATTTTCCCTGCTTCTTTACTTCCTACACCTTTCTATTTTGTGTTTTATCCAAACTTCTGACCTACCACTTGACCTTGTACTGCATTATGCTTTTTTCTTTATGGTTAATGCCATGTTTGACCTTTTTCATTATCCACAGATTGTTTGTTGTTCAGAGTTTCTCTTATTTGCTGGATTGTGTGAGACCATAAGAAGTAGGCTATTCTGCTTATTGAGTCTGGGCTGCCATTTAATGTGTTTGTGGCTCATATGACAAGCCTAAATTCCACTTCCTGCCTTTTCCCATTATGCCCTGATTCTCTTATTGATTAAAAATCTGTCTATCTCAGACTTGGGAATACTGAATGACCCTACCTTTACAGCCTACTGTGGTAAAGAATTCTATATGCTCACTATCCTCTGACTCAAGGAATTTCTCATCATCTCTATCTTTTAAGGCTAACACCTAATACTAAGATGAAGTGCTGTGGTCCTAGACTCTCACCAGATGAAACAACATCTGTAGTTATACCCTGTCAAGTCCCCTTTGAATCTTGGATATTTCAGTAAGGTCACCTCTCATTCTCTCACATTGTACTCCCAAAGAGTACAGGTACCATTTGAGTCAACTTCTCATGTAAGGCTAACTCTCTATACCGGGGATCAACAATGTGAACCTTCTCTGGACTTTCCCCAATGCCTATATAATCACTTGTTTATTTTATGTATTCTGAAATACACCCTTAAATGTCAGCCACTGTACTTCTCCAAGCTATCTTGCAATCAAATTCACCAATTTACTTCAACCAACTCTGCTTTCATGCCTTTATTATTGCTTATATTTAAGGTTTAAAAATAGTCTCAGACCCATTCCTCTCTCCCTCAGACTGATCTGTTGATCGTTGTTACCTAAGAGCACCCTCCCTTTTTTGAGGGCATTAATTAATCTCATTGCACAGAACCAGGTCTATTGCAGCCTGGTCTGGTTCTGTCTAAAACACGCTGTTCTAAGAAATGATCTGAAAACATTTTTATGAACTCTCAATCTAGGCTATTTTTGCTGTCCTGGATCTTCCAGCCTATGAAGTGGCTAAAAGCCCCATGATTAACACCATATCTTTCTGACAAGCTCCCATTATTTCTCCTGTTATTATCTGCCAAGATTCTGCCAAGTATACCTGCGACCAAATGGATTGAGGGCACAAGTAACAGTTATGTTAATTAAGGGATAACGGGGTGAGAATTGGGTGCGTAATGTGGAGAGGAAGAAATCAGTGTGTTGGTTTTGTGATATGAATATGGACTAAATCTCTGACTAGATTAGCATTTGTATGAACTTCGTCTGACTAACCTTTTAACCATTAGTATTTAACACATCCAATGTTGGGTTCCTATACAACACTCCCACAAATGACTTACTTCCTTTATCATATCTCTACCCAAAACATTTCAACATTATTTTTCTCTGAACTTGGGTGATCCGTCTTAATTGTGTAGATACTAATATTATGTAGCAGAGCCATCCTTACACTGTTACTTAGCTTCCTTCCCTGCATAAATGTCCTGTAGCCTTCAATATTCTGGAAGCAACCAATGTTGTCGAGAAGCTAAGTTTCTGTAATGATTTCAGATCAAAGTTGTTGATTTCTGTTTGTGCTGTCAGTTCATTAGTTTTGTTTTCAAAGCCGAACATGTGGATCCCCTGCTCACTCTCTGTCCTCTGGTTCTGTGCAGGAGTATACACAAGGTGCTCCCTTTATACAATTACTGAGCTTGCTGTTCAAGTATCTTCAGAACTGTTCTTTATCAGTTCAGTTTGCATCTATCTCATGTGAGAATGTGCCACAGACTATTGCAAGCTAAAGATCTGAGCAACTGCGTTATCAGACTTGAAATATCAACCGTGCTTCTCTCTCTCACCAGGTGCTACTAGACCTGCTGAATTTCTCCAGCATCAACAGTATTTTATTCTCAGAACATTTATAGAAACTCCATCAAACTGCATGACTATTCCAGCAACACTGATATCGTAGAAGTGTTAGAATGAATTATGAGTTATTAAATAGTGTGATCGCTCTTGACTAAAATAATGTTATTGAGCGGACTGATATAGGAGAAAATAATTTCAAGTTTGCAATTGTTTAACTTGGCTACGTGCAAAAGGAAGCAAAGCCTATAGATCTGACTCTGTGGAGCCTCAGGGTACGGTGTAACAGGTTGAAATGTTTTCTTTGCTCTGTAGAAATGACAACACCGCCAGAGAGATTAACTACAATAACATCTACCAGCAGCTACATACCTGGTAAGGGACGGTGGTTTTACACTGAGGACTGAATTGTGCTGAATAAGAGTGTTGCTTCTGAAATATATGTGGTCTATTATGGACGAGACAGCAATACATTGATTTTATTTTTACACCCAAATTGCCCTCCCTTGTTCCTCATTTTAAATATTTTGCCTTTTCATTCATTAAGGCACAATCTTTAGAAATTGTATTCCTTTCTGTTTCTGAATAACCAGCTGTGGGAGCTGCTGGTTAGACCTGCATTCATTGCCCAATACTAATTCCCCTCACAAAGGTGCTGCAGAGCTCTCTTCGTGAATTGCTGCAGTCCATGTGGTGTACATACACACTGAGTGCTGTAACTGAGAGAGATTTCCAGGATTTTGATACAAAAATGGTGAATTCATGATCAGATAGTTTGAAGAAATGTTTTGGTATCTCAATCTTTGTACAACATTTTGTGGAAAAGAGATGTATATTAAAAATTGCCTAGAATTAATGGATCATTTTGACATGACCAATAACCGCCACACCCATATCCCTGATAGTTGAATGAAGCATACACGACTTCAACTGGAAAGGATACATTATATAATACATTCTCATTATATAACACATTTTCGGCGACCAGTCATGTTTATCACATGTTAAGAAGATCATACAGCTTATCAATAGATAAAATCAGTCTCTGGACTCCTTCTTAGATCTTTATTTCAACAAATTCACTCCTGTGGGCTGTTGATAACTGCTGCCTTGATCTTTAATATTACGAGTGACATCCTGCTTTGAGAACATAATTTGACACAAGGTCATTCTGGCAGTGAAATATTGTGCTGATCTTTTACTTAATGCTCAATAAGAGTGAACTTAGGCAGTAGGACTATGATGTACCATGTCCCAATCTAATTTCACTGCCATTTTCCTTTTCCAGATTTGTAATGTTAGAAGTTGTCAATGGAGATTGAAAACCAGCAACGCCAGTAAATCTCTTGAATTGACATGCCAACTGTTTGGTTTTCCACACCTGTTGTAATGAATGTAATTTTATTGATCACTGTGATATAGTGGGAAACTTGCTTTTACAAGTTTTGTGCCACACAGGACATTCACGTAAGGAATTTTTTTGTCAATTTGATTCTATTGAGCCTCAGGGTGCAGTGTAACAGGTTGAAATGTTTTCTCTGCTCCATAGAAACCACACCACCCCCAGGGAGAATGACTACAACCATATCTACCAGCAGCTACCTACCAGGTAAGAGACAGTGGTTTTATACTGAAGACCAAGTTGTTCTCAACAAGAGTTTAACTTTATGACTCTACGTGGTCTGTTATTGACCAGACAATGAAATTTTGGATTTTAGCTCTATATCCAAAGATAGCTTTCTTATTTCACTTTCTAAATATGTTTGCATCTCCACTCATTAACATGCAATCTTTAGGAAGCTTTAGAAATGGTATTTCTTCTTGTTTCTCATTAACCAGCTGGGGTTGTCACTGGGTAGATCAGCATTCATTGCCCATCACTAATGCCCCTCACGAAGGTGCTGCAGAGCTATCTTTTTGAATGGCTGCAGACCATGTGGTGATGTGCACACTCAGTGCCGTAACTGAGAGGAATTTGCAGGATTTTGGCCCAGAAATGGTGAATTGATGATCAGATAGTTTTAAGATATGAATCAGTGTCCTGTATACAGTGTATCCTTGTACAGAATTTAGTGGAAAGAAACGTAGTTGAAAAATTGTCATAAATGAATGGATTACTCTGAAATAAGCATTAATGACCACACCCTTTTTCTTTATATAAGGCTGAAGACGACAAGTTTGTCAAACAATATTTCCAATTCACACATGTATGCTGAGAATGCCGAAGCAGATCATTGTTAACCAGGTTTCTATATATGCCATGCTTAGAAGAGACTCCAGCAACCAACTACTTATAGCTTGTCAATGTGAGAATGATCTACATATTCCTACTTTCTGCTTTCTATTTGTTAACCAATTATTATCAATGCCCATACATCACTTTCTTTTCCATGAGCTTGAAAAGATTTAACCAGGCTCCTTTGGAGGGCTTTATTGAATCCTTCAAACTGTTTGAGTGTAGTACGTACATAGGCTGTCCTTTATCAATTTTGTTTGTAACATCTTCCAAAACACCAACAGATTTGTGAAACATGATTTCCAATCTCTGCTGACAATGCCCAATTTTATCATCATCACCCAGGCTTCTACTTACCCCATCCTTTACAACAGTTTGTACCATTTTCCCAATGATGTCAGTACAATAGGTTGGTATCTCCATGTTATTTTTCTCACTCTCTCTTAAATAGCAGGGTGACATTTGTTACCTTCAGAACTGCAGTAATCATTCAAAAATCTGTGACATTTGTAATTTTGGAAGCAAAAGACCAATGCATCAACTTACCCACAGAACACCCTTCTCCACACTGGGATGTTGAACATCATGTCCTCAGGATCTATCAATTCAGGGACCTCAATTGACTTCAGGGAAAACAAATCTTCGTTATATGGACTTAATTGTTGTGTCGACAAGAAGGCAGTTGGGTCATCACCCACCATCGTCCAGCATGAAATATTGCCCCACTACCACTGAACACAAGGGAAGACTTTGAATTTCTCCCAATGAGTAGAATGAGACTGGGAAACAACAGGTTGCTTGTGGTCTCATGTTGTTGAATGTTATGTCTGAGTATTCCTGACTCAACCACATGGTGCAAAGAGAAAGTGATAAAGATTCTCAAGTCTGCATGGAATTGTCATACGAGAGAAGAGCTGCTATACACCTATCTACTCCAGACTTCCACAGTGATTTTCTGATGATAAGGCAATCTGCCTTCTGCAATCATTATAAAAATGATTGATTATATTGATATGGCCAACAAACCAATCTCTTTAATTAACTCATGCACATGAATTGCCACATTACCAAGTATTTAAAAAGTTGAATATGAGGATCTCCTGCTCTGTCCCCTGTTTCTGTGCAGGAGTACATACAAGGTCCTCTCTTTGTACAATTTCTGAGACTGTGGCTGGAGTCTTTTTATAACCATTCGTTATCCGTTCGGTTTGCTATCTCATGTGAGAAGATGCTACAAATTATTGTAAGCTACAGATCTGAGCAACAGTCATATCAGACTTGAAATATCAACTGTTTTTCTCTCTCATCAGATATTGTCAGACCTACTGAGTTTCTCCAGCCTCCATAATATTTATAACATTTACAGAAAATCCACCAAATCCACATGGCTATTGCAGCAAAGCTGAAATTGCAGAAATATTACATTGAATTACGAGCCATTAAATAGTGCAGTCTGTCTTGGCGAAGATAATGTTATTGAGCAGACTGATATAGGGGAGAAAAATTTCAGTTTTGCATTTGTTTAACCTGGGTACATGCAAAGGGAAGGAAGGGTTTTGGATTTTATTCTGTTGAGCCTCAGGGTGCAGTGTAACAGGTTGAAATGTTTTCTTGGCTCCACAGAAACAACATCAACACCAGGGAGACCGACTACAACCACATTAACCAGCAGCTACATACCTGGTAAGGGACAGTGGTTTTACACTGAGGACCAACATGTTCTCAGCAAGAGTTTTACTTTGTAACATAATAAGATCTGTTATTGACAAGGCAGTAAGTTATAGATTTTATGTTTCATTCTAACCGTGTTTGCATGGCCATCAATTAGATGGAATATTTTGACTGTGATTTCGACATTGTATTTCTTTTTTATTTCTCATTAAGTGATTGTGGGTGTCACTGGCAAGACCGACTTTTTTATTGCCCATCGCAAACTGCCCTCGAAGGTGCTGCTGAGCTACCTTATTGAAATTCCGTGCTTCTTGTGGTGTGGGTACACACAGGGCTGTCACAAAGAGCAAATTCTATGATTTTTGACACAGCAATAATGACTTGGTGATCAGATAGTTTGAAGAAATGTTTAGGCATCTCATATACGGTATATTTTTATACAACTCTTTGTGGAAAAGAGATGTATATTAAAATTTGCCATGAATTAACAGATCATTTTGACATGATCAATAACCTCCACATCTATATCCCTGATATTTGAATAAAGCATAATTGACTTCAACTGGAAAGGATACTTTAATATATTCTCATAACACATTTTCAGTGACCAATCGTATTTATCACATGAAAAGAAGTTCATACAGCTTGTCAATGGATCAAATCAGTCTCTGGCCTCCTTCTTAGATCTTTTATTTCAACAAATTTACTCATGCGGGCTGTTGATAACTGCTGCCTTGATCTTTAATATTATGAGTGGAATCCTGCCATGAGAACAGACACTGACACAAGATCAGTTTGGCAGTGAAATATTGTGCTGATCTTTTAGATAATGCTTTAATAAAAGCCAACTTAGGTAGTAGAACTGTGATGTACGCTGTCCCTATGTATTTTCATTGTCATTTTCCTTTTTCAGATTTCTTGTGAACTAAGTTGATTACGGACAGATATATTAAGTCCAGGTTTATTTTATTTTACAGAAGAGGAATGTAATGGTGAATGGTCCCCTTGGATTAATGACAATACACCTACTGAGAGCAGTCCGGGGGATTCTGAATTATTGGATCCATTACGTGATGAACTGTGTCTCTCCTCTTCCGATACAATTAATAAAATTCAGTGCCAATTTGTTGATTTCCCCGAGTGGCCAGTGAGCCAATCAATAGACAATGTGACCTGTGACAGAGACACAGGACTTGTCTGTACATTCAATGAAAGTGATTTGGAAGGAAGGAGGTTTTGCTACGACTACCAAATTCGAGTTTGCTGTGAGCCACAAATAACAACAGAATGGACAACAACAAATCTACCAGAAACCACCTCTACAAACACCATTCCAGGTAAGTATGATAGTTTAATGCAGGGAATTAGTCTTTGAGTACAAATGCAATTCGAACAAATCAATGCTGTTTCAGTGAAAATTCTTCATCGACTGGAATTAAAACATTAACAACTAATATGGTAACCAATGTTAGAAAGGACATTCAATTACCTCCCAGCCATTTCCAAAGTTGGGAAGGTTTATAAGGGACTGTGTGCCATCGAATGACCACCAACCAGGGACCTGCAGGTAATGACAGTGGAGTGGATTGTCATTCCTCTTGGATCACAAGCTCCTGCTTACCACTGACTTAATAACGGCAGCAGTGGTATGAGGCCATTAGCTCGGCAGCAACTGTCTGAGTACATTCAGAAGCACCAGTAATCAGTGGAGTATGTGGCCTGTCTAATGTTAGAAGTTGTCAGTGGAATATTGCAAGCAACAGATCTGAACTCCAGACATATCAGAGTTGAAATATCAACTGATTTTCTCTCTCTCCCCCTGTGCTGCCAGGCCAAGTGACTTTCTCCAGCATCCAGAGGAGTTACAATATTTACAGAAAATCCACCGAATGCACATGGCCATTCCAGCAAAGCTGATATTGAAGAAATGTTACAACGAATTATGTGCTATTAAGTAGTCTCTCTTAGCCAAAATAATGTTCTTGAGTAGACTGATGGAGGAGAGAATCATTTCAATTTTGCAATTGTTCAACTTGGCTCCATGCAAAAGGAAGAAAAGTTTTTGGATTTAATTCTGTGGAGCTTCAGGGTACAGTATAACAGGTTGAAATGTTTTCTTTGCTCCATAGAAACCACACCACGACCAGGTAGACCGACTACAGCTACATCTACCAGCAGCTACATACCTGGTAAGGGACAGTGGTTTTATACAGAGGACCAAAGTGTTCTCAACAACTGTTTTACTTTGTAACATTATGTGATCTTTTATTGAGAATGCAGAAATTTCTGGATTTTATTTATCATTCTCAATGTATTTGCATTGCCACTCAATTAGATGGAATATCTCGACAGTGCTTCAGACATTGTATTTCATTTTTGTTTCTGATGAAGTGGGTGTTGCTGGCTGGACCAGCATTTATTGCACCACCCTCAGTGCCCTCAAGAAAGTGCTGCTGAGCGACCTTCTCGAATTTCAAAAACCCCAACAGGCTTGTCAAGCATGATTTCCCATCTCTGCAGAGAATGCCCAATCAGATCATTCTCAACCAGGTTTCTATACTGTATCAGAGATAATGGGAACTGCAGATGCTGGAGAATCCACGATAATAAAGTGTGAAGCTGGATGAACACAGCAGGCCAAGCAGCATCTCAGGAGCACAAAAGCTGACGTTTCGGGCCTAGAACCGTAATCAGAGAGGGGGATGGGGAGAGGGTTCTGGAATAAATAGGGAGAGAGGGGGAGGCGGACCGAAGCTGGAGAGAAAACAAGATAGGTGGAGAGGAGAGGACAGGTGGGGAGGTAGGGAGGGGATAGGCCAGTCCAGGGAAGACGGATTGATCAGGGAGGTGGGATGAGGTTAGTAGGTAGGAGATGGAGGTGCGGCTTGGGGTGGGAGGAAGGGATGGGTGAGAGGAAGAACAGGTTAGGGAGGCAGAGACAGGCTGGGCTGATTTTGGGATGCAGTGGGGGGAGGGGACGAACTGGGCTGGTTTAGGGATGCGGTGGGGGAAGGGGAGATTTTGAAGCTGGTGAAGTCCACACTGATACCATTGGGCTGCAGGGTTCCCAAGCGGAATATGAGCTGCTGTTCTTGCAACCTTCGGGTGGCATCATTGTGGCACTGCAGGAGGCCCATGATGGATATGTCGTCTAAAGAATGGGAGGGGGAGTTGAAATGGTTCGTGACTGGGAAGTGCAGTTGTTTATTGCGAACTGAGTAGAGGTGTTCTGCAAAGCGGTCCCCAAGCATCCGCTTGGTTTCCCCAATGTAGAGGAAGCCACACTGGGTACATTGGATACAGCATACCACATCGGCAGATGTGCAGGTGAACCTCTGCTTAATATGGAAAGTCATCTTGGGGCCTGGGATAGGGGTGAGGGAGGAGGTGTGGGGGCAAGTGTTGCGCTTCCTGCGGTTGCAGGGGAAGGTGCCGGGTGTGGTGGGATTGGAGGGCAGTGTGGAGCGAACAAGGGAGTCATGGAGAGAGTGGTCTCTCCGGAAAGCAGACAAGGGTGGGGATGGAAAAATGCTTTGGGTGGTGGGGTCGGATTGTAGAAATGTCGGAGGATGATGCGTTGTATCCGGAGGTTGGTGGGGTGCTGTGTGGGAATGAGGAGGATCCTCTTTTGGGTGGTTGTGGCGGGGGCGGGGTGTGAGGGATGTGTTGCGGGAAATGCGGGAGACGTGGTCGAGGGTGTTCTCGACCACTGTGGGGGGAAAGTTGCGGTCCTTGAAGAACTTGGACATCTGGGATGTGCGGGAGTGGAATGCCTCATCGTGGGAGCAGATGCGGTGGAGGAATTGGGAATAGGGGATGGAATTTTTGCAGGAGGGTGGGTGGGAGGTGGTGTATTCTAGGTAGCTGTGGGAGTCAGTGGGCTTGAAATGGACATCAGTTACAAGCTGGTTGCCTGAGATGGAGACTGAGAAGTGCAGAAAGGTGAGGGATGTGTTGGAGATGGCCCAGGTGAACTTGAGTTTGGGGTGGAAGGTCTTGGTGAAGTGGATGAACTGTTTGAGCTCCTTTGCGGAGCAAGAGGCGGTGCCGATACAGTCATCAATGTAACGGAGGAAGAGGTGGGGTTTGGGGCCTGTGTAGGTGCGGAAGAGGGACTGTTCCACGTAACCTACAAAGAGGCAGGCATAGCTGGGGCCCATGCAGGTGCCCATGGCCACCCCCTTTGTCTGTAGGAAGTGGGAGGAATCGAAAGAGAAGTTGTTGAGGGTGAGGACGAGTTCGACTAGGCGGATGAGGGTGTCGGTGGAGGGGGACTGGTTGGGCCTGAGGGACAGGAAGAAGCAGAGGGCCTTGAAGCCATCTGCATACCAGTCACGTTTGGACATAGAGCAGTTTTTCCGCCGCCTCCGCTTCCACGCTTACTTCTTTAACCGGGAACCTAACCCTCCCTCCACTGACCCCTTCACCCACTTCCAACACAAGTCCTCCTCCTGGACAACACCCCCAGGCCTCCTACCTTCCCTCGACCTCTTCATCTCCCACTGCCGTCGAGACATTAACCGCCTCAACCTCTCCACCCCTCTCACCCACTCCAACCTCTCCCCCGCAGAACAGGCAGCCCTCCGCGCTCCCTCCGCTCCAACCCCAACCTCACCACCAAACCCACAGACAAGGGTGGTGCAGTGGTAGTATGGCGCACTGACCTCTAAATCGCCGAGGCCAAACGCCAACTCTCCGACACCACCTCCTACCGCCCCCTCGATCATGACCCCACCCCCGAGCACCAAACCATCATCTCCAACACCATTCATGACCTCATTACATCAGGGAACATCCACCCACAGCCTCCAACCTTATTATTCCCCAACTCCACACGGCCCGTTTCTGTCTCCTTCCCAAAATCCACAAACCTGCCTGCCCTGGTCGGCCCATTGTCTGAGCCTGTTGCTGCCCCACCGAACTCATCTCTACCTATCTGGACTCCAATTTCCCCACTTTGGTACAGGAACTCCCTACCTAAGTCTGTGATACCACCCACGCCCTCCACCTCCTCCAGGACTTCCAATTCCCTGGCCCCCAACACCTTATTTTCACCATGGATGTCCAGTCCCTATACACCTGTATTCCGCATGCAGATGGCCTCAAGGCCCTCCGCTTCTTCCTGTCCCGCAGGCCCAACCAGACCCCTTCACCAACACCCTCATCCGCCTAGCCGAACTCGTCCTCACCCTCAACAACTTCTCTTTCGATTCCTCCCACTTCCTACAGACAAAGGGGGTGGCAATGGGCACCCGCATGGGCCCCAACTATGCCTGCCTCTTTGTAGGTTATGTGGAACAGTCCCTCTTCCGCACCTACACAGGCCCCAAACCCCACCTCTTCCTCCGTTACATTGATGACTGTATCGGCGCCGCCTCTTGCTCCCCAGAGGAGCTCGAACAGTTCATCCACTCCACCAAGACCTTCCACCCCAACCTCAAGTTCACCTGGGCCATCTCCAGCACATCCCTCACCTTCCTGGACCTCTCAGTCTCCAGCTCAGGCAACCAGCTTGTAACTGATGTCCATTTCAATCCCACTGACTCCCACAGCTACCTAGAATATACACTTCCTCCCACCCACCCTCCTGCAAAAATTCCATTCCCTATTCCCAATTCCTCCGCCTCCGCTGCACCTGCTCCCACGATGAGACATTCCACTCCCGCACATCCCAATTGTCCAAGTTCTTCAAGGACCGCAACTTTCCCACCCACAGTGGTCGAGAACGCCCTTGACCGCGTCTCCCGCATTTGCCGCAACACATCCCTCATAGCCCACCCCCGCCACAACCGCCCAAAGAGGATCCCACTCATTCTCACACACCACCCCACCAACCTCTGGATACAATGCATCATCCTCCGACACTTCCGCCATCTACAATCCGACCCCACCACCCAAGATATTTTTCCATCCCCACCTTGTCTGCTTTCTGGAGAGACCACTCTCTCCATGACTCCCTTGTTCGCTCCACACTGCCCTCCAACCCCATCACACCCGGCACCTTCCCCTGCAACCGCAGGAAGTGCTACGCTTGCCCCCACACCTCCCCCCTCACCCCTATCCCAGGCCCCAAGATGACTTTCCATATTAAGCAGAGGTTCACCTGCACATCTACCGATGTAGTATACTGTATCCATTGTATCCGGTGTGGCTTCCACTACATTGGGGAAACCAAGCGGAGGCTTGGGGACCGCTTTGCAGAACACCTCTACTCAGTTCGCAATAAACAACTGCACCTCCCAGTCACGAACCATTTCCACTCCCCCTCCCATTCTTTAGACGACATGTCCATCATGGGCCTCCTGCAGTGCCACAATGATGCCACCCGAAGGTTGCAAGAACAGCAACTCATATTCCGCTTGGGAACCCTGCAGCCCAATGGTATCAATGTGGACTTCACCAGCTTCAAAATCTCCCCTTCCCCCATCGCATCTTAAAACCAGCCCAGCCTGTCTCTGCCTCCCTAACCTGTTCTTCCTCTCAACCATCCCTTCCTGCCTCCCCAAGCCGCACCTCCATTGCCTACCTACTAACCTCATCCCACCTCCTTGACCTGTCTGTCTTCCCTGGACTGACCTATCCCCTCCCTACCTCCCCACCTATACTCTCCTCTCCACCTATCTTCTTTTCTCTCCATCTTCGGTCCGCCTCCCCCTCTCTCCCAATTTATTACAGAACCTCACCCCATCCCCCTCTCTGATGAAGGGTCTCGGCCTGAAACGTCAGCTTTTGTGTTCCTGAGATGCTGCTTGGCCTGCTGTGTTCATCCAGCTTCACATTTTATTATCCAGGTTTCTGTACTTCCCATTCTACCATTTTCCCTCAGATTGATGTCAGGCTAACAGGTTGGTACCTCCTGTTTTGTCTCTCCATGTCTTAAATAGTGGGGTGACGTTTGCTGCCTTCAGAACTGCAGGAATCATTCAAAAGACTATGATGTTTGGAATTTTGAAGATAATGACCAATGCATTGACCTTCCCTACATCACCCCTTTCTCCCCAATGGGATGTGGAATATCATGTCTTATCAATTCAGGGGCCTCAATTGACAATGGGAAAGGAACCATCTTGATACGGACTTAATTGTTGCATCGACAAGAAGGCAGTTGGGTCATCAAACACCATCGTCCAGCATGAAATGTTTCCCCACTACCACTGAACACAGGGGAAGACTTTGAATTTCTCCCAATGAGTAGAATGAGACTGGGAAACAACAGGTTGCTTGTGGTCTCATGTTGTTGAATGTTATGTCTGAATATTCCTTGCATCATGTGGTTGAGTAATGAGAAAGTGATAATGATTCTCAAAACTGCATGGAATTGTCACATGAGAGAAGAGCTGCTATGCATCTATCTACTCCAGACTTCCACAGGGATCTTCTGGTAAGGCAATCTGCCTACAGCAATCATTGTAAAAATGATTGACGATTATATTGATATGGCCAACAAACCAATCTCTTTAATTAACTCATGCACATGAATTGCCACATTACCAAGTATTTAAAATGTTGAATATGAGAATCTCCTGCTCTGTCTCCTGTTTCTGTGCAGGAGTACATACAAAGTCCTCTCTTTGTACAATTTCTGAGACTGTGGCTGGAGTCTTTTTATAACCGTTCGTTATCCGTTCGGTTTGCTATCTCATGTGAGAATGTGCTACAGATTATTGTAAGCTACAGATCTGAGCAACAGTCATATCAGACTTGAAATATCAACTGTTTTTCTCTCTCATCAGATATTGTCAGACCTACTGAGTTTCTCCAGCCTCCATAATATTTATAACATTTACAGAAAATCCACCAAATCCACATGGCTATTGCAGCAAAGCTGAAATTGCAGAAATATTACACTGAATTACGAGCCATTAAATAGTGCAGTCTGTCTTGGCGAAGATAATGTTATTGAGCAGACTGATATTGGGGAGAAAAATTTCAGTTTTGCATTTGTTTAACCTGGGCACATGCAAAGGGAAGGAAGGGTTTTGGATTTTATTCTGTTGAGCCTCAGGGTGCAGTGTAACAGGTTGAAATGTTTTCTTGGCTCCACAGAAACAACATCAACACCAGGGAGACCGACTACAACCACATTAACCAGCAGCTACATACCTGGTAAGGGACAGTGGTTTTACACTGAGGACCAACATGTTCTCAGCAAGAGTTTTACTTTGTAACATAATAAGATCTGTTATTGACAAGGCAGTAAGTTATAGATTTTATGTTTCATTCTAACCGTGTTTGCATGGCCATCAATTAGATGGAATATTTTGACTGTGATTTCGACATTGTATTTCTTTTTTATTTCTCATTAAGTGGTTGTGGGTGTCACTGGCAAGACCGACTTTTTTATTTCCCATCGCAAACTGCCCTCGAGGGTGCTGCTGAGCTACCTTATTGAAATTCCGTGCTTCTTGTGGTGTGGGTACACACAGGGCTGTCACAAAGAGCAAATTCTATGATTTTTGACACAGCAATAATGACTTGGTGATCAGATAGTTTGAAGAAATGTTTAGGCATCTCATATACGGTATATTTTTATACAACTCTTTGTGGAAAAGAGATGTATATTAAAATTTGCCATGAATTAACGGATCATTTTGACATGATCAATAACCTCCACATCCATATCCCTGATATTTGAATAAAGCATAATTGACTTCAACCGGAAAGGATATATTATATAATATATTCTCATTATATAACGCATTTTCAGTGACCAATCGTATTTATCACATGAAAAGAAGTTCATACAGCTTGTCAATGGATCAAATCAGTCTCTGGACTCCTTCTTAGATCTTTATTTCAACAAATTTACTCATGTGGGCTGTTGATAACTGCTGCCTTGATCTTTAATATTATGAGTGGAATCCTGCCATGAGAACAGACACTGACACAAGATCAGTTTAGCAATGAAATATTGAGCTGATCTTTTAGATAATGCTTTAAAAAAAGCCAACTTAGGTAGTAGAACTGTGATGTACGCTGTCCCTATGTATTTTCATTGTCATTTTCCTTTTTCAGATTTCTTGTGAACTAAGTTGATTACGGACAGATATATTAAGTCCAGGTTTATTTTATTTTACAGAAGAGGAATGTAATGGTGAATGGTCCCCTTGGATTAATGACAATACACCTACTGAGAGCAGTCCGGGGGATTCTGAATTATTGGATCCATTACGTGATGAACTGTGTCTCTCCTCTTCCGATACAATTAATAAAATTCAGTGCCAATTTGTTGATTTCCCCGAGTGGCCAGTGAGCCAATCAATAGACAATGTGACCTGTGACAGAGACACAGGACTTGTCTGTACATTCAGTGAAAGTGATTTGGAAGGAAGGAGGTTTTGCTACGACTACCAAATTCGAGTTTGCTGTGAGCCACAAATAACAACAGAATGGACAACAACAAATCTACCAGAAACCACCTCTACAACCACCATTCCAGGTAAGTATGATAGTTTAATGCAGGGAATTAGTCTTTGAGTACAAATGCAATTCGAACAAATCAATGCTGTTTCAGTGAAAATTCTTCATCGACTGGAATTAAAACATTAACAACTAATATGGTAACCAATGTTAGAAAGGACATTCAATTACCTCCCAGCCATTTCCAAAGTTGGGAAGGTTCATAAGGGACTGTGTGCCATCAAATGACCACCAGCCAGGGACCTGCAGGTAATGACAGTGGAGTGGATTGTCATTCCTCTTGGATCACAAGCTCCTGCTTACCACTGACTTAATAACGGCAGCAGTGGTATGAGGCCATTAGCTCGGCAGCAACTGTCTTGAGTACATTCAGAAGCACCAGTAATCAGTGGAGTATGTGGCCTGTCTAATGTTAGAAGTTGTCAGTGGAATATTGCAAGCAACAGATCTGAACTCCAGACATATCAGAGTTGAAATATCAACTGATTTTCTCTCTCTCCCCCTGTGCTGCCAGGCCAAGTGACTTTCTCCAGCATCCAGAGGAGTCATAATATTTACAGAAAATCCACCAAATCCACATGGCCATTCCAGCAAAGCTGATATTGAAGAAATGTTACAACGAATTATGTGCTATTAAGCAGTCTCTCTTAGCCAAAATAATGTTCTTGAGTAGACTGATGGAGGAGAGAATCATTTCAATTTTGCAATTGTTCAACTTGGCTCCATGCAAAAGGAAGGAAAGTTTTTGGATTTAATTCTGTGGAGCTTCAGGGTACAGTATAACAGGTTGAAATGTTTTCTTTGCTCCATAGAAACCACACCACGACCAGGTAGACCGACTACAACTACATCTACCAGCAGCTACATACCTGGTAAGGGACACGAAGAAGCGGAAGGCCTTGAGGCCATCTGCATACCAGTCACGATTGGACATAGAGCAGTTTTTCCTCTGCCTTCGCCTCCACGTTTACTTCATTAACCGGGAACCTAACCCTCCCTCCACTGACCCCTTCACCCACTTCCAACACAAGTCCTCCTTGTGGACACCACACCCAGGCCTCCTACCCTCCCTCGACCTCTTCATCTCCCACTGCCGTCGAGACATTAACCGCCTCAACATCTCCACCCCTCTCACCCACTCCAACCTCTCCCCTGCAGAACGGGCTGCCCTCCGCTCCCTCCTCTCCAACCCCAACCTCACCATCAAACCCGCAGACAAGGGAGGCACAGTGGTAGTATGGCGTACTGACCTCTACATCGCCGAGGCCAAACGCCAACTCTCTGACACCACCTCCTACCGCCCCCTTGATCATGACCCCACCCCCGAGCACCAAACCATCAGCTCCAACACCATTCATGACCTCATCACCTCAGGGGACATCCACCCACAGCCTCCAACCTTATTATTCCCCAACCCCACACGGCCCGTTTCTGTCTCCTTCCCAAAATCCACAAACCTGCCTGCCCTGGTCAGCCCATTGTCTCAGCCTGTTCCTGCCCCACTGAACTCATCTCCACCTATCAGGACTCCATTTTCCCCACTTTGGTCCAGGAGCTCCCTACCTAAGTCCGTGAAACCACCCATGCCCTCCACCTCCTCCAGGACTTCCAATTCCCTGGCCCCCAACACCTTATTTTCACCATGGATGTCCAGTCCCTATACACCTGTATTCCGCATGCAGTTGGCCTCGAGGCCCTCCGCTTCTTCCTGTCCCGCAGGCCCAACCAGTCCCCCTCCACCGACACCCTCATCCGCCTAGCCGAACTCGTCCTCATCCTCAACAACTTCTCTTTCGATTCCTCCCACTTCCTATTGACAAAGGGGGTGACAATGGGCACCCGCATGGACCCCAGCTCTGGCTGCCTCTTTGTAGGTTACGTGGAACAGTCCCTCTTCCGCACCTACACAGGCCCCAAACCCCACCTCCTCCTCCGTTACTTTGATGACTGTATGGGCACCGCCTCTTGCTTCCCAGAGGAGCTCGAACAGTTCATCCACTTCACCAAGACCTTCCACCCCATCTCCAGCACATCCCTCACCTTCCTCGACCTCTCAGTCTCCATCTCAGGCAACCAGGTTGTAACTGATGTCCATTTCAATCCCACCGACTCCCACAGCTACCTAGAATACACCACCTCCCACCCACCCTTCTGCAAAAATTCCATCCCCTATTCCCAATTCCTACACCGCATTTGCTCCCACGATGAGGCATTCCACTCCCGCACATCCCAGATGTCCAAGTTCTTCAAGGACCGCAACTTTCCCCCCACAGTGGTCGAGAACACCCTTGACCGCGTCTCCCGCATTTCCCGCAACACCTCCCTCACACCCCGCCCCCGCCACAACCACCCAAAAGAGAATCCTCCTCATTCCCACATACCACCCCACCAACCTCCGGATACAACGCATCATCCTCCGACACCTCCGCCATCTACAATCCGGCCCCACCACCCAAGACATTTTTCCGTCCCCACCACTGTCTGCTTTCCGGAGAGACCACTCTCTCCGTGACTCCCTTGTTCGCTTCACACTGCCCTCCAACCCCACCACACCCGGCACCTTCCCCTGCAACCACAGGAAATGCTACACTTGCCCCCACACCTCCTCCCTCACCCCTATCCCAGGCCCCAAGATGACTTTCCATATTAAGCAGAGGTTCACCTGCACATCTGCCAATGTGGTATACTGTATCCATTGTACCCGGTGTGGCTACATCTACATTGGGGAAACCAAGCGGAGGCTTGGGGACCGCTTCGCAGAACACCTCTACTCAGTTCGCAATAAACAACTGCACCTCCCAGTCACGAACCATTTCAAATCCCCCTCCCATTCTTTAGATGACATGTCCATCATGGACCTCCTACAGTGCCACAATGATGCCAGCCGAAGGTTGCAAGAACAGCAACACATATTCCGCTTGGGAACCCTGCAGCCCAATGGTATCAATGTGGACTTCACCAGCTTCAAAATCTCCCCTTCCCCCATCGCATCCCAAAACCAGCCCAGTTCGTCCCCTCCCCCCACTGCATCCCAATATGAGCCCAGCCTGTCTCTGCCTCCCTAACCTGTTCTTCCTCTCACCCATCCCTTCCTCCCTCCCTAAGCCGCACCTCCATTGCCTACCTACTAACCTCATCCCACCTCCTTGACCTGTCCATCTTCCCTGGACTGACCTATCCCCTCCCTACCTCCCCGCCTATACTCTCCTCTCCACCTATCTTCTTTTCTCTCCATCTTCGGTCCGCCTCACCCTCACTCCCAATTTATTCCAGAACCCTCACCCCATCCCCTTCTCTGATGAAGGGTCTAGGCCTGAAACGTCAACTTTTGTGTTCCTGAGATTCTGTGCTCATCCAGCTTCACACTTTATTATCCAGGTTTCTGTACTTCCCATTCTACCATTTTCCCTCAGATTGATGTCAGGCTAACAGGTTGGTACCTCCTGTTTTGTATCTCCATGTCTTAAATAGTGGGGTGACGTTTGCTGCCTTCAGAACTGCAGGAATCATTCAAAAGACTATGATGTTTGGAATTTTGAAGATAATGACCAATGCATTGACCTTCCCTGCACCACCCCTTTCTCCCCACTGGGATGTGGAATATCATGTCTTATCAATTCAGGGGCCTCAATTGACAATGGGAAAGGAACCATCTTGATACGGACTTAATTGTTGCGTCGACAAGAAGGCAGTTGGGTCATCAAACACCATCGTCCAGCATGAAATCTTGCCCCAGTACCACTGAACACAGGGGAAGACTTTGAATTTCTCCCAATGAGTAGAATGAGACTGGGAAACAACAGGTTGCTTGTGGTCTCATGTTGTTGAATGTTATGTCTGAATATTCCTTGCACCATGTGGTTGAGTAATGAGAAAGTGATAAAAATTCTCAAGTCTGCATGGAATTGTCACACGAGAGAAGAGTTGCTTTGCACCTATTTCCTCCAGGCTTCCACAGGGGTCTTCTGATGATAAGGCAATCTGCCTTCTGCAATCATTGTAAAAATGATTGATTATATTGATATGGCCAACAAACCAATCTCTTTAATTAACACATGCACACGAATCGCCACATTACCAAGTATGTAAAATGTTGAACGTGAAAATGTCCTGCTCTGTCCCCTGTTTCTGTGCAGGAGTACATACAAGGTCCTCTCTTTTGTACAATTTCTGAGACTGTGGCTGGAGTCTTTTTATAACCATTCGTTATCCGTTCGGTTTGCTATCTCATGTGAGAATGTGCTACAGATTATTGTAAGCTACAGATCTGAGCAACAGTCATATCAGACTTGAAATATCAACTGTTTTTCTCTCTCATCAGATATTGTCAGACCTACTGAGTTTCTCCAGCCTCCATAATATTTATAACATTTACAGAAAATCCACCAAATCCACATGGCTATTGCAGCAAAGCTGAAATTGCAGAAATATTACACTGAATTATGAGCCATTAAATAGTGCAGTCTGTCTTGGCGAAGATAATGTTATTGAGCAGACTGATATTGGGGAGAAAAATTTCAGTTTTGCATTTGTTTAACCTGGGTACATGCAAAGGGAAGGAAGGGTTTTGGATTTTATTCTGTTGAGCCTCAGGGTGCAGTGTAACAGGTTGAAATGTTTTCTTGGCTCCACAGAAACAACATCAACACCAGGGAGACCGACTACAACCACGTTAACCAGCAGCTACATACCTAGTAAGGGACAATGGTTTTACACTGAGGACCAACATGTTCTCAACGAGAGTTTTACTTTGTAACATAATAAGATCTGTTATTGACAGGGCAGTAAGTTATAGATTTTATGTTTCATTCTAACCGTGTTTGCATGGCCATCAATTAGATGGAATATTTTGACTGTGATTTCGACATTGTATTTCTTTTTATTTCTCATTAAGTGATTGTGGGTGTCACTGGCAAGACCGACTTTTTTATTGCCCATCGCAAACTGCCCTCGAAGGTGCTGCTGAGCTACCTTATTGAAATTCCATGCTTCTTGTGGTGTGGGTACACACAGGGCTGTCACAAAGAGCAAATTCTATGATTTTTGACACAGCAATAATGACTTGGTGATCAGATAGTTTGAAGAAATGTTTAGGCATCTCATATACGGTATATTTTTATACAACATTTTGTGGAAAAGAAATGTATAATAAAAATTGCCATGAATTAACGGATCATTTTGACATGATCAATAACCTCCACATCCATATCCCTGATATTTGAATAAAGCATAATTGACTTCAACTGGAAAGGATACTTTAATATATTCTCATTATATAACACATTTTCAGTGACCAATCGTATTTATCACATGAAAAGAAGTTCATACAGCTTGTCAATGGATCAAATCAGTCTCTGGACTCCTTCTTAGATCTTTATTTCAACAAATTTACTCATAGAACATAGAACATAGAACATAGAACAGTACAGCACAGAACAGGCCCTTCAGCCCACAATGTCGTGCCGACCATTGATCCTCATGTATGCACCCTCAAATTTCTGTGACCATATACATGTCCAGCAGTCTCTTAAATGACCCCAATGACCTTGCTTCCACAACTGCTGCTGGCAACGCATTCCATGCTCTCACAACTCTCTGCGTAAAGAACCTGCCTCTGACATCCCCTCTATACTTTCCACCAACCAGCTTAAAACTATGACCCCTCGTGCTAGCCATTTCTGCCCTGGGAAATAGTCTCTGGCTATCAACTCTATCTATGCCTCTCATTATCTTGTATACCTCAATTAGGTCCCCTCTCCTCGTCCTTTTCTCCAATGAAAAGAGACCAAGCTCAGTCAACCTCTCTTCATAAGATAAGCCCTCCAGTCCAGGCAGCATCCTGGTAAACCTCCTCTGAACCATCTCCAAAGCATCCACATCTTTCCTATAATAGGGCGCCCAGAACTGGACGCAGTATTCCAAGTGCGGTCTAACCAAAGTTTTATAGAGCTGCAACAAGATCTCACGACTCTTAAACTCAATCCCCCTGTTAATGAAAGCCAAAACACCATATGCTTTCTTAACAACCCTGTCCACTTGGGTGGCCATTTTAAGGGATCTATGTATCTGCACACCAAGATCCCTCTGTTCCTCTACGCTGCCAAGAATCCTATCCTTAATCCTGTACTCAGCTTTCGAATTCGACCTTCCAAAATGCATCACCTCGCATTTATCCAGGTTGAACTCCATCTGCCACCTCTCAGCCCATCTCTGCATCCTGTCAATGTCCCGCTGCAGCCTACAACAGCCCTCTACACTGTCAACGACACCTGCGACCTTTGTGTCGTCTGCAAACTTGCTGACCCATCCTTCAATCCCCTCGTCCAAGTCATTAATAAAAATTACAAACAGTAGAGGCCCAAGGACAGAGCCCTGTGGAACTCCACTCACCACTGACTTCCAGGCAGAATATTTTCCTTCTACAACCACTCGCTGTCTTCTGTTGGCCAGCCAATTCTGTATCCAAGCAGCTAAGTTCCCCTGTATCCCATTCCTCCTGACCTTCTGAATGAGCCTACCATGGGGAACCTGTTGATAACTGCTGCCTTGATCTTTAATATTTTGAGTGGAATCCTGCCATGAGAACAGACATTGACACAAGATCAGTTTAGCAGTGAAATATTGTGCTGATCTTTTAGTTAATGCTTTAAAAAAAGCCAACTTAGGTAGTAGAACTGTGATGTACGCTGTCCTTATGTATTTTCATTGTCATTTTCCTTTTTCAGATTTCTTGTGAACTAAGTTGATTACGGACAGATATATTAAGTCCAGGTTTATTTTATTTTACAGAAGAGGAATGTAATGGTGAATGGTCCCCTTGGATTAATGACAATACACCTACTGAGAGCAGTCCGGGGGATTCTGAATTATTGGATCCATTACGTGACGAACTGTGTCTCTCCTCTTCCGATACAATTAATAAAATTCAGTGCCAATTTGTTGATTTCCCCGAGTGGCCAGTGAGCCAATCAATAGACAATGTGACCTGTGACAGAGACACAGGACTTGTCTGTACATTCAGTGAAAGTGATTTGGAAGGAAGGAGGTTTTGCTACGACTACCAAATTCGAGTTTGCTGTGAGCCACAAATAACAACAGAATGGACAACAACAAATCTACCAGAAACCACCTCTACAACCACCATTCCAGGTAAGTATGATAGTTTAATGCAGGGAATTAGTCTTCGAGTACAAATGCAATTAGAACAAATCAATGCTGTTTCAGTGAAAATTCTTCATCGACTGGAATTAAAACATTAACAACTAATATGGTAACCAATGTTAGAAAGGACATTCAATTACCTCCCAGCCATTTCCAAAGTTGGGAAGGTTCATAAGGGACTGTGTGCCATCAAATGACCACCAACCAGGGACCTGCAGGTAATGACAGTGGAGTGGATTGTCATTCCTCTTGGATCACAAGCTCCTGCTTACCACTGACTTAATAACGGCAGCAGTGGTATGAGGCCATTAGCTCGGCAGCAACTGTCTGAGTACATTCAGAAGCACCAGTAATCAGTGGAGTATGTGGCCTGTCTAATGTTAGAAGTTGTCAGTGGAATATTGCAAGCAACAGATCTGAACTCCAGACATATCAGAGTTGAAATATCAACTGATTTTCTCTCTCTCCCCCTGTGCTGCCAGGCCAAGTGACTTTCTCCAGCATCCAGAGGAGTTACAATATTTACAGAAAATCCACCGAATGCACATGGCCATTCCAGCAAAGCTGATATTGAAGAAATGTTACAACGAATTATGTGCTATTAAGTAGTCTCTCTTAGCCAAAATAATGTTCTTGAGTAGACTGATGGAGGAGAGAATCATTTCAATTTTGCAATTGTTCAACTTGGCTCCATGCAAAAGGAAGGAAAGTTTTTGGATTTAATTCTGTGGAGCTTCAGGGTACAGTATAACAGGTTGAAATGTTTTCTTTGCTCCATAGAAACCACACCAGCACCAAGTAGACCGACTACAGCTACATCTACCAGCAGCTACATACCTGGTAAGGGACAGTGGTTTCATACAGAGGACCAAAGTGTTCTCAACAACTGTTTTACTTTGTAACATTATGTGGTCTGTTACTGAGAATGCAGAAATTTCTGGATTTTATTTATCATTCTCAACGTATTTGCATTGCCACTCAATTAGATGGAATATCTCGACAGTGCTTCAGACATTGTATTTCATTTTTGTTTCTGATGAAGTGGGTGTTGCTGGCTGGACCAGCATTTATTGCACAACCCTCAGTGCCCTCAAGATGGTGCTGCTGAGTGACCTTCTCGAATTTCAAAAACCCCAACAGGCTTGTCAAGCATGATTTCCCATCTCTGCAGAGAATGTCCAATCAGATCATTCTCAACCAGGTTTCTATACTTCCCATTCTACCATTTTCCCTAAGATTGATGTCAGGCTAACAAGTTGGGACCTCCCTGTTTTGCCTCTCAATGTCTTATATCGTTGAGTGACATTTGCTGCCTTCAGAACTGCAGGAATCATTCAAAAGACTATGATGTTTGGAACTTTGAAGATAATGACCATTGTATTGACCTTCCCTACATCACCCCTTTCTCCCCACTGGGATGTGGAATATAATATCTTGTCAATTCAGGGGCCTCAATTGACAATGGGAAAGGACTCCTCTTGATATGGACTTAATTGTTATGTGGACAAGAACGCAGTTGGGTCATCACCCGCCATCATCAGCATGAAATATTGCCCCACTACCACCGAACACAGGGGAAGACTTTGAATTTCTCCCAATGAGTAGAATGAGACTGGGAAACAACCGGTTGCTTGTGGTCTCATGTTGTTGAATGTTATGCCTCAATATTCCTTGCACCATGTGGTTGAGTAATGAGAAAGTGATAAAAATTCTCAAGTCTGCATGGAATTGTCACACGAGAGAAGAGTTGCTTTGCACCGATCTCCTCCAGACTTCCACAGGGGTCTTCTGATGATAAGGCAATCTGCCTTCTGCAATCATTGTAAAAGTGATTGATTATATTGATATGGCCAACAAACCAATCTCTTTAATTAACACATGCCCACGAATCGCCAGATTACCGAGTATGTAAAATGTTGAACATGAGAATCTCCTGCTCTGTCCCCTGTTTCTGTGCAGGAGTACATACAAGGTCCTCTCTTTTGCACAATTTCTGAGACTGTGGCTGGAGTCTTTTTATAACCATTCGTTATCCGTTCGGTTTGCTATCTCATGTGAGAATGTGCTACAGATTATTGTAAGCTACAGATCTGAGCAACAGTCATATCAGACTTGAAATATCAACTGTTTTTCTCTCTCATCAGATGTTGTCAGACCTACTGAGTTTCTCCAGCCTCCATAATATTTATAACATTTACAGAAAATCCACCAAATCCACATGGCTATTGCAGCAAAGCTGAAATTGCAGAAATATTACACTGAATTACGAGCCATTAAATAGTGCAGTCTGTCTTGGCGAAGATAATGTTATTGAGCAGACTGATATAGGGGAGAAAAATTTCAGTTTTGCAATTGTTTAACCTGGGTACATGCAAAGGGAAGGAAGGGTTTTGGATTTTATTCTGTTGAGCCTCAGGGTGCAGTGTAACAGGTTGAAATGTTTTCTTGGCTCCACAGAAACAACATCAACACCAGGGAGACCGACTACAACCACATTAACCAGCAGCTACATACCTGGTAAGGGACAGTGGTTTTACACTGAGGACCAACTTGTCCTCAGGAAGAGTTTTACCTTGTAACATAATGTGGTCTGAAATTGACAAGGCAGCAAGGTATGGGTTTCATGTTTCATTCTAAAAGTGTTTGCATGGCCACTCAATTGGATGGAATATTTCAACAGTGCTTTAGACATTGCCGTTCCTTTTTTTTTCTCATTAATTTGTTGCGGATGTCTCGGGCAAGACGAACATTTTTATTGCCCATTGCAAACTGCCCTCGAAGCTGCTGCTGTGCTACCTTATTGAAATTATGTGCTTCATGTGGTGTGGGTACACACACAGGGCTGTCACAAACAGCAAATTCGATGATTTTGACACAGCAATACTGAATTGATGATCAAATAGTTTGAAGAAATGTTTTGTCATTCTGTATGTACTGTATCTTTGTACAGCATTTTGTGGAAAAGAGATGTATATTAAAAGTTGTTGTGAATTAATAGATCACTTTGTATTGAGAAATAACCTCCTCACCCGCATCACTAATATTTGAATTAAGCATACTCGACTCCAACTGGAAATGCTGCTTTGTAAAATGTATTCTCATGAAATAACACATTTTCGGCGACCAAATGTAGTTATCGCATGTCGAGAAGCTCATATAGCTTATTAATAGATCGAGTCAGTCTGTGGACTCCTTCCTTAAACTTTATTTCAAGATGTTCACTCCTGTGGGCTGTTGATAACTGCTGCCTTGATCTTTAATATTGCGAGTGGAATCCTGCCTTGAGAACAGAATCTGACACTAGATCAGTTTGGCAGTCAAATTTTGTGCAGATCTTTTAGTTAATGCTTTAAAAAAAGCCAACTTAGGTAGTAGAACTGTGATGTACGCTGTCCCTATGTATTTTCATTGTCATTTTCCTTTTTCAGATTTCTTGTGAACTAAGTTGATTGCGGACAGATATATTAAGTCCAGGTTTATTTTATTTTACAGAAGAGGAATGTAATGGTGAATGGTCCCCTTGGATTAATGACAATACACCTACTGAGAGCAGTCCGGGGGATTCTGAATTATTGGATCCATTACGTGATGAACTGTGTCTCTCCTCTTCCGATACAATTAATAAAATTCAGTGCCAATTTGTTGATTTCCCCGAGTGGCCAGTGAGCCAATCAATAGACAATGTGACCTGTGACAGAGACACAGGACTTGTCTGTACATTCAATGAAAGTGATTTGGAAGGAAGGAGGTTTTGCTACGACTACCAAATTCGAGTTTGCTGTGAGCCACAAATAACAACAGAATGGACAACAACAAATCTACCAGAAACCACCTCTACAAACACCATTCCAGGTAAATTTGATAATTACGCACAAAAGAAAATTATTTTTACTGGAAAAACTGTTCGAACTCGTAGGCCCTGTTTTGGGTTTTGTGAGTCAGTGAAGAGAGGCATCAGCTCCCATCTTTCACACTCCTTGCAGTAAATTTCAACAACTATTTTCGTTTTCTTTTGTAATGCAGCAATCATATTTCAATTAAAACATAATTTTTTGGAATATGAAGGCACCTCATAACAGCGTTTTATTGTATGCAAGACAGCCTAATCTTAACACCTGCTATCCCTGAAAAAGAAATAATGAATAAGTGACATCAAACAAATGCAGATGATACGTCTAAAGGGGAAAGTTTCTGATGTAGACTTGTAGAATAAAGTTTACAGGGTTATCAAGTCCATTAGAATTGCCTTGGTTGATGCTGAGCTTGAGAGGACAGCTGTTTAATTGCTGAATTGTATCCTAAGTGATAGCACAATTTATCTTTTAACTCTTTGTGAATGGTTGTTGCCAACTTGATTTCTCCCCCAATGTTATCTTCTGAATTTATTATATAAAGTGGCAAAGTAAGAGGATGAATTGTCCTTTTCTTGCTTACAACTCCATTTTCCCTTTGTCCACTCTTCTGGATTTAAACAAAGTTTTGTAGGGTTTCAGGTGGTGTTGAAAATTCCCAGGCAATTACTTCAGAGTTGGGCACCATGGGAATTCCTATCAACTCCCATTTGTGCTTCAGAACATTGAAAAATCAGGGCCATTGCATTTTCCTACAACAGGTACAAGACAACCTTCATGTGCAGTTTGCACAATCAATGATCATTTAGAAAGTGTCTTTCTCAGATAGTTTTACATTACTTTCTTTTATAGTATTTACCACCTCTCAACTTTTGGACTAGTTATGTAAATGTACAAATTTTAAAATTGCCACATGAACAGAATTAGGAATATGATATTTGCAAACTACAATGTAAATGCATGAAGTGTGCATGAATCTTTGTATAAGTGGTTTTATAACAGGAGTTATGGACCTTTCATGTCTCCTGCTGAACTTTATTCAATGACGCAATGTCATGTCTAGTGTGTTCAATTTTTTGCCATCACCTATCCTTCCAAATTTTGCTATTCTACTGAATACCTGGTTGTCCAGAAGGCTTTACTGCCTTGGGTGAGGGGTACCAGCTAATGTCCAAACAGCACTGGATGGCTTTCGGAGGCATGAATCTTGTATAATTGACAGGATTGCTGTACTGATATTTTCAATTCCATTGTTTATCTGGATCCAGCAAGGCCAATGTGGATGACTGTCTCATTGTTTGACTGTTGATTGAAAACTAATGTTTGCAGGAACTCCATTATCAGTGCGATTGATTCTCTATGACAGTTTCCATAGTAGTTTTATATTGGGCATCATTTCAACAATTCTAAGGGCCATGGAAAAAACTACAATCTCCAGACTTAAACTACTTCTACTGAGCAGTCAGAAGTGCCTAAATTTCAACCTCTTTGCTCAGCTAATGCTGCTGCATGAAAGTTAGTGATCAAATTTTATTCTGACCTCAAAAGCCTTGATGTACATTGTAACTGATTGAAATTTTTTTTCCCATTCTTTACAGAAACTACTCAACGGATACCGACTACAACTACATTAACCAGCGTCTACTTACCTGGTAAGTGACAGTGGTTTGTTCCTCTGCCCCCAAATCCTCTCCATAGATAGAATGCTTTGTAACTCCAGGTGATCTGTCATTGAGTAGGTAACAAAACTTGGCTTCTATTTGTACTGGAAAATTGCTTGTAGCTTTGGTCATTGTGCTGAAAGTTATAAGGAATTACTCATTGTGAAATTGTGTCCCTGATATAGGTCTTCATTGGAACTGAAGTGTGCATCAGAAGTTGATGATAGTTGCTTGCTTAGTTGCTGTTTAACTGTCACACTATGTTCTCATATTTGCCCTGCATCTGTGAATCATCAGCGAAAGTAGAGAAGTATCTTAATAGTGTTTTGAAGTAACATATTTATAGTTATCAGAAATAATTGTCACACATTGATGACACTGAGAATGTTTCACAATATCAAGGGATGAGAGAAGGTCATGCGAGCAGTCTGTCTCACGCTATCATGCAAGACCAGCTATTCCTTCCTAGCTATTCCTCATGGTCTTCAAACCTGATACATTGCTCTATGATTCTGAAATCCAGTTTAACATCAATTGTCAGACACTGGTTCTGACCAAATACAAAACTATTCTTGCTATGAGTGTTTTTAGACATGGTCCACAAATGTATTACCTTATCAAAACAATAGAGCAGAAAGAACACTTTACAAGCAATAGACTCAGCAGATTTACAATGAAATACCAATCCTCTATTGGCCGGGTGTGTTGCCTCTTCAGAAGTTCTTCTTTTGGCTTGTCTCTGCACACTGTGTCACTGAAAAGTGAACCTTCTTAATCCTTTCCAAATCATAACCAGAGCCTGATCAATAACATCCCTGAACCTTGATTGATCCAGGCAGTACATGATTGAATTTAGATTGACAACGTGATGCGTGGTCAGCTCCTGATACCCGTTCTTTCAGGGTAGAAAAATGAGTAGCTCAGTCTCTCAGATTTAGCTTATTTAGTCTGTATTCCTAATAAAATTCGACATTTATCTTACTGCATCTGTGTGTTGTTGCTTAGATTATTTGCTTTTAATTTGACTAATTTTGATGGCTTCCTGTTTTACTGTGGCTGTTGTATTTGCAATCACTACTTTACTTCTTAAAAATAGATTTCAAATTATAACTTTAGCCACAACAATATCAAATTAATGGAAGATGAGTCAATTAAGAGAAGCACACAGTGGGCAATACTTATAAATGTGTACAAATAGGTGTGCAGCTTAAATAGATTTCCTTGGTATTTACAAATATTGGAAATTATTTAAATATATTCAGTTGCTACATTCATGAGTCATAAAAGTTAAAAAGGATTATGTAGTTCTTGAAGTCCATCTAACAGTATCTTTAGATTCTTTCATTCTGTGCTGTAGCTACGTTAAACTTCTAACTTATCAGTTACTGTTTTGTTGCCTATTACAAAGTTTTGAAGGGTCATTTGTAGAATTTAATTTTCCTTCACCACTGGAAGGCAGTAGAACGTACTCCACAATGAACTTTAGGATGATGTGAAAAAGATAAAGCAGTTGCACAGTCAAATCCTATGCTGTGTTGATATTTTAAAAGCACCACTTGGTGCAAAACTAGGCAAGTAGAATGTGATAAATTATTTCAGGTCTATGTGACAATACATCAAATTTAGAACAGCTATGCCATCTTCAACCTTCTCTGTCTAAGGGTCTTCTGCAAATTAAACTGCTGTCTCAAGAAAGTAACTAATTCATAGGTTGAGCTAGCCAGCATTGTAAACTTTATTCCAGATGAACAGCAACAGTAGCAATGCATGCGTTTCAGTATGATGATTCAGCTTCCTGTGATTAATAAATGACACTGAACACTCAGAGTTGGAAGGCATAGTGAGGTATTTCTTTGTCAACCTATTCACCTCTGAAGCAGTGGAACCTGAACCTGAGACTTCTCGTCCAGAGGCAGGGACACTGTTAATGCACCATTGGACATGTAAACCCTGGTATGATTGCAAGTGATTGCTGTACAATTCATTTTCAATTTTTACTGTTTATTCAGAGAACTCCACTAAATATGGATCCACTCTATGATCAAGAAATTTGAAACTGATGTTTGCAGCAATTCCAATATGATTGCAATCAAATCTACATGGCAGTTGCAAACAAGCTTGTATTTGACCTACTGACTTCCAGAAAGCAAGGGCCATTTTGCTGCTTTGTTCCCTCTCTGCTGAGACATGATAGAGTAGACTAAGATAGAAATGTACAGGTTGTAATTTTACAATTCTTTAGAACATGCAGCAGAAATTTGTGTCCAGTTTTGATGAGAATGAAAGAACCTCAGGGTGCAGTTCGGCAGATTGAAATGTTTTCCCTGCTCTGCAGAAACAACCTCAGCACCAGCCAGTACGACTCCAACTACAACTACACCTTTCACAAGCTACAACCCTGGTAAGTGACAAAGCTTTTATACCTTGCACCAATCCTTTTTCTAATGGTCGTTGATTTCAAATTTGTTTACATTAATGTATAAGTAAGGAAAGGCAGTGTTTCCTTTCTAATTGCTCTGAAAATGTTTGTATCACTGGTCATTATGTTGTAACTCAGGGTAGCTTTTAGAAAATTGTACTCATGAAATTAACATTAAGTAGAAAGGACATTTTTTTAGGAATTTAGCATCAATTAGCGAGTAACTAATATTTTCCACCCTGTATTCTTAATTGTTGTAGCTGGTATGTAGGTTTCCATGTGAGAAGACAATGTTATAGATATATCATTTGTAAATAACACATTGTTAATTATCAAATATATATTTTCCTTAATGTCAACATTGAGGAGGTAAAGTAATATCAGGGAATGAGAGAAAGAAATGTAGCCAATTTACTTCACTCTAGGTTAAACTACAAAATTCTATCCAGGTACTTCCACCTTTCGGACCACCGTACAGGGGCACTAAGTTTTTATTTCAATATCTGCTATCAGTTGATTTGACTGACTTCTGGACAGTCAGTTCCTCCTTGAAATGTCATTACTTCACCACTGCTATCAGCGACAGCTGAAAATTACCTGCTTAATCATTTAAATAGTAGTGGAATGCTATCACCATAACTAACCTAATGCTAGATTGGTCATGAAGCAATATGGATTGCTGACTTGATATCCCTTGCATTGTTATGGTGAACATCTGTGCCCAGGATGTGATTAAAGCATCGCCTCCACTTAAAGAAAACAGCATGAACTTGAGAAAGGTTGACCTGTCATTTTACTATGTTTATTTCTTGTTAATTAACTTCATTGAATACATATTGATTAAATGTAGCCTTTTTATTTTACAGAGGAGGAATGTAATGGTGAATGGTCCCCTTGGATTAATGACAATACACCTACTGAGAGCAGTCCGGGGGATTCTGAATTATTGGATCCATTACGTGATGAACTGTGTCTCTCCTCTTCCAATACAATTAATAAAATTCAGTGCCAATTTGTTGATTTCCCCGAGTGGCCAGTGAGCCAATCAATAGACAATGTGACCTGTGACAGAGACACAGGACTTGTCTGTACATTCAGTGAAAGTGATTTGGAAGGAAGGAGGTTTTGCTACGACTACCAAATTCGAGTTTGCTGTGAGCCACAAATAACAACAGAATGGACAACAACAAATCTACCAGAAACCACCTCTACAAACACCATTCCAGGTAAATTTGATAATTACGCACAAAAGAAAATTATTTTTACTGGAAAAACTGAGAACTGGTAGGTTGTATTTTGGGTTTTATGAGCAAGTGAGGAGGGGAATCAACTTCCATTTTTTGACAGTCATTGCAGTAAACTACAACAACCATTTTTATTCTCTTTTACCATGCTGCAAACACTTTTCAATTCAAATGTACTATATGGTAGTGGAATTCTATTGCCTATGGTTATGCATTGATAATTATGCATGAAGAAATTGTCTTTTGAGTAAAAAGCCATTAAAGTTTATCTATCCTGTTTCAGTAAGTTTTTTACTATGAAGATTTAATTTATCAAGAAAAGTACGATGAATATCTGACATTAGGAATTGCTTAGACCAAGTCTCTGTATTTTGGATTCGACAGCTAGTCAAACAACATCATGGCATCTATCTATCAAAACCCTTCAAAATGCTTCAAGGACCGCAACTTTCCCCCCGCAGTGGTCGAGAATGCCCTTGACCGCGTCTCCCGTATTTCCTGCAACACATCTCTCACACCCCATCCCCGCCACAACCGCCCCCCAGAGGATCCCCCTCGTTCTCACATACCACCCCACCAACCTCCCAGATACAACACATCATCCTCCGACACTTCCTCCATCTACAATGCAACCCCACCACCCAAGCTATTTCTCCATCCTCACCCTTGTCTGCTTTCTGGAGAGACCACTCTCTCCGCGACTCCCTTGTCCGCTCCACACTGCCCTCCAACCCCACCACACCTGGCACCTTCCCCTGCAACCTCAGGAAGTGCTACACTTGCCCACACACCACCTCCCTCACCCCCATCCCAGGCCCCAGGATGACCTTCCATGTCAAGCAGATGTTGACCTGCACATCTGCCAATGTGGTATATTGTATCCAATGTACCCGGTGTGGCTTCCTCTACACTGGGGAAACCATGTGGAGGCTTGGGGAACACTTTGCAGAACACCTCCGCTCGGTTCGCAACAAACAACTGCCCCTCCCAGTCGCGAACCATTTTAACTCCCCCGCCCATTCCTCAGACGACATGTCCATCATGGGCCTCCTGCAGTGCCACAATGATGCCACCCGAAGGTTGCAAGACAGCAACTCATATTCCGCTTGGGAACCCTGCAGCTCAATGGTATCAATGTGGACTTCACAAGTTTCAAAATCTCCCCTTCCACCACTGCATCACAAAACCAGCCCAGCTCGTCCCCTCCCCCCACTGCATCACAAAACCAGCCCAGCCTGTCTCTGCTTCCCTAACCTGTTCTTCCTCTCACCCATCCCTTCCTTCCACCTCAAGCCGCACCTCTATTTCCTACCTACCACCTCACCCCGCCTTCTTGAGCTGTCCGTCTTCCCTGGATTGACCTATCCCCTCCCTACCTCCTCACCTATACTCTCCTCTCTACCTATCTGCTTTTGTCTCCATCCTCGGTCCGCCTCCCCCTCTCTCCCTATTTATTCCAGTTCCCTCTTCCCATCCCCCTCTCTGAAGGGTCTAGGCCCGAAGCGTCAGCTTTTGTGCTCTTGAGATGCTACTTGGCCTGCTGTATACATCCAGCTCCACACTTTATCTCCCTTCAAAATGTTGTCTGGTTTAGTGGGAGCAACCCTCATTCTCTCATTCTTATTAACACTTATAGACCCAAATTACTCATCGGATTTAAGATGTATTCACAAAGACAGAATAAAAAGTTTTTTTATGTGCGATCTTGGTTTAACAGCTTCCTGAGTAAATTATTCGTGTGGACAGGTGAAGCCAATATACACAAGCGTATTGTAAAGAGTTTCTTGCCTATGGCTTTTTCTAATCTAAAACTCCCAATCTTGGAAGCTCAGCAGACTCCAGGCTTGGTTATTGCTTGGTTAGGAGACCACCTGGGAATACCAGGTGTGGTAGGTTTTGCGCCCTCTAGTGTTCCATTGGTAGTGTCTGCCCTCACTGGCCCAAGAGGTCCCAGTTCAAGTCCCACCTTGTCCAGAGTTGCATAATAACATTTCTGAACAGGCTGTTAGAAAAATATGTTTCAAAATAAAGTAAGGAGTTTCTCGGAAGGGGCTCTGTGGTCCAGTGGTTGCATCCCTACCCCTGGAACATGAGTCCCAGGTTCATGTCTCACCTGCTTCAGAAGTGTGTAATTACATCTCGGAACAGGTTGTTTAGAAGCATAGGTTAAATAAAAAGAAAAGGAAGGTGTTTTTGAAGAATGGCTGTGCTGAAATGGTGGGGTACCAATCTCTGAGTCAAGAAACCTGGATTCAAATCCCAGCTGCTCAATGGGTGTGCAATAATATTTCTGAACTGGCTGAACTTCACGGAGTTTTAGAATGGCTGTTGTGCCACAGGGGTAGTAGACTCCGGCAGTAGACTTAGATTCAAGCCCCACTTGCTGTAAAGGTTTGTAATGACACCTATGAATCAGGTTAATTAGAAAATATTTCCTTTTTCTTGGACTCTTGCGCAGTAGTAGTGCCCCAACCTCTGAGTCAGAAGAATCAGGTTCAAGTCTCACTAGCTCTAGTGATGTATAATTACATCTTTATAACAAGTTAGTTGGAAAACACCTGTAAAAGATTTTCCACTGGATATTGGAAACTATCATTTACATGAACTCTATGAGCAGCATGATCAAATTTAAGTTATTTTTAGCAACACTGACTTATGAATGCAAAGATCATTAAACAATTGTATTCTTTCACTGTTGAAATAATGTTATGGAGTAAACTGATGTAAAGGTGTCTAGATTCTTGTACGCGTTCTGCTTAGCTACATGTAGCAGAAGGGTAAGGCTTAAAACCTGATTAAGACAAGCCTTAGCATGTAGTGTAACTAGTTGCAATATTTTTCTTGCTTGATAGAAACAACACCACAAATCCAGAAAACAACTTCAATTACATCTACCACCAGCTTCGTACCTGGTAAGTGACAGCAACTTTATAAATTACACTATGTCTATCTCCCAAGATGAATTGTTCTTTGATTATATATATTTTGTCACTGAGTTGGTAACAAAATACTTCTGCTTTTCTATAATAGAGCTTTCAAAATGTTTGCTTTGGAAATATTTGCATCTTTTTTTTCATAATATTGTGATATTCAGGCAATTGTTCTGAAAGTGTACTCCAAACTGAGCAGTTAACAAACTATGTTGTATGTTCATGACTTGGCACTGGTTGAGATAAAGTCCTTTAATTATGGATTGACTTTCATGATTCTTAGAGTGTTCATAAAAATTGTATATTACAATATATTGTTAAAAAGCACATCTTTAGTTAACAAGCTTATTTGTTCACAATGTCCCATTGAGGAACAGGATAGAGTCATAGAGCTGCAGCACAGAAACAAACCTCTCAGTCCAACTCATCCCTGCCGATCAGACATCCCAACTTGGCCTGGTTCCATTTGTCAACATTTGGCTCATATCCATCTAAACCCTTCCATATCATATACCCATCCAGATGCCTTTTAAATACTGTATTTGTACCAGTCTCCCCCACCACTTCTGGCAGCTTATTCCACACACGCACTACCCTCTGTGTGAAGATATTACCCCTCAGATGCTTTTTAAATTTTTCCCCTCTCACCTTAAATGTATGCCATCTGGTTTTGGACTTCCCTGCCCTGGGTGAAAGACCTTGGCTATTCGCCCTATTCATGACCCTCATGATTTTGTTGCTCCTCAGCCTCCTACACTCCAGGGAACAAAGCCCCAGCTTACTTAGCCTCTCCCCACACTCAAACCCTCCATATCTGGCAACATCCTTGTAAATCTTTTCTGAAACATTTCAAGTTTCACAACATCCTTCCTACAGCAGGGAGACCAGAATTGCACACAGTATTCCAAAGGTGGCCTAACCAATATCCTGTACAGCCATTACATGACATCCCAATCCTAGATACAATGTTCTGTTCAATGAACACAAACATGTCAAATGCCTTCTTCACAACCCACTTTATCTGTGACTCCACTTTCAACGAACTATACACCTGCACCCCTAGGTCTCTTTGCTTGGCAACACTCCACATGGCCCTACCATTAAGTGTAGAAGTCCCACGTAATTTGCCTCACCAAAATGCAACCCCTCACATTTATCTAAATTAAACTGTATCTGATCAAGGTCCTGTAGTATTCTGAGATAATCTTCTTCTTTTCTGTCCTCTACACTAGCTACATTAGAGTCATCTGCAAACATATTAACCATACATCCAATATTATTCTATCAAAATCATTTATATAAATGCTGAAAAGCAGTGGATCCAGCACCAATCCTTGTGGCACATCGCTAGCCACATACCTCCAGACCGGAAAGCAACCTTCAAAGCTTCAAACCAATGTTGTATCCAGTTGGCTAGCTCTTCCTGGATCTCATGTGATCCAATCTTACTAACCGGTCTACCACGTGGAACCTTGTCAAACATTTTGCTGAAGTCCATAGTGACAACATCTACTGCACTGCCTTCATCAATCTTCCTTATCACCTCTTCAAAAAAACTCATTCAAGTTCTGAGACACAATTTTCCACACACAAAGTCATATTGACTATTCCTAATCAGTCCTTGCCTTACCAAATGCTTGTAATTCCTGCCCCTCATATATTTAACATGTTTAACAAATTCCATCCCATCTAAGCCCTTAACACCTGTAGCAGTCCCTGTCTATGTTAGGAAAATTAAAATCCCCCACTATGATAATCCTATTGCTCCTGCAAGTCTTCCCAGTCTCCCTGCATATTTGTTCCTCTAATTCCCATTGACTATTTGGGGACCTATAGTACAACCCCAATAATGTCACCAACCCTTTCTTATTTCTTAGCTCCACTCTTGAAGCCTCATTGGATGATCCCTCAATTATTTTATCTCTGACTACTGCTGTGATACTCGCCTTAAACAAAAATTCGACTCCCCCTCCCTGCTTTCATCCACCTCTGTCCCATTAAGCTGCCAGTCCTGTGCCTCCCTTAGCCATGTTTCTGTAATGGCTATAATATCCCAGCCCCACGTACCTATCCACGCCTTGAGTTCATCGGCCTTACCTGTCAGCCCTTTTGCATTGAAATAGATGCAATTTAATCAAAGTCATTCCTAGCTCCCTGCCCTGTTTCATCCTGACCTGTCTCTGCAACTTGCAATTTCTGATTATTGTATCTCCTTCCAGCCTCCCAGCTGTTTAGCATCCCAACCCCCTGCCAGGTAGGGCAGATTCCTAGCACATATATCTGAACATGATGACCTCCCATTATCTTCACACATTTTGGATAGATTGGTGCAAAAACCTCTTGGGGGCGTGACACTGGTATAATTGCCAGGATAGCTGCCCAAATATCTTCAGAACCACTGTCTATCTGGCCTATTGGAACCAGGAATGACACATCCATGTTAAAGAAGCTCCCTGCAGTTATTGGAAACTCAGATCTGAAACTTGTGTTTTTACAAGTATACATGACAATTCCAGCAACACTTATTTTTGTACTGAGCATATAGGCCACTAAATAGTTGTAATCTCTGGTCACTGAGTTGACTGAGTGACTAAGATAGAAATGAATGCGTGCAATTTTCAGAGTTTTTGTTTTGTATTACATGCAACAGAAAAGTATGACAATAAACCTGATAATTTAAACCTTAGTGTGCAGTGGAACTGATTGAAATATTTTTCTGCTCTGTAGAAACGACACCATCAATTGTGACAACTACATCTGCCACCAGCTCCATAACTGGTAAGTGGGAGAGGTTAAAGGCCTTGTAAGCGTGTCTCTGCAAGTGGTTTGTTTATTGTGAACTGTTACTGTATAGGTAACACAATGTGGTTTTCAGTTTTCTACTTTAATTTTCCTTTAGTTTACTTATTTCGAACATGTTTGTATTTCTGGTCATAATGTTATAACTGAGAGCTGGATCAACTTTCCATTGTAACTCTCTGAAGTCTCTGATTTAAATGTAGACCTTTGGAAGGTTCATACGTAGAGGAATTGTCCAGGGGAAAGTGCAATTTCCCGAGCAATTTCTTCAGAGTCTGTTACGATGAATATTCTGCAGGGTCCCCATGCATAAAATCTACTTGAATAATGACTGTTGGGCCATTGGAAACTCCAGACCTAGGAGTTTGCAACAAAAACAGAAATTGCTGGAAAATGTCAGCAGGTCTGGTAGCTTCTGTGGAGAGAAGTTCTGAAGAAGGGCCACTGGACCAAAATGTTAACTCTGATTTCTCTCCACTGATGTTGCCAGACCTGCTAAGTTTTTCCAGTAATTTCTGTTTATTTTTGTTTCTGAATTCCACCATATGCAGTTCTTTGAGTTTTGTTTTTACTGAAGAGTTTGTAGATGGATTTAGATCAGTTGATTCAGTGGGGAAAACCTTATGAGGGTAAATTGGACAAGCTAGGCTTGTTTCCACTAGAATTTAGAAGAATTAGTGGTAATGTGATTGAAGTGTATAAGACCCTGAATAGTCTTTATAATGTGGACATGGAAAAGATGGTTTCCCTTCTTCAGCAGCTCAGAACTGTAATTATGGCTCATTCTTTTAGGACAGAATCATAGAATCCCTACAGAACAGAAAGAGGCCTTTTGGCCCATCAGGTCTGCACTGACCCTTCGAACAACTTCCTACCCAATTCTTGTAACCCTGCATTTCCCATCGCTCATCCACCTAGCCTGCATATCCCTGAACACTCTGGGCAATTTAGCATGGCCAATCCACCTTAAGCTGTACATCTTTGGACAGTGGGAGGAAACTGGAGCACTCAGAGGAAATGCAAGCAGACATGGGGAGAATGTGCAAACTCTGTACAGACAGTTACCCGAGGGTGAGATTGAACCCGGATCCCTGGTGCTGTGAGGCAGCAGTGCTAACCACTGAGCCACCGTGCCGCTTGTGCCTCCAGAGATGAGGAGAATGTTTTTCTCTCAGAGGGCTGTGCAACATTGGAGTTGTCTGCCTCAGAAAGAAGCAGTGTCATTGAATATTTAATATTTTTAATATTATTGAGGTAGATAGATAGATAGTTGTTAGGCAAGGAAATCAACGATTAATTTGGATAGATGAGAATGTGGAATTCAAAAGAGATCAACCATGATTCTACAGAATAGCAGAGGCGTCACAAAGGGGTGAATGGTCTATTTCAGTTCCTATCATATGTTGTATTGGCTGACGCATATGTCAGCATGAGTGGTCATTTAATCTCTATGCCTAGTGAATAGTAACAGCATGTGTATGTGACTGAGTATGATGGTGCTGGTCCATGTCACAAATTTCTGAACATTCAATGACCCTTCTACTTTGGTATAATCAATAATGTAGGATGCTGCTAGCAATGTTTCAAGACCTCACTCAAGTTTGCAGTCCCACAGCAACGTGAGTGTTCCTGCATAGACTGGGTACTCCATAACAAAAGTCAGAGGTTACGTTGCTTATGACAATGGTATAATTTCTGCCAGATATTTTCACTGGCACTGTTAATTTGGACAGATGGGGTCAAATAGATTAATATTGTAAGCTGTTTCCACTGTCCATTAAAAATGAATATTTGCCAGATATGCAGTACTTCACAGTCACACCCATCTGACAATTCTAACAATTCTGATAATTGAGGAATTGATGCACCACATAAAGGGGTTAAAAAATACTTCCATTCTCTTTCTGCTAAAATAATTCCAACTGAAGTAAAATAGAAACAAATTGATTTTTGCAACTATTGTGTTGGTCCACATGAAGGTTTTACACAAGATGCACAAGTTTTAGTGTGTAAGGTAACAGACTGAAATGTTTTCTTGCTCTGTAGAAACTATACCACCGATACAGACAACAACTACATCTACCACCAGCTACATACCTGGTAAGTGATGGCTAAGCCAAGAGAGTCAGAGGCTTTGGCCCTCTACGAGTTTCCCCTACATGCTGCCTATAGAAGTAACTGAGGGCCAGCAAGGAACCATCATAAATTGCTGGGAGTTCCACTCATTAAATGTGCAGCTAGTGTGTGATCACAAGGGAAATATACAGGTTTGTACATGATATCCTGGGAGTAATGACTTCTGCATCATTTGATATTTTCAGCTGCCATGGTTTTTAACCCCCAGCACTGAAGTTGATTTGGTAATACGTGGTGACACAGTAACCCATCTCATTAAATGGAAAATCTTAGCCATTCTTACCATTCATTCATAGGTGTACAAAATGATCTGAGGTATAGATAGAGTGGACAGCCAGAGAATTTTTCCTAGGGTGGAGGTAGCTATCATGAGGGGGCATAGTCTTAAAGTGAGTGTAGGTTGATTATAGGGGAGACGTCAGAGGTAGGTTCTTTACTCAGAGTAGTGCGGGTGTGGAATGCATTGCCGGAGAGACTGTTGGAGTTGGCCTCATTAGGGGCATTTAAGTGGCTATTAGGGAGGCATATGGACGATAGTATAAGGTAGGGGTGGAAGTTAGATGGACCTAAAGTTTAGGTAATAGTCCGGCACAACACTGTGGGTCGAAGGACATGTGCTGTTCTGTACTGTTCTATGTTCAATGTTCTATTTCCATTTGTTCATTATTTTTTCCTGCCCAAGAGGACTAAGGTCCAGATGGAGAGTGTAGGTGCCTCACTGGCCTCTGAGTGGTGCTGGATCCTTGAACCCAGAAAAAAAGGAGATTGCTTGCAGGTTAGCACACATCTCTGACAATCCCTGACTAGTTTGCAGGATTTGACCCTCCATAAGAGTCCCAGTCTCCCAATACAAGAGGCTAAGTGTGGACTGAGTGTTAAGAGTGAAGCATTCATGCCACAGATACATGCCTATGCTGTCCTTAATTGTCAGTTGTGTGCTCATCAGCCTGTTTGCTAGATATTCAGGTGCTTCCTGCTTCCTCACTAATGGGTCCAGAGTCTTGTTCTCAGCCTAGAAATCAAGATCCCCCACTCCTGAGTGTTCAATTCCTGGTCTGACAGAGTGTACAATATCTGCTGTGCAGCCATTGGGTGGACCTGAAACAAGTGACCCAAATTCTTTTAGATGTGTGCAGCCCAACAGCCTCACTCTGCTCCTCTCTCATGATCCCCATACCTCCCTCCCTTACCTGGAGACTGGGTCACTTGCTGCTCCTGGATTGCTGATGGGTGCCATGCCATAAGCTGCCACCACACGTGCTGGTGCTGCTTGCAATAGCTAGCTGCTGCTATCTGAGAGGCCAGCAGGTCCCTGGCCCTTGATTTTCATGGAACCATTCAGTCCCTACAGTGTGGAAGCAGACCATTCAGCCTAATAAGTCCACACCAACTTTCTGAAGAGCATCCCATTCAGGCACACCAAATCCTTGTAACCTTGCATTTCCTGTTGCTAATACATCTAACCTGCACATCTTTGGACTGTGGGAGGAAGCCGGAGGAAACCTGGAGGAAACCCATGCAATCACAGGGAAAACATGCAAACTCTGCGTGGACACTCACTCGAGTGTGGATTTGAACCTGGGTTCCCTAACGCCTTGAAGTCAGTGTAGGGTTATGTATCATAATGACCTTCTATAAGATCAGTGGAGAATTAGTGGCAGATGGAGATGTGCAGCATTAGTCAGAAGGATGGTATAGACAGGGCCTTCAACTTTCATCCACACAGAGGAGTCGATAGGGGCCACAGTGCAACTGGACTTAGCCAATTGATAAAGATATGGCAAGATAGCAGCCAGCATAAAATGACGGCCCGCGTGCAAGGTGACTGAACTTGAAAGGACTACCAGGAAGGGTAGAGTGTCAGGTGTGTAAAGAAGATCTACTTACCACAGCCAGCAGTGTGAACAATCTATAGAAACGAGGATATGCAATGTGACTTCATTTAAGGCTTCAAATTCATGAGTAAATGCAAATATAATGTCTTCTTATTCATTTCATCTGACAGTTTTGAAAGGAACCTGTCCTAATAAGTTATACTATGTTTGTTAACTGATTGAGTGGGCTACTTAAATGCTTGACTTTTCTTTGTTTTTCTTTCCGAAGTCCCTGGGTGGGATTCCACAACTTGTTATATTTCCAGTCAGGACACCCCAAACTGTTAAGATCCCAAGTGAAGAGAAGTGAACTGGCTGCCCTTATTCACCCAGCCCTTTGTTGGTCGCAACAATGTTAATTTCAAAAGAATCACCTCCCTTGTCAAATTAATTTATGGGGTTAAGGGGAGCCAATATAATCTTGAATTATCACAAAGACAGTTACTAAGCATGAGAAGAAACAGTAAAACAACACTATAATTAGATATCATATAAATGTTAAAAAAAATCGATCTTTGAATTGTTTGCCACGAGTGGTTAGTTAAATGGGACAGCTGTTGCAGTGGATGTTACTGATAGTATTAGTGTTGGGATTTGAACAGTTTCTTTCAAGATTCTTGGCTTTGTAGATTGATTAAAACTCTTGTCTGACCCCTTTTTGCTGTGGCTGACTGGCAGCACGCTGAGTGAGATGAAAACATCTCCCTTACTTTTACCTGCAGTGTAGTGGTGTTCAATTGGCTGATCTCAGAGCTGAGAACCTAACAAGTCCGTACACTAGAATGACAGGCCACTAACACATACAGACCAAGGTTGCAACTTGCTTTTAACTGTTTTTTGGCGTATTCCTAGAAGTGTAAAACACAAACATAACTGCAGGAGGTGGCACATTGCTGACAGGGCATTTGGTAGTCAACCTCTCCCAATCTGTTCCTTTACAGGCTCTTTAGTTTCCTTGACTCTATGCACAGATGTGACATTTCAGAATTTCTCTCAAGATGGCCATTGAAATTAAACCAAATGATCTTTGTTGTTTTGGTCCTTGTATAAAACAGACTTCTGTTGCAATTAAAGTTCAATTTTCCCATAGAAAATCTGGAGTTACAGTCATGGTCAGAGCAGATAATTCACAGAATCACTGATTGAATTACTTTGTGTTTTATTTAGGAGGATATACAACCGCCAGAACGTCACCTATCAGAACCACTACTACAGGTAAAAACAAACATATCATGCATGGCCACCCCATTTACTCAAATTCGAAACGTTTGATATGATGAGCTCAAGTAAAATGGCGTTAGCATTTGAGAAAACTGGTGCAGAGCCTACTCCCATCCCAAAAGATAGTGATAATGTCCCTTTACGTTTACTTGACAGTGTCATTTTTTGATTAGTCATGGCCCTTCCTAAGTTGTCATTACATTCTGCATAAGCCCAATGTTTCATACGGTACGATGAATAATTGTGAAAATGAACTGATCCGAAAAATGTTAAGTTCATCACACATGGAGTAGCAGACAGATCGGTCCATTTTGAAGGAGGCATTAGTTGCTAAATGACCTTTGTGGGAAATGAGCCAGTAGCTTACCAATGAAACTTGGGAATTAACACAGCTTATTCCTCGTTCAGTAACAACGGGTGAGTTTAACAACAAATCACACAACCCATCTGTTCAGATGTAATGTCGGGCATTTAATACTCCCAGCTGATATAAGAACATGGGAGCAGGAGCAGGTCATTCAGTCTATCAAACTAACTTCATCATTCGGGTAGATCATGGCTATTCACTCACCTCAACACCACTTGCTCATATTATCCCAATGGCCCTTGATGTCATTTGTGTCTAATGGTTTCTGTCTCATATCTGGTTAAACATTGAGTTTCCAGTGTCCTCTTTAAAGACTTATCACCATCTGAAGAAATTCCTTTTCTTGTCAGTCTTAAAAAGCCTACTCTTCCACTGAGACAATGTTTCCCGATTGAGGAAACACCCTATCTGCATTCACACTATCACAGAGTTTCAGTGAGATCACCTCTTGTCTTTGAAATTCCTAGAGTTTACAGGTCCATTTTCTTCAACTTGTCCTCATAAAATAACCTTGCTATCCCAAGGAATTGTCTGGTGGACCCTCATTACATCCCATCTATGACAAGTATATTCTTCCTCACATATGGAAGACTGTATGCAATAATCTGGGTGGTATTGCACTAAGGCTGTGTACAATTGTATCAAGACATCATAACTCCTGTGTTCAAATCTACTTGTGGTGAAGGCCAATATATCATTTGCCTTCCCAATTGCTTGCAGCACTGCATGCTACCATTTTAGCAATTCACACTGGTCCCTATGGATATGAAAATTTCCCAAATACTCAATATTGAAATAGTACTTCTTTTCCACCAAAGTTAGAAACTCATTCATATTGTATCCCATTTGCTGTGTACTTGCTCATTTAGCCAGTCCTACCAAGTCCACTTGAAGCTACCTTGCATCCTTCTCCCAACTTACATTCTCATCTGATTTTGTGCCATCAATAAATTTAGAAATACATATATAGATTCAACTTGTAATCAGATGAGGCATCGGAGCTGTTCCTTCTGACACTCCACTTGTATTATAGATTGTAATCTTAAGAATTACCCATTTACCCCTACTGTTTTCCACCTGTTCATCAATTTTCAACCGACACTAGTGTATTATCCCCAAACCTACCCACCCCCTAGACCCCCGTCACGCCATATGCTTTGATTTGATTACTAACTTTCTCTGTGGAATGTTGTCAAAAGCATTCTAAAAATCCAAATAAATTTCATCCTCTAATTCTCTTTCATGTATGCTACAAATAACATCCACAAAATCTCAAACATGTTTCTCAAACTTGATTTTCTTTACATAAATGCATGTTGACTCTCCCCATTATATTGTATTATACTGTTATTTAAACATCTACTTATCGCATCCTGACATCAAACTAACAGGTCTAAAATTCTCCATTTTCTATCTATCTCTTTTTTTTCTTAAACTGTCTATATTACACTTGCTAGTGTCCAATCTTCAAGTGACATTGCACAGTCTGTAGAATTTTGAAAGGTAGTTGATATATTGGTGGCTATCTTCACCGCCAATTCCTGCAACACTTCAGGCAATGTGTTAATCCAATTAATTTTTCAAGTACTACTTTTTAATTAACACTAATTTCTTTCAGTTTCACATTTTCAGAAGTCTCTTGGTTCCTTACCAATACTGGGAGCTTTCCTGTATCATCTTCCATAAAAACAGACACAAAATAATTGTTTAGTTTCTCCATCATTTCCTTGTTCTACATTATAAATTCTCGCATCTCGATCTTTTAATGAATCTATATTTGTCCTTGCTAATTTTTCCCATTTCATATACCTAAATCATTACAGTCTGCCCTTGTTTCCACTTAGCTTATATTAATAGTCTCTTTTTCCCTTTCTTTATCAGTTTTTTTGATAATCCTTTGCCAAATCCTCAGCCTTAGTTCCTTTACTGTGAGCTCATAAACCACTTGAATGTAATCTTTAACTACTTCTGTTGATTCACGGTTCATATTGAGTTTTTGCATCTGAGAAAAATGTATACTTGTTGCATGCCTACCATAAAATAGTTATGAATTTTCCAAATACCCCCAACAGCCAATTTGTCACTTATAACTTCACTTTCCTTTATTCTGATTTAAATCCATAGATTTAAATGCAAAATAATTATATCACTTTCAAACTTAATTTAAAATTCTATTATATTGTGGTTGCTGTTTCCCAAAAGCTCATCACAGCAAAGTTGTTTAATTTGTCCTTCCTCAATTGATAACATCAAATCTGAAAAAAAAGTCAGATCCCAACTTGATTCTTCAGTATATCTGCATCCACTGTACCCGGTGTGGCTACCTCTACATTGGGGAAACCAAGCGGAGGCTTGGAGACCGCTTTGCAGAACACCTCCGCTCAGTTCGCAACAAACAACTGCACCTCCCAGTCGCAAACCATTTCCACTCCCCCTCCCATTCTTTAGATGACATGTCCATCATGGGCCTCCTGCACTGCCACAATGATGCCACCCGAAGGTTGCAGGAACAGCAACTCATATTCCGCCTGGGAACCCTGCAGCCTAATGGTATCAATGTGGACTTCACCAGTTTCAAAATCTCCCCTTCCCCCACCGCATCCCAAAACCAGCCCAGTTCGTCCCCTCCCCCCACTGCACCACACAACCAGCCCAGCTCTTCCCCCCCACCCACTGCATCCCAAAACCAGTCCAACCTGTCTCTGCCTCCCTAACCGGTTCTTCCTCTCACCCATCCCTTCCTCCCACCCCAAGCCGCACCCCCATCTACCTACTAACCTCATCCCACCTCCTTGACCTGTCCGTCTTCCCTGGACTGACCTATCCCCTCCCTACCTCCCCACCTATACTCTCTCCACCTATCTTCTTTACTCTCCATCTTTGGTCCGCCTCCCCCCTCTCCCTATTTATTCCAGTTCCCTCTCCCCATCCCCCTCTCTGATGAAGGGTCTAGGCCCGAAACGTCAGCTTTTGTGCTCCTGAGATGCTGCTTGGCCTGCTGTGTTCATCCAGCCTCACATTTTATCTTGATTCTTCAGTATTCTGCTTCAGAAGCTCATCTTGTACAATCCGCAGGAATTCATCATCCACAGCACAATGCCAATTCTGTTTACCAGGTTATATATAAATTGAAGTTGCCCATTATTTCAGCATCACTCAGGTAATGTGTCATTCTAATTTCTTGATTTATACCATATCCAACATTACAACGTCTGTTTGGTGATTTATGAATACTGGGAGCAATATTTGTTGTCCTCTGTTGTTTCTTAGCTCCATCTAAACTGATTCCACATCTTGATCCTTTGTTCCTAATTTAACGAACTTGTCCTTTATTTAGAGTGATACTCCACCTCCTCTTCCTTTTTGCCTATCTGTTCAAAACAACAGATATCTTTGAATATTCAGTTCATACTCTTGGTAATTCTGTGACCAAATCTCTAGACAGACAATCAAATCAAACCCATTTACCTCTGTTTGGACCTTCAAGTCACCCACCTCATTGTGATCTAGGAAAGGCAGATGCAGATCCAATGGCAAATTACCATCCAATCTCCTCTACTATCATCCAACATCTACTCACCTCTACCATTGAGTACAAGAGTTGGGATGTTGTATAGAGGTTGTAGACGATATTGATGAGGCCTGTACTTGGGTACTGTGTTCAGTTGTGTTTGCCCTATTATAGGAAGAATATTATTAAGCCAGAGAGTGTTCAGAAGAGATTTACCAGGATATTGCCAGGAATGGAGGTTTTGAGCTGTAAGGAGAGGCTCAATAGGCTGGGGCTTTTCACAGGTGCATTGGAGATTGAGAGTTGACCTCATGGAGTTTTATAAAATCATGAGGGGTATAGATAAAGTGAATGGCAGGTGTTTTTTTTTCCCCTTGTGTGGGGGATTTCAATACAAGGGGCCATATTTTTAAGGTGACAGGAGAACGATTTAAAAATACATGAGGGGCTACTTCTTTACACTGAGAGTGTTTCATGTGTGGAATGAACTTCCAGAGGAAAGGGATACAGGTACGGTTACAACATTAAAAAGACATTTGGATAAGTACATGAATAAGAAATTATTGGAGGGATATGGGCCAAGCGCAGGCAGTTTGGAATTATGGTTGGCATGGACTGGTTGGACCGAATGATCTGTTTCCATGCTTTATGTCTGTATGATTCTACTCCAGCAATGTGTAATTGTGCCAAACTCTGAGTAGAACTACCTTCATTACCAGCTTGAAGTTGGATTTGCTTTCAGCTGTTATTATTCTTATGTTATGTTTTTAAATGAGATTGTCAATTCATATTGAATAGTCTTGTCTAGTGTGAAGATATACCTATTAAAGAACTGAGATGATACTATCTGAACTCATTTACACAGGGTCCCTCCAGCAACAGGAGTAATAAGATTCTCCTCTAACTCACTACGGGCTAGATTCAAAACAAAGATTAAGACATTGTTGTGTCATCTGTTTGAATTTATGATGAAATGTTTTTGTTTATGACAAAGTTAATATGCTTGTCTTCTTTTATTTTACAGAACCATATTGCAATGGTGTATGGTCACCCTGGTTTAACGAAAATACGCCATCTATTCAGAACAAAGGGGATTCTGAATTACTGGAGACAATTCACTATAAACTGTGTCCTTTCTCCCCCTATCAAATAAATGACATTGTTTGTGAAGCTGTCAAGTTCCCACAACTACCAATAAGTGAAATAAATGATAACGTTACTTGTGATATAAACAAAGGACTGATTTGTAATTACAATGAGCAGACACCCAAGAATCACCTCATGTGTTTGGACTATAGAATTAGGGTGTGCTGTGAGCCAATACAAACATCACAAGCTACTACCACAGCCATTGTACCTGTAGTCCATTCTACAATCTATGAGCCTCTAATAACCCGTGTCACAAAGAAACCTCTAGAATCTTGTCAGTGCAATTCAAAGCCACCAAGGATGGTAAGTAAATACGATTCAATGTTAATAATGTATTGAATGAACACTTGAGTCAACGTGTTTTATCATGTTAGAGATCTACAGGATGTTTCAAAGTGGTTACAAATTTTTGATTGAGAAATAATCCAATAGCAGTGGAATTTCCTTTTGGCAAATTGTCACAATAATTCAATGCTCAAATTTCTGATGAGATGAGACACAATAGAACAATAAGTTTTATTGTAATCACCCAATGATGGAGCATTGCATCCATTTTCATAGACTTCAGAGTGTCATTCTGTCTTGATCTTTGTACACTACTAAGTATAGTGCCATGTGTAGCAGCAGACAGGAGAAATATGGCATCAAATACATGCAACTAGTTCTATGAAATTTTTGGTCAAGGCTAGAATGTAACTGTGTCTAGATATTAATTGACACTTCAGTTTTATTCCAAAAAATATAAGAAGTATGGAACATTCTGGAGATCCTCAAAATGCACACATGTCTCCAATAGCAAGTCTGACCAATTGAGAAGACAAAATAGATATGAGAGTGTGTACTCTTAATAGTTGCACAAAATCAAATCATGATTGTTGGAATATCAAGGATCACTGCCAAAAATGATATTTGTAAAATGGTGCCCAGATTATTCATATTATTGCTTCGATGCAACATCAGCTGGATTCAGCACAAGTCAACTGAATGAATTTTGTCCAGTATAATCATGGAACTGGGACAGCCATGGGCTGTCCCATTATGGGGATGGGGTTGTTTGTGGCTCCTCCCTCTCTTGTTAGCTTATTAGATATCCATCACCATTCAGGACTGGATATCTTAGGGACGACAGAGCTTAGGTCTTATCCATTGGCTATGTAATCACTTAGCCCTATCAGATACTTGCTGGTTACGCAGTTAGCACAAAGTAGTCCTGTATTGGAGTTTCACTAGGTTGCCACCTCATTTTTTGTGTACAGCTGGCATGCTGAACTGTACTCTTCATTGGACTAAGGTTGCTCTCCTGGCTTGATGGTAATGGCCAATTGTGGATACATTGGGTGATGAATTTGCAGATTGTGTTTGAATATAATTTAGCTGCTGTTGATGGACCATGGTGCCCCTTAGATACTAGACTTTTAATGCTAGATCTGATCAAGGTCTATCCCATTTAGCTTGGCAGAAATGCCACACAATACCGTGGAAGGCATCCTCGAATTAACTTGCGATTTGATTTCCACAAGGACGATAGTAATCACTCATACCAATACTGTCATGGATGCATTGATTGATGATTGATTGATAAAGCAATGATAAATTATTGAACTACACATATCTGCAAAATTCTGGAAAGCTAAAAATTTGTCAGTTTACAGATTCAGTGAAGCTACTTTTCCAGTTCCTATGGAATAAAGATCATTTCCTTAAATGATAAACTGTCTTAGTGGTGAGGTGATGGCCTAGTGGTATTATTGGTGGACTGTTAATGCAGAGACCCAGGTAATGTTCTGGGGACCAAGGTTTGAATCCTGCCAATCCACATGGTGGGATCTGAATTTGATTAAAAACCACCTGGAATTAAGAGTCTAATGATGACACTGAATCTGTGCAGGGGGAAAATCCCATCTGTTTCATTAATGTCCTTTAGAGAAGGAAACTGCCATCTTTACCTGGTCTGACCCATACATGACTCTGGACCACAGCAATGTGGTTGACTCTTAACTGCCCTGTGGGTAATTGGGGATGGCCAATAAATCTGCCTGGCCAGCAATTCCCTCATCTCACAAATGAATAAAGCAAAAGAACTTAAATACTGATTACTTTCACCTTTGTATATTTGTCCACATTGAACAGGTCAAAATTAGAGTGATAAATTTATTCTTAATTTTCTTTCTAGTGCATGGAGACATGGAAAGAAAACTGCACAATGATTACTTGCATCAGAGGAGATATTTTTAAAATCGATCCTATTACCTGTCCTGCATTAAATAAACCAAGATGTAACAACAACATTGAGCCTGTGAAAGTTCGCACTGCAGATGGATGTTGTGAGAGATGGGAATGTGACTGTGAGTATCACTGATTTGTTCAAATTGCTGTCGTTTTGATTCTTGTTTAAAATGCTGGGAACTACCTTCAGCTTTGTCTGGGACAGTAAACATACAGGCTGGATCTGTTGCTTATCACACATTCCAGCCAATTTTCCTTTCAATTGATAGTTTAGTGGAAAGGAAAACCAGATAAGTTGGATCACAGGCAGTACTATTACTCCAGAGTACTAATATTCTTCTGAAGTTCTGTTTTGATTTAATTCTAGGTGAATGCGAAATATGGGGAGACCCACATTACAGCACATTTGATGGTATATGGTATGATTTTTTTGAGAACTGCACATACACCTTGGTGGAAGAACGGGTTCCAAAATACAATTTCTCAGTTCTGGTGGACAATTATTTTTGCCTCCCATTCATAAAGAAGTCTTGTCCTAGGGGCCTAATTATATCTTACATGGGAAACGTTGTACATATTTCAACTGCAGGAACATATGTGGTAAGAACTTTTTGTCACAATTATATTGCAAAACTAGAATGACAATTTATTTTATTTTAAAACCAGTGTCATCAACCAATAAAAAAATTAAGTAAGGACGATGCATCCATTAACTAAGATACTCATTGTCTGTAATCCAAACATTGTCTTAAGTTTCAGTGACAACTCCCACGAGAGACTCGATCTATGAATGTAGCTGACCCTTATTCATTCTGATCTACACAGTTCACCATTCCATCTTCCATCTTCCATACTCTTACGATCCCTTTATTCCTTCAACTCCTACCTGTTTACTTCATTAGTTTTGTGGAAGATAATATTAATACAAAAATTACCCATCCTTGCTTAGTATCTGTCCTAATTCTTCATGGCAGAATGGGATTTAGCATGGAGTTCCAAATGATCAGCCTGCCTACAATGTATATCTGTGAAATATTACCCTTCACAATATCTGGGAGTTATTTTGTTATTACTTTAAACATTTCTGTCAGTTCATAAGAAAACATTTCATTCCAATTTCCATTTTACTAACTTCTCATGTATGCCAGGCATCTTAGATGCAACACAGCCAATGAAATACTACTGAAATATTATTACTATTATGTAGACAAATGAGGCTTTTAAGACTGTACTCCAAATAACATGCATACATAAGGAGTAAGAACTTGAGTCAGCTCTGCCATTCAATAAGACCATGGCTGATCTATTTGAGTTTGAATTCCATGTTCTCACCTATTCTCAATAACATTTGATTCCCCTGCCTAACTAGAATCTATTTACCTCTATCTTAACAATATTCACTGTCTCCACTGTCTTCTGGGGCAGGTAGTTCCAAAATCTCACAAACTTCAGAATTTGTTTCAAAGTTCTCCTCACCAAATGTTTTGACAGTCCTCCTTAATTCTGGACTCACCCACCAAGATTTAAATAACCAGCCGATGTGTGATGTGTATTGGGTAGAAATGATGGAGTACTTAATGTTGCGATGTGGAGGTGCCAGTGTTGAACTGGGGTGGACAAAGTCAGAAGTCACACAACACCAGGTTACAGTGTCTAGGCCCGAAACATCAGCTTTTGTGCTCCTGACATGCTACTTGGCCTGCTGTGTTCATCCAGCTCCACACTTTGTTATCCAGGTTACAGTCCAACAGGTTTATTAAAAATCACAAACTTTTGGAGCTCTGCTCGTTCATCACTTCACCTGACGAGGGGACAATGCTCTGAAAGCTTGTGATTTCTCATAAATCTGTTGGGCTACGACCTGGTGATGTGTGACTCCTGACTTATTGTTGGAAAAGGCTTTGAAGAACTCCAAGTGTTTTCTTTGTAGTACAAATTAGCAGAACACAGTGACCTGGCATTTCTAGTATTTACCTAAACAGACAGACTGAGCCTCAGTTTTACATTTCATATGAAAGATGCTGCCTCTGACACTCCCAGTAATGCACTGAAGTTTCAGCCCAATTAGGTTCTTAAGTAAAAATAGAAATTGCTGGAAAAAATCAGCAGATCTGACAGCTTAAGGATAAAGGGGTCAAAGTGAAAACAACTGGTGGAAAGTTAAAATGACAGAATAGCATGTGATGAAATCCTAGTGCAGGAAGTGATAATTAAATAATTCTATGTTAAACTTTGCCAAGTTCTGTGCTGATAACTTGTTCATCTGGAGAAATTACTGAAACAAACTTTCTTTTACGTACAAGATTGTACAGATAAGGCCTATGACCCTGGATGACTATTTAATCCAAACTGTGGGTTTGGTAATGTAATTATTCTTGACATTATTTTACGATCCCTTTCTAAAATTTCCTTATATTAAAATTTGACAGGTCAGCTATTATACATGAATTACCTAATATGTGTCATATATAAACTTATCCCTTTCATTTGAAATGATTACTGACTAGCACTATAAATCTGCAAGTAATAATGTTGCAAGGAATAATATATGATCAAGGGCATTTTCTTCTGTTGTAACTGAAAGGCTCAATGAGGGTATTGCTGTTGATGTGGCTTACATGGACTTTCAGAAAGTGTTTGATACAGTGCCACACAACATACTTTTGAGGAAAGTTGTACATTGAATAAATGGATCAGCAGCAAAGTGGATCCAAAAATCAGCTGAGTGCTAGGAAACAGAATAATTGTCAATGGATGTTTTTTGGGGCTAGAAAAAGCTTTGTGGTGGACTTTCCCGAGGTCAGTATTGGGACTCTGGCTTTTCCTGACATATTCTAATGATCTGGGTCACAGGGGGAAGTTTCAAAGTTTGCAGATGACACAAAACCTGGAAGAATTGTAAATATACGAGTACTGTGTAGAACTCCAGAAGGATATTGTCAAGTTGATGGAGTAGGTGGATAGGTGGCAGATGAGCTTCAATGCAGATAAGTGTGAATTGACACATTTTCTCTGGAAGAATATTAAAGGACAATATAGTAAATCATCCGTATGTGTGAAATCATGAATCACACATTCACCTATCCTCATCAAAAATATGTAACAACAAAAGTCAACAGTCGCAGGCAAAAATTGCGTATCTGCAATTTTTAACCTATTTTAAACTTATTTTTAAATGACCTCCACATTCGTGAATTTCATCATTCAGAGGGTTTCTCACTAGCAGAACCCTGTGGATACAGAGAAATGACTGCACCCCCTAATTTGCACAGGAGTAGAGGAACCAAGTATGTGCAAAGATCACTGAAAGTGGTGAGGCAGGGAGAGAGAGAAGTAAAGCATGCAGTATCCTCAACATTATTAATAGAAACAAAGAGTACAAGAGCAAGGAGGTAGTACACTATTTAGATGTCAGCTGGAATACTGTGAACAATTCTGGGCATCACAGTGTGGGAAGGATGTGAACGTATTGGAAAAAGTGCAGAAGCAATTCTCTAGAATGGTTCCTGGGATAAGAAAACTCAGTTATGATAGATTCAAGAAGTTGTGACTGGGCTCCCTGGAGAGAAGAAGGCTGAGGAGATCTGATAGAGGTTTTCAAACTCATGAGTGGGCTGGACAGAATAGCTAGGTAGGAACTGTTCCCAACCATGGAAGAAACAAGACAACATAGATTTAAAATGATCTGCAATAAAACGAGGGGTAAGTGAGGAAAAGTGTTTTCACTCATCAGTAGTCAGAGCGTTCTTGCCTGGAGGAGTCAGGCTCATTTGCAGCATTCAAGAGGACATTGTCTGATTATTTGGATAAAAATAATATGCAAGGTTACGGGGAAGAAAGCAGGAGGTTGGTACTTCATAATGATTTAATCACCTGGTGCAGGCACCATGTGCTGAATCTCCTCCTTCCATGCCATACACTTCTATCTCTTTGTAAATCTATAATCAATATTTTGTTGGTCATACAATGGCTTCGCCGTTTCAAGATTATCCAAGTTCAGTAAGTAAAATTCCTTCAGGTGGCAAAAGAGTGTGTGTGAGAGAGAGAGAGAGAGAGAGAGAGAGGGAGAGATGTAAGCAATAGAGACCAAATTCAACTGCTGTTCTGGGGAGCAGATAGTATATTGGTCAATGGGACCATCCAGAACTCTTGTATACTTAACAGTGTGAAATCATTCTGTGAGGGGGAAAAAAACCCACCAAATTAGCAAAGAGAAAAGAGCTTAAATGTCCTTTTTAATTCAAAAAGAGTTCAAATTAGATATTAATTACAACACCCAAATTCTTTGTGAATTGGGACAGATTTCAAAAGTTGCTTTTTTTTTCTCTTTTTCAGTTGACAGTCAATGGAAATGATGTGAGACCTCCCTACAATGCAAATGGATTTATCATTACTAAACTGGGCATCAGCACATATATTTCAGTTCCTGTTATTCGAACAACTATTACTGCTTACCCTAATGCCTTTAAGATCAGGGTGCCAGAACAATACTTCCTTGACAACACCCAAGGCCAATGTGGTATGTGTTCTGACTATATATAGTTAGTTAACATTATTTAAAATATTGGATGCAGGGATGATAATGCCATGAAATATCCAGGGGAAATTGTTAACCACTCTCATTGTAGATGGTTCAACAAGTGTCAGGCATTGACCATTTCCAACAAGAGAAATAATCATCTCCCCTTGTCTTCAATGGCATTATCATTACTGAATCTCCTAATATCAACATTCTTGGGTTAGCATTGAGCAGAACTGAACTCAACCAGCCATGTGAATACTGTGGCTACAAGAACAGGTCAGAGGCTTGCAAGTTCGTGGCAAGTAAGCCACCTCATGTCTCTGCAGTTCCTGTTCATTATCTACAAGATGCACATTGGGAGTGTGATGGAATACTTGCTGAATGAGTGCAGCCATCACAACCCTTAAGAAGCTGACATCACCCACTGTAAAGCACCCCATCCACCACCACATACATTCACCTCCTCCACCATAAAGGGTTCCCCAGCCTTTCCTCACTACCTAAGCACGGAGACCCTCAGGTTAAACCACCACCAGTCATCTCTCTTTAATGAGAGAGAAGCTCTATTAGTTTGGTAAGATTAAGGTGACTTTTCAACCACCATTGAGACACAGAGGCAGCGACACATACCATCTACAAGATGCGCTGAAGAAATACCTAAAGCTTTCTTCAACACACCTCTAAACCTGTGGCCTCTACTATCTGGGCGCATGGGAACAATCGCCTTTGAGTTCCCCTCAAAGCCACATACCATCCTGACTTGGACATATATTTTTGTTTCTTCACTTGCTCTGTGTCAATGTCCACGAACTTCCTAACAGCACTGTTGGTGTATCAACACCTCAATGTCTCTCCACCAGCTTCTCAAGATCTTTGGCGATGGACAATAACTGATGGCCGAGCATGAGATACTTCCACACTGTCAATAAACAAATAAAAACTAAATATTGATGATAAACTAAACTTTGATCAGTACTTAATGCAATGCATTATTTTTCTGATTTTAGGATCCTGTTCACACTCCCCACCCCAATGCATAAGAAGAAATGGAAAGGCTGAGCCATCTGACTGTTGTCACAAAACTGCATTTGATTGGAGAGTTCAAGATTCCAGAAAGCCTTACTGTCAATCAGCTGCTACAAATGTGCCTTGTATCCCAGCACCCACTCCTCCAACATGCAAACCTGAAGAAACAATCTGTGATCTCATTCAAAGCAAGTGAGTGAATTAATTCTTCACATTTCATTTCATACACTGTAATAATTGAAAAATGATTTGTAGAGTCACTTATATTTTCTATTTTCATTCCAGTTACAATTTCATTTTGTCCATTCATGGGATGTGAGTGTCCTTGGCAAGGCCAGCATTTATTGCCCATTCCTAACTTCCCTAGGGTAGATGGTGGTGAGCTGTCTTCATAGTCTGCTACAGGGGCTTTAGCAGCATAATGTTAGTTCCATTACATCTAAGCCAGGAGGCCTGAGTTTAACTTCCACCCACCCCAGAGATGTATAATAAGATTGCAAAACAGATTCTTTGACAGCTCCAGAAGTGTGAAATAACATTGTGACTGTATAGAAGTCCTATCGTTTCCTAGCCTGCTCTCTGCAGGAGTAACCCACCTCATCTCACATCCCTGACTTTCCCCCCTAGCTTTGAAAAGGTTTTCTCTTCAGACGATGGAAAATAGAAAACCCAGAAAGATCTGGTTTGTGCGAGGTTAGGATCTGCAGCTCAAAGCAAACTAATGGACTGCATACTTTTTACAAAAATTAAACCACAATACAAAGTAATAGAAAATGGTATGAATGTATTAGTCTCTGTACAGAAATGGAAGTGAGATGTTATGATGCACTTTAAATTAATTTAAAGCAATCTGCTTTGTATTATTTAGGCCATTTAAACAATGCAGAGAAAGGATCAACCTCGACAAGTACCTCAAGACTTGTATCTTTGACCACTGTGTGATAAATTCTACGATTGACTGTGCCAGCTTGGAAACTGCTGCTTTAGCTTGTGCTAGTGTTGGTATATGTGTTGACTGGAGGCCTTTCACCAATGGCATGTGCAGTAAGTGTTATAATTTTTGATATTGACCAAGTACATTAAAAATGCAAAAGAATTGCTTTCATGTACAAGTTGAAAAAAATGCTTCTGAGCAAATTACTTTTAGTGACTGAAATGGTGACCATAAGATTGCAACTTTGTACAAATATGTGGTCAGAAAATTTTGTATTCAATTTACATAGACAATCAAAACTCCCATAATAGTAACAGTTTTATGGTGATTGGAGTGTCTCACCTGTACTATATAAGATCATTAGGAATTGAAGCAACCATAGGCCATTCCGCCTCATTGAGCCTCCTCTAATTGCTGAATAGATTGTGGCATTAGCTCCACTTTCCTGCCTTCTCCACCCCCCGCCCCCCCCACAATTGCTGTTACCCCTCTTGTAGGTCAGAGCTCTGACAAAAGGCAGCCTATTAGAGTTATTAAAGACCTACCAAGAGCTATTGCAGGAAGTCAAATGGACCAGACTACTACAACAGCTGCAGGCCAACTTCTTGCAAGTCTCCTTTCTGACTGTCATGGTTTTAAGGTCCATTTGATGTCTTTCATTGAATGGTGAGCCTGCCTTCTGGTCACTAATTGACCACTTCAAGGACTAACTCAGCCAAGGCACTTTGCTCCACACTGTTTACAAGGTTTTGACTCCCATTTGAATCTGGCAGCAGGGTTCTAAAGCCCTTGGGAAATACAAGCCTGTGTCTACAATCTGTTACCTACTTCAGGATCTACATTATTATGAGATCTCTTTTTTGGTAACTTTGCTTATGATAAACTCTCAATTTATTTCTCTATCTGTTTATCTGCTGTAGTGCTAAAACTACTCTTGGTACAAGTTGCATTGTGCCAAACAAGCTGGGCAACTGCTGACATTTACAGGGCTTTATTTGATTATACCATGTTTAAAGTGATTGCTTTTTCAGTTAGGTACTTTGCCTATATTTGTGTCTAACATATTATTTTGTACTAAAGATTATACCTGCAATCAGGGTTTCGAGTACAGGTCGTGTCAAAGCAAGGAAGATGATTGGTGCAAGAATAAGTAAGTATGCTTTATTTATCCAAACACACAATTCTACATTTATCTAAATGCGCCCATTATTTGTGATGTGATTAAAAGGTCCATAATGTTACAAATGTAACTTTGGATGAAATGTTTTTTCTTCAGTACATTGAAAGCTGGGGAAGTATTAACTCCTTTCGAAGAAGGTTGCTTTTGTCCAAATGGAATGCTCCTATCTGAAGATAAATCCAGATGTGTTTCTGTTTGTCAAAGTAGGTTATTTTGTTCTTTTCTTCTCACATGGACATTATTTGTCAATTTCCATTTGCCAAAAGGGCTACTGCAAAATAGAAACTACTGATTTAGTCATGGTACTCTATACTTGTGGCTTCAATAGCGTATATAGCTCAAATTATTAGAAATATAAAATGACCAAGTTTATACCAAGTTGTTTAAAAATGCAGTCAGTCATTCCCTGCTATATTTGTCTACCCACAACCTTGCTGCCACAATTACTGTCTCATGAAGACTTCTGGCAGAAATACTTGCTTCATGTTCCTATTGATCTAAAACAAGGGGTCTTGCTTCTCCACACACGGCTGCCAGATAGTATTTCAGCTAATTTCTCAAAAAAAGTGAAGTGCCTTTAAATTTTATAGCAACAACTAGATTCTGGATTGCCATTGGACATGGCCCTTGTCCCAGGGGCTGCAAACGCCATACATTTATAAATTACAAGTGGCTTGAACTCCAAGCCATGAGGTGGTTCAGGCTTGATCGAATCAGGTACATTTTGCAACTGAGCTCGGGTTACAGGAGGAGGACAATCAGTTTCCTTTCTATTTGTACTAATTAGAATTTAAAAATGAATTTATAACATCTGGGTGGATTTTTCTGGGTCTTTGTTTAGGAGCACAGTTCACCAGGGCATGGCGGGTATCAGAAATTCTGTGGAATCTGACTGCATTCTAATAAAGAAACTCATTTCATATCATTGTGCATTAAATTCAAGAAATATCTGGCTCATTCATACCTAGCATGAGGATAATTACGATATTATAAAGGCTTTGTGGCTAAATAGGTTAAATAAACATATCAATAGTAATGTGGAGATCCTTGAGTTGCTACAACAACCAATACACAAACAAGTTATATTGTAAAATATTGTTCTTATTTTCATCAAAGGTGGCATAATCAGCCTGTTACAACAAACAATTACGAGATATCCAATTTATTTCTGAGGAATTGAGCAAGTCCATAGGAAAATCACTAGTTTACAAATAAATCAAAGCTATTGTGTGCATATTATAATGAAAACAGGCATATTAATAAACAAATACTTCTGGTTTTTCTAGTTTGCCGTGACCAGTTTGGACAACCAAGAGAGGTGAGTGTTCCTAATCTCCCATAATGGTTTTATTAAGAAATTTGTAGACCAAATCAATACTTATTAACTGCCTTTTAAGATTAAGAAGCTTAAAAAAAAGTAAATCTATGAAGAATATCTGGTATTACAGCTGCAGATGCAAGTAAATTGAGAACTCTTAAAGTTGAAATCATGCCGTGTAAAATAGGCAACATGGGAACACATGGAGTCTCGATATTGTGAGTGGATCAAAACCGTCAGTTAAATAAATGATTAAGGCAAGGATTGTGATCATTTTAATATCACTATCTTGCAATTTTAACTCTTCACGATAAAGAATGGACATGTCCAAAATAGGAGGAGGAAAGGGAAGAGAAAGTGTAAGCCGTATGTTGTAAGTTCTACTTTTGGTTGAAGAAAATTCCTGTGACTTCTCTTTAAAAATGATCAATTTTATTGCTCTGATGCCATTAAGCATAGGGTTTTTCTCTGTTAGGTCACTTGCCAAGTGTGCAACTTCATGAAACCATGTGATCAGTTAAAATATATTCACGCCATGCCACAGTTCCCTGTGAACAGGAGCATTCCAGTAGTTTTGAAGCTGTGACAATTATTGTTTGAACAGAACTGGCTTATGCATCCACAGTGATAATTCCTGTAAATGATGGCCCCAGTATCAGTTTAATAGCCAGGTAGACGTAGCTCTTACAGCAATAGGTTCTTCCTTAGCAAAATGAAGCAAACATTTGATCTAGTCAAGCATTTTCTTTTCTGCAAGAAGGGAGTACGACTAGAAAAGTGCTCACCCAGATATTTTCCTAAGTAACTTAGTGTGAGGCAATACTAATACACAATGTGACAGAATATATTAAATGTACCTCAAGTACCTCAATTTTTATTAACTTTATTAAGCTTTCCATAGAGTTATAGAGCCATACAGCATGGAAACAGACCTTTGGTCTAACTCGTCCATGCTGACCAGGTATCCCAAATTAAACTAGTGCCACTTGCCTACGTTTGGCCCATAGCCTTTAAACCTTTCCTATTCATGTATCTGTCCAAATGTCTCTTAAATATTGTAACGGTACCTCCACCTACCACTTCCTCTGGCAGTTTCTTCCACATACAAACCACAGTCTGTGAAGTAGTTACCCCTAAAGTCTCTTCTAAATCTTTCTCCCCTCATCTTAAAAAATATGCCCTCCAGTTTTGACCATGTTAATAACATTGATCTATGATTAGTACAGCTAAAATTTTCTGAATATTATTTAAGCAGTTTAATTAAAAGATGCACTTAATACTGTTAAACACAAAGAGGAAAACATTTGAGCATAAAATGACCCCAAGTTATTTATTAATATCTGTAATCTGATTTCCATCCCTATTAAGCAAATAAAGTTCCAATGAACCAGGATCATTAAGGGTAAAATAAGCTACAGGTAAAATAATCTTCCAATATTTGTTCAATTTCTGACGTTCGAGGCCAATGGAACAAAAAGTACAGTGCATTCCCTTAAATGGTCATGAAAATTATATTGTGTTTTATTTAGTTAATCTGGTCCGGGGTTCTCAACAATTTTATTCTGTTATGAACAGGTGAGAGGGTTTGAATTGACTTCCTGGTTGGTTACAGCAAAGATTTATATTCTTTTTAGCATGAGGCAATACCTCTTCCAAATTAAAATGTAGTTAAGCAATTTCTATTTTATCAGTAAGGCCAGTCACAAGGTCTCCTTGAGCGAAAAAATTAACAATTTTATTTCCTGCTAATTCCAAAAAATTATGAAAGACATGATGTCAAGTGTACATGCACAAGTATAAAGTTGAAATAGGATAGTCCAGTATGAAAGGAAAATGAAAGGACATACCATTCAGCACTTAGAGTATCCTAGTGGGGTAAGGTTTTTACTGGAGACCATAATTGTTTAGTTGATGTCTTGGATCATCAGTAGTAGCAATTATTTCTGCTATCCTTTTGGTTCTTAGTGTTCAGATGTTTCTTTTCGAAGCATACTGTCACCGGATACTTTCTCCTCTTGAGAGCAACGGAAAGTCTTTTCTTGCTGGTTACAATTCTACTGTCAAAAATCTATCTCCTCTCTCTTTGACAAAAGCAGCTTCTTAACATCCAAACATCTTTTTGTAAGCCCATTCCTATGTTCATTGTCTCCAAACTTGATAATTGCAGGTGTTATTTTCCTCTCCAAGCATTTTCAGCCAGGTGTAAAAATTAATAAAATATGAGGGTTTTACAAAACTCCTGCAGGAGAGTTGAAAACTTGTCTAGGGACAAAATATTAAATTCAGTTTAGCTGTTTGTTTTCTAATCCATAATGCAGATGTCCATTTGTGGTCAGGTGGGGTGTGTGACCATTTTAAGTCAGTGCTTTTGATTACCTTTTTAAAACAATTCCAGTTTGTGAAAGTTTCAGAAATTACATTGGATTATGGAATTCAAAAATTGAAATGTAACATCATATTTGAAACACAGAAGCCCCAAAGATCATGATGCAGGGATTCTTTATCCCACTTGCATCAGGTCTTCACAAACATGAAGAAAAATTAAGTTTAAACAAGGAAGTATTTACATAGAGTGAAACCTGTAGTTTATATTAAGTTGAAGAATCACTCGTCTGTCTGCTACTTCTTCCCCGAGACTGCTTCCCTCAAAGACACCATTTTTCCCTGAGAGGGTCTGTTTAACTGCTCCAGCTGCTCTTGTTCACTGTTGCCACCCGCTGCTGGAGATTCCATTACTAACAGACCAAATTTTAAATCATTGTGACAACCTAAAATGACTAATGGGCACTCGCTTCCTATGATACCCCAGAATTCTGGTCCTGGGCATTGGGATCATACCCTTCCTCCAAGCAGAGGATTTGAAGAAAGTGTAGGAGGCAGGACAATCAAGGCTCTTTGGGTAACTTCGAAACTTCCTTTACAGGTACTTCAATGGATATTTGAATCTAACAGCTTCACAGCCAACAGCCATAAGGCCTAGCTCAGAAAGCAATGCTGGTAGAGTGTCTGGCTGCATGCCGCACACTGTGCTCAATCATTCAAAAGAAAAGGCAATAGGAAAGACCAGCGTTAGGTATTTACCTGATTGCCAACTTTAGGAAGTTGTGCCATGGGTGAGCCTGATGAATGTAGTTCAAAATTGCCCCAACTCTATCCTGCCCAGGCAAGAGATGGGGGATAATATCAACACCATATTATTTCTACGTTATGCCAGTCACATAATAAATTTATGCTGTTGCATAAGTATGGGCAAAGTGCTGCATCATCATTGTTGCAGGTTGATGGTTTAAAAAAAAACTTCCTGCACTTTTAATAGAGTAAGAGCTTAAATCATTGGACAAAGTATCAGTTGGGCCCAGAAATGAAATATCAAGATCATTATTTTGTGTGCTTTCACTCTCAGGAGGGTGATACATGGGAGGATGCCAATAATCCATGTATCTCCTATGAATGTACTGAGTTTGGAGTCGTAATCAGAAATATATCCTGCAATCAGGATGAAAGCTGCCCTGAGGTACGTAGTGATCACTGTATATTATTAACATCATGTGTTTTCATCCACTTTATGTACTTTTCTATTACTCTGATCATTAATATTCCATTGCTATGTTCATTTAATTGAATGAAACACTTCCAAATATACCCGTGGCCCTGGTGTTTATAAACAGCTTCAACATATTATGTCTTGAATTTAATTATTTTATTCAACAAACTTGCCAGTTAGTGACTTCAGCTGTCAGTTAACACTCTCAGAATCCCATCAAGCAGCTGCAGGCATGAAACATATTTTAAATGGTTTTGTGCCAGCATCACCAGACAGGCAGGAAGCAAATTGGCAACTGTGACTTATTTCTGAGTCTGACTGTCTGTCTGTTTTATTTCGTTTCGAAATTAAAATATTCTTCGTATTTCCTATGTCAATGGGAAATAAAAACAGACACTATGAAAAATCATCTGGTGATTTGTTCTAAGCTTGTCCTGTGCTGTTGGCTTAGACCAGTTTAACCTAGATAGACAAATTAACTTACAATCATATGGTGGAACTTAATTAAGTTTAGGATTTTGATTTTAAAGGTGGTAATTCGATGTTATTTTGAGTCCTTCAATGAAGTTCCTTATTCTTTATTACATTGAGGAAATTGTCATTACAAGTCATATAAGTTTATTGTGAATCTACTAAAAACTTGCAAAAAATGTTCATTAAAAATTTGTGGGACTTGAATCAAGAATTGACTTGACATTATTTTCAGGAACTATATCAGATCTAAGGTAAAATATACTCTGTTTATCAAAAAGTTGTTGCATTAAGACATGTTTTTACATTTAATTTATCCCAATATAAGAAAAATAGATAACAATGCAAATGGCACGGTTAAAAGAATAAACATGACAATATTTTAAAAAAAATGTTTTCACTATAGGCTGTTTATATTTTAGAAGTAATATCCTATACTAACAATTCAATATTTTCTCCAATATTTTTAGTCTGACAGAGTTTACCTGAATCATTGTTGTTTTGAATGCAGATCGGCGCAAGGTACCCATTTAACGTGCTTACATAAATTTTAATTGTACTTTGTCACAATATTTATTGAAAGAAAGTTTTAAAATTGGAATGTATAAACAGAATAGCTGAAAACTGTGGCACGATTTGAACATGAGTCAAACTTCTGTTTGTAGAAATCACTGCCAGAAATTTCTTTCTGATCAGCCACCGTAACTTTGGCAGAAATCACTGCAGAAGTTAATAGCATCTGCTCAGGAAAATATATGAATATTTTTCTGCTGTGTTTTGAGTATGTTTTTCAAAAAGAACAGCAGCAGTTTGTTTCAATCTTATGCAAATTAATATCCATTCCAAATACGTGTTCAAGCATCACGTTGAAGATTTGCAACTCTCTTTCACTGCTGAAATGTTATTTACGGGGCTATTAGCACTCCTATTCTGTCTGCATTTTATCACATAGGCAGCCTTTCATATTGTGAGTCTGCATTAAGTATTTAAATAGGTTGTGAGTTGCATCTGCAGGTGACTTTCAATCAGTCACAGGACATTAGAGGAGTCAGCAACTATGCCATGTGTTTTGCACAAGTGCCAGTTTCTGTTTTCCACAATGGAAGCATCTCAGAAACTAATTAAAGAAGCTCAACGTGCCTTTTTTTTAAAACGTCACATTAAGAACTTGCAATCGTAAAAGTGTTCCTGTTACTTTTGGGTCCGTTAGACTATTTCGCCCTAACGATGCAGAAGCAGAAGTAGGCCATTCAGCCCATTTGAGTCTGCTTCACTCTTCCATGTTGGGTTTTTCAACAAACAAATGAGCTGGAGTTAGGAAAAATTGAACAATTTCAGGATGACAGCCTGTAACTAGTGGTGTGCTGTAGTGATCAATGTTGGAACCACAACTATTTACAATATATATCAATGACTTTGAGGCAAGTGAATGCACTATAGCTACGTTTGCAGAGGACACAAAAATAGGTGGGAAGATTTGTGCTGAGAATGATACAAGGAGTTCACGGGAATACAGACGGGTGAAACAAGTGGGCAAAAGCTTGGCAGATGGAATATAATGTTGGAAAATGTAAGACTATGCACTTTGGCAGGAAGAATATAGAATCTGTATATTATTTAAATGGAGAAAGACCGCAGAAATCTACAGAACAGAAGGACTTGGTAGCCCTCATGCATAAACCTCAAAATTCTGACATACAACTTCAGCAGCTAATTGGGAAAGCAAATGAAATACTGACCTTTATTTCAAAGGGAACCAAGATAACAATAACAAAAGCTATACAAGGCACTGGTCAGACTACAGGAGGTGAAACACTGTGCCTCTTCTCTAAGGAAAGATATATTTGCATTCAAGACAGTCTAAAGAAAGTTCATTCGGCTGAAATTTAGTATGAACGGACTATCTTATGAGGAGCAGTTAAGTACCATGGACCTATACTAACTGTAGTTTAGAAGTGTCTGATTCTGAGGTAGATTAAATAATCTTCTTTAATTCCAACACTCACAATAATTTATTTTCCCTACCTTAGAACATTGCAAAGTTAATAAATTTAATGAAACAATCAAAACGGGATATTGTGAAGCAACATTTGAAGCAACACAATGTCTTGGGCGTTGTTCATCAGTTACACGGTAAGCTGGGTTTTGATATGTTGACGCACATTGGGCTGTATTTACTGCAAGGCGTTTGAAAGATGTATTTTATTCCTGAATTCTGGGTTCATATCCAACTGGGATGGTGAAATCAAACCCCTTTCACTTCAGTGAGAAGCTAACATCAACATTTATAGTCTCTATTCCCTCTATGATCATCCACTTTTCTGTATCTATCTATAATTACATCTGACTATGGCTAAAAATAATTTGTTTCGCTGTTCTCATTGTCATTTAAATTACTATATAATGAGTGAATGCTTTGAAGGGAAATTTATCTCCATCATGCAACAGAAATGTGGCATGAAGATGGTTGAAGTGGAATAGATAATAGCCACTCCACTCCTCATTTTAAAGCAATGTGTACATTTGATGCATATATTAAAAGTCAGTTCCCTGGCCCCTTTATACCTGCGCCACTACTCGCAAGTAAGTCTAGAGACCAATGTGGCAACTCCAGGTGACATTGAAATTCCCTTTTGCGTGTAGGATAGGCTGAGTGCTTGTCTGATTTCCATAATGAAAGTGCTCAGCTTCCCTGAGTTACCCTCCACTTTGAAAATCCAAAGAGCCCCCAAGCCTCCGACCCATTCTAGAAATGAGCTCCAAACCACTCTTTATTTACAGACATCCCATTTGTCTGGCATCCGGCATGGGGTGTACATAGAACATAGAACATAGAACATAGAACAGTACAGCACAGAACAGGCCCTTCAGCCCACAATGTTATGCCGACCATTGATCCTCATGTATGCACCCTCAAATTTCTGTGACCATATACATGTCCAGCAGTCTCTTAAATGACCCCAATGACCCTGCTTCCACAACTGCTGCTGGCAACGCATTCCATGCTCTCACAACTCTCTGCGTAAAGAACCTGCCTCTGACATCCCCTCTATACTTTCCACCAACCAGCTTAAAACTATGACCCCTCGTGCTAGCCATTTCTGCCCTGGGAAATAGTCTCTGGCTATCAACTCTATCTATGCCTCTCATTATCTTGTATACCTCAATTAGGTCCCCTCTCCTCGTCCTTTTCTCCAATGAAAAGAGACCAAGCTCAGTCAACCTCTCTTCATAAGATAAGCCCTCCAGTCCAGGCAGCATCCTGGTAAACCTCCTCTGAACCATCTCCAAAGCATCCACATCTTTCCTATAATAGGGCGCCCAGAACTGGACGCAGTATTCCAAGTGCGGTCTAACCAAAGTTTTATAGAGCTGCAACAAGATCTCACGACTCTTAAACTCAATCCCCCTGTTAATGAAAGCCAAAACACCATATGCTTTCTTAACAACCCTGTCCACTTGGGTGGCCATTTTAAGGGATCTATGTATCTGCACACCAAGATCCCTCTGTTCCTCCACACTGCCAAGAATCCTATCCTTAATCCTGTACTCAGCTTTCAAATTCGACCTTCCAAAATGCATCACCTCGCATTTATCCAAGTTGAACTCCATCTGCCACCTCTCAGCCCATCTCTGCATCCTGTCAATGTCCCGCTGCAGCCTACAACAGCCCTCTACACTGTCAACGACACCTCCGACCTTTGTGTCGTCTGCAAACTTGCTGACCCATCCTTCAATCCCCTCATCCAAGTCATTAATAAAAATTACAAACAGTAGAGGCCCAAGGACAGAGCCCTGTGGAACACCACTCACCACTGACTTCCAGGCAGAATATTTTCCTTCTACTACCACTCGCTGTCTTCTGTTGGCCAGCCAATTCTGTATCCAAGCAGCTAAGTTCCCCTGTATCCCATTCCTCCTGACCTCCTGACATTTCACCCAATTTTCCAGAGCTTCCCACTGACCTCCCTTTTCCTTTGGGGTATAAAGTTAGTAGTTATTGCATTGATGAAGCCTGTCTCTTACGATCACTGGGTGTTTCTGTTAGCCCACAGAGACAGGCCTGTAACTCTCATGGGGCTTTTTCGCTCAAAGTTAAAATGTTCAACCTTGGCTTCTGTATTTATTGGTAAATGGTTAAAGTAACACTGTTTAACTAATCGCGTAAATCCTTCAGTTTTACTTGTGCCTTTCCGAACTCTCAGAATTGTTTTCTGTCAAAAAGCCAATTGTGTCAGAAACAACAATTTCCATTTCTGCTTCTACCTATTCCAACACCTGACCGCTCAAAGTGACTCATTATCTTGTGAGGGTTTGTCGTTAGTCTCCTCATGTGGAAATATGGCAAGAATGTACTATGACAAAAGAAAAATCAGTAAAACTTGTATCTTCTTCGGTTTCAATAACTGCACTTGAACAGCACAGGAAGAGATTGTTTCTCTTGTGATTATCTTAAGCATTTCCTGTGTTGATTACATATTTGGGAGACGAACTCCCAGAATTAGCTTGAAATGGAGAGGTGACAGAATTAATATGGAGTTAGTTCATCTGCTATATAGTGATCGTTCCACTCCTATTTATTCCAGAAATATCCTTCGGGCTATACGTTGTTTGCCTGAATCTCAGGTGGGAGCTTCATTGGTGACAAAAGTGGGATCTGATGACATTTTTAGGGTCTACTAGTTGGCATGGAGGCTATGAATTGTTTGCACAGTAAAAGCTAGCCGTGCAACAGGGAAGGCTTGAAATGATGTGTTGAAATGATTTGTAAGGGGAAAGAAGATTCAGGAGAGTATGCCTGGGTTCGGCAAAAATAATATGGATTACTGCCTTCAGGTTCCCCTCTATCTTAATTGCAACCCTTCTTCCCAGTTGGGTCAGCCAGTTGTGGGATGCTGCATTCTGCCAAGTGCCAAAAGGACAGCTGTAAGACAACCACAACTTAGTTGGGGAAATGATGATAAGAAAAGTTGGAAATAGTTTCTATTTTATTAGTACAGGAAATAGTAGGTGTAGGAATAACAATATTCCACAGCAGTAACCACATACCATTGGATCAAAGATAATGGGAACTGCAGATGCTGGAGAATCCAAGATAACAAAGTGTGAAGCTGGATGAACACAGCAGGCCAAGCAGCATCTCAGGAGCACAAAAGCTGACGTTTCGGGCCTTGACCCTTCATCAGAAAAGGGGGATGGGGAGAGGGTTCTGAAATAAATAGGGAGCAAAGGGGAGGCAGATCGAAGGTGGATTACAAGAGAGTTGCAGTGGGACAGAGATCCCCTTAGGTTTGTCTGGAGGGAGGAGGGTAACTCCATCTTCGATCCGCCTTCCCCTCTCTCCCTATTTATTTCAGAACCCTCTCCCATTCCCCTTTTTCTGATGAAGGGTCTAGGCCCGAAACGTCAGCTTTTGTGCTCCTGAGATGCTGCTTGGCCTGCTGTGTTCATCCAGCCCCACACTTTGTTATCTTGGATTCTCCAGCATCTGCAGTTCCCGTGGAAGTTACAAGTGCTGGGGTTCCAATACATTTGCTGGCCTTTCCCTCTTAAATTTGTGTAGATTACAGCTTTGGAAGATGTTGTCAAAGGCAGCTTAATGACTAAACATTGCACTGATATATGTCAACACATATATCATGTACCTTATGTGATTATTTTTCTAGATATGACTTCAAAAGGCATCGCATGGACCCTTATTGCCAGTGTTGCCGTGAAGACAAGACTGAAAAAGCATCAGTGACACTACAGTGCAAAAATGGAAGGACCAGGAGAGTAGAGTATACCAGTATCAAGTCGTGCAAATGCAAAGATTGTGGAGACAGCTTTCAAAATCTGATAAACAAGTCCCAAAAGCCGATAAAGAAGTTCAAAAATCTGATAAACAAGTTCCAAAAAGTGATACCTAAGCCCCAAAAGCCAGAAAACAAATACCAAAAGCCGAAAAGCCAATACGAAAAGCCGAAAAGCAAACACCAAAAGCCAAAGCCCAAGTCCCAAAAGCCAAAAACCAAGTAGATCAATTGAATAAATGGCACGATTTTGACAGCCTAATTTTTCAAATCTGATTTTGATTTTATTCTCAGGAGTTCTTTGCTAATTGATTTCTTTCAATTGATTTTCATTGTTATTTCTTTAAAAAAAAACCCTGAAAATCTTTTTTTTGATAAATGGTATGGTTTTGTGGTGGGAGGTGGTTGAATATTTATAACTGTTTTACTGTATTTATTGGACACTTGGGACTTATGTGATTGGAAACAATAATAAACAAATCTGCTGAGGACTGAATTTTTCCTTTCAATTATTAACAGATAAAATATTTTAAATTTCTAATATTTACAGGTATCCAGCTCAAATAATGTAGTCACGTAGGGCTGCATTCTCATTAGAGAGAGATGACGAATGGTGAATTTGGCATGAGGATCACCAAGGATTGTCAATTCTGTGGCAGAGTAGGGTTTCTAAGTGAGAGTTTGTAGGCTTCGACCATTTCTTTTCTTCTTTTTCTTCTCTCTACTTACCTCTGTTCCACAAAGGGACTGGATGGAGTCCTGGCCTCGAGGAAATCCAGCACGGACTCCCAGCCTCTAGGTGAAGCCCAGTGTGAATTCCCTGCTTTGGCACTTTAGGATTGGAATGCTGAACTTTACCTTTTTTTGTTTACTTTTCTAATTTATACCTAAGATTTTGTACCTAGATATCTTTGCACCTAAGATGGTGCTGGAAACGGCGACTTTGCATACTTTTCACTGTACTCATGTATCCCCTGTACTTGAGTACATGTGAAAATAAACCTAATTCTAATTCCATGCCTTGGGTGAGGCCTAGTTGAGAAGGTGGGACCTTCATAATGACCTTCGCTTGTATGTGAATTGAACCTGTGCTGTTGGTGTCACTCTGCATTATAAACCAGACCTACAGCTATCTCAAGCCCCAGGTTCCAACAATTATATGGTCAAAAATACTTAATTGATTCGTAGAGTCAGAGAGTCACACAGGATAGAAACAGACACTTCGGTCCAACTCGTCCATGTTGACTAAGTTTCCCAAACTACACTAGTCCCACTTGCCCGCATTTGGCCCATATCCCCCTAAACCTTTCTTATTCACGTACCTGTCCAAACGTCTTTTAAATGTTGTGCTATACCCCTATCTACCGCTTCCTCTGGCTATTTGCAATTTACAAAGAAAAACCAATGTTTCCAAGTGCAAAGTTGTTCCGAGGTATCTTAGGTACAAAGATACCTAGATACAAAATCTTAGGTATATATTAGAAAAGTAAAGAGATAAAGGTGGCAGTTCAGCATTCCAGTCCTAAAGTTCCAAAGCAGGAGTCCATGCTGGGCTTCCTCAAGGTCGGGAGTCCATTGAAATTTAGCAGGAATGTTCAGACAAGATGCGTGTGATTCTCACGTTCTTCATTTCAATATAAGTATGCATATGTGAGAGACTGGAGAAGAAAAGATGGCCCTCATACGACTGCAATAAGAATAATGTATTGCACATCAGTGCTCAGTGTCAAGATCACATTATTAACATTAGCCAGTTTGGTGAAGGATCAGAGAGTGAACAAAGTCTGTTGAAGAGCACCCCAGCAAGGGAGCTATGCTTTCAGAAAGGGAACATCGAAAATTGTGGACTCAGATATACAAATACAAGAGTATTGTGTACATAACACATCCAAACCAATCATTTTCACTTTGGTCTTCAACCTTAACGACTAATACAGATGGCACCAAATACTGAATGCATCTTAAGTTTAAACAAATGAAACCCAGAATGAAATTAGATAATTTAATGTTCCAAAAGCTATGAAGAAAAGCCCTGGAGAAAATTTCAGACAATAATGAATGTTGTGCTTTAATTGGAGTCAAAGCATGTGTGAAAAAGAAATATCAGATGATGAGAGATGCAACAGACTAAATTCAGTGTACAATCACCAGTTTTGTGCAGGAGAAATGGACTTCCAAACAGCTGAAAATTGGATGGCCCAGTGATGCTCAAAGCCTGCATGCTGCAAAATTAACACTAGCTTTTACCCACCTAGCCTGCACATCTTTGGACTGTGGGAGGAAACTGGAGCACTTGGAGGAAACCCACACAGACATGAAGAGAATGTGCAAACTCCACACAGACAGTCACCTGAGGGAGGAATTGAATGCAGGTTCCTGGTGCTGAGGCAGCAGTGCTAACCAGTGAGCCACTGTGCTGCCCCATGCTACCTAAGTATATGTAAATACTTACAGAGGGACTTCATATAATTCCAGGGTTGTCCCTTGCTGTTAGTCAGTTCTGCTCCCCCTGTGATTAGGTCCTGGGGAAGTGTCATTGCTTGCTTGACATGTGTTCAAAGTGTATTAGTCCAGTGGCCCTTGAGGGTGCTGCCCTCTGGGCCATCAGAATGACTGGTAGGGAAAGGGTCCATTTAACCCGTTCTCCTATTTTTGCCTTGGTCAGAGCACTTTTCAGTATTCTATTCATCCTCTCTACCATGCCTGAGCTTTGTGGATGACAGAGGATATGGTACCCATGTGTTATTCCCACTTGTTTACATGCTCCCTTCAGGCACTTGACAATGAAGTGGGTCTCTTAGTCTGAATCTATTTGTAGGGGGACCTCCCACCCACCACCCCCATAATCCCCCCCACCCGACCAAACCCCACCTGAGTATTGTTTCTGCTGTCAGTGTTCTTGCCACTGTACAGTACAGTCTTTCTTGGGGAAAGCTTCTACCCATCTGGTAAAAAGGTCAATCATGACCAGACAGAATTTTTTATTCTGACTTTGTGGGAGTGGCCTGATTGAAATCCATTTGAATGTATTTCCATGGCCCCTTTGGACAGAGATGATGCTCATTTTAATTTTAGTTCCCTGTCTTTGTTCTGTCTGTGCGCATGCAGTGCATCTTTGCCAAAATTTGGCTACATCTTTTCCCATTCCTCTCTACCACGACAGTTAGATATCAGCTGTATCATCCTTTTCCTCCCTTTGTGTGCTAATCCATGGTAAACATTGCATAATGTCTACTGGCAGAATGTGGGGTCCACCACTTTGCCTTCCTTCCTCCAAATATCCTCTGCTCCTAACCCTGCCCCATCTTTAATCCATCCTGCTTTTTCTTCTGAACCAGCTGCTACTTGCAAATTTAAAATGTTCCATTCATCATTTTTGGCTTCATGCTCTCTTGCAGCTGCTATTATTGTTATTTCCCATTCTAACATTGCTTTTGCTGTGTTATCTGCATAACTATTCCCTCTCTGCTCTGATGTTCAAATTATCTGTTACTTTTACTTTAATTACTGCTGCTTCCTTTGGTCCAACAGCTGGTTGGACCAGGTCCTTGACTGGGTTCTCATGCTGGATTACACTAATACTTGAAATAACATAACCTTGCCTTGCCCATGCCATCATGTAGTCATGGACTACACTGAAGGCATACCTCCTGTCTGTGTACATGTCAACCCTTTATCCTCTTCCTAACTTGCAGGCTGCATTAAGTGCCTTTAGTTCAGTTACTTGAGTGGAGTAACATCCTTCTGTTCTCTCCTGCCAAAAGCTCCCCTTTCAAATTAACCACGGCCCACCCTGTCAGGGCATCACCATCATAATAGGTCTGCACCTCATCTGCAAACATGCATCTCCCATCTGGCCCCTCTACTAGCTCTTCCTAAACTCAATCCTGTCTTTCTTCTTACTGCTCCAAAGAGGGGGATACAATCATGTCTCTCTCCATGTTTCTCCAAATCTTTTTCACAATTTCTTCAACTGCTTTCACAGCTTCAGGTCTGATGGGGCACTGCCTTTTATGCAGGCGTACATTTCCAGATATTTCAATCAGTTTTATATCTCATCTCCCTAACTCGATTTTGGTGATTACACGTAATGTGGGGCACATCATTGCTAATTTATGGTACGGATTCTCAGAGTCCCATTCCCACTCAATTGTGGCAGCACAGATGCTGTTAAGGAAGCATGCAATCCTTGACTTCCTAAATTTAAGCCAGCAATCCCAATCAATTTTTTTTGCTTCTCGCATGTTAATTATAGCTCCAAATTGTTCCAGCAATCCATTCCTAATATACTACCTTCAGTATTTTTACACACATGTATTCAAGCATTGATCACACAATCTGCAATTTTAATTTCAATCTGTTGGCTGAGGGTAGCTGCTCATTTCCCCGCCCCCACCCACCCAGTACACACCCTGTTACAGCTGCTGCTAGTCTCTTAATATTCCGTTGGTTATTTTCTGCTTTCATACCCCAATTAATTACTTTATTAATTTGTGTTTGTTTTCTTTTTAATCCTCCAGTTCTCTATCCACAGACTACTTCACCCAGTAGCAGTAAAATATCATCATACATGGACTTAAAATTTCTAAAGAAAGTATCCATCTTTCTCATGTCAAGCAGAATGGGTTAATTACTGTTGAACCACCTCGTCTGTTACCCCACCGATGACGTCACATCCGCCTCCGCCGGCCACACCACTTCCGGGACTGCTGCTGCAGTCACCACCTCCACTTCTAGTTACAACACCTCACACACCACCCTCGCCGCAGCTGCTGCCGCCCACCCTGATCCTCCAACTGCCGACGGAACCCCGCCCACGGCTAGCGCCGACGGAACCCCGCCCACGGCCGACGCCGACGGAACCCCACCCACGGCTGACGACCTCATCGCTCCGCCCACAACCTCCACAGCCAGCAACCCCAGAGAAGACAGCCATACTGAACCCTGCCGTATCTTCACCATCCCCCCAGACCTCCCACTAACTGAGGACGAACAGTCAGTCCTTAGTAAGGGTCTCACCTTTGTCCCCCTACAACCACACATCAATGAATACCAGTCACGATTGGACATAGAACAGTTTTTCCGCCGTCTTCGCCTGCATGCCTACTTCTTCAACCGGGAGCCTAACCCTCCGTCCACTGACCCCTTCACCCGCTTCCAACACAAGTCCTCCTCCTGGACACCACCCCCAGGCCTCCTACCTTCCCTCGACCTCTTCATCTCTAACTGCCGTCGAGACATTAACCACCTCAACATCTCCACCCCTCTCACCCACTCCAACCTCTCCCCCGCAGAACGGGCAGTCCTCCGCTCCCTCCGCTCCAACCCCAACCTCACCAACAAACCCGCAGACAAGGGTGGCGCAGTGGTAGTATGGCGCACTGACCTCTACATCGCCGAGGCCAAACGCCAACTCTCTGACACCACCTCCTACCGCCCCCTCAATCATGACCCCACACCTGAGCACCAAACCATCATCTCCAACACCATTCATGACCTCACCACCTTAGGGGACGTCCCACCCACAGCCTCCAACCTCATTGTTCCCCAACCCCGCATGGCCCGTTTCTATCTCCTTCCCAAAATCCACAAACCTGCCTGCCCTGGTCGACCCATCGTCTCAGCCTGCTTCTGCCCCACCGAACTCATCTCCACCTATCTGGACTCCATTTTCTCCCCTTTGGTCCAGGAACTCCCTACCTACGTCCGTGACACCACCCACGCCCTCCACCTCCTCCAGGACTTCCAATTCCCTGTACCTCATTTTCACCATGGATGTCCAGTCCCTATTCACCTGTATTCCGCATGCAGATGGCCTCACGGCCCTCCGCTTCTTCCTGCCCCGCAGGCCCGACCAGTTCCCCTCCACCGACACCCTCATCCGCCTAGCCGAACTCGTCCTCACCCTCAACAACTTCTCTTTCGATTCCTTCCACTTCCTACAGACTAAGGGGGTGGCCATGGGCACCCACATGGGCCCCAGCTATGCCTGTCTCTTTGTAGGTTACGTGGAACAGTCCCTCTTCCGCACCTACACAGGCCCCAAACCCCACCTCTTCCTCCGTTACATTGATGACTGTATCGGCGCCGCCTCTTGCTCCCCAGAGGAGCTCGAACAGTTCATCCACTTCACCAACACCTACCACCCCAACCTTCCGTTGGGCCATCTCCAGCACATCCCTCACCTTCCCTGATCTCTCAGTCTCCATCTCAGGCAACCAGCTTGTAACTGATGTCCATTTCAAGCCCACAGACTCCCACAACTACCTAGAATACACCTCCTCCCACGCACCCTCCTGCAAAAATTCCATCCCCTATTCCCAATTCCTCCACCTCCGCCGCATCTGCTCCCACGATGAGGCATTCCACTCCCGCACATCCCAGATGTCCAAGTTCTTCAAGGACCGCAACTTTCCCCCCACAGTGGTCGAGAACGCCCTTGACCACGTCTCCCGCATTTCACGCAACACATCCCTCACAGCCCGCCCCCGCCACAACCGCCCAAAGAGGATACACCTCATTCTCACAAACCACCCCACCAACCACCGGATACAACGCATCATCCTCCGACACCTCCGCCATCTACAATCCGACCCCACCACCCAAGACATTTTTCCATCCCCACCCCTGTCTGCTTTCCGGAGAGACCACTCTCTCCGTCACTCCCTTGTTCGCTCCACACTGCCCTCCAACCCCACCACACCCGGCACCTTCCCCTGCAACCGCAGGAAATGCTACACTTGCCCCCACACCACCTCCTTCACCCCTATCCCAGGCCCCAAGATGACTTTCCACATTAAGCAGAGGTTCACCTACACATCTGCCAATGTGGTATACTGCGTCCACTGTACCCGGTGTGGCTTCCTCTACATTGGGGAAACCAAGTGGAGGCTTGGGGACCACTTTGCAGAACACCTCCGCTCAGTTCGCAATAAACAACTGCACCTCCCAGTCGCAAACCATTTCCACTCCCCCTCCCATTCTTTAGGTGACATGTCCATCATGGGCCTCCTGCAGTGCCACAATGATGCCATCCGAAGGTTGCAGGAACAGCAACTCATATTCTGCTTGGGAACCCTGCAGCCCAATGGTATCAATGTGGACTTCACCAGCTTCAAAATCTCCCCTTCCCCCACCGCATCCCAAAACCAGCCCAGTTCGTCTCCTCCCCCCACTGCACCACACAACCAGCCCAGCTCTTCCCCTCCACCCACTGCATCCCAAAATCAGTCCAACCTGTCTCTGCCTCCCTAACCTGTTCTTCCTCTCACCCATCCCTTCCTCCCACCCCAAGCCGCACCTCCATCTCCTACCTACTAACCTCATCCCACCTCCTTGACCTGTCCGTCTTCCCTGGACTGACCTATCCCCTCCCCACCTCCCCACCTATACTCTCCTCTCCACCTATCTTCTTTTCTCTCCATCTTCGGTCCGCCTCCCCCTCTCTCCCTATTTATTCCCGAACCCTCACTCCATCCCCCTCTCTAATGAAGGGTCTCGGCCCGAAACGTCAGCTTTTGTGCTCCCGAGATGCTGCTGGGCCTGCTGTGTTCATCCAGCCTCACATTTCATCGTCTGTTAAGTTTCCCTTTTCTAACTGATCAGCTTTCTCAGATTTTCAAACACACCATCGGAATTTTGTTCAAAGCGCATTACATCCCCAAGTCTCCAAACTTCCTATTAATTTGCAAACTTCCACATCACAGTACCTTTATAATGAGAAAATCTAATAAGACCATAAGACATAGGAGTGGAGGTAATGGCATTCGGCCCATCGAGTCCACTCCGCCATTTAATCATGGCTGATGGGCATTTCAACTCCACTTCCCTGCTCTCTCCCTGTAGCCCTCAATTCCTTGCGAGATCAAGAATTTATCAATCTCTGCCTTGAAGACATTTAACGTCACGGCCTCCACTGCTCCATGGCAATGAATTCCACAGGCCCACCACTCTCGGCTGAAGAAATGTCTCCTCTTTTCCGTTTTAAATTTACCCCCTCTAATGCTAAGGCTGTGCCCATGGATCCTATTCTCCCTGCCTAACGGAAACAACTTCTCAGTATCCACCCTTTCTAATGCATACATTATCTTGTAAGTTTCTATTAGATCTTCCCTCAACCTTCTAAACTCTAATGAATACAATCCCAGGATCCTCAACCATTCATCGTATGTTAAACCTACCATTCTAGGGATCATCCGTGTGAATCTCTGCTGGACACGCTCCAGCTCCAGTCTGTCCTTCCTGAGGTGTAGAGCCCAAAATTGGACACAGTATTGTAAATGAGGCCTAACTAGAGCTTTCTGAAGTCTCAGAAGGACATCGCTGCTTTTAGTATCCAACCCTCTTGAGATGAATGACAACATTACATTCGCTTTCTTAATCACGGACTCTATCTGCAAGTTAACTTTTAGAGAATCCTGGACTAACACTCCCGGACCCATTTGTATTTCGGCTTTATGAATTTTCTCACCGTTTAGAAAATAGTCCATGCCTGTATTCTTTTTTCCAAAGTGTAAGACCTCGCATTTGCTCACATTGAATTTCATCAGCCATTTCCTGGACCACTCTCCTAAACTGTCTAAATCTTTCTGCAGCTTCCCCACCTCCTCAGTACTACCTGCCTGTCCACCTATCTTCGTATCATCAGCAAACTTCGCCAGAATGCCCCAATCCCTTCATCCAGATCATTAATATATAAAGTGAACAGCTGTAGCCCCAAATCTGAACCTTGCGGGACACCACTTGTCACCAGTTGCCATTCCGAAAAAGAGCCTTTTATCCCAAATCTCTGCCTTCTGTCAGACAGCCAATCCTCAATCCAACCCAGTAGCTCACCTCGAACACCATGGGCCCTCACCTTGCTCAGCAGCCTCCCGTGAGGCATCTTATCAAAGGCCTTTTGGAAGTCTAGATAGATAACATCCACTGGGATTCCCTCATCTAACCTGGTTATTATCTGGAGTTAAAGATTCACTTGTATTAAAACAGTTTTTGGAAGTTCATTTCTGGCCAGTAAATGAAATTCCAAAACAGTCATTTAAAATTTATCCAAGTCCAAACACACTACAGAGCCAAATCTAAAAGGTAAATTTTTACTGAGCTTTAGATTAGATTCAAACCAACTTTTTGAATCAACATTTTGTTCTAGACTTCTGCTTTACACAATCACTGAGAGTTTTTTTAAATGGACATCACATTAACCACACATGTCTCATACTTACACATTTAAATCACCACACATTCTCAAAATGGAAACTAACTTCAAAGCATCTCCAGATCCCGAGCTCTAGGGAACAAAACACAATCGCACAAGATAGCATTTAGCAATCAACAAATAAAGGTGCATTCAAATCAGACCACAAAGTGTTAATACAGATTAAGTGAACTCGCACAGAGAGCTAACAAGGTGTAGAGCCGGATCAACACAGCAGCCAAACAGCATCTTAGGAGCAGGAAAGCTGACGTTTCGGGCCTAGACTCTTCATCAGGGTCTAGGCCTGAAATGTCAGCTTCCCTGCTCCTAAGATGCTGTTTGGCTGCTGTGTTCATCCAGCTCTACACCTTGTTATCTTGGATTCTCCAGTATCTGCACTTCCTACTATCTCTCACACAGACAACTGTCTTGCTCTCTCTCTTTCTTATATATGAACACTGTAGCTATTTCAGTATGATTCTGTGGCTTTTTCAAACACAGTCTACAGGACAGACCAGTCTGGACCTCAGCCCGTTTTTCCACTATCCTTCCCTGCCACTTTCCCAGACTCTCCCAACTGTGGCTGCTTCTATTTCACTGTTTAATTATTTCCCCAGACCCTTGTTATTTTCCCAACTTGCACCTCTCTTGTGCCAGAGATTTCTGGTCTTTTTGCACTTTGCTTTTGTTTTCTCTCTTATTTCACTTCTTTTTTTCTCTTATTTTATGTGTGATATAGCCAGGACTTGCAACACCACCCCACCCCGGCTTTTCTTCTATTTTGTGTTCTCATGCTATTTCACTCGCTCGTGCCGGGATCCCCTTCCACTATTGTGCGCACTTTCACGCTAGGTGCCAACTTCCACTATGCCTGATCCTGACATCTCGTATTCACTCCAATCTAAAAGTTTGTTAAATGCCCTGCCTTATGGAAAACCCCAACAAGTGCTACACTAGCTAGGAAGAGTGGTACATAAACATGCTCACCCAGATCATGATCCAATGGCATGCCAGCTTCAGGCAGGGCACCCTGCTTCCCGTGCCAAACTGTAGGAGTGTTTTTCCTGACTAGGGACAAAGACACAGGAGGCAGGCAGGAAGCAGTTATGTGGAAGATATTTATTCCAGCAGAAACCAGTTTTTGCAGGGAGAGGGCCAAAGGATCTTGCCCAAATCTGGCTAGGGCGGATAGATCAGTGACACACCCTCTGCTTTTACAAAGAACTACAGCATTTTATAACATTTTGTGTTGCAGTAATCAAACACCATGTATTCACTGTCCTTCCCCTTAATCAAAACACCCAATCACATGGATAATGGGAACTGCAGATGCTGGAGAATCCAAGATAATAAAATGTGAGGCTGGATGAACACAGCAGGCCAAGCAGCATCTCAGGAGCACAAAAGCTGACGTTTCGGGCCTAGACCCTTCATCAGAGAGCTCTGATGAAGGGTCTAGGCCCGAAACGTCAGCTTTTGTGCTCCTGAGATGCTGCTTGGCCTGCTGTGTTCATCCAGCCTCACATTTTATTACCCAATCACATGGGACGCCTAATCAGGGATGGGCACTTCTATGGACAGCCCCAGTTCCTTTGATCGTATGGTGTTAGCTAGGCATTATAATTTCTAGGCCTTGGATCTTTCTATGCATCCTATTCATTTACATTCCAAAAGTTTAATGGCTATACTCCTTTGGGTCTTTCTCAGGCTTGTTTATCTGTAAGGACACATCTGTTACACATTGTATTTTGGTGCTGTCTTTTATCACATTCAGTTACTTTTATTTCCCCACTGTCCCAATTACATAATGTAAAAATAAAAAGTCAGTTAGTTTTAACTAATCACTATATGGTTAACTTCTGTTATAAAGTCAATGAAAAGTATAAAATTATAAAATTATTTCTACTGTCAGTATTTTGTAATTCATAGGTTGTGAGCAATCTATCTTGTTCAGGGCATAAGAGAAGGCATCTCCTAAGGCTAGTTAACCTCCACATCTAAGCTTAAATGATTTTAAGACTTGTATTAAATTCTGGTTATTTATTGAAACCACTTCTATGATTAGAGCATTTTTAGCTAGAAACTATTTAATAGTGCAGGTAGCTGCAAAGAAGCAACTATTTACTACAAAATAACTTTTAGCTGTTATTCTTGTAGCTGCTTAAGGACTTAATCTAGTGCCTGATGTTATTCAAATACTGGGACAATCATCCTCTCATTAATAAGGCTTGAAGTGGTCATTTATGAGGCCTAAGGCATCTTTTATCAGAACTGTCTCGGATACAGCATTTCTTTACTGACCTTCCAGCAATTCTGTTCAAAGGCACCATTGTATTTCACTGTCTGAGCAGGTTGCTTAAAAAAAAAACTGTGGATACTGTAAATTAGGAACAAAAACAGAAGTTGTTGGAAAAGCTCTGCAGGTCTAGCAACGTTTGTGAAGAGAAAATGAAAGTTAACATTTCAGGTCCAGTGACCCTTTCTCAGAATGGCTGCTTAGTTTTATTTAGCTCTGTCTGCCATCTTGTAATCAGGCATGGGCTGCTTAGTGTGGTCAGGTACCAGTTGCCTAACATAACGATCGGGTGTATAAGGTTCTAAAAGGGGAGGGCGAACAGCCAGAAATCGTGTTACATATTGGCACAAATGATATAGCCAGAAATAGGATTGAGGATATAAAAAGTGATTTCAGGGAGTTAGGATGGAAGCTGCAGAGCAGGACGAGCAGAGTAGTGTTCTCTGGTTTACTACCAGTGCCACGAGATAGCGAGGCGAGGAACAGGGAGCGGGCGCAGCTGAACACGTGGCTACGCAGCTGGTGTAGGAGGGAGGGCTTCAGATATGTAGATAATTGGGATGCCTTCTGGGGAAGGTGGGACCTGTACAAGAAGGACGGGTTGCATCTGAACTGGAAGGGGACCAATGTCCTGGGTGGAAGGTTTGCTCGAGTAGTTCGAGAAGGTTTAAACTAGTATGGCAGGGGGGTGGGAACCTGAGCTGTATACCGGAGGTGAGAGTTGATGCAGGTGAGGCAGTAGCAAGAGGTAGACCAGCTAGTGGGAAGGAACCAAGGGATCGGTTAAAGTGTGTTTGCTTTAATGCAAGGAGTATCAGGAATAAAAGTGATGAACTTAGAGCATGGATCAGTACCTGGTGCTATGATGTTGTGGCCATAACAGAGACATGGGGTTGTCATGGGCAGGAATGGTTGCTGGATGTTCCAGGGTTTAGAACATTTAAAAAGAATAGGGAGGGGGGAAAAAGAGGAGGGGGTGTAGCACTACTAATCAGAGAGGGTATCACAGCTACAGAAGCTTCCTTTGTCGAGGAAGATCTGCCTACTGAGTCAGTATGGGTGGAAATTAGGAACAGCAAGGGAGCAGTCACCTCGTTAGGGGTTTACTACAGGCCCCCCAATAGCAGCAGGGAGATTGAAGAAAGCATAGGTCGACAGATTTTGGAAAAGTGTGGTCGCAGTAGGGTTGTTGTAATGGGTGACTTTAACTTTCCTAATATTGATTGGAACCTGCTTCGAGCAGAAGATTTGAATGGAGCTGTATTTGTAAGGTGTGTTCAGAAGGGTTTCCTAACGCAGTACGTTGACAGGCCGACGAGGGGAGAGGCCATTCTAGACTTGGTGCTCGGAAACGAGCCGGGGCAGGTATCAGATCTTGTGGTGGGAGAGCATTTTGGTGATAGTGACCATAACTGCCTCACATTCTACATAGCTATGGAGAAGGAGAGGATTAGGCAAAATGGGAGGATATTTAATTGGGGAAGAGGAAACTATGACGCGATTAGACACGAGTTAGGAAGCATGGACTGGGAGCAATTGTTCCATGGTAAGGGAACTATAGACATGCGGAGACTGTTTAAGGAACAGTTGTTGCAAGTGATGAGTAAATATGTCCCTCTGAGACAGGCAAGAAGGGGTAAGATAAAGGAACCTTGGATGACGAGAGCGGTGGAGCTTCTTGTGAAAAGGAAGAAGGTAGCTTACATAAGGTGGAGGAAGCTAGGGTCAAGTTCAGCTAGAGAGGATTACTCGCAGGCAAGGAAGGAGCTCAAAAAAGGTCTGAGGAGAGCCAGGAGGGGGCACGAGAAAGGCTTGGCAGAAGGAATCAGGGAAAACACAAAGGCATTTTACACTTATGTGAGGAATAAGAGAATGGTCAAAGAAAGAGTAGAGCCGATCAGGGATAGCATAGGGAACTTGTGTGTGGAGTCTGAGGAGGTAGGGGAAGCCCTTAATGAGTTTTTTGCTTCTGTCTTTATGAAAGAAACGAACTTTGTAGTGAATGAAACCTTTGAAGAGCAGATGTGCATGCTGGAATGGATAGAGATCGAGGAAGCTGATGTGCTGAAAATTTTGTCAGACATTAAGATTGACAAGTCGCCAGGCCCGGACCAGATTTGTCCTCGGCTGCTTTGGGAAGCGAGAAATGAAATTGCTTCGCCACTTGTGAAGATCTTTGCATCCTCGCTCTCCACTGAAGTCGTACCTGAGGACTGGAGAGAGGCAAATGTAATTCCTCTCTTCAAGAAAGGAAATAGGGAAATCCCCGGCAATTACAGACCAGTAAGTCTCACGTCTGTCGTCTGCAAGGTGTTAGAAAGGATTCTGAGGGATAGGATTTATGACCATCTGGAGGAGCATGGCTTGATCAAATACAGTCAACACGGCTTTGTGAGGGGTAGGTCATGCCTCACAAAACTTATCGAGTTTTTTGAGGATGTGACTAGAAAAGTTGATGAGGGTCGAGCTGTGGATGTGGTGTATATGGACTTCAGTAAGGCATTTGATAAGGTTCCCCATGGTAGGCTCATTCAGAAGGTCAGGAGGAATGGGATACAGGGGAACTTAGCTGCTTGGATACAGAATTGGCTGGCCAACAGAAGACAGCGAGTGGTAGTAGAAGGAAAATATTTTGCCTGGAAGTCAGTGGTGAGTGGGGTTCCACAGGGCTCTGTCCTTGGGCCTCTACTGTTTGTAATTTTTATTAATGACTTGGATGAGGGGATTGAAGGATGGGTCAGCAAGTTTGCAGACGACACAAAGGTCGGAGGTGTCTTGACAGTATAGAGGGCTGTTGTAGGCTGCAGCGGGACATTGACAGGATGCAGAGATGGGCTGAGAGGTGGCTGATGGAGTTCAACCTGGATAAATGCGAGGTGATGCATTTTGGAAGGTCGAATTTGAAAGCTGAGTACAGGATTAAGGATAGGATTCTTGGCAGTGTGGAGGAACAGAGGGATCTTGGTGTGCAGATACATAGACCCCTTAAAATGGCCACCCAAGTGGACAGGGTTGTTAAGAAAGCATATGGTGTTTTGGTTTTCATTAACAGGGGGATTGAGTTTAAGAGTCGTGAGATCTTGTTGCAGCTCTATAAAGCTTTGGTTAGACCGCACTTGGAATACTGCATCCAGTTCTGGTCGCCGTATTATAGGAAAGATGTGGATGCTTTGGAGAGGGTTCAGAGGAGGTTTAACAGGATGCTGCCTGGACTGGAGGGCTTATCTTATGAAGAGAGGTTGACTGAGCTTGGTCTCTTTTCATTGGAGAAAAGGAGGAGGAGAGGGGACCTAATTGAGGTATACAAGATAATGAGAGGCATAGATAGAGTTGATAGCCAGAGACTATTTCCCAGGGCAGAAATGCCTAGCACAAGGGGTCATAGTTTTAAGCTGGTTGGTGGAAAGTATAGAGGGGATGTCAGAGGCGGGTTCTTTACACAGAGAGTTGTGAGAGCATGGAATGCGTTGCCAGCAGCAGTTGTGGAAGCAAGGTCATTGGGGTCATTTAAGAGACTGCTGGACATGCATATGGTCACAGAAATTTGAGGGTGCATACTTGAGGATCAATGGTCGGCACAACATTGTGGGCTTAAGGGCCTGTTCTGTGCTGTACTGTTCTATGTTCTATGTTCTATAACCAGGTACAGGTCACCCCTATAAAAGGAAACTCATTGATAGTTCCATTTCAAATGTGAATTTAAGCATGGCATCAGGCCTATTAAAGCATTTAAAAATTTTTTTATCCATAGCTAACATAATTTCTCTGACCCTATTTCTCTATCAAAGAAAACTTCATTTCTCTAACACTGACCTCTTGTGCATCTTCCCATGCTAATAAGAATGAAAAAATTTCTCATTGCTACATTGCATCATTTTCTACTGTAAGAAAAGGAACATGAGTATGCTGCCTGAGGCCTCTTGAGCCTGTTCCACTATTCTAAACGTTCATGGCTGATCCAAAATTCCTCATATCCACTTTCCCACATTTTTCTTGTAGCCCTTGATTCCTCGACTGATCAAGAATCTATCTTGGGGTTTTGGTCAAAGGTAACATTGGGAGATTCAGTGATGGTAATAGCATGGTCATTGGGACTTTTGTGAAAAGAATGTGCATAATCAGAACAAGGGAAAAACCTTCAAAGATATAACTGGGTGAATGACAAGTTACAACATCGAAAGCACACAACATAAAACGTAATCGATTAAAATGAGTTCAACAATTTTAGGGCCTAAACTCTCCCATGTCCTAGCCCCCTACCCCACACACCAGACTTTGTAATCACAAAGCCTGCTCTTACTCACTACTAAGGTTTTGGAGTAGGTTTGTAGCTCGGTTTGTGGGTGTTGAGGTTGGTTGGCTCGCTGAGCTGGTTAGTTGTTCCGCAGACGTTTGGTTATCGTGCTTGGTAACATCCTCAGTGCAGCCTCTGATGAAGCGTCAGTGTGTTTTCCTGCCTGGTTTTTAAACTCTGGGGTCCGTTGAGATGGATTGCCTCACTTCCAGGTTTCCTTCGTAGTGGAAGATATATGGGGTCAAGTTCAAAGTGTTTATTAATAGCATGTTTCGTGCAGTGCCGTGCTTCCAGGAATTCTCGTGCTTGTCTCTGCCTGGCCTGTCCCAGGATCTTGGTGTTACCCCAGTCGAAGTTGTGGTTCTCCTTGTGCATGTGGATTGAGATGAGTGAGTATAGGTCGTGTCTTTTTGTAGCCAGTTGGTGTTCACGTACTCTTGTTGTTAGTTTCCTTCCTGTTTGTCCAATGGAGTGTTTGTACACCAAAAAGTCACACACACGGACCAGGTACTGAACTTTAACAGTAACCATCCCAGCACACACAAACAAAGCTGTGTGCGAACACTGTTTAAAAGGGCAACAACACACTGCAGTAACATGGAACTATGCCAAGAGGACGTAGAATACCTCTTCCAGCTTTTCAAGGATAATGGATATCCAAAGAACTGGGTCAGGAGATGCCTAGAGGAACAGCATCAGAAATATTCTACACGCCTCAACACACTCATCACACTACCCTACATCAGGAACACGTCAGAACTCACCACAAGACTTCTGCAACCGCTGGGCATCAGAGTGGCACACAAGTCCACATCACTGCTATGACAAGTGCTCACTCCTACTAAAGACCCGCTCCCTGCCATGGACAGGACCAATGTCATCAACAAGATCCTCTGCAAAGACTGAAGAAACACTACATCGGAGTCCCACCCCCTCCCAATTTTCTGCACGGTTGAACGGTTTCCCAGTTACCATCAGTTGAGGAAGGACCACTGGACCTGAGGCTTTAACTCTGATATTTTTCTTCACAGATGCTGCCAGAACTGCTGAGCTTTTCCAACAATTTCTGTTTTTTGGTTTGATTGAAATGACCTGTTTGCGTTCCTGCAGGAACCTTCTGAATGTATTGACAAGGTGGGTCTCCTGACGCACAGGTAGTCCTGATAAAAGTTGACCGTCATAGTGATACCTCAATCAAGTTTAGAAATTGCTGGAGAAACTCAGCAGGTAATGTTTCGATTCCAATGACCCTTCTTCAGAACTGTTTTCACTTCACATGCTGCCTGACTTCTTTAGTTTCGCCAGCAATTTGTGTTTTTGTTTCAGATTGTCAGTATCTGCAGTTTTGCTTTAGTATTAGTGGGCCACATACAAAATATCAATGGAAACCAAAATAACTGCGGATGCTGTAAATCGGGAACAAAAACAAAGTTGCTGGAAAAGCTCAGCAGGGCTGGCAGCATCTGTGGAGGAGAAAAAAGGGTTAACATTTCTGGTCCAGATGCTGCCAGCCCTGCTGAGCTTTGCCAGCAACTTGACTTTCGTTCACAAAAGGATACATTGAGGGTGCGGGCTACAAAACGTCACAATGCGGAGGAGAGCTGATTGGACGGGAGTCTGCCAGTGGTCACAGAAAATGACGAAGACCAGGCTGGTACTGATCTGTGATTGGTCAGCAGCGGCTCGCGCGACTCCTCCCCGGAGAGGTGTTGGTTACAGGAGGTTTATCGGATCCCAATTCCCGGCGGCTGCCTGGTGTTCGCCCCTGCAGCCCGGTACAGCGCTGCAGTTTCCAAAAGGTCGGCATTACCCGCTGAGGCTTGCAGCTCTTCCCTCCAAACAGATACGGCTCACTGTTGTCCCTGCATGTCCTAACTTGTGTTTGCCTGAATGCGTTTATATGTCTCCTGCTTTCGGTGAGTATTGCACGGTTTGAGAGAATCTCTTAAAATTAAGACATCGAGAGTAACACATCAATTATGTTGCTTCAACCTAAATGACTCATTGCCATTCGGCGGCTGCATTTCATTGATTGCATGCTGCTCCATAGCTCCACATCCCTCATAAGGCGCAGACTTGACCTACAAATTTATCTTGCCGTCTGATCACATAGGACGTATTTTTAATTCCCATACGTAGTGAAACCTTAATTTTGGAGTTTATAATTTCCTAATGTACGGTGGCAGCTAGTTTCTCTGCTGCCCGAAGAATTATTCTGAGCGATTGCCAGGGCAGACAGAAATAATCGAATAGCCCCCTTCTAGACTGTAAAATTCTATGATTGAGCTCAAGTGAGAAACTAAGATTATCTAGCAGAGTTGCTGTTTGAACACATTGAAACGTTTGGCCAAAGGATGTAGAATGAAAGAAATTTTAAAAATAGAACGGAAGGCTCGGGGTCTTGTATATTCTTGCACCTGTTTCAAGGATTTCATTTAACTGAAAGAAAGTGTGCGCAAATATCATAATTTATTAAATAAACCGAAAGGACTGCAGATGCTGTAAATGACACGCAAAAACACAAATTGCTGGAAAAGATCAGCAGGTCTGGCAGCATCTTTGAAGAAAAATCAGAGAAACGAATGGACCCGAAACGTTAACTCTGATTTTTCTTCCTAGATGCTTTGACCTGCTGACTTGCACCTTATTTTGTCCGAATATTATTTGCTATTGCAATTTCAATACCGTAATGAATTCATTAACCGATTTATGTTTATAGATATTTGTAGAACTCTGAAGAACTAAATCATCAAATCAACCTTGAATTATATACAAACATGAAGAATGTCAGCAATATCTGGATGAATTTGATCAAAGCGATTATTGCAGGACAGAGACCAAATTCAAAAGTTGTCAAATTATACTTGTTTGGAGCAGTTTTGGCACTTTTCACCGCTTTCCTGGCAGTAACAGAGATGATACATTCGATATTGCTTACTGCAGTTAAGGATGATGCCTTGCAAACAACGAATGCTATGTTTTCCAGACCGTCAGCACCTACACGAAGTTGTCTTCTAATTAAAAGGAAGAACAGAGGCAGATTTCATGCCTCCTAATTGGACAGAAATTTTGCTACAAATCAAGTATGAATAATTACTGTATCTGTATTTCTCTGCTTTAAAAAAGCACAGTTTGATGCTTGGAATTTTAAAAATGCTACAAATTTCTTCTTTATAGAAACCAACAAGGTTTGGCAACCAGTTTGACTGGACTTGTTAATTGTTGTAGAAGATCTACCTTTGAGCCACTGGCTAGTTAACATACAGGTGGGTGGAGGGGTAATGGGGTAGGAAACAGTGCTTGGTAATATTTTACAATGGACGTAGTGATTTAACTTGATGTGATTTTGTTACAGTAAGTTCTGACTGGTGTAGCAGTTTCTGAAACTTAGTTCATAAAATTGCTATAAGTTTGCATATAGTAATGAAAGCTGTCAACTTGTTTAAATATGCATAGTTTTGTGGTATATGTACACAGTTTCAGCATTGATGCTGACTAAAGGTATCTTGCTACGGATACAAAGCACAACAACCCTGCAGTGTAGATCCAAGAATAAATACAATTGAATTGCAATCTTTTGTTAATAGCAATTTTATTTCTGGAGGTGACTGAGCTTTTTGATATCCTTGAACACATTCCCATAACAAGGAGGTGCACTGTTTAGCATACATAGACTTGTTTGGTTAAAATGCACGAACAGATTGTTGAGTAACTTTGTTTGGGGGTTTCCAGTTTTCCTGGTGAGCTCTTGATTTTATGAGCTGTTTCTTTAGTTGGTATAAGATATATGGGCAGAAATAAGCCATTCAGCCCATTGAGTCTGCTGTGTTTCAGTAAGATCAAGACTGACCTGGTAATCCTTAAACCCACAATCCCGCCTTTTCCCCATAACCTTTGATTTCCCTTGCTGATTAAAAATCTGTTTCTATCAGCCTTGAATATGCTTAAAAACTCAGTCTCAACAGGCCTCTGGGGTAAAAAGTTCCACAGATTTTCCAAGTTTTCTTTAAGAAAATGAAATTCCTCCGCATCTATATCTTAAATGTGTAAGCCATTATTCTGGAATTATGCCCTCTGGACCTAGAGTCCCCGACAGGGGTAAATAATCCGTATCAAGACCCCTAAGAATTTTCTACGTTTCAATAAAAGCACTTCTTCTAAATTCCAACTGTATGGTTAAAATTTACGCAATCTCTCTTCATTAGACAGTCATTAGGGATGAAAGTTTTTGTTTGATTGTTTACATTGCTGCTATATCTTTCCTTAGATAAAGGTCCCAAACTGTTTACAGTACTCTAGCACAGTATTTATCAAGACTTCCCTATTTTTATATTCCACTTGCTTTCAAACATAGGCCAGCATTCTTTTTGCTGCTAGCATTTTGTGATTCATGAATGAGGACTCCAAACTCCATCTGTACCATAGCTTTCTGCAGTTTTTCTCTAAACAGATAATATTCACCTCTTGTACTCTTGCTGCCACAATGCATTGTCACACATTATATTCCATCTGCCAAATTTTTGCCTATTTGCTTAACCTGTCTATACCCATCTGCAGACTTTCTGTCGTCATCATCATCACTTGTCTTCCAACCTAATTTTGTCATCTGCAAACTTGGCTATGGTATATTCACTTTCCTCATCCAAATAATTAATATACATCCAAATAATTCTGGTTGCAGCATTAATCCCTTTGGAATGCCACTAGTTACAGGCTGCCATCCTGAAAATGTCCCCTCTTATCCTAACTCTCTGCTTCCTTTTAGATAGCCAATTTCCAATCCATACTAATATAATCTGCACAACACTATGAGATCATAATTTATTAATCTCTCATTCAACAAATGGTACCAACTAATAGTAAACTGAACTGTCAGCTTGACTGTTATGCTGACGTTTTATAGGGGTCCTGAACTCTCAAATGTTAGACACCAGCATGCTACCATATCAGTTGAATTAGTGCCTACTATCAGATAGTATCAAGTTCAGAGATGAACACGAAAATAAAGATTTGCAGCTGCTGGAAATCAGAAACAAAAACAATTTGCTGGAAAAGATCAGCAGGTCTGGCAGCGTATGTGAAGAGAAAACAGAAGCCAACCTTTTTGCTCCAGTGATCCTTCTTCAGATCAGTCTTGCCGAGTTGTTCCAGTAATTTCTGTTTTTGCTTCTGATTTGTTGTTTCTTTACCTAGGTGATAGAGGTTGTGGTTTTGGAAAGTACTGTCAAAGGAACCTTTGCAAAGTTTCTGCGTACCGTCTTACAGATGAAACGCATTGCTGCTCCTGTGCACTAGTGATAGATAAGGTGAATGTTTAAGGAAGTGGATGGGATGCCAATGAAATGAGTTGCTTTCTCTCGATGGTGTTGAGCTTTGAGTGTTGGCAGATTTGCACTCATCTAGGTAAGTGAAGTGTACTCCATCACACTGTGTTGCAATGACTGGCTACAGGAAGATTGGGGTCAGTTTTTACCTGGACTGGAGATGTCCTGCAAAGCAGTCACCCAGTCTGCATTTGATTTCCCCAGTATAGAGTAGGCCATGTTGGGTGCAGCGGATGCAATCGACTGGATTGGAGGAGGTACACGTGAAATTCTGCTTCACCTAGAAAGATTGTTCAGGCTTTCTGCGGTTACATGGGAAGGTGCCGTGGGAAGGGGAGGCAGTGTTGTTGGTCATTGAGGAATGGACTAGGGTGCCCAGAGGGAAAGGTCCCTTGTTGGAGATGACCATTGTCTGGGATTTGCAATGCAAGTATATTACTTACTATTTATCAATCCAAGCCTGAATCTTATTCAGATGTTGCCTTATGCAGACTTCATCAGAATGTTTGTTTCTGGTTGTTTTAAATTTGCATTTTAATTGTTTGTCTTTTTAAAATTGTATTTAGCTTTTGGTTACTTTTTAATAACTCACTTTCAAGTTTCTGTCCTGCAAGGAAAAATCATCTAGTCCCATATCCCTGACTTATCCTCCTAGCCTTGCAATTTGCTTTTCTTTAAGGCTGTTTATCCATTCTCTTTTAAAACTGTTTGCATCTTCCTGGGTAATCCCCGTTCTTAAACAATTGCTGCACTTCTTGACCTTTCTGCTATTGGGAACTACTTTTCTTTACTCAGGCAGGTTTTTGAACACATTTTAAATCTTCTCTCAACATTCCCTTCTTCACGGCAACCCTCCGGCTTCTCGAATATACTCTGACTACTCAACATCCCCAGGCCTGGTACCATTCTCATAAATCTTCTCCCTCTCCCTAACACCTTCATGCTGTTTCTAAAGAGCACATTCTTCCGACAACTGATTTGTGTGCATGTACCCCAGGTCTCTTGGGTTATGCAAACTCTTTAGTATTAGGCCCTTTAGTTTACATTCTCCTACCAACATAGAGGACTTCACAGATTGCTGCATTAACTTGTATCTGCCCTGTGTTTACCCATTCCCGAAGCATGCATGTACCCTTTTCAAATCTCTTAGAAATGATCAATGCCTTTCATTTATGAAGAAATGAGATATATATCCCCATCGCAGTTCAAGTATCTTGTACTGGCTAATACAAATAATTGTGTCTGTGTACTTTGTGTAACAAACATTGGCATTTGTCTACAATACAGTCTCAGCAATTTTTAATGAACTTTTTCTGTATGACCTTTTACAGTATTTACTTATTGCAACTGAATGTACTCACCTTTGAAGAGGCACATAACTGCGCATTCTTAGGTAAATATTTGTGTATTGTCCTGTCAGTGTAAAAGAGTGAATCTTTTTTCTTAACTTGAGTACAGTTTATTCTTTAGAATATGAATGTACATTTGGGCTGACAATTCCCACAATTGTTGCTGCACAGTCTTGTACATTTGCAGCTTGCTGAAGTCCCAATGCAAATAACAGAGAGTTTCCCAGTAAAACGAACATTTTGATTGGCAAATTTCACTGAAGCATTTTAAAGTTGGATAATTCAGAGGGTTTTGATTCATTTAAGCTTAGTAGTTATTCAGGAAAATTTAAAGTATTAAAAGTCTCTAACCCTTGGGCTAACTATAAGGTAACTAAACCATTAATTCACCACTCAATCCCACCCTGTCTCCAATGATACCATACTCCAGGTGCCCCCTGAAACCCCAGATCTGACTCCCTCCCTGCCAGATGTAAGACTCCACTGCTGATCCAACACGACGCTCCTCCCATTCCAACCTGACATCATCATTGCATGTCTGGAATCAAATCAGTGAACCCTCTCTGGATAGTTCACAACGCCAATATATCTTTTGTTAGGTAAGGGGACCAAAACTGTTCACAGTATCCCAGATGTGGTCCTGACTAGTGCCTAGTATTACAATTAAACAAAGAACCGTGAATGATGGACATTTGAAGCAAATGCAAACAGAAATTGCCGAAGAAACTTAGCAAAGTCTGGCAGGGTCTTTGGAGAGAAAGCAGAGTTAATGTCCTGTGACCCTTCTTCTCAGACCTCCTTATTTTTATACTCCATTCCTTTTGAAATAAAGGCCAACATTTCATTTGCCTTCCCTATTTCATGCTGCAATTGTATGCTAGCTTTATATGATTTGTGTATTAGGTCACCCTCTCTCTGCGCTGTAACTTTCTGCACTCTTTCTCCATTTAAACAGTATTCAGCTCCTCTATTCTTCCTACTAAAATACATAAGTTTACAATATCCCCACAATATTTCCATCTGCCGAGATTTTTCTCATTCACTTAACCCGTCTGCATCCCTCTACAGCCTCTTTGTATCATCAACACCACTTGCCCTTCCACTTATTTTTGTATCGTCTGTAAACTTGGCTATAGTGCATTCACTTTCCTCATCCATGTCATTAACAATGGCTTCAGCAGTGATCCTTGTGAAACTCCATTAGTTACAGATAGTCATCGTGAAAATGCCTTATCCCAACTCTCTGTCTTCTCCAATCCTCTACATCCAATCCCTGTGCGCTTATTAATTAGTCTAATATGTGGTACCTAATAAACTGTTCTACAATTACTTTATTAGTAATAGACTAAAATTTTCCCAATAACAGCTGTGTAGCTGACTGACTTAATATTACCTTTTCTTGTCACTTTTTTTTAGTAAAGCTATTACATGGCCAGTTTTCAATCCTCCGAGACTTGTACAAAGCCTAAAGATTCTTGTAAGATTACTATTGGTGCATCCAACACTTCTGTACCTCCTACTTATAATATTCTAAGGTGAATCCCACTAGGTTCCATGGGCCCTATTAGTCTTTAACCCCATCAGTTTTCCTAGCGCTTCTTCCCTAGTGATAAATATTGTATTTATTTTTTCTCTTCCTTCTGCCCTTGAATATTTAGTAATTTTGAAATGCTATTAGTATCTTCTGTCATGAAGACTGATGCAAAATACTTATTCCAATCCTTTGTCATTTCCCCATTATTGTTTCTTCAACTTCATTCTCTCTAAGAACCCTGAGTTCACTTTGACTTGTCTTGTTTTTTATTATATCTAAAGCTCTTGATGTCCATCCTGAAATTACTTACAAGTTTATCCTTAAAGGTTTTATTATTTCTCAGTCATTTTTGTTGGTTTTTAGAACTTTCCTAATCCCCTGGTTTACCACTAATCCTTGCCACATTATGTTTTCTTTTAAATTTATGTTATCCCTAATTTTCCTGATTAACCATTGTTTGAATATCTCCTTTCTGGAATCCCTCTTTCTCAGTTAATAACTGTTTTCTTAAATGTTTTCCATAGTTCCTCACCTTGTTTACTGCTAAACTCCTCCATCATTCCACTCCTGCCAGCTTTGCCCACATTCCTTCCTCTGCCAACCAAGTCAACCTTGGTTAATGTACTATCTTTTATTACATGCTGCCATTTTGCCTTGACTTACTCTCTGTCTCACCATATAGCCATAAGTGGAGCTGTAGACTACTATTAACAGTCTGTTTTCCCCTTTTTATTTCTTACATTTACCTGTATGGATCCAAGTTAATTTCCTGCTATCATACTTATTCTAACCCATACTAACAATGGCCATTATAAGCCAAAAGAGAAGGTATGTAATTTAAACAAAAGGCAAAGAGCTGTGAATGCTGGAAATTTGGAGCAAAAACAGAAATTGCTGGAAAAAAAACTCAGCAGGCCTGGCAGCACCAATGGACAGAAAACAGAGTCAAGGTTTAATCCAAGGTAATAAAATGTGAGACTGGATAAACACAGCAGGCCCAGCAGCATCTCAGGAGCACAAAAGCTGACATTTCGGGCCTAGACCCTTCATCAGAGTGACCTTTCTTCAGAACTGGACCCAAAACATTAACTCTGCTTTCTCTCCACAGATGTTGCCAGATCTGCTGAGTTTTTCAAGCAATTTCTGACTTGTTTAAGGTAAGTAATTTGTTGTTCTTCAAATCAGCTACTGCTTTTTAATTTTTTCTTATTTTTCTCTTTTTTTTGTAAGCTATACTTCAATCTTATTAACAGTTAATAGACAATCATAAACAAATGTACATGGATGTATCGCAGTGAAGCTTTAACATTCATTCATCTTAGTAAAAGAACTGAATATTACAGTACATCCAAGTGTTCAATATTTAGAAATATCATAAATATTACAAGTGTGTGTAATGTACATATGATTCTAGACCTAATGTAGAGAATGTGTAAATAGCACAAGATCAACATCCTTGGCAGGATATCATTCCAACAATTTCTGAAATGTTAGTTAAAAATTCTGGGGTATTGATTTGGATATCGGATGAGTTGTTTGTATTAGAGTTAGGGGTCACTTTGCTGAGCTCACACCAAAAAGAATAACAACTTGAGCAGTGTTCGGTGAAGTCTTTAGTGAGGACTATGTTTATTGTAGTTTCAAAGAAGGAGGGGACACCTCATAGAAACCTATAAAATTTTTATGAGGACTGAACAGGGAAAATGCAGGAAGCATGTTTCTGATGATGAGGGAGTCCAAAACAAGGGATTAACTCTATGGACAGAGAATAAACGATTTGGGACTGAGAGGAGGAGACGTTTCTTCAACCCGTGGAATTCATGCCTCAGAAAGTGAAACCAAAACACTAAATGTTTTCAAGGAGGAGTTAGATATAATTCTTTGGCTAAAGGGATGAAAGGATACAGTGAGAAAGCAGGAATTGGGGGAGGGGTTAGAGAATCAGCCTTGATCAGATTGAATGGCACAACAGACTCAAAGGGCTGAATCCCTCTATACTCTGTGCTTCTATTTTCTCTTTCAAAGACATTGCAACACCACTATACAGCATTAAACAAAGAGCTTCAAAAATTTCTAAAAGCAGTCATGGAGTGTGAAAGCAGATTTTCTAATTGTGAGTGATATAATTGAGGAAAGAAAATACCAGTGAGGAGTAAACTGTCTTAAGCCAATTCTAGGATGGAAAGAACAAATATGTATTTTGTAATGTAAAAAGCTGAAAGGCTTAGAGTAGGAAAAGATGACTAATTTTTTAAACTGCTCTTTTAAAATGATAGATCAATGATATCACAATCCATCTGTTATTCTACTTTCTTGTGTAAGGAGTATCAATCATGTGGTCAGGAAGGCAAGCTGAATCAACAACTGTTTGTAAGGAAAGTCACAGGAACTCTCCTGATCTATATAAAGTATGGGAGGTTAGATGATACTATGGCTTTAAGAGTCGCATTTGGTTCTGTTTTACTTTATGAGGAATGCTTAGGACAGCGGTGTCGAGTGGTCTGCTTCAAATAAAGGCAACAGCTTGTCAGGCCCTTCTTTGTAAAGTTGGAACAATAGATGCAGCCTGAATGGGTCAGGCCAAGTCCCCACAGAACCAGGGTTTTGTTTTGGTATTAACCATCAGTAATATCACTGGTGGGGTCTTGAACCTGGATGTGAAAGCTGTTTCTCCTCTGTTTCTGGTACACCTGAAAGCTGAGTGTTCTCTTCTGACTGCTAGAATTGCATGTGAGACAATCTATTTCACTGAATTTGCCTTGCCAAGGGTGTGTTTATGGGATGTTATCAATTGGGAGCAGTTACTGTTTACTAGTTAAATAATCGATTAGTCTGTTAAGTTTTCCAATCCAGTTGTTTTGTTGCAATTTAACTATAGAGTATGAATAAAGTGTGTTTTGCTTCAAGACTGGTAGCTTGACCAATTGATTTGCATCTGGAATGCAATGCCTGGCACTTGCCTTTTAAAGTAAGAATAAGTCAGGTTCTCGACTATCTCCATTTATTTTGAGGAGGATTAGTATGACCCACTCAAAACAGTATTTAGGGAGAAACTGTTCCTGCTTATAAAAGGAACAAGAACAAGAGTGCGTAGATTTAAAGTGATCTGCAAGAGAAGCAAGGATAAAGTTAAGAAAAACACTCACTCACCATGCAGTTAGGTTGTAAACGTTGGATGGTTATATTGACAGAAATAATGTGTAAGGGTATTGCTAAAAAGCAGGAGATTTGCATTCGGTAATGTTGATTATTTAGCATGTCAGTCCAGGCATCATGGGCTGAATGACCTGCTTCTGTGTCAGAACACCTCTGTGATTAACTACATGCGCTCATTGATCCATTCATTGAGTTGAAACCTCTAAGCAGTGACACTCACTAGGACACAGCGGTGGTCCCGTTGTGATTTCACTGACACAAGAGAGGTGAGATCTTTCTCATTCACATGCTGGATGAAGGCAGTAAGAACAGTTGCATAGTAAAAGTAACTTGTAAAATGAATTATTACAGATTTCACCATCTACAACTGGATGATAAAAAAGGGATCGGTCATGCTTAACCAAACCTATTTTCAAATACCTAGGAATCCATCCCAAAATTTTGTGAATTGTAATCTTCTTTGATTCACTTAAGACAAGAAGCTCAGGGGAATAAAGTTGAAATATCTCAATTTTTTTGATAAATGATGTTATATTTTAGATTTACATAAATGATAGTCAACAACCAGTTTTGCTCTTTTCTGTTTTCTCTGTGCTGCTGACAGTAAGTTGACTTCATTTAAAACTATTTGTTAACATACACATCTTCAGACTTTGGGAGGAAACTGGACCACCCAAGGGAAACACATGCAGGCATGGCAAGAATGTGTAAACCCGGGTTTGTTTTTTAATTCGTTCATTGGGTGAGGATGTCAATAGTCAGGCCAGCATTTATTGCCCATCTTTAATTGCCCAGAGGGCAGTTAAGAGTTATCACACTGCTGTAATTCTGGAGTCACATGTAGGCCATACCAGGTAAAGATAGCAGTTTCCTTTCCTATAGGGCATTAGTGAACTTGATTGGTTTGTTTTTATGACAATGAACAATCAATTCACAGTTATCATTCGACTCTTAATTTCAGATTTTTATTGAATTCATATTCCCCATGGCAGGATTTGAACCCAGGTGCCCAGAACATTACCTGGGTCTCTGGATTAACAGTCCAATGATAATAGCACTCGTCCATTGGCTCTCCTGGCACTGTGAGGCAGCTGTACTAAACACTGAGTCACCATGCTGCTTTATGGTTTCACTAACATGAAAGAGGTGAGATCTTTCTCATTCACATGCCGGACGAAGGCAGTAATAACAAGCCAATACACAGTTGCATGGCAAAAGTAACTGTGAAAGGAATTATTATGGATTTCAACAACTACAGCTGAACAATAAAAAAGGGATTGGCCATGCTTGAACCAAGTACTCTTTCAAACACCTGGCAATCCATCCAAAAAGTTTTGATTTGTAATCGCTTTTATTGACTTAAAACAAAAAGTTAAGGAAAATAGAGTAAATAAATTAAAATAAGATGAACATAGTTTTTGGCAAATGATGTTAAATGTTAGATTTGTAGAAATTATTGTCAACATCCAGTTTCGTTCTTTACTGTATTCTCCTTGCTGCTGACAATAAGTTGACCTCATTTAAAACTGTTTGTTAAAATTAGTGATTAATATGCATAATATTTATTCAGGGAGCAATACACTGTTTGTGAAATCTAGGATTTCTACAGCAGACTCCATTTCAATGCCAGCAATCATTGCAACAGCTTGTTGATAGGGCAAAACGTGTCCTTGAGAAACCTTTCACTCACATTGCTATTCTTCTGCTGCATAAACAGTAATAATATATTTGCTAGTGCATTATGTTTCTAGACCAATAGTCAATCATGTTTAGCTCAGTTATGTGACAGGAAAGGTTTAAATTTTCATAATTTAATTGACAAAGAGTTGTAAGCCTGGTGTGTATTTACCTTGTCAAATCATTCTTGATAATGTCTAGACAGATTAACGATTAACAACTTTTAGCTTCTGCCTTGTAAACATATGTGGTCTATTTTATAGTTTGCCTACCATGTTCCAGTTTAGATCAGATAGCTCTATTATTTTCCTTAGTTTATTTTTCGAAAGTTAAATTAGATCTTAGCTCCTCTCCTATCTCTGATGGAAAACATTTTTATTAAACTGAGTTCAAATGTTGCTCCTTAAAGTTAGCTACCCCTCCACACTCATAATTCCTGACAAACATATTTAATTGTAAACAACTAAACAGTTTGTTTGCTCTTCCGCTCCATGACGTCCCATCTGGGTTTAGTAAAACAGCGTGCAGTGTTGGCAGGCTGTTCAACTCAAGACTTGTGTTTCAAGACAAAGCTTCTTTCATGATCAAAACTGCGCAGGTTTGATTCCAATACCTGATGAAGGAGTGATGCTCCAAAAGATTGTGTTTTCAAATAAACCTGTTGGACTACAACCTTGTGTTGTATGATTTCTGACCTTGCCCACCCCAGTCCAGCGCCGGCACTTCCATATCTTTGCCGATTGAGCATTCCCAATCTCCAAGCCATGTTGATTCCCAGCTTGTTGAACTTTATTTAGAGATTCTATCCACCTTGTTCCTGCAGCTGCCTCCTAAACCACTCTCAGCCCCCACACTCTTCTACCTCTTCATTTGAAAAAGAAACTTCTCAGATTGCATGTTGATCTTCAGACTTTCAGGCAGAGACAATCTCCTTATCATAGAATCCCAACAGTGCGGAAACAAATCGGCCTGTCAAGTCCACACTGACCCTTCAAAGAGCGGCCCACTGTTATGCACCCCTCTACCATATTCCCGCAGTCCTGCCTTTTGCCATGACTAACCCACCTAGCCTGCACATCACTGGACAGTATGGGCAATTTAGCATGGCCAGTCCAACCAAACTTGCATATTTTTGGACTCTGGGAGGAAACGGGAGCACCAGAAGGAAACCCATGCAGGCATGGTGAGAATGTGCAAACTTCACACAGACGGTCTCCTGATGATAGAATAAAACGGGGTTTTTAAAAATTTGTTCATGGTATATAGTGTTGCTGGCTAGGCCAAAATTTATTGCCCATCCCTAATTGCCCAGAAGGCAGTAAAGAGTCATCACAGTATTGTGGATCTGGAGTTGTATGTAGGGCATATCAGGTAAGGATAACAGTTTCCTTCCCTGAAGGGCATTAGTGAACTAGATTAGTTTTTCCTGACGATGAACAATCAATTCGCAGGCAACATTAGCCTCTTAATTCCAGATTTTTATTGAAATCATATTCCCCCATTGGCCATGGTAGGATTTGAACTCAGGTCCTCAGACTATTACCTGGATCTCTGGACTGACAGTCAATGACGATCTCACTCATCCATTGTGAGGCAGAACCACTGAGCCACCGTGCTGTCTTATGGTTTCACTAGCATAAAAGAGGAGAGATCTATCTCACTCACAGGCCAGATAAAGGCAGGAACAACAAGCCAATACACAGTAGCATGGCAAAAATAACCATAAAAGGAATTATTTTGAATTTCAATAACTAAAGATGGACAATAAAAAAGGGATTGGCCATGCTTGAACCAAGTACTCTTTCAAACACCTGGCAATCCATCCCAAATTTTTGATTTGTAATTGCTTATCATTGATTTAAAGCAAAAAGTTAAGAGAAATAGAGGAAATAGTTTAAAATAAACTGAAAATAGTTTTTGGCAAATGATGTTAAATGTTAGATTTGTAGAAATTATTATCAACACCCAGTTTTGTTCTTTGCTTTTTCTCCTTGCTGCTGACAATAAGTTGACCTCATTTCAAACTACTTGTTAAAGTTAGTGATTAATATGCATAATATTTATTCAGAGAGCAATACACTGTTTGTAAAATCTAGGATTTCTACAGCAGACTCAGTTTCAATGCCAGCGATCATTGCAACAGCTTGTTGATAGGGCAAAACGTGTCCTTGAGAAACCTTTCACTCACATTGCTGCTTTTCACATCTATAAACAGTAAGAATATATTTGCTAGTGCTTTATATTCCTGTGTGTATTTATCATACCAAATTAATATTGATAATGTCTAGACAGATTAACGATTAACTGCTTTTAGCCTCTGCCTCCTAAACGTATATGGTCTATTTTAAAGTTTGCCTACTATTTGCCAGTACCGAGCAGATAGCGCCACGATTTTCCTTAGTTTATTTCTTGGAACTAAAATTAGATGTTAGCTCCTCTCCTATCTCTCCCCTGGAAAACATTTTTATTAAACTGAGTTCAATTATCGGTCATTGAAGTTAGTTTCCCTTCCATGGTCATAATTCCCGACAAGCACATTTAATTGTAAATAACTAAACAGTTTCTTTGCTCTTCTGCTCTATGATGTCCCATCTGGGTTCAGTAAAACAGCGTGCAGTGCTGGCAGGCTGTTCAACTCAAGACTTGTGTTTCAAGACAAAACTTCTCCCAATTCAAGGCTGCACAGTTTTTCCTCTTTGCCTATTCAGCATTCCCAGTCTCCAAGCCATGTTGACTCTGAGCTTGTTGAACTTTAAGTCCCTATCCTTGTTTAACTTTCTTTAGAGTTTATCTCCACCTTGTTCTGCAGCCTCCTCCTAAACCACTTTCGATCCTCGAACTCTTCTGTCTCTTCCTTCATTTGAAACAAATCTTCTCCAGCTACATTTTGATCTTCAGACTTTCAGTCACCCTTTGGTAAGTTTGGTCATGTGAGATGCAATGGAACAGAAAGGAGGATATTGGAAGGTGGGAGGGAGCACCATCACTTCTCTGGCTCTGCCCTGATTAAAACTGAAAGAACTGCGGATGGTGTAAATCAGAAACAAAGTCAGAAATGGCTTGAAATGTTCAGCAGGACTGGCAGCATCAATGGAGAGAAAACAGAGTTAACTTAAGGAAGGGCCACTTGACGCAGAACATTAACTCTGATTCCTCTGCACAGATGCTGCCAGATCTACTGAGCTTTTGCAGCAATTCCTGGTTTTTTTATGCCCTGCTTAACCTCATGGTGGATGGCCTCCTTGCCCAGTCACTAATTGAAGCCCCCTGTGGGAACAATTAATGCTCACTTCAGGGCCTCCGCCTGCTGCCGCTGGTTGTAGCCAAGCAACTGGCCAGGTTTTGCCATAGGGAATGCATGATGGACAAGCTTGTACCAGCTTGCTTATAGGCTTCGCTGGGGATTTTGTTCAAAGGCCAGATTGAGACATCCAGCATTGCAAGGATGGGGGTGACAGCAACCCTTCCTACCAATTATTACCAGTGCCTGCACGGTCCTGTCCATGGTCATGGGTCTCAGATGTGTGTTGTACCTGTCTGGCACCACTGCTGCTCCTCAGAGCCATTGGCATTTGATTTGGATTTCTGCTTTTGGAATTCTTGATCCAAGCAGAGAACTGTTGTTGGCAGTTTAAGTACCTGATTTGCTTTTAATTTGTCAGGCAGCTTTCCAGCCTGTGGGCAAACAGCTTGTTGCCTCTTCTCACAACTTTTCTTTTAAAATGACTCAGGATATTTTATTTTAAAAGAGATTATGTGAATGAAGTTTTAATTGCAACGCTCAAAACTCACTGTCTATTGCATCAAAGTAAAATGTAGACGTCAGTAATTTAGAGACATATTGGTAAAACGGAAAGAGACTTTGTCAGTCAAGATTCGTAATAGGTCATTTATTGCTGGCTACTGTTAGTGGAAATCTGTGGAGATTGTGTACTAATGCGGGAATGCTCTGCATCTTGTGGGTATGAATGTTCAAAAGTGGGCAATGTAAGATGCTCCACAAGAGGTGTGGAGGTAAAAATAAGGCACATAAATTTGTAGAGAGGGTGGGAATTCACTGAGCCCATGGAAGTAGGGGGCAATATTCCCTACTAAGTGTGGAAGAGCTGGACTGATGAACGGAGGTGGGCAGCCAATTTAAATAATTGGAGACCACATCAAATGATTTTCCTGGCCCCTCAACATTTTGCCTGTGCTGAAGCAGACTCTATTCTCACTTTCCTGGTGAATGGTGTAACCTAAAAAAAATCCCTGTGCATTTATGAGACTGGTACATTGGCAAGAATGAAGTCTGAACATGAGCAGAAGAGCATGAATGAAATTGGATAGTGGTGTTCTATATTGCTTAAACACTATAACATACAAGCTCTACAATTGGAATGGTGACAGGGGTTCACTTTTAGAGACAATAATCAATGAAGCAAATAATGTTGGATTATATTGTGAAATCAGCACTAAATACATGTAAAACTGTGCAATGCTGTGGCCAGATTACCCTGCCACTAAGACAGAGGAAATACTAGAGTAGGGAAGAGTTGTGAGGCTAAAGTCTAATGAGAGATCATTGAATAATGAAATGTTTTGAAAGATTTGGGGCTGAACCTTCTGGTTTTTTTTTTTGTCTGTCAGTTTCATCAGATTTCTCTCCATAAAACCTGGCGAGATGCCTTACCAAATGCACCACATTAAATAGATGTTTGAGAAAGGGAAAATAGCATCACATTTCTCCGACATGAATCTGGAGATGCTGGTGGACAGGGTCATCTGGGTGAGGGACACCTCTTCCTGGAGGACCAGCAGACGAGGTCTCACCATTCCAGGATATGTCCAATTTCTCTCAAATATGATAGAGCAACAACCTCCCTGAGCCACCTGGGGGCAGACAAACATCACTAAAATTTGAAGAGATAGTAGGAACTGCAGATGCTGGACAATCTGAGATAACAAGGTGTAGAGCTGGATGCAGGCCAAGCAGCATCAGAGGAGCAGGAAAGCTGACGTTTTGGGCTTAGACCCTTCTTCTAAAATCTGCAAGCTTCTTCAAATAAATTGGTCAATTTGGGCAGCGCAGTGGCTCAGTATTTATCACTGCTGCCTCACAGTGCCAGGGACCTGCGTTCAATTCCACTCTCTGGCAACTGTGTGGAGTTTGCATATTCTTCCCATATCTGCATGGGTTTCCTCTGGGTGCTCTGGTTTCCTCCCATTGTCCAAAGATGTACGGTTTGGGTAGATTGGACCTGCTAAATTGCACATAATATCCAGGGATGTGTAGGTTTGGTGGATTAGCCATGGGAAATGCAGGGTTACAGGAGTGTAGTAGGGTGGTGGGATGCTCTTCAGAGGGTTGGTATGGGCTGAATGGCCTGCTTCCACACTGGGGTTCTATGATTTGGGGTTTGTCTTCTACCTTACTCTTCCACCAAGTCCTCATGTATCATTATGGTAGGCGTGCTCATTACATATCATCATGTATTAATTTTTTTCAGATCTTTGCAGACTGCGGTCCATCATTTTACTGCCTGCATAGGCTTACATGCTGCACCCGAGAAGTTGTTTGCAGTTCCATTCTGAAGAAGGGTCACTGGACCGGAAACGTTATCTCCCATTTCGCTACACTGATGCTGCCAGATCTGCTGAGATTTCCCAGCAATTTGTTTTTGTTTCTGATTTCCAACATCCACAGTTCTTTTGGTTTTTTGTTTGTTTTGATAAGTTTTTTCCTATATCTGTTTCAGTAAAGCTTCCTGGTCAACGCTCAATGCACAGTTTTGCCTGTGTGTACTGAACTGTATAAGGTGTTCTGTCTTACTATCTAACAGTAACGAGTGTAGCAATTGATAAAAAAGGGTATGAAATTCAGTATTTCACTCAGTGCCCATAACTCTTTAAGAAATCAGCTACATAACTGCACTAAGTAAAAGAAGAATTCTTAAAGTATTCTATCTAGCATTTCATACTTTCATTATTTAATCATAAATAGAAAAGTTAATGTTTAAGAACGATAAATATCGGTATCTTTCAGAAGTTAAGTTTTAGGTTTTGTTATTGCAGTGTTAAAGTGCACAAGTCACTTACACCGACCGTGTTTCTCTTGTGCTGGCATTAATTCCCATAGAGAGAATAAAATTATCCTGATACCAATGGATGTATTAATTGGGCAACTCACAGTTTGGCTGTGTAAGCAAGCTTTAAAGAAAAATCCTAAAATAATTGTGATTATTAAGACACTATTCTGTGTTTCAGTTGTGGCTCAGTGGAGCTTTCTTGCTACTCCATAGACTTGACCATAAAATATAGGCTGACGCTTTAAAGTGGTAATGAAGCAGTGCTGCACTGAGATATGTGGTGGTGTGGGCAAAGGCTGTGCTGCCTTTCACATGAGGTATTAAACCCCAGTCTCTACACTGCCTGCCCTCTAAAATGCATGTAAAGGATCCCATAGCAAGTTGTCTAAGAAATGCAGGAGAGCTGTCCTTATGGCCTGACAACCGTTTGTACTCCAACCAGTATGACCCTGTGAAACAGATTGTCTAGTTATTGTCTAATTGCTTTATCAAGAGAACTTGCTGTACATGAATTTGTTGTTATGTTTCCTAATATAGCAATAACTGCATTTCAAAAATGTTTCAAGATCTGCCAAAACACTTTGGTTTGGCCTGAAGCCGTGGAAGCTACTTTATAAATGTCAGTCTTTCACATACAGTTAAGCAATTATCTGAATCTGACTCATTACTCATTATTAAATCTAATATGGCCTGTTACAACTGGTTCATTGTAGAATCACAGGCAATGTGTTAGAATAACAGATGTGTATTATCTTCGTCAGCCGTGTGTCTGATGCACAAAAAATCACAACTACACTTTGGAATTTCTCAGTCGACTTTTAGACCTGAGGGGTTTTCCGAGTACCACCTCCTTTTAAAGCTGTAAAATCCCCAGTTTAATACGGTTGTCAAAAGTTTAATATTTGTTGTCATCTTACTTGAAAAAAATGGTGCAGATTCTTCCTATATTTTTTGATAGAGATATACATTCTAAGTTTGCCTAGAGGCAGTACAACATTACTGAACCAATTTTTCACTGATTTGTCCCATTGAAATATTACACCATATTGTTATTAACCACAGGCAATAGAATAATGCCTAATCACAAATCACATGATGCCACCAGAGTTTTGTCATTTGTTTATCACAGTTTAAAGTGGTGTGCAGTGAAGGATCAGCCCACCTATGTGGGGCAGCACTGTGGCTAGCATTGCTGTCTCGGCACCAGTGACCCGGGTTTGATTCCACCCTTGGATGACTATGTGGCATTTGAACGTTCTCCCTCTGCCTGCGTGGTTGTGCTCTGATTTCTTGCTATTGTCCAAAGATATACGGGTTGGGTGAACTGACCATGCTACAGTGCCCATAGTGTCCAGGGGTGTGTGGGTTGGCTATGGTGGATGTGGGGTTACAGAGATAGGTGTGGTGCATCTGGGTGGGAAGCTCTTTCGAGGGTCAGTGTGGACTCAATGGGCTGAATGATCTGCTATGACACGCAAGTTTATTAGATGTTTTCTTTGGCTAGAAAATGCAGTCTACGTTCTGCTCAAGGTGAGCTTCAGAGAACTTATGCCTGATATGTTTTTCAAAATTAATCACATTTTGAAATAACTGACTTCATAGGTGAATTAATTGTATGCAATTGTTGGTTTTAATTTCTCAGTAGTTTATAAGGTACGATAGAAATATTGCAAAATCCCCCTATACCTTAATAAAAAGCAGTTCTGTAACATTTCTACCAAGGCATTTCTTGCTGACAAGTGGTACACAAAGAAAATCATTATGATGAGAACTGAAAGCTTGATTTAATTTTAGTTTTGGAGAGCAATAAGTTTTTTTAAAATGCAGGTTTATTGGTAGAATCAGTGTTCTATCAGGACTATGAGACTGCACAGTAAGCGCCAGGTTTGTGGGCAACCTAAGTACAAACCACCTGCTTACATGAAAGGGGTGTTTGTCGCCACACAAATGGAAACATATGGAGTTGCACACTTAGGGCTGCACCCAACAACAAAGAAAAATTAGACAGAGAATGGGCTGTTACAAGTGTTGCCGATGCACTTGCATGCCGTAATGTAAGCATAGGTATATGGTATGTTGCCTCCATCTTCACATTTAAGATTCACTGTCATATTCTGAATATTTGTAGGTTGGCAGCAGCTGCACTCATTTATCATGGAGTTTGTAACAGTGTCAAATCTGGAAAATAAGAAGTCAGCAAAATAAAATCAGTCCAAATGCTTCAAATCAACAGGGACAACACACTTGCATGTTATGTAACTTAGGAATAAAGATTACGTTGAATAGATTATGTGATATATCAGCAATGCATATTGACAACATGATTAGAAGTATTAACTGTTGTAGTGAATTGAACCACACCCTGGATTTTGCAGCAGTAATGACAGTGAAACAGTCGACTTGCATTCTCTGTGACCGATGGCAACTTTTGGATTTGTGCACGTGCACATGGATGTTGCCGTCAGTGACTTTAGGCTTAGACAGAGATGTTATACTGTTGAGCTTTCCCTTGAAGGTAATTAATTAGAATTAATGAACTGTCAAGACTTCACATTTAAGCCCTTGCCTTGGTGTAGAAACCCTTGAAACACTTACACCTTGCTGAATAATGCATAACGGGGTTTGCAAAAGTGTGCAATGTTCATAATTATTGCCAAAAAGCTTCACTGGCTCTGAAAGAGTGCCTTCATGTTCTTTGGACATTCATTATGATTAGAAACTATGCATGTTTTAAACAGTAAAATATAATGTATTTATATATTATGTAGTACTTAACATTGAGTCCAATAGCTTTAGAGCCTGGTTGCGTTCTTCCATGTTTTTTATCTTCACTTCACACCTGAGCCTGGTATGACATGGGTTGCTTTTAGCACAGTTACCCACTCTCACATACTCCTAGGCCTTTTAGCATATTATATGGGTTGCATATACCCATTTTTTCCTAATCTTAGCTCTTAATACTCCTTTATTCAGCTTTTCTTCTGTCCTGTGCCACGATCCATTATCTCCTTGTTTACTTACCCTTTCATATCTCTCTCTTTCAGGTCTCCATCTCCACCCATCTATTCACCTCTCCTCATCCACTCCCCTCCAGTCCCCCAACTTCAGCTTCAGCATAAATACCACGTTTTCTTAGCTGCTAACAGTTCCAATGAAGAGTCACTGGACTCGAAATGTTAACTCTGCTTTCTTCCCACAGATGCTGCTGGACCTGCTGAGTTTCTCTAGCAATTTCTGTTTTTGTTTCAGATCTCCAGTGTCTGTAGTTCTTTATTTCATTTATATATTTTCTCTTCCGTAATCTCATCTCTATGTCCCACACTAATACCGAAAAATGCCGAAAGTGAAATGTTTCAATTTGTTTCTGTTCCTGCATTGTTTTGTGAAGGAATTTCTAATATGATTTTCTGTCCTGCAGGGTGATTTTACTGTTACTGGATACCTGGCGAGCCCCTCAACTTGCCTTCAGAAAGGAGAGGTCTGCACTTTAGAAAGCATCAGATCTTTGTGGGCAGCTTTCCTTGTCATCTTCAGTAAGCACAGGCATGTCAACACAGCTGGCAAAATCTAGCATACATCTGTGTGACATTTCAGCAACCACTTGCCTTAAATATAGCACTTTTTTTACACCATGGCCTAGTTTGCATATAGGCCAAGTTTTAGGTGCATTGTTGTCTGTAAATCTTTTAAAGCTTTGTTTTGAATGTTGAGGAGATTGTAGTGATCAGAAACAGGCAAATCTTACTTCTGTATTTGAACGTACCTGTTTGTGAATGACTGAAAAACTAAATCCATTTGTCATCAGCAATGAAATTAAAGTGAACATTTTATGAAAATAATTTAATTAATAATAGCCTGCATAGTCTTGATAGATTTTACTTTGCCTGACTAAACTCCCAGACAAAATTGGACCAGGATCACAGCCACATTATATAATGTATCCTTTCTTCATAAGGACATTTTAAAGTTATTTTCATACAAATTCGCATTAACAGATGACAGATATTTTAAGATACAGAGAACACTAGAATAGTGCCTAGAAGCAACAAGATAGTGGTTGAGATTTCCATTTTAGTGGGTGAGGAGTTGGATCTGAGCTAGGCATTAATATAGAGGTGAAAGTGAGTGAACTTATCGTAGTAAGGACATGAAATATGAAGCTCAGGCATGATATTAAAATGGTGTTGCAAACAAAACACACAGTACACAGGATTATGTTACTACTTTAGATGTATTTAAATATTGAGATGTTATTCTGAAAATTACATAGAGCCCCAGTCATAAACAAGCTGGAGGGCCAATGCAGTTCTGATTATTAAAGCATAAGAGGGCATGCAGTTTGAAGATGGGATGAGAGAGACCCCAGTTGTTTAAGAGAAAACATTTGGAGAATAATTTGTTTATTGGCCTCTTCAGCATCAGAAAAAGAGCCCTGAACAGTACTCTGGAGAATACAGAATGCTTCATAGGATTATAGGAGTTAAAGGAGCGGGAGCACCAGAGGAAGTGACGAGGACCAGAGGGGCAGCCGGGAAGGAAAGCAGTGACCATATATATCAGCAAGGCGGCTTAACCCGAGACTCTACAACTGTAGTGTCTCCCACCCGCCCTCCTCCTCTAACCTAGTTAATAAGGTAAGGTTCATTCTAAACTTTCTCTATTGAACATAAGTTTGTTATTAATTTGTTATTATTACTTGAAGTGAGCTTTCTGCTTTAGTATTGAGTGGGTGTTCAGATAAGTGGGGTATGGATGCTAGGGCAGTTGCTTGCTCCTCCTGCAAAATGTGGCAGTTGGGAGATGTGGCACACGTCTCCGCTGGCTACATCTGCGGGAAGTGCACCCAGCTACAGCTCCTTGAAAACCGTGTTAGGGAAATGGAGCTGGAGCTGGATGAACTACGGATCATTCGGGAGGCAGAGGGGGTAATTGAGAGGAGTTATCGGGAGTTGGTCACTCCTAAGGCTCAGGACGAGGATAGATGGGTTACAGTTAGGGGGAGGAAAGGGGACAGACAGACAGTGCAGAGATCCCCTGTGGGCATTCCCCTCAGCAATAAGTATACCGTTTTGGATACTGCTGGGGGGGGTTGACCTACCAGAGGAAAGCCATAGTAGTCAGTTCTCTGGCACTGAGCCTGACACTGTGGCAAAGAAGGGAAGGGGGCAGAATAGAAAAGTACTCGTGGTAGGGGACTCGATAGTTAGGGGAATCGACAGGAGATTTTGTGGGCAAGATCGGGATTCCCGGAAGGTATGTTGCCTCCCTGGTGCCAGGGTCCGGGACGTCTCCGATCGGGTGTATAAAGTTCTGAAAGGGGAGGGTGAACAGCCAGAAATCGTGTTACATATTGGCACAAATGATATAGCCAGAAATAGGTTTGAGGATATAAAAAGTGATTTCAGGGAGTTAGGATGGAAGCTGCAGAGCAGGACGAACAGAGTAGTGTTCTCTGGTTTACTACCGGTGCCACGAGATAGCGAGGTGAGGAACAGGGAGCGGGCGCAGCTGAACACGTGGCTACGCAGCTGGTGTAGGAGGGAGGGTTTCAGATATGTTGATAATTGGGATGCCTTCTGGGGAAGGTGGGACCTGTACAAGAAGGACGGGTTGCATCTGAACTGGAAGGGGACCAATGTCCTGGGTGGAAGGTTTGCTCGAGTAGTTCGAGAGGGTTTAAACTAGTATGGCAGGGGGGTGGGAACCTGAGCTGTATACCAGAGGTGAGCGTTGATGCAGGTGAGGCAGTAGCAAGAGGTAGACCAGCTAGTGGGAAGGATTTTCCTGGGAAGGAACCAAGGGATCGGTTAAAGTGTGTTTGCTTTAATGCAAGGAGTATCAGGAATAAAAGTGATGAACTTAGAGCATGGATCAGTACCTGGTGCTATGATGTTGTGGCCATAACAGAGACATGGGTTTCTCATGGGCTGGAATGGTTGCTGGATATTCCAGGGTTTAGAACATTTAAAAAGAATAGGGAGGGGGGAAAAAGAGGAGGGGGTGTAGCACTACTAATCAGAGAGGGTATCACAGCTACAGAAGCTTCCATTGTCGAGGAAGATCTGCCTACTGAGTCAGTATGGGTGGAAATTAGGAACAGCAAGGGAGTAGTCACCTCGTTAGGGGTTTACTACAGGCCCCCCAATAGCAGCAGGGAGATTGTAGAAAGCATAGGTCGACAGATTTTGGAAAAGTGTGGACGCAGTAGGGTTGTTGTAATGGGTGACTTTAACTTTCCTAATATTGATTGGAACCTCCTCCGAGCAGAAGATTTGAATGGAGCTGTTTTTGTAAGGTGTGTTCAGGAGGGTTTCCTAACGCAGTACGTTGACAGGCCGACGAGGGGAGAGGCCATTCTAGACTTGGTGCTCGGAAACGAGCCGGGGCAGGTATCAGATCTTGTGGTGGGAGAGCATTTTGGTGATAGTGACCATAACACTCTCTCATTCTACATAGCTATGGAGAAGGAGAGGATTAGGCAGAATGGGAGGATATTTAATTGGGGAAGAGGAAACTATGATGCGATTAGACACGAGTTAGGAAGCATGGACTGGGAGCAGTTGTTCCATGGTAAGGGAACTATAGACATGTGGAGATGGTTTAAGGAACAGTTGTTGGGAGTGATGAGTAAATATGTCCCTCTGAGACAGGCAAGACGGGGTAAGATAAAGGAACCTTGGATGACGAGAGCGGTGGAGCTTCTAGTGAAAAGGAAGAAGGTAGCTTACATAAGGTGGAGGAAGCTAGGGTCAAGTTCAGCTAGAGAGGATTACATGCAGGCAAGGAAGGAGCTCAAAAATGGTCTGAGGAGAGCCAGGAGGGGGCACGAGAAAGGCTTGGCAGAAGGAATCCGGGAAAACACAAAGGCATTTTACACTTACGTGAGGAATAAGAGAATGGTCAAAGAAAGAGTAGGGCCGATCAGGGATAGCATAGGGAACTTGTGTGTGGAGCCTGAGGAGGTAGGGGAAGCCCTAAATGAGTTTTTTGCTTCTGTCTTTACGAAAGAAACGACCTGTGTAGTGAATGAAACCTTTGAAGAGCAGGTGTGCATGCTGGAATGGATAGAGATAGAGGAAGCTGATGTACTGAAAATTTTGTCAAACATTAAGATTGACAAGTCGCCAGGCCCGGATCAGATTTGTCCTCGGCTGCTTTGGGAAGCGAGAAATGCAATTGCTTCGCCACTTGCGAAGATCTTTGCATCCTCGCTCTCCACTGGAGTCGTACCTGAGGACTGGAGAGAGGCAAATGTAATTCCTCTCTTCAAGAAAGGAAATAGGGAAATCCCCGGCAATTATAGACCGGTAAGTCTCACGTCTGTCGTCTGCAAGGTGTTAGAAAGGATTCTGAGGGATAAGATTTATGACCATCTGGAAGAGCATGGCTTGATCAAATACAGTCAACACGGCTTTGTGAGGGGTAGGTCATGCCTTACAAACCTTATCGAGTTTTTTGAGGATGTGACTAGTAAGGTTGATGAGGGTCAAGCTGTGGATGTGGTGTATATGGACTTCAGTAAGGCATTTGATAAGGTTCCCCATGGAAGGCTCATTCAGAAGGTCAGGAGGAATGGGATACAGGGGAACTTAGCTGCTTGGATACAGAATTGGCTGGCCAACAGAAGACAGCGAGTGGTAGTAGAAGGAAAATATTCTGCCTGGAAGTCAGTGGTGAGTGGGGTTCCACAGGGCTCTGTCCTTGGGCCTCTACTGTTTGTAATTTTTATTAATGACTTGGATGAGGGAATTGAAGGATGGGTCAGCAAGTTTGCAGACGACACAAAGGTCGGAGGTGTCGTTGACAGTGTAGAGGGCTGTTGTAGGCTGCAGCGGGACATTGACAGGATGCAGAGATGGGCTGAGAGGTGGCAGATGGAGTTCAACCTGGATAAATGCGAGGTGATGCATTTTGGAAGGTCGAATTTGAAAGCTGAGTACAGGATTAAGGATAGGATTCTTGGCAGCGTGGAGGAACAGAGGGATCTTGGTGTGCAGATACATAGATCCCTTAAAATGGCCACCCAAGTGGACAGGGTTGTTAAGAAAGCATATGGTGTTTTGGCTTTCATTAACAGGGGGATTGAGTTTAAGAGTCGTGAGATCTTGTTGCAGCTCTATAAAACTTTGGTTAGACCGCACTTGGAATACTGCGTCCAGTTCTGGGCGCCCTATTATAGGAAAGATGTGGATGCTTTGGAGAGGGTTCAGAGGAGGTTTACCAGGATGCTGCCTGGACTGGAGGGCTTATCTTATGAAGAGAGGTTGACTGAGCTCGGTCTCTTTTCATTGGAGAAAAGGAGGAGGAGAGGGGACCTAATTGAGGTATACAAGATAATGAGAGGCATAGATAGAGTCGATAGCCAGAGACTATTTCCCAGGGCAGAAATGGCTAGCACGAGGGGTCATAGTTTTAAGCTGGTTGGTGGAAAGTATAGAGGGGATGTCAGAGGCAGGTTCTTTACGCAGAGAGTTGTGAGAGCATGGAATGCGTTGCCAGCAGCAGTTGTGGAAGCAAGGTCATTGGGGTCATTTAAGAGACTGCTGGACATGCATATGGTCACAGAAATTTGAGGGTGCATCCATGAGGATCAATGGTCGGCACAACATTGTGGGCTGAAGGGCCTGTTCTGTGCTGTACTGTTCTATGTTCTATGTTCTATGTTCTAAATTAAGAAGATGCATTGACATAACTGACCAAGATTACAAGGTTATAATGGATGGCCATAGTTAGAGTAGACCTCAGAATGAAATAGTTGATGAAATGTATGTTACAGTCTGGGATACTGGATAAGGGAGCCAAACTGAAAAAATGGTGAATAATCCTTTAATTCTACATCAAACTTCACATTGTCAATTCTAATAAATCCTTAATCTTCTTTGTTATTGCATTAGTCTGCATTATTTACTGGACCCATAATATTTCATGGGTGTTAATTATAATGAAAATATTACATGAAAATACTTACTCAAAACGTCCAGGACAGTTCCCTTCACATTTTGTCATTGTAACTTCTGCTGAACAGCTTGAATTTTCAGTTATGATATATTTGGAAGTAAATGACATTTTACATTCACCTATGAAAAAAGAGGAGGATGAGCTAAATTAAAACTAAAACTCAGAGAAATGCAACTGAAATATTTCTACTATTGTTTAAAATTGAAAAAAAACTTTTAGAATTTACTAAGAAGTTTGGTAGGAAGTTAGATGATTCTGGCATCATTTTGTTAGGTAATCGGGTAGACAGATCTCTACTTATTGTTATGCGGTAATACAGAACTTGAGTTTGCTAAAAAAAGATTTTGCTGATGCTTTTTTTGTGTGTTTATCAAGATAATTTGCAAAGACATTTAGCCTGAACATGAGGACTTGGCTGATGTGTCAGTAGTTCACTTTTGATTGGTAATTTGCATGGATAATACACCAGTTAATAATGACTGACAGTAAACAGCCAAGCTCTGTTTAAATTTTAAATCAGGCAGAATTCTGAGTGGTCAAGTCATTGTCCTAAGAAATAAACCAGACAATGGCTATCGACTGTTTTGTTGAGTTTCAACAGGTGCAGTCTCTATATGTATTCTTTCTGCATGTAAAGAGCAGTCAAAGGGAATCAGCATTGTTATCTGTCAGTCTTTGGAACATATGTCCTACATACATCACATGGGCACTGAAATTCATATACCACATGACCCATTTGTGTGGTAGGCAGAATGTCTTTTTGAGTTGATGGCAGCCGCCTGTTAACTGGTGAACTCCGCTCATGTTGCTACGACAGAGTAGCAAAGTGAAACTTCCCAGATGTTTTACAGTTCCAAAGTAACCTAAGGTAAACTGGGCACTTTTCAAGACTAAATTATTTAGGCCTGTCCATGAGTTTGTAAGATTTACTGTAAGGTTTTGGAGTAGGTTTGTAGCTCAGGTTGTGGGTGTTGAGGTTGGTTGGCTCGCTGAGCTGGTTTGTTGAGGATGTTACCAAGCACGGTAACGAAACATCTGCAGAACAATAAACCAGCTCAGCGAGCCAACCAACCTCCAGGTTTACTGTGATAGATCATCAGATCAGTGTAACCATTACCCTGCAGACTGGCTACTATAACACGGTTATTGATGGCAGTCTTTTACCTTCCTATAAGGAATTAGCTGTTAGCAGAGTTTGGCTTTCACATTTGAAATATCCCCTCTCTGTGCCCAGAAATTGCTGAAGGTGGAAATGCCACCTATTCTGAGTACTACTGTTTAACCAGAAACAGGCAGCTCTCCATTGCCATCAATGCCTTTGGAAGCAGCGGTATCTGCTGGTAATGCATCTCCTAGAAGGCCCAGATCAAAAAAGGATCCAGAACAAAGATCAATGAAGGTAGGATGGGAGTGGTAGGGTGAGGGTCACTGACGGTGGTGATATGTAATTTGGGGGTGGGAGATGTTTGGGAGGGATGGAAAGTAGAAATTGGACATAAGGGGAAGGGGCTCCCCCATCTCCAATTCATGGCACTAAATGCCTTGAATAGGCAGTAAGTGCCTCTGAGTGAATCCCTGTCCTCCTGCTGGGATCCCCAGGTTTGTATTTTGGATTATCTGTATAACAATATTGCGCATGAATTCCAGAGGTGATAGGTGCTATCATCCTTAAGTGGCCATTAAAGTTTGCCCTATGTGTCTGTGTCAGTCTGGACAATACAGTTAATCACTAAGCAAAACCAGAAGTTTTGGAACCCAATTTCCTTTCTATTACATGCTAAATTGTCCGTAGTGTTCAGGGGTGTGTGGGTTATAGGGGGATGGGTCTGTGTGGGATGCTGCAAGGGTCGGTGTGGACTTGTTGGGCCGAAGGGCCTGTTTCCACACTGTAGGGATTCTAGGTCTGGCAGCACCTGTGGAGAGAGAAACAGAGTTAAAGTTTTGAAACCAGTGACTCTTCTTCAGAACCGGTCACAGTTCAACAGGATTCTCTCTGTTTTGTCTCCAAAGCTGCTGCCAGACCTGTCAGTTTTCTCCAACGGTTTCTGCGTTTATTTGTTTCAGATTTCTGCACCATCTGCGGGTGTTTGCTCTACTGGAAAGAAATCAGTAATTACCAAAGGTTTCATTGCGACACCAATATGAGCAGTAATCTTCCTCCCAGAAACTTTCGTTCTAAACAAACAAAATTAATGTCACATAGTTACTACTGTGAAGAATATTTGAACACGAAAAACAAGAAACATGCAAAACCCTGAAAATATTCACAAATATTTTCAGTTATCTGATTTTTTTGCTGAAACAAGAGTCTCTTTTGTTTCCGGTTCCAGGAAAATTTGGTAATTCTTTTCCCCATTTTACATTGTTATAGAGTTGAGCAGAAACATTAATTCAATTCTTTACTCTAATAATAAGATGGTACACAGGGAATTCCTTACTTTGTTTACCTGTTTCCCATTAATGGGCTACAAATCATGTGTAACTAATTTTGTATCAATCAAATGACAGGCCAAAATCTAAATGCTAAGAGATATAACTGGTAGTTTTTGTTTGTTATTATATATTCGAAACTGAATATTATCCCTTATGCTACTGAAACCACTGTATGCGTTCATCAGCTGCACTTTCTTCTATTGATTTCCATGCTAACTGCCTTCACATTCTTTAAACTCTAAATGGTGAGAGGTTACCAATATAGCCTGTTGTAAGCACCATCACCCCTCTCCACGCTGACCTACAAATAATTCTTCATCCTCTCAGAGGCCTTGATACATTTGTGACCTTTATCATTTTGACTCCATTCATCAGCTAACTTCCCTGAACTGCACAGCTGTCAGCCACCTGGTCTTTCTCTAAGCTCTCCAGCTCTCCACTTTCTCTTCCAACTTGGGAAAAAATGTTCTTGACCGATCTCTTCAATCAATCATCCTAATCTTTCCCTTTCTGGCATGATATTGATTATCTTTCCACATGCCTAGGGTAATATTTACATCAAATATATTATAAATGAAGGTTTATGAATTTCAAAATATTTTCAAAAACATGAAAAATAATATATGATCCATATATAAGGATATCTTCCTTTACATCAAATTCTTTATGTTTCAAAATAGCATGTGTATTTATCCAATAATCATCATTACAATAAATCCACTTCAAATATCTTGGTCGAACCATTGTTCTGTGTTTACCAATATCCCACAAGATGCAAGATTAAGAGACACCTGGTAAGTAGAAACAAAACACTTTACCAACCTTACAACAGCATGGTCTTTCTGTAATTACAACTTGAGAATTCAAGCACATGAAGATGGTACATGAATTTGTGGGATGAGACCATCTTTCTCCTTCCTAGGAAGGAAACACATAAATATTAATAAGTGACCAATGAGGCATTTCCAAATATATTAACCATCTTTATTTTTGTATCTTGGGGAGGCATATTTATCCAGTTTACATTCAGGGATCACATGAATGCTGGGAATTTCTGAAACAACAGCCGTTTTCTTTGCAAGTGGGTACTTTTATTTCCTGACCAATTATTTTGAAAAACAAGGATATCCAGAGAAAAAAATTCACAGAATTAATTCTTTTGGGTAGCTGACTCAGTGGTAGATTTCACTCTATCCTCAGTAGGATTTGTTAGAATTAATAAGCCATTTGCACATTAGATTCATCTTTTTACAATAAAGGAATTGGTTCATTGGTTAAACCTACTGGTTGTCTTACTGAGCTTTTGGCAGCAAGATGGTGGTTGGAATCCTGTGCCTGACTGATGGGGACTGTGGCGAGAAATCTGGGAGCATTGCATGAAAAGTCCAGTGCAGTCTTTCCTGACATTGGGACCAACTCTGCATTTTAAACTGAGCTTGGAGTGTTGAGATGAGCAGTGGTGAGTTGCCTATTTATGGGGATTATTGCTTGTTAACAACTTTATTAACTGTACGTCTTGCCTCATGAATGTGCAGCTTTCTGTCCTACTATCTGCCATGAGCAAATGAGATGCTAACAATTTTTGGTATGGAAGTCAGTGTGGGTACCTGCAGGTTCCAGCTGTTTGCTCGCTCTATCATGTTGGAAATCAAGCACCAACATCTCCGGATTCATTCCATTGGCATCAGCAACATGCCCCCTTTTGTACATGGACATTGGCATCCAACAACTGTCAGCCTGTAATTACCTTTATGACATGTCTGTGATCCACTTGCTACACCTCCTGTACAGCAACAATAATCATGCAATGATGCTGCAAATACACTTCATACTCAGGGAAATGGATCCACGTCATGGATTGGATCAGGCTGCATCTCAGGGATGTTCACTTGCTCTCTCAATGCTCACTCGCTCTAAAACCACCTGCTTGCTTGTGGCATTTCTGTCTTTGTGCATCCAGACAAACAATGGCATTCTAAAGTTCTTGTCCTTTCATGGCAACTCAATGGCACTGTATCCACTAAGCCACACTGTTCATGACACAGTTGGCATCGCTGATATTCCCTCGCACTCACCTCATATTACACAACACAATTTAAATGTCCTTAGCTACATCCTGTAAATAACCATCCTCTCTAGTTCACCACTACCCTGTACCCAGTACCGATTCCAATACTCTATTTTGTCATTCTGCAACAGGAGCCATCATTTACTGGCTAGCAATTCGAAACATGAGCTACGTTTAGTGCGAGCAGAAAAGAAGACAAATAAAATAGAGGCTGCAGTTGGCACGCACACTGCGAACCAAAATGCTGGTGTGCTGATCAATGACAATTGTACATTCCAAGATTTTTCGTTGTATGCAGCTCTCATCTACTGGAAATGGGTATTAATCAGGTTCTATGCAGCATTAGTGCTCGATACAGCTGAGCTCTGTCACACACAACAAGAACTTCCTCCATCCCAATGTTCTCATCCTCCTCTGCTCTAATTTCTCCAGTTCCTTAGCATCTAACACATCAGCTCATTGCCTGCTTTAATTGTGCAAAGTACAGCACGTCAAGATGATACAGCACACTCTGATCTCAGAGTGAAGGTGATCATAGGTAGCAGCAACCAAAATATGATTGAATTTTACGTTCAGTTTGAGCGATAGAGGAGTATGTCTGACACTGTTTCTTTTAAAATAAAGGGCAATTATCATGCTATGAAAGCAGAGCTAGCTGAAGTGAATTGTAAACCGGGTGGATTAATAGAGATACATTGTAGATATTTAAGGGGATATTTCAGAACACATAAAATTGCTACATTGCAAAGAGTAAGAAAAATTCCAAGGACTGAACCCTCCATCTGTGGTAGAAGAGAGAGTCTGTATCACATCTAAAGAAAAAGAAAATTGTGCAAAAAAACAGATGGCAGGTCAGAAAATTTGACAATATAATTAGACAGAAATGAATGAGTAAGAAATTAATAAACAAAAAAGTGTATGAGAGAATGTTAAACTATCCATTTGAAAATGGTTAATAAAAGTCTGTATAAATTATTTACAGTTAACAAAGTCAGCATTGGTCCTATAGAAATGCGACTGATTCTGGAAAATTAATAGATGGTGGATGATTTAACCAGATATGTTGCATCAGTCTGCATTATTGAGGTTATAAGTTGTATCTCAGAAGCAGCAATAAATCTGGAAATCGAAGGGAGGAACTCAAGAAAATCAGAATTAGCACTGAATAATTTGTTGGAGCTACAGGCCAATAAGTGCACAGTCCTGATGGAAAAATTAGTGGTTGCTCAGATAATTGATGCATTGGTGAGTGAAAATGGGAACTGCAGATGCTGGAGAAGCCAAGATAACAAAGTGTGGATCTGGATGAACACAGCAGGCCGTGCAGCATCTCAGGAGCACAAAAGCTGACGTTTCGGGCCTAGACTCTGATAAGCTCTGAAGAAGGGTCTAGGCCCGAAACGTCAGCTTTTGTGCTCCTGAGATGCTGCTTGGCCTGCTGTGTTCATCCAGCTCCACACTTTGTTAATTGGTGCATTGGGTTTAGTTTTCCAAAATGTCCTAGTTCAGATAAGGTGTCACTAGATTAGAAGGTAGCAAATGTAACTTACTTAATCAGAAAGAGGCAGTGTCAGGAAGTGGGAATACTATTGGCAAATTAACTTAATATCTGCTGTTGGGAAGATTTTGGAAGCTATTCCAGAAGAAGCTATTCCTGAAGAAGTTATTGCAGAGAGACATAGAAACATCGAAAATAGGAGCAGGCATAGACCTCTTCGAGCCTGCTCTGTCATTCAATATGATCATGCCTTATCATCCAACTCAAAATCGTGTTCCTGCTTTCTCCCTATACCCTTTGATCCCTTTAGACCTAAATTCATGGTATTCAGGCAGAGTCAAAGTTTTGAAAGGAAAATCATGTTCAACCAAGTTAAAAATGTACTTTGCTGAAGTTGAAAAAACCTAGTTTTGGAGGATGCTTGGAAAAGGAGGAAATAAGACAGTGTCCTATCTTAATGTAACCAACAGAACATTGGAGACTCTGTTAGTCAGAAACATGGAAACATGTAGCAATTATGGTTAGATTTATTTTCAGTTTAATTTAGATTCTTGTTTAATTACATAGACATCTGACTGGAGGCTTTATGTAGAAGGCCCACCTTGGAAGTGTCATACCATAATTGAACATGGTCTGGGTATAGATTGATCCTGATGTGTTGAATGGATTTTTGTTTAAGAGGTTGTATTGGATTTTCATTACGACTTGCCTATTTGTGCCCATAGAATAATGGAGCTGCAGCTTCGGTCTTAGTTGGAATTTAATTACAAAAAGTAGATGATCAACAGAATAAGTTTGAAGTGCTGTTGTAGTTCTTGGTTTATTAAATAGATAGATTGACCAAAAAAAATGTGCAAACAATTATCCTGCTGATCAACCATTTGATTGCAGCCCATTCAACACATCATATCTTCATGGTTGTATTTAACAAATAACGACAGATCGTAAATTCAATGCAACAAAATATATATGAGATTTGTTTGTGATGGCATTATTGGCCAAACTATGCAGATCTGATAAAAATGTATCAGTAAATGAAAACTTACTTCTCTAGGATTTCCTGAATTGTCAATGCAAACTTCACCTATAAAAATAAGGGTATAACCTTACGATCAGTGCATTTTATTTCCACAAATAACAGATTAAACAAATTGCTAATGAAATTTGTGTTGCTTTAATTTCTATTCATATTTATCAAATAGTTCATGGTTAAATAAATAAAAAAGACAACTTACATGAGGTAACACATGAAGTCTTGTTTTCAGAAAGTATCATTCCTTTTGGGCAAAAGCAGCTTTCTGACAAAGGATATAATTTCTGGCCAGGAATCAGCGTGCTGAAAATCAAGTTTAGACCATAAGACATAGGAGTGGAAGTAAGGCCATTCGGCCCATCAAGTCCACTCTGCCATTTAAATCATGGCTGATGGGCATTTCAACTCCACTTCCCTGCACTCTCTCTGTAGCCCTTGATTCCTTGTGAGATCAAGAATTTGTCGATCGCTACCTTGAAGGCATCTACTGTCCCAGCCTCCACTGCGCTCCGTGGCAATGAATTCCACAGGCCCACCACTCTCTGGCTGAAGAAATGTTGTCTCATTTCCGTTTTAAATTTACCCCCTCTAATTTTAAGGCTGTGCCCACGGGTCCTAGTCTCCCTGCCTAATGGAAACAACTTCCCAGTGTCCACCCCTTCTAAGCCATACACTATCTTGTAAGTTTCTATTAGATCTGCCTTGCGTGATGTTACTGGGCGGCACTGCAGCTTCACAGCACCAGGGACCTGGGTTCGATTCCAGCGTCGGGTAACTGTCTTGTGTGGAGTTTGCACATTCTCCCCATGTCTGTGTGGGTTTCCTCCGGGTGCCCCGGTTTCCTCCCACAGTCCAAGGATGTGCAGGCTAGGCGGATTGGCCATGCTAAATTGCCCATACTGTTTAGGGGTGTGTGGGTTAAAGGGGGATGGGTCAGGGTGGGATGCTTCAAGGGGCAGTGTGGACTTGTTGGGCTGAAGGGCCTGTTTCCACACTGTAGGAAATCTAATCTAATCTAATCTCCCCTCAACCTTCTAAACTCTAATGAATACAATCCCAGGATCCTTAGCTGTTCAACATACGTTAAGCCTACCATTCCAGGGATCATTCGTGTGAATCTCCGCTGGACACGCTCCAGGGCTAGTATGTCCTTCCTGAGGTGTGGGGCCCAAAATTGGACACAGTATTCTAAATGGGGACTAACTAGAGCTTTATAAAGTCTCAGAAGCACATCGCTGCTTTTATATTCCAACTCTCTTGAGATAAATGACAACACTGCATTCGCTTTCTTAATCACGGAATCTACTTGCAAGTTAACTTGTAGAGAATCCTGGACCAACACTCTCAGATCCCTTTGTGCTGCTGCTTTATGAATTTTCTCACCAGTTAGAAAATAGTCCATGACTGTATTCTTTTTTCCAAAGTGCAAGACCTCATTTGCTCACATTGAATTTCATCAGCCATTTCCTGGACCATTCTCCTAAACTGTCTAAATCTTTCTGCAGCTTCCCCACCTCCTCAGTGCTACCTGCCTGTCCACCTATCTTCGTATCATCAGCAAACTTCACCAGAATGCCCCCAGTCCCTTCATCCAGATCATTAATATATAAAATGAACAGCTGTGGCCCCAACACTGAACCCTGCAGGACACCGCTCGTCATTGGTTACCATTCTGAAAAAGAGCCTTTTATCCCAACTCTCTGCCTTCTGTCGGACAACCAATCCTCAATCCAAGCCAGTAGCTCACTTTGAACACCATGGGCCCTCACCTTGCTCAGCAGCCTCCCGTGAGGCACTGTATCAAAGGCCTTTTGGAAGTCTAGATAGATAACATCTACTGGGTTTCCTTGGCCTAATATACTTGTTACCTCTTCAAAGAATTCTAACAGGTTTGTCAGGCACAACCTCCTCTTACTAAATCCATGCTGACTTGTTCTAATCTGACCCTGCACTTCCAGGAATTTAGAAATCTTATCCTTGACAATGGATTTTGGAATTTTACCAACTACCGAGGTTAGGTGAATCGGCCTATAATTTTCTTTTGCCTTGATCCTTTCTTTAACAAAGGGGTTACAACAGCAATTTCCCAATCATCTGGGACTTTCCCTGACTCCAGTGACTTTTGAAAGATCACACCCAAAGCATCTGCTATTTCCTCAGCCACCTCCCTCAGAACTCTAGGATGTAGCCCATCGGGGCCAGGAGATTTATCAATTTTTAGACCTTTTAGCTTCTCTAGCACGTTCTCTTTTGTAATGCCTACCATATTCAACTCTGCCCCCTGAATCTCCCTAATTCTTGGCATACTACTCATGTCTTCCACTGTGAAGACTGACGCAAAGTACTTATTAAGTTCTTCAGCTATTTCCTTATCTCCCATCACTAGCCTTCCACCATCAGTTTGGAGCGGTCCAATGTCTACTTTTGCCTCTCGTTTGTTTCTTATGTATTGAAAGAAGCTTTTACTATCATTTCTAATATTACTAGCTAGCCTACCTTCATATTTGATCCTCTCCTTCCTTATTTCTCTCTTTGTTATCTTCTGTTTGTTTTTGTAGCCTTCCCAATCTTCTGATTTCCCAGTGCTCTTGGCCACTTTATAGGCTGTCTCTTTTTCTTTCATGTATTTTCTGACTTCCTTTGTCAGCCATGGCTGTCTAATCCCACCCCGGATAATCTTTCTTTTCTTTGGGATGAACCTCTGTACTGTGTCCTCAATTACACCCAGAAACTCCTGCCGTTGTTGGTCTACTGTCTTCCCCACTAGGCTCTACTTCCAGTCGATTTTCGCCAATTCCTCTCTCATGCCCCTGTAATTACCTTTATTTAACTGTAACACCATTACGTCCGATTTTGTCTTCTCTCTTTCAAACTGCAGACTGAACTCTACCATATTATGATCACTGCCTTCTAAGTGTTCCCTTACTTTAAGGTCTTTTATAAAGTCTGGCTCATTACATGGCATTAAGTTTATTTTAACAATGAAGCCAACACATCAGAATCCTGTTCACAAAATTTCAACGACATTGCTCATGTTGTAGGGAACTGGTAATTTTGTTTGTGTGTTGTATTCAAGGATGGTCCAGTTCACCATTAAAAGTATTGTGGAGGAACATGGTGAGAAGCTTAGACAGTTCCCCAAGTGTTTGTTATTGGGTCTTTGAAAACACAAATAATGATGTCCTTGCCCATGTGGGAAAACAATGGGCTCCTCTCGCTTGGGGGATATCACAAAATGCCTACAAGTGTCAAAGGGAGCAAATTTTTAGCCAGAGTATCAATTATATAGACTAGAGATACAAGGTGTAGAGCTGGATGAACACTGCAGGCCAAGCAGCATCATAGGAGCGGGAAGGCTGACGCTTTGGGCCTAGACCCTTTTCCAGAAATGGCATTTCAGTCTAGGACTGAAACATTAGCCTTCCTGCTCCTCTGATGCTGCTTGGCCTGCAGTGTTCATCCAGATCTATACCTTGTCATCTCATATTCCCCAGCATCTGCAGTTCCTACGATCTCTGATACAATTATATAGACTGTTTAATTTAATTTGCAAAAAATATTTTAGGAGAGGCACATTTTCAAGTTAGGTCAATCTTTGATACCTTTTACCATTGACAAGAAACTTCATTTGGCCAGACACAAAACTCCATTGGCTACACGAGCAGATCAGAGGCAAAGGATATAATGGCCTGAGGATATAACATCTTGAGAATTCTGCAGTGAGCAAATCACCTCCTGGCTTTCCAAAGCATGTCCACCATCTACAGAGGGTCAAAAATCAGGAATATTCTCCCCTTGCCTGGATAAGTGCAGCTCAAACAATATGCAGGTGCTTTGCACCATTCAGGACAAAATAGCCTTCATGATTGCTACCCCATCCACCACCTCCAACATTTGCCTCTTCCCCCCACCACTGGTGCACAGCGGCAGCAGTGTGTACCATCTACAAGATGCACTGTGGAAACTCACCAACACCACCACTTACAAATTCCTTTCCAAGACGCACATCATCCTGATTTGGAATTATATTGCCATTCCTTCTTTTGCTGGGTCCTGGATCTCACTTCCTAAAGGTCAGAAGTCACGCAACACCAGGATATAGTCCTTTGCCAGGCGAGGGAGCAGCATTCTGAGAACATGTGATTTCAAATAAATGTGTTGGGCTGTAATCTGGTGTCATGAGACTTCTGATCTTATCCACTCCAGTCCAATGTCAACACCTCCACATCATCCTTCCTGAAGGCACTGCGGGCAATCCTACATAACATGGGCTACAGCAGCTCAGAAAGCCAGCTCATCACCACCTTCTCAAGTGCGTTTTAGGATGGGGAATAAATATCGGTGTAACCAGGGATGCACACATCCCATGAGAAAGAAAATGGCTTAATTTGTCACCAATCTGCATCCTCTGCATCTCATTTTAGATGAGTTAAATGAAAACAAAAACACAATTTCTTTTCAGATTATTTTTCTGAGAAATAATTTGGTAGATAATTCATTTAACAGTGCGATGGAACTTTTGTCACGTAGCCAATGCCTGAGTGTCATGACGATTAATCTTTGTTTCGTTATACCATGTCCTCAAAGTGTGAGTGTCAGGTGGAAATACTTACTTATTCTCACACTGATCATTATCCTGAGTTTCACAAGCCTTATAAATGAAACCTCCAGGGCAGGTATAATCTTGAAAAGCAAACAAACATGTGAGGTGTAAGGATGTATATTATTAAAGTGTTTCTAGAAAATAACGAATGGGTGCCTGTGAACAAATGACTGTGAAACACCACAGCGATACTTCTAAAATTTCATTATAATTTGTGAATGAAAACAAATCCTAGATTGTCTTATGAGTATTTTATAATTAATGATTTAATTATTTAGCAGACACTCCTTTCTGGATGACTCTGAAATAGTACAAAAGCATTTTAATTTATCCTGAAATTACTTAATGAAGCATCTCTACCTTTCTTTATGATGATTCTTAAACCTACTTTTTTGACTAAGCTTTTGATCATCTACTTCATCTCATTTGATTTGAAGTCTACTTTTGTCTCATAATACACGTGTATTTCAGGACTTGTTTATTTAAAGGGTTTTATTTTTTATGGACACAGTGGCCTTACCCATGAAAACTGGGACTCCATGAGTCACTTTTACAGTGGTTTGCCTGTTCAATGGCTCAGAACAAGATTCAGTTTCGATCCAAAAGGAAGACCTGCCTTTGAGATCTGCCCACTTTTTTGGAAAAAAAACAGGAACTGGAAGATGGTCATGGTTGTTGAAGGTCAATCACTTTAGACCCAAGCCATCACTACAAAAATCTTCAGGATAATTTCCTGGACTCAAATATCATCTGCTGCTCCATCACAACCAGTTCCACCATGAAATCAGAAATAGGCATGTTCGCTGACGGTTGCTCCATGTTCAGCAATATTCACAACTCAAATATTGAAGCATTCCCCAATCTATATGCAGCAAAACCTCAATAACATCCAGGTCTGAGCTGATAACTGCCAAGTAACATTTAAGCAACATATGAGCCATACAAGGACCACCTCCAATGAGAGAATCTAACTATCACCCCTTTACATTCAATAGCATTACTGTCACTGAATTCCCCACCATCAACATTCTGAGATTTACCATTGAGTAGAAACCAATTTGGATCAGCCATATAAATATAGCAGCTTCAAGAGCAGGCGAAAGGCTAGAAACTCTATGGTGAATAATTCACCTCCTGCTTCCTCTACCTTGTACATTATCAACAAATTTCAAATGCATTTAAGAGCCTCAATTGACCCAAAGACATATTTGTTGGAAGTAACATCACGGCCTTGGCTCAAGACCTAGAATCAGGTAAAATTCCACCCTGAGGCCTAATTATTGTTTTTATTATTTTTAACTTAAAAGACCTGAAGCTCAGTGCGTTGTGCACATCAGGAAGTGAGTGAATGTATAATATGATTTTGTATCCACTGAAACTAATTCCTAGAAAACTGTGGGAAGTGCATGTTCAAAGTCCACTAGCTGTTATGTACTCCTGGTTCCTGTGTTGGAAATACAAGAGATAAATATGGTCTAATCAGCCAGGTTCTAAGCAATACTGTCAGCAATTCGGTCTTGATCATGATAAAACAGATTTGGAATGCTCAAACCCTAAACAGAGGTATTTTAGGGAAATTCTGGAATGTTCACAGAGTATGGCAGATATGTGAAATATTGACTGAAAATGAGGTCTGTCTTTTCTTGAACACCTGCATCACTTGGCATTCTGGAGTTTTAAGAACATTCACATTCCCTGCTTTTGGCCCTTAATTTTGCCTTCCCTCACAAATGAAAATATCATCTTTACATCTACTCTCACAAACACTTGATATTCTGAAATGTCTCTTCCTTCATCACTCTTTAATCTTTCTTTTCTCATGGAAAATAACCACAATCATTTCAAACTCTCCAGATAAACATAGTCTCTCAGTTCTAGAAAAATGCTTGATTATAATTATCCTTACTGCAATATCCGTTTGTAAAGTTTCTCCAGTCTACACATACACCTCTATCATTACAAGCAATGGCAGCAGCTTGCAGGCTGGAACAATCAAATTTTGTTGAGTTTGTATGGCAATGGTCAAAGAGACAAGTGTGGTAATAGCGATCAATTTCTTCACTGTAGAGTTTTCTGCAATCTTCAAATGGTCTACATGGTAAATGATAAAAATAAATTAAAATTTTGAAGACATTTCTTCTTTTATAGCACAATAAACACTAAACTATATTATTTCACAGATTAAATTTATGCTTTGGGGCAATATAAACTCTTAGATTCAAATAGTCCTTTCCAACTTCTAACCAAAAACTTTAGTCTGGAATTATTAAACTAAAACCCTTACACTGCCATAACCTATTTCCTTACTATTCTGAACTAACTCATTTCACAAGTAGAAATATTTCTTACATCTAACCTCAGCTAGATCGTCTGCAAATTGTAACCAAAACCTTTCCAATCCATGATATTATTTACTTAAACAAAAATCTTGATTCTTCTTAACCAAAAGTAAGATAATGAATATTAATGTTTTGATTGCAAAGCTCCCAGAATACAAATAAAGAAATGCAACTTCAATACAACTTCAGGAGACCTCAAGTCTCTGTTCTCTGACCTATTCTGGTTAAAATCCATGGCTCCAGAAAGACTGACAAGACAATGATTAAACCTTCTCACGTACACAGATCAAAACCCACGTGCCACTTTTCAAATCCAAACTCTAAATTAAATGATGTTAATATATAACAGATATATAATTAATTATATACTATACACTTTTTTTCACAATACAAACACCAAGATCAGCTGAAATATTGGTTACATCTGGAGCTATGAGTTCTCCAACTCATCAAATATTTGAATTTAATTCTTCATGAATTACTTTGTGAGGAATAAGTCAGACAAGAGACTACAAAATACAAGATATAAACTCTTGGATTCAAGTAGTCCCTTCCAACGTCTAAACAAACACTTTGGTCTGGACTCACCAATTGTATCTTGCTATATATATTCTCTATATATCTGCAAATTGCATTTTATCAGTTTGTCTTTACCTTTGCAATTTTCTTTCTCGTATTTATTTACATAAAAGTGAAATGCGAACGAAAACATTCACATACTTTTCCAAAAGTAGTTCACAAACTGTTTTTTCCGGTGGACATGTTGGAGAGGGAGTTTCTGGACCAGGGCACTCAAGATTTGTCGGAGTTAATTGACAGTATGGCTTATTTGGGTCAGGAACCTTCCAGTCATTTGCAGCAATGTGGCAGCAATATTTTGGCATCACCTCCCTATCCCTTTTCAGACAGTCATCAACGTCATCCAAGCAAGAGCCTTTGAGAGGAAAACAAAAAGTTGTCATTTACAATAATCTGTGATCTTTCTGAGAGAAATAGTATGATTCTTATCTCATCTTTCAGGAATACAAGTAGTTGAAGATAATGTACACATACCGCACTGTCCTTGAGTATTGTTCAGAAAGTAGAGATGTGATAATCTAATTTGAAAGGAATCTCCAAAAGAAATTATGATAGCTTGTATTTCAGGAATAGAAATATATACAGTCTGCTGTTTAGAATATATGTCAATTCCATTCAAACTATAGGGAGCAGCCACATTGTCTCCATCAAAAGTTATCTGTAAAGGTGAATAATGGGTTTAAATCCTTAAATAACTAGACAATTTCAGTGTAAATCACATGTAATATTTTCTGATAATTGAAACACATACTGCTACAGTTTTCCATTTTACATCACTTTCCGTTCATTCATTGTCACTATCCTTGCTCACTTACGTTGACTTTTGTAACCCAATAGTTCTTCTGATGTGTTTATTTCCTTTTTATTATCCACCAGCCTAATCCTCTGCCTAGCTCCGAAAGCCGTTATTCCAATTCTGTTCTTTAGTGCCCCAGCCCCTTCCACTGTTGCCCTCTATCGGTCAGAAAACCTTTAACCACCTGGATTGTAAAACACTCTCTAGTTCTATTACCTCAATTTTCTGCATTAAAACCTAGCAATCCTTGCCAGACTTTTCATTTCTCCTCCTTTCTCGAAAGAGTTAAAAGAATGCTAAGAAGCACAGACAGATATAGAAAGAGTGATTGCGAGTCAGAGTCAGTTAGAAGAGGAAGGAATGGCAGAACTCACAAAAGTTAAGATTCTATAAAGGGAAATATGTTGAGATAAGGAGCTAAGGTAAAGAATTAGAGTTATTAAAGCATGTTTCATATTTTAAGTTTATCTTTAAAGTTTTAAGTCTTAAATTTTATTTACACTAAATTGAGTTAGTACTCCAATAAATAGAGATGTGGCAGGTCACTTCTGTTCAATTAGAGGTACATCCTGATCCGAATGGGAATTTAAGGGCATTTCTTGTGTCCTGGACAATAATGTATTAGTAAATATTATCAGCTTGACCTCTGGGCTTAGGCTGCAGCTGGAGTCTCTGCTATACATGCACAAACTAAGAGCTATGTGGAGACCGGATTTCAAGATAGTTTTAAGAGAGTGAATGCAGAGGGAGAATATGTAACTGCTGAACTACCAAGTAGGATCAGGCATGTATTGTAGGGACTCTATGTATGCATCTTACTTTCAAATCAATATTCATTTGTGGATACTGGTGATGAGGACAATTTGTCTGGGGAATGTAACCGTTGCTGGGTCTATGGCACTATGGGCAGTGCAGCCATATGGACATATTCAGGAAAGGAAGCAGGACCTATCAAGAGGTATCTCAAAAGAAGTAATTTCTGACCACTTTTGGTATCATGCATGAGTGAGTATAGAAACAAAAAGACTGCACAGATTAACACATGGCTGTAGAGATGGTACAGGAGGGAAAGGAATAGAAAGGTAATACCAAAACACTGCTGTCACATTGCTGCAAATGACAGGACAGTTCGGTGACCCAAATAAGCCAAACTGTCAATGAACTTCTGGGTCATTGAAACTGGTCTTAGGGGAGGTGAGACCTCAATAGTAACAAAACTGATGCCTGCATGTTTGCAAGTGCATGTGAAAAAATGCATGAAGGCTCAGTTTGTGAACTGCAGGGGAAAATAACTATACATTGTGGCATAAAAGCTTCGTGCTCATTATTTTGGGAAAGAAAATGTTCAGGAAAGATGGAAATCTAAAGAAAAGATGAGCAGGATTTGTAATAATTAAGGAGAATATAAAAATGCTGCAGAGAGAAGATAGGCTGGGTATTATTTGGAGGCAGTTATACCTACCCTGGCTGAAAAGTTGGAGTGAGGCCACCTCGTCTTGGTTAGGTCACCTCCTGTCAGTTTTATGAGCAATTGGCTCAGAGCGAGACAATAATTTAGCAGAAAGCCCAGCCCTGGATGGTCAGCAACTATCCAGTCCCAACAGCACGCTTGAGGTAGTGGCCAATATAGGGACAGGTGGCAATTCCCGATCTTGAGGAGCCATTGAGTTGGATTCAAAGGTCAGTGGGGATGGGAGAGGTAGTGGATTTCCTGGGTCTATCTGGGCTGTGGCAAGCGAAATTGAGCATCAAGTTTGTGAAGGCAGAGTGGAAGGTCATATGCCATGCACTCTTGGGTAAAATATCAACAGAGATAAGAGAAGGCCCTTAGGTGGCCAATAATTTGTCACTTAGAGCCCTCAATCAATGATATGATTGGTGGGGCACCCAATATCTTGGTAAAATACCAGAATACCAGAAGATGCAGGTGGGTAATGAGCTTTGTGCCCAACATGGCACTCAATTTTCCATCATGTCTTATGTTTGGCCAGCCTAATCTCAGGTGATCAGTGGTAGTACATAAAATTTCATCTGGAATTCTGAGAGGGCTGATGGCAGCATGTATTTATTTCGAGGGAAGAGATAATCGAAGTACTATGGGCACCAGGAATACTATCCAGCATCAAAATTGTAGGATATTAGAGAAAGGCACAAAAATCTTAAGGGTATTGGTAACTGGGGCCTTCTGCACCCTAACATACACTGAGATAGTAACAGTGTGAAAGAGAGGGGATTTGTTTCTGAAATGGTTCTGTGAAACGAATGGATCAATTGCCAGGATGAGAACATTTAGGTAATAGTGATCATTGCATCACAAACATTAAGTTATATATGTGGAGTGCAATAAGGAGCAATATAGGATTAATATATTTAATCTGAGGGAACAGATCAGGGAATGATTCAGGTATTTCAATGCACAGTTGTATTATAGGGCAACACAGGACAACCATAGGGAGAGCCCCTTGGATGATAAAGAAGATAGAGTGTCAGCTGAAGCAGAAAAAAGAGGAAGTAAGACAAATGTCAAGTTGATAATGTAAATGAGAACGAGGCTAAACTTAGTCAGACTAGAGTGGAGGTGAGAAAGGAAAAAGAACGGAGGCAAAGTTAAGTATAAGAAGACTCCAGCGGTTAAAACAAAAAAAAATCCAGCATACTCTATAGGCATGTAAAAGTGAAAGGAGAGTAGGGGCTAAAAAACATATCTACAGCTGAAAGCATAGGAAATAATCAAAGAACTAAAACAATATTTTGCATTTGTCCTTAACAAGAAAGCTGCTCCTGCTCCTATTTTATATCTTTCTAATTCTACAGCAGGTGCTCAAGCAGACATTAGGAAAATATATGCACAAATTGCTGAAGGTGACAATATGAATGGGAATGTGTCTGAAGGGGCATTTGAGATCTAGGGTTTCGCAAATGGAGAATGCAGAACCAATGAAATAATGATTAATCTTCATAAAACTGTGCAGTGGCCTCACTTTGATAATTGTCTCCAATTTTTTGCACCATATTTTGTACCAGAAGGATGTGAAGTATTTAGGGAGAATGCAGAAATGTTTTAGCAGATTAATTCTAGGGATGTGCTACTTTAGTTTTGTGCATAGACTGGCTGTTCTCCATAGTGAAAAGAAGTCAAAAGAAGAGAGAAATTACCTTCACCTCCCTTATCTCTGCTGAATGGTGAATGATCTGAAATATTAACTGTTTCTCTCCGCATTTGCTACCTGACTATTGAGTATTTCTAGCATTTGCTGATTTTGTACCAGGTTTACAGCACATTTAGTATTTTGTTTTTGTATTTATTTTGACAAGATTTATAGAGTGTTTAAAATCATGACCAATCCAGTTGGGCATTTAGAGCGAGACCATTTCCATTTGTGATAGGGTTAAAAAACAGAGGATACCAAATTAAGAAGATTAAGGCAAAAGAATCAATACGACAAGAGTAATAATCACATGAAACAAATAGTTAGGATTTGGATTTCAATGCGTTAAGATGTGATGGAGAGTGATGCAAATGTGGCATTCAAAGGGGAGGTGGATAATTGTCTGGAGAGAAAAAAAGCATTGCTTTGGGAAAAAGACAAGCAAGTGGAACTTACTGCATTGTCATTTAAAAGAGCTGTTATAGAGGTAAGAGGCCAACCATTCTCTGATTCACTCAAACTGCAACAACTCTCTGATGCTAAAACTTTTTACTGGTTTCACACTTAATTCTCTTTAATATCCTATGAATAATATTTTCTATTAAAGGGTCCAATTTTAATCCTTTCAAAACGTCATTTCTCACACAGTTAATGATCTTAGAGGAATAAACAATCAAGATTTGCTTTTGATTGCAATGTACTTACCAGATGCTGACTCCCAGTTGTAACAGTTACAACACTTTCATTGTAAAACATGACTATCCCTCTCACGCAAGACATGGGCAGGCCCTCAAAACAATAATAATTATCGACCAGAACTGAGAAATTGTATTTGGGAACTCGTTCTTCAACAAGCGTATATGTGCAATTATCGAAGAAATCATACTGTGTACCACCAAAAGTGAGATAGTGGGGGTCTCCCCAGACTTGACATTGGCCTGAAAGAAGATAGGGTCTGGGTTAAAAGGAGACTCATTAATCATTTAAAAAATGTTTAAAATAAATATAAATTCAAACAAGAGATGATACTTACAATAACAATACCATTTCTCACATCCATTTTCATCAAGAAACATTGCAGATTTTGGACACGTGGGCTTCTGATCTGGTAAACATTGTGTTGTGTGAATTGTTGTTTCTGAGAGAGTAGTTCTGGTCAATTTTGTCATGTTTGTCACTGTGGATGTTATTGATGGAACTGCGGTAGATGTGGATGTGGGTGTTGTTGGAATTGTGGTGGATGTGGGTGTTGATGGAACAGCGGTAGATGTGGATGTGGGTGTTGATGGAACAGCGGTAGATGTGGATGTGGGTGTGGATGGAACAGCGGTAGATGTGGATGTGGGTGTTGATGGAACAGCGGAAGATGTGGATGTGGGTGTTGATGGAACAGCGGTGGATGTGGATGTGGGTGTTGATGGAACAGCGGTGGATATGGATGTGGGTGTTGATGGAACAGCGGTAGATGTGAATGTGGGTGTGGATGGAACAGCGGTAGATGTGGATGTGGGTGTGGATGGAACAGCGGTAGATGTGGATGTGGATGTGGGTGTTGATGGAACTGTAGTAGATGTGGATGTGGGTGTTGATGGAACAGCGGTAGATGTGGATGTGGGTGTGGATGGAACAGCGGTAGATGTGGATGTGGGTGTTGTTGGAACAGCGGTAGATGTGGATGTGGGTGTTGATGGAACAGCGGTAGATGTGGATCTGGGTGTTGATGGAACAGCGGTAGATGTGGATGTGGGTGTTGATGGAACAGCGGTAGATGTGGATGTGGGTGTTGATGGAACAGTGGTAGATGTGGATGTGGGTGTTGATGGAACTGTAGTAGATGTGGATGTGGGTGTTGATGGAACAGCGGTAGATGTGGATGTGGGTGTGGATGGGACAGCGGTAGATGTGGATGTGGGTGTTGATGGGACAGCGGTAGATGTGGATGTGGGTGTTGATGGAACAGCGGTAGATGTGGATGTGGGTGTTGATGGAACTGTAGTAGATGTGGATGTGGGTGTTGATGGAACAGCGGTAGATGTGGATGTGGGTGTTGATGGAACAGCGGTAGAGGTGGATGTGGGCGTTGATGGAACTGTAGTAGATGTGGATGTGGGTGTTGATGGAACAGCGGTAGATGTGGATGTGGGTGTTGATGGAACAGCGGTAGATGTGGATGTGGGTGTGGATGGGACAGCGGTAGATGTGGTTGTGGGTGTTGATGGGACAGCGGTAGATGTGGATGTGGGTGTTGATGGAACAGCGGTAGATGTGGATGTGGGTGTTGATGGAACTGTAGTAGATGTGGATGTGGGTGTTGATGGAACAGCGGTAGATGTGGATGTGGGTGTTGATGGAACAGCGGTAGAGGTGGATGTGGGCGTTGATGGAACTGTAGTAGATGTGGATGTGGGTGTTGATGGAACAGCGGTAGAGGTGGATGTGGGCGTTGATGGAACTGTAGTAGATGTGGATGTGGGTGTTGATGGAACAGCGGTAGATGTGGATGTGGGTGTTGATGGAACAGCGGTAGATGTGGATGTGGGTGTGGATGGAACAGCGGTAGATGTGGATGTGGGTGTTGATGGAACAGCGGTGGATGTGGATGTGGGTGTTGATGGAACAGCGGTGGATGTGGATGTGGGTGTTGATGGAACAGCGGTAGATGTGGATGTGGGTGTTGATGGAACTGTAGTAGATGTGGATGTGGGTGTTGATGGAACAGCGGTAGATGTGGGTGTGGATGGGACAGTGGTAGATGTGGATGTGGGTGTTGATGGAACAGCGGTGGATGTGGATGTGGGTGTTGATGGAACTGTAGTAGATGTGGATGTTGGTGTTGATGGAACAGCGGTAGATGTGGATGTGGGTGTGGATGGAACTGTGATAGATGTGGATGTGGGTGTGGATGGAACTGTGGCAGTTGTGGTGTTTGCTAATGTGTGTGGATTAGGTCTTGTACTTGGTGTGGGATGCTGACAGCAAACTCTTATTCTGTAGTCCAAACACATTAAACTATTTTCGGATGTCTGATTATTATAGGTACAAATGAGTCCTGTTTCTTTCTCGCATGTCACATAATCTTTCATCTCACTTATCGGGCGCTGGGGAAATTTGAGAGCCTCACACTGAATGGCTGTAATTTGATGGGGAGAGAATGGACATGGAGGACTGGACATTTGATTTAATAACTCAGTGTCTGCTCTGTTTTGCAGAGTTGGTGTGTTTTCGTTGAACCACAGAGACCATTCGCCTTCACAGATTTCTGCAAGATAAAAAACGAAAGAAAACAGCAAAATCAGAAACAAACCAATTTTTACAGGATGTGTTTCCAGTCTTTGCTGTGTGTTTGACATTTCCAATTTATCACGTAATTGAACAATAGGTTATGAGGTTGTGGACTTGCTTGCTGAGCCAATGTGTTTGGTTGCATTTATTTTGTCACTCTGCTGGGCAACATTGTCATCAAAAAGAGCTTTATGAGTGACTGCATTGTCTTCTGTTTATGATTTCTTTCTTTGGATGCAGGCAATGATAACAAGGCCAGAATTCGTTGCCAGTGTCCCTTGAATTGAATGGTTTGCTACGCCAATACAGAGGACAGTTAACAGTCAACCAACAAATTGCTGGAAATCTGGAGAAACGTGTAGGCCAGACCCAGTAAGGATGGCAGATTTCCTTCCTTAAAGTACATTAGTGAACTGGATGGGCTTTTTGAACAATCAGCAATAGCTTCACCTTGAGTGAGGCAAGCTTTAAATTCCAGATATATTAATAATTTAAATTCCATGAGCTGGTATTTAATTCTGGGTGCCCAAAGCATTAGCACCTACAACAACCCAAAGACATTACCATTGGGTCTCTCCAATAAGCGTGAACAAATAACAAATAACAGCACAGGAACAGGTCATTTGACCCTCCAAGCCTGTGCTGACACATTTTATCCTTCTGTACTAAAACTGTCTTTGCTTACAGGATCTACATCTCTCTATTCCTTCCTATTCACGTATTTGTCCAGGTATATCCTGAATGCTGTTATTGTGTCTGCTTCTACCACTTCCTCTGGCAGCATGTTCCAGGCACTCACCGCTCTTTGTGGGAAAAACTTGTCTTGCACATTTTTTTTAAATGTACCCTTCCCTGTACATTAAAACTGTGTCCCCTAGTACTTGATCCTTCCACTCTGGGAAAAAGCCTCATACTTTCCACTCTATCCATGAGTGATGATGCTGTCGCTTTAAAAAGGTCATTTTGTCCTTTTTTTTGAGAGAGCAGTTGTAAAGACACAGGTGCAGAAGAGTCTCAGGAGCTAGAACGCTAAAACAGTTTAACATTGGAGGAGGAGTGGCTAGTTCCCTCAGTACAGGGTTTTTAACGTTTTTTGAGCTATAGCTATGACAAGATGTTTTGAGTACCAGAAAGGTTGCAAGCTTCAGTCAATGATTCCTGATTGACTTTCACTGAAATCTCTCTGGATGTTGTACTCTCCTGCCTGTAAGAATCTGAATTTACCTTTTTGCCAAGGGCTGTGTTTATGGGATGTTACCATGTTTGAAGTGTTAATTAGTTAAGTTGCTGTATTGGGTCGGTTAAGTTTTTCAATGGCTGTTATTCTAAATTCTGTTTTCTTTTGTTTGTGCTTTACTGTAGGGTTTAAATAAATTCTGTTTTGTTTAAAGCCAAGAATTTAACCAGTTGCATCAGACCAGGAACACCCATTTCACGTCTACCTTCAAAATAAGAAAAAGTTAAGGTCGAGGTTACCTTCTTTAAATATTTTGAGAGGGTCTGGCCTGGCCCAAACCACATGCCATTCACAAATTCATAAGCTTCTATCATGTTGTTCCTCAACCTCCTGCATCCAGTGAAAACAAACTCTGAATATTCTTTATTCATAGCTAAAATCCCTCATATCAGGCAACATCCTGGTAAACCAGTACTGTACCCTCTGCAATGCATCCATATCCTGCTGGTAATGTGGTGACCAGAACTATACTCCAAGTGTGTTCTAACTAAAGTTCTTTAAAACTGCAGCATAATTTGCCTATCCACGTATGGAATGCCCCTTCCAATGAAGGCAAGCATGCCATAGGGGTCTTCTTAAATACCTTGTCTACCAGCACTGTCACCTTCAGTGATCCATGGACCTGAATACCGAGATCCCTCCGCATATCAATATTCTTAAGGGTCCTGCCATTCAATTTATAATTTCCACCTGTACCTTCCAAAATGCATTACCTCACATTTGTCCAGATTAAACTCATCTGCCATTTTTCAGCTCATGTCTCCAACTGATCTATATTCTGCTGTATCTTCTGACAACCCTCCTCACTGTCCACAACTCTATTAATCTTCATATTGTCCACAAATTTACTAATTAGACCTCCAAAACATTTATGCTGAGCATTAACAGCAGAGGTGCCAGCACTAATCCCTGTGGAACCCTACTAGACACAACCCTCCGTTTCCGAAAAGCACCCTTCCACCACTAACCTCTGTGTCCCGTGACTGAGCCAGTCCTGGATCCATCTTGCCAGCTCACCCCTAATACCATGTGACTTTACCTTTTGTACCGATCTGCCATGAGGGACGTTGTCAAGGGCTTTACTGAAGTCCATGTAGGCAACATCAACCATTTTTCCATCATTAATCATCTTTGCCACCAACCTCAAAAAACGTGATCAAAACCATGCTATTGCTATTTGCTTCCAAATGTATATAGATCTTGTCCCTGGGAATCTTTTCCAATTATTTCCCTACCACTGATGTGAGACTCACAGGCCTGTAATTTCTAAGATTATCTCTGCGAGCATTCTTTAACCATGGGACAACATTGGCTATTCTTCAGTCCTCTAGAAGCTCAACTGTGGCCAAAGAGGGTACAAAGATGTCTGTCAATGCTCCAGAAATTTGTGCTATTGCCTCCCTCAACATTCTGGCATAGATCCCATCAGGAGCCAGAAACTTATCTACCTTAAATTGTAAGATGCACAGCACTTCCTCCTTTTTAATAGCAACATGGCTGTGAAATTCAGCACTCCCATCCCTGACATCAACCTCCACTAATTCTTTCTCTTTGGTGAATACTATCACAAAGTATTTGTTTAGGACCTCACCTACCTCTTTTGGCTCCACATATTCCCTCCTTTGTCCTTGAGTGGGCCAACCATTTCCCTGGCGACCCTCTTGCTTTTTATCTATGTATAAAAGCCTTAGGATTCTCCCTATTCCTGTCTTCATGAACCCTTTTAGCCCTTCTAATTCGTTGTTTAGTTTCTTTTCTACTTTCCTTACATACTTCAAGGGCTTCGTCAGTTCCCATCCTCCTAAAACTTACATATACTTCCTTTCCCTCTTTGACCAAGGTCATAACATCACTGGTCAATTCACGGTTCATATAACTTGCCATATCGGTCCATACCTATCCCTCATTCTCTCTAAAAACTGAATTGAAGCAATTTTATAACTCAAGATTCGATCCACCACACTCTCTTCGCTACCTATACATCTTGAGTGTCAGGCCATCACAATCTTAGCTTTGTCCATAAAAATGGACTACTCCTTTGTTGATCCTGGACAGAGTCTTTATCTCCAAACATGAGAAGCTTTGCCCTAATTGTTGCAAAGTTGGGTATAGTACTTATGGCAGGCAGGACATTAGAATTTGGTATGTGTAAAATGTTGGTATTTGTAAAATGTTGATGTTTGTAACATGCCGTGGGGAAAGTTGTGTGTGGTCCCTTTATAAGATGATGTGCTTTGTCTATGCCGAGAGGTTCAAAAAGGATGTCTGTGGGTTTACAGGTGCATAGGGTACCTGACTTGAAACATTTGTATCTAAAGGTTATACTGTTAGCTGGCAAAGCAGCATTCTGACTAAGACAACACGTTTTTGAGTTTAGCTGAGTAACTTAAACCAGGCCCTTAGATACTAAAAAACACTTAAATTTATATCTGATGGCTTTGACAACATAGGACCAATCCTGTTGTAAGACATTGATTATGTCATCAAGGGTATAAAAGATGATGACATTTGGAAAATCAAGGGAGAGCCAACTGTTATCTGCCGAGACAGCACCTCTCAGTTCTAAAAGAAAGAATCACTGGCTCTCACAGAATTCTCTAAGCCTTGCAGTAAGCCCTGTCTAAATTCCAGGTTCCTACAGCACAATTACTTAATGTTCTTGAAAGAAAAATTCATTAGAGCATATACAGAACATTGTGGAAGATGTAACCTTGCTGTAATTTTGAGAGGCTAAATTCTAATTTTTAAAATATTATTTATTATTGGTGGTACTTGTATGTATTGGTACAGCATACCATTGTAATCTTATTTTATTCAGGAATACTCAGTAGTTAGAAGGGGTTTATTCAGTTTGTTAGTAGTTGAGTTAATTTGTTCACTGTTAAGAGTTTGATAAATAAATTGTCACTTGTTGATTCTAAAGTGAGAGTCAGGGGTTTATTTTATTTAACCACTCCTCTACAACAGACTGGGGGCTCTTTTAACAGATTATAGGGTGAGGCACGGCTCTCTGGGTGTTTTGGTTTTAGTTATCAGAGAGGGAGGGGGGTCGACTTCTGCTTTATAACACTAATTGGCAGAATGCCATTTCAGGGGTAGGAAAGCTGCATCAGTTTTTTTTTATTGTGAATAGGCAGGCCAACAGTTATTTCGCTAACTAGGTCCAATAACACCATTTCCTAGCAAGTCCACCTCCCCAACTAACACACAATTATTCCTCTTTGTTCATTCAGGAGATTTGAGACTGATAGCCAGGCTAGCATTTGTCCCTCAGTCCTAATTATTCTTGAGTGGTTCGTGATTAGCCACGTTCTTGCATTGCTCCAGTCCATCTGGTAGTAGGGGCCACCAGGAATACTGTGAAGCACTGCTTTCCTTGCACTTCACACAATCTACTCTACTGCATTCACTGTTCATAATGCGGTCTCCTCTACACTGGGGAACAAAGTGTTGCCTGGGGGATCGTTTCACAGAACACCCACGTCCAGTCTGCAAAAAAGATCCTGCGTTTCCAGTTATAGTACGAACTGCAGATGCTGGAGAATCTGAGACAACAAGGTGTAGAGCTGGATGAACACAGTAGGCCAAGCAGCATCAGAGGAGCAGGAAGGCTGACATTTCAGGCTTACACCCTTCTTCAGAAATGGGGGAGGGGAAGGGCCTTCTGAAATAAATAGGGAAAGAGGGGGAGGCAGATAGAAGATGGATAAAGGAGAAGATAGGTGGAGAGGAGACAGACAGGTCAAAGAGGCAGGGATGGAGCCAGTAAAGGTGAGTATAGGTGTGGAGTTAGGGAGGAAATAGGTCAGTCCAGGGAGGACGGACAGGTCAAGGGGGCAGGATGAGGTTAATAGGTAGGAGATGGGGTTGGGGCTTGAGGTGGGAAGAGGGGAAAAGTGGGAGGAAGGATAGGTTAGGGAGGCGGGGACGAGCTGGGCTAGTTTTGGGATGCGGTGGGGGAAGGGGAGACTTTGAAGCTGGTGAAGTCCACATTGATACCATTGGGCTGCAGGGTTCCCAAGCAGAATATGAGTTGCAGTTCCTGCAACCTTCTGTGGCATCGTTGTGGCACTGCAGGAGGCCCAGGATGGACATGTCGTTTGCAGAATGGGAGGGGAAGTTGGTTTGATTTGCGACTGGGAGGTACAGTTGCTTGGTGCGAACCAAGAATAGGCGTCCTGCAAAGCGGTCCCCAAGCCTCTGCTTGGTTTCCCTGATGTAGAGGAGGCCACAACGGGAACAGCGGATGCAGTATACCACATTGGCAGATGTGCAGGTGAACATCTGCTTGATGTGGAAAGACTTCTTGGGGCCTGGGATGGGGATGAGAGAGGACGTGTAGGGGCAGGTGTAGCACTTTCTGTGGTTGCAGAGAAAAGTGCCGGGTGAGGTGGGGCTGAAAGGGAGTATGGAGTGGACAAGGGAGTCCCGGAGAGATTGGTCCCTCTGGAAAGCAGATAAGGGTGGGGAGGGAAAAATGTCTTTGGTGGTGGGATCGTATTGTAGATGGCAGAAGTGTCAGAGGATGATGCGCTGGATCCAGAGGTTGGTGGGCTGGGGGTGTGAGGGATGAGTTGCGGGAAATGCAGGAGACATGGTTGAAGGTGTTCTCGACCACTGAGGGGGGGGGGATGTAGCGGTCTTTGAAAAACGAGGACATCTGAGATGTACTTCACAAGCTTCAAAATCTCCCCTCCCCCTACTGCATCCCAAAACTGTCCTTCCTCCCACCTACCCTGTCCTTCCTCCCACCTACTCCTCTACACTGGGGAACCCTTTGTTCCCCAGTGTAGAGGAGACCGCATTATGAACAGTGAATGCAGTAGAGTAGATTGTGTGAAGTGCAAGGAAAGGTGGGATCGTATTGTAGATGGCAGAAGTGTCAGAGGATGATGCGCTGGATCCAGAGGTTGGTGGGCTGGGGGTGTGAGGGATGAGTTGCGGGAAATGCAGGAGACATGGTTGAAGGTGTTCTCGACCACTGAGGGGGGGGGGATGTAGCGGTCTTTGAAAAACGAGGACATCTGAGATGTACTTCACAAGCTTCAAAATCTCCCCTCCCCCTACTGCATCCCAAAACTGTCCTTCCTCCCACCTGCTTGGCCTGCTCTGTTCATCCAGCTCTTCACCTTGTTATCTGAGTTTCCAGTTGCCTGCCATTTCAACATATCACTTTATTCCATGGCCAACACATCAGTCTTAGGCTTGCTGCAATTCTCCACCGAAGCTCAGCACAAGTTGGACGGACAGCACCTCATTTTACACTTGGACACTCTACAGCCACCTGGGCTCAACATTGAGTTCAACATCTTTCGGGCTTGAGCTTCTCCCATTTCCTTGCCCCAACCTCCACCCACCAGTTCTTGATATGATATGGTCTGCTATTACACAATATTTATTGTTAGCCACTAACATTTCCCATTAGTAGCTATTCATCCCCCAATCTGATTGTTAGCTGTATCTTTGTCTGCCCAACTGTCTTTCTGTCTCTTTGGCCTCTATCCACACCTATTGTTTACTCTTTACTGCCCTCCCCCACTCTATCTTCTGCATAAAAACCAACATTTTCCTAGCTACCCTCATCACTAAAGAAAGGTCGCAGGACCCGAAATGTTAACTCTGTTTTCTCCTTCACAGATGCTGCAAGACCTGCTGAGATGTTCCAGCAACTTTGTTTTAGTTTCGCAGTTCTTTTGTATTTTTATTTGGTGGTAAGTGCTGTAGGGTACTATACCCATAATGCTGTTGGGATGAGATTTCCAGGGTTTTGACTCAGTTGCAGAGAAGGAATAGTGATATAATTTCAAGTCAGGATAGTGTGGGGTTCAGAATTTTCAAATAGTAGTCTTTTGTCCACTTGCGGGTTTAGAAAGTGCTGTTAGTCCAGCCTTAGCGGCTCATTGTAGTCCTATGTACAGTACACACTGCTGCCACTGTGCATCTGTGATGGCCAGAGTGAAAGGTTAAGGTGCTGGATTTGCTGTCCAGACTTTGTCCTGGATTGTGTTATGCCACTTCATTGTTGTACTCATTAGCCAAGTAGAGAGTGTCCATCACATGCCAGACTTGTGACTTATAGATGGTGGACAGATTTTGGGAATTGGTAGATGAGTAACACATTGCAGAGTTTCCAACTTCTGATCATACAACGTCTGAGCAGCAGCAGCAGGACATTTGGTTTATTAAGCCTACGCTGCTTTTTAATTAGATCATGGCTGATCTAGTGTGTCTCCCATAATCATTAACTCTGTGTCAATCAAAAATATAACTCAGCCTTGAATATAATTAATGGCCCAGCCTTCACCATTCTCTGTGAAAGACAATTCCAAAGACTACTGTTTCTCTGAGTCAATAAATTCTTCCTCATCTCTTTCTAAAATGGTTGACAACTTTTTAAAAACTGTCCTGCCTAGTTCCAGATTCCTCCAAGAGAGGAAACATCCTTCCAGCATTTATCCTGGCAAATCCACTCAGAATCTTGAATACTTCATAAAGATTGCCTTTCGTTCTTTTTAATTCCAATGCAAGTGATGCCGACCTTTCTTTATAGGACAACCTCTTCATCCCCAGAAACCAGCCTAGGGGGCCTTCTCTGATCTGTTCCCAATACAAGTGTATTCCTTGATAAGTAGATTTTTAAAAGGAATGTAATGATTAACCAAATGAACTGGAGCTTTTCTGAAAGGGTAATAGCAAGAGTCAATGAGGATAATGTGGTCGATGTGATGTACGTTGACTTCCAGAAGGTGTTTGGCACTGTGCTACACAACAGATGTGTGAGCAAAGTTATGGGTCATAGAATACAAGGATAGTGGCAATGTAGATAAAAACTTATCTGAGTGCTAGATTATAAAGTATAATATAAGGGGTACAAATCAAAAGGAGGCATTGATGTATAAGGACCTGGGTACACATGTACAAATCATTAAAGGTGGCAGGACAGCTGTAGAAAGCTGTTAATAAAGTTAATACAATATTTGCAATGTTAATAACAGTAGCAAGTACAAGGAGGTAGTGCTGAACTTGTATAAAATGCTTATTCAACTTCAGCTGAAGTACAGTGTACAGTTCTGGCTACCACACTTGCAGAAGAATGTGAAATGCAGTGGAGGGAGTGTAGAAGAGATTTACAAGCAGCACTGAAGGGTCACTGGCATTAAAACTTTAACTCTGATTTTTCTCTACAGAAGTTGCCAGACCTACTGCGTTTTTCCATTATTTTCTCTTTTTGTTTTTGTTATTAAGAAATGATTCCTGCTTATAAAATGATCAAGAATAATAAGGGCACAGATTTAAAGTGGCTTTCAGCAGAAGCAAGAGCAATGGGAAGTAAGCTTTTCCAGATGAGTGGTTTGGGTCCAAAGATGTGCTGTCTGAAGTCTGCTGGAGGCAGGTTCATTTCAAAGCATTCAAGAGAATGTTGGTTGTTTAATCAAATAGAAACATTCAGCAAGGGTGTGGGGGAAAGGCAGAACGATGGCACCAAGTCATTGTGCTCATTTGGAGAACTAGTGAAGTGACAATGGGCCAGATTGCCTCCTTCTGCATTATAATGTTTAAATCTGCTGGGCCAGCAGCAGCTACACGCACAATATTGATAACATTCAGAACTTGAAACTTAGATTAAAACATGGACAATGTTAACAGCATTGGAACTTCTAACCCCTTGTGTGCACTTTCATACATTATGGCATTGTACTAAGATTTGTAACAATAACTTATAACAATTTTGGAGCTATTGCTTATAAATGCTGTAGACTTAATAAAGGACACAGTTACCTGTACAGGAAATTTTTCCATTCATGCAGGTACTGTAATAAAAATAACAGTTTAAGAATCATAGTTTCAGACTCCATTACAACATTCCTTTAGTTTCTTTTACTAGACTCCAATTGAGCAACGCTTTTGAAACCCTAAATAACGACTCACAATTATCTTTTTAAATTCCCTCTGAAAAGAAAGAAGCATAAACAAATCAAAATAATAAAAATACCTTGCTGCTTAATAGCATTGCAGAATTTACTTTAGCAAGTGTAAAGGTAGAGTTTAGAGAGGTGTAGATAAGTTTTGAAAGTGTAAGCAGTGATGTCACTGTGACTTTAGTAATCATGTATTTGTATGCTGCTAAGAGATTGGCTACAATATCCTATGCAGCGTGCTGCTCTGTCACCCGACCATCACGTACAGTGTACTAATAGAGGTTGTTTAACAACAGCATCTCAATCTGGCCTGAACTTCCATAAAAACCCAAAGAAGCCACATTAGGATATGTTACAACAGCAAGTATACATCAGTAAAGTATCTTGATACAGAAGAGCTGACCAACATTTTTAAAATGAGAATATGACAATGTTTAAGATTCTTGACATTTCTGTTTGATCCCCTACATTTAATAAGGTTTCAAGGAACTCCATTAGGGTAGATATAAATTGATTTGGGTTCAAATTATTGAGGTAATGACTATCTATTGAATTACTTTCTTGACTGCTTATTTTATAAAGTTCCAACATCATTTAAACATTACATTGTTCCACAAGCTCCACAATCAACTTCATTAAATTTTCAATATTGTATTAAGATTAACAAGAACTTTCAATTTATTATTGTAAACATATCTGTATAATTATTGTACCAACTACTGCAGTCATTGCTTTGTTCACCGGGTTCCAGTATTTTTCCATTATAATGACAAGTGCAATCAGACATGTTCACACACTTCATTTTGTTTTCATCCAGGTAAGGAGCATTCTCTGGACAGTTTGCATAACAACCTACATTTAACAGAAATTAAAAAGATCAGTGTGATGCGCCACCACTACTGTTTTATAATCCAAGATGACCATAAGAAAGCCTGCTAATCATATCAACTTAAAATTAAATAAATAATAGATCCTTGTGACTAAACTGGACTATTTTCTGTTTCAGATGATGGCTCAGCTGCTGTATGTCTCCAGCTTTCAAATCTGAATTATATCTACATCTACTGGTTGTTCCATATGTTATTAAAAGTTTTCAATGTTTTCTCAAATGCTGTTTTGCCCAAAAATATTTTTGAAAAGAAAATCTTCAGTTCTACATTATTTGAAAAAATACTCTGTATTATGCATAATGTACTGGACATTTGGAAATATGGGCTACTGATAACCAATGTGTATGATTAATAAGTGAGTAAAACTTTCCACATTTGTAAAGCATGAATTAGCATATTGTATCTTTAGATAAAATTAACTTATGTATTCTGTCAGCCACCACAGTGGTTTCAAACCCTGGGCTCTTAGCAAATATAGTTGATACCAATGGTGGCTGAATGGTTCTCTTATTACCCAGTCTGCTGTGTGATTAAAATATTGTGCAGGGAAGGGCTGCTATTGATATTGTAGTGAAAAGCACCTTTAATGGGATTCTAGCCTGCCTAGTTTTTTGGCCTTCTGAGACATCAAATTATTGAAATTAAGAAATAAGGTGGTTGCCACAAGAAATTTTGGTGTGCCAGTGGCCATAATCATACTTTGCTCATCCCTCACCATCTCGGTGGCCACCTTTCCCATGCCCTGTGTGATTCAGTTGAAAAGAATTCACTATCTTTGAGAGAGCTCAAACAGGGACCTCTGCCATTTGGGTAAGTGATAAAATGTTAGATTTCCATGCTGCATGCATAATTCCACCTGGAGATCTGGTTGATACCAACTGCAGTAATTGTATAAGCTACTATTAGTATGTGCAGTATTAGCTGCTATTTTCTAGAATGCTAAGTGTGACTTTAAGAACATTCTTGGTTTGTTTCTCAGCTCTTTGCGAAGGGGAATGCTGGAAATGTAAAAGCTTTGAACATGTGCAAGGCGGTTTTTATTTTGTATCAAATGAGAAATTTAGCTTTCAAATAAATCAACCACTGGAACATTGCTAATTTGAAAGGAAAACAGATTGTAAATATTATTGATTTATGCAAAAAGTTCCTTCAGATAAACCTTCATTCATAAATGCAGAGAAAATGTCAGGATCCTAGCATAAAATACACATGGAAATTGACTTTCAAAGCTGATGTCCTGTATACCTTTCTTATCAGTAATAGGTTTAGATTTCTCTACATGCTGGTTTTAAAAGAATAGGATTTTGAAAATACCGAGTGTTTTTTGTACACCAAAGCAGTGATATAGAATACATGTGTTGCCAAATAGTAAAACCGTCAGATATGATCAATTAAGCATTAAATGCAAAAACATAAAGACACTAATAATTGTTAACTAATTGACTCACATATACCTCTTTCATTAGTTTATAGAGGAGAAAGGACAGGAAATCCTCAGCCAATGGCAAAACTCCCGGCCCTAATCTATACCCAGATTCTGATTAAAGTCTGAGATTCCTGATGGTTTTCTAAATGCTAGAGTCTCTGCTCACCACAAACAAAGATATCAGCGGAAATGTGTTGGGTGGGAGTAGAGATGGATGGCAAGGTTGAGGACATGCAAGCCTTAGTGCTCTTGGACTCCCAGAGAGCTGTACGATTTCTGGTGCCCAGTGAAAGTTTTGGATTGGCCATCTGATTTAATATGGGGATGCTTCAGATCTTCAATTTGGATTTGAAGTCTGGATCCTTGAGACGGTTCCCGCATGAAGTTTTCTGTATGTGCCTGACAGTCCTCCTGGCCTGAGTCTTCATGCCACAATTTCACAATCTGCTGCATAAGGTGAGCACATCCTGAGGGCTTGCCAATTAAACTACCATTCCACAAATCCAGAAATAATGGGAACTGCAGATGCTGGAGAATTCCAAGATAATAAAATGTGAGGCTGGATGAACACAGCAGGCCAAGCAGCATCTCAGGAGCACAAAAGCTGACGTTTCGGGCCTAGACCCTTCATCAGAGAGGGGGATGGGGAGAGGGAACTGGAATAAATTCCACAAATCCACTTACGTTAGCTCGGTCAGCAAAAGAAATCACTAGCTATTTCGCCATTGAGATGAAATGGAGCAGGGATTGCTGCCTCATGGGGCCTTTTTCATAGTGTTGTGTAATGTGAATGAAGAATAAAGGGTTCTTAGCCTTAGCTTTAAACTTTTAGATAATATCATAGAGAATAGCCATTGAACAATAACATAAAACATAGGCTACAGTTCAAACACAACCTTCAAGAATTGCAGAGTACTTCTTTCCAATGCTATGTTCTGAGCATGTTTTTGTTGTTAATGTTCCACATGGCTGATAGTGCCAGCTGCATTCACCAGGTGTGTTATAATAATCACAATACACAGCTGCAATGTAAAATGGAAATATGTAAGCAGTAATATTGATTCAGTCTGAAATGTAATTGCAATTCATATAATCTATATAATGTATCATCAAAACATGCAAGGAAGTCATCACTATGTGTTTTTATATGTTGAAACAAATCACAAGCAATTATAAGTTATGACACAGAGTTCACTCAGATATTCTCTGTTACAAAACATTAAATTCAACACCATTATTGAGAGTACAATTAAATAACAGATGTGATAGCTGGTGTTCCATCATTGCACAGTTAACAGTTTTATTTTACTTACGACATCGTTCTGGTGTTCTCCAGTCAACACAAACACCAGCTTTATTGCAAGCTTCAGCATACACTGCTACAGCGGTACAGAAGCCCAGGTATTTCCCTTCCAAATCACAGGCACAAGCCTCCTGGACACAGGCATCATAGAATGGAGTTGGGTCAACCTGAATAACAAATGCCAGTTTAATATATAAACAGGAACAAAGGATGAATTAAAACAAGTATTGCTGTATTTGCAGGAATGGAGAGAAAATCCAAAGTCTACTGTGCTTTTATTTTAAAATCTAGTTGGGCTAGTTGGGCAATAAAGAGAGATATGCTTCTATGGTGCTGGCTTTGGTTCCTCGATGGCACTGAGGTCTCTCAGTGAAGAGGTTGTGTGTTCAAATCCATTCCAGTGACCTGAGTACATAAGCAGGGCTGAAACTGTGATGCAGTCCTGGGAGATACTACATTGTACAGAGTTTTGGATGAACACATTGAGACGTTTTATTCACTCTCAGATGGACATAAAAGATTGAGTGACATTATTTGAAGAAAAGAAGATGAATTCTGTTATGGTTTCAGCTACTATTTATCTCTGAATGCATATCATTAAGGAGAAACAGAGTATTGGGTAGTTTATCGTGTTTCTGTAGCATTAAGCTATTTTGAAATAATGAACAGTTTTGACTTGATTAAGTAAGGAATTAAATTATATTCCATTTAATTGTGCTAGTTGTTAGGAAACAAATCGTATGGCCCAAATCAAAAGGAAAGTCAGAGGTTTATGGTTTTGTTACCATTTTATGGTTTAGGCTAATGTGAATTTAGGCAAATGCATGAGAAAGTTTTGAGATAAAAGAATTTTATTCAAGAACACAACTATATTATAGAGTTCTGGTTGTGAGTTTGCTCACTGAGCTGGAAGGTTCATTTTCAGATGTTTCGTCACCATTCTAGGTAACATCATCAGTGAGCCTCCGATGAAGCGCTGGTGTTATGTCCCGCTTTCTATTTATCTATTTAGGTTTCCTTGGGTTGGTGATGTCATTTCCTGCATTGGTGATGTCATTTCCTGTTCTTTTTCTCAGGGGATGGTAGATTGTCTCCAAATCAATGTGTTTGTTGATGGAGTTCCGGTTGGAATGCCATGCTTCTCGGAACACGCGTGCGTGTCTCTGTTTGGCTTGTCCTAGGATGGATGTGTTGTCCCAATCAAAGTGGTGTCCTTACTCACCTGTATGTAAGGATACTAGTGACAGTGAATCATGTCTTTTTGTGGCCAGTTGATGTTATAGAGTAGTTTGGTTTTGTAAATTGGAATCTGTGCCAGGACTATGGGGTACATATATATTTTGGAAATAGGTTCTGAATTAAGATTTAAATTTTTTGTTGCTTTGACTGTTTCAAATGTTTTTGTTGGGTCATTTAGGGTGATGGTTAATAAGTAGGAGGTGACACTTCATTCTCATAGGCAGGCACATATTGCCACCTTATCTAGCTAAAGAACTATGGCATTGGTAAGCTAAGAGGTACAAGCAGTCATAAAAGAATGTATCAAAGAATGTATCAGGAGACAGTCGGAAAATGACAATAAGATGATCCTTGCTTTTGAAGAAACCAATCAGGAATTGGGCATACACCACCGAAACAATCCAAAATTGGGCACAATCTGCCCCAGCATTAATAATTCAATTAGAGGTCAGGATATCTTTGATGATGCACAGGGTGTGGTAGTTAATAAGGGTTACTAAGACCTGTTTCAATGCACAATAAGGAAGATTGGGGTACACCAATTTCTTTAAAATAACAGAAAATGAGATCTGTGTTTCGTCAATATGTGTCATGAACTGGCTTCCCAAATGAATGAGCTGAAAATGATTGTTTTTATTAAGCATAATTTCTTTTGTGCTTATTTTGATAAACTTAATAAATTCTATCAAACTTGTAAATACATATTTATACTTGAAAAAGGTCTAGTAACCAATCTGGGTCGTCAACCTTTTAAATTAGCTCTATTAAATTCAGCATGTAATTATAATTGACTCGAATCTTTCCACTAAAGGTAAAGTGCACTCTAAATTCTTACACAATCTTGCTCTGTCTAAATTTGTGACTGTTTTCTGCCTCAGAAAAATGATTAGATAGCTGTTTTGTGGAAAATTATAGAGATATAAGCGTTTATTTCTCAATGTAAAAAACCAGTCTTAAAGGAGTTTTATGCAAGCATTTGAATCAGTGCTTAAGCTGCCAAGTGTAGGGGTCATTGTGTTCGATCGCCATTAGAAATGAAGTGGATCCTTTCAGGAGAGTTACCTTTCCATGGCATGCTTGAAACACAACATTTTTAATTATGCCACACTTCCTCTGTGCCCATGCTAAACAATAAGGGTTTCTATCACATGGTGATGTTTGATTGACTGTATCTGAGCAGGTCATAGATTTCCAACTATTTCCAAATTCCACTGCGCTGGTCACCAAGGAGTTGCCTTTTGTTGTCAGATCATCTGAAACATCATCATTGAAATTCCCACACAGACCACACACATTGTTCTGTAAAAAAAGACAAGATAATAGGGAAACAAAAACCTTGTAGCATTATCAAATTCACATGGAAAAAGATGCACACTTTCTTCACAGCACTATATTTTAAAAAATCCAATATAGTATGCTGATTTAATTTAAGATTTACAAACAGCCAGTGTAACAATTTAGAAATAAATTACTGCAGATGCTAGAATTTGTGCTGAAAACAAAATATGCTGGATATCACAGAGGGTCAGGTGGTATCCATGGAGAGAAAGCAAGCTTACGTTTCGAGTCTAGATGACTCTTCATCAGAGCTCTAATTGCAAACAGAAACATGCATTTTAAAAGTTTACACAAAACTGTGGAATGACCTTTAATAAAATGCATTATTGTAAAAGACAAGATGTAAAATAAACTTGTGAAGCTGTTGTTTATTGATGAAATGACCCCATTATATTTTCTGCTGTGATCAAAAGGGACAAGTGTGAATCTGATGATCTTTAACCATACTTACTTTCCATCTTGAATCCAATGTGATTGAAAACCTTGTGCTTTTGTCCCATATCACGGTGATTCCATGAGAAAATTTCAGGATCAAATACAGCCCAACGGTGTGGCGAGAATAAAACTCATTTGGGCACTGGGTTTGACTTGTAAACTTCTCAATTGTTTCCACATGGTTATCAGTTAGAATGAGTTCCTTACCCTATAAGATTACATATGAAAACAAAATACTGTGGAAGGTGTCTGGGTGATTTATGTTCGCAGTTCAGCTACTGTGAACACATATTTAAAGCCTCATTCCAAAACAGAAAGAGATAAATTAACATTAGAGGCAATTAATCACCTCAAATAAAATCCTGATATTTCTTGAACAAGTCATTCCCCTTTCACAACAGGGAACACTTTCAATCAGTATTTGGAATGTGCCTTTTCGACGATTACATTGGTCCTGAGAACAAACCAATGAATTCAAGATTAGATTATATGGAACAAAACAGATAATACTCATTCAGTTTGCATTTATTAATTCCTAGCACAGTGATACTCAAGAAACACAAAGCTCTGATATAGCTAATGCTTTTCTATTATCTGGCTTGCATGATTTTTTTAAATGATGTGTGGTTGCAGTACCATTGAAATAGACCCCAAATAACATGGATAATTTTATAGAATCCCCACATATGGAAATAGGCCATTTGGTCCAACAAGTCCAGAACAACCCTCTAAAGTGTATCCCACCCAGACCCATTCCTTACTCTATCCCTGTAACCCTGCATTTCCATGGATAATGCACTGGACATACACATCCGTGAACACTATGGGTAATTTAGCATGGCCAATCCACCTAGCCTGCACATCTTTGGACTGTGGGAGAAAACCGGAGCACCTAGCAGAAACACACACAGACAGAGGGAGAACATGCAAACTCCACACAGACAGTCGCCCGAGGCTGGAAATGAACCCAGGTCCAGGTGCTGGGAGGCAGAAGTGCTAACCAATGAGCCACTGTGCTGCTTCTGTCCGTAATCTAGGCCACAGGAAAGCAATTTTGTGTTTCAGTACAAGTTTACTTCCACGTGCACATGATTAGTGTGTGAATGCTGGGCTGATTTTGATGTTTGTGCAAGTGGCAGTTTCAATGGTGTGTTATTTTGACATTTTGAGCTTATTCACACCTCAACGAAAATATATTCACAGTTTCCTTCGTAGACGTATCTTCTTCCATCAAAAGTTACATAGTGGCCGTCACCATAAACTTCACAGGTCTTTGGGCATTCCTTATCGGTACAGTTCCATGTCCCGCCCTGGCATATGCTGCAATATTATGAGCACAGTGCAATGTTATTTAGTGACACAGATACTTTTTAGTATATAATTATACTTTGAATTAACATTTGCTTTATCTTACCATTTATTACAATCTCTTTGAATTTCTCTGCCATTTCTGTAAAATTCACCATGAAATAAACAAGGGCAGTTTTCATGACGAATGCAGTTTCCATCATTGTCTTCCACAAGACCAGGTGGACAGAAGCAGCCAGGAACACATGGACTCTGATCATGGAAAAGATCAAAATATCACTACTTACTTTGAAGTGTTTTCATTAAGGTTTTTCACTGAGGTGCCAGTTAATGCAGAGTTTAACTTCTACCTAAATCTTTGCCTCATAACATGCCTGGCCCCAAATGGTTATAACGTCAAGCCTCCGCACTGAGTTTAGTATTCATAGGTCATCCGAACACAATGGCCATATTTGTCATCATTAGTGAATTATATGTATGATTTACACGGCAACGGTAGCATAACAGAAAGGTCATTCAGCTTATTGTATCTGTACTAGCAGAAAAGGCCATGCAGCATCATTCACTTGTTATTTAGTTCTGTAGATGACGCACTTGCATGAGACTTTCCAGTTCTACCACAGTTTCAGGAAATGAGTTCCAGACTTGAGCAAAATTGCCCCTCAACTCACATTTGATCCTTAAATAATTTATTAATTTTTATCACATTTTGCGAAATTGTTCAGTTCCCCAAGTGGGAACAAAAGTGAGTCATATTTGGAACGATGGAGGTCACTCACGCATGGTGTGTTTAGAGTTCGACACGTTCTCTCACACGAGTATTCAGTGGAAGGGGCACCTTCATTTTTACAATTAATGATCACTTTCCCATGCGGACAATCTAAAGAAGACAACATTTAAACAGAGCTTGTAAAATGACTATGCATCAATGTGCTAAGAAGTTCAATTCATGTGCTATTCAGTACGAGGGGAGAGCCTGTAATTGTTAGTTACCTGGAGGCCGGGAGGTTGTAGTTACTGGGGAGCAATGAAGTCTTCCATCTTGGCAAACGCTGAGTGTAAAGTCATAATTAAAATGTATTTTATATGTATTTATTTTCTACATGTTTTGTAAAATTATTAGAAGTACCTTACCAAGATCGGCCGTGCAAATTAATACTCTGCCCTTTTTCCAAAAGTAGCCCTGCAGCATAACACGGGCAGTCAGAGCTGTCCACACAGACTCCGCTTTCATCCATGTACTTTCCCTTGGGACAGCCACAACCATAAACCGGAACATCCTGAACACTACATGTATAATCAGTCTCTGATAATGATCTACAGGTACGGTTACACGCTCTCATGTCATTCTCAAAAACCTGAGAGTAACTGCATGAGTTATCTAGAGAAAAATAACAAGCGATCATTAATAAAAGATCTTTGAAAAAGAATAATGCATTTTGCATGTTATAACATTTGACTGAATAAGGATATGAGTGCTTATATCAAGCCATTAGATGCCATTTAGGGTTCTCCACCGTAATTGCTCTATACACAGTAGGATTTTGATGTTCAAAACAAAATCAAAGGACTGCAGATCAGAAACAAAAACAGTAATTACTGGAAAAGCTCAGCAGTTCTGGCAGCATCCGTGCAGAGAAAGAACTAATAACATTTCAGTCCAGTGACACTTCTTTTGAAACATTAGCTCTGCTTTTTCTCCACAGGTGGTGTTAGACTTGCTGAGTTTTACCCGGATTTTGATGTTGTTGCTTTTTGTTAAAAGTATGAATCTTTATCCATACTTTTAATAAAGAATGCTTATAATCTGCTTAAAGTGTGATTTAAGGAATGTTTCTTTGGAGCTTTTTAAAGTATTTTCACCCACTGATGAGTTGAAGGGTCTGTTTTTCAATTGGATGTAGTGTTACAAAATCATTATGAATCAAATTTAGAAGGAATGATCAACAAGTTTTGATATTTATTTTCTTAATCATACACTGTGTAGATAGCACTATAAAGATATGTTTAAATAATTTGAAAATTTTGCTCTAGGAAAGATCTGCGGCTCGAGTTGTGGGCGGGGCTGTTGACTTGCTCACTGATCTGGCTTGTTTTCATTCAGATGTTTTGTCACCATGGTAGATAACATCATCAGTGGAGCCTTCAATGAAGCGGTGTTGTTCTAATTCGCTTGGAATTTATACTGTTCAGTCCATTATGGTGAATAGTATCATTTCCGGTTCTGTTCTGTATGGGTTCGTATATGGGATCCAATTCTATATGTTTATTGATTGCATTATGGGTTGAGAGCCATGCCTCTCGGAATTCATGTGTGTGTCTATGTTTGGCTTGAGCTACTATGGTTATGCTGTTTCAGTTAAATTGATGGCCTTTGTTGTTCGAGTGAACTGATATTAACGAAAGTTCATCTTGTCATTTTGCTGCCAGCTGATGTTCTTGTATTCTGATGGCTAGTTTCCTTCCTGTCTATCTGATGTAATGCTTATAGCAGTCATTGTATGGTATTTTATGATATATGTTGGTTCTAAATGTTGTGGGAATGGGGTCTGTAAACCTTGTGAATGTTTGTCATAGAGTGGCTGTGGGCTTGTGGGCTACCGTGATTCCTAGTGGTTCAGATGTTTCATCACCATGCTGGGTAATATCATCAGTGAGGCCTCCAATGAAGTGGTGTTGTTCTACTCTGCTTGGAATTTATACTATCTGGTCTGTTATAGTGAGTAATGTTACTTCCGGTTTTGTTCTGTATAGGTTTGATGATGGATAATGAAGGCCATCAGTTTAACTGGGCCAATGTAACTATAGTAGCCCAAACCAAACAGATACATGCACGGGAATTCCTAGAGGCATGGCTCTCAACCCATAATACAATCAACAAACTTATACAATTTGACCCCATATACAAACCCATACAGATCAAAACTGGAAATAACACTACTCAGCATAATGGACCAGACAGTATAAATTCCAAGTGAAGTAGAACAACATCACTTCATTGATGATGTCACAAAGTGTGGTGACAAAACGTCTGAATGGAAACAAACCAGCTTGCCGAGCTAGTCAACAACCTCATATGAAAGCTGTTGTTAAACTTGAGAGGATGCAGTAAATGTTTACAAAGATGTTGCCAGGACTGCACGGTTTGAGTTAAATGGAGAGGCTGAATAGGCTGGGGCTTTTCTCCCAGGGACATCAGAGGCAGAGGGGTGACTTTATAAAGGTTTATAAAATCATGAAGGGCATGGATAGGTGAATACCAAGACCCTTTTTATAAGGCAGGGGAGTCTAAAACTAGACGGCATAAGTTTAAGGTGAGGGCGAAAGACTTAAAAAGGACTTGAGGGATAACTTTTTCATGCAGATTGTGGTGAATGAATGGAACGAGTTGCCAGAGGAAGTGGTGGACGCTGGTATAATTACAACATATGGATGGCATCCGGAAGGTTTCAGAGGAATATGGGCCAAATGCTGGCAAATGCAACTGGATTAGATTGACATGTCTGGTCCGCATGGACGAGTCGGACTGAAGGGTCTGTTTACGTGATGTATGACAAAGTGTCTGTATAAGTAGGCTTCATTTAAATTCTGGCATTGCATAAGCTGAAATTTCTAACATTAATTTTAATTTATATTGAACATAGAACTTTCTACAGGGGATGCCCTCTACACCATTGACAAAGTACAGAAAATATAAATCACCTCATTCATTGTTTTCACTTTATAAGGGCATAAGAACCAGGAGTAGGAGGAGGCCATCTGGCCCTTCAAGCCCACTCTGCCATTCAATAAGATCATGGCTAATCTTTTTGTAGCCTCAGTTCCACTTATGCACCCTTTCACCATAACACTTAATTCCTTTACTGTTCAAAAAAAATTATCTATCTTAGTTTTAAACACATTCAATGTGGAAGCCTCAATGACTTCACTGGGCAATGAATTCCATAGATCGACAACCATTTGAGTGAAGAAGTTCCTCCTCAATTCAGTCCTAATCTGATCCCCCCAATTTTGAGGCTATGCCATCTCATTCTAGTTTCACCCACCAGGGGAAATAACCTCCTGCTTCTGTCTTATCTATTCTCTTCAAAATTTCATATGTTTCCATAAGATCCCCCCTCATTAATCTAAATTCCAATGAATATGATCCCAGCCTACTCAGTGCCTCCTCATAAGTCAACCTCTCAACTTTGGAATTAACCTAGTGAATCTTCTGTTCACCCCCTCCAGTGCCAATACATCCTTCCTCAAGTAAGGAGACCGAAACTGCACGCAGTGCACCAGGTATGGCCTTACCACCACCCTGTATAGTTGCAACAAAACCTCCCTGCTTTTCAACCCAATCCCTCCAACAATGAAGGACAAAATTCTATTTGCCTTCTTGATTACCTGTTGTATCTGCAAACTGACCTTCTGCGTTTCGTGTACAAGAACACCCAGGTCTCTCTGCACAGCTTTTTACTGTTCAAATAATAGTCCTTTTTACTGTTATTCCTACCAAACAGGATGACTTCACATGTATCAACTTTGTACTCCATCTGCCAGACCTTTTCCCATTCACTTAAACTATTTATATCCTTCTGCACACTTTGCTCGACCACTCATCATAGTGTCATCTGCAAACTTTGACACTACATGTGGTGTCCAACCCCAAATCATCGATGTAAGTTGGAAACCTCCAAGAGTAATTTATTAGACTCTCTGGCATTGCATAAGCTGAAATTTTTATTAGACTTTTAAGAGTTAACTGTTTCTTCTAAGGTGCCAAAGAAGTGAAAAAATCCATAAAGTGCAGCAATAGCTTTATATTCTTCAGCGTAATTTGAATCAGCTATAAGTTAAAAGCAATTAAATTCAAGAATTCCATAAAAATATAAGCACTGGAAGAACATACTGCAGATGTCTTTTCTCCAGTTTCTGATAATGACACCATGAGCTGCACACTCATGAACGTATGCTCCCAATCCTGCACACAGACAGTCATTGATGTTCTCACAGGCACAGGTGGCAGCTACGCACATCTGGAAAAAAACCGTTTTTAAGTAAAGTTAGTGTTAAATGTCACAAATGTTTCATACAGATAAACAATCCAGATTTAAATCAACAAATAAGAAGAGTAAATAAACAAATCACTGAGCTTGTGGACTTGCTCACCGAGCCAGTGTGTTTGGTTGTAGACGTTTCGTCACCCTGCTGGGTAACATCTTCAGTGCGCGTCCGGTGCAGCAGGGCACTTGATCTTAGTAGAATAACAGGTCGGCACAATGTTGTGGCCCGAAGGGCCTGTCTCTGCTGTACTGTTCTATGTTCTGCGTTCTTAACTCACTTCACCTTCAACAACCGTATATTCAAACAAATTAACGGAACACCAATGGGATCACCAATATCAGGTCTGAATGCAGAAGTGGCCATGCACTGGTTAGAAAGAACAGCGCTCCCCACTATACAATCCAAACTCTTGGTCCTTTACATAGATGACACCTTCATCATTGAAAACAACAATTGACTAGCCTTCCTGGATGTAGATTGTAAGAACATTGGGGAACTCCAGACTAGCATATACAGAAAGACCACAGATATGGACTAGATACTTAATTACTCCAGCAACCACCCCAACACCCATAAACAGAGCTGCATCAGGACTTTATTCAAATGGGCCACAGCACATTGCAACAATCTGGTATTGTGCAAAGCAGAACAGGAGCACTTATACAGTGTTTTTAGAAGGAATGGATAAACAAAAAGCACAATCCGCCATTACCTCCACGACAGACCACAACAAGAAGACACAACACGGCCAGTCACACTAGTCACCCTGCCATATATCAGACACATACCCGGTATGTAAAGAAATTCCGGATGAGTATGAACATCTGGTTTGGAAAGGCCACAATTTATAAACAAGAGAAGTCGATGAACAAAATTCTACAAAAGCTATAAAATTCTACAAAAGCTATAAGGATGGCACCGTCTTAAAGATAGTGGAATCAAGGGTTATGGGGATAAGGCAGGAACAGGATACTGATAGTGGATGATCAGCCATGATCATAATGAATGGTGGTGCTGGCTCGAAGGGCTGAATGGCCTACTCCAGCACCTATTGTCTATTAATGTGCTGTCAGCAATGTTCATGTTTCAGAGTGTTTCTGATAAAGCAGTTAAGTATGAATTCAAAATCGTAAAGTTAAGCAGTTGGGAAAGAAAAGCCCAGCTAATAATGCATTTGGGATTTCTTCGCTAGGACAGAGCTGCTTGGACAGCTGGCATCCTAAGGAAGCCAAGAAAACTGACGATAAATCAGAGATATGACAAGATACAATGGACTACAGACTTTTTTCATAGATTCTTTGGGATACACAGCAAAGTATATGACTGTTCTTTGGGAGATTCATGGCCTGAAGGATATTGGTCAATTGAAAGAATATATCAGCTGAACTAAGCTGGGTCCATGGCCATCAAATAGGTAACTAGATCTTAATAAAGATGATGAAAAGTAGTCAATAAAATTGTCTTTTATTAGCAGAACTTACAATATCAGATGGATGCCAATGCTTTGGGTTATCATTCATTTAAAATTATTTTAACATGGTTTTAGTAGCACAGGCATCTCAGAAAACAGTGAAATCCTGAAAAATCAAATGTGTGCATTTAATTCAAAAACTATGCATATTTGTAAAACTCGTGTTTGCAGTTAATCAGAAGGTATGTTCCTTTGTTAATATTGGTTTTACATTTCAGAATGTGGAAACCATTGCTCTATTTAATCGTTGACGATTCAGTAACATAAGTCATTACAGTTTTTCGCTATGGCATGTCAGAACTGGTGATCGATGAGTTGAGCATTATACACTGTTCCTATGAGGGCATCATTCAACACTTTAAGGTGTCCATCTCATTCCTCCTCATCTGAACAGATCATGTGTATGTGTAGAGCTTGTCCATAGGGGATGATTGTTTAAATATGTTCAGGGTGGAAGCTGGAGAAATGCAGCATCATGAGGCTATCCATGGGCTTGCGGTAGAGTCATGTATTGAGGTCCTTGATGGAGATGTATATGTCCAAGAATAAGACAGATGCAGAGTTGCTGAGCAGTGGCTGGTAGCCAAGTTCGGTATCCATGAGGGCAGTTTTAACGTGGATCTTGGGTTCATGTCACACTACAGGTGACGCCTCCACACTTACACTCTCACACATACTCACTCGCACGCTGCATACTCACATGCTCACTCACATAAACATACTCTCTGTCAAACACACACACACACATGAATCTAAGGGGTGAATTTGTATTTGCAGATACAATCTATTTGGTTCAAAAACACATAATTTATAGACAGTCAGTCAATGTGATTCTTTATAATTTCCTGCTTTAGAAATAAAACTAGTCTGACTCCAAATCAAAGCATAAACAGATTCTAAACAAGACCTCACACCTAACATGCATTGTCTGGCCTAAAATGTCACATCTACTTTACACTGATAAAACTCTTAGTTCTTTCAGGACAGTGACTTCAAAGGAATTTAGGGATATACATATTAATCAATTAAAGCCTTCTGACTGATTAAAGATTTAACAGTATCTTAGGTTTGTTGAGTACTTCCTGATCAATGGATTAGATTCCTTAAAGTGTGGAAGCAGGCCCTTTGGCCCAACAAGTCCACACCGCCCGTTACAGCATCCCACCCAGACCCATCTCCCTACAACCCACACACTCCTGAACACTATGGGCATTTAGGATGGCCAGTCCACCTAGCCTGCACATCTTTGGACTGTGGGAGGAAACCGGAGCACCCGAAGAAAACCCATGCAGACATGGGGAGAATGTGCAAACTCCACACAGACAGTTGCCCGAGGCTGGAATTGAAGCCCTGGTCCCTGGTGCTCTGAGGCTGCAGTGCTAACCACTGAGCCACCGTGCCGCCCCATGGTGTGACCCTTTGATCTTTTACTTGTAAATTCTGTGTTTGATACAACCTCTCTCACTAACACGTGAGGAAGGAGTAAGATTCTGAAAGCTTATGTTTGCAAATAAACCAGTTGGACTAAAACTTGGTGTTGCATGACTTCTGATCTTGTCCGACCCAGTCTAACACTGGCAGCTCCACATCACACTTCTGTTTAGGCATGCTAATATCATGCTATATCCTGTAAAATATCAAAATACAGGAATGACTTTGTCCCTAACATCCCAAATATGAGAGGGCTATGAAAGTTTTGCCATTAAATAAATTCAAGACAGAGAATTGATAGTTACTATGACATCAACGGATGTGGGGAATGCGCAGAAATATAGCGTTGAGGTAGATATCAAGCATGATCTGGAATAGAGGAGCATGTTAAGGGGCTGAATGGCCTACTGATGCTCTTAATTTCCAATGTCTAATGCTTACTCTGAAACGAGCTTACCTTGGCAATCAAAACCATGAAGCTCAGATACTCTTCCTCTATGTGACAGTTCATACTCCCTATTTGTTGCCAGTTGTCCTCTCAGAAATATGCATGCTTGCAGGTTTGGTGAGGATTATTTATAATATATAATTATTTGACAGATAGACACAACTTGAAATAGCTTGTATATTTAAGAGGTGATGGACTTGTGTCTCCTGACAGTCTGTGTTATGTGTATATATCAAAGGTTAGCAGTGGTTTAAATTGTGTCCAGGCATGTACTTATCCAGTCAGATGTTTATACAAAATCACAACACTCTAACACACTTGTTTACTAGCTCCCCACATACACACAACTAGTCTTTACCCACTTAGCCCTTAATTAATATTTAACCGTTCTGTAATTCTGTTTGGTCTCAGACATCCCCGCCAGACCCGACTAGATGATGAGTATACAAGATGTAGAGCTGGATGGCCTCAGGTGCTGCTTGGCCTGCTGTGTTCATCCAGCTCTACACCTTGCTACCTCAGATTCTCCAGCATCTGCAGTTCCTGCTATCTCTCGATGATGAGTAGACATGTATGAAATCCATGGTGTATTGCATTAGCAAATCTGTCACAGATACGATGTAAGTTATCTCATGCTGTATTCATTTGCTATTCAGAGTCTGGTAGTCAGAAATTAGCTTTTCCATTTAACTTATTGGTTACAAGGCACTTTTCAATTTTGTAAGGAATTGATGGGATTGGCAGCCTTCCATAAGATGATGAATTCTGCTGTGTTGGTAAATCCTGTATTAGGCATTGTCCTGTATTAAGCATTGACCTGTATTAAGCATTGCCTGGATTGGCTCAGGGGCTTCACTCTGGCATGACAAACTCTGCCACATTTTCTGCAGAAGATGACAATGGGCTGGTGAGGTGGGATTCACAGCTATCTGTCTTCTTTCTGCTTAGCCAGCTAAATTTTCTGCTTCTGCTTCCTTCCTCCAAAGATCTTCAAACCAGTCAGCTGCAGAGGTGATCAATGATCATCTCCCAGTGCTCAGTGTCAATATCTGTCAATACTTCATTTGCAGGTGTCCTAGGAACATAGGCACAGACTCTGAGGATGTCATGACCCAGTGGCCAAAGTGCCTTATAGAGTATGCAGCTATCAGCCATTCAATGAATGGATTGAACCATTGTAGATATCATTGGGTTAGCAGTGAATGTATGCTAAGCAATTAGCATGTTCCGAAACCTCAATTTAATGATCTTGTCCTGTTGAGAAATGTTGAGGATACCTCTGAGGAAGTGCAAGTGGAAGGTGTTTGAGCTTTCCTGCTTCTAATAGGGTGTAATATAAATGAGTTCCCAAACCAGGGAACAGCTGTATATTAAATCATACACCAGTAAAGGGAGGAAAAATAAGATTAAATGCACATTATAAAAATTATGTTCAAGATAGTAAGAAGTGCTGGTAACAGGCCCTCCCAAGTACAGTACTAGGGTAATAGCTTGCCTGACCTTGGAAGGAGTTGAGAAACAAACATTGAAGCACTGCAGCTTTAATATAATCTATTTTAACTCATTGAATCAGAACTTGAATCCAGCAAAAAAAAAGCTTCAGTGAAAATCTAGTTTCTTTGACAGCCCTAAATGTTTTTGTTGGATTTAGCACAGTGGTCAGACTGTAGCTTTACATTCTTCAGAGAAATGATAATTTCGTAAAATAACGGAGTAAATCACAATTATTTCAACATATTAGAAGCAAGCTCATCGACTTGTATTTATATAGCACAATTAACAATATAAAACAACTCAAGATGCATCAAGGCAATGTACTAAAGCAGTGAAAAACAGTAGGAAATGTTATGGCTGTTCATCAAAGTTTGACTAAAGAGTTGAGTTTTAAGGATGGCCTGCAATAAGCAAAGGGACAGAAAGAAATACAAATTTTGGAAGAAAATCCTAGAACTAAGAGCCTAGGCAGCTATAATGGGTTGTGGATTTAGAGGAGATCAATTGATTAAGGTAAAGATTGATAGATTTCTGATTCCCGTTTTTCAGGTTGTGCTGGATAAAAATATTTACAGCATTCAATCAGCCATAATAACATTGAAAGGTGAAGGCAGCCTCGATAGGCTGAATAGCCTACTCTTGTTCCGATACTCCTAAACCGACAAAGACATGGAAGGAATTCAAACAATGATAACAATGATAAAACTAAGATGTTGTGTAAGAGGGAGCCAGTACATTGGTGAATACAGGGATACTTGTGAGCAGAGCTCTGTGTGAGGAAGGATATCGACGGCAGAGTTTTAGATGACCTCAACTTTACAAAGGCTAGAATATGGGACATCAGCCAGAAGCACATTGAAACAGTCAAGCCTAGAGATAAACAACCTGCATGGATGGCATTTCCAACAGTACATAAGTGAAGACAGGGACAAAGTAGGGCAATTTTACAGTTATGAAAATAACTAAAATAATTGGAGCCATTAAAACCAGCACATCTCAATAGCCTGGATGTTGACTTGTAAGTATGTTAGAATAGGATAGAATTCCTACAGTGTGGAAACAGGCCCTTCAGCCCAACAAGTCCACACTGATCCTCAGAGCATCCCGCCCAGACTCATCCTGCTATAACCCACTGAACCTTCACATCCCTGAATGCCACAGGCAATTTAGCATGGCCAATCCACCTAACCTGCACACCTTTGAACAGGGGAGGAAACCAGAGTAAGCCCATGCAGACACGGGGAGAATGCGCAAACTCCACACAGACAGTTGCCTAAAGGTGGAATTGAACCTGGGTCCCTGGTGCTTTGAGGCAGCAGTGCTAACCACTGTACCACTGTGTTGCTCCATTTAGGCCCCTAAATGGGTCAATGCTCCAAGGGTTAGCAATCTCCCACTGATTGCCACCCCGCTCCTTCCTTTGTACGACACAACAGAGCTCCATGTTTCTGACAGAAGGTTCTGATCAGAGCCTCTTCAGAACTGCAGAACAATACTTCCATTCCCCCTCGTGTATCGACCGGCCAGCGGAAAACAACCACATCACTTTTACTGACATTTAAATGTCCAGACATCCACTTTGACAGCCGATGTCAAAATGGACATACGTAAGGTAAGTGTGGGGATAGAAAGAGTAAGGTGCTGGGTGGGGAGGGAGGCTGAGTGCTAAGTAAATAAGGCCCGAGCTAAATAGGGTGCCAAGTACAAGGTGGCAAGGGGGCTAACTAATCATTGGAGCATTGGGGCCAGGGTGGATGGGAGATATTGACGGGAGGAGTACAATGCTGAACCCTGCGGAGATCGAGTCCAGAAAAGGGAAGGAGGATAGTTTCTGGTGGGGGGTAAGGGGATTCTCATGTCAAGGTCTATGTGGTATAAGGAGTTGGGGAGTGGTGCAGTGTGACGTAGGTTTGGAGGTCAGGGTCTCAGTCGTATAAAGGCAACATGGTGGCTCAGTGGTTAGCACTGCTACCTCACAGAGCAAGGGACCAGGTTCGATTCAACTCTCGGGCTGTATGGAGTTTGCACATTCTCCCCAAATCTGTGCAGGTTTCTTCCAGGTGCTCTGGTTTCCTCCCAAAGACTAAAGATGCGCAGGTTAGGCTGGATTGGCCAGGCTAAATTGCCCATAGTTTCCAGGGATGAACAGGATACGTGGTTTAGTCATCATAAATGCAGGGTTATAGGGACAGGGTAGGGAGGTGGGTCTGGGAGAGATGCTCTTTGGAGGGTTGGTGTGGAATCAATGGGCTGTGGTGATTCTGTGAGTTAGGAAGTACGGAGTGTGTGAGCTAGGTTTGGGGATCACTTCAATAACTACTCAGGATACTTTCAGAAGATCCCATTAGAATCTTTGATTTCATGGGTAATTAATTTGGAGTGTTATACATTGGGGATTCCACAGGGATCCTATGTGTAATTATCTTCACAGTTCAGCAGTCCCCAGAGCAGGAGACGAAAGTCCCGAGAAGTTCCAGAACAGGAAGCTATAAATAATGAGTTTAGGAAACTCATGCAGGATATAGCAGAGCTGTGCTGCCATATGGTTTAAGGGTCTCAGGAAGAGACATAAAGAAGATAGCATCAAAGAATACAGACATTTGCCACAAACAGAAGTACAGCTGTGCCAATGAAACGAGTACATTTAAAGTGGAAAGAAAGTGAGAGCTGAAGTGTGACTATCGGTAAGGTGGTTGTTCAACGGAAAATGGTCAAATCATTTTGTTGATAGTTCTAATAAGAAAATTTGAAAGAATTCTTACATTGTGCAATGTAGTTTTTTTCCTTTGATGTGTAATATGTTTTGATGTTCTTTTGTTAAAAGTAAATTAGCAGCCTCTTCTGAGTACATTCAGTGACTGACCACCACAATAACCAAATTGCAAATAGAAAAGCTATGATCTATCAAAGCCACTCTGGGATCTGTCTTATCTAGTATTATCGGCTGAGATTGTAACATCATCTATTCATATTATATTTTGACTTTAAATTTCTTTAAAGGCATTCAGTCATTTGTAGAATTCTTACTTGATAATATTTCATGTAATCCACTGTTGAGTGACACACAGCAAAAGCATCCATTGGACCTTTTAAATAGGAACAATGCAGCTTGGCATAGTGTTCTGCAAGCAATATTTAATAACATGTCAGTTTTCATCATTATATGATATAAAAATTAATTCAAATTCAAGCTATGCAATAAAATAATTTGTATTTAAAATATGTTAAAATAAACCTTAGCCTACAGCCATTCCATATCTGCCTTACTTAGCTTCGTCCTTGAATATTTTTGTTCTAAATTTTGATTACATTTTCCACTTTATAAATTCTTACATTGATATTTGCAAGATGTATCCTCATTAACCCTTGCTACTTTGTAGTTTTCTGCTCTATTTCCGCTCTTGAGCATCGCACAAAATACAGTGAATTGTAGTAATTCAACACACACAGCTGGGGTCAGCTAGCTTAAAAAAACAATATGATCAAGGAGTGAAGAGACAGAAGAAGGCAGATCAAGGAGAGGGAGAAGCACCAGGAAAGATTAGAAAAGTACAGAGAATTTTGGAGGTCACATTTTGGAAACATCAGAACAAAAATTGAGGAATTAGCCATATAAACACATGAAAACAGAACATTGCTTTGAAGAGATAAAGAATAATCAGAGAAATGAAGATGTCAGGTACTTAGAAATATTGTGGCACCCTATCCCTAGAACTTACACATTTCCAAACACAGATCACAGACAGTACAGGAGCAGATGCAGAGCTGGAATCTGAACTGAAAACAAAAAAAATGCTAGCAATCACAGCAGATCAGGCAGCACCCATTGAGAGAAAGCTAGCTAACATTTTGAGCCTCAATGACTCTTCATCAGATCACATTTGCACATTATTTTGCATAGTCCAAAAATTAACTTGGTATCAGTACATCACATAATCCCTACATTCACTTTCTCTTTAAGTGCACTATCCTTGAATCCAGTACAAAGATCAGACAGATGATTAGGCTCATGTTTAAAATGCAAACTAACCAGGTAAGCTTTTCATGTAGAGGAGATAATGGGAACTGCAGATGCTGGAGAATTCCAAGATAATAAAATGTGAGGCTGGATGAACACAGCAGGCCAAGCAGCATCTCAGGAGCACAAAAGCTGACATTTCGGGCCTAGACCCTTCATCAGAGAGGGGGATGGGGAGAGGGAACTGGAATAAATAGGGAGAGAGGGGGAGGCGGACCGAAGATGGAGAGTAAAGAAGATAGGTGGAGAGAGTGTAGGTGGGGAGGTAGGGAGGGGATAGGTCAGTCCAGGGAAGACGGACAGGTCAAGGAGGTGGGATGAGGTTAGTAGGTAGCTGGGGGTGGGAGGAAGGGATGGGTGAGAGGAAGAACCGGTTAGGGAGGCAGGGACAGGTTGGACTGGTTTTGGGATGCAGTGGGTGGGGGGGAAGAGCTGGGCTGGTTGTGTGGTGCAGTGGGGGGAGGGGACGAACTGGGCTGGTTTAGGGATGCAGTAGGGGAAGGGGAGATTTTGAAACTGGTGAAGTCCACATTGATACCATATGGCTGCAGGGTTCCCAGGCGGAATATGAGTTGCTGTTCCTGCAACCTTCGGGTGGCATCATTGTGGCAGTGCAGGAGGCCCATGATGGACATGTCATCTAAAGAATGGGAGGGGGAGTGGAAATGGTTTGCGACTGGGAGGTGCAGTTGTTTATTGCGAACTGAGCGGAGGTGTTCTGCAAAGCGGTCTCCAAGCCTCCGCTTGGTTTCCCCAATGTAGAGGAAGCCACACCGGGTACAGTGGATGCAGTATACCACATTGGCAGATGTGCAGGTGAACCTCTGCTTAATGTGGAATGTCATCTTGGGGCCTGGGATAGGGGTGAGGGAGGATGTGTGGGGGCAAGTGTAGCACTTCCTGCGGTTGCAGGGGAAGGTGCCGGGTGTGGTGGGGTTGGAGGGCAGTGTGGAGCGAACAAGGGAGTCACGTAGAGAGTGGTCTCTCCGGAAAGCAGACAGGGGTGGGGATGGAAAAATGTCTTGGGTGGTGGGGTCGGATTGTAGATGGCGGAAGTGTCGGAGGATGATGCGTTGTATCCGGAGGTTGGTGGGGTGGTGTGTGAGAATGAGGGGGATCCTCTTTGGGCGGTTGTGGCGGGGGCGGGATGTGAGGGATGTGTTGCGGGAAATGCGGGAGACGCGCGTGATCAGACGTGATCAGACTGTTGAAACAGAATAGTTTGAGATAGTGGAATTCTGTACATAAGAAAAAATGAGATATTTACTATATCAATTCAGAACTCATGTCTTATAACATGGCAGAGTTAAACAATGTCTGCTATAGTTGGGATTAACCATTCTATATTACCATTATCTGAACTAATGCATGGATCAAATATTAGTGTTCCAGTGCAATGGCTTTCAGCTTCCCAGGAATTAGCAAAAGTGAGAGGTGCATCTTCCACAATGTTATGTGCAGATAGGAAGTCATCATTTGCATTGTCATTGAAAGTGCCACATAGCCCTGTAGAGCAGAAAATACACATCATTAAATGAAAGTATCAATCTCATTTTTTCACATCATTAATTCAAACCATTCTTGATTTGTACTGTAAGTGCCAACCATAGTATTGTTGATAATGTAGCATTAAAGAATATGAGAAAGATGATGCTGCTGACGTCTCAGAGCACAGCAGAACAGGAGAGACCAGATAATGAGATGTACTGAAACAGAAGAGAGCTGTAGTCAGTAAACTGTAGATATACATGTGTAGGCAAAGAGTGTTACAGTGTTTCAGAGAGTGAATGAGTCTTACTGTAGGATAAACATGCACTAGGGATGCCAATGACCAAGGCTATATGAGAAAAAGAGTTCCACACCGATAAAAGTAACAGATTTGGGATGAATGTTAAAGCAATGTTTATCCCACAAGTGGTATGGTGGCTCAATGGTTAACATTGCAGCCTCTCAGCACCAGGGACCCAGGTTTGATTCCACCCTCAGGCGACTGTCTGTGTGAAGTTTTCACATTCTCCCTGTGTCTGTGTGGGTTTCCTCCCACAGTCCAAAAATGTGCAGGTTATGTTGACTGACTATGCTAAATTGCTCCATAGTGTCCAGGGAAGTGCAGGCCAGGTTGATTAGTCATGGCAAGTACCTGGTTACGTGGGGGTATGGGTGGGTGCTCTTCAGAGGGATGGAATGTACATGATGGGCTGAATGGGCTGTTTCCACACTGTAGGCTTCCTCAAAGCAATGCTATGTTAGCAAAGTGTTTATTATGTCATTGCTGTTTGAGAGGCATTGGATGAGTAAATTGGCTGCCAGTTTTCTTATGGTCCAGCAGCATCTATTTCTAAAAGAAAGTAGTGCTTTTTGATATCATAATATCACAAAATGTGTTTTGTGAAATAGAATTCATGTTTCATAAAATGCATAAGCCCCTCAGAGTGAATTATCCTTAGACCCATCCAGCCACATTAAAAGCTAACAGCATTGGGTATCTTTTCCAGTGCACCTCATGACAGGTAAACTAGTGTATTTTTGACATTGAAATCCAAATTTGAATTATACAAGAATCAGGAATGAGAATGAGAGAGTAGAACGATGTGACCAAAGCATTTGCTTTTAAGTGTTAGAAATGTGGAGCCCTGGTTGGGCTAATCACTGTGGAATGCCAGCAGTCTGCAGCCAATCAGAGGAAAGTCATGCTGTAGGTGATGGAGACAGAATTAATAAGAAGTTGCTGCACCAGTTGGAGCTTCTCTCTTGTTCAGGTAATCACAGGCTGTATCACTCTTTAATATGCTACAGGCGGGTTTACTAGTGCAGCTTGAGTCATTGTAGTGTGGGATTGTCAAGTGCTGATGTGTGCCAAGGGAATTGTTACCTTCAGGACCCAGGACTGGGTTTTGCTAAGTGCAGGTCCTAGCCCTTGAGGGTAACTGAATGCAGTTCTAGGCCTTGAGTTATTGAGCATGGGATTGCACCTCATTGATAGACAAGTGCAGGGCCAGACCTTCTAGACTGTTAATCATGACACTAGATAGAACTGGGGTGTCTCATGTTGTGGGACATGCAAGGGTTGGGGGTTGGAAAGGAAGCTGCAAGCAGTTGGTGGATGAAGGAGGAGGCTGCAAGGGGCATAGAGGAATAGGCTGTAAAGGTAATTGAGAATGAAAGAAGCCACAGTGGCAGATGGGGTGTTGGACAGTAGAAATAGATTGGAAAGGGATGGGCAGGTGAGGAGGCTGCAAAGGAGAGTTAACAGCTTTTAAACCTGTCAAAAATAGAATTCTAAAATACCTTGGAGCCAGGAAAACTTGAACCCACTGGAGCAGTAAATGTGAAATTTCTAACGAGCTATAACATAAGGATTTACTATCTGGGGAAAAAATGTAGTGGATGCAGTTGCAATAAATACTGTCAATTGGTGCATTTAATTTTGCAACTGTGATTTTAGATGTAATGAATACTTTTGCAATTGCTGGGTTAAAATGCTCCAGCTTTATGTTTATGCTGTAGGAATTCATTATCTCTGACCTCACCCAGTCTGTGGCAGGTGAGTTCAGGGTGATGTAGAAGCATGCCAATTATTTCGAAAAGAAAACTTTTGTTGCTAACTTATGCCTCTGGTCTTGTGCCAACTTGCATATTGTGTGTCTAGGAAATGAATGTTTTCCTTATGGTTTGGGACTGTGTGTTTAATGGAGGATTGATAGTTATTGAGGATGCTGGTATGTGAGTTTAGCTATCTCTTGTATGTCAGTTCAAATACAGAAGGTAATGCGACTATGTGACTGCATCACCTAATAAAGGAGTTTGTGAAGATGAAAATTTAAGCTCAGAAAACTGACAAGAAACCTTGAAAATTGTAAAATTGAAAACTGTAAAGCAGCCCTCTTGAAAATTTCAAAAAAAGCCTTAGGGGATAAGTGTATATTTTGTTTGTGTTGGTGTCACTGGATAGGCCAGCAATTATTGCTTTTCTAAAATTGCCCAGAGGGAATTGCTGTTAATCTGGAGTCACATGTAGGCCACATAGGGTTAAAAACAGCAGATTTCCTTCCCTGAAAGGCATTAGTGAGCCAGATGACTTCTTTCCCTTGAGCAATCGACAGTGGCTACATAGTTCACTGTTAGGATGGGTTTTTTAATTCCATGGCTCCAGAGCCTTAATGTGGGCCTTTGGATTACTTAGAGAGGTACAACTACATCCACCTGATAATTTCAAAGAAATGGAGCTGGTTTCACAATGCCCATAACTTGGTTGTATATAATTTCTAACAAAGTGGTGGGTGTTACGTGTATCATACTGAAAGCTGAGGTTGTGAAAGATTTTATAAATACAAGCACAGAATGTAAAAGTCAATTAGCTTTGAAATTGTCCCATCCTATTTTATCTACATTTTCCAGTTCAGAGCACTGAAAGGATATAAAGGCTTTGTACAGGGTTCAGAAGAGATTTACTAGAATGGGCAAAGGAACCTGATTTGTTGGAGGCATATACAATTAAGGCAGAATAAAATAGAACTGTTTCCAATGGTAGAAAAATCAATAACCTTTTTCACTTCATTTAAAATGATTGGCTAAAGGATAAGAGGCAACATGAGGAAAGAACATTTTTACAAAAATAGTGGTTAGAATCTGGGATGAATTCCCTTCCTGATATTGAGATTGGTATTGTTTAAAATTAATGTTCAAAAGGAGAATAAATAACTATTTTCAGAATTTTCAGAAAACAAATGTAGAAATCATGGATGCGGGGGTCAGTGGTAAGACTGACCGGGTCACTCTTTTAAAAGAACTAGCACAAACATGATGGGCCGAATTTCCTCATGTACTCTGCTATTCTATCTATTGGGAAGGTGCTTGACAGAAGCCAATGAGAGTTAGAAGGAAAGCGAGAGAGAGATATGGGACCTGGAAACAGGAGGCACCATCCAACACAAAATCATAGACTACCAGAGAAGTGTGAATCAAATTGATTCACGGGCACAAGTGTAATCATAATGGGTAAGCAATAAACTAAATACATTGTTCAGGCATTAAACACCCACCTTTTGTACTTCCCTGGGCAGCTTCAGGCAGTGAGATATAAAGCTGCATGATGGGAGATATCTGTATTTGCATCTTCATACCTGAACCAATTGCTACTTGAATGAACATTGAGGACTGTTGAAATATTATCACATCACCTGTAAAAAGAAATAAGCAGAGATTAACATAAGTGTTACTTGCCAATTTAGTATATAGAATGAGATTAGGTCTTTTACCTTTTGCTAGGGGAAGTCCAACTTTATTCCCTTCAGAATAAACATTGCCATCATTACTGAATGTATATGAGGTCTGTGGAAGGGATAAAAAGAATGTTTCTCTGCATACTTTCTGACTCAAATGAACCACTCAAAAGCATCTAAAATAAAAAGATTACAAATCATGCTGACAAAAGAGACATTGCTAAAATATTTCACCTTGCATTCATTATATGAATGCCAAATTGTGAAAAATCAGGACAATTTATTGCAGGAAAAGAAGGATCTTGATTGATTTGCAAGTCAACTCTGGTTGAGATGTTGCCATTGAGAAAGTAACAGGAACTACAGACTCCCCGAGCTCTTAGGTAATTTAGAAAGACAAGGCTTGAATATTTTCTTTCTGTTTCACAATGATGTTCACATTAATGGATGTATTTTGCTTCTAGCAAGCGCAAAGTAAATATGGTAGGAGCTTAATTGATTTTCTTAAATTGGTAACTACTGCACCTAGCAGTGCAGTCAGGATTGATTAGCGAGTGTTGTCCAATTGCAGAATCATGTTTAATTGTAGGAATATTGTTTGGCTTTTCTGCATTGCAATGCTTTAGCTGATCAGAGTCGACTTGCCAATCAGTTCCCTTTCTTCCTGTATTATAAACCGTAGTGACTGAAGTTTGGCACTCTTGTGTTTGCCTTGATGAAAGCATAAAAACAAAAGCTTCTGCAACATATCTCTCTTCAGAACAATATTCAGGTCTGTACTTCCCAAGTGATTGATGACAAAACCTCACCTGATTGTGGGTGAGCACCACGTGCTGTAAACATGTTTGTTTAAATGCGATCTGACATGGCCGCAGCTCAACTTTCACAGTCCAAGCTTTTGTCTGTGGATAACAAGTTACAAAATATGAGCCTAAACTTTGTCAAACAGATATGTAAGAATTAGCCACTAACCAGACTGCAAATCTGATCTAATTTGAATTCCTGTGGGTCAGTCAAATTGACGCAAAGCCATTCCTGAATAATTTTTAATTGTTCTCATCTCTAGATCCATAAAAAATAGTACAAAATGCCAATTATTGACATTGGAACTATTGTACCGTTTATGCTTAATCAAAATATTAATTAAATAGAATCTACAGCACTGAAATAGGCTATTGGATTCACCAGTTCTGTGTCAGTGTTCACGCTCAATATGAGCCTGCTCCCATCAGACATCATTGAGCCTGGTCAACGTTACTTTAATATCTTTCTCCCTCGTGGACTTAACTAACATTTTCATAGCAGCATTGGTATGCTCCATGTGGCAGCAAGTTTCAAGTTTTAACTTCTCTGGGTAAAGAAGATTCTCCTGAATTGCTTATTATTTATTTGTAACTGTATTCCACTTGCAACTGAGTTTTGGATTCCAGAATAATTTTTCTTCATTTGCTCCAAAGAATTTTTCATCAAATTTATATTAACTCTGAAAATACGTCAACACTAAAATGTTTGTTTCAAGCTTGTGGATCCCGAACATATTCTGCAATTTTTTTATTTCAATCATAAAATTGTTCACCTCTGCATTTCTAACCATTGTCAAATATGCTGTCAGTATTTACTACATTTGCTATTTTTTTTGTTATAGGATGTGCCAAGATGTCCCCTACATAGTCCATATGTGACAAGAACAATATTTGCAAGTAAATCCAATTTTATCCACTACACAACCTCAATGTGTTTTCACTGTCTTCCCAACATTAAATCCAATGAAGCTCCACTTACAACAACAGCGTAGTAGAGACAATCTCCATTCAATGTGTAATATTTATTATCAAATGTCGTAAAATGGGTTCCTTCTTCAATTTTGCATCTTCCAGGGCAACTGATATCCAAGCATTCCCACATTCCGCTCTGACAAACACTAGCAAGGAAATACAATTATCACGCAGCAGCTCAACACATTAATATTGATATTGGAGCTTTGACAGCTCAGTTGCGAAAGGTGTGTCATGTGAATAGATATAATTACCATGAATGGCAGGACATGTTTCGAATTTGTCCAGAGTTGTAAATCAGTCCACCATATTCACAAGGACATGCTGTTTTGTAGATGCACTTGCCTGTGTCTCTCACATCATCAAGGACAGTGTCTAAAGTGCAACATAAATAACAAAATTAATCTCCCTGCCACAATGGCAAAGAGCATGACATTTACTTAAAATAATTTGTTGGCAAACTGCAGTTCGAATGCTGTCACAGCAAAAGTCAAATTTGAATGAATGTACAATTAATCAAGCCTGCAATCAGGTCTCTTTGAAAGAGTGCACAAAAGTGCAGTTTTGACAAATTGATTAACAAAACTGCTCATGTGTTCGAGTTAGATAATAGCGTATAAAATAAAAACCTGAATCTAAGACCCTACCTGTCACTCCAAACTCATCCCTGATGTTTGGTATCCCTTGAACTGATTTAGTTTGAAATCCCAAATATTATAGTGTTTTGTGCCATAATGTTTCTTAAGTACCCCATCCACTTTCATGGGCTTCCTTCTTTCACTGTATATAATGAGCAAGTTGCATTGATACTGCAATCCTATAGGTATGGTGGCTGTACAATTAGTATGCGATTGTTTAGTCACTGGCACTTATTTAATAAAGAACAGTACTCGCAAGAGCTTATCCTACTTCTTTGGGTGATAGCCTTCTATTAAACCTTAGCACTTTGTGGAAGGAACATTGAGCCCCAGTTTCATGAATGACCAGCATTTTTAATAACAACATTACTTTCAGCACTGTGTCTGAATCATGCTCTAGAGTCCCACCAAAGGCCTGATAACTGTCTTTCTTATAATTACCTTCTGGACATTCACAGGTATTCACACATTGATCACATTGTTGCTGTGTTTCTGGGTCAGAGCAGGTTGGGACACATGCGGCACCACATTCCTGGTAGAACTGATTTTCAGGACAATCAGGACTTACTGAAAGATAGGTTACACATCCATGTAATTCTCAAATTTAGTCAAGAACAAAACTAAGGTTTTCAGTGATTTAATTATTCTTCTTACCACATCTAACTTTTGATCTCCATTCTTTCCAGTCTATTCCATAGATGTAATCTTCATCATTGCTGCAAGCAGTAAAACATTTTCAATAAACTGAGATGCACAGCAACTGAGATCAACTATTTGCTCAAAATTATGAGGGGCACATGTAAGGTAGATAGGGAGAAATGTTTCCCCCAGTGGAGAGATCGACAAGCGGGGGGATAGATTGACGGTAACGAGCAGAATGTTTAGAGGGGTGGTGAGGAAAAACTTTTAACCTAGAGAGGAGTGGGAACTGAAACTCATTGCGTGAAAGGATGGTAGAGAGATCCTCATATATTTAAGAAGCATTCCAGTATTTGTTCAAATGCTAGAAAATGGGATTAGAATAATTAGGTCAGAGATAATGTGAACTGCAGATGCTGGAGAATCCAAGATAACAAAGTGTGAAGCTGGATGAACACAGCAGGCCAAGCAGCATCTCAGGAGCACAAAAGCTGACGTTTCAGGCCTAAACCCTTCATCGGAGAGGGGGATGGGGAGAGGGTTCTGAAATAAATAGGGAGAGGGGGGAGGCGGACTGAAGATAGAGGAGAAGATAGGTGGAGAGGAGAGTATAGGTGGGGAGGGGATAGGTCGGTCCAGGGAGGACGGACAGGTCAAGGAGGCGGGATGAGGTGGGTAGGTGGGAAATGGAGGTGCGACTTGAGGTGGGAGGAGGGGATAGGTGAGAGGAAGAACACGTTAGGGAGGCGGGGATGAGCTGTGCTGGTTTTGTGATGCAGTGGGGGGAGGGGACGAGCTGGGCTGGTTTTGGGATGCAGTGGGGGAGGGGGGGATTGTGAAGCTTGTGAAGTCCACATTGATACCATTGGGCTGCAGGGTTCCCAAGCGGAATATGAGTTGCTGTTCCTGCAGCCTTCGGGTGGCATCATTGTGGCACTGCAGGAGGCCCATGATGGACATGTCATCTGAGGAGTGGGAGGGGGCGTTAAAATGGTTCGCGATTGGGAGTTGCAGTTGTTTATTGTGAAGCGAGCGGAGGTGTTCTGCAAAGCGGTCCCCAAGCTCGGCTTGGTTTCCCCAATGTAGAGGAAGCCACACCGGGTACAACGGATACAGTATACCACATTGGCAGATTTGCAGGTGAACATCTGCTTAATATGGAAAGTCATCTTGGGTCCCGGGATGGGGGTGAGGGAGGAGGTGTGGGGGCAAGTGTAGCACTAATTAGGTGGTTGTTTTTAACCTGAACGGATGTCATGAGCTGAAGGACCTTTTTCTGTGATATAGAACTCTATGATGGCAAAAGTGAACTGTTACATTTAAAAATTGTTTCCATTTCTTTAATGTTGCTATTTTAAGGCTAGTTCAAGTTACACCAGAGAAAGCAGAATTTGTGTTGATTTTTCTTTAACAAACTCTCCATTGTATTGCTGCCCATGATGCATGTGCAGCCTTAAAATTTTAAGCTATAGTTTTTATGTCTCATTTTGCATACTCTAGGAACACCAGAGTACAATTTCCATATGGTAGGACAAACAAAAAACCAAAGTTCACACATATTATGCCATTTAAAGATCTCATGTCTGTCATGCTGTGACAGGGATGCCTCTAGCTGTTTATCTGGATTATCAGAACCAGGGCATTAAATATCCACAGTCTGTTTTGTTCAAACAAAATCTCTAGCCAATTTAAGGAGTCGATCAAACGTCACAGTAGTACAGGTACCATTTCAATGAATAGCAAATGTCAATGGTGGATGAGAGAAACTGGGCTTATTCTTCTATCAGAGAAGATTAAAGGCAGATTGATGAGGGATGTTTGAATACATGAGATATTTAGAGAGATCACTGATGGGTGTGTAGCAACCTGGGAAGACAGATCAATGTTAAAAGAACTAGAGGAGAGGTGAGAAGCTTTTTTATATCCAGTTAGTTGTTATGATGTGTAATGCTTTGTTTGAAAAAGAGGCGGAAGTGGATTCAGTTGCAACTTGGCTCTAGATGAGACATTTGCAAAGCTACAGAGAAGTAAGCTTTGGGTAGGACTAATTGGATAGCTCTTTCAAATAAGTGGCACAAGAAATAATGGACTGAAAGGTCTCTAGAGCTGTAAAATTCCTTGACGCTGATAGCCTAGATATTACAGTGGACAAACTATCTCAATAATGTTAACATGTTCGCATGAAACTGCTCCCCACACCATCATCAAATTAGAGAAGGGTACAATAAGGCTCTGTTGTTCACATGTTCACATTACTGACAGTAAGTTTTAATCCCCAATGAACTTTGTTAAAGAGCTCAATTAGAGATGTACTGTTTATATTACTGGTGAAATAAATCTCTTCCTCTTAAAAACTGGAAATGTGCTTTTTTGGGTTCAGTGAGCAACTGCAGCAGCAAAACTGCATTCTTGTAAAGCATTCATAATGCAATGGAGCATCTGAAGGTTCTTCACAGGAGTATCATGAAACAAAGCATAGCACTGAACCACACAGGGAAGTGACTCAAAGCTTTGTTAAAGGGCTAGTTTTGAAGGAGCATTTCAATAGAGGAAAACAAAATAGTGAAATGGAGGGATGTATGGAGAGTAATCAAGAGATTAGGGTGTTGGCACTTGAAAGCACAGCTACTAATGGTAATGGAACAGTGAGTTCCCCCTTTACCTGACCAACATTCATTCTCAAACAAAGCTGGTTGACAGCTGCGATTGAAACTTTGGAAAAAGTATTTCATTTGTCATGAAGCAAGGGGCATCCTGATGATATGGGAGTGACTGTATAAACTCATGAGCGACCACCATCTGCAGCCATCTGTTAGCAAACAGGAAGCCATTATCCACCTCTTGAGAACAGGAAGTCCTAATTCAGAGGCCAGTCAGACCCTGATAGCATTCAACACCACTGTGCCACCAGGAATGTTTGCGATTGCTAGTATTACAGTGTCTATTACCCAGCAATTGTTACTGCAGATAGGCAGGTGTGATAGCATGTAGTAGCACAGAAGAGGGAGCTGGAAGGATGGGTTTGGACTTTGGGCTGTAGCACTGGCTGCAATGGGAATATGGCGGGGAGCTAGGTGATACCCCTGGCTATGGACAACTCATGTAACCAGTTGAACCCCAACACTGGCAAATGGGGCTCTCCAAATGAATCAATTGTGGGTTTAAAGACCTCAGTTGACCCACTGGTGAGCAGATTACCTGAAGTACTCCCCTAACGCAGTTATAATGTTACGTGGACAAGGCACATGAGTGAATGGCAGGCAGGCTGTTTGATGGATTAACCATGTACTTGCCTTCAAACCTACTGAGATGAGAGAGCAAAGTTCAGCCCATGATGATGTCCATTATAACTCATCAGCATGGCCCCTGTCCATGTCACTAACCTGCTTAGATGTCTATTTAACACAATGTTGTTTTCCTTGCTGACTCCCTTTCAGCAATTGTTATTCAAATTCATCAACCATACCATTCATAAAACATTTACCTTGTTACAGGTAGATTTGTACATTGCCGTGAAAGCTCTTCGAATGTGGCACATGCACACTCTTCCTTATTTCCACAAGCACATACATCCTTTTGGCATAATTTTAAATACTTATTGGCGAAGGTGGGATTCGCAAAGCATGTTGAAAAGTACATCGAAATTGGGTAGATACAGCTCTGAAAGTAGCAAAACAAAAGGGAGAATCAAAGAAGATTGGGTCAATGTCCGTTCATTCCATGAAGGGTCCTGATCAGAAACATCAAATTTCCTGCTCCTCTGATGCTGCCTGGCCTGCTGTGCTCCTCCAGCTCAACACTATGTTATTTCTGACTCCAGCATCAGCAATTCTTGCTATCTACTAGTAGCAATACCCTGATGTACTCCTGTAAGGTATGATTTGTGTGTTTACCATGCAAAACAATATTTTTCACTATATCTTGCTACATATGATAATAATAAACCAAATTAAATAAAATGACTGTTGCCAATCAACATTCCAACGAATTGAATTCTTGCTGAATTTTCCAACCCTCCATTCATATGGCTTTAATACCAACATAAAACAAAGTATTCCACTGAACTGCAGTAAGTTTGTTGGAATGTGAATGCTCAATTATATTAGCCCTTAACAGTATGAGTGCCTTGACATTTGGGATGTTGATTAATCGTCTGATAACCGAATGCCCTGTGGGGATATTTCCTCCTCTAGACTTTAACATTATTTTTCAAATTCAACTGATTTCCTCCAGGAAAGTTACAAAAGAGAAAGGATGCAGTGGTCAGAGTGGTGAGGTGTCTTTTCATACATTTTCCATTGCGAGGTTGTAATGTGTTTCGTTGTGCCGCTGACATCTGAAGTTATTTGATTGGATTGCAATTTGCTGGCCGGCAATTATAGAAGAGTTGAATGGAACTGAATAGATTAGCCTCTATTCGACATCTGCATAGTGCAGCTCTAAATATGACGAGCAATCTCCTTGAAACTAATCATTTTCTGTCATCATAATTTCACTGCAAAGCCCATTTCTGTAGGTCCCCAGTGTTCTGCTTGATCTCTCCCAAAATTGTTGTTAAAAATAGGGAGCAGGTTTGGAAACATTCCTCATTGAGTGTGGGACAAAGTATGCAGATGGAGTTGGTGAAACAGGTGCAGGATTGAATACAGAGGGGATGAAATTGTTGTGCTTCATTTTAAAAAAACCTTGGGAAAGGATGAAAATCATCTTGTTTTGCTCGTTAAATGAGATTGAAGAATACTTGGGAGGTACAGTGGGGCCTCAGATTAACAATTGAAAGAATGAAGTGGCATTTATAGAGGGTCTTGTTTGGAAAAAAAGGGTTGCTGGATCATTACCAGATAATAAGACGAATTAGGCAATTCTGTCTATCAATTCTTCTCAACCATTCAATATAGTTGATCTGATTGTGGCCTTAACTTCAGTTCCCTGTCTGTTTCTCATTATTCCTAACACTATTTTTCAATCAAAAACTTTTCAAACTCAGCCTTGAACATCTTCAATGATCAGCAGAGAATACCCAAGATCAACAGGTCTTTAAGGGAAAACAATTCTCCTTATCTCAGTTCTACCATGAGAGGAAAAATCCTCCTGGTACTTATCCTATTGAGCCCTGTCAGAATTTTATAACCATCAGGATATAATCCATATATCCAATTTAGATCCAATAAGCTTATTGTTTCTGTTTTAACATAATCGCCTCTCATTCTTCTATACTCCAATAAGTACAGACCTAAAAACAAAGTTGCTGGAAAAGCTCAGCAGGTCTGGCAGCATCTGTGAAGGAGAAAACAGAGTTAATGTTTCGGGTCCGGTGACCCTTCCTCAGAACTGTTCTGAGGAAGGGTCACTGGACCCGAAAAGCTAACTCTGTTTTCGCCTCCACAGATGCTGCCAGACCTGCTGAGCTTTTCCAGCAACTTTGTTTTTGTTCCTGATTTACAACATTCTTTTGGTTTTTATTAAGTACAGACCCAAGTTCTTTCACCTTCCATTATAAAACAATACCCTCATCCCTGGAGTCAATTGAGACAACATTCTCTGAACTATTGCGAATTCAAGCTTGTCATTTGTTAAATTAGGAGACCAAGCCTCTACACAGTGATCCAGATTCCAGTTGCAATCTTATCAATGCCCTATCCAGCTATAGCAAGATTCCTTACAATTATACTTCCTCTTTTGCAACAAAGGCCAAGATTCCATTTTCCTTCCTAATTACTTTCTGTGCCCACTTGATAACTTTGCGTGATTCACATACAAAGTAACCAGATCTCTCCATACTGGTGTTTTGCATTCTTTATCCATTTAAAATGATTTCCTTCATTTCTGTTCGTCCTGCCAAAGTGCACAATTTGACATTTTTTCCCATTATACTCAATCTGCTACTTTTTATCCCATCATTTAACCAACATGCTTTTGCAGACTTGCCAAATCTACCTCACCAGTTGCTTTCCTTTCTATCCTTTTGTCATCAGAAAATTGGGCTACAATATCATCTGCCTCTTTATCCAAATCATTTGTATATAGATCATTGGATGTCCGGATGTCTAGTAATTACAATTTGCCAACCTGAAAATGACCCATTTAGCCTGACAGTTTCCTAATGGTTAGTCAATCCTCTGTCAATACCAGTATAAAACCCCAACATCATGGGCTGTTATGTGCTATAATCATTGGTGTGTCTTTTGGAAATCCAAATACACTCCATCTCCTGGTTCTGTTTTATCTAAACTGCTGATTATATCCTCATAGCTCTAATATATATTTCAAACAAAACCATGTTTATTCTGTCTGATTTCAGAAAGTCCTGATCCTTCCTCCTAATAATGTATATTCTAGCATTTTGTGAATGAGAGATATCAGTGGAATTGGCTTCTAGTTCCCCACTTTCTGCCTCCCTCCTTGTTTCAAGTCAAACAATGTACCTCTCTGGAACAAAAACAACTCCACCACTCTACTTGTGCAGCACATTTTGATGCTGTCCTCATGACACTAACGTTTCTTATAATATTGCTACTCAATGCGTGCATGCTGTGCCCAAAATATTCGGATCAGCCTATGAATGTATGCAACATTGGTCTCTGAAAGGGTGGTCAGTTTGCAGGAGGATGCATACAGTGCAAAAGTAAGCAAGAAATCATTGCAATCAGATAACCTTCTCCAGGAAGTGCAATAACTAGTCTTCCCAGTCATAGCTGTGGCCTTTTCCTGACAACCAGAAGATATGAATTCTCACATTGGCAAATTATGGAATGGAATTTTGATATTGTGTGGTTGATTGCGAGATGATGATGAAAGTAGCCAAGTTATTATTAATACCCAAATGAATCAGTAATTCCCTGTCAAATCCTATCTGGTTTGCATTTGCCTATAAAACCATGCAAATGATTAACTAACTGTTCCCAGGACACTGATGAATGAAAAGTAAACTGCCTTTGCAGTGTAACCCACAAGTAAAAATCATCAAAATTATTTTGATTCTCCCACAGTTCTGATTCTCACATTAGGACAGACAATAAAAAGCATTTAATGTGAGAGGTTAATTTATTGCAGATTGTTAACTTTTAGATTCATGTCAATAATAGAAAATGAAATCAGTGAGAGGAGATGCACATATTTACCATTGCTATGAAGAACTTACATTAGCTGCTGAACATCTTGAACTTGAAGGTTGGTCATTAACACATACTTGACCCAGAACATCCAGCTGATTCGCAACCATGATGTTATATACAGCATTGTCAGAATCTGCAAAAGCCAAGAAAGGAAATATATCATGAGACGGTGGTTTTTTTTCAAATCTGTGAAATGCTAGAAATAATGGCATATTTCTTTGGCAATGATTAATAATCAACTTCATCATTTATGTGTAATCGATTTAAATTATTGTATATGTGCATACTGTCTATGTGTATAACTTAACATCCTGAAACTGTTTTTAATGTTCAGTGTTATTTATCCATATATATTATAAACATTGCTCATAAACTTTTACACATTGTTCCCACTTTATGGTCAATGCAGTTTTTACTGCATAGTTTCCATTTCTGAAAATGTTCATTCTGCAAGCTAATCTTCTCTTTGGATGAGCTTTAGCTTTCTTCCACACCAGAATATTTGCATTCATTGATTGATCATAGTCGTAACGACTGATATATCACCCTGAATAGTATATTTTACATTAGAAAGCATGCTTCTTCTGCTCTCTAAAGCAACTTATCCTCCCTCCTGCTGTGAATCACATCACAGAAAGTCTCCAGGTTGTCTCTTATATATCTTGGTGTTGTCATTTACCAGTATTGGTTCCAGTTCCTTCTTGAAAATTCCCACAAAGGCCACAAGTTTGACTTTTATATTTCGTATCAAGGGTTATCTGTAAATAAAAGACAAGAAATTCCAACTATCTAATGAAAATGTATATTATGGCAATTAAACCCCTTTCAGAAATGTTTCAACAAACCCCTTTCAGTAATGTATCTTGTGGGCCAAATGATAGAACTTGAATTGAAACAAATATGTAGTGGTAAGTTGGTGATGAAGTGAAATCACAATGGCACAGTCTGAAATGTGAATCGGTTGATAACACTTTGCCTCGATGTCAGAAGATTTTGGATTCATGTCCCCTGCTGTGATTTAAGCACAAAATCAAGGCTGAAGCTCCACGACAGTGCGGAGAGAATACTGCATTATTTGCGTTATTTATTTCGTGTAGGCATTAAACCACAAGACCATCTTCCTTCTCAGAGGACATACAAAAATCTGTGACACGTATTTGAAGAAGAACAGGGATGTCTTTCTACTAACTTAGCCAATATTTATCTGATTTTTAAGACTGAATAACAAAATCATTATCTCACTACCGTTTGTGCAATTCTTGGTATAGTTCCTACATGAGGACATAGTGGCTACACTTTAAACATGTCGAGTTAATGTTGAAATTACTTTCAAATGTCTCAACGTCTTGAAAGATGCTGCAGAAATGCAAGTCTTTATTGTATATGGATTAAATTTTGAATGTGAATTTAATGCCAGTGAAATTTCCCTTCACTCTAAGCAATAAATGTATGCAGAATCATGTGTACTGATAAATCTGCTTTCTGTTACAGTGCCAATATTGCCAAATAACATGACAGACAATGGACTCACCAAAGCTAGGTTTCTTGATTCTAGAGAAATAAGCTGACAATTGGGAGTCATGTCAGGTCATAACAAATCAAAATGCATGTAATAACAGGAAAGCCGAACTCTTGTTGAAGATTGTCTTAGTACTGTTTTCAGCACATGCAGCATTAAAGGCAAACAAATGTTTAGGTGGCAATGTGACGTACAGTGAGTAGAAAGTTGTCTTGTGCAAAGCAGGCATTCACATGAGAACATTCTCACCCAAAAAAGAACTTCCTCTTCGAATGCTAAAGTAAATGTATTGTTGTCAGTCTAAAATTGCTGCTGGCTTCACTTGGCATAAATGGACAGGCTCCCTTGCCAGAGCTTTTCACAATCAGAGGATCAAGGAAGAAAACAACTTTTAAATAAAGGGATTAGTTAGATACATGACACCTACGGCATTGTGCAAACCAGCTTTCAGGTAATTGTTAAGGATGTGCTCACAGGGTGGGCCTCACACGAGGCATGTTGGAGATGAATTTCACTGCAAGTATTCACATTGTGGATGATGTTGTTTCCATCAGTTCAGAGCCTGTGCTCACTTCAAGAACAGGGCATGGAGCTTATGGGAAAAAATAGCTTTCATTTAAGATATGTATGCACACAGTGCCATGACGACACAAATAAACCTCCAATAGATTTTGAATTTTTGAATTACATCATTGCAGGTACAATTAGGTCGAATGGCGTCCTTCTGCATCCTAACAATCTGTGATCAACCAATTTAATACCTGGGGCTTTCATGGACATAAACCACATGACTGCACAAGTGGCCAAGTTCAATGTGGATTGGACATCCGAAAACCAGTCTGAAGTTAACATTTTATTTATAAAGACAATCAAATTTGTTCAGGCATGAAAAGACTCTCATCTCCTACTTTGGTTTACGCCTTTATGAGAATTTCATACGTTAGAGGTGGAACCTTGCATTCTGCAGGGACAGAAGACACAATGAAGATATTAATTTGAGGATTGCATTGGCAGTAAGGAGGCTAAGGATACAGTGCAGAACAAGGGATCTGAATTTTATTTGTCTCTAGAGAAGAAGAAGGTGTCCAGTGACTTTGTGCTAGTGTTTTAAAAGTTGGTTTCATTAATGAATCATGGACCAGGATGTCAGCATTTCCAAGAAAACGTATGACTTAAGCTAAATTACTAGTTAGGTTAAAAAGAAGAGCTGAGGGTGCTAGAAAACTAAAACAAAAACAGAAATTGCTGGAAAAACCCAGCATTTCTAGCCACATCTGTAGTGAGATAGCAGCGTTATCTTCTACAGGACTCAGAACGCTGTGAAGAAGGATCACTGGACTGGAAACATTAACTCTGGTTTCTCCCCACAGATGATGCCAGACCTGCTGAGTTTCGAGAGCAATTTCAGGTTTTGACTAGATAGGTAACCTGAGGAGATTATTACTGAAGCGTTCATTACGTTGGGATTTTGTAACCTATGGATCATAAGTAGGTTCAGTTCAGAAGTAAAGATCCATACCAGCAGAAGGTCAGTTTAATTTTGACAGTCGCTAGGCCATCAGAGGTTGAAATAAATTTTAAGCTGTTTTTGCAGTTCCAAGCATGCGGGGCTGGAGAAGACCCTGAGTCCTCCTTGGAGATTAGTTTGCAAAGTCTATTACCTTGCGACTGTGTGTCTCTGGGAGAGATGAAGAGAACCTATATTTGGTCAATGTGCAGAATCGTCTTCAAAAGGAAACATTTGTAAATTTGTCAGTTGAAGAAGAAACATGAAAGTGTCGTTAAGTGTGGTACATCACTGGGTTTGAGTTTCTATAAAAGAGATTGCTGGGAAAATGAGTTGCATTTTCCTTTTGTTGTTCAAAACAAAATCTTTCAAAATTGTCATAAATTTATATACAGTTTATTTTCCTGTTCTTTTGTTTTCTGTGTTAGTCTTCTTTGAATTTATTGACTGACTAACCACCAGGGAAACCAAACCGCAAAAATGAAACTTATGATGTATCAAACCATATTTCACTCCAGAGTCTGACTTGTGCAGTGTTACCATTAACTGGGAATATAACAATGTGAGAGGACTTATCTGAAAATGGAGCAGAATACTGAGACTTTTGAGGGATATTTGTGCCAAATAAACTGTGGATCTTGGGTGGAACCTTATTGAACCACCTGGAGCTTTTAGAAAAGTGCCTGGAGAAACTTAATTGGGAATGAGGCAGTATTCAGTTCTCTACAGGTGGGTTAAAGTTTTCAAATTACATTCTCAGAACCAGTCGGATAGGTTGGCTTGATGATCAGGAACCTCTACTGAATTCTTTAACATGCCATGGATACTCATTGACACCCTATTCTGCTAGAATCACATTTGTGGTTGCAATTGTGGTGAGTGAAAAGCAGGAAATATGTATGTCTCATGTCAATCTATATCCGAGATGTGTATCTGGCAAGGTAGACTTCTGCCTCCAAGCTCCAATGAGTTACAGATGCTTCAGATAACTTGCATCTTTCAAAGTCAAGTGCTTGTAGTGTAATGGGTGAAGTTTGACCAAGCCAGCTAGATCTTGAAAATTTTTAGTGTAATCTAGCCTGTTGTTGGTAAATGTTTACATTGTATGCTTACTGAGACTGTGCATAAATAGGGCTTTTTCTGATTAACTGGAAACCACAAGTGGGCTCAGCTTTTTACCAATTTATATCAATGACTTAAAGGAGGGGGGCAAAGGTATGCTAGTTAAATTTGCAGATGACACAATAGGTTGTAAAATGTGTTGTTGTAAAGAGCATAGGGAGTGTGCAGACAAATATTGATATGTTGAATGAGTGGGCAAAATCTGGCATATGGCTCATAATGTGGGAAAATGTGAAGTAGTTCACTTGGCAGAAAGAACAAGAAATCAGAGCAATTAGGAAACGGGCGATGATGGCAGGATTTTGACTTTGAGAGGGATCTAGGTGTTCTAGTTGTCTTATGAAAAAAGGCCGAATATATTAAGTCTCTTTCTACCTGAGTTTCACAGAATGAGAAGTGAACCGCATGAAGTGTACAAGATCCTGAATGGTCTTCACCTAGGAGTCCAGAATTAGGGACACTGTTTAAAAGTTAGGGGACACCCTTCCAGGGCAGAGATGAGGAGATTTTGTTTCTCTCAGAGAGATGCTGGGCTTCTCCAACAACCTGTCTAGTTGTTAACAACACTTCCCTATTCTTAAGCTCCAAACTCTGATCAAAAGATAATAGCAATATAAACTACTGTCGATAATCCAAGCCACCAACTGAGTGTGTATTTGTTCTTTTATTGCGTATTTGTTTGTTTGTATGTGTCCATGGGATTTCATAGAGGCGTAATTTTGTGTTTTATCATTTTTTTTCTTGGGGTTAGTAGATAATGAACTCATTCAATTTTAAACTCAAGGGAAACTTATGAGTGATTCCTTATTGTTTTTGGTGAAAGCAGTTAACTACAGTTTAATTGTGGAAGAATACAGCCTTGATATAGAACAGCCTTAAAAATAACAGAAATTTTTGTGCCCAGCCAGGGAGATTGAAAAGAAGGCATCTGATTCTGCCCTTCACATCTTGTAAGAAGAACACAGTCAAGTGAAAGCTTGAGTTCCTTTCTTCAAGAAGAGATGATTTGACTGCACCTGCACCTCTGCCTTTGATGGCCTTGTTCTCAATAAGAATATGATTCTTTCTCACTCTGTCCATTACAGCTCTTTGTCTCCACTCCAATATAGTTAAGATTGCAGACCTTAAGGAATATAGAGATCAGTTGTCTTGAATATATCAGACAAATTCCCAAAATTATTATCGGGCCCTGTTCTCTATTCCAGGATCATATTGGAATGCAAGTGTAATTGCCTGATTTTTTTCCTCTATTTCTAAATGTCTTGCTCAACCCCTTTTCCTTGCCATCTCTATTATCACTTCCAATAGCAAGTGAGGAGTTCTTTGTGACTGAGATTGCCCCTTACCTTTTGCCTCCATTCCACAAACCTACCAGTCAAACCTCTGCTAAAGTTTCTCTTTGCCATTACACTGCATGCACATTCTTCTCTAGTTTCTCTCTTAAACTTTCCTTGCCTCTCTCAGTCTGTCCGCAGCCTTTGAAATGGATGGCTGTATCATACTTCCAGCAACTCCCTGCTATTTTCCAATGGGATATGACTATATTCATTTGCTTTCATTCTTATCTCGGTAATCAGATCCAGGGTGTCTCTAACAGTGTCGTCTCTCCTGGATCGTGTACAATGTCCTCTCATGTCCCTCATGATTCTGTTCTTGATGCTTTCTGCTTCTTATTGACACGCAGCCCCTCAGTGACATTAACTGAAAACACTGTCAGTTTCAACACGTACACTGTCAGTAGGCTGCTTTCCCTCACTATCACTCCATTCAACTCCTCCAGCCTTGCTAAGCTTTCAGACTGCTTCGCTGATATCTAGCACTGAGTAAACAAAGATCTCTCCAATTCATCATTGAGAAGGCCTGAAGCCATTCGCCTAAGTTTTCTAATAGGATGATCATCTTCATGGAGGCCCGTAATGGACAGAGTGAGAAAGAGTTATGATTGTATTGGGAACAAGGGCATCAGAGGTGGAGGTGCAGCGGCTGAGCTTTGGCACCAGTAGGAAAGTTGAACCTTCTGGTGGGCAAATACCCAAAGCCTGGGACCCCCCAGAAAAGACCCCAACTCAGAGTTCTAGTGGAAACTTTGGATGGTTCTAACTTACTTAACTGAATAGTTAGCCAAATAAAATTAAAGGAATTAACACCTACTCTAACTAGCTGACTATAAAACTGATGCCCCCGACTAACCATTGCAATTCCCTTTATTACTACCTAACTCCATGTACAGCTGACACCCCCCTTCTAAATTTGAACACCATGCCCTCTCACCCAACCTGCACTCCTCCCTGAACTCCTATGAAGCTGACACCTTCTGCTCCACAACCATACCCCTGCGATACGCCAGCCCCCTTCAGATTTCATATAGACCACCCTGGCACAAACCCCTGAACCAATCCTAAACACTGCCCACGTTCTGACCTGAGTCATTTCACCAAAACCCCACAAGTGCCTACCAAATGGATGGGCAAAATCAGCCAATGACTCTCCCCCACCCCATCCCAAACACCTGGGCATCTCAACCCCCACTAGGCACTCATCTGCTCACCTGCCACTCTACCCCCAACCTATCCTGTATCTGAACTGCTTACACATTAGTCTAACGCCACCCACTTGTCACTCTCACCTCTTGTTTACTTTGCACACTTACTTTCAACCAATTGCTGTCAAAGTAGGACATTAAGGCTAAAGGGTTGGGGTGGTTTCAAAATGGATCTACCCAGCTGTTCCAGTCTGGATTCCTGGACTGGACTGCACTCTTCATCTTTGGAGGTGTTTTCCAGTTGAATCTTTAAGCCAGACATCTTCTCAGCCTAAGTGAGCATTATTCTGTCCTGGTTCTGACCCAGGTTGGAAAATTCAGACCATTAAACAAATTCCTGGCCCTAATCTGTAGCTACCAACTTCATTCCTCTTGTTTTGAGATTAAACCAGAATATGCACCCACTTTATATTAGATTTGACTTTGAGATTAGCTTCTAAAAAAAGTAGATTTTTAATGAAAAGTTTATTGATGGTAAAGCCACGCTTTCTAAGATATCAGTACTTCAATCCTGGCCTCTTTGCTTTATCTTACCGACAATGAATCCCGATGATTCCAGATGACAGATATTGTATGCTTCCTGTTGGAAATTCTTGTGTAAATGCCATATTTCTGGATAGCTATGATCTTATCATCATACGGCAGTTTTATACTAGAAAACAAATGAGTGGAGTCAATAATTTATAAAGAAGCCTCATATTTAATATTTGAAGACTTAATTTTTGAAGAATTTTGGATGTAGTGATTGTAATGAGGTCAGCAAGGTGGACCTCATAGAACATGAGTTAATATGGGGCTGATAATCCGGTCCAATCAGGAAGCCCTGGCTGCCAGATGCAAACAGGATCAGTGTTAAGTGCTATGCACATGGAAATAAAGGGCGACTTGGTGACAGGATACCAGGCTCTGTTGTTATTGCAGTGGAAAAATTAATTTCTTTCAAAGTTTGCAGAGATACCTGGATTTGTTTCTTTACAAGATTATTGAAAGTTCACTGTGGGCATCAGACTTTCTTTTAGGAAGCCCAGCTAGAAATCACATGACTTGCATAAACTGTTTGCTTTGCGGGAGACTCCTCCTATTGTTGTTTTGAACAATGTTTGGATGGGATGTCTTTAGTTGTAGAAAATGCCCGTGATGAAGGGATGCCCATAAGACTATAAGATATACCAGCAGGTTAGTTATTTAGCCCATCAAATCTGCTTTGCCCACAACTTAGATCATGACCTCAATTCCACTTCTCTGTCTTTTCCCCTTAACCCTTGATTCCCTCTTTGCTTAAAAATCTATTTGTCTCAGCTTTGAATATACTTAACAACCCAGCCAGCCTCTCCTGTTTCTGATATAAATAAAAAAAAATCATACTGCTGTAAGTTCAGGAAGAAGTTCACTTGTGCTCTTATATGTCCTGAGCAAACTATGCTTAACACTTCAAAGACAACTGCCCATGTTTGGTTAAAATTGTGATCAGAGATAATGGGAACTGCAGATGCTGGAGAATCCAAGATAACAAAGTGTGTAGCTGGATGAACACAGCAGGCCAAGCAGCATCTAAGGAGCACAAAAGCTGACGTTTTGGGCCTAGACCCTTCATCAGAGAGTGTCTAGGCCCGAAACGTCAGCTTTTGTGCTCCTGAGATGCTGCTTGGCCTGCTGTGTTCATCCAGCTACACACTTTGTTAGAGATAATGGGAACTGCAGATGCTGGAGATTCCAAGATAATAAAATGTGAGGCTGGATGAACACAGCAGGCCAAGCAGCATCTCAGGAGCACAAAAGCTGACGTTTCGGGCCTAGACGCTTCATCAGAGAGGGGGATGGGGGGAGGGAACTGGAATAAATAGGGAGAGAGGGGGAGGCGGACCGAAGATGGAGAGTAAAGAAGATAGGTGGAGAGAGTGTAGGTGGGGAGGTAGGGAGGGGATAGGTCAGTCCAGGGAAGACGGACAGGTCAAAGAGGTGGGATGAGGTTAGTAGGTAGCGGGGAGTGCGGCTTGGGGTGGGAGGAAGGGATGGGTGAGAGGAAGAACCGGTTAGGGAGGCAGAGACAGGTTGGACTGGTTTTGGGATGCAGTGGGTGGGGGGGAAGAGCTGGGCTGGTTGTGTGGTGCAGTGGGGGGAGGGGACGAACTGGGCTGGTTGAGGGATGCAGTAGGGGAAGGGGAGATTTTGAAACTGGTGAAGTCCACATTGATACCATATGGCTGCAGGGTTCCCAGGCGGAATATGAGTTGCTGTTCCTGCAACCTTCGGGTGGCATCATTGTGGCAGTGCAGGAGGCCCATGATGGACATGTCATCAAGAGAATGGGAGGGGGAGTGGAAATGGTTTGCGACTGGGAGGTGCAGTTGTTTTTTGCGAACTGAGCGGAGGTGTTCTGCAAAGCGGTCCCCAAGCCTCCGCTTGGTTTCCCCAATGTAGAGGAAGCCGCACCGGGTACAGTGGATGCAGTATACCACATTGGCAGATGTGCAGGTGAACCTCTGCTTGATGTGGAATGTCATCTTGGGGCCTGGGATGGGGGTGAGGGAGGAGGTGTGGGGACAAGCGTAGCATTTCCTGTGGTTGCAGGGGAAGGTGCCGTGTGTGGTGGGGTTGGAGGGCAGTGTGGAGCGAACAAGGGAGTCACGGAGAGAGTGGTCTCTCCGGAAAGCAGACAGGGGAGGGGATGGAAAAATGTCTTGGGTGGTGGGGTCGGATTGTAAATGGCGGAAGTGTCCTTGTTACATGTGCATGTTATTGCATGTGCATTTTGTGTTTCTTAGAAGGATAAATGCTTTTGCTTCCATTTACAAACTGTATAAACTAATTATTTTGTATTTATAGAAGAAACTGGGTTGATAAATATGTTCATTTAAAACATAAAATGCACAAGATATTTAATGGGCCATCTCAGCAACCAGAAAAGTTATATTTTGTTATGTAGTGACTCATGGAATAGCAGATCTATAACAACAGTGCCCTCAACTAGCCTCAGGCAAGACATTTCTTAGAAGCTAAAAGGAGAGTCTGATGTAGTTACAGAAGTCCATTGCAAACAGGGAAATACATGAAACTGGTAATTTGCTTCAAGTTTTGTTCTGTAGCTATCACTTCGTGCAACAAAGACTCTCCTAATATTTTGATAATTTCTTTGTGACTACATTTCAATGACGAGATAGGAAGTTTCAGGTTTTATTTGATACTCGACCTTCATGAAAGAATATTGAAGAATAGAAAAGTTTGGACAAATGTTTTAGAACTACATTCACAATAAATTTTACTTACGTAAAATCTTTGACTCTAACTGTTTCATTCTCTGTAATAACAGAGACACCTTCGATCAGCATGTGGATGTGTACCAGGTTGCCATTTGCACCCCTGCGAATCTGGATGTTAAAATCCTCTGCAGGACCTTTACACTGACGGCTCAGTATGAAGTTGCATTTGGATGTGAAATAAAAAAAGTCATCCTGGAAAGTTCTGAACGCTCCTCGGCCCCACGTATAACAACTCCCTTGAAACAAAGAAGGAAAGAATGTTGGGGTACTAATGCTACGGGGTAAGAATTCTTACATGAACAGGGTTGTGTCAGATGTACAAATATGTTAAAAGAATGAGCACTAACCAACACTGCTGTGTGGCGGAGTATCATCCACAGCCCTGGGAAGAATGGAATGCATTGAGCCATCCAAGCCTAATTTAAAAAGAGACATTTAAATTGAAAGTGCCAATTATTTTGGCAATGAATACATTGCTGTCTAAAGGGATTCCCTTGAAATCTCACTGTCCTGTATTTATATTTTCTTGTTACAATCAAACGTATTTCAGAGCCTTTGATGCACAGAAGCCGCAAATCTGTCTCTGCTGTTACTTCCACATTAAATAAGTGATCGTGGTTCAAGTAGAAATTGAAATCAACCAGAACAAGTGACTCTGTTGAAGATGTTCCTTAGAAATGTGAACATTTAAAGGAAGCAATTGCCGGAGAATTTCTGGCTCTTGTTTTAATCAGGTCTCTCAAATAACCTTAATGGGTGGAATCTTACAAGGGTCTGAGTGCTGTGGGTAAGGTGAGATCTGTGAGAGAATTTGATGAGAAATCCAATGAGGCACAACTCAAGGTCAGAAGCATCTCGCTGCATCTTATTGCGTTTACTGGGAGCTACGGTGAGTTTCCCAGCATCTCAGGGAATGGTCCATGGGCACTGGCCATATACACTCTATGCCTATGGACATTGCCGTTCGTCACTTGCTGACCTACAACTACCCTTGTGGGATGTCTTTGTTCCATTTATTGGACAGCACTGCACTTCGATCCTCCAATATAGGCAGCACTGGCAGCTATCGTTGTGATGCTGCTATAAAAGTCATTGTGTAGTAGAACATAGACCAGTACATCAATACAGGCCCTTTGGCCCACGATGTTGTGCCAACCTAATATTCTACTCTAAGATCAAACTACTCTGCATACCCTACATTTTACTTTCATCCGTGTGCCTATCCAAGCACCGCTTGAATGTCCTAATGTATCTGACTCCATGATCACCGCTGGCAGCGCATTCCACACATCCATTACTCCCTGTGCAAAGAACACACACCCAGCTCATGGACTGAACCAGTTACATCTTCAGGATCTTCATTTGCTTCATAGTGCTCACTTGCTCTGAGCCTACCTGGACAATTAGTCCATCTCTGCCTTGCCTTTTTGTGTTTCGTTCCTTTAGCCGTGGATACTAGGCTCCTTTTAATTCTGCCGTTTCTTGCCGTTTAGCACATTCTCAAAGCTTGGATGTTAGTCATTGTTATCAGCAGGCCTTACTCAAGAGAGAGAGCCTTTGCTTAGTGAGTCCTGTCAAGATTCTGGCTGTGATCAGTAAAACTGCTGATGTTTAAGTGGTTTGGATCATCCAGGATCCCTGGTTCTGATACTGGACTGAATTTAAGAATGTGAAGTGTAGAAGGTAGTGGGCAGGTGTTTCAGGACAAAGAATCTCCACATTTATTAATTACAAAAAAGTTGAATGTATTACAAGAGATAAACGGTAAATACAGAACAATGAAATTGACATTATCAATTATACAAAGACAGTACTTAAAACCTCTATTAAATTAAACACAGGTTAAATACTATTAGAAGCTAAACAGTAGTTTTAATCACAGACACTTTAATCAGATTTCCTAACCTTGGGGTGCCCTGCACTGTCACCAACCCACGTTCCCCTCCTTACTAGCTGGGTTGGATGGAGTCATTGGTTGGTTTGCCGAGCTGTCTGGTTTTTGCGCAAACGTTTCATTTTCTCTTCTAGATGACATCTTCGGTGCTGTCTTGTCTCTGTTGAAGCACTGTTGTTCTGCTCCGTTCTGAATTTATAAGGTCTGGTGTGTCATGCTGGGTAGTCCTGTTTCCGGTTTTGCTCCATAGTGGTATGTAGATGGGGGTCTATTTCAAGATGTTTGTTTATGGTATCAGTGGTTGAAAACCAGGCCTCCAGGAAATCTCGTACTTGTCTTTGTTTTCCTTCTCCTAGTACTATCACGTTGTCCTGTTAAACAGATATCCTTCTTTGTTGGAGTGAATAGAAACAAGGGGTAGTTGGCCATGCTGTTTTGCTATGAGCTGGTGTTCGTGTATCCTAGTGACAAGGTTCCTGCCCATCTATCCTATGTATTGCTTCTTGCAGTCGGCTCTGACTTCTGTCCTGCTGTTTGTGGATATGGAGTCTTTCGTCTTTGGGAGTATCTGGCAAAGTGTGGCTGTTGGTTTGTGTGCTATCATTGTTCCAACAGGTTGTAGGAGTGTTGTAGTGGTTCCAATACGTTTCTGTATAGGGTAGGGTGGCCAGTGTGTTGGGATATACAGTGTCTTCTTGGTGTTCTTTATTTGCCAGGCATTGGTGGATGAAGCTGTTAGGATAGCGATTGTTTGCAAAGACTATGTGTAGGAATTCCTATTCGTTTTTGCGTAGCTCCAGGCTGCCCGCATTTCCCGCAACACATCCCTCACCCCGCCCCCACCACAACCACCCTAAGAGGACCCCCCTCGTTCTCACACACCACCCCACCAACCTTTGGATACAACACATCATCCTCTGACACTTCCGCCATCTACAATCTGACCCCATCACCCAAGACATTTTTCCATCCCCACCCTTGTCTGCTTTCCGGAGAGACCACTCTCTCCGCGACTCCCTTGTCCGCTCCACACTCCCCTCCAACCCCACCACACCCGGCACCTTCCCCTGCAACCGCAGGAAATGCTACACTTGCCCCCACACCTCCTCCCTCACCCCCAACCCAGGCCCCAAGATGACTTTCCATATTAAGCAGATGTTCACCTGCACTTCTGCCAATGTGGTCTACTGCATCCGCTGTACCCAATATGGCCTCCTCTACATCGGGGAAACCAAGCGGAGAATTGGGGACCGTTTTGCAGAACACCTCCGCTCGGTTCGCAACAAACAACTGCACCTCCCAGACATGAACCATTTTAACTCTCCCTCCCATTCCTCAGATGACATGTCCATCATGGGCCTCCTGCAGTGCCGCAATGATGCCACCCGAAGGCTGCAGGAACAACTCATATTCCGCTTGGGAACCCTGCAGCCCAATGGTATCAATATGGACTTCACAAGCTTCAAAATCTCCCCTTCCCCCACTGCATCCCAAAACCAGCCCAGCTCGTCCCCTCCCCCCACTGCATCCCAAAACCAGCCCAGCCTTTCCCCGCCTCTCTAACCTGTTCTTTCTCTCATCTATTCCCTCCTCCCACTTCAAGCCGCACCTCCATTTCCTACCTACTACGTCATCCCGCCTCCTTGACCTGTCCGTCTTCCCTGGACTGACCTATCCCCTCCCCACCTCCCCACCTATACTCTCCTCTCCACCTATCTTCTTTACTCTCCATCTTCGGTCCGCCTCACCCTCTCTCCCTATTTATTCCAGTTCCCTCCCCCCATCCCCCGCTCTGATGAAGGGTCTCGGCACGAAACGTCAGCTTTTGTGCTCCTGAGATGCTGCTTGGCCTGCTGTGTTCATCCAGCTTCACATTTTATTATCTCGGATTCTCCAGCATCTGCAGTTCCCATTGTTTCTGTTGCAGAGAGTTATTGCTTGTTTAAACAGAGGCTAGACGCAGTTCTGTTTGTGGATGCTGGAGTGGTTACTGTTGTAATTCAGGATTTGGTCTGTGTGTGGTCTGGTAAAGAATTCCCCTTTGTTCGTTTGTTCTACATTACTTCTGAAAGTGAGAGTTGATTGTTGTTCTCCCCTTCCCTGGTGAACTTGATCCTGGTGACTCGGCTGTTACTAAGCTGGTGTGTTTCTTCTAATTTTGCTCGTTTAATGATCACAGAAGAATTGTCCACTGGGCGGCACGGTGGCTCAGTGCTTAGCACTGCTGTCTCACAGCGCCTGGTCTGAACCCAGCTTCAGGCAACTGCCTGTACTGAGTTTGTACATTCTCCCTGTGTCTGTGTGGGTTTCCGCCGGGTGCTCCGGTTTCCTCACACAGTCCAAAGGTGTGCAGGTTAGGTGGATTGGCCATGCTAAATTGCCGCTAGTGTTCAGGGATGTATAGATTTTTTAGGTTATAGATGGGATGCTCTGAGGGTAAGTGTGGACTTGTTGGACCAAAGGGCCTGTTTCTACGCTGTAGGGATTCTATGATGATGATGAGGTATCTGACCCATCGTTTAGGCCAGACCTGAGGGTGGGCTGTTCAAGTCTCTGAATAACTGTTTCCACTGTAAGACCTGAGATAGGTAAACCCATGGATTTCCCATTAATTTGTTTTTATATCTGGCCGTTGAAGAGAAAGTGCGTGGTAAGGCATATGGCTGGTAATTTCAGCATATTGATCTTGCTGATGACTTCATCACTGAAGCGCTGAAGATATCACCTAGAAGGGGGATGAAACGTTTCCACAAAAACCAGTCAGCTCAGCGAACCAACCAACAACCTGAGCTACAGGTCTTTTCTAAAACATTTTGCTCGGTTGGCTACTTTGGGGATAAATGCATTTTGAATTACAGCTGACTGTTCCCACTTGCCGTAGCCAGTGCTTTGCTGAAGACTTTGAAAAGTGTGGGCCTTCAGTCTGGGTAAGGACCTGTTGTGGATGTACTGGCTGTGTACTTTGGTTTTCTTACTTTTTGGTGGGTTTTGTGAGCAGGTTTTCTCCTCAGGATGTGCCTCAGGCCTTGTGCTGTTGATCGGGTTGGTGGTTGTTTAGCCTGCAGGCTTTGGTTGGTCACCAGTGGTTAGAGATGGCTGCAGGAGATGTTCTTGGTTTGGTAGCTCTCTGGAGTCCTTCTCCTGTTGTTTGCCTTGGGGAATAGCTTGTGAAGTGGATTGCTCTTCTTTCTTCTCTCTCCTCTTTGTCTATTTTTTTTACAGGTGAGATCAAGGCCTGCAAAAGGCCTGCAATTATACTAAATTGCAGGTTTCTTGGTGCCAAAATCTGTGCTTTCCAATTGTTTTACTGTTGACCGTTTTGAAGTAAATTGCCTTCCTGATAGTTTAGAGTAGGTACAAATGTATTTCGATTAGTTGGAATGTACGGTAATTCTTCTAATGAGTATAAATTGAAATTGGATGTCTTTGCATCTGTAAAGGCTCCACCATGTCTGGCACAATGGCTCAGTGATTAGCACTGCTGCCTCACAGCGCCAGGGACCTGGGCTCAATTCCACCCTCGGGCGACTGTCCGTGTGGAGTTTGCACATTCTCCCCATTTCTGCGTGGGTTTCCTCCAGGTACTCCAGTTTCCTCCCACAGCCCAAGGATTTGTGGGCTAGGTGGATTGGCCACGTTAAATTGCCCATGGTGTTCAGGTATGTGTAGATTAGGTGGGTTATAGGGAGATGGGCCTGGGTAGAATGCTCTGTGGGTCAGTGTGGACTTGTGGGGCCGACGGGCCTGTTTCCACACTGTAGGGATTCCATGATTTCATTTCAATGTACCCTATGAAGAGGCGGGCATAGCTTGGACGCACGTAGGTGCCTATAGCCACCCCTTTAGTTTGTTGGAAGTGAGAGGAGTGAAAGGAAAACTTGTCAAAGGTATGGATAAGATCCATTAGGCAGATGAGGGTGCTAGTGGAGGGGGACGGGTTGGGCCTGTGGGATAGGTAGAAATGGAGACCTTTTAGGCTGTCTGTGGGGTGGCGGATACAGGTGTATGGGAAATGGATGCCCATGGTGAAGATGAGGTGCTGGGGGCCGGGGAACTGAAAGTCTTGGAGGAGGTAGAGGACATAGGTAGTGTCCCAAATGTAGGTGAGCTGTTCCTGACCTGTGGTGGGGGCGGGGGGGAAGATGGAGTCTAAGGTAAGCAGAGATGATTTCAATGGGCCGGGAGAAGGCAGGATTGACTGGGGCAGTTAGATTTGTGGGTTTTGGAAAGGACATAGAAGTGGGCGGCACAGGGTTAGGGAGTGATGAGGTTGGAGGCGGTAGGTGGGAGGTCTCTTGAGGCAATGAGATTATTGATGCTCTGGGAGATGATGGCTTGGTGATTGGGGTGGGGCCATAATCACGGGGGGTGGTAGGAAAAGGTATCAGAGAGTTGGCACCTGCCCTCCGCCATGTTGAGGTTAGTACACCAAAGCACCACTGCGCACCCCACCCCCACTTATCAGTGGGTTTGACAGTGAAGTTAGGGTTGGAGCAGAGGGCTGCACGTTCTGTTGGGGAGAAGATGGAGTGAATGAGGGGTGAAAAGATTGAGGTGATTGACGTTGCAACAGCAATTGGAGATGAAGAGGTCAAGGGAGGGTAGGAGGCCTTGGTGGAAGTTGGGTTCAGTAGCAGAGGTCAAGTCAGCCTGCAACATTGGAGAGAGGTTTGTGGCACCTATGCTAAGGGGGTGGAGAAAGTCTTTGTCCTTCTTCCCTCACTGCCAAGACTCCATCCAGATGGTTCAGACTGCACTCACTAAGGGTGGCGTGGTGGTAGTGTAAAGACCTCCTGGTCCTGGAGAAAGAGGACATCTCGTGGATGTGCCAGCTGAAGGACATCCAGGATGCTGCCTGTAAAGCAAGGTGCCAACGTCCCCCAGTCTGCCATGTCTGGGGCAATTGGAGAGGGCAGCTCTGGCCTGATAGTGCTTGTCTGGGTGTACAATAGCTTTTTAAGAATGGTGGAGGGGACAAGCCATATTGTTTCCTTTGGCAGATACGTGGTGAATATCAGTTGTTCTGGGAACTGTCTGTGGTAAATTGGGAATAGAATTGTACGTGAATGATACTACAGGGCAGGGTAGGTAGCTAAAGGGGTGAGTTGAGTAAGAGACAGCGTAAGGCCTCTGGTGAAAAACCCGGCAGAAAATGCACTCAACCAAAACAAAAAATTGAGACCAATATTTCTGTTGTGGTTCAGTCTTATGTTATTCCATGGCAAAAAAAAGAGTGCACATGGGATGCCTTCAAAATTAAATGATCTGCAGAAGGCAGTGTTGAATTCTTTCGTTCAATACTTTGTATAATATTGTTTAGATCTGTGATTCCAAAATCTGAGCTACTGAGTTTTTTTTTCTTGTTTCCATTCAAACTGGGTATTTTTAATGTATAATTTGGTGCACCCCTTCTCCATTTCAACTTTTCCTCTTCGTAACTTTACAGCAAAATGGTGTAGAGTTCACAAGCAAAATCCCAAGGCCACTCATAGAACTCCAGTTGTGGCTCAAGCAGAGATCAGCAATTGGCAGAGATCAACCAATCAGCATAGATAAGGAAGAAACATGCCTACAGATTCACGAGGGGAATCATAGGTTTAATATTTGCAGTTCAACCTCTTTGTAAACAAACACAGCTTAATATGCCAAGTATAATAGATGGTCAGATTCATTGTCAAGTTGACTGTCACGTAGAAGTGCAATGAAAACAAAAATCTCTGATATACCAAAGCGTGAAGCTAGATGAACACAGCAGGCCAAGCAGCATCTTACAAGCACAAAAGCTGATGTTTCGGGCCAAGACCCTTTATCAGAGAGGGGGCTGGGGGAGAGGGCTCTAAAATAAATAGGGAGAGAGGCAGAGGTGGATCGAAGATGGATAGAAGAGAAGTGGAAAGGAGACAGACAAGTTAAAGGGGCGGGGATGGAGCCTGTAGAGATGAGTGTAGGTGGGGAGGTACGGAGGGGACAGGCCAGTCTGGGGAAGACGGACAGGTCAAGGGGGCGGGATGAGGTTAGTAGGTAGGGAATGGAGGTGTGGCTTGAGGTGGGAGGAAGGTATAGGTGAGAGGAAGACAAGGTTAGGGAGGGGGCAACAAGCTGGGCTGATTTTGGGATGCAGTTGGGGGAGGGGAGATTTTGAAGCTTGTGAAATCCGCATTGATACCATTGGGCTGCAGGGTTCCCAAGTGGAATATGAGTTGCTGTTCCTGCAGCCTTCGGGTGGCATCGTTGTGGCACTGCAGGAGGCCCATGATGGACATGTCATCTGAGGAATGGGAGGGGGAGTTAAAATGGTTTGCGACAGGGAGGTGCAGTTGTTTACTGAGAACCGAGCGGAGGTGTTCTGCAAAGCGGTCCCCAAGCCTCTGCTTGGTTTCCCCGATGTAGAGGAGGCCATATCGGGTACAGCAGATGCAGTATACCACATTGGCAGATGTGCAGGTGAACATCTGCTTGAGGTGGAAAGTCATCTTGGGGCCTGGGGTGGGGGTGAGGGAGGAGGTGTGGGGGCAAGTGTAGCACTTCCTGCAGTTGCAGGGGAAGGTGCCGGGTGTGGTGGGGTTGCAGGGGAGTGTGGAGCAGACAAGGGAGTCACGGAGAGAGTGGTCCCTCCGGACAGCAGACAAGGGTGGGTATGGAAAAATGTCTTGGGTGGTGGATTGTAGATGGCGGAAGTGTCGGAGGATGATGTGTTGTATCCGGAGGTTAGTGGGATGGTATGTGAGGATGAGGGGGATTCTCTTTTGGTGGTTATTGAGGGGACAGGGTGTGAGGGCTGAGTTGCGGGAAATGCAGGAGACACGCTCGAGAGTGTTCTCGACCACTGTGGGGGCATGTTGCAGTCCTTGAAAAACGAGGACATCTGGGATGTATGGGAGTGGAATGCCTCATCCTGGGAGCAGATGCAGCAGGGTGAAGGAATTGTGAATACGGGATGGAATTTTTGCAGGAGGTGGGTGGGATGAGGTGTATTCTAGCTAGCTGTGGGAGTCAGTGGGCTTGAAATGGATATCAGTTTCTGGTGGTTGCCTGCATTGGAGACTGAGAGATCTAGGAAGGCGAGGGATGTGTTGGAGATGGTTCAGGCGAACTTCAGGTTGGGGTGTAAGATGTTGGTGAAGTGGATGAACTGTTCAAGCTCCTCATGGGAACACGAGGTGGCGCTGATACAGTCATCAATGTAACGGAGGAAGAGGTGGGGTTTAGGGCCAGTGTAGGTGTGGAAGAGGGATTGTTCCACGTAACCTACAAAGAGACAGGCATAGCTTGGGCCCATGCGAGTACCCATGGCCACCCCCTTTGTCTGTAGGAAGTGGGAGGAATCAAAAGAGAAGTTGTTGACAGTATGGATGAGTTCGGTCAGGCGGATGAGGGTGTCGGTGGAGGGGGGCCCTTGTCGGGCCTGCGGGACAGGAAGAAGCGGAGGGCTTTTAGGCCATCTGCAAAATCTCTGATATTCAGTTTGAGCTCCGGCAGGGCCACTCAGCTCCTGACCTCAATACAGCCTTCGTTCAAACATGGGCAAAAGATCTGAATTCCAGAGGTGAGGTGAGAATGCCCTTGGCATAAAGGCTGCATTCAACCAAGTGTGGCATAAGGAGCCGTAGCAAATCTGGTATCAATGGGAACCCTGTTAGTCATCTCAGCTCTTGGACATCACTGCAGGAATTCCTCAGGGCAAAGTCCGTTTGAATCACTTTCAACTGCTTTGTGAATAACCTTCCCTCCATGCTAAGGTCTGAAGTGAGGATGATGGCTGATTATTTAACAGTGTATTGCACCACTCATGTCTCCTCAGATACTTTAACAACCATTGTCCTTATCAACTAAGACCTGGACAATATGCAGGCTTGAGGAAATTAAGTGACTAGTTACATTTGCATCACATATTTGACAGTCAGTGAACATCTCCAATAAGAGACAGACCAAGAGATAACACGATGTGAAGCTGGATGAACACAGCAGGCCAAGCCTAACACTATCCAGAAGAAAATGGCTTGCTTGCTTGACATTCTATTTACCACCTCCACATTTTCTCCCTCTACCATTATAAATAGTGGCAGCAGCATTTGTCACTTATAGAATGCCTTGCAGCAACTCACTGAGGCTTCTTTGGAACAATTTCCAAATCACAGCCTCTGCTATCTAAAAGGACAGGGCAGTACATCCATGGGAAGACCTCTATCTGTAAGTTTTCCCCAAGCCACTCGGCATCCTGATTTGGAACTATTTTGCTATTCTTCACTGTAGCTGAGTCAAAGTCCTGAACTGAACTCCATTGTCATGCTATGGGTGCACTTACACCCCAAAGACTACAACGTTTCAAGCAAGCAGTTCACCACCACCTTTTCAGGGGCAATTCGAGATGGTCAATAAATCCAGTGATGTTCACATCCCATTAACAAATAGAAATCAGTCTAAATATTATATTTTCACAAGAAAAACCAATGATAACCTTCAGGAAAGATAGAACTATTTGTCTGGTGGTAAATAATGTCTCTTAATACAATCCTTTGATTCTAATCTTATTGCCATGTTCCGAAGAATTGAAATTGAATAGCATGAATCTTTATATCTTTTTAGTCAGCCAAGGAATTGTAACCCTGCAGAGTTTATTTGCTAGATTACACTGGCTGTTAACTTTTTTTTAATCTCCTTGAATGAGACCTAATGATTAAGTGTTCCATTCCCGTAAGTGGCTCACATTCAAATATTTCCAGAATACCGGGTGACACTATTAATATTTCAGAAGCCAGTGCATAACACCAATGTCACAGTGCTCCAGTAAATATTATGCCTGCCTTATCTACATTGTAACATGAGCCTGTCTCCAGCTCAGGCTAATAGATATAGATCAGTGCATTAAACTTTGTTCACTGTTCACTAATGTATGAGAAATATTTTTCAGTGTATTAATGTAATGACTTTGAGAAACAAATGGTCCAAGTTTGGACTGATTCATTTTGGAGTTTTGATGCAAGTTCAGAATTAAACAATCTAAATTTGGATTTCTTCCAAAGAAAATCTGGTGACATGTAGTGCAAATGCAATATGGAAATCACAGCAAGTTACTCAACTTTAAAAATAAACTTGAATCCTACACTAACATCGTAGTGCATCAGCATCCGAGAATTGTTTTGTTCTTACATAGAAAATGGTTGTCACAGGCAACGCTAATATCTGTTGTCTAATAGCCCTCGACAAAGTGATTATGAGCTACTTTCTTGAACCATTGTGATGTAAGATAACGCAAATAATCATTTTGCACAGGCACTATGAATTTCTGACATTGATGGAGAATATTTGCCATTGACCACAAGAACCCACTGATCATCAGTCACCCTTAAAATGCTTCATTTGCCATGCATACCGTCTCTTTTGCAGATATGCAATACTTCAGCTTCGTGCAGGCGGGAGGTAATTTACAGGGAAGATCAATTAATGTTGAGATTTAAGTTGTAAAATGCATACATATTTTTATTGATGTTTGAATTTTGAACTAGGGGTACACATATTCTGTGTATATTAACGGGTTTACAGATTAACTTGCAAGTATTTCTGTAACAATGGTGATTTCTTTTAAAATACGCCAATATGAACTTCCGGGAGAATAATGGGGATTCGTTTACATTAGGAGAATTAACAAGTGAACAAAGTAAACAGTATAGTGTATTAGGCTATCAGAGCTAAGATTCCCGAGCTTTTTTTTTGAGGAAGGTTTGCTGGACCCGAAATGTTACCTCTGCTTTCTCCTCCACAGATGCTGCCAGACCTGCTGAGCTCTTCCAGCAACTTTGTTTTTGTTACATTGTATTGTTTTATTTCTTAGCTGTGTTGATGAGATTGCTGTTACAGGGTGTTGGAGATCCCATGCTGATGATGCCAGATTGATATTGACATCAGGATAGCTAAAAACCATGACACAACGATTGCTAGAAATTCCTTTGAAGTTAGAAGTGAGCGTTGAGTTAGCACTTTGTCACTGCCCACAAAATCCAGGTCACTCAGAGCTACTGCAAGTTACTGACCCTTGTTTTAAATCTCCTCCTGCTAATAACAAGCATTTATTATATTTTAAGTGTCTTGCATCCAGAGGTGTATCTGCCAATGCTGTTTATTAAATTGATGGCATAATGTCAGGGTTAACCTATAATATGCAATTGTGATCTTAAATGGACATTTTTATCTCTCTTGTTCACAGTTCTTCAATTCCTTGAAATTTGAGAAAATACTTCAAGCTGAGGTCAGGAATGCTTTGCGCAGTTGCTGTTTCTCACAAATGGTTAACACACAGAATAGCACATGTATTAAGTTTAATTGTGGTAATGTGACTTTTCCCAATAAAACAAAATAATGAAAATGATATGTGTCCATACACTAATGGGCATAAATTTGAGTTTATGTTCAATGTCAGAGCCTGATCAAAACTTTACTAGCAACTTAAAGCTACTATTTTAAAAATAACTTTGCAGCCTTTTGCTGAAATTGACACTGAATGATTTTTCAGGGTTCAGTCCAGAATTGAAGTTGGGGACAACCAGATGGTGAAACCCACCTCTGGCAGCTGCCTTGCTGACCTTTCCAGATGAATCAATGCCAACTGTTTGGAAGGTCTGGTAGAAGGTCTGATGTATTGTAACGGAAAATTTTGGATGATCAGCCATTGACAGTATTTTAAGAAATTAGCTAAGAGAAATTGCAGAAGAATGTGAGCTAAGGAGAGCTACCAAGCTGCTGCTAGGCTTTGCAAAACACGTTGCTTGAGCAAGATGAGGAAGTAAATTGCTAAGGACTGCAAAAGCCAACTGCAACAGGAGCAAGATAGAGAAGTGGATGGTTGAGATTATTAAGAATCCCGTATGTGGCATCGAATAGTTAAGATTTCTGAAGAATTCCGTATAAGGTATTGAATTGCACCAGTTTGTTAATTGTGTAAGTCTTGATGTAACCTGTCGAGTACCAGCAAAAGTATAAAACCTGGCGAAGTTAAGCGTGGGGCACGCCTTGCTCTTACTTAAGTAGTGGGAGGAACGCGTCCTCTGTGCAGAGTCTGAAGTAAAGAACTTGCTCTTATCCATGACAGCCTGACTCTGAGTCTTTAGTGTTAATGCTAATTCTATCGCGAAATTTTTAATTACCACGACAACTTGGCGACCCAGATGGGACCCTGTGCTTGAGGGGAACAGAGAATTCCTGGGAGGCGTTAGCGCTGACGTCTCAAACGCCTATATTGGCAGTTGGCATGAGAGGACCAGGGAATTGCTGTGTCAACTCAACACCGGGATCGAGAACTAAATTGTGGTGAGAAAAGGGATTGAGGGAAAAATCGCAGCAAGTCTGACTGGCATCCTCACAGTGATTGTTTGTTGGTTTGGGGAAACCAACGGTTGGCTACGGTGGTGTTTCATTGATTTAGGAAAATTGTTGTCCCCCAACCTTGATCGTTTGTTGGTTTAGGAAAACCAACTAGACAGACTTAGACTTGTGTCTGTCCACAGGTTGGACCTATTAAGGTACCCAAGGGGCAGGTATTCATTTGTTGGTTTAGGAAAACCAACCACTGAGTGGACGCACTCAGATGAGGGAACCTCCGGAGGTGAAAGCAAGTCAAATCGCTGTGAGTTTGTGAATCAGTCGCTGTGATTGTATGAGAAAAGTTAAAAGGTCGGTCATGGGTAACAGCAACCGAAAGGAACGAAAGGGTTTGGTAGCTACGGACAGTCCTAATATCCAATATATGATTACTAATTATGGACAGGGATCTGTGACCCAAATTGGAATGTGGATAATAGAATGTGGCTTCCCTGAAGGAGGAAGTTTTAGTGTCAGACAACTTAAATTGCTAAAAACAAGGCTGGAACAGAAAGAGCAGGAAGACAGGAACAAAAAGGAACGCAAACAATTAGTCGAGTGGGCAGCGTATAACATGTGGAAGGCTGAGGCAGAAATAAGGGATAGGCGATCACAACCTAGAGCTAGGGATACTACAAGAAGATCTTATATTTTACAGTGCGTTAAGTCTTTTCCAGGCTCCTCCATCGCTCAGGATGATCACGACCTTGATGGCTGCCCTCCGCAACATCCTACAGCTCCTCTGCCTTGTCAGTTGGTGGCAGAAGCTTTGCCTCCATCCTACCGTGCTGCTATTACAAATGCAACAGCCACAGGCACCTCCCCATCTGCCCCAACAGACAATGAAGAACTGTGACCTAAGAAGAGCTAACTCCCCAGTGTCTCGCCGCACTAGAAGCAACACTGCCTGGCTCAGGAACCAACCACCAGATGAAGAGGGATCTGAAGAAGAGGCACCTGTTATCACAGCTCCAATGGTGGAGGTGGCATGTCCGGACGGACAACCGATGCATGTTCACTGACCGTGGACAACGAAGGACATTGAGTGTGTGTATGAGCAACTTCCTGATCCTAGAGAACTAGGAGGACAAAAGTTTACAGATGAAGTACATAACTTCTGTTATGAGTTTCGTCCTACCTCTCAGGAGATGTGGCAGCTCTTGGGAAGAAAGTTGGGAGCAGATATCTCTAAAATTAAGTACAGATGGCCAGAAGGTAACGTGCATGCCCTACGAATCCAGCAAGACCACGATGACAACAGATGCTATGATGCTTTCATTGCTGGAGTGACTGAAGCTTGTAGAGCAGCTTTTCCAGTAAGAATGGGCATGACCAAGATTGTAATGTGAAAACAACGAGACTGAGAGACCGTGTCCCAATATCTTACTCGTCTTACAGAAGTCCACAATGCTTGTAGCGGACTCACCCCATCAGCCGATTTGAATGCTGCAGAGATAACCCCGTACAAAGCACATCTGAGAAATAACTTCATGAATGGACTAAACGAGGAAATCGCACAGAAGGTAAAGGATACATGTATTACCTGGGATACAGGAAAGCTTAGTCTTTTCGAACAACACGCCATCTATGCTGAAAAGTTGCTGACAAAAGAAAGAGGAAAGCGGGCTAAGAAGATGGAGGACCAGAGCCATAGAGCACAGTTAGCCATGCTACAAATGGTCACTCCGTCTGCTGAAGGGCAACCGGCAAGAAGAGGGAGAGGGAGAGGCCGAGTACGTGGAAGAGGGGGTTACGGAAGGGGCCGAGGCCTTCCATCAAGAATGGATGGATGTTTCCTTTGTGGGAGCAAGGATCATTGGGTAAGAGAGTGCCCCGAGTTTGAAAGAAGGAAGATAAAAGAAAACGATAGAGAAGGTGACTGAATGGAGGAGGCTGGGGACAACGGAGGTATGCCTGAGAGGAAGGGTGAGTCCGGAACTTTGATGCTTTGCAATGAAGAAATGCCTAAGCTATGTACTAACATAAATGTGTCAACTGCAAATCAGTTTGTGTGCAAAATAAACCCGCGAGGAGCGTATGCTAAATATAGCGATGAACCATATAAGCAAATGCCTATATATACACTGAATGTGGAAGGGGAGGAGCTTGTGTTTCTGGTAGACTTAGGTGCAGGGAGCTCTGTGATTCAGGCAGGCCAGTTAAATATACCAACAAAGATGAGTGAGTGATACCTGAGTTCTATAGGGGCATCAGGAGTCACGGTACAGGAGAGATTCACCTTGCCTCTGAGGTGCGAAACCCCTCAAGGGGAAAGATTCAATTTCGCATTTTTGCTCTCAAATTATTGTCCAATCAATCTTATGTCACGAGACTTAATTGGAAAACTGCGATTAAATCTTAGCACTCCCAAGGGATTGAAAGTAATCGATCAAGAACAAACTGAATTTCAGGGAGTCAAATGTGACGCTAGGCCCCTGATGTATGTATACGAATGGAAGTTAACTCTGAAATCTGTAAATTCAGTTAACCAAGCACTCATGGAAAAGACACATGAATGTGCCAGCCCTACCAACAGTGTTTATGACTGAGGATGATTTGCACTGTACAGCATACATTCATGTGGGAGGACCAGATGTCCAGTACGAGAGCGAGTGGTCTAGGGAATTCCAAAAATCAGACGTGTTGTTGCTACGGAAAATATATTGGAGCAAGCATAGATGCGCTGTAAGCGTCGACTTGTCTAGAGTAAAGTCAGGATCAAGAGGACCACATCTCTTCACCATTGAGGGGTCCTATCCACATGTGTCCTTAGCAAAGGGAAATAATGACCAATGGAGGGACCTGGGACCATGGATACTCAGAAATCTCAAGGCTAAGGATTGGAAATTACTCCCAAACTCAACTGTACGGTTCAGTGTAAGCCTACAAGCTTACAGGACTAGTTTAAATTGGCTGTCACAGACTGAAAGAACAGTAACAATAGTCCCCGCGAACAATGTGGGACAGGGAGAAGTGCATTGGTGTCTTGCACAAATTAACCTTGATGATTCATGGTTGCAAACACTTCCAGAGGATCTTTGGGCAAAGGGAAGACATGGTATAGGATTGATACGTAACTGCGAGCCAATAAGAATTGTGCCAAAATCTGATTATAGGCCATGCAAACCACAGTATCCACTGAGAGCTGAAGCAATTCAAGGAATCACTCCTGTATTCAATTCTTTATTCAAAGCAGGAGTTATGGTGCCCTGTGAGGATTCACCAGTACGAACACCTTTTTACCCAGTAAAGAAAGCAAGGCTCCCAGGGGAACCTGAGGAGTGGAGATTTGTACAAGATTTGCAAGCAGTTAATGATGCTGTTGTACCCAGAGCTCCTAATGTTCCACACCCATATATCATATTAGCACAAATTCTGCCGGGAAGCCGACGGTTTTCTGTTGTTGATTTAGCTAATGCGTTTTTCAGCATCCCTGTACATCCTGATAGTCAGTATTGGTTCGCCTTCTCATTCCAGGGAAAGGCTTACACATTTACAAGATTATGTCAAGGGTATTGTAAATCACCCACCATTTATAATGAACCCTTAAAGAAAAGCTTAGAACCACTGGCCCTATCTCCAGGAACAGCCCTCCTACAGTATGTAGATGACTGTCTTATTGCAGCTCCAGCTAAAGAACAGTGTGAAAAAGACACGTTGTCCTTATTATGTCACCTGGCTAAGGAGGGACATAAGGTGAGTCTCTCTAGATTACAATTTGTGCAAAAACAGGTCAAGTTCCTGGGACATTTGATATCAGAACAAGGCAAAACCTTAGAACAGAATAGAGTAAGGGCAATCCAGGAAATTCCCAAACCTAAAACTAAGAAACAATTAATGTCATTCTTGGGGATGTGCTCATATTGCAGAACCTTTATTCCTAATTATGCTGTCCTCGAAGCCCCCTTAAGTGATATAGCACATGGGAAGAATTTGCAGGCGCACAGTTTGCTCAGTTGGACCCCAGCAGCGGAGAAGGCATTTGATGACGTGAAGTTAGCCCTGCAGTCCACACCGACCTTGGGACTTCCAGGCCCAAACAAGCCATTTACTTGATGAGAAACAAGGGTGTATGACATCTGTACTACTGCAGGAACATGGAAAGAAACTGAGGCCAGTGGCCTACTTCTCCGCTAAACTAGACCCTGTAGCTGCGGGATTACCTATTTGTTTAAGGGCAATTGCGGCTGCCGAAAAGGCAGTAACAGCCTCTAGAGACATTGTAGGGTACAGTGAGTTGACATTGTTGGTACCACATGCAGTCTCACTGCTTCTCTTGGAACAAAAAACAGCGCATATGTCAGCAGCCAGGTGGCTAAGATACAACACAGTACTATTGGAAATGCTGAGCATTACAGTTAAAAGGTGTACGGTACTCAATCCTGCCACCCTCCTCCCCACGGAGCATGATGGCGAACCGCATAACTGTGTCGCTGTTACCAACGAAGTCTGTAGTCCACGACTGGACCTACAAGATACCCCATTACAAAACCCTGAGCTAGAGCTGTTTGTGGATGGCTCTGCGTTCAGAAATCAAGAAACCGGCCAGAACTGTGTGGGATAGGCTATAGTTACATCACACGATATATTAAAGACTGAGCCTCTCCCTCGGCCCCTATCCGCACAAGTTGCAGAACTGGTCGCTCTTACTGAAGCATGCAAGCTGGCGGAAGGCAGATCAGTTACTGTCTATACAGACAGCCGATATGCTTTTGGGGTCACTCATGATTTTGGAACCCTATGGAAGCATAAGGGCTTCCTGACGTCGGTGGGAAAACCAATCACCCATCATAACTTGATTTCTGATCTTTTGGAGGCAATCCTTTTACCCACAACCATTGCTGTTTGCAAATGTGATGCGCATACAGGGAAAACTGATCCAGTCGCACAAGGTAATGCAAAAGTAGACGCGGCCGCAAAGGCGGCAGCCCTGAGACCTGTAGACGACAGCGTAAGTCTGCAAATGTTGATGACCCCTGTTCCGACAGCTGATTTGCAGGACCTCCAGAGACAGGCTACATCAGACGAAAAGAAAGGGTGGTTAAGAGCGGGAGCCAAATTAAAAGAAGGAGTGTGGTATGGACCCAATGACAAGCCATGTTTACCAAGGGCATTGTTCCCTCACTATGCTAAGTTGACACACGGAAAAGACCATGTGCCAAAAGGGGGAATGTTAAAGAGCATTTCCACACACTGGTATACTAAGGGCTTCACTAATTACTCCCAAAAATTTTGTGACTGGTGCATCATTTGCGCCACCAATAATGTGGGAAAGGGGATAAAAATGACATCGGGTGCTCATCCTGCACCGCAAGAACCATTTGAACATATCCAGATGGATTTTATTGAATTATCCCCAAGTGAAGGAAAAAAATATTGTTTAGTGATTGTAGACATGTTCTCTAAGTGGGTGGAGGCTTTTCCGAAGGCTAAACAAGATGCCAGCGCAGTAACAAAGGCTCTATTAACTGAAATAATCCTACGTTGGGGCATTCCAAGGAAAATTAGCAGCGATAATGGCACACCATTTGTGAACCATGCCCTCAGGCAGATAGGAGAATACCTGGGAATAGATTTAAGACAGCATTGTGCGTATCATCCTGCAAGTGGGGGAGCTGTAGAGAGGGAAAATGCCACCTTAAAGAATAAGCTAGCAAAATGCTGTGAGGAAATGGGGTAACTTGGACAAAGGCCCTGCCTATAGTATTAATGTATATGAGAACCCACATTAGGGGAAGGGCAAATCTCAGTCCATTTGAAATATTGTTTGGCAGGCCACCTAACACTGGAATTGGACCAAAACCTGTTATAAGGACCCTGACCAGCCATTGTGACGATGAAATGTTGCATTATTGTGCAAAACTTTCTACAATGCTATCTTAAATACAGGCTCAAGTTAAGGAAACTCTACCACAATCAGCCAGAGAGAAATTGCATGACTTGCAGCCAGGAGACTGGATAGTGGTAAAGAACTTCAGGCGAAAGAGTTGGAGAGCTAAAAGGTGGCTGGAACCGTTTCAAGTTCTCCTCGTAATGCAGACAGCAGTCAAGGTGGCAGAAAGAGCAACGCGGATTCACACTAGTCACTGCAAGCGAGTGCCAGAACCATTGCTCGAACCAGAAGAAACGATATGAAAGGAACAGCCCGGCTCCTAGTGATCGCCCTGCTGGGACTGGCAGGGGGAGATGGCGACCCCGATATTTGCTTTGTCAGCACATATACTAAAACAGGAACGATACAGAGAGGATTAGCAGGGAATAACACAACGACATTGACTAAGGGGGAGACGGGCACATTCACATGTGACCTATGGCGTGACAATTATAGGAAGGATGTAAAGGATGAATATTCTTTGTGTCGGGATCATGCGGGACACAGGATTGGTCTATAGTGGGCCCATCCACAGCCCTAGTGAGTCCTAACATGGACAGCCGAATCAGGATAACCCAAGTATCAGGGGAGGCGCCCAGGCTAATGATTGATGGAGTAGAGGACACGGATGCAGGACTTTACTGGTGTAGGTTTGGTAGGTGAGAGTCTCTCCCTAAGGTAGATGGGAAGGCTGTCGTTACCGGGAAAATGGAGAAGTTAGTCATTACTGTAGAAGACCCCCCCAGTCAAGGATAAGTGTTTGTCATGACCATAGCAGACCCCCGGATAAGGATGAGTTCGATAACTTAGACTCATTAGACCCCAGCAGTAGTGAGGCAAGGAGAGCATTGGAACGCTGCAGAGGAAATTGTGCTTGTGCACTGGCTCTCTTACATAAGGGAGAGTTGAAGGTCAAAGGCAGTTGCTGGGTCTGCCACGCATTGGCTGCCCGATGGCAAACAAGGCCAATAACAATGGAACTTGCCCGATGAGTTCAGGCGAAGGAAGGTTGGGAGGTCGGAGGGAAGGGAAGTTGCATTCTTCCCCAAAGCACGGTTATGGTCCTGTATGCCGGCAAGCTACTCGGGGGAACAAGCCTGTGATCCCACACCCTAATATCACATGCCTAGATAATGATACAATGACCAGCTCTGTGGCCTTTGAGGTGCCCTTACACCACGCAGAAACTTGTGTGTGCTCAGCCTACCGGGAAGGGCCAGAATTAGGGCGGTCTAGTTGTGTGACTCAAATAGTAGTGGATGCTACAAAACCTCTAAATTGTACTTCATGGTAGAAAAACGGCACTACCCATAAATTCCCATGTCCATTCACCCAATTAACCTCAAACCCGGGACTTATGTGGGTGTGCGGGAGGAAAGCCTATCACACTTTACCATCCAACTTCAATTGAAAAGGATGTTGTCACCCTGTGATGGTGATTACGGACACGTTAGTGTTTTCCACCCCAGAAGTCCAGAGTAGCCAGTATGAGACAAACCAAGATAACGAGATCCCCTCCCACTACCGAGGTTATACACTGGGCAACCCGTGGACCTCTGTTGGTGCCAATCTAGGATGGTCAATCTTCCTTGGGGCGGGCATGGCAGTAGCCATAAATAAAATTAACGGGTTGGCATGGACGGTTCTAAAATTGGCAAACGAAACCAAAGCAGCCCTGTCTCTCATAAATAATGAAGTGTCAGCCGTTAGGACGGCTGTAATCCAGCATAGGCTGGCCTTGGACACCATACTGGCAGAACGAGGGGGAGTATGTAAACTGCGCAACGTATCCTGTTGTTTCCACATACCTGATATATACGAAAACATTACAGATATCATCAAACACATGCAGGAGGCTATCCAACCACCCCCTAAAGCTGATGACTCTTGGTTCACCTGGCTCACCCAACTATGGGGAGGCTGGGGGTACTGGGTTATGCACACGATTATACCCATTGTCGTTGTGCTCTCGATTGTACTTTGCATGGGGCCCTGCCTCATTAAGTGTGTACGCCAGCTTGTTGTGTCCTCAGTGCCCAGCAGGTACCAAATGATTAAAATAGACGAGGAGGGACAGGTGGAGTTAGAATGCTTAAAGGATGGGTGCCCCCATTTGACCAAGGAAGCATCACCTAAGTAGATTAAACCCTTAGCTGAGAGCCTGCCCCAATGCTGCATTGTGTAATCTGTGTATATTTGGGATTAATGAAGATATTGTTTAAAGCCTGTTGAGGAGAAGCGATGCCTGATAATTATTCTCTTGTTAACGGATACTTTTGGAAAAATTATATGTCGTTGCAGTTACAGGCCTGTGATTGAACATTCAAAGTTTTGCTAGATATTGTCATTATATGACAAAAGGAGGGAATTGTAATGGAAAATTTTGGATGATCAGCCATTGACAGTATTTTAAAAAAATAGCTAAGAGAAATTGCAGAAGTATGTGAGCTAAGGGGAGCTACCAAGCTGCTGCTAGGCTTTGCAAAACACGTTGCTCGAGCAAGATGAGGAAGTAAATTGCTAAGGACTGCAAAAGCTGACTGCAACAGGAGCAAGATAGAGAAGTGGATGGTTGAGATTATTAAGAATCCCGTATGTGGCATCGAATAGTTAAGATTTCAAAAGAATTCCGTGTAAGGTATTGAATTGCACCAGTTTGTTAATTGTGTAAGTCTTGATGTAACCTGTCGAGTACCAGCAAAAGTATAAAACCTGGCGAAGTTAAGCGTGGGGCACGCCTTGCTCTTACTTAAGTAGTGGGAGGAACGCGTCCTCTGCGCAGACTCTGAAATAAAGAACTTGCTCTTATCCATGACAGCCTGACTCTGAGTCTTTAGTGTTAATGCTAATTCTATCGCAAAATTTTTAATTACCATGACAGTACAAAAGGTTTGATCGTTAGAAGCTGTGCTTGTTTGGTGCTGTATTGACAGTCTCCATCTGAGGTTATGACAGGAATTTGCTGGAAAAACTCTGGATTTCCATTGCCAATATTATTCCAGCTCAAATAGACCTGATGAAGGATGTGAACCCAAAACTTCGACACTCCTGCTTCTCTGATGCTGCCTGACCTGCTGTGTTCCTCCAGCTCCACACTGTACCGACCCCAATATTATGCCTTATGGGTCTGATGTATATTGCAGCATAATGAAAAGCCAAACTGAATTCCAGCAAAAAGGATAGTGAAACATTCACAACATTTAAACAAAGCATGTTGTACTTTGAATTCAGACCCAATGGAAATGCAGGTTTTGTAATATATGTTGTTTAAAATTAAAACCAAAAGATATTTAAATGAATTCACTATTTTAATTCTGAATTTTTAATATTAACTGATATTAATCATTTACATTTTTTCCTTTTACTCCTTAATTTTGGCAAAAATACGATCTTAAAAATTAAACCGCAGCAGCCTTTCCAACCAGACAAAATATTCATTCAATGAAAGCAACTGGGATTCTTTTGAATATAAAAATTCATAAAGTTTCTTCCCTAACTTAACATTAGTTTTACTTCAAAAACAAGAGAACATGAAGCCATCATGCCGTAAAGTTTTATCAAATAAATTGCTTTATCAAGTCCTGTAAGGAAACACAAGTACGTTTACATTAAGAATATCTGAAATGCAGTAGAAAAGCTAAAAGAAATTGGAAAATTAAGGTCCTGTATATAGACCTGAATACAACACAATTCAAAGCTTGATTAATGTACCATTAGTAAGAAATCATTTATGTATAGTATAAGCAATGACTTAAATGTAATATGTAGTTACATATGGCAATGTTAAGCAATTTAATTATTTCATTTGCCAATTTTTACTATCGATTTTCCATTTTGCTATCACATTAGAGCAAGACATATAAATCTCAGAACGTGCAGCAACAATCTCTGCAGCTTAGTTTGCGCATGTTTCTCAGTGTTGTGGATGGGAAAATACACAGAATTCCTGCAGCGTGGAAAGACGCCATTATGCACATTGACCCTCTGAAGACCATCCCACCCTATTCCCATTACCCTGCGTTTATCATGGCTCATCCAACTAGCCTGCACATCCCTGTACACTACAGCACAATGTAGCTTGGCCCATCCAGCTAACCAGTACATTTTTGGACTTTGGAGGAAACTAGAAACTGATGCAAAGAACTTGCAAACTCCACATAGACAGTCACTCAAGCTTGGAATCAAGTCCAGGCCCCTGGGGCTCCAAGGCAGCAATTCTAACCTGTTAAATATTTGTTGTCAGCTCCATAACTTCTAAACTGCTGACTGTCTAGTCAAGATCAAAATTCCCAATCTAAAATGATGCTTTCTCAAAATAATGTATGTATTGATGAAATATGCAAATTGAAAGTATTAACAGCATACAATCACAAATTCACACATGTAATATCAGCAAGCAACTGCCATATACTGATTTTCTTTTTCTTCACTGGACCTCCAAAAGGATTTGTGTGAAATCCTGCATGGAAAAGATTTCTTACCTTTGATTTGCATCAGGACCAAAATAGTAAGTAATGAAGAATATTTCATTGCAGATGTTGAAGCTGAAAAATTGTCATCCGAATGACTTGCTCCCATTGCTTGAGTTCCCTTATTGCTGTCATTTATATTCTTGAGGGTGGTAGTCCAATAGGAAAAGAATGAGGAAGTTAAAAACAAAAATACTGATTTTGGAGAATACTTCCATTCTATAGATGGTTTGGTTAATTAATCATCTACCCAAGGCAAACAGTTTATTTTTTTAAATTTTAAATTGGGCTAAGATCCTGAAAGATACATTGTTTAACCACTAAAAACACAGTGATTGAATTTACCTTTGCTAGGTATTTTGGATAATTGCAGGAGTTTCTATGATAAACTTAAAATTTAGTGAATAACCTGAAAATTGTTGATGTATTTCCATTCCAGACAATGACAACATTTTTTGGGTAAAATTATACATTTATTACAACTAAGTTCATTTGCATCTCCACAATTCCCAGTGCTCAACAAATAGTGGCTTCAAGAGCAAGCCAGAAGCTAAGAATACTGCAGTGGGTAACTTACCTTCTGATTCCTCAAAGCCTGTCTGCCAACTACAAAGGCACAAGTCAGGAGTGTGATGGAATGCTCCCCACTTGCCTGGGTGAGTGCAGCCCCAACAACACTCAAGAAGCTTGACACCATCCAGGATAAAGCAATCCGTTTGATTGGAATTGCGTCCACAAGCATTCACTCCCTCCACCGCCGACGCTCAGTACAGCAGTGTGTACTATCTACAAGATACACTGCAGAAATTCACCAAAGATCCTCAGACAGCACCTTTCAAACCCATGACCACTTCCATCTAGAAGGACAAGGGCATCAGACACATGGGAATACCACCACCTCCAAGCCACTTACCATCCTGACTTGGAAATATGTTGCTGTTCCTTTGCCGTTGCTGGGTTAAAATCCTGGAATTCCCTCTCTAATAGCATTTTGGATCACCCCACAGCAGAAGTGGTTCAAAAAGGCAGCTCGTCACCACCTTCTCATGGGCAACTGGGGATGGGCAAGAAATGCTGGCCAGCCAGTGATGTCCATGTCCCACAAATGAATAGAGAAAAAAAGACTGCTGATACATCCTACGTTCATGTTTTAGGTTTTCTATTTGGTTTGGTTCCGATGTCAACCATCAACCTAAAATATTCACACACCCAAGGAGCAGAACAGTCAAGCAGTTAATTATTTGTTTTTCACCCATTTGATCTTTTTGCAAAGTACTGTATGGAAATTTTCCTGAAAAATACCAGTTCCAGGCCCTAGGATAGTAGGAACTGCAGATGCTGGAGATAGCAAGGTGTAAGTCATTTCTGAAGAAGGGTCTATGCCCGAAACATCAACTTTCTTGCTCCTCTGATGCTGCTTAGCCTGCTGTGTTCACCCAGCTCAACACCTTGTTGTCTTAGTTCCAGACTCTAATTGTTTCCATGTAGATACATGGTGGAAATGTTTTATCTGTAACAATGTGAACATATCTGATTATTGAAAATGATAATGTAACAATGTTCTGAATTAATTCAACATCTATTCCCTATTTCCTTCATGTATATGGAAAACAGTCAGAAATGATGCAAACCTATTTATGAGACTCATGTTGGTAGCAAAGGGTAGTCATTTGCTTTTTAAGCTTGACAGCTTGGGTAGTCATTAATATATCTAGTACAAACCTGAATTTTTTGGAGTGTGGCTATTCAGCCCCTTAATGTTGTTCTGTCATTGAATTATATCACAGTTTTCAATATGATAAGTCCATCTACCCATCTAGGCTTTGTGACCACTAATACCTTTGCCCAACAAATCTTTATCAAACTCAGATTTGAAGGTCAAACTCAGGTCCATTTGATATCTAGCCACAAGAATGTTTTGGAGGAGGGAAGGTGTTCAAGGCTTTAGCATCCTTTGTCAGAGACTATTGAATTTTGCAATCTTGTACATTGCTCAAAAGTGTTACTAAAACTTTCAGCTTCAGCAGCTTGTTGATTGGACATTTGTGAGGTTAGTCAAGCAACAATTAACTTATTGTGTTCCTCGTTCAAGCAGGCAATTGATTCTGATATAGAGTCCTGGGATCAGTAATTGTGTTATAGGGTTAGGCAACAACTAATTATGCATTGAGTTGTTTGTGTTATTGTGGTCCTGAGAATCTCCAACCCAGACACAGGAAACTCATGGGATGTCAAAAAGCAGGGCCGAGAAAACAAGGATGTCACGACACAACAAAACAAACCCTGCATAACCTGGACTTCCCACAAGCAAAGTGGGGACTTAGAGAAGGCACTGATAAGATGAATACATCAGGAAGACCCCAGAAAATGAGAGCTTTCTACTGGTTCAGATAGTCACTTTCTGGTGAAGGGTGTTCTCTCTGAACAAGCAGAATATTAATTAGTGTACCACAGCCTTCCATTGAAGAAGGCTGGCTGGAATTAAGTGGCTGCCCGGTGCTTAACTGGTCAGTAGTAGACCTTTCCCAGGATTTAGGATCCAGAGCTGGTGGCGATTACTGATAAAGCACCTACCAGAGGCCTAGGATTGCTGAGAGTCCTGGACTCATGGTATATGAAGGTTGGGGTTTGCAGGGAAAGTGTCATTGGTTAGTGGGGTACTCATGAAACGAAAGAAGAAGCAATGACTATCAGCATGTCCCCTGTATAATGCTGGATCCCTTGATCAAGTACTGAGTGCCTTTTAACAAGGAACATTCTCCTGAAAATGAGCAAACAAATCCAGCAGACCCCCATTAACTAATCCTCAATCAATCATAGATTTGGGATTAATTGTCAGGGATAGGCAACAAATGCTGTTCTTCACAGTGATATCTACATCCTGTGGAATTTTTTTGGAAGTACATTACTGCAACTCACAGTGGGCTGATCTTGTGGAACAACTTTTTGTATGCCATCATATCATGTGCTTTATGGAAATTTAAACATACTAAATCCATTACTGCCTCTTAACTATCGTGTTTGCAATGCTTCAAAAAAACAGTCATAATTGGAATGCTTCAAAAAACAGACATAATTGGACTTCCACAAAAATGTTTTGACCTTGCCTGAAAAAGATGGCGGCGCTGGCAGGATAGGTAGTGTTCAGGCTTATTGGAGCTGCCTGCTCCAGAGCAGCGGCATCCTTTTCTCTATACGCTTTCCATCTTCTCCTTCTCCATTTCTTTCTTCGTCTTCAAGGCTTTTGAAGCAGAAGCTGCAGTGTCGATGATCTGGATTGGGACTCCTAGCAGCAGAGCCAGCACCCGGAGCATGGTCTATAGGCAACAGTGTCTGGAGTGGGGCCTTCTGACGACGATAGCCCCAGAGCCTGGGGCCTTGTTGGTGGCTGGGCCTGGAGTGGGGATTCCTGGCAGCGGTAGCCCAGAGTTTGGACTCTTGGTGGTGTCAGATGGCAGCAGAACCACATTCTTGTAGGGTATTAGCATTGGCATTGCTTTTCCCACAGCAGGGCTCCGTGAGGACTGGAATGTCTTGCAGAAGCCTTGGAGCCACGCATGAAATCTAATCCAATCACAAGATGAACTCCTTTTTATGTAACTTTTTATTCCTTTTATACCTCAAAATGGTGCTAGATTGTGACAACAAATCACCTTTTCACTGTGTCTTCAAGATATGTGACAATAAAATCATTCATTCATTTTTTTGATTTTACAAGTAGCCTATTATCACATTGCTAATAACAGATAACAGTTTTTTTTCGATAATTGATGTCAGATTAATGATCCGTTAGCTCCCTGTTTTACTTCCGCACCCCCCCCCCCCCCACTTCTGATTTGTGACATTATGGTATGTCTGTGACATTTCAACATGTGGGAACTGTTCTGGAAACTAGAGAATTCTAGGAATCGAAAGAGATGCACGCAGTGTTGGTGCAGGGATTGCTTTGTCTGATGTCGGGAATCTGTTGGCTGTTCCTCTCATTAATTTCTCCAGTATTTTCCTTTTACTGATATTAGCTGCTTTAAGATTCTTATTTTCATGACATCCTCATTCCCACCTTTTCTGGTATAACTTTTATGGAGTCTACAGGTAGTTTCGCTATAAGGTGTGTTTCGTTACTGTGAATTGGCTGTAATGTGATTGATGAACAGTGGACGTTGTTTGAATAACGCAAACTTTCTGCTATATAGTATAGCAATTTCCCTATAACAAGATTTTCTATGATGCTTTTCTAAAACGTAATGTTGTATAACAGAAGGTCATGCAAGAACGCAACTATTGCATTAATGAATGAATACCTGTACTGTAAAAACAAAGTATTTGTTCAGTATCTTTTTCATTTGGTTATTCCCCAATATAATATTTCCTGTCTCAGCTGTTGAAGGGACCTATATTTACTTTTGCTAATCTTGTCATTTTCACACACTTAGGAAAGCTCTTATAACCTGTTTCTGTATTTCTTGATAATTCACTCTCATATTGTTTTTTTTCTTGCCTTGTCAGCAATTTCTTGGTTTCCTTTACAGATATTTTAAAACACTTCCAATTTAAGCCATAATAGTACCTTCACACCAATGCAAGTCTTTTAGCCCTTTTTTTCACTTTGCTAATTGATCATAATTTTACCATTTCAACAAAGGAATTTTAATCTGCAAGGGAATGTACATCATTGCTGTGCATGTCTATTTATTGTACATTCTCTCACAAACAAATGTCAAACTTTAGGCTGGATTTCCAGGTGCAGTGTCTGCATCTCCTAATTTCTGACACTAATATGTGGTATATGCCACATTCCAACTGCAAATTGTTTTCATTTCACCCAACAAAACCAAATGTGTATGATAACATCTGTCAAGGCAGGGATCCAGTGTTGGGCTCTTTCTTACATTGAATTGAAATGTGCTCAATATGTTTGGAGGTCTGAGCATGAGTGCTGTGAAGGTCAGTTAGTGAATCCAGTTCACATGGTATAGACGTTGTTGCTACTTCAATACTGTGCACTTTCTACTCGGCAAAGAATGATTACAGGGATGATCCAAGGGTCTTCTAACAAAATTTTGAAGGCAACCCGTGAAAAGGTTGGCACACTCCTGGACTGACTTTGAAATGATAATGTCAGCTATTCAAAGGAAACTTTGCAGAAGATGCGTGATGGGTACACAGCAACGTGTTGAACATATCGTTAGCCAGTCATTACAGGAAAATGTTGAAAAATATCATGAAGAGTTAGCAGGATTTTCTCGATCATCCTTTGATTGCCTGGGAATAAAGTCCACAAGCCTAATATAAAAACTTGTTTAATATGACACTGGAGAGATGAGATTCCAACTTTTACTCCATTGATTGATTAATTGCCAAATGTAACAAAAATATCAGATGCGACACTAATTAATTTTTCAAAGTCTATAAAGAAGCCTCATTGGTCTATGGATAGAACTTTTGTTCATTAATTTTGCAGCTTATTAGATGTTGTTATGTATTACCTTTCTAGCCAAATATCTTATACGCTAAAGGTGACCTTGAGTGTTACAGATGACGACACAGACGGAAATCAGGGAGATTTATGGTGTAACTAGTCAAGCATTGAGAGAACGTTCAGTTAAATTGGATTCTTAGTGATCATTAACTATGAATCTGAATTTAGTTCCTCAACCTATAATTAATTTTCAATTCTTTAATCGCCTGGGCTTAACACGGAAATAAAATTTATAGATTATGTGGAAATAAAGAAGTATAATTTATGACTATAATGAAGCTGAGGGAACAATATATTTGGCAATGTGAAACTCTGGTTATGATGAAAGATTGACTTCAAGTTTTGCTGATTGCCCCATGCATGCTATTCTTTTTTCATAATCATTGATTATGCAGTAATGAACTGTAGTAATCTTTATCTTTACACAAAAAACATCCTATTTATATGTATTTAAAAAAACTGTGTTAAACCTAAACTACATATAAGTACTAACTTGCTTTTTAAGCACACTTAAAACGATTAGATTTATAAGATTGTGTTTTGAAGTATAATGGTTAGCAAAATGTTTCTGTTTTTTTTTCACAAAGGCTTCAGTGATATTTAATGCCATGAGATTTATTACCGGTGGGTTGTATCATTGTTGTAAATGCAGTTCTTGAAACTATTGGTAATGAATCTGAATTAATTTCAATATGGACTTCCACCAAGCGCAACTTCTGCTTAAGCTCTTCTGCAGTTGTACAACTAAACACATAGTTTCAAAATCTGCATTCTGCTGCACCTACACATCTCTTCCTGCAAAAACCGAAATTACTGGAAAAGCTCAGCAGAGCTAGCAGCACCTGTGAGAGAAATCAGAATTAAAGTTTTGGGTCAAGTGACCCTTCCTCAGAACTGATGCTAGCTGGAAAAATTTTGGTTTGTATGTCGAAGATGAGTGGTGGGGGGGTAGTTGAGTTTAAGGGGGTGGGGTAGGGGATAAACAGTAAATGATAGGTGGCAATAGAGCCCAAAGAGAGAGAAGAACAGTTGGTGAGACAAGGGAGTGGATAACAATTTGACTAGGAGTATGAATAGCTATTAATGTAAACTGTTAGTCTGCTAATACACACGATCCATTGTTAGCTACTATGTGATAACAAGGCCTGGTGTGTGGGGATGGCTGAAGGACATGGGAAGGAGCTCAAGCCCTAAAGTTATTGACCTTGATGTTAAGTCCAGAAGGCTGTAGGATCCCCAAGTGGCAAATGAGATGCTGTTCTTCCAGCTTGTGCTGAGCTTCACTGGAGCACTGACGCAGGGATGTTGGCCAGTGAACAGGGTGAAGTATTAAAATGGCAGGCAATGAGAAACTCGGTCACTTTTGCAAGCAGGACATAGATGTTCTGCGAAGCGTTGACTGAGTGGCCGCTTTGTTTCCCCGGTGTAGAGGAGACCACATTGTGAACAGCAAATGCAGTAGTCTAGATGGTGGGAAGTGCAGGTGAAGCATTGCTTGACCTAGAAGGTATGCTTGGGCCCTTGGATATTAAGAGGGGAGAAAGTAAATGGGAAAGCATTACACCCTCTGTCATTGCAGAGGAATGTGTTGTGAGGCTGTGGGAGCGAAGGAAGTGTGGAAGGGGGCATCCTGGAGGTAACAGTCCCTGTGGAAGGTGGACAAGAGAGGGGAGGGGAATATGTGTCACATGGTGACATCTCACTGGAGTTGGTGGAAATGGTGGCTAAAAATCCTCTGGATGTGGAGACTGGTGGGATGGTAGATGAGGACAAGGGGAACCGTATTGCTGTTGCAGGAGAAGTGGGGGGGTGGGAGAGCCAAAATGCAGGAGATTTGTTGGACCCGGCTGAGAACCCTGTCAACAATTGTGGTGAGAATCCTGGGTCGAGGAAGAAAGTGGACATTTCAGAGACTCCCTTGTCCAAGTTGCCATCATTGGAACAGATGCCTACTCGTCATCCACTCCTTTGACTGTCCAACTGTTCTTCTGTCTCATTGGGCTCTATCCTCACTTATTGTTTACTCTTTACCGCTTTCCCCACTCTATCTTCTGCATATAAACTGAGGTTTTCCTGGTTAGCCATCAGTTGTGAGGAAGGGTCACTCATCCCAAAACAAAAGCTCTGATTTTTCTCCACAGATGCTGCCAGACCTGCTGAGCTTTTCCAGAAATTTCTGTTTTTGTTTGTGATTTACAGCATCCACAGTTCTTTTGGTTTTTACATCTCTTGATTCATCTGCTTCCCTTTGGCCATCCTTTAGCCCTTCATCACTTTCTCAGTTTCCTTTCTCACTCCTGCCAACATGATCTCAGATGAAGGTAATATCATCAGATCTGAGTATAGAACTTGGCTTGATAAATTGGAAGTTTTATTTTTCTTTTTGTTTACCATAGAGGTTAGTCACTGGACGTTTTTTAAAGATGCTGCCAGTGGACTTTTAACAAAAGAACGTAAGTGTTTATTACACAAAAGAAGAGCACAAACTATAAAACACTCTACTAGAGCTATTTAAACAATCTGATCACAAATATGGGAAAGAACTGTTCATCGTTTTTATCCCAGAATAACCTAATAGTCAGTTGGACCTCAGTGAAGAGTCTCCCATTTCTCCATACTAAAATTCTCACCACTGCACCAGAACTAACTGTTGTAAGAGAGCAATGACATAACTTCTGTTATTAACTTTCAGGATGTGTTTTTTTTAAAGAAAATAAAGAGCAAATATATTCCTAACTTACATTAAATGATTCTCATACAATTGTTATCCTCCACATCAACATTAGAGAAGTAGGAATATCACACAGGAAAACCCAATATAGTGGGGGAGTTGTGTTAATTAGTGAACTATGTTTTATTGTCGTATGTACTCATACAGGGACACAGGAGTTCAGTGAAAAACATACAAAGTCACCATTCCTGGCACCATCTTAAATACAATGGTGCCTAGATACAAAATCTTAGGTATAAAGTAAAAAAAAACAAATAACTAAAAAGTTCAGCTTTACCTCTACATTACCATTTCTTTTAACATTAATTAGCCTGTGCAGGTAGTTCAGAGTGTGCCTACATTTAGTTTTCTAACTGAATTTTCATTTCTTATTTTGAGCTGACTAGTGGTGGGTGGAGTAAGAGAATGTTTAGTGAAAGCAACGTAAATCCTGAGAGGTTTGAAATTACAAACACTGCTACAGCAGATTGATATGAGCAGTGTGCCATTTGATGTCAAATGAATGGATGCTTGACTGTGGCATGCTTCTCAAGGAGGTGGAGATATTTGAGGGCTGAAGGCCACAGCTTTAACAACACTGAGGCACGGAGGAAGTCTACCCGCTCAGTCTAGGTTTGTGGTCTGGCTCAGTGTGAGAAATTACCATACATTGCAGATATTGGAAATCTGAAATAGAAACAGCAAATACTCAACACACTCAGCAGAACTGGCACAATCAGGGAAGAGAGAAAGGAAAGGTCATCAGAACCAAAAGGTTAACTCTGTTTTCTCCTTCACAGATGCTGCCAGACCTGCAGAGCTTTTCCAGCAACTTTGTTTTTGTTGTTGTGTTGAAGAGAGAAACTGAGTTCAGGTTAAAGATCTTTCATTATTTTTGGTTCACTTTCTACAGATGCTGCCATACCTGACAAGTATTTACAACATTTTCTGTTAAAGAAAGAAATATGTTGGTTTCAGAAGAAAGAGAAAGATGAAAGCAATCTGTAATTTTGCTCACAATTCTTATGGGAGCCTTCCTGAAGAAGGATCCCAAACCGAAACGTCAGCTTTCCCTTTCCTCTGATGCTGCCTGGTCTGCTGTGTTCCTCCAGCTCCACACTGTGTTATCTCTGACTCCAGCATCTGCAGTTCTTATTATCTCTTACAAGAGCCTTCAGCTTTGACTTAGAGGAGGTTTCTTGTTGACTTTGCAGGCACAACTCTTTCCTCTCTGTGAACATGTCCTTTGGGCAGATTGTGAATCATTGGATGTATGGATAATTTTGCTCAGGGCTGATTTCCATTGAAAATTATTGTTAGCTTATACATTTATTATCAGCACCTCCTAGATATCCTATGACCTATACAAATAATTTCCTAGTTCAGTTACCATATTGTTAGGCAAAATTATACCAATGAAGTATTTGCCAAGGGTTTTCTGAATCATAGAAGAAATGACAAACTGCTATGGGTCTGCAGCATTTTATGCACATTATTTTATAATTTGTTTTAATGTTCTGAAGCCTGTTTAGCAAAATAAAGTACTATACTTGTCAGATTTTTAAATCTATGAAGTTGTTTTTCTCTGAATTAACTTTAGCAGTTTTATCATTTCAGTTTTCTCTGCATGAGGTTTGAAATCAAGATTTGAGGACGTTGGTCACCTGTATTCTTTTTATTAATGTTTTGCAATTAGCTGCCTTTGTAATAGAACATTAGTACCTTTATTTGCCCGCATTGCTATTTGTTGGCAAGGTTTACACTTATTAAATGGTCTGCAACAGTTCAAGAAAGCAGCTTATCACCACCTTCTCAAGAGCAACTAGGGACAGGCATTAAACATTGGCCAGCCAGTGATTTGATTTGATTTGATTTGATTTATTGTTGTCGCATGTACCTTAGTACATTGAAAAGGTTTGTTTTGCAAGCAGTACAGGTAGATCTTGGCAAACAAGCACATACAGATCATAGGGTGCTCAGACAGAGTGAGGTATACAAGGTTTCGGCTGCACAGGAGGTTCACAAAGCAAGATCAACATTAGATTTGAAATTCGAGAGGTCCATACAGCAATCTAATAACAGCAGGGAAGAAGCTGTTCTTGAACTTGTTGGTGCCAGTGTTCAAGCTTTTGTATCTTCTGACTGACAGAAGGGTTAGAAGAGATAATACCAGGTTGGGAGAGGTGATGCCCACTTGACGTAAGTGAATAAAAAATAGACTTCACTGCACCAGAAGAGTTCTGTTGATTAATTGAATGTCCTGATTTGCTACTAGGACAGAATAGTTCGGACTTTTGTGACAATGATGTTGGAATGGTAATAGGTTTTGTAGATGCTCTCGCACTGAGTTTATTCAAGATCGAGATAGGTAGAATTTAGATGCCTCAGGGAATTAAGAGGGTACTCGTTGAAAGTGGAGTTAAAGAAGGGAGTCACTCATGGTAATAAATAATGAGGGGTGGATAGACTCTAGCTCCTATTTTTCACAGCTTCTGAAGGAATTTACCTCCCTGTTGCATATTTTTTTGCCAAGACTTTAATTGAACTTGTTTAAGATGTAGAAAATTAAATACTGCAATCAGAGTACATCTCTCCCTTCTGGGATTATTAATTTTTCTACCAGCTTTTGATTTTATAGATATGATGTCCTCCTCTGTTTACTTTATCAAAGTCAAATGTTGGCTTGTTTTCAACAATAACCATGATCAATGATTTTATCAGAAGGAATGGTTGCCAGTTAAAATGTTTGGACAAAATAATTTATTTGCATTTATTTCCAGATTAATATATGCTGATAAGGATATCACATCACTGCCAACTGATCAAATTGAGGAAGTTGGCTCTGTTAATTTTGTTTTCCTTGCTATCGTTCTTTCTAAGAAGTAACAAATATCTTTCAGTGTAATAGAATCCTGATCAAGGTTGTTGCTTTCCAATGAAGCAGTTTGGTATGACAATAAAATTATTATCCCAGTTAATTCCACAATTTCACAACATTCTATTAATTGAAAGTGCAATGAAGGGCTAAACATTAAAAGTATTTCACCATGGACTGAGTTAAGTAGTGCTATGACTAATTGGTCACAGGAAATGTTCATTAGCTCTCAAGATCCAATTGAAAATAGTGGTGAAAAATCACCAACTGAAGGGAGGAGAAAATTCCCTGCCCTCGATCATCAAAAGAATCCAGCAAATGAGGCCTTGAATGAAGATTAAAATGTTTGCATATCTCTTCAGCTTGAAGCACGGAATGGACCATTTTCCTCCAGTTTTCCCAGGCGCCTCCTCTTCCTGCATCACTTTTGAAATCAATACATCACTTCATGTAATGTTAAGAAGCTCCTGACTGGATTGGACACAGAAGATTCTATACATTTTGATAGTATTTAATTTGCAGTTCTGAAGGCCTGCTCACCAGAACTTATTGTCTCCTTAGTTTATGTATTTCTATTAAAGACTGGAATAATTAAGGATATGGAATGCACTGCCTGGAAATATGGTGGAGGCAGGTTCAAAAGAGATATGCAAGAGAGCATTGGATAATAATTTAGATGGAAGTGGTGGACGGGGCATGGAGAAAAGGCAGGAGACTGGCATTGGGTAACACAACCAGTGCAAGATGACAGGCCTCCCACACTGTCACAGTTCTGTGATTCTGAGAAAAAGCTGGAAATTGTCACTAGCTCATGGCAGTGTCTGCAGAAAGAAACAGAATTAACTTTTCACGTCCAAACTTCTGCTGAAAGTTCATTGACTGGAAACATTTACTTTTTCTCCATGTTTGGATGCTGGCAGGTAGATTCCAGAAATTTCTGTTTCTGTTTCTTATTTCCAGCATCTGGAATATGATTATTAGATTTATATTTTCCCTGCTAATACTTTTTGTACCACCTCTTCTGAAGATTTTGGATACCACAGGGTTACAGTTCCTTCAGTACCATTTACCCTCCTGATCAAACACCATTATTCACTTGTGAGTCAATGATGAGTGTTGGGCCCTTTGCAGTGGGAGTTGGTTTATCTGCAGTGCACTTTGAGCAGATTGATTGTGTTCTATTGTATTGCTAGCAGGCCCGTTAGATTGCAACCAGGATGGCAAACACTGCACTATTGTTTTTCCTCCTTTCTCCATTCCCTAAATAAGCATTTTGATGCCAATGATCAGGTCACCTTAGCAGAGATTCAACTTATTTGATATTGATTCAGTTAAACCTGCAGCTGTCTTACTTTTCCTTGTTAAGTTACCTATTGTTAACTCACCGAGCCAATGGGAGCATGAATTCTGCAATTTATTGCTGCATGAGCCATGTTGCAATGGCCCAGTTGATAGTTTGCTTTTGATACACATAATACTGGGTTCAAGTCCCACGTCAGGGCTTAACCATGAAAATCAAGGTAGGGTCTCCAGTGCAATATTAAAAGGTGCTGTGTTATTGGAGGTGCTGTCTTTTGAACAAGATGTTAAACCAATGCCTATTTGCTTTGTGGATATAAAAGATACCATGGCTCTAATTTATAAGACATCAGGGCAGCTATTCCTGATGTCCTGGCTAACATTCAACTTTAATAGTCTACCTCCTCATCATCACAGGGTTGTTGACTGGAATTTTCCAGAAGTTGCCACAGTCTTACCATTGTGCTGCTCTTCCATTAGAGAGATACAATGATAGTGGTTTAACCTGAATGTCACCACACCACAGGTGAAGGGAACGCTTGAGAAGGATGTTCCTTCGTGGTAACCTTAGCTGATGCAGGAATTGACCCCATGCCATTGGCATCAATTTACATAATAAGCCAGCCATCCAGCTAACTGAGATTGTCTACTCCATTTCCTGTATTGCAGTAGTGAATACACACGAAAGTATTTCATTACTGTAAAGTGTGTGGAGATACCCAGTGATTGTGAAAAGAATTATAGAAATTCAAATCTTTTAAATAGTGTTTTCGAAGTACCTGCAGGGTTTGGACGTATACAAATATATGAATAAGGAACAGTAGAGATCTATGTGGAACCCCAAACCTGCTCTGAACCAAATGTTTGTGATGTTAATATAAATATTTGTATGTCTTTATGCAATGTACAGTGGAAATATGACATAAATTAGATCAACATACTTTGAATTTGCTTATAACGTGAGGGTCTCATGGTTCCCTCAAAAAGTCCCCATCTGCACTTAGTGCTCCGCTTTCACCCTACTAGGCGCAGTTTTGCGTATTACAATTAACATGTTGGTCAGATTATTTGCACAAACACTGAGCAATGGAAATGATGGGTGCATGGCCCTTAGAGTTCAACTCACAGGTGGCATTGTCCCTTTACCCCATAATAAGCAACAAGGAGAGGCTCTGGGTATGTAAGCACATAGATAAAGTTCGCAACAATAAAAGTTTTAAATAGAAAATTCAGGTCACATATAAATCGGACAAATTCTGTAACAGCTTCATGCATCCACCTGTCAACAGTAAAGCAGATTTTAAATATAATTTGATAATCTGAGATGTTCAGCTATAATGTGATCAAGCTGTAACATGGTTTCATTTCTCAGAAACTAACTCTTCAGGTATTCTTCCATAATGACAAACATCAGTCTGCAAAATTATCTTCTTCATTGAAAAGGATGCTTTCATCTATTTAATACAATAACGTTTAAAAATCCAAGGAAGAAAACTTCTGTTGGATTAGCTCGGCCTGACATGGCTCATTAAGAGCTATCCATGAATGATGTACTTACTGCAGTTGTTTAAGTGAAGAGACAATTTGAGATCAGCATGTTAGGTACTTAATTACCAACAATGTATCTGTACTCTGTACCCAATGGATTTCGGAAGATTGGTCAACAATTTAAAAAAAGAAGTTAATAGTTTTTATTTTTAAAGGCAGATAAAGTACATGTACACAGTCTCTATCGTTTCAATGCATGAAAATTGTTAGCGAATTTATGGGAGTAACAGAATGTTGAATTTGGACAAATTTTACATAGAAATGTATTAAAACCCTAGCAATTGTTTCTGAAAAAACTAAAACTAAAAATCCTGATTCCATGGGAGCTTGAACCCACCCATTTAGGCTGTTCCTGTTATTTATGAATTTGGTTTAAAAAAAAATGAGGCGCCTCAAACTGTTTACTCTGTTGGGTTTAAATAGCCAGCTCTCTGCCTCTGTGTGAAAGCCTCTCTTCAAAAAAAACAGGCAAAACACATCTCTTAAAGCCATAGTATTGACACATTTATATAGTGCAATGAAATTTAGACTAAGGTAACTTTTTAGATAGGTTGTTAAAGTCATGAACTTTTGCAATGACTTCTCTTTTTATAACAGATATTTTATTTTTATTCTCATCACCTTGGCATAAGTGTTACTTGATGTCAACATACTAGTACGTCATTACAGTTTCACCCTTACACTGCAGTTTTAATTATTTTTCTTCCGTATCCCTTTCATGATGGCCCTGACAATATGTGTCAAAGCATCAGAATCAAAGGTAAACCTGGGGAAGAAAATTATATCACAAGCTTTCAAAATAAATGTAAAGAACATCCTTATTGACATGACAGCTTTCAATGTGACCTATAGAGATATAGAACTAAAAGTACACATGGAAATCCCAAGCCTGAATATATGGTTCAATGTTGCTACCACAACTGTGCAGCTAAGAAGCCGTGGTTAGAAATAACTGGTGGTACAAACTTACTACCATAAAAGCACTTAAATGTAGATTGAACTGAAAATGGTTACATGATTAATCATTGAGCGTCTAGCACGCATACCCAGGATGTGTATAGAAATACCAGAAAGAGATAAGTGCAATAAATATTACTCATAGAATGTAAAACTTGTTTCCACATGAGGTTTCTGGGGAAAACAGAATATACACATTCAAGAAGAAGCTCAAATGTGCTTTAGAAAGAAATGAATAGGCAGATACATTGTCAGCATGAGTAAAAGCGAAGTAAGAAAAAGTTTGTGTGGTACATAAATCAACATGGGCCAGTTGGGCTGAATGGCCTGATTCTGGGTTTGTAAATACCATTGAGTTTCAAAGGGGGCCAGAGACAGTTTCACACTGCCTTAAGTGAGGTTTTGTATAATTTAAGGCAAATACAAGCAACTTAAAAATCTACTTAACGTTTGAAAAATATGACCCTTCACACTATTATTTCAACATTTGTTTCACAAACATACTTGACAGTTATTTTAGAATATGATCTTGACATGCAATCTGAGGCAGAAAGTGAAGTCAGCAATCCTCATCAGTGATCAAATATTGGCATACAGCTAAGAATTCTATTTCTAGGGTGATGCAATGTTAGTCTACAGCTGCCCCTGTGTTAGAAATGTTTATTCTTTTCGTCAGTTACGCTATATAGTACTTTCCTGGGAGGATAATTCATGGACACCCAGTACAAAACTGAGGGAAAGATTTAATAAAATTACACTATTTGGAGAACCATTATTAGTAAATGCTCAATTTTGATTCCAAGACTGTCCCTTATTGGAGGGATGGGCAGAGAGAAAAATCAAACTGACAGTTTTAGGGCAGCAGTCAGGCGGTTCAACTTCTCAATCTTTCTTCATTACTGATGTGGTGAATGTGAGCAGGAGCCTACGACGAGACAAATTGATGCAGTGTGTTATATACCAAAGTTCATGATTCTAGCAAAATTATCAATCCAATATATAACACATCACATAGAATATGTACCACATTGGGCTTGGGTGTTATCAAGGAAGTATTGTTCTAGCATCCTGAACTTAAAACATTAGGATAAACACTAATAGTTTGACTACTAGAAATAGAAATGTACGAGCTGATATCCTGTTTAGTAATGATAAATCCATTTGCATTGGAGGGAGGACTCATTATTTCTACTGACTGTTAACTGTAGAAATTAATAATACAAGTGTAGGAGAACTCTGCAAGCCACATGAAAAGTTTTTAAAAAGTGTTCAATATATCTTACTGGGAAACCTTTTATATAGTTATTCATATTACGTTTCAAATCAGTTTCATTAACTGGAGCTTATAAAATATCAAATAAAGCTCAGGATGAAAATGATACATACTAGCTGAGTAACAGCAGACCACTGTCACCGTGTTTAACACTCTCTACACTTACTTGTAATTTGTTATACTGGTTTAATACTTTGTTATTTGGGTCATTAGTTTAACATGGCGATAATGAGTACTTTCAGAAACTGCTCCATCAGCTAAAGGGAATCCAGAAGTGAAGGCAGTGGCTTCAATATGCTTGATTTATGATGGATTTAATATGGTAGTAAACATTTCCTGGCAGGAGGTGAGGATATAGAGAGTGAGTCAAAGTAATTGCAACCGGGTTGGGTGTTTTATGTGCTAGAAGTTTAAACTACAGCATGATACCAATACTAATCCACATTAGTCCTGTCCTTCATAATAAACAATTCTTTCACATGAGGAAACGTAAGTGACTTTGGTACATAATCTACAATAAAACCATGACTGCGCTTTGAGAATGTTTAATTAGCTGCAGGCTACTCTTTGAATGACCTGGGATGTGAAGGGTGCCATATAAATGCAAGTTTGTTAATTTCTGTTTTCTCCAAGCTGTTTCACTGGTGTCATCTTGAGTGACTGTTCATTGTTGCTTTGAATGAAGTGTTGAAGTAAGCCTTACCTACATGTTTCACTCATTCTGTAGATACTCAGGATCCCATGATACTAACAGTACGTAATAATAATAGTAATAATGTTACAATGTTATTTAAAGAAGAGTAATGTAGTCTCACACTTTTTGCCCTCAGCAAATAGTAAACAAATTGGTAGGAGCAAATTACTGCAGATGCTGGAATCTATACTGAAAAAACTGGCGATAACAACAGGTCAGACAGCATCATGGAGATAAAACTTGCTCTTCGTGGATGCTGCCTGGCCTGCTGTGATCTCCAGCACTTTTTTGTTTTCAGTTAATTAACTGGTCATTTGTTGCATGAAAAATTCTTTGACACACTTCTGAGAAAATGTGAGAGAAAGAAAAACTTTCATTTCTTTAGGATATGTAGGTCTATCAGTAAACCAGTCTGTCATATTTGGGTGTTCTCGGAAAATATTATGTGAGTAAAATAACCCACCAGAAATCGTCAGTAACTCCTTGTGTTCTACCAGAAAATGTTAAAAGCAAATTAATTTTTGAACATAGAGGCATGTGGTTTTGCTTTGGATCAGGAGCACAGACTTGGTATACTTTCTGGCTCTGTCAATGAAACCGAGGAGAATGTGCCACAGAAGTTGGAATTTTTGTTCCAGTGTGGCAGGAGCATCTGGGACAAAAACAAAGTTGCTGGAAAAACTCAGCAGGTCTGGCAGCATCTGTGAAGGAGAAAACAGAGTTTACGTTTCAGGTCTGGTGACCCTTCCTCAGAACTGACCCTTAATTAACTCTGTTTTCTCCTTCACATATGCTGTCAGACCCGCAGAGCTTTTCCAGCAACTTTGTTTTTGTTCTTGATTTACAGCATCCGCAGTTCTTTTGGTTTTTATTTAGGATCATCTGGGAGGTGGGTTTGGTGACCTTGGAATGATTGAGAAGCAGGCTGGGCAGAAGGCTGTCTTTGTTACTATTCTCTTTTTTAGTACAAAGCAATAAAGTGTAAAACAGACGGTACTTGTACACGAAACAGAGAAAGCTGACACACAGATGCAGAGAGTGATCAGGAAGACTAATGACATTTTGGCCCTTATTTCAAGGGAGTTAGAATACAAGAGTAGTGAAGTCTTACTGCAATTGTACAAGTTGCTGTTGAGATCTCATCTGGATAACTGTGAGCAGTTTTTGTCCCCTTATTTAAGGAAAAGTATCATTTCATTGGAGGCAGTTCAGAGTAGGTTCACTAGGATGATCCCTGACATGGAATGATTTTGTGGAAGGATCATCTGAGCAAAGGCTAAGCAGTTTGGGACTCCCTTCACTGGAGTTTAGAAGGATGAGAGGTGATCTCGTTGAAACATATAGGGTTCTTAAAGAACTTGACAGGGTAAATGCTGTGAGGATATTTCCATTCATGGGAGAGTGTAGGACCAGAGGTCATATTCTCAGAATGAATGGGTGCCAATTTAAGACTGAGGTAAGGAAACATTTCTTGTTTTGGAGGTTTGAGAGTCTTTGGAATTCTTTACCACAAAAAGCTGTGAGGGCAGAGACATTGTGTATATCGGATTCTTGATCAGTAGAAGAATCCAGGGTCATGGGGTAAATGTGGGAAAGTGGATATGGGGAATATTGGATCAGTTATGAGCCTATCAAATGGTGGAGCAGGCTTGAGGGGCTGAATGGCCTATGCATGTTCCGACTTGATTTGGTTTTATCTGTCTAGCCCTCTCACTCACTTTTACTTTCTGCGCTCTACTCATACCAATGTATGCCATCTCATGCCCTGTGCCCACTCTCAATTGCCCCTCATACCTCCCAAACATTGCTTATAACCCATCACATTACCCATACCTATTTATCCTCTTCTATCTGTCTTTCTTCTTTCCCCTAATTCTCTCCACCCACTACCATGGACTTCTCTATTCCCTATACCGACTCCCGCTAACTTACATCTCCACTGTTCTCTCCTTGCCCTCACAAGTAGCATACTAATTATCCAGCATCTTTCAGGGCACATTCAAGACCCATGCTGAGATAAAATTATGTTTTTACTTAAAAAAGACTCTCTCAGTCATAAAGAAAATTCACTAAAGTTCACTTCATTCAACTATGTAATCCCTTATATCCACACACATTTAATTAAAGTATATGATCCCTACAATAATCACATTGAAATTCATAGACCCACTTCAAGTCTAACTTACGTGAAATTGTCATTCAAACTGTGAAATGACAGATGTCTGACTGTGATAACGGATGGCTATGAAAACAGCCATTTAAATAATAATACCCTCAGTCCAATTTTAAGGTGGATAGTCAAATAGGAAGCAATGATTATTTTCACACACTAAACATTTTTCTCAAAGATTTAAAGAATAGGGCTTTATAGTTGACAGCACCCTTTGTCAGCTACTTGACATTATCACTTCCCATTTATCAGCATTTCGCCCATATCCCTCTGAAGCCTCCTTATTCATATATGCATCCAGATGCCTTCTAATTGATGTAATTGTACCAGCCTCCACCACTTTCTCTGGTAGCTCGTTCCATACACACACCACCTTCTGTGTGAAAAGGTTGCGCTTTAGGTTCCTTTTAAATCTTTCCCCTCACCTGAAACCTATGCCCTCTAGCTTTGGACACCCCCCAGTCCAGGGAAAAGACATTGTCGATTTACCCTATCCATGCTCCTCATGATTTTGTAAACCCCAGTAAGAATACCCATCAACCTCTGACACTCCAGGCATAATAACCCCAGTCTATTCACCCTGTCCCTGTGACTCGAACCCTCCAATCCCATATAATTCTTGTAAATCTTTTCCGAACCCTTTCAAGCTTAACAACACTGTTCCAATAGTGGGGAGTCCAGAACTGAGTACAGTATTCCAAAAGGGCCCTAACTAATGTCCTGTTCAGCTGCAACATGACCTCCCTATTCCTATACCCAATGTTCTAAGCATTGAAGGTAAGTGTGCAAAACTTCTTCTTCACCACACTGTCTACTTGCTACTTCACTTTTAAGCAACTGTGCACTCAGCATCCCGAGGTCTCTTTGTTCAGCAACACTCCCCAGAGCTCTACTATTTACCTTTTCTCTCGCCCCTTTGTTGATTCATGAGCTGAGGGGCATCACTAGCTAGGCTGCATTTATTGCCCAGAGGGCAGTTAAGAGCCAACCACATTACTGTGGGTCTGGAGTTACATGTAGGCCGGACCAGGTAAGGATGGCAGTTTCCTTCCCTAAAGTGAACCAAATGGGTTTTTCCTGACAATTGGCAATGGATTTGTCATCATCATTAGATTCTTAATTCCGCATATTTTGTTGAATTGAAATTCCACCATCTGCCATGGTGGGATTTGAACCCGGGTCTCCGGAGCATTATCTGGGTCTCTGGATTAACAGCCCAGTGATAATACCACTAGGCCATCGCTTCACCTATACAAGTCCTGACTGATCTTCCTTACCAAAATGCAACACCTCACACTTATCTAAATTGAACAGCATTCCTCAGCCCGTTGGCCATCTGATCAATGTTAGTTCAGATATTCTAAACATACGAGTTAGCAAAGATAGCATAGGCAGCTTTTACTGTTGTGCATAAACCACTGATATTGCTGGCTAGAGTACATGCAGTAAGAAGTATTTTCTATGTTTGATTATAAAGCCAACATAAAGCATACCATGAATTTTTATTCATTGAAAATTGCTTTGAATTGACTTGTTTGAGAGAAAACTACCAGATGATAAAAAACACGTTGTCTACCACTAAAGAAACCAGCAAGCAGGAATGATGTTCAGCCTGTGAAAGTTGAAACTAATAATGGTTATTATGAGTAATGGAAATGTGATTGTTAGTTTCCTTTCTCTGTTCAATAATTTAAGTTAAACACTGATTCGGAGTGTTATAGCAATCTTGCTTCATTGCCATAGTTGTCTTTGTTTAATTTTAGGTGATTGTAACATTTGGCAAGACCCACACTATTGTACATTTGTTGGGTTACAATGCTACTTCTTTGAGAATTGAACATTCTCATCCAAAACATAATTTCAGAGTTCAAGTAGATAATAATTTTTGTTTGCCTGGGATATTTAAACATTACCCTTAAGGGCTAGCTTTTTTCTTACAAAAGAAGTATTGTAACTAGTTCAACTGGATATACAAACATGGTAAGTGCCTTGTCCCATTGCACATTACTATTAATAAAAGCTACCAACTGAGTCTACAATCCAAAGCTAATACACTTAGGAAAGCACACATTTATCTCTGCTCTTTCTGCTGCAGAAAGAGATAAACCAACAAGTTTTCTGAAAAATGCATCCATCAAGCTGTCTGAAATATGCATCGATAATCCCATAGATGTGAGAAAAATAATCTTTGGTGGATAGGTACTGCATATGCAACTGCAATCATTTGAAGCGAATAATCAGAAATCTGGTTTTCTAGTTAGCTGATTTTAGAAACAGGGAAAATGACTACAGAAAGGAAATGGATACCCAGTGTTTCAGTAACATTTATTCATGGGATGAGGACTTTGCTGGTTGAGCCAGCATTTGCCGCCTGTTGTTTCTCTTGAGAAGGTGGTGGTGAGCTGCCTTGTTGAATCACTGCAGTCCATTTGGTACAGGTAAAACTACAATGCTATTCGGGGGTGGGGCTGGGGGTGGTGCGGGGAATGAGTTCTTGGATTTTGACCATGCAACAGTGAAAGAACCGCAACATATTTCCAACTCAGGGTAAGGATGTCCTACGCCTGATTGCCATCAATGAATCCCGAGTGAAAGATAATATTGAGAGTTTTGGATTAGAAATGGACGGGATTGTGATACACTCACAGCTAAGTATAACATTAGCTTACAATGAATTAATGGATCAATAGTTGTTTGGATAAGAAAGAAGAGAGTATTTTGGAATCATTCTCAAGTACAGTTTAATGATGTATGGGATGGAGAATAAAGTACACAGTGCTGGAAAAATACCTTCTGATAACTGGAAAAAAAAATCAGGCCCGGATTTTCACAACAAGAGTGGGCCTCATCATTGCAGCAATTGTGGGAAAGCATGAAAATCAAAGTCCTGCCCCATATTACAGCATCTACCACCCATTTGAAAGTGGGGTGTTACAGATGGGCGCTATTTGTGGAGGTAGCTCACCATATAAAACAGCAGCTGCCTCCACAAGTAACTAGAAGCAGATATGAACTTTGAGAGTTTGTCTGAATAGACAAGCAATGTGGATGGGTAAGTTATCCCTTTGAATACGACCCTAGGGCATCTCTCGGCAGGTCAGATGCCCTTTGTGAGGTAAAAACCCTTTCTGGGAGGTTATCTGTTCTTCAGGAGAATAAAATTGGCATTTGAGAATGGTAAAAGTGGTGAGGAATATATCATATACTCACTGAATACATGAAGTTCATTGGAACTATCAAAAGCATCTGTCTAAAACATCAAAATAAATTGTTAATAACACCAGCCGGAAGTGTCAGACCAGTTTAGGATGCCTGGTGGTTGTGAGTTGAACCGAAGGGTGCTGTATAACTCTATAACTGAATGATCATCACCATTCTGAGTTCTGAGGAAGGGTCATTGAACCCGAAATGTTGACTGATTTTTCTCCACAGAGGCTGCCTAACCCGCTGAGCTTTACCAACAACTTCTGTTTTATTTACCCAGATTTACAGCATCCACAGTTCTTTCAGTTTTTAATTATCATTATCTGATGCACCTCCTGTTTATCTCACGAAACATTTTCAGATTAAAATAAGTTATTTTGTTTCAGTTATTCCTGAAGTGTCTCACTTCAAGCTCAATTCTTGTTTTTCCTGCTACCTTGTGCAGTGTTTGGCAACCACAGTGCTGCCCTCTTATGGCAGAGTTGGGTACTGCCACAACCTTACACAACAACATCAATTGATTGGTGGGAATTATAACAAATATGCAAATCTTCTGGCCAAGATACATGAATTGAAAAACATACCACTCTTCATCCAAGGCAGGACAAACAAATGTACAACCCTGGTATCTGCAAGTCTTCCTTCCTTTAATGATGTGGGCTCCTCAAATTTCTTTTACTATAAAGTCTAGATTGCAACCTGAAATATGCCAATAATGTATAACAAGATTGTCAATGGAAATTTCAGGCATTATCAGGAATTACGGGGCACCTTGGTACAGCACTACAATATGCCTCATTCCAGATTACCAGCAACCCTCTGAAAGGAAAATTGTGGCAACATCCTTTTGGAAAATTCTTGAACAGATGTTCTATTTTTCAATTGATCAACTTGCCCACAAATGTTATGTTAATGCACTTTGGGCCAGGTGGGGTTTGAACTCAGTTGTGAGGACACTGTCACTATGTCACAAGATCCCACTCATTACTATCAATTTTTTTCATAGTAATCTTGATTTCAATATATTCAGCGCATTAATTCTTATTCTCTTCACTAGTTTTCTGTCTTAATTCATTCATTAGTATTCACTAGTATATCACACATTGACTACCTTGTTATACATTATTGGCATATTTCAGGTTGCAATCTAGGCTATACAGTAAAAGAGATTTGAGGAGCCCACATCGTTAAAGGAAGAGAGACTTGCAGATACCAGGGTTGTACATTTGTTTGGCCTGCCTTGGATGAAGAGTGGTATGTTTTTCAATTCATGTATCTGGGCCAGAAGATTTGCATATTTGTTCCTGTATCATTTTCTTTTCCACACATTTTGTCACTTCTTTTCTTGTCTAATCATGCTTTCTTCCTGTTCATTTCAAAGTCTTTGCTGCCATGATAACAGTTTTATAAATCTTTACTTGGTCCTCAACAATGAGTTAAAAATAAAACTCTTTGTATCTAGAATAATTTTATTTTCAGTTTGTTAATACTGGATGAAATAAACTCTGGCAATAAACTTACTTTTCTACATGGGCATTTTATTACAATAACATTCTGCTTCTCATGTCGTTGTGGTAATTACCCATGTTGAATAGTGTCAGGATTGGAATCAATACAGACTCACAGCACACTCTAATTTGATAATCTAAACATATTGGCATATTCAGAGATATTTCTGTAAGATTATGTACTTAATATGAAAATAATTAGACAACTATCAAAATGAACTCCAACTATTGAGTGTGATAAACAGACCAACAGAAGGGACAAAGATGAAAGGCAGAGGTAGAAAATACATCTGTAGGCTTGGTGAGTGTACACCATTAATTAAAACAATAATGGCTAATGGAGGTGACAATAGACCTAGTTGTAGTTGTTTTCAGTATTAACTGCCAATTCAGAGGTCCTGAAATTTTTAGACATTTCCATCCTGAGGAAAGGGTCTGCAAAGTTGAACTATAGAACCGACCTTGATTTCTTGTTAATTTCTAGGTAATGTCCAAATATATCAAACTCCTATTCATAGATAGTGGCCTAGATCTTCCAATAACAACTCAGTTGTTTCATGAGCAAGGACAGGAATTGTGCATTATGATCATCTGGCAGACATGGCCGACTCCCCTCAAAATTGAAAGGTGGGCAACTACCCAGCACCCAGAGATCGCCACAAAATCAACAATTCTGATTTAGAGTGAGACCATTTGGAGGAATGTGGCTGATGTAGATGAATAGTTTCCCAGGGAATATCAGAGGAAGCAAACCCCATTTTAACTGCCAATTAACTATTAAAGCTGATTGTTTTTGGGACAGGGAGACATTGATGAACCTCCTTCAGTGCCCTATTGAGCTAATCCTCATTTCATACCTCCCACCACCCCCCCACACCACCGAACCTGGACCTGACTCCACCCTCACCAGACCCATTCTGATCCCTGAATTCCTTCAGGCCCAAGTCTGCTGTCCACTGGATCCTAGCCAGGCTAACCCCACTAGTTCTGTCTGGGTACAGCATCCCCCTGAATCAGCACCACTTTCAACCTTCTGTGGACACCTGTCTTAGAATCACCCAGCCCCACGTGACTCCCACCTGTTCCAAAGAACCCAAACAACACTGATCTGACCAGACCCAACACAACATTCACAGCCCTGAAGCTCAACTCAATCCTCCCACTCCATCCCGATTTCCATCTGACCTGCTGTAACCACACAACAGCATACCTGGGGCCTTGTCCTGTCACTCATCTTGCACCTTACATCCTCCATCCAGCCAGTACTCACTCACTCTCACTTGGCACAGATTCTCACGTTCTCTCAGTCTTTATAGGGAGCTTTGTCCAGTGGTAATGTCACTGGATCTATGATCCAGAACCTCAGACAAATGCTTGGGTATGAATCCTACCAAGGCAGATGGTGAAATTTGACTTCACTGAAGAACTTCTTGAATTAAGAGAGAGCCTAATGGTGGCAGTGTAACCACAGTCAATTTATTTAAAAAAGATATCTAGTTCACTAATGCCCTTTAGGGAAGAAAGTCTGCCAGCCTTAATTGATCTATTCTAAATATGACACCAGACCCAGACCAATCTGCCCTCTGGGCAATTAGCAACAGTCAATAAATCCTGAGTGTTACATTTTAGGCATTTACTTTCTGCTGTGGAAAGTCCTAAGTCACAGCATTTTCCTTAGTCAGACTTTGCTGATGCAGCTTTCTTTTGTAAAATGTTGAAGCTATGAAACATTAGCTTTTATACGGAAGTTTAAATGTCTGTGACTGTAAATGAACAATGACTGGCTGTGTGTTATTAAAGTAACATGGTTTGTGTCTATCATCCTACTACTATATACCAGAAGTTGTGATCTCTCACCTGCTGGTTACTGGTCTCACTGTCACAGTGAGTCTTTCTGAAGAACAAGAAAAACTACCCGAGTCACTATCCAAAAATCTAAATACAAACCTATTCCAGCACTGCATCACCTGTAGGCTTGTTAAACTTCATTTTGTTGGCAAATAAGGCTGCAGAAACTCATTGAAAATTCAGATGTCTTTAATTTTCCTGTATTTACACCACAAAAAACTCCAATTTCAGGTTTTACAGAGCTGAGAATTATATGAGTAGCTGATTTGATTGAAACTAAAATATTAAGAATGACAAGAAGTTTTTTGGACTTCAGCAGTAAGAAATCAATTTTTTTTTTCCTTTTCCTGAAGTAAAAGAACACTTACTTATTTCTGCAATTGCCTACATTTCAATAAAATCATTTAAAATTCCAGAGTAAGAGAGAAAATAATCAGCAATCACAACCTCTCAGGGAAATGTCTTTGGCTAATAATCACAAATTGCCCCATTGAAGGGGCAATTGAAGGTTGAAAGTAAGCTGCCAATCACAATCAATGTGAAATGAATATTTCATATCGCACTCAAATGTCAGGGTATTACTTCAAAAATTGGCAACTAAATATAGACTATCATGCACAACCATGGACACAGAGGTCCAGAACAAATTTACCAGGATCAAAAACAAAGTTGCTGGAAAGCTGGACCTGAAACATTCACTCTGTTTTTAGCTACACAGATGCTGCCAGACCTGCTGAGCTTTGCCAGCAACTTTGTTTTTGTTCCAGATTTACAGCATCCGCAGTTCTTTCAGTTTTTATTTAGAATTACCAGGGTATTGCCCGATATGGAAGGTTTGAGTTATAAAGAAAAGCTGGATAGGTTGGGACTTCTTTCACCGGAATGTAGGAAACATGGAAACATAGAAATTAAATGCGGGAATAGGCCAATTGGCCCTTTGAGCTTGCATCGCCATTCGCTCTGATCATGCAGTCTCAGTATCCCATTACCATCCTTTCCCCATACCCCATGATCCCTTTAGCGGAAAGAGCCACGTCCAGCTTCCTCTTGAATACATGTGAATGATTTGGCCCCAACGGCTTCCTGTGGGAGAGACTTCCACAGGTTCACAACTCTCTGTGTGAAGAAATTCTTTCTCATCTCAGTCCTGAATGGCTTACCCCTTTTTCTTAGACTGTGACCCCCTGTCCTGGACTTCCCCAACATCAGGAACATTCTTCCTGCATCTAGCCTGTCTGATCCCATCAGGATTTAATATGTTTCTATGATATCCCCCCTCATTCATCTAAATTCCAGCGAATACAAGCCCAGTCGATTCAATCTTTCCTCATGCCAGTTCTGCCATCCCAGGAATCAGTCTGGTGAACCTTCGCTAGACTCCCTCAATGGTAAGAATGTCCTTCCTCAGGCTAGGACACAATCCTCAAGGCTTAGCCTTACAACAGCCCTGTTTAACTGTAACATGACATCCTTACTCTGACACTCAAAGCTTCTCGCTACGAAGGCCAGCATACCATTAGCCTTCCTCACCGCCTGCTGCACCTGCATGCCAACCTTCAGCGACTGTTCCATCATGACACCAGGTCTTGTTGCACCTCGCCTTTTCCTAAACTGCCACCCTTCAGATAATAATCTGCCTTCCTTTTCTGATTAAAGTGGATGACCTCACATTTATCCCCATTATATCGCACTTGTTAAGTTATTGTCCACTCAGCCAGCCTGTCCCAGTCACCCTGCAGTTGCTTAGCATCCTCCTCACAGCACACACTACCACCCAGCTTATTGTCCTTAAGAGGAGGATTATAAAATCATGAGGGGCATGGTTAGGGATAGTGGTGGTATCTTTTCCCCAGAATGAGGGAATTTCAAGATTATGGGGGCATATTTTTAAGGTGAGAGGAGAGAAATGTTAAAAAAAAGACACAAGGGGCAAATCTTTTACACAGAGAGTGGCCCATGTGTGTAATGAACCTCCTGAGGAAGGGGTGGTTTGGGTATGTGGGTATAAATACAGAATTTAAAGCCAATAAGATAGGTACATGAATAGGAAAGGTTTGAAGGGATGTGGGCCAGGAGCAGGCAGGTGGGACTAGTTTAGTTTGGGATGGGCTGGTTGAACTGAAGGGTCTGTTTCCATGCCATATGACTCTATCCTCTCTATGTAATTTAGATTGTAATTTATCTTCAAAAAAAAATCAATTTTCAATCAGTTTCCCTTAGAAGAAATGGGCACAATATTTACAGGTGTATTCTAGTAATCTTTCACTGACTGGGAGATGTTAAAGCAGGATCATTTGACCCACTGGTCATCTTGTTGCATTGAGAAGGACCACAGCACTCATCTGTTGATAAACCCAGTTGTGTTTGCATTCAATGTTGCAGTGACTCCCGAAGAATAAGAGAAATGACAGAAATCTCTAGACCACAGTATAAATTCCAGAGCATAAGGTCATAAGATCGAGGAGCAGGAGTAAATCAGCCCCTCAAGTTTGTTCCATCATTCAATGCAATAACAGATGATTGCATTTTGGCCTCAAATCCACTTTCCTGCCTGCTCTCTCTATCCCTTTAGCAGATTGCAAATTAAAAATCTGTGTATATACTCCTTTAATTTACTGATTGTTCCCATAACCATCGCACTCTGGGTTAGTGATTTCAATGTTGGAATCTGATGAAGCGCCTAGGCCTGAAACGTCAGCTTTTGTGCTCCTAAGATGCTGCTTGGCCTGCTGTGTTCATCCAGCTCCACACTTTGTCGTCTCAGATTCTCCAGCATCTACAGTTCCCATTATCATTGATACAATGTTGTGCTGACCTACTATCCTACTAAGATCAAACTACCTTGCATACCGTATATTTTACTATCCTTCATGTGCCAATCCAAGAGTCGTTCGAAAGTCTCTAAAGTATCTGACTCCACTACCACTGCCGGCAGTGCATTCCACATGCCTACCACTCCCTGTGTGAAGAACCTATCTCTGACATCTCCCCTATACCTTCCTTCAATCACCTTAAAATTATGCTCCCTCATAATAGTAATTTCCTCCCTAGGAAAAGGTCTCTGACTATCCAATCTCTCTCTGCCTCTCATCATCTTGTAAACCTCTATCAAGTCACCTCTCATCCTTCTTCACTCCAATGAAAAAAGCCCTAGTTCCCTCAACCTTTCCTCATAAGACCTGCCCTCCAGTCGAGGCAGCATCCTGGTAAATCTCCTCTGTACCTTCTCTAAAGCTTCCTCATCCTTCTTGTAATGAGATGACCAGAACTGAACACAATATTCCAAGTGTGTTCTAACCAGAGTGTTGTAGAGCTGCATAACAGTAGACAACAGACAATAGGTGCAGAAGTAGGCCATTTGGCCCTTCGAGCCAGCACCACTATTCATTGTGATCATGGCTGATCATCAACAATCAGTATCCTGTTCCTGCCTTATCCCTGTAACCCTTGATTCCACTATTTCTAAGAGCTCTATCCATCTCTTTCTTGAAAGTATCAGAGACTTGGCCTCCACTGCCTTCTGGGGCAAAGAAAGCCGACACACTATACACCTTCTCTACAACCCTATCTACTTGGGTGGCAACTTTGAGGGATCTATGGATGTAGACCCTAAGACCCCTCTGTTCCGCCACACTGCTGAGAATCCTGCCATTAACCCTGTACTCTGCATTCAAATTCTGCCTTCCGAAATTAATCTTTTCTCCAGGCTCCTTCATTTCTTTGCAGAAAGCACAGGGCAACAAATGGCAACTGCTTGCAACAACTGATGAGGAAAAAAGACTGCTCTTTGTTAGGCTTCATGTATTTTGGTGCAGAGGGGGAAAAGCCTACTCTTCCAGCAATCTGAAAGCATCTCACTGCATCATTCACACCCTCCAACAAGTTGAACTACCCAGGAACCCATCAGAATGCTGTTGTCAGGCTGATGACCTTTGTAATCCATGACTGTTCACAATTATACAAACCAATCAGTTGCTTGTTACTGGCTAAATCTCACTCTGTGTTCACATTCTGATGCCAGGACATCTACAGTTTGCCCCTTCACAGATTGATCAAAGCAGCAATGTAAACACCATACACAACGAGCATCAGTTACTTGATTCTAAAAGTCCAGGAATTCCTTCCATGATCCTTTTTCCATTTCAGCTCATCAAAAATAGAGAAAATATGGTTTTAAAAGTGCAGACATCCCCATGTAAATTTGTCTGTAAGTAGCCCTCTATCTTCTAGCAATTATTCTCAGTTTTATTTTATCTGATTTTCAGTGCTTAACTTGACAGTGAATTCCGTATTCTGAGTGCACTTTCTGGTCAGATTTTGTGAGCATTCCTGGAGATGGGGTTAGGGATGGTCAGGCCAGAGATAGTGATTGAAAATGGATCCAATGTTTATTGAGGCATTGAGGTGTAGTTGGGTGCATTTTAAGTCAACAATTATCTTGAAGTTATTTTTCTTTGAGACAGGAATGATTGATTTAGTTTTTCATCAGCTCAGGCCCGTCACTACAAGGAATATTGACTCTCAGTAGAGCCCTGAGAGAGAAATCAATGGACAGTACCTTAGAATCTAGAGTAAATGCATTAAACTCACATAGCTGGTGTATTACCTGAAAGCAGAGCGGGAATTTAAATTGTAAACCAATTAAGTATTTCTTTCATATATATTTGCAATTGAAGTAATGGGAGAAATGCAATGGTGGACAAAATTCCATATTGATTTATGCAGAATATGTTTTATTGATTTAAATTTGCCACCAAGCAAAAGGTGAAAGCTTTGAAATATGCAAAGAAATGACAATTCCACAATTTGAAGGTAGTAATTGGGAGAAAATCAAACTTCACACCACTGTCTCATCACCAAATAAAACCAAGTAAATGGATATTGCAAAGAAAAATAGTTCAGATTTTAACATCTACATATGTTGCACAAGTTATGTTCATTCGACAAACTTTGAGATCACAACATTAATCGTTTTCACTTTTACAGATTTTGCAACTGCACGATTTAGCAGAAATGTAGGTGTACACTTGAGTTTTTCCATTCAGGCAGTTCAGCTGTGTTTCTTTTTTCTCCGTTTCGTTTTCCTGACAGCACTCACAATTGTGTTTCATGTGCTTTGTTTTGGGATCAAACCTGACAATTAAGGAGATTACAAGTCAGTCAAGTTAACTTAACAAAGTGTGAGGCTGGATGAACACAGCAGGCCAGGCAGCATTCCAGGAGCACAAAAGCTGACGTTTCGGGCCTAGACCCTTCATCAGAGAGCTTGTTGTTTTACTAAATTACCCATTTTATTCACAACACTATGACACCATGATGGTGTCAAGTAGTCATCCTGTACAAAACATGTGACAAACAAAAGATGGTTTGCTGTAAATGGCAGTAAGGAAATAATTAAAGTTTCTCACAATAAAAGAAATTCAAAGAGCTCAATTGCATAAACTGGCCTTATAACTATTTATCAAATTTGATGACTTGCACTATCATTGAGTGACCGTTGCAAGGCTCACAAACACCACAAAACCATTAAAATGCTTTCTGCAATTCCCTTTACAAATATTACTCATCCATCCCATGGATAGGTAATGCATTGGATTTTACAGGCACGAAGTATCCAGATCAACTACACCCCTGGCCCCTCCATCCCCCACTTCAATCGAAGGTCAAATGGTTACACCACATGATGGGAGAAAAGAAATTCTGAATTGTAGTCAGAAAATAAATGAATGTCAGTAGGTTTTGACACACAGATTTGTGTGTAGAGATTACAAGCCAGGGACACTTCAGTGACCCATGGTGAATCATATAAATTTGATTAAAAGAGAAGCTCACAGCCTGTGGACTACCATACATTTCAGACATTTTTTTTTCTTTTTAAAATTTTATTACTCTGTTTAAGATACAGAAAAAGTTCAATTACTTACATAGCATATGAATCACAACATCCTTCACATGCTTTCAGCTGAACAGTCACTGTACAATCACCTTCTTTGATGTCAATCGTTTTGTTTTGCACCTGGCATTTTCCCACTGTTGAGATAGGGAGGAATCATGTTATTTTCTGAGTGTGAGTGATAATGGGAACTGCAGATGCTGGAGAATTCAAGATAATAAAGTATGAAGCTGGATGAACACAGCAGGCCAAGCAGCATCTCAGGCGCACAAAAGCTGACGTTTCGGGCCTAGACCCTTCATCAGAGAGGGGGATGGGGTGAGGATTCTGGAATAAATAGGGAGAGAGGGGGAGGCGGACCGAAGATGGAGAGAAAAGAAGATAGGTGGAGAGGAGAGTATAGGTGGGGAGGTAAGGAGGGGATAGGTCAGTCCAGGGAAGACGGACAGGTCAAGGAGGTGGGATGAGGTTAGTAGGTAGGAAATGGAGGTGCGGCTTGGGGTGGGAGGAAGGGATGGGTGAGAGGAAGAACAGGTTAGGGAGGCAGAGAGAGCCTGGGCTGGTTTTGGGATGCAGTGCGGGGAGGGGACGAACTGGGCTGGTTTTGGGATGCGGTGGGGGAAGAGGAGATTTTGAAGCTGGTGAAGTCCACATTGATACCATTGGGCTGCAGGGTTCCCAAGCGGAATATGAGTTGCTGTTCCTGAAACCTTCGGGTGGCATCATTGTGGCACTGCAGGAGGCCCATGATGGACATGTCATCTAAAGAATGGGAGGAGGAGTTGAAATGGTTCGCGACTGGGAGGTGCAGTTGTTTATTGCGAACCAAGCGGAGGTGTTCTGCAAAGCGGTCTCCAAGCCTCCGCTTGGTTTCCCCAATGTAGAGGAAGCCACACCGGGTACAATGGATACAGTATACCACATTGGCAGATGTGCAGGTGAACCTCTGCTTAATATGGAAAGTCATCTTGGGGCCTGGGATAGGGGTGAGGGAGGAGGTGTGGAGGCAAGTGTGGCACTTCCTGCGGTTGCAGGGGAAGGTGCCGGGTGTGGGGGGGGGGGGTTGGAGAGCAGTGTGGAGCGAACAAGGGAGCCACGGAGAGAGTGGTCTCTCCGGAAGGCAGACAAGGGTGGGGATGGAAAAATGTCTTGGGTGGTGGGGTCGGATTGTAGATGGCGGAAGTGTCGGAGGATGATACGTTGTATCCGGACGTTGGTGGGGTGGTGTGTGAGAACGAGGAGGATCCTCTTTGGGCGGTTGTGGCGCGGGCGGGATGTGAGGGATGTGTTGCGGGAAATGCGGGAGACGTGGTTCAGGGCGTTCTCGACCACTGTGGGGGGGAAGTTGCAGTCCTTGAAGAGCTTGGACATCTGGGATGTGCGGGTGTGGAATGCCTCATCATGAGAGCAGATGCGGCGGAGGCAGAGGAATTGGGAATAGGGGATGGAATTTTTGCAGGAGGGTGGGTGGGAGGAGGTGTATTCTAGGTAGCTGTGGGAGTCGGTGGGCTTGAAATGGATATCAGTTACAAGCTGGTTGCCTGAGATGGAGACTGAGAGGTCCAGGAAGGTGAGGGATGTGCTGGAGATGGCCCAGGTGAACTGAAGGTTGGGGTGGAAGGTGTTGGTGAAGTGGATGAACTGTTCGAGCTCGTCTGGGGAACAAGAGGCGGCGCCGATACAGCCATCAATGTAACGGAGGAAGAGGTGAGGTTTGGGGCCTGTGTAGATGCGGAAGAGGGACTGTTCCACGTAACCTACAAAGAGGCAGGCATAGCTGGGGTCCATGCGGGTGCCCATGGCCACCCCCTTTGTCTGTAGGAAGTGGGAGGAATCGAAGATAAGCTGTTGAGGGTGAGGACGAGTTCGGCTAGGCGGATGAGGGTGTCGGTGGAGGGGGACTGGTTGGGCTTGCGGGACAGGAAGAAGTGGAGGGCCTTGAGGCCATCTGCATGCGGAATACAGGTGTATAGGGACTGGACGTCCTTGGTGAAAATGAGGTGTTGGGGTCAAGGAATTGGAAGTTCTGGAGGATGTGGAGGGTGTGGATGGTGTTGCGGACGTAGGTAGGGAGTTCCTGGACCAAAGGGGAGAAAATGGAGTCCAGATAGGTGGAGATGAGTTTGGTGGGGCAGGAACAGGCTGAGACAATGGGTCGACCAGGGCAGGCAGGTTTGTGGATTTTGGGAAGGAGATGGAAACGGTCCATGCGGGTTTGGGGAATAATAAGGTTGGAGGCTGTGGGTGGGAGGTCCCCTGAGGTGATGAGGTCATGAATGGTGTTGCAGATGATGGTTTGGTGCTCAGGTGTCATGATCGAGGGGGCAGTAGGAGGAGGTGTCGGAGAGTTGGCGTTTGGCCTCGGCGATGCAGATGTCAGTGCCCCATACTACCACTGCGCCACCCTTGTCTGCGGGTTTGATGGTGAGGTTGGGGTTGGAGCGGAGGGAGCAGAGGGCTGCCCGTTCTGCGGGGAAGAGGTTGGAGTGGGTGAGAGGGTTGCATGACGAGTACAGCTAGATCAAAGGGATGTAAAAGGGGAAGGAGGCAACAGGCTTTCTTCTTTTGAATAAAATCTTGAAGCTATTGTCAAGAGATCTCAGAAGATGGAAGTTTCATTAGGATTTTTTAATATAAAATAAGCTGAACCCATCATCTATAAAGGACATTATTGGAAAATATTGAACCTGTTAATTGTTATTGAAAATGCTGTGCAATTCTTTGCACTATTGCTTGTGAAGTCCTTTCAATTTCCTACTGGATCTGTGCAGAGGTCAAAGTGTCAGCTGAGAAAGAGTTCCGCATGGTGAAGTGGCCCCTCTTTAGTGCATGAGCTCAGCTCATTAATTTAATGCAATGTGGGTCTGATGTAAAATGGTATGCAAAATCACAGACAAATGCTAAGAAGTCAAAATGGTTCTTTTACATAGACTGCACTGAATTGTCAATGGGTTTTTATTTTGCTTCGATACTTTGCCGATGAAGTATTGGAGCGGTTACTTTTACATAGCTTCAGCATCTGCCCTATTGGTCTGTAGGAAGTTGAGGCACAGACCACAAGTTCAAAGTCAGGCAGAAACCTGTCAATCACATTTCCTGTCTCAATAATTATTGATATAGAAAAAAAAGAGCATGCAGATTGAAAACATCCTTCGTGATGTCAGAACACCCAAAAACAAATCATAGCCAAATTCAATAATTCTGAAATACAATGATAACAAGGTGTAGAGCTGGATGAACACAGCAGGCCAAGCAGCAACAGAGGAGCAGGAAAACTGATGTTTCGGGCCTACCTGGCCTGCTGCTTTTATCCAGCCCTACACCTTGTTATTCTCAGATTCTCCAGCTTCTGCAGTTCCTACTATCTCTGAAACAATTCTGAAATAGTTATTTTTGTAAGTTACAGAACACATAACATACAAAGGAGATGTAGTCTCAGTCACAACAACTTAAAATTGTTATTATTATTTTAGAGAAGAATAAGCTGTTAAATAGATAGCAATGGACAAAAGGAAATACTTACATTTCTTACGACAGGAATAGCAGCAATGATCTTTGTCCCATTGTTTGTCAGCCTAAATACAGAAAAAATTCAATTGTATAGATTTAACAGATGAATTATGAACTTATTCGTAATAAATGAACTGTAGTTACATTTTCCAATGTGCCCCTGAATTGAATCATTATGTTTTGTCAAACATTTTTACTTCCACAATAAATATAGGAATATGTGTTTCAAGTATATTCATGAATACGAGGACATTGATCAGATATGGAAACAGGCTGAGTAACAGTGCTTAGAATAGTTTTCATAAGTGTTGTTATGGACTACAAATTTAATGTAGTAAGGTTCAATGTTATGTTTTAATCGGTGTCTCTTAGATTTAAACATAGCAGCCATACCAACAATTAACTTAGAATTATGATAACATTTTATAACTCTCTTTCAATTTTATCTTTCTTTCAAAGAGCTTATCATAGATCTTTTGTCAGTGACTGTTTATGCATATTTTTCATCTGTTGTACATAAAGGTGGATAATTTTGTGCCAGAAGCAGCAGCAAAGTGTCTCTGCTTGCTGTGGCATTTGAGCGTTGTGGCATAAACCTATGTCTTTTGAATTGTGTCGATGTATGTGAACTTCAGAATTGTGATGGACAACAGTAATGCACATATTTGAGGGATATTGTAGGATTTTTTTAGTACTTTTGTCATAAATATAAGTAGAGAAACTTGTTTTGCGCTAATTGGCAGATTCACTCATTCAAATTGAGCAGCACGTACCATGGCATTCGCCCAGGTCAAACGTAGAAGTACAATAAATCTCTCCCTATCTGTTCAACAACTTCTGTAACTCCAAACTCACAGCATTCTTTATTATAGGTGAGAGGAGTTTAGGACAGTTTTGTATTGTGGACCCAAACTCATGAGGAACAGCCTTGAAGATTGGCTAACCATAATTTGTGCAAATCCTTACAACAAACGGAAGTGATGGGGGGCTGCATCTACCCATCTGTCTAGCCTGAAATAAAACTTCAATCACTGAGATGGAAGAACAGTTTCATGATTTATTGCATCATTCAAATGTTATAAATGTAATGTGTAATATTATCTCATTTGATATTATAAGCGATTTTGTAAAGCGTCCTTCATAATGTGCAGAATAATTTTTCCTCAAATTTAGGGTCATTTCTCTTATTACTAGTCTTTTAAGCATTTTAACTGTTAGTTCATCACACACAGAGAAAAACAAAGGGATACTTCACTATCCGAGCACATCATGGCAAACAAATGGTGCTAAAACCAAGGTCAGGTCTGTACTGACCTCATCACATGTTGGAGGGTCTGAACATATTTTTTGTGTCTTTGTTATCACACCTTCTACACATGAATAGTTGATACATGTATCACTGGGATGCGGCCAACTTTCACCTTCCTGGAACGAGAACAAGAACAGTCTGGGTGGGCTGATGGCTTCCTTCAGTGCTGTGAGTTTCAAACTAACATTGTACAATTGGAACAGTGCAATTTTACAGTATTACCACATAATACCACAGATTAGTTGATGAGGGTTTTCAACTGTGTCATGATTAATAAAATCCAGACAAATTGTTAGAAGAAATTCAATTTTAATGAATCCTTATCGTAATACAAACACTCAGTGAAATTCTGCTCTGATGCTAGCAGGGCATTATTTTATTGCCAGATCATTTTACTTAGAAACATAGAAACTGGTAAGAACAATACAAGGAGGAACTCACATATCTTATGTTTCCTGCATCGTCTTTGCATCCTGTGGAAACGAGACGTGTCACATTGTTAAATGCGTTCCATCTTTGTCAGTGATAACACTTGTGCTCAGTGCTTATCAACATGTTAGTTATATTTAGAAGTAATGGTGCATTTTCATTGTTACTCACTGACACATGAAGAAACACATTTTGTTCTATCCTCAGAAAGCATTGATCCATTTTTACAAAAGCAACCTTCAGTGTATTCATCAAATGTCTCCCCATGTATCATCTTACTGGAAAGAAAGATTGTAATTGTATGTTATGTTTATTCAGTGATGAAGTAACTGAAGGCATGGCAATTATTAAACATTGATCAAAACCAATACTTCAAAATATGGCCACCTACTGTTAAAAGCAATGATAAGGTTTGAATAATTAGAATGCATGACAATACCTACCCATCCTTACAATAATCATGATTGTGTTTGGCGCAGGCTTTATAGGTGAAACCCTCTGTGCAGTTGTACGCTTCAAATAAAAAGTAAGAACAAGTTACATTGAGGCATTCAAAATATTGATGTTAATTACAGTTAACAAAAACAGAGCGGCTGTTTGGATAAAAATTCTGTTGGGAGTAAGATTACTGCTTTGACCTTTTTGCTACTTCATCTCAAATTGTCCCTTCCTTTTCCTCATTGAGTTGTGTTTCGAAGACGGGAACTCTCCCTATGCAGTGCCCAGCAACGTGGGTTTGCCCATCCACACTCTTCAGATGTTGATCTGAGTTACAGCACAGGTCAGTAAGCTGCTTTTACTCTCAGCAGATGCACTCTCACAGTTGGATCTCTTAGGTGTAAGGCAATTCTGTCTCTAATGGGATTATGGTTCAGAGCTCAGAAGACTTCGCTTGCAGTCATGGAATTATCAATATTCATTCTCCTTCTCTTCCTGTGTGATTCTCTTAACCCAAATAATGCATAAATTACATTAACAAAGTGTTCAAAATGGGTCTTCAGGCCTTATACATTGCTTTCCTTCTCATAAGTGACATGTAGGTGCAAATATAGTTTCTAGTTCCCCTTCTCCATTAAAGAAAACAGAGTTTTGACTAATCCATTTTTGTTTCTTATCCAATTCAGAAGGAATATCATCATCGTGCCATTGACAGCACAGAATTGCCATTTCGCTCTCAAATCTCTCTTCGTGATCTGAGTAGATACTAAAAACTCAAAGCCATTATTTCGTAACCAACCATCAATTCTTGTGGGAAACTGCAGGCAAGTTTCTTAGAACTTGACTCCTGTGTAAAATGCACAAAGTGAGCAAATGAGCTTGAACAGGCTCTAGGTCAAACCTCTGCTTAGAAGCTGCTCTGGAACTTTTCCAGCCAGAACCCCATGGGATGTGTTTCCCTGTGATGGATCATTGCACATCTATTAACTTTGTTACACCTGTCAATGTCTCAATCCAAAGGCTGTTAAAAGGGAAGGTCAGATGCATTTCAGTTCACTGACTTTCCTATTTTAAATTATTTCTCTCTAAATCCAATTACTGATCCTGTGTGATTAATGATAAATAATTTAGGATTGGGCTCGGTTTCTGGCTCCTGAAACCATTCTGATCATTTCCATGTTAACAAACCATAATAAGACAGATCAATGCGCACATAACTTCAACAATTTTACAGTTCCATATAATTCATCTAAATAATGTAGATACAAGTCTAATATATAGATATTTAAAGTCTACGATCATGATATAGGCTCATTGCACTCACGGCATAATCCATTTGTGGAGTCCCTCCAGTCAACACATATCCCAGCTGCATTACAAGTCGAAGCAGCAGCTTCCAGGCTACTACAGCTCATCTCTGTAGAATTCATTGCACAGTGATCGTACTGACATGCCTTGACATACTTAGTCAGTTCTCGCTTATTTCTGCATTTTTCAAATGAACTGTAGAGTGGGAGTGTAATTAGTAACATGAATAAATATTAGTAACATAACAGCCAAAATGATCTCCCTCCTAAAAAAGTTTCAAGTCCTTATTCTAACCATAAATAGGTCTTGTAATGCACCAGCATATATCATTCTTTCCTATATTACCTTAGCAGCAATTGGACTGTGACAAAATGGATTAATGCCTATGTTCAAATAGGCAAGAGAAGAATTCCAAGTAATACGTGTGTTATTGCATAATTTCACAACTACTGTCTGACTTATTAATGCAAAGCCTATTTATAATGTTAATTTTAATTTAAATAATTCGTTTAATTTTTTTAGTGTTTGTAATTATTAGGCATTGATAGTCTAAGAGAATTATCAAGGTTCCTTTTTAACTGAGATTGTAAGAACTGCCGATGCTGGAGAATCTGAGATAGCACGGTTTTGAGCTGGATGAGCACAGCAGGCCGAGCAGCATCAGAGGCGCAGAAAGGCTGATGTTTCAGGTCGAGACCCTTCTTCTGAAATGGGGGAGGGTAAGGAGTTTCTGAAATAAATAGGGAAAGAGGGGGAGGCGGATAGAAGATGGATAAATGAGAAGATTGGTGGAGAGGAGATAGACAGGTCAAAGAAGCAGGGATGGAGCTAATGAAGGTGAAAGTAGGTGGGGAGTTAGGAGGGGATAGGTCAGGGAGGATAGGGAGGACGACAGGTCAAGGAGGCGGGATGAGGTTAGTGGGTAGGAGATGGGGGCGGGGCCTGAGGTTGGACGAGTGGTTAGGGAGGCGCGGACTAGCTGGGCTGGTTTTGGGATGCGGTGGGGGAAGGGGAGATTTTGAAGCTTGTGATGTCCTTGATACCATTGGGCTGCAGGGTTCCCGAGCAGAGTACGAGTTGCTGCTCCTGCAGCTTTTGCATGGCATCATTGTGGCAATGCAGGTCACCCAGCATGGACATATTGCCCAAGCAGTGGGAGGGGGAGTTGAAATGGTTTGCGACTGGGAGGTGCAGTTGTTTATTGTGAACTGAGTGTAGGTGTTCTGCAAAGTGGTCCCCAAGCCTCCACTTGGTTTCCCTGATGTAGAGGAGGCCACAGCGGGAACAGCGGATGCAGAATGCCACATTAGCAGATGTGCAAGTGAACACCTGTTTGATGTGGAATGTCTTCTTAGGGCCTGGGATGGAGGTGGGGGGGGGAGGTGTAGGGACAGGTGTAGCACTTCCTGTGGTTGCAGGAAAAAGTGCCGGGTGAGGTGGTGGGGCCAGAGGGGAGCGTGGAGCAGACAAGGAAGTCATGGAGAGAGTGGTCATTCTGGAAAGCAGATAAGGGTGGTGAGGGAAAAATGTCTTTGGTGGTGGGGTCGGATTGCAGATGGCGGAAAAGTTGGAGGATGATGCGTTGGGTCTGGAGATTGGTGGGGTGGTACGTGAGGACGAGGGGGATTCTGTTTCGTTTATTATTGCTGTCAGGGTGTGTGAGGGATGACTTGTGGGAAATGCGGGACACAAGGTCGAGGTGCTGTGGAGGCGAAGTTGCAGTCCTGGAAAAAAAAGAGGATATCTGGGATGTCTGGGAGTGGAATGCCTCATCTTGGGAGCAGATGCAGCAGAGGCAAAGGAATTGGGAATAGGGGATGGCCTTTTTGCAGGAAGGTGGGTAAGAGGAGGTGTATTCCAGGTAGTTGTGGGAGCCGGTAGGTTTGAAATGGATATCAGTTTCCAGGTAGATGCCAGTGATGGAGACAGAGAGGTCCAGGAAGGAGAGAGAGGTATCCGGGATGGTCCAGGCGAACTTAAGGTTGGGGTGAAAGGTGTTAGCAAAGTGGATGAACTTTTTGAGCTCCTTGTGGGAGCAAGAGGCGGCGCCAATACAGTCATCAATGTAACGGAGGAAGAGGTGGGGCTTGGGGCCAGTGTGGGTGCGGAAGAGGGACTGTTCCACGTAACCTACAAAGAGGCAGGCATAGCTTGGGCCCATGCGGGTACCCATGGCCACCCACTTTGTCTGTAGGAAGTGGGAGGAATTGAAAGAGAAGTTGTTGAGGGTGAGAACGAGTTCGGCAAGGCAATGAGGGTGTCGGTGGAGGGGGATTGGTCGGGCCAGCAGGACAGGAAGTAGCGCAGGGCTGTTAGGCCATCTGTGTGGGGAATGCAGGTGTATAGGAACCGGACATCCATGGTAAAGATGAGGTGCTGGGGGTGGGCGAATTGGAAGTTCTGGAGGAAGTGAAGAGCATGGGTATTGTCACTGACATAGGTAGGGAGTTCCTGGACCAAGGGGGAGAAAATGGGATCAAGATAGGTGGAGATAAGTGGGGCAGGAGCAGGCAGAGACAATAGGCCAACCAGGGCAGGCAGGTTTGTGGATTTTGGGAAGGCGATAGAAGCGGACAGCGCGGGGTTGGGGAGTGATGAGGTTAGAGGCTGTGGGTGGGAAGTCACCTGAGGTGATGAGGTTGTGGATGGTTTGGGAGATGATGGTTTGGTGCTCAGGGGTGGGGTCATGATCCAGGGGGTGACAGGAGGAGGTGTTGGAGAGTTGGCGCCTGGCCTCGGCGATGTACAGGTCAGGGTGCCATATCAAACTGTGCCTCCCTTGTCCGCAGGTTTTATGGTGAGGTTGGGATTGGAGCAGAAGGCTGCACATTCTGTGGGGGAGAGCTTGGAGTGGGTGAGAGGGGTGGAGAGTTTGAGGCGATCAATGTCTTGATGGCAGCTGGAGATGAAGAGGTCAAGGGAGGGTAGGATGCCCTGGGGTGGTGTCCAGGAGGAGGAGGTGTGTTGGAGGTGGTAGAAGGGGTCAGTGGAGGGAGTCTCATGGTTAAAGAAGTAATTGTGAAGGCGGAGGCGGCAGAAAAACTGCTCAATGTCCAAACGTGACTGGTATTCATCGATGTGTGGGTGGAGGGGGCCAAAGTGAGTCCTTTACTGAGGACGGACTGTTCGTTCTCAGCAAGGGGGAGGTCTGGGGGGATGGTGAAGACTTCCTTTTTAACTACTGTGTTAAAAGTTTAATTTTCCAATTCCCTGGTAACAAGCCCATTATACAAACACTTAAGCAAATCACAGAGTTTGTATCTGTTCAAAATGTAATGGCTGTTCCGGACAAGCTTAGCAATACAAGTCAAACTTTTGATACTGACAAACTGAGAATCATATTAAGTTTCTCTTTCAAAGCCCCTGACTGGTGAACTTTGAATGAATTAATAAAATTTTATCAAACTAAAATAGGACCACACCATTCCATTTATCTTATTAACATCAAAATAATGTTTCCCAAAATGAATCACAAATAAATTATAAGATGGTGCACGTCAATGATGCTTCTTAAGTACTCTTCCACCTTTTACTGAGTCATGAACAATACTGGATGCTTCTCTGAAATGAATGGAAACAGCAAACAGGGCAAATAGGTCACAAGGGGAGGGGAATGGCTAACATCTTGGAAGCCATAGTTGCAAAGAAGCATTTAGAAAACAGGCAAGTTGTTTCCATTCAAAATTGGAGCTGGTTAGAAAGTGGACAGTTAGCCACCACAATGAAATTCCATTGCATTTTCTGATTACTAAACAATCTAAAACACTTGAGAGGAAAAGTATTACTGTAATGCTTGCATAAAAATAAGTTGTCCCGCTGAACAGTTTGACCAGTGGGCAGAGGAAGTCTTGGTGACATTTTAACAGTGACAGCCAGCTACAGGCTGAGACATCTGACTGACATGTCAAGAGCGAAGGCTGCCTGCGTACTTCAGGGCCCCTGAAGGCAAAGTATGTTTTCTGTTCACCAGGATGAAGGAGAAGGGGTGTTGTGGATGCAGTTTCAAGCACAGTAAAAAGTGGCAATGGGATGTCCATTACTAGCAGAGGCCCCTGCAAATGGGCCATACTTTGATGGGATAGCACCTGAATGACACTGACAGTTGTTTAATGTGGTGGCCGTCCCCACCACATGCTGCCAGTGAAGTGCTGGTAATGACCAACCAATTTCTGGTTGTCAGGTTCCTGCAAAGCAGGGCTTCCTGCCTCTGGTCAAGCTCACTCCCTGAGGCTTATACTGCCTTCCAGCCTGCCTTCACAAGGATGGTGGGGGGGCTCTGCATGGAGTTTGCATGTTCACCCCATGGGCTGCATGGGTTTCCTCCCACAATCCAAAGATGCTCAGGGTAGGTGGATTGCCATGCAAAATTTCCCATAGTGTCCAGGGATGTGTAGGTTAGGGAGGTCAGCCATGGGAAATACAGGATTAGAGGAACTGGATAGGATGCTATTCAGAGGGTCAGTATAGACTCAATGGGCTAAATGGCCTGCTTCCACATGAGGGATTCTATGATTCTTCGATAATATATTCAGACAATAAAATCCAGACAATGACTTATTCTGTGACATTATTAAACATACATTAAGAAAAAGTTGTGTGAAATGAATATCTGGATAGATTTGGTCACTTTAAAAAGAAGACGCAAAGAAATGTACATACCTTCCTGATATGGCATCACACACAGTTTTCCCAAATTCACATGGTGGGAGTGTAGGAGGCACTTCACAAGGCACGTTTGTAGGAGTTTCTTGACAATGTGTCTTCTTAGGATCATCGACTTTCCAATCAAACGCAGTTTTGTGACAACAGTCATGTGGTTCTATCTTTCCATTCCTTCTTACACATCCATCAGTTATATTTCTCGAACAAGAACCTGTTGAATGGGATATATTTCACATTGATGAATACATTCTATACTCCATTAGTGCAAATTCAGGTTTTCAATTCACACTCCAAACCTTCTATCTGGCTACTGGGACTGAACCAAACACCAGTTTTCAGTCTGGGTGTTGTGCATGATCCTGTGGTGAACTGCTGACTATGTATTCACATCATTACAAGGCTCACTATTTCCACCTTCACAACATTACTGGACCTCATCCTGTCTCTACTAATCTGCTGCTGAACCCTTATTTATGTCTCTGGAATCCTGAGACCTGATTCCTCACTGCACTCCCATGGTCTCTCAGGGATGGCACAGTGGCACAGTGGTTAGCAATACTGCCTCACAGTGCCAAGGACCTGGGTTTGATTCCACTCCCCAGGTGACTATCTGCATGGAGTTTGCATGTTCACCCCATGGGCTGCATGGGTTTCCTCCCACAATCCAAAGATGCTCAGGGTAGATGGATTGCCATGCAAAATTTTCCATAGTGCCCAGGGATGTGTAGGTTAGGTAGGTTAGCCATGGGAAATGCAGGATTACAGGAACTGGATAGGATGCTCTTCAGAGGGTCAGTATGGACTAGATGGGCTAAATGGCCTGCTTCCACACTGTAGGGATTCTATGATTCATTAACTTGAGGTTAAGTAAACTGCTGGTGTCACTATCTTTACTTGCACCAACTCATTGTCACTGGTCATCCCTATGCTCACTGACTGAGATTAATTCCTAATTAAGCAGCATCCTCTGGTTAAAATTTTGCATTTTGTTTTAGCCCTTCTAAATACTTGTATTTACTCATATTCAACCTCTTGAGATTCCCTGCACCATTACTGGCTGTGACTTCAGCTGCCAAAGCTGTGAGAACTGAAATCTCCCCATATACCTCTCTCCCCTCTTGTCCCTCCTTTAAAACACCCCTGGAAAATAACTAGATGTGAGGCTGGATGAACACAGCAGGCCAAGCAGCATCTCAGGAGCATAAAAGCTGACGTTTCGGGCCTAGACCCTTCATCAGAGGCTGATGAAGGGTCTAGGCCCGAAACGTCAGCTTTTGTGCTCCTGAGATGCTGCTTGGCCTGCTGTGTTCATCCAGCCTCACATCTTATTATCTTGGAATCTCCAGCATCTGCAGTTCCCATTATCCCTGGAAAATAACTACTTCTTTGGTCAAGATTTTTTGATCAGCTGATGTAATATCTCTTTCTGTGGCTTTGTGTCATACTTTGTTTTCTAATGTTCGTGCGAAATGCTTTGGGATCTCTTAAAATTCAAAGGTCACAGTATAAAGATAACTTGATACTATTACTGTAGCGTACACAACTGTAACAGTAACACAGAAACATACCACATTGTCCTTGGGTATTATCAAAGAAGTACTGTTGCGGCACTCTGATCCTGAAGTTGTTTCTTTGACCAATGATTGTGGTTCGAATACCGGGAATATAAACGGTAACTTTGTTGCAACTTTTTACAATGCGAAATGCTTCTGCATGATACGGAAAGCTCACTCCTACTTCATCGACAGTTACCTTTTAAGAGAATTGACAGGTAATCTGTTAACAAGGCATTTGAAGACTCTATTCTCAATTAGCAAATCAAGGAATGGAAATGATAATAAGAGCATTTTGAAGACCAGTGATTGGTATTTCCAGAGAAAATTTTGGGGAAGGCTGTGCAACCTTGTCCTTAAATCTACCACTTGAGAGGAAACTTTACCTGGGCTGGATGTGAACACAATCCTAAGAATTCACTGCATTCGCCTCCTCACACATCAGTAAAGAATAAAGAAACAAGATATTGACAGTGATATTGATTAATATTACATAGCATGTATGAACACACGCTAATACTTACCACAGGCTTTCTTTTCTCAGTTGAAAAATTGATGATTTGTTTGTTGTAGTTAATAATAAGTGATTTACGGCAGGACGTGAAGGTTTCTTGATTACAGTAATAATTATCAAGAATCACAGAGAAATTGTATCTTGGGACCTTTTCTTGGACAAGTACATATGTGCAATTATCAAAAAAATCATAGTGCAGCCCATCGAAGGTATGATAATGTGAATACCCCCATACTTGACATTCACCTAAAATTAAAAAGAAAATGCTATTTACATTGAGATAAAAATGATAAGTAATATGAATATAATTAATGAACAGAAATTAAAAAAAAACAATGAATTTGAAACAAATAATCAAAAAACTACTTACAGTCACAGTCCCATGTTGAACAGCAGTCACCTTTAGTTGGGACACTTTTGGGTTCTAAGTCACTGTAACATGTAGGTTTCGCAGGGGTTGAACAGGGCACCTTCGTAATTTCATATGTATGTGCTCCAATACAAGTAATGGTTGTACAGTTCACTTGCCACGTTTCATTACACTAGGAAAGAGTAACAAGTAAATTAATACATCAGCAAACATTTCAATTAGTTGAACAGTTCTGATATTGACTTTACATTATTGAGTATGAAAAGAAACAGTTTTGTCTTTCTGGTCTGGGTGTTCAACAATAACAATTTCACAGAGGCCATAATACCACATCAGTTAGGTTGCTCAAATTCCTAATTTCTGCTTGTTATAAGGTCATTCTTGGAATGTAACCACTGTTTGCCATATCAGTATTTGGGTGATACTAAAAACAGTGAGGTAAAGTGTAAAATGTAAAGCAAACATATCAGGAGGTTTGTACCTCTATACTGCCTTCATCAATTTAGGGAGGTGATGTGCATTAGAAGCTCAAGTAACAGAACATCTTAATTTGTTCCATCTGTTCATCAGCTTGGCCCTGTTAACACCTCGGTAATGGAAGGGTTGATTGTGAAGGATGGCACAGAAGCAAGCTGAAAGATTTGAGCTAGCATTAGCAGACAGGCAGCTTCAGCTTCACAAAACAAGGATCACCTCAAAAGAAAATGTTTAAGTAGGGTGAAGAAATGGTCAGGTATGTTGTTCAGAGAAAGGAGGCATCAAAATGGCATTACTTCCAAGACGGCAAATAACTTATTCCAAAGACAGCAAGCGTGAACTGCAACTTGACCATTTAAAGTATATTTAATCTAAGAATTTGATACTCAAGGTGCTTCACGAAAGAGTGATAATTTGACAAAAGATGTCATTGTTAAGAGATGGATTTAATACTAGCTTGGTTAAAGATGTGCGCTTTAGTGACTTTGTCACATGAGTGACAAGGATGGAATTCCAGAACATAGGATCCAGATGTCTGAAGGTGTAATTCCTCACAATTGGGTGGTGTGGCTAAGAGCCTAGAGCTGGAGGAATGTAAAGAATGCAAATTGACAGAGGGCTGGAGGAGTTTGCAAAGAGGGAAAGGAGTGTGTGTGTGGGAGGAGCTTTATGACAAGGATGAGAATTTTATCACTGAGACACAGGCCAAGCAGGATCCAATGTAATGTCAGCATTATGGGAGTGTTGGGGAACAGGACTGGTAGTCAGGTGGATATGGGAAAGAGAGATTTGGATGAGCTCAGGTTTCGGGAAGTTGGAAAGTGGGATGTCTATCAGGATAGTGCTGAGACAGACAAGCCTGGATGTAATAAAAACATGAGTGAGAGTTTCCACAGTCAAATGGGAGCAGAGACATAGCAAACGATGTTATAAAGGCAGTAATTAATGATCTGTATTATGAAGAAGAGATTATTTTAGAAGCTAAGTGGAGATCAAAATGGACGTGGAGGATGTGAACTGTCTGGTTCAGTCTGAGGCGGTGGTGAGGGACAGACATGGAATTGCATGCAATGGCAAGTTTCCTGAGTGCTGTGAAAAATAATGGGTCCCATTTACTCTAACTATAATGTTTTACGTATTATTTAACACAGCATTAAACCAATTAGAAATAAATTGAAACTTGATTACCTTCCTTGGTGGGTCTGAATTACAGAAACATTCTCCAGGTGTAGTAGCCCTGGAGACGGATGTCGTTGTGGTTGGAAGTGTTGTTGTTTCAAATGGTTCACAGCAAACTCTAATTCTATAGTCCAGACATGTAAGGGCGCCACTAGCTGGTTTGTGGCATATCAATCCGCTGTTTACATCACATGTTACTGTATCGTTGGTTTTACTAATTGGATACCCAGGAAATTTGAGAGCTTCACATTGAATATTTGTAATCCTGTTCCCATAAGATTGACACACGGTATCTCGAATTGGATCCAATGGTTCTTTATCATGCTTTTGCTCAACAGATGGTTTGTTGTTGTTAATCCACACAGACCATTTTCCATGGCAAGGAACCTCTGCAAAATAAAGCAACAGTCACCAATTAATATTGATATAAAATACAAATAATGTTCAAAAGTATCATCCAGAAAGCTATGAAGTAACTGAAGCAGTTGGAGAAACTAAAATATTTTGGGTTATTTCCTTTGATTTCTAATTTAGCACCGTGATTTCAAGGAGTGGTAATGGACTCCGATCAAAATGCCAACTCAACAGTATTGTCCTAAGGCTCCTGTTGGTGGTGTTTTAATGGTCTCCTCTTTCTTCCTGTGCTCGCTGTTGTACAAATCTTAGGCAAAGAATGTCCACTGGATTGGTCCAAGTCAATTGGCAAAATACATAATGGGTTGCCTTTGTCTTAGAGGTTCTGAAGTGGGATTCAATCACATCATCTTCTGAAGTCAGCGAGAGACTCCTGAACCAAGACTGAGAACAAGTTTTCAGTGAAATTATATCTGGTTTTGGATTCGTTACTTGTGTTTAATGTAAGAAAACATTGCTCATCAGTTGTAGATGTGGCAGTAAACCTACCTGTGGTTGTTTTCACTGTTGTAGTTGTTACTTCTGAAAGTAAATACAGTCACAATTAAAACATGTAACCTGAAATAAGACCGTTTAGAAAGAGAGAGGCTTCACAGCTGGGAATACACATATTTTAATAGCAAGGTAATAAAAGAAAACTAAACAGGTGGGCTTGAGAAACAATGTTACAGCTGTCCAGTCAATATCATGTCATTGTAAAGCTTGTATATTCCATGTGCAAAATGAAAACGCTCTCCATCAAATGACAGTGATTCTGAAAGATCTAAGTTGAGACAGTAGCCCAAATGTTCTGAAGACTGGCAATCACAGGCAGATTCACTCACTCCTGTTTTTTCTCTGTTACTGCTGAACCCTGTATTTCTAGCTGGGAATTCTGATCCTGCCTTCTTCAGAGATGCAGAGTGTAACTGAAAACAGCAGTTATTTCATGGATAATCAAGGGAATTCATACCACCGACTGTATAGAAATAGAGTTCTGAAGAACAGTCAAATTAGACTTGAAACATTAATTCTTGGATTGTTCTCACTACAGCATTGGAGGCTGAGGGGTAATCTGATAGAACTATATACAATTATGATTGGGTGGTTAGTAAGAATCTTTTCCCCAGGTTGGAAATATTAAGTACGAGGGAAACATAGTTTTAATGTGACAGGAGGTAAGTTTCAAGGAGATGTGTAAGGAGTGTTTTTTTATTCAGTAGGTGGTAGGTGCCTGGAACACACTGCCATGAGAGGTGGTAGAGACAAATACAGTTGCAATGCTTAAGAGGTATTTAGACAGACACATGAACAGGCAGGGTATTGAGGGACAGTAAGAACTGCAGATGCTGGAGTCAGGGATAACACAATGTGGACCTGGAGGAAAACAGCAGGCCAGGCAGCATCAGAGGAGCAGGAAAGTTGACGTTTGGGGTCGGGACTCTTCTTCAGAAAATACTTCAGAACGTCAGCTTTCTTGCTCTTCTGGTGTATAGATGGATATGGATCATGTACAGAAACATGATGGCTGAAGGGCCCCTTTCTGTGCTATACTGTTCCAAGTTCTTTGTTTATCTCTCAATAGAAGAGAATCGCCATAGAATGGCCAGACAGTTTAGCATTTTCCGTGCTGGTTTCAGATTTCTGGCATTTGCAGTATATTTATTTTATATAAGCACAGAGCAGGCTTTTGAGAAAGGTTGTGTTCCATAGAATAAAAAAGGATAGTTGTCAGTGGGGCATTTAAATGTACTTCATTCAGAAGATGTCAAAAATTCAAAGACTTGTCAGGAGACCAGCTGCATTAGGATTTCAGTTTTCACAATGGACTCTCCACAAAGGTTTTCTGAGAAAGGCACAGCATGACTGCACCTGACAAAGGAGCAGCGCTCAAAAGCTACAGATTTCAAACAAACCTGAAGGACTAAAACCTGGTGTCATGTGACTTCTGACCTTGTGTACCCCAGCTGGACACCAAATAACGTCAAAAAGCAAGCCATATAAAGAGGCAAATGATTTCAGAGAAACAAGATCTCGCAATTAGAACAAGCCACACAGCTTCCATTTCTTTCAAAGAAAATATCCCACTGAACTTTCAGCGATGCCTTGTTTAAAAAGGTTTACAGGTGTCCAAATAAACACTGTACCATGAACCGTCAGAAACTTGAAGAGATAAAGTAACATCATAACAACCAGTGTGAAAAGATTTGCTTGTGCAGAATGGAAAAGTAGAATAGTTATCCATTGTCGTGGTTTCAGCAATAATTTTTGTGGCGGATGTTTCCTTCAGTGTAGTTGTCACTTTGGAAAGAGAATGAAAGTAATCAATATTATTAATCCTTTAACTGAAAACCTTCAGCATTGACAATTTTGCCAGGAGGTTGTTTCATTCGCTGGGAGGCTGGAACATTAGGAATGCAGGGAAGTGTATTCTACCAGAGTAAGAAAAATGAATACAAGGTGGCCCAGTGTTAGCATTACTGCCGCAGAGCACCAGGGACCCGGGTTGGATTCCACCTTCGGGTGACTGTCTGTGAGTAGTTTGCATATCCTCCCTGTGTCTGCGTGGGTTTGCTCCCACAGTCCAAAGATGTACAGCCATGCTAAAATGCCTGTAGTGCTCAGGGATGTGTAGATGAGGTGGGTTATATTGGATGGGACTGTGTGGGATGCTCTGAGGGTTTGTGTAGACTTGTTGGTCTGAAGGGCCAGTTAACAGACTGGAGGGATTCTATGAGGTATCTTTCATTTTAATCAATAAAACACATTTGGATGGGAATGGCAAGGGATATCTCAGCTTAAATGAGTTGTAAATTTAAGAGCAGTAACTACCTTCTTAATTAATGGAGAAAAGGCAATAATAGTAACACAACATGCCAAGGGAATCATGCATTGGAAAGGTGAGATGAGTTTACGACAGTCATGATAAAACAACACTCACCATGAAATGCAAAAACACATTTCATTCAAATATTAGGACAAACACTGAATACTGGGAAGGAAACAGTGTCCAAAAGAGGCAGAGACATTTGTATTCATGAACAAGAACATTTCTGTGACATTTACATTCTGATCGAGCTTCATTTGACCCTCTGTCAGGTCTCAGATAGATATCTACGGGCAGTGATATCATATCCCTCTACTGTCTGGGAACTTGGGAAACAAGATGATTATTGGCACTGATTCTACGATAGTGTATCGAAAGAAGCCATTACTGACCTGATGTGGAGCGAGTTGTCGACACGGGTGTCGTAGGTTTTGATGTTGTGCTGACTCCTGTGGAAGAATATGAAAAATCATCAAATTGTACTGCAGCTTCAAAATCTTCCTATTAGTGAAGAGGGTTCGCATTGAATTGTTTTACTGTGTTTTTCTCAAATGTGACTCTGAATTCCAAAGTCTTCAACATTCCAGAATCTCTCGACCAAAAGAGTGTTTCTCCAAGAATGAACAAATGGATTGTCATTGCTAGAAAACAGAATGTGCGGAAAGTGCTCTGCTGGGAACGGAGTCACTTGTCTTTACTTTTAGAGAGCCTCACTCACCTGTTGTAGTGGTTTCCGGAAAAACGGTGGGGATGGTTGTTCCTTTCGATGAAATTGTCACTCCTGAAGAAAAAAATGAAAGCAATGATTTTTATTGACCACCAGTTTCACACTTTCCATTTGAGACTATTGCAAGGAAATTATTCGATAGGAACCAGAGTATTAGGAATGAAGGATGCAGGACTTTATTGCACCTTTGTAAATGTTGATGCCGCCATTTGGAAGCCTTAACTCATGTTCTCACTTTGTTCCTTTCAGATTGAACGTGAATAGAACTTTGTGATCGCACCCATGTGCAAAATGATGACACAATGTGCTGTAAGTCAACTGCTATGATTAGTTTTCTAATACTTAGATTAAAATTGCAGCTGCTGTAATTGGCTGTGTTACATGCTGGCTGGAAATGTATTCTCGAATGCAGCAAAAACGCTCGTGCGCTCTGTGCCTTTTGTTTTGAATGTATTCCGACAGATATGTGTATAACGGAAATCCCCAATTTAAGTGCCTTTTTTTGAAAGAAACTCGGGTTCAATGATATTCCCGTTTCCTTTTTCTGTGATGCAGCTATCAAGAAAAGAATAGTAGGTTCAGAGGTCGTAAACTGAGAAGTGATGTGCACACTTTCGAACCGTGCAGAAGGCATAACACGGGCTGAGAGTAGCAGAAACCTGAATTTGAGCAAAGTACGCTGTTGTGCTCGTGTTTGTCCGTAGAGGATCTCACTCACCCGTTGTTGTGGTTTCGGCAATAAATGTTGTAGAGGTTGTTCCTTTCGAACCTGTCACCATGGAGATGAGAATGTGAATCAAAATAATTGATTTTTTAACGTTGAATATTATAGGTTTGAAAATATCACCAAAATGTGTTGCATGAAACTTTTAGCATCAGAAATTAGGGAATGATTACGTTGGGTGCAGTAAAATTAATACTTTGAACGAGTTCTTCTTAATTTGCATCAAAAAATGAAAACAGATGGGAAAGAGAACATGAGCAAAAAGTGTTGCGGTTTTTCAAAAACAATTTCTCGTCAAGAAAGAAAACCTTTGACAAGATATGATAATGATTGTGACCTCCACAAACATGGACATCACATTTTTGCTCCTGACCATGAGTTTTCTTTAATCTTATTGAGCATGATGCAAGGAATTAGTTTCTGAAACTCCTGACTCTGGTAATATCAGACAGAATATCGACCAGGAGTTAAATATCGCTTTTCAACATTGGAGTGTTATTGCAACAAAATGAATTTTGATCTTGCCTCTGTACTGATCTTTAAAAAAGCCATTACTGACCTGGTGTGGAGCCAGGTGATGTTTCCTTCACTGTTGTCGTCACCTCTAATGAAAAAAGGGGACGTATCATGAAATTCGTGACTAGATTTACGAAACACCTACTTATTTTTGAGTTTCGCCATCATATCGCTGTCAGGATGAATGACGTTTGAACGTTTAAGTTGGGCCTGACAAAACCAAAGCTGAAGAATCTCTTCAGCTATGAATAAACTGACAATATTTAGAAGGTAACTGTACAGATTGTATTGATCAGCTTTCAATAAATTCGTTCAATGGGCTGAATAATTATGACGGTGAAATAATTGAGGTCCAATATCATCGACCAACTGCAACACAATGACTGTCACTTGCCGTGGTAGAGTGTAGCTGAGAGAGCCCTCACTCACCCGGTTTGGAGCTGGTTGTGGATCCAGTTGTACTTGGTATCTCTGTTGTTGTGACTCCTTCAACAGTCAAAGAAATTCCAATTAATTTCCCCATAACACATAAAACTTCTAATTGCTGGAGAGTTTTAAACGCCATCATTACTCAGAAATTTCTACAGAAGTGGCAGAGTTGTGTGAACAGAATTGTTTGCGCATACTACAACTAGTTACCTGTTGTCGTTGTTTCAGCAATAACTGTAGTGCCGGATATTTCCTTTGGTGTCGAGGCCACTTCTGAAGAAGAGAAGGGAAGCAATCAAAGTTATTGAATTCCAAGTTCAAATCTGCAGCATTCAGAACATGAAAAAGATGGTGACTTATTTCCACTGGAGTATCAGGGACAGGGAGGTACATTTTACTGAAGCAATAAAGATGAAAGTTGTATTTATCAAAAAATATGTCATAGGGAATGGCAAAGTAAGCATTGTCTTCAATTAGAAGAAAAGGGAAATATTTTGTAAGTCGAGACAAAAGGAAAAATCTTTACTCATCCAAGAGTGCAAGAGAGTCTTTTTTTTGGAAGAAATGACACTATGTCCATAACATGGTGACAACTAACATCTTCAAATGAAAAATTTACATTTTGTTCCAATATTTGAACAGTGTTTCAAAAGTGACAGGTAAATGTTCTGATCGAGCTTCATTCGACCCTCTGCAAATTCTCAGATAGATATCTATGGGGAGTGATATCATATCCCTCTGCTGTCTGGGAACTTGGGAAACAAGATGATTATTGGCACTGATTCTACGATAGTGTATCGAAAGAAGCCATTACTGACCTGATGTGGAGCGAGTTGTCGACACGGGTGTCGTAGGTTTTGATGTTGTGCTGACTCCTGTGGAAGAATATGAAAAATCATCAAATTGTACTGCAGCTTGAAAATCTTCCTATTTGTGAAGAGGTTTCTCATTGAATTGTTTTACTGTGTTTTTCTCAAATGTGACTCTGAATTCCAAAGTCTTCAACATTCCAGAATCTCTCGACCAAAAGAGTGTTTCTCCAAGAATGAACAAATGGATTGTCATTGCTAGAAAACAGAATGTGTGGAAAGTGCTCTGCTGGGAACGGAGTCACTTGTCTTTACTTTTAGAGAGCCTCACTCACCCGTTGTAGTGGTTTCCGGAAAAACGGTGGGGATGGTTGTTCCTTTCGATGAAATTGTCACTCCTGAAGAAAAAAATGAAAGCAATGATTTTTATTGACCACCAGTTTCACACTTTCCATTTGAGACTATTGCAAGGAAATTATTTGATAGGAACCATTTTATTAGGAATGAAGGATGCAGGACTTTATTGCACCTTTGTAAATGTTGATGCCGCCATTTGGAAGCCTTAAATCATGTTCTCACTTTGTTCCTTTCAGATTGAACGTGAATAGAACTTTGTGATCGCACCCATGTGCAAAATGGTGACACAATGTGCTGTAAGTCAACTGCTATGATTAGTTTTCTAATACTTAGATTAAAATTGCAGCTGCTGTAATTGGCTGTGTTACATGCTGGCTGGAAATGTATTCTCGAATGCAGCAAAAACGCTCGTGCGCTCTGTGCCTTTTGTTTTGAATGTATTCCGACAGATATGTGTATAACGGAAATCCCCAATTTAAGTGCCTTTTTTTGAAAGAAACTCGGGTTCAATGATATTCCCGTTTCCTTTTTCTGTGATGCAGCTACCAAGAAAAGAATAGTAGGTTCAGAGGTGCTGAACTGAGAAGTGATGTGCACACTTTCGAACCGTGCAGAAGACATAACACGGGCTGAGAGTAGCAGAAACCTGAATTTGAGAAAAGTACGCTGTTGTGCTCGTGTTTGTCCGTAGAGGATCTCACTCACCCGTTGTTGTGGTTTCGGCAATAAATGTTGTAGAGGTTGTTCCTTTCGAACCTGTCACCATGGAGATGAGAATGTGAATCAAAATAATTGATTTTTTAACGTTAAATATTATAGGTTTGAAAATATCACCAAAATGTGTTGCATGAAAATTTAAGCATGAGAAAACAGGGAATGATTACTTTGGGTGCAGTAAAATTAATACTTTGAAATAGTTCTTCTTAATTTGCATCAAAAAATGAAAACAGATGGGAAAGAGAACATGAGCCAAAAGTGTTGCGGTTTTTCAAAAACAATTTCTCGTCAAGAAAGAAAACCTTTGACAAGATATGATAATGATTGTGACCTCCACAAACATGGACATCACATTTTTGCTCATGACCATGAGTTTTCTTTAAACTTATTGAGCATGATACAAGGAATTAGTTTCTGAAACTCCTGACTCTGGTAACATTAGACAGAATATCGACCAGGAGTTAAATATCGCTTTTCAACATTGGAGTGTTATTGCAACAAAATGAATTTTGATCTTGCCTCTGTACTGATCTTTAAAAAAGCCATTACTGACCTGGTGTGGAGCCAGGTGATGTTTCCTTCACTGTTGTCGTCACCTCTAATGAAAAAAGGGGACGTATCATGAAATTCGTGACTAGATTTACAAAACACCTACTTATTTTTGAGTTTTGCCATCATATCGCTGTCAGGATGAATGACGTTTGAACATTTAAGTTGGGCCCGACAAAACCAAAGCTGAAGAATCTCTTCAGCTATGAATAAACTGACAATATTTAGAAGGTAACTGTACAGATTGTATTGATCAGCTTTCAACAAATTCATTCAATGGGCTGAATAATTATGACTGTGAAATAATTGAGGTCCAATATCATCGACCAACTGCAACACAATGACTGTCACTTGCCGTGGTACAGTGTAGCTGAGAGAGCCCTCACTCACCCGGTTTGGAGCTGGTTGTGGATCCAGTTGTACTTGGTATCTCTGTTGCTGTGACTCCTTCAACAGTCAAAGAAATTCCAATTAATTTCCCCATAACACATAAAACTTCTTATTGCTGGAGAGTTTTATACGCCATCATTACTCAGAAATTTCTACAGAAGTGGCAGAGTTGTGTGAACAGAATTGTTTGCACATACTACAACTAGTTACCTTTTGTAGTTGTTTCAGCAATAACTGTAGTGCCGGATATTTCCTTTGGTGTCGTGGCCACTTCTGAAGAAGAGAAGGGAAGCAATCAAAGTTATTGAATTCCAAGTTCAAATCTGCAGCATTCAGAACATGAAAAAGATGGTGACTTATTTTCACTGGAGTATCAGGGACGGGGAAGTACATTATACTGAAGCAATAAAGATGAAAGTTGTATTTATCAAAAAATATATCATAGGGAATGGCAACGTAAGCATTGCCTTCAATTAGAAGAAAAGGTAAACATTTCATAAGTCGAAAAAAAGGAAAAATTTTTACTCATCCAAGAGTGCAAGAGAGTCATTTTTTAAGAAGAAATGACACTACGTCCATAACATGGTGACAACTAACATATTCAAATGAAAAATTTACATTTTGTTCCAATATTTGAACAGTGTTTCAAAAGTGACAGGTAAATGTTCAGATCGCGCTTCATTCGACCGTCTGCAAACTCTCAGAAGATATCTACAGATAGTGATATCATATCCCTCTACTGTCTGGAAACTTGGGAAACAAGATGATTATTGGCACTGATTCTACAATAGTGTATCGAAAGAAGCCATTACTGACCTGATGTGGAGCGAGTTGTCGACACGGGTGTCGTAGGTTTTGATGTTGTGCTGACTCCTGTGGAAGAATATGAAAAATCATCAAATTGTACTGCAGCTTCAAAATCTTCCTATTAGTGAAGAGGTTTCTCATTGAATTGTTTTACTGTGTTTTTCTCAAATGTGACTCTGAATTCCAAAGTCTTCAACATTCCAGAATCTCTCCACCAAAAGAGTGTTTCTCCAAGAATGAACAAATGGATTGTCTTTGCTAGAAAACAGAATGTGTGGAAAGTGCTCTGCTGGGAACGGAGTCACTTGTCTTTACTTTTAGAGAGCCTCACTCACCCGTTGTAGTGGTTTCCGGAAAAACGGTGGGGATGGTTGTTCCTTTCGATGAAATTGTCACTCCTGAAGAAAAAAATGAAAGCAATGATTTTTATTGACCACCAGTTTCACACTTTCCATTTGAGACTATTGCAAGGAAATTATTTGATAGGAACCATTTTATTAGGAATGAAGGATGCAGGACTTTATTGCACCTTTGTAAATGTTGATGCCGCCAATTGGAAGCCTTAACTCATGTTCTCACTTTGTTCCTTTCAGATTGAACGTGAATACAACTTTGTGATCGCACCCATGTGCAAAATGGTGACATAATGTGCTGTAGGTCAACTGCTATGATTAGTTTTCTAATACTTAGATTAAAATTGCAGCTGCTGTAATTGGCTGTGTTACATGCTGGCTGGAAATGTAGTCCTGAATGCAGCAAAAATGCTCGTGCGCTCTGTGCCTCTTGTTTTGAATGTATTCCGACAGATATGTGTATAACGGAAATCCCCAAATTAAGTGCCTTTTTTTGAAAGAAACTCGGGTTCAATGATATTCCCGTTTCCTTTTTCTGTGATGCAGCTACCAAGAAAAGAATAGTAGGTTCAGAGGTGCTGAACTGAGAAGTGATGTGCACACTTTCGAACCGTGCAGAAGGCATAACACGGGCTGAGAGTAGCAGAAACCTGAATTTGAGCAAAGTACGCTGTTGTGCTCGTGTTTGTCCGTAGAGGATCTCACTCACCCGTTGTTGTGGTTTCGGCAATAAATGTTGTAGAGGTTGTTCCTTTCGAACCTGTCACCATGGAGATGAGAATGTGAATCAAAATAATTGATTTTTTAACGTTAAATATTACAGGCTTGAAAATATCACCAAAATGTATTGCATGAAAATTTTAGCATGAGAAAACAGGGAATGATTACTTTGGGTGCAGTAAAATTAATACTTTGAACTAGTTCTTCTTAATTTGCATCAAAAAATGAAAACAGATGGGAAAGAGAACATGAGCCAAAAGTGTTGCGGTTTTTCAAAAACAATTTCTCGTCAAGAAAGAAAACCTTTGACAAGATATGATAATGATTGTGACCTCCACAAACATGGACATCACATTTTTGCTCATGACCATGAGTTTTCTTTAAACTTATTGAGCATGATACAAGGAATTAGTTTCTGAAACTCCTGACTCTGGTAACATTAGACAGAATATCGACCAGGAGTTAAATATCGCTTTTCAACATTGGAGTGTTATTGCAACAAAATGAATTTTGATCTTGCCTCTGTACTGATCTTTAAAAAAGCCATTACTGACCTGGTGTGGAGCCAGGTGATGTTTCCTTCACTGTTGTCGTCACCTCTAATGAAAAAAGGGGACGTATCATGAAATTCGTGACTAGATTTACAAAACACCTACTTATTTTTGAGTTTCGCCATCATATCGCTGTCAGGATGAATGACGTTTGAACGTTTAAGTTAGGCCCGACAAAACCAAAGCTGAAGAATCTCTTCAGCTATGAATAAACTGACAATATTTAGAAGGTAACTGTACAGATTGTATTGATCAGCTTTCAACAAATTCATTCAATGGGCTGAATAATTATGACTGTGAAATAATTGAGGTCCAATATCATCGACCAACTGCAACACAATGACTGTCACTTGCCGTGGTACAGTGTAGCTGAGAGAGCCCTCACTCACCCGGTTTGGAGCTGGTTGTGGATCCAGTTGTACTTGGTATCTCTGTTGCTGTGACTCCTTCAACAGTCAAAGAAATTCCAATTAATTTCCCCATAACACATAAAACTTCTTATTGCTGGAGAGTTTTATACGCCATCATTACTCAGAAATTTCTACAGAAGTGGCAGAGTTGTGTGAACAGGATTGTTTGCACATACTACAACTAGTTACCTTTTGTAGTTGTTTCAGCAATAACTGTAGTGCCGGATATTTCCTTTGGTGTCGAGGCCACTTCTGAAGAAGAGAAGGGAAGCAATCAAAGTTATTGAATTCCAAGTTCAAATCTGCAGCATTCAGAACATGAAAAAGATGGTGACTTATTTTCACTGGAGTATCAGGGACGGGGAAGTACATTATACTGAAGCAATAAAGATGAAAGTTGTATTTATCAAAAAATATATCATAGGGAATGGCAACGTAAGCATTGCCTTCAATTAGAAGAAAAGGTAAACATTTCATAAGTCGAAAAAAAGGAAAAATTTTTACTCATCCAAGAGTGCAAGAGAGTCATTTTTTAAGAAGAAATGACACTACGTCCATAACATGGTGACAACTAACATATTCAAATGAAAAATTTACATTTTGTTCCAATATTTGAACAGTGTTTCAAAAGTGACAGGTAAATGTTCAGATCGCGCTTCATTCGACCGTCTGCAAACTCTCAGAAGATATCTACAGATAGTGATATCATATCCCTCTACTGTCTGGAAACTTGGGAAACAAGATGATTATTGGCACTGATTCTACAATAGTGTATCGAAAGAAGCCATTACTGACCTGATGTGGAGCGAGTTGTCGACACGGGTGTCGTAGGTTTTGATGTTGTGCTGACTCCTGTGGAAGAATATGAAAAATCATCAAATTGTACTGCAGCTTCAATATCTTCCTATTTGTGAAGAGGTTTCTCATTGAATTGTTTTACTGTGTTTTTCTCAAATGTGACTCTGAATTCCAAAGTCTTCAACATACCAGAATCTCTCGACCAAAAGAGTGTTTCTCCAAGAATGAACAAATGGATTGTCATTGCTAGAAAACAGAATGTGTGGAAAGTGCTCTGCTGGGAACGGAGTCACTTGTCTTTACTTCTAGAGAGCCTCACTCACCCGTTGTAGTGGTTTCCGGAAAAACGGTGGGGATGGTTGTTCCTTTCGATGAAATTGTCACTCCTGAAGAAAAAAATGAAAGCAATGATTTTTATTGACCACCAGTTTCACACTTTCCATTTGAGACTATTGCAAGGAAATTATTTGATAGGAACCATTTTATTAGGAATGAAGGATGCAGGACTTTATTGCACCTTTGTAAATGTTGATGCCGCCAATTGGAAGCCTTAACTCATGTTCTCACTTTGTTCCTTTCAGATTGAACGTGAATACAACTTTGTGATCGCACCCATGTGCAAAATGGTGACATAATGTGCTGTAGGTCAACTGCTATGATTAGTTTTCTAATACTTAGATTAAAATTGCAGCTGCTGTAATTGGCTGTGTTACATGCTGGCTGGAAATGTAGTCTTGAATGCAGCAAAAACGCTCGTGCGCTCTGTGCCTTTTGTTTTGAATGTATTCCGACAGATATGTGTATAACGGAAATCCCCAAATTAAGTGCCTTTTTATGAAAGAAACTCGGGTTCAATGATATTCCCGTTTCCTTTTTCTGTGATGCAGCTACCAAGAAAAGAATAGTAGGTTCAGAGGTGCTGAACTGAGAAGTGATGTGCACACTTTCGAACCGTGCAGAAGGCATAACACGGGCTGAGAGTAGCAGAAACCTGAATTTGAGCAAAGTACGCTGTTGTGCTCGTGTTTGTCCGTAGAGGATCTCACTCACCCGTTGTTGTGGTTTCGGCAATAAATGTTGTAGAGGTTGTTCCTTTCGAACCTGTCACCATGGAGATGAGAATGTGAATCAAAATAATTGATTTTTTAACGTTAAATATTATAGGCTTGAAAATATCACCAAAATGTATTGCATGAAAATTTTAGCATGAGAAAACAGGGAATGATTACTTTGGGTGCAGTAAAATTAATACTTTGAACGAGTTCTTCTTAATTTGCATCAAAAAATGAAAACAGATGGGAAAGAGAACATGAGCCAAAAGTGTTGCGGTTTTTCAAAAACAATTTCTCGTCAAGAAAGAAAACCTTTGACAAGATATGATAATGATTGTGACCTCCACAAACATGGACAGCACATTTTTGCTCCTGACCATGAGTTTTCTTTAAACTTATTGAGCATGATACAAGAAATTAGTTTCTGAAACTCCTGACTCTGGTAACATGAGACAGAATATCGACCAGGAGTTAAATATCGCTTTTCAACATTGGAGTGTTATTGCAACAAAATGAATTTTGATCTTGCCGCTGTACTGATCTTTAAAATAGCCATTACTGACCTGGTGTGGAGCCAGGTGATGTTTCCTTCACTGTTGTCGTCACCTCTAATGAAAAAAGGGGACGTATCATGAAATTTGTGACTAGATTTACAAAACACCTACTTATTTTTGAGTTTCGCCATCATATCGCTGTCAGGATGAATGACGTTTGAACGTTTAAGTTGGGCCCGACAAAACCAAAGCTGAAGAATCTCTTCAGCTATGAATAAACTGACAATATTTATAAGGTAACTGTACAGATTGTATTGATCAGCTTTCAATAAATTCGTTAAATGGGCTGAATAATTATGACTGTGAAATAATTGAGGTCCAATATCATCGACCAACTGCAACACAATGACTGTCACTTGCCGTGGTAGAGTGTAGCTGAGAGAGCCCTCACTCACCCGGTTTGGAGCTGGTTGTGGATCCAGTTGTACTTGGTATCTCTGTTGTTGTGACTCCTTCAACAGTCAAAGAAATTCCAATTAATTTCCCCATAACACATAAAACTTCTAATTGCTGGAGAGTTTTAAACGCCGCCATTACTCAGAAATTTCTACAGAAGTGGCAGAGTTGTGTGAACAGAATTGTTTGCACATACTACAATTAGTTACCTTTTGTAGTTGTTTCAGCAATAACTGTAGTGCCGGATATTTCCTTTGGTGTCGAGGCCACTTCTGAAGAAGAGAAGGGAAGCAATCAAAGTTATTGAATTCCAAGTTCAAATCTGCAGCATTCAGAACATGAAAAAGATGGTGACTTATTTTCACTGGAGCATCAGGGACAGGGAGGTACATTTTACTGAAGCAATAAAGATGAAAGTTGTATTTATCAAAAAATATATCATAGGGAATGGCAAAGTCAGCATTGTCTTCAATTAGAAGAAAAGGTAAACATTTCATAAGTCGAGAAAAAAGGAAAAATTTTTACTCATCCAAGAGTGCAAGAGAGTCATTTTTTAGGAAGAAATGACACTACGTCTATAACATGGTGACAACTAACATCTTCAAATGAAAAATTTACATTTTGTTCCAATATTTGAACAGTGTTTCAAAAGTGACAGGTAAATGTTCTGATCGAGCTTCATTCGACCCTCTGCAAATTCTCAGATAGATATCTATGGGGAGTGATATCACATCCCTCTACTGTCTGGGAACTTGGGAAACAAGATGATTATTGGCACTGATTCTACGATAGTGTATCGAAAGAAGCCATTACTGACCTGATGTGGAGCGAGTTGTCGACACGGGTGTCGTAGGTTTTGATGTTGTGCTGACTCCTGTGGAAGAATATGAAAAATCATCAAATTGTACTGCAGCTTGAAAATCTTCCTATTTGTGAAGAGGTTTCTCATTGAATTGTTTTACTGTGTTTTTCTCAAATGTGACTCTGAATTCCAAAGTCTTCAACATTCCAGAATCTCTCCACCAAAAGAGTGTTTCTCCAAGAATGAACAAATGGATTGTCATTGCTAGAAAACAGAATGTGTGGAAAGTGCTCTGCTGGGAACGGAGTCACTGGTCTTTACTTTTAGAGAGCCTCACTCACCTGTTGTAGTGGTTTCCGGAAAAACGGTGGGGATGGTTGTTCCTTTCGATGAAATTGTCACTCCTGAAGAAAAAAATGAAAGCAATGATTTTTATTGACCACCAGTTTCACACTTTCCATTTGAGACTATTGCAAGGAAATTATTTGATAGGAACCAGAGTATTAGGAATGAAGGATGCATGACTTTATTGCACCTTTGTAAATGTTGATGCCGCCAATTGGAAGCCTTAACTCATGTTCTCACTTTGTTCCTTTCAGATTGAACGTGAATAGAACTTTGTGATCGCACCCATGTGCAAAATGGTGACACAATGTGCTGTAAGTCAACTGCTATGATTAGTTTTGTAATACTTAGATTAAAATTGCAGCTGCTGTAATTGGCTGTGTTACATGCTGGCTGGAAATGTAGTCTTGAATGCAGCAAAAACGCTCGTGCGCTCTGTGCCTTTTGTTTTGAATGTATTCCGACAGATATGTGTATAACGGAAATCCCCAATTTAAGTGCCTTTTTTTGAAAGAAACTCGGGTTCAATGATATTCCCGTTTCCTTTTTCTGTGATGCAGCTACCAAGAAAAGAATAGTAGGTTCAGAGGTCGTGAACTGAGAAGTGATGTGCACACTTTCGAACCGTGCAGAAGACATAACACGGGCTGAGAGTAGCAGAAACCTGAATTTGAGAAAAGTACGCTGTTGTGCTCGTGTTTGTCCGTAGAGGATCTCACTCACCCGTTGTTGTGGTTTCGGCAATAAATGTTGTAGAGGTTGTTCCTTTCGAACCTGTCACCATGGAGATGAGAATGTGAATCAAAATAATTGATTTTTTAACGTTAAATATTATAGGTTTGAAAATATCACCAAAATGTGTTGCATGAAAATTTAAGCATGAGAAAACAGGGAATGATTACTTTGGGTGCAGTAAAATTAATACTTTGAAATAGTTCTTCTTAATTTGCATCAAAAAATGAAAACAGATGGGACAGAGAACATGAGCAAAAAGTGTTGCGGTTTTTCAAAAACAATTTCTCGTCAAGAAAGAAAACCTTTGACAAGATATGATAATGATTGTGACCTCCACAAATTTGGACATCACATTTTTGCTCATGACCATGAGTTTTCTTTAAACTTATTGAGCATGATACAAGGAATTAGTTTCTGAAACTCCTGACTCTGGTAACATTAGACAGAATATCGACCAGGAGTTAAATATCACTTTTCAACATTGGAGTGTTATTGCAACAAAATGAATTTTGATCTTGCCTCTGTACTGATCTTTTAAAAAGCCATTACTGACCTGGTGTGGAGCCAGGTGATGTTTCCTTCACTGTTGTCGTCACCTCTAATGAAAAAAGGGGACGTATCATGAAATTCGTGACTAGATTTACAAAACACCTACTTATTTTTGAGTTTCGCCATCATATCGCTGTCAGGATGAATGACGTTTGAACGTTTAAGTTGGGTTCGCAAAACCAAAGCTGAAGAATCTCTTCAGCTATGAATAAACTGACAATATTTAGAAGGTAACTGTACAGATTGTATTGATCAGCTTTCAACAAATTCATTCAATGGGCTGAATAATTATGACTGTGAAATAATTGAGGTCCAATATCATCGACCAACTGCAACACAATGACTGTCACTTGCCGTGGTACAGTGTAGCTGAGATAGCCCTCACTCACCCGGTTTGGAGCTGGTTGTGGATCCAGTTGTACTTGGTATCTCTGTTGCTGTGACTCCTTCAACAGTCAAAGAAATTCCAATTAATTTCCCCATAACACATAAAACTTCTTATTGCTGGAGAGTTTTAAACGCCATCATTACTCAGAAATTTCTACAGAAGTGGCAGAGTTGTGTGAACAGAATTGTTTGCACATACTACAACTAGTTACCTTTTGTAGTTGTTTCAGCAATAACTGTAGTGCCGGATATTTCCTTTGGTGTCGAGGCCACTTCTGAAGAAGAGAAGGGAAGCAATCAAAGTTATTGAATTCCAAGTTCAAATCTGCAGCATTCAGAACATGAAAAAGATGGTGACTTATTTTCACTGGAGTATCAGGGACAGGGAAGTACATTATACTGAAGCAATAAAGATGAAAGTTGTATTTATCAAAAAATATATCATAGGGAATGGCAAAGTAAGCATTGCCTTCAATTAGAAGAAAAGGTAAACATTTCATAAGTCGAAAAAAAGGAAAAATGTTTACTCATCCAAGAGTGCAAGAGAGTCATTTTTTAAGAAGAAATGACACTACGTCCATAACATGGTGACAACTAACATATTCAAATGAAAAATTTACATTTTGTTCCAATATTTGAACAGTGTTTCAAAAGTGACAGGTAAATGTTCTGATCGCGCTTCATTCGACCGTCTGCAAACTCTCAGAAGATATCTACAGGTAGTGATATCATATCCCTCTACTGTCTGGGAACTTGGGAAACAAGATGATTATTGGCACTGATTCTACGATAGTGTATCGAAAGAAGCCATTACTGACCTGATGTGGAGTGAGTTGTCGACACGGGTGTCGTAGGTTTTGATGTTGTGCTGACTCCTGTGGAAGAATATGAAAAATCATCAAATTGTACTGCAGCTTCAAAATCTTCCTATTAGTGAAGAGGTTTCTCATTGAATTGTTTTACTGTGTTTTTCTCAAATGTGACTCTGAATTCCAAAGTCTTCAACATTCCAGAATCTCTCCACCAAAAGAGTGTTTCTCCAAGAATGAACAAATGGATTGTCATTGCTAGAAAACAGAATGTGTGGAAAGTGCTCTGCTGGGAACGGAGTCACTGGTCTTTACTTTTAGAGAGCCTCACTCACCCGTTGTAGTGGTTTCCGGAAAAACGGTGGGGATGGTTGTTCCTTTCGATGAAATTGTCACTCCTGAAGAAAAAAATGAAAGCAATGATTTTTATTGACCACCAGTTTCACACTTTCCATTTGAGACTATTGCAAGGAAATTATTTGATAGGAACCATTTTATTAGGAATGAAGGATGCAGGACTTTATTGCACCTTTGTAAATGTTGATGCCGCCAATTGGAAGCCTTAACTCATGTTCTCACTTTGTTCCTTTCAGATTGAACGTGAATAGAACTTTGTGATCGCACCCATGTGCAAAATGGTGACATAATGTGCTGTAAGTCAACTGCTATGATTAGTTTTGTAATACTTAGATTAAAATTGCAGCTGCTGTAATTGGCTGTGTTACATGCTGGCTGGAAATGTATTCTCGAATTCAGCAAAAACGCTCGTGCGCTCTGTGCCTCTTGTTTTGAATGTATTCCGACAGATATGTGTATAACGGAAATCCCCAATTTAAGTGCCTTTTTTTGAAAGAAACTCGGGTTCAATGATATTCCCGTTTCCTTTTTCTGTGATGCAGCTACCAAGAAAAGAATAGTAGGTTCAGAGGTGCTGAACTGAGAAGTGATGTGCACACTTTCGAACCGTGCAGAAGGCATAACACGGGCTGAGAGTAGCAGAAACCTGAATTTGAGCAAAGCACGCTGTTGTGCTCGTGTTTGTCCGTAGAGGATCTCACTCACCCGTTGTTGTGGTTTCGGCAATAAATGTTGTAGAGGTTGTTCCTTTCGAACCTGTCACCATGGAGATGAGAATGTGAATCAAAATAATTGATTTTTTAACGTTAAATATTATAGGTTTGAAAATATCACCAAAATGTATTGCATGAAAATTTTAGCATGAGAAAACAGGGAATGATTACTTTGGGTGCAGTAAAATTAATACTTTGAACTAGTTCTTCTTAATTTGCATCAAAAAATGAAAACAGATGGGAAAGAGAACATGAGCCAAAAGTTTTGCGGTTTTTCAAAAACAATTTCTCGTCAAGAAAGAAAACCTTTGACAAGATATGATAATGATTGTGACCTCCACAAACATGGACAGCACATTTTTGCTCCTGACCATGAGTTTTCTTTAAACTTATTGAGCATGATACAAGGAATTAGTTTCTGAAACTCCTGACTCTGGTAACATTAGACAGAATATCGACCAGGAGTTAAATATCGCTTTTCAACATTGGAGTGTTATTGCAACAAAATGAATTTTGATCTTGCCGCTGTACTGATCTTTAAAATAGCCATTACTGACCTGGTGTGGAGCCAGGTGATGTTTCCTTCACTGTTGTCGTCACCTCTAATGAAAAAAGGGGACGTATCATGAAATTTGTGACTAGATTTACAAAACACCTACTTATTTTTGAGTTTCGCCATCATATCGCTGTCAGGATGAATGACGTTTGAACGTTTAAGTTGGGCCCGACAAAACCAAAGCTGAAGAATCTCTTCAGCTATGAATAAACTGACAATATTTATAAGGTAACTGTACAGATTGTATTGATCAGCTTTCAATAAATTCGTTAAGTGGGCTGAATAATTATGACTGTGAAATAATTGAGGTCCAATATCATCGACCAACTGCAACACAATGACTGTCACTTGCCGTGGTACAGTGTAGCTGAGAGAGCCCTCACTCACCCGGTTTGGAGCTGGTTGTGGATCCAGTTGTACTTGGTATCTCTGTTGCTGTGACTCCTTCAACAGTCAAAGAAATTCCAATTAATTTCCCCATAACACATAAAACTTCTTATTGCTGGAGAGTTTTAAACGCCATCATTACTCAGAAATTTCTACAGAAGTGGCAGAGTTGTGTGAACAGAATTGTTTGCACATACTACAATTAGTTACCTTTTGTAGTTGTTTCAGCAATAACTGTAGTGCCGGATATTTCCTTTGGTGTCGAGGCCACTTCTGAAGAAGAGAAGGGAAGCAATCAAAGTTATTGAATTCCAAGTTCAAATCTGCAGCATTCAGAACATGAAAAAGATGGTGACTTATTTTCACTGGAGCATCAGGGACAGGGAGGTACATTTTACTGAAGCAATAAAGATGAATGTTGTATTTATCAAAAAATATATCATAGGGAATGGCAAAGTCAGCATTGTCTTCAATTAGAAGAAAAGGTAAACATTTCATAAGTCGAGAAAAAAGGAAAAATTTTTACTCATCCAAGAGTGCAAGAGAGTCATTTTTTAGGAAGAAATGACACTACGTCTATAACATGGTGACAACTAACATCTTCAAATGAAAAATTTACATTTTGTTCCAATATTTGAACAGTGTTTCAAAAGTGACAGGTAAATGTTCTGATCGAGCTTCATTCGACCCTCTGCAAATTCTCAGATAGATATCTATGGGGAGTGATGTCACATCCCTCTACTGTCTGGGAACTTGGGAAACAAGATGATTATTGGCACTGATTCTACAATAGTGTATCGAAAGAAGCCATTACTGACCTGATGTGGAGCGAGTTGTCGACACGGGTGTCGTAGGTTTTGATGTTGTGCTGACTCCTGTGGAAGAATATGAAAAATCATCAAATTGTACTGCAGCTTCAAAATCTTCCTATTAGTGAAGAGGTTTCTCATTGAATTGTTTTACTGTGTTTTTCTCAAATGTGACTCTGAATTCCAAAGTCTTCAACATTCCAGAATCTCTCCACCAAAAGAGTGTTTCTCCAAGAATGAACAAATGGATTGTCATTGCTAGAAAACAGAATGTGTGGAAAGTGCTCTGCTGGGAACGGAGTCACTCGTCTTTACTTTTAGAGAGCCTCACTCACCCGTTGTAGTGGTTTCTGGAAAAACGGTGGGGATGGTTGTTCCTTTCGATGAAATTGTCACTCCTGAAGAAAAAATGAAAGCAATGATTTTTATTGACCACCAGTTTCACACTTTCCATTTGAGACTATTGCAAGGAAATTATTTGATAGGAACCAGAGTATTAGGAATGAAGGATGCAGGACTTTATTGCACCTTTGTAAATGTTGATGCCGCCAATTGGAAGCCTTAACTCATGTTCTCACTTTGTTCCTTTCAGATTGAACGTGAATACAACTTTGTGATTGCACCCATGTGCAAAATGGTGACATAATGTGCTGTAAGTCAACTGCTATGATTAGTTTTCTAATACTTAGATTAAAATTGCAGCTGCTGTAATTGGCTGTGTTACATGCTGGCTGGAAATGTATTCTCGAATGCAGCAAAAACGCTCGTGCGCTCTGTGCCTTTTGTTTTGAATGTATTCCGACAGATATGTGTATAACGGAAATCCCCAAATTAAGTGCCTTTTTATGAAAGAAACTCGGGTTCAATGATATTCCCGTTTCCTTTTTCTGTGATGCAGCTACCAAGAAAAGAATAGTAGGTTCAGAGGTGCTGAACTGAGAAGTGATGTGCACACTTTCGAACCGTGCAGAAAACATCACACGGGCTGAGAGTAGCAGAAACCTAAATTTGAGCAAAGTACGCTGTTGTGCTCGTGTTTGTCCGTAGAGGATCTCACTCACCCGTTGTTGTGGTTTCGGCAATAAATGTTGTAGAGGTTGTTCCTTTCGAACCTGTCACCATGGAGATGAGAATGTGAATCAAAATAATTGATTTTTTAACGTTAAATATTATAGGTTTGAAAATATCACCAAAATGTATTGCATGAAAATTTTAGCATGAGAAAACAGGGAATGATTACTTTGGGTGCAGTAAAATTAATACTTTGAAATAGTTCTTCTTAAGTTGCATCAAAAAATGAAAACAGATGGGAAAGAGAACATGAGCAAAAAGTGTTGCGGTTTTTCAAAAACAATTTCTCGTCAAGAAAGAAAACCTTTGACAAGATATGATAATGATTGTGACCTCCACAAATTTGGACATCACATTTTTGCTCATGACCATGAGTTTTCTTTAAACTTATTGAGCATGATACAAGGAATTAGTTTCTGAAACTCCTGACTCTGGTAACATTAGACAGAATATCGACCAGGAGTTAAATATCACTTTTCAACATTGGAGTGTTATTGCAACAAAATGAATTTTGATCTTGCCTCTGTACTGATCTTTAAAAAAGCCATTACTGACCTGGTGTGGAGCCAGGTGATGTTTCCTTCACTGTTGTCGTCACCTCTAATGAAAAAAGGGGACGTATCATGAAATTCGTGACCAGATTTACAAAACACCTACTTATTTTTGAGTTTCGCCATCATATCGCTGTCAGGATGAATGACGTTTGAACGTTTAAGTTGGGCCCGACAAAACCAAAGCTGAAGAATCTCTTCAGCTATGAATAAACTGACAATATTTAGAAAGTAACTGTACAGATTGTATTGATCAGCTTTCAACAAATTCATTCAATGGGCTGAATAATTATGACTGTGAAATAATTGAGGTCCAATATCATCGACCAACTGCAACACAATGACTGTCACTTGCCGTGGTAGAGTGTAGCTGAGAGAGCCCTCACTCACCCGGTTTGGAGCTGGTTGTGGATCCAGTTGTACTTGGTATCTCTGTTGCTGTGACTCCTTCAACAGTCAAAGAAATTCCAATTAATTTCCCCATAACACATAAAACTTCTAATTGCTGGAGAGTTTTAAACGCCGCCATTACTCAGAAATTTCTACAGAAGTGGCAGAGTTGTGTGAACAGAATTGTTTGCGCATACTACAACTAGTTACCTGTTGTCGTTGTTTCAGCAATAACTGTCGTGCCGGATATTTCCTTTGGTGTCGAGGCCACTTCTGAAGAAGAGAAGGGAAGCAATCAAAGTTATTGAATTCCAAGTTCAAATCTGCAGCATTCAGAACATGAAAAAATGGTGACTTATTTTCACTGGAGCATCAGGGACAGGGAGGTACATTTTACTGAAGCAATAAAGATGAAAGTTGTATTTATCAAAAAATATATCATAGGGAATGGCAAAGTAAGCATTGTCTTCAATTAGAAGAAAAGGTAAACATTTCATGAGTCGAGAAAAAAGGAAAAATGTTTACTCATCCAAGAGTGCAAGAGAGTCATTTTTTAAGAAGAAATGACACTACGTCCATAACATGGTGACAACTAACATCTTCAAATGAAAAATTTACATTTTGTTCCAATATTTGAACAGTGTTTCAAAAGTGACAGGTAAATGTTCTGATCGAGCTTCAGTCGACCCTCTGCAAAATCTCAGATAGATATCTACGGGGAGTGATATCATATCCCTCTACTGTCTGGGAACTTGGGAAACAAGATGATTATTGGCACTGATTCTACGATAGTGTATCGAAAGAAGCCATTACTGACCTGATGTGGAGCGAGTTGTCGACACGGGTGTCGTAGGTTTTGATGTTGTGCTGACTCCTGTGGTAGAATATGAAAAATCATCAAATTGTACTGCAGCTTCAAAATCTTCCTATTAGTGAAGAGGTTTCTCATTGAATTGTTTTACTGTGTTTTTCTCACATGTGACTCTGAATTCCAAAGTCTTCAACATTACAAATTCTCTCCACGAAAAGAGTGTTTCTCCAAGAATGAACAAATGGATTGTCATTGCTAGAAAACAGAATGTGTGGAAAGTGCTCTGCTGGGAACGGAGTAACCGGTCTTTAATTTTAGTGAGCCTCACTCACCAGTTGTAGTGGTTTCCGGAAAAACGGTGGAGATGGTTGTTCCTTTCGATGAAATTGTCACTCCTGAAGAAAAAATGAAAGCAATGATTTTTATTGACCACCAGTTTCACACTTTCCATTTGAGACTATTGCAAGGAAATTATTTGATAGGAACCAGAGTATTAGGAATGAAGGATGCAGGACTTTATTGCACCTTTGTAAATGTTGATGCCACCAATTGGAAGCCTTAACTCATGTTCTCACTTTGTTTCTTTCAGATTGAACGTGAATAGAACTTTGTGATCGCACCCATGTGCAAAATGGTGACACAATGTGCTGTAAGTCAACTGCTATGATTAGTTTTCTAATACTTAGATTAAAATTGCAGCTGCTGTAATTGGCTGTGTTACATGCTGGCTGGAAATGTATTCTCGAATTCAGCAAAAACGCTCGTGCGCTCTGTGCCTTTTGTTTTGAATGTATTCCGACAGATATGTGTATAACGGAAATCCCCAATTTAAGTGCCTTTTTTTGAAAGAAACTCGGGTTCAATGATATTCCCGTTTCCTTTTTCTGTGATGCAGCTACCAAGAAAAGAATAGTAGGTTCAGAGGTGCTGAACTGAGAAGTGATGTGCACACTTTCGAACCGTGCAGAAGACATAACACGGGCTGAGAGTAGCAGAAACCTGAATTTGAGAAAAGTACGCTGTTGTGCTCGTGTTTGTCCGTAGAGGATCTCACTCACCCGTTGTTGTGGTTTCGGCAATAAATGTTGTAGAGGTTGTTCCTTTCGAACCTGCCACCATGGAGATGAGAATGTGAATCAAAATAATTGATTTTTTAACGTTAAATATTATAGGTTTGAAAATATCACCAAAATGTGTTGCATGAAAATTTTAGCATGAGAAAACAGGGAATGATTACTTTGGGTGCAGTAAAATTAATACTTTGAAATAGTTCTTCTTAATTTGCATCAAAAAATGAAAACAGATGGGAAAGAGAACATGAGCAAAAAGTGTTGCGGTTTTTCAAAAACAATTTCTCGTCAAGAAAGAAAACCTTTGACAAGATATGATAATGATTGTGACCTCCACAAACATGGACATCACATTTTTGCTCATGACCATGAGTTTTCTTTAAACTTATTGAGCATGATACAAGGAATTAGTTTCTGAAACTCCTGACTCTGGTAACATTAGACAGAATATCGACCAGGAGTTAAATATCGCTTTTCAACATTGGAGTGTTATTGCAACAAAATGAATTTTGATCTTGCCTCTGTACTGATCTTTAAAAAAGCCATTACTGACCTGGTGTGGAGCCAGGTGATGTTTCCTTCACTGTTGTCGTCACCTCTAATGAAAAAAGGGGACGTATCATGAAATTCATGACTAGATTTACAAAACACCTACTTATTTTTGAGTTTCGCCATCATATCGCTGTCAGGATGAATGACGTTTGAACGTTTAAGTTGGGCCCGACAAAACCAAAGCTGAAGAATCTCTTCAGCTATGTATAAACTGACAATATTTAGAAGGTAACTGTACAGATTGTATTGATCAGCTTTCAACAAATTCATTCAATGGGCTGAATAATTATGACTGTGAAATAATTGAGGTCCAATATCATCGACCAACTGCAACACAATGACTGTCACTTGCCGTGGTACAGTGTAGCTGAGAGAGCCCTCACTCACCCGGTTTGGAGCTGGTTGTGGATCCAGTTGTACTTGGTATCTCTGTTGCTGTGACTCCTTCAACAGTCAAAGAAATTCCAATTAATTTCCCCATAACACATAAAACTTCTTATTGCTGGAGAGTTTTAAACGCCATCATTACTCAGAAATTTCTACAGAAGTGGCAGAGTTGTGTGAACAGAATTGTTTGCACATACTACAACTAGTTACCTTTTGTAGTTGTTTCAGCAATAACTGTAGTGCCGGATATTTCCTTTGGTGTCGAGGCCACTTCTGAAGAAGAGAAGGGAAGCAATCAAAGTTATTGAATTCCAAGTTCAAATCTGCAGCATTCAGAACATGAAAAAGATGGTGACTTATTTTCACTGGAGTATCAGGGACGGGGAAGTACATTATACTGAAGCAATAAAGATGAAAGTTGTATTTATCAAAAAATATATCATAGGGAATGGCAAAGTAAGCATTGCCTTCAATTAGAAGAAAAGGTAAACATTTCATAAGTCGAAAAAAAGGAAAAATGTTTACTCATCCAAGAGTGCAAGAGAGTCATTTTTTAAGAAGAAATGACACTACGTCCATAACATGGTGACAACTAACATATTCAAATGAAAAATTTACATTTTGTTCCAATATTTGAACAGTGTTTCAAAAGTGACAGGTAAATGTTCTGATCGCGCTTCATTCGACCGTCTGCAAACTCTCAGAAGATATCTACAGGTAGTGATATCATATCCCTCTACTGTCTGGGAACTTGGGAAACAAGATGATTATTGGCACTGATTCTACGATAGTGTATCGAAAGAAGCCATTACTGACCTGATGTGGAGCGAGTTGTCGACACGGGTGTCGTAGGTTTTGATGTTGTGCTGACTCCTGTGGAAGAATATGAAAAATCATCAAATTGTACTGCAGCTTCAAAATCTTCCTATTAGTGAAGAGGTTTCTCATTGAATTGTTTTACTGTGTTTTTCTCAAATGTGACTCTGAATTCCAAAGTCTTCAACATTCCAGAATCTCTCCACCAAAAGAGTGTTTCTCCAAGAATGAACAAATGGATTGTCATTGCTAGAAAACAGAATGTGTGGAAAGTGCTCTGCTGGGAACGGAGTCACTTGTCTTTACTTTTAGAGAGCATCACTCACCCGTTGTAGTGGTTTCCGGAAAAACGGTGGGGATGGTTGTTCCTTTCGATGAAATTGTCACTCCTGAAGAAAAAAATGAAAGCAATGATTTTTATTGACCACCAGTTTCACACTTTCCATTTGAGACTATTGCAAGGAAATTATTTGATAGGAACCAGAGTATTAGGAATGAAGGATGCATGACTTTATTGCACCTTTGTTCATGTTGATGCCGCCAATTGGAAGCCTTAACTCATGTTCTCACTTTGTTCCTTTCAGATTGAACGTGAATAGAACTTTGTGATCGCACCCATGTGCAAAATGGTGACACAATGTGCTGTAAGTCAACTGCTATGATTAGTTTTGTAATACTTAGATTAAAATTGCAGCTGCTGTAATTGGCTGTGTTACATGCTGGCTGGAAATGTATTCTTGAATGCATCAAAAACGCTCGTGCGCTCTGTGCCTTTTGTTTTGAATGTATTCCGACAGATATGTGTATAACGGAAATCCCCAATTTAAGTGCCTTTTTTTGAAAGAAACTCGGGTTCAATGATATTCCCGTTTCCTTTTTCTGTGATGCAGCTACCAAGAAAAGAATAGTAGGTTCAGAGGTGCTGAACTGAGAAGTGATGTGCACACTTTCGAACCGTGCAGAAGACATAACACGGGCTGAGAGTAGCAGAAACCTGAATTTGAGAAAAGTACGCTGTTGTGCTCGTGTTTGTCCGTAGAGGATCTCACTCACCCGTTGTTGTGGTTTCGGCAATAAATGTTGTAGAGGTTGTTCCTTTCGAACCTGCCACCATGGAGATGAGAATGTGAATCAAAATAATTGATTTTTTAACGTTAAATATTATAGGCTTGAAAATATCACCAAAATGTGTTGCATGAAAATTTTAGCATGAGAAAACAGGGAATGATTACTTTGGGTGCAGTAAAATTAATACTTTGAAATAGTTCTTCTTAATTTGCATCAAAAAATGAAAACAGATGGGAAAGAGAACATGAGCAAAAAGTGTTGCGGTTTTTCAAAAACAATTTCTCGTCAAGAAAGAAAACCTTTGACAAGATATGATAATGATTGTGACCTCCACAAACATGGACATCACATTTTTGCTCCTGACCATGAGTTTTCTTTAAACTTATTGAGCATGATACAAGGAATTAGTTTCTGAAACTCCTGACTCTGGTAACATGAGACAGAATATCGACCAGGAGTTAAATATCGCTTTTCAACATTGGAGTGTTATTGCAACAAAATGAATTTTGATCTTGCCTCTGTACTGATCTTTAAAAAAGCCATTACTGACCTGGTGTGGAGCCAGGTGATGTTTCCTTCACTGTTGTCGTCACCTCTAATGAAAAAAGGGGACGTATCATGAAATTCATGACTAGATTTACAAAACACCTACTTATTTTTGAGTTTCGCCATCATATCGCTGTCAGGATGAATGACGTTTGAACGTTTAAGTTGGGCCCGACAAAACCAAAGCTGAAGAATCTCTTCAGCTATGAATAAACTGACAATATTTATAAGGTAACTGTACAGATTGTATTGATCAGCTTTCAACAAATTCATTCAATGGGCTGAATAATTATGACTGTGAAATAATTGAGGTCCAATATCATCGACCAACTGCAACACAATGACTGTCACTTGCCGTGGTACAGTGTAGCTGAGAGAGCCCTCACTCACCCGGTTTGGAGCTGGTTGTGGATCCAGTTGTACTTGGTATCTCTGTTGCTGTGACTCCTTCAACAGTCAAAGAAATTCCAATTAATTTCCCCATAACACATAAAACTTCTTATTGCTGGAGAGTTTTAAACGCCATCATTACTCAGAAATTTCTACAGAAGTGGCAGAGTTGTGTGAACAGAATTGTTTGCACATACTACAACTAGTTACCTTTTGTAGTTGTTTCAGCAATAACTGTAGTGCCGGATATTTCCTTTGGTGTCGAGGCCACTTCTGAAGAAGAGAAGGGAAGCAATCAAAGTTATTGAATTCCAAGTTCAAATCTGCAGCATTCAGAACATGAAAAAGATGGTGACTTATTTTCACTGGAGTATCAGGGACGGGGAAGTACATTATACTGAAGCAATAAAGATGAAAGTTGTATTTATCAAAAAATATATCATAGGGAATGGCAAAGTAAGCATTGCCTTCAATTAGAAGAAAAGGTAAACATTTCATAAGTCGAAAACAAGGAAAAATGTTTACTCATCCAAGAGTGCAAGAGAGTCATTTTTTAAGAAGAAATGACACTACGTCCATAACATGGTGACAACTAACATATTCAAATGAAAAATTTACATTTTGTTCCAATATTTGAACAGTGTTTCAAAAGTGACAGGTAAATGTTCTGATCGCGCTTCATTCGACCGTCTGCAAACTCTCAGAAGATATCTACAGGTAGTGATATCATATCCCTCTACTGTCTGGGAACTTGGGAAACAAGATGATTATTGGCACTGATTCTACAATAGTGTATCGAAAGAAGCCATTACTGACCTGATGTGGAGCGAGTTGTCGACACGGGTGTCGTAGGTTTTGATGTTGTGCTGACTCCTGTGGAAGAATATGAAAAATCATCAAATTGTACTGCAGCTTCAAAATCTTCCTATTAGTGAAGAGGTTTCTCATTGAATTGTTTTACTGTGTTTTTCTCAAATGTGACTCTGAATTCCAAAGTCTTCAACATTCCAGAATCTCTCCACCAAATGAGTGTTTCTCCAAGAATGAACAAATGGATTGTCATTGCTAGAAAACAGAATGTGTGGAAAGTGCTCTGCTGGGAACGGAGTCACTGGTCTTTAGTTTTAGAGAGCATCACTCACCCGTTGTAGTGGTTTCCGGAAAAACGATGGGGATGGTTGTTCCTTTCGATGAAATTGTCACTCCTGAAGAAAAAAATGAAAGCAATGATTTTTATTGACCACCAGTTTCACACTTTCCATTTGAGACTATTGCAAGGAAATTATTTGATAGGAACCAGAGTATTAGGAATGAAGGATGCAGGACTTTATTGCACCTTTGTAAATGTTGATGCCGCCAATTGGAAGCCTTAACTCATTTTCTCACTTTATTCCTTTCAGATTGAACGTGAATAGAACTTTGTGATCGCACCCATGTGCAAAATGGTGACATAATGTGCTGTAGGTCAACTGCTATGATTAGTTTTCTAATACTTAGATTAAAATTGCAGCTGCTGTAATTGGCTGTGTTACATGCTGGCTGGAAATGTATTCTCGAATTCAGCAAAAACGCTCGTGCGCTCTGTGCCTCTTGTTTTGAATGTATTCCGACAGATATGTGTATAACGGAAATCCCCAAATTAAGTGCCTTTTTTTGAAAGAAACTCGGGTTCAATGATATTCCCGTTTCCTTTTTCTGTGATGCAGCTACCAAGAAAAGAATAGTAGGTTCAGAGGTGCTGAACTGAGAAGTGATGTGCACACTTTCGAACCGTGCAGAAGGCATAACACGGGCTGAGAGTAGCAGAAACCTGAATTTGAGCAAAGTACGCTGTTGTGCTCGTGTTTGTCCGTAGAGGATCTCACTCACCCGTTGTTGTGGTTTCGGCAATAAATGTTGTAGAGGTTGTTCCTTTCGAACCTGCCACCATGGAGATGAGAATGTGAATCAAAATAATTGATTTTTTAACGTTAAATATTATAGGTTTGAAAATATCACCAAAATGTATTGCATGAAAATTTTAGCATGAGAAAACAGGGAATGATTACTTTGGGTGCAGTAAAATTAATACTTTGAACTAGTTCTTCTTAATTTGCATCAAAAAATGAAAACAGATGGGAAAGAGAACATGAGCAAAAAGTGTTGCGGTTTTTCAAAAACAATTTCTCGTCAAGAAAGAAAACCTTTGACAAGATATGATAATGATTGTGACCTCCACAAACATGGACATCACATTTTTGCTCCTGACCATGAGTTTTCTTTAAACTTATTGAGCATGATACAAGGAATTAGTTTCTGAAACTCCTGACTCTGGTAACATGAGACAGAATATCGACCAGGAGTTAAATATCGCTTTTCAACATTGGAGTGTTATTGCAACAAAATGAATTTTGATCTTGCCGCTGTACTGATCTTTAAAATAGCCATTACTGACCTGGTGTGGAGCCAGGTGATGTTTCCTTCACTGTTGTCGTCACCTCTAATTAAAAAAGGGGATGTATCATGAAATTCGTGACTAGATTTACAAAACACCTACTTATTTTTGAGTTTCGCCATCATATCGCTGTCAGGATGAATGACGTTTGAACGTTTAAGTTGGGCCCGACAAAACCAAAGCTGAAGAATCTCTTCAGCTATGAATAAACTGACAATATTTAGAAGGTAACTGTACAGATTGTATTGATCAGCTTTCAACAAATTCATTCAATGGGCTGAATAATTATGACTGTGAAATAATTGAGGTCCAATATCATCGACCAACTGCAACACAATGACTGTCACTTGCCGTGGTAGAGTGTAGCTGAGAGAGCCCTCACTCACCCGGTTTGGAGCTGGTTGTGGATCCAGTTGTACTTGGTATCTCTGTTGTTGTGACTCCTTCAACAGTCAAAGAAATTCCAATTAATTTCCCCATAACACATAAAACTTCTAATTGCTGGAGAGTTTTAAACGCCGCCATTACTCAGAAATTTCTACAGAAGTGGCAGAGTTGTGTGAACAGAATTGTTTGCGCATACTACAACTAGTTACCTTTTGTCGTTGTTTCAGCAATAACTGTAGTGCCGGATATTTTCTTTGGTGTCGAGGCCACTTCTGAAGAAGAGAAGGGAAGCAATCAAAGTTATTGAATTCCAAGTTCAAATCTGCAGCATTCAGAACATGAAAAAGATGGTGACTTATTTTCACTGGAGCATCAGGGACAGGGAGGTACATTTTACTGAAGCAATAAAGATGAAAGTTGTATTTATCAAAAAATATATCAGAGGGAATGGCAAAGTAAGCATTGTCTTCAATTAGAAGAAAAGGTAAACGTTTCATGAGTCAAGAAAAAAGGAAAAATTTTTACTCATCCAAGAGTGCAAGAGAGTCATTTTTTAGGAAGAAATGACACTACGTCTATAACATGGTGACAACTAACATCTTCAAATGAAAAATTTACATTTTGTTCCAATATTTGAACAGTGTTTCAAAAGTGACAGGTAAATGTTCTGATCGAGCTTCATTCGACCCTCTGCAAAATCTCAGATAGATATCTACGGGGAGTGATATCATATCCCTCTGCTGTCTGGGAACTTGGGAAACAAGATGATTATTGACACTGATTCTACGATAGTGTGTCGAAAGAAGCCATTACTGACCTGATGTGGAGCGAGTTGTCGACACGGGTGTCGTAGGTTTTGATGTTGTGCTGACTCCTGTGGTAGAATATGAAAAATCATCAAATTGTACTGCAGCTTCAAAATCTTCCTATTAGTGAAGAGATTTCTCATTGAATTGTTTTACTGTGTTTTTCTCAAATGTGACTCTGAATTCCAAAGTCTTCAACATTCCAGAATCTCTCCACCAAAAGAGTGTTTATCCAAGAATGAACAAATGGATTGTCATTGCTAGAAAACAGAATGTGTGGAAAGTGCTCTGCTGGGAACGGAGTCACTGGTCTTTAATTTTAGTGAGCGTCACTCACCAATTGTAGTGGTTTCCGGAAAAACGGTGGAGATGGTTGTTCCTTTTGATGAAATTGTCACTCCTGAAGTAAAAAATGAAAGCAATGATTTTTATTGACCACCAGTTTCACACTTTCCATTTGAGACTATTGCAAGGAAATTATTTGATAGGAACCAGAGTATTAGGAATGAAGGATGCATGACTTTATTGCACCTTTGTAAATGTTGATGCCGCCAATTGGAAGCCTTAACTCATGTTCTCACTTTGTTCCTTTCAGATTGAACGTGAATAGAACTTTGTGATCGCACCCATGTGCAAAATGGTGACATAATGTGCTGTAAGTCAACTGCTATGATTAGTTTTCTAATACTTAGATTAAAATTGCAGCTGCTGTAATTGGCTGTGTTACATGCTGGCTGGAAATGTATTCTCGAATTCAGCAAAAATGCTCGTGCGCTCTGTGCCTCTTGTTTTGAATGTATTCCGACAGATATGTGAAAAACGGAAATCCCCAAATTAAGTGCCTTTTTTTGAAAGAAACTCGGGTTCAATGATATTCCCGTTTCCTTTTTCTGTGATGCAGCTACCAAGAAAAGAATAGTAGGTTCAGAGGTGCTGAACTGAGAAGTGATGTGCACACTTTCGAACCGTGCAGAAGGCATAACACGGGATGAGAGTAGCAGAAACCTGAATTTGAGCAAAGTACGCTGTTGTGCTCGTGTTTGTCCGTAGAGGATCTCACTCACCCGTTGTTGTGGTTTCGGCAATAAATGTTGTAGAGGTTGTTCCTTTCGAACCTGTCACCATGGAGATGAGAATGTGAATCAAAATAATTGATTTTTTAACGTTAAATATTATAGGTTTGAAAATATCACCAAAATGTATTGCATGAAAATTTTAGCATGAGTAAACAGGGAATGATTACTTTGGGTGCAGTAAAATTAATACTTTGAACTAATTCTTCTTAATTTGCATCAAAAAATGAAAACAGATGGGAAAGAGAACATGAGCCAAAAGTGTTGCGGTTTTTCAAAAACAATTTCTCGTCAAGAAAGAAAACCTTTGACAAGATATGATAATGATTGTGACCTCCACAAACATGGACATCACATTTTTGCTCATGACCATGAGTTTTCTTTAAACTTATTGAGCATGATACAAGGAATTAGTTTCTGAAACTCCTGACTCTGGTAACATTAGACAGAATATCGACCAGGAGTTAAATATCGCTTTTCAACATTGGAGTGTTATTGCAACAAAATGAATTTTGATCTTGCCGCTGTACTGATCTTTAAAATAGCCATTACTGACCTGGTGTGGAGCCAGGTGATGTTTCCTTCACTGTTGTCGTCACCTCTAATGAAAAAAGGGGACGTATCATGAAATTCGTGACTAGATTTACAAAACACCTACTTATTTTTGAGTTTCGCCATCATATCGCTGTCAGGATGAATGACGTTTGAACGTTTAAGTTGGGCCCGACAAAACCAAAGCTGAAGAATCTCTTCAGCTATGAATAAACTGACAATGTTTATAAGGTACCTGTACAGATTGTATTGATCAGCTTTCAATAAATTCGTTAAATGGGCTGAATAATTATGACTGTGAAATAATTGAGGTCCAATATCATCGACCAACTGCAACACAATGACTGTCACTTGCCGTGGTACAGTGTAGCTGAGAGAGCCCTCACTCACCCGGTTTGGAGCTGGTTGTGGATCCAGTTGTACTTGGTATCTCTGTTGTTGTGACTCCTTCAACAGTCAAAGAAATTCCAATTAATTTCCCCATAACACATAAAACTTCTAATTGCTGGAGAGTTTTAAACGCCGCCATTACTCAGAAATTTCTACAGAAGTGGCAGAGTTGTGTGAACAGAATTGTTTGCGCATACTACAACTAGTTACCTTTTGTCGTCGTTTCAGCAATAACTGTAGTGCCGGATATTTCCTTTGGTGTCGAGGCCACTTCTGAAGAAGAGAAGGGAAGCAATCAAAGTTATTGAATTCCAAGTTCAAATCTGCAGCATTCAGAACATGAAAAAGATGGTGACTTATTTTCACTGGAGTATCAGGGACGGGGAAGTACATTATACTGAAGCAATAAAGATGAAAGTTGTATTTATCAAAAAATATATCATAGGGAATGGCAAAGTAAGCATTGCCTTCAATTAGAAGAAAAGGTAAACATTTCATAAGTCGAAAAAAAGGAAAAATGTTTACTCATCCAAGAGTGCAAGAGAGTCATTTTTTAAGAAGAAATGACACTACGTCCATAACATGGTGACAACTAACATATTCAAATGAAAAATTTACATTTTGTTCCAATATTTGAACAGTGTTTCAAAAGTGACAGGTAAATGTTCTGATCGCGCTTCATTCGACCGTCTGCAAACTCTCAGAAGATATCTACAGGTAGTGATATCATATCCCTCTACTGTCTGGGAACGTGGGAAACAAGATGATTATTGGCACTGATTCTACGATAGTGTATCGAAAGAAGCCATTACTGACCTGATGTGGAGCGAGTTGTCGACACGGGTGTCGTAGGTTTTGATGTTGTGCTGACTCCTGTGGAAGAATATGAAAAATCATCAAATTGTACTGCAGCTTCAAAATCTTCCTATTAGTGAAGAGGTTTCTCATTGAATTGTTTTACTGTGTTTTTCTCAAATGTGACTCTGAATTCCAAAGTCTTCAACATTCCAGAATCTCTCCACCAAAAGAGTGTTTCTCCAAGAATGAACAAATGGATTGTCATTGCTAGAAAACAGAATGTGTGGAAAGTGCTCTGCTGGGAACGGAGTCACTTGTCTTTACTTTTAGAGAGCATCACTCACCCGTTGTAGTGGTTTCCGGAAAAACGGTGGGGATGGTTGTTCCTTTCGATGAAATTGTCACTCCTGAAGAAAAAAATGAAAGCAATGATTTTTATTGACCACCAGTTTCACACTTTCCATTTGAGACTATTGCAAGGAAATTATTTGATAGGAACCAGAGTATTAGGAATGAAGGATGCATGACTTTATTGCACCTTTGTTCATGTTGATGCCGCCAATTGGAAGCCTTAACTCATGTTCTCACTTTGTTCCTTTCAGATTGAACGTGAATAGAACTTTGTGATCGCACCCATGTGCAAAATGGTGACACAATGTGGTGTAAGTCAACTGCTATGATTAGTTTTGTAATACTTAGATTAAAATTGCAGCTGCTGTAATTGGCTGTGTTACATGCTGGCTGGAAATGTATTCTTGAATGCATCAAAAACGCTCGTGCGCTCTGTGCCTTTTGTTTTGAATGTATTCCGACAGATATGTGTATAACGGAAATCCCCAATTTAAGTGCCTTTTTTTGAAAGAAACTCGGGTTCAATGATATTCCCGTTTCCTTTTTCTGTGATGCAGCTACCAAGAAAAGAATAGTAGGTTCAGAGGTGCTGAACTGAGAAGTGATGTGCACACTTTCGAACCGTGCAGAAGACATAACACGGGCTGAGAGTAGCAGAAACCTGAATTTGAGAAAAGTACGCTGTTGTGCTCGTGTTTGTCCGTAGAGGATCTCACTCACCCGTTGTTGTGGTTTCGGCAATAAATGTTGTAGAGGTTGTTCCTTTCGAACCTGCCACCATGGAGATGAGAATGTGAATCAAAATAATTGATTTTTTAACGTTAAATATTATAGGCTTGAAAATATCACCAAAATGTGTTGCATGAAAATTTTAGCATGAGAAAACAGGGAATGATTACTTTGGGTGCAGTAAAATTAATACTTTGAAATAGTTCTTCTTAATTTGCATCAAAAAATGAAAACAGATGGGAAAGAGAACATGAGCAAAAAGTGTTGCGGTTTTTCAAAAACAATTTCTCGTCAAGAAAGAAAACCTTTGACAAGATATGATAATGATTGTGACCTCCACAAACATGGACATCACATTTTTGCTCCTGACCATGAGTTTTCTTTAAACTTATTGAGCATGATACAAGGAATTAGTTTCTGAAACTCCTGACTCTGGTAACATGAGACAGAATATCGACCAGGAGTTAAATATCGCTTTTCAACATTGGAGTGTTATTGCAACAAAATGAATTTTGATCTTGCCTCTGTACTGATCTTTAAAAAAGCCATTACTGACCTGGTGTGGAGCCAGGTGATGTTTCCTTCACTGTTGTCGTCACCTCTAATGAAAAAAGGGGACGTATCATGAAATTCATGACTAGATTTACAAAACACCTACTTATTTTTGAGTTTCGCCATCATATCGCTGTCAGGATGAATGACGTTTGAACGTTTAAGTTGGGCCCGACAAAACCAAAGCTGAAGAATCTCTTCAGCTATGAATAAACTGACAATATTTATAAGGTAACTGTACAGATTGTATTGATCAGCTTTCAACAAATTCATTCAATGGGCTGAATAATTATGACTGTGAAATAATTGAGGTCCAATATCATCGACCAACTGCAACACAATGACTGTCACTTGCCGTGGTACAGTGTAGCTGAGAGAGCCCTCACTCACCCGGTTTGGAGCTGGTTGTGGATCCAGTTGTACTTGGTATCTCTGTTGCTGTGACTCCTTCAACAGTCAAAGAAATTCCAATTAATTTCCCCATAACACATAAAACTTCTTATTGCTGGAGAGTTTTAAACGCCATCATTACTCAGAAATTTCTACAGAAGTGGCAGAGTTGTGTGAACAGAATTGTTTGCACATACTACAACTAGTTACCTTTTGTAGTTGTTTCAGCAATAACTGTAGTGCCGGATATTTCCTTTGGTGTCGAGGCCACTTCTGAAGAAGAGAAGGGAAGCAATCAAAGTTATTGAATTCCAAGTTCAAATCTGCAGCATTCAGAACATGAAAAAGATGGTGACTTATTTTCACTGGAGTATCAGGGACGGGGAAGTACATTATACTGAAGCAATAAAGATGAAAGTTGTATTTATCAAAAAATATATCATAGGGAATGGCAAAGTAAGCATTGCCTTCAATTAGAAGAAAAGGTAAACATTTCATAAGTCGAAAAAAAGGAAAAATGTTTACTCATCCAAGAGTGCAAGAGAGTCATTTTTTAAGAAGAAATGACACTACGTCCATAACATGGTGACAACTAACATATTCAAATGAAAAATTTACATTTTGTTCCAATATTTGAACAGTGTTTCAAAAGTGACAGGTAAATGTTCTGATCGCGCTTCATTCGACCGTCTGCAAACTCTCAGAAGATATCTACAGGTAGTGATATCATATCCCTCTACTGTCTGGGAACTTGGGAAACAAGATGATTATTGGCACTGATTCTACAATAGTGTATCGAAAGAAGCCATTACTGACCTGATGTGGAGCGAGTTGTCGACACGGGTGTCGTAGGTTTTGATGTTGTGCTGACTCCTGTGGAAGAATATGAAAAATCATCAAATTGTACTGCAGCTTCAAAATCTTCCTATTAGTGAAGAGGTTTCTCATTGAATTGTTTTACTGTGTTTTTCTCAAATGTGACTCTGAATTCCAAAGTCTTCAACATTCCAGAATCTCTCCACCAAATGAGTGTTTCTCCAAGAATGAACAAATGGATTGTCATTGCTAGAAAACAGAATGTGTGGAAAGTGCTCTGCTGGGAACGGAGTCACTGGTCTTTAGTTTTAGAGAGCATCACTCACCCGTTGTAGTGGTTTCCGGAAAAACGATGGGGATGGTTGTTCCTTTCGATGAAATTGTCACTCCTGAAGAAAAAAATGAAAGAAATGATTTTTATTGACCACCAGTTTCACACTTTCCATTTGAGACTATTGCAAGGAAATTATTTGATAGGAACCAGAGTATTAGGAATGAAGGATGCAGGACTTTATTGCACCTTTGTAAATGTTGATGCCGCCAATTGGAAGCCTTAACTCATTTTCTCACTTTATTCCTTTCAGATTGAACGTGAATAGAACTTTGTGATCGCACCCATGTGCAAAATGGTGACATAATGTGCTGTAAGTCAACTGCTATGATTAGTTTTCTAATACTTAGATTAAAATTGCAGCTGCTGTAATTGGCTGTGTTACATGCTGGCTGGAAATGTATTCTCGAATTCAGCAAAAACGCTCGTGCGCTCTGTGCCTCTTGTTTTGAATGTATTCCGACAGATATGTGTATAACGGAAATCCCCAAATTAAGTGCCTTTTTTTGAAAGAAACTCGGGTTCAATGATATTCCCGTTTCCTTTTTCTGTGATGCAGCTACCAAGAAAAGAATAGTAGGTTCAGAGGTGCTGAACTGAGAAGTGATGTGCACACTTTCGAACCGTGCAGAAGGCATAACACGGGCTGAGAGTAGCAGAAACCTGAATTTGAGCAAAGTACGCTGTTGTGCTCGTGTTTGTCCGTAGAGGATCTCACTCACCCGTTGTTGTGGTTTCGGCAATAAATGTTGTAGAGGTTGTTCCTTTCGAACCTGCCACCATGGAGATGAGAATGTGAATCAAAATAATTGATTTTTTAACGTTAAATATTATAGGTTTGAAAATATCACCAAAATGTATTGCATGAAAATTTTAGCATGAGAAAACAGGGAATGATTACTTTGGGTGCAGTAAAATTAATACTTTGAACTAGTTCTTCTTAATTTGCATCAAAAAATGAAAACAGATGGGAAAGAGAACATGAGCAAAAAGTGTTGCGGTTTTTCAAAAACAATTTCTCGTCAAGAAAGAAAACCTTTGACAAGATATGATAATGATTGTGACCTCCACAAACATGGACATCACATTTTTGCTCCTGACCATGAGTTTTCTTTAAACTTATTGAGCATGATACAAGGAATTAGTTTCTGAAACTCCTGACTCTGGTAACATGAGACAGAATATCGACCAGGAGTTAAATATCGCTTTTCAACATTGGAGTGTTATTGCAACAAAATGAATTTTGATCTTGCCGCTGTACTGATCTTTAAAATAGCCATTACTGACCTGGTGTGGAGCCAGGTGATGTTTCCTTCACTGTTGTCGTCACCTCTAATTAAAAAAGGGGATGTATCATGAAATTCGTGACTAGATTTACAAAACACCTACTTATTTTTGAGTTTCGCCATCATATCGCTGTCAGGATGAATGACGTTTGAACGTTTAAGTTGGGCCCGACAAAACCAAAGCTGAAGAATCTCTTCAGCTATGAATAAACTGACAATATTTAGAAGGTAACTGTACAGATTGTATTGATCAGCTTTCAACAAATTCATTCAATGGGCTGAATAATTATGACTGTGAAATAATTGAGGTCCAATATCATCGACCAACTGCAACACAATGACTGTCACTTGCCGTGGTAGAGTGTAGCTGAGAGAGCCCTCACTCACCCGGTTTGGAGCTGGTTGTGGATCCAGTTGTACTTGGTATCTCTGTTGTTGTGACTCCTTCAACAGTCAAAGAAATTCCAATTAATTTCCCCATAACACATAAAACTTCTAATTGCTGGAGAGTTTTAAACGCCGCCATTACTCAGAAATTTCTACAGAAGTGGCAGAGTTGTGTGAACAGAATTGTTTGCGCATACTACAACTAGTTACCTTTTGTCGTCGTTTCAGCAATAACTGTAGTGCCGGATATTTTCTTTGGTGTCGAGGCCACTTCTGAAGAAGAGAAGGGAAGCAATCAAAGTTATTGAATTCCAAGTTCAAATCTGCAGCATTCAGAACATGAAAAAGATGGTGACTTATTTTCACTGGAGCATCAGGGACAGGGAGGTACATTTTACTGAATCAATAAAGATGAAAGTTGTATTTATCAAAAAATATATCATAGGGAATGGCAAAGTAAGCATTGTCTTCAATTAGAAGAAAAGGTAAACGTTTCATGAGTCAAGAAAAAAGGAAAAATTTTTACTCATCCAAGAGTGCAAGAGAGTCATTTTTTAGGAAGAAATGACACTACGTCTATAACATGGTGACAACTAACATCTTCAAATGAAAAATTTACATTTTGTTCCAATATTTGAACAGTGTTTCAAAAGTGACAGGTAAATGTTCTGATCGAGCTTCATTCGACCCTCTGCAAAATCTCAGATAGATATCTACGGGGAGTGATATCATATCCCTCTGCTGTCTGGGAACTTGGGAAACAAGATGATTATTGACACTGATTCTACGATAGTGTGTCGAAAGAAGCCATTACTGACCTGATGTGGAGCGAGTTGTCGACACGGGTGTCGTAGGTTTTGATGTTGTGCTGACTCCTGTGGTAGAATATGAAAAATCATCAAATTGTACTGCAGCTTCAAAATCTTCCTATTAGTGAAGAGATTTCTCATTGAATTGTTTTACTGTGTTTTTCTCAAATGTGACTCTGAATTCCAAAGTCTTCAACATTCCAGAATCTCTCCACCAAAAGAGTGTTTATCCAAGAATGAACAAATGGATTGTCATTGCTAGAAAACAGAATGTGTGGAAAGTGCTCTGCTGGGAACGGAGTCACTGGTCTTTAATTTTAGTGAGCGTCACTCACCAATTGTAGTGGTTTCCGGAAAAACGGTGGAGATGGTTGTTCCTTTTGATGAAATTGTCACTCCTGAAGTAAAAAATGAAAGCAATGATTTTTATTGACCACCAGTTTCACACTTTCCATTTGAGACTATTGCAAGGAAATTATTTGATAGGAACCAGAGTATTAGGAATGAAGGATGCATGACTTTATTGCACCTTTGTAAATGTTGATGCCGCCAATTGGAAGCCTTAACTCATGTTCTCACTTTGTTCCTTTCAGATTGAACGTGAATAGAACTTTGTGATCGCACCCATGTGCAAAATGGTGACATAATGTGCTGTAAGTCAACTGCTATGATTAGTTTTCTAATACTTAGATTAAAATTGCAGCTGCTGTAATTGGCTGTGTTACATGCTGGCTGGAAATGTATTCTCGAATTCAGCAAAAATGCTCGTGCGCTCTGTGCCTCTTGTTTTGAATGTATTCCGACAGATATGTGAAAAACGGAAATCCCCAAATTAAGTGCCTTTTTTTGAAAGAAACTCGGGTTCAATGATATTCCCGTTTCCTTTTTCTGTGATGCAGCTACCAAGAAAAGAATAGTAGGTTCAGAGGTGCTGAACTGAGAAGTGATGTGCACACTTTCGAACCGTGCAGAAGGCATAACACGGGATGAGAGTAGCAGAAACCTGAATTTGAGCAAAGTACGCTGTTGTGCTCGTGTTTGTCCGTAGAGGATCTCACTCACCCGTTGTTGTGGTTTCGGCAATAAATGTTGTAGAGGTTGTTCCTTTCGAACCTGTCACCATGGAGATGAGAATGTGAATCAAAATAATTGATTTTTTAACGTTAAATATTATAGGTTTGAAAATATCACCAAAATGTATTGCATGAAAATTTTAGCATGAGTAAACAGGGAATGATTACTTTGGGTGCAGTAAAATTAATACTTTGAACTAATTCTTCTTAATTTGCATCAAAAAATGAAAACAGATGGGAAAGAGAACATGAGCCAAAAGTGTTGCGGTTTTTCAAAAACAATTTCTCGTCAAGAAAGAAAACCTTTGACAAGATATGATAATGATTGTGACCTCCACAAACATGGACATCACATTTTTGCTCATGACCATGAGTTTTCTTTAAACTTATTGAGCATGATACAAGGAATTAGTTTCTGAAACTCCTGACTCTGGTAACATTAGACAGAATATCGACCAGGAGTTAAATATCGCTTTTCAACATTGGAGTGTTATTGCAACAAAATGAATTTTGATCTTGCCGCTGTACTGATCTTTAAAATAGCCATTACTGACCTGGTGTGGAGCCAGGTGATGTTTCCTTCACTGTTGTCGTCACCTCTAATGAAAAAAGGGGACGTATCATGAAATTCGTGACTAGATTTACAAAACACCTACTTATTTTTGAGTTTCGCCATCATATCGCTGTCAGGATGAATGACGTTTGAACGTTTAAGTTGGGCCCGACAAAACCAAAGCTGAAGAATCTCTTCAGCTATGAATAAACTGACAATGTTTATAAGGTACCTGTACAGATTGTATTGATCAGCTTTCAATAAATTCGTTAAATGGGCTGAATAATTATGACTGTGAAATAATTGAGGTCCAATATCATCGACCAACTGCAACACAATGACTGTCACTTGCCGTGGTACAGTGTAGCTGAGAGAGCCCTCACTCACCCGGTTTGGAGCTGGTTGTGGATCCAGTTGTACTTGGTATCTCTGTTGTTGTGACTCCTTCAACAGTCAAAGAAATTCCAATTAATTTCCCCATAACACATAAAACTTCTAATTGCTGGAGAGTTTTAAACGCCGCCATTACTCAGAAATTTCTACAGAAGTGGCAGAGTTGTGTGAACAGAATTGTTTGCGCATACTACAACTAGTTACCTTTTGTCGTCGTTTCAGCAATAACTGTAGTGCCGGATATTTTCTTTGGTGTCGAGGCCACTTCTGAAGAAGAGAAGGGAAGCAATCAAAGTTATTGAATTCCAAGTTCAAATCTGCAGCATTCAGAACATGAAAAAATGGTGACTTATTTTCACTGGAGCATCAGGGACAGGGAGGTACATTTTACTGAAGCAATAAAGATGAAAGTTGTATTTATCAAAAAATATATCATAGGGAATGGCAAAGTAAGCATTGTCTTCAATTAGAAGAAAAGGTAAACATTTCATGAGTCGAGAAAAAAGGAAAAATTTTTACCCATCCAAGAGTGCAAGAGAGTCATTTTTTAAGAAGAAATGACACTACGTCCATAACATGGTGACAACTAACATCTTCAAATGAAAAATTTACATTTTGTTCCAATATTTGAACAGTGTTTCAAAAGTGACAGGTAAATGTTCTGATCGAGCTTCATTCGACCCTCTGCAAAATCTCAGATAGATATCTACGGGGAGTGATATCATATCCCTCTGCTGTCTGGGAACTTGGGAAACAAGATGATTATTGGCACTGATTCTACGATAGTGTATCGAAAGAAGCCATTACTGACCTGATGTGGAGCGAGTTGTCGACACGGGTGTCGTAGGTTTTGATGTTGTGCTGACTCCTGTGGTAGAATACGAAAAATCATCAAATTGTACTGCAGCTTCAAAATCTTCCTATTCGTGAAGAGGTTTCTCATTGAATTGTTTTACTGTGTTTTTCTCACATGTGACTCTGAATTCCAAAGTCTTCAACATTACAAAATCTCTCCACGAAAAGAGTGTTTCTCCAAGAATGAACAAATGGATTGTCATTGCTAGAAAACAGAATGTGTGGAAAGTGCTCTGCTGGGAACGGAGTAACCGGTCTTTAATTTTAGTGAGCCTCACTCACCAGTTGTAGTGGTTTCCGGAAAAACGGTGGAGATGGTTGTTCCTGTCGATGAAATTGTCACTCCTGAAGAAAAAATGAAAGCAATGATTTTTATTGACCACCAGTTTCACACTTTCCATTTGAGACTATTGCAAGGAAATTATTTGATAGGAACCAGAGTATTAGGAATGAAGGATGCAGGACTTTATTGCACCTTTGTAAATGTTGATGCCGCCAATTGGAAGCCTTAACTCATGTTCTCACTTTGTTTCTTTCAGATTGAACGTGAATAGAACTTTGTGATTGCACCCATGTGCAAAATGGTGACATAATGTGCTGTAAGTCAACTGCTATGATTAGTTTTCTAATACTTAGATTAAAATTGCAGCTGCTGTAATTGGCTGTGTTACATGCTGGCTGGAAATGTATTCTCGAATTCAGCAAAAACGCTCGTGCGCTCTGTGCCTTTTGTTTTGAATGTATTCCGACAGATATGTGTATAACGGAAATCCCCAAATTAAGTGCCTTTTTATGAAAGAAACTCGGGTTCAATGATATTCCCGTTTCCTTTTTCTGTGATGCAGCTACCAAGAAAAGAATAGTAGGTTCAGAGGTGCTGAACTGAGAAGTGATGTGCACACTTTCGAACCGTGCAGAAGGCATAACACGGGCTGAGAGTTGCAGAAACCTGAATTTTGAGAAAAGTACGCTGTTGTGCTCGTGTTTGTCCGTAGAGGATCTCACTCACCCGTTGTTGTGGTTTCGGCAATAAATGTTGTAGAGGTTGTTCCTTTCGAACCTGTCACCATGGAGATGAGAATGTGAATCAAAATAATTGATTTTTTAACGTTAAATATTATAGGTTTGAAAATATCACCAAAATGTATTGCATGAAAATTTTAGCATGAGAAAACAGGGAATGATTACTTTGGGTGCAGTAAAATTAATACTTTGAACTAGTTCTTCTTAATTTGCATCAAAAAATGAAAACAGATGGGAAAGAGAACATGAGCAAAAAGTGTTGCGGTTTTTCAAAAACAATTTCTCGTCAAGAACGAAAACCTTTGACAAGATATGATAATGATTGTGACCTCCACAAACATGGACATCACATTTTTGCTCCTGACCATGAGTTTTCTTTAAACTTATTGAGCATGATACAAGGAATTAGTTTCTGAAACTCCTGACTCTGGTAACATGAGACAGAATATCGACCAGGAGTTAAATATCGCTTTTCAACATTGGAGTGTTATTGCAACAAAATGAATTTTGATCTTGCCGCTGTACTGATCTTTAAAATAGCCATTACTGACCTGGTGTGGAGCCAGGTGATGTTTCCTTCACTGTTGTCGTCACCTCTAATGAAAAAAGGGGACGTATCATGAAATTCGTGACTAGATTTACAAAACACCTACTTATTTTTGAGTTTCGCCATCATATCGCTGTCAGGATGAATGACGTTTGAACGTTTAAGTTGGGCCCGACAAAACCAAAGCTGAAGAATCTCTTCAGCTATGAATAAACTGACAATATTTAGAAGGTAACTGTACAGATTGTATTGATCAGCTTTCAACAAATTCATTCAATGGGCTGAATAATTATGACTGTGAAATAATTGAGGTCCAATATCATCGACCAACTGCAACACAATGACTGTCACTTGCCGTGGTAGAGTGTAGCTGAGAGAGCCCTCACTCACCCGGTTTGGAGCTGGTTGTGGATCCAGTTGTACTTGGTATCTCTGTTGTTGTGACTCCTTCAACAGTCAAAGAAATTCCAATTAATTTCCCCATAACACATAAAACTTCTAATTGCTGGAGAGTTTTAAACGCCATCATTACTCAGAAATTTCTACAGAAGTGGCAGAGTTGTGTGAACAGAATTGTTTGCGCATACTACAACTAGTTACCTTTTGTCGTCGTTTCAGCAATAACTGTAGTGCCGGATATTTTCTTTGGTGTCGAGGCCACTTCTGAAGAAGAGAAGGGAAGCAATCAAAGTTATTGAATTCCAAGTTCAAATCTGCAGCATTCAGAACATGAAAAAGATGGTGACTTATTTTCACTGGAGCATCAGGGACAGGGAGGTACATTTTACTGAATCAATAAAGATGAAAGTTGTATTTATCAAAAAATATATCATAGGGAATGGCAAAGTAAGCATTGTCTTCAATTAGAAGAAAAGGTAAACGTTTCATGAGTCAAGAAAAAAGGAAAAATTTTTACTCATCCAAGAGTGCAAGAGAGTCATTTTTTAGGAAGAAATGACACTACGTCTATAACATGGTGACAACTAACATCTTCAAATGAAAAATTTACATTTTGTTCCAATATTTGAACAGTGTTTCAAAAGTGACAGGTAAATGTTCTGATCGAGCTTCATTCGACCCTCTGCAAAATCTCAGATAGATATCTACGGGGAGTGATATCATATCCCTCTGCTGTCTGGGAACTTGGGAAACAAGATGATTATTGACACTGATTCTACGATAGTGTGTCGAAAGAAGCCATTACTGACCTGATGTGGAGCGAGTTGTCGACACGGGTGTCGTAGGTTTTGATGTTGTGCTGACTCCTGTGGTAGAATATGAAAAATCATCAAATTGTACTGCAGCTTCAAAATCTTCCTATTAGTGAAGAGATTTCTCATTGAATTGTTTTACTGTGTTTTTCTCAAATGTGACTCTGAATTCCAAAGTCTTCAACATTCCAGAATCTCTCCACCAAAAGAGTGTTTATCCAAGAATGAACAAATGGATTGTCATTGCTAGAAAACAGAATGTGTGGAAAGTGCTCTGCTGGGAACGGAGTCACTGGTCTTTAATTTTAGTGAGCGTCACTCACCAATTGTAGTGGTTTCCGGAAAAACGGTGGAGATGGTTGTTCCTTTTGATGAAATTGTCACTCCTGAAGTAAAAAATGAAAGCAATGATTTTTATTGACCACCAGTTTCACACTTTCCATTTGAGACTATTGCAAGGAAATTATTTGATAGGAACCAGAGTATTAGGAATGAAGGATGCATGACTTTATTGCACCTTTGTAAATGTTGATGCCGCCAGTTGGAAGCATTAATTCATGTTCTCACTTTGTTCCTTTTAGGTTGAACGTGAATACAACTTTGTGATCACACCTATGTGCAAAATGGTGACACAATGTGCTGTAAGTCAACTGCTATGATTAGTTTTCTAATACTGAGATTAAAATTGCAGCTGCTGCAATTGGCTGTGTTACATGCTGGCTGGAAATGTATTCTCGAATTCAGCAAAAATGCTCGTGCGCTCTGTGCCTTTTGTTTTGAATGTATTCCGACAGATATGTGTATAACGGAAATCCCCAAATTAAGTGCCTTTTTTTGAAAGAAACTCGGGTTCAATGATATTCCCGTTTCCTTTTTCTGTGATGCAGCTATCAAGAAAGGAATAGTAGGTTCAGAGGTCGTGAACTGAGAAGTGATGTGCACACTTTCGAACCGTGCAGAAGACATAACACAGGGGCTGAGAGGAGCAGAAACCTGAATTTGAGCAAAGTACGCTGTTGTGCTCGTGTTTGTCCGTAGAGGATCTCACTCACCCGTTGTTGTGGTTTCGGCAATAAATGTTGTAGAGGTTGTTCCTTTCGAACCTGTCACCATGGAGATGAGAATGTGAATCAAAATAATTGATTTTTTAACGTTAAATATTATAGGTTTGAAAATATCACCAAAATGTATTGCATGAAAATTTTAGCATGGAAAACAGGGAATGATTACTTTGGGTGCAGTAAAATTAATACTTTGAAATAGTTCTTCTTCAGTTGCATCAAAAAATGAAAACAGATGGGAAAGAGAACATGAGCAAAAAGTGTTGCGGTTTTTCAAAAACAATTTCTCGTCAAGAAAGAAAACCTTTGACAAGATATGATAATGATTGTGACCTCCACAAACATGGACATCACATTTTTGCTCATGACCATGAGTTTTCTTTAAACTTATTGAGCATGATACAAGGAATTAGTTTCTGAAACTCCTGACTCTGGTAACATTAGACAGAATATCGACCAGGAGTTAAATATCGCTTTTCAACATTGGAGTGTTATTGCAACAAAATGAATTTTGATCTTGCCTCTGTACTGATCTTTAAAATAGCCATTACTGACCGGGTGTGGAGCCAGGTGATGTTTCCTTCACTGTTGTCGTCACCTCTAATGAAAAAAGGGGACGTATCATGAAATTCGTGACTAGATTTACGAAACACCTACTTATTTTTGAGTTTCGTCATCATATCGCTGTCAGGATGAATTACGTTTGAACGTTTAAGTTGGGCCCGACAAAACCAAAGCTGAAGAATCTCTTCAGCTATGAATAAACTGACAATCTTTATAAGGTAACTGTACAGATTGTATTGATCAGCTTTCAATAAATTCGTTCAATGGGCTGAATAATTATGACTGTGAAATAATTGAGGTCCAATATCATCGACCAACTGCAACACAATGACTGTCACTTGCCGTGGTACAGTGTAGCTGAGAGAGCCCTCACTCACCTGGTTTGGAGCTGGTTGTGGATCCAGTTGTACTTGGTATCTCTGTTGTTGTGACTCCTTCAACAGTCAAAGAAATTCCAATTAATTTCCCCATAACACATAAAACTTCTAATTGCTGGAGAGTTTTAAACGCCGCCATTACTCAGAAATTTCTACAGAAGTGGCAGAGTTGTGTGAACAGAATTGTTTGCGCATACTACAACTAGTTACCTGTTGTCGTTGTTTCAGCAATAACTGTAGTGCCGGATATTTCCTTTGGTGTCGAGGTCACTTCTGAAGAAGAGAAGGGAAGCAATCAAAGTTATTGAATTCCAAGTTCAAATCTGCAGCATTCAGAACATGAAAAAGATGGTGACTTATTTTCACTGGAGCATCAGGGACAGGGAGGTACAATTTACTGAAGCAATAAAGATGAAAGTTGTATTCATCAAAAAATATGTCATAGGGAATGGCAAAGTGAGCATTGCCTTCAATTAGAAGAAAAGGTAAATATTTCGTAAGTCGAGACAAAAGGAAAAATCTTTACTCATCCAAGAGTGCAAGAGAGTCGTTTTTTTGAAAGAAATGACACTACATCCATAACATGGTGACAACTAACATACTCAAATGAAAAATTTACATTTTGTTCCAATATTTGAACAGTGTTTCAAAAGTGACAGGTAAATGTTCTGATCGAGCTTCATTCGACCCTCTGCAAAATCTCAGATAGATATCTACGGGGAGTGATATCATATCCCTCTACTGTCTGGGAACTTGGGAAACAAGATGATTATTGACACTGATTCTACGATAGTGTATCGAAAGAAGCCATTACTGACCTGATGTGGAGCGAGTTGTCGACACAGGTGTCGTAGGTTTTAATGTTGTGCTGACTCCTGTGGAAGAATATGAAAAATCATCAAATTGTACTGCAGCATGAAAATCTTCCTATTAGTGAAGAGGTTTCTCATTGAATTGTTTTACTGTGTTTTTCTCAAATGTGACTCTGAATTCCAAAGTCTTCAACATTCCAGAATCTCTCCACCAAAAGAGTGTTTCTCCAAGAATGAACAAATGGATTGTCATTGCTAGAAAACAGAATGTGTGGGAAGTGCTCGTCTGGGAGAGAACCTCACTCACCCGTTGTAGTGTTTTCAAGAAAACTTGCCACAGAACCAGAAAGCTGGAACCAGATTGCACTGAAAGATCGTATCGGGATGAAGGGTTATCAACTTGAAATTTTCACTCTATTTCTCTACATAAATGCTACCGAACTATTGAGTATTTCCAACATTTTCTCCTTTTATTTCCATAAGTACCACACTCTTTTTGAATAGTGTGGACATGATGGGTCAAAGGGCCTTTTTCTGTGCTGTGGATCTCTATGATTCTCTGAGTCCACGTTTCAATTTACAAACTGTGATGCAGGGACCTCGCCAAGAGAGTCTGGTACCTTTTATATAACTCCTTTTTGCCAGTGACGTACATGGCACTTGCAGACTGTTACCGTATGTCAATGCCGGTAGTTTTGTGCAACTTCAGCTTGGAGCTGATCATGGTCTGTTCCAATCACTTATTCATTTTTAGGCATCATTCTTCTTTCATTTATGATGCATTCAAATACAAATCTGAAACTTGTAGCTGCACAGTTTGATTTGAAATTCAGCTGGTATGTTTTGCCCACTGTTTACACTCAATATGAAGCAATTCTTCTTTAAGATTCCAGCATTTAGCAATGCCTGATACACTGTAGATCACATTTTAGTTCTTTACAAAAATAAATTTACTTACTTCTACATGTTACAGTTCCATTGTCACATTTACTGTTAAATAAAGGAAAAGATTTTTATTTTTTCAACCCTTTATCCACTTAGTTCTATCAGCAAACAGTCACACTAAAAACCTGGGAATTTCAATAAACCCGCACAACCTTATGGAATTAAAATGGCTTTGTAAATAGATAGTCAATCATGCAATGTACTTGTCTGCTAGTTTATAAACTTAAAAAGGTAAGAAATTGATCATATTTGCTTGAATTCTTACAACAAAAGCAAGGTATGTTTCTTTTATTCGAACTTACACTTTAAAAAAATGAATTGCTGTTATTAGGCTATTTGTAGCTGCTGTTGATTTTATTCCTCGACATTTGATACAAAAGCTGGATTCAAATGCATAAAATTTTATGAAGATCTTCTTTCTCTGGATCATTGAACTATACCTGCCCTGAAGTGAGCCATTTAGAATTTAGGAGTCACATTATTAGCATGGTAACAATATGCTACTGGTTTGTTTCAGTACCCAGAACAAGAGAAGAAACCAGGAAACCTATATCAGCAAGATTGGCCTTCACCGCACGGCTTTCTGGTTTCTGCCAAAGACATGGGATAGAAAGTTGTGGCCTGAGGATTTAGTGTCACACTGTGAAGAACTTAGAATGGATTTCTAAGCCTCAATGAGCAGGTTCTCTCAGTCCCTCTGGGCTGATGGGAGTAATGCTTCTGAGGACCTCTTCTGTTGTAATTCTGTATGGACATCCGATCAAAATTCCTAGGCTGAAATGAAGCATAAATGTCATTTAGCGCCTGTCCCTTCATGCCCAATTCAGCACAGTTCCTGCACTTTTGTAAGTGAACACTCCTCACATCTCTGTGGAAACCCTGGATATCTCAAGGCAACAAGAAGCAGACATGGACCACATGCCAGCTGTTGTACTTTTGAAATGAACAGCTTCTTGTGCACATGGGGGAACCAATAGCATTCACATAAATCATGCTACAAAACTTTGCAGTCAGGACAGAGAAAGCAATGTTTATCCTTTCTAGTCACTAAGTGGTCAACTTAGGGAAAAACTGTGAGACCAATTGCATTGTCATGATCTGGGATTGGTAAAATAAGAAAATAATTGATAGATACTTTACCATTCTTCACAGACATTCCCCATCACTTCACCCGGTTGCAATATCTTCCCATTATGGTAACATGTGCAATCAGCCAACTTAACACATTTCATTAAATTTTCATCCAAATAAGGAGCACTCACTGGACACTTAGCATAACAGCCTGGATTAACAAAAAAAAAGAAATGCTGAGAGCTTATAAATTACACAGTCACTGCTGGACCTATCTACCTATTGTTTACGTTTCAGTATATCCAGGTTCATATTAAGTCTGGCAATTACAAAAAGTTGATTTTTTTCACAATTACTACATACACAAATATAATTGTTCAAAGTGGAAATCTGAATTGTTAAACCTATTGTGTTTTGAACGAATCTAAGTTATTTTGTTTCATAGAAATTGTCAGAAAACCCTTTCAGATCTTAATTAAGTTTTAAAATACAAATGAAAACCATGATAGCATGATAAGAGATAACACGGTGTGGAGCTGGAGGAACACAGCAGGCCAGGCAGCATCAGAGGAGCAGGAAAGCTGAAGCTTCTGGTCATAGCCCCAACATCAACTCTGACACCAGCATCTTCAGTTCTTACTATCTACAGTAGCAAAATGATGTTCAACCCAAGAACTACAAATAAATGTTAAATATCTAAACACAAGAACATGAATAATAAGTTTGATAAAAAGGACAATAATGTTTTTTAAACCTTCAAGTTTTGCAGAGAACTTCTTTCCCACGTAATGGTCTGAACATGTTTTTGTTGTCAATGTTCCACATGGGTGATAATGCCAACTGCATTCTTCAGGAGCGTTATAATAATCACAATACACAGCTGCAAAATAAAAGTCAGTTTGTCATCATAGTTGTTCTGTTTACTCAACTAAAGTAAGTTTATGACAGATTCACAGACGGTGTTGTTTATATTGGGTCACATTAGATAAATGAGGCATAGAAACAAGCCATTGGGCTATAGAAGCAGAGGCTATCCTGTCATTGCTCAAGTTCCTTTTTATTTATCTTCATCTTTTAGACACATCACAAAGTATTTCTCTCCCCTTTAAAATTCTTAATTGATTTTACAACCACAACTGTCTGGATAGTACATTCCATATTCTCAAAGCCCTTGAGTGAAAGAACATTTTTGCATTCTCTTAGTCTGTCCAAGTCATTTTTAATTTTAACCCCTTCATTCCAAATTCCCTAACGAAAAAGTGTGATGTTTTACCCACGTTTTGATTCCCTTTGTTATGTTGACTATCATGGTTGAATCATTCCTATAGTAACCTAGTGTTTGGGCGATGTAACTCAAGTTTACCATCTTTTGGTCCAGGCAACATGCTGATAAATCACACTGAACTTGCCAAAGCTTAATGTATCCTTCCGAACATGGCCACCCATATCTGAATAATAGGACCAAATTCTAACTGCAAGAGATAGTTGGGTTTGGGTCTGATAGTAGTATGTTAAAAGGGCCAGAAATGTGTTTACCAAACAAAACTGGCTTCTCGCCCTTCTGTTCAAGAAGACAGGAGGCCATATTACATCTCCTCACAAGGCTGCGAGCCTCTCTGTCCTACAGGTTTCAAACTTTAACAGCTGAGTTCTGACACCTGCCTCAGTGGTTTCTGGAGGTATGTGCCTTCAGGCTCACACCTTGAGCCAGATGCCACCCAGAGGAACCTCGTTGGCCGGAGACATTTTAACTTCATAAAACTGCCACACCCTTTTGAATTCTCAGTCCTCCTCATCACCTCCAGATCTGAATTCCTCCACTGGATCCCATTCTGCTCCCCCATTCTGAAGCTTTTGATCCCTCCACCAGGAGGCAGCAGCTTTCCACTCGCCAACATCACTAACCCCATGCGCTCAACATAATGATCAAAATAACACTTTCTTGCACTCATTAGCTTTCAAATAATTCTCGTACATCTCACATGGCCACCTCCTATCTATCTCAATTTAAGGCAGCAACCAGTTGGCCTTACCAAAAGTATATTCTGTCCCTACTTTCACTCTCAATTTTTTTTAACTGCATCTTTCAAAACCACACAAATACATGCTAATATAGAAGTGGGACAACATTTATCAGTTCCTAACAATGAAAATACTTACGGCACAAGTCTGGGGTTCTCCAGCGGATACAAGTATCAGCTTTATTGCAAGCTTCAGCATACACTGCTACAGAGGTACAGAAGCCCAGGTATTTCCCTTCCAAATCACAGGCACAAGCCTCCTGGACACAGGCATCATAGAATGGAGTTGGGTCAACCTGGTAAGATTATTATAGACAGAGTTGGAAACTGTGAAAGAGGATTCACTCCACTTATCCGTTACATCAGGTATCATGCTTGATAATAACTTTACCTTTTTATGGCAGCTTTGAAAGACAGTATCCTTGATAACGCTGCACTTCCTTTGAGCCCACGCTGAACAGTAGGGGTTTCTGTCACACGGGGACGTTTGATTCATTGCATTTGAACATGACATTGAGGACTTCCAGCTGTTTCCAAACTCCAATGTGTTTGTCACTAAAGAGTTCCCTTGAGTTGTTAAATCATCTGCAATATCACCATTGAAGTTTCCACACAGACCACATACTTTGTTCTGAAAAAAATGTGTGCTCATATATTAGTTAATCATAATACTTATGTTTAAATTTGTGTCATTATACCACTGAGAAATTTGCAGTATGTAATAGGATGGGACAACTTATAAGTCACTCCCAAGAGATACATGAAACCTGCAGAGTAGCAGCTCCCTGTACCCATTAGCTCCAACCTGAGGGCATTTCGAGACTGGCCCTCTTGCCTCCGATACATGTTGGGTTTCCAACAAACAGCTGATGCTTTCAGGTTCATGGGGAATGGTGGCAGCAGCAGGAAATTGGCCAGTTCCAACACTGGCTTGAATAATAGGACGAGTCTCAAAGCAGCCACCAGCTCCAGGTGTGCAAAGCTCTGTGCCAGAAGGACAAAGGTGGAACACTTGCTTTCATGTTCTATCAGCCAGCCAGCCACAGGCTGATAGTTAAAATTCAGGAAGAATGATTTATTGTATGTAATTCGAATCAAGCACACTGACCGGCAACAGGATTGCTCATGGAACTGAATTTCTACATGGACTAAAACTTCACCAAGAAAATTACATTGACAGAATAACCAATTTAAATCATGTTCAACTGTTTGTCATTCAACTGTCCAAAGACTTTATTGTAACGTTCATGTGTTGCTAGAACCAATAAAAAGTCTTGAAGCATATTTACTTTACTTTAACACATCTGATGGTCCAAATTACAATTCTACATCATAATCTAAAGAGAAACAAGTTGATTAGAATGTTTTCTTGTTTTTTCTAAATCAGTCTGAGTTAAACATTCTGTCATCTTTTTCATTGTAATGGACTAAGGAATAACTGTAATTACAAGGAACGTACCATATTTGTGTCTGCAAAGAAATAAGTCCGCAAAGCTCAAAATCTTTGCTTTTTGGTATTAATTTCTACACAATAAAATATTTCAGGTGAGGAAACATTAACATTTGAAACCATGTGTTTACCTTCCATTTTGGATCCAATGTGATTGAAACTCTTGTTCGTTTGTCCCATATCACAGTGATCCCATTGGAAAATTTAAGGATTAAATAGAGTCCAACAGTGTGAAGTGAATAGGAACTATCTTTACATTGGGTTTGACCAAAAGATTTCTCAGGTCTCGTCATTCGGCCATCATGTAATCTGAATTCTTCACCCTGAAGAAATCCCAACGGTTTAGAATATGTGTAAGAGAACGTATAATCACAATGAACTCATTAGAAATAAAGTCAAATGTTTATCATACAATGTCAGTTAGCATGCATTAATGATTACAGATTGTTGAGCATACAAATTTGGAGCAGAAGTAAGTCATTCAATCCCTCAATTCCTTTTCAGTGTTCAATAAGATTGTGACTGATCTATTGCCTTTAAAATTCCATGTTACCAATCTTCCCGTTCCTAACAAGAATCTATCTAATTTTGCCTTAAAAATATTCAATGACCTTGCCTCTGCCACCTTCTGAGCAAATGAGTTCCTAAGTCAGATAACCCTTTGAGAGAAAATAAAAATTCACCTCTGTCCTAAAAGGGCAGCAGCTAATTTTTAAGAAGTGCCCTCTGTTCTGGATTCACCCTTTTTAATATCCACCTTACATAAGACTCTGAAAGGCCTAGACACTTCAATCATGCCATGAACTGAAAACAGATACCTCAGTTAAAATTCTGATAATCCTTGAACATGTCACTCCATTTTCACAACATGGGACACTCTCCACCAGGATTTGAATTGTGCCACTTCCTCGACTGCATTGATCCTGAAGCAAATCAGAAACAGAATGTGTGTGCTGGTACTCTAATGTCATTTAACAATTAAATTCATTCAATAATTCAGATATTTATATCATACAAAAATGGTGAACGTTACATCATCATCAATGTTTTCACATTTACATTGAAGGTCCTAACTAAATGAAAATAAAATACTAATATAAGCTATTTGTGCAAAATTAAACATCTTCTCTTCAATGATGTACACTTACAGTGATCTACTTGATATCAAGTGCAAATAAAAAATAAATTACTCCAAGTGAAACTGAATTGATCAATTTAATACAGTTTGGATGCCCTGAAACTTTATAAAATCTCTACACATAATCAAGGAATAAATAAGTTCTTGTTAGGTCCAATTTTCAAGGAGAAAACTCAAAAAAATGCCCTTTCCAATGTTAGAGAGTATGACCAAAACTTATTCCATAAAATATGGATTCTGTAAACATTTAAAGTCCACTGCTGGTAATTAGCAATAGCAATGGTCTAGAATTTGTGATTATAATGGTGATAACGCTGATAGCGTCAGTGTCATTATAAATATCAAACTGACTGCAAAGTCTGGACTCAGCACATACAGAGTGAAAACACAGAAATCTTAAGCTTACTGCAATAATTCTTTGACAGAGTGTGATATTGAAGTCTCCACCAAAAACAATCTGTGAAATCAATTAACTGGACCAGTCACACAAATCCTGTGACTACAAATTCATTCAGAAACTGGGAATTTTACGACGGATAACAGATCTCCTGACTCCCCAGATTTAGTCTGACATATTGAAGGCACAAGACTAGAGTGTGATGGAGTACCATCCATCAATTATGGAGCCAGAAGACATAGCAAGATCTTGAAAGAATATTTTACATCTGAATTCGCTATGGAGAAGGATGATGTAGATATCGAAATTGGGGACAGGGCCTGTCAGATACTTAAATGAATTAACATTGAGAGACAGAGGTCTTAATGGTTTCAGCCAGCTTGAAAGTGAATGAATCCCCAGGGCCAGATAAGATGTATCCCAGGTTGCTGTGGGAGACAAGGAAGGAGATTGCAGTGACTCTGATGTTAATTTTCAAATCCTCACTGGCCGCAGAGGGGTAACAAATGCTAATAACACAATTAGAATAGATGGACATTTGATGAGAGGCATGGGCATGATGGGCTGAAGGACCTCTTCCCTCACTGCAAAAACTTTACAATCCTATGATTGCCCACTTGCCTGGATTAGTGTAGCACCAATAAAATGCAAGAAACACAGCATCATCCAGGAAAAAGTAGTCCACATGACTGGTATCTCACCCACTACTTTACATATTCACTTTCTACACCATCAATACTTAATCGTCACAAATATCTATCACTTAAAAGAACAAAAGCAGCAGGTACATGGGAACCAGCAAATTCCCCTTCCCATCACGCACTATCCTAACTTAGAAATATTTCACAATTCCTTCATTGTTGTTGGGTCACAAGTTTGGATCTCCCTTCCAAATCCTCTCTGAGTGTACGTGTGTCAAATGGACAGCAGCAGTTCAGAAAGCAGCTCTCCACCAACGTCTTAAGGGCAATTGGTGATGGGCAATAAATGCTTGCATTGCCAGTGCTGCCCATGTACCATGAAAATAATGATAAAAAAGAGCCTTTATATTTTTATCCTTATATTTTTGTCATTGTTAAAGTAAACCACTTAATAATGATACTAAAATTGCATGTAATGTTCTAAATAATGAAATTAAATCCTTTAAGGTTTTATATCCTTGGACAAATGAGGATGCCTCAACTGGCCAGTATAGAAATGTGCACATCTAGTGTAATGCTAATCCTTACAGAACAAATGGTTTCCTGGTCATTTGTCTGATCTGGCCTTTCGCTGCACAAGAACATATATACCTCATTCCTACTGTAACATACCTCAACCAAAACATATTCGCAATTGCCGTCGTAGAGATATCTTTTTCCATCAAAGGTTACATAGTGGCCATCTCCATGAACTAGGCATTCCTTTGGACAAAGATTTTTGGTGCATTCCCAGGATCCAGCCTTGCACGTGCTGCAATATAAAAGACACACTTGGAGAACTGCTCAAGGTTCTGGCCTCAATATTGAGCAGACATTGAAGACTTTGGGATTCTTGTCCTTGGTGAAATGAAGGCTAAGAAAAGATTTGATAGAGGTTTCCAAAATCATGAGTGAGCAGTATACAGTAGACTGGGAGAAAAAGGAAACAGAACAAGAGGGTAGATGTGACGTGATGTACAAACTAAACTAATGAAAAAAACTTTTTCACACAAGCAGAATGGTATCAGATGCACTGCCTGGAATTGTGGTGGAGGCAGTTTCAATTGAGGCATTCAAGAGAGTATTGGATGATTATTTGGATGGAAATGGTGTACAGGGATATAGGGAAAAGGCAGGGGTTTAACATGAGGTATTCAGGTGCAATGGGCCGAAAGGCCTCCTTTTATACTGTAACAATTCTGCGAGCCTAATAGCTTTAGGGATACTGACACCAAGAAATACACAAACAAAACTTACACGGCTGATAATCAGAACTGAGAGATTAAAACTAGAGAAAATTCAATAGCTGAGGTCTTTTTCCTCTAGAAAAGTGAAAAGGCTAAAGAATGGTCCCACTGAGATTTTTAAATTTAAGATGGATGATTCCATTTGTGGGGAGTCATAATCTGGGATAAAAAGCAATTGGATAATTCCTAATCAATCCAATAGGAAATACAGGAGAAATTTTGGTATGCACAATGTGGTGGAATTTGAAACTTTCTTTTAAATGAAACGATTTATAGAAATAGCACAGATAGAATGAGATGAAGTAGGATGGGAGAAAGCTAACTGCTGAGGCCCAGAGTTTCATACTGATGAGAAACTGTGTGTCCTGGTGAAAATCCCAGAAAGTCAGGGGTCCCAGTCGTGAAAGTGTCATGTTTGATTTTTGCAGGGATAGATTTGGGGATGGTCACACATGCATGGTTCACAGATGTATCTGGAAGTTTAAAGGATTTGCTGCCTTCATTTAAATTGGGCTTGGTAACCTGACTGTCTGGAACCCACAGTATGCAGACTAGACTGGGTGAAAGCATGTCTAGTTCAGCAAATTTGTTTTGGAGAGTCAGAGTAGCCCTTTGGAGATGAGAGATACTTGTGGATGTGCTCCCAGGACTGTCCGGAGTGGGGGCGGTGCAGTCAGGTCCCTTAGAAAGAGTCATGTGTCCTTGGCCAGAATTGACTAGGGGAGGGCTGGGAACTATTTGGAACTGTTAAAAGGTAGACAAGCATATGCTAAAGCAAAAATGCATAGACCCAACGGAATCGTCAAATTATCAAGCATCTGTAAAACTTTCAAGGGAGGGTTGGGAGAGGGATGGATCATATTTTATCATGAGATGGAACTAAGTTGGCATATGTGCCATACAGAACCAGGGTGGTGTAGACAGGGGCACAGGTAAGCATTGAGGATATAAAGGGGCAGTGTGGTGAATGCAGGAGTATGAAGGCCTATGGCTGAAGGCCACGCATATGAAGTGGCATACATTGTCAAGAATGGAGAATGCAGTGTGTGGGGTGAATGTAGAAGGTATGTGTCCAATTGTTTTATTAAACTTCAGTATCATGCTGGTTCACGGAGACAAGCCTTGCACTCAGCAGTCATTTACAACCAAGGGATCCTAGTCAGGTTTGCAGAGTCAGGAAATGACCCTGTCTGTGCTCCCAACCTACAAATGAAAATGATGGCCTCACACATTCTAGTTAGAATAATTGTCTTGTGTCTGCACTGCAAGCTGTATTTAAGAACGTTATGTAATATAATGCAAAATGAAAGCACTTTGTTTGTTTAGTGATGCTAGTTCTATGTTCTTCCAGCTGTTGAATCTCACCATTTATTGCAATTCTTTCGGATGGTGCTTCCTGCAGCATAGGTTTCTCCTCCAAATGGACAAGTACATTGCTCTGGAGGAATGCATCTTCCATTGTCATCTGCCACAAGATTATCAGGGCAGACACAGCCTGGAACACAGTAACTATTCAAGTTCTGTCAATGAAAGAAATTAATTTTGTCAAGAACTCAGACCAAAACCTCTCAAAATATATTAATAAGATAGTCTAGACCTTAACTTTTCCTTATTTTAAAGTTAAGTGGAAGGCATTATGCTCCAGATGCAACTTGATTGGTTAAACTATCAGTCCTGAAACAAAATACACTTTATTCATACACTGTAATTAAAGTACAGATAAAAACAAAAATAAATGAACTGGTTTAACTGTATCTTTATCGAGATGTATAGCAAAATAGTAGATATATTAACTAATATTGATAAACTACACCAATATTGTAACATCCCATAAAAACACCCTTGGCAAATGCAATTCAGTAAAATATACTGTCTAACATGCAACTGTGGTGGCAGGAAGAGAACCTCAGCTTTTAGCTGTAACAGAGAGAGGAATAAGAGCTTTTCCAACCAGCTTCAACTCCCAGCAACTGGTACTGAAGGCTGAAGCTAAAAATCCTGGTTCTGTGGGAGCTTGACCCCACCCATTCAGGCTGCCTCTATTGTTCTAACTTAAAAATAAACAAGGTCTCACAAGCTGTTTACTGAATTGGCTTTGGGGCAGATTGCTTGGTGCTTCTGCCTCAACGTTTCTTCACAAAAAAGACGTGGTCAAAGTACACCTCTTAAAGCCATAGTATTATCACTACTCCTTTCAACTTCATGTTAAATCTGCTTAGATGGAAGCAATGTAGATTTGCAAAATACTGAAGTCTTTGGTTTTAGATAGCAATCCTCAGTCAGAGGTGAATTATTATAGGATTTGTAGAACAGCTTCCTTCACAATTTATATATTGCACACGGTCCATTACTTTGAGAGCATCAATGGGCCAGATAGTGATTAATATTGCATTTGAATTCATGGTGAAGGAAAACATGGAGCAGTGAGAGATATTTAAGTAATTTATTGTGTTTATTATTAGCAGTTTGGTGTAACTCCATATAGAAAATTGCAAGAATGTGTGAAAGGTGTTGAATAGATTAATGGTACTTACACATTGCTTATTATAGCCTCTACATGTCTTTGCACACAACTTATCCACAGTTCTGCAGTCAAAATATATTTTGCCACCCTGGCATACTAGAAAAGAAAAAAAAATCCAAATCTTTGTTTAAAAATGAACATCCAATTTAATTGAAAGTTAATGTCCATTCATATTGATGACACTGGAAATGTAGAAGCTATTCCTCACCTGGACTGGTGGTTGTGGAAACCGTCGAACACTGAAGATTGCCATTTTCACAAATGCTGAATGTCATAACAAAGTTATATTTTTAGACACATTTTAATTATTTTGTTCATCGTTTAAAAAAAAAACATATTAATTCATGGTCAGCACTGATTCTCCAACCCAAACAGGCCTGGAGAAAGGTGTGGCAGGCTGCCTTCTCAAACCATTCAGATCCATAACCCAACACACACTTTTTCACTAATGATCTTCTCTTGTAGCTATAGTACTTAGATGGTTCATTCATTTCTGTTTTTAGTCAACAGTAACCTCCTGGCTGTTGATTTCAGGCGATTCAGTGATGATAATGTCATTGAATTTCAAGGAGAGATGGTTAACCTCTTGATGGTTGGAGATGATCATTGCCTGGCACTTGTGTGGAACAAATGCTACTTGCCACATATCAGCTGAAACCTGGATGGTCCAGGTTTGGCTGCATTTGGACACAAGCTGCTTTAGTCACTGAAGAGGGACAAATAGTGCTGAAAATTGTGGAGTCATTAGGAAACATTCCTATTTTTGACCTTATGATGGAGGGAAGGTCATTGTTAGAGTAGCTGAACATGGTTTAACCATGGATATTAACCTGAGGAACTCTTATTGTACACACAATCAATCTGGGCATTTTTCAAAATTGCCATACAGGTGCTTGTGTTCTAGTTATACTGGAACAGTTTGGCAAGAGTTGCAGTGAGTTCTGGAGCACAAGTCGCCAGTATTATAGCCAGAATATTATCAGGGCCCAAAGACTTTGCAGCATTCAGTGCATTCAACCATTATCACATAGAGTGAATCAAATTGATTGAATTTCCCCTTTATTGAGGGCATAGGGATATTTGCACAGATTCCTTTTAGTTGTTTCATTGTTGACCAGCATTCACATCTGGAAATGACAGGATTGCAGGATACAGTGAAAACACTTACCAGGTTTGACCATTGAGAGTCATACTTTGTCCTTTTTTGATAACTGTATCACCCATATAGCAGGAGCAGTCTGATTTATCAATACATTCTCCAGAGTTATCCATGTATTTCCCCTCAGGACAGCCACAGCCAAAAACTGGTACGTCCTCAACATCACAGGTATAATCATAACGGGATAATGATCGACAGGTGCGGTTACAGGTCTTCATGTTATCCACAAAAACCTGGGTGCTGGGACATGGCTTACCTGGATGGAGAAGCAATACAAATTATTACAAAATAGAGAAACACCTTAGATTCTAATAAAGTGTATAATACTCTAAGCCTCAATAAATATATATCACTTTAAATGGTCCTAAACAGCATGAGAATAGATAAATAATGGAATGCAGTGAAATAAGTGTTAAAACCACACAATACTAAAATTTATCACCTCCCATAAATCCATTTTGCTTTAAATGAAACCCCATCAAGAATTGTTTTTTTTCTTTCCCCAGACATAACTTTAACTCCTGTAAGTTTATGACAAGAAAATAATGTGCCAACTGATCCCAGATTTGATCAGCTAATATCTTTATATTTTGCCTTGTTGTTTTGCTCGCAGGCATCCATGTTATCACTTGTTTCAATTAAATCTGGATTTTTGAGCTGGCATCAGCACCAAAGGAACATCAAACTATTGGATCGTGTTAAAAACACATCTAGTTCACTCAGAGATAGTAGGAACGGCAGATGCTGGAGAATCGGAGATAACAAGGCATAGAGCTGGACGAATACAGCAGGCCAGGCAGCATCAGAGGAGCAGAAGGATCCAGACCCAAAAAGTCAGCTTTCCTGCTCCTCTGATGCTGCCTGGCCTCCTGTGTTCATCCAGCTCTACGCTTTGTTACTTCTAGTTCACTCATATCTTTTACCGAAGGAAATCTGTCATCTTTAATTACCTTAACCTATACATGGCTTCTGATCTGCATGAATGTAGTTAGCTTCTGCATCTGAAATGGCCTAACAAATTTAGTTTGTTCAAGAAAGATACTGCCCCCACTATCTCAGGGGGCAATTAGGGATGGACAATACATGTTGGCTTTCCCAGTGATGCACTCATCCCAAGAATACATTTTTTGAAAATCTATTTTCATGAGCAAGCACGATGTGTGGTTTATGTTGTATCAGAAATAATGGGAACTGCAGATGCTGGAGAATCTGAGATAACAAAGTGTGAAGCTGGATGAACACAGCAGGCCAAGCAGCATCTCAGGAGCACAAAAGCTGACGTTTCGGGCCTAGACCCTTCATCAGAGAGGGGGATGGGGTGAGGGTTCTAGAATAAATAGGGAGAGAGGAGGAGGCAGACCGAAGATGGAGAGAAAAGAAGATAGGTGGAGAGGAGAGTATAGGTGGGGAGGTAGGGAGGGGATAGGTCAGTCCAGGGAAGATGGACAGGTCAAGGAGGTGGGATGAGGTTAGTAGGTAGGAAATGGAGGTGCGGCTTGGGGTGGGAGGAAGGGGTAGGTGAGAGGAAGAACAGGTTAGGGAGGCAGAGACAGGCTGGGCTGGTTTTGGGATGCGGTGGGGGAGGGGAAGAGCTGGGCTGGTTGTGTGGTGCAGTGGGGGGAGGGGATGAACTGGGCTGGTTTAGGGATGCAGTAGGGGAAGGGGAGATCTTGAAACTGGTGAAGTCCACATTGATACCATATGGCTGCAGGGTTCCCAAGCGGAATATGAGTTGCTGATCTTGCAACCTTCGGGTGGCATCATTGTGGCAGTGCAGGAGGCCCATGATGGACATGTCATCTAGAGAATGGGAGGGGGAGTGGAAATGGTTTGCGACTGGGAGGTGCAGTTGTTTATTGTGAACCGAGCGGAGGTGTTCTGCAAAGCGGTCCCCAAGCCTCCGCTTGGTTTCCCCAATGTAGAGGTGTGGCTCCCTCCCTGCAGCCCAATGGTATCATTGTGGACTTCACCAGCTTCAAAATCTTCCCCTCCCCCCACTGCAACCCAAAACCAGCCCAGCTCTTCCCCTCCCCCCACTGCAACCCAAAACCAGCCCAGCTCGTCCCCGCCTCCCTAACCTGTTCTTCCTCTCACCCATCCCTTCCTCCCACCCCAAGCCGCACCTCCATCTCCTACCTACTAACCTCATCCCACCTCCTTGACCTGTCCGTCTTCCCTGGACTGACCTATCCCCTCCCTACCTCCCCACCTATACTCTCTCCACCTATCTTCTTTTCTCTCCATCTTCGGTCCGCCTTCCCCCTCTCTCCCTATTTATTCCAGAAATCTCTCCCCATCCCCGTCTCTGATGAAGGGCCTAGGCCCAAAACGTCAGCTTTTGTGCCCCTGAGATGCTGCTTGGTCTGCTGTGTTCATCCAGCTTCACACTTTGTTATCATGTATGGCTTATGTACTCATTTTGGCTAATTTAGAGTCATAGAGTATATATCTCTAATGGGTGGACACTTGTGATAAAGAAGTAAGGATTCATGACCTTAACACTTTTTCTTTGATGCACAGAACCTAACTAGATTACGGTACTTAAAGCTGTTATATTTATTTATCTGTTGAAGATTTTTAAAAATTGGTAACAGTTTATCTCCAAATTTGAGCTCTACCTATGTTGTTGAATGCACACTGAATTCCTTGAACAAATTTAACCAATTGAATAAAAAAATGAGAAATTGCATGGTTTTTGAGCTGGAACACATTTTTCTTCCAGGTGCTTTTTTCCATATAAAGAGGTATAAGAGTAAGCTGCTGTTGTGATTTCACTCACATGAGAATTTACTTTAGATTTGTATGCTTTCTTGTTTAGAATTTACGGATCAATTTTAAGAGACTGACCTGGTCTAGTCAAGTGGGTTTTGCCTCTAGCAGGTTGTTTTGCCGAGCAGAGCTGCTTATGTCATTCCTCACGTTGTAAAAAATTAGATGTTGATAACATGGCATTGAAGAATCTAATAACCAGCTTACTAGTATATACAAATATTACATTCACAGGCACAACAGTATCAGGCTAACATTAAGCTATTAGATTACTACTGAGTAACATTCTTCTGGTCACCTGTCATACTTCAGAGTGGGGTCAAAGTTCTTTATATCATCAGTTACGTGATGATTTGTTATGATAGAGTGATGATTTGAAATATCTCTCAAATATATATTGACACATTGACCACGAAATATTTTATGATGCCTGACACTCAGCTTTCCAGAAAGAGGGAAAGAACTTGTAATTATGAAGAACATATTATGACAGAGTTGAGGAAAAACTTCTTCACCCAGAGACTGGTGGGTATATGGAATGCTCTGCCCCAGAAGGCAGTGGAGGCCAACTCTCTGGATACTTTCAAGAAAGAGATGGATAGAGCTCTTAAAGATAGTGGAATCAAGGGTTATGAGGATAAGGCAGGAACAGGATACTGATTGTGGATGATCAACCATGATCATTATGAATGGAGGTGCTGGCTCGAAGGGCCAAATGGCCTACTCCTGCACCTATTGTCTATTGTCTATCCAGATGCCCTATTGCACTTCACAGTCAATGAATGACTTCTGTAATCTAATCATTATTAATTATTAATTTTCATAGTGCTAATTCTCACCAACAACAGTAATTCAAATGATAGTTCGTCTATCTTAGTGATTTTGACTGAGGCATAACTAATGGTCAGAAATCCAGTGCACTGAAGAGTGCGGTTTGAGTGTAAGGAAATAGATGGTCGTACCGACTACCCAAAAGAGGGCCGAATATTCAAGAAGTGGTTAGGATGGTGAAATCCCACCCATTGGACTTGGAGCAATTTCCATCTCCTGAGCTCCCAGTGATTTAGACTGCTGCCTAGTGACCAGACCAAAGGGAGGAGGGAGGTTGCAAAAGGGGGGCTACAGGAATTGTGGAGAGCTCACTAGCCTTGGGAAAACCTACATGACTGAAAGCAACAGAAAAGTCTCTCAGATTGCAGCAGCCTTTTGAATTTGAACTGACTTCTGCCTCTAGTGGCTGTCAGGAGTTGTACCTCACATGAAGCCTGCCCCGCTCCTTCCAGGTGAATGTTTAAACCACACTCATTCTGACTTCATGCCACTTTATTTAAAATTGGCTACCCTTTCATAAACCTAGATACTTCTTAAAAACTAGTAATCAAATGAGTAAACCCAAAGAATGTCTGCTCCTTTAACTCTGATTTTGTTCTCTTAAAAGATGAGCAACATGACAACGTACTGCAGATGTCGTTCCTCCAGTTTCTGATGATGACACCATGAGCTGCACACTCATGAACATACGCTCCCAATCCTGCACACAGACAGTCGTTGATGTTCTCACAGGCACAGGTGGCAGCTGCACACATCTAAGTAAATAAAAATGTGAAAGCTAAAGCAGTAATATTTTGTAGCAAGACAAAATGACATTTGACAATGTATCTAACATATTAAACTCATCTCCACCATGTAGAATCATTTAATACAATCTTATATAATCCACAGAACTAAACATGGTTAAATTTCCTCTCCTTAAATTGTGGATACTGGGAAAATCTCATTAGCCATTATTCAATGAAACCATATATTATACAAAATTATGATTCTTAATCCATCAGCTAGAATCCACACTGAACATTTAAAACAGATACTTTAGTGTACCTCCAACTCATATCCACATATGGCTACATGACTTGCATTACTATACCTTCTATGCAATCCAGCATGTTTGTGAAAGACCATCAAAGTCAAAGACAATGATCTCAGGAGAATGAGTAAATTTCACGTCCCTCTTCTAGCACAATTGCCTGGGGTATTCAACTGGGCAGACATAAACCATTAAACCTAATCACTTGAACAATAGGACCTTTTTTTGCTGGGGTGTGGGGGTGTGTTTCTCAGACATGATCTAAAATATACCAGCCACTCCCATGTTTGAATCACTGGGCGATACTGATGTGACAAAGCTATCCCGTTGTGTGCACAAACATCTGCCTTATCTGCAGTACAGGAGAAACAACTGAAGAAACAAGACCCAAGAGGGTTGAAGATAACAAAGTGTGGAGCTGGATGAACACAGCAGGCCAAGCAGCATCTCAGGAGCACAAAAGCTGATGTTTCAGGCCTAGATTCATCATCAGAGAGGGGGATGGGGAGAGGGAACTGGAATAAATAGGGAGAGAGGGGGAGGCGGACCGAAGATGGAGAGAAAAGAAGATAGGTGGAGAGAGTATAGGTGGGGAGGTAGGGAGGGGATAGGTCAGTCCAGGGAAGACGGACAGGTCAAGGAGGCGGGATGAGGTGGTAGGTAGGAAACAGAGGTGCAGCTTGAGGTAGGAGGAAGGGATGGGTGAGGGGAAGAACAGGTTAGGGAAGTGGAGGCAGGCTGGGCTGGTTTTGGGATGCAGTGGGGGGAGGGGTCGAGCTGGGCTGGTTTTGGGATGCAGTGGGGGAAGGGGAGATTTTGAAGCTTGTGAAGTCCACATTGATACCATTGGGCTGCAGGGTTCCCAAGCGGAATATGAGTTGCTGATCTTGCAACCTTCGAGTGGCATCATTGTGGCACTGCAGGAGGCCCATGATGGACATGTCATCTAAAGAATGGGAGGGGGAGTGGAAATGGTTCACGACTGGGAGGTGCAGTTGTTTATGGCGAACCGAGTGGAGGTGTTCTGCAAAGCGGTCCCCAAGCCTCCGCTTGGTTTCCCCAGTGTAGAGGGAGCCACACCGGGTACAATGGATACAGTATACCACATTGGCAGATGTGCAGGTGAACATCTGCTTAATATGGAAAATCATCCTGGGGCCTGGGATGGGGGTGTGGGAGGTGGTGTGGGGGTAAGTGTAGCACTTCCTGCGGTTGCAGGGGAAGGCACCGGGTGTGGTGGGGTTGGAGGGGAGTGTGGAGCGGACAAGGGAGTCGCAGAGAGAGTGGTCTCTCCGGAAGGCAGACAAGGGTGGGGATGGAAAAATGTCATGGGTGGTGGGGTCGGATTGGAGATGGCGGAAGTCTCGGAGGATGATGCTTTGTATCCGGACGTTGGTGGGGTGGTATGTGAGAACGAGGGGGATCCTCTGGGGGTCGTTGTGGCGGGGGCAGGGTGTGAGGGATGTGTAGCGGGAAATGCGGGAGATGCGGTCGGGGCGTTCTTGACCACTGCGGGGGGACAGTTGCGGTCCTTGAAGAACTTGGACATCTGGGATGTGCGGGAGTGGAATGATCGTCCCCTTGATCATGATCCCACCCCCGAGCACCCAACCTCATCATCAAACCCGCAGACAAGGGAGGCGCAGTGGTAGTATGGCGCACTGACCTCTACATCGCCAAGGCCAAACGCCAACTCTCCAACACCACCTCCTACTGCCCCCTCGATCATGACCTCACCCCCGAGCACCACCTCTCCACTCAAGAGGGTTGCTTTGCTCTTTCTCTCTCTTACTCTTACCCAACTTGCAAGCTTTGAAACCCTTTTTCCTGATTATAACCATAGACACCCTGCAGACAAAGACTTCTCGAAGGAACTCAACTCACAACATTATCTGCAGAAAAGTTAAAAAAAACAACTGCTTACATGATTACATTGATGAGGGAAAGCATCAGGACCACCAAATTGTGTGTGTTTATATGAGGCATAAAGTCAGAGGGCCAGTGTGAGCTATTACTTTACTTAGACAAAACTAAGAACAATAAATTAGCCTCTTTTCTATGTCAAAACTCAAAAAGAACCTGCCTGTATCTTTCATATTAATAGTTTGTGCACTTTTCAACACTCACTGGATTGGCAAGCATGGCCTTTTCAAACCAAAAATCATGTCTTTGACAGTCAAAGAAGGAAAGTGAATGAGGGTAGCCAGTTGACCCCTCCTCACCCAATAGTAAAAGAAATATCACCCTGTTTAAAATCAGGTTAACTCTATACAAAACGAGCATTGATTAGGGATCTTTCTGTTCATTTTTTGACAACTTTTCCTTCATATTAAAAGTGAAACATTTTGTAACCTTTTGACTCCCAATGATTACTTACTTTATAATATGGTTCATAACTGATTGTAGAGTGGCACACAGAGAAAGGACCTTTCGGATCTTTTATGACGTAGCAGTAAAATTTTGCATAATTTTCTGAAATAAATTGTTTTTTAAAAATAACATTTATTGTAAGAAAACAAAGTATTCGATTTAAAAGATATTTCTGTAAAGTGGCCACAAATGTTCATATGCAGTATAGAACTTTCTCAACAACAACAATGGAATTAATATCATTCCCTTTAAGATATTGCATGTGAAGCAGTAACATATGCCAAAGAAAGCAGTTAGAAATTTGTAGGCCAATATTGGCTAGTTGCTTTTTGACAATTAATGTATTCTTGGGTCTTGACAGCCAATGGGCTTACTGCACTTGTGGATGTGTTTGGTGGGGCAAGCAACTGGGATGTATCAGAGTCATCTCGTTGAAGTAGAAGTGGTGAGTACCAATATCACCATTGACTGGTTATTGACAATCTTCCACAGGGACAGCTAGTCAGGAAAAAACATACCAGAAAACCATTTGCTGAGGTTCCAGGGAGGGGACTTTTTTTTTAGCATCATGCCCAAGTAGAACTGAAATTTCTCATGGGAGGTGCTGGTGTCATTGCAGGACAAATTCCATGAAGCTTAATCGTGCCCCATTGCGCAGACCTGTATTCAGGTCACACAGTTGCAAAGAGGCTGGTGTTGAAGGAAAACCTAATGAGGGAGATTCATTCCCCTGAAGAATTCCTGGTCTTCACTGAGAACTGGTGTATTTGGTAGTTAACTAGTTTTCCACTCGTCTTACATACTCTTTGCTGATCTAGTTTACAAGAGTGGTATTGGGTATGCAGAAATTCAGAGACTTTACATAGACTGGGGTAGCTTAACATAAAGAAAACTGGCACAATCTAAAAAAAGTAAAACAGGACTCAGCTTGTCTCGGTAAGTTGGATGAAATCTTTCCAAAAACATTGAGTAATACAGTTAACTGATTGTCAAGCAAATGAGGAATTGATGGGGAAATTTAATCCAAGTGCTTACATAAATAATTTGATTGTTAAACATTTCCAAAATACCATAAAACCAAAAGCTTAGTATTTTAAACTTAAAGTTTTCATTTAATCCAAGTTTTTAAATTTGAAATATTCATCAATGCTTCAGTCAGGCTGGGTCAGTTTGAGCTGAAATTATTTAAAAACCAGTTGGAGACATTGATTCATGCTGAATAAAATTTACACTTTGATTTCCATTACCTGGTTTGAATGATTTAACTGATCAAACTAACTGATACTGTAATGTCTTTATGTTTTCAGAGTGCTTATCTATGCAAATTAATTGTAATCAAAATTATGATCTTAGGAATGGGAAGACAAAGAAAGAAAGAAACCTACCATTTTGGGAACTGAAACAAGAAAGAGGTGGTATTGCATCTGAGCAACTATCTTCAGTCTTCCAGGAATTAACAAAAGTAATTGGTGTAGTCTCCACAATCCCCTGTTGAGATAGAAAGTCATCCTCTGCATCATCATTGAAGACACCACATAAACCTGATGAACAAAAAGAATCAACAAAGGTCATTAGAAGAGAGCAATTGCTTCAAGTATAACTTTTTGCTGGTTAGAGGATGGTCTAATAGTACATTTTGGGTTAAGGGGTGTAAATAAAGTATTCAGTTTCTGAGTTAATGATGCTCATAGCATTGCAAGCAAAGTTAGGATGATTTACATAAATTTATTCACTGATCTCTTTTGCAGTTATGTACCTTAGATTTTAACATAACTTTACCGATATTGAAAACAGTTGTAAAAATTTTTATTCAAAATGATGCAATTTATACCAGAACCATTATATCGGAGCTGAAAGATGGTGTAGCATTATTAAATATACTATCTGTTTTACTCTGAGTTTAATCCTATTTTCTAGGTATGATACATGAGACAAACATGCATGTGTGGCACAGGGTTCACATGTGCAAAATATTACAAGTGTACTGGTTGTACTAAATAGCCAAATTGTACTAATGTACTCAGGGATCTCTCATAGTGGGCCAAGGGTTACCAGGGAATTCCAAAGTGTGGTTTCTGATCCTCCATTTGATTCAAAGGAAACAATTTGAGGTTGCAACCTATGAGGGAACAATGAATGCTGCAAAGCGTGGACAAAATGCTAACAGCCATGATGCCACTTTAAGTCCTCTTGTTTAAATCCGTGCATGTTTGGCCGTAAAGGCAGATCGTTGATGCCTGATTATTATTGCATGAAATTCTGTGACAAATTCTTTTAAAAAAAATCTCTGCAGTGTAGACAACTCACACCATGCTGAATTTCTGCACACTGGTAAATTTACAGAATATTTTGTAGCTGATCCAGATCTGTGCCTTGCCTGAGATTGTAGTCTCTTACTTTTCTACAACGGAAGGACAGATCTCCTTAAGTGAGCTGGATATTAGATAATCACTAATATTATGCTTTAATATTTATCTTTTATATGTGCACAGTGAATTTGTCACCTAGCTGAAAATGCAGTTCCTGCTTAGAGCTTTTGCTGATGACCACCATTTTGTCCATGTTAGTTAGCTCCAATACAAAAACTGTATTCCACTCACCTCCTTCCTCAAAAATGTCATTTTTTTGTGCTCAATTTTTACCCCTTTTAGTCCTTACAATGTTGTAACATGGGTTGTCATTCCTAGTCCAAACAGATACTCTCCACTGACAAGAAATGTGCTAGTGGATAGGGGCGGAATGAATGTCAATTACTTTGAAGCGACTCTGTCCACTGCCTGCAATATTATAGAATCTGTTCCAGTGGATCCCATTCCCAGTTGCTGAAGCCAGAACTATTATTGAAGCACTTCCACTGGAAGATGTAGTTTGATTGTAATCCTGTAGCCATATGCATTTAAATGACTATTTCAACTTAGACATACCTTTTGTGCTGTTTTTTAAACCCTCAGACAGTGAGATGTAAAGCTGCATAACAGGAAATATCTGCACTTGCATTTTCAGGCCAAATGTTGTTGTGACTTGAATGAACATTGAGGATTGCCAAAATATTGTTATTCCACCTAGTTTAGAGAAAACATATTTCTTCATTCACATTTGATCATTTTATGAAATAGCCCTTACTGCACTGAAATGCTAAGAAATACTGCAGCGGTGTTGGATCAAATCTGACACAATTTATGCTCTCACTAACCATTAGAATTACAGAAGTGTGAATGAGTCATGTCATGCTGAGATGTTGATAAATGCAGAAATCTTCATCATATTTAAACACAACTTGGATAAGTGCTGCAACCTACATGACTGTAGACCAAAAGCTGGATGTGGTTATTTTTCAGCTGGTCACAGGCACAATGGCTAAATAAATGCATTCTCTGCTGTAAATACCAATAATGCAGGATGTGAGTTTGCTCGCTGAGCTGGAAGGTTAGTTTTCAGACGATTCGTCACCATTCTAGGTAACATCAGCAGTGAGCCTCCGATGAAGCTTCATCGGAGGCTCACTGATGATGTTACCTAGAATGGTGACGAAACGTCTGAAAACTAACCTTCCAGCTCAGCGAGCAAACTCACATCCAGAAACTCAACCTGAGCTACAAATCTTCTCAAAACTCGCTAGCACTTATAATGCACTCGGATGGAACAAAACATTCTTTACCTGTTCTCAGAGGAATTGCTGCCAGATTTCCATCAAAATGAACATTGCCTTCATTGTTGAAAACAAAGGAGTTCTATAAAAGAAAGCAAACTTGATATGTATCATTTTAGTGACAGAACTGAAGTATACATAACGAACTGCAATACAAATTCTCACCTGATTTTTAGTTAGGGTAACACGCTGCAAACATGTCTGTTTAAATGCGAGCTGACATTCATGGATCTCTACCCTGATGCTCCAGTTCTCTGTCTGTAGGAAGAACATTGAGAAATGGAGAAGTCAGAAATAATTCAGATGGGTACAATTGTGCTTACACCATCAGTTATACATTTGCTTTTTAAAAAAATGGTTTTAAATGAGCTTAAAACAGAGGGAACATACAAAAACAGCATAATACGAGCAATCTCCAATCATGTGATAATTATAATTGTCAAATGTTGTGATGAATGTTGCTGCTTCAATTTTGCATCTTCCAACACAATTCAGGTGGATACATGACCATGCTCCAGATTCACAAGTGCTAAAATGAAAAGAAAAAGTGACAAAATTGAGATTTTATTCTAAAATATTTGAATGTTGTTAATGACTACAGATCAGATCTACAATGTAAAGCCTACCATGACTGACAAGAAGTTGTCCTGTTCTCTCCTGACTCATAAATCTGCCCACCATATTCACAAGGACAATCCAATTTCTGGATACAGCTGTTTGTTTTCCTTATGTTATCAAGAACGGTGCCTGAAATACATTCAAAACAAATTTATAAGTATGTTTCTGTATTCATATAAAAAACTAAAAATAGTTTTCATGCTGTAACTAATCCAATAAAACCATTAACAAAAACGGGAAGAACTGCAGATGCTGTAAATCAGAAACAAAATTAGAATTTGCTGGAAATGTTTAGCAGGATTGGCAGCATTTATGGAGAGAAATCAGAGTTAATGTTTCAGGACCAGTGGCCCTTCCTCAGAATACCTCAGTTCTGAGGAGTCATTGGACCCGAAACTTTAAACTCTGATTCTCTCCAATAAAATCATTCTTTGATGACATTTCTGTTCTAACATTCTTTCACTGCAACCAAAGCATGATAGCAATGATGCTGGAAATCTGTAACAATCTCAGAGAATGCTGGAGAAACTCAGCAGGTCTGACAGCATTCTGAAAAATAAAGTCATACTGCACTCGAAGTATTAACTCTGATTCTCTCTCCCCAGATATGCCTGACCTGCTGAGTTTCTCCAGCATTCTCTGAGATTGTTACAGACTTCCAGCATCATCGCTATCATGCTCAGCAGGTCTGACAGCATTCTGAAAAAAAAGTCATACTGCACCGAAATATTAACTCTGATTCTCTCTTCCCAGATATTGTCTGACCTGCTGAGTTTCTCCAAAATCCTGTGTTTGTTTATTTTACTACAACTTGTTTTGCTTCACTGCTGGGTCAATCAGGAAAATAAGAAATTTTCACATCACTATTTCTAAAATTTTTTGTTTGTGTCATTTGTTCATGATCAACAGTAGAAGCAGGAAGTTTTGGTTCCTTATCATGCATTCAATGTTGATTTCTACAGGAGGGCAGCATTATTAAAAAATGGATTCAACCACTGGTTCTTTCCTCATACCCTTCAGGGGAAAGATAATTCTTTTGTCACACTTCCACAATGTAGCAATTACAAAGATTAAAGAGAAAGGTAATTATCAAAAGTTCAAAGGTGCCCCTATGTGTTAAAAATCTCTTGCATTATAGGTTATTGCTCAGCATTGCCCATTAGAATTGAAAGTGCTGTTTGAATTTGCACGGTCAATGGAAATGCACTTAATTAGCTACGAGAGGTCCCTCAAAGCATTGCGGAGGATTGTCCACCACTTATCCAAAATGAGAAAACCTTCAGCAGCCATCATACAACTTTAACACTGTGCGTAAGGGGGCCTTTTTAAAAGAAAATCTTTTCTTTGGAGCCCAAGTGAAACAACTCCACAGAGGCCAGTATATTGTCACCAAGTCACCCTTTATTTATGCATAAAGGTCCCATGAGTCTAGTACTGCCTCATTCACAGCCAGCTCTCAGAGTACCAGTATGTCTAACACTCACCTTTTTCTCTGCCAGCCAGAGCTTCCTGATTGGACCATATAACAATACCAATCAAGGAACTCATATTCTATGAGGCCCAGCTGGGTGGCCTTGTTACAATCATCACATCCATCCCCCTCTGAATCCAAGGGAATAGGTGGTCTTTTTAAAGCAGACCAAGTAAAGGATTGTAGTCCATGATTGAGGATGGGATGACCTAATGGTATTATCACTGGTTTGCTGACCCAGAGAACCCAGATAATGTTTTGGAGACTCAGGATTGAATCCCACCAGGACAGATGGTAGAGTTTGAAGAAGTATAATTCTGGAATTAAGTATCTAGTAATGACCATGAATCCATTGTCAATTGTTGGGGAAAACCCATCTGGTTCACTAATGTCCTTTAGGGAGGGAAATTACCATTGTTACCTAGTCTGGCCTACATGTGACTCTGGACCCACAGCAACGTGGTTAACTCTGAACTGCCATCTGGGTAATTAGGAATGGGCAATAAATGCTGCCTAGCCAGCGCTGCCCCTCATCCCATTAATGTATAAAAAAATCACAAATGTTTGTCCATGAAGTTATCAGTGGAATTTCTTAACTTCAAATATGATTGCTAACCCTTCTTTCTCTATCTGGGTGTATTTACACTCTGCATTAGCCAAAGTTCTGAATGCATACGTTATGGGGTGTTCCTCTCCATTCGATCACCTGTAAGTTAAAACGACCCCGATGCTATATGGAAAGGTATCGCATGTTAATATCTTGGAGTACAGGTTTATAGTTCATTGAAAGTGGAGATGCAAGTAGACAGGGCAGTGAAGAAGTGGTTTAGTATGCTTGCCTTTATTGCATTGTGTTTAGGAGCTGGGAGGTTATGTTGCAGCTGTACAGGACATTGAATAGGCCACTTTCAGAACACTGTATTTAATTCTGGTCTCCTTGCTCTAAGAAGGATGTTATGAAACTTGAAAGGGTTTGGAAGAGATTTACAAGGATGATGCCTGAGTTGAAGGATTTAAAATGTAGGGAGATACTGAATAGGTTAGTGGAATGTTGGGGTCTGAGGGGTGACCTTATAGAGGTTTATAAGGTCATGTTTAGGGTGAATAGCCAAGTTTTTTTTTCCCTGGTGTGGAGGAGTCCAAAACCAGAGGGCATTGGTTTAAGGTGAGAGGGGAAGATTTAGAAAGGACCTAATGGGAAACTTTTCTCATGCAGAGGATGGTGCATGTATGGAATAAGCTGCCAGAGAAAATGGTGGGGATGGGTACAATTACATTATTTAAAACACACCTGGATGGGTATGGGAATAGGAATGGTTTAGTGAGAAATGGATTGCGTGCTGGAAAATGGGACTAGGTTAATTTAGGATATCTGGTAAGCATGGTTGAGTTGGACTGAAGGGTCTGTTTCCATGCTGTATAACTCTATGACTCTATGACCAGATATTTCTTGGGATCACAGTGTGCCAACACTTTGGAGGATGACAGCTGTTTCTTTACTTCACTGAAAGCTAGGGCTTGTTAACGTGACAATTTTCAAGGATGGCACTTTCTTTAGGAGTTGATGCAAAAGTGCCAGGATAGAGGCTGGGTTATGTATATAAACTTTCCAGCACAATTTACCAGCCCAGGAAATAACCTAAGCTCCTGGACAGACGTGGGAGCTGGGGCTTCCGTTGCTCATCCTCACTTTATCTTCCAATGGGTATAACCCCATCTTGTCATCTCTATAGCCCAGAGTAGGTCACTTAGCACACTTGAACCATGCATTTTTCCTTCTAAGGCATACGCCCACCTTGGTGAAATGCTTTAGGACTGTAGCCAAGTTCTCTAAGTGGTCCTTATTGGTCATCCCTGTTATTAGAACGTCAAAATAGGTAAATGGTGACTTGGGATAGACTTTCCAAAATGTTCTCCACTGTTGGCTAAAAAATTGAACAGGCTGATGATACCATGATACCAAATGGCAGGCACGTATATTGGTACAAACATGCATGGGTATTAAATGTGGCATTCTTCTTGATTTCTCATCTACATGCAATTGCAAGGAAATGTGGCTTGTGTCCGCTTCTTGAAAGAGAGAACACTTGCTAGCTTTGCTTATCAGAGGGACTGGTTATTTATATAGCTGCGAAAAGTGGTTTACAATTTGTTTAAAACCCACACAAAGGTGAACTGACCCATTAGGCCTCAACATCGCTGCTACCGATGCTGCCCATTCTGCAAATTGGACATGTTTAATGATTCCTTCACTTTCTAGTCTTCTAATTTTCTATATCTACTTAAATGGCACTGGGCAGGCCTTGCAGAATCGTGGGGTTGAGTCCTGCTCAAATGCAGGGTGGCCTTGGCTCCTATGATAGTCCCTAGACCTTCCTAGAAAACCTCCGGGTACATAATCAGGCAGCCATTTTCTAATTGAAAATTGTTGAGCCAGTCTAGGTGAATCTTTCTCAATCAATTGCATCCCATCAAGCTTGGGCCTGAGCATTTTACTCCAATCACTAGCAGCTGAACCAGTTGTTTTTCATAAGAGACTGGAACCAAAGTTGCACCCATGATCTGTAAAGGTTCCCCAATAGAGGTCCTCTGACAAACCAAGATCTTAAACAGACTTAAGGACTGGAGTCCAGAAAGAATTTTGTTAAAAACTGGTACTGCAGTCATTTATATAACTGAGCCGGTCTAATGCCCATTAGTATTCAATGACCCTGCAACCAAGCATTTATTTTCACAGGTTCTGATTTGGATGTTGCTGACCAATTTAACTATTCCAAACCATGTGTAGGTGGACATTCCAGGGTATGCACCATCCTGGATACCAGCGTGTAAGTTACCTTACTTAACTTAAGTCCAGTAGGACTCTCTATCTGTGTCGAGTCCACATACATAGAATCCCTACAGTGTGGAAACCTCCGCCCTACAAGTCCACACTGATCCTCAGAACATGAGGCAGCAACTAGGATTGCTTGCTGGCCAGGATATTGCATGATGTCACCCTCTATGACAGCGGCTGGAATTAGCTCAAATGGAGACAAACATTCCATAGTGTATGAATTCAGGACTGTGGTTAATGCAGGGTGTAAAAACACCCAGATGCAGAAAGAAGGATTGGCGGTTGTATTTGAGTCAGCAAGTTCCACTAGTACCTTTATGGGTGAAAATTTGTAATAATCACGGATCACAAACCCCTACTTTGTCTGCTTAAAAAGAACTGGCCTTTGTCCTCGGACTCAGACGGGGAGGGATGTCGTGGTTGTAACGAGGTCAGCCAGGTTAACCTCTACTCAGATGCTTCCCTAGCTTGGAGCCCACAGAACACACAAATCAATCTGAAGTTAAAAATGTCCCACCTCCATGTATGACCTTCGCAAATATAACAAGCTTAAAATGAACCAATGGGTTGGGAGAAATCAGTTGTGGAGAACTCCATGACTATGTCCTCTCCTGAAAATGTTTCCTTTGACCTCAAAGAAAGTTGGCAATTTTGAATTATTTTCCTAATTAAACTGTTCAGAGATATATTGATGTATCTCTGAAGCAGATGGGATGTCGATCTGTGCCTCCTGGCTCAACTGAATTGCTGAATCTTGGCCACTTTGAATTTTGATTTTTTTTTCAATCTACTGTCTAATCAAGCTGTCCAGGGATGTTGTTACACAGCTCTGGAGCAGGTAGGAGTTGAACCCAGACCCCCTGGTTCAGAGATATGTATATTACCAATGCACCACATAAGCCCCATGGCATTGGATTTTGTTTGGTTGACCTATTTTTCTAATCAACCTGTTTGGAGATGTTATTAAATACCTCTGGAGCAGACAGGGTTCGAAGCCAGGTCTCCCAGTCCAGGATTAGGGTCACGACCACTGTGCCACAAGATCACTCACCCTCCCCCTCCCTGGTTGGAAAACTAATTGAGGTAATATGAAGCAGATCCATTCAATTAGGGTAAAAAGCAAAAGAACTGTGGATGCTGTAAATCAGGAATGAAAACAAAGTTGCTGGAAAAGCTCAGCAGTCTGTGAAGGAGAAAATAGAGTTAGAGTTTCAGGTCCAGTGATCCTTCCTCAGAAGTTCCTCAATTAGTTAGAGTGCAAGGTTCTTTCTGATTTCTAATAAAAGTTCTTTCCAAATCCCTCTATTCTAGGGAATTTCCATATTTGGCTCCTGTCCGAGCTTCTCTAAACCTTAACCCATTCAAAAAATGTGATATTTGGAAATGGTATAATGGCATGACAGCTAAATTAAACATATTTTTGAAAAAAGACATGATAGTTTAAAAGCTATTGTAGAACATTTCCAAAATATTTTATGTTAAAAATAATCCTTGGATCGAAATAAAAGACAAAGTTAGTTTTCAATGAATGAATATGATTACCGTCTGGACACTGGCAGGTATTCACACACTGATTGCACTGGAGCTGAGGTTTTGGACTGGTGCAGGTTGGAACACATGCTGTACCGCATTGCTTATAAATCTGACCCGCAGGACACTTGGGCTGTCCTGAAATAGAAAAGCATTTCTTGTTATTTTTTTCCATTTTGATCATTTGATTACACGAAGGTGATGAAAGGCAGATACAAATTATTTCGCTCACTTTAGACGTTTCATTAATTGATGGCAGTTTAATGACTGGCTCGAATTTTATGACACAAATCCTTAATAGCATGATTTATTGGTTTGATTACTTACCGCAAATGGTTGTTATCTGCAAATTCTTGAAGGATGCAAGAAATTCTTTGTTACATTGCCGCACAACTTCTGCAAGAGTCGCACATACGCAGCTAGATTCTTTACAGACGCAAGTGTCTATCTGACACATTTTCAAATACTTGGAAAAAGTGTCGGGCTCAAAACAGGGTAAGTACTTGGATATTTCTTCACATTTCTAAAAATGAAGATAAAAATGTAATAAAGGTTTTGCACAGAAAATGTTAAGGCCCTGCCCTCGGATAACGGAGTAACCTACCACAGCAACGTTTAAACCAGGGCAAAAAACAACTTAAAATAAAACTGTAGCACATAGAACGGAACATACTTGGAATACCTGAGCTCCATTTTGAAGTATATAGAATGAGTCAGACCTGTAGGTATCATCAATAGCTTTTACTGGGTTTTCCTTATGACATTATGAAAGGGGCACTCAATGAATATCAGAACATGGACAAGCTCAGAGGAATGGAGGGATTTCAGGGTGTTTGTACGTAGCTCCTTGAAGGTGATAGGATAGGTTGATAGGGTGGTTTGAGAAGATATATTAGACATTTGCCTTTATCAGTTATGACATAGATTATAAGAGCAAGGAGCTTATGTTGGACTAGTACAAAGCTTTGCTTAGGCCGCAATTGGAGTGCTGTGTGCAGTTCCGGTCACCACACTATAGCAAGGATGTGCTTGTACTTGACAAGATGCACAGGAAATTCACCAGGAGTTTGCCTGGGATGGAAAGTTTCAGGTGTGAAGAGAAGCTGAATCAGCTCAGACTGTTTTCTCTCGAGCTGAGAAGGTTGACGGGGGAGCATGATTGAGGTGTATAAGATTAGGAGGGGCATGGACAGGGTGGTTAGAAAGTAGCTGCTCCTCTTAGTTGAAGGTTGTGGCATGGTGACTCAGTGGTTAGCAGCGTCAGGCACCTGAGTTCAATCCTGACCTCAGGTGACTGTCTGTGCGGAGTTTGCACACTCCTCACTTGTCTACATGGATTTCCTTCCACAGTCCTAAGATATGTAGGTTATGTGGATTGCCATGCTAATTTGACCATCATTTTAAGAGATATGTAGGTCAAGTGGATTAGCCATAGCGAATACAAAGGTACAGGGATAGTGTGGGGGTTCAGTCTGGGATGCTGTTTGGAGGGTTGGTATGGACTTCATGGGCTGAGTGGCCTGCTTTTGCACTGTAGCAATTTTATGATCTTATAACTTTAAGCGCAAGGGCAGGAAGTTTAAAGTGGATTTGAGGAAAAAAATTGCTTCACACAAGGTAGTGAAAATCTCTGGAGTGCACTGTCTGGGAAAACAGTTGAAGTGGGAAACCTTACAACCTTTAAAACGCACTTGGATGAGCACTTGAAATGTCGTACCATACAAGGCTATGGGTCAAGTGTTAGATGACTGTGTGATGCGAAGTTCTGATTGGCACAGTGCTGGAAATGTCTGATCTTGGAAGTCTGTGCACTGGCAAATCATTTTATTTGTAAGGACCAGACAGCAATCTGGCTCTATAAAAATCAGCACAAATGCTGAGAGAAATGGCCAAAAGTTGACATATCTGGGCCTTTCCCATTTCTGTTGGGGCTCCACTGATCTTCTGTAGAGTTTACAGTGGCAGAGCAGCAGAATTCTGCTGGGTTATTTGCATATTTGTGGTACTGATGTTTTATCTTTAGTAGAATGTAAGAAAGTGGTACTTTTTGAAAATTTACATCGCCTCACCTCAGTAGGTGCACATTAAATAAGGGAACTTGCTAAATGTGATGTTGAAAGATCATAGCTGCTCAATTGCCCTCCTGTAGGTGTCTCTGGTTATAAACTTACCGAGCTTTGTTTACACTGTACATCTTCATGGAAGCTGCTATCACATACGTGGCCTAAAACATCCAGCTTATTTGCCTCAAAAAAAGTGGAATCTGTAAAACGAATATATGACAACAGAACTCAACAAATGATAGGAAACTTGTTAGTAATTACAAATCATAACTCTATTTCTCATTCCAACAAGAAAAATTTATTTGTGTTAACATTTTACCATGAGAAGTTTTGATGTCATCAAATTTTCCACACAGGCCACAGAGTTGTCCTTTATATTCATTGTCTACAGTTAACTGCAAACAGAAGTAATGAAAAATTTTAGAACGAGCTGTGTCTAAAATACTCAACATGACAATTCGAAGTCTTATCTGGGGCAATACGAATTGTAATCCATTATTATGAAAGGAGGTGTTTTTGTAAACAACTTTCCCTTTCGTTGTGTCCAGTTTGTATGAAATTGCACATTCCTGGAAGGAATTTTTAGATTGGCTTACTTTGCCCATGTAGTAAAATCATTACAGTTTCTGACACCTAAATGGCGAAACTGAAGATTACGTGGTTTATACTCATGATTGTGAAATTATTCTACTACTTCTTCCCAATGGTGTAAGATCATAAGTCCATTAGATGTAGGAGCAGAAATTAGGCCATTCGGCACATCAAGTCTGCTCTGCCATTCAATCGCAGCTAATAAGTTCCTCAACCCCATTCTCCCACTTTGTCCCGTAACCCTTGATCCCCTTGATAATCAAAAACCTATGGCTAAGAGTGGATTTAATAGAGACATACAAGATGATCAAGAGGGTTAGGTAGGGTGGACAGTGAGAGTCTTCTTCCGAGGATGATGACTTCAGCTTGTACAAGGGGGCATAGCTACAAATTGAGGGGTGATAGATTTAAGACAGATGTCAGAGGCAGGTTCTTTACTCAGAGAGTGGTAAGGGCATGGAACGCCCTGCCTGCCAATGTAGTTAACTCAGCCACATTAGGGGCATTTAAACAGTCCTTGGATAAGCATATGGATGATGACGGGATAGTGTAGGGGGAGGGGCTTAGATTAGTTCACATGTCGGGGCAACATCAAGGGCTGAAGGGCCTGTTCTGCGTTGTATTGTTCTATGTTCTATGTTCAGTCTTAAATGTACTTGATGGCCTGGCCTCCACAGCCTTCTGTGGCAGTGAATTCCATGGATTCACCACTCTCTGGCTGAAGAAGTTTCTCCTTATCTCCGTTCTAACAGGTCTTCCCTTTATTCTAAGGCTGTGCCCTCAGGCCCTAATCTTTCCTACAAATGAAAATATCTTCCCAACATCCACTCTGTCCAGGCCATTCAGTATTCTGTAAGTTTCAATTAGATCCCTCCTCATCCTTCTAAACTCCAATGAGTATGGCCCCAGAGTCCTCAAACGCTCCTCATATGTGAAGCTTTTCATTTCTGGGACCATTCTTGTGAACTTCTTCTGAACCTGCTCCAGGGCCAGTATATTGTTCCTGAGAAATGGGGCCCAAAACGGCACACAATATTCTAAATGTGACCTGACCAGAGCCTTACGGAGCCTCAGTAGTACATCTCTGCTTTTATATTCAAGACGTCTCAAAATAAATGCCAACATTGCATTTGCCTTCCTGACTACTGACTCAACCTGCAAGTTTACCTTGAGAGAACCCTGGACTAGAACTCCCAAGTCTCTTTACATTTCAGACTTATGAATTTTCTCCCAATTTAGAAAATAGTCCATGCATTTATTCTTCTTACCAAAGTGCATGACCTCACGCCTTCCCATGTTGTACTCCATCTGCCACTTCTTTTCCTACTCTCCTAACCTGTCCAAATCCTTCTGCAGCCTCCCCACCTCCTCAATATTACCCGTCTCTCTACCTTTTTTTAGTATTGTCTGCAAACGTAGCCAGAATGCCCTCAGTTCCTTCATTTAGATCATTACTGTATAAAGTGAAAAGTTGTGGTCCCAACACTGATCCTTGCAGAACACCTCTTGTCACTGGCTGCCATCCTGAGAAAGACCCACTTTTATCCCCACTCTCTGCTTTCTGCCAGACAGCCAATCTTCTATCCATGCTAGCACCTTGCCTCTAACACCATGGGCCCTTATCTTACTCAGCAGCTTCCTGTGCGGCACCTTGTCAAAGGCCTTCTTGAAGTCCAGGTCAATAACATCCATTAGCTCTTCTTGGCCTACCCTGCTTGTTACTTCCTCAAAGAATTCTAACAGATTTGTCAGGCATGACGTCCCCTTGCTGAAACTATACTGACTTTGCCCTGTTTCACCATACACTTTCAAATATTCAGAAATCTCATTCTTCACACTGGACTCCAAAATCTGACCCGCGAGTGAGGTTAGGCTAATCGGCCTATAAATTTCCATCTTTTGCCTTACTCCCTTTTTAAACAGGGGTGTCACATTAGCGATTTTCCAGTCCTCTGGGAATCTCCCTGACATTAACGATTCCTGAAAGATCACCACTAACACTTCCACTATCTCTTCAGCTATCTCTTTTAGAACTCTTGAGGTGTAGCCCATAAATCCAGGTGATTTATCCACCTTCAGTCCAATCAGTTTTATTCACACCTTTTCCTTGGAGATGGCCACCATTCTCAGCTCTACCCCTTGAATCTCTTGAATTTTTTGGGAGATTATTCATGTCTTCCACTGTGAAGACTGATGTGAAGTAATTATTCGTTCCTCAGCCATTTCCTTGTTCCCCACTACTGTCTCCACACCGTCATTTTCCAGTGGTCCAATGTCCCCTTTTGCCTCTCTTTTCTCCTTCATATACCTAAAGAAACTCTTACAGTCTTCATTTATATTACTGGCTAGCTTACCCTCATAATTAATCTTCTCCCTCCTTAGTTTTTTTTTGTTGCCCTCTGTTGGTCTTAGTAAGCCTCCCTGTCCTCTGGTTTCCCACTGCCCTTCGCCACATTATATGCTTTCTCTTTTGCTTTTATGCTATCCCCCACTTCCCTAGTCAGCCATCATTGCGTCATCCTCCCTCAGAGATGCTTCTTTTACCTAGGGATGAATTTTTGCTGTGTCTCCTGAATTCCTTCCAGAAACTCCTACCATTGCTGTTACCTTCCAAATTGCATCTCCCTGGTTACTGGCAGACTTGTTCTGGTAACAATTTTTCCTTTGCTTCAAAGAAAACATACACTTTACGAGAAATGCTGCAGGCGTTTAAACCCTGCAGAAGTTTCCAGTTTTCTTTTGTACCCACCATTGGCAAGCTTCCAATGAATGGCTTGGAATCTGAGCTATTCACACAAAACACATGTGCAACCTTTCCAGTAAAGTGTACAGCTTCCCATTTATTTATTCTGATTGTAGTATGTACACAATCTATGTTCTGAAGAAGGGTAACTGGATTTGAAACTTTAGCTGATTTCTCTCCATAGTTGCTGCCTGACCTGCTGAGTTTCACCAGCAATTTCTGTTTTTGCATACACAAAGTATTCCACACTAAATAAAATTGACAAAATCTTGCATAATAATTTTACCTTTAGTGCATCTTGATGGTTCCAAATCAAAGATATAGTGCGTTTCCTGTTATAAATCCGTGTGTAAATTCCATACGACTGAATACTTATTAGCCTGTCATCAAATGGTACTGTAACTCTGCAAAGTAAATACTGAATGAGCATGGATCAAGAATAGTATTTATATTGCAATAAGAATAGCTTCAATTTAATGTAATATAATCAAGCTAATCACAAATGATAGATAATAATTGTCACAGATCAATAGGCCCTAACATTTTGGGGAGGCAATGGCCTCGTGGTATTGTCACTGTACTGTTAATCCAGAGACCCAGATAATACTCTAGGGACCCAGGTTCGATTCCTGCCATGGCAGATGGTGGAATTTTAATTCAACAAATATCTGGAACTGAGAGTCTAATGATGACTATGAATCCAGTGTCAATTGTCAGGAAAAATCAATCTGCTTTACTAATGTCTTTTAGGGAAGGACATTGCCATCCTTACCTCTTCTGGACTACCTGTGACTCTAGACCGACAGCAATATGATTGACTCTCAACTGCCTTGTGGACAATTAGGGACAGACAATAAATGCTGCCTGACCAGCGACACCCTCATCCCAGGAATGAACAAAGAAAAAGAAGAAAAAAATTTTTTGCAAAGACTTTGATTTCATATTTATAATTGCTAGTTTATTTTCTCTCTTGAAGTTTTATTTCTTGTCCATAGGTACTTATATTCATTTGCAAGTGTTGGGCACGCTGATGAGAAAAAGGTATTTCAACGCAAGAGAAGTTTGGGATGAGGAACACAATAGGAAAATATTGGCTAATTGTGTTTGGAAGGGTTTAACCACATGAGAATGCACTTACACAGTACTTCCAGATCCTTATCCCGATATGATCCTATTTTAACTGCTTAGATGTCATGTGACCTAAGGGAAGTTGTTGGGACGGAGGGTATGGAGGTGATGGTGACTTCCATTAAGTGGATGGAGGATTTCCATTGTGGGTTTGGGATCAGGTTCGGTCTGGTGGGAGTTGTCAGAACTGCAGGGCTTTTTGTTCAAAAAAGCAAATACTTCACCTCAGGTTTTCTTTACGGCAGAAATCAGGTGTCAAAAATCTGGCTGTTGGGTCATTACAACAAGGACTAAGATGCAAGGAGTATAAGGGCTTTACAGCTGTTAGAAACACTCCAGGACCTTGCAATGCCAAAATATTGACTTGTAGCCCAATTGGGGTCAGGATCCACAATTTGAAAAGCCCTGACCAAGCAAGTTGTTGTGAAACACAAACCAGAAGGATAAATTGGTGAAATTGGAAGGGAATTGGTACAATTCTTGGTGGGGTAGGGTGGTTTGCAAGCAAAGAAACAATAGGGGCGTACTCGGGTGGTAGCTCAATGAATTGCACAGATTTTATGTTAGCATTCTGTTTAAAACAGATGAACTTTAAAAAAAAATTTTGATCTTCAATGAAAAGCAACAGCCGAATAGTTTGTTAGATTTCCAGGATGATGCGACAAGATTTTATATTTTAAAATGATTACAGGAATCTAGAATTATCGTGAGTTGCTCCAATCAATGGGATTAGCATACCAAACAGACAGAATTGGAAAGAAATTCTGCACTGAGCTCCTAATGCAATGTAACTGCTATAAGATAATACATCTTTAACAAGGTGGATTGGCCACGCTAAATTGCCAATGGTCTCCAGCAATGTGCAGGTTAGGTGGATTAGCCATGGGAAATGCAGGGTTACAGGGATAGGGTAGGGGTGTTGAACATGGGTGGAATGCTCTTCTGAGGATTGGTGTGGATATGATGGGCTGAATGGCCTGTTTCCATGCTAAATCATGACTAAAAAGTACTTGGAGAGAAATTGCCATTGAAAAATTACAATCAGCCTCTTCCATTGGAGATTTTGAATTATCTTCAAATAGTAGATTAACAGCAGATTTATAGAACAAAGAACAGTAGCTACAGGCACCTACAAAGTATTGAAGGTTCTTAGTTATATTCAAATGTAGACGTTTGAAATTGAATGTGTTTCTGGGCATTTACATTGGTTCCAATAACTGAATTATTGGACTGCTATTTTGGAATTTTTTTTAATTCTAAAAAAAACATTTTAATAAAAGAGAGAAATATTAATGCAAACGTGTAATTAAAAAGCAGATATGAACAAAACTTACTGCACATCTTGAACTGAAATTGTCCCATTCACCAGCAGAATTTTGACCCCTTCTATCTGGATGAATACATGTTCTAGATTACCATCTGATCCTCGATGGATCTGGATGTTGAAATCCTCTGCACCACTTATGCAATGGCGACTCAGAATGTAGTTGCAGGTTGATGTAAAATGATAAAATGTGTCATCAAATGTCCTGAATGCACCATGTCCCCATGTGCTGCAAAACCCTGAAAAAACAGTTGAGATTGTATCTTGCATCTCATAATAGATCGCTACCTGCAGATTGTTCAATGGGCTGGCATTTTTAAAACTTTCTTTCATCTCATTTAGGTTTGTATGTTTCAAACACAAAAGGAAATGTTGACTTCGTCCCACCTGGGAGAAGGATTGTGGTCAATTTCAACAGCTTGGGTGGTTTACTCATTAGAATCTCCCTGCACATTATTTTACTGTGACACTGACCCAAAACCCGTGAGGATCTTCTTTATATAGACAATTATCCCAGTGACGTCCATCTCAGGCCTGGCAAAGAATTCTCTACATCTCTCCTACCATATTGAACTACCCCAGAAGCAGATCATGCACCAGAAAGGACTAATAAATCATTTTCTTTCTTTTGTGTGACCTGAAGAACTCCAAACTGTTCATCTAGGCCTCACAAGGAAAGCTTAAGCATTCCCCTAGGGCCTTTTCTGCACATACCCAATCAGCCTTTTCCCCTAACTTTATCTGAGCACAATATCCTTGTGAGACATTCCCAACATTCAATCCAGACACTTACTTTGGGATAGGATTTTTTCCACCTCTTACCGTATGAAATGGGTGAGATGTTGGTCTGGCTTAAGTTAAGCCTGGACCCATCAAAGTAGTCTGGGCCTCACTTCCGCAGGAGATGGAGTTGAGCTGCAGTTCACCCAACCAACACCCACCAAGAATCAAAATCTGGACTAATAGCTTCATGAAGGATATAATTCAGGACTTACCGTCCTTGTCATCTGAGATTGTTTCCTGCAAAGATCTGGGCAGAAACCTATGAGTAGAATGTTCGAAATCTGGGTGAAAATAAATCATTCATACCCAAATTAGTTTGTTCAAGACATATTTACATTTACTTTCAAGATCAATTTCTATTATAGATTATCAAAAGTAAATGAGACGCACAGTTCTAGTAGCTGCAAATCTTATTTAGAGAAATAACTAAACTAAATTAACCAAAGAAGAAACCAAACATGTTTTAAAATTTTTGAGGTCTAACTTAAAAAGAATGTTGATCTTCGTATCTAAAGGTCTAAAAATCAAGTGGTAGAAAGCATGCTTCAGTTTTACAAAGCCCTGGTGAGAGGATGCCAGGAGCTCCGAGATCATCTCTGAACACCACACCTTAGGATGGATGGATTTCCTACAGGCTTTGCTAGCAAAAGTCTGAAATGAGAATATGGAAACTGGGATCATATTGCCTGGAGTCTAGAAGGCTAACAATTGATTAGAACAAAGCTTTGAAGATACTGAGGGGAACAGATGGATATATGTACTTCCAGTTGGAGTGTCTGATGGAAGGCATAGACTAAAAATTACAGATGGCCAAACAGAAGTGAAATTAGGGAACATTTCTACAGCATAAAGCTGGTGGAAGTTAGGATTCCTTTCTGCAAATGTCAATTGATGCTGGATTAATGACGTATTTAAATCTGATTTCAATAGGATTTTGTTAACTAATGGTATTACGGAACATGGGAAAAGGTTGGTCTTGAGGATGAATGGCTCAGACTCCAGCGACACACAATGTAGTTTTGTTTCTATGTTCCTATCAGACCACTCCAATCAGCTTCATCCTAAGGATGACATTTGGGAGTCTGAGTGTTTAGAGCAGGTCATCCCAAAGTAGGGTGAGGACCCTGAGTGGGGTTGTGTGCTCCAACGCAGCAATGGCTGTCATGAAGCTCTTCCCCCTTTCACCCCACTCTCACAGGGTCTTTGTGCCCAGTTATCAGTCCTCTAGTATAATAAAATGTGAGGCTGGACGAACACAGCAGGCCAAGCAGCATCTCAGGAGCACAAAAGCTGACGTTTCGGGCCTAGACCCTTCATGAAGGGTCTAGGCCCGAAACGTCAGCTTTTGTGCTCCTGAGATGCTGCTTGGCCTGCTGTGTTCGTCCAGCCTCACATTTTATTATCTTGGAATCTCCAGCATCTGCAGTTCCCATTATCTCTGATATCAGTCCTCTAGTCTTCTTTTCCCATTTCTACCTGATTCTCACTGAGGAATCATGATAGTTTTCAAGTCTTGAAATGGGGTCACAGTGCAAAACAGTATGGGAAACACTAGGCCAGAGGTTTTAGAGATTAGGATCCTAATTACCGTTGATGAATCATGGCGGCTCAGTGGTTAGCACTGCTGCCTCACAGCTTCAGAGACTTAAGTTCAATTATACCCTTAGGTGACTATGTGGAGACACTCTCCCTGTGTCTGCATGGGTTTCGTCCCACAATCCAAAGATGTACAGGTTAGGTGAAATGGTTGTGCTAAATTGTTTATTGTGTCTAGAGAAGTGCAGGCTATATTGGTCAGCTATGGGAATAGCAAAATTACAGGGATAGGGTGAGGAAGGTGAGTCAATGTGGACTCAATGGGCTAAAAGGCCTACTTCCAAAGTATACGAATTCTATGGTCCCAATGTATTACTCCTTGCTACTGATTTATTTCTGAAGTTGCAATGTTGTTGAATTGAGCCTCTAATTTAAGTGCATTGCAGAGTTCAGAAAATTATTTTGTGCACTGCCCATCCAGTTGGCTGCAAAGGTTTAACTGGGACAATAAAAGTTCAGGCATTGAATTGGATTGAACTAACCCAAGCTCACTCTTGAATTTGCAGTCTCAATCAGAATGGCTAAAGGAAATGTGTAGAAAACAAAATCTTCTATAATGGCTTGTGGAATTGAAAATCCTCTTCTGGGTTAATGCTGGGGAGTTACAACAATGGAAGGATAAAGTCATCTGGCCTTGACATTGTAACACTGAAGCATACAAAAACAAAGTGCCATTTATTCATTTAATTTGCCCCATATTCTTTCCGAGTGAAGTACTGAATGCTGTTATCGCTCTTCATTCTTGCACACTATGTCCTGTATGATGTATAGATTTTGGTTTAAGGTCTTGAACACCTATATTGTGATCTGAAGCTTCATTTGAATCTGAGGATTTTATGTTAGAATTAATGTTTAATTTGCACTCTTAACAACTGATTATTAATTGGTTTGAATCCACAGTGTCTATGTTACCACAGACATAACATAAAAAACTTAATAATGCTGTATCAGAGATAATGGGAACTGCAAATGCTGGAGAATCCGAGATAACAAGGTGTAGAGCTGGATGAACACAGCAGGCCCAGCAGCATCTTAGGCGCACTAAAGCTGACGTTTTGACCATAGGCCCTTCATCAGAAAAGGGGGAGGGGGAGAGGGTTCTGAAATAAATAGGGAGAGAGGGGGAGGTGGACCGAACATGGATAGAGGAGAAAGTAGGTGGAGAGGAGACAGACAAGTTAGAGGTGGGGATGGAGCCTGTAGAGGTGATTATAAGTGGGGAGGTAGGGAGGGGATAGGTCAGTGCAGGGAGGACGGACAGGTCAAGGGAGCAGTATGAGGTTAGGAGGTAGGAAATGGGGGTGCTGCTTGAGGTCGGAGGATGGGATAGGTGAGAGGAAGAACAGATTAGGGAGGCGGGGACGAGCTGGGCTGGTTTTAGGTTACAATAGGGAGAGGGGAGATTTTGAAGCTGTGAAATCCACATTGATACCATTGGGCTGCGGGGTTCCCAAGCGGAATATGAGTTACTGATCCTGCAACCTTCGGGTGGCATCGTTGTGGCACTGAAAGAGGCCCAGGATGGACATGTTGTCTGAGGAAAGGGAGGGGAGGTTGAAATGGTGCATTTGTTTAGTGCAAACCGAGTGTAGGTTTCTGCAAAGCGCTCCCCAAGCCTCTGCTTGGATTCCCCAATGTAGAGGAGGCCACAATGGGTGCAGCGGATACATTATACCACATTGGCAGATGTGCAGGTGAATATCTGATTGATGTGGAAGCACTTTTGAAGCCTGGGATGGGGGAGAAAGACGTCATTTGGGGCAAGTGTAGCACTTTCTGCAGTGTGGTGAGGTTGGAGGGGAGTGTGGAGCAGACAAGTGAGTCACAGAGAACGTGGTCCCTCCAGAAAGCAGGTAAGGGTGGGGAGGGAAAAATGTCTTTGGTGGTGGGGTCGGATTACTGATGGCGGAAGTGTCGGAGGATATGCGTTGGATCTGGAGGTTGGTGGGGCGGTATGTGAGGGTGAGGGGGGTTCTCTGTTGGTGTTTATTGTGGGGGCGGTGTGTGAGGGTTGAGTTGCGGGAAATGTGGGAGACACGGTTGAGGGCGTTCTCGACCACTGAGGATGGGAAGTTGCAGTCATTGTTAAACGAGGACATCTGAGATGTACGGGAGTTGAATGCCTCATCCTGGGAGCAGATGCAGCAGAAGCGAAGGAATTGGGAATAGGGGATGGAGTTTTTTGCAGCAAGGTGGGTGGGAGGAGTTGTATTCCAGGTAGCTGCAGAGTTGGTGGGCTTGAAATGGATATTGGTTTGTGGGTGGTTGCCTGAGATGGAGGCAGAGAGGTCCACGAAGGTGAGGAAGGTGTTAGAGATAGTCCAAGTGAACTTGAAGTTGGGGTGGAATGTGTTAGTGAAGTGGGTGAACTGTTCAAGTCCTCGTGGGAATACAAGGCGGCGCTGATGCAGTCATCAATGTAACGGAGGAAGAGGTGGGGTTTAGGGCCAGTGTAGGTGCGGAAGAGGGATTGTTCCACGTATCCTACAAAGAGGCAGGCATAGCTTGGGCCTATGCGGGTACCCATGGCCACCGCCTTTGTCTGTTGTTGAGGGTGAGGATGAGTTTGGTCAGGTGGATGAGGGTGTCGGTGGAGGGGGACTAGTCGGGCATGCAGGGCAGGAAAAAACGAAGGTCCTACAGACCATCTGGTTGGGGGATGCAGGTATAAAGGGACTGGACGTCCATGGTAAAAATGAGCTGTTGGACACCGGAGAATTGGAAGTTCTGGAGTAGGTGGAGGGCTTGGATGGTGTCATAGATGTGGGTAGGGAGTTCCTGGGCCAAGGGGGAGAAAATGGAGTCCAGATAGGTGGAGTAATAACACCACTGACTCTAACAGAAAGATCACAAATTAAACACTGGTATTATTTGTTAAAGTCAGGACTTGCCTGAACTTTCAAATATTTATACCTTTGTTTTTTGCTTTTAGTTTTTCCTCCACAAGACCAACTTCTTTTATCAATAAACCTGCCAAAGCAAGTGCTGTTAATGGCAGGAGCCATTTTAAGTGAGCAGAGTTGCATGCTGGGAATAAGCAGCCATTTTTGTGGAAATGTACAACCCAATAAAGAAAGGGATTAAGCATTAAACAAGATAGCAAAATCTGCAAAGTAACTGGAAAAGCGCTTAAAGTAAGTTGTCTACCAAGCAATGCAAATGGGAGTTAATATAATCACTGAGATAACAAAACTTAGAGCTGGATGAACACAGCAGGCCAAGCAGCATCAGAGGAGCAGGAAAGCTGACATTTTGAGTCTGGACAGACCCTTCTTCTAAAGAAGGGTCGACGTTCGAAATGCCGGCTTTCTTGCTCCCAGGATGCTGCTTAGCCTGCTGTGTTCATCCAGCTGTACACCTTGTTATCTCAGATTCTCCAGCATCTGCAGTTCCCACTGTCTCTTAATCTAAAACACCTTGTTTCAGGATCTGTAATTACAATTTTTATCATGCAAACAATTAATCTGGGAAATATAGCCAGCAATGATAAAGAGCCCAAAAGCTGCTCCAAGAGAAGTAAGATGTTTTTGGTATGTAAAGAAGGCTTTCAGAACCAAAACCCCTGCACAAAATGAAATTACTTTGTTGTTGTCACTGCTATTGTTTGTGCTTTGCTTTGTGAGAATCATTTACTTTGTAAATAAAATAATACTGTGTTTTAGGTATCAACCTACCCAAATCGGGAAGAGACTTTCTTGTTCTTTGTTGTGAGATCAGGCCGTCCCCTGAAAGTTGATGAACAATATTATTTAATATCAACACAAATGCTTAATGAAGCAACCATGTTTGTAAAAATAAATTCCAAAATCCTGGAGCTCCAGTTATTCTGTAGCGAGTTATTTGGATATCAGCTGCCTGTATAATGTCACTTTGTAAGGTTAAAGCAATTTGCTGGAAAATAATTAATGAAGATAATTTATAAATAATGGAGTATGTGGTTGACATATTGCCTTGGTACTGTCACACATTGCAGAAGAGGGCAGGAGGAAATCATGCAGGGATGGAAACTGAAAGGCTGACTTACATGGTCCATTGTAGCCTAATTATAGAGTCACAGAGTAAGACAGTACAGAAACAGACCCTTTGGCCCAACTCGTCCATGTTGGTCAAGTATCTTAAATTAATCTGGAACCGATTTGCCCATATCCCTCTAAACCATTCCTTTTCACATACTCATCCAGATGCCTTTTAAATGTTGTAACTGTACCAGCCTCCACCACCTTCTCTGGCAGCTCATTCCATACACGTACCATCCTCTGTGTGAAAAAGTTGTGGCTCGGGTAGCTTTGAGATTTTTCCTCTCTCACCTTAAACCTGTGCCCTTTAGTTTTGGATTCACTTACCCTGGAAAAAAGACTTTGGCAGTTCACCCTATCTATGTCCTTTAAGACCTTATAAACCTCTGAAAGGTCACCCCTCAGCCTCTGATGCTCCAGGGAAAATAGCCCCAACCTATTCAGCCCCTCAACAAAGCTCAAACCCTCCGACCCTAGCAGTGTCCTTGTAAATATTTCCTGAACATTTTTTAATCTTAAGAGCATCTTTCATATGACAAGGACTGGAACTGACCGCAGTACTCCAAAAATGGCCTAACCAATGTCCTGTAAGTCGTGATATGAAATCCCAAATCCTATATTCAATGTGGGATAAAATTACTGCAGATGCTGGAATCTGTGCTGAAAACAACATCAGGTGAAGATCACAGCAGGTCAGACAGCATCCATGGAGAGAGAGCAAGTTAATGTTTCAAGTCTGGATGAAAGGCTTGGGTTTGGGATGGGGGCGAACGAGGTGGTGTGGGGGCAAGTGTAGCACTTTCTGTGGTTGCAGGGGAAAGTGCCAGGTGTGGTGAGGTTGAAGGGGAGTATGGAGCAGACAAGGGAGTCACAAAGAGAGTGGTCCCGTCCAGAAAGCACATAAGAGTGGGGAGAGAAGAATGTCCTTGGCGGTGGGGTCGAACTGCTCATGGTGGAAGTGTCGGAGGATGATGCATTGGATCTGGAGGTTGGTGGGGTGGTAGTTGAGGATGAGGGGATTCTCTTCTGATGTTCATTGCGGGGACGGGATGTGAGGGATGATTTGCGAGAAATGCGGGAGACACGGTTGAGAGCGTTCTCAACCACGGTGGAGAGGAAGTTGTGGTCCTTGACAAACGAGGACATCTGAGATATATGTGAGTTGAATGCCTCATCTTGGGAGCAGATGCAGTGGAGGCGAAGGAAGTGGAAATAGAGGATGGCATTTTTATAGGAAGGTGGGTGGGAGGAGTTGTATTCTAGGTTGGTATGGGAGTCAGTGGGCTTGAAATGGATATCGGTTTCGAGGTGGTTGCCTGAGATGGCAACAGAGAGGTCCAGGAATGTGAGCAAGGTGTTAGAGATAGTCCAGGTGAACTTGAAGTTGGGGCAGAATGTGTTGTTGAAGTGGCTGAACTGTTCCAGTTCCTTGTGGGGGCACGAGGCTGCGCTGATACAGTCATCAATGTAACGGAGGAAGAGGTGGGGTTTAAGGCCTGTGTAAGTGCGGAAGAGGGATTTTCCACATATCCCGCAAAGAGGCAGGCATAGCTTGGGCCCATGTGGGTGCCCATGGCCACCACCTTTGTCTGTTGGAAGTGAGAGGGATCAAAATAGAAGTTGAGGGTGAGGATGAGTTCGGTCAGGTGGATGAGGGAGTCGGTGGAGGGGGACTGGTCGGGCCCGCAGAGCAGGAAAAAGCGAAGGGCCTTCAGGCCACCAGCGTGGGTGATGCAGGTATAAAGGGACTGGACGTCCATGGCAAAAATGAGCTGTTGGGGACCGGGGAATTGGAAGTTCTGGAGGAGGCGGAGATCTTGGATGGTGTCATGGATGTAGGTAGGGAGTTCCTGAACCAAGGGGGAGAAAATGGAGTCCAGATAGGTGGAGTAATAACACCACTGACTCTAACAGAAAGATCACAAATTAAACACTGGTATTATTTGTTGAAGTCAGGACTTGCCTGAACTTTCAAATATTTATACCTTTGATTTTTTGCTTTTTGTTTTTCCTCCATAAGACCAACCTCTTTTATCAATAAACCTGCCAAAGCAAGTGCTGTTAATGGCAGGAGCCATTTTAAGTGAGCAGAGTTGCATGCTGGGAATAAGCTGTCATTTTTGTGGATATGTACAGTCCAATAAAGAAAGGGATTAAACATTAAACAAGATGGCTAAATTTGCAAAGCAACTGGAAAAGCATTTGAAGTAAGTTATCTACCAAGCAATGTAAATGGAAGTTAATGTAATAACAGAGTTAACAAAGTATAGAGCTGGATGAACACAGCAGGCCAAGCAGCATCAGAGGAGCAGGAAAGCTGACATTTTGAGTCTGGACAGACCCTTCTTCTAAAGAAGGGTCTGGGTTCAAAATGTCAGCTTTCCTGCTCCTCTGATGCTGCTTGGCCTGCTGTATTGTTGCAGCTCTACACCTTGTTATATCAGATTCTCCAGCATCTGCAGTTCCTACTGTCTCTTAATCTAAAACACCTTGTTTCAGGATCTTTAATTACAATTTTTATCATGCAATGAATTAATCTGGGAAATATAGCCGGCCATGATAAAAGAGCCCAAAAGCTGCTCCAAGAGAGGAAGTAAGATGTTTTTGGTATTGTAAGGAAGGCTTTCAGAACGAAAACCACTGCGCAAAATGAAATTGTTTTTGTGTTGTCACTGCTATTGCTTGTGCTTTGCTTTGTGAGAATCATTTACTTTGTAAATAAAATAATACTGTGTTTAAGTATCAACCTACCCAAATCGGGAAGAGACCTTCTTGGACTTTGTTGTGAGATCAGGCCGTCCCCTGAAAGTTGATGAACAATATTATTTAATATCAACACAAATGCTTAATGAAGCAACCACGTTTGTAAAAATAAATTCCAAAATCCTGGAGCTCCAGTTATTCTGTAGCGAGTTATTTAGATGTCAGCTGCCTGTATAATGTCACTTTGTAAGGTTAAAGCACATTGCTGGAAAATAATTAATGAAGATAATTTATAAATAATGGAGTATGTGGTTGACATATTGCCTTGGTACTGTCACACATTGCAGAAGAGGGCAGGAGGAAATCATGCAGGGATGGAAACTGAAAGGCTGACTTACATGTTCCGTTGTAGCCCAGGTATAGAGTCACAGAGTAAGACAGTACAGAAACAGACCCTTTGGCCCAACTCGTCCATGTTGGTCAAGTATCTTAAATTAATCTGGAACCGATTTGCCCATATCCCTCTAAATCATTGCTTTTCACATACTCATCCAGATGCCTTTTCAATGTTGTAATTGTACCAGCTTCCACCACCTTCTCTGGCAGCTCATTCCATACACGTACTATCCTCTGTGTGAAATAGTTGTGGCTCGGGTAGCTTTGAGATTTTTCGTCTCTCACCTTAAACCTCAGTCCTTTAGTTTTGGATTCACTTACCCTGGGAAAAAGTACTTTGGCTGTTCACCCTATCTATGTCCCTCATGACCTTATATACTTCTGAAAGGTCACCCCTCAGCCTCTGATGCTCCAGGGAAAATAGCCCCAACCTATTCAGACCCTCAACAAAGCTCAAATCCTCCAACCCTAGCAGTATCCTTGTAATGTTTCCTGAACATTTTTTAATCTTAAGAGCATCTTTCATATGACAAGGAGACTGGAACTGAACTCAATAGTCCAAAAAAATGGCCTAACCAATGTCCTGTAAGTCGTGATATGAAATCCCAAATCCTATACTCAATGTGGGAAGAAATTACTGCAGATGCTGGAATCTGTGCTGAAAACAACATCAGGTGAAGATCACAGCAGGTCAGACAGCATCCATGGAGAGAGAGCAAGTTAATGTTTCAAGTCTGGATGAACTTCATCTCTGATGAAGAGTCATCTAGACATGAAACCTTAGCTTGTCCCCTCTCCATGAATGCTGTCGGACCTCCTGTGAGCTCCAGCATTTGTTGTTTTCAGTCCTTTACTCAATGCACTTACTAACAAAGGCAAATGTGGCAAACATCTTCTTCACTATCCTGTGTACCTGGGATTTCACTTTGAAAGAACTATGAACCTGCACCCTAATATCTTTTTGTTTGGGAACACTTGCCAGGACGCTTGTTTCAGTGTATAAGTCTGCCCTGATTTACCTTTCCAGATGCAATGCCTCACAGTCATCTAAATTAAACTCTATCTGCCACTCCTTGGCACGTCAGCCCAAGGGTTTGAAGTCCTGTTGTACTGTTTCATTGTCCATGACAGCCCTAATTCTGGTATTATCTGCAAATTTACTAACTATGCCTCCTACATTCATGACAAAATCACTTGTATAATTTACAAAAGCAGTGGACCCAGCACCGCTCTGAGTGGCACACTGCTGGTCACCCGCCTCCAATCTGAAAAACACCCCTACACCACACCCTCTGACTCCTACCTTCAAGCTAATTTTGTATCAAAGTGGCTAGGTGCTCCCTAGTTTCTATGTGCCTAACCTTACTAACTAGTCTACCATGTGGAACCTTATCTCTTGTTTTGCTGAAGTCCATAAAAAACAATGTCTACCACTCTGCTTTCATCAATCTTCTATATTGCTTTTTCAAAAAAAACTCAATCAAGTTCTGAGTTGTTTATTTCATGGGCTGTACAAAAACCTGAAAGGGGTTCATGTGCTAATTCCCAGCAGGAGAGGGAATGAAGAATGACCAGCGCATTTCTTTTCAGCATAACTTGGCTGTTATTTTGCCATTTCAGTGAAATGAATGTTTGAATATTGCAAATGAGTGAAAAACACTTGCACATCCAGGATTTGGTTGAAGGCTCATTGACAAAAAAACCCCCATGTCTAGCTAATATTGGAAAGCTGGGCACAGAAAATGATTTGTCGATTAATGTGCAATTTGCTCCTCATGCTGTTTTTCTGAAATGTTAACGTGCATTTTAGCACAAGAAAAAATGAATTAATGCAGCGTGGTCTTGGCAAAGTAAATAATACTGAGATAGTATTAGTTGTAACACCAGTGCAATTCTGTCGATTTATATAAGCCAAACTACTGAAACTTAAAATTCTTTAAAATGTTTGAATTTTACTCACCTGTGCAGAGAGACAGAGCCCAGAGGACACCTAAAACCAACCTTCTCATTGTATTAGTTTGGGACTAAAATAGACCACTAAAGTCATTCCAGTGAGCTATTCTCTTCAATAAATAGCTTATTCCCTCAGTCTATTTATATACATCTTCTCTTCACTCTCATTTAAATAGAATAAGGAAGTTGAAAGCTGTGTTGTTTGCTAACTTTTTGAAGATCTTTCACATTGAGGCATTTAACCCTTTGGGCTTTGTAATATTGTTTCTGGCTCTTGAATCATGACATATTTTCATGCTCAATGTTGTACTGAATTTTAGATGCTTTGGCACAATTTACTTTTTATTGAATACCCTATTTGACACTAAATCTAATTTTCTTTGCATGTCTTTTTGTGCTTCTGTCGCTGTTGTAATAGGTACAGGATCAGGATCTTTGCAATACGGTACCTGACTTTCTGAAACAATTACAAGCTCGTTGCTCAGTCAAAACCAACTTGGCTACCAGCTCAGGTTTAGTTTCCGACAGTATTTGAAAAGGATAGAGGTTTATTTGCTTCATTAGAGGAAATTGGATATTTGATCGATTTTATATCTGAATACAAGACTGTGTGAATTTACTGATAAATCGTTCATCGAACATGGTGGGGGGTAGGTGGGGGGGGGAGGTGGTGCAAAGGAAGATGGTTATTGGCAGCAAGTGAGGGCCCCTGAACTGCAGCTTGGCCCATACTATGAGATGGGTGTCTGTCTTTCTTAGCAAAGTGTCCTGGCAGCGAAATTACAATGAAATATGCTGATGCATGTCAAAATGCATTATTTAAATAGGAAACTGTATGGTAAATGTATCAGATGTGCCATGAGGCACATGTAATGAGACTGGTACATATCCAATGCCAATGTCTGTGGATGGGTAGATACAATTGGTCACTGCCCATGTAGCATGCTTTGAGAGTTTGGCGACTGCTGTCCAAGGTGGAGAGCTAGAGTCATGAAGTAGCAGTGTAGTCTTTCATGTTGTTAATTATTGCTGTCTCATCTCTGGGGGGTGGGAGAATGGGAAACTGCATATCAATGAGGTTTCATTAGGTCATGATGAGATGTTAACGCATGTGAGTGGTTGCAAATCCCTGCTCCCTCATAAGATTCCTGCCTGTTTATAGACAATAGACAATAGGTGCTGGAGTAGGTCATTCGGTCCTTCGAGCCAGCACCACCATTCATTATGGTCATGGCTGATCATCCACAATCAGTATCCTGTTCCTGCCTTATCCCCATAACTCTTGATTCCATGATCTTTAAGAGCTCTATCCATCTCTTGCTTGAAAGTATCCAGAGAGTTGGCCTCCACTGCCTTCTGGGGCAGAGCATTCCATATATCCACCACTCTCTGGGTGAAGAAGATTTTCGTCAACTCTGTTCTAAATGGCCTACCCCTTATTTTTAAACTGTGTCCTCTGGTTCTGGACTCACCCATCAGCGGAAACATGCTTCCTGCCTCCAGAATGTCCAATCCCTTAATAATCTTATTTGTCTCAATCAGATCCCCTCTCATCCTTCTAAACTCAAGTGTATACAAGCCCAGTCGCTCCACTCTTTCATCATATGATAGTCCCGCCATTCTGGGAATTGACCTTGTGAATCTACACTACACTCCCTCAATAGCAAGAATGTCCTTCCTCAAATTTGGAGACCAAAACTGCACACAATACTCCAGGTGCGGTCTCACCAGGGCTCTGTACAGCTGCAGATGGACCTCTTTGCTCCTATACTCAATTTGTTCAACACTTAGTTGGAAAATTGGACACTTTGTTCTCAATGTTGAGAGTGTCATTACTGCTGATCTCTCCCCAATTGTCCCAACTTTCTCATTAATGCCCACTGCAGTCAGGGCTGGAAAGATTCCGTGAATTTTGTTCTTGCATAACTGTGCTAATCTTAACGCTTTTAGAAATGGCTAAAATTCATTGTACCAATGTACTTATTCAAACCGAATAGTGCAATGTGGGTTGGCTTCTATCTTCTTTCTAGAGATTACTCCTGGTTTTTTCCTTTCTCCTATTCAAATATCTTTTCTGGTGTACCCTGATTGAGGAGCAGTATTCTATTGGTGAAGTAGGTTCTGATTAATTGAAAATTTTTCAGAGTATAAACATTGGTCTGATATTTATTCTGTGATATCAAATAACAACAATACATTTCCAAAAAAATTCTCTTTCACAATAAACATGCTTTGTATCAACAAGAGGCATTCATCATATGGGGAGCCCATTTATCCTTTCTTCTTATCTCTGATGGAAACCTTCCAATGGATTTTAGTTATAGTTGGACCAACTGGTTTTACATTTTGCTAACTAATCAAGTTTCAGTTGACTTCGTATTCATATCCTTTGGGGAAACAGCATTACAAATTTAGAGGAGCCTTCATATGATTGTTAACTTGCTTTAATTAACAAAAGACTGTATGAGTGATGGGTACCCTAATGATTGTTGCCTATGTACCTGTGCGTCATATTTGCTGTTGCAAAGAATGCAGCTGATTAAAAAAAAGTCCCTGCTCACATCCAAAGGCCAATTGAGCTCATACACTCTTCGTCAGTGCAAAATCAAGCGTCATGAATATTTTTTCCTCTTTTCCCTCCTTTCCTCTTGCCTTCTTTTTTTATAGATGGATAACTAAAGATACTCCACGTGCAAATTAAAATGCTCTGACCAACACATAGAGCCTATTCTGGTACTTAAAAGGACAGGGTTAACTCAACCTCAAAACATTTGTCTTAGTTGTCATCAGTACAGTGTAAAAGTAAGCAAGAGAAATAACAAAACATAAATTATCAGATGGCAGTCCTAGGGAAGGAGTTCATGATGCACCTCTGTTTGCAAGAAAAGTAATAAAGATGCTAATTTTAACAAAGGACGCTCCTGGTTACACCAACAAAGTGAGAACAATATCGGGAAGGGAGGAATTTAGCTCAGAAGCATGGGTTTCTTGGAAGTCTAGCTGGACTTAATAGTGGGAGATGAAGGAAAATTTCAAAAATACTATTTGCAGCAGATGCTACTTAAATTGCCTGCTGGTTGACTATCAGACATTACACTCTGCGTGGCTTTACAGTGTCATCAGAGACTTCTTATCAGAAGCGGTAGATCATCAGGTAGGGCCAGTCACTGAGTGTGGGGATTGGACAAGGTAGGTGATCAGACAGATTTTGAGTAAACAGATCCACCATCATTTTTGAAAAGAGAAATGGGGGTGGATGGGTTGGCTCTTTTGTTTTCCATTTTCTTTTACTATTAACTCCCAACCAACATTCCCTTTAAGATGAGCAGCTGCATTTGCACACTGCCTCACCAATGTTCTGCACGCTGGTGCGATCGCAGTGTTAACTTCCTATTCCTGAAGTTGCTGCCTCACACGGATCTCAGAGGCCTGTGCAAAAGAAGAAAAATGAGAGGGAATGCTGCTCCCATACCACTAGATGGGGTGGGTTAAATTGTCCCCAGATATCTTCTGACCCAGAAATTACGCTCAAAGAAACAGAAAATTCTAGAGAAGCTCAAATAGTCTAATAGCATCTGTGTCAAGAGAAATGGAGTTGACATTTTGAGTCTGAAATGATACTTAAACCAATAGAACCTCTACTGTGCAGAAAGAAGTCCTTTGGCCCATCAAGTCCATTCTGACCCTTCAGACAGAATTCCACTCAGATCAGCCCCTATTCCCATAACCCCACACGTGCTGTCTCACATCTACCTAACCAGCACACTTTAGACAATTCAGCACAGCCAGTCCACTTAACGTGCACGTCTGTGGAAAGAAACTAGAGCACCCAGTGGAGAATGTGCAAACTCCACACAGCCAGTCACCTAAAGCTAGAATTGAACCTGGGTCCTTGGTACTGTGTGAAAGCAGTGCCAACCACTGAGCTACTTCAGAAACAACACTAAGCTTGCAATGTTTCTGAGTTCTGTAGGAAACACAAACTCAGATTGTATGGATATTTCTTGCAGAGAGCTAACTGAAAGCAATATTGCTAATTATCACTTAGTTTTATGTGAGAAAATGACAGAAACTCAAATAAGCATTTTAATAATGGAAAAAAACACACAAGTAGGGAATTTTAATGTTTAGTTAAACAATTGCAATTTTGTTTGAGTGCATCATAAGTTAACTCTCGTTTTGGATGACTAAGATTTCTAAACAGAAAATCTTTGATATTATAATATCTTTTAACAGAAAGGCAGAAAATGAATATAGGATTTCAATAACGTGTAGTATTTGACTATGAACAAAATGGGTGTTTCTGATTTGCTTGTTTGCATAGATCCTTTTAGCAAACAGTTCTCAATACACATAGAAAATGTTGTTCTTCCTATGATTAATCTTTCATCCGGTTTTAGACTTTTTTTTCATTTGAATGAACGGGATAATTTATTCCACCAGAAACGTTAACTTAGTTTCTCTTTCCAAATATCCTGTTAGAACCACACAGTTTCCCATATTTACTGTTTTATGGAAGCACATGGAAATCCAGGGGAACATTCTCCTGTGTTGTGGCAAAATAGTGCAGTACATAAATTGAGCGTGAGTAATTTAGACGAAGACTGAAGTCACCAAAGACTATCAAAAGCCTAGTGAAAAAGCTATGGGTACACATAGGCCAATGTAGAACATTACCAAAAACTGATAGCTTCAAACATCCTATCAAATCAAAAATGCCAAAACGAACAGTTCAGGAATGACCCCCATATATGAAAGAAAACCAGCTCCAGTTTTTGTTATACAAGTACTGATCATATATGTATTCATACCTCAGTTTTAGCAAGGAAATAAGAATCCTGAAGGAGAAACCCATCTATTTCTTGCCCCTTCCTCCTCCTGTTATGCATTCCATGATCTTCATAAAAGCCGAAAGAACTGCAGATGCTGTAAATCAGGAACAAAAACAGAGTTGCTGGAAAGGCCAGCAGGTCTGGCAGCATCTGTGAAGGAAAACAACAGAGATAATGTTTCGGGTCCGGTGACCCTTCCTCAGAACAGTTCTGAGGAAGGGTCACCGGACTGGAAACATTAACTCCGTTTTTTTCCTTCACAGATGCTGCCAGACCTGCTGAGCTTTTCCAGCAAATTTGTTTTTGTTCTACTATATTCCTTTGCTGTCGCTCCTCTTTCACTTGCATTGTTTCCTCAGTCCCAGATTTCTGTCACCATTTCACATTCTCTCCTCTTTTCTCCTCTCTTCCCCCCTTGCCCTCAACGCTACCAATCACTCCATCTAACCTTGTGTCATCTGCAAAGTTAGCAGCCATGCCCTCAGTTCCTTCTTCAGTTTGTTGGAATTAAGTTCTCCCTGAATGAGCTTTATGAGCCTTCCAAGTCCTGACTGTGTTTAAGAAGTATGCAGTTGTGGAAGTGATGTACTTGTGAGATTTTGGAGTGAGTGACTGCTGCTTTGACCATTTTGGACATGGCAAGAGTGATATCTAATAACAGAAGTCTAAATTGGTTGGATCACAGGCTTGAGTGTAATGGCCACATGTCAGTAAGGCTGGTCAAGATAGATAGGCTGACAGGGGAATGGTGGAAGGACCAGAATGTTTAGCTGTAGGTGTTCACTCTGAGTGTGCAAGTGATGCTCCTGGCTCACAGAGAATGAGTGGCTATTTGGTGTCCTTTGAATATGGTGCCTGAAGTTTTGATCCCAGAATGTACCAGCCAAGGCTTTTTGTCTGCCCCCAGTGCAAGACTCCATGATCAACAAATACCCCATATCCTGAGCTGCAAACCATGAGAAAAGTCCTCCCACCCATGAGTGGATGTGACTTTAGCAGCTGATACTGAATTTCAACTTCATCACATAAGGTTCTGCCCTTTTGTGAGATCCATTACAGCCATAGAGTTTTCACTGGCCTGATGTTTATGGAGGGTGACAATAGAATGTGTGTCTGGGTGGGGAGAAAATGTCATGTCTGAAGGGGCAAAGACATGGAAAAGGGCATCCGCAGCTTTTTGTTGAAGAAGTGCAAGAGGTAGTCATGTCAGAAAAGAGGAAGAAATTGGTAGGAAGAATAAGGAATACAACACTTAGCCAGGGCTTAGCTTGCCAAATTATGAAGAGTTCAGTCCCCCTGGGGCAAAGCAAATGGAATTCTGAACTATAAGACTATACAGTGTAACATTCAGTTTATTTTGGCCACTGAAAGTATGAAAGAACATTTGGAGAATGAATGATCAGTCCCAGAGCTCTGTTATGAAGAAATATGAAAATACAAAATGAAAATGTCCTCTTGAGATATTTAAAATAGGTAATATTGTGCTATGTTCTATCAACAGTATGTCAGTATACCTTTAAAATCATGCTTGTGATATTCTCATTACATCATGGCATGGAACTGAGGATAAATTTCTCTTAAACTCCATCTTACTGGGAACCACTAGAAACATGACACACACTATGTGAAGCATGCAGCTCTATGCATAATACCAGCTTAATACTTCACCAGACTGTCATTCCTCCTCCCTGTCAGTGTGCAATGACACTTTCTTTAACCTGTTAGAGAATAGAACATCTGAAGTGAGATCAAGGTCACTCGTCTCTGTCTTGCTGAGCTGGAGGCTTAAGAAATGGGGTAAAATCTGAAAGCATGTACAGCAGGTACTGACTGTTCTTCTGGGCCTGGCAGCTGCCACCTGGACTGTGAAAGCCATTTAGCCTCATACTGGAGATACAACATGGACTAGAACTTATGCAGACTCCAGTTTGCACCATCTTCTGACACCTCTGTCAGACATTTTACTACCTGATTCTGCATCTCCTTTAGCTCATTAATGACCAAATCCAGAGGCTCATCATCTGAATCAGACCCAGCAGTGATCTGTTCTCCTGTATTACTCTGATTTTTAGAAGCTGAGACTGTGTTTCTTCCATCTCTGCCTGTGGCCCATGCCATTATTATGCTCACCATATTGTGGCACCCTCTCCCACACCACCCCAATTCCCTCCCCACACCCCCGGCTTCTCTAGATATCTGAAGTGAATGGCTCTCTGTTGATGGACAATCAAACGGAATGACTTGATGACGTGCCTTGTGAAAGTCTACACTGTTGCTCCTCAGAGGTGACTTCTGCAGAACTGGGAGAAATGGCCTTTTGGGGGCTGGGGCTCATTCCTCATCTAACCTTTGTTTTGTTTTATTTTCCATAGACTGCAGAGATAAACATAAAGATTTGTTATTGTTTTAATGTGCCATATTTATCCAAAGTTTCATTAAAATGTTGATTTTTAATGTGTAGATGACAGTAGCTTCTTGGTGACTTTCTCAATAGTTGGTTGAGAGTATCCAATCTCCCTGCGAAACACTCACTCACTCACTCACTGTCCTGCTAATTCAATGAGACAGCTCCTCACTTAACGTCAGAAATGAAGCTTCCACCCAGTGGCATTGATTTTCTCGATCTTCAGTTGTGGGATATTCTGCTCACGTAATAATACATATTAGACAAGCAGTCTGATTATTTGTATGCAGGGGAAGTGTCAAACCCTAATGCTAACCCTAACCCTAACCCTATCGCAGGGCAAGATAACAAAGTGTGGAGCTGGATGAACACAGCAGGCCAAGCAGCATCTCAGGAGCACAAAAGCTGACGTTTCTGGCCTAGACCCTTCATCACTCTGATGAAGGGTCTAGACCCAAAACGTCAGCTTTTGTGCTCCAGAGATGCGCTTGGCCTGCTGTGTTCATCCAGCTCCACACTTTGTTATCTGGGATTCTCCAGCATCTGCAGTTCCCATTATCACCTGTCGCAGGGCAAGGTACTTTTCACTCAAAAAAATGATCAATGTTTTGAAGAATATTCTGAAGAGGGGTCGCTGGCCCTGAAGTATTAACTCTACTTCCTCTCCACTGATGCTGCCTGACCTGCTGAGCTTTTCCAGCAATTTCTGTTTTTGCTTAGAACATTTTGGGTGTTGGAGGCAATATCTGGAATTGTTTAGCAATTGAATGCTGTTTGAAGGAACCACTAAGTTCTTCATATGGTGAATTACCTTTGACTACTTTCATATTTCTCCTAGTGGATGATTTGCAAAGCAGATCTAGTGACAAATTTAACAGCCCCTTGATTCGAAATAGCCCATTAGAAAAAATGAAATCTGAACAAAGCCTAGGTTTGCGTGACCAGAGAAAGTTAAGCACTAGCTCAGTTGACATTGGGAATCAGTTCAAAGTACGAATATAGCATTGATTTGCATTCTGGAACTCCCTGCATCCCCGCATCAGTGTTGAAGTAACTAAAACATTACAAGGATTTGCAGGAAATACAGTGCATTAAATCACTGTGCATTTTGATGTCCCTGTAAGATAAATAAAAATAAATAAAAATTAAAAGAAAAATTGAAATGTTTTCTGTCTATTATTTTGGATATGGAAGGAGGAAACTCACAGGAACATCGATTGGACCAACAATCACTTGAGTAAATATAATCAGAATTACTAAGGCCAAAGAGCAATTTTGAAACAAAATATAGAACTGTTCTGTAAAGTGTTGAAAGATCACTGTAATTGAAATTGCACAACTAGAATACTGATTTCTTTTGATTAATTGAGAGTCTTGTTCTGCCTTCCTCAATTGAATAGTTTTGCTGGGACCTCTTGATTAGGATAGGGTATTTTTAACTGTGATTCACCAGATATAATTTATACACCTGCTTTTACATTTCTTTCTTCATATGGAATTTTCAGCAAGAAATCGTAATTTAGCCCAGCTTATCTATCCCAGTGTTTCTAAATTCTTTGTTGAATTTCTTACTGACTGTCTTATACCTATGACCTGCCAAATTTAGTTACCTCAACAAGCACAAACATGTTCTCCACATTGATCCTAACCTGTTTCAGAATTTTTGAAATCTCGTATTAGACTGCAAAAAAAAGTCACTGAATTAATCCAACAAGTAAAGCTTTAAATTTAATGCAGAATTATACAGTATGAAAGTCTGGAATTTTGCCAGAAGTAAACATTAAATATTCGAAAGATAACCTTGAGACAATTGCCTCCAGTACAGGTATACCTGGGAAAAAATATGTTTTTAACTCTCAGAATCTAATCAATGAACAGGCAAAGAAAATAGTTTCCAGAGCATTGCTTTTGAAGAGGCAAGGACCTTTTATAGAGCAATATTGTTCATGAGCAAGCAATTCAGAATAGATGTTTATTGACTGCACATAGAGTTGAGGTCTGACAGAATCTTTTAAATTACTCATAAAGAAAGGTTAAGACATTGGTATGTCTACACATCGTGCCCAGTCTCAGCCTAAATTGCAACTATCTTGGCATATTCACTTGATAACCCAACGGATTGGAGATGGATTGAAATTTCTGTTCAAACTTAAAGTAAATTTTCATGTTGTAATAATCCTTAGTTGAATCTATGGCCAAGACACTTTATTAAGTAGAAATGTTAATGAATATTTACTCCCAGGTAGATCAGTGTACATTAATTGACTATCTTTAACTACCCTATATTCCAAATCACAAACATTACTGAAATGTAATCCAGAATTCTTAAAATGACCTTTCTTCATCACTTGTTAAAAGGTCATAACCTCACATTTTACTCCTCAAGGATCGAAGCAAACAAAGAAGATGTTCAAATCCTTAAGTTCAGATACTATACAATGATATTTTCTAGTTTAGGTGGTTTGTTTCCCATAATAGGCCTGCAGATATATTCTACCCCTGAGAATTTTGTGAAATTGGAACATCCTAAGAGGGAGGACATTTCCTTCAAGGACCAAACCAATAACTGCTAATGCTGACTATGTTCATTTAGTGATCTGGAACCTCTTCTAGTTGAGATTTTCATCCAACAAAAAGTTTAACTGGATTGGTTGACCAATTGGTTGGTACACAGATAATAGAACCCTTAACAAGATCACTGTTTCATCTTCCCTTCCGTATTGAAGAGCCTAAAACTGTTTAAACTTTCCTCTTAGTTACAACTGATATTCTCATGTCCCCCAAAATCAAGATTCCCATGGTTGCTTAAGATCTGAAATAATCAGATGCAAATATCGAACACACTCCTCAAATCTGGCATCATCTGTACAGTGAGAAACAGAGTAAGCATGAACTGACAGTTTGACATTTAATAGACCTAAAATATTGATTGGAAGCTTCAGCCCTCTCTTGTTGGTATGTCTAGAGGAGATGACATTTAATTAAGAGGGATGGTGGCAGGTAGGAATTCTGTCATCTTTGCGTCCCTCCCAACCCTGACCAAGTCCATGGCAGAAGGACCTATGGATGGTCACCCAGCACCATTCCCATAAAGGGCAATCAGTCTAGCAAAAGGCAAGCCTGTCACTAGCTGGGAAGCACATAAAGCATGGATTTGGGATGCTTACGGTCTATAATTGTAGAGTGAGAGAAGATTCCATCATTCAAAGCCATTAGGAAGTGGGCCCAAGTGAGAGAGAGGGAGAGAGAGAGAGAGAGAGAGAGAGAGAGAGACACACACAGACACACACACACAGACACATCACTCGTCCCCTGGACTTTCAGTCTGCAGAACCTCTCTTGCCACCATCTATCTCTCTCAACGATCCAGGACCTCTGATAGTTGTCATTCTGACAGAAGCCATCATTTCTCCACCAGGCAAAAAAACTGCCAGCTCCCAAACTCACTTGCCACGGGGTCCTAAAGCTGTGCAGACATGCTGGTGATCTTTCAACTGCCTGTTTGGTTTGTGATTTGGGGTGTCTTTTGGAAAGGAAACAACATAAGTCTCTCATTGACTTGTCAGCCAGCTAATGAAATTCTCTTTGTTTCCAAGAGATTTCGCCCATCAAATCCATTTCACTCCCTCCAAAGGCACAGGCCTACTGGGTCTTTCAGTTCCACCTTTATTGTCTTTAATGCTTCTTTACCGTTTAAGGCCTATTTCTTGGACTGAGTAATCTCTTTATTATTGTTGCCTGGCTGTACACAAGCCCACTCAAACTGTTCTCTTATAAAAGTTCAGATAGCTCACTATCCATCGCGTACCCAATTGCTGCTTGGTAGTAGACAAAAGTGGTTCAGAGGAATTGTTGCCCTCTTCAAATCACTTCTGTTACCACCCTTGAAAATGATTTTACTTTTTTTTATTGTCTTTATTTTCTTTTGTAATATTCAGAGCACTTTTCCAAGATTCATGAAATTGTTTTGTCTAAGCTTACACCAGATTATTGTCTCCACCCAGGACCATTAAAGTTATGACTCCTTATTAGTGAGGAATCACCCATGGTTCATTAACGGTTGCATGAAAACATTCTCCAGGCAGTCCAATAAATGTTGTTACATTTCGGAACAACAAAATTTCCGTTGAGTCAAGTGTTACGACAGAGATAATGAGAACTCTGTCTCTCTCTCTCATCCTGTTAATCCAATGGCCACAACAAGCATTAACTGTTTTGCCCAGTTCTCAACATGGCCATTTGTATGCTGTCCCGATTTTAGATTTGGAAAAGAAGAGCATCAATTCAGCTTCATTAATAAACCAGAATTTTATTGATTTATTACAACCAAGCTTATTCCAAGAAGATGAAAACATGGTTAAAACACACAAATTGTCATTTGAAAATACACATGTTTTCCCCTTTAATTTATCCAAATTGTACAGAAATTCATACAAAATACAGACTAAAATGTGAAAAAATAAATATCATTCCTCTCTGCAGAGATTAACTAAAAAAAACACTTTTGACCAATAATGGTTAGTTCTCAAAGAGAGAAAGCACAAAGTTTGAGATGTCAAAGTTAGCTTTCAGCTTGCATCCTGGTGCATGAGGATGGATAATGTTGAACACAGGTCTTTGTCACTGTCCGTTCAGAAAATATTGAGTGAGGGTCCAAGGTAGGATACTGGATGCATAACAGGGGCTTTTCTTAGAAGCAGCAGAGCTGGGATGGAAAGCTTCTTTTCTTCATCAGTCTTTACACTGACTACGAATTGAAAACTGAAACAATTTCCACTACCTTTGAAACACTCTTCGACTAGAACAGTTGTAACATTTTCGAGAAGTGAGTCCAAGCAATTAGCTGAGATCATATAATTACCCAGAGACTCTATATAAAGAAAGTATTATAATGTTCTTTCATTGACCAACCTTCTAACAAAAAATCCAGGCATCTCCACAGAATTTGAAATAATTATTTTCCACAAGCCTTCAAATCTCATTGTTGGAAAAAATATTAAATTTGATGTATTCATAACACACACAACAAAATTCACAATTTTCAAATGATGAGGTTTTATTCTGAATTTGCCTATTACAATGCAAACAGAATTGATGTAATGACAGCATTGTTTCCTGCTCACTGTTGCTATTGCATTGATTGAAGTTAATAGTTGTGACAATATATGACAAACGTGTAAGATCCTGATGGGAATTGACTAGGTGGATATGACAGGCTGTTTTCCTTTATAAAAGGAAATATTTTATAAATAAATGATCTCTGAATTAAGATGGAATCGGGGAGATTTTATTTTCTTGGAGAGCTGCGAGTCTGTGGAATCCTCTGCTCCAGACAGCAGTGAAGCCAAAATCTCTGAATATTTTTTAAGACAGATTTAAATGAATTCTTAACCCAAAGGGGATAGGGAGTAGTGAGTAAAGTGCAACAGAGACCACTATCAGATCAGTCATGATCCAAAAGATGATAAAGCAAATTTGAGCAAGATGGAAAAGCAACACCTCATTTTCCATGTGGGGGCCCTGCAGCCCTCCGGACTCAGTGGCGAGTTCAATACTTTTATGGTCTAAACTCTTTGCATCTGTAGTTCTTTCTGTTTTTACTTAGACTCCAATGAAGTCTGTGTGCCCTGTGTTCTGATTCCTTCAGATTCCCCAGCTTATTGAAACTGTGGAAATCTCTACAGTGGGCCCCAACAGCTTTATAGACACATGAACGACTGAGTATTATTCAACCAGGGTGGAGCCCAAAATAGGTGAAGTTATATTGGATAAGGCTCCAGGGTCTGTCATACATGATTAACCTGCATTAATTCATTGTTACTGCAGGTAAGGCATGAACACTGAGTGGAAATCATTAGAATGGTTTCTATCTGAAGGCAATGGTAATAGTATTGTAAATTAGCATGGTCATCAGGGGAAAACATTAGTCACTAGCACCAGTTAGATCTTGCCTATGCTGCCGGAGTCTGGAAGTACATTATTTTGGTTGTAGGTGATGGAAGTAAACTGGTCCTGGGAAACAGTAAAGAATGGCAGAGTAGCAAAAATGGACAGATATCCCTAGGCCTACAAGGCACATGCTCAATGGGTAATGGAAGCGGAGAGCTGATCAAGTTAATGCCCTGACGATCTGAATGCAGTGAAGCAAGGCAAGCAATGATGTTATTTGATGGGCATAAGATCAATGAGTGTGTCTTTGTGCGGAACATCCTACAAACTGCACAGTCATCTTCAGCCATTATCCAACTCTCCTCTGCTCTTCACTCTACCAGGAACAATCTGTATTAATTTGAGCATCGTGCTGACTTGGACTTGTTTCAACCAACTTTCAGACAATTAGCTTTGCTGCCAGCTTTATGTCCATATCTCACAGCTTGCAAACACTCCCAGCTATTTAGACAGCTCCTTTGTCTAAATCCATGACCCTTAATGGCACGCATCTCACTCTCTGTTGTTGTCCGGTAGGAGAGAATGAAGTGTTAGCTCGGTGGATGTAAGGTCTATCAGATTAGCCATGATCTCATTGAATGGCAGAGTAGACTCAAGTGGGCTGAAAGGCCTTTTCCTGCTCTCATTATGGTCTCTTATTGTGAGTACAGACCCTCAGTCAAATCCTTTTATCTAACAAATTGTAAGATGCTGCATAAATTCCCAGCTCGAGCCCAGATGGAAACAGGTGCATAACCGTTCATGGCCACAGTCACCTTCATAGTCAATGGCAATGTGGTCTTTGCTGTCCTCTGATGTTGTAGGTGTAGTTGCACCAGCTGGCAGATTTTAATGACACCATCCTTAATGAAGTGTAAGTTTCTCACACAGTGGAACTTACTGAAGGTCAATTCAGAGAATTGCTCACAGAAAACAGTGGGCAGATATGGTCTCCTACAGTGAGATTCAATGGCCTTTCCCCCACTGCCCAGCCCTTCTCACAGCTTGTCACATTCTGAGTACCTTTTTCTCCTTCCGGTGATGCTGTGTTCCAAGTGGAAAGAATGCTCAATGGCTGTCAGCAGCTGGTTTATGCAGAGGTCAGCAAACAATCCTTCAGCAAATTTCACAGCAGTTCTTGGGGAACTGATCTTCTTGAGTGAACTTTGGAAATCACCAAACATTTATAGAATTATAAGCATGGCTTATGTATTAAATTGCCTATGGTCATATTAGTCTGAAAGCGCCCAATCTCGTCTGATCTTGTAAAGCTAAGCAGCCTCAGGCCTCGTTAGTACTTGAATGGGAGACTGCCTGGGAATAATGGTGGAGGAGGCTGAGAAAGGGTGGCATGATGGCTTAGCGGTCAGCACTGCTGCCTCATAGTGCTGGAGACCCAGGTTCAATTCCACCCTCCGGTGACTGTCTGTGTGGAGTTTGCACATTCTCCCCGTGTCTGTGTGGGTTTCTTCCAGGTGCTCTGGTTTCCTCCCACAGTTCAAAGATGTGCAGGTTAGGTGGGTTGGTCATGCTAAATTGCCTGTTGTGTTCACGAGTGTGTAAATTAGGGGGATGGGTCTGGGTGGGATGCTCTGAGGGTCGGTGTGGACTTGTTGTGGCTGAAGGGCCTGTTTCCACTCTGTAGGGATTCTATAATTAGAATTGATGTTGCCTTCATGCAGTACAGTGTAAGGTCATTTCTGTTTCTGACCATACTCATTTTTTTTTCTGCAGTGTGGAAACAGGCCTTTTGGCCCAACAAGTCCACACTGCCCCTTGGAGCATCCCACCTAAACTGTGCCGCTGGCTCAGTGGTTAGCACTACAGCCTCACAGCTCTCCGGGTGCTCCGGTTTCCTCCCACAGTCCAAAGATGTGCAGGCTAGGTGGATTGGCCTGATGATGAGATAGGGCTTAATGCCGATGGTGTCCACAATGAACTGCATTCCCTGTCAACACCTTCCCTTCTCCATTTGTGAAGCGCGATTAGAGCATTGGCCAGGGTGGGTTCAGACATTGTGAGTTTGATGGACCAAACAATGCAGTCCATGTTTGCTGGTTGTCACAATATTGTAGCCAAAAAAAAAACATGAGGCAGGTAGTCACAAAGCCCAGCTCCTCTGGATTTGAAATCATTTCACCACCCACTTGCTATACCTGCAGAAGGAGCTTCAAGGTCAAATGCTGATCAAAGGTGATTTGTAATTGGTGCTAGCAAATTCAACTTGCGTATCTCAATAATGTAGAAGTTATCAGTGATAAAACACCACTGCTGGTTGGATAAGAGCTACTGTTTATACAACTTCCAGGGGTCCTATGTGAGTCTTACAATTTCAAGTCCTTCTCTATCATGTGAGAGTTAAGATAGTTTGTGCTGTATTGAGTGAGAAGTTTAGTTTTTTTTTATTTTGTTCATTCATGGACATAGGGTGGCCAGCATTTACTGCTCGTCTCTGGTTGTCCTTGAGAAAATGGTGATGAGCCGTTTCTTCAAACTGTTGCAGTCCACCTGCTGTGGGTTGACCCGCAATGCCATTATCCAGGATTGTGACATTATATTTCCAAGTCAGGGCAGTAAGTGGCTTGGAGGGAACTTTCAGATGGTGGTGTTCCCATTCATCAGCTGCTCTTGTCTTTCCCGATGGAGGTGGTTTTGGATTTGGAAGGTGCTGTCTGGCATTCTTTGGTAAATTTCTGCAATGTATCTTGTAAATAGTACACACTGCTACTACAGAGCATTGGTGATGGAGGGAGTGGATGTTTTTGTGGGTGTGGTGTAAATCAAGCAGGCTGCTTTGTCATGGGTGCTGTCCAGCTTCTTGTGTGCTGTTGGAGATGCACCCATACAAATGGATGGTCGGTATTCCATCACACTCCTGTCTTGTGCCTTGTAGATGACCGGCAGGCTTTGGGAACTCAGGATTTACTCACCACAGTATTCCTAGTCTCTTACCTACACTTGGTAGCCACTTAGTTTATGTGGTGAGACCGGTTAAGTTTTTGGTCAATGGTAACCCAAGGATGTTGACTTTGGGGGAATTCAGTGATGGTAACTCCAATGAACGTCAAGGGGCATAGGTTAGCTTATTTCTTAATGGAGATGGTCATTGCCTGGCAATTGTTGGGCATAAATGGCTCTTGTCACTTGTCAGGCCAAGCCTGCATGTTGTTCAGATTGTGTTTGATATAGACCCAGAATTGAAAGGATGGTATTGCACTCCAGGAACTCCCTCTTAAATAACATTAGGTGGTCACTCAGCTAACATGGCACCTTCAACAAGTTAATGAACAAACTGAGCCTGAATGGGGATGGCGATGGAAATATGTGCTCTGTTATATGTATCCAGAATGCCTCTGTCCGTACTGAAGTGCTCAGTCCTCACCTTCAGGGTTCACTACTGATGCCAGTTCTGATGTCTAAGAAACTGTTTCACTCTTTCCCTGTACAATTTCACTCCTTTGCAACAATAGTCTTGTGCCCTACTTCTGGTTATATGTTGGCCACTCAGGCTGCTTCCCTAAGAAGGTGGCAATGGATTCAGGAGGAGTTGGTCTGAAGATAAGCCCAGTAGCACAAGCAGGGCTCCGCACACGAGAATGAGCACTCAGTTCAGGGCGAGGTCACAAAAAGAAGGACCCACAAGATGCATATTGTGCACAGGAGGTCCAGAGACTTCCAACATGACTCAATTTCCTGGGGATGGGTGAGGCGCAGTGCTGATACAGGTTTCATTTGTCCCGGATGTGGTGTCAGAGCTGTGCTGGATGCTGGATGTTGGGTGCTGGACCTGATGGCTGCAGGAATGGGAGGATGCCCTCCTCCTGTAGCTGTGAAGGTCACTGTGGTGCTATGCAACTGGCTCCTTCCAGGAAGTGATAGATTTTGTGTAGGATATCTCAGTCAAACACCACTAATATATCAGGGCAGGCCAAGCAAAAACCGAAATCACTGGAGCAACTCAACAGGTCTGCCAGCATCTGTGAAGAGAAAATAGAATAAAGTTTTGAATCCAGTGACTCAGTGACCAATGTCATTTGTGCAAGCCACATTGGTTCAATCATTCACCATGAGAAGGTCAGTGTTGCAGTCCAGGCAGTAGGATTCAGGAGCACAACTGGGATCTCCCAGGTGTAGGGAACCATCAACTATACACACATGATACTGAGGTCAGAACACTGCAAAAATCAACAACAGGAATGGGTTCCATTCTATTCATGTTTGGGTGACCTGTGATCACTGTTACCACATCCTGGAGGCGTGCGCCCATTACCCTGGCATCACATGATCATGAAACTCCCCGACTGACGCTGCACACAGAAACGGGGCTGCCCGTGCCTCTATCAAGGTTGCAGTGGAGATGTGGTTCTGCTGCTTGCTCCAGTCTGGGATATGCTCCAGTTCAGCTTGGACAGGGTGTAGCACGCTACGCTCTGCACAATTAGTGCAGCAATGAGAATGATGTGCCGGATGCTGAGGAACTGAGGGAATGAGTAAAGTCTTCAAAGGAGGAGGACCAGAAAGAAGGACCCACAAGATGCATATTGTGCATAGGAGGTCCAGAGACCTCCGGGCATGACTCCACTTCCTGGGGATGAGTGAGGCACAGTGCTGATACAGGTTTCGTTTGTCCCGGACGTGGTGTCGGAGCTGTGCTGGATGCTGGACCTGATGGCTGCAGGAATGAAAGGATGTCCTCCTCCAATGGCTGTGAATGTTGCTGTGGTGCTATGCAACTGGCAGTGGAGTAGGGACCTGTTGTCCTTGACAGAGGTCAGCAGTGGTGGGTATTAGAAGCCAGACAGAACCTGATTGATACTTCTTTGCAATGGATAAGTACAGAGAGCAACATTCAAGTGTTGATGGGAAACTAATCTTTGGACATGATGCAGGTATCCATAATATTATGAGGGTGTAGTTCAGCCTCTGTTGGCATTAATTCTGTTTTCTATAAATAAAATTTCATGTTTTTCCACTTGCTTACCTAGATGTAACATTCCTTTGCTGGACAATAACAAGATTGAGTTCTACTGTGGGCAATAGGGAGAGGGTGGTGTTGAGTTGGAGAACTTTAGCAGATGTAGCTAAAGAAATTACAATGGGCCTCACGGTGAAAACCACTCAAAAGCTCAACACAATTTGACTTAGCCAAAGTCTAGAAGATCCAGCCCTCAATGTTCCTCCAACTCCCTCCCCACTTACTTCATCCTTACATCAGCAACCACATCTGCAGGCATCAAAGCTATAACACTGTGAAACTGCTTTCACTATCACTCCCTGGAAGGAGCCAGTTGCATTGCTTTGACCACCATCCTCCTTTAAGATGCTCTTTAAGTTCTTGTTTTGCACAAGCTTCTGATCATCTCCACTAATTTCTCCTTCTTTTTGTTAGATTGTGCTCCTCTGAAGAGCTTTGGGTTTCTTTAAAAAAAATTAATTCATGGGATGAGGCTGGACTAGCTAGACAAGAATTTATTACACTTCACCGAGAGAGCAGGAGAAGATAGTGGTGGGCTGCCTTCTCGAACTACTAAAATCCATGTGCTCGAAACATGACCACAGTGCTGTTCGGAAAGGAGTTTTGGGATTTTGATCCAGTGTCAGTGAAGGACCAGTGCTATAGTTCCAAGTCAGTATGGTGTATGGTTTTGAAGGGCACATGCAAGTGGTAGTACCCCATGTATTTGCTGCTGCTGTCATTCTAGATGATAAACATTGTGAGTTTATAAAGCGCTGTCAATGGTGTTGACCTCTTGATGGTTGTTTGAGGTGTATTCATCCAGGCAGATGAGAAGGTCTTGTATCTTGTAGATGGTCGATTAGCTTTGGAGATTCGGGTATGGAATTTCTCATGACAGAGCTTCTTCTCAATAGACTATCTCTGATTGTCCTCCAACACTTCAGATAAGAAAAGTCAGTCAGAAAATGAGTTTGTGCCTGCTATATATTTGACTGCATGTTGGCAGTGGCTGGCATCAAATGATCATATAACATAGTCACTATTACTGAGACTAACTTTTATTCTTCTATCGATGGTGGGAGTTGAGCCCCTTTCCCTAGAGCATTAGCCTGAACCTTGGGATTACCACAACAAAGTCTATGTCATCGTGTCCTGCAATTGCTTTCATACAATTGAGGCAGTATATTAATGCAAACTGTAAGTGTTGCAAACTGCAATATAACCTGTATGTGACAGTATATTAATACAGCTTAACAAAGTGTGGAGCTGGATGAACACAGCAGGCCAAGCAGCATCTTAGGAGCAAAAAAGCTGATGTTTCGGGCCTAGATCCTTCATCCTCTGATGACCCTTCATCCTCTGATGAAGGGTGTGGGCCCAAAATGTCAGCTTTTGTGCTCCTAAGATGCTGCTTGGCCTGCTGTGTTCATCCAGCCCCACACTTTGTTATCTTGGATTCTCCAGCATCTGCAGTTCCCATTGTCTCTGATATTAATACAGCTTAATTAGTTTATACACACAGCAATATTTCTTTGCATTACAGAGCTCGTTAACTTGTTAATAACAAATTTGATGATGAATATTCAAAAAGTTTACGAGAAAACATGACAATATGAAGAGAAAACAAATGTTCACCATTGGAAAATCCTTTGCAGAATTATAAAGCATCATACAGAGACACGGAGTTTTCACAGGCCTGATTTTCATCACACGTATAATTTCCCAGAAATTCAGAAGAAATGAAATTTGGACACTTGATAAGTATGCAAAGCAAAGGTACAGAAAAGAAGTAGAACTTCAAAAAGATGGTAGAGGCGTATGTTCTAAATCTAGGGAACAAGGCCCTGAAGCTAAATATTTAGAATATTTCCTGCAAGTGACCATTGGCATCGGTGCATGTTCTTCACTTTGGTTACATTGGCAAAAGAAAAATTTATACACAAAGTCCAAAGATTGTGGTTTTTAACGAAAAATGGAAATCAAATTAAAAATACGTCCTGACTGGTTGTGTGAAGTGTAGGATAGGATGGTGTGAGAAACCTATTTCTGTGAAATTGGTGGGTGTATTTACTCAATGGGTGAGTTTAAAAACATATTTCAGAGCAATCAAAGGCTTAAGGCGGGGTTAGTGGTTTTATTTATTTGATGATTGACTCATTTGCCGGAGGTGGGTAAGTATTAATCCACCTGGGATGTGTAAATCCTGGAATGTATGGGAGTGGTGACAGCTGACTTGCTTGGCTGACTCCCCTGTCAGTGGCTATGTCTTAACTCCATGTACACACATCACACAATTTGCATGTTTGTAAAGTCTATGAATCAGCCATATTCAATAATGCGTACCCTCAATAATGCGTTTATTCAAAGCACACTTAGGGGTCACCATAGCACTGTGGGCTGGGCTGAATCAAAGACCTGTCAATGGGCTGCAAAGAGTACCCACAATGTCTTGATATTTACTTTTTGTTGCACTTGTCATCTAAATTGTCTTACACAAGATTGGCTTCTGATGTGAAACGGAACTGTTCCTTGCATATTTCTGGCTAAAGTATGATGGTCTTTGTCTGATCGCTGGATCCCACACTATCAACATCCAGTGAGTAACTATTGACCAGAAACTGAACTGGATCTTTCAGATAAATATGGTGGCTACAAGAGCAGGTCAAAGACTAGGTAAGCATCTCACCTTTTGACTCCTCAAAGCCTGTCCATCATCCACAAGGTGTAAGTGGTGAAATATTCACCAAGTCCCTGGGGGGTGGGTACTTCTCCCATAACACTCGAAAAGAATGGCACCAGCCTGGCACCAGTCTGTACACAACTGTTTTGAAATTTCAATCTCTTATTTCCTCATCCTTCATAATTGTTGCGCTAAACACTACATGAAAAGACATTAGAGAATCATTGATGCATTTGCCATTTTATTACAGAATGAAAATATGACAATAAATGCACTCGTGCACACATCAGGCATTTTATAGGAATGACTCAGGTGGTGTGTGTGTGTGGTGTTGGCTGGGTGGTGGCTAGGACAATTGTACACTGACAAATCACTTTAAACATGCATGTCCAGCTGCTTTGAGTCAGTGTCCACAATAACTAAGAGCATTGTACATGTGAAAGGACCTACATTGTCAACTTGTAACCAAGTCTGCGGTCTACTTATCCATTCCCACAAATGTGGGCGAGCTGCTGTCAGTAATTTTTGTCCTTCTTGACACTCTGGGCCCTGTCCCACCAATGCAGCTATGTCTGCATTCAATCCTGCCCAGAAGATAACTTTTTGCCAGCTTCTTCATTTTGGAAACCCCTGGATGATCTTGATGGAGCTCAGCCAGTATCTGGCGGCCACCTTCACTCAGGACAATCGTTCTTGCTCCCCATAATAAAATTTCATCCTCTAATGTTATCTGGCCTCTCTGGGTCCAAATAAGGTTTCAGTGCTGGTTGTGACGGTTCTTTTGGTTTCTCGCATCACTACCAGCTGTTTTATTTTTACCAGGACTGGATCTTTACACATCCAAAGTCTGATATCATCAGCTGTGAAAGGAAGTATGTCCAGAAAATGTAAAACTGTTATGGAGTCTTCCCGTGGCAGTATCACTGGTGGTGTATCCACCAATGGGAGACAGCTCAGAGCACCCGCATTTACTACTTGGGCTCCTGGACAGTGTTCCAACTTATAATTGTACACACTGCTGAATTTAGCCTGAAGATATGAATGGAGTAGCCTTGTGCTCTTTACATAGCCCTAGCAGCAGGTTATGATCTGTTATTATTACAAATTTATGTTTGTAAAGATATTGGTGGAACTTCCTGGCTCTAAATGTGACTGCCAAACCTTCCTTCCTAATCTGGGCATATTTATGCTCTTCATAAGCCGAAGTCCTAGATGCATACATTATTGGGTGTCCCGCTCCACTGGGCCACCTCTGAGCTGCTACTACTACCCAGATATCATATGGGGAGGCATTACTTCAATACCAGATCTCGTTCGATATCATAGTGTGCTAACTTCACTGAAAGCAATGGCTTGGCTACACAGCTATTTCCTAGGCTGATCCTTTTTAAAGAATTGATGCCAAGCTATGTATGAACTTTCTATAATAATTCATCAGCCCATTGTTTCCCTTCTAATGTGTACAGCTGCGAGGAGTAATGTCTAAGGGCTATTTCGAAGGTCTCTAAGTGCTCCTGATTGCAGTTCCCTAATATTAGCATGTCATCTAGTTAAATGGTGACCTGGAGTAAACCTTGTAAACTGTTCTCCATTGTTTGTTGAAAAATTGCACAGGCTGCTGACACCCCAAATGGCAGTTTTGTACATTGGCACAAAGCCTTATTGGTATTAATTGTAATATATTTCTGGCAATTCTCATCTAACTGAAATTGTAAGTACATATGGTCCATATCCAGCTTCATGATGGTCAGCGCCCAGCTGCCAGCTTGCATATAAATCCTTTGTGAGGGATTGCTTATATTACCAGTTGTGGAAAGCAGTTTACCATTTGTTTCAAATTCCCACAAAGGTGAACCAACCCATCAGGTTTCACAATCGGTATGACTGGTGCTGCCCATTCTGCAAATTGGGTTGGTTTCCTTCACTTTCCAGCCTTCTGATTTTCTGCCTCTACATTTTCCTGCAAGGCAAGGGGCCTGGGGCGGGCCTTGCAAAATTGTGGAATTTCTTCCTAGTCAACATGCAAAATGGTCTTGACTCCTGTGATAGCCCTGAGACCTTCCTGAAAAACCTTTGCATATTTAACTAATCAGGCAGTCATTTTCTGATCAAAAAATGCTGAGCCAATCGAGTTGAATCTTTCTCAACCAATTTTGACCCATCTATTTTGGTCCCAATCCTTTTACTACAATTAGTGGTAACTGAACCAGCTGCCTCTCGAGACCAGAATTGAAGTTGTACCCTTAAACTGTAAAGGTTCCCCGATACAAATTTAGCAAATATAAGGGTTGGAGTCCAGAGCGAATTTTGTTTGGTGATTACTGAAATGGCAGCACCAGTATCAACCTCCATTAGAACCAGATGACAATTTAACCAGATCTTTATTATGATTACTTATGATTTGAATGTTGCCAAGCAATTTAACTATTGAAAACTAGATGTGTGTTGACTTTCCAGGGTGTGCCTGCTCCTGGATGAGTTCTCTTACTCTGGGTCTAGTGGGACTCTTTTACTGCCTTGAGTAAGCATACTGGCAGCAAGTACAATGGCTTGAAGAAACTTTTAAGCATTTCGCTGAGGCTTTGTTTAGTTTTGCACTTTTGGTGTGCGTTGACCTACAGTCCCTCTGTCAGGATATGTCCTGAGTGAGGCACTACAATTGCCCTCGCTCAAGTGGTGTTCCCCAAGCTCAGTCAGCCAGGCAAGGATGTTCCCTTCAATTGGAATACCCTGCAACTCATACATTCCATTTGTTATATTTCCCAATGATAAAGCCAGTTGTGGTGCCTGTTAACGTCTAGGTGGGCTTCAGCTAGTAGGCTCTTTTGCATGGTTATATCATCTCCTTCAGTGTAAAACCTACATCACATGCCTCTGCCAGTTGTTTTCACCTAGTTAAAAATCCTGATATAGATTCCTCAGGTTGTCAAACTGCTGAGTAAAACTGATAGTCCCTCAGAATTAGATGAGGGTTGAAGACATAGCATTCCTTAACTAAATCCCAACTCTTTAAAGGTATTTTTATGGTGCACAGAGGAAGGTAGACTCCTATTAACTGAAAAAGCTGCAGGTCCACAAGCTGTCAGCAGAATTACACTTTGCTTTCCATCTGCCCCAATGTTACTGTGAAAAAAAGTAATGCATTCTTTCCAGCTACTGGGCCCAGTCTCCCACTGCAAGATGGAATGAGTCAGCTCCCCAAATAACAGCTTCATGCCAGGAATGCTTATCCTAACTCAAAGACAACTATTGTAAGTAGATTTCTGAGGGAGCATGCTTTTCTTTCATTGCCACTGAAACAACTCCATAGGGTCACCAAGTCACACTTTATTTATACGTGGAGATTACTTGACACTGATCCCGTTTCCTCAGAGCCAACTCTGAGAGTGAGCAGAATCTCTGACACCCCTGCCTGATTTGGACCAGGTTAAACCTCTATCTCATTCTGAGATCTACCTGGCTGACCTTATTTTAATCACTACACTAGAAATCTGAAATAATTACAGCAATTTTATGTAGGTTCTATTAACTGTTATTAGCACAAGATTGCCAGAAGCATGGTTCTCAATGTTCTGCTGTCTATCCAAACTTCCTGATGCTGTACTGAGTGGCTGTATTACATATCAGAATTGGCAGAACTTCAAGTTTATTCTCATTTAACTTGCCAAATCCTTAATCATAATAGTTCGAGAACTGGTACCATAAATAGGAGTGCAGAGTAGCTGCATTTAAATTGTAAACAAGTTCTGTTTCTTTCATGTACAATTGTATTTAAAATAATGGAACAAATATGACAACATGCAAATTGCAAGGATACATTCATGTGGAACAGGTTTTATTGATTTCAATTTGCAGTAAACAAGCAAAAGGTTTGAAACAGATCAATGACATGTTATGAACAGATTGCATTCCCACAGTTTAAAAGAAGGAGTTAGGAGTAAATGAAACTTTACAATATTATTTTATCACCATTAAATTATATCAATCAAACAGAATTCATAAAGAAAAAGAGTCTTTTACTTTAGAATTCAATTTCCAATTTAAGCATCAATTGAAATATGTTCAGTGAGTTAGCTACGTGAGTGTGGCATTAATACTCTCGGCTTCCTGTACAGGTTTTACACTGGCATGACTTTACAGAAGTATATAAGTATTGTTGAGTTGTTCCATTGGGGCATTGCAGCATCACTGATTTTGTCTCCGTTTCATTTTCATTGCAGCAGGAACATTTTCGTTCCATGCCATTCATTTCGGGATTGAACCTGTAAAAGAACAAGATCCCAATTACATTGTCATTCAATTAAGTTAACCTGTTATCTTATTCAATTATGTATTTTGTTCACAAACCTAGTGTCATGATGATGTCACAGTATTTATCCAGTGTGAAATTAATGAAAATATAAGCAAGTAATTCAGTGTAATTCACAGTATGTAATATTTTGGCAATTCTCAAAATGAAATAAGGTGGAAAGTTGAAACTGCATAAGCTGCACATATTTATGAAACTTAATGATTTTGCACTGTCACTGGATGACAATTGCTCAACTTTCAACCACTATAAGAGGCCTTCTTTCTGCCAAAGTATTCAGAAAAACTTTCCATCTCTTTCATTCTGTGGTATAAAAAAAAAGGAAGCACTGAGATCAGCCATTTTCATGGTCAATGCTTCCCCCTCCTCTGTCAAATTGTGCTCCTCAGAAAATCAGGGGTGAAAAGAAGGAAATTTCCACTGGAGAGAAAAGGAATTCAGCAGTTGGTTTTTTCATGCACAATTTAATTTTTGCCAGTCAACTCCATGCTTGAGTCTCTTCAGAGACCTTTGGACCTATTATACAAATGGGCTGAACAGATTTTGATATGAATTATTACATGGTGGTTCATAAAACATCCAATGATGTAGCAAGCTGATAGGAATGAGTGGATAACTCAGACGTTGAAAAGAAATGGCTTAAAGTAGTTAAAGGAGGTTTGTAGTTTGTAGCATCATGTCTGTATCATCAAGGGAAAAGTTGGAGAGAGATTTAGAAGCCTGTTATAGGCATTAAAGACTTTGATTTATTGATTCATCGACTTATATAATAGTTAGCATAAACCAACAGTCATCCCATCCCTGTGTTTTGTCTTATGCTCTCCCCACCTTTCATTTCTAGTCATGTGCTTTTCATCTATTGAAAGTGTACAGGTCTAAACATTTGTCTCTTTGCTATAACAGAGCTCATTGACCTGCTGTACATAGCAAGCTTATTTTGAACTTTAGTTTGATTCACTATTCTGTTTAAAACATATAAAAATGTTAAATCAAATTACTTACATGGCAAATGATTCACAATGTCCTTCACATATTTGCACCCCAATGTTTGCTGAACAGCCATTCTTCGTGACATTGAGCTGTTTCTTATTTACTTTGCAGAATTTTACTGTAGGTGTTGGGAAGAATTAATCAGAACATAATTTTGAAAAAATTTACATTGCATTATACTCAACTGGTACAAATAGATCAATTGGATTTAAGAGATGAAAGAGGCAACAGAATTTTTTCATTTGAAGAACAAAACTTTTTAAGCTAAAAAAAAAGACACCAGAAGAATTTTTTATTAGATTTCCCTCAGACATTAAAAATGAGCTTAGACTATCATCTTTAAAGGAAATAATTGAACACTCATGCTTCTGCTGATTGGTATAAATACGTAGTTTGATTTCTACACATTGCTCTTGGAATGGAAATCTTGCTTAAAAAGACAAGAACTAAACTGCACCTTTTAAGTTGTGGTTTAAATTTCCACTGGGTCTGTGCAGAGGCAAAAGTAGCAGTTGAGCTGGAGTTCTGCCTGGTCATATGTGATGTTGGCTTTCTTGTGATCCATAAAATCAGATCTTTAGCTGAACATAATTAGGAAGGATGTACAATCTCAATTCCAATGCTGGGAGGTCAACATTCTTTGTTGAACTGCACTGAATTGATTACATATTCAGTACTTCACCAATCTGGTATTGGAGCAGTTACTTCAGCATCTGACCCTTCAGTCAGCAGGAAAGCCAAAGCACTGATCTCACAGTTTTGAAATCAAGTGAAAACCTGTTAATCACATCTCATGTCTCAGTAAGTGTTGATATAGAAAGAAAAGAACATGCAGTGTTCCAAATTCACATTAACCTTAGCAGACTCCAAAGTAGTTCATTGTCATATTAAATACTCTTGAAATATGGTCACGTTTCTCAGCTGGCTGATTCATAACATATACAGAAGATGAAACTCAGAGCCACAGCAGATTGTTTAAGCAAGACGTTCAATAAATTATTTCAAGGAAGAATAAACAGTTGAAATAGTCAAAAGTACACAAAATGAAATGCTTACATTCCTGACGACAGTCATAGCAGCAGTGATATCCATCCCATATTTTGTTAGCCTAAACAGACAGAAAATACTAAATTGTCCTGGTTGTACAATATACATTGTTTTACAGTTTAGACTATTGTTGAATGTGGACGATGCGCTAACCATACAGATGTTACATGCAACTCAAACATACATGCAGCCCCAAGATAATGATGGAGGGATTCTTTATTCCACTGGCATTGGGACATCTCACACAGGAAAAATGAACAATAAATAAGTAATACGATATACATGGAATGACCATTTGGGTTACATTGAGCTGTTGAATTCCTTTGTCTAACTCCTCTCCCTTTCTGTCAACTCTCTCTTCACGGAAAGCACTCTTTATTTTCAAGTGAGTCCATTCACCTGCTCCAACATCCTCCCTCATTGTCACCTTTTACTGCTGGAGGTCTGAGATGACTACTTAGCTCCCCTGCCGTCCATCACCATTGTCACCTGCTGCTGGAGGTCCCATGTTATAGAAAATGCAGATGATGATTAATAAATTCCAGTTGTATTTTCTTAAGTGTCCCTGGGAAGAATGGCCATTTATTCTCAAAGCACATTTGCTTTGGAAAGCAAAGGCAAGAATACTTGTTTCCAGTATATTAATCAATACTCGTAGAAGAGATATGGGAACAGTGTAGACAGTTATGTTTTGAACTGATTGTCTGTATGGAGGGTAAGTGCTGTCATGGACTGGTTGAACCACACACTCCAGTCATGCTTGATGCTTAAAATAAGTTACGAGTGCATTTTATAGCTCACTTCCAATTTTATCTTTGCTGCAAACAGCTCATTATCAATTTTGTTTTACTTTTAATGTACATTTTAGGCCAGTGCTGCACAAGATAGATATTTTTTGCGTCAGAGTCAGCAGTGAAGATAATCAGTGACAACTAAGCATTGTGGCAGAAAACACTGTTCTTTATATGTATATGAACTTCAGAACGGTGTTGTATTACAACAATGTACGGATTTGAGGAATATTGCATGGTTTTGTAGCATTGTGGACATAATGGCCATAATTAAGAAGCCAGAAATCAACTCACTTAAATTACAGAGAGGAGGCTGTTATTCACTCAGAATGTCTTAGGCTTACCACAAGATCATTTGGGCCAAAATGGCGTATCCAAATGCAGGTTAAAATTCCATTTACTCTGTCTCAACAGAAGTTTCAATTCCACCCTATTAACATCTATTATTGCATCTGATTTTTATTTCCAATTTAGAGTTTCACCTCTCAGATAAGATTGTTAATTGTTTTAAATTTGATCAAAATTACAGGCAGTGTTGTACTGCAGACCCAAGCTCTGAACAACAGCCATAGGTTTAGCCAATTATCCTTTGAGTAAAAACTTCCATCAAACAGAACGGCATTTATCACATTTGTCTGGCCTGCATTGAAACACTGGTTACTGAGATTAACAAACAGTGTAATGATTTATTGAACTATTCAAATCCTGAATGGGTACTTCTTCACTGCCCCAACTAATCGTCATTTAATAATAAAAGAGAATTATAAAAGTTAATGGTGGTAGAACATTTTCTCGTCTAATTTTGGGTTATTTCTCTTTTTAGTGCTCGTTGAGTATAACATCCAATCATCAATGCATCTCACACATCAGAGATTGTAGAAAAACAAATGAATACTTCAGTGTTATAGCACATCACAGTCAGAAGTCACAGACACCAGGTTATAGTGCAACAGGTTTATTTGAAATCATAAACTTTCAGAGCACAACCCTTTCATCAGGTAGTGCCCCAAGAGCTTGTGATTTCAAATAAAACTGTTGCCCTATAACCTGGTGCTCTGTGGCTTCTGGCCTTGTCCAGCCTAGTCCAACACGAGCATCTACACCATCATACCAAACAATAAGGAACTAAAATCAAGTACAAGTCTGCACTGACCTCATCACAGGGTGGACGAGATGAACATGTTATTTGTGTCTTTATCACCATATCTCTTGAACATTGGTAGTGGATACATGTATCATTGGGATGAGACCAACTTTCACCTTCCTGGAAAAGGAAAGCAGAGAAATGTTGTTAGAAAAATTATGTTAAATTAAAGAAGTCAGGAGGCCCTTCCAAGTGGTTCAAATGTTTGTGGCAGTGAATAGTTAAGTCACATAGTCCAGGAAAATTTAGGCTGTCCATCAAGATAACCAAACATAACTGGCAGAAGATTTAGATCATTACAATTTCACTTATTGGCACAGGATTGGACTGACATAACCTGCTAAGATAATGAAATGTGAGGCTGGATGAACACAGCAGGCCCAGCAGCATCTCAGGAGCACAAAAGCTGACGTTTCGGGCCTAGACCCTTCATCAGAGAGGGGGATGGGGTGAGGGTTCTGGAATAAATAGGGAGAGAGGGGGAGGCGGACCGAAGATGGAGAGAAAAGAAGATAGGTGGAGAGGAGAGTATAGGTGGGGAGGTAGGGAGGGGATAGGTCAGTCCAGGGAAGATGGACAGGTCAAGGAGGTGGGATGAGGTTAGTAGGTAGGAGATGGAGGTGCGGCTTGGGGTGGGAGGAAGGGATGGGTGAGAGGAAGAACAGGTTAGGGAGGCAGAGACAGGTTGGACTGGTTTTGGGATGCAGTGGATGGAGGGGAAGAGCTGGGCTGGTTGTGTGGTGCAGTGGGGGGAGGGGACGAACTGGGCTGGTTTTGGGATGCGGTGGGGTAAGGGGAGCTTTTGAAGCTGGTGAAGTCCTCATTGATACCATTGGGCTGCAGGGTTCCCAAGCGGAATATGAGTTGCTGTTCCTGCAACCTTTGGGTGGCATCATTGTGGCACTGCAGGAGGCCCATGATGGACATGTCATCTAAAGAATGGGAGGGGGAGTGGAAATGGTTTGTGACTGGGAGGTACAGTTGTTTATTGCGAACTGAGCAGAGGTGTTCTGCAAAGCGGTCCCCAAGCCTCCGCTTGGTTTCCCCAATGTAGTGGAAGCCACACCGGGTACAGTGGATGCAGTATACCACATTGGCAGATGTGCAGGTGAACCTCTGCTTAATGTGGAAAGTCATCTTGGGGCCTGGGATAGGGGTGAGGGAGGAGGTGTGGGGGCAAGTGTAGCATTTCCTGCGGTTGCAGGGGAAGGTGCCGGGTGTGGTGGGGTTGGAGGGCAGAGTGGAGCGAACAAGGGCGTCACGGAGAGAGTGGTCTCTCCGGAAAGCAGACAGGTGTGGGGATGGAAAAATGTCTTGGGTGGTGGGGTCGGATTGTAGATGGCGGAAGTATCGGAGGATGATGCGTTGTATCTGGAGGTTGGTGGGGTGGTGTGTGAGAACGAGGAGGATCCTCTTTGGGCGGTTGTGGAGGGGGCGGGGTGTGAGGGATGTGTTGCGGGAAATGCGGGAGATGCGGTCAAGGGCGTTCTCGACCACTGTGGGGGAAAAGTTGCGGTCCTTGAAGAACTTGGACATCTGGGATGTGCGAATGCCTCATCGTGGGAGCAGATGCGGCGGAGGCGGAGGAATTGGGAATAGGGGATGGAATTTTTGCAGGAGGGTGGGTGGGAGGAGGTGTATTCTCGGTAGCTGTGGGAGTCGGTGGGCTTGAAATGGACATCAGTTACAAGCTGGTTGCCTGAGATGAAGACTGAGATCCAGTAAGGTGAGGGATGTGCTGGAGATGGCCCAGGTGAACTGAAGGTTGGGGTGGAAAGTGTTGGTGAAGTGGATGAACTGTTCGAGCTCCTCTGGGGAGTAAGAGGCGGCGCCGATACAGTCATCACTGTAACGGAGGAAGAGGTGGGGTTTGGGGCCTGTTTAGGTGCGGAAGAGGGACTGTTCCACATAACCTACAAAGAGGCAGGCATAGATGGGTCCCATGTGGGTGCCCATGGCCACCCCCGTAGTCTGTAGGAAGTGGGAGGAATCGAAAGAGAAGTTGTTGAGGGTGAGGACGAGTTCGGCTAGGCAGATGAGGGTGTCGGTGGAGGGGGACTGGTCGGGCCTGCGGGACAGGAAGAAGCGGAGGGCCTTGAGGCCATCTGCATGCGGAATACAGGTGTATAGGGACTTGCCCCCACACCTCCTCCCTCACCCCTATCCCAGGCCCCAAGATGACTTTCCACATTAAGCAGAGGTTCACCTGCACATCTACCAATGTGGTATACTGCATCCACTGTACCCGGTGTGGCTTCCACTACATTGGGGAAACCAAGCGGAGGCTTGGGGACCGCTTTGCAGAACACCTCCGCTCGGTTCGCAATAAACAACTGCACCTCCCAGTCGCAAACCATTTCCACTCCCCCTCCCATTCTTTAGATGACATGTCCATCATGGGCCTCCTGCAGTGCCACAATGATGCCACCCGAAGGTTGCAGGAACAGCAACTCATATTCCGCTTGGGAACCCTGCAGCCCAATGGTATCAATGTGGCCTTCACCAGCTTCAAAATCTCCCCTTCCCCCACCCCATCCCAAAACCAGCCCAGTTCGTCCCCTCCCCCCACTGCACCACACAACCAGCCCAGCTCTTCCCCTCCACCCACTGCATCCCAAAACCAGTCCAACCTGTCTCTGCCTCCCTAACCTGTTCTTCCTCTCACCCATCCCTTCCTCCCACCCCAAGCCGCACCTCCATCTCCTACCTACTAACTTCATCCCACCTCCTTGACCTGTCTGTCTTCCCTGGACTGACCTATCCCCTCCCTACCTCCCCACCTATACTCTCTTCTCCACCTATCTTCTTTTCTCTCCATCTTCGGTCCGCCTCCCCCTCTCTCCCTATTTATTCCAGAACCCTCACCCCATCCCCCTCTCTGATGAAGGGTCTAGGCCTGAAACGTCAGCTTTTGTGCTCCTGAGATGCTGCTTGGCCTGCTGTGTTCATCCAGCCTCACATTTCATTATCTTGGATTCTCCAGCATCTGTAGTTCCCATTATCACTGATACAATAATCTGCTAAGATTCCTATTTATGATTTCTACTGTGCAACTCCTGCCAGGCTTGATTTTGTGGATGTCAGGTGAGATTTGATGTCTTGGGTAGAATTCATCCGACTGTGTTGAACACCCTGAAACAACTTTATTTCAATGCTCACACTGCTAGAATGAACATGTGAAGGAGGCAAAGAAGGTCTTTTGTAAAATTCGTTCATGGCATGCTGGTGACACTGGCTGGATCAGCATTTATTGCCCAGAGGACCACTAAGGTTCACTCACATTGCTGTGGGCCTGAAGTCATATCTAGCTAGAGCAGGTAACGATGGCCGATTCCTTCCATAAAGGGCATTGATAAACTAGATGGGTTATTACAACAATTGACAATAGTTACATTCCTGCCATTTAACTATTTTTTATTAAATTCAAATTTCACCATCTAAAATGGTGGGATTTGAATATATCCTCAGAACATTAAACTGGTGTCCTGGATTTTCCACTCAGTAGCATTACACCACATACATGTCACTATGTACAGACGGAGTCACCATTGTCTGCCCGCTCAGTAGAGAGAAAGATGTGGCTGGCAGTGAGTTAAACCCACAAGTCACCACAGATCAGGTGAGGGGAGAGGTCAGGATGGAGAGTCCTTCATGGTAACTCCATTGGTACAGGAATTGAACCCACAGTATTGGCATTATTTTGTAGCACAAACCAGCTATGTCTGGCTGACTCACTGGTTTGAGTATTGTACAGAAGATTGTTCTTCATATATGAATTGAGCAGTGAGTGGCCAAAGAACATGTCATTGATACCACACTACTGTCAATAAGCAGGAATGTTCCTGCACTGGATTTCCAATGTGTATTATCCCAGTTGATTCAACATTCACTTTTCTTGGACTATTATCAGATAACACAGCACGAACCAGAAATTTAACCAGCAAGGTTCTTAATCTGTGACTAAATCTAAACCAAAGGGATTTACACAATAACAACTACCGGAGTTTAAAACATTAATACCAAACCATAGTTTAAAGCATCAGCAAGTCCATCCTTCAGTAATGCTGGGAAAGCCTTTAACCATTATGATGAGCTCCTTTACAATGATTTAAAAATAAAGTAGTTTGATACAGTATGGGATAATATAAGAAAACATTGAAAGAAAGCATGGGATGTGAGAAAACTTTGTAATATGGACTAAGGTCAAGAGTAATCATACAATAGACAAAAGGTGCTGGAGTAGGCCATTTGGCCCTTCGAGCCAGCACCACCATTCATTATGATCATGGCTGATCATCCACAATCAGTATCCTGTTCCTGCCTTATCCCCATAACCCTTGATTCCACTATCTTTAAGAGCTCTATCCATCTCTTTCTTGAAAGTATCCAGAGAGTTGGCCTCCACTGCCTTCTGGGGCAGAGCATTCCATATACCCACCACACTGGGTGAAGAAGTTTTTCCTCAACTCTGTTCTAAATGGCCTACCTCTTATTTTTAAACTGTGTCCTCTGGTTCTGGGCTCACCCATCAGCAGGAACATGCTTCCTGCCTCCAGAATGTCCAATCCCTTAATAATCTTATTTGTCTCAATCAGATCCCCTCTCATCCTTCTGAGCTCAAGTGTATACTAGCCCAGTCGCTCCACTCTTTCAACATATGATAAGTCCCGCCATTCAGGGAATTGACCTCGTGAACCTAAATGATACCAATGATACATGTATCATAAAATTACAGAAGGAGATCAATGTATCCTGAATCACATTGGGACTTGATTGCTAAGTTAAATAATTCTTCTACAGCTTACATCCTTAAAGTAACAGTACAAGGAAGGACAAATAAAATATAAAGGGATTTGATAAATAGGTGGGTGAAGACTGTTTTTGTTGGCAGGATGTCAGCACACATAAGAGGCAGGTTTAAGGGTGAGTGACAACAGAACAAGGAAGTAATGAAGAAAATTATTTCATGCAAGATATCCATATAACCTGAAAAGCCTTTCAAAGGGAGCAGCTATTTGATTCAATTTTACAAAGAGAGTTTGAATATATATTTGTAGAAATAAAATTTGCAAGTTCAATGGGAATAAAGCAGAGAAGTTGAAATAATTTTATAGTACTTTCAATGAAACAGCACAGTACTGATGAGTTTAATGGCTTCCTTCAGTGCTGTAACATTTGAAATCAAATTGTATAATTGAAACACCTCAGTTTCATCGTGGGCTTACATTTACTATTTTCAGTTAGTGTTTTGCTTAGTGTGATTCTGTTGCTAGGTCTGCCAGAGTGGCTGGTTCGGAATGACTTTTCTCAAATAATGATCTCTTCTTACCCTCATTCCTTATGCATTCATGGGTCTTTGCTCCTTTCTTGTGTAATTATGTGACAGGAGACCTGGTAATGCCTGCCATTGCTTCCAGTGTTCATACCAAGGGTGTCAAATGTAAAACCCAGCTTCCCATCATTCACACACTGGAGACCAGGAACTGCCCCACACCCTGTGGTGCTCGCTTATTATGTGACGACATGGACCAAAAGGAATGCTTGATCCCTCTTTTACAGACAGGGAACTGGAGGAGCATGTGGATGGGGTAGTGGAGAGGAGGGCAGTCCTTATTGCTGTTGAACCAGCAGGGGCCATGCCACAAAACCCAACCAGCCTAGAAACAAATAGTAGCCTGCATCAGTGCTCTGTCCCGGATTTTCAGAATGCTTGGAAGTAGAGGAAGAGGTTGATGATCCTTTATTTTCCACAATGTTAAGTGCCACCATCTCCTCTCTGCTATTGCCCACTCATAGGAAAACCATGTGCTTAAACTCTGACACTGCATGCCAAGGCTCATGAGTTGCACCTCTCAGTATGGCTTGCATGATGTTCACTGGATGGCACTCATGCACCCGATCCTCCCAAGCTACATACCCTTCTTGACCTTTCTACGCATCTCACAAAGTCTCCTGCCTCACCATTAACTGGTCTTGCCCTGACTTTCAGTAGACTCAATCATTCTCTGTGTCTTATCAGGGACAAAACATAGCCCACCTGCTGGCTCTATAGCACCCTGACTGACCCCATATGTTCTCCTTGCATTGGTCATACTGGCTCTGCAGGACTGACCAAAGCCCAGTCTCCAACTCTGATGGCATGGATGCCCAACCGCTCAGGGATCAAGTGCCTAACTGACAGTGGCTCAACTCGCTGGACTGAAATTGGATAAGCTCCTTGACTGTCTCTTGGCAGTGATCTCTGACTATGGGCTCTTTGAAGCCACTTAGTACAGCTTCACTTTGACTTTCACACATGGTGATTTGCTTGAAGCACGTACAATGTATCCGTATATAAACTGCTGGCACATCTATGGGTGTACAATTGACATAGCATGTGCCATACAGTGACAGGACCATCCCCTTGACAGTTCAATGTTTCCCATTGTGACAAACTGTCTGCTTTTCCCTCTGTGCTGAAAAGGAATGCAAACCACAGAGCCTGGCAGTCTCCAAGCAAGCACAAAGTGAATGAATGCTGAGAAACCTAGCTTAAAGGATAGGATACATCCTGCTGAGATGCATGAGGTGTATGTGTGTCCCTCGATATTAAACAATCTGTCAGAATCATGCAAGTCTTCACTTTGGAGCTCAGGGATACCTGAAGGGTTGAAGTGGTCTGAGAGCTGGATTGACAGCAGGTGCTGTAACATGGTGTGGCTGGTGGCTTGGTGTTGCTACCTTGTAGAGGTGAAGTTTTGAGGAAGATGGTCTTCATTGAGCCTGCAGATAAACTGTGGTGACAACAGAGCCGGGTGAAATCTGAAACAAGACTCTGGCAAGCTGTGGCCACCAGGATGTGACTCTGATTTATGTGGGAGGAATTTATGCAGGGAAGAGGAGAGAGTTGGAAGTGGTGACTTAATGAGATGAACTGAAGATTTAATGAGATGAAAATCCATGGAAGTAAGGCAGCTGCAAGATTCTGAAATTGTCGTTTCAGGTTTAAGGGGAAAATTTGGAAATGCTTTCTTGACAATGAGATTCTGAATTTTTAATTTTCATCCATTTTTCCAATTTCCTTGCCATTGCCTATGTTACTCCACATAGGGGAAAACTCCACCCCATATTGTCACTGGATAGCACATTTTAATGTGGGTATTTAAATAACATATTATGGCCAAAAGATAATCACATCCATGAAAGTGACTAAAGAGATTGCAGTTCAATGAATCATGATGATCTTATTTTAAAAAGCTCAGCAAAATTTTGTCTTGAAGCTACAGAGCATTTTAGTGTCAGATAATTTTACTTAAAAAAATTAGAGACTTGTAAAACAATAACAAGGAGACACTTACGTATCTTAGGTTTCCTGCTTTATCTTTGCATCCTGCGGAAAAAGAAGTGTCACATTGTTAAATGAGTGCCCTCTTTGCCAGCGCTTAGTATTTATCAATATATTAGTTATAATTTATAAGTAATTGTGCACTTTCATAGTTACTCACTAGTGCATGAAGGAACACATTGGGTTCTATCCTCAGAGAGCATCATTCCATCTGGACAAAAGCAACCTTCAACACGCTCATCAAATCTCTCCCCAGATATCATCACACTGAAAAGAAAGATTCTAGTTATAGGTCATATGTATTCAATATGACAGTAGTGAAAGGCACGGTCATTTTAAAACTAAAATTGTCAAACCACTACTTCAAAATATGTACATTTGTGATGAAAAGTTTTGATACAGATTTGGATAATTCAGAATGCATGACAAATACCTACCCATCCTTACAATAATTGTCATTGTATCTGGCGCAGGCTTTGTAGGTGAAACTGAATGGACAGTTGTAGGCTTAAAATAAAATGTTAGAATAAGTTAGACAGGAGTATTCGAAATATTGATGTTATTAAGATTGTCAAAAGCAGTCTAGTGTTTGGAATAAGTTCATGCATAGTTGTTCCCAAATGAAATATAGCTTGAATTTAAAACCCAGAACAAGTTTTAATCATTTGTTAATACTCTAAAAGAAATGTAAGTGTTGTGATCAAAAGAATAGTTTTCTTTTATCTGAACAATTCCTTGTTCAATCTTTTATTTCTTTCGCAAGTTTTAATGCATTTTAACTTGAGCTGTAGATCGCCAATGGATATTTCAAGCTGTTAGTACTGAAGAGTTGTTAGCCGCTGTTAGACCAGCAGCTTGCTGTAGTGGGTCGGCCTGTTCCTGGGGAGCTCAAGGTGGGGAAACACTATGGTAATGTTCTTGCACTGGTAATTCAGAGACTCTGGAGACTGATGTCTTATACCTAGCTTCAAACCAAAAGCTGTTAAAATCCCATCAACTCTCAGCAGTTCTGACACCATGGGTAGTATTTAATTGAACCAACTCATTCTGATTATCCCAGGACTCCACAATTCACTTGCTCAGGGATTAATATGGAGCAGTATGATTTTCCTGGGTTTTCCAAAGGCTGCCTGAAAGCCCTGCTGGAGGTTGTTTGTCGTTCAATCTCACAATGCCTAATTAAGGAAACCTGGGACGGGAAAAATGGCGTTCCTGAAAGCCATGCATCTGCCATTATGTCCGTGCCTGCTCTGCCCTTCTGTCTCATGACCCCTGTCTACAACCCTCATTACACCCTCACTCAATTTTGGCCTGGGGGGATTCTTCACTGAGCTTGAGCTGTGCATTTTCAGCAATGATACCATTCACCTTGATGCTGACTGCAATGAGAAGTGAGCGAAAGGCAGCTCTTGGCTGGTGAATTCTCCATCCTCAAGAACCTGGATCCCAGGGCCAATCATACAGCAGCTTGTAAGCGTCTTCTATGCACATAGTGCTGTTGGACCTCCCCCCATGTAACTGAAGGGTGTTCTCCACAGGTTCTCCAACCAGTGGGCAAAGCACCTAGCAGCCTTATTCATCCTTCCCCCGAGGCTTCTTACATTGCATAAATTGACCATTCTCTCATGTTCGCAACTGCAACAGGCCTCCTCTTCAAACCCCTCCCCACCCCCAGGGTTTTCAGGTGCTCCCATTAGCTTTACTGTGGACTACTCTTTCAGACTTTCTAACATGCTAGCTGCTGATTCCATTTGCTTGATGTGTGACTGTGCCAAATGCCACTGCATGGCCGTTAGGCACAGGTGGTATATGCACTCTGACAGAGCAAGGGAGCAGCCCTAGTGAACAGCCAAGCCCCCCACTCTGGACTGGTGGAGATCTATCCATGTGCTGTTACTGTGCACCACACAGCCATACAATGTCTTGCTGACATGACCCGCTGGAGAAGTCTGTCTTTGCAAGGCACACTGCCAGGGCATTGGATAGACGTCAGGTGCCAGCAATGGCTCCTTGAAAGTGCTGCTGCCTGTGGTGGAAGGGTATATGTGGCTGGTTTTTGTGACAGCATTTGTGTGCAGGATGGGTGACATTGGGAGGAGGCAGCTAGATCAACTGGACAAGAACCCACACTGGATTCCATGTTGAGTTTGTCAGATGGCAAACTTGTTCGATGAGTTCAGTAGGATCTCAACTGGAATATTAAGGCAGCGCGCTATGCTCTCAACAGGAATGTTAACAAATGTTAATAATTGGCAGTTGCCAACTAACTGCTGATTGGAGACAATCCAGCCATGGCACTTGTGAAAAGTGTCCAAGATGGAGTGAAATGATCCTGGAGCAAAAAAAGCTTCTTGCCCAATTCTACCACCACCATGGCCCTTAGACCCATAGAAGATACTGCCATTATATTACATTTTAAGTCTCAAAGATCATTCCATAGGTTCATAGCACTCACAGCATAATCCATTTGTCGAAGCTCTCCAGTCAACACAAGTCCCAGCTGCATTACAAATCATGGCAGCAGCTTCCACATCAGAACATTCCAACTCTGTCGAATTAACTGCACAGTGGTCATTCTGACATGCCTCGATATATTTTGTAAGATCTTGCCTATTTCTGCAATGTCTGAATGACCTATAGAAGAGGAATGTAAAACCGTTTAAATGCTGGTAACATGACAAAAGTCAATATGAACTCTCACCTATGAAAGCTTCACAGCTTTATTATAAGCAGCAAATTGCCCTACAGTGGAACAGCATCTAAAATTGCTTCTCGTGGTACTTCACAGACATTGGACTATATCTGAAAGGATTAATGCCTGCAATTGTGCAACTGTACATGTTTACAACTTTTTTTGACACATTGATGTACATCTGATTTCTAAAGATTAATTTCAAATAATTGGTATAAGTCATTTTATATTTACATTATAAATGTTAGTCAATGATACTTAAGAGAATTATCAAGGGAATATCTGGAATAACATGTTGAACCTATCATACAAGCAGTTGAACAAGGCACATAGTTTATGTCTGTTCAAAATAACAAGACTATTCCAAAACAAATACATTTATCCAGGTTTTGATGCCAGTAACATGCAGAGCATTTCAACTTTTTCTTTCAAATTCCCCTGACACGTGCACAGCTTAATAACTCCTAAAACTACAATCAGATAGAGCTACTTCATTTATATTACTGTTGTTAACATCAAAATGACATTATTTGAAATGAATATCCATGCATTTTAAGTTGGTGCACCTCAATGATACTCCTTAAATACTCTTCCATCCTTTAATGCATTATGAGAAACTTGGATCCCTGTCTCAAATGTATAGAAACAGCAAACAAGTTACAAAAGGAAAGCAGTAGCTTACATCCTCAAAGTCATATTTGCAAAGAAGCATTCAGAAATGCGCAAGTCATTTCCATGCCCATTCAAAATTGGAGCTGGTTAAAAAGTGGACAAGTCCCACAATGAAATTCTTTCACATTTTCTAATTGGCCAGATCCAATTATAAAACCTATACAGTACAGTTTAAAATGCTTGGACAAGATAAAATGTATGACTAAACTTTTTGCAAAGACAAAAACTAGTACCCACTGAGGGATACAAACCTCAAAGCAGATCATGTGTAAAGTGGTGGGACTATGGGTGTTATTTTGTCAGTTTCAGGACAGTTTGAGGTAAAAATGGCCACTGGTATGGTCGGAGGAAGAAGCAGAGGCTGCCTCAAAGTTAAGACACTCTTGAAGAGAGAGTACATTATTTGTTTATCGTTTTCCTGAGACCAGGTGTACAACTGCCAGCATTTGGGGGCCAGTGGGGATGGTGCATCTTCCTTAACGGTGCTGCAAGCCAAAAACATGGCCCTCTTAAGTAACTGATCGAGGAGCCATAGTGGAGGATCCTGTTCCTACCTGGGATCTGGTGGGAGAACACTTGAATTTTTCTGAGTGTTTCTACATGATGTCTTGCCATCACAACCCATGCCCAAAATACAGCAGGTAAAATGCCAGCAAGGGTAGGCGATGATGATGGGATAATTGATTAATTCATTCATTAACTGGCTGCCTGCATTCTGGTCATCAGGTTGCAACAAAGCACAAGTTCCTGCCTTTGGTAATATCGATGGGCTCGCCTCCTGACATCTTCAGCCAAACTTTTACAGCCCAGGATATTTTTTCCGGGCTGCTAAAGACAAGCCTTATGCATATCCTGTTGTGAAGCTGGATGAACACAGAAGGCCGAGTAGCATCAGATGATCAGGAAAGTTTGACGTTTCAGGTCGAGGCCCTTCTTCCTGCTCCTCTGCTGCTCGGCCTGCTGTGTTCATCCAGCTTCACAAAGTGTTATCTCAGATTCTCCAGCATCGGCAGTTCCTACTATCTCTCCTTATGCATATCCTGTTGGCTATGTAAAACATAGATTTAAAACAAAAATCTGAAAATTGAATAAGGGTAGATTTAGCCACTTATTTTCAATGAAATGACACAAAAAAGTACATACTCTCCTGATAGAACATCACACACTGTTTTCCCATATACACATGGAAGGGGAGTTGGAGGTGCTTCACAAGGCACTTTTGTAGGAGCTGCTGCACAATATGCCTTTTTGGGATTATTAACTTTCCAGTCAAGTGCAGTTTTGTGACAGCAGTCAAGTGGCTCTAAATTTCCATTCCTTCGTGTACATTCATCGTTCATATTTCTAGAACAAGAACCTGTGAAGCGGAAATATCTTGCATCAATAAATATATTATTTTGCTCTATTTGCACACAAAATTCATGTCTTAAACATGAATTATAATGATAAAATCTTAAAGTCTAAACTCTATGTACTCAAAAACTTAAGGTATGTGTTTTCTGCGATGATAGAAGAATGGCTTAGATCGCTGGAAGCTGACAAGTGATTTAATAGCATGAAAATCACACACTTCTTAAGTTTTTTCCAATGTATTTAATTATGTAATAAATAAAGTATAAATAATATTTATCATTCCTGAAGGTGCACAAATATGGCCCTAGCCTAGTACAGGACTCGGTGAGAAAATCTAAAACATGATATGGCATTGAAATAAAAACAAGGTACAATAGATGCTGGAGATCTATATTAGAACTGAAAGAGAAACTTAAAAGGTCATACAGAGAGAGAGGGAGAGAGAGAGAGATGTGGAAAGGGAAACAGGGCTAACATCCAATATGACCTTTTTTGGAAATAATGATTTTGAATTGTCCCATTTGCTTTCCAAACTGCAATTACTACTGTAATTGTTGCAGCTTATTGATATAGGGCTATCTTCAGCCTTCCTTTTCTTGAATACATAGTCGCTTTGTAAGTCTAGTCCCATCATTTTTGGAACTCGTAATTGGAAGCCTACCAGTCAGGTTTCATGCTCTGCCACATGACCAGCATTCCAAGCTGGTGTCCCATGATCACATCTCCATGAACTTCAGGTTAATTAATCTTCTGGTGGTGCTGTTTTGCACCAAATCCTGTTCAACAGCCATCCTTGTGCTCACTAAGACTCCCGTGTAAACAGCATCTTCTGGTGAAAATTTTCTGTTCTGTTTTAAAATCCCTTCACGAGCTCACTCACAATCATTGTTATCTCCCCTGGATAAGAAGGCCTCCAAAATATTTTTGCTCATTCAAGTTTGGCCCCTTGATGATCTGTGAGCCTTTGCTGGCCATGGCTTCAGTAGTTACTTCCCCATTTGCATCTTCCCCACTCTTTCTTCCTTTAAACTACCTTAAACACAACCATAATAAGTCAAAGAACTATGGACACTGGAGACCTGAAACAAGCAAAAGTAGAAATTATTGGAGAAACTCAGCTGGTGTGGCAGCAGCTATGGAGAGAAGACAAAATTAACATTTTGACTCCAGTGACCTTAGGCTGCCAGACCTGCTGAGTTTCTCCAGCAATTTCTGTTTTTGTTTGTTTTTTAAAAACTGCTACTTTGGTCAATGTATTTTGGTCATTCAACCCAATATCTGTCTATGTGGCTTGGTGCCATACAGTGTTTTGTAATGCTGATCTGAAATGCCTTGGAATGTCTTTTAACTTCAAAGACCTAATTTAAAGAAAAGTTATTACTGCTGTAACAGTAACACAGAAACATACCACATTGTCCTTGGGTATTTTGTAAGAAGTACTGCTCCGGCACTCTGATCCTGAAGTTGTTTTTTCGACCAATGATTGTGGTTCGAATAGCAGGAATGTAAATTGTAACTTTGTTGTAATTTTTTGTAACATTAAGTTCTTTTCCATGATATGGAAAGTTCACTTTCATTCCATCGATAGTTACCTTTTAAGAGAATTGACGAGAAAGCAAATTTTTAAAAATTATTTGACAACTCTATTCTCAAGGAATGTATTACTAAATGTATGTTCATAAGAAAATTTTGAAGGCGAGTAATCAATATTTCTGAAGAGGGTAGTGAGTACAGTTTTAACTCGGCATCAAATTTTATTCAGTGAAGCTTGGTGCTGGTTCTAAACTCAGCTGCTAGAGCCAAACCAAAAAAGCTAAAGATATTTGTTATTCAAGGTGTCCAAATGATATTATTTGCAAAACCTTTGCTTTAAAGCTACCAATTGAGAGAAACTTCACCTGGGATGGATATTAATACCATTCTAAGAATTCACCACTGCATTAGTCTCTTCATAAAACAATGTTTATTTAACTACAGAATAAAGAAATAAGATGCTGATATTGATATTGACTGATAACTGAAATATTAAACAGTACATATGAACACACATTAATACTTACCGAAGGTTTCTGAGTTGAAAAATAGATGACATATCCATTGTAGTTAATGATGAGTATTTTGGGGCAGGACACTAAATTTCGTGGAGCACAATCATAATTATCAAGTATCACAGAGAAATTGTATCTTGGAACTTTTTCTTGTACAAGAACATATGTACAATTTTGAAAGAAGTTATATTGCAGCCCATCAAAGGTACGATAATGTCTGTTCCCCCATATTTGACAGTTACCTAAAATTAAAAAGAAAATATTATTTAGATTCAGATAAAATGAGGTGATGAGAATATAATTTCTAAACAGAAGTTAATAATCAATGAATTTGAATCAATCAAAAATCTACCTACAGTCACAGTCCCATGTTGAGCAGCAGCCATCTTTAGTTTGGACACTTTTGGGTTCTGAGCCACTGTAACATGTAGGTTTCACAGGGACTGAACAGGGCACCTTCGTAATTTCATATGTTTGCGCTATAACACAAGTAATGGTCTCACAGTTCTCTTGCCACGTTTCATTACACTAGGAAAGAGTAACAAGTAAATTAATACACCAACAAATATCTAAACAATTGAACTGTTCTGATATTATTTCCACATTATTGAGGAAAAAAGAAACAGCTTTCTCTCTTTATGCTCTGAGTGTTCAGCTGTAAAAATTTCACAGACGCTACAGCATCACATCAGTTAGGTTGCTCAAATTCCTAATTTCTACTTCTTATGAAGTCATTCTTGAAATACAAGCACTGTTTGCATATTATTATTTGGGATTTTCTGAAAACAGTGAACTGATGTGTAAAATGAAAATCAAATATGTTGGGAAGTTTGTACCTCTGTACTGCCTTTAACAATCTAGGAAGGTGATGTGCATTAGAAATTCAAGTAAAAAAAAAATTGGTCGATCTGTTCGCCAGCTTAGCCCTGTTAACCCCTCAATAGTGGAAGGGTTGATTGTGAAGGATGGCACAGAAGCAAGCTGAAAGGTTTGAGCTAGCATTGGGAGACAGCATTTCAGCTTCAGAAACAAGAATCACCTCAAAAAGTATATAAACACAGTTATGAAATAGTCAAGATTTGTTAGAGGAAGTGGTCATCGAAGTGGCATTAATTCAATCTCTGCAAATGATTCATTCCAAAGACATCAAGCGTCAGCCATAAGTTGAATATGTAAAGTACATTTAATCTACGAAATCACACCAAGGCTCTCCACTTGATGTATGTACTCAGACAAAAGTGGTCATCCTAATGAGCTCGGTTTAATACTAAGTTAATTAAAGGTGTGGGCTTAAGTGACTCTCTTAAGCGAGTGACAAGGATGTAATTCCAGAACATAGGATTCAGTCAGCTGAAGGTGGAGTTCCTCAAGATCAGATGAAGGGAGTATGGCTAAGAGCCTAGAACTGGAGGAATGTGAAGTTTGCAAATTGACATAGGGCTGGAAGAGAGAGAAAGAAGTGCATGTCAGGGAGGAACCTTATGACGATTATGAGAATTTTATCACTAAGGCACAGGTCAAGCAAGAGCCAATGCACAGTTAGCATTACATGAGTCTTGGGGAGCAGGGCTTGTTGTGAGGTGAGTATGGAAAAGCGAGATTTAGATGAGCTCAGGTTTTTGGAAAGTGTAAAGCGGCACGTCCATCAGGATAGTATTGAAATAGACAGTATTGTAGTTAAAAAAAAATGAATGAGAGTTTCCACAACCAAATGGAAGCATAGACATAGCAAATGATGTTATAAAAGAAGTAATTAATGATCTGGATTATGAAGAAGTAATGGTTTTAGAAGCTCAGTGGACATCACATTGGACGTGGAGGATGTGAACTGTCTGGTTCAGTCTGAGGTGGTGGTGAGGGACAGACATGGAATTGCATGCAATGGCAAGTTTCCTGAGTGCTGTGAAAAATAATGGGTCCCATTTACTCTAAGTATAATGTTTTAAGTATTATTTAACACAGCATTAAACCATTTAGAAATAAATTGAAACTTGATTACCTTCCTTGGTGGGTCTGAATTACAGAAACATTCTCCAGGTGTAGTAGCCCTGGAGACGGATGTTGTTATGGTTGGAAGTGTTGTTGTTTCAAATGGTTCACAGCAAACTCTAATTCTATAGTCCAGACATGTAAGGGCGCCACTAGCTGGTTTGTGGCATATCAATCCGCTGTTTACATCACATGTTACTGTATCGTTGGTTTTACTAATTGGATACCCAGGAAATTTGAGAGCTTCACATTGAATATTTGTAATCCTGTTCCCATAAGATTGACACACGGTATCTCGAATTGGATCCAATGGTTCTTTATCATGCTTTTGCTCAACAGATGGTTTGTTGTTGTTAATCCACACAGACCATTTTCCATGGCAAGGAACCTCTGCAAAATAAAGCAACAGTCACCAATTAATATTGATATAAAATACAAATAATGTTCAAAAGTATCATCCAGAAAGCTATGAAGTAACTGAAGCAGTTGGAGAAACTAAAATATTTTGGGTTATTTCCTTTGATTTCTAATTTAGCACCGTGATTTCAAGGAGTGGTAATGGACTCCGATCAAAATGCCAACTCAACAGTATTGTCCTAAGGCTCCTGTTGGTGGTGTTTTAATGGTCTCCTCTTTCTTCCTGTGCTCGCTGTTGTACAAATCTTAGGCAAAGAATGTCCATTGGATTGGTTCAAGTCAATTGGCAAAATACATAATGGGTTGCCTTTGTCTTAGAGGTTCTGAAGTGGGATTCAATCACATCATCTTCTGAAGTCAGCGAGAGACTCCTGAACCAAGACTGAGAACAAGTTTTCAGTGAAATTATATCTGGTTTTAGATTCGTTACTTGTGTTTAATGTAAGAAAACATTGCTCATCAGTTGTAGATGTGGCAGTAAACCTACCTGTGGTTGTTTTCACTGTTGTAGTTGTTACTTCTGAAAGTAAATACAGTCACAATTAAAACATGTAACCTGAAATAAGACCGTTTAGAAAGAGAGAGGCTTCACAGCTGGGAATACACATATGTTAAAAGAAAAGTAATAAAAGAAAATTGAACAGGTGGGCTTGAGAAACAATGTTACAGCTGTCCAGTCAATATCCTGCCATTGTAAAGCTTGTATATTCCATGTGCAAAATGAAAACGCTCTCCATCAAATGACAGTGATTCTGAAAGATCTAAGTTGAGACAGTAGCCCAAATATTCGAAAGCCTGGCAATCACAGGCAGATTCACTCACTCCTGTTTTTTCTCTGTTACTGCTGAACCCTGTATTTCTAGCTGGGAATTCTGATCCTGCCTTCTTTAGAGATGCAGAGTGTAGCTGAAAACAGCAGTTATTTCATCGTCACAAAAACTGAAATTGCCGGAAAATCTCAGCAGGTCTGGCAGCATCTATAGAGAGAAATCAGAATTAACATTTCGAGAACAGTTCTAAAGAAGGGTCACTGGACCTGAGACCTTAACTTTGATTTCTCTCCACAGGTGCTGCCAGGCCTGCTGATCTTTTCTAGTAATTTCTGTTGTTTCTGATTTCCAACACCACAGTTCTTTTGGGTCTTCTTTCATTACTTCAAAGTGTTGGATAATCAGCAGAATTCAAACAATCCACTGTAGAGCAACAGGCGTTCTGAAGAAGCGGTATATTAGACTTGAAATGCAACTCTATTTATCTCCTCACAGATGTTGCCAGACAGTTCAGCATTTTCAATGTTTGTTTCAGATTTCCAGCATCTGCTGTATATTTAAGTACACAACAGGCTTTTGTGAAAGATCATGGTTGGAAAGGACAGTTGCGAAGTGGAGACAAAATTGGCTGAACAATTGGTAACAGAGCCTCATTGTCAATAGATTTTGTTTTAAGATAAGAAGTTTTGTAATGTGTCCATCGAGGGTAGTCACAGCAACTCATCCTTTGCCAGCTATTAATTAATGATATTGATCTTTGTATACAGTGAACATTTTCAAAGATTTCAGGCAGTACAAACTAGGAAGCATTATAAACTGTGAGGAGAAATCCAAAAGGACATAAACAAGTTGGTGGACTGGATAGATAGGTTACAAATGTAGTTCAATGTGGAGAAGTGTGAGCTGATACATCTTGGTGGATAGAATACAGGCAGGCAATGTAAAACAAGGGGTAGAATTCCTAAGTAGTTGTAGGAATAGAGGAAGTTATGCCAATATGTGAATAGATTATTGAAGGTGGCAGGACTGTTGGAGACAGTAGTTGGAAAAGCATACAGTATTCTGGGCCTTCTTAATAAAGCCATGACATGTGGCAGCAAGAAGGATCGACTGATTTTACACAAGAAACCTTTTAGACCTCAAATAATTGTGTGCAGTTCTGATTACTATACCATAGCATGGATGTGAAAGCAGAGAAAATGCAGAAGAGATTTACTGGAATGGTTCTAATAATGAGAGAGTTCAGTTGTGAGGACAGTACACTGAGATGGGGAACATTATCCTTGAAGAGAAGAAGGCTAAAAAGGCATCTGATAAAAGTTTTCAAAATCCAGAGAGATTGGCATAGACTAGATAGGGTGAAACTGTCCCCACTTGTTAAAGAATTGTATTAAATATGGTGTTAGAAGAAACTTACAACATAGTGATGAATCAAATCTGGAAGTGTAGTGGAGGCAGATTCAATTGAAATATAAGTATTCACGAGGATGTCAGATGATAATTTAAATGAAAGCATCATGCAAATATACGGAAAAGAGTCAGGTACATGTAACCAAATAATGATGCTTGTTTGGAATGTCCCCAGAGTCATGAAGGGCTAAATTACCTTATTCTGTTCCATAATATTTCTGTGATGCTGTGGAACTTTATTCTACATTTGGGAGAACAATCTACTCAGGAGAACAGTTTACTCATCTTCAAATTAATTTGATAAGTCCATCAGACAGAACTGACAAAAGTTTGAATTAACTGTTTATCCAACATCCAACAACTCAGCCCCAGTGTTGTCATTTCTCTGTTGGACTTTATAAGGTGTGACCAGATTTATTCCACAAAGCTCTGAATGGGGAATCTGTTCCCAATATTTAAAATGAGACTGCGACTCATGAACTAAGATTAACAAAGGAATTTCCCTGACTTGGAGCTCACTGGATGTTTTCTTAAAATCATTGCTCAGGTTTAATGAAGGATGATATCACTCACCTGTTGTAGAACTGGCAGAAGAACTAGCTATAGTGGTCGTCTCTGATATTATTTCAGAAGAAAAACAAACACAATTATAATCAGTACACACAGCTTGAATCAACACAGAATGGAAAGCGTTTCAACAGCAATTCTTAGGGTATACAGAAATGAAAAGAGAATGCTTAAAATCTATGACCACTGTTGCCTAATCAGAAAATATCCTGCCAGATCATCAGAATGCCAGAGATAATGGGAACTGCAGATGCTGGAGAATCCGGGATAACAAAGTGTGAAACTGGATGAACACAGCAGGCCAAGCAGCATCTTAGGAGCACAAAAGCTGACATTTCGGGCCTAGACCGTTCATCAGACGGGGGGATGGGGAGAGGGTCCTGAAATAAATAGGGAGAGAGGGGGAGGTGGACTGAAGATGGATAGAGGATAAGATAGGTGGAGAGGAGAGTATAGGTGGGGAGGTAGGGAGGGGATAGGTCAGTCCGGGGAGGACGGACAGGTCAAGGATGCGGGATGAGGTTAGTATGTGGGAAATGGAGGTGTGGCTTGAGGTGGGAGGAGGGGATAGTTGAGAGGAAGAACAGATTAGGGAGGCAGGGATGAGCTGGGCTGGTTTTGGGATGCAGTGGGTGAAGGGGAGATTTTAAAGCTTGTGAAGTCCACATTGATACCATTGGGCTGCAGGGTTCCCAAGCGGAATATGAGTTGCTGTTCCTGCAACCTTCGGGTAGCATCATTATGGCACTGCAGGAGGCCCAGGATGGATATGTTGTCTAAGGAGTGGGAGGGGGAGTTAAAATGGTTCGCGACTGGGAGGTGCAGTTCCTCAAGCCGCACCTCCATTTCCCACCTACCTCCTTGACCTGTCCGTCCTTCCCGGACTGACCCATCCCCTCCCTAGCTCCCCACCTATACTCTCCTCTCCACCTATGTTCTCCTCTATCCATCTTCGGTCTGCCTCCCCCGTCTCTCCCTATTTATTTCGGAACCCTCTCCCCATCCCTCTCTCTGATGAAGGGTGTAGGCCCAAAACGTCAACTTTTGTGCTCCTAAGATGCTGCTTGGCCTATTGTGTTCATCCAGCTTCACACTTTGTTATCACCAGAATGCCAGATTGTGTGATCAACCTGGATCTTTGAGGATCTGTCCTTGAAATGAGTATCACTGAAAAATTTAGATACTGATTCCAGATGCCATAAATGGTTTCACACTCTCTTTTCACACTTAGAATTCAGTGGGTGCATTGGAAAATTAATGTGGATTCAACCAGAACACAATGCCACTGTTAACAAAATGGTTTGTCCTTTAAGTTAGTCAATAGCTGATCACCAAATTTACCATTGGAGAAATTTCCCATCCCTCAAGATATTTATTGCAAAATTCAATCAGGCTGGTCTTCTGACCATGTTAGTACTGAGGAGTTACTCCTATGCCTAACTTAGTTGCGTGGTCTAATAACCCAGTTGAGATATGTCCCATTTTCAAAGCCAGGAGAGATTGGTTTTAAGACCATTTTAAAAGCCAAATGTAAACCCTAAGTTAGTGACCCAAAATATGTTTTGTTTCTCATGTATGCCAATAAAAAACTTTCCTCTGGTTGGAATAGAATGAAATGCAGGAAAACAAGGGAACAAACCATCATTGATGAGGAGCTGAAGCTACTTTCAATTCAAGATAACAAAGCGTGAAGCTGGATGAACACAGCAGGCCAAGCAGCATCTCAGGAGCACAAAAGCTGACGTTTCGGGCCTAGACCCTTCATCAGAGAGGGGGATGGGGTGAGGGTTCTAGAATAAATAAGGAGAGAGGGGGAGGCAGACCGAAGATGGAGAGAAAAGAAGATAGGTGGAGAGGAGAGTATATAGGTGGGGAGGTAGGGAGGGGATAGGTCAGTCCAAGGAAGATGGACAGGTCAAGGAGGTGGGATGAGGTTAGTAGGTAGGAAATGGAGGTGCGGCTTGGGGTGGGAGGAAGGGATGGGTGAGAGGAAGAACAGGTTAGGGAGGCAGAGACAGGCTGGGCTGGTTTTGGGATGCAGTGGGGGGAGGGAAGAGCTGGGTTGATTGTGTGATGCAGTGGAGGGAGGGGACGAACTGGGCTGGTTTTGGGATGCGGTGGGGGAAGGGGAGATCTTGAAGCTGGTGAAGTCCACATTGATACCATTGGGCTGCAGGGTTCCCAAGCGGAATATGAGTTGCTGTTCCTGCAACCTTCGGGTGGCATCATTGTGGCACTGCAGGAGGCCCATGATGGACATGTCATCTAAAGTATGGGAGGGGGAGTTGAAATGGTTCGCGACTGGGAGGTGCAGGTGTTCTGCAAAGCGGTCCCCAAGCCTCCGCTTGGTTTCCCCAATGTAGAGGAAGCCACACCGGGTACAATGGATACAGTATACCACATTAGCAGATGTGCAGGTGAACCTATGCTTAATATGGAAGGTCATCTTGGGGCCTGGGATGGGGGTGAGGGAGGAGGTGTGGGGGCAAGTGTAGCATTTCCTGCGGTTGCAGGGGAAGGTGCCGGGTGTGGTGGGGTTGGAGGGCAGAGTGGAGCGAACAAGGGCGTCACGGAGAGAGTGGTCTCTCCGGAAAGCAGACAGGGGAGGGGATGGAAAAATGTCTTGGGTGGTGGGGCCGGATTGTAGATGGCGGAAGTGTCGGAGGATGATGCGTTGTATCCGGAGGTACTTTCAGTTCACTTGTGTTTAAGGCCTTGTAATTTATAATGAAAGTAATCATTACTCACCAGTTGTGGACCCAGTGGTTGAGCCAGTAGTTGTTGGTGACACTGTCATGGTTAAATCACAAAATTATGAGACAATTTTAAAAGAATCTTTATGAACATTCAAATTAAGAAAGTAATGACTTCTGGCATGTCAATTTATGAAAATAATTATGTCCAAAATTCAAACACTTTCAAAAACATACAGGCCAGATGCCTCAAGGATAGAAATATAACCACAGAACCATGGAAAAGTTACAGTTAAGTTTAGCCAGCCTGCAAATTCACTAAACTAGTTGCCCGTTCTAATCCCACTTAACAGAACCTGGGCCTGTGATTTGTCAGTGACAGCAATTCAGGTGTAGATTGATGTCTGTTTGAAATGAGTTGAGGGTTTTCACGTCAATCACACAACGGGTTAGTGAATTCCAAACACCCAACGCTCTGGGTGAAAAGGGTTTTCCTCATACGCCCTCTAATCCTTCAATAAAGCGTTTTACATCCATGTCCCTTGGTAACTGATCTCTGCACTAGAGGAAATGGATCTTCTTTGTCCACACTATCCCAGCCCCACATTATTTTGCACACTTCAATTGAGTTACTTCTCAAAAGCTTCTGTTTTAAGAAAACTAATGCTAAACTTTCCAATCTTTTATCCTACTGGCAATTTTCAAACAGTGACAATGTTACTATAAATATCCTCTGTATTCTTTTCAGACCTTTTATGCTCCTCATGTAATGTGGTGACCAGAAGTACATGTAATACGCCAGCTATAACCGAACTCTTGCATGAAACATTTCCAGGATTACATCCTTGTTGTTGTATTCAAAGCCTTACCCAAGGAAGGATAGTATCCTATCTACCTCTGTTACCATCTTATTTATGTATGTTGAATCTTTCAGGGACCAATATGCATGCACTGCAAGATGCCTCATCTCCTTTGCCCAGCTTAATACCCTCCTTTATGTTGCTTTATTTTTTTCTCCTCAAATTTATTACCTAACACTTCTCACAATTGAATTCTATTAGCCACTTTTACCATCTAGTCAACCAAACCATTGGTATCTTTCAGCTGTTGACAGCCAGTCTCTTCACTATTGACAACCTGGTCAATATTTGCAACTTCTGCAAATTATCCGATCAAGCCTTTCATATTTAAGTCCGCATCATTGATATTAATCACAAATGACAAAGGCCCCAACAATTAGCTTGTGGAAGATAATTGGAAACTGTTAGCTATATATAAAATCATCCACCAAATACTACCCTTTGTTTAATGTCACTGATCCAATAATGGGTCCAATTGGCCACAATGCTCAGTATCCCATGGTCTTTAATGTTTTTTTAAACAATCTACCATGTTGAATCTTGTCAAATGCCACACTAAAGTCCACATATGAAACATTCAGTGCACTACCTTTATCAATCTTCGTTGATAATTCCCCAGAAAAATTCAATTAGATTAGTAAGACATTACATTCCCTGAACAAAACTGTGCTAGCTACCACCAGATTAATCTGTAGCTCCTTAAGTAACAGTTAATTCTATTTTTCAATATTGATTCCAGTAACTTGTCCACCACAGAGGACATACTAATCGGCCTTTTCCTTTGTCCATTTCCAAGTGCCCTTACAGAATACTGGTACAAAATTGCAGATCTCCAGTCCTCTTGTCCTTGTCTTCATTGAGTGAGGATTGGATGATGACCCTCACAGCATCCACTACTACCTCCTTAGCTTCCTTTAACAGCCTAAGATTCAATTTATCCAGCTCTGCAGATTTATCAACCTATGGAAATGAGACTCTTCAATCCTTCCTTCCATGTTACCCACATTTTACCTAATATTTTATGAGCTTCCACTTTCACTAGAATATTTGTAACATTGTTTCATTTGTAGAGACTTAAATGAGTCCATCTACATTTTCAGAATCATGGACATTGCAAACATCAAACTGGTAAATGTGAATTCTCTGCGTTGACAATTCAAATTAAACAAGCACACAGCAGAGGAATGTGGTGCGAATGGTATACAACCATGGATAGCCATTAATTGCAGACAAAGACATAAATAAATCTCTGAACTAACAACCGACACTTCAGACAAAGTGTTTACCATTCCCTGCAGGATGTCAATAAATCTAATGTACAAGACTCCAGAAATGGACCTAATTCCAAAATTGTCTGAAGTGAAAATGTAATGCATAAATGAAGATTAACAAAGAAGTGACCCTGACCACAGCTCATTTAATTCTTGTTTAAAATAATTGTTCATGTTCAATAATAGAAGATCCCACTCACCAGTTGAGGAACTGGCAGTAGTACTTGGTATGGTGGTAGTCTCTATTGTTGTTGTGGTTTCTTCAAAACAAAACAAATGTCACGACAAGTAATACACAAAATTTGAAACAGGATAGTACTGAAAGAACTTGAACAGCAGTCAACAGGGGATACACAAAAGATCATGAAAAATGTGTAACAATAATTTAAAATGATGCCCACAGGTACCTGGTTTAAAAAAATCCTGCCAGATCGTACCTTGTGCAATCCAATTACACATTTCACCATGAAATGATTGCCACAATGGACAATTAGGATACTGATACAACTCAACTATTTATGCTACCACACTCTACTGATACTTTGAATTGAGAGAGTGCATTCAAGGATTAATGGAGATTTGTTCCTGAATAAAATGACAACCTCAATAAATAGGATCTTATGCTAAATTATTCAATAGGTGATCACTGGTCTTCCATCTGTTGACATTTTCCAAGAATCAATTATTAAATGCAAAATATACTCCTAATTATCACTGACACTAAACGCTCATGTTTAACAAAAGAAATCCTCACTCACTAGTTGTGGAACTCGCAGTAGTACTAGGCAGTGTCGGAGTCTCTGTGGTTGTCGTTGTTTCTTGAGAAGATAACCAGATATCATGACAATCAATACACAAAGCTCGAATCAGGATAGCACTGAAACACCTTTAACAGCATTCAAAAGGGGAATATACAGTGGACCAGAGAGTATGTAACAATAATATAGATACACATATGCTACGTCCTGAATGAAAATTATTCTGCCAGATCATAATTTGTATAATTAACTTGCGTAAAATCACCAGCTCTCCGTGAAGACAGTGTCATTGTAAAGGTTTGAGAGGCAGATACAAGTCACCATCTATTCTAGTCCATCATTTCCGGAATGGGCAGACCCAGAAAAACTGAAGTTAACATTTCTACCAAGAGCCACTAACAACTCCAACACAGTATTTTCCTTTGTCTGGGGCTGGATTTGTTGCACAGGGTCTGTGGTGGGACCCGATCCTGACTTTTTCCTGGCCCCAGTACTGGACGGATTATTCTCTTCCAATGAGGCGGATTCCCCCTGAGTCATGCTGGTGGGTCACGTAACTAGGATTAGATTATGCATAATAGAGGTTGGGAAGTGTTAATTTGCATTGAAAATTAGAAAATTAAACTTCATGGAGAAGGTAACAGCGGACATTGGTGGGGATTACTGTGACCAGAAACGCAAAAAAAGCAACAGAATGCTTGAATCCCATATTGCTCTAAGGGTTCATACAAGTTGAAGGAAATGTTATAATACAGCAAACTTAAAATCTTTGTATCTGAATGTTTGAAGTGAGACCTCGCAAACAATGAATTGAATTATGATTTCAGCTAACAGATTACACAGCAGATTTCATTTTATGATCTGACTGAATTGATTGCATATATGCTGGAATAGGAATCGAAAGAAATCCTCACTCACCAGGTGTGGAACTGGCAGTAGTACTGGGCGGTGTGGTAATCTCTGTTGTTGTAGTTGCTTCTTGAAAAGACAAACAGACGTCATGACAATCAATATGCAAAGCTTGATTCAGGTCAGTTCTCAAAAACTGTTAATAGCATTCAACAAGGAATATATATTTGTCCAGAGAATGTGTTACAATAATTTTTTAAAAATGCACCCTCCTTCCCATTGAGAAAATGCTTTCCTAGATTCTCATTTGTGCAGTTGACAAGCACATTTTACCAGGTCCTCGTGAAGACCGTGTCATTATGAAAGATTGAGTCACTGATTCACGTCACCATTTAATCTCGTGCAACTTCTGACTAAATTCAGAGGGTACATTGAAGGGAGAATGGAGATTCGCTCCTGAACACAATGCTAACCTCACCAAATTGGATTGAACTCGGAATTTGTCAATGGCTGTTCACCTGGTCTGCCATCTACTGACATTGTCCAAGGACCATGATATTTAGGGGAGAATACAGTTACATTTATCACCCCAATACTAACCATATTGGTGCCAAACAGTATAATATTATGTTCAGAGATAGTAGGAACTGCAGATACTGGAGAATCTGAGATAACAAGGTGTAGAGGATGAACACAGCAGGCCAAGCAGCATCGTAAGAGCAGGAAAGCTAACGTTTCCGGCCTAGACCCTTCTTCAGGAATTTAATTTTCGGCCTCAGAATTCTTTGGAGATACGTTCTGTTTAGTACGCTTGGGGAGAATGATTATTTGGTCTGTAAATTGGGAGATATTTTTCCTCTCAAGTGACAATTCAAACTAGGGCATAAGAAACCAGTGCACAACAGATTGGCATGAATCGCTGTGGTTCATGGACTCAACTGTACAGTTGCAACATGGATACAAAGCTGGTTAGACAATAGAAACCCGACATCTGGAATCAGAAGCTGTTGACTGAATTCTAAAAGAATGTTTCAGGCCTTTCAACACGAATCATGTCTTTCAACTTGTGATGAGAAATAAAATTATCATGAATTTAGTTCCTTGTTCGACTGAATCCATGGAGATATTTTTCTGTTTAAAATGAAAGCTGGGAATTATTTTGTAATCATCAAATTAGGAAGTGTGGAATCTATAAGCAGGCAGTTGAAAATGAGGTAACATGAACAAGCACATAACAGACTTGTGAGAAAGGTTATCATTTGTGGAATAGACAGACCCTGCAATAATGCAAGTTAACCTCAAAACCAGTAGACACCAAAACTTCGACACAGTGTTGTCCTTTCTGTGTGGCTAGATTTATTGCACAGGTTAGGAAAGGAGATCTGATACCAACAGCTCCATAAGTGAGAATGCAACTTAAGAACTAAAACTGGCCAAGGTATTCCCCTGAGTAGAGGCTCATTGACTTCTGGTTGAAATTAATTGCTCCTGTTAATGATGGGAGATCTTACTCACCAGGTGTAGAGCTGGCAGTAGTACTTCCTGTGGTGGTAGTCTCTGTTATTGTCGTTGTTTCTGAGAAGGCAGAGAAACGTTACGATAATCAATGCACAAAGCTTAATCAGGACAGTACTGAGAGTATTATCAGCATTGGACAGGGAATAATTAAAGCGATGTTAAAGAGTTCCCAATTAGAAGATGTAGTGCCAGATCATAATCCATGGAATCCATTTGTAAATTTCACCAGTCTTCCATGAATAGAGAGTCATTGAATATCGTTTCTTGGACTACTAAACCCTTGGAGATATTTTGTGTTCACCAATGAAGGAGGAAATGATTTTGCAAACTTTAAATTAATAAGTGTGAAATTTCTAAGCTAGCAATTCCTAACAAGGCATAATAAGCAAGTATGTAACAACCCTATGAGAAAGTATATCATTTCCGGAATGGGCAGACCCAGAAAAACTGAAGTTAACATTTCTACCAAGAGCCACTAACAACTCCAACACGGTATTGTCCTTTGTCTGGGGCTGGATTCGTTGCACAAGGCCTGGGGTGGGACCCGATCCTGACTTTTTCCTAAATGAGAATGCCACTCGAGAAGCAAGCCTGACAAAGCAATTTCCCTGAGTAGGAGCCCATTGAATTGTTGTTGAAAATCATTGCTCATGTGTTGTGATGGAAGATCTCACTCACCAGGTGTGGAACTTGCAGTAGTACTTGATGTGGTGGTTGTTTCAGTTGTTGTAGTAGTTTCTTCAAAAGACAAACAGACGTCATGACAATCAATACACAAAGTATGAACATTGAGCTACTGACTCCACTCATTATTTAGGCTCACAAACTTAACTCCTAACACTTAAAATTCAGACAGTGCATTGAAAGATGAGCAGAGATTCAGTCCAGAACACACTGCCATCCTGAAGGTTGGTCCATCAGGTTTGGGGTTTGTCCAGCATGTATAAGATCCTGGCCCAGCTGTGAGGAAAAGAGCAGGGGCCGTATGGAATATGAGCAACTTACCACAGCACTGAGATACAGAGAGTCATTCAATTGTGGAGAGAAAAGGGAAATGTAGTTGTAATTGCTTTGTTTTGCAGCACGGACACTGGGATCTCTGGTCTGACGGGTATGTTGCCGACATGGTGCCAGTGTTCGTGGTAGCACATCTGGTCTTAATAGGAATGAGTGTGGAGGGAGAAAGATCCAGTTGTTGTGGATCATGTAGCTACCTCAGACAGAGGCAGAATGAGAACTAGGTTATGCTGGGGGTTTGTGATAAACTAGACGCAAAGCATTAAATCTGAATAAAAATGGCAATAATTTCTGGATTACGACGTTAGCAATGAGAGAATTAGTAAAGGGTGAATACAATGAATGAGGTAGACATATAGTTTCAAGATTGGCGCGGGAGGAGTGTGCTCAAATTCAGGCAAAATTGGCCCCAGTACTGGACGGATTATTCTCTTCCAATGAGGTGGATTCCCCCTGAGTCATGCTGGTGGGTCACGTAACTAGGATTGGATTATGCATATTAGAGGTTGGGAAGTGTTAATTTGCATTGAAAATTAGAAAATCAAACTTCATGGAGAAGGTAGCAGAGGACGTTGGTGATGGTGCTGATTGTTTCCAGAAAAGCAAGGAAGGGACAGAATGTCAGAATCCCATATCGCTGCAAGGTTTCACACAAGTTGAGGGAAATGTGATAATAGAGCAAACTTAAAATCTTTGTTTCTGATTGCTCGAAACAAGACCTTGCAGATGATGAACTGAGTTATCATTTCAACTGACAGCCATTGCAGCACATTCCTTTTTTCTGTGGGTTATTTAATGATTTGACTGAATATTGCACATATGCTGGAGTCCGACCTGATCATGACATTTCCATAAGTGAGAATGCGATCAAGAAATAAGACCGACAAAGGGATTTCCCTGACAAGCAGCTCGTTGAATTCTTACTGAAAATCATTGCTCATGTTTAATAAAAGAAATCCACACTCACTAGGTGTGGAACTGGCAGCAGTACTGGGCGGTGTGGTAATCTCTGTTGTTGTTGGTGTTTCTGGAACAGACAAACAGATGTAATGACAATCAATACTCAAAGCTTGATTCAGGGCAGTCTTGAAAAACTGTTAATAGCATTCAATAAGGAATATATATTGGACCAGAGAATGTGTAACAATGGTTAATAAATATGCCAGAGATAATGGGAACTGCAGATGCTGGAGAATCCAAGATAATAAAATGTGAGGCTGGATGAACACAGCAGGCCGAGCAGCATCTCGGGAGCACAAAAGCTGACGTTTGGGGCCTAGACCCTTCATCAGAGAGGGGGATGGGGTGAGGGTTCTGGAATAAATAAGGAGAGAGGGGGAGGCGGACCGAAGATGGAGGGAAAAGAAGATAGGTGGAGAGGAGAGTATAGGTGGGGAGGTAGGGAGGGGATAGGTCAGTCCAGGGAAGATGGACAGGTCAAGGAGGTGGGATGAGGTTAGTAGGTAGATGGGGGTGCGGCTTGGGGTGGGAGGAGGGGATGGGTGAGAGGAAGTACAGGTTAGGGAGGCAGAGACAGGCTGGGCTGGTTTTGGGATGCAGTGGGGGGAGGGGAAGAGCTGGGTTGGTTTTGTGATGCAGTGGAGGGAGGGGACGAACTGGGCTGGTTTTGGGATACGGTGGGGAAAGGGGAGATCTTGAAGCTGGTGAAGTCCACATTGATACCATTGGGCTGCAGGGTTCCCAAGCGGAATATGAGTTGCTGTTCCTGCAAACTTCGGGGGGCATCATTGTGGCACTGCAGGAGGCCACCCGTAGGTTGCAGGAACAGCAACTCATATTCCGCTTGGGAACCCTGCAGCCTAATGGTATCAATGTGGACTTCACCAGTTTCAAAATCTCCCCTTCCCCAACTGCATCCCTAAACCAGCCCAGTTCATCCCCTCCCCCCACTGCACCACACAACCAGCCCAGCTCTTCCCCTCCACCCACTGCATCCCAAAACCAGTCCAACCTGTCTCTGCCTCCCTAACCTGTTCTTCCTCTCACCCATCCCTTCCTCCCACCCAAGCCGCACCCCGATCTACCTACTAACCTCATCCCACCTCCTTGACCTGTCCGTCTTCCCTGGACTGACCTATCCCCTCCCTACCTCCCCACCTATACTCTCCTCTCCACCTATCTTCTTTTCTCTCCATCTTCGGTCCGCCTCCCCCTCTCTCCCTATTTATTCCAGAACCCTCACCCCATCCCCCTCTCTGATGAAGGGTCTAGGCCCGAAACGTCAGCTTTTGTGCTCCTGAGATGCTGCTCGGCCTGCTGTGTTCATCCAGCCTCACATTTTATTAATAAATTTGCCCCCTACTTCCTGATCAGAAAATATTTTGCTAGATCGTAATTTGAGCACCTGACATGCACATCTTACCAGGTCTCCGTGAAAAGAGTGTCACTGTGAGAGATTGAGACACTGTTACAAGTCACCATTTATGTTGCCACACTCTACCAGCATTCAGAATTGAGATGGTGCATTGAAGGGAGAATTGAGTTTCAGGCCAGAACACAAGACCAAACTGGGTTTAACTCTGAATTAGTCAATGTCTGATCACGTGGTCTCCCACCTACTGACATTTTCCAAGAATCATTCCATTTAGTGCAGAATACAATCATACTAATTAGCGGCCTGAACTGTCAACTTTCCATTTCCTCTGATGCTGCCTGACCTGCTGTGTTTGTCCAGCTCCATACTGTTTCCATACTTTTCATCGCTACTCCACATATTGGTCCTGGTGCAATATTATGTTGGATTTAATTCTCAGGTCTGATAAAACTTTTGAGACATATTCTGCTCGCTACACTGGGCAAAAACAGTGTTATGAACATTAAATTGGGAAACCTGTTTTCTCCGAATTGACTATTGAAAAAAAAACAGCTGTAAGGATGCAAAATAAAAATTCCTGAGAAGTGGCTATGCCCCATTGACTCAGATGTACAGTTGCAACATGGATTCAATGTTGCTTAGAAAATAGAAACCCAATACCTGGATCCAGAAGCTTTTGACTGAATTCTAAAAGAATGTTTCAGCCCATTCGACCTTAATCAGGTTCTCAACCTTGTTGACTGCACTGGTGCCATAAGGGATAAAATTATATTGAATTTAGTTCCTTGGACTACTAAAACCTTGGAGGTATTTTTTGTTCACCAACAATGGAGGAAATGATTTTTCAACATCAAATTAATCATTGTGAAAGCTCTAAGCAGGCAATTCAAGACAAGGCATAATAAGCAAGCATGTACCAGAGCTGTGAGAAAGGTTATCGATTATGGAATGGGCAGACCCTGAAAAAAACTGAAATTAATCTTTTGACCAAGAGCCACCCATAACTCTGTCACAGTGTTGTCCTTTGTCTGTGGCTGGGTTTGTTGGACATGTTCTGGGCGGGATCTGATTCTAACGTGTTCGTAATTGAGAATGCAACTCGAGATCTAAGATTTCTAAAGAAATTTCCCTGATGAGGAGCACATTGAATTTTTGTTGTGAATTATTGCTCATGTTTAATCAAATAATTCTTCACTTACCAGGTGTGGAACTGGCAGTGGTACTTGCTGTGGTTGCAGTCAGTTTTGTTGAAATCGTTCCTTGAGAAGACAAACAAATGTTATGACTATCATTACACAAAGCTTGAATCAGAATACGTTTTAATAGCATTCAACAAGAAAAACACAATGGACCAGAGAAAGTGCTTCGATAATTCAACATTATGCACCCTACTTGCTGATCAAAAAAAATTCGGCGAGATCACAATTTTTGCAATTGATGTGCACATTTCACCAGGTCTCCATGAACAGAGTGTCATTGAGAAAGACTGAGACATTGATACAAGTCATCATTTATGCTAGCACACCCTTCTGGTAGTCAGAAATCAGAGGATGCATTATTGGATTCATGGAGTTTCAGTCCTGAATACAATGCTATCGTCAATAAATAGGATTTAACACTGTGTGTATGGCTGATCACCTGGTCTCCCACCTACATGTATTTTCCAAGATACAAGATGTTTTTTGGAGATATCTTCTGTTCACTAGGCTAGGGGAGAATGGTTTTATGGACATTAAACTGGGAAGTGAGTTTTTGCTCAATTGGCAATTCAAATAAAACATCAAAAGCAAGCACACAAAAGATTTGCGAGAATGGCAATGGGTCATGAATTCAAACGTACATTGTAGCATGGATACAATGACAGTTAGATTACAGAGGGTCGACATCTGGAATCAGAAGCTTTTGACTCAATTCTAAAAGAATGTTTTTGTCTTTCAACATCAATCGTGCTTGTTAACCTTACCGAACACTTTGGTCACAAAAGGGATAAAATTGTACTGAATTGAGCTTCTTGTTATAATGAACCCCTGGGGACATTTTTATGATGAAAGGAGGGAATTGTTTTCCAAACGTCACAAGAGTGCATGCAAAATCTCAAAACAAACAGTTCAGAATAAAGGATAATGAAGAAACAGGTTACAGATTTGACAGCAAGGTTATCACTGGTGGAATATCCAGACCCTGCAAAAATGCAAGTTACCCTCTCAGCCAAGAGCTACAAAGAGCTCAGCCATAGGGTGGTACATTCTCTGTGGCCAGTTTTATTGCACAGGTTCTGGATAGAGTCCAGACACTAAATTTTTCAAAAGTGAGAGTACAACTGGAGAACCAAGCCTTTACAAAGGAATTACCCTGATCAGGAACTCAAATTATTGTTGAAAATTGTTCAATGAAAGAAGTACTCAACCCCATCAGTTGTAGAGCTGACAGGAGAACTACCTGTGGTGGTCATCTCTGATATTGTTATGGTTCATATTTACAAAAGGGAATTGTAATCACGAACTGTATGCCTAAACAGAAACAAGATGAATGAGAGATTCAACAGCATTTAGGAGGGAATGAAAAATGATAAGAGAATGTGCAAAGAAGTCCAAAACGCATGGCAGGTATGCTCAATTAGTAAGAATTATGATAAATCATAATTTGAGGAAACTATCTGCATCATTCTCCTGCTCTCCATCACAAAAGTGTTCCTGCGATAGGTCAAGAAACTGTTTCCGCTTGCAGTAGAATCTAGGGCAGTCGGACACAGATTAATGTGAGTTGCAAGTGTCAAGTATGAGGCAAGAAAAGAAACATTTGAACATAATAGTTTGCCAACTCAAACTGTGGTGCAACCAACTTGATTTGAGGCACCAATCTGCAGTAGATGTTTCTTTGAATAGGAACATTATGCGAGATTAAGTGGAGGGGCAGGACAATGGAGACAATGTTAAGTGTTTGGAGAAATTAATACATTCAGTGGGATGAAAGGCAAATGTTTGCATCAGAATTCTCTTGTCATTGTGAAAATGCATTGACTCTTTGTGCTGAAAACTCTCTCCTCTTGTAGAAAAAGAATAAGATCCTGGAAGACCATGGGAACAGCCTTTTACCGAACAGGAGGCGAAGATTCCATCACTTCACTGGTATCTAAGGCCTTGCAATTCTTACAGACATCATCGGTACTCACCAGTTGTGGAGCCAGTGGTTGAGCCAGGAGTTGTTGCTGAGACTGTTGTGGAGGTTTGTTCTGAAATATGAGAGAAATTGAATTTCACAACACTTTGATTCATTTCCAAACGATTATATATAGTTTTTCAGAATAAAATGAAAGAAAGATTCCGGCCAGATACACTGGGGAAATCAATAAGTGTGTATGCCAACTTCACCAATGAAAAAGAGATAGGTGAAATATATCAGAGATAGTAGGAACTGCAGATGCTGGAGAATCTGAGATAACAAGGTGTAGAGTTGGATGAACACAGCAGGCCAAGCAGCATCAGAGGAGCAAGAGACTGACATTTTGTGCCTGGACCCTTTCTGAAGAAGGGACCAGACCTTAAACGTCAGCTTTCCTGCTCCTCTGATGCTGCCTGGCCTGCTGTGGTCATCCAGCTCTACACCTTGTTATAGGTGAAATATATCAGTTGTTGAAAAATTGAACAAAAGCTAAAAGAAGTGATTCTGTTCATTGGATACTTTACTTTCAATAAATTAAGGCTTCACTCACCAGTCGTGTTACTGGAAGTAGACGGTGCTGTAGTGGTGGATACTAATGTTGAAGTGGTTTCTTCTAAAAGAAAACAAATGAACATCCAGTCAGTATATTCCTTTTTGATTTGGGGCTGCTTGTTCCTCTTCAAGCAGCACCTCCAGATCGTGTACAAACAAACCAAAAATGACCAACTGGTTTGAAAATTCTTACTGCAGCTGAGAAAGCATGGCACGTGCACAGAATAAAATAGATGGTGGATGCTACATTCAAGTAAAGAACAGTAAGACAGTTCTTTCTTTGAGCGATTGACTAGCTTTGAGGCACTCACCAGCAGATTTTCTTTCAAGAATATGATAATTCTTCATCTATGAGTGGAATCATTAAGAATACAGAGACTGACTTCAAGGGTGCACATATACAAAGATTCCTGTTTCATGTTTGTTTCCGAAATAATTCTTAAGGTTTGGAGAATAATCAAGGGAGGTCAGTCTCTGCCCACTTCCATGTCTTGACTCAGTTTTATAAAAGCTAATGGGCTCAATTTCATTGTGAAGGAACTCAAGGTGATCCTTCTGTCTCAAACATTGTTATTCCACTCAAGAGAAACCATCACATACCTGTTGTTGAGGTACTGGTGGAGCCAGGTGTAGTTGTAGGCGCTGTTGTTGTTGTCGTTACTAATGAAAAAGAACATGAATATCACTCAAAACCACAAAATATCAAAACATTTTCTAATCAACATTCAACCAAAAAACATCTGACATGAATTCTGTTGGAACTATGACAAATAGATTATATCACATAATTCGCAATGAATTGTGCCAAGTATCAAGCTGACGGTAGTAGTATGTGTTCTCAGTGAGGCTGCTGAAATTCAGAAACCGTTCCACTTGCAACAAGGTTGTGAATTGTGTTGAATGCATGTATCACTCACCAGCTGTGGAAATGGCAGTCGTCTCAGCTGTGGTACCTGTCCCTGTTGTTGTAGCTGATTCTTCTGAAGGAAAAAGAACAGAATCAACAACCAATAATCCAATGCCACATGAGGGAAGGCAATCATTCCGCCATTGAAATGGACAGTGGAATCAGATCACTTTAAATGTATTGCAATGACTGGCAGCTGATATGCACCAAAGGACATTGCAGAGATAAATGTTTCAGACGTGTGGTCACTGTTGGAGAATAGTGGTTGAGACCATCAAGTTTTGCACAGTCAGACCAAGCAGGAAATCAATGTCAGAAATTTTGAGTCGACTGTAAAAACTGTTTAAAATCCTGAGGATTATGTTATTCATCTTCCAAACAATTTGAGAGGTAATTTTCAAGCGATTTGAGAGTGCAGGCAATTGGTCAATCTAATCTATCAGCCAAAAGACCCAGTGTTATCTAAGAGTCTTCAGCACAACATTTTCTTCAAGCAGAATGTCAATTATGGACCAAAAGTGGCTCAGGAATTTTCCTGTACCGATGTTTTTGATGGTCTTGATTTAAATTGTTGTCTCAGGTTTAATGATAAAGGACTGAACTCACCAGTTGTGGAGCTGGCAGTAGAACTGGCTGTGGTGGTCGTCCCTGATGTTGATGTGGTTTCTATTGAAGAAAAGGAAATGTAATCACAATCCATACACATAAAATAAATCAAAACAAATGAGAAAGATTCAACAGCATTCAAGAGGGAATGCTGAAATATGAGAGAACGTGTAAAAAAGATCAGAACCTATCCCACAGATGGCCAATCAGAAAGGATCCTGCCATATCTTAAAATGTGTAAAGCATCAGCCACATTCTCCTGCTCTCCATCACATGAATGTTCCTGTGATAGGCCAAGACATTGTTTCTGCTTGTAAAAGCATCAAGGGTAGTCGCACACAGATGAATGTGAGTTGCAAAGTTTCAAGTGTGAGGTGTGGAAAAATATTTGAACATAATGACATAGTTTGCCACTGGATGTTGTAACCTCAATGTGTGGCGCAACCAACTTGATGCCAGCCATCGAAGTGCATTAGATGTTTCTGTGAATAGAAACAATGTGCGAGGATAAGTGGATTGGCAGGACAATGGTCTCAAGGTTAAATGTTTGGAGAGGCCGAATAGTTTTAGGGGGAAGATTGGCAAATGTCTGCACCAGAATCGTTCCCCCATTCTATAAAAGTCCTTGATCTTTTATGCTCAAAATATTCTACTGTTGCAGAAACAGAATATCATGCTGAAGACCATGGGAACAGCCTTTTACCGACCAGGAGGTGAAGATTCCATCACTTCACTGGTATCTAAGGCCTTGCAATTCTTACAGGCATCATCGGTACTCACCAGTTGTGGAGCCAGTGGTTGAGCCAGGAGTTGTTGCTGAGACTGTTGTGGAGGTTTGTTCTGAAATATGAGAGAAATTGAAGTTCACAACTCTTTGATTCAGTTCTAATGCAATAGTTATTTTTCTTCCAATGTTAGCTAGGTAGGAATCCTCTCAGATTCCACATTGCAGAAGCGAATCTGAGAGTGTTGGTCCAGAATTCTCTAAAGGTTAACTTGCAGGTAGAGTCAGTGATTAAGAAAGCAAATGTAATGTTGTCGTTTATCTCAAGAGAGTTGGAATTTAAAAGCAGTGATGTGCTTCTAAGACTTTATAAAGTTCTAGTTAGGCCCCATTTAGAATACTGTGTCCGATTTTGGGCCCCACACCTCAGGAAGGACACACTAGCACTGGAGCGTGTCCAGCGGAGATTCACACGAATGATCCCTGGAATGGTAGGTTTAACGTATAATGAACAGCTAAGTATCCTGGGATTGTATTCATTAGAGTTCAGAAAGTTGAGGGAAGATCTAATAGAAACTTACAAGATAATGTATGGTTTGGAAGGGGTGGACGCTAGGAAGTTGTTTCTGTTAGGCGGGAAGACTAGGATCCGTGGGCACAGCCTTAAAATTAGAGGGGGTAAATTTAAAACGGAAATGAGATGACATTTCCTCAGCCAGAGAATGGTGGGCTTGTGGAATTCATTGCCACAGAGTGCAGTGGAGGCCGGGACGTTAAATGCCTTTAAGGCAGAGATTGACAAATTCTTGATCTCACAAGGAATCAAGAGCTACGGAGAGAGTGCAGGGAAGTGGAGTTGAAATGCCCATCAGCCATGATTTAAATGGCGGAGTGGACTTGATGGGCCGAATGTCCTTACTTCTACTCCTTTGTCTTATGGTCTTATGTACATCAACTTCACCGATGAAAAAGAAATGAGTGAAATATATCAATAGTCAAAAGAAGTGAACTAAAGCTGAGAGAAGTGATTCTGTTCAATGGGAGGTGATGACCTATCTTATTATCGCTGGACTATTAATACAGAGTACCATTCTGGGTTCTGGGTTCAAATCCCACCACAGCACATGGTGGAATTTGAATTCAAAAAATATCTGGAATTAAGGGTCTAATCATGGCCATGAATCCATTGTTGATTGTCAGGGGGAGAAAAAAAACGTCAAGTTCACTAATGTTCTTTCAGGACAGAAACTGCCATCCTTACCTGGTCGGACCGACATGTGACTCCAGACCCACAGCAATGTGGTTGACTCGCAACTGCTTCTGGGCAATTAGGAATGGGCAATAAATGCTGCCTAGCCAGTGACACCCTTATCCCATTAATGAATAAAGGATATTTTATGCTCAATAACCTAAGTCTTCACTCACCAGATGTGGAACTGGACGTAGACGGTGCTCTAGAGGTGGATACTGTTGTTGAAGTGGTTTCTTTGAAAAGAAAACAAATGAACTTCCAGTCAGTATATTCCATTTTAATTTGGGGCTGTTTGTTCCTTTCGAAGCAGCACCTCCAGATCATGTACACAACAAAATTAAAGATGACCAACGTGTTTGAAAATTCTGACCACATCGGATAAAAAAAGGCATGTGTCCAGAAAGAAATTGGTGGTAAATTCCACAACCAGAAGTAATAAGCATTCCAAAAACAACCACGATTTTCCAAGTTAAGAACTATAAGACAGTGCCTTCTTTCTGTTGCTTTGTGTGTCATACCTTCTTTAAAGAATATGATGACACTTTAAAGACAACTGTTTGTCAAAAGCCAAATGGACTTTTAGACAAGAGGACAGCGTTTTACCTCTCAATAAAAACATCCAATGAAATCTGGATGCAACAAAATACTAGGATACCCAGAGTCCATATATTCAGTTATTCAATGACTGGTGTTTCTCATGAAAGCCTAAACTTCAGTGCAGCTCATTACAAACATACAGATTAGTGGTGTAGACTGAAACAATGCTATGGCATTCTTAGACTTACAAGAAAATTTCATGGAATCATTTCATCACTTATTTGAAGCTTGCTGCATTCAGTAGGAATGTAGAGTCTGACCTCAAGGATGGTCATATAAAGGAGATCCCTGTTTCATAGATAATAGGAACTGCAGATGCTGGAGAATCCTCGAAAGCAAGGTGTAGAGGTGGATGAACACAGCAGGCCAAGCAGCATCGGAGGAGCAGGAAAGCTACTAAGATGCTACTTGACCTGCTGTGTTCATACAGCTCGACACCTTGTTATTCCTGTTTCATATTTGTTTATGGAAAAACTGCTGATCAACATTTGGTGAATAATTAAGACATCAATCACTGCCCTCTACCATGTCTTGACTCAGTACTTGTCAGAGAAAATCAACACAATTTCATTGTCATGAAGCTCAAGGTGATCTTTATGTCAAAGGCTTTGCTATTACAACAAATGGCATCCATCACTCAACGTGCTGTTGAAGTACTGGTGTAGCCAAGTGTAGTTGTAGGGACTGGTGTTGCTTTGATGTTACTATTGAAAAAGGACATGAATAATATTCAAAACTATCTCGCCATTCACCATAGAGCAATCTGACGTGAATTGTAATGAAACTAGGACAAAAATGTGGATAACAACAGAGTTTTGATGATAAATTGTGCCAAATACCAAGCTGATGGGAGTAGGATGTGTTCTCACTGAGGCTTTTGAAATTCAGAAACTATTCCACTTGCGACAATATTGTGAATTGTATTGAATGCAAGTATCACTCACCAGTTGTGGTTCCTGGCCCTGTTGTTGTAGTTGATTCTTCTAAAGGACAAAGAAACGAATTAACTAATATACAATGCCACATGCAGCATGATTGAGAGAAGACAATCATTCCATCATTGAAACAGACAGTAGCAACAGATAACATGAAACGTATTATAATAGCCTGGCAGCTCATATGAACCAAAGGCCATTGTAGGAAAGTAATTGTTTTTGAGGTGTGGTCACTGTTGGAGAACAGGGTTTGTGCTCATCAAATTTTACACAGTCATAACAGTCAGAAAATCAATCTCAGAAAGTCTGAGTCAATTGTAAAGACTATTTGCCACCCTCAGGGAGCTATCTACTCATCTTACAATCAATGTATTTTTCAAGCAATCAGAGAGTGCAGGCAAACATTCAACGCAATGTGTCAGCCAACAGGCCCATGTTGCTTTTCTATATCGAAAAGATGATGATCATACTGATATGAATGCAGGAGGCTAGACTGAAATCTTCAGCACAACAACAATTTCTTAAGACAAGAATGTGGATCACGGATCAAAAGTGACAAAGGAATTTCACTTTGCAGATTTTTTTTAGGTTCTTGCTTCAAATTGAATCTTCATGTTTACTGACAAAGGACTGAACTCACCAGTTGTGGAGCTGGCAGTAGAACTGGCTGTGGTGGTTGAACCTGATGATGATGTGGTTGCTATTGAAGAAAAAGAAATGTAATCACAAGACATTAAAAAAATCTGAATCAAGAAAGACTCAACAGCACTTGCCAGATAATGCAAAACTGGTGAGAGAATGTGTAAAAAAGATCAGAACCTATCCAACAGACGGCCAATCAGGAAGGTTCCAGCCATATCATAACATGTATCAAGCATCTGTGTCATACTCCTACTCTCCATCACATGAATGCTCTAGTGGTAGGTCAAGGCTCTATTTCTGCTTCAAATGCATCAAGGATAGTCGCACACAGATTAATGTGAGTTGTAAAGTGTCAAGTGAGTAGTGAGGAAACACATTTGAACATAATGACAGTTTGCTAGTGGAGGACATAACCTCAATGTGTGATGCAACCAATTTGATGCCAGGCATCAATCTGCATTAGATGTTTCTTTCATGAGAAACAATGTGCGAGGCTCAGTGGAGTAGCAGGGCAATGGCATTAATATTAAATGTTTGGAGAGGCTGAATAGTTTCAACGGGACAAATGACAAATGCCTGCACCAGAAACCTTTTGTCATGTGGAAATATATTGACTTTTTATGGTAAAAGCTCCCTCCTCTTGTAGGAATAGAATAAGATGCTGGAAGACCATGGGAACAGCCTTTTACCGAACAGGAGGTGAAGATTCCATCAATTCACTGGTATCTAAGGCCTTGCAATTCTTACAGGCATCATCGGTACTCACCAGTTGTGGAGCCAGTGGTTGAGCCAGGAGTTGTTGCTGAGACTGTTGTGGAGGTTTGTTCTGAAATATGAGAGAAATTGAAGTTCACAACACTTTGTACATTTCCAAAAGAATCTATGATATTTTTCAGAATGAGAGGAGGGAAGTATTACTCCCAGATACATGGTGGAAAAAAATAAATGTTTATGTCAAATTCATCACAGAAAAAGAGAAAAGTGACATATATAAATTGACAACCAATTGAACCAGATATGAACAAAGACGTGATTCTGTTCAAGGGATAGTTTATGTTCAGTAACCTAAGGCTTCACTCACCAGTGATGGAACTGGAAGTAGACGGTGCTGTAGTGGCGGAGACTGTTGTTGAAGTGGTTTCTTCTAAAAGATAAACAAATGAACTTCCAGTCAGTATATTCTTTTTTGATGTTGATTTGGTTGTTCTTCTTGAAACAGCCCCTCCAGATGGTGCACAAAAAAAGTAAAAGATGACGAGCCAGTTTGAAAATTGTGACTACAGCTGATAAAACATGGTTTATTCCACAATGAGAAGTAACGATCATTCCAAATAAATGAACCCAATTATCCATGTTACATATACTAAGACAGTGCCTTGTTTGAGGCATCAAATGGCTTTTAAGCACTGAATCTCACCAGCATACCTTCTTTCAACAACATGATGATACTTCATTGGGATACCACTGCGAGTGGAAACATTAATATTACAGAGACTAACTTCACAGACGCTCTTAGATAAAAAGCTTTCTATTTCATGTTTGTGTCTGAAATATTTCTTAATCAGGTTTGGCGAATAATTAGGACATCAATACCTGTCCACGTCAATGATTTTATTCAGTTTTCGAAGAGCAAATCAACACAGTTTCATTGTCAAGAAGCTAAAGATGATGTTTATATCAAAGTCATTGGTCTTACGGCTCATGGAAACCATCACATACCTGTTGTTGAGGTACTGGTGGAGCCAGGTGTAGTTGTAGGCGCTGTTGTTGTTCTTGTTGTTGTTGTTGTTGATGTTCCTATTGAAAAAGAAAATGAATAATATTCAATACTTAATCAACATTCACCAGAAACCAATCTGACATGAATTATGATGGAAATGGGACAATCAACTGAATTCCGATAGAAATTTTACAATGAATTGTGCCAAGTATCAAGCTGACGGTAGTAGTATGTGTTCTCAGTGAGGCTGCTGAAATTCAGAAACCGTTCCACTTGCAACAAGGTTGTGAATTGTGTTGAATGCATGTATCACTCACCAGCTGTGGAAATGGCAGTTGTCTCAGCTGTGGTACCTGCCCCTGTTGTTGTAGCTAATTCTTCTGAAGAATAAAGAACAGAACCAACTAGAAACATTTGAATGGCACGTGTGGCAGGATTGAGAGGAGACAATCATTCTGTCATTGAAACGGAGAGTGGAAACAGGTATCATGAAAATTATTACAATGACCTGGCAGCTGATAGGAGCCAAAGGACATCGTAGGACGGGAATTGTTTTTGCAGTGTGGTTACTGTTGGAGAATAGGAATTGTGTCCATCAAAACTTTTTAAAGTCAGACCGTTCAAATAATCAATCTCGGAAATTGTGAGTCAAGTGTCAAGACTGTTTGGCACCCTGAGGGAGCTCACTGCTCATCTTCCAATCAAAGTGAGAGGTATTTTTCAAGCAAGCAGATTGTGCAGGCAAACGTGTAATGCAATGTATCAGCCAACAGGCCCAGTGTTGTCTTTCTGTATCAAAGGCTTGATGATCTGACTGAGCTGAATGCACAAGTCTGGACAGAAATCTTCAGCACAACATCTTCTTGAGGCAAGAAAGTGGTTGATGGACCAGAAGTAACAAAGGAATTTCCCTGTTCAGAGATTTTTTAGGTTCTTGCTTCAAATTGAATCTTCATGTTTACTGAGAAAGGACTGAACTCACCAGTTGTGGAGCTGGCAGTAGAACTGGCTGTGGTGGTCGTCCCTGATGTTGATGTGGTTTCTATCGAAGAAAAGGAAATGTAATCACAATCTCGACATATAAACTGAATCATGACCAATGAGAAAGATTCAACAGCACTTAGGAGGGAGTGCAAAAAGGATGAGAGAATGTGTAAAAAAGATCAGAGACTATCCCACAGATAGCCAATCAAACTGCATCCTACCATATGATAAATTGTATCAACCATCTTTAACCTGCTCTCCATCACACGAGTGTTCCAGTGGTAGGTCAAGACTTTATTTCTGCTGGCAATAGCATCAAGGGTAGTCGCACACAATTTAATGTGAGTTTCAAAGTATCAAGTGTGAGGTGAGGAAACACATTTGAACAGGATGACGTTGTTTGCCACTGGGCAAAATGTAAGCTAAATGTGTGACACAACCAATTTGATGCCAGGCATCAATCTGCATTAGATGTTTCTTAAAACAGAAACAATGTGCCAGGCTAAGAGGAGTAGAAGGGCAACGGCATCAATATTAAATGTTTGGAGAGTCTGAATATTTTCAATGGGACGGATGAAAAATGCCTGCACCAGAATCCTTTTGTTATTGTGGAAATATATTGACTTTTTGTGCTCAAAGCTCTCTGCTCTTGTAGGAATAGAATAAGATGCTGGAAGACCATGGGAACAGCCTTTTACCAAACAGGAGGTGAAGATTCCATCACTTCACTGGTATCTAAGGCCTTGCAATTCTTACAGACATCATCGGTACTCACCAGTTGTGGAGCCAGTGGTTGAGCCAGGAGTTGTTGCTGAGACTGTTGTGGAGGTTTGTTCTGAAATATGAGAGAAATTGAAGATCACAACACTTTGATTCATTTCCAAACTCATATACATCATTTTTTCAGAATGAAATAAGGTAAGTATTCTGGCTGGATATCTTATAGAAATCAGTAAGTATATGTGTGAAATACATACTGAAATAGAGATAATTGAAATGTAGCAGTTGTCCAAAATTTGAACGAATGCTGTGGGCAGTGATTCTGTTCAAATGATACTTAATGTTCAACAAACTAAGTCTTCACTCACCAGATGTGGAACTGGAAGTAGACGGTGCTGTAGTGGTGGATACTAATGTTGAAGTTGTTTCTTCTAAAAGAAAACAAATGAACTTCTAGTCAGTTTATTCCTTTTTAATTTGTGCTGCTTATTCCTCCTCAAGCAGCACCGCCAGACCTCTAGATCGTGCACAAACACGCAAAGTTTACCAGCTGCTTTGAAAATTCTTACTGCAGCTAAGTAACCATGGCATATGGCCCAAATTACTCAAATAGTGTATGCCACTTTGAAGTTAAGAACAGTAGGACAGAACCTTTTTTGAGCAATTGGCTAGCGATGAGGCACTAAAGCTGACCAGCAATCCTCCTTTCAAGAGTATGATAACACTTCAACAATTAGTTCAATCATTCTGAAAACAGTGATTAACTTTTAGGAAGCCCTATTTACAGATTGCTGTTTCATGTTTGTTCCAAAAATAATTCTGAATGCAGTTTCGTGAATAATTAAGACATCAGTCTCTGACCACTTCCATCTCTTGAGTCACTTTTGAAAGAGCAAATGAACACAATTTCATTGTCAAGGATCTCAAGATGCACATCATTTTGCACAGATAGGAATCAATCTCAAAAATTTTGAGTCAAGGATACAGTCTCACATTCTGATAGATGATACTAACTGTCCTCCAATCAATGTAAAAGGTATTTTTCAAGCCAGCAGAGAGTGCAGGCAAATGTTTGTTATGATCTATCAGCGAAGTGGCCCAGTGTTGTCCTTTCCACATCAAAGAGTTGATGATCTGACGAAATTGAATTCATGTGGTTGCATTGAAGACTAAAGCACAACAAATTCCGAAGGCAGAATGTGGATCATAGACCAAAATTGACAAAGCAATTTCCCTACATCCATGTTTTTAATGTTGTTGCTTCACATTGATCTCTCACCTTTAATGAAAATGGAGTCAACTCACCAGTTGTGGAGCTGGCAGTAGAACTGGCTGTGGTGGTTGTCCCTGATGTTGATGTGCTTTCTATTGAAGGAAAGGAAATGTAAACACAATCCATACGCATAACCTGAATCATGATCAATGAGTGCGATTCATAAGCATTTAGGAGGGAATGGTCAAATGGAGAGAGAATGCGTAAAAAAGATCAGAAACTAGCACACAGATGGCCAATCCAGAGGAATCCTGCTATATCATAACTTGTACAAAGAATTTGCGACATTCTCAAACTCTCTGTCACATGGGATTTCCTGTGGTAGGCCAAGACATCGTTTCTGCTTGTAAAATCATCAAGGGCAGTCAGACACAGATTAATGTGAGTTGCAAAATGTCAAGTGCGAGGTGCAGAAAAATATTTGAACATAATGACAGGTCGCCACTTGGAGTTGTAACCTCAATGTGTGGAACAAGCAACTTGATGGCAGTGATCGAATTACAACAGACGTTTCTGTGCATAGAAACAATGTGCGAGGCTAAGTGGAGTAGCAGGGCAACGGTCTCAATGTTAAATGTTAGTAGAGGCTGAATAGATTCAGTGGAAAGATTCGCAAATGTCTGCAGAAGAATCGTTCTGTCATTCTATAAAAGTCCATGATCTTTTAAGCTCAAAATATTCTACTGTTGCAGAAATAGAATAAGATACTGGAAGACCATGGGAACAGCCTTTTACCGAACAGGAGGTGAAGATTCCATCAATTCACTGGTATCTAAGGCCTTGCAATTCTTACAGACATCATCGGTACTCACCAGTTGTGGAGCCAGTGGTTGAGCCAGGAGTTGTTGCTGAGACTGTTGTGGAGGTTTGTTCTGAAATATGAGAGAAATTGAAGTTCACAACACTATGATTCAATTCCAAACTAATACATATCATTTTTTCGGCATGAAATAAGGGAAGCATTCTGGTTGGATACATTACAGCAATCAGTAACTATATGTGTGAAATACACACTGAAATAGAGATAAGTGAAAGATAGCAGTTGTCCACAATTTGAACGAATGCTGTGGGCAGTGATTCTGTTCAAATGATACTTAATGTTCAACAAACTAAGTCTTCACTCACCAGATGTGGAACTGGAAGTCGATGGTGCTGTAGTGGTGAATACTAATGTTGAAGTTGTTTCTTCTAAAAGAAAACAAATGAACTTCGAGTCAGTATATTCCTATTTGATTTGAGGCTGCTTATTCCACCTCAAGCAGCACCCTCAGTTCGTGCACAAACCAACCGATAAAGACCAACCGGTTTGAAAATTCTTACTGCAGCCGAGAAAGCATGGCACGTGCCCAGAATAAAATAGATGGTGGATGCCACGTTCGTGTAAGGAACAGTAAGACAGTCCTTTCTTTCAGTGATTGACTAGCTTTGAGGCACTGAAACTCCCCATCAGAGCTTCTTTCAAGAATATGATAATTCTTCAACTATGAGTGGAATCATTAAGAACACAGAGACTGACTTCAAGGGTACTGATAAGCAATGCCTGTTTCATGTTTGTTCCTGAAATAATTCTGAATGAGGTTTGGCAAACATTAAGTCATTGTCAAGGATCTCATTTTTGCACAGCCAGAAATCTCTCTCAGATATTTTGCGTCAAGCATAAAGCCTCACATTCTGACAGATGACACTACTCATCTTCCAATCAATGTGAAATGTATTTTTCAAGCCAGCAGAGTGTGCAGGGAAATGTCCAATGCGTTCTATCAGGCAACAGGCAGAGTGTTGTCCTTTCCACATCAAAGAGTTGATGAACTGACTAAATTGAAATCACGAGGCTCCATTGAAGATTTAAGCACAAGACGTTCTGAAGGCAGGGTGTGGATCACATACCAAAACTGACAAAGAAGTTTCCCTACACCAATGTTTTTAATATTGTTGCTTCAAATTGACTTCTCACGTTTAATGAAAAAGGACTAAACTCACCAGTTGTGGAGCTGGCAGTAGAACTGGCTGTTGTGGTCGTCCCTGATGGTGATGTGGTTTCTATTGTAGAAAAGGAAATGTAAACACAATCTAGACACAACCTGATTCATGACCAATGAGAAAGATTTCACAGCACTTAGGGGGACATGCAAAAGGATGAGAGAATGTGGAAAAAAGATCAGAACCTATCCTACAAATGGCCAATCCAAAAGCAACCTACCATATCATAAATTGTATCAAGCATCTGTGTCATTAATCTGCTCTCTATCACACGAGTGTTCCAATGGTAGGTCAAGACTGTATTTCTGCTTGTAATAGCATCTAGGGCAGTCGCACACAAATTAGTGTGAGTTGCAAAGTGTCAAGTGTGAGGTGAGGAAACACATTTGGACAGAATGACAGAGTTTGCCACTGGGCATTGTAACCTAACTGTGTGACACAACCAATTGATGCCAGGCATCAATCTGCATTAGACGTTTCTTTGATTAGAAACAATGTGCGAGGCTAAGTGGAATAGCAGGGCATTGGCATTAATATTAAATGTTTGGAGAGGCTGAATATTTTCAATGGGACGGATGAAAAATGCCTGCACGAGATTCCTTTTGATATTGTGGAAATATATTGACTTTTTGTGCTCAAAGCTCTCTCCTCTTGTAGGAATAGAATGAGATGCTGGAAGACCATGGGAACAGCCTTTGACCGAACAGGAGGTGAAGATTCCATCAATTCAATGGAATCTAAGGCCTTGCAATGCTTACAGGCATCATCGGTACTCACCAGTTGTGGAGCCACTGGTTGAGCCAGGAGTTGTTGCTGAGACTGTTGTGGAGGTTTGTTCTGAAATATGAGAGAAATTGAAGTTCACAACACTTTGTCATTTCCAAAAGATTATATGCTACGTTTCAGAATGAGAGGAGGTAAGTATTTCTCCCAGATACATGGTGGAAATAAATAAATGTTAATGTCCAAACCACCACAGAAAAAGAGAAAAGTGACAAATATAAATTGTCAAACAATTGAACCATAAATGAGCAAAGAAGTGATTCTGTTCAAGGGTCACTTCATGTTTAGTAACTGAAGTCTTCACTCACCAGTTATGGAACTGGAAGTAGACGGTGCTGTAGTGGCGGATACTGTTGTTGAAGTGGTTTCTTCTAAAAGATAAACAAATGAACTTCCAGTCAGTATATTCTTTTTTGATGCTGGGTTGGTTTTTCCTCTTGAAACAGCCCCTCCAGATGGTGTACAAACAAAGCGAAAGATGACGAGCCAGTTTGAAAATTGTGACCACAGCTGATAAAACATGGTTTATGTCACAATGAGAAGTAACGATCATTCCAAATAAATGAACCCAATTATCCATGTTACATATACTAAGACAGTGCCTTGTTTGAGGCATCAAATGGCTTTAAAGCACTGAATCTCACCAGCATACCTTCTTTCAACAACATGATGATATTCATAGTGATACCAATGCGAGTGGAAACATTTATATTACAGAGACTGACTTCACAGACGCTCTTATATAAAAAAGCTTTCTATTTCATGTTTGTGTCTGAAATATTTCTTAATCAGGTTTGGCGAATAATTAGGACATCAATACCTGTCCACGTCAATGATTTTATTCAGTTTTTGAAGAGCACATCAACACAGTTTCATTGTCAAGGAGCTAAAGATGACGTTTATATCAAAGTCATTGGTCTTACGGCTCATGGAAACCATCACATACCTGTTGTTGAGGTACTGGTGGAGCCAGGTGTAGTTGTAGGCGCTGTTGTTGTTCTTGTTGATGTTCTTACTGAAAAAGAAAATGAATAATATTCAATACTTAATCAACATTCACCAGAAACAAATCTGACATGAATTATGATGGAAATGGGACAATCAACTGAATTCCGATAGAAATTTTACAATGAATTGTGCCAAGTATCAAGCTGACGGTAGTAGTATGTGTTCTCAGTGAGGCTGCTGAAATTCAGAAACCGTTCCACTTGCAACAAGGTTGCGAATTGTGTTGAATGCATGTATCACTCACCAGCTGTGGAAATGGCAGTTGTCTCAGCTGTGGTGCCTGTCCCTGTTGTTGTAGCTGATTCTTCTGAAGGAAAAAGAACAGAATCATCAAGTAATTTTTGAACGGCCCATGCGACAGGATTGAGAGAAGACAATCATTCTGTCATTGAAACGGACAGTGGACACAGGTATCATGAAAATTATTACAATGACCTGGCAGCTGATAGGAGCCAAAGGTCACTGCAGGAAGGTAATTGCTTTTGAGGTGTGATCACTGTTGGAGAATAGGAATTGTGCCCATCAAATTTGTTTAAAGCCAGGCAATTCAAATAATCAATCTCAGAAGTTTTGAGTCAAGTGTCAAGACTGTTTGGCACCCTGAGGGAGCTCACTGCTCATCTTCCAATCAAAGTGAGAGGTATTTTTCAAGCAAGCAGATTGCGCAGGCAAACGTGTAATGCAATGTATCAGCCAGCAGGCCCAGTGTTGTCTTTCTGTATCAAAGGGTTGATGATCTGACTGAGTTGAATGCACAAGGCTGGACGGAAATCTTCAGCACAGCATCTTCTTTAGGCAAGACAGTGGTTGATGGACCAGAAGTAACAAAGGAATTTCCCTGTTCAGAGACTTTTTAGGTTCTTGCTTCAAATTGAATCTTCATGTTTACTGAGAAAGGACTGAACTCACCAGTTGTGGAGCTGGCAGTAGAACTGGCTGTGGTGGTCGTCCCTGATGTTGATGTGGTTTCTATTGAAGAAAAGGAAATGTAATCACAATCTCGACACATAAACTGAATCATGACCAATGAGAAAGATTCAACAGCACTTAGGAGGGAGTGCACAAAGGATGAGAGAATGTGTAAAAAAGATCAGAGCCGAACCCACAGATAGCCAATCAAAATGCATCCTACCATATCATAAATTGTGTCAACCATCTGTGTCATTAACCTGCTCTCCATCACACGAGTGTTCCAGTGGTAGGTCAAGACTTTATTTCTGCTTGCAATAGCATCAAGGGTAGTCACACACAATTTAATGTGAGTTTCAAAGTGTCAAGTGTGAGGTGAGGAAACACATTTGAACAGGATGACGTTGTTTGCCACTGGGCGTTGTAAGCTAAATGTGTGACACAACCAATTTGATGCCAGGCATCAATCTGCGTTAGATGTTTCTTTAAACAGAAAAAATGTGTCAGGCTAAGAGGAGTAGAAGGGCAACGGCATCAATATTAAATGTTTGGAGAGTCTGAATATTTTCAATGGGACGGATGAAAAATGCCTGCACCAGAATCCTTTTGTTATTGTGGAAATATATTGAATTTTTGTGCTCAAAGCTCTCATCTCTTGTGAAATAGAATAAGATGCTGGAAGACCATGGGAACAGCCTTTTACCAAACAGGAGGTGAAGATTCCATCACTTCACTGGTATCTAAGGCCTTGCAATTCTTACAGACATCATCGGTACTCACCAGTTGTGGAGCCAGTGGTTGAGCCAGGAGTTGTTGCTGAGACTGTTGTGGAGGTTTGTTCTGAAATATGAGAGAAATTGAAGTTCACAACACTATGATTCAATTCCAAACTAATATATGTCATTTTTTCGGAATGAAATAAGGGAAGCATTCTGGTTGGATACATTATAGCAATCAGTAACTATATGTGTGAAATACACACTGAAATAGAGATAAGTGAAAGATAGCAGTTGTCCAAAATTTGAACGAATGCTGTGGGCAGTGATTCTGTTCAAATGATACTTAATGTTCAACAAACTAAGTCTTCACTCACCAGATGTGGAACTGGAAGTCGATGGTGCTGTAGTGGTGAATACTAATGTTGAAGTTGTTTCTTCTAAAAGAAAACAAATGAACTTCGAGTCAGTATATTCCTTTTTGATTTGAGGCTGCTTATTCCACCTCAAGCAGCACCCTCAGGTCATGCACAAACCAACCGATAAAGACCAACCGGTTTGAAAATTCTTACTGCAGCCGAGAAAGCATGGCACGTGCCCAGAATAAAATAGATGGTGGATGCCACGTTTGTGTAAGGAACAGTAAGACAGTCCTTTCTTTCAGTGATTGACTAGCTTTGAGGCACTGAAACTCCCCATCAGAGCTTCTTTCAAGAATATGATAATTCTTCAACTATGAGTGGAATCATTAAGAACACAGAGATTGACTTCAAGGATACTGATAAGCAATGCCTGTTTCATGTTTGTTCCTGAAATAATTCTGAATGAGGTTTGGCAAACATTAAGTCATTGTCAAGGATCTCATTTTTGCACAGCCAGAAATCTCTCTCAGATATTTTGAGTCAAGCATAAACCCTCACATTCTGACAGATGACACTACTCATCTTCCAATCAATGTGAAATGTATTTTTCAAGCCAGCAGAGTGTGCAGGGAAATGTCCAATGCGTTCTATCAGGCAACAGGCAGAGTGTTGTCCTTTCCACATCAAAGAGTTGATGAACTGACTAAATTGAAATCACGAGGCTCCATTGAAGACTTAAGCACAAGACGTTCTGAAGGCAGGGTGTGGATCACATACCAAAACTGACAAAGAAGTTTCCCTACACCAATGTTTTTAATATTGTTGCTTCAAATTGATTTCTCACGTTAAATGAAAAAGGACTAAACTCACCAGTTGTGGAGCTGGCAGTAGAACTGGCTGTTGTGGTCGTCCCTGATGGTGATGTGGTTTCTATTGTAGAAAAGGAAATGTAAACACAATCTAGACACAACCTGATTCATGACCAATGAGAAAGATTTCACAGCACTTAGGGGGACATGCAAAAGGATGAGAGAATGTGGAAAAAAGATCAGAACCTATCCTACAAATGGCCAATCCAAAAGCAACCAACCATATCATAAATTGTACCAAGCATCTGTGTCATTAATCTGCTCTCTATCACACGAGTGTTCCAATGGTAGGTCAAGACTGTATTTCTACTTGTAATAGCATCTAGGGCAGTCGCACACAAATTAGTGTGAGTTGCAAAGTGTCAAGTGTGAGGTGAGGAAACACATTTGGACAGAATGACAGAGTTTGCCACTGGGCATTGTAACCTAACTGTGTGACACAACCAATTGATGCCAGGCATCAATCTGCATCAGACGTTTCTTTGATTAGAAACAATGTGCGAGGCTAAGTGGAATAGCAGGGCATTGGCATTAATATTAAATGTTTGGAGAGGCTGAATATTTTCAATGGGACGGATGAAAAATGCCTGCACGAGATTCCTTTTGATATTGTGGAAATATATTGACTTTTTGTGCTCAAAGCTCTCTCCTCTTGTAGGAATAGAATAAGATGCTGGAAGACCATGGGAACAGCCTTTGACCGAACAGGAGGTGAAGATTGTATCAATTCAATGGAATCTAAGGCCTTGCAATTCTTACAGGCATCATCGGTACTCACCAGTTGTGGAGCCAGTGGTTGAGCCAGGAGTTGTTGCTGAGACTGTTGTGGAGGTTTGTTCTGAAATATGAGAGAAATTGAAGTTCACAACACTTTGTCATTTCCAAAAGATTTTATGCTACGTTTCAGAATGAGAGGAGGTAAGTATTTCTCCCAGATACATGGTGGAAATAAATAAATGTTAATGTCCAAACCACCACAGAAAAAGAGAAAAGTGACAAATATAAATTGTCAAACAATTGAACCATAAATGAGCAAAGAAGTGATTCTGTTCAAGGGTCAGTTCATGTTTAGTAACTGAAGTCTTCACTCACCAGTGATGGAACTGGAAGTAGACGGTGCTGTAGTGGCGGATACTCTTGTTGAAGTGGTTTCTTCTAAAAGATAAACAAATGAACTTCCAGTCAGTATATTCTTTTTTGATGCTGGATTGGTTGTTCCTCTTGAAACAGCCCCTCCAGATGGTGTACAAACAAAGCGAAAGATGACGAGCCAGTTTGAAAATTGTGACCACAGCTGATAAAACATGGTTTATGTCACAATGAGAAGTAACGATCATTCCAAATAAATGAACCCAATTATCCATGTTACATATACTAAGACAGTGCCTTGTTTGAGGCATCAAATGGCTTTATAGCACTGAATCTCACCAGCATACCTTCTTTCAACAACATGATGATACTTCATAGTGATACCAATGCGAGTGGAAACATTTATATTACAGAGACTGACTTCACAGACACTCTTATATAAAAAAGTTTTCTATTTCATGTTTGTGTCTGAAATATTTCTTAATCAGGTTTGGCGAATAATTAGGACATCAATACCTGTCCACTTCAATGATTTTATTCAGTTTTCGAAGAGCAAATCAACACAGTTTCATTGTCAAGAAGCTAAAGATGACGTTTATATCAAAGTCATTGGTCTTACGGCTCATGGAAACCATCACATACCTGTTGTTGAGGTACTGGTGGAGCCAGGTGTAGTTGTAGGCGCTGTTGTTGTTCTTGTTGTTGTTGTTGTTGATGTTCCTATTGAAAAAGAAAATGAATAATATTCAATACTTAATCAACAATCACCAGAAACCAATCTGACATGAATTATGATGGAAATGGGACAATCAACTGAATTCCGATAGAATTTTTACAATGAATTGTGCCAAGTATCAAGCTGACGGTAGTAGTATGTGTTCTCAGTGAGGCTGCTGAAATTCAGAAACCGTTCCACTTGCAACAAGGTTGTGAATTGTGTTGAATGCATGTATCACTCACCAGCTGTGGAAATGGCAGTCGTCTCAGCTGTGGTACCTGTCCCTGTTGTTGTAGCTGATTCTTCTGAAGGAAAAAGAACAGAATCATCAAGTAATTTTTGAACGCCCCATGCAGCAGGATTGAGAGAAGACAATCATTCTGTCATTGAAACGGACACTGGACACAGGTATCATGAAAATTATTACAATGACCTGGCAGCTGATACGAGCCAAAGGTCACTGCAGGAAAGTAATTGCTTTTGAGGTGTGATCACTGTTGGAGAATAGGAATTGTGCCCATCAAATTTGTTTAAAGCCAGGCAATTCAAATAATCAATCTCAGAAGTTTTGAGTCAAGTGTCAAGACTGTTTGGCACCCTGAGGGAGCTCACTGCTCATCTTCCAATCAAAGTGAGAGGTATTTTTCAAGCAAGCAGATTGCGCAGGCAAACGTGTAGTGCAATGTATCAGCCAACAGGCCCAGTGTTGTCTTTCTGTATCAAAGGGTTGATGATCTGACTGAGTTGAATGCACAAGGCTGGACGGAAATTTTCAGCACAGCATCTTCTTTAGGCAAGACAGTGGTTGATGGAGCAGAAGTAACAAAGGAATTTCCCTGTTCAGAGACTTTTTAGATTCTTGCTTCAAATTGAATCTTCATGTTTACTGAGAAAGGACTGAACTCACCAGTTGTGGAGCTGGCAGTAGAACTGGCTGTGGTGGTCGTCCCTGATGTTGATGTGGTTTCTGCTGAAGAAAAGGAAATGTAATCACAATCTCGACACGTAAACTGAATCATGACCAATGAGAAAGATTCAACAGCACTTAGGAGGGAGTGCAAAAAGGATGAGAGAATGTGTAAAAAAGATCAGAGCCTATCCCACAGATAGCCAATCAAAATGCATCCTACCATATCATAAATTGTGTCAACCATCTGTGTCATTAACCTGCTCTCCATCACACGAGTGTTCCAGTGGTAGGTCAAGACTTTATTTCTGCTTGCAATAGCATCAAGGGTAGTCGCACACAATTTAATGTGAGTTTCAAAGTGTCAAGTGTGAGGTGAGGAAACACATTTGAACAGGATGACGTTGTTTGCCACTGGGCGTTGTAAGCTAAATGTGTGACACAACCAATTTGATGCCAGGCATCAAACTGCGTTAGATGTTTCTTTAAACAGAAAAAATGTGTCAGGCTAAGAGGAGTAGAAGGGCAACGGCATCAATATTAAATGTTTGGCGAGTCTGAATATTTTCAATGGGACGGATGAAAAATGCCTGCACCAGAATCCTTTTGTTATTGTGGAAATATATTGAATTTTTGTGCTCAAAGCTCTCTCCTCTTGTAGGAATAGAATAAGATGCTGGAAGACCATGGGAACAGCCTTTTACCAAACAGGAGGTGAAGATTCCATCACTTCACTGGTATCTAAGGCCTTGCAATTCTTACAGACATCATCGGTACTCACCAGTTGTGGAGCCAGTGGTTGAGCCAGGAGTTGTTGCTGAGACTGTTGTGGAGGTTTGTTCTGAAATATGAGAGAAATTGAAGTTCACAACACTTTGATTCATTTCCAAACTCATATACATCATTTTTTCAGAATGAAATAAGGTAAGTATTCTGGCTGGATATCTTATAGAAATCAGTAAGTATATGTGTGAAATACATACTAAAATAGAGATAATTGAAATGTAGCAGTTGTCCAAAATTTGAACGAATGCTGTGGGCAGTGATTCTGTTCAAATGATACTTAATGTTCAACAAACTAAGTCTTCACTCACCAGATGTGGAACTGGAAGTAGACGGTGCTGTAGTGGTGGATACTAATGTTGAAGTTGTTTCTTCTAAAAGAAAACAAATGAACTTCTAGTCAGTTTATTCCTTTTTAATTTGTGCTGCTTATTCCTCCTCAAGCAGCACCGCCAGACCTCTAGATCGTGCACAAACACACAAAGTTTACCAGCTGCTTTGAAAATTCTTACTGCAGCTAAGTAACCATGGCATATGGCCCAAATTACTCAAATAGTGTATGCCACTTTGAAGTTAAGAACAGTAGGACAGAACCTTTTTTGAGCAATTGGCTAGCGATGAGGCACTAAAGCTGACCAGCAATCCTCCTTTCAAGAGTATGATAACACTTCAACAATTAGTTCAATCATTCTGAAAACAGTGACTAACTTTTAGGAAGCCCTATTTACAGATTGCTGTTTCATGTTTGTTCCAAAAATAATTCTGAATGCAGTTTCGTGAATAATTAAGACATCAATCTCTGACCACTTCCATCTCTTGAGTCACTTTTGAAAGAGGAAATGAATACAATTTCATTGTCAAGGATCTCAAGATGCACATCATTTTGCACAGATAGGAATCAATCTCAAAAATTTTGAGTCAAGGATACAGTCTCACATTCTGATAGATGATACTACCTGTCCTCCAATCAATGTAAAAGGTATTTTTCAAGCCAGCAGAGAGTGCAGGCAAATGTTTGTTATGATCTATCAGCCAAGTGGCCCAGTGTTGTCCTTTCCACATCAAAGAGTTGATGATCTGACGAAATTGAATTCGTGTGGTTGCATTGAAGACTAAAGCACAACAAATTCCGAAGGCAGAATGTGGATCATGGACCAAAATTGACAAAGCAATTTCCCAACATCCATGTTTTTAATGTTGTTGCTTCACATTGATCTCTCACCTTTAATGAAAATGGAGTCAACTCACCAGTTGTGGAGCTGGCAGTAGAACTGGCTGTGGTGGTTGTCCCTGATGTTGATGTGCTTTCTATTGAAGGAAAGGAAATGTAAACACAATCCATACGCATAACCTGAATCATGATCAATGAGTGCGATTCATAAGCATTTAGGAGGGAATGGTCAAATGGAGAGAGAATGCGTAAAAAAGATCAGAAACTAGCACACAGATGGCCAATCCAGAGGAATCCTGCTATATCATAACTTGTACAAAGAATTTGCGTCATTCTCAAACTCTCTGTCACATGGGATTTCCTGTGGTAGGCCAAGACATCGTTTCTGCTTGTAAAATCATCAAGGGCAGTCAGACACAGATTAATGTGAGTCAAGTGCAAGGTGCAGAAAAATATTTGAACATAATGACAGGTCGCCACTTGGAGTTGTAACCTCAATGTGTGGAACAAGCAACTTGATGGCAGTGATCGAATTACAACAGACGTTTCTGTGCATAGAAACAATGTGCGAGGCTAAGTGGAGTAGCAGGGCAACGGTCTCAATGTTAAATGTTTGTAGAGGCTGAATAGATTCAGTGGAAAGATTCGCAAATGTCTGCAGAAGAATCGTTCTGTCATTCTATAAAAGTCCATGATCTTTTCAGCTCAAAATATTCTACTGTTGCAGAAATAGAATAAGATACTGGAAGACCATGGGAACAGCCTTTTACCGAACAGGAGGTGAAGATTCCATCAATTCACTGGTATCTAAGGCCTTGCAATTCTTACAGACATCATCGGTACTCACCAGTTGTGGAGCCAGTGGTTGAGCCAGGAGTTGTTGCTGAGACTGTTGTGGAGGTTTGTTCTGAAATATGAGAGAAATTGAAGTTCACAACACTATGATTCAATTCCAAACTAATATATATCATTTTTTCGGCATGAAATAAGGGAAGTATCCTGGCTGGATACATTATAGCAATCAGTAACTATGTGTGAAATACACACTGAAATAGAGATAAGTGAAAGATAGCAGTTGTCCAAAATTTGAACGAATGCTGTGGGCAGTGATTCTGTTCCAACGACACTTAATGTTCAACAAACTAAGTCTTCACTCACCAGATGTGGAACTGGAAGTCGATGGTGCTGTAGTGGTGAATACTAATGTAGAAGTTGTTTCTTCTAAAAGAAAACAAATGAACTTCGAGTCAGTATATTCCTTTTTGATTTGAGGCTGCTTATTCCACCTCAAGCAGCACCCTCAGGTCATGCAGAAACCAACCGATAAAGACCAACCGGTTTGAAAATTCTTACTGCAGCCGAGAAAGCATGGCACGTGCCCAGAATAAAATAGATGGTGGATGCCACGTTCGTGTAAGGAACCGTAAGACAGTCCTTTCTTTCAGTGATTGACCAGCTTTGAGGCACTGAAACTCCCCATCAGAGCATCTTTCAAGAATATGATAATTCTTCAACTATGAGTGGAATCATTAAGAACACAGAGACTGACTTCAAGGATACTGATATGCAGATGCCTGTTTCATGTTTGTTCCTGAAATAATTCTGAATGAGGTTTGGTGAACATTAAGTCATTGTCAAGGATCTCATTTTTGCACAGCCAGAAATCTCTCTCAGATATTTTGAGTCAAGCATAAAGCCTCACATTCTGACAGATGACACTAATCATCTTCCAATCAATGTGAAATGTATTTTTCAAGCCAGCAGAGTGTGCAGGGATATGTCCAATGTGTTCTATCAGGCAACAGGCAGAGTGTTGTCCTTTCCACATCAAAGAGTTGATGAACTGACTAAATTGAAATCACGAGGCTCCATTGAAGACTTAAGCACAAGACGTTCTGAAGGCAGGATGTGGATCACATACCAAAACTGACAAAGAAGTTTCCCTACACCAATGTTTTTAATATTGTTGCTTCAAATTGATTTCTCACGTTAAATGAAAAAGGACTAAACTCACCAGTTGTGGAGCTGGCAGTAGAACTGGCTGTTGTGGTCGTCCCTGATGGTGATGTGGTTTCTATTGTAGAAAAGGAAATGTAAACACAATCCAGACACAAACTGATTCATGACCAATGAGAAAGATTTCACAGCACTTAGGGGGACATGCAAAAGGATGAGAGAATGTGGAAAAAAGATCAGAACCTATCCTACAAATGGCCAATCCAAAAGCAACCTACCATATCATAAATTGTATCAAGCATCTGTGTCATTAACCTGCTCTCTAACACACGAGTGTTCCAATGGTAGGTCAAGACTGCATTTCTGCTTGTAATAGCATCTAGGGCAGTCGCACACAAATTAGTGTGAGTTGCAAAGTGTCAAGTGTGAGGTGAGGAAACACATTTGGACAGAATGACAGAGTTTGCCACTGGGCATTGTAACCTAACTGTGTGACACAACCAATTTGATGCCAGGCATCAATCTGCATTAGACGTTTCTTTGATTAGAAACAATGTGCGAGGCTCAGTAGAATAGCAGGGCATTGGCATTAATATTAAATGTTTGGAGAGGCTGAATATTTTCAATGGGACGTATGAAAAATGTCTGCACGAGATTCCTTTTGATATTGTGGAAATATATTGACTTTTTGTGCTCAAAGCTCTCTCCTCTTGTAGGAATAGAATAAGATGCTGGAAGATCATGGGAACAGCCTTTTACCAAACAGGAGGTGAAGATTCCATCAATTCAATGGAATCTAAGGCCTTGCAATTCTTACAGGCATCATCGGTACTCACCAGTTGTGGAGCCAGTGGTTGAGCCAGGAGTTGTTGCTGAGACTGTTGTGGAAGTTTGTTCTGAAATATGAGAGAAATTGAAGTTCACAACACTTTGTTCATTTCCAAAAGATTATATGCTACGTTTCAGAATGACAGGAGGTAAGTATTTCTCCCAGATACATGGTGGAAATAAATAAATGTTAGTGTCCAAACCACCACAGAAAAAGAGAAAAGTGACAAATATAAATTGTCAAACAATTGAACCATAAATGAGCAAAGAAGTGATTCTGTTCAAGGGTCACTTCATGTTTAGTAACTGAAGTCTTCACTCACCAGTTATGGAACTGGAAGTAGACGGTGCTGTAGTGGCGGATACTGTTGTTGAAGTGGTTTCTTCTAAAAGATAAACAAATGAACTTCCAGTCAGTATATTCTTTTTTGATGCTGGGTTGGTTTTTCCTCTTGAAACAGCCCCTCCAGATGGTGTACAAACAAAGCGAAAGATGACGAGCCAGTTTGAAAATTGTGACCACAGCTGATAAAACATGGTTTATGTCACAATGAGAAGTAACGATCATTCCAAATAAATGAACCCAATTATCCATGTTACATATACTAAGACAGTGCCTTGTTTGAGGCATCAAATGGCTTTAAAGCACTGAATCTCACCAGCATACCTTCTTTCAACAACATGATGATACTTCATAGTGATACCACTGCGAGTGCAAACATTAATATTACAGAGACTGACTTCACAGACGCTCTTATATAAAAAAGTTTTCTATTTCATGTTTGTGTCTGAAATATTTCTTCATGAGGTTTGGCGAATAATTAGGACATCAATACCTGTCCACTTCAATGATTTTATTCAGTTTTCGAAAAGCAAATCAACACAGTTTCATTGTCAAGAAGCTAAAGATGACGTTTATATCAAAGTCATTGGTCTTACGGCTCATGGAAACCATCACATACCTGTTGTTGAGGTACTGGTGGAGCCAGGTGTAGTTGTAGGCGCTGTTGTTGTTCTTGTTGATGTTCTTACTGAAAAAGAAAATGAATAATATTCAATACTTAATCAACATTCACCAGAAACCAATCTGACATGAATTATGATGGAAATGGGACAATCAACTGAATTCCGATAGAATTTTTACAATGAATTGTGCCAAGTATCAAGCTGACGGTAGTAGTATGTGTTCTCAGTGAGGCTGCTGAAATTCAGAAACCGTTCCACTTGCAACAAGGTTGTGAATTGTGTTGAATGCATGTATCACTCACCAGCTGTGGAAATGGCAGTCGTCTCAGCTGTGGTACCTGTCCCTGTTGTTGTAGCTGATTCTTCTGAAGGAAAAAGAACAGAATCATCAAGTAATTTTTGAATGGCCCATGCGGCAGGATTGAGAGAAGACAATCATTCTGTCATTGAAACGGACACTGGACACAGGTATCATGAAAATTATTACAATGACCTGGCAGCTGATAGGAGCCAAAGGTCACTGCAGGAAGGTAATTGCTTTTGAGGTGTGATCACTGTTGGAGAATAGGAATTGTGCCCATCAAATTTGTTTAAAGTCAGACAATTCAAATAATCAATCTCAGAAGTTTTGAGTCAAGTGTCAAGACTGTTTGGCACCCTGAGGGAGCTCACTGCTCATCTTCCAATCAAAGTGAGAGGTATTTTTCAAGCAACCAGTTTGCGCAGGCAAACGTGTAATGCAATGTATCTGCCAACAGGCCCAGTGTTTTCTTTCTGTATCAAAGGGTTGATGATCTGACTGAGTTGAATGCACAAGGCTGGACGGAAATCTTCAGCACAGCATCTTCTTTAGGCAAGACAATGGGTGATGGACCAGAAGTAACAAAGGAATTTCCCTGTTCAGAGACTTTTTAGATTCTTGCTTCAAATTGAATCTTCATGTTTACTGAGAAAGGACTGAACTCACCAGTTGTGGAGCTGGCAGTAGAACTGGCTGTGGTGGTCGTCCCTGATGTTGATGTGGTTTCTATTGAAGAAAAGGAAATGTAATCACAATCTCGACACATAAACTGAATCATGACCAATGAGAAAGATTCAACAGCACTTAGGAGGGAGTGCAAAAAGGATGAGAGAATGTGTAAAAAAGATCAGAGCCTATCCCACAGATAGCCAATCAAAATGCATCCTACCATATCATAAATTGTGTCAACCATCTGTGTCATTAACCTGCTCTCCATCACACGAGTGTTCCAGTGGTAGGTCAAGACTTTATTTCTGCTTGCAATAGCATCAAGGGTAGTCGCACACAATTTAATGTGAGTTTCAAAGTGTCAAGTGTGAGGTGAGGAAACACATTTGAACAGGATGACGTTGTTTGCCACTGGGCAAAATGTAAGTGAAATGTGTGAAACAACCAATTTGATGCCAGGCGTCAAACTGCATTAGATGTTTCTTTAAACAGAAACAATGTGTCAGGCTTAGAGGAGTAGAAGGGCAACGGCATCAATATTAAATGTTTGGAGAGTCTGAATATTTTCAATGGGACGGATGAAAAATGCCTGCACCAGAATCCTTTTGTTATTGTGGAAATATATTGACTTATTGTGCTCAAAGCTCTCTCCTCTTGTAGGAATAGAATAAGATGCTGGAAGACCATGGGAACAGCCTTTTACCAAACAGGAGGTGAAGATTCCATCACTTCACTGGTATCTAAGGCCTTGCAATTCTTACAGACATCGTCGGTACTCACCAGTTGTGGAGCCAGTGGTTGAGCCAGGAGTTGTTGCTGAGACTGTTGTGGAGGTTTGTTCTGAAATATGAGAGAAATTGAAGATCACAACACTTTGATTCATTTCCAAACTCATATACATCATTTTTTCAGAATGAAATAAGGTAAGTATTCTGGCTGGATATCTTATAGAAATCAGTAAGTATATGTGTGAAATACATACTGAAATAGAGATAATTGAAATGTAGCAGTTGTCCAAAATTTGAACGAATGCTATGGGCAGTGATTCTGTTCAAATGATACTTAATGTTCAACAAACTAAGTCTTCACTCACCAGATGTGGAACTGGAAGTATACGGTGCTGTAGTGGTGGATACTAATGTTGAAGTTGTTTCTTCTAAAAGAAAACAAATGAACTTCTAGTCAGTTTATTCCTTTTTAATTTGTGCTGCTTATTCCTCCTCAAGCAGCACCGCCAGACCTCTAGATCGTGCACAAACACACAAAGTTTACCAGCTGCTTTGAAAATTCTTACTGCAGCTAAGTAACCATGGCATATGGCCCAAATTACTCAAATAGTGTATGCCACTTTGAAGTTAAGAACAGTAGGACAGAACCTTTTTTGAGCAATTGGCTAGCGATGAGGCACTAAAGCTGACCAGCAATCCTCCTTTCAAGAGTATGATAACACTTCAACAATTAGTTCAATCATTCTGAAAACAGTGACTAACTTTTAGGAAGCCCTATTTACAGATTGCTGTTTCATGTTTGTTCCAAAAATAATTCTGAATGCAGTTTCGTGAATAATTAAGACATCAATCTCTGATCACTTCCATCTCTTGAGTCACTTTTGAAAGAGGAAATGAATACAATTTCATTGTCAAGGATCTCAAGATGCACATCATTTTGCACAGATAGGAATCAATCTCAAAAATTTTGAGTCAAGGATACAGTTTCACATTCTGATAGATGATACTACCTGTCCTCCAATCAATGTAAAAGGTATTTTTCAAGCCAGCAGAGAGTGCAGGCAAATGTTTGTTATGATCTATCAGCCAAGTGGCCCAGTGTTGTCCTTTCCACATCAAAGAGTTGATGATCTGACGAAATGGAATTCATGTGGTTGCATTGAAGACTAAAGCACAACAAATTCCGAAGGCAGAATGTGGATCATAGACCAAAATTGACAAAGCAATTTCCCTACATCCATGTTTTTAATGTTGTTGCTTCACATTGATCTCTCACCTTTAATGAAAATGGAGTCAACTCACCAGTTGTGGAGCTGGCAGTAGAACTGGCTGTGGTGGTTGTCCCTGATGTTGATGTGCTTTCTATTGAAGGAAAGGAAATGTAAACGCAATCCATACGCATAACCTGAATCATGATCAATGAGTGCGATTCATAAGCATTTAGGAGGGAATGGTCAAATGGAGAGAGAATGCGCAAAAAAGATCAGAAACTAGCACACAGATGGCCAATCCAGAGGAATCCTGCTATATCATAACTTGTACAAAGAATTTGCGTCATTCTCAAACTCTCTGTCACATGGGATTTCCTGTGGTAGGCCAAGACATCGTTTCTGCTTGTAAAATCATCAAGGGCAGTCAGACACAGATTAATGTGAGTCAAGTGCAAGGTGCAGAAAAATATTTGAACATAATGACAGGTCGCCACTTGGAGTTGTAACCTCAATGTGTGGAACAAGCAACTTGATGGCAGTGATCGAATTACAACAGACGTTTCTGTGCATAGAAACAATGTGCGAGGCTAAGTGGAGTAGCAGGGCAATGGTCTCAATGTTAAATGTTTGTAGAGGCTGAATAGATTCAGTGGAAAGATTCGCAAATGTCTGCAGAAGAATCGTTCTGTCATTCTATAAAAGTCCATGATCTTTTCAGCTCAAAATATTCTACTGTTGCAGAAATAGAATAAGATACTGGAAGACCATGGGAACAGCCTTTTACCGAACAGGAGGTGAAGATTCCATCAATTCACTGGTATCTAAGGCCTTGCAATTCTTACAGACATCATCGGTACTCACCAGTTGTGGAGCCAGTGGTTGAGCCAGGAGTTGTTGCTGAGACTGTTGTGGAGGTTTGTTCTGAAATATGAGAGAAATTGAAGTTCACAACACTATGATTCAATTCCAAACTAATATATATCATTTTTTCGGCATGAAATACGGGAAGTATCCTGGCTGGATACATTATAGCAATCAGTAACTACGTGTGTGAAATACACACTGAAATAGAGATAAGTGAAAGATAGCAGTTGTCCAAAATTTGAACGAATGCTGTGGGCAGTGATTCTGTTCCAACGACACTTAATGTTCAACAAACTAAGTCTTCACTCACCAGATGTGGAACTGGAAGTCGATGGTGCTGTAGTGGTGAATACTAATGTTGAAGTTGTTTCTTCTAAAAGAAAACAAATGAACTTCGAGTCAGTATATTCCTTTTTGATTTGAGGCTGCTTATTCCACCTCAAGCAGCACCCTCAGGTCATGCAGAAACCAACCGATAAAGACCAACCGGTTTGAAAATTCTTACTGCAGCCGAGAAAGCATGGCACGTGCCCAGAATAAAATAGATGGTGGATGCCACGTTCGTGTAAGGAACCGTAAGACAGTCCTTTCTTTCAGTGATTGACTAGCTTTGAGGCACTGAAACTCCCCATCAGAGCATCTTTCAAGAATATGATAATTCTTCAACTATGAGTGGAATCATTAAGAACACAGAGACTGACTTCAAGGATACTGATATGCAGATGCCTGTTTCATGTTTGTTCCTGAAATAATTCTGAATGAGGTTTGGTGAACATTAAGTCATTGTCAAGGATCTCATTTTTGCACAGCCAGAAATCTCTCTCAGATATTTTGAGTCAAGCATAAACCCTCACATTCTGACAGATGACACTAATCATCTTCCAATCAATGTGAAATGTATTTTAAAAGCCAGCAGAGTGTGCAGGGATATGTCCAATGTGTTCTATCAGGCAACAGGCAGAGTGTTGTCCTTTCCACATCAAAGAGTTGATGAACTGACTAAATTGAAATCACGAGGCTCCATTGAAGACTTAAGCACAAGACGTTCTGAAGGCAGGATGTGGATCACATACCAAAACTGACAAAGAAGTTTCCCTACACCAATGTTTTTAATATTGTTGCTTCAAATTGATTTCTCATGTTAAATGAAAAAGGACTAAACTCACCAGTTGTGGAGCTGGCAGTAGAACTGGCTGTGGTGGTCGTCCCTGATGTTGATGTGGTTTCTATTGTAGAAAAGGAAATGTAAACACAATCTAGACACAAACTGATTCATGACCAATGAGAAAGATTTCACAGCACTTAGGGGGACATGCAAAAGGATGAGAGAATGTGGAAAAAAGATCAGAACCTATCCTACAAATGGCCAATCCAAAAGCAACCTACCATATCATAAATTGTATCAAGCATCTGTGTCATTAACCTGCTCTCTAACACACGAGTGTTCCAATGGTAGGTCAAGACTGCATTTCTGCTTGTAATAGCATCTAGGGCAGTCGCACACAAATTAGTGTGAGTTGCAAAGTGTCAAGTGTGAGGTGAGGAAACACATTTGGACAGAATGACAGAGTTTGCCACTGGGCATTGTAACCTAACTGTGTGACACAACCAATTTGATGCCAGGCATCAATCTGCATTAGACGTTTCTTTGATTAGAAACAATGTGCGAGGCTCAGTAGAATAGCAGGGCATTGGCATTAATATTAAATGTTTGGAGAGGCTGAATATTTTCAATGGGACGTATGAAAAATGTCTGCACGAGATTCCTTTTGATATTGTGGAAATATATTGACTTTTTGTGCTCAAAGCTCTCTCCTCTTGTAGGAATAGAATAAGATGCTGGAAGATCATGGGAACAGCCTTTTACCAAACAGGAGGTGAAGATTCCATCAATTCAATGGAATCTAAGGCCTTGCAATTCTTACAGGCATCATCGGTACTCACCAGTTGTGGAGCCAGTGGTTGAGCCAGGAGTTGTTGCTGAGACTGTTGTGGAAGTTTGTTCTGAAATATGAGAGAAATTGAAGTTCACAACACTTTGTTCATTTCCAAAAGATTATATGCTACGTTTCAGAATGACAGGAGGTAAGTATTTCTCCCAGATACATGGTGGAAATAAATAAATGTTAGTGTCCAAACCACCACAGAAAAAGAGAAAAGTGACAAATATAAATTGTCAAACAATTGAACCATAAATGAGCAAAGAAGTGATTCTGTTCAAGGGTCACTTCATGTTTAGTAACTGAAGTCTTCACTCACCAGTTATGGAACTGGAAGTAGACGGTGCTGTAGTGGCGGATACTGTTGTTGAAGTGGTTTCTTCTAAAAGATAAACAAATGAACTTCCAGTCAGTATATTCTTTTTTGATGCTGGGTTGGTTTTTCCTCTTGAAACAGCCCCTCCAGATGGTGTGCAAACAAAGCGAAAGATGACGAGCCAGTTTGAAAATTGTGACCACAGCTGATAAAACATGGTTTATGTCACAATGAGAAGTAACGATCATTCCAAATAAATGAACCCAATTATCCTTGTTACATATGCTAAGACAGTGCCTTGTTTGAGGCATCAAATGGCTTTAAAGCACTGAATCTCACCAGCATACCTTCTTTCAACAACATGATGAGACTTCATAGTGATACCACTGCGAGTGCAAACATTAATATTACAGAGACTGACTTCACAGACGCTCTTAGATAAAAAGTTTTCTATTTCATGTTTGTGTCTGAAATATTTCTTCATGAGGTTTGGCGAATAATTAGGACATCAATACCTGTCCACTTCAATGATTTTATTCAGTTTTCGAAAAGCAAATCAACACAGTTTCATTGTCAAGAAGCTAAAGATGACGTTTATATCAAAGTCATTGGTCTTACGGCTTTTGGAAACCATCACATACCTGTTGTTGAGGTACTGGTGGAGCCAGGTGTAGTTGTAGGCGCTGTTGTTGTTCTTGTTGATGTTCTTACTGAAAAAGAAAATGAATAATATTCAATACTTAATCAACATTCACCAGAAACCAATCTGACATGAATTATGATGGAAATGGGACAATCAACTGAATTCCGATAGAATTTTTACAATGAATTGTGCCAAGTATCAAGCTGACGGTAGTAGTATGTGTTCTCAGTGAGGCTGCTGAAATTCAGAAACCGTTCCACTTGCAACAAGGTTGTGAATTGTGTTGAATGCATGTATCACTCACCAGCTGTGGAAATGGCAGTCGTCTCAGCTGTGGTACCTGTCCCTGTTGTTGTAGCTGATTCTTCTGAAGGAAAAAGAACAGAATCATCAAGTAATTTTTGAATGGCCCATGCGGCAGGATTGAGAGAAGACAATCATTCTGTCATTGAAACGGACACTGGACACAGGTATCATGAAAATTATTACAATGACCTGGCAGCTGATAGGAGCCAAAGGTCACTGCAGGAAGGTAATTGCTTTTGAGGTGTGATCACTGTTGGAGAATAGGAACTGTGCCCATCAAATTTGTTTAAAGCCAGGCAATTCAAATAATCAATCTCAGAAGTTTTGAGTCAAGTGTCAAGACTGTTTGGCACCCTGAGGGAGCTCACTGCTCATCTTCCAATCAAAGTGAGAGGTATTTTTCAAGCAAGCAGATTGCGCAGGCAAACGTGTAGCGCAATGTATCAGCCAACAGGCCCAGTGTTGTCTTTCTGTATCAAAGGGTTGATGATCTGACTGAGTTGAATGCACAAGGCTGGACAGAAATCTTCAGCACAGCATCTTCTTTAGGCAAGACAGTGGTTGATGGACCAGAAGTAACAAAGGAATTTCCCTGTTCAGAGACTTTTTAGGTTCTTGCTTCAAATTGAATCTTCATGTTTACTGAGAAAGGACTGAACTCACCAGTTGCGGAGCTGGCAGTAGAACTGGCTGTGGTGGTCGTCCCTGATGTTGATGTGGTTTCTATTGAAGAAAAGGAAATGTAAACACAATCTCGACACGTAAACTGAATCATGACCAATGAGAAAGATTCAACAGCACTTAGGAGGGAGTGCACAAAGGATGAGAGAATGTGTAAAAAAGATCAGAGCCTATCCCACAGATAGCCAATCAAAATGCATCCTACCATATCATAAATTGTGTCAACCATCTGTGTCATTAACCTGCTCTCCATCACACGAGTGTTCCAGTGGTAGGTCAAGACTTTATTTCTGCTTGCAATAGCATCAAGGGTAGTCGCACACAATTTAATGTGAATTTCAAAGTGTCAAGTGTTAGGTGAGGAAACACATTTGAACAGGATGACGTTGTTTGCCACTGGGCGTTGTAAGCTAAATGTGTGACACAACCAATTTGATGCCAGGCATCAATCTGCATTAGATGTTTCTTTAAACAGAAAAAATGTGTCAGGCTAAGAGGAGTAAAAGGGCAACGGCAACAATATTAAATGTTTGGAGAGTCTGAATATTTTCAATGGGACGGATGAAAAATGCCTGCACCAGAATCCTTTTGTTACTGTGGAAATATATTGACTTATTGTGCTCAAAGCTCTCTCCTCTTGTGGAATAGAATAAGATGCTGGAAGACCATGGGAACAGCCTTTTACCAAACAGAAGGTGAAGATTCCATCACTTCACTGGTATCTGAGGCCTTGCAATTCATGCAGACATCATCGGTACTCACCAGTCGTGGAGCCAGTGGTTGCGCCAGGAGTTGTTGCTGAGACTGTTGTGGAGGTTTGTTCTAAAATATGAGAGAAATTGAAGTTCACAACACTTTGTTCATTTCCAAAAGATATATGATATGTTTCAGAATGAGAGGAGGTAAGTATTTCTCCCAGATACATGGTGGAAATAAATAAATGTTAGTGTCCAAACCACCACAGAAAAAGAGAAAAGTGACAAATATAAATTGTCAAACAATTGAACCATAAATGAGCAAAGAAGTGATTCTGTTCAAGGGTCACTTCATGTTTAGTAACTGAAGTCTTCACTCACCAGTTATGGAACTGGAAGTAGACGGTGCTGTAGTGGCGGATACTGTTGTTGAAGTGGTTTCTTCTAAAAGATAAACAAATGAACTTCCAGTCAGTATATTCTTTTTTGATGCTGGGTTGGTTTTTCCTCTTGAAACAGCCCCTCCAGATGGTGTACAAACAAAGCGAAAGATGACGAGCCAGTTTGAAAATTGTGACCACAGCTGATAAAACATGGTTTATGTCACAATGAGAAGTAACGATCATTCCAAATAAATGAACCCAATTATCCATGTTACATATGCTAAGACAGTGCCTTGTTTGAGGCATCAAATGGCTTTAAAGCACTGAATCTCACCAGCATACCTTCTTTCAACAACATGATGAGACTTCATAGTGATACCACTGCGAGTGCAAACATTAATATTACAGAGACTGACTTCACAGACGCTCTTAGATAAAAAGTTTTCTATTTCATGTTTGTGTCTGAAATATTTCTTCATGAGGTTTGGCGAATAATTAGGACATCAATACCTGTCCACTTCAATGATTTTATTCAGTTTTCGAAAAGCAAATCAACACAGTTTCATTGTCAAGAAGCTAAAGATGACGTTTATATCAAAGTCATTGGTCTTACGGCTCATGGAAACCATCACATACCTGTTGTTGAGGTACTGGTGGAGCCAGGTGTAGTTGTAGGCGCTGTTGTTGTTCTTGTTGATGTTCTTACTGAAAAAGAAAATGAATAATATTCAATACTTAATCAACATTCACCAGAAACCAATCTGACATGAATTATGATGGAAATGGGACAATCAACTGAATTCCGATAGAATTTTTACAATGAATTGTGCCAAGTATCAAGCTGACGGTAGTAGTATGTGTTCTCAGTGAGGCTGCTGAAATTCAGAAACCGTTCCACTTGCAACAAGGTTGTGAATTGTGTTGAATGCATGTATCACTCACCAGCTGTGGAAATGGCAGTCGTCTCAGCTGTGGTACCTGTCCCTGTTGTTGTAGCTGATTCTTCTGAAGGAAAAAGAACAGAATCATCAAGTAATTTTTGAATGGCCCATGCGGCAGGATTGAGAGAAGACAATCATTCTGTCATTGAAACGGACACTGGACACAGGTATCATGAAAATTATTACAATGACCTGGCAGCTGATAGGAGCCAAAGGTCACTGCAGGAAGGTAATTGCTTTTGAGGTGTGATCACTGTTGGAGAATAGGAACTGTGCCCATCAAATTTGTTTAAAGCCAGGCAATTCAAATAATCAATCTCAGAAGTTTTGAGTCAAGTGTCAAGACTGTTTGGCACCCTGAGGGAGCTCACTGCTCATCTTCCAATCAAAGTGAGAGGTATTTTTCAAGCAAGCAGATTGCGCAGGCAAACGTGTAGCGCAATGTATCAGCCAACAGGCCCAGTGTTGTCTTTCTGTATCAAAGGGTTGATGATCTGACTGAGTTGAATGCACAAGGCTGGACAGAAATCTTCAGCACAGCATCTTCTTTAGGCAAGACAGTGGTTGATGGACCAGAAGTAACAAAGGAATTTCCCTGTTCAGAGACTTTTTAGGTTCTTGCTTCAAATTGAATCTTCATGTTTACTGAGAAAGGACTGAACTCACCAGTTGTGGAGCTGGCAGTAGAACTGGCTGTGGTGGTCGTCCCTGATGTTGATGTGGTTTCTATTGAAGAAAAGGAAATGTAAACACAATCTCGACACGTAAACTGAATCATGACCAATGAGAAAGATTCAACAGCACTTAGGAGGGAGTGCACAAAGGATGAGAGAATGTGTAAAAAAGATCAGAGCCTATCCCACAGATAGCCAATCAAAATGCATCCTACCATATCATAAATTGTGTCAACCATCTGTGTCATTAACCTGCTCTCCATCACACGAGTGTTCCAGTGGTAGGTCAAGACTTTATTTCTGCTTGCAATAGCATCAAGGGTAGTCGCACACAATTTAATGTGAATTTCAAAGTGTCAAGTGTTAGGTGAGGAAACACATTTGAACAGGATGACGTTGTTTGCCACTGGGCGTTGTAAGCTAAATGTGTGACACAACGAATTTGATGCCAGGCATCAATCTGCATTAGATGTTTCTTTAAACAGAAAAAATGTGTCAGGCTAAGAGGAGTAAAAGGGCAACGGCAACAATATTAAATGTTTGGAGAGTCTGAATATTTTCAATGGGACGGATGAAAAATGCCTGCACCAGAATCCTTTTGTTACTGTGGAAATATATTGACTTATTGTGCTCAAAGCTCTCTCCTCTTGTGGAATAGAATAAGATGCTGGAAGACCATGGGAACAGCCTTTTACCAAACAGAAGGTGAAGATTCCATCACTTCACTGGTATCTGAGGCCTTGCAATTCATGCAGACATCATCGGTACTCACCAGTCGTGGAGCCAGTGGTTGCGCCAGGAGTTGTTGCTGAGACTGTTGTGGAGGTTTGTTCTAAAATATGAGAGAAATTGAAGTTCACAACACTTTGTTCATTTCCAAAAGATATATGATATGTTTCAGAATGAGAGGAGGTAAGTATTTCTCCCAGATACATGGTGGAAATAAATAAATGTTCATGTCCCAACCACCACAGAAAAAGAGAAAAGTGACAAATATAAATTGTCAAACAATTGAACCACAAATGAGCAAAGAAGTGATTCTGTTCAAGGGTCACTTCATGTTTAGTAACTGAAGGCTTCACTCACCAGTTATGGAACTGGAGGTAGACGGTGCTGTAGTGGCGGACTCTGTTGCTGAAGTGGTTTCTTCTAAAAGATAAACAAATGAACTTCCAGTCAGTATATTCTTTCTTGAGATAATGGGAACTGCAGATGCTGGAGATTCCAAGATAATAAAATGTGAGGCTGGATGAACACAGCAGGCCAAGCAGCATCTCAGGAGCACAAAAGCTGACGTTTCGGGCCTCGACCCTTCATCAGAGAGGGGGATGGTGGGAGGGAACTGGTCTTTACTCTCCATCTTCGGTCCGCCTCCCCCTCTCTCCCTATTTATTCCAGTTCCCTCCCACCATCCCCCTCTCTGATGAAGGGTCTAGGCCCGAAACGTCAGCTTTTGTGCTCCTGAGATGCTGCTTGGCCTGCTGTGTTCATCCAGCCTCACATTTTATATTCTTTCTTGATGCTGGATTGGTTGTTCCTCTTGAAACAGCCCCTCCAGATGGTGTACAAACAAAGCGAAAGATGACGAGCCAGTTTGAAAATTGTGACCACAGCTGATAAAACATGGTTTATGTCACAATGAGAAGTAACGATCATTCCAAATAAATGAACCCAATTATCCATGTTACATATACTAAGACAGTGCCTTGTTTGAGGCATCAAATGGCTTTAAAGCACTGAATCTCACCAGCATACCTTCTTTCAACAACATGATGATACTTCATAGTGATAACACTGCGAGTGCAAACATTAATATTACAGAGACTGACTTCACAGACGCTCTTATATAAAAACGTTTTCTATTTCATGTTTGTGTCTGAAATATTTCTTCATGAGGTTTGGCGAATAATTAGGACATCAATACCTGTCCACTTCAATGATTTTATTCAGTTTTCGAAAAGCAAATCAACACAGTTTCATTGTCAAGAAGCTAAAGATGACGTTTATATCAAAGTCATTGGTCTTACGGCTCATGGAAACCATCACATACCTGTTGTTGAGGTACTGGTGGAGCCAGGTGTAGTTGTAGGCGCTGTTGTTGTTCTTGTTGATGTTCTTACTGAAAAAGAAAATGAATAATATTCAATACTTAATCAACATTCACCAGAAACCAATCTGACATGAATTATGATGGAAATGGGACAATCAACTGAATTCCGATAGAAATTTTACAATGAATTGTGCCAAGTATCAAGCTGACGGTAGTAGTATGTGTTCTCAGTGAGGCTGCTGAAATTCAGAAACCGTTCCACTTGCAACAAGGTTGTGAATTGTGTTGAATGCATGTATCACTCACCAGCTTTGGAAATGGCAGTCGTCTCAGCTGTGGTACCTGTCCCTGTTGTTGTAGCTGATTCTTCTGAAGGAAAAAGAACAGAATCATCAAGTAATTTTTGAATGGCCCATGCGGCAGGATTGAGAGAAGACAATCATTCTGTCATTGAAACGGACACTGGACACAGGTATCATGAAAATTATTACAATGACCTGGCAGCTGATAGGAGCCAAAGGTCACTGCAGGAAGGTAATTGCTTTTGAGGTGTGATCACTGTTGGAGAATAGGAATTGTGCCCATCAAATTTGTTTAAAGCCAGACAATTCAAATAATCAATCTCAGAAGTTTTGAGTCAAGTGTCAAGACTGTTTGGCACCCTGAGGGAGCTCACTGCTCATCTTCCAATCAAAGTGAGAGGTATTTTTCAAGCAAGCAGATTGCGCAGGCAAACATGTAGCGCAATGTATCAGCCAACAGGCCCAGTGTTGTCTTTCTGTATCAAAGGGTTGATGATCTGACTGAGTTGAATGCACAAGGCTGGACGGAAATCTTTAGCACAGCATCTTCTTTAGGCAAGAAAATGGGTGATGGACCAGAAGAAACAAAGGAATTTCCCTGTTCAGAGACTTTTTAGGTTCTTGCTTCAAATTGAATCTTCATGTTTACTGAGAAAGGACTGAACTCACCAGTTGTGGAGCTGGCAGTAGAACTGGCTGTGGTGGTCGTCCCTGATGTTGATGTGGTTTCTATTGAAGAAAAGGAAATGTAATCACAATCTCGACACATAAACTGAATCATGACCAAAGAGAAAGATTCAACAGCACTTAGGAGGGAGTGCACAAAGGATGAGAGAATGTGTAAAAAAGATCAGAGCCTATCCCACAGATAGCCAATCAAAATGCATCCTACCATATCATAAATTGTGTCAACCATCTGTGTCATTAACCTGCTCTCCATCACACGAGTGTTCCAGTGGTAGGTCAAGACTTTATTTCTGCTTGCAATAGCATCAAGGGTAGTCGCACACAATTTAATGTGAGTTTCAAAGTGTCAAGTGTGAGGTGAGGAAACACATTTGAACAGGATGACGTTGTTTGCCACTGGGCGTTGTAAGCTAAATGTGTGACACAACCAATTTGATGCCAGGCATCAATCTGCATTAGATGTTTCTTTAAACAGAAAAAATGTGTCAGGCTAAGAGGAGTAGAAGGGCAACGGCATCAATATTAAATGTTTGGAGAGACTGAATATTTTCAATGGGACGGATGAAAAATGCCTGCACCAGAATCCTTTTGTTATTGTGGAAATATATTGACTTTTTGTGCTCAAAGCTCTCTCCTCTTGTAGGAATAGAATAAGATGCTGGAAGACCATGGGAACAGCCTTTTACCAAACAGGAGGTGAAGATTCCATCACTTCACTGGTATCTAAGGCTTTGCAATTCTTACAGACATCATCGGTACTCACCAGTTGTGGAGCCAGTGGTTGAGCCAGGAGTTGTTGCTGAGACTGTTGTGGAGGTTTGTTCTGAAATATGAGAGAAATTGAAGTTCACAACACTTTGATTCATTTCCAAACTAATATACATCATTTTTTCAGAATGAAATAAGGTAAGTATTCTGGCTGGATATCTTATAGAAATCAGTAAATATATATGTGAAATACACACTGAAATAGAGATAATTGAAATGTAGCAGTTGTCCAAAATTTGAACGAATGCTGTGGGCAGTGATTCTGTTCAAACGACTCTTAATGTTCAACAAACTAAGTCTTCACTCACCAGATGTGGAACTGGAAGTATACGGTGCTGTAGTGGTGGATACTAATGTTGAAGTTGTTTCTTCTAAAAGAAAACAAATGAACTTCTAGTCAGTTTATTCCTTTTTAATTTGTGCTGCTTATTCCTCCTCAAGCAGCACCGCCAGACCTCTAGATCGTGCACAAACACACAAAGTTTACCAGCTGCTTTGACAATTCTTACTGCAGCTAAGTAACCATGGCATATGGCCCAAATTACTCAAATAGTGTATGCCACTTTGAAGTTAAGAACAGTAGGACAGAACCTTTTTTGAGCAATTGGCTAGCGATGAGGCACTAAAGCTGACCAGCATATCTCCTTTCAAGCGTATGATAACACTTCAACAATTAGTTCAATCATTCTGAAAACAGTGACTAACTTTTAGGAAGCCCTATATACAGATTGCTGTTTCATGTTTGTTCCAAAAATAATTCTGAATGCAGTTTCGTGAATAATTAAGACATCAATCTCTGATCACTTCCATCTCTTGAGTCACTTTTGAAAGAGCAAATGAACACAATTTCATTGTCAAGGATCTCAAGATGCACATCATTTTGCACAGATAGGAATCAACCTCAAAAATTTTGAGTCAAGGATACAGTCTCACATTCTGATAGATGATACTACCTGTCCTCCAATCAATGTAAAAGGGAGTTTTCAAGCCAGCAGAGAGTGCAGGCAAATGTTTGTTATGATCTATCAGCCAAGTGGCCCAGTGTTGTCCTTTCCACATCAAAGAGTTGATGATCTGACGAAATTGTTTTCATGTGGTTGCATTGAAGACTAAAACACAACAAATTCTGAAGGCAGAATGTGGATCATAGACCAAAATTGACAAAGGAATTTCCCTACATCCATGTTTTTAATGTTGTTGCTTCACATTGATCTCTCACCTTTAATGAAAATGGAGTCAACTCACCAGTTGTGGAGCTGGCAGTAGAACTGGCTGTGGTGGTTGTCCCTGATGTTGATGTGCTTTCTATTGAAGGAAAGGAAATGTAAACACAATCCATACGCATAACCTGAATCATGATCAATGAGTGCGATTCATAAGCATTTAGGAGGGAATGGTCAAATGGAGAGAGAATGCGCAAAAAAGATCAGAAACTAGCACACAGATGGCCAATCCAGAGGAATCCTGCTATATCATAACTTGTACAAAGAATTTGCGTCATTCTCAAACTCTCTGTCACATGGGATTTCCTGTGGTAGGCCAAGACATCGTTTCTGCTTGTAAAATCATCAAGGGCAGTCAGACACAGATTAATGTGAGTTGCAAAATGTCAAGTGTGAGGTGCAGAAAAATATTTGAACATAATGACAGGTCGCCACTTGGAGTTGTAACCTCAATGTGTGGAACAAGCAACTTGATGGCAGTGATCGAATTACAACAGACGTTTCTGTGCATAGAAACAATGTGCGAGGCTAAGTGGAGTAGCAGGGCAACGGTCTCAATGTTAAATGTTTGTAGAGGCTGAATAGATTCAGTGGAAAGATTCGCAAATGTCTGCAGAAGAATCGTTCTGTCATTCTATAAAAGTCCATGATCTTTTAAGCTCAAAATATTCTACTGTTGCAGAAATAGAATAAGACACTGGAAGACCATGGGAACAGCCTTTTACCGAACAGGAGGTGAAGATTCCATCAATTCACTGGTATCTAAGGCCTTGCAATTCTTACAGACATCATCGGTACTCACCAGTTGTGGAGCCAGTGGTTGAGCCAGGAGTTGTTGCTGAGACTGTTGTGGAGGTTTGTTCTGAAATATGAGAGAAATTGAAGTTCGCACCACTATGATTCAATTCCAAACTAATATATATCATATTTTCGGAACGAAATACGGGAAGCATTCTGGCTGGATACATTATAGCAATCAGTAACTATGTGTGTGAAATACACACTGAAATAGAGATAAGTGAAAGATAGCAGTTGTCCAAAATTTGAACGAATGCTGTGGGCAGTGATTCTCTTCCAACGACACTTAATGTTCAACAAACTCAGTCTTCACTCACCAGATGTGGAACTGGAAGTCGATGGTGCTGTAGTGGTGAATACTAATGTTGAAGTTGTTTCTTCTAAAATAAAACAAATGAACTTCGAGTCAGTATATTCCTTTTTGATTTGAGGCTGCTTATTCCACCTCAAGCAGCACCCTCAGATCGTGCACAAACCAACCGATAAGGACCAACCGGTTTGAAAATTCTTACTGCAGCCGAGAAAGCATGGCACGTGCCCAGAATAAAATAGATGGTGGATGCCACGTTCGTGTCAGGAACCGTAAGACAGTCCTTTCTTTCAGTGATTGACTAGCTTTGAGGCACTGAAACTCCCCATCAGAGCTTCTTTCAAGAATATGATAATTCTTCAACTACGAGTGGAATCATTAAGAACACAGAGACTGACTTCAAGGATACTGATATGCAGATGCCTTTTTTATGTTTGTTCCTGAAATAATTCTGAATGAGGTTTGATGACGGGGAACTTGCAAAAGGATGAGAGAATGTGGAAAAAAGTTCAGAACCTATCCTACAAATGGCCAATCCAAAAGCAACCTACCATATCATAAATTGTATCAAGCATCCGTGTCATTAACCTGCTCTCTATCACACAAGTGTTCCAATGGTAGGTCAAGACTGCATTTCTGCTTGTAATAGCATCAAGGGCAGTCGCACACAAATTAATGTGAGTTGCAAAGTGTCAAGTGTGAGGTGAGGAAACACATTTGAACAGAATGATATAGTTTGCCACTGGGCATTGTAATCTAACTGTGTGACACAACCAATTTGATGCCAGGCATCAATCTGCATTAGATGTTTCTTTGAATAGAAACAATGTGAGAGGCTCAGTGGAGTACAGGGGAATGGCATCAATATTAAATGTTTGGTGTGGCTGAATAATCTGTCTGGATACATTATCACAACCGATAAGTCCAAGTGTCAAATACACACTGACATAGAGATAACTTAAATTTAGCAGCTGTTCAAAATATGAGCGAATGCTGAGAGAAGAGATTCTCTTGAAAGGATACTTAATGTTCAACAAACTAAGTCTTCACTCACCAGATGTGGATTTGGAAGCAGACGGTGCTGTAGTGGTGGGTACTAATTTTGAAGTTGTTTCTTCTAAAAGAAAACAAATGAACTTCTCGTCAGTTTAAGTCCTTTTTGATTTGAGGCTCTGTATTCCATGTCAAGCATCATTTCCAGATCGTGCACAAACAAACCGAGAGATGCCCAACTGGTTTGAAAATTCTTACTGCAGCTGAGAAAGCATGGCACGTGCTCAGTATAAAATAGATGGTGGATGCTACATTCAAGTAAAGAACGGTAAGAAGGTTCTTTCTTTTAGTGATTGACTAGCTTTGAGGCACTCACCAGCAGACCTTCTTTCAAGAATATGATAATTCTTCAACTACGAGTGGAATCAAAAGAACACAGAGGCTGACTTCAAGGATACTGATATGCAGATGCCTGTTTTATGTTTGTTCCTGAAATAATTCTGAATGAGGTTTGGTGAATAATTAAGACATCAACCTCTTCCCGCTTCTCTCTCTTGAGTCACTTTTGTAAGAGCAAATGATCGCAAATTCGTTGTGGAGGATCTCATTTTTGAACAGTCAGAAGTGTCTCTCAGAAATTTTGAGTCAAGCATAAAGCCTCACATTCTGATAGACGATACTACTCATTTTCCAATCAATGTGAAATGTATTTTTCAAGCCAGCAGAGTGTGCAGGGAAATGTCCAATGCGTTCTATCAGGCAACAGGCAGAGTGTTATCCTTTCCACATCAAAGAGTTGATGATCTGACTAAATTGAAATCACAAGGCTCCATTGAAGACTTTAGCACAAGACGTTCTGAAGGCAGGATGTGGATCACATACCAAAACTGACAAAGAAGTTTCCCTACACCAATGTTTTTAATATTGTTGCTTCAAATTGATTTCTCACGTTAAATGAAAAAGGACTAAACTCACCAGTTGTGGAGCTGGCAGTAGAACTGGCTGTTGTGGTCGTCCCTGATGGTGATGTGATTTCTATTGTAGAAAAGGAAATGTAAACACAATCCAGACACAAACTGATTCATGACCAATGAAAAAGATTTCACAGCACTTAGGGGAACATGCAAAAGGATGAGAGAATGTGGAAAAAAGATCAGAACCTATCCTACAAATGGCCAATCCAAAAGCAACCTACCATATCATAAATTGTATCAAGCATCTGTGTCATTAACCTGCTCTCTATCACACGAGTGTTCCAATGGTAGGTCAAGACTGCATTTCTGCTTGTAATAGCATCTAGGGCAGTCGCACACAAATTAGTGTGAGTTGCAAAGTGTCAAGTGTGAGGTGAGGAAACACATTTGGACAGAATGACAGAGTTTGCCACTGGGCATTGTAACCTAACTGTGTGACACAACCAATTTGATGCCAGGCATCAATCTGCATTAGACGTTTCTTTGATTAGAAACAATGTGCGAGGCTAAGTGGAATAGCAGGGCATTGGCATTAATATTAAATGTTTGGAGAGGCTGAATATTTTCAATGGGACGGATGAAAAATGCCTGCACGAGATTCCTTTTGATATTGTGGAAATATATTGACTTTTTGTGCTCAAAGCTCTCTCCTCTTGTAGGAATAGAACAAGATGCTGGAAGACCATGGGAACAGCCTTTTACCAAACAGGAGGTGAAGATTCCATCAATTCACTGGAATCTAAGGCCTTGCAATTCTTACAGGCATCATCGGTACTCACCAGTTGTGGAGCCAGTGGTTGAGCCAGGAGTTGTTGCTGAGACTGTTGTGGAGGTTTGTTCTGAAATATGAGAGAAATTGAAGTTCACAACACTTTGTTCATTTCCAAAAGATATATGATATGTTTCAGAATGAGAGGAGGCAAGTATTTCTCCCAGATACATGGTGGAAATAAATAAATGTTCATGTCCAAACCACCACAGAAAAAGAGAAAAGTGACAAATATAAATTGTCAAACAATTGAACCATAAATGAGCAAAGAAGTGATTCTGTTCAAGGGTCACTTCATGTTTAGTAACTGAAGGCTTCACTCACCAGTTATGGAACTGGAAGTAGACGGTGCTGTAGTGGCGGATACTGTTGCTGAAGTGGTTTCTTCTAAAAGATAAACAAATGAACTTCCAGTCAGTATGTTCTTTTTAGATGTTGGCTTGGTTGTTCCTCTTGAAACAGCCCCTCCAGATGGTGTGCAAACAAAGCGAAAGATGACGAGCCAGTTTGAAAATTGTGACTACAGCTGATAAAACATGGTTTATGTCACAATGAGAAGTAACGATCATTCCAAATAAATGAACCCAATTATCCATGTTACATATACTAAGACAGTGCCTTGTTTGAGGCATCAAATGGCTTTAAAGCACTGAATCTCACCAGCATACCTTCTTTCAACAACATGATGATACTTCATAGTGATACCACTGCGAGTGGAAACATTAATATTACAGAGACTGACTTCACAGATACCCTTACATAAAAAGTTTTCTATTTCATGTTTGTGTCTGAAATATTTCTTCATGAGGTTTGGTGAATAATTAGGACATCAATACCTGTCCACTTCAATGATTTTATTCAGTTTTTGAAAATCAAATCAACACAGTTTCATTGTCAAGAAGCTAAAGATGACGTTTATATCAAAGTCATTGGTCTTACGGCTCATGGAAACCATCACATACCTGTTGTTGAGGTACTGGTGGAGCCAGGTGTAGTTGTAGGCGCTGTTGTTGTTCTTGTTGTTGTTGTTGTTGATGTTCCTATTGAAAAAGAAAATGAATAATATTCAATACTTAATCAACATTCACTAGAAACCAATCTGACATGAATTATGATGGAAATGGGACAATCAACTGAATTCCGATAGAATTTTTACAATGAATTGTGCCAAGTATCAAGCTGATGGTAGTAGTATGTGTTCTCAGTGAGGCTGCTGAAATTCAGAAACCGTTCCACTTGCAACAAGGTTGTGAATTGTGTTGAATGCATGTATCACTCACCAGCTGTGGAAATGGCAGTCGTCTCAGCTGTGGTACCTGTCCCTGTTGTTGTAGCTGATTCTTCTGAAGGAAAAAGAACAGAATCATCAAGTAATTTTTGAACGGCCCATGCGGCACGATTGAGAGAAGACAATCATTCTGTCATTGAAACGGACAGTGGACACAGGTATCATGAAAATTATTACAATGACCTGGCAGCTGATAGGAGCCAAAGGTCACTGCAGGAAGGTAATTGCTTTTGAGGTGTGATCACTGTTGGAGAATAGGAATTGTGCCCATCAAATTTGTTTAAAGTCAGACAATTCAAATAATCAATCTCAGAAGTTTTGAGTCAAGTGTCAAGACTGTTTGGCACCCTGAGGGAGCTCACTGCTCATCTTCCAATCAAAGTGAGAGGTATTTTTCAAGCAAGCAGATTGCGCAGGCAAACGTGTAGTGCAATGTATCAGCCAACAGGCCCAGTGTTGTCTTTCTGTATCAAAGGGTTGATGATCTGACTGAGTTGAATGCACAAGGCTGGACGGAAATCTTCAGCACAGCATCTTCTTTAGGCAAGACAGTGGTTGATGGACCAGAAGTAACAAAGGAATTTCCCTGTTCAGAGACTTTTTAGGTCTTTGCTTCAAATTGAATCTTCATGTTTACTGAGAAAGGACTGAACTCACCAGTGGTGGAGCTGGCAGTAGAACTGGCTGTGGTGGTCGTCCCTGATGTTGATGTGGTTTCTATTGAAGAAAAGAAAATGTGATCACAATCTCGACATATAAACTGAATCATGACCAATGAGAAAGATTCAACAGAACTTAGGAGGGAGTGCACAAAGGATGAGAGAATGTGTAAAAAAGATCAGAGCCTATCCCACAGATAGCCAATCAAAATGCATCCTACCATATCATAAATTGTGTCAACCATCTGTGTCATTAACCTGCTCTCCATCACACGAGTGTTCCAGTGGTAGGTCAAGACTTTATTTCTGCTTGCAATAGCATCAAGGGTAGTCGCACACAATTTAATGTGAGTTTCAAAGTGTCAAGTGTGAGGTGAGGAAACACATTTGAACAGGATGACGTTGTTTGCCACTGGGCGTTGTAAGCTAAATGTGTGACACAACCAATTTGATGCCAGGCATCAATCTGCATTAGATGTTTCGTTAAACAGAAACAATGTGCCAAGCTAAGAGGAGTAGGAGGGCAACAGAATCAATATTAAATGTTTGGCGAGTCTGAATATTTTCAATGGGGCGGATGAAAAATGCCTGCACGAGATTCCTTTTGTTATTGTGGAAATCTATTGACTTTTTGTGCTAAAAGCTCTCTCCTCTTGTACATACAGAATATGATGCTGGAAGACCATGGGAACAGCCTTTTACCGAACAGGAGGTGAATATTCCATCACTTCACTGGTATCTAAGGCCTTGCAATTCTTACAGACATCATCGGTACTCACCAGTTGTGGAGCCAGTGGTTGAGCCAGGAGTTGTTGCTGAGACTGTTGTGGAGGTTTGTTCTGAAATATGAGAGAAATTGAAATTCACAACACTTTGATTCAGTTCCAAACTAATATATATCATTTTTTCGGAATGAAATAAGGTAAGTACTCTGGCTGGATACCTTATAGAAATCAGTCAGTATATGTGTGAAATACACACTGAAATAGAGATAATTGAAATATAGCAGTTGTCCAAAATTTGAACGAATGCTGTGGGCAGTGATTCTGTTCAAACGATATTCAATGTTCAACAAACTAAGTCTTCACTCACCAGATGTGGAACTGGAAGTAGACGGTGCTGTAGTGGTGAATACTAATGTTGAAGTTGTTTCTTCTAAAAGAAAACAAATGAACTTCGAGTCAGTATATTCCTTTTTGATTTGAGGCTGCTTATTCCACCTCAAGCAGCACCCTCAGGTCATGCAGAAACCAACCGATAAAGACCAACCGGTTTGTAAATTCATACTGCAGCTGAGAAAGCATGGCACGTGCCCAGAATAAAACAGATGGTGGATGCCACATTCATGTAAGGAACAGTAAGACAGTCCTTTCTTTCAGTGATTGACTAGCTTTGAGGCACTGAAACTCCCCATCAGAGCCTCTTAGAAGAATATGCTAATTCTTCATCTACGAGTAGAATCATTAAGAACACAGAGACTGACTTCAAGGAAATTAATATGCAGATGCCTGTTTCATGTTTTTTCCTGAAATAATTCTGAATGAGGTTTGGTGAATAATTAAGACAGCAACCTCTGCCCACTTCTCTCTCTTGAGTCACTTTTGTATGAGCAAATGAACATTAAATCATTATCGAGGATTTCATTTTTGCACAGCCAAAAATCTCTCTCTGAAATTTTGAGTCAAGCATAAAGCCTCACATTCTGATAGACGATACTACTCATCTTCCAATCAATGTGAAATGTATTTTTCAAGGCAGCAGAGTGTGCAGGGAAATGTCCAATGCGTTCTATCAGGCAACAGACAGAGTGTTGTCCTTTCCACATCAAAGAGTTGATGATCTGACTAAATTGAAATCACGAGGCTCCATTGAAGACTTAAGCACAAGACGTTCTGAAGGCAGGATGTGGATCACATACCAAAACTGACAAAGAAGTTTCCCTACACCAATGTTTTTAATGTTGTTGCTTCAAATTTATTTTGTAAGTTTAATGAAAAAGGACTAAACTCACCAGTTGTGGAGCTGGCAGTGGAACTGGCTGTTGTGGTCGTCCCTGATGTTGATGTGGTTTCTATTGTAGAAAAGGAAATGTAATCACAATCTAGACACAAACTGATTCATGACCAATGAGAAAGATTTAACAGCACCTAGGAGCACATGCAAAAGGATGAGAGAATGTGGAAAAAAGATCAGAAACTATCCTACAAATGGCCAATCAAAAAGCAACCTACCATATCATAAATTGTATCAAGCATCTGTGTCATTAACCTGCTCTCTATCACACAAGTGTTCCAATGGTAGGTCAAGACTGCATTTCTGCTTGTAATAGCATCTAGGGCAGTCGCACACAAATTAATGTGAGTTGCAAAATGTCAACATAGAACATAGAACATATAACAGTACTGCACAGAACAGGCCCTTCAGCCTACAATGTTGTGCCGACCATTGATCCTCATGTATGCACCCTCAAATTTCTGTGACCATATGCATGTCCAGCAGTCTCTTAAATGACCCCAATGACCTTGCTTCCTCAACTGCTGCTGGCAATGCATTCCATGCTCTCACAACTCTCTGTGTATAGACCCCGCCTCTGACTTCCCCTCGATACTTTCCTCCAACCAGCTTAAAACTATGACCCCTCGTGCTAGCCATTTCTGCCCTGGGAAATAGTCTCTGGCTATCAACTCTATCTATGCCTCTCATTATCTTGTATACCTCAATTAGGTCCCCTCTCCTCCTCCTTTTCTCCAATGAAAAGAGACCGAGCTCAGTCAACCTCTCTTCATAAGATAAGCTCTCCAGTCCAGGCAGCATCCTGGTAAACCTCCTCTGAACCCTCTCCAAAGCATCCACATCTTTCCTATAATAGGACGACCAGCACTGGACGCAGTATTCCAAGTGCGGTCGAACCAAAGTTTTATAGAGCTGCAACAAGATCTCACGCCTCTTAAACTCAATCCCCCTGTTAATGAAAGCCAAAACACCATATGCTTTCTTAACAACTCTGTCCACTTGGGTGGCCATTTTAAGGGATCTATGTATCTGCACACCAAGATCCCTCTGTTCCTCCACACTGCCAAGAATCCTATCCTTAATTCTGTACTCAGCTTTCAAATTCGACCTTCCAAAATGCATCACCTCGCAGTTATCCAGGTTGAACTCCATCTGCCACCTCTCAGCCCATCTCTGCATCCTGTCAATGTCCCGCTGCAGCCTACAACAGCCCTCTATGCTGTCAACGGCACCTCCGACCTTTGTGTCGTCTGCAAACTTGCTGACCCGTCCTTCAATCTCCTCATCCAAGTCATTAATAAAAATTACAAACAGTAGAGGCCCAAGGACAGAGCCCCGTGGAACCCCACTCACCACTGACTTCCAGGCAGAATATTTTCCTTCTACTACCACTCGCTGTCTTCTGCTGGCCAGCCAATTCTGTATCCAGGCAGCTAAGTTCCCCTGTATCCCATTCCTCCTGACCTTCTGAATGAGCCTACCCATGGGGAACCTTATCAAATGCCTTACTGAAGTCCATATTCACCACATCCACAGCTCGACCCTCATCAACTTTTCTAGTCACATCCTCAAAGAACTCGATAAGGTTTGTGAGGCATGACCTGCCCCTCACAAAGCCGTGTTGACTGCATTTGATCAAGCCATGCTCTTCCAGATGGTCATAAACCCTATCCCTCAGAATCCTTTCTAACACCTTGCAGACGACAGACGTGAGACTTACTGGTCTGTAATTGCCGGGGATTTCCCAATTTCCTTTCTTGAAGGGAGGAGTTACATTTGCCTCTCTCCAGTCCTCAGGTACGACTCCAGTGGAGAGCGAGGATGCAAAGATCTTCGCAAGTGGCGAAGCAATTTCATTTCTCGCTTCCCAAAGCAGCCGAGGACAAATCTGGCCCGGGCCTGGCGACTTGTCAATCTTAATGTTTGGCAAAATTTTCAGCACCTCAGCTTCCTCTATCTCTATCCATTCCAGCATGCACACCTGCTCTTCGAAGGTTTCATTCACTACAAAGTTTGTTTCTTTCATAAAGACAGAAGCAAAAAACTCATTTAGGGCTTCCCCTACCTCCTCAGACTCCACACACAAGTTCCCTATGCTATCCCTGATCGGCCCTACTCTTTCTTTGACCATTCTCTTATTCCTCACATAAGTGTAAAATGCTTTTGTGTTTTCCCTAATTCGTTCTGCCAAGCCTTTCTCGTGCCCCCTCCTGGCTCTCCTCAGACCATTTTTGAGCTCCTTCCTTGCCTGCGTGTAATCCTCTCTAGCTGAACTTGACCCTAGCTTCCTCCACCTTATGTAAGCTACCTTCTTCCTTTTCACAAGAAGCTCCACTGTTCTCGTCATCCAAGGTTCCTTTATCTTACCCCTTCTTCCCTGTCTCAGAGGGACATATTTACTCATCACTCGCAACAATTGTTCCTTAAACAGTCCCCACATGTCTATAGTTCCCTTACCATGAAACAATTGCTCCCAGTCCATGCTTCCTAACTCATTTCTACTTGCGTCATAGTTTCCTCTTCCCCAATTAAATATCAAGTGTGAGGTGAGGAAACACATTTGAACAGAATGACATAGTTTGCCACTGGGCATTGTAACCTAACTGTGTGGCACAACCGATTTTATGCCAGGCATCAATCTGTGTTAGATGTTTCTTTGATTACAAAACAAGGTGCGAGGCTAAGTTGAATAGCAGGGCATTGGCATCAATATTAAATGTTTGGCGAGTCTGAATATTTTCAATGGGGCGGATGAAAAATGCCTGCACGAGATTCCTTTTGTTATGGTGGAAATATATTGACTTTTTATGCTAAAAGCTCTCTCTTCTTGTACATACAGAACATGATGCTGAAGACCATGGGAACAGCCTTTTACCGAACAGGAGGTGAAGATTCCATCACTTCACTGGTATCATATGCCTTGCAATTCTTACAGACATCATCGGTACTCACCAGTTGTGGAGCCAGTGGTTGAGCCAGGAGTTGTTGCTGAGACTGTTGTGGAGGTTTGTTCTGAAATATGAGAGAAATTGAAGTTCACAACACTTTGTTCATTTCCAAAAAATTATATGTTACGTTTCAGAATGAGAGGAGGTAAGTATTTCTCCCAGATATATGGTGGAAATAAATAAATGTTAATGTCCAAACCACCACAGAAAAAGAGAAAAGTGACAAATATAAATTGTCAAACAATTGAACCATAAATGAGCAAAGAAGTGATTCTGTTCAAGGGTCAGTTCATGTTCAGTAACCGAAAGCTTCACTCACCAGTTATGGAACTGGAAGTAGACGGTGCTGTAGTGGCAGATACTGTTGTTGAAGTGGTTTCTTCTAAAAGATAAACAAATGAACTTCCAGTCAGTATATTCCTTCTTGATGTTGGTTTGGTTGTTCTTCTTGAAACAGCCCCTCCAGATGGTGTACAAATAAAGCGAAAGATGACGAGCCAGTTTGAAAATTGTGACCACAGCTGATAAAACATGGTTTATTCCACAATGAGAAGTAACGATCATTCCAAATAAATGAACCCAATTATCCATGTTACATATATCAAGACAGTGCCTTGTTTGAGGCATCAAATGGCTTTGAAGCACTGAATCTCACCAGCATACCTTCTTTCAACAACATGATGATACTTCATAGTGATACCACTGCGAGTGGAAACATTAATATTACAGACACTGACTTCATAGACGCTCTTATATAAAAAGTTTTCTATTTCATGTTTGTGTCTGAAATATTTCTTCATGAGGTTTGGTGAATAATTAAAAGTTCAATATCTGCCGACTTCAATGATGTTATTCAGTTTTCGAAGAGCAAATCAACACAGTTTCATTGTCAAGAAGCTAAAGATGACGTTTATATCAAAGTCATTGGTCTTACGGCTCATGGAAACCATCACATACCTGTTGTTGAGGTACTGGTGGAGCCAGGTGTAGTTGTAGGCGCTGTTGTTGTTCTTGTTGATGTTCTTACTGAAAAAGAAAATGAATAATATTCAATACTTAATCAACATTCACTAGAAACCAATCTGACATGAATTATGATGGAAATGGGAGAATCATCTGGATTCCGATAGAATTTTTACAATGAATTGTGCCAAGTATCAAGCTGACGGTAGTAGTATGTGTTCTCAGTGAGGCTGCTGAAATTCAGAAACCGTTCCACTTGCAACAAGGTTGTGAATTGTGTTGAATGCATGTATCACTCACCAGCTGTGGAAATGGCAGTCGTCTCAGCTGTGGTGCCTGTCCCTGTTGTTGTAGCTGATTCTTCTGAAGGAAAAAGAACAGAATCAACAAATAATTTTCGAATGGCACATGCGGCAGGATTGAGAGAAGACAATCATTCTGTCATTGAAACGGTCAGTGGACACAGGTATCATGAAAATTATTACAATGACCTGGCAGCTGATAGGAGCCAAAGGTCAATGCAGGAAGGTAATTGTTTTTGAGGTGTGACCACTGTTGGAGAATAGGAATTGTGCCCATCAAATTTGTTTAAAGTCAGACAATTCAAATAATCAATCTCAGAAATTTTGAGTCAAGTGTCAAGACTGTTTGCACCCTGAGGGAGCTCACTGCTCATCTTCCAATCAAAGTGAGAGGTATTTTACAAGCAAGCAGATTGTGCAGGCAAATGGGTAATGCAATGTATCAGCCAACAGGCCCAGTGTTGTCTTTCTGTATCAAAGAGTTGACGATCTGGCTGAGTTGAATGCACAAGCCTCGACGGAAATCTTCAGCACAACATCTTCTTAAGGCAAGAAAGTGGTTAATGGCCCAGAAGTAAGGAAGGAATTTTCCAGTTCAGAGACTTTTTAGGTTCTTGCTTCAAACTGAATCTTCATGTTTACTGAGAAAGGACTGAACTCACCAGTTGTGGAGCTGGCAGCAGAACTGGCTGTGGTGGTCGTCCCTGATGTTGATGTGGTTTCTATTGAAGAAAAGAAAGTGTAATCACAATCTCGACACATAAACTGAAATCATGACCAATGGGAAAGATTCAACAGCACTCAGGATGGAAGCACAAAGGATGAGAGAATGTGGAAAAACGATCAGAACCTATCCTACAAATGGCCAATCAAAAAGCAACCTACCATATCATAAATTGTGTCAACCATCTGTGTCATTAACCTGCTCTCCATCACACAAGTGTTCCAATGGTAGGTCAAGACTTTATTTCTGCTTGCATTTGCATCAAGGGTAGTCGCACACTAATTAATTTGAGTTTCAAAGTGTCAAGTGTGAGGTGAGGAAACACATTTGAACAGAATGACATAGTTTGCCACTGGGCGTTGTAACCTAAATGTGTGACACAACCAATTTGATGCCAGGCATCAATCTGCAATCGAAGTTTCTTTGAATAGAAACAATGTGCGAGGCTCAGTGGTGTAGCAGGGCAATGGCATCAATATTAAATGTTTGGAGAGGCTGAATAGTTTCAACAGGATGAATGACAAATGCCTGCACGAGAATCGTTTTGTCATGTGGAAATATATTGACTTCTTATGGTAAAAGCTCCTCCTCTTGTAGGAATAGAATGAGATGCTGGAAGACCATGGGAACAGCCTTTTACCGAACAGGAGGTGAAGATTCCATCACTTCACTGGTATCTAAGGCCTTGCAATTCTTACAGACATCATCGGTACTCACCAGTTGTGGAGCCCGTGGTTGAGCCAGGAGTTGTTGCTGAGACTGTTGTGGAGGTTTGTTCTGAAATATGAGAGAAATTGAAGTTCACAACTCTTTGATTCAAATCTAAACTAATATACATCATTTTTTTCGGAATGAAATAGGGGAAGCATTCTGGCTGGATACATTATAGCAATCAAAAAGTGCATGTGTCAAATACACACTGAAATAGAGATAAGTGAAAGATAGCAGTTGTCCAAAATTTGAACGAATGCCAAGAGAAGTGATTCTGTTCAAAGGATACTTATTGTTCAACAAACTAAGTCTTCACTCACCAGATGTGGAACTGGAAGTCGATGGTGCTGTAGTGGTGAATACTAATGTTGAAGTTGTTTCTTCTAAAAGAAAACAAATGAACTTCTAGTCAGTATATTCCTTGTCGATTTGAGGCTGCGTATTCCACATCAAGCAGTACGTCCAGATCGTACACAAACAAACCGAAAATGACCAACCGGTTTGAAAATTCTTACTGCAGCTGAGAAAGCATGGCACGTGCCCAGAATAAAACAGATGGTGGATGCCACATTCATCTGAGGAACAGTAAGAAGTTCTTTCTTTCAGTGATTGACTAGGTTTGAGGCACTGAAACTCCCCATCAGAGCTTCTTTCAAGAATATGATAAATCTTCAACTATGAGTGGAATCAATAAGAACACAGAGACTGACTTCAAGGATACTGATATGCAAATGCCTGTTTCATGTTTGTTCCTGAAATAATTCTGAATGAGGTTTGGTGAACACTAATTCATTGTCAAGGATCTCATTTTTGCACAGCCAGAAATCTCTCTCAGATATTTTGAGTCAAGCATAAAGCCTCACATTCTGACAGATGACACTACTCATCTTCCAATCAATGTGAAATGTATTTTTCAAGGCAGCAGAGTGTGCAGGGAAATGTCCAATGCGTTCTACCAGGCAACAGGCAGAGTGTTGTCCTTTCCACATCAAAGAGTTGATGAACTGACTAAATTGAAATCACGAGGCTCCATTGAAGACTTAAGCACAAGACGTTCTGAAGGCAGGGTGTGGATCACATACCAAAACTGACAAAGGAGTTTCCCTACACCAATATTTTTAATGTTGTTGCTTCAAATTTATTTTGTAAGTTTCATGAAAAAGGACTAACTCACCAGTTGTGGAGCTGGCAGTAGAACTGGCTGTGGTGGTCGTCCCTGATGTTGATGTGGTTTCTATTGTAGAAAAGGAAATGTAAACACCATCCATACACAAAAACTGAATGAAGACAAATGAGTGTGATTCATAAGCATTCAGGAGGGAATGGTCAAATGAAAAGAGACCCCGTAAACTGATCAGAATCTATCACACAGGTGGCCAATCCACAGGAATCCTGCTATATCATAACATGCATCATTCTCTTTCTCTCTGCTGCAAGGGTTTTCCTGTGATAGGCCAAGACATCGTTTCTGCTTGTAAAATCATCAAGTGCAGTCGGGCACAGATTAATGTGAGTTGTAAAGTGTCAAGTGTGAGGTTAGAAAAATATTTGAACATAGTGACAATTCTCTAAGGCCTTGCAATTCTTACAGACATCATCGGTACTCACCAGTCGTGGAGCCAGTGGTTGCGCCAGGAGTTGTTTCTGAAACTGTCGTGGAGGTTTGTTCTGAAATATGAGAGAAATTGAATTTCACAACACTTTGTTCACTTCCAAAAGAATGTATAACACTTTCCAGAATGAGAGGAGGTAAGTATTACTCCCAGATACATGGTGGAAATAAATAAATGTTAACGTCCAAACCACTACAGAAAAAGAGAAAAGTGACAAATATAAATTGTCAAACAATTGAACAATAAATGAGCAAAGAAGTGATTCTGTTCAAGGGTCACTTCATGTTTAGTAACTGAAGGCTTCACTCACCAGTTATGGAACTGGAAGTAGTCGGTGCTGTAGTGGCGGATACTGTTGTTGAAGTGGCTTCTTCTAAAAGATAAACAAATGAACTTCCAGTCAGTATATTCCTTTTTGATGTTGGTTTGGTTGTTCCTTGAAACAGAATCTCCAGATGGTGTACAAATAAAGCTAAAGATGACGAGCCAGTTTTAAATTGTGACTTCATCTGACAAAATATCGTCATCATTGCATCTATCACTCACCAGTTGTGGAACTGGCAGTCGTCTCTGTTGTGGTACCTGTCCCTGTTGTTGTAGCTGATTCTTCTGAAGGGCAAAGAAAAGAATCAACAACTAATAATCCAATGCCACCTGAGGGAAGATAATCATTCCGCCATTGAAATGGACAGTGGAATTGGATCACATTTAATGTATTGCAATGGCCTGGCAGCTGATAGGAATGAAAGGACTATGCAGGAAGGTCATTGTTTTTGAGGTGTAGTCACTTTTGGAGAATAGGGTTTGTGCCCATCAAATTTTGCACAGTCAGACAAGTCAGAAAACCAATCTCAGAAACTTTGAGTCAAGTGTAAAACCTGTTTGCCATCCTGACAGTGCTCACTACTCATCTTTGAATCAAAATGAGAGGTATTTTTCAAGCAAGCAGAGAGAGCAGGCAAATATCAGTATAATATATCTGCTAACAGGTCCAGTGTTATTGAGTCTTTATCAAAGAGTTGATGATCTGGCTAAATTGAATGCACGAGGCTCCACAGAAGATTCCAGCAAAGCACCTTCTTAAGGCAGAATGTGGATCATAGACCAAAACTGACAATAAATTTCCCTGTCCTGACGTTTTTTAAATTCTTGTTTTAATTTTTTTCCCACCTTTTTAAAAATGGACTAACTCACCAGTTGTGGAGCTGGCGGTAGAACTGGCTGTGGTGGTCGTCCCTGATGTTGATGTGGTTTCTGTTGAAGAAAAGGAAATGTAATCACAATCTATATATATAAACTGAATCAAGAGGGAGTTCCTACTGTATTCTGGAGGAAATGAAGAAATGAAGAGAAAATATGTATGAAAGTTCAAAACATGTCACACAGATGGCCAATCAGGAAAATGCTGCCATATCATAACTTGTGTAAAGCAACTGCATCGTTCTCGTGCTCTCCATCACATGAGTTTTCCTGTGATCATTTCTGCTTGTAAAACATCAAGGACAGTCGGACACAAGTTACTGTGAATTGCAAAGTGTCAAGTGTGAGGTGAAGGGAAACATTTGAACATATTGACGTGGTTTGGGACTAGAGGTTGTAACCTCAATTTGTTGTGCAACCAACTTTGAATAGAAACAATGTGCGAGGCTAAGTGGAAGACAGGGCAATGGCCTCGATGTTAGGTGTTTGGAGGAGCTGAATAGTTTCAATGGCAAGATTGGGAAATGTTGGCACCAGAGTTGTTCCATCCTTCTGTAAAAGTGTATGATCTTTAATGCTTGAAATATTCCTTTGGTTCAGAAATAGAATAAGACGCTGGAAGGCCTTGGCAACAGCCTGTCACTGAACAGGAGGTGAAGCTTTGATCAATTCTCTGGTATCTAAGGCCTTGCAATTCTTAGCAGAAGACATCGTTACTCACCAGTTGTGGAGCCAGTGGTTGAGCCAGGAGTTGTTGCTGAGACTGTTGTGGAGGTTTGTTCTGAAATATGAGAGAAATTGAAGTTCACAACACTTTGATTCAATTCCAAAGTAATATGTGTTGATTTTCAGAATAAAACCAGGGAGGGATTCTGGCCAGATACATTATGGAAATAAAAAGTGCCATAGCATTGTTTATGTGGATATCTCATTGCATCATTTTATCACTTATTTGAAGCTTGTTACATTCATTAATAATACAGAGACTGCCTTCAATGATGCTTATGTAGGAAGAGCCCTCTTTCATGTTTGTTTCTGAAATAATGCATATTGAGATTTGTACACATCTGTACAATCTGTACACATAAACTGAGTCAAGACCAATGAGAGAGTTTCTTCCGCATTCAGTAAGGAATGCCTAGGTAATGAAAGAATGTGTAAAAATGTTCAAAACCTGTCCCACAGATGGCCAATCAGGAAGGATCCTGCCATATCATAACTTGTAGAAAGCATCTGCATCATTCTCCTGCTCTCCATCACATGAATGTTCCTGTGACAGGTCAAGACACTGTTTCTGCTTGGAAAAGCATCAAGGCCAGTCGGATACAGATTAGTGCATGTTGCAAAGTGTCAAGTGTGAGTTGAGGAAACACGTTTTGAACAGAATGACATAGTTTGCCACTGGGGATTGTAACCTGAATGTGTGACACAACCAATTTGATGCCAGTGATCGATTTAGTTTCCATCAGCTTCTCCACAATGAATTTCAAGCTGATGGGATGAATATGCATTCTCAGTAAGGCTGCTGAAATTCAGGAACCATTCTGCTTGCAACAGGGTTGTAAATTGTGTTCAATGCATGTATCACTCACCAGCTGTGGAACTGACAGCCGTCTCAGTTGTGGTACCTGTCCCTGTTGTTGTAGTTGATTCTTCTGAAGGACAAACAAAAACTTTAACAACCAATATGTCCAATACTATGTTGGACAGAATTCAGAGGAAAAGCAGACTCAAGGAGCATTTTGTCATTGAAATGGGCAGTGCAAACGAATAATGTTAAAAGTATTATAATGGCCTGACACCTGACATGAGGCAAAGTCACTGCGGAAAGGCAACTGCTTTTGAGATATAGTCACTGTTGGAAAATAAGGATGGTGCCCATCAATTTTTGCCCAGACAGAAAATCAAATCTCGGAAATTTTGATTTAAGTGTGAAGATTGTTTGGTACCCTGACAGATCTCACTGCTCATCTTCCAATCAATGTGAGAGATAGTTTTGAAGCAAGCAGAGAGTGCAGGCAAAGGACCAATATAATCTAACAGCCAACAGGCCCAGTGTTATCTTTTCTATATCAAATAGTTGATGAAGACTTCATCCACTGAAGGCTTCAGCACAACATCTTTGGAAGATAGAAGGTGGACCATGTACTAAGAATGACAAAGGGATTTCCCTGTCTATATGTTTTGTAGGATCTTGATTCAAATAGTTTACCACATTTAATGAAAAAGGACTAAACTCACCAGTTGTGGAGCTGGCAGTAGAACTGGCTATGGTCGTCGTCTCTGATGTTGATGTGATCTCTGTTTAAGAAAGCAAAATGTAATCACAATCCATGCGCATAAACTGAAACAAGACCAATGAGAGGGAATGCCTAAGTAATGAAAGAATGTGTAAGAAAGTTCAAAAACTGTCCTACAGATGGCCAATCAGGAAGGATCCTGCTATATCATTACTTGTAAAAAACATCTGCGTTGTTCTTATGCTCTCCATCACATGAATGTTCCTGTGATAGGCCAAGACACCATTTCTGTTTGCCATAGCATCAAGGGCAGTTGGGCACAGATTAATGTGAGCTGCAAAGTGGCCAGCGTGAGGTGTGGAAATATATTTGACCACAATGACAGTTTGCCACTGGGGGTTGTAACCTAAATGTGTGGTGCAACCAAATTGATGCCAGCCATCAAAGTGCATTAGATGTTTCTGTGTATAGAAACAATGTGTGAGGCTAAGTGGAGTAGCAGGGCAATGGTCTCAATGTTAAATGTTTGTAGAGGCTGAATAGATTCAGTGGGAAGATTGGCAAATGTCTGCACAAGAATCTTTTATGCTAAAAGCTCTCTCCTCTTGTACGTACAGAATATGATGCTGAAGACCATGGAACAGCCTTTTACCGAACAGGAGGTGAAGATTCCATCAATTCACTGGTATCTAAGGCCTTGCAATTCTTACAGGCGTCATCGGTACTCACCAGTTGTGGAGCCAGTGGTTGAGCCAGGAGTTGTTGCTGAGACTGTTGTGGAGGTTTGTTCTGAAACATGAGAGGAATTAAAGTTCACAACACTTTGATTCAATTCCAAAATATTTTATATTGCCTTTAAGAATGAAAGGAAAATAAGATTCCTGTTATATGCATTTATGGAAATAAATGGAGTGACATGTTGGCTCAGTGGTTAGCACTGCTGCTTCACAGCACCAGGGTCCCGTGTTCGATTCCACCCTCGGGTGACTGTCTGTTTGGAGTTTGCACATTCTCCCTGTGTCTGTGTGGGTTTCCTCCAGGTGTTACGATTTCACACCGCCCAAAGATGTACAGGGTAGATGGATTGGCCATGCTAAGTTGCCCATTGTATTCAGGGATGTGTAGATTATGTGGGGTACAGGGGGATGTGTCTGGGTGGGATGCTCTGAGGGTCGGTGTGGACATGTTTGGCCGAAGGCCCTGTTTTCACACTGTTGGGATTCTACGTAATGTATAAGAACAAAATAATTCTTCATTTTGAGTCCATTACAGGAGAAGAGAGAGGTCGATCATCTCAATTATCAAAATAATTTCACTAAAGCTGAGTGAACTGATCATGTTCAAAGTTTATTGAACACATTCTAAGACTTCATTCAGCACTTGATGCACTGGAAGTAGACATTGGTGTAGTGGTGTATACCTCTAGGTGCTGTTTAAAAAATTCTAAATTGAAGAAAATTAGAAATGTGGGCATGTCTTCCTGTGGTGTAATATTCTCTGGCTGTATAGGAACACTCTAATCATCTTCAACAGAATACCGCAGGCATTTTTATGTCCAGCAGAGGGTATAGACAAAGGTTACGCCTAATCTCCCATCTAACAGGTAACACCCACTCCTAGTATTGTCCTTTCTCGGGCAAACGTTTAAGATCTGATTCGATTTATCGCATAAGACTCTGGTGAGAGATTTGAGCATAATCCCTTCTGAACTGAGAATGTGGCCTCAGACCAACAGTGTAAACATTTCCTGACCAGGAGTTTGTTACAATCTTGCTTCAAATTACTTTCCCATGTTAATGAAATAGGATGGCCTCACTTACCAGGTGTGGAACTGGCAGTCGAACTAGCTGTTGTAATTGTCTCTGTTGTTGTAGTTGTTTCTTTTAAAGCAAAATAAATGCAGTCACAATTAATACAAACAACTTGAATCAGGACAGCACTGAATGAATTTCAAAGGCATTCAGCAGGGGATACACAAAGGAAGAGAGAATTATTATGAAGTTTATAAACTATTCTCACTCATGCATAATTACCTAACACCCTGCTATTTTACAATTTGTTAAACCATCCACACCATTCACTAACTCTTCATCAAACAAGTGTCATTGTGAATGTTTCAGACGCTGGTCAGATCACCATTTATGATCTCTCACTCTTATGACACTTAGAATACAGAGGGTGCATTGAAAGGCTGAAGGAGATGCAATGCAGAATACAATGCCATCTGTTAGAAATTGGATATTTCTCTGTTATTCTTTAGCTAGCCACCTTGTCTCCCATCTGGAGAAAGATCACATGCATCATGATGCTCAATGCAAAATTCAATCATAATCATCACTTTAGCTCAAACTATTCTTGCTAAACAGTTAAAAATATGCTTAATTTCATTGCAAGATGCAATTGCCCTTTGAAGATTAATTCGTTTCATTCAGCCAGAGAGCATGAGTCAATGCTTTAAATTGTAAGCTCTAAGTTGGCAATTCAAAATAAGGCATAATCAAGAAGTACCAGACCACAGAATTGTGAATAATGTTATATCTCATTGCATAGGTAGAGAGTTGCAGCTTGAACACAAAATTAGCTAAGCAATGGTATGCAGTGAGCAATGGTCAATGGTTACTTTATGGGAGTGGTGGGAACCTTGCTTTTCATGATATAAAATAATAGTGAAAATCTTGGTGTACAGAGGAGAATTTCAAAGTCTGTGGTGATATGAACATCAGAAGCATTGTAAACTGAGGAGAACACCAAAGGAAGTAGGCAAGTTGATGGATTGGGTCGAAAGGTGGCAATTATACTTTAATGTGAATTAACATGACACATTTGCATGGGAATAACATGGATAGTCAATGGAAAATAAGAAATAAATAACATTCATAAGAGGGTGCAGTAGTAGAGGAAGCTGCTCGTGTATGTACATGGATCATTAACACTGGCAGGACAGATGGATAGAGCAATTAATGAAGCACACATTGACCTTGGCTGTATTAAGACAACCATTAATAGAAAAGCAAGGAGGATATGCTGAACTTACACAAGGCACTTGATAAAACTTATCTGGAGTTTGGGTATGTTTCTGGGCATTTCATTAAAGGAGAGATGTAAATGCATAGGAGAGCAGACTGTAGACCTTTCTAAAAATGGTTGCCTGGGTGAAAAACTGCATCCCAGTTGGAAAGATTGGACAGATAAGGCCATGTATTTGGGAATAAGAATGATAACAGGAGATCTGAAATGCATGCCTTGAAGTTGAGTGGAGCCTTGATCAAATTCAGGCATTCAAAATAGTATTAAATGATTATTTGAACAGAAACACAATGGAATGGTACGGAGAGATTGCTTTACATTTGTTTTTGAAATAATTCAGGACGAGATTTGTCAACACTGAGGCTAATAATCTATAGCCTTGAACATGATTTGAATGTTCCTCAAAGAGCAGAGAAGTAAACTGCCAACGATAAGGAGTTCGAGATTTATATCCAAGGCTTTATGTTTGTACATCACTCACCTGTTGTGGAAGCTGTGGTAAAACCAGGTGTAGTTGGAAGTATTGTTGTTGTTGTCCCTTTTGAAAAAAAAGATATTCAAAACCATAAACCTTAATTTGATTCCGAAAGATGCTTTAACGGACATTCACCAAAAACCAAACTAACACAGATTCAGATCAAACTAAGACAAAAGTTTAGATCACATCAGATTCTTCAAGAAGATTTGTGTGACATGTGAAGCCAACGTGGCTAATACACTTTCACAGTGAGGTTGCTGAAGATCAAAAACCATTCCATTTAATGAACTTGGTAACGTGTATTCAATGCATGCATCACTCACCAGTTGTGGAACTGGCAGTTGTCTCAGTCGTAGTGCCTGGCCCTGTTGTTGTAGTTGATTCTTCTGAAGGATGAAAAAAAGCATTAACAATCAAACAGCCAATTGCACATGGGATGGAATTGAGAGGGGAGACAGACTCAACAAGTATTTCAAAATAGAAATGGAGGATACAAACAGATAATATTAAAACTATTATAATAACTTGGGACCTGATATGAGCCAAAGAACATTGCAGAAAGGAAATTATGTTTGAGGTGTAGTCGCAGTTGGGGAATAGGAATGATGTCAATCAATTTTAGGACAATACATACAGCTGTACAAAAATCTATTAGAAATATTGGCTCAAGCCCATCTTCAATATAATACCACAGTCATTTTCCAGTTCACCAGAGAGTACAGACAATGCTCAGCTTTGCGTCTGATTCAACAGTCAACACTTCAGTCCCATTATTGACCTTCCTCAGTTGAACATCTTAAAAATCTGACTAGATTTAATGCACAAGGCTCTGGAGGGGGGTTTTGATCCGAACATTTCCTGAATTGAACGAAGACTGACAACAGGTTTATTACACTTTTGCTCTACACTTCTTTCTCTTAATTAATGACGTAAGAAATCACTCACCAGTTGAGGAACTGGCGGGAGACCTAGATGTAATGGTTGTCTCTGTTGTTGTACTTGTTTCTTTAGAAGAAAAACAAATGCAATCACAATCAACATACAGAACCTGAATCGAAACAGTGCTAAAAGAGTTTCAATAGCATTCAGCAGGGAATACACAAATGAACAGAAAATTTGCAAGAAACATTATTCCCATTGATGCTCAAGCAGACAATATCCCATTATATTGTTGCTTGTGTAAACCATCTGTACCTTTCATCAGCTCTCCATCAAATGAGTGTCATTGTGTTGGATTGAGACACTGATTCCCATTACCATTTATGATTCATAACAGAATAGATATTAGTTATACAATAGCTGATCTCCTGGTCCTTGATCTGGAGACAGTTATCACATAACAAGATAAGTCATGTAAATTCAATTACGTTTATCACCTAACTCAACACATAGGTGCCAAGTGGTTAAATGTTCTGCAAAAATTAGCTGCATGATCTAGTTACCCTTTGGAAATCTGTTGCATTCGCTTAAACAGGAAAGATTGTTTCAAGAACATTTACATTGGCAAATGTGAGTTCTAAGTTGGCAATTCCAAATGAGGTATAACAAAAAAGTAAAGTGCCATATCACAAACTTGTCAGAAAAGCCCACACACACAGAATAAAGGGAGCAGTTGCAACATGGATATAGATTTCGCTGAGCAATGGGCAACAGAGATCAATGGTCAATAGATACCTATTTTTGTGCTGGAAGAAGGATAATAGTGAATTAGCAATGATATGGGCAATGCTCCCCTTGCTATTCCTGATATACCTTAGCAGTCTAGATCTCTTTGTGCAGAGTACACTTCTTAATAAAGTGAAGGAGCAGAGGGACCTGGATATATGTGCACATAGATCATTGCAATTAATAGGACAGGTGAAGACAGCAGATAATACGATATCCAGTAGCCGGATTGGGTCATGGAGTAAAAGAGCAAGGAGGATATGCTGAATTTATATGAGGCCTTTGCTGGATTATTGTGTGTCGCTTACTTCACAGGAAGTATGTGAGCATACTAGAGAGAGAGTAGAGATGTATAATAATGGTTCCCAAGAATGAGAAACTTCAGTTACTGGGAATAGTTTGGAGAGGTTTGGAGCATTCTCCTCAGAGAGAAAGCTAAGAGGAGATTCAATAGAAGTTTTGAAAATCATGAATATAATGGGATCTTTTGCACCTACTTAGAAGATAGATGGTACCTTTGTTTAATTTCATTCAAAATTCAGGGCATCTGACAGTGCGTCACTCCCTTAGCACCTTATTGTGGTGGAAATTTGTTTTCGGGTTCTGTTTCTTAAACTATATAAATTAATATTGTACTTGCCAACAGTCACATTGCTTTATAAGTATGGCTTTCTCTTTACCTGTGCTCTTTATTGTTGAAGAAGATGTTGTCAGCGATATAAATGGAGTTGAAGTGGATGATACAGTTGTGCTCACAGTTGTGGGTGTAAATCCTGTTGTGATAAACATACCTCAAATAACTCTGGAGTTCTATTCTAATCATGACATTTTTTAGTACTGTTACTCAGTTCCCAAATGCAGAAAATAAGAGCGCACTTGTATTTAATGCTCATAGTAGGTATTATGTAAATATGGAAATACTAGGTAGATGAGGAATTGAGTGATGCTTGAGTGAGGTTAAGGCAATGTGGGCAGAGTAGGAGTAAGTTTTACTACTGAGAACGGCCCAGTATAGATGTGACTGTATGTAGGTGGATGCAGTTCTGAATATTTCATCACTTGATATCCTCTCTTCAATTGTCTCACCCTAATGCTCCCCATTTGGGCATTTAACTAATCTGTTCTCATGCAGCAAGCCTTCCGCATCAATTGGAAAGAAAATAGATTGTTCATTAACCTATTGCATTAATCTTCACTGTCACTCAAATCACCTTATGTTTTGCAGCTGCAACAAATTTGTAAGAAATTGGAAAAGGAAGAGTTTCAATAAAATGTTTAAAAATGGAAACAGGTAGCAAAGTGATTGTTGATCCTATAGAAAATAGTAATAGAAATTACAGAGATGGCAATTGACCTGAAGAGGTATTTTCCATCATTCTTCACTATTGAGGATTCAAGTAACTTCCCAGAATGAGCTGTCAAACAGGAAATGGACAGAAGATAGGAACTCTAGAAAATAATGATCAGTGAGGAAATGTGACGAAACAAATTTTTGGAGTTATAAGTCGATGGCCCTTGATGCTGATGGACTTCATCTTTGGACCTTAAAAGAAGTTGATTGTGAGATAATTGATAGGTAGATTTAACTTTCCAATGTTCTCTAAGTTCTGATAGGTTTCACTACAATAAAAAATACTGTTGTAATGTTTTTGTTCAAAAAATAAGGGAGACAGAAAGCGAGAAACTAGAGTGTACTCCAATGAAAAAAATCACTGAGCCTCATGGCTCTTTGGACTCCAATTATTGACTTTAGAGTTAAACCAAACCTCCTATCCACTGGAATAATACCTACTCATTTGCGCAACTGAATGTGATTTAATTATTTGCAACAGAATGTATTTTTAATCTGAGTTTGAACTGTAGGCCGTAAGCTCTTAAACATTAAATAGACTACAGGAGTTGTTAATATTGATACTGGGGAATTAAGAAGACAAGCACTGTCCTGCAGTCCAACAAAACTAGACATTTTACATGCACTGAGTTAACAACTGAAGGCTGAGATGAAAAGTTACTTACGGTTGCAATGTGTGACTCCATTGATACACATACTATAAATGAAACAATAAGATATTACAACAAGGTACAAGTGTGAAATGCTTCACAGAATGTTGAACAACACAGACTGATTAGGGATAGTGAATATGGCTTTGTGTGTGGAAAATCATGTCTTACTAAATTGACTGCGATTTTTTTGAAGAAGTGAAGAAGAGGATTGTTGAAGGAAGAATGGTGGATGTTGTCCATATGAACTTCAGTAAGGCACTTGACAAGGTCCCTCATGGTTGACTGGTTAACAATGTTAGATCACATGGAACACAGGGAGAACTAGCTATTTGGATACAGAAATGGCTTGAAGGTAGCAGACAAAGAGTGGTGGGGCAGGGTTGGATTTTGGGCTGGAGGCCTATGACCAGCGAGCGGTGTGCGCAAGGATTGGCATTGGGTCCATTGTTTTTTGTCATTTATATAAATTATTTGAGTATGAACATCAGAGGTATGGTTAGTAAGTTTGCAGATGATAAGAAAACTGGTGGTGTAATGGTCAGCAGGAGAGGTTACCTCAGACTAAAACGGGACCTTGAACAGACAGACCAATGAGCCAAAGACTGGCAGATAGAATTTAATTGAGACAAATGTGAAGTGCTACATTTCAAAAAGGCAAATCAGGGCAGGACTTAATGGCAAGGTCCTGGGGGCTGTTGCTGAATAAAGAGACCTTGGAGTGCAGGCTCATAGTTCCTTGAAAGTGAAGTTGCAGGTAGATACAGCAGTGAAGGAGGAGTTAGGTACATGCCTTTTTTGGTCAGTGGATTCAATATAGGAGTTGGGAGGTATTCTCCTGTGGGACAGGACATTGGTTCACCCATTTTTAGAATACTGCATTCAATTCTGGTTTTCTTGCTGTAGCAAAGATGTTGTGAAACTTGAAAACATGCTGAAAAGATTTACAAGGATGTAGCCACAGCTGGAGGGATAGAGCTGTTGAGAGAGCCCAAATAGGCTGGGGAGACTTTCCCTAGAGCATCAGAGGCTGAAGACTGACCTTATAGAGGTTTACAAAGTCATGAAGATCGTGGATAGGGAGAATGGTGAAGGTCTTTTCCCCAGGGTAGGAGAGTTCAAAACCTAGGGGGCATAGGTTCAAGATGAGAGGGGAAAGGTTTAAAAGAGACATAAGAAGCAATATTTTCATGTAGAGGGTGGTGTGAGTATGGAATTGGCTGCCAAGGAGGTGGTGGAGGCCAGTACAATTACAACATTTAAAAGGCATCTGGATGGGCATATAACTAGGAAAGGTTTAGAGGGATATCAGCAAAATGCTGGCAAATGAGACTAGATTTATTTAGAATATCTGGTCAGCATGGACGAGTTGGACCAACATGTCTATTTCTGTGCAGTACATCTCTATGATTATTACTCCATAACAAATAGGTATAAATCAGGAAGGCAAAAGGGAAAAATAATTGCATCCTCTGTAATCACAAGTAGAGGTGAAGGTCATTGGGAGGTTTCTAAACGCAAGCAATAGGGTAACGAGGGACAATTGTTAAATGATGGCTCTTCTAATGAAACATTTGTAGGGATTGACAGATCAGATGCTAAAAGGTGGAGGGAACAAGGAACTACAAATAAGCTGGTCTTGAAGAATCAGAAAACAAGCTAAAGTACAAACAAAAGTACAAATCATAGAAATAAACATGAGGAGATTATTGTGAATTTGAAAGACAGAGTAAAAGTAGTAACATTGATTTCATGGTCAACAAGTTATTAGTTCAGTTGGGAGAGCATTGTAAAAATGTATTTTGTATTGAATTATCAAAATATCCATTTTATAATCTATAGTCTCAATTTTAAATTCACAAAATTGATTTTCTATGATTAAAGTGGTTCACAATATGAAATATCCTTGAACAATTAATCAACATTTGTGCTGTGCTAACCAAGGCACAGGATATGGGTGTAGATCAGGGCCCAATAACAATGAGTCAGGGCTCTAAGGTACCCAATATGCTCAAGCCATGGGTGAGATCGGGAGCCAGGGCCTGGAGCAACACCAAGGTCCATGATTTGTGTCTCTGTTCCTGATGTCACTCACAAGCATTACTGAAATTGAGTTGATGTGAGTTTGCTCGCTGAGCTGGAAGGTTAGTTTTCAGACATTTCGTCACCATTCTAGGTAACATCATCAGTGAGCCTCCGACGAAGCGCTGGTGTTATGTCCCGCTTTCTATTTATCTGTGTAGGTTTCCTTGGGTTGGTGATGTCACGATTGGGACAACACATCCATCCTAGGACAAGCCAAACAGAGACACGCACGAGAATTCCTAGAAGCATGGCATTCCAACCTGAACTCCATCAACAAACACACTGATTTGGAGCCCATCTACCATCCTCTGAGAAAAAGAACAGGAAATGACATCACCAATGCAGGAAATGACATGACCAACCCAAGGAAACCTAAACAGATAACTAGAAAGCAGGACATAGCACCAGCGCTTCGTCGGAGGCTCACTGATGATGTTACCTAGAATGGTGACGAAACGTCTGAAAACTAACCTTCCAGCACAGCGAGCAAACTCGCATCCAGAACCTCAACCTGAGCTATAAATCTTCTCAAAACTCGATTGAGTTGATCTATTTGTGGTTGAATGAAAGATGTCCCTTGGAATGAGTGTTAACATATTAAGGGTGGTTCTTTACAAAATTTCCATGTGAATGATTTAACAATTAAAGAATGTAAAAACTCTAATGCTTTCAATTTATGATTTAGCTTTTAGGATGAGAATAGTGATCAATTCAAGTAACTGTGTGGAAACTGTACCATTTCTCACAGTCATTCCATGTTATTTCACCAGGTTGAAGGATTCTTCCATCGTAATAACAAGTACACTGAGGTAGTGTAACACACTTCATTGTATTTTCGTCCAAATAAGGAGCACTCTCTGGGCATTTGGCATAACAACCTAAAACAGTGAAAAGCAAAATCAACATGAAAATAAACAGAAAATCTGTGATTGCCGAACATCTTGATTAGAAGCAGAAAATGACCAAAACATCAGTGAGACACCAAAATATTTCTGTGCTTCTCAGTTACAAAACACACTCACATCCAGTCCCTGTACACCTGCAATCCTCATGCAGATGGCCTTAAGGGCCTCCGCTTCTTCCTATTTATTTCAGAACCCTCTCCCCATCTCCTTTCTGATGAAGGGTCTAGGCCCGAAACGTCAGCTTTTGTGCTCCTGAGATGCTGCTTGGCCTGATGTGTTCATCCAGCTTCACACTTTGTTATCTTACACTCAGATTGTTGAGTGGTTTCCAGTATGCACTGAGAAACAAATTGGGTAATCACTAGAGTTAGGATGTATGATTATGATTTCTCAATTTCCGCTTCTCAAATGGAATGGGATTACAAAAAGCAACAAAAAAGACTCTGCATTTATGGTACGCTGATCTCTAGAAGCTGCTATGTTTAGCCTTCATTAAAGATACAAATTTAATTGGGGAAACGTGATTAAACAATTAACGTGGCAACAAAAATCATAGTCTACAATCACAGCATGAAAATACATTTTCTAACAAGTCTTAGAAATATAGTTTAATGCAAAATCAAATATGATAGGAATATAACCTTCAAGATTTGCAGATAACTTCTTTGCAATGGAATGGTCTGAGCAGGTTTTTGTTCTCAATGTTCCACATGGGTGATAATGCCAACTGCATTCACCAGGAGCGTTATAATAGTCACAATACACAGCTGTAATGTGAAAGAAAAACAATTAAAATTTGATCATTATTCATTTACATAGTTTCTAAACCAAACACAATTTGAATCATCAATGCAAAATACAAACTGGCTTGAATTCCAACAAGGAAGAAGTTCATTTCTCCGACTTAGCTAAAATTGTACTGGAGGTCCACATTCTGGAAATCTTGCCTTCTTACTGGCTGGCGGAAGGTTGTAGTTTGCACAGCTCTGGATAATGGAGGAAGCTGTACAATTGCACAATTGCCTTTAAACAGATCCAAATTTCACTTGGTGGATGCTCAAAACACAAGTTGTGCACCTTACACTTTTCATGTAAAAGTTTTAAGTTTACTCATGCTCTTTGGAGAGGCAGGATACCTTTTTAGGTGGGTCAAAGGGCACCTTTGAGGATGTTAAACCGCCCTTTGGGAGAGCTTAAGTTTAGGACTGTTGAAAGTAAATGTGAATGTTTGCAAAAATGTGGGTAAGCTCTCAAGACATTTAAATCTCCTGACCTTTAAATTTAGTACAAAACATTTTCCAATTTAAAGCAAAATCAGTTCTCACATTTTATAATGTTTATTAATATAAACCTAAGGCCTCAGGTTTTGATTCTTGTAACAAGGAAAACAGAAATATAAACTTACGACATAGGTCTGGGGTTCTCCAGTGAATACAAACATCAACTTTGTTACAAGCTTCCGCATACACTGCTACTGCAGTACAGAAGCCCAGATATCTTCCCTCCATATCACAAGCGCAAGCTTCTTCGACACATGCTTCATAGTATGGGGTTGGGTCAACCTGATAAAGTACCACAGGATCAGAAATCACTGGAGCTTTTTGTAAGAGTTTCATGTCTCGTTATAATTGTTCATCGTTTTACCTTTTTATGACAAGCTTGAAAGACTGCGCCCTTAATTATGTTGCATCTCTTCTGAGCCCAAGATAAACAATATGGATTCCTGTCACAAGGGAATGTTTGGTTCACTGTATTGGAGCAGGACTGTGATATTTTCCAACTGTTCCCAAACTCCACAGGACTGGTCACCACATAATTCCATTTTGTCGTCAAATCGTCTTCAATGTCATCATTGAAATTTCCACAAAGGCCACAAACTTTGTTCTTGACAGCACAAAAAAGAATTAAACCAATAGTAAATATTATAAAACTGTAATGCATGTTCCGTTATACTTTTCAAGGTAACACAAGTAATTATAACCTCAAATTAAATTTGCATCTTGCCTCTCTGCTTCCAGGTATGTTATTCAGTTCCGAATGCAAAGCAGTTACTCTAAATATATTTCAATAATACTCTTTGGTGATGTTGAACAATATAGTTTCAGTCTACAACTGCTCTGTGTTACATTCTCACTTCTTTTTCCCACCATCTTAGCCTTACGGCCAGTGCTTCAAGTGTCTCTATTTGATCTAGCTGTTTCCCACTTTAGCCTCCAGATGCACCATCGGTCACCGAGCTGCAATCTTAAAGTCTTAGTTTCCTGCCACTCACATCCATTCCAACAGACACATATCTCAATTATCAACATCTTGTTAAAACATGGTATCCTCAACCACTCAGCCAATTCTATTTTGTATGCATTCTCCTTGCTTTTCTGTTGATAATTTAACTCCTCATTCATAAGGCTGGCACACTTCAGACTCTACATTTCTATTGTTTCTCCACATCTAAATGGATAAATATTCCCCAGCTGTTTCCTCTAACAGAATCTCCAGAAATATCTCCATCTTTCCTACACAGTATTTTCACCGTGGTTCTGTAAATTTTGATAAACATGTACATAAGCCATTTTGTCATAGAAGTTTTTCAAGTCCTACAGTTAATTCCACTTTCTTATTAGGTTTTCTCTATTGATGAACAAATGTGAGGGAATACCACGAACTTCCACATTGTACTTACCTTCCACTTCGCATCCAGTGTGATTGACAATCTTGTACGTTTGTCCCATATCACAGTGATCCCATTTGAAAATGTCAGGACCAGATAGAGTCCAACTGTGTGAAGTGTGTAGAGATTATCTGTGCACTGGGTTTTGCCAAGAGACACCTCAGTTACTCCGTTCCCACTCAAGAGAATTAGTTCTCGATCCTTTAAAAGAAAATCAGGAATTTTTATTACATAATCATTTTATATTAGCTCATGCACTAAAATATCAAATAGGGGCATTTTAAATTATAAATCAAAACACACACCTCAAATAAAATCCTGATATTCCGTGAACAAGTCACTCCATTTTCACAGCACGGAACACTTTCTGTCAGTATTTGGAATGTACCGATTGCTCGTTGACATTGATCCTAAAATTAAATTGACTTGTGTGAAATTGCGCATTGGAACCTTGGCATGTAATCTGGGATGAATGCCAACTGAACAATTCAAATGCTATTTTTTAACTTGTCAATGAAAGAGAAACATTCATGATGGCATCTGATCCTGATCTGTCTAATTCTAGGGAAGCTTCGACCACACTTTCTCTTCCTGCTCCTATGCGCCCCAACTTCTTCCCCCATCGAGGATCCAGCCTTAGCTCCTCCATTTTCCCATCTACAAGTTGACTCAACATTGCTTTCATTCAAAAACATGGTGACTGGGAATTAATGGGACCCGCGACAGCAGGAATGAGAGTGAGGATGTGGTGGGAGGGAGATGGCAGGAGAATTAATGATGCACTTGCTTCCAATTGCTCATGTCAGAAAATCTATTGGGAAGTTTGTGTGAGGGGAGGTTGTTGCAGAGATCCCACCCATTTAATGGCTGGTTATCAATTAGGCTTGTTACTGAGCCACTTAAACCCAAATATGCCTCCTTCTTCTAGCAGTTAATTGTGGCTCAGATTTTCCACTGTGCCTGTCTCCATTTAAATTGTATGGCTTTTTCTGATGAATCAGCCAAGGATTGCTCCAGTTTTCCAACCACTTGAGTGAGCCCTTGACACTGAAACTAAATATGTTCCACTCTTAGGTCCTGGCAACAACCAGCTCTGCCTCCCCATCAACTCTCTTGAACACTGTTGTTTTTAAATTCTCTGACTGCTTATCTGTTATTCAGTATTGGATATGCAAAAACTTCTTTCAGTTAACTATTCAGAAATAAAACATTTCCCTTTTTTCTCTGTGCCCTAACCATTGACTCCTTCCCTCTCTGTGGCCAAGATCTGAGGCTCAATCAGACCTATTTCAGGATACACTCAAAAGCTTTCCTGCAGACACAAATGCAATCATGTATAATAGATGTGCGTAACAGATACAGCAAACAATGACATAGTAGGAACTGCAGATGCTGGAGAATCTGAGATAACAAGGTGTAGAGGTGGATGAATACAGCAGGCCAAGCAGCATCAGAGGAGCAGGAAAGCTGTCGTTTTGGGTCTGGACCTCTCTTCAGAAAAAATAACAAATTATCTTCCCTTTTGGCTCCCTTCTCTACCCCTATACAATAGCCATTTATTGTACTTCATTGAATATTTATGAGGTTGCTGCCATCATTATATTTTTGACTTACTTTCAAATTGCAACAAGGTAATTAAATAATTACTGTGTTTGCCAGTGAGTGCTAATTACATAGCACATTTTTGCTAACCTTGAGATGTGAGTTTCAATGACATAGCCAACATGTATTGCCCACCTGCACTTGAGAAATTGATGTCATACTACCCTCATCAATAGCTGAAGTCCATGCTTTTGTAAGCCCACCCTTTGTTGTTAGGGAGTTATTAACTTTCCACATTCACATCCAACATTTTCTAAATAATTCTATAGGTGGTACAAAGGAAGAATGATCAAAAAAGCATTGTAATTTACCTCAACAATGACATATTCACAGTTCCCATCATAGCTGTATCTTTTTCCATCAAAGGTTTTGTAGTGACCATCTCCATAAACTAGGCAGGTCTTTGGACATGAGTAATCAGTACATGCCCATAAACCACCTTTGCATGTGCTGCAATATAAAATGTACAGATTAATATTGTTATATAGTCATAGAATTGTACAGCACAGAAACAGGCCCTTCGGTCCAACTCATCCATGCTGATTAGATACCCTAAATTAATCTGGACCCATTTAGCCCATATCCCTCAAATCCCTTCCTATTCATATGCCGATCCAGATGTCTTTTAAATGTAAGTGAGCCAGCCTCCACCACTGCCTCTGTCAGTTTATTCCATACACACACCACCCTTTGTGTGAAGAGTTTCCACTTAGGTCTCTTTTATATCTTTCCCCTCTCACTTAAAACCTATGGTCTCCCCTACCCTGTGAAAAAGACCTTGGCTAATCACTCTATCCATGCCTCTGATGGTTTTATAAACTTCTATATGGCCATCCCTCAGCCTCCAATGTTCCAGAGAAAATAACCCCAGCCTATTTTAGTTTCTCCCAATAGCTCATAACCTCCAAACTTGGCAACATCCTTGTTAATCTTTTCTGCACACTTTCAGGTTTCACAACATCTTTCCTTCAGCAAGGAGACCAGAACTAAATGCAATATTCCAAAAGTGGCCTAGCCAATGTCCTGCACAGCTGCAATATGACATTCCAATACATATACTCAGGGCACTGACCATAAAGGCAACTGTACCAATTGCCTTCTTCACCACCCTGTCTACCTGTGACTCTACTTTCAAGGCGCGAACAATCGACACTCAAGGTCTGTGTGTTCGGAAATACTCCCCAGGACCCTGCCCTGATTTGCCTTACCAAAATGCAACACCTCACATTTACCTAAATTAAATTCCATCTGAACCTCCTTGGCCCATTGTCACATCTGAGATTACCTTCTTCACTGTTCACTACACCACCAATTTTTTTGGTATCATCTGCAAACCAACTATCCATTCCTTGTATGTTCTCATCCAAATTACATATTTCTTCAATTTTGCACAGTTAGTTTCAAATTGTTTTGTTGTATTAGATTGTAATATCTATACAAGCTCACCAATCATTGCAGTCACTTTTAATTGTTTCTCCAGAATTGAAGATTTCATCACCATATGAACAAGGACACTTTTCTGGTAAAATGCAATTTCCATTGTAATCTTCCACCAAACCTTCAGGGCACACACAGCCAGGGACACAAGGATTTGGCTTTATAAAAGAGAATACACAATGTCTCAATTGGCAGTGTTAGTCATTGCACATGTACAGGATGTATGGATTAATCATCATGAAGGTGAAATATTATGTCATTTTCCATCATTTATTGTGCAATAAAAAAGTCAGTGGTTGCGTAAAATCTTTTGCTCTTTGTGTTACAAATTTTGTTGGAAGTCTAGGGAGTATTAGACACATTGCTATAGCATCTAGAATTGATCATTTCATATATTATGTGGTTAATCCTGTTAAAAATAATTGCCTTGAGGCATTGTTCAACACATTGGTCTATAATAGAAAAACTAAAGTGTAAATTTAGGGTCACTTACGCACGGTGTGTTTAACATCTGGCACGTCTTTCTACATACTGAGTTAGTCTGACAGTCTGAAAATATTTTTGCTCCACAATCTAAAGAAAAGAACAGCAGCACATGTTACAGAAATTATTACTTCTTATGTTGATTTTAATTTTAAATGTTGTATCTCAATTGTTTTAACAGAGACTGGTAACAATTAAATTATTCACCTGCTTGTACAGATTGTCTGTTTACATGAGCGCAGGAAGGAACTCCATCGACACAGAAACTGAGAGAAGAATCACACTTGATTATTTTAATGCTTTTGCTCATAACGTTTGATACAAATTGTGCCGATTAAAATAAAAATACTTACCACTGAGCTCCATTAACATTCATAGGCTGGTCTTTTTGCACAATCATACCACCAAAATAACATGGGCATTCTGATCTGCTCACACATGTTCCTTTCTCATTCATGTACTTTCCTTCAGGGCAGCCACAACCATCTACTGGTACATCCTGAACCTCACAAGTGATATCAGGCCTTGACAGGAATCTGCATGTACGGTTACAGGCTGTCATACCATACTGGAAAACTTGGGTACTTGGGCAGGTTACACCTGAGAAAAACGGGAAGGGTTCCACATCAGCCAATTTACTTCAACCTTAAGTCATGTATGCAGAATACTCAAAAATATATTGTTAATTAAGAAAAACGCATTTATAAATGAGAAAATGCAATTTTTTGCCACAAACACAGATTTATTTTTAAAAAGCAAGGCAACAATATTTGTATACATGTTACAAGGTTTTTGTCCTGTTCTTTGGTTGCAAACTTATTAAAATGGAATGAAATTATGATAATAATGGATGTTTTTTTTTCTAAAGCTGCCACACCATTATGTTACTTTTGCAGTATTTTGCTTTTGTTTGCAAATCATCCTCACATCAGTCCTAAATGATTGGCCTTCTCTTGCTGAGGCTGTGCACCAATATTCCACATTCTGTAACCAAAGGGTATAAGCTGTCGAGCACCTCCGCGTTTACACCAAAAATTTAAAATTACTCAGTGAGGTTATGGTACTCGCAGATCAAACTACAACCCAGTTAAGCGGCAGTCCCTGAATCACCTAGCCCTGTTTCTAATTTCTTATGCACTGATCTACTAAGAGGTGTCCCATACTCCGAGTGCTAAAGCATTGCTTTATGTTAACAGTGGCGCAGTGCTGATAGATGCCCTGAAGTATGGTTGGTGTCCAGAAAGCTGGCGCTGTTCAGTTGTGACTAGGGCAAAGCAACAATCATTTCCAAAAATGCATATCCACTTGTCAACTTGTGTAAGGACAATTCATCAGAAATTCATGATGAATTATATAACAGGATGTTAGTAAATAGAATGATGTAGCTAGCCAGAATTGCAAAGAGTTATAAGAAAGAAGGACAATGTTTTAATATATTTCCACAGTAGCTCAAAGCATGAATAGAGTCAGCAGAAAATGACAGACAAATCAAAAGATATGCTTTTAGAATAGTAGGAATGAATATTTGCCCCATTTCCAGTTCCTCTATCTTGAGTGAGTTTTTGTATTATTGAGGAGAGTTCAGTGACAACAGTAATGACCAGATGGAAGAGTGATTATGGAGCCCTCTTGTGGCACATTTGTGGTGTCCCTATTCCTGGACTGGGAAGACCAGGTCAAGTCCAACCTACGCTAGAGGTGTATCATAGATTCTGGGGACCCCCTTGCAGTGCAGTGGTAGAGTCCCTATCACTGGGCCAAGAGGGCCAGATTCAAGTCCCATCTACTCCAACATGTGCAGTAATGACTCTGAACAGGTGGATTAGTGCAAAATGTTAGAGTGATTATGCCCTCTGGGGCTTTTTTGTTGTCTTTCACAAGAGGTAAAGAAAAGAACTGATTAAAGGTTAAAGCTTTATCTAGTGCTTCAAAGGCTTGAAACAGCTATCATTTACTATTTTGTTTTCGACTTAAGAGCTAATACCTAAGCCTTAAGATAAATAGAATATTCCACCATTAAAATATTGGTGAATTGTCATTCAAAGGTTAATATTCCCTACCAGCAAGTGAAGTGGGATATTTGCAGCTTTCAACACACAAAGTGAAAGAGTGATAGCAGAAACTGTTGATGCTGGGGAATCTGAAATAACACGTTGTGAAGCTGGATGAACACAGCAGGCCAAGCAGCATCAGAGGAGCAGGAAAGCTTGACATTTCGGGTCGGAACCCTTCTTCTGAAGAAGCGTCAAGCTTTCCTGCTCCTCTGATGCTGCTTGGCCTGCTGTGTTCATCTAGCTTCACACTATGTTATCTAAGTGAAAGAGTTATTTTGTTGAGATATGGGCAGCAGCAAAACTAATTTGTGTTTGTATAACACCCGTATTGTAACAAAATATTCCAACGTGCTTCAGAGGAGTGCTATAAAGCAATATTTGACAGTAAATCAGATAAGAAGCTCATCTGACAGATGGCCAAAAACATGATTGAGGGGGTGATTTCCAATAGAACCCACGCCTCAATCATGTTTTTGGCCATCTGCCCTAATAACTTCTTATTTGATTTATTGTCAAGTGTCGCTTTATAGCACTCCTCTGAAGCACATTGGAATGAAGAAAGACAAATAGAAAGACAGAAAGGTTTGGGGAGGGAATTCCTGAGCTCAAATGGTGGCTGAAAACACAGCCAGAAACAGTGAAGCAACTAATATTAGAACAAAGGTGCTCAAGTGAAGAGAATTAGAGAGACACAGCTAAAGAGTAATGGTACAATGGTGGAAATTTGGTGCAAATCTGGCATGATCTAATTGATTGGCTAACAAGATCTGAGGTGATGAACACCACTCTCCTCTTCTGAATGGTCCTCTATTATATCTATGTCTGATTATAACATATCATGTGATTACAAATCACTTACCGCAAGTTGATCTTCTCCAACTGCCCACAATGACGCCTTTAGCAGCACAGGCATGAGAATAAGCTCCTAGTGCAGCACAGATGCAATCATTGACCTTCTCACAATTACATGAGGCAACTTTACACATCTAAAACATGCAACAAAAAACATTGACATAAGTGACCACTTTTAATATCTCCATTGTAGATGTCATTGTGATTTAAATGCTGCATAGAAAATAAATATTATTCTATTTAAATGGCTTACTACATTTCCAGAAACTTAATTTTGACAACTCTGTGAATTTTATTGTAATAATTAAGAAAATTAATCTGTAAATATCCGCCCAATAGACAAAATTGTTTTGTTAAGATGATGGGGAACTTGGCATATCTGAATATCTGGGAGCATAATCTGACCTTTGCATCCAAATGTAACAAAATACTTTTCACGCTATTGTTTCTCTTAAGGCCCATTGTCACTAATACTTCATTCAAATTTGACAGGCGACAGCACAACATCCATGGTGAGTGTCTCCTCTTTAAATTCTGCCCTGGATTTGTGAGCAAGAAGTAAATTCTATTCTGTGAGTGTGACGATCAACCGAATATAACGAAAATGTAATTTCAAAGGACACTTTGACCTTTATTTTAATTATGATATATTTTCTTTCCAAACGTTCAAACAGAATTGTGACTTACATCATAATATTTGGTAAAATCCACTACAGAATGGCAGACGGCGAAGGCACCCAAAGGGTCTTTTAAATGGGCACAGTTCTCTTTGGCATAGATTTCTGAAATACAAATGTAAGATATGGTTGTATAAAGTGTAAAGTGGGGTGAAATGTGCTGCATAACCTTTATCTTCCCATATATAATGTCAAAATTGTTTCATTCATTTGGGTGATGAAGTGGATGGCTGGCAATAGATACATAGGCAACTTTCATTGCTATTTCTATCCAGATCGTGTGTCAGATGAAGTCAAGAGAAATTTTAGATTCACAGGTTACCTACTGAAACCTGTTTGCCTTAGCTCTAAGGTGGTCTGATCAACAAATATTGATGTAAACTAGGCCCATGCCAGGTGTTAGGTTACTATATATAATATCCATGAGATTATAAGAAGCATCATCAATGCAATCACTTCTCAACAGATTATATTGAAAATAGATATAATCCATGCAAAAACACCCTTTGTCAATTGTTACATTTGAGCTGATTTAGTTTGTGTACATCAATCTGCATTCTGGAAATTACAGACAGTGAAAAGACTTAGGAAAATTAATACATTTAGGTCAGCCTGCAAGAAGTAAATGATCTTCTTCAGAGAATTTATCTTCTATAATCTAATAATCTTTAAGAGTTTAAAGGGAAGTTTTAACAGATTTCCCCTGGTGTTATACCAATTCATTGAATGTAAATTCTAGCACAAGAAAATTAAACTTGAAATTAAGATCATGTGGATTGACATATTTCCAGAGCAGCAAGCCCTGAATTAAACAGCCTTCAAACAGAGTGTTTTATTCCACTGCCTTCTCACTATAATCTCATACATTTTGGCTGTTCAGGACATTGGTTAGGCCACTTTCAGAAGACTATGTTCACTTTTGGTCTCGCTGCTGGAGGAAAGATGTTGTCAAACTTGACAGGATGCGCAAAAGATTTACAAGGATGTTGCCGGGACTGGAAGGTTTGTGTTATAGCGAGAGGCTGGGACATTGGAGTTTGAAGGGGTGACCTATAAAGGTTTATAAAATCATGAGGGGCATGGATTGGCTGAACAGCCAAGGTCATTTTCCGAGGTTAGGAGTGTCCAAAAGTAGAGGGTATAGATTAATGTGAGAGGGGAAAGATTTTAAAAGAACCTAAATGGTGGTACATGCACAAAATGAGCTACCAGAGGAATTGGTGGAGGCAGGTATAATTACAACATTTTAAAAGGCATCTGTTTAGAAGGAAATGGGCTAATTCTGCCACAAATCTCACTGTAAACCACTTAACAATCTCCATGAGATTCCAACCACCTGTTTCTATTTGATTATTGGAGCAAATGGATTTTCAATCAATTCAAAATTTTAATGTACATTAAAAACAATTAGGTCAATTTTGATGCCTGTTCAAAGAATGAGAGAGGCTGCTATTTCTGAATACAGTGAGCTCAGGCTGGAAAGTCCTCATAAAGAAAGAGAAGAAATTTGACCACCTAGACCAAGATTCCATTCAAACCTACCATCTTCTGAGCTAACGCAGGTCGGGTTCACTTGTGGTGGAGGGCAATTATCACCTTCCCGCCAAGAGTTAGCAAAAGCTACATATGTGTACTCCACGATGCCCTGGGCAGATAGGAAGTCATCTTCTGCATTGTGATTGAAGGTTCCACATAAACCTGGAGATGGAACAGTATAGATTATTGCAAGAGAAACATCATGGTCATGTGTAAACTTGCTGCGATGGATAAACACAATTCACCCGATTTCACTAATAATCCACATTTCTTTGAAAGGTTACACAAGAATGTCTTTGTTTTGTCTAAACAAGGGGATGCTAACCTAATTTGCTCATTGGGAATGTGATAGGATCAGAACAACGCTGTTTTAGACACAGTCACTGGAATATACTATTTGGTGGAATGTTGTACCTTTGGTGGTTCCATTGGCAGTTTGGGGCAATGAGATATAAAGCTGCATGATGGGATGTATCTGTATTTGCATCTTCATCCCAGACTTTGTTGATACTTGAAGGAATATCGAAGACTGGTAAAATATTTTGATATCACCTGGTAAAAAAAAAGAGGGATTAACGTTTTTTTAACCATTACTTGTTAAACTGTTTGACCTCAAATAAAAACTACTTTACCATTTATTAGAGGAACTCCAACTCTATTTCCATTATAGTCAACAGTGCCATCATTATTGAATACGTAGCTGTCCTAGAATGAAATTGAAAATGTGTTTTAACGTTCAGGAAATAACAAATTGGGGAATACAAATTGCACAATTGAATATTGTAAACTCTTACCTGATACTTTGTGTATGTAACTCTCTGTAAACATGTCTGCTTATACGCTAATTGACAAGGATGCATTTCAATTTTTACTGACCAGTATTTTGTCTGTGAAAAATTAAAAATTGCAAAAATTAAAATTGATATTGATTGGAAAGATGTGCAATTTTAAAGCAAAGGATTTATTTCAGAAATTAAATGACGGCAATTGGAAACAGTTAATCAGCAAAATCTGACTTACAACAATAGCGTAGTATGAACAGTCACCTATCAAATTATAGTATCTGCCATCAAATGTTGTAATATGAGTTCCTTCTTCAATCTTGCAAATTTCAGGGCAGTTAAGATCAGCACACTCCCACATTCCCCTTTGACAGGCACTGAAATCATAACAAAGTAATTTATAATAATGTATTTTTGTTAAAAAAAATTCACATTCATTTATTGATGTGTGTTATAATTAATTAAATAAGTAATTATTTTTACCAAGACTGGCAGAAAGTGTTTCTTATTTGTCCAGACTCATACACCGCCCCATCGTATTCACAAGGACATTCCATTTGGCTGATGCACATGTCATCACCTCGCATATTATCAAGGACAGTGCCTGAAGAAAAATAAAATACATAGCTCAGTGTTTTTGCTCATAGCAACTAACAAGGAGCATGGCATTTACCAGAAGATGCAAGCAGTTTTTTTGAAGAATTTTTCACCTCCCAATTGGTTCAGGCTGATACAGTGCAGAATAATAACAAATTGATTAAATCAATGACAATTTAGAAGAAAATTATTCTACTTTAGGATTGAGTACTCCTACACTCAGAAGTATGCTGCTGTGGTTGCCGAATACCAAGTTGGGCTGTTTAAAATTTGCCAGAACTTTGCCCTAGATATCATACCTTCGAGTCGCTATCCTTCACATCTCCTCACTCACCCCCTACCTCCATTCATTCCCATGTGTCTTCTCACCATCCATAGCCCCAAACTCTCCTTTCAAGTAAAATACTCATTTGCCAGGGCTTCTCTCAGTTGAGGCTACTATTTGCATTGCTCATAATGCAGTCTCCCATGTACTGAGGTGCTCAAATTAAGAACACTTCCATAGAGTCCATAAGTTAGTTCACAATTTTCCATTTGTTTGCCATTGAATTGCAGCATCTTTCTCTCACACTCTCTCCACTTTCCTTGGGCTGCTGTTGTGTTTTGTGAAGTTTGAGTCAAGCTCGAGAGACAGTGGCTTTTTTTCCAATTAGGAATTTAATAGTCTTCTGTGCTCATGATTAAGTTGAACGATTTCAGACCATGAGTTCTGTCCTCCAATTTAATTTTGTTTAATTGTCATGTGCAGGCCTAAATTTTGTTTCATTCATTTTTTTTTAGTGAGCTTTGTTAGCAAGAACAATTCATTATTATGTGTTTTCTTTCTTATGGCATGTGCGTAGGTCAGGAAATGTTGCTCATGCTCTGTCTTGAACCACTGCAGTTGCTGTGCTTTGTTGTATCTCTTCCATGGTAAGGGAGTTTTGAGATTTTGACCCAGTGACAATAAAAGCAAGGTGATACAGTTCCAGATAAAGATGGTGTGTACCTGAGACTAGTGTGTGACTTAGAGATGGCAGCATTTTCACACAACTGCAGCCATTGTCTTTCTAGATTGTAGAGGTCGCTGGTATGGAAGGTGTCGTTGAAGGATCGTGCTTGCAGTCCAGAACAGTTTTCCAAAATGGTCACTCAGTCTACACCCGAAAGCTTGTAAACTGTCATTTTAATCCTCTGTCATGCTTTCACACAGAAACCTTCGTCCCTGACCTACAGCATTGTTATGTGAGGCTCAATACAAGTTTCCTGAGCTACACTTCATCTTTCAGCTCCTCATGAGTCCAACATTGAGTTCAATAATTTCAGATAATAAATTCTGCCCCCATTTTGTTTCCTTTCCTGCCCTTGTTTTTTATTCTCTCCCTTCAATAACATGCCATCTTCCCTAAGTACAGCTTTTGTTTCATTTCTTCCCCAATGTCCCTCCACTCCCTTTGGCCTTGGAGCCGGTTGGGGGTTCGGGGAGGTGGGGTGGGAATGGGTGTTGAGAGGTGGTTGCCAGTTTTTCTACCATTCAATCAATCCTCTCCTTCATCCTATTACAAGCATTTCTTTTGTCCTTGCCCTACTTGCCCCTTAATCTAAATGTTTCGCATCTCTTAATATTGGACTGTATTTTATGTGCCCCTGCTGGCTATATTTTTTACATGAGTAGGAGGGGCACAGAAAATAGGATGGTAGCTACCCTGAAGTCTTTCTGTCTACTCCTGACCTCGCCCAACTAATGTGGGGGTGGGCTGTTGCTGACGTTGGCAGCTCACCCACCAAATATAAGTAAACAATTTCAGGAAAATTGAAGTTGTTAAAAGCTTTGACACAAGTATTACTCTATCCACACCATAATATGGCTGGCATGAACAGTTGAGTGGAATAAATGTTATTTAAAGTTCAAGCAGGAATGAAGGAGAATTGCTATCTTCAGAGAGTGTCCTGTGTGCATCTGCAGAACCTAACTCTTTCGTTTCTCTCCAAATGGACTATTAAGACTACTACTTTGACACCATACCCGAGATTCTCAAAATCTACCCTCTCCCTTCCACCCCCAATGCCATCATTTGGACCTGAGATCCATTGGTCTTTCTTCTTGGGACTTGTTGTCATCCCAGTGGTGCCCATAACTTAACCCTGGACAAACAACTTGGTTGGCACCTCCAGATGGTGGCACACCCAGTCAGTGAGTGATAAAAGTCCCACTCTCCATCAAGTTAGCATCTCAACAGGATAATAGGATTCCAGGGCTGGGGGTGTGGGGGAAGGGGGTGTTTTTATAGGGCTTTTAAAAAAGGGTCACTGAACCTGAAAGATTAATTCTGATTTCTCTTCACAGAAGCTGCCAGACCTGGTGAGTTATTTTTCCAACAATTTCTATTTTTATTCCTGATTTTCAGCATCTGTACTTTTTTTTTCTTCATTTCATTGACTTATTGGTTAACAGCCATCTTTCCTTCCCCCATAAAATTCTGCCCATGGTTCTAATCCTCTGTCTACCTAAACTTTCAAAGGGAAAAGCTGATTTAACGCGAATAATAATACTGGAAACAAGTTACTGGCTGTACTGGACCTCCATTGTAAAGTACACAGGGCAAGTTGGACTAAGGTGCATCATTTGTGACTTTTACTTGTTTTTTCCTTCCAGTGACTTTTTTTTTCATTTTGCATTTCCAGCATCCATAGCAATCTCATTTTCAATGTCTGTTTCCGGCAATTTCTCCTTTATTCTAAAAATATTTTGTTCCATTCACCCTTAATATATAATGCTAGCTTAAAAAAATCTACCCAACGTGTGTGCATGACTGCTTGAACTTCCAAATTATGCAGGAATGTATTATTAAAAGGGAAGTGCATTGCTTCTTCTAAAAAAATGCAAATTACCTGAATTTTACACAACTGAAAACTTCATTCAGTTCTTCCAAAGTCTTGTAAAGGAAAGTTCTTTGCTGCACTTGATTATAGAACAGTCATATTAAACTAGAAATGTGTGTTTGCTTCAAGAAATCATTTAAAAATTGAGAAACAAGCTCATGAATGTCATGGAAACTAATGAAATAAATGATTTACTCCTACTCCTATTGCCATAATTTTGTTGACTCTACTTTTTCACTTCCAAATCAAGCAGTCCAAGAAATACTTCTGTTTCTAGAAGTGCAATGAATAACATTAAGTAAAATTATTCTCAAAGAAAGTTGAACAGTTCAGAACTCTTAAGCATAACTACCTTCTGGGCAGCCACAGGTATTCACACACTGATCACATTGTTGCTGAGGGTTTGGGTCACTACAGGTTGACTTGCAGACAGGGCCACACTCCATATATATCTGATTCCCAGGACAGGTTGGTGGTGCTGAAAAGAAAAGGTTTTTGATTTTATTACTTGACCTGCATATTGGTGCTATACAGCTAATGATGGTTGTTAAAATTTTATTTATGATTGCAATAATGTGCCTTCATTAAATAAGTTTAGTTAAAATTCTGCTTGACTCTGCAAATATAACTTACCGCATCCTGTCGATTTTCTCCATGTCTTCCAGACTGAAGAATCCGAATGTACGCACTGATGTGATATTTCTGCAAAATTGGCACAGGTGCATCCCCCAGTTTTTTTACAAGCACAAGCATCCTTCTGACACATCTCTAAGTATTTATCTTCTATGGCTTTGGTCAAACAAGATGTGAAAAGTGTTGATATTTTTGAGCAGGCCTGAACATAAGAAATAAAACCAAGAATTATAAAGTTAATCAAATACCAAATCAGTATGTTGTGCTGCAATAAACAGAATGAGACGAGAGTTGTTGACTTTGTCGAAACATAACTTTTACTGAGGGAACAAATTAGAGAAATAAACAAATAAAAATGTTTCCTATTGGAAAGGCAAACATTGATAAGCAAAAAAAAAACCATTTAAGGGCATTTAAATGGCCATTGGATAAACATATGGTTGATAATGGAATTGTGTAGGTTAGATGGGCTTCAGATTGGTTTCACAGGTAAGCGCAACATCAAGGGCCGAAGGGGCTTAAACTGCGCTGTAATGTCCTATGTCCTATGTCCTATGTTCTATGTTCTTTGTTCTATGTTCTATGTTCTATGCTCTATGTTCTATGCTCTAGAATCTAAGTGCTGCCAAAAGCTGCATTTCTAAACAAATAAACATTATAATAATTAACACGGGTATTTTGTATTTGGACCGGAATGTGGGCATATGGTAATAACATTACTGTGACTGAACATGGGGCTGTACCAGAAATCAGCTGATTGTCATTTTGCCACTCACTAGTGAGAGTCTCATCTGGCCATTGACACTTAATTAAAAAGTCAGGCTTCAGCACATGATCGTGGGAAGCTCCTTACTTCCAAACTCAAATGATTGTCCCAACTCTTTGCTCCATGTCAAAAGAGATACTTCTCACAGGGTTTGATACTTTATAATTCAACAGAAATTAATATGATTCAAAGCTGATAATGTTAGAGTGTCAATAGGCTGTTACATGTTAATATTAATATACATTTATAACCCTGGTAATAAGTTCCATTGATGTCAAATCGCAATTCAGTTGTCTGTACTTCAAATTATTAGATACCCGCATGTCAAATGCACAATGAAATTTGTCAAATTTGGTAAAGCTCAGCTGGTTCATTAGCACCTTCCAGGGAATGTTCTTTAACTGTGATGGAAGTTGCAGAGAAAAACATTTGCTTGAAAAATAAGTGAATGGAAGAGGCTTCACTATCAGTTTGTCAGGATGATTGACGGAGAGGCTAAATATATTTGTGTCACCAGGCTCCTCAGCCCATCCAAATTTATATTTAATTCCTTTACAACTTGTACCATTCCTGAAGCACTCGCTAAAATTATGTGGTTTACCTGAGCTGATGTACAATTAGTATCTTTAGGGAAGGTGGTACTGCAGGAACTAGAATCCAGCTTGTATAGTCGGACATAGTCTGAATCTGCAAAGTACAAGTAGAAAGTGAACCTCATTTATTTTCCTTTCAATCACTTCAATTATTTTTGGGCATGTTTAAACATTGATAGTGCTGGGCAGAATACTAAATAACATGAAGATATGTTCATAGAGTAGGACAAAAACATTTATCCCTTTTTACCATAGATTGTTGAGGCACTTGTATCAAAAGGTCCACAAAGGCCACATAATTGCCCTTGGTATTGAGCATCAACTGTTATCTGAAAATGAAAAACAAGAGCTGGAAATCATCACATGATTGATAAATGTATCTCCATTGCATTAAACAGTGAGGAAATTGATCTTTCTAACAAAGGAGATATCTTAGTATAACTCAACAGAAGTATGCCTCACATCACTGTTCAACAATGACATTAAAGAAAAAGAATTAATTTAATTTTAAAAGTTCTTTTATATCATTCTATTGACTCTAGTTTATAATGAATGATGTACTTTTCAGTTTTTTCAAATGCCCTTACCTCTAGCTCATCTTGGTAATTCCAAAACAGAACTATAGTGTGTCTCCTATTTGAAAAGCGCACACCAACTCCATATTGCTGAATATTAATCACTTTGTTATCATATGGCAATGAAATTCTATGTAAAAGAAAATAATGAATGAAAAGATATTGAAGCTGTAAATACTGGCTTGCTGTAAATATTGACTTGTAATATTTAATCTGATTAATGATCTATACTATAATACTGTATTTATCAATGTTGGGATCTGTTTATATGATTAAATCTTTCCATTCGTACAAAGGAGGAAAATACAATGAACCGTGAATGTCTCATTTAAAATGAACAATTAATTTCCCCAAAGGAAATCCAATATTGGACAGCTGTAAGTGAAATAGGAGTTAACACCAAAAGAACTGTTTGAATGAAAGTGGAAAATAATGAAGTCACAGGAATTTAGTCAAAAAGAAAAAGAAGGCATGCTAAAAATTTTGGAAACTGAAAATAGACAGGTCCCTCAAAGAATACAAAAATAGCAGTAAAGAACTCAAACAAGGACTCAGCAGGGCTAAAAGGGGCCATGAAATGTCTTTGACAAAGAGAAGTAAGGAAAATCCCTTATACATCTATAAAGAGTAAGAGCGTCGCTAGGGAAAAGATATGTTTACTTAACAACAATGGAGGGGATTTATGTGAGAAGCTGGAGAAAGTGGTTGAGGTCCTTAACAAATACTTTACATTCACTAAGGAGAAGGACGTGGTGGGTAGTGAATATCAGGAGGGGTACGTTGATATTCGCGGGCATGTTGTGGTGCATGAAAGGGCCTATTCCTATGCTGTACTGCTCTTTGAATTCCAGGCACAGTTGCAGGCAGAGAGCTTAGCTAGGAGAATTGAAGAATGGGGATGCTGGAATTTGGGGGCAGCAGTGGGTTCTGTCAGATTTACCCCAGGTCAGAGCCTGGAAGATGTTATTCATTTCTATAAGCTTGGGTCTTGCAATTAGTATCAAAACCAAACAATAAAGGCTTAACTTACACAGAGCGTTTAACCATAATTGTCCCATTCGCCACAACAATCATAGCACTGTCAATTTTCATGAAGATGTGTTCCAAATTGCCATTTGAGCCTCGCTGGATTTCCACATTAAAGTCTTCCGTATTGCCTTTGCATTGGCGAGTCAGAATGTAATTACAGGTTGATGCCATGTGGTAAAAATCATCAGTGTAAGTCCTGATTGCTCCATGACCCCACGTCCTGCAGGTACCTGATGAAATATAAAGAAAGTAACCCATCCATTGGAACAGCTATCAAAACATTACAGTTGTGATAATTTCTATGTTATCTTGCAATGTAGAGGGATGAAGAGATTGAATATTCATATATTTTGGAAAGAATAGCAAAGATGTACATACGAGGTCCTTCATAAGTGCTGCTAGAAACCTCCCTTGTGTACCGAAAGGTTTGTGTGACAGCAGACCCATCCAAGTCTAGGAGAAAATACGCTTAAATTAGATTTAATTCACAACTCAGTTTGACAGCTTTTAGCATCTAATTCAGTACTAATTTCCATACATGTAAGACACACTTTGCTTGTTGTAACTTCTCTAAGTAATTGTGTATACCACATTGATCAAGATTTTTATTTTAGCAATAAACAGAAGCATTACTCTGTGATCTCAAAGTAGAATTTCTTAACAAAGCACAGTTTTTTTTATATAATTGAACACAATTGACAAGTGTACACTAATTGATTCTAAGCCTTCATCAAAATTATAGACTTTGTAGAGGAACAACTGAATTAAAAGTATAAGTAGAAGAGTATCTCAGAAATTTGAAACGGAAATGGTAAAGAGTCAAAGCTTAAGGTCCTTTAACTGAATGCATGCAGCATTTGTAATAAGACTGATGATGGCATAAATAGAAATAAATGAATATGGCTTTATAGCTGTTATAGAGATAGGGTTGCAGGGTTACAAAAATTGGGCATATAATATTCAAGGGCATTCAAAGCTCTGGAAGAATTATTAAAAAAGGAAAAGGAGGTGGGGAAGTTTTGTTAACAAACAGAGGTATCAATGTAGTGGTGAGTTGTGATATAGCAGAATAGATCACAATGTGAAGTCAGTTTGGGTAGAAATGACAGATGACAAGGGAAAGATGCATTGGCTCTAGGTCCTTCAAAGAATTGCCTCGTAGTAGAACACTACAAAATTCAAGGAATAACGGAGCATGGAACATGAGTACCACAATTGAGGTGGCTGATTCTAATCTTCTTGCTGATAGGATAGATCAAATGAGGAAGAATAACATGAAAGACGAATTTATACAGAACATTAGGAATTGTTTCTTAAAGCAGGACATTGCAGAACGTACCATTGAGCCGGTTATGTTAAATCTAGTAATATGTAATGAGGTAGGATTAAAAGTAGATTTCATTATTCAGGACCCCTGGGATTAGTTATCACAACACGGTAAAATTTCAATTTCAGTTTTTGGGTGATCAACTCGGTCTCAATACAGTGCCCTCAACTTAAATACAGAGGAATGTAAGAAGGGTTGTCTAAAGCAGGCTGGACAGATAGACTAGTGGGAAGATCAGTGGATGAGAGGTAGTAGACATTTAGGCAGATATTTTATAAAGTGCACAAAAGATATATCACCATCAAAAAGAGGGAACAAAGAGCTCAGTTGGGCTGTAAATGACTACAATGAACTGAACCAACAAACAGGATCTTAAATCTCCCTAGCGTACATTTTGTCACTGCATTGACTTGTCCCCATTAATAGCCAGGGGAAGTGGTTAGCTCTATTGAGATAGTGTTTTATTACAGAATTTTAAATTTTGACTTACCATAGTTGTTCATTGAGTAATCCCGTTTAATCCGTTGGTGGGCAAAGACGTTGTCTGCGTTAAACAAAGATCAGACGTACACAAATGATATAATATATTCAAAATTCTTGTAATTCAAACATAATCAAAAAAAATTCAGAGATAGTAAGAACAGCCGATACTGGAGAATCTGAGATAACAAGGTGCAGAGCTGGATGTGCACAGCAGGCCAAGCAGCATCAGAAGAGCAGGAAGGCTGATGTTTCGGGTCTGGATCCTTCTTGTTCCAGACCTGAAACGTCAGCTTTCCCGCTCCTGAGATGCTGCTTGGCCTGCTGTGTTCATCCAGCTTCACACCTTGTTATCTCATAATCAAAAAAATGTTGTTGGTGTTACAGTGTTAGACAGGAATACATCCTGATATGTAGCATTCCATTCCTACAGCCAAAGGTAAAATACTGAGAACAATCTATTTCAACAGAGCAATGAGTTATCGACTACTATTGAATGAAAACTATCAGAGGCAGCATGATGAAATATGAGTTCCTGAGCAAGATCAGATTCAGATTGACAGGTTGATGAAAAGGAAACTTCACAAATTACACATACCTTATCAAACTTTATGGACATCTGATACTAAATGGTAAACTAAGTATGACAAATGAATGTGTTACAGTGGTCAGGTTGAAAATACATTACTCACTTGGCTTGACAGTTAGAGTGTTGAGCAGTATGAATACAATGATACAGATTCAATCCCTATATTGGCTATGGTAGATCAAGCCTTTCTCCTGCCTTGCCCTATGCATCATGTAGACGATGTCCCTCAAGGTTTGTACCCAAATGTCACCATGTCAAGATACCTATCGAATTTTCTGAACTACAGCTGATTTCTAATGAGTGGCATTATGTATTTCTCTATTCTGTAGAGGATTGCTTCAGAATTATTCATGACCATTCTGAACCAGCATTTTCTGTTCCAAAATCGTGTCACATGAATGTGTGTCTTGCACAAAAGCAAAGAATAATCAATTTTAGTAGAAGTCTGGTAAATTACCATTGCAGAATTTTGCCCAACCCCTCCCAGCCCAAGGAGATTAAGCAGTAAAATCATTTCCCTTCACTGATGCTGTGACTGTGGCTACTAGCTATTTTAAATACGGGAAGCTCCTGTTGATGGTCTTTTTTTAAACCAGGTCATTAGCAAAAGATGACACCCCACAATATACAGAGGTCAACAGCTCAATGGAGCCCATTCGGAGTGCAGGAGATTGTATTATCAAAGCAGGGAATATAGTTCCTAGAGGCATTTTCCTGCCAAATTTCTTCCATCAGCCAAAGCCCTCCAGGTGGTGCTATTGGACTTCTAGCCTTCTGACTGGCCCAGACATTTGTGGAATTGGGGTTGGGGTTGGAGGTGAGGATAAAGAGCCCGAATGGCAGCCACCATTTGCTGATGGCCCTAAAATTGAATGGGGAACGTGTCTATCAACCAATTGTGGCATGTTTTTTGGTGCATCAGGACAATCCTGCCTCATCTGTTTCTGTTCCTATTTATAAAGGAACAACTGAAGTGAGCAGTTAGTAACTCCACTTAGAAGTAGCTTTACAGCAAAAGTGAGCTTTTTGTATGACAAGCATCTGGCAGTCATTTGGAACGAGATAAAACAATTGATAGTATTCATTAGAAATTTGATCTATATTTATTTTGAAATGTTTTGTAAGAGCTGTAAGCCATATGAAATATCCTGCAATGATACAAGAAGTTACTATTTCACTCCCTGACCGCTGGTGGTGAATTAAAACCAGCAACAATTGACTGGCCTCAAAAAGCAGGGACCTGTTCTGGAATATTCGGATGGAAATGCCTGCTTTGGGTTTACTTTGTTTGATGGGTTTATACTGAAATGAACAGTGTGAATATACAAATCAGCATGAAGAGAGACCCCATATCATTGTTTTGTCTCCCAAACTGTGTCTGATTTTGAACTGCGGGTGATAGTCAGTTTCTAACTGGGCATGCTGCACAAATGTTGATATATTACTATGTCAGGGAAAATAGCTAACATCAGGGGACATGCAATTCGGTCATCACCTTATTTCACATTTCAATCAAACTTTAAGGTCACAGAACATGTCAGTAAAAATTGAAAACTGTTTTTATCTCATGACGTTGATACTTAAGCCTACTATAAATTAAGACCTTCCTTTCCATGCAGCTGTAGAACTGGTATTTGTAAATTCCGAGCACGCAGTGTTTACTTGTCTGTGTCCATTATGATCAAGGTATATGTTACATTGCTCAGTTCGTCCCCTCCCCCCACTGCATCACACAACCAGCTCAGCTCATCCCGTCCCCCCACTGCATCCCAAAACCAGCCCAGCCTGTCTTTGCCTCCCTAACCTGTTCTTCCTGTCACCCATCCCTTCCTCCCACCTCAAGCCGCACCTCCATCTCTAACCTACTAACCTCATCCCACCTCCTTGACCTGTCTGTCTTCCCTGGCCTGACCTATCCCCTCCCTACCTCCCCACCTATACTCTCCTCTCCACCTATCTTCTTTTCTCTCCATCTTCGGTCCGCCTCCCCCTCTCTCCCTATTTATTCCAGAACCCTCACCCCATCCCCCTCTCTGATGAAGGGTCTAGGCCTGAAACGTCAGCTTTTGTGCTCCTGAGATGCTGCTGGGCCTGCTGTGTTCATCCAGCTTCACACTTTATTATCTTGGATTCTCCAGCATCTGCAGTTCCCATTATCTCTGTTACATTGTTACCTTTGATTTAGGAAAACTGGCTGGATGATTGAATGTTAATTTTTAGCAATGTGGCTGTGCATTGTCAACCATCAACACCATTCTGTCATTGTCTGAATGGCAGTGATGATCAAAACATTCTTAACTCAGCAATTGTCTGAATGCCTTTGATTCCAATGAGGGCAGACTTATTTGCTCAGTTTTTTTGGCTAAAATTAACGGAAAGTTAAATATATCCACCATTTAAATAAAATCTTGAAAAAAAATACAGTGAACTGCAATTCAATACAAATTGCTACAATTAGTTGTTAGCAATGAAAAAATAGGATACAGTTGTTAACCACACTCTGGGAGTCAAGAAATTGCTGAGTTTACCATGAATGCCACAGAAATGCCGTAGATTTTAGGGATTATATTTTGTGTCATACAGGCCTTATGAGGCACTTAACAGTTCCATGGAAACTCAATTCTCAAAATCCAGAAAGGGAACAAATGAAACTGTGGAAATCTCACTTGGCAGATACAAAATTGCTCAGATTTTTACTACTTTTTCGTCTTGGACTTTGCCGTTTTTCACGCTTAAATCTGTTGTATAGCCTGGTTTTCTTTCTAAATTGAACAATAACTCAACCTATTTCTTTCTCTGCTATTTCTCCATTTTGTTTTCTGTTCTTGAATGTTTTGTTTCAGAAGATACACTGCTCGGTCATTGTTCATCAAGATCCAAGATGCTGCATCGTTAATAGCTCATACTTCTATAAGCTTGCAATACAAAAATAATACATCTGAAGGGTAACAAGGACAGGAAAGCAACTGACCTCCTCACTTACTGCTGGACTGCTCTGTGGTAGCACTGGTTAATGGAATTTTAATGTTGCAATTAGATAAGGAGCTCTATGATACAGCAAATTAAACCCTGAAGTTATTTGTCTCTGTTTCAGTAGTAAGAGAAATCAAAATTCAAGAAGCTATCTTTGTTTTCCCTAACCTTTTCAGATGTTATGGTGACTTTACACTTTACAGTCACACCTTTAATTTCTTTGTGTTCTTCAAACTTTCCAATAATGGGGTTCTGTGTTAGTTTTGAGTTGTTTTAAGCTAATAGCCACATCAAAAATTTATATATCATTCATAATGTTTATATACTTCAAGTTATCATGTCCAATGTATTTATCTTACTGCCAGTGAAAGCACTCTAATAAATTCTACAGAAAGAAAAACATTGTAAATTTCTATACATCTATAATAAATTCTACACTGTAATAATGATGTATGTTCTCGGTAGGTCTTTAGGCTGTCAGTAGGTCTTGGCAGTGTCTCTATCAAAGGACAGAAGAAAATTGGTGAATTAAGTAAATGTTGATCCAGCTCTATGATGTACAAGTATTTTTGTAGTCCTAAATCCTTGTGCCAGTGAAAACAAACTGTAAACTCTTGAGGCCAAAGTTTTCCAATCCTGCATGCTCCAGTCTGTGATTTCAGAGCAAATTTATAGAACACTGTGGGCTGGATATTACAAATTCAAAACAAGCTAGACTGTATTCAGAGGTATTGAATGAAAGTGAATGAATGGATGTGATGCTTCACTAATCTTAAATTTTCCTTTCATGTAGGTCCACCAGGTTGAAATTAACCTATTGAAATTTGAAAATAAAGCTTTTGCAACAATTGAAGAACATGTTTTTGTATCCTAGAAAGTTCTGTATTGTTTGACCGATCACTCGTCAATGAGAAGCAATCTACATTTATACACAAATTAGTAATTGCGCAATTACATTGGTTCTCCAAACTTCTAAAACACTTTAGGAGATAATGCAATCAGAAAGAAAATAGTTTGGCACAAACGTTAATTAGTTTATCCCGTCATGAAAAGAACTTTCTGTGTTCAATTAGTTGAGGCAAAGATCTTTTGTAAATATCCTTTTGTACAGATAATATGCATTCTAATCTTGTATAGTGGAGTCTGAAAAGTTTGCACAGATTTGTTTTTCTGTGCCTAGAATTGCTATTGTCAGTATCACAATCAATATCACAAACATTTTGAGAGTGTCAAATTATTTAGTCAACACAACTAGATAGTCAGTTGTCATATTTAGGGGTAACAAAGTACCACAACATCATCTTGATGATCAAAAAGATACCTGCAGTCAAAATTGTTGCTGCAAAAGAATATCACACTAGGAGTGTTGCACACACTAAGTCTGAGAATATGATCTGTAGCTCCATCATCTTAATGTTGGTCTCTCTCTCTTTCTCTCTCTCTGTGCATCTGCCTCTCTCCTCATTTTTTTCAATTTTGGCTCTATCTGGCCACTCTTGATTCTCTCAATCTCCCCCTTCTTTCTATTGAGATGTGGCAAGACAAAAAATCTATTGGTTACAATTTACAGTGACAGTGATAGTGACAGTGACAGAGGACTCAGCCATTGGGGCTACCCTTCCATTCTCTGTAACCCATTATTTATGCTTCCCTTCCCATTTTCCCATTCACAATACATCAACCAATTGCCTGCTACCCAACTTAGTACTGAATCTGCACATTTTTCTTCAGCTGCATTATTAGTCCAGGTTTTTGTGAAAGGATGAGGTTTGGAAGAAAATTGATGTAAAAATTTTGGTAAAAATCCAATAGATAAACATAAGTACCATCATACAATGAAACTGCTAACTTGTCAATTGGAGGAATCGATTGACCAGAAGTGTTATCTTCAGGTTATTAAATATTCTGTGGGCCAATGAGCATTAATTAACACACTTCTTTATTCAGCTTGAAAAATATTACAAATATTAACTGTTCTGTTAATTTGCTTAGTCATTTGGGACTTTTGCATAACTCTCAAGGCCAGATCAATCTGAAGATGACTCAATGCTGCACAGTATTTTGTAATTTTGATAAACTGTGCTTCTGCACAGTAATGGTATATCTTCTTAGTAGTTTGTGAATTAAGTTATCACCACTAGAATAACATAAAAACAATGGATTTTCAATTCATGCGCATTGATTTAGCAATTTATGTGATATCAAGAACACAAAGCAATTATTTGTTTCAAGTGAAATAAGTTAAATTCTTAGAAAGTGATTTTTGTTTTACATTTGAACAATATCAAGTCACTGCTGACTAAATATTTGAAATAAACATACTTACCTGCTATGTTTCTTTAATGGCTGAAATGTAATACATTGATAAATCTTACCTTTCAGAAGGGACAATGCCCGAAGAATTAGAAATATGGGATATTTCATTTCAATGGTTTAAGAACGGGTTCTGCTGACTGCTGGGTGTTCAATTTCACAATTCATTTTATACCTTGCCTTTGATGAGCCACATTAGAATGGAATGAGGAAATTAATGTTGGCATGTTATTACTCTCAAATCAGCAGGTAGATTAACTGTTTGAGGATAAGAATTCATATGCAGAAAAAATGCTGCATATTTAAGAATCCATGGATTTTGATTTTACAGCAATTTTCCTGACAAAGAAACACAGATACATGCAATTTGCATTTTGATAGCACTTCTAATGCAAAATAAAACTAAGATGCTTCACAAATTAAGTCAGATGAGGACCAAGATCTAAATGATGAGGTTTGAAAGAGGAAGAAAGGTAAAGAGGTAATGGAGAAGAAAAGTGAAGAGTTGGGGCAGCTTGCAGCCCTGCCACTAGGCATGAGAAGGCTGGAGGAGGTGAAAGAAACAGGGAAGCATAAGGTTGTGTAGAGATTTAAAAGTGAGAATGAGGAGTTTAAACAATAAATTGAGGGATAGGAGCCCCACTTGGGGTTCACATTGATGAGGAAAGGACTGATGAATAAGTAAATCTTACCACAGGAAAGGTTGCTGCATATTACACCAGGTAGGGTTTATGAAAAAAGGAAGCTAGAAGTGAGAATATCAAAATAATTGATTTTGGAGATGAGAAAATATTGCTCAATAAGATCAGAGTCAAATGGAACTTCTTATTGGTCGACTGACTGTAGTGCTAACAGTCAGCAAGTAACTGATTAGATTTCACCAAGGAATTCTGTAGAAAAAGGAAGAAAGTGTGAAAGTAGCAATACTTGTTCAAGAATATTGGAGAAAATTAAGCAGCAGTCTTGAGTAGAAGCTTTTCAGGTTAATGAAAGACAAAGAGATTTTCCTGGAAAAAAAGACAGCAAATCAGAAGCCAACAAGAGGAACTTAGTACTTAGAAACTGCAAAGAGTGACATTGAAAAGTTAGCAGGTGAGTCTGCAGGAGGAATGAGTAAGATGTTGACATTCAGGAAAAGATGTAAGAGAGAAAGAGAAAAGACTGAGTATAGAGTTGGTGAGAGACACGGGGGCAATGTTCCTTCTCATTCGTATGGGTGTGTGGACGCCTTGAAAATCAGGAACCTTCTATCCAGTGAACAATCAATCAACACAAAAGCAAAATTCTCCGTAAGGTTTGCAGAACAGCTTAATGGGATTGTGCAGTGGCAAGCTAGTAATGCATAAAAACAAAAATGGAAAGTGTTGGAGAAACTTAGCAGCCACTGCATGATTGTTAAATGGTTTGCTTGGCCTTCACAATAAAAAGGCAGCAGGGGTCTTTTGCCAGCTCACTAGCTAGATAAAATGAACTCAAAATGAGTTCAAAAGTTTCAGCCCTGCTTATGCGCAAACAGAAAGATTGGGTTTGGATGCAAATTGCTAGATGGGCTGGGGCTTGTTTCTCTGGAGCTGAAGTTGAGAGGCAGCCTTACAGAAGCTTATAAAGTAATGAGGGGTATAGATCGAGTTAATGGTACTTGTGTTTTCCCTAGGACGGGTGATTTCAAGGCTAGGTGGCACACTTTTAAGGTGAGAGGAGAGAGATTTGAAAAAGACATGAGGGGCAATTTTTTTACACGTTCATGTGTGGAATGAATTTCCAGGGGAAGTGGTGGATGTGGGCACAATTACAACAATTAAAACACATTTTGATAACACATGAATAAGAAATGTTTGGAGGGATATGGGCCAGGAGCTGACAGATGGGATTAGTTTAGTTGTCTGTTTCTGTGCTACATGACTATGACTGTGAATGATCATAGAGGGAACTACACAGATGAATTTACTATTCTAAAGTATAATTCAAGTAAATAGTAACTATATTGTAACTATGAGAGTATGTTCTCCTTCACCTTTTTCATTTATTGCCCTTTTTAATATGTAAGTTCTCCCATTTTATATGTCTCTAAATTAAGCACCTGTATGTGTTGCTTTGAACATTTTAAATGGGAGGCACCTGAGTGCAGGTTTGGTAAATTAACCTTGGATTTCCTTTTACTCCCTTTGAGGAATACTTTCTTTCTCTTGGCATTCTACAAAGTTCACAAATTATAGATTTGATTTCCTGAACAAAGGCATATCTTGTTGATTCACTATTGTTCTGCGTTAATAATTATCTCAGCATGTCTTTAACATTATTAAGTGGTTAACTAGCTTAAGTAACGTAACAAAGCACAATTTATTTGCACTATACACTATCATTACATGATTCAAAATTGTCAATTAAGTTACCTTTCAAAACAGCTTGATCTTTTGAATGGAGGTGAAAGATTCAAGGCACACCCAATCTGCCTTGAAGGAGTGAAAGAAGAAAGAACATTTCTTGTTGTGAATTTCATTTCTAACTTCAAAGTTATAGTGTTTTGGCCCATGGTTTAGTTTGCTTTTATCATTTCCAAAGTAATAACTTTAAAACATGCAAAATAAATAAGCTACTCCTTTCTATGAAATATTTGATCGGTCATGTTTCTAAACTAACACGACAGAAGGAATATATTGGTTGCGCTTAGAAATTTTCTGGCATTTAAGGCTGTTTTTTTGGTCCCAGAATTTTCCTATTATACCCCTCAATTACTTTTCCATTGACCCCTGCAAAGTTACAAGATTAACATCCACCCATTATGAAGAAATTTGCAATTGTCAGTGCGCCAAGAACAGTTAGCCTATTTTTTATATATCCCATTGTTATGAAAAATGTAAATATACAAAGCCACACATAGAGCAGCAATTACTTGATCAGTAAATTTGCAGATGATATAAAAGCAGTGGGGTGACAAACAGTGAGGAGGGTAACATTAGATTACAGTAGGATGTAGATCGGTTGGTCAGATGTGCTGATCAGTGAAAATGGAATTCAATCTGGATAAGTGTGAGGTAGTGCATTTGAACATGACAAACAAAGCAAGGGAATACATAGTGAATAGTAGGTCCCTGGAAACACTGAGCATCTATGGGACCTTGAAATGATTAGTCACCAGTCCTTTAAGGTTGTGAAACAAGTGTATGAAGAGATCAAGAGGGCATATGGGATACCTGCCTTTACCAGCCAAGGCATGTAAATTGAGAATAGGGAGGTTCTGCTGGAACTGTATAAAACATTGGCTCAGCCACAGGTAAGGTATTATGTGCAGTTCTGGAATCCTTATTACAGGAGAGATATAATTGCTCTGGAGGGGATGCAAAGATTTATCAGGATGTTTCCTGGGCTGGCCAGTTTTAGTTATGGAAAAAATTGGATACATGATTGGGATGTGTTAAACTATAAGGGGCACGGATAGCATGGACAGGAAGTAACTTTTCCTCTTCAGAGATGGATCAAGGACCAGATGGCATAGATTTAAGGTTAGGGGCAGAGGGTTTATAAGCGATGTGAAGAAAACTTCGTTCATCCTGTGGATTGTGGTAATCTGGAACCTTACTGCCTTTACAAGTGGTACAGGGAGGAATCTCCATAGGATGCAAATCCTAACAAAATCTTTGATCATGCCATTTGAATTAAAGATGAAGAAAATAGTAAGCAGATCTTCCAAATATCTACATGCTAAAAGGGACAAACCAAAAGGAGAGTGTGCACTAGAGATTATGTAGAAAGACACAGGGTCGAGAAAATTCCGTGGAAAACCTACGGTCACTGGTGTTGCCCTCCTTTTTGGAGAATTAGTTAAGGGAAGATTTAATAGAGATGTTCAAACTTATGAAAGATTTTGGTAAAACAGGAAACGATAAACTGTTTCCATTCAAAGCATAGTCAACAAACAAAGACAACAGATTTATGCAAATTTGCAAAACAATTTAGACAGATAAAAACTATCATATTAAGATAACAGCTGAATTTTCCCATTTTGAGTGAAAGAGTTTTGTTGAGTGGGATTTATGGTGGGTGGTCCACCATGGCTTGAACCAACCTTTCCTATGCAGTCTTCCAATCTTTATTCATTTTTGATTCAAGTTCCGTGATGCATTGTTCTGTTGTGCTACTTGGGTTACTTATTTTCAATATACTGATCCCCATTTTTATTTTTATTCTCGAAATTATTGCTGTTGTTACCCTGTTTTCTTCCGCACATGAGACATGCCCTCTTTGTCAGCTCCAGTTGTGAAAAGTGCGTTATGCCACAATGATGTGATGCATTATGGCTAGGCTATCCAGCAAGGCTCCACTGCTACTGAGGCCTAATTTTAATAAAACTGACAGTATGTGCCAAGATAACAAAGTGTGGAGCTGGATGAGCACAGCAGGCCAAGCAGCATCTCAGGAGCACAAAAGCTGACGTTTCGGGCCTAGACCCTTCATCAGAGAGTATGTGCCATTCTGGCCCTGGTAGCAGAATGAGAAGTATTGTAATTTCATTCTGTGTCAGTCTGAGGGTTTTGTGAAAATGTCAAGAGGCCTATTTGGAGGGGGTATCTTTTGTCTCCCAGCATCCAAGTCCCAACGATCGTGGAAGGAGACAGAAACCCCTAAGATTTCCAATCTGCAAGAGCCATGGTAGCTTCCAGGAAATCTGCCTCAGACCACCAAAATCTGACATCAATGCTTACATATAATTTGAGTGCTGATGGAGTTAAAGTCTTTTCTGTTGGTGTAAAGGTATTTTTGAAGTCATGTGGGGGCTGTTCCATATGGGGGACACCAGAACAGTGGAGTATTCCTATTGCCCAGGCTGTTTCACTGTCATCATCACAGGAAAAGGATGTGAACAAGTGTATCCTGGAGAAAATGACATCAGTAACATCTCAGAGATAATGGGAACTGCAGATACTGGAGAATTCCAAGATAATAAAATGTAAGGCTGGATGAACGCAGCAGGCCAAGCAGCATCTCAGGAGCACAAAAGCTGACGTTTCGGGCCTAGACCCTTCATCAGAGAGGGGGATGGGGAGAGGGAGCTGGAATAAATAGGGAGAGAGGGGGAGGCGGACCGAAGATGGAGAGTAAAGAAGATAGGTGGAGAGAGTATAGGTGGGGAGGTAGGGAGGGGATAGGTCAGTCCAGGGAAGACGGACAGGTCAAGGAGGTGGGATGAGGTTAGTAGGTAGCTGGGGGTGCGGCTTGGGGTGGGAGGAAGGGATGGGTGAGAGGAAGAACCGGTTAGGGAGGCAGAGACAGGTTGGACTGGTTTTGGGATGCAGTGGGTGGGGGGGAAGAGCTGGGCTGGTTGTGTGGTGCAGTGGGGGGAGGGGACGAACTGGGCTGGTTTAGGGATGCAGTAGGGGAAGGGGAGATTTTGAAACTGGTGAAGTCCACATTGATACCATATGGCTGCAGGGTTCCCAGGCGGAATATGAGTTGCTGTTCCTGCAACCTTCGGGTGGTATCATTGTGGCAGTGCAGGAGGCCCATGATGGACATGTCATCAAGAGAATGGGAGGGGGAGTGGAAATGGTTTGCGACTGGGAGGTGCAGTTGTTTGTTGCGAACTGAGCGGAGGTGTTCTGCAAAGCGGTCTCCAAGCCTCCGCTTGGTTTTCTCAATGTAGAGGAAGCCGCACCGTGTACAATGGATGCAGTTTTGTTGCGAACTGAGCGGCGGTGTTCTGCAAAGCGGTCTCCAAGCCTCCGCTTGGTTTCCCCAATGTAGAGGAAGCCGCACCGGGTACAATGGATGCTGTACCCGGTGCGGCTTCCTCTACATTGGGGAAACCAAGCGGCGGCTTGGAGACCGCTTTGCAGAACACCTCCACTCAGTTCGCAACAAACAACTGCACCTCCCAGTCGCAAATCATTTCCACTCCCCCTCCCATTCTTTAGATGACATGTCCATCATGGGCCTCCTGCACTGCCACAATGATGCCACCCGAAGGTTGCAGGAACAGCAACTCATATTCCGCCTGGGAACCCTGCAGCCATATGGTATCAATGTGGACTTCACCAGTTTCAAAATCTCCCCTCCCCCTACTGCATCCCTAAACCAGCCCAGTTCGTCCCCTCCCCCCACTGCACCACACAACCAGCCCAGCTCTTCCCCCCCACCCACTGCATCCCAAAACCAGTCCAACCTGTCTCTGCCTCCCTAACCGATTCTTCCTCTCACCCATCCCTTCCTCCCACCCCAAGCCGCACCCCCAGCTATCTACTAACCTCATCCCACCTCCTTGACCTGTCCATCTTCCCTGGGCTGACCTATCCCCTCCCTACCTCCCCACCTATACTCTCTCCACCTATCTTCTTTACTCTCCATCTTCGGTCCGCCTCCCCCTCTCTCCCTATTTATTCCAGCTCCCTCTCCCCATCCCCCTCTCTGATGAAGGGTCTAGGCCCGAAACGTCAGCTTTTGTGCTCCTGAGATGCTGCTTGGCCTGCTGTGTTCATCCAGCCTCACATTTTATTATCTCAGTAACATCTCAGATGCATCTGTACATCAAGAATATAAGTACTAGGAGCAAGGGGAGGCAAGTCAGCCCCTTGAGCCTTGTTACAATCTCATTTTGGCTTCAATTCAACTTTCTTGCGTAAACCCCATAACCCTTCAATTTATTGCTAAGAAAAAGTTCTGGTAATCTTGTAATAGTGTTTAATCTGTGTTTAAACTAGAGCATATTTAATTACTGTCCTCAATATAATTGGTAGAGTTAATTTCACTGTTTAGTGCTTTTACCTGTATTTCTTGCAATATATTCACCTTTTGTATTTAATAAACACAGAGATTCTTTTGCCTTGAAACACCCGTCTACTGCCTTCCACATTTCACATTCCCTAAAAATGTCCAGTGTCAGAACCAGGCATCTGGGAGTGATTTGAACCACCTGAAATCGGCGAATTACTGATCGCAAAGCAGTACCCTATAATAAGGCAACTGCAGCAGGACACTGGCAGAAGGAATATGATGTGGTAGAGGGTGCTTCAGAAGCAAAGTGTTTAATGGAGGAGAGGGCCTCCTCTATGTGTTTAAAAAGATGAGCATATCCAAGAAGTGGGACCTTGATCTCTTATGCACTGAGCATCCAGGGAAACAGCAGTCCAATGGACTGAGAGCAAGGGGCATAAACGCTCCATAGAGAAAGCAATCTGGCTCCTTTGCCTGCTGTTACAGGTCCGGTACTGGCCAGGAAAGTCAGGGAATTAAAGGTAGAGTTAAGGGAAGCATAGGTAGGCTGTAGCGTGAGGACCAGGGCAAGAGAAATGCTGGATGCAGACCTGTAGCTAGAGGCAACAAACAGAGGAAAGGCACCGAACCAGATAGATTATTTGTAGTGACAAATCACAGAGGCCAAGAATAGTGAACAGGCCCTAAAGGAGGAGATTAGCCATCTGAGGGAACAAGATAAAGTGCAGGAGGAGAAGCCTAGGGACATCCAGGCACCCTACAAGGTAGCCTGCAGTGAAGGGTATCAGAGGGAAGAGCACGCCCCCTGCCAGAAGCAGACCGAGAAGCTGAGCCCAGCTCCAGCCCAGACAGGGGCATGGTTTGACCCAGGCAGGCAGGGACAGCAGATAGACTAGACTAGGGTAGCTTTGGGTCACTACCTGTGGCACCAGGAGCAGGCAGCAGGTGGAGGCTCAACCAGTTCCTGTGGCACCAGGAGCAGATCCGGTCTAGCAGCAGGTCGGTGGGGGAGCAGGGTTGGGATTAGGGCCAACGTACCCGGCAAAGCAGCAGACATACGGCATGCCCTGGGATGGTCAGGAGCAGGCGTTGTGTCCCCAAATCAAACCCAGCAGCTCAGGGCTATGGTAGCCCACCTGGATAAGCTAACAGATAAAGGGGACCCCTCTGTACACTTCATGGAAGTGGAACAGGTGAGAAAGATAAATGGCAGCTACGATACTGAGATGGGCAAGTTGGTGCTGTTCTCCCAGGATAGCACACTGTACAAGGTCTTCTTGGCTGACAGCAAGGAGGGGCGGAGTACATTCGCCACCGTCCAGGAGGAGATTCTGGAAGCAATGGGCTTTAATGATGGAAATCCATTCTCCTGAGCAGATTACACCTTACAAATGGCAGGTGAAACACACAGGCATTTGCGGAGAGGCTGTGGCCTGTTTACGTGAGCATCTGTCGAGGGTACCTCGACCAGGATAACCTCCCGGAGCGGGTGGGTGGGTGGGGGAAGAGGCCAGGCCTGCTGGTTCCACATCCCAGTGGCCTAATGAAGATGCGGACAAACGCTGAGCTTTGGCTTGACCCCAAAGACCCCCAGACCACCGAAGAGATGGTGGTGAGGCCGTTGGCCCTAATATTTAGGAAAGGAAGAACCACCCCAAGGGTAGGGCACATGAACTGAAGTCAACTCAGCGTAACAAAGAGTGGTATCCAGGAGGGGGTAGCCCTCTCAATAATAGATGCACCTGCTTCGGGTGCAGGAGGAGCGGGCACTGGTGGGACACAGAAGAACGGTGAGGGGAGGGAATCTCTCGTGCCTGTCCGGAAAGTGAGTAGAGTAACACGGGCCACTCCTAACTCCTGAGGGATTTTCAGATGCACTCTGGGCCGCAGTCATAGGGTCAGGGCTGGTAGCTTCGTGGCAAGGGCAAGAGCCCCCACTATCCCACACCATAGCCCTGACCTGTGACCAGAACCAGCAGGGTTCAAGGTGAATGCAAAGAAGGTTCAGGAGAGCCGGCAGGAAGGGTAATTCCTGGGACTGACTGAGAGAACGGGGGAAAGAGGAGAGTCCACAATCCGCGCTGAGGGCAACTACCAGGCTGGCCCACTGGCCAAAGAAAGTGCCTGAGCAGGTACCTATTGGGACTGAGTGGCTCAGGCCTGACGCCAAGGATAGAGGGGTGCAAGGAGGGGTGTAAGACAAACACTACTCTTGACCTGATAAAGCATCAGTGCCAGGAACTTTCCAAGTATCCTGTGTTGCACATTCTTCATATCTTAAAGGAGTGCTATGTCATGTGGACTACGACTTTAGTCCGTGGTGAACCCATTGAAGAATATGAGGCAAAGTGCCATTTCAAATTATTCAAAACAAGAAATCCTAGTACGAAACAAAAAGTGTGAAATCACCACAAAAACATTTATTTGGTTCTTGGGCACACCATTAGTTGCAAGATATAATGGCAGATCTGTAAAAGACAAGAGCCATTAGTGAATTCTCACCAACTGGACTTGAAATCTTGAACTTCTGTCCAGTCTACAGCAAATTGTGGCATGCTTAAGTCAACAATTAAGAAAAGCTCAAGGAATGATGTTAGAATACACATCAGGAGCAGACATTTCAAAAGACCAAAGAAATGTTGATTCTGCCAGATACCTTTGGACAATATAACTCTCTCTACAAATCACAATTGGAAGAAATACCTCATCTACAGAGTTGGGGCTGTGTTTCTTTTTCAAGAACCGCCAGTTAAGAGTCACAGATCAGTTTATTATGCATCTGATATTTGTTTGATTATTGACACTAGCTATGCAATCACAGAGAAACAGAATTTTGTGGTCCTGGCATGCAAAATGGTCACAGATTATATCATTGGTTTATAGATTGTCATAGAGACAGAACACCAGCCCAGAGAATTTTTCACTTAATGGAAATGCAACATGGTGCTCCAGACAAAAGTTTGGCCTGAAAAGAAACCCAGTGATATGGTGATGATAGCCTTCTCTAATCACAAAAGCATTTTCTTATTCTAGGCAATTTGCTGGTATATGGTGAGCTGCCTGTTGTACAAATCTCACTTTGGATTCGATCTCAGACCAAATGCACCAGAGTCTTAGGAATAGCTTTAATGCAGAACATAACTTTCAGTCATCTGTGTGGTGACTGGGAATATGAAATCTATAGAGGAAACCATTTCTAACTGCTAGGTATGCGCAGTGCACATGCCACAATAAATGGAACACTTTATCTCACATTATTTACAACAAGACAATGGGAAGGTTGATCTCTTCAGTTCATCAAAAATCCTAGCTGACTGTCATTGATTATTTTTCCAGGTGAATTGAGGTCAAAGGTTTATACACGATGACACCTGAGACAGTTATTCAAATTTCACATTTTGCAATACGTAACATTCCGACAGTGGGTTGTCTCCGATTATTGATCACAATTTGCTCATGACTACTGCACATACTTTATAGGAAAGTATGGGATTGTACATATTCAAAGTTCTCTGAGATATTTCCAAGCGGATGGTGAACTTGAAACAGGATTCAGAACCATTAATACACCGTCAAAGAAGATATTCAGGCCAGTCACCGAAACTACTGTCATGGCCATAGGGCATGAAGAAAAATCCAAAAGAGAACTGTACTCCCTTTTATATTTTCACGTTGAAATTCTGTTTTTTTTTCACAATCAGATGACCGTGCATAGATGTGAATGCACAACTATATTACATAAAATCGAAGTGGTGGAAGGGATATCAGATGTACATTGCCATGTGGAAATATGATATTGTGGGGATAATAGAAACATAATTGATGGATGGTATGACTGTGTTAAATATTCATGAGTGCAAGGATTCAGAAAAGATAGGAAACGAAGTAAAGGAGGAGTTGTGGCTGTATTGGTTTATGAGAATGCCACAATGCTCGAAAAAAAGAGATATTCGAGTGGACAAAAGACAAACGCAATTTGGCTAAAGCTAAGAAACAGAAAAAAAAATGTAGTCATATTGCTTGTTATGGTGTATTGACACACAACTAATGGAAAGGATGTAGAGAAACAAATCGATAGAGAAATTCCAGAGAGATAGTCACGTTGTCGCGTGGTTGTTATTGGGCACATTAATTACCCAAATGTTACTGGGAAGAGAGAGGGGCAAAGATTCCTAGATTGTGTTTGGGACAATTTCCTGCAATGTAAACATTTCAGTCCAATTAGAAAAAATGCACCATTGAACGTGGTTCTTGGAAATTAGGTGGGCCAAGAAGCGCAAGTATCAGTGATTGTTGAATTATAAGGTTTGAATTTATGATCCAGAATAAGACTTATCGGTTGTGGACCACTACCTTCAATGTCAGGAACAAAAAATTTCAAGAAAAGTTCTAGGTGAGCAATGAATTACTTTTAAGAAGGGAGTGGTTTAAATACAGTCTTGAAGGGATTATGGGATGAATCTGTGGCCAACACAAAGGGGAATCTCACAGTCTTTTGTAGACATGATGTTAGTAAGACACAGGCAAAAGGAGCAATATTCTAGTCTTCAAATCTACAGCCTGAGTTAAAAAAAACTGAAGTGCTCATCATATGGCTGAGACCTGGAGCTTCTTATTTGTGGCAATATGTTTAGTTAACCAATGAATATTTGAGGATTCCCAATGATTATTTGTGAAGAAATTATGGAATAGGGAAAAGTACAGTAGAATTTCTCACTGAAGAGTCATGAGAATGGGGTTAGATGAGTAAGAGTTGTGCATGAGTTTGTTTATTTCTACATTTCTTCTTTTCTTCTCCTCCGGTGATTATGCCATTAATTTACTGTCCTTGTGGGGTTTGATTCTGAAATAAAAGTAAAGTTTCCAAAATGCATAATATACAGCCAATGATTTTTAGGTCTCTCTGACGGACTGTGCAGGAAACCTATAGTGAATATTGCACTCATTACTACTGGTTATTTTGTTGTTGCACAATTGGGAGTACACCTTGAACAACAAATAAGCACATACTACATGTCAAGAGATTTACAATGCTTTTCTTTCTTTCGAGTTTATTAGAGTTCTTTCACTGACAGTAAGATAAACACGTTGGACAGGATAACTTGAGGTACATAAACGCTATGAATGATATATAAATTTTTGATGTGACCATTGGCTTAAAACAACTCAAAGCTAACACAGAATCCATATTGTTGGAAAATTTGAAGTACACGAAGGAATTAAAGGTGTGGTTGTAACGTGTAAAGTCACTATTACCACTGCAAAAGGTTAGAGAAAACAAAGGCAGCTGCTTGAATTTTGTTTCAGAAATTTGTTTTTCTACTGGAATGGAGATAAATAACTGCTGGATTTAATTTGGGGACAAATGTTTTCTAAAATATCTTTGACACCTTAAAGTGAAGGGACGTTCAATTACCAAACATATAGTAAGCACCTTATATAAATGATGAGAAATTACCAAAACCAAAATTGTCATATATATTTCGTTGAAAGTTTGAATGTCATTGTAATAAAGAAATGAATCTTTGTTGTGCAGACAACCAATGAAATAGCAAAGAAAGAAGTATCTTGTCCTATGACAGATTATTTTAGAATCAACATTATGTGGGTTGCGTTTATTAACAACAAAACAATGATTTTGCTGTTGTGGGGAGTGCTGCCTGGTTCATTGTTCACCAGCTCCCTAGTTCTGCCACTGGCTTTATGTAGTGGAATGTGATGTGGTAGAAAACACAGGAGTCAGATGCTTCAGAGGCAAAGAAAACATTGATTTTTATTGGCCAAACACAAGTAAATTGAATATATTTACAGAAAACAAGAAAATGAACATTAAAACCCACCTATCTTTTGGAAGATCAAATTCAAGGGCGAACTATACAGTAAATGGAAAAGTCCTAGGGAAAATTGATGAACAGAGAGATCTGGGTGTTCAGGTCCATTGTTCCCTGAAGGTGACAACGCAGGTCAATAGGGTGGTCAAGAAGTCATATGGCATGCTTTCCTTCATTGGGCAGGATATTCCGTACAACAGTTGGCAGGTCATGTTGCAGTTGTATAGGACTTTGGTTCGGCCACATTTGGAGTACTGTGTACAGTTCTGGTCGCCACATTACCAAAAGGATGTGGATGCTTTGGAGAGGGTGCAGAGGAGGTTCACCAGGATGTTGCCTGGTATGGAGGGTGCTAGCTATGAAGAGAGGTTGAATAGATTAGGATTATTTTCATTAGAAAGACAGAGATTGAGAGGGGACCTGATTGAGGTCTACAAAATCATGAGGGGTGTAGACAGGGTGGATAACAAAAAGCTTTTTCCCAGAGTGGGGGACTCAATTACTAGGGTTCGTGAGGTCAAAGTGAGAGGAGGAAAGTTTAAGGGAGATATGTGTGGAAAGTTCTTTACACAGAGGGTGGTGGGCACCTGGAATGCGTTGCCAGTGGAGGTGGTAGACGCAGACACATTAGCGGCTTTTAAGATATATTTGGACAGGTACATGGATGGGCAGGTTGCAAATGGACACAGACCTTTAGAAAATAGATGACAGGTTAGACAGAGGATCTTGATCGGCGCAGGCTTGGAGGGCCAAAGGGCCTGTTCCTGTGCTGTAGGTTTCTTTGTTTCTTTGTTTGTTTCTTTGTTTCTATCTCTGATTGAGACCTTGTCACCCTGTTAACAACTCCCAGTTAAGATTTGCAGCTAAGACTTAAGGCAGTGGGTTAATAGATACAGTGGGTGACTGTTACTCATGCTACTAGGGAAGAGAGAGAGAGAGAGAGACAGAGAGACAAAGAAATTACCTGCTGGCCCCAAGTCCTATTTCACTTCCCTTCCTTAGAGGTGTCCTAAGCTATTAGCCCCAAACTCCCCTTTCCCCTATCTAAGATTAGTTAAGCTGGGTTAGAGAGACTTTTGATGACCTTAGGCTCAAGCCCAGTTTTGATTGAGTCTTGCCATAGTCTCTTGTTGTAGCTGGGACTGTGCAAAGGGCCTCAAGTACCAGCAACAGTCAGTCTAGTGGTGTCTGCTGATGAGGTTAGACATGTTGGACCAGCCCAATGAGCACCTTGGATTTTCTTTCTTCTCTTGGTGGTCCTTGCGAGTGGGTTGTTGTTGTGGATGCTGCTGGTGTTGCCCCAGTCGGTGTTCCATGTCTCAGGATGCCTTCGGTCACCTCCAGATGTCGAGTGGTGGTTTATAGATAGTTGCTGGGTTCAGTGGATGGTACCGCAGTGCTGGTCTCACAGAGCCCAAACTCACACTGTTCCACTAACAGTGCAGGATTCTTGGTACACTTGCTCTCTTTCTCTCCTCCTCTTCCTTCTCTTCTTCCTTCACTCACTTCTCTTTCCACCACATGCTGTGCTGGGATTGCATTTTGCAGATATACCCAACTGCAGGCACCCCTTATCTCCCAACAAATCTGTTGAGCTTTTGTTCCTCCTCTCGGGGCTGACGGGGTTTCCTGAGAACTGGTGTGACTGGTTTGTTGATTGAAGTCAATGGCTTTGTGGTGTTTGGAATGTCCAGCATTTAACTTGGACGGATATCTGTACAGTTTTGCACAGAGGTGTGAATTTTCTTTTACCGCCAAGGTGAAACAGGTTTGCATGTATCACAACAGTGAGCAATGTTCAGCATTCTTGTGCCTGAGTACAGATGGGGAATTGAATGGTTTTATACCTGAGGAAAGATCACCGGACTCAAAACGTTAACTCTGTTTTCTCCTCCACAGATGCTGCCAGGCCTGCTGAGCTTTTCCAGCAACTTTGTTTTTGTTCCTGATTTACGGCATCTGCAGTTCTTTTAGTTCCTATAACCAGTGTTTTGACCAATGAAGGTAAAGGTGCCAAACATCTCCTTTACACTCTGTCTACCCCCAGATCTCTCTGTTCAACAACACTCCCCAGACCCCTACCATTAACTGTGGAATTCCTGCCCTGGTTTGTTTTACCAAAACATAATATCACATATTTATCTACATTAAAATCCACCTGCCACTCCTCAGCCCATTGGCTCAGCTAATTAAGATCCCATTTTACTCTCAGATAACCTTTTTCACTGTCCATTAAGCCAAAACTTTTGGTGCCATTTGCAAACTTACTAACCATGCTTCCAATATTCTCATCCAAATCGTTTACATAAACGACAAGTAATAGTAGATGTATTGGCAGTTATCTTCCAAGATTCTAAAGACTCTGGAATTTTTGCCCCAGATTGGAAGATAGCTACTGTAACCTCATCATTTAAAAACAGAGGTAGAAAGAAAATGGCATCAGTGAGGAGATTGCAGGGGCCCTGACATTAATTCTCAAATCTTTTCTAGACACAGGGTGCAAAGGGGTTGGAGGTCAGCTAATGTGGTACCATTATTTTAGATGGCTGTTAGAGATGATCCAGAGAACTATAGAACGGTTACTCTAATATCAGTGGTAGAGAAACGTTAGAAAAGATTTGTGATAATAAAGCTACACTTGGAAAGGTAAGGATTAATCAAACGTTATCAACATAGCTGTCTCAGGGCACACCATGTCTGACAGGATTGATTGTGTTTTTTGAGAAGGTGACGAGGTGTTTTGGGCAGATGTTCAGTGAATGTATTCTAAATGGACTTCAATAAAGCTATTGATAACCAGTGGGATCCAGGGCAATTTGGGAAATTGGATACAAAATTGGCTTAGTGCCAGGGGCCAGAAGGTGATGGTCGAAGATTGTTTTGTGATTAGAAGCCTCTGAACACTTTCGTATTGCAGGGCTTGGTGCTGTGTCATTTGCTATTTGTAGTGTACCTTAATGATCTAATCTTGAACGGCTAATTAAGAGAAATTAAAGAACATGCTGACATAACGTTATTAACAGATGGACAGGGAGGATATTGAACAGTTATTAGGAGGATCAAAAATCTCATAGAATGGAGGGGCAGGTTTAAGGGGGCCAAACTGGCTCCTCATGCTCCTAATACTTGTGTTCATACTTTCAACTAAGGTCTGTTGGATATAAGTATATTTAAGAATCCTTTGTGATTATCTTGAGGTCCAGCAACCACGTGCCAAAAATTGGATATTTGAATTTGACCTATAGCCGGAAAAATCAGGACTGATAGGAAGTTGGCCAAACTAAATTAAACAACAGCCAACAGCTATTGGCTACAAGTAAGAGTGGCAACTAAGATCAAAGGATTAACTGACATCATGAGGTAAGTACTTTCAGGGCATATGGGACTGTACCTCAGTAGCAGTTGTAACTGCTAAGTCCGTGTAGCTAACAATGAAGTACAAGTGTAAGCTGGGTTTGTATTAAATCGACAGCTAATATTCCACCTGAACCAATTTTTTTTTGCAAGTAATGCAAAACATGCATAGTTTTAAGTTGGGCCTGACATGTCACAAGAGATTATCCTGCATCTTCACTGTTAAGTAACTAGTACGAAATATCATACAATAAACCTATATCAGAGATAATGGGAATTACAGATGTTGGAGAATCTGAGATAACAAAGTGTAGAGCTGGATGAACACAGCAGGCCAAACAGCATCTCAGGAGCACAAAAGCTGACGTTTCGGGCCTAGACCCTCAACCTAATCTGATTATCAAGATCAACTCTATGTCCTGTTAAAGTTTGTGTGTAGGCATCTTTCTGCACTTGGCAGCAATAAGTTGGACTCATACTAGTACAAAAGATTAATGGTACTGAATCCACACAAGGTAATTCAGATGGTTCTATAGGTTACAGCAGCAACATATTCCATGTTGAAAATGGAATGGTTATAATAGTCTTCATCATTAGTTCTTCATTGAAAATAAATGACATTTAAATTGTGAGCTATTAACCAGCGGTGATGTTTCTCAAGGACTGCAAAAGAATGTAATATTTTTAAACGTTGTTTATGTTTATCTGAATTTCATCCTTGTTTGCTGTTTTTATCACTTTAACTTCTGTAACTTAAAGCAGTGTTTTGTTACAATCTAATCCTGATCTCGTTTGAGATTAAAGCTTTGCTACTGTTTATGTTTGAAGTAAGTCACTTGTACATCTAAAAGAAGCTATGCATGCACACATGTCGGCGCCGCCTCTTGCTCCCCAGAGGAGCTCGAACAGTTCATCCACTTCACCAACACCTTCCATCCCAACCTTCAGTTCACCTGGGCCATCTCCAACACATCCCTCACCTTCCTGGACCTCTCAGTCTCCATCTCAGGCAACCAGCTTGTAGCTGATGTCCATTTCAAGCCCACTGACTCCCACAGCTACCTAGAATACACCTCCCCCCACCCAAAAATTCCATCCCCTATTCCCAATTCCTCCGCCTCCGCCACATCTGCTCCCAGGATGAGGCATTCCACTCCCGCACATCCCAGATGTCCACATTCTTCAAGGGCCGCAACTTGCCCCCCGCAGTGGTCGAGAATGCCCTTAACCGTGTCTCCTGCATTTCCCGCAACACATCCCTCACACCCCGTCTCCGCTTAAACCGTCCCAAGAGGATCCCCCTCGTTCTCACATACCACCGCACCAAACTCCGGATACAATGCATTATCCTCCGACACTTCCGCCATCTACAATCCAACCCCACCACCCAAGACATTTTTCCATCCCCACCCTTGTCTGCTTTCCGGGGAGACCACTCTCTCTGCGACTTCCTTATCCGCGCCACACTCTCCTCCAACCCAACCACACCTGGCGCCTTCCCCTGCAACCGCAGGAAGTGCTACACTTGCTCCCACACCTCCTCCCTTACCCCCATCCCAGGCCCCAAGATGACCTTCCATATTAAGCACATGTTCACCTGCACATCTGCCAATGTGGTATACTGTATCCATTGTACCCGGTGTGGCTTCCTCTACACTGGGGAAACCAAGCGGAGGCTTGTGGACCGCTTTGCAGAACACCTCTGCTCGGTTTGCAATAAACAACTGCACCTCCCAGTCGCGAACCATTTTAACTCCCCCTCCCATTCCTCAGACGACATGTCCATCATGGGTCTCCTGCAGTGCCACAATGATGCTATCCAAAGGTTGCAGGAACAGCAACTCATATAACTCTTGGGAACACTGCAGCCCAATGGTATCAATGTGGACTTCACAAGCTTCAAAATCTCCCCTTCCCCCACTGCATCCCAAAACCAGCCCAGTTCTTCCCCTCCCCCCACTGCATCACTAAACCAGCCCAGCTCGTCCCCTCCACCCACTGCATCCCAAAACCAGCCCAGCCTGTCTATGCTTCCCTAACCTGTTCTTCCTCTAACCCATCCCTTCCTCCCACCTCAAGCTGCACCTCCTTTTCCTACCTATTACCTCATCCCACCTCCTTGACCTGTCCGTCTTCCCTGGACTGACCTATCCCCTCCCTACCTTCCCACCTATACTCTCCTCTCCACCTATCTTGTTTTCTCTCCATCTTCAGTCCGCCTCCGCCTCTCTCCCTATTTATTCCAGAACCCTCACCCCATCCCCCTCTCTGATGAAGGGTCTAGGCCCGAAACGTCAGCTTTTATGCTCCTGAAATGCTGCTTGGTCTGCTGTGTTCATCCAGCTTCACACTTTTTAATCATGCAAGCACACATGCTTAGTTCTCAGGTTGCTTGAAGGAAACACCCTGTATTTGGTCTTGATGCCAGTAAAGTAGGAAATAGGGGGTAACCAAACTTTTGTTTAATGAGATCTATATCGAGGAGGTACTTCAAAGTGGCGAAAGAAATAGATGGATGGAAAACTTTCAAGAGAGGTAGATGAGAAACTTCACAGCATAAGGCATGTAGTCTGAAGACTGAGTTACCAATGGTCGGCCTGAAATATAAGAAATGGAATGGCTGAAATTTGTCTAAACCAGACATGCAAAAAGGGCAAATAGTGAAGCAGCAACTGATTTGCCACAGTGCCAGTTTTTATTTTCCCTTGATTTGGATGATACCTTAATTTCAAATTAAATAACAGTGATGATTCAACCAGGAAGCAGATCTCCAAAAAATAATTGAAAAGTTCACGCTATACAAAAAGAAGACCAGACAAAGTAGAATATTGGTTGCTGATTTAATGCAAGCTTGGTTTTTCATTGCAGTAGAAGTGAATTTCACCTCAGGAATATTTCATTTTATAAGATTTTTGAAATATCTGCTAACCCTGATGAGGGAAGTTAAACAAAACGTGAGGATTTCAAATTTGAGATGTTGTAATTGGAATCAATCTGGATCAAATAGGGCAAAATAATGAGCGTGTGGATCTGAATATGTACAACAGGTTGAGTTGTATGGAAGGTGGAGAATGGGACAGCAGTAAAATCACTGTTTAGTCCAAGCTGGAGGTATGGCATGTTTAAAAACTGGAAACATTGTAGAGCTGGCAGTTTGTAGTTATCAACTTAGGATCATAGAGGAGCAGCAAAGAACAGGTGGTACAATGGGTCAGTTGTTAGCACTGCTGCCTCATAGCACTGTGGATTTGGGTTCAATTTCACCCTTGTGCAATTGTCTGTGTAGAATTTGCACATTCTGCCTGTGTCTACTAAGCTTCTTTCCTCCCATGGTCCAAAGATGTGCAGGTTAGATTGGTTGGTCATGTTAAATTATCCGTAGTGTCCAAGGATTGTATTAGCCATGGGAAATGCAGGTTTGATGGGGTCAAGGTGGTTGCTTTTTAGAGGGTCAGTGTGGACTTGGTGGGCCGATGACCTGCTTCTACACAGTAGGGGGTTCTGTCATTCCATCACAAAGGTGGAATCCATGATCAAACAGTGGTGTTTGTGAATGGGCTAAAGACAATGGTTTTGGTCTTTTTACAATTCAGCTGAAGGAAGTCAAGATAAATCCAACACTGGATGCTAGAGACTCTGACCTGAGTATGTGCTTTCTGATCCAAAGAGCTGAGTTTCACTGAAGGCTTCAAAATCCTGGTGTTTTGGCTGCTAGTACTTTGAGAAAGATCTAAGATAAACTGGAACGTCATGCTATTTTTCAAAGAATGCCAAATGAACATCTGCCTGAAGTACTGGAATAGGAAAATGCAGCCACAATTAAGGAGGAGACCCAATGGGCATTGCCTTCAATTATATATCAGCCCAGCATAATATTGCTCTGAGGCTCAAAGTTTGCATAGAACTTCATCCAATGCCTTCTTCCTTGAGTTTACAAATAAAATAGATGCTTCTATTTATTTGCATATATAGCAACTTACTGATATCTTTACTGTAGACATCTCCACTAATGAGGAATAACTACAGTGGGTGCATGCACTGATGAGGATGTATTAACAGACACATCATTTTCTAAACTCTTAGCTTAAGGGTAACAGACAATACAGAACAGAAAGTAGAAATTAAAAACATAAATGAGCCTGAATTGTCAGGACTCACAATCTCATATGGCCCCAGAAGGTCAGTTTAAAAATATTGGCAAAATGGCACAAGAGCACATCTTAAAAAATGTAGTGTGCTGTACACTGTATCTAACACAGGCATGAAAGTATTATAATTCAGTGTGTTAGGTGTAATGGAATGGATACTATGATGGGTAATATACTAATAAGAAATATCATTGTGCTAAAAAATGTTGTCAGCAGCAATTAATGAGAAAACTGCAAAGAGGATTTGTAATTGTACCCTACCTGGAGGCACCATTGTAAGCAAAATTCAAAATGCTTAAGCAAAGAGGCATATTTTAGAAACTGCAATGTGAGAATAGGGTACCTGATTTGATGTTTTCCAACAGGGGCAGGAAAGTATGAAAGGAAATGATTCACAGTTTGAAACATTTGAGGCTTAACGTACAAACCTTTAGAATTTCCCAAGGTTCAGTATGCTGTCTCTATCTAGGTGCCCAAGGATGCTGTGCACTAACAGAAACCTCTTGAAACAATTTTGACAGCTACCAGTAAGTGTCCATTACATTCAGAGAGCATTGAGTTATGAATACAAGATGTCACCAGCTCATCCTTCCAGGAACCAGCAGATGTCACTAGGCCAGACTGCCTATATTATTGTCATTATTATTTTCACAAAGGTGCTCCATTTCCCCACATCATCTTTCATAAAGATAAATACAGATATGTAACACTAACAGTGAACTCCCATTTCACTTTCTCAGTCAAGTGCAGCCTTCAAATCATGTGTTTGTCCTCAGTATGCATTCCTTTCCCTTTTCTCAACTGAACAGACGTCATGTACTGTCAAGGTAATGTTAAGCATTTTTTATTCCATCCAGCAATTCACAAATCCCTTAAAGCATTGCCACTGTCTTAACAGCTAAATGCTACACAGTACAGAAGCTGTTTCTAGCCATGAAAAGGTAGATAACCAGAGGTTACAAATTTGAAGTGATTGGCATATGAATATTCAAAAATGGTTACTAAAGTTGTCCAAGACAGCGAGTCATTAATATGTGGAATGGCAGCCTGATAGGATAATAGAAAAAAGTTCTACACTTATATATGGAGAAGAAGTGGAAAATTTTGCAAGACAATGGCAAAAGAGCAGTGGAGTGGTATTTTGTTGGATAGCTGTTCTAGAGAGCTAGTGCAATACATCTTCATTCTGCAGGAGCACTGCCAACTGAAAGCTGTGCTACTTGTCTTTCAAAGGAGTCAGGAAAGATGAAAAAGAAGGGGACGCTGGCTCCATGTTTCTCTGAGAGCAACCTGGAGCTCACTGTGGACAGGTGGTGGAGAGGTGTCCTCTTCCCAGAGGGCTGGCAGAGGAAGCCATACCACCATGCTATTCCAACCTTGTCAGTGATTACCAACTTGATCAATGCCATCTCCAGGTGGAAGGACAACTGCACATCAGTGCACCAGGAAAGCCAAAGATCTTAAATAACAAGGTGTAGAGCTGGATGAACACAGAGGGCCCAGCAGCATAAGAGGAGCAGGAAAGCTGACATTTCGGGCCTAGACCCTTCTTCAGAAAATTTTCTGAACAGTCTAGGCCCAAAACGCCAGCTTTCCTTCTCCTCTGATGATGTTTGGCCAGCTGTGTTCATCCAGCTCTAGACCTTGTTATCTCAGATCCTCCAGCATCCGCAGTTCCAACTATCTCCAAGTCAAAGATCTTCTCAACTTTGCCAAGGTAAATGTTATACTTTGCTCCCTGGAACATCAAAATCTGTGCCATTGCATGAAGATTATGCTCTGATGCTCTCTGTAGCAAGCAACACCTTCACTCTTTCAGTCTCCCACATCAGTGGCCCTAACATGCCCTTAGTGCTGCCTCCTCACCCTCTCGAAGTGCCTCAACATCTTTCTGTCACATCCATCAACCTGAGCAACCTGCTTCCCACTTGCATCTTACTCTATCTTTATGTCATGGCAGGAGATCACATCACATATCAAGGCTAAGCAATGCCATATCAGCATGGGATGAGTGCTGAATAATTGTGTTCAAGCCCACTATGAGGAAAAGATGTTTGCTGTAGCAGGAGAAGACAGAGACTACTCCTGTGGGGATGCGGAGACAATCATATTCCCACACTGAAGTCAGCAATACTTGTCAATGCAGTGAAATCTGTCACGTTAACCAGATATTGTACAGTTCTACAAGCATCTGGCTGAAACACTTTCTGCATCTTCAGTCTTACAGATGAATCCATCATCCCAAGGAATAGCCCAACGCTTGTGCACGAGAGTTTCAAGTCCTCACCACAGGGCAATGCAAATGTTTTCAAGGGACCTTCATCTACTTTATTTCCTGGACCCCTCAGCAGCATGTAAGAGAACATCTCAGCGAGCTCCATAAGGGCAATCAGTAAGTTTGATACAACAGCTCCAGGGATGGCAAAGGGAGAAGTGCCCCAAGGCACAATCAGTCCAAAGATGGCCGGAGTCCAGGAACCTGCAGAGGCCCTGTACAGAAATACCCCTGTGATCTCGGCTGTGAGGGACATCATTAGTTAGCATGTTGTTGTGGGGTGGGGGTCGTGTGGGAGCTGCAGCATTAGGCAGATATACAGGAGGTATTGGCCCTCATAGCGGAGAAACTGGAGTGATGCAGCCAACCCTTCGATGCAATGCCTAACATTCACTCAGATGCTGTAGTATTGCAGCCAGTCCTGCGATGCCCTGCCCATCATTCGCTCAGACACTGCGGCCAGTCCTGTGATGTACTGCCTGTTATTAGCCAGGTTTGGTGTGTCACAGCAGGAGGGCGAGGAGGAGAAAACTCCACTAATAGTATGTGGGGGTGATGGCTGGGAAACGCATAGAACTAGTTTGTGCAACATACAATGCCTAGTTGAAAGTTTAGTTTTCATATCATGTTTGTTATAAAGCCATTGCATCTCATAAACCCTTGTGTTCCTCTACTTATTCTGCGTGTCCCTGTATGTGGTTTGCCTGTACATGCTTTGTACTGCCCTACAGCATCACACCTTGGTCATAAGCAAGGAGCAATGGATGGGGTTATACAATGAGAACCAAATGCCTATCCTCACTACCCCTACCCCAACCATTGTGTACCGTTCAGCTCGCTGTGGGCGCAGGAGTGTAAATCTGAGGGACCTCCCTCACAGTGACGAGTAATGTTAACAGGGAGGTACAACTGAGATGGTCAGTGCTGTTGGGTGGCCAGGGAGGAGGCACTTTGCATGTCTGTGATGCTAACACATATCAGACAAGATGGAGATGGCAGCAACACCTGGTGATTCCTTGTGAGCCCTCTACAGCAGATCTTATTCTCACATTTCTTATAACCATTCTGTACTGTTAAACCTCAAATGTGCCTTGCTGTATCTAAGCAGCCTGTGATCTGTATGTCCTTGTATATAATGGTCAGCCTGTGCTGCAAGCAAAACAAAACTTTTCACTGTATTTGTGCATGTACACTGCACATGTGACAACAATAAATCAAATATCAAATGTACAATGTGTTGCAGGACCATGTGGTTTCCATGTGAATGCCCAGGGATGGGTTTCTGATGCAGGCCTCTTTCTGAGAAGCCGCTGCACCTACTCCTCCCAACGTGAATCCCTCTACAGCCATTCTCCTCAACATTGTGTACCATCTATATGCTTCATTGTTGGAATGACAATGAGTTCTCCTCTGCCAGTGGCTTCCAGCTCCAAATTATTACACCCCAACATCACCATCTCCTTTCTAGGTGTACATTCTGTCAATCCCATAGGTGTCACACCTACCCAAGTCAGCAATCACGCTGTGTGCATGAACCTAAAACTGCATATTTGTCCCCTGTTCCCAAACAATTTGTGCAGTGTCCTCACCTCCTGCGAATGTAGGTGATGAGATGAACTGTGGCCGTTTCTTTCAAGTGAACTGGCCTGCCATGGCCAGCTGGCAGACCCCTGCCTGATGGACACATGTGTCACCAACAGTGACAGCTCCCTCTACACTATGGCCTGCACGAGCCGCAGTGGAGACTAATGCACTCTTCGAATCACAGAGGACTGGTCCTCCTGTGCAATGATGCTTGACTGTGGATGAATCTCAGGGCTAGAGTGGATGTCTGCCCTTTCCTAGCCGTTCTGGGCCCCTGGCTGATGGGACTCCCAATGCATCTTACAGGTGACCACCTGTTATACTGCTTGCAGGAGATACCTCAAAGGCTGAGGCCATCTTATAAAGGTGCTGGACTGATGTGTCATACTGATGTAAGGCAAGATACATGCGCCCTTGACCAAGGAATGCTGTGTAGATTAGCCACCTGCCTGGCTGTGTGACTGTGTGCAATGCATGGCAAGACAAGGGAAGGCAAGGCATGCATTTTGCAGGCATGCTGGTCAGTATGAGGTAAATGCGTGCTCAGAAAGCAAGGCAACAACAGTAAGAGCAGCCTGGTCCGAACCTTGCAATATGTTCCTTTCCTTGTTTGACACCTCTACCTATTGAATCCATCCACTGCTGATCACTGGTGTGGCCTCCTAGACCTGTCTGCCCATGAATGGAGCAGTTCCGGTGCACTGGGGCTGTCAGGATGATCATGATCTTCTGAAGGTGGAGTGCTAATGTCAATGGCGCAAGAGTATGTGCCGGGCTGGTGCTGATGGATCGTGTCCTTCTTGACGATTTGTCTGTGGCCAAGGTGGAGGTCTTTCAGCGTAAACAGTGAATTGAATTCACAAGATCCTAGTTTCCATGTTGAGGTTGTTTTTTTCTTGACATCTAGTGTGATTGGCGAGTTGAGTAATATTGTGTGTTGTGCTGTTAATGAGCTGTTTAACCAGCAATGATCAGTTTGAATTGGGAAGTCACTACTGACCAACCATAACCTTGCCACGCCACTTGAGAAAAGTGGACACGATGCAACAAATTGATCTCAACAGTGAGCTGGGCATCATCAAACATCACCCCCCCGATTCTACCATTCATTCTGCTGTTGCCCACGTCACTTGAAGCTTGATGTGATTCTGTCCTATGTCTCAAAGAGTACCCCATGGCCTGTGAAATTCTTTGTGTACTCCTTTGGGAAATTGGGAAAATTCTTTCTCGGAGGCTACACTAGAAATATCAGTTTCACTGGTTACATGGCAAACATCAGTCACACTCATCTACTGGAACCGTGCAGCAAATAACAAAGAGCAGCTGCAGCATTCTGATTGCGGAGAGAAGATTTGTTCACATTCAAACAATTGTTTCTTTTAGAGGTGTGGACCCAGTGAACCTGGCATTAATTGCAGCTTCAGGCAGATCAACTGCCAAACAAGGATATGACATTGATTCTTTAACGCAACACTCCTTAATTCTATACATAACCCATTAAAATTAGATCGTGTTGTCATGTACCCAAATATAAGAATGCATGAGTACAGTTAAAAGTGCCACGAAGTCACCATTCTCTTGTTTGTGGAACCAGAATTTTTAAAGAATGCAGAAAAAGAAAGTCAAATGCAGGCAGGCACTTGGCCTAGCCATGGCCTGAATTCTTGGTCAGCCTGTGAATCTTGCATCAATCACCGAGAGGAGCCACATTCATGCTGATGCTGAAGGAGGACCAGAGATTTTATAAATCCAGGTCTGGTTGCTTGCACTGAGTGCTAATGAAGCTTCCAAATCCACACTGACTCCATTCCCCTCCAGCTCTCTGCTTCTTCTCACTCTTTAACACTGATCACACTTGACAAGACTTCAGTCACTGCGACTCTGTGCCTGCTTCCAGTGGATAGATGGTAGGCAATTTAGTTTCGGCACAGAGGTGCTAGCAAGTGACTCTCAAACCATGTCTTGTTTGAGGATTTACTTGCAAACTGATAGAAATAATCAGAGGCAGAAAGGCATGGAGTTAATGTCAAGACTTTGTACTTCAAATGCTTTGATACTTGATATTTGCTGTTGTGTTCTGCTTTCAGGTCAAGGAGGCCCGCATGTCAGATTTTCCAAATGATGAAAACCTAATGCGAAAAGATATTAGGGACCTCAAGGGTGTGAAGGTATGAGAAAAGATACTTAAAAGATTCACAAAAAAAACTAGACAGGTCAACTTATCCCCCCTTATCCTCCTGGTGTGCTGTATCGTCCTGTAATTCCCTGATTTTATTCCAACTACGAAGTCAAATTTTTTTTTCTAAAGAAGGGTCTAGGCCCGAAACGTCAGCCTTCCTGCTCCTCTGATGCTGCTTGGTCTGCTGTGTTCATCCAGCTCTACATCTTGTTATCTCAGATTCTCCAGCTTCTGCAGTTCCTGCTATCTCTAACCTGAACGATTAACTGATTTTTGACTTGTAGTTGGAATAAAATCAGGGAATTAAAGGATGATACAGTACACTAGGAGGAAAAGAGAGCATTTGATTTGTCTAGTTTTTACTAACTTTTTGTTAGAACTGTCCCATTTGTTCTAATTTCTGGTCTTTTATCATAACTCTGCAGAAGCTTCCACTTCAAATATTTATCAAAACCAACTTTGAAAGTTATCATTAAACTTGCGTCAACATTCTTTTCAGGCAGCGCATTCCAGCGCATTGTGGCACTTAAACAAAATCTTCCTGTTGTGCCTGACTCCTTTAACAATTGTCTTAATTTTGCATCTGATCTTTTTTTTCTCCACAGCAATTAGCTTCTCTTTAGTAGTTATATCAAAACACTTCATGATTTTGAAAGCCTTTGTCAAATTTGCCCATACCCTTTAGATTCCTCAAAGCCAAACAATTCCAAATTTTAAAGAAAGCAAAACACAGTGCGTGGTGGAGATCTGGCACAAAAACTGGAAGCCCCAGAGAAACTCAGCAGGTCTGGCAGCATCAATAGTGAGAGAAACAAAGTTGTGAATCCAATGCAACTTTTTTCCTCAGAATTCAAGTCCGCTCTATCTGCCCTCGCTACCTAGGAATTACAGTTTAAAGTTAGCGTTCTGTAATCTAAGATAGAGATGAGGAGGAATTTATCGTTTTGATGGGTTGCTAATCCTTATAATTCTCTCCCCAAGCAAGCAGTGAATGATGAGAGATTGGACATATGCAAGACAAAGTTACACCGTGTTTGATTAACAAGAAAGTCAAAGGTTATGGGGACTAGATGGGTCAAGCCTAACCGAGGCCACAATCAGATCAACTATGATCCTATTAAGCATAGCAACAGGCCTCATGGGCCAAATAATCCAATCCTGTTCGTATTTCTAATGATTTTATCCAGATTTGTCAATGTAACTATTCATTTTTTCCAGGTTATTACCAAAGGCCTTGCTATCACTAGTATTACATAGATTGACCTGTATCTTCTGGATTTATCCTTATAGATTTAGTCACCAGAGTGACACTGGACCATAGGACTGCTCTCTCATTCGAGAAAGATGACCCATGGTGGTTTAACCAGAGGGTCACCATGCCTCAGTGGAGGGGAGAGGTTGAGAAGGAGAGTGCTTCATGGGAACCTCAGCCAGTGCACGAACTGAAGCCATGCTGTTAGCATCACTCTACAATGCAAACCAGCTGTCTACCAAGTGAGGTAAATCAACCCACTGCTAGCCATACTAACATCCCTTATTGGGCTTAGTGTCATATTTTGTTTAACAATGCTCTCAAGATGTACCTTAGGATATATCAGTAGTTTAAAGGTGCATTTAAATATAATCTGTTATTAACATTGTTCAGCCCTAGTAACTGATTAACTATTAATACTGTCAGGCCATTTAATAATTTAACAATTTTCAGCCCATTCAGTAACTGACCCACCTATTCTTTCACAACCTCATATTTATTAAGGTAAAAAGGTATGGGCAAGTGCAGATTATTTATCTAGCCCTACAGCCATGCACTAGGCCTCCTTATGTAGACTTTTCTTCAAATTTCAAAACCCACCTATCCTTCCATTATTATGTTGCTATTTACACGGCTTTATAGACATTTGCAGATTCCATTTTTGTTAGTCAGCAGCCTTTTCTCATTCTTTTGCTAATGTCGGCATTATTTCTCCACTTCCTCTCTGAGCCTCCAATATGCAACCAAGTTTTTGTTTGCCTTAACAACCTGACAATTGCCATAGACAACCTTTTTCAAATTCCCTGTCCCACTCACCATCTCGAAAACTCTGGCTTTGGTTTTACCAATTTCCTCTCACGTGGAATGCACCTCAATAATATGTGCATCATATCCTCATTAAAATGAAAACCTTGTTTTTTAACTGTTTATCCTGTAAGTTTTCGATTCCTATTTACCTGGGTCAGACGTTCTCTCATCCTACTGAAATGGATTTACCTTTGATTTTGCATTTACACTTCAGATGGATCCTTGTTGTTTTTGATGGTTAATCAGGTCCTTTTGATACAATGATTTGTCTCCTGTAATTCTTTAACTAACACTCGATACACATGAATAAAAGCAAAATGCTATGGAAGCTGGAAATCTGGAGACAAACATAGAATGCTGGAGAAACTCAGCAAGTTTGGCAGCATCTGTGGAAAGATAAACAGAGTTAATTTTTCAAGCCTGCAGAAAAAATGAACCACCTTATTTCAGCACTGCTTCCATTCTCATTGGACTTAAAACATACTAAGGAGAAGAATTCTCCTAAACACATTTCAGAAACTTACCATTGTCTTTGAATTTTATACCTTTACTGTCCAAGTGTGTGTTAGGATAATTGAAATCCCTCAGGTATAATAACATAAATACATTTGCACCTGTAACTTTTTTGTAAACATGCCCTATTAATAGAAATTCTATTGTTTCTTTGTCTGACTAAATAAATTAAATCCTCCAAGACCTCCTTGCTCTCCAGCACTATAATGTTGTGCTGTATGACAACCATCCTTCCACTTTCCCTTATCATCTGTTCAGAACATCTCATATTACAAAATATTTTTTGTACAGTTCTATCCTTGTTTAAGCCATGACTCTGCTCCCATTTTAACATCATTTTATGTGTCATTTTGCACATGCAACCTGCTAACCTTTGTCACCACTCTTCTTACATTCACATACTGTCACATTAAAACCAACATACACCTGATTAAATTGGCTTTATTCTGATCCATTGAAACCTTGCTATTTCTTACTCTAGCACAATCTGTCTTTCTCAATGTTTCATGCACCTTGTTTCCTTCGAAAAGTAACATCCTGATTGACTTATCTCAGGCAACTTGGTTTAACTCCTCTCATTTAACACTGGTAGATTGTCCCACATCAATCTCAGATCCGTTCAGGTGCTTTGAGGGTACAGGTTCATGGTCCCTCAAAATTAGTTCTACTGTCCAGGAATCTACTTGAGCCTCCACTTTAGTATCACCATTATACAACACGTTCATCAATTCTATCTTTCTATCTTCCTTATCAATGTGTAGCCAGGGTGATGATGCCTAAGGTAAAATTGGTTATTATTTCTGAGGTGCTGTTTACTAGTTTCTTTCCTAACTGACTAGAATGTTCCTGCAGGAGCTCCCTCTTTCTCTCTGTGGTAGTGATATTGTAATGGATCATAATCATTGGCTGTTTACACTCTGTCTTAGAGTGCTCTGCAGTCACTTGGTGGCAACCTTGACTTTGGCACCAGGGAGGTAATGTACCATCCTGGATTCATGTCTGTGCCTACAGAAACATCTGTCTGTCCCTATGACAATAGAAACCTTTGTCATTGTTTAGTATGTGAGATTAACGATGTAACCCTGCAAATGTGCCTACTGGCTGAAACCCAACTGGACTTCAAACAGGCACTACAGCTGGCTTTGTCATTGGAAAATGTGCCAAATGGAGCATATGAGTTGCAGGGTATCATGCTGGAAGTGGGCACCCTCTCCAGTCTGAGTTTATGGAACACCACTTGAATAAAGGCAATCACGCAGCCTCACTCAGGACACATCCTGAACAAAGGGACTCTAAGTCAGTCTACTGCAAAACCCCAAAGCAAAGCCACCTTTGGCAAACAGTTAAAAGTTTCTTCAAGATCTGGTCCAGCAAGCCATTGTAGTTACTGTTGGTATGCGGACTTGAGACAGCATAGTCCAACTAGGCCTAAATGGAGAAACAGAATTCATAGGCTGGTGTGCAGGAGAGTGCATACCTTGGTAAGTCCACTTAAATTTGGTTTGGAATAGTGAAATTGCTTAGCAACATCTAAATCAGAAGCAATCAAAATAAATGTCTCGTTAAATGGTCATCCAGTTCTAAGGGAGGTTGATGCCAGACCGGCCATTTCAGTCATCGCAAAGCCAATCTTTAATGAAATATACTCTGGACTCCAATCCTTGCATTTGCACAAAACGTGACTAGACTGACAGCCTGTATGTACAGGCGACCTTTTACAGATTAAAGGTACGACAGTTCTGGTCTGTTATGATATGCAATTGGTTCAGTTATCTCTAATTATAGTAGAAGCCTTGTACCCAAGCTTGATGGGGTGGAATTGTTTGAGAAAGATTTGCATAAAATAGTTCAACCTTTCTCAATCAGAAAATGGCTGCCCGAGTGAAGTCTGAATTAAATACCTGGACATTTTTCAGGAAAGTCTTGGGACTGTCCAAGGAACCAAGGCAACTTTGCATGTTGACCAGGAAACAATTCCATGATTCTTCAAGGCCCACCCAGTGCTATTTGCCTAATGGGTAAAAGTAGAGGTAGAAGTCAGAAGCTGGAAAGTGAAAGAATCATCAAACCAGTCCAGTTTGTGGAAAGGGCAGCACCGATGGGACTGATTGTGAAGCTCAATGAGACAGTTTGCCTTTGTGGGGGTTTTAAACAAATGGTAAACTGCTTTTCACATCTGGATAAATTCACATTCACTAACTTAGGAGATTTATACGAAACTTGGTAGGGGGGCTGTCTTTCATGAAGCTGGACATAAGCTACGCTTAACAGCAATAGTAGTTAGGTGAAGTTTCCCATAAATATGTTACAATTAATACCCCTAAGGGTTTGTACAAGGCTGCCATTAGGGTTTTATCAGCCTGTGCAATTTTTCCGTGGACTTTAAAGGACACTTTACAAGATCGACCCCAAGTGCCCATTTATCTAAATGGCATGCTAATAACAGGGAAGACCAATAAGGAGCAATTAGTGAACTTGGACATAGTTCTTAGACATTTTTCCAAGGCGGGCATGTGCCTTCAAAAACTTTCCATTCCAAACACCCCCAAGTGAGGGCTACAAAGTCAACAAGACTAGGTCATGCCTGTTGGAAGATAAATTGAGGGTGATCAAAGGTGCTCTGGCTTCAACATCTGTGTAAGTGCTTGAGTCTTTCCTTGGGTTGGTGGATTATTACAGCAAGTTCATACAGAACGGCCTCCATTCTGATACCTTCGCATCAAGTCTTTAAAAAAAAGGGTCAACATAGGAAATGGTCACATAACCAAACCATAACTTACAGGGAAGTGAAAAAATAGTTATCATTCTCTCAGGCGTTGGCACACTGTGCTCCCAAGTGAGATCTGGTTTGACATGTGATTCCTCCCTGTTTGGCATCAGTCCAGTAGTAACTCATAGTTAGCTCAACAAAGAGGAGTGCCCAATAGCTTATGTATCCAGTACTTTGGCTAATGCAGACAGGAAATACACCCAGACAGAGAAAGACTGTTTTGCAGTCATATTTGAAGTTAGGCAGTTTCACCAATACCTTTATACATGCAAATTTGTAAATAATAACAGACAACAAACCACTGCTAAATTTTCTTAAAGAATACAAGGCAGTGCTGCCCATAACTTCAGGTTGAAATCAGCAGTGGACTCTAATACTAAGTGTATTTAGTTTATAAATTGGAACACCATCCAGGAGGACAAGTGGCGAATGCGGGTGCATTGAGCCTTGCCCTGCTGGCATATACCACTGGAAGAGTCCGTTATGGCTTTAAATTTTCTGGATGCATTTCAAGTCACAGCTACAATATCAGACTTTGAACGCAGAGCTATTCAGTCCTGGCAAAAGTGAAACAGCTGGCAGTGATGGGGGAAACCAAAGGGCTGTCACAAGCAGAAATGAAACCTTGAATTAAATTTACTTTATTATCACATGTACTCAAATGAGCACAGCGCAAAGTTTCCAGTCTCCACATTACAGTGAGATCTAAAGTACAAGGTATCTAGGTACAGACACTCGAGATCAAATTCTAAGGAAACAGAAAGAAATTAAAGAAATAAAGAAATAAATAGTCCAGCATTATAAGTCATAGAAATAGATTAGAAAAGTAAAAAAGCAAAAGGTTCAGACTAATGATAACAAGATGTAGAGCTGGATAAACACAGCAGGCCAGGCAGCATCAGAGGAGCAGAAAGGCTGACATTTCAGGCCTAGACCCTTCTTCTGTCACCTATGCCAGAGCTACCAAAGTAGGAGTCACCTAACTTTAGGTGCCATCTCTTCGCCGCTGAACCCTCGCTCTGCCAAGCTAGGAGTCCCACTTTGGCTGCAACTATTGCCTTGCTGACTCTTGAAGAGTCCACTGTTGCTGGCACCACAGTTCCCGATTGCTAGAGGAGCTTTGCTACTGCTGCTGCTGTCCTCCTATCTCCAGGAGAATGGCCTCGCTGCTGCTGCTGCTGCTCCAGCCCCAAATACCAGGATAACACCCTTGACTGCTGCCAACCTCCTATCACCAGGAGATGTCACGTCTGCCACTCCACATGCGGCCCACTCTTTCTGCCATGCCAGTGCTGCCTACCAACCCACCACAGAAAAGAAAATGAAGACCAAAAGAAAATAAAGTGAAAGGTAAGAGCAAAAGCAAAAGTAAAGCAAAGGCGGAATGTAGATGGAAACCTTGTTTTTCTGCCCCCCCTCCCCCCGATTCTTGCTCGGGAAGACTTGGTCACAGTAGACAACAGAATATTATTATGGGAAGTGAGATTGATTGTCCTGAGTAAAGGTCACCACCAGATACTGGCTGAATTCCACAGGGTCATCCAGGGGTTTCCAAAATGAAGATTTTGGCGAGAAATTATGTCTGGTGGCCAGAACTGGATGAATTCGTGAAGCAATGCCCCGAATGCCAGCAAGGTCAAAGATTGCCACCAGCAGCTCCCCCACATTCATGGGAATGGCTGGGTAAACCATGAACTTGGTTACACATTGACTATGCTGATCCTTTCATGGGCTCAATGTCCTTAGTCATTGTAGATGCCCAATTAAAGTGGCTGGAAATGCATAGACCTTATTTGTCATAAAGAACCAGCCTTCAGCTTTATTAGATACCAAACTTGCCCTGGTTCCTATTTGATTATCAGACCACCCCTCTTGCAACTATGGTGATAGGTCCAGCAAAGTTACCAATGGGGAGAAGACCCCACACTTGGTTAAATCTGATCTTCCAGACTTGGGAAGAAGGCTGAAATAGCTTCAGGAATGTCAGTCCCGGACAAAAGACTCTGCTAAGTGAGAAAAAACAGTTTATTTCAGGGATGAGACTTTGGTGCCAGAACCAGAGGAATGGCCCTGCCTGGGTCAGAGGCCTGGTTGATGTGAGATCAGGTCCAGTGACATATAAACTTCGAGTTGGTGTGACTGTTGTGAACAAGCATGTGGACCATATGAAAACTGCAAACAGGGCGGGAACAAAAAATATCCAGCTCCTCGGAACAATTAGAAATTCTGGCAGAACCCGTGGGTTCTCCCTTTCCATCAAGCATTGAACAGAGCACAGAATTTGAGATGGAAATAGCAGCTGTTGCTGCTTTAATGTTTTTGTCCCCTGAAAAAGAGAACAAATTTCTTCTGAGACACTCCAGATGCAAGAGGCAATTACATTAATTACATTAGTACATGGCATTACATGCCATCCATATCCAAAGCAGAATTGGATGAACCTGAACCAGTGCTAAAACGCTCCAGGGAGGAGATACAAAAACTGAATTGACGTACATCCTTGGACTCAGAGTGGGGCCGGCTATAGTCATTGATGGGGTCAATCAGGTGGACCTCATAGAATAGGCATTCCCTGATTGGGGCTGTTAATCTGGTCCAATGAGGGAGGCATGTCTGTCAAATAAGAACAGGAGAGTCAGGCATTCTATTCACTCTGAGATCTGGCTCTGTGAGAGGTGGATCAGTGTCAAGGACATTCCATGTGTAAATAAAGGGTGATTTGGTTCCAGGATACCAGCCTCTGTGGAGTTATTTCACACCACAAGCCCCATGTCTGATAAGCACATTTCAAGTGGGGGTGTTGAGGTGGGGATTGAGTTCAAAATCCAGCAGTGATGCAACAGTTTTCTTGCCTGAGCAATAGGGGACTGAAGCCACAAAGAAGGATGTGATTTAAAGGGATTGTGCCACATTCCAATATTGTTGGCAACCACATTCCCTTTGCACCACAAGGTAAAACTTGCAAAATTTTGCAGCAGCAAGTTATCCAACAAAAAGAAGAGCTGGGTAACTTTGAATGTTTCCTTATGAAAGAGAAGGATTGGGAGGTCCACTTAGGTATTTTTTGGGTCTTTCAGGTTACTCCCATCCCAATGCCAGGCCATCCCTATCTTTTTCCATGGCTTCTCAGAGGTGGTCTGTGTCCAGGGACCCAAATGTCTTTATGCTTTTTTCAAGTTTCAATTTCCAGCTTTAGTTAAAGCCTTCACTTGAGAAATTCCTGACATGAAATTGTGTAATGAAATGAAGTAATATTTAGCTCAGAGTTATGCAGGGCATTTTTCTCTATTTGTATGTTCTGCCAGAGGTTAAGGTGGATCAGGACGAAGAGGATAATTTGAAAATGTTTGATTGATAAGATGCTATGTGAGACAGAGCTTGGAAACACCCTTACATTGATGCTGTGAACAGAGAAGTATCTATAAAAAGCTGTTGGTTAAGATTCCTGAAGCATTCTGCACAGCCTGAGGTAGAAGATGTTCAATACAGGGGCAGTGCTGTTCCTGACTATCAGCAATACTTGGTGTCTTGACCTTTTATGCAGATCACTTCAGAAATGGGAGCATGAGAGATCTTGGCTGCAGTGTCCAAAACTGAAGATGAAAATGCAGGCATTAAGAAACAGAAAATTTGAGACTGAGCATGAAAGAGAATTGTGCACTATGTAAGCTGCTATGTCTAATGCATCCCTCAATTATTATGTGACTAATCAAATCTTTAATTAATAGCTACATACTTTATTTGAAACGGGTTCAAATACTACTTCAGATACTTGATCACAAAAAATAAGACCAAAACTCCAGTGAAGCATAAAGGGAATGTTACATCATTAGAGGTGCTATCTGCTAATGGGATGACAAATCAAGTCTGCCTGCTCAGTAGTATGGAAATAAACCAATGCTGTTATTTGGAAGGAACAAATCTTCCATCACATCACACATGCGCCAGGCAATGATCATCTCCAATAAGAGACCTTACAACCATCACACTTTGACTTTCGATATCATTACTATAATTGAATTCCCCACTTTTAACATCCTGGGGGTTACCATTAATCAGAAACAGAATTGGACTAGTCATGTAAATCATATGATAACAAGAGCAGGTCAGAGACTAGGAATCCTGCAATGAGTAATTTACCCCCTGACTCCTCAAAACTTACCCATTACCTATAAAGCCACAAGTGTGATGGAATACTTTCCATTTGGACCTGAATGAGTGCAGCCCAGTAACACTCAAGAGGTTTGAGGGCATCCAGTAGAAAACAGCCTGCTTGTCTTGCTCCCCATTCATCACATTCAGTATTAACTCCCTTCACCACTGATTCTCAGTGGTGCATACTATCTGTGAAATAAACTGCTATAACTTGCCAAGGCTCCTCCAACAGCATCTTCCGCAACCAGACCTCTACCACTTAGAAGGACAAGGTAGCATATGCAAAAGCATACCACCACCTACAAGTTGCCCAGCAAAGTTACACATTGTCATGCTTGGGAAAGATACCACATTCCTTCACTGATGCTGAGTCATGGAATTCCCTTCTGTAACAGCACTGTGGTGCCCCTACACCCTAAGGAGTGCCACAATTTAGCATGTAACTTGTCACCACCATCACCAAGGCAATCAGGGATGTGCAATGAAGTTGACCTGGCCAGGGAGGTCCACACCCCAAGGATAAGTAAAAAAAAAACAGGGAATGTATTCCTGGGATCCTGGCCATTTTCTATACCTCAATTAAGATCACAAAAACTGCTTATCAACTCACTACGACTTGAAGTTTGTAACTGTTCGATGTGCACATATTATTAGCCATATTTCCTTAAACATAACATGACAGCTCTCAAAAATTGTAAAGCATTACATGGATACAATTTTTTATTTTGTATCCTCATTTAGAACAGACCTCCACTCATGCGCTAAATCAGCATGTCAGATTCCCACTCAGTCCAACGTCCAGATCAGCATCCAGAATACAATCTCATTCCTCCCCAACCTGAGTCTCAAACTTAAAACACTGCAAAATACAGACAGGGGTTTTAACACAAACTGACTGACTCTAGTGTGATAAATGACCAGTGAAACACAAGAAAATATGAATACTGAACAACACGGAATATCAAATAGAATCAGTGAAGTTTGAAACATGTCTCTCGGATCTTATAATTGATTAGAGAGTCATCTGAAGCTAACAAAAAATAGCTTTTTGGTGACCTACACACAGGAGATTACCTCAAATAAAACAGATAAAATAATTTTGCTCAGACTTAAAATCTGCATATTCAATGTTATTGCTTTGTTGCTGCATTTCATTACACAGATGGATTGCTTACAGCAGCTGGCATTGATGGAGAAGCTCCTCTCAGCTGCTAGTTACAGTGGAAAAATATCTTCGGCAAGCTGGGAGTTGGGGAATCAGTGGAGTCAGAGGCCACGACTGAGGAAAATGGAAGCAATTAAGTCTTAGAATCTGAGTAAGAGGCCGTTAAAGGTGGCTGCAGAACAAGTAAAAGGAATTAGAGCATCTACACGACTGTTGGATACTCAAACAGACTGACCAGCAGCACCCCTAAGTGATAGAAGGTATGTAGAGAAAACAAGAGCAAAAACGAAAGGTGGAAAACAAGCATTGGAGCAGTGTCCCACACTGATGGGTCAATACTAAAGAGCCAGAAACAAAAACAGTTCAAACCAAGTAGATACTAGAAAATGGGCAAGTGGTAGTGGAGTGAGGAATGGTTGCAGGAAACCTAGATGGTTTACCTGGGCAGAAGCCCAGAGTTCAAGAGATCACAAGGACAGAAAGATCCCCCTTTCTGTCTAGTTAGCAGGGTTGTGTTGTTACATAGATATGGTGGTTAGTCATAACAAGTCTTGTAACCACACCCATTGCCCAACTGATGTGAGATCAGGATGCAAGCTTTACAATGATATCCTGATGGATCTATAAAAGACACAAATACCCATGGTGAATGAGAAAGTAAGTGTTGGAGAAACTTGGCAAAGCTGGCAGCACCTCTGGAGAGAGAAACAGAGTTAAAAATTTAATTCCTATATGGCTAATCTTTGGAACTGAAAGGAGCTGGAAAATTTTAGACATTGGTCTAAAAGAGGGGAATATTGCATATTTTGATAAAATCTTTAACTTTTGTGGTGTCTCCAATTTGATTTCCAGCATGCTACCGAAATGAGTTATAACTTAAGTAAGAGTAACTCTCCAATCTTGTGCTACCACCACTATGAATATATCCTTAAAACGATGGAGCTGTACCCCTATTTTGCAATTCATTCTCTCTTTCATCTCCTCAGGCACCTGTGACATCTGCTCAGTCCCCACACTCTAGAGGGTAGCATTTCCTTCTCCATCCCTGAGGACGAAGCCAGCAATCCCTCTCTGCAAGATTAATGTGAATCACTGAACTAGTTCAGGTCCTGATGCCTCTTTTATTTCATCTAGATTAGAATTGGCAGCACGTGCTGGTGAGCACCTCACCATGCCATTTCTACAGCAATCAAGGAGACAGCAACCATAGTCAGTGGCACTTGGAGGTTTGCAGGAAACCAGACATCTACCTCAACCTCAGGCAAGAGAAGACCCCATGGTGTTGCAAATTGCAAGTGCAGCGAAATGCGCAAACCGACAAACGGTTGAGCTCTGCAGAACGCCTCCGCTTGGTTCGCAACAAACAACTGCAAATCTCTTTTGATTCCTCCCACTTCCTACAGACAAAGTGGGTGGCTATGGGTACCCGCAAGGGCCCAAGCTATGCCTGCCTCTTTGTAGGTTACATGGAACAGTCCCTCTTCCGCACCTACACTGGCCCTAAACCCCACCTCTTCCTCCGTTATGTTGATGACTGTTCGGGGCCGCCTCTTGCTCCCCAGAGGAGCTCGAACAGCTCATCCACTTTACCAACACCTTCCACCCCAACCTCAAGTTCACCTGGGTCATCTCCAACACATCCCTCACCTTCCTGGACCTCTCAGTCTCCATCTCAGGCAACCAGCTTGTAACTGATGTCCATTTCAAGCCCACTGACTCCCACAGCTACCTAGAATACACCTCCCACCCACCCACCTGCAAAAATTCCATCCCCTATTCCCAATTCCTCCGCCTCCGCCGCATCTGCTCCCAGGATGAGGCATTCCACTCCTGCACATCCCAGATGTCCACGTTCTTCCAGGACCGCAACTTTCCCCCCGCAGTGGCCGAGAATGCCTTTGAGCGCGTCTCACACATTTCCCGCAACACATCCCCCACACCCCGCCCCCGCCACAACCACCCCAAGAGAATCCCCCTTGTTCTCACATACCACCCCACCAACCTCCGGATACAACGCATCATCCTCCGACACTTCCGCCATCTACAATCCAACCCCACCACCCAAGCCATTTTTCCATCCCCACCCTTGTCTGCCTTCTGGAGAGACCACTCTCTCCATGACTCCCTTGTCTGCTCCACACTCCCCTCCAACCGCACCACACCCGGCACCTTGCCATGCAACCGCAGGAAGTGCTACACTTGCCCCACACCTCCTTCCTCACCCCAATCCCAGGCCCCAAGATGACCTTCCATACCAAGCAGATGTTCACCTGCACATCTGCCAATGTGGTATATTGTATCCATTGCAACCAGTGTGGCTCCCTCTACATTGGGGAATCCAAGCGGAGGACTGGGGACCGCTTTGCAGAACAACTCCGCTCGGTTTGCAACAAACAACTGTACCTCCCAGTTCCGAACCATTTTTACTCCCCCTCCCATTCCTCAGACGACATGTCCATCATGGGCCTCCTGCAGTGCCATAATGATGCCACCCAAAGGTTGCAGGAACAGCAACTTTTATATTCCGCTTGGGAACCCTGCAGCCCAATGGTATCAATGTTGACTTCACAAGCTTCAAAATCTCCCCTTCCCCTACTGCATCCCAAAACCAGCCCAGCTCGTCCCGTCCCCCCACTGCATTCCAAAACCAGCCCAGCCTGTCTCTGCCTCCCTAACCTGTTCTTTCTGTCACCCATCCCTTCCTCTCACCTCAAGCCGCACCTCCATTTCCTACCTACCACCTCATCCCGCCTCCTTGGCCTGTCCATCTTCCCTGGACTGACCTATCTCCTCCCTACCTTCCCACCTATACTCTCCTCTCTACCTATCTTCTTTTCTCTCCATCTTCGGTCCGCCTCACCCTCTCTCCCAATTTATTCCAGTTCTCTCTCCCCATGCCCCTCTCTGATGAAGGGTCTAGGCCCGAAACGTCAGCATTTGTGCTCCTAAGATGCTGCTTGGCCTGCTGTGTTCATCCAGCCCAACACTTTGTTATCTTGGATTCTCCAGCATCTGCAGTTCCCATTCTCACAGGGTTGAGTAAACTGAGTCAAAGATTGGAGGACTGCAACAACACTGTTTATACCATGGGCACCCGCATGGGCCCCAGCTATGCCTGCCTCTTTGTAGGTTACGTGGAACAGTCCATCTTCCGCACCTACACAGGCCCCAAACCCCACCTCTTCCTCCGGTACATTGATGACTGTATCGGCGCCGCCTCTTGCTCCCCAGAGGAGCTCGAACAGTTCATCCACTTCACCAACACCTTCCACCCCAACCTTCAGTTCACCTGGGCCATCTCCAGCACATCCCTCACCTTCCTGGACCTCTCAGTCTCCATCTCAGGCAACCAGCTTGTAACTGATGTCCATTTCAAGCCCACCGACTCCCACAGCTACCTAGAATACACCTCCTCCCACCCACCCTCCTGCAAAAATTCCATCCCCTATTCCCAATTCCTCCGCCTCCGCCGCATCTGCTCCCACGATAAGACATTCCACTCCCGCACATCCCAGATGTCCAAGTTCTTTAAGGACCGCAACTTCCCCCCCACGGTGATTGAGAACGCCCTTGACCGCGTCTCCCGCATTTCCCGCGACACATCCCTCACACCCCGCCCCCGCCACAATCGCCCCAAGAGGATCCCCCTCGTTCTCACACACCACCCTACCAACCTCCGGATACAACGCATTATCCTCTGACACTTCCGCCATTTACAATCCGACCCCACCACCCAAGACATTTTTCCATCCCCACCCCTGTCTGCTTTCCGGAGAGACCACTCTCTCCGTGACTCCCTTGTTCGCTCCACACTGCCCTCCAACCCCACCACACCCGGCACCTTCCCCTGCAACCGCAGGAAATGCTACACTTGTCCCCACACCTCCTCCCTCACCCCCATCCCAGGCCCCAAGATGACATTCCACATTAAGCAGAGGTTCACCTGCACATCTGCCAATGTGGTATACTGCATCCACTGTACCCGGTGCGGCTTTCTCTACATTGGGGAAACCAAGCGGAGGCTTGGGGACCGCTTTGCAGAACACCTCCGCTCAGTTCGCAACAAACAACTGCACCTCCCAGTCGCAAACCATTTCCACTCCCCCTCCCATTCTCTTGATGACATGTCCATCATGGGCCTCCTGCACTGCCACAATGATGCCACCCGAAGGTTGCAGGAACAGCAACTCATATTCCGCCTGGGAACCCTGCAGCCATATGGTATCAATGTGGACTTCACCAGTTTCAAAATCTCCCCTTCCCCCACTGCATCCCTAAACCAGCCCAGTTCATCCCCTCCCCCCACTGCACCACACTACCAGCCCAGCTCTTCCCCCCCACCCACTGCATCCCAAAACCAGTCCAACCTGTCTCTGCCTCCCTAACCGGTTCTTCCTCTCACCCATCCCTTCCTCCCACCCCAAGCCGCACCCCCAGCTACCTACTAACCTCATCCCACCTCCTTGACCTGTCCGTCTTCCCTGGACTGACCTATCCCCTCCCTACCTCCCCACCTACACCCTCTCCACCTATCTTCTTTACTCTCCATCTTCGGTCCGCCTCCCCCTCTCTCCCTATTTATTCCAGTTCCCTCCCCCCATCCCCCTCTCTGATGAAGGGTCTAGGCCCGAAATGTCAGCTTTTGTGCTCCTGAGATGCTGCTTGGCCTGCTGTGTTCATCCAGCCTCACATTTTATTATCTTGGAATCTCCAGCATCTGCAGTTCCCATTATCTCTGTTTATACCCTGTTGTCTCTGGCATGTAAATGCCTGTCTGCCTTTGTAGGCAACTGCCAGGAAAGCCAGGTCCAGCATACCCATTGTTAATAGAATAAATGTATAGTGTACCCATTGACACTTAACACCAGCAGTAAAGTGATAGGGGTACATTGGTCCTTTGACCTCAGTCCAGGTGCCTGAGCTTCACAAGAAGATTGTATAATGCCAGTTGGCACCCAGCCATGAAAGGAACAACACAAGGCCCTGCAGAAGTATCCTTTCAGGACAATTCAGATATGGCTGGGTCCTTTGTCATCATCTTACCTACCCTCCTCAACCCTGTGGTGTTCACAATGAGGCAGATGAACCTGCAGCTAGGTAGGACACAGATTCCACTACAAGGCAAGCTAACTTTAGCCCAGCTATGGACTCCGAGACTACAAGTTGACAATAGTGGGAGAGAAAAGGAAAAAGAATGCCTGCTGAGGGCACTTAGGTAGCACAGGTGACCTTAAGGCTGCAAGATGGATAAGCAGAAGCAGGCCATTCAGCCCCTTGAATCTACCATTCAATGAGGTGATGGCTAATCTGATAATCCTCAACTCCACTTTCACGTTTATTTTCTGTAATCAACATGAACCAATCAGAAAAATCAAGATATTTAGCTGTACTTGCAGTTGGAATTATGCAGAGGAAATACGTCTCAGCAGTATCAGAATGTTTGCAGTCGGTGAAAGATATGTTCACACATCTCAGTTTCACAGGACAAGGTTCTTAAGACGAGTCCCGGCAGTGTTGCTTTGTTTGAAACTGCAGTAACATAAGATGTTGCAGGTACTGCTCAATCCGAAGAACATCCTCATGCTGCCCCCTTGCACAATGCTGTGACTCTTACGTTATTCCATCATCTATCCCAGAGCTTCACTTCATCATCCTGTTAGTTGGAGCAGAAATTCAGAAGATCAATCAGCATCCTGTTTCTGAATGATACTGGTACAAAGCCCCTGACAAAACTTGTTTAGAAACTTGATTTGGAGGGGACATCCTGCTGCAACTGTTCAAAGTGCCAACGGGACCACATCTGGAGTGTTATGAACGGTGTTGTAAAGTTGATCATTTTGTAAGGGAGAACAAAAGAACAATAAGCTATAAGGGGGCAAGAGAAAAAGAGCTATAAGGGGGCATGAGAGAACCTTGGTGAATAGGATAAAGGAAAACGCCAAGGTTTTTTGTGCACAGAACACAGAAAGCGCGCACAGAAGTGCAGCAGGTAATCAGGATAGCTAATGGAATGTTGGTCCTTATTACAAAGGAATTGCAGTATAAGAAGTCCTATTGCAACTGTTCAAGGTGCTGGTGAAACCACATTTGCAGTACTGTGAGCAGTTTTGGTTTCCTTGCTCAAGGCAATGTATGAGTTCATTGGAGGTGGTCCAGAGATGATTCACGAGCTTGATCCTTGCCATAAAAGGATTGTTTTATGGGTATAGGCTAAACAGGGTTGGGACTGTGCTCACTGAAATTTAGTAGAATGAGAAGTGATCTCATTGAAACATACAGCTTTCTCAAGGGACTTGATAGGGTAAATGCTAAGAGGATGTTTTCCCTCATTTGATAGTCTAGGACTTGTGGGCATAGTTTCAGAAAAAGGGAGAGATTGAGATGAGGAAGAATTTCTTCTCTAAAGGATTTTGAACTTTGGAACTCCTTGCTTCAGAGGACTGTGGGGCAGAGTCATGGTTTATATTTAAGGCTGAGATAGATAGATTCTTGATCAGAAACCAGGATAATGGAGAAAGGCAGAAAAGTGGATGTGAGGAATGTTAAATCAGCCATGATCCTATTGAAAGGTGGAGCAGGATCGAGGCGCTGACTGACCGACTCCTGTTCCTATTTCTTATGGTCTTATCCCAAGGCCGTTAGAGACTCCATTGATAGAAGGTGTTGCATTGCAGATACACGGTGTTCTAACCTCCTCCTCTGGACAGACTTTTGCACCACTTCCCCTGTCTTATCTGCATACGTTCCACGGAAGACAACTGATCTAGGCTATCCTTCATCTTCACAAGATAATGAAGGCAACTATGGCTGGAAGGTCTGCAGTGAGATGTAGCTCCATTCATATAGCAACTACAGTGACAACCATAGCTTTCATGCCTGAATCTATCGTGATGGTTCCAATGAGCCTCTGTGGACAATGTCAAAAACAAAGCAGAAACTGAGTCCCTCATGTCTTCCCCTCCACCCACTGCATCCCAAAACCAGCCCAACCTGTCTCTGCCTCCCTAACCTGTTCTTCCTCTCACCCATCCCTTCCTCCCACCCCAAGCCGTACCCCCATCTACCAACTAACCTCATCCCACCTCCTTGACCTGTCCGTCTTCCCTGGACTGACCTATCCCCTCCCTACCTCCCCACCTATACTCTCTCCAAATATCTTCTTTTCTCTCCATCTTCGGTCCACCTCCCCCTCTCTATTTATTCCAGAACCCTCACCCCATCCCCCTCTCTGAAGTAGGGGTCTAGGCCCGAAACGTCAGCTTTTGTGCTCCTGAGATGCTGCTTGGCCTGCTGTGTTCATCCAGCCTCACATTTTGTTGTCTTGGATCCTCCAGCATCTGCAGTTCCCATTATCTCTCTCTCCCTCATGAATGTAATCACTTAGCAGTCACAGGGTGCACAGATAACACTTGAGAAACATGTGACAGCAGTAATGAGGGCCTCTTCCAGCTCCTGTCCCCAACAGTACACAAGTACAGCAGCATTGCTTATGGGAGAATATTATAGATGCTTTGTTGTCCAAGATATGAATTGAGTAGCTCCTGTACATTTTCCAAGCTATGGAACCTCAGAAGGTGATTGCTGCTTTGACAAATATAGTGAATCTTTCCAGGCTGCAAAAGATTGCTTGTGCATCACAGCCTTTAGTGGGAATGTTTAAAATGTTGCCTGGTGTGGTCGACAGTGCTTGGTGACTAATCGATACCATAGTTCAATGTGCATGATCACAGTCAGAATTTGTAATAACAAATATCTTTCACCTACTATGTGGGTGTCTTTTTAATACTATTGTCTTTTGAAGACTTAATGGGTCACAGATACATCACAGCTTAGCTTACCTCCCCTCTCTCTCCCCAGATCTTCTTATTACCTTCTTCCCCCACCCCCCAACCAAAAACCCGATCAGCTTTGATCTTCTCCACACTCCTACTCAACTAATTTATTTAACTGTCCATCTCTGTACTTTACCCCCTGAGTTCCAGGCCTACCATGTCATCATGCTGGACCTAGCAGTGCAATGGCCCCACTAACGAGCCATGTTCTGGGCTGAATTCAGGCAGTATCCTTGACTAACTGTGCTGGAAGCTCCTGAATGATGACAGCTCCCCTTAACTTGACTGAGGATTACTTCCATTAGCCTTTGAGAATGGCCATTTGGGTGAACCACATGTTATTTATTTTGTCATGTATGCTACCATGGTGCAGGTGGAACATTGCTGTAACACAGAGCCAGATAATAGCATGTCCATTCCCTAGACTAAAAACCACTGACAATCATGCCAAGCTGCCTGGCTTTGTGTCTGAGCTAAAAGGCAAGGTAGGACAGATGTACCGTGGGCGGGGGGCAATGCAAGGCAAGGCAGAGATGCTGTGAGTGTCCAAATAAGTGCAAAATGAGGACCTCTAAGAATCACCCTGTTGCATGCAAATAAGTATTTGTTGCTGTGTACAAAATGTCCCAACAATAGCATTACAATGGAAGGTAACCATTTGCTTTAAAGTGCAAGATTATAGCGTAAAGCTGTATTGTAAGTAAGATGTGACATAAAGGTACTGAGAGACAATGGTATGCATCCGGTGCTAACCTCCATAAACAGGAGCTATGTTTGTTTGCTGAAAATGGAGTATGCTATGTTGAGAACTGTTATCTAAGTTGGAGATCCAGGAGAAGCAAGCAGTAAACACCAACCACCTGCTCTGACTTTCACTTCAGAAATTGTCACCATCAAGTTTCCACCTGGAACATGGAAGCATAGGAAACTGCATATGAGTATAGTGAAATTAGTTATTAAAAGCATACAAATGGTTGCAAACAAGCTTCTCACCACTCACAAACATAATTTTCATCTTGCTTTCAAAACATGTTTGCTGAATTGGACATTTTTGTCTCAAAGTCAAAATTTAATTTTTCTAATCTGACCATATCACCATGACCTGTGTTTTGCAGGGATTGGGAAGCATCAGCTCGTGGTGTTTAAAACAGCATAAAGTGGTTTTTCCAGCATGTTAACCACAATGTTACAGGGTTATAAACTGTTTGCTTTTATTTCATATCCCTCGCCAATCTTTTCTCACCCGCAGAGAACATCTCTGAATTGAAATGCAAATATGTTCAGTTTGCAGGGCACTATGAGGAGGTTATGTGCAAATTATTTATCTGAATCAACAACGGTTAAACTGTTACTGGGAAAATCAAAAATGTGCATTTATTACCAGGTATGTTGCTGCACGTGATGGAAAGTGTTTGAATTTTGAAAGTTTTGAATGTCTTATTTAAATCTTTAAGCTCTGTGAGAGCAAGACGTTTATGGACCGGTGATGGGATGATCAGTTTAGTTGTTTGACTGATGGTTGGCAAGATGGAGTTGTAATTACTTAATGTAAAAGTGAGGAACATTGCCCATGTTCTTCATTCCAGGACATCCCTGTTTTGTCACAGAGGATGGTACACTCATTAGGGCACAATAATTAAACAACAGAAGGAGGTAACACCTGTCACTGGCAAGTTCAATGGTGCAATGTCACTGCAAGTGTTCTTGGAATAAATGCTCCCAGTTTGCAAACAGATTGTTCAGTCAATTCTTCAAGCCCACTGATTTCATCAGCCTATACATATTAGCGTATAACCACAAATGTGGAAAACTGAGCAATCTGATCTATTGGAATGCCTTTACGCAATTTGAACTATGGAATGCAATGAATAAAACATTTCATATTACTGGCAAAACAGCTTGGAATTTTTCTCACCTTATATGAAATTTTGCATGTTGTAAATAGAGCTGTAGAGTGCAGGAATCAGCCCTTTGACCCATGACGTTGTGCCAAACATGATGTCAAATTAAACTAATCCCTTCTCCCTGCCCTAGGTGTATATCCCTCCATTTTTTGCATATTCATGTCCTTATCTAAATGTCCCTTATACACCCCTATGATATTTGCCTCCACCACTAATCCTATCAGTGCATTTCAGACTCCTACCATTCTCTGTGTAAAAAAAATTGCCCCTCACGTCTCCTTCGAACTTTTTCCCTCTCACCTCTACAATTAGACATTTCAACTTTTGTAAATGATTCTGACTGTCAACCCTATCTATGCATCTCATAATTTTATGGGCTTCTATCAAGTCTCCCCACAGCCTCTGCCGCTTCAGTAAAAAACAACCGAAGATTTTCTGGCTTCTCCTTCTAGCTCATGCCCCCTAATCAAGACAGCATCCTTTGCACCCTCTCCAAAACTTCTACATCCTTCCTGTAATGCGGCAACTAGAATTGAACACAATAATCTAAGTGTGGCCTAACTAAAGTCTTATAAAGCTGCAACATGACATCCCGATTCTTGTACTTAATTCCCAAACCAAGAAATGTAAGCATGCCACATGCCTTCTTTACCACCCTATCTATTGGTGTGGTCACTTTCAGGGAGCTTTGAACTTGAACCCTAAGATCCCTCTGTATATAAATGCTGTTCAGGGTCCTACCATTAATTGCATACTTTTCCTTAACATTTGATCTCCCAAAATACAGCACCTTACACTTACCTGGATTAAACTGTATCTGCCATTTCTCCACCCATATCTACAACTGATCTATATCCCGTTGTATCCTTTGACAACCTTCTACACAATTCACAATTCCACCGATCTTTGTATTGTCTGTAAACTTACTAACCCACCCTTCTACTTTTTCATCCAAGTCATTGATATACATCACAAACAGCAGAGGTCCCAGCATGGATCCCGGCCAAACATCACCAGTCACGGACCTTCAGCCAGATAAAAAACATCCTTTCACCACTGCCCTCTATCAAGTCAATTCTTAATCTACCCCCTCCCCAAGTGCCATGGACCTCATGTGTCTTAATCTTCTCGATGAGTCTACCACAAGGGACCTTGTCAAAAGCCTTACTAAAATCCACGTAAACAACATCCACTGCCCTATCCTCATCAATCCTGTTATTATTATACAATTCCAGTTACTAGCGGTGTACCGCAAGGGTCGGTGTTGGGTCCACTGCTGTTTGTCATTTTTATAAATGACCTGGATGAGGGCGTAGAAGGATGGGTTAGTAAATTTGCAGATGACACTAAGGTCGGTGGAGTTGTAGATAGTGACGAAGGATGCTGTAAGTTGCAGAGAGACATAGATAAGCTACAGAGCTGCGCTGAGAGGTGGCAAATGGAGTTTAATGCGGACAAGTGTGAGGTGATGCACCTTGGTAGGAGTAACCAGAAGGCAAAGTACTGGGCTAATGGTAAGATTCTTGGTAGTGTAGATGAGCAGAGAGATTTCAGTGTCCATGTACACAGATCCTTGAAAGTTGCCACGCAGGTTGACAGGGCTGTTAAGAAAGCATACAGTGTCTTAGCTTTTATTAATAGAGGGGTCGAGTTCCGGAACCAAGAGATTAAGCTGCAGCTGTACAAAACTCTGGTGCGGTCGCACTTGGAGTATTGCGTACAGTTCTGGTCACCGCATTATGAGAAGGATGTGGAAACTTTGGAAAGGGTGCAGAGGAGATTTACTAGGATGTTGCCTGGTATGGAGGGAAGGTCTTACAAGGAAAGGCTGAGGGACTTGAGGCTGTTTTCATTAGAGAGAAGAAGGTTCAGAGGTGACTTAATTGAAACATATAAAATAATCAGAGGGTTAGATAGGGTGGGTAGGGAGACCCTTTTTCCTAGGATGGTAACGGCGAGCATGAGAGGGCGTAGCTTTAAATTGAGGGGTGAAAGATATAGGACAGATGTCAGAGGTGGTTTCTTTACGCAGAGAGTAGTAAGGGAATGGAATGCTTTGCCTGCAACAGTAGTAGATTTGCCAACTTTAGGTACATTTAAGTCATCATTGGATAAGCATATGGACGTACATGGAATAGTGTAGGTTAGATGGGCCTCAGATCGGTATGACAGGTCGGCACAACATCGAGGGCCGAAGGGCCTGTACTGTGCTGTAATGTTCTATGTTAATCACTTTCGTCATCTCCTGTCTGTCCTTAATAGGCCATACTTTTCCAAATGCACATAAATCTTATTCCTAAGAATTATCACCAATGGCTTCTCAACCACTGATATGAGATTCACTGGTCTATCATTTCCTGCATTATCCTTATTACATTTCTTGAACAGAGGAACAACATTAGCTAGTCGCCAGTCCTGCGGGACCTTTCTAGTAGCTAATGAGGATATAAAGATCTTGATCTCTTGCCTCTCTTAATAACCTGGGGTAGATTCCATCAGGCCCTGGGAACTTATCCAGTTTAACTCTCTTCAAGAGACCCAAAATCCACTTCTTCCTTGACCTCAAAATGCCCAACATATTACTATGTTCCACACAAATCTCACTATTTTCCATATCCTTCTTCAGGGAGAAAACTGACACAAAGTACTCATTGAGAATCTTTCCCACCTCCTCTGCCTCCAAGCATAAGTTCTCTTCTTTATCCCTAAGTGGTCCTACCGTCTCCCTAGCTATCTCTTGTTTTTAATGCATGTATAGGATGCCTTGGGATTCTCCTTAACTCTACTTGTCAAGGTCATTTCATGGCCCCTTCATTCTATCTGAATTCCCTGCCTGAGTTCTTTTCTGCTTTCCTTATATTCCCTACAGACTTCGTCCAATATACTTTCCTAAACTTTACGTATGTTTCCTCTTTCCTTTTCACTAAATTCACAACCTCCCTCATTATCCAAAGGTCCCTTACTTTGCCATCCTTGTCCTTCCTCCTTACTGGAACATGCCGGTCCTGAACACTGATGAACAGGTCTTTAAATAACTCCCATATGTCAAATGTGGACTTGCCTGATAACAGCTCCTCTCATTAACACTCCTTAGCTCCTGACTTGAAGCTGAGTGCAAGCTGGAGAAACAGCACTTCATTTTCCACTTGGGATCCCTGCAGCCCTCAGGACTGAATATCAAGTTCAATAATTTTAGGGCCTAAACTCTCCCATGTCCTGGACCCCTGTCCCACACAACAGGCCTTGTTATTACATAGTGTGCCATTACACACTACCTATTGTCAGTCACTAACAGTCTCCATTAACAACTATTCACCTTCCTAGCCAAATTGTTATCAACTGCTTTGTCTATCCAACTGCTCTTCTCACTCTTTAGGCTCTATTCTATCATTTACTCCCTACCCCAAACCCTCCCTGTTTTCTGCATATAAACTGACGTTTTCCCAGCCACCATCAGTCTTGACGAAGGGTCACTGGACCCAAAATATTAACTCTGATACTTTCTTCACAGATGCTGCCAGACATGCTTAGTTTTACCAGCAACTTCTGTGTTTGCTCCTGATTTACAGCACCTGCTGTTCTTTCAGTTTTTATTCTTACATAATGCGGCCTCCCCCAGTTTAGTACCTTCCTGAAAGGTCTTGACTATCCTTGTTCATAACTAACTTAAAACTTAAGGAATTGTGATTACTGTTTCCAAAATGCTCTCCCACTGAAAGGTCAGTCATCTGGACAGGCTCATTAGCCAATATAAGGTGCAAGATGACCTCTCCTTTCATTGCACTATCCAAATGCTATTTTAACAAACCCTCACAAATGCAAAAACAAATTCTGACCCATCTAAGCCTCTTGCTGTGAGGAAGTCCCAGTCAATATTGTGGAAGTTAAAGTCGCCCATTATGACAACCTGTTATTATATCTTTCCACAAGTGTCTCAGAGGCTGTTGGGGGGCCCATAGTATAATCCTATCAGAGTGATTACACCCATCTTATTTTTGACTTCTACCCATATTGCCTCAGTGGATGAGCCCTCGAGTATGTCCTCCAAAAGTGCAGATGTAACATTTTTCCTGACTAGTAATTTACCTCCTTCACCTCTTTTACCTTCCTGTCTATCTTGTCTAAAACAATGAAAGCCTGGAATGTTGAGCAGCCATTCCTGTCCCTCTATCAACCAAGTGTCTGTAATAGCCACAACATTATAGTTTCACGTTCTGATCCAGGCCCTGAGCTAATCTACTTGACCTATAATATTCCTTGTGTTGAAATAAACACGCTTCAGCCCATTGTTACCATCATATTCATTTACCTTTTTTCTTTCCTTTCTGATCTACTGGTCCTAACATCTACCTTCCCCTCAAATCCTCCACTTTAGTGACCTGCTTCTCTGATTCCCAGACCCTGCCACTCTATTTAAAACCCTCCTAAGTGGCACGAGTGAACCTACCTGCAAGGATGTTGATCTGCCTCCAGTTTAGGCGCAACATGCCTCTTCTTGTACAGGTCACCCTGCCCCAGGAGAGGTCCTAATGATCCAGAAACGTGAAACCCTGTCCTCTGCACCAGTCCCTTAGCCATGTATTCATCTGTTCTATCTTTCTATTCCTTGCCTCACTAGCATGTGGCACTAGGTGGTAGCGCAAAGATTACTACCTTCAAGATCTTGCTTTTCAGCCTCTTTTCTAACTCCTTATACTCACTCCGTAGGAACTTATCCTTCTTTCTACCTATGTCATTGGTACCAATGTGCACAACTACTTCAGGCTGGTCACCCTCCCCCTTAAGAATTTCATGCAAACTTGATCCTGGCACTAGGGAGGCAACACACCATCCTGGAGTCTCGAACACAGCCACAGAAAGCCTGTTTGCATCCCTAACTAGCAAGCCTCCTACCGCTATTGCTTGGACTTTGACTGACCCTGCTCTACAGCATAGCCAGTTCTGGTGCTGCAGGCCTACCTGCTGCTGTTGTCCTCCCCTGAGTGGCTATTTCAACGCCAATAATATGCAAAATGGTATACCTGTTAGAGAGGTGAATAGCCAAAGGAGACTCTTGCACTACCAGCCTGCCTCTCCCAGCAGTCACCCATTTACCTGACTGAACCTGTGGTATGACCATCTCCCTATAACTAGTGTCTATCACACTCTCTGTCCCCTGTAAGCACCGTGTCCAAATGCCACTCCAACTGAATGATGCAGACTGTGAGGAGCAGTAACCAGTCACACTTCCTGCACAAGTGCAGAAGGGAGGCACGTTGGCCTAGTGGTTATCCTTGCTGCCTCACAGCACCAGTGACCTGGGTTCAATTCCACCCTCGGGCGACTGTCTGTCTGGAGTTTGCATGTTCTCCGCGTGTCTGCATGGGTTTCCTCCGGGTGCTCCGGTTTCCTCTCACAGTCTAAAGATGTGCAGTTCAGGAGGATTGGCCGTGCTAAATTGCCTGCAGTGTTCAGGGTTGTGTAGTTAGGTGGGTTACAGGGGGATGGGTCTGGGTGGGATGCTCTGAGGATTGGTGTGAACATCTTCAGTCAAAGGGCCTTGTTCCCACACTGTAGGGATTCTGTGAAATAGATCCAGTCATCAGGCACACTACACTGCTCTCTGGTCTCCCACATCTGGCAGAAGGAGCATACTACTGCCTCTTTACACTAAGAAAGATAAAAGAATCTTACCTTCCCTTTATAATAAAATGTGAGGCTGGATGAACACAGCAGGCCCAGCAGCATCCCAGGAGCACAAAAGCTGACGCCTCGGGCCTAGACCCTTACCTTCCCTTTACTTTATTCACATTACTCACTGAAGCCCAGTATTCACTGAAACTGTGAGAGCTGTCTTTTTCTGCATATCCTTTTTTTAACGGCTATTCAGGTCCTGATAAATTGTTCAACTGCACTCAGTTATCCAATAAATCAGTTAATAATTTGCTGTTTTACCTTCCACTTAAACTCAACCTGAGGAGAAAGATGTATACATTTTTTTCAATAAGGTATTAAAAGCACTTTTCAAATAAAACATCCAACATTCTATGAAAATAAATAACAGACCACGTAGTAAAGATATGTTGGACAACTGCAAAACCAAATTTTGCACATCCATTGGGAAGCCAAACTGGAGGGAAACATAATTAATTCTACAATGCTGCAGTTTTATCTGTGGATCATGCAGTCCTCAAAATTGAGAGTATAAGATTGTGGATTTAAATTCCTGCTAAATTTGCAGTAGGAAAAATAGGCTGCTGGTACAGGCACAGGGAAAGTTGTGATGTTTTTGATAAGTTGGATACATCAAGCTGCATCTCATTTTCTCTGAGGGCAATTTAAGATTCTTTAAAGACTGGTTGAAAACTTATTCTTAGTGTGAATGTAGAATACAATGCATAGTGCATAACTTGTGAGCAATGTTGCTCTTGCATTTCTGGCTATTCAGCCTAAATATCAACACTACTCAAATTTCGGCATACAATGGACAACGACTGAAAAGTAACCGCACAGGCATGATGGGGAAAGAGCTTACTTTGTGTGAGAGGGGTAACTTTATTGACTAAGCATAAATGGAATTGAATTGACAGTATTGTCATGTACCCAAATGAAATACAGTGAAAAGTTACACATCACCACTTGCAGCACCATTTTAGGTACACAGGTACCTGGGTACAATCCTTAGTTACAGAGTAGAGAAATGAGGAGAAAAGAACTTATGTTACAGCTGTACGCAGTACAAACAAGAAGCAAACTTAAAAAGACAAAAATCAGAATCTCTCTCCAAAATCTCTCTGCAGCAGACTAAAACCATATGGTCTGACTGCTTGTTGCTGCCAATATACTGCACCGGGCTATCACCACCATGCTCTGTATTCGGCCATTGTTTACCAATACCCTTGCTCTGGGCTGCTGGGTAAAATCACTTCAATTATAAGCTGGGAGGTAAGCAACCTGTAGGGCTTTTTGTGCAGAATTAAGATTTGGAAAAGGATGTCAGAATGTTGTAGGAGTTGAGTTTCAGGCTCTTGAAAATATGCTAATTGATAGCTTAGATTCTGTGATCAGGAAAGCATGCAGCAAAAAAGCAGAAAGATTTTGGCCGGGTTCGGTTTAATTAATTATACTTTGAAATAACATGTCAAAAAGGTAGCACATTTCTCGAGTGTATCTGGCATGGTTTTGTATAATAACAAGGTACTGATTTAGTATTGAGCAATAAACCAGCTTTAGCTCATAGTCTAAAGACATGTGAACATTGAATAAATATTGCTCATAATGCAATCGAGTTCAATCTAATGATTAAATGGGAGAAGCATGAAATAGCTAGGACAATTCTAAATCAATGTAAGCCTAACTTAAATGCAATGAGACAAAGACTATCTGCATTAATTGTTGAATCTGTTAACGGATAAATGGCAGATCAGGTAGAAATTCTCAAAGAAAATTCAGTGTGATCCAGGAATCAGTTTATAATCCATGAGGCAGAGTCCTTCTGTCAAAGAGGTTAACGATTGGCTGCTTCAGATGTGGATGTCAAATTAAAGCTAAAAGAAATCTCATGGGGAAATACCAAAATTTGTACAGATCCAAGTAAATGAAGAAGATGCAAAAGATGGCAAATGGCAACAAACTGGATCATAAGAATGAGAAAAGAGGTTATAAACAGAAACATGCAACTGAAATCAAAATCAACAGAAGAAAATCTTCTAAAATTGTATCAGGAATAAATAGGTGGCCAGAAGTAACAGGAGCCTTTTCAAAACTGACAATAACAAAATTCAAGATACATAGTCAATTTAGGTAAGTATTCACCATAGCAAAGGTCAGCATTCCGAGGGAGATTTTCATTGATTTTTTGTTTGTGTGCAGTATCTGCATACTGTTGTTGGCTTTTGTCACCAATCCTTAATTGTTTCTGGGAAGGTGGCGGTGAGCTGCTTTCTTGAAATAGTGCAGTCCTTCATTTGGAGATGCACCAATAGGGCTGTAAAGAAAGGAATTATATGTGAATCAAGGATAAAGGCACAAGAATTTTAAGATGAACAACATAATATTATTGGAGAAATGAATAAATTAAAAGGGCTAGTTAATGACAGATTACAGAATTGGAATTTGCAACCCACAATCTTAAAAGACGTTATTGAGAATGTTGCAAATGCCCTATCTATCTTCTGTTCGGTGGGTCAGAACTCCTGATTCAGGAGATATTCCTTCACCTTAGAAAGTATAAATGTCACTTGTTACTTTCAAAAGGAGAAAGCAAAAGAAATAGGGAATTATAGATGGGTGGTCTAATTGATGTTGTTGTGAAATTACTGGAGACCTACCTGGATAGGGCAAATATTCCACTTGAAAACATTTAGCTGACCTGAGAAAGCCAGTGTGGAATTGTAAATGTTGTAATGCAAGCCTGATGAAACTCAGATATTTCAAAAGTTTACTAAAGTAGTGTTAATGGCAATGTCAATGATTTTGTTAATATGGGCTTCCAGAAAGTATTTGATTATGTCTCTCATAAGAGGCAGTTGTTGATGTTACAGCTCATTGAATTGAAGGCGTGGTGATTGACTGTGCTAGGCTTGTCCTACTTTGTGTGTTTAGGACTTAGCTGGGTAATGTTCTACAGTGCCAGATTGATGCCAGTGCTGTAACTGCACAGGAATAGCTCAGCGAAGGTAGCGGCAAGTTCTGGAGTACAAGTCTTCAGTACTATTGCTGGAATGTTGCAAAGGCCCATAATCTTTACAGTGTCCAGTGCCTCCAGGCATTTCTTGATATCATGTGGAGCGAATGGAATTGGCTGAAGACTGCTATCAATGATGCCTGGGGCCCCTGGAAGAGGCCGAATTGGATAGTCCACTCAGCACTTCTGGCTGAAGATTACTGCGAATGCTTCAGCCTTAACTTTTGCACTGATGTGTTGAGCTCTTCCATCATTAAGGATGGGGATATGCGTGGAGCCTTCTCCTTCAGTGAGTCTTTTAATTGCCCATCACCATTCACAACTGGATGTGACAGAATTCCAGAGCTTAGATCTGATCCTTCAGTGTAGGATCACTTAGCTCTGTATAGCGCTTGCTGCTTATGCTGTTTGTTTTGCAAGTAATCCTGATTTGTCACTTCACCAAGTTGACACTTTAGTGTTAAGTATACTTGGTTATGCTCCTGGCATGCCTTCTTGCACATTCCACTGCATTAGGGTTGATCTCCTAGCTTGATGGCATGTTTGAGAAAGGGATATTCAAGGACATGAGTTTTCAGACTGTGATGGAGTACAATTCTGTGTCTGTTGATGGTCTACAGTGCCTCATGGATGCCCAGTCTTGAGTTGCTGGATCTGTTTGATGTCGGTACCACTTAGCACAGTGATGGTGCCACACAACATGATGAAGGGCATTCTCAATATGAAGTCCTTTGTCTCCACAAGGACTATGCAGTACTCTCTCTTATCGATACTGTCTTGAACAGGTGTATATACAGCCAAAGCATTAGTAGTGCAGTGGTTCAGGGATACAGCTCACCGTCAAGGTATAGGCAATAAATGTTGGTCCAGCCAGTAACCACTCACATCCTATGAATGAATAAAAACACTGTTTACTAATCAACATTCCTCAGTGGAGGGATTCTTGCACTCAGCAGAGGCAGAAGTTCTCCACTCACCCAAGCCTTTCCAATCTCTACATTTCCTACTCACTCATCTGGGGTACCTTACCACCCTTTGTGCACCTGTACCAAGATTAACAGTTGTGACAGCCACCTTGGTTGCAGTCAATCCCTCCCTTTGTCCAATTGTAGAAATCAGTCCACAATAGAGCTGAAAGGGTAAGTACAGGTTTTGGGGTGGGTGACATTCATCTCCTCACCTGGTGAAAGGAGAAAATGCTTGAGCCACAGGAAAGAACTGTTAGGGAGAGGGAGTAGCCAAACCCCTCTGATAATTAAAACAAAACACAAGCCCCAATCTATTATGATGGCAGTAGAGGCTCCCCTCTAATAATTACCACCAAAACACCTGGTAATCAATTAAAAGAGTGGCTGAAAGAAAGAAAGTCCCTAACCTCCACTTTACAAGTAACAGGAAACAAATAATTTGCTTATTTAACCTAACAATGAACAAATTAACAGAATTACTAACAAGCCAACAATTCCACCTTAGACTATTAATTACTTCCTAACTGGTCTAATTCTATTGTAATAATATTCAAATAAATAGACGTCCTACTTAATAAATCTAATTAATAACAGAACAATGTATTATAACTTAATCTCTCAAAATTTGAACGGACTGCCTTCTGGAATATGCTGTCATCACCACTCTCTTCACAAATGCCCTTATTCCACTAATTCTGCTGTCAGGGATGTTCTATCTCTATAATTTCTTTCCATAACCTATGACTGTGGGATCTTGTCACCACACAGTCTGGAAAAATTCCAGGGTCTTTTTCTTTCAGTTCCTTGGTTTTCCTTTAGTTTCTCTACTACAAGGGGTGTCACTCCCACTTTTGTTCCTGCCAGGTCGTTCCCAAGGACAAACTGTATTCTTGGAATTGACATTCTTCCAATTATTCCCCACTTTCACTCTCCCAGTCTCGCCTGGACTTTCCAACCTGAACTTACACAGGAGAACGCTAAGTCTCTGCCCATCTATTCTGCAGATTACTGCTGTCTTGGATAACATTTCAGAAAGAGTGCAAATACTTTCATCTCTTACTATTAGTTACTGATCAGCTCCCATATCTCTGAATATTGTAACTTCTCTAACTTCTCCCCTGTTCTTCCTGAGTAAACTTTACCCACAGAGGTGTAGTCTGTGTACAGATCGGGCACTGTATTCAGCCCATAACTAGGTCATAACTAGGTTCCTGCAGCTCCTTTTGGGGTTTCCTTCACTACTTCAACTAATCCCATGGGTTTCTTTTTTTTCACCTGTGGTAAACTGTTCCCGATGTAATCTACATTTTGTTTTTCATTGAGGGATCTCCCTTTTTCCCCATTTCTATCCCTCACGGAATGAAATTGCTGTTAGAAGCTAAGTTTTGATTTATGCAGTAATGTATATTAATCTGCCTTCCCTGCAGTTCTTCTTACTTTAGTAACTTTCTGTTCCTCAATATGAGTTCTTATCATCTCTGGAAGTGAGATTTTTAAATTCCTCCAGCAGAATGATCTCATATCATAAGATCCCCATATGTCTTTTCTATTTTTAATTCTCTCACCCATCTATCAAAGTTACTAAGTTTATTTCTTTCAAACTCAGCATAACTCTGACTTAGTTCCTTCTTTATATTTATGAACCACTGTCTGTAAGCTTCTGGTACCAATTCATAGGTACGCAAAATAGCCTGTTTAACATCTTCATAATTTCCTGGCATCTCATCTGACAGTGCGGCAAACACCTCACTCGCCCTATCTATCAACTTGGTCTGAAGTAACATTACGTACAGAGCCTCTGGCCAACTCATTTGTCTAGCTAGTTTCTCAAAAGAAATGAAAAAGGCTTCTACATCTTTTTCATCGAATTTTGGTAATGCTTGGACATATATGTATATATCCCCACTGGGCTGTTGGCCACTATGGGTTTGCTCATCCTCACTTCTTGTACTTTTCCTTCTGTCATTTGAAATCTTTTTTCTTCAAATTTGAACTTCATCTTTGCCAACTTTAACACTCTTTCCTTCTTTGCCCTCTCTCTTTCTCTTTTTCCTACTCTTCTCACTCTTTCTTTTTGCTTAGCCAATAATCTTTTCTCTCTTTCTTTATCTTCAAAAATGGCTCTTCTTTCCACTTCTTTCTCTTCTAACTCCAGTTGTCTCATTTGCAAGTTAATTTTTTCTCTATCTTCATGGCATTTGCCTGTTTCTCTAATACACCTAAGTGCTTGAACAACTCCATTACAATTTCAGCTTCCCTTTTATCCCTCATGAAACTCAAATTTAACCTGTTTGCTAATTCTACAAGTATATCCTTTTTCTGTTTTGCTAAACTTTCTTGGCAAATTTGGCAAGCATCTTCAAACCTCAGAACCTCTTGAGCAATGTTAAGAGCTATTTCCCTCACTTTTAATTTAACCAACCACAAGTTACCAAAATTAAACAAATTTTTTCTCACCTAAGTTTATTTAAAAATCTAGAACACTAATCTACAAGCCTGCTCAAATCTGTCCAAATCAGCTCAGATCTACTAAAATCATGTACACAAACTGTCCAGATCCTGGACTCGAAAAGTACAGACCAGTCCCGATTCCAGACGAGCTCCCAATTTTTGTTATAGAAGGGCAATGGCTGAATCTCTGTGATAATTAAACTAAGACACAAACCCAAATCTGTTATGTTAGGAGTAGGCCAAGATAATAAAATGTGAGGCTGGATGAACACAGCAGGCCAAGCAGCATCTCAGGAGCACAAAAGCTGATGTTTCGGGCCTAGACCCTTCATCAGAGAGGGGGATGGGGTGAGGGTTCTGGAATAAATAGGGAGAGAGGGGGAGGTGGACTGAAGATGGAGAGAAAAGAAGATAGTTGGAGAGAGTATAGGTGGGGAGGTAGGGAGGGGATAGGTCAGTCCAGGGAAGACGGACAGGTCAGGAAGGTGGGATGAGGTTAGTAGGTAGATGGGGGTGCGGCTTGGGGTGGGAGGAAGGGATGGGTGAGAGGAAGAACAGGTTAGGGAGGCAGAGACAGGTTGGACTGGTTTTGGGATGCAGTGGGTGGGGGGGAAGAGCTGGGCTGGTTGTGTGGTGCAGTGGGGGGAGGGGACGAACTGGGCTGGTTTAGGGATGCAGTTGGGGAAGGGGAGATTTTGAAACTGGTGAAGTCCACATTGATACCATTAGGCTGCAGGGTTCCCAGGCGGAATATGAGTTGCTGTTCCTGCAACCTTCGGGTGGCATCATTGTGGCACTGCAGGAGGCCCATGATGGACATGTCATCTAAAGAATGGGAGGGGGAGTGGAAATGGTTTGCGATTGGGAGGTGCAGTTGTTTGTTGCAAACTGAGCGGAGGTGTTCTGCAAAGCGGTCTCCAAGCCTCCGCTTGGTTTCCCCAATGTAGAGGTAGCCACACCGGGTACAGTGGATGCACCCCAAGCCGCACCCCCATCTACCTACTAACCTCATCCTACCTCCTTGACCTGTCCGTCTTCCCTGGACTGACCTATCCCCTCCCTACCTCCCCACCTATACTCTCTCCACCTATCTTCTTTTCTCTCCATCTTCGGTCCGCCTCCCCCTCTGTCCCTATTTATTCCAGAACCCTCACCCCATCCCCCTCTCTGATGAAGGGTCTAGGCCCGAAACGTCAGCTTTTGTGCTCCTGAGATGCTGCTTGGCCTGCTGTGTTCATCCAGCCTCACATTTTATTATCTTGGAATTCTCCAGCATCTGCAGTTCCCATTATCTCTGATACCATGTTAGGAGTAGGGGCTCTCCTCTAATATTTACCTTGAAGCACACAGAAAAAGCTTGTCTTTCCCCTTGTAATCATTAAAAGAATGGTTAAAAGAAAGAAAATCCCTGATCTCCACTTTACTAGTAACAGGAAACAATTTGTTTATTTAACCCAACAATGAACAAATTAATAGAATTACTAAAAAGCCAACATTGCCCCCTTAGATTACGAACTACTTGCTAACTGTTCAAAATTCTACAGGAATACTGTTCACATAAACACAAGTCCTACTTAATAATTCCAATTAATAAAAGAACCATGAATTATAACTTAATGTCTCCGAGTTCGCACAGACTGTCTTCTGGAATATTCTGTTATCTCCATTCTCTTCACAAATGCCTTTCTTCCAATAATTCTGCTGTCAGGATGTTTTATCTGTATAATTTCTTCAATAAGGAGTTTGAACCAAAACACCATGGTACTTTTGATTAATTAGATGGGTTTTCTCTGAGAGTTGCATGGAGCTAACTCTGGCAGTTGGTGGACTGCTCTCCCTAATTTTCCAAATGTCCGGAAATTACATACCTATAATGACATAATCAAATTCTTGTAATATAATTGTTTCAGGTTGTCAGTCCCATCAGATTTAAATTCACTTGGCTTTCTGTGTCAAGATGCTTGGTTTAAATTAATTGGCAAAATTCAAACCTGTCTTCAAAATAACAAAACAAATTTTCACCAGCAGCCAATGGATTCTTGTTGCAGTTTTAGAATTGCCTGTACAATTTTCTAGCTGCTTGCAGACACATTCTCTGGGTAAAAACGTTGAGGACAGACAAAGCAGAAATCTCTTAAAGGAACCAAACATTTTAGCTTCCAGCCTTCACTTCACAATTAGCCTACCCAACATTGTCACAGAAGCATGCCTACTCATATGGGGACATTGAGACCTCAACATCCTGACAACCAAGTTAGATTCAAGAGTTAGTAGGGATAGGCAATTAGTTGGTTACTAATAATTTTGTGAAAATGTACAGAGGCAGGAGCAGACAGGTTTGTTGAAGACACTTAGCAAACTGGATCAACGGTTGGAAGAGTCCAGCAGCATAATGCACCATGCAGCTTCTGATATGTTTGTGTCTGGCTTTCTTTGTGGACGAGTTGGTGGCTGCCATGGAGACCGTGATCCAGAAGAATATCAGTGGCTTCCAGAGATATGTGCAGGCGATTATATCTGTAGGAAGATGTATCAAGCTATAGTAGCTGTGCTTCCTTCACAACGTCCAATGTCAGAACAACATTAAAGGTGTGCTATTCTTTTCCTACCATCTACCAGAACATAAAAAGTGATGTTGCTAAATATGGGAGCATCAGATATAATGAAGTCTTCAAAAAGTTGTTAATTTTTGTGCAATGATAGAAAAATTAGATAAAGAATGAACAAAGAAAAAGCATTTGTTTTTGGGGCTGCTTGCTTTTGGGCAAAAGCCAATGAGTGATGCCTTCAGGCAGCTCACATGTATTGGAAGTGGCTGTCAATTTAAGTCCTGTCTGGCCTGTTGTGCTTGATTCTGCGGCACGCTATCATGCCGAAGGTGATGTCCCTCTTTCTTGAAATCTGCATCTCCCTCCTCAAAAGACTGCTGCTGTTTTTCTAACACCATCCAGAATATCTGGTCTTTGCCTGATCCAGTTACACAGAGCACAGTCATAATGTAACACATTCATTCTGGAGTACACCACAACACAATTCCTGGGTGATTCAAGCCTCAGAATCTCATCTTCAAGAGTCCTATTATCTCTTCCTCAATGGATTCAGTGGACAAACGTGTTGCATAGTGTCCTCACTCATCTTCAATCAGTGGTTTTCCCAATGGAGACATCGGTCATGTAAAGCATCCTGCCCTTGAAATGAATGAGGAACATAAGGGTTATTGAGGACAGAGCAGCATAGCGACTTACAGGGAACCTGGAGCAGTACATAATCACACATAACCTAGATTTTGATCAGATGAAACCCTTTCCACTGGAGGTCCACTGAAGGGTCTCGTATCACCACTTATGGACCTGCCCTTCCGATAAAACAGGCAAACTCATTCAGTCCATTCTGGTGTATTGATAGTATTTTATTAATGTTCAGTGCACAATTTAGGTTCAGGTTAAAATGGAAGACTTTCCAGGTTTTGCTTGAGAGAATGAGTTTCGGATTCATCCTGTTATTCTAGGTTTAACCTTCTGCAAACCTGTACATTCTATTCTATTCTATCCCTGTTAATCCATCACTTTTCTACTCTATCATTTTATTTAACTATTAATATCTGTAATAATTCTTCCTGAACTCTGGGCCTACTGCATAGCCATGTCCAACATTGTTAGCAACTGACTGCCCCCATCCCCATCAAAGTAGGATGTTGTAACCTCTGAAGCGCCCCCTTCCAAAATATCCCATGCCTCTCATGCTGTATTGGCATCAATCCTTACACTTCCTCCAAGCCCACACTTGACTTCCCAACATTCCCTAACACAGCACCACCCCCAGATGACCTTGGTGACATTCACTACCCAAGCCCCTAGAACTGACCATGGCCCATCCACCGAGAGCTACTTGGAAGTCCACCCTGAGTGAACATGGCACACAGACCGTGATTGATATTTGTTGACCTGTAATGTCTAACTAATCATCCCAGGACTGGTTGGACTCAGCACCAGGACTGTTGTGGCTCAACCCCTGGATTGTAATGACAGTGAACCCTGAGTGCACTAAATGGTTCACTGACTATGAACAACGTGTTTCAATGCTGTATGAACCTGTGATTCCCTCTAGTAACCTCCTGGACTGAAACTTGACAATGCCCTTGCCTGATTGAGCCGAATGACGTTGACTGATCATAATCCCCCTTAACTGGGCCGACTACACCCTATGGATTTTTACTTGTGCTTGCCATGGAAGCTGTTAGTACATTCTGTAAGTGTGACATTGATGAAGCAACATATCTACCTGTTTGAAAATTCAGTACCAGCAACTACGACAAGCTGCCTGGGTTTATACCTACTTTGAAAGGAAACTCAGGATAGAACCACTGTGAACCTGTAAGCTCTGAATAAAGTGACAATGTACAGAAAGGCAGGGCAGAGATGCTGGACTCATCCAAGTAAAGACCAAGTGCAAAGAAAACAAGCCAGGCGCCCTGAGATAAACTCTATTATTCTGAGGTATGCCAATCCTTGAACGCAAAGGGGCCTGACAGAGGCATTGCAGTGTAAGGTGTTAATGAAATGTAAACTGCAGTATTGTAGTGCTAAACTATATTCTAATTAGTCCAGTATATGCATTTGGTGTTGAAGCTGTTGCATTCATAAGGTTAGCTTTCAGGGATGGAGGATGCAGGCAATCTCTGCCAATGGATTGTGCTCTGACATACTGCAGAATGCTGGCCAAAATAAAGGCTTGTAGAAAACGTCAGCAAGCTCCAGCCACCAGGTAATACTTACACTTCCAAGTTGGGATTTGGTGCCATTTAATTTCTCTTTACTGCTTTGGAGAATAAATGTAAGGAAAGATCAGTTAAATATTGATATGTTAGGACCCTCGTTCTTTACCAGTGATATTCCAAAGAGGTCATTGACACTATAAAGGGGAAAACATGTCTTTCCTTTCTTGTCATCGGAAACCTCAATTTTCCATTCTTGGTGTATTTTTCCAGATTTCTCACCGTTAACCACTTCATTCATATACTGGGGAAATGCCCCATAGAGAACCAGGAAAAGTGCATTGTACTGTATTTCCAAGAAACAAATAGAATTCATTCACTTTTGGACTAAAAAGGAGAGTGCTGGGGTCATTCCAGAAGTTGGGTAACTAGAAACAATGACAGTTAAAAAAAGCATTGGAGTTGAAGGACACAGATTATTAATTACTCTTTCATTTATTTGATCATGGGATGTAGGCATCACGTTAAGGCCTATCCCTTAATACCCTTGAGAATATGGTGATGACCACCTTCTCAAATACCAATAGTATGTAGAATGCAAAGGTAAGGTCACACATCAGTCATGATGTGGACTTCACAAGCTTCAAAATTTCTCCTTCCCCCACTGCATCCCAAAACCAGCCCAGCTCATCCCCTCCCCCCACTGCATCCCAAAACCAGCCCAGCTCGTCACTGCCTCCCTAAACTGTTCGTCCTCTCACCTATCCCCTCCTCCCACCTCAAGCCGCACCTCCATTTCCCACCTACTAACCTTAGCCCGCCTCCTTGACCTGTCCGTCCTCCCCGGACTGACCAATCCCCTCCCCATCTATACTCTCCTCTCCACCTATCTTCTGCTCTATCCATCTTCGGTCCGCGCCCCCCCCCCCCTCCATATTTATTTCACAACCCTCTCCCCAGCCCCCTCTCTGATGAAGGGTCAGCTTTTGTGCTCCTGAGATGCTGCTTGGCCTGCTGTGTTCATTCAGCTTCACACTTTGTATTCTTGGGTTCTCCAGCATCTGCAGTTCCCATTATCTATGATGTTGCGGAATGTTGGAATAGGCTCAAGGGGCCAATTGACATTCTCCTGTTCTCATTTTCCTATAAAATACGTAATGGCAAATTTGCAACTCATTTCATAGCTCCAATTTTTATTTTCATTGATTTAAAACCAGCAGCTGATTCTAGTGATAACAAGGTGTAGAGCTGGATGAACACAGCAGGCCAAGCAGCATCAGAGGAGCAGGAAGGCTAACGTTTCAGGCCTAGACACTTCTTCGAATTTTAGTGACCCATTTTACATGATTACGCAACGTCAAAATTAGCTATGTACTAGTTATTTAAACTATTGGAATTAACTTCTGTCAAACTGACTTTGTCATGCATTATTAGAAGTATATGTACCAAAGTATGAAGAGCATTACAAAATTATATGCTGATACATAATTACGTATTTGGTTTTTGATTGCCCAATGTAGTTTATTTTATTTGCCAACGCCTCAATTTTAAAAAGATCGTCCTGGTTTCTATAGAAACATAGAAACAGAAATTCAACAGCATTAGAAACCCACTTTCTAAGTCTGTTTACATAGCACTCTAGGTTTCCACATTTGAAATGCATTTCTAAATATTTTTGTAAATGTGATGAAGGTTTCTGCCTCTACCAGATTTTCAGGCAATGAGTTCTAGACTTCTTTGAGTGAAACAATTATCTTTGAAATCTTTCCAATCCTTGTTCCAACTATTATGTTTTACTGCTCCCTGAGTAGTGACTTCGATATGAAAGCAACTAAATTGTTTCTTTTTCATTTCATCCAGGTCGTTCATACTTTTTATTTCACAACACATTGCTTTCTCAAGGAAAATATCTTATGCCATTCAACTTTCCTCAGAGTTAAATTTTTCTCTTCCTGGGAACATCATTTTAAATGTCAACTTTGACTGCATTCTTTCTGTGATACGTTGATCAGAATTATACACAGTACCCAAATTGTTGTCTAAAGAATTTTTTAAAACTACGGAGAGCGAGAAAACTTGTCAACAGGTTCAAATTCAAAATTGGGGCAAGACAAATTTTGATGGAATGAGACAGGAGCTTGCAAGGGTTGATTGGAATAGTTTGTTTGCAGGCAAAGGAACCTCAAACAAGTGGGAGGCCATTAAAAGTGTGATCGCTAGAGTTCCAGGTTTATATGTTCCTTTGAGGGTGAAGGGCAAGATTAGCAGGAGTAGGGAACGCTGGATGACAAGAAGCTTTGACCAGAAAAAAGAAGGAAGCATGGCTCAGGCACAGGCAGGTGGGATCAAGGAAAACCTGGAGGTATATAGGGGATACAGGAGTATACTGATGAAGGAAATCGGGAGGACAAAAAAGGGGCATGTGATAGTTTTGGTTGAGAAGATTAGGGTGAACCCAAAGAGATTCTTTAAGTATGTTAAAGGAAAAAGAATAACTAGAGAGAAAATAAGACCCCTCCATGGCCCCAGTGGACATGTATGTGAGGAACTGCAGGGGATGGGTGAGGTTGTCAATGAATATTTCTCCTCTGTGTTTACCGTGGAGAAAGACATTAAGACTTCGGAACTTGGGGAAGTTAGTGGCGATATCTTGAGGACAGACCATTTCATCATACAGGAAGTATTGGAAGTATGCAGAATATATGAAGGTGGATAAATCTCCTGCTCCTGACCATTTACATCCAAAAACCCTGAAAGAGGCTAGAGATGAAATTGCAGGGGCCGTGGCTGATATACCTGCATCATTGGTAGCCACAGGTGAGGTCCCAAAAGACTGGAGAATAGTGAATGTTGTGCCTCTACTCAGAAAGGGCTGCAAAGAAAATCCTGGAAATGAAAGACGAAGAAGCCTAACATCCATGGTAGGTAAGTTACTTGAAAAGATTTTGAGGGATAAAATATACATGCATTTGAAAAGACAGGGTTTGTTTAGGAAGTAGTCAGCATGGCTATGTGTAAAGAGGATCATGCCTCACAAATTTATTGGAGTTCTTTTATTAAGTGACCAGGAAGCTTGATGATGGTAGGGTGGTAGACCTAGTCTATATTGATTTCAGTAAGGCATTTGATAAGCTTCCACATGGTAGACTGCTCTTTAAGGTTAGATTGCATGGAATTGAGGGTGAGCAGGCAAATTAGATACATAATTAGCTTGACAGTAGGAAGCAGGGAGTACTAGTTGAAGGACATTAGTGAATCAGATGGTTTTTTCCTGACAATCAACACTGGATTCATGGTCATCATTAGAGTCTTAATTCCAGATATTTATTGAATTCAAATTTGACCACCTGCTGTGGCAGGATTCAAAACCAGCTCCCCAGAACATTATCTGTCTTTCTGGGTTTACAGTCCAGTGACCATGCCACTGGGCCAAAATTGCCTTCCCTTCCCAGCAGCTTCACAGGATCTTGCGCATGCAACGCTGGTGGTACTGCTCCAGTGCCTGGAGGTGCCAGCTGTAGGCAGTCCACGTCTCAGTGCCACATAAAGAAGGTTGGAACAACCACAGATCTGTTAATCATGATATTGGTGTCGCATCTGATGTTGTTCAGTAGCACCCTTTTCCTAAGGTGGCTGAAGGCTGCATTAGCACACAGGAGGCAATGATGGCCTTCTTTAATAGCTGCTTTGGCCAATAGAACGCTTCTAAGTTATTGGAAATGGTCAATGTTTTCCAAGGCCTCCTTGTGGATTTTGATGATTGGGGGTTTGCTCTACAATGGCAGATCAGGTTGATGAAGGATCTTGGTCTTGCAGATGTTCACGGTGAGACCCACACTCTCATAAGCCTCTGAAAAGTTGCTGATGATGGTCTGGAGAATGTCCACGGAGATTGCACATACACAAGCATCATCTGTGATCAACAACTAGATGATATTCAGTAGGGTGACTTTGGGTTTGGCTTGAAGGTGGCAGAGGTTGAATAATTTCCCACAGTTTCTATATGTTAGCTCCACCCCAGCGGGAAGCCTGTTGGCGGTGAGATGAAGCATTGCAGCAAGGTGGATTGAGAACAGTGTTGGGGCAATGATGCAGCCTTACTTGACACCAGACTGAATGGGGAATGGGTTGCCGGCGAAGCCTTTTGTCATTACCGCGGCTTCCATGTTGTCAGGGAGCAGGCGAAGGATAGTGATGAACTTCATGGACAACCAGTTTGGAGAAGAACACTCCATAATGCTTCCTGATTGATGTCAAAGGCCTTTGTAATGTCAAAGAAGGTCATGTACAGGGGTAGGTTTTTTTCTCTGCATTTCTCCTGAAACCTTCATGCAGTGAAAGTCATGTCCCTTGTGCCCTTCTGTGGCCGAAAGCTGCACTGTGTCTCCGGGAGATGACTGAGGAGGGCCTTGGTGATGGCTTTTTCAATAGTCGGCAGTAGGAGCTTCCCCTGTAGTTACCACAGTTGGACTTGTTCCCGTTTTTGCAAGTACTCATGACTGTGACATCTTAGAGCTCTCCTAGGATGTCCTCCTCCTTCTAGATAAGGAAGACATGAACACTTTGGTATCCAACTGAACACTCACCCTCAAATCTTATGGTCTGTCACTTTTCTGACCAGTTGGCCATAATGGGTTATATCAAGCATGTCACTGAAATCCATGTAGAACACATCAAGCACTCTTCCATCATAGATGCTCCTTATTACTTCCTCGAGCAATTCAATAAAGGGAGTGACACCAAAACTTCCCCTAGTAAGTCCTTGCTGACATTCCTTAACTCATCTGCAACTTTCTGAATGATGATTTACATTGTTTCGTAAAATTGTTTGCAATAATTTCCTCACTACTGCTGTTCAGCTAACTGGCCTGTAGTTATTCACTTTCTGTCTTCCTGTCAGCTGACATTCAGTTGCTAGCACTTATAACTGATGAGATTGTGGATTCAAACTCACTGCATGACTTAAGCACAAATGTCAAGGCTGGTACTCCACTGCAGTGAGCGAGGTGTATGACTCTCTCAGGGATGCTGTCAAGGTAATGAGATGTTAAACCTAGGATCCATTTGCTTCCTGCAGTGGGTATAGAACATCTCATAGCATTATCTCAAAGAAGAGCTATGGTACTGTCTCTGAGGTCCTGATCAATGTACCTTTCTCAATTAACCTCACAGAAACACATTAGCTAGTCATTGTGGAATTTTGCTTTGGAAACACAGAATTAGGACCAGGAGTAGGCCATTCACCCTTTTGAGCCTGTTCCGCCATTCAATTTGATCATGGCTGATAATTCAACTCAATACCCTGTTCCAACTTTCACCCAGTACCCTTTGATCCATTTAGCCCTAAGAACTATATCTAACTATTTTGAAAATCATTCAATGTTTTGGCCTCAACTGCTTTCTGTGGCAGGGAATTCCACAGGTTCACAACTCTCTGAATGAGCAAACTTCTCCTCATCTCAGTTGGAAATGACTTACCTTGTATCCTTAGACTGTGATCCCTGGCTCTGAATTCCTCAACCATCAGGAACATCCTTTCTGCATTAACTGTGTCTAGTCCTAACAAATCTATCTGCCTTCATACATCTGAGGTACAATTCCAGGAACCAGTCTGGTAAACTTTCATTGCACACTATAGCAAAAACATTTTTTTTCTCAGATGAGGTGATAAAAACGGCACACAATACTCCAGGTGTGGTCTCACCAAAGCCTGCGGCAAGACATCCTTGTTCCTGTACTCAAATCCTGTCCATGAAGGCTACATATCATTTGGTTTCTTTACCGTCTGCTGTACCAGCCTGCTTACTTTCTTTGATTGGTGTATGAGGACATCCAGCTCTCACTGCATCTCCCCATTTCCCAATCAATTGCCATTCAGATAATAAACCTCCATCCTCTTTCTGCTAACAAAGTAGGTGACATTTCATTGCCATGCATTTGCCCACCATTCAGCTTATCCAAATCACATTGAAACATCTCTGTATCCTCCTCACACTTCACCTTCCCCCTCAACTTTGTGTTGGCTGCAAAGTAGGAGATATTACATTTAGTTCCTTCAACTAAATCATTGATATCTATTGCAAACATCAGGGCCCAAGCATTGATTCCTGAGTTAGCCCACAGGTCACTGTCTGACACTCAGAAATTATATTCCACTTTTAGTTTCTTATCTGCTAGCCAGTTCTCTCTGCATGTCGGTATTCTATCCCAATCCATGAGTTCAATTTTACGTACTAATCACTTTCCAACATCTTCTGAAAGTCCAAGTAAAGCACATTTTTTTTTCCCTATCAACTCTACTAGTTCGATCCATGAAAAGTTCCCCTTTGTAAAACCATGCTGACTGCCTGATCCTGACACCGTTTTCCAAGTGCTGTGCTACTAAATCTTTAAAAGTAGACAAAAGCAATTTGCCCACTACTGATGTCAGACTAACCGATTTATCATTCTCTGATTTTAAACAGTGAAGTTACATTAGCTACCTTCCCGCCTGTAGGAATAGTTCCAGAGTCTACAGAATCATGGAAGGTGACTGTGAATGCATCCGCTATCTCTAGGGCCACCTCTTTAAATATACTGATATAGTTCATTGGACCCTGGGGATTTATCAATCTTTAATCGCATCAATTTCCTCAACTCCATTTCCCTGCTAATATTGATTTTCTCCAATCCCTGTTTCTCACTAGACCATGTATTTCCCAATTTTTTTTGGACATTAATTATGTCCCCCTTTGTGAAGATAGAGCAAAAATATATTTATTATATATATATTATAAATATATTTAACTGGCCAGCCACATTTGTGTTCCCCATCATAGTTTTCCTTCATTCTGAGTGCACGGCATCTACATTTGTCTTCACTGATCTTTTACTCTTCACATACCTATCAAAACTTATACAATCAGTTTGCATGTTCACTGTAAGCATATTCTTGTACTCTATTCATTTCTCTTTGTCCTCCTATGCTGAAACCTAAGTACTCTAAATCCTTAGGTCTATTATAGATAACCAGCTGTACAGCTGGATGAACACAGCAGGCTAAGCAGCATCAATGGAGCAGGAAGGCTGATATTTCAGGCCTAGGCCCTTCTTCAGAAAATGGATTTTCTGTTTTCTGAAGAAGGGTCTAGGCCCGAAACGTCAGCCTTCCTGCTCTTCTGATGCTGCTTGGCCTGCTGTGTTCATCCAGCTCTACACCTTGTCATCTTAGATTCTCCAGCATCTGCAGTTCCTACTGTCTCTGAAACAACTTTAGCCCCACTGAGTAGCCTCTTCTAAGGATGCCAACCCTGAAGAAGTTACCCTCCTCACTCCTTAGGTCTACTGTTCTTTTTGGCTAATTTTTATGGCCTGTCCTTAGATCTATTGGTGAGGCCACCTTTCTCATTTTATTTCTGTGCTGGACAGGAATTAACAGCTGTCGTAGTTCCCCTTTAAATGTTTTAAATGTTTGCCATGTCTACCTGCATTATACCTTTAAGTAACATTCAACATGAGTGGCATGGTGGCACAGTGGCTCCATGGTTAGCACTGCTGCCTCACAGTGCTAGGGACCTGAGTTCAATTCCATTGCTCAAGTGACTGTGTGGAGGTTGCACATTCTTCCTGCGTCTGTGTGGGTTTCCTCTGCATGTTCTGTTTTCTTCCCACAGTACAAAGATGTGCAGGTTAGGTGGAATGGCCAAGCTACATTGCCCATAGTGTCCAGGGTTGTTCAGGTTAGGTGGATTAACCACGAGGAATGCAGGATAACACGAATAGAGGAGGGAGGTGGGATGTTCCTTGGAGGTTGGTGTGGACTCAATGGGCTGAATGGTCTGTTTCCACACTGTAGTGATGCCATAATTTACCACAGTCAATTTGCATCCCATTCCACTTTAGTTTCCTCTATGTAGATTCAGGATTCTATGAGAATCAACTATGCTAATGAAGAATTCTATTATATTATGGTCACTCTTCCCCAAAGGGTCTTACACAGCTAGATTTCCAATTATTCATATTTTATTACATAACACCCAATCTGGATGGCCTGTCCTTGAGACAATTCTTAAATGTATTGATCCAGAAAACCATATGATGCACCTTTCAGGAATTTTTCCAATACTCTTTTGTTCTTGATTTGATTTGCCTAATCATGTGCAGATTAAAGTCACCCATAATTACAACTGTGTCTTTATTGATTGCAACTCTAATTTCAGGTTTAATGCCTTTCCCAATATTTCCACGGCAGTTCAGCAGTGTATATATACCACCCCACGCCCACTATTGTTTCCTGCCTGATTAGTGCTCCCAATCTCTGTCCACTTTACTGGAGCTAACACCTTTCCTCATTACTTTATTTATGACTTCTTTTAATCAGCAATGTTACTCCATCTCCTTTTCCTCTTTGTCTTTCCTGAATACAAATACCATGGATATTCATCTCCCATTGCTGCTAACTATGCAGCCATGTCTCTGTAATCTCAACAACATAGGAGAGGTGATGACCTACTAGTTAATGATTAACGCTGTACAGTTAATGCAGAGACCCAGGTAATATTCTGGGGACGCAGGTTTGAATGCCACCACGGCAGATGGCGGATTTTGAATTCATTAAAACAGAACCTGGAATTAAGAGTCTAATGATGACCAAGAATTCATTGTTGATTGTTGGAAAAAGGCCACCTGTTCTCTAGTATCCTTTAGGGAGGGAAGCTGCCATCCTTACCTGGTCTAGCTTACATGTGGCTCCTGATGTGGCAATATAGTTGACTCTTTAACTGCCCTATTGGCAATTAGGGATGGGCCGTAAATGCGAACTTAGCCAGTGACACCTTCATCCCGTGAATGAATAACAAAAGAAGTATCTATTTGTCTGACTAATTCATCCACTTTATTGCAAATGCTCTACACATTAAAACCCAATCCTTAAGTCTTGTCTTCTTAACATTTATAGTCTTGTTCATAATAATTAGCACTGTGGCTTGAATTTTTTGCATATCATTTTAATTTCCAATACTGCTGCTGTTGTCCCTGTTTGCCTCTTTACCATCTTCCTGTATAGTTCTCAGCCTGTGCTATTTTAGTTTAAATTCTGGCCAACCACTCCAGCAGAGACTCCCCCAGGCCATCTGTTCTGGTCCTGCCCTGTTGCAACCAGTCCAGCTTCTACTGGTCCCACGTTCACCAGAACTGGTCCGAATGTTTCCGAAACCTGATACACTCCCCCGTGCACCGTGACACATTCATTTCATAATACATCTTTGTGCAAAAGTGGTTGCCAGGTTTCCTTATTTAAACAGTGAGAAGAGTCTGAAACACTTGTTTATAAGGCACTTTGATGCTTGAAGTGTTCCTGAAAAGAACCATATATATCAGATTTGACCTTTTCAGCCTTAAATACTCATAAATGTTAACAATCCTTCAGTATTTTCTTGTAAAAGCCTAAGACATGTTTCAGCTTGCATTTTTTATATCTTTGGGTCTGGAAGTTTTTTTTAAATTATCTGTTCATGGGATGCTGTTATAACTTGAAAAATCCACATTTATTGCCGCATTTCTAATTGCCCAGTGGACAGTTAAACATCAACATGTGATTGGTTAACTCTTAACTGAGCTATTTAAGTTTTCAGTAGGGTTTTAAATAGAGTCACTTGTAGGCCAGACCAGGTGAGGACGGCAGGCTTCCTTCCCTAAGGGTCAATAGTGAGCCAGATGGTATTTACAACATAAGACTAACTTTTTATTGAATTCAGATATCTGTCATGCTGGGATTTGAACATATTTGCTCCAACATTAGCCTTGGATTCTAAATTACTTGTCCAGTAATGTTACAACTACTCCACCAACACCCTGCAAACTGAAACAATTGGCTCTATTTATGCTGCAATTGTTTACTCAAATGGTTTGCTAAACTGGAATGTATCGTCTGCACTTCCTTAAATTAAACATATATGGTTAAATTTAACCAGCCTTTTGGGGATTGGCTGAGAAATGTGAAGGCTGGACAGCTGGCTCTGTGATCCTAACATGGGATGTCAGTTGCTCATCATCTTGCTACTGTGAAGGGAAAGGTAAATGATGCCTTGTCACCCAGAGCTTGATTGAACTATTTAAGTGGCCAGTTAAGGACCTCATCGTGCCTTCAATGGTATTTTGCAACTTTCTGACGCATAGAAAAATTGCAATAAAATTGCAATAGCTGTCCCATGACACCATCCAGTTCCCCATCCCCAATCTCAAACCCCAATAAACTCTGCCTTAGTGCTCACAGGAGCTACCTCACCCTGTAGGTGCAGCTTCAGCACTGTGAGGAGCCTCCATTTTGTTCAGCACCAGACAGCATTGCAGGTCACAATTCATGGACAGTGACATCTGTCACCTTTGTGACCAACAAGATACTTCTCCAATACACCTGCAGGATGCTCAGGAAGCACAGAGATTGATGCAATGGCAACTAGTATCAAAAGGCTGCAACATGGACACAGCTCACAGGTAGAAGAACTCACCTCATGGATTGGACCAGGCTGCATCTCAGCTATGTTCTCTTGCTTTCATAGTGTTCACTCATCTGGATGCTCACAGCATCCCTGCCTTACCAAGCCTTGTCCTCAGTCAAGAGTCTATACCGCTCAAAGTCAATTTCTCATCTGCATCATGTGATCTGATTTTTTAGGAGGGGGGCCACAGTCAGTCCATTGGATGTATCCACAGAAACAAGGGGCATGTGGGGGAGGGACCAAAGGGACCCGCTGCGATTGGAATGAGACTGAGGACCCTATTCTCCGGGAGACTGCCTTACAAACTAGAGGAAGAGGAAGACAATTACAAAGGGTGTCAACAAAAATTGCAAAGGAGGTAGGGAATGGGGATATGTTAAAGTATGGATGGTCATGCAGCAGGGGTACATAGACAGACAGTTGCGGTATTTAACTTGAAGGGGTGTGAGCGTGGAATATGACATGGCATGGTCACCTCGTGATCAGCAGCAGGAGCTGCAGGGGCCCAGTGGACAGGTGAAGGCCATGTTGGATGGAGGTTGGGTGTGGTCCTAGGGGAGATGCAAAGCCAATAGCATTCATCGGGAGAGCTATCAGGAAGGGTGTCTGAATGTTCATGGCCTTACTGCCATGTAGAAGCAGAGGCTCAAAGCAATCGATTCAGAAATGCTTACTGTCTCCCTCCATTATGCTAGGAACCAGAACTGTGCAAAGGGAAAGAAAATGGCTATGACCACACCTGGACTAGGTGGGCTAAGTGACTTGAATAACGAAGGACATTGTTGCAGGACCCACTGATGTGAGAACCTTTAAAAGGAAAAACAGCACACAGACCCATACATTGTACAGGACACACATCTCTGTCCCCCAGCCTTTGTTGACTGCCTCATTCACACAAAGATGTTTGGACACAGAGGTCAGAGTATAGGGTTTGGCTTTGCACTGGATCTGCTGGTCGTGGTTGGTTGCTGTTGGTTCCCCTAGTTCGGAACAAGCCTTTGTCGATAGCTCTTGGAATAGCTGTTGGGATCGCCCCTCCGGAGATAGCTGTTGGAAATAGCCATTGGAATTAGCTGTAAAAATTCTTTTGGAGATAGTTCTTTGGAACGCTCCTGGGGACAGCTCTCTCAGATGAGGTCAGGGCCTGCAATTATACAAATTGAGGGCCCCTTATCTTTGCACTAAATCAGTGCCTTCTGTTAAGTTTCTGGTATTCCTTTTGAAGTCAATTGGTTTCCCAATAGTTAAGAATATATCTGAAGGGATTTTGATTGAAGTACAATGTTCAGTATCTCTGTGAATGCACTTTGATTGAAGTCGAGTGCCTGATATCTCTGTGAATGGATTTTGATTGAAATTAAATGTTCGGAATCTCTAAGCCCCATACTGTTTCTGCTGGGTAGCCCAAGGTGCAAAAGTTAGTTTTGGTCTAGAGTATTAGGTTTAGTTGATTGTCCTCTTAGAGTGCAGGTATAAATTGGGATTCCAGGCTGAACAATAGTCCCAGAGAGGAATCATTCTGGCTCTGTGTTTGTTACAGGCTGAGCCCAGAACTTTGTCCAATATTTTAGATGTTAGAAAAATCCAGGGTCTTGTTCGGTATAATAGATGATTGGGATTTCTGCCCAATCCTACAAGGGAAAGAATAAAGATGGTGTAAGGATGAGGGTCAGTGGTGCCAACAGGACCCATGCCATGTTCCTCTTAGTTCCACAGACTACCAAAGGTTCTCACCACCAGAATGAATCCATGGTACACACTGTGTCATCATGATGTTAGGCATCATACTGGCACAGCTACATTCAAGGCTCTACAGAAAGTCAAACATCCAGATGTGAGGTCAAAACATGTATAGACATGCACAAACAATCAACAGCGCATTACCACACTTGCCAAATTGCTTCTTTTTCTTCCACCTATCAGTTTTGTAGGTAGTTCCATAGCTAGTCTGGAGGGATCCTGCTCTGCAGTGGAGTCTGTTGGCTCTGGAGGTCTTGTGAGGGAAGATGTCGCAGGCAATAGTGAGAGTGGCTGTGTACGAGGCATGTTGGGAGGGAGATGTCATAATAAAGATAGAGTGAGTGTGATGTGCGAGAAAGAAGTGAGAAGCACTTATCTTAGTAGAACAGGGAGGGTGACTGACAACACTGCTGGTCTTTTCTAGCAACCATTGAGATTGCACTGACCCCGAGCCATGGCCTCATACCAGGCTGCCAGGGTCTGGTGATGTGGCCTTCTCTGTAAGCTCTCAAGGAAAAGGACTGAACACCTTCTACCCTCAACCAGGACCTTCAGACCAAATTGTTTAGGCTCAATCCTTGACTGAGCAGGCAGCCTGGGAGTACCAGTGCTGGTCTGGATGCAAAGCAATCCTTTAAACAGGTACCAGGGATGCTGGTCTCCACGTGGATATCTAGTGAGTGACAAGTTGTTTGGGAATGGTGTCTGGTAAGATGGGGATCAGATCGGATGTCAGAGTAGTCAGGGACAGGGGTGAGTTAGTAGTTAATAAGCTGTGTTTGTAAGTTACAGTGCAAAATTGGACTGGGCTGCATGGCTGGCATCCCTCCAAGAAAATCTAACACAACTTGTACTTATCCATAGAGCATAAAATTCAGTCCTATGCTCCCACACAGTGAAAATGTGGGTCTCTCAAATCCAAGCCTAGTACGTGTTAAAGAATATGAAAAACAGGAAATAACAGAAATAGGAAGTTTATGCCAAAGTTCAAGCATTAAGAAATATGGAAACTGCAGAGGATAAATTCAAAAAAGGAAATTAGGAGATCAAGCACAGGGCACAATAAAATATTGACAAGTAAAATCAAGAAAAACCAAAGATGTTTTATCATTACATAAGGAGTAAAATATAGCCTTGGAAAGAATATATCCCATTAGGGACGAAAAGAGTGATTTTATGTGGAGGCAGAAGTATGCATGGTTAATTTTGCATTTTCTTCAGCAAAATAAAGAACAATGCAGATAGTGTGGTTGAGGATTGTGAAATATGAATGGGATAGCAGGACAGAGAGAGGAACAATTGAGAGATTAAACGTTTTTGAAATTCGATGAATCATCCCAGTCAAAGAGAAGAAAATACACCAATGATAGAAGATAGTTTTGTCTCTAAACAAAACATAGAACATAGAACATAGAACATAGAACATAACAGCACAGTACAGGCCCTTTGGCCCTCGATGTTGTGCCGACCTGTCATACCGATCTCAAGCCCATCTAACCTAAACTATTCCATGTACATCCATATGCTTGTCCAATGATGACTTAAATGTACTTAAAGTTGGCGAATCTACTACCATTGCAGGCAAAGCATTCCATTCCCTTACTACTCTCTGAGTAAAGAAACTACCTCTGACATCTGTCCTACATCTTTCACCCCTCAATTTAAAGCTATGCCCCCTCGTGCTCGCCATCACTATCCGAGGAAAAAGGCTCTCCCTATCCACCCTATCTAACCCTTATTTTATATGTCTCAATTAAGTCACCTCTGAACCTTCTTCTCTCTAATGAAAACAGCCTCAAGTCCCTCAGCCTTTCCTCATAAGACCTGCTCTCCAGACCAGGCAACATCCTTGTAAATCTCCTCGGCACCCTTTCCAAAGCTTCCACATCCTTCTCATAATGCGGTGACCAGAAATGTACGCAATACTCCAAGTGCGGCCGCACCAGAGTTTTGTACAGCTGCAGCATAACCTCCTGGTTCCAGAACTCGATCCCTCTATTAATAAAAGCTAAAACACTGTACGCCTTCTTAACAGCCCTGTCAACCTGGGTGGCAACTTTCAAGGATCTGTGTACATGGACACTGAGATCTCTCTGATCATAGACACTACCAAGAATCTTACCATTAACCCAGTACTTTGCCTTCCGGTTACTCCTACCAAGGTGCATCACCTCACACCTGTCTGCACTAAACTCTATTTGCCACATCTCAGCCCAGCTCTGCAGCTTATCTATGTCTCTCTGCAACAACAGCATCCTTCGTCACTATCCACAACTCCACCGACCTTAGTGTCGTCTGCAAATTTACTAATCCATCCTTCTACGCCCTCATCCAGGTCATTTATAAAAATGACAAACAGCAGTGGACCCACCACCGACCCTTGCGGTACACCACTAGTAACTGGTCTCCAAGATGAACATTTCCCATCAACTACCACCCTCTGTCTTCTTTCAGCAAGCCAATTTCTGATCCAAACTGCTATATCTCCCACAATCCCATTCCTCCGCATTTTGTACAATAGCCTACTGTGGGGAACCTTATCGAACGCCTTGCTGAAATCCATATACACCACATCAACCGGTTTACTCTCATCAACCTGTTTGGTCACCTTCTCAAAGAACTCAATAAGGTTTGTGAGGCACGACCTTCCCTTCACAAAACTGTGCTAACTATCCCTAATCAATTTATTCTTTTCTAGATGATTATAAATCCTATCCCTTATAACCTTTTCCAATACTTTACCAACAACTGAGGTAAGGCTCACTGGTCTATAATTACCAGGGTTGTCTCTACTCCCCTTCTTGAACAGGGGAACCACATTTTCTATCCTCCAGTCATCTGGCACTATTCCTGTAGACAATGACGAGTTAAAGATCAATGCCAAAGTCTCGGCAATCTCCTCCCTGGCTTCCCAGAGGATCCTAGGATAAATCCCATTCGGCCCAGGGGACTTATCTATCTTCACTGTTATTGTGAGATTTTACCTTTATCAACTGATGAAATAACTGTATCTATCCAAACTTAAATTAATAATACATAAGTGAAGAATAAGTAAGACGAAATTATTCTTTTTTCAACTCTGATCTCACATCACTATTGCTAAACTATTTTTGCTCTGCATCAAAAATTGTATTCCATTCATTAAGATGGAGAATGTGGTTTTGAAATGTACATGGATCTGCTTTATGATAGAACAACATTGCAAAAATCACTGAACTTTTCATCCGTGATATTATTTGGTACTCATTTTAAGTCAGAACAAGTTCAAAGTTTATCTTCACTCCTTTTTATAGAATATATTTTATTGTTAAAACTGAATCTGCAGCATTGTATATTTATGTTTCAGTGAATTACCATCTCAATGAAATTAAAAAAAAATGAGGGGTATGAGAACATTATGGCTATGTCACTGGACTTGCAATCTGCAGGACTGGGATAATGTCCTGCAAACATGAGTTTCCACCCTGGCAACAGGGAAATTTCAATTCCAATTAAATAGTAAAACCCAGATTAATTTAGAAGCTGGCTGGACAGATGAAGCTAGTCAGAATGACACACGTTCTGTCTAGTTTGCTGTTCCTCACCATTCTCATTCTGGTCAAGCCTGTTTCACAGTACTTCGAACACCCTGAGGAAATCAAATTATTGAAGTTACATGTGTCAATTCTTTTGCAACATATGTTCTCATGCCAATATGGTGTAATAACCACATAACACAAAAGGCAGCTCTGGGCTCATTTTTCAAGATGCACTCGGTATACACCACGCATAAAATCATACAATTGTTACTGTTCACTTGTGTTAGCAAATTTATGTTCTAAGTACACTTATGGCACTAAAACAAAGTCTTTAATAACTGGCTTTGACTCTCGCAGCAGTTCAATCTAATTTTTGTAAAAACTTTTGTACAAAATATTCAACAGACAAAGCAATACAATCAGTTAGGAACTTGAATCCAGGTTTGAGTTGAAGCTGGATTGGCTAGATTAAAGTCCTTTCTGTTCGATGGCCACAGAGACATTAGTCCAAATAGTTTGAATACGAGTTTCGCGGCAAAAAGTTATAGAAATTGTCTGGTCAAAATTTAGCCCACTCGTGTAGTGGACATAATATTGTTGTTGTAACCCAGGGAATGTCAGTTCCGATTCCACCAGTTCTCAAATTGAGCCCTATATGTTTGGTAATTTATGGCAGGCATCAGAAGAAAAAAAGACCTGAACAATGACAGACTATAAAATAAATTCACTAATTCATCATTATTTAGGGAAGGTTCACTGCTGGAAATGGAACTTAAACAAACCCCCTGCTGTATATGAAATGAGGTGAGCACTTAATTCAGGTGTAGCCCTGGACACCTCATTTCCTGTCATCACCAATTAAGAGGGTGGTGTATTTTCAGTGCAGTCTATTCCCATGTGTGTTGTCTAATATGTTCAGTGCTTTAGCACCATTCTTCTCACTACAAACTGGTCCACCACCAACTAATATCTAGCTATTGAGCCTGGCAAAGTAGCAATTTAAGTTGATATATGTGCACTACTGGGTACTGTCCAGAAATATGTATTGCGTAGGATACAAAGATGAAATCTAATGAGTTCTGTCAAGTCTTCAACAGCATCAATATGCATCAGTAGGCATATCAGATAAATTCCAAATAAAATTTGTTATCTTTGTTTCAGCAGACTTGCAAGAAACTGTTTCATCTACGAAAAGAATTGGAAGCAGCAATTAAAAAAAAGTCAAAGAATGGTGATTAGAAAAGGAAACACACGACAGCTTGTGTCTCTCTCTCTCTCTCTCTCTCTCTCTCAGTAACCAACACAGTGATAAAGAATCCTGAAAATATTCAATGAAGTGTGAAACGGCTGGCACTTCAATAACAGATAAGATTTTCACTGAAGTAGATCAGTCAGGCCATATGTCTCGGAGCACTCTGTATCTTCCATTGTAACCTCACTGAAGGTGGGGACATCTGGCAAAATTACAATGATATCTGAACAGGTTAGTTCCGGAAAGTTCAATTTGGAATCCTGTTGTCACCTGGTGGAGCCCAACAATCCTGTAAATTGGTCTGAAAGAATATAAAGGCCAAATTTCTATACATTCCACATAATGTGACATCAAACAGTTATTGTTACAGTTTTAGCAAAGATTTGTGGCTCAGGTTGTGAGTGAGGTTGTGGGCTCAGTGCTCACCTCACTGATAATGTCACCTAGCATGGTGACGACAAGTCTGAACAAGGACAGGCAAGTCAACAGCCTCAGTTATTGTTACATTTCCAGCAGTTTGGCATCTGTTCTAAATTGAAGATCATTATAGCCTGAATGTCACGAAGCAAGGACTCCTTCATGGAGTCTAAAAAGTCAGCACATTCTGTAAAGTTGCAACTCTTAAATATTCTTAAATTCGCAGTATTGGTAACATGAATAAAGTTTGTTTTTGCTGTAATTATGGAGTCATTGATAGGGGTTTGTGAGGCACTGAGGATCAGAGCAGCTTTGGTATGCATGTTTTTGTTCTAATTCATTTGTGGGATGTGGGCATTGCTGGCTGGCCAGCATTTATTGCCCATCCCTAGTTGCCCTTGAGAAGGTGCTGGTGAGCTTCCTTCATGGACTGCTGGAGTCCACCTGCTGTAGGTTGGCCCAGAATGCTATTTGGGAGGAATTTCAGTATTTTGATCCAGCAACAGTGAAGAAATGACAACATATTTCAGAGTGTGTATCTCCTGAATTTGTCTTTCTATATGGAAGTGGTCGTGGGGTTGGAAAATCTGAAGACCTTCAGTGAATTATCTTTGTTGAATAAACGCCAGTCCCTTAAGATGTCAGGGCAAGTGGTTAAAATGGTCGAGAAACCATATGGCATACTTGGTTATCTCAGTTGTGGAGCAGATTTTAAGAGCACAGAGATTATGCTGGGCCGAAAAACAAACCGTGGATGTTGGAAATCAGAAACAAAAGCAGAAATTTCTAGAAAATCTCAGCAGGTCTGGCACCCTCAGTTCTGAAGAAGAGTCACTGGACCAGAAACTTGATTTCTGCTATCTCTTCACAGATGCTGCCAGGTCTGTTGATTTTTTTTCCATCAAATCCCATTTGATTTGTGTTTGTGGGTTTATACTGGAACTGTTCAAAACGTTGATGAGATCACAGCTGTATTGCATGCACTTCTGAAATCGACATGATAGGAGTGATGCGGTAGCACCGGAGAGACTGCAAGACAGATTTATTAGAATGTTGCCTGGGGCTTGAGAGTTTCAGTTATGAAGAGAGATTAGACAGATTGAAATTGTTTTCCTTAAAGCAGGGGAGACTGAGGGGAGCATGATTGAGAATCTACGTGGGGAGAAGACAGAATTGATATGAAGGAGCTTTTCCCCTTGTTGGACACAGATTTCAGATAAGAGGCAGAAGCTTTAGAGGGAAGGTGAGGAAAATCTTTTCTCCCTCAGGTTTGAGGGAATGAGGAACTCACTGCCTGCAGGGGTGGGAGAGGTAGAAAACCCCATAACATTTAAGAAGTATTTAAATGTGCACCTGTGATGCCAAGGCATACAAGGCAATCGGACAAGTGCTGGAAAATGGAATTAAAGTAGTTAGGTGATTCTATCAACCAACATGGACATGATGGGCTGAACATTTCTTTTGCTCTGTGCTGTAGATCTCTTTGACTCTGTGTTTGCTTCAATTCAACTTTAATGCCAACTTGTTTAAACAGGAAACCAATCATGATTCCATTCAAATTCAGAATAACAATCTTACTTACAGATGATGAGTTTACAGTGGAAATCTATGCTGATGCCTGAAGAGCATGGTGAGAGTTACTGGTCTCCCTCTCCTCTGCAACTCTTCCAGTTAGCCTCAGAACGAAGGCCCTTTAGACAGTGAATAATTATCTGAGGGTTCTGCAATGGTATCTAGAGCAATGGTTGTAGTGGGTAGCCCTTGCCCCCAGTAACCAGCTGAACTATGAAACACACCAGGCACATGAGAGCTCCGCTGCCAGGGCAGTGGGCACGCATCTCTAGGAAGTGGTAACAGTGACTGCGTTATTCTGATACAGCCATCTCAATGCAATGTCTGTACAGTTGATGGCACCTACGCCGGATCCCAGTGATGTTCCTGAATCCTGCTGTCCTGATGCAGCGCTAACGTCCTCATGGTGACTGAAATGAACCACTGCAATCTGGCACAGACAGCATTGGACACTGCCCTGAAACATGAGTGGGTGCACGGCAGAGGTCACACGCAGGTCACACATCGCTCCTTGGGAGGAGCTAGTCACATAAAGGGTCGGAGCGGTTGTTTCCGGGAAAAGGATGGTCTCCCACTCCGGCAGCCCTCCGCTGCCACTCAAACATCCGGCACCGCTCTGTCACAATACACCGGAACAATACGGATTCTGCATTGACACCACTCACTTACTCACAGGGTCCTAAACATTTTGGGTCTCCTGCACACCTCGAGTACCTGTGGCTGCGGTGTCTCCCCAAGCTGGGTGATAATTGTGTTCCACAGAGGTCTGCTATTTCTTGTGGACTTTCTATTGGTCCTAGCCCTCCTGCATCTGTCTTCACCCTCTCAGGAAGGCAGCTATAGCAAACCAACATGGCAGTCGCAATAGGACCCAGGATTTCCAGTGTTAAAGACTGAAATTGGGAACAGAGTGCACAGTTTGTTCAATGCCAGATCATTCATCAGTTGTAGACCCCGCAGATGAGAACTGAGCACAGCAAGTCATGCTAGACGTGGATAATAAGGCAAGCATCTGCACTGGACATCCACTTTCTGCTCCTCTATACTGGCCCTCTGGATGCCCACAGTCAATAACTTTCCTCATACCCTCCGATTCTGTTCTGAATTCCCCAATTAAATTTAGATTCTCCTGTTACTGCTCTTATTCCGACTAATATTCAAGCCTTTGCTTCTCACACCCAGCCTTCACTTCCCCACTGCTTTTATCATTCATAACCCTTACAGGTCCCCCCCACCCAACAAATCATCCAGGAACACCGTCAAACTGACATACCTTCCCCCACCCCGGATATATTCATCGCAGATGTCAATGATCAGCTCCTAGCTATGAGCGTCCGTTGTCCTAACCACTGTGTTTGCAATTCCCTGAGGTTCCCTGTAATTAATCTGTAATTCCCCTGACTGCTTGTGCTGGTACTACACGACTGAACACTGAACAGTTCCCCCGACCTGGCCGCACTGGAACAGATCTCCAGACTGTGATATTCCCAGGCGGGTGACTGACCGTTACAGAGCCCCGGATAGTGTGCACACTGTGACTGTGAATGACAGTACCACCACTCCTGTCACACAGGGCCACCTCTCTTGCCCTGACTGACGTCTAGCGCCCATCAGTTTCTGACATGGTCATTTGGTTGTATGAACATGCAGAGCGTTTGCTGTACAAGCACTGGGCACATAATGCAAGGGCTACATTGTCTTCTCAGTGTGCTGTACAACAAGCCATCTCCTTCCCCCAGAGCATTCCAATATAACAAGCATGGTAATCAGTCTGTGTGTTTGCTCTGGAGATAACATTAAAACAGCAATGATGACAACCTTTGATTTTGGCTGAAGCACGAACATGCGAACAAGGGCATGGCATAGAAAGTATAAGTATGCAGATAGGTGCAAAATGAGGGAGTATTGAAACAGCACGTGAGCAGCCCTGATATACAGTCTCGTCCATTCCATGTGCTAGATGCTTGTTCGTGTACGTAGTATCCCTGCCACTCTTCTTGAAGCAATGCAGCCTACAATGCACAACTGTGCATTGGGAGTGCAATACCAATGCAGAGTAGAAATGCCAGGATGGTTATGATGGGTTGGCTGATTCCCAATGCTAATGTCCATAAAGGAGTGCATTCACTTGGTATATATGGATCATGTCCTGAGATATTACTGTTTAATGTCCAATATGAAGGCCATTCAGAGCAAGCTGAGTCCACCAGGTGGATTCCCTGGGTTCTTTGTTAAGTTTTCCCAATATTGAGCTTGTTTGATGAGTTTAATATTCAGACTCCCATCATAACAATGAGTGATGTTGTAATGAGATATTAGCAGGACATTTAACAACCACTAAGGGATTTCAATTAGCAACTAGCTACTTCTAATGAGAATCACGCCACCTTTTTGTAAGAAAAACATGCAAGATGGAGCGAGATACTCTCAGCATCGAGATGGACCTCACTGCACCTGTTATACAGTTCTCCTGCCCATCTCACCATAACCTACACCATAATCTGCCATCAACAACATCCTCCCTGCAACTACCCTGTATGCAATATCCATTCTGCTTATGCAGTTGAAGAGATTATATCTGATTATGGACCGCAACATACTGGCAAATCTTTTAGGGGCAATGTGCAATAAATGGCTCAGAAGCTACATGTAAGCATCGTCACAAGATCCAATGGACTTGACAAATGGAAGGTTCACTCCGTTAAATCATGACCTGCAGAACAGTGAAACGAACTCTCTCCATTGCTGTACTACATTCGAGAACACCACCTCTGGACGTGAGCTGGGCCATCACTTAGAAGAAGAGATTATGTTTGGAAGGCAAATTAGATGACCTTGCCAAGCCATCATCTGTCCAAGTTCTCAGGAATACAGAAGTTTTTGTGAAAGAAGGAAGAATGGAAATGGTGCATGACGAACATTCAGGTGCAGAACAGCCTAGTTTGCACATAAGAATAATGTGGTTACATACATGAACATAGAAACAGAAAATGGGAACAGGAGTACGCCATTCAGCCCTTCAAGCCTACTCTGCTATTTGATACAAACATGGTAGATCATCTCAGTACCCTGTTCCTGCTTTTCCCTCCTATTCATTGACCCCTTTAGTCCTAAGTGCTATAACCAATTCCATGTTGAAATGGTGCAATTTTTTGGCCTTTACTGCTTTCAATAGCAATTCAACAAGCTTGCCACTCTCTAGGTGAAGAACTCTCCCCTGATCTAAGTTGGAAATTGCTTACCTCTTATCCTTAGTCTGTGACTAGTAGCTCCGAGCTCCTCTGCCATCAAGAACATCCTCCCTGCATCTATCCTGTGTAGTCCTGTTAGAATTTTATAGATTTCTGTGAAATCCTGCAGAAGTATCCCAAGTGCAAGTGAGCTTATATCCTACACGATCAAGACACTGAGTGGTGCATCATTAAGGAAGAACTAAATACAATTCAGAATTCCTTACAGTACTCCAACTGAGAATAGATCACAAAGGTAAGCTCGGAGTGTGGACTATAGAAAACCAATTTAACCGCAATAAACTCATACAATAACAACACACCTACAAGTCAAAACACAAGTGAGCAGTCTAGATCTCAGAAAGATTGTACCATCATGAGATCTGGAAGGGTCATTGTTCGGGCTGCCCATGACTGGCACAAAATGGTGACAACTACCCTGACAAGCTCAGCAGAACATGATCACAGTAGTTAGAACACGTGGGAAAATATTTGCTTCGTGTAGCCTTAGCAGTAGGACAATACCAACTCTGTAAGAATCAAGGTTACTGGCTGGGACAGAATGTGCAGCTGCAGTTTCTTACATAAGAATTGACCAAAATCCATTGGTTATATCTATCGCCAAGAAGTAATTATATTCTGGTGTGAAAGCATTAACAAAGTTGGTGGGATCTATGACCAAAGGAGCTTTCTGATCAATGCATTGGCTGGCCTTCCTATAGTCAATAGTCAGGTGCCAAGTTGCGACAGGTTTTAGCACTGGCCATATAGGGCTGAGCTGGGTGTTTTCACCAGTATGCCTTGTTCTTCCAGTTGCGGGCCGAAAGGCCAGGTTCCTGCAATTGAGACTGGGCATACAAAATCATGCCTCACAAATTTGTTACAGTTCTTTGATGAAGTGACCAGGAAGGTTGAAAAGGGCAGGGTGGTAGACGAAGTCTATATATTGATTTCAGTAAGGTCTTTGATAGGGTTCCACATGATAAGCTGCTCTCGAGGGCTACAACGCATGGAATCCAGGGAGAACTGGCAAATTGGATACACAATTGGCTGAATGGTAGGAAGCAGAGAGCAATAGTTGAAAAATGCTTGCCAGACTGGAGGTCTGTGACTAGTGTTGTGCCTCTGGGGTTGGTGCTCAGCCTATTACTGTTTGTTACCTTTATCAATGACTTGGATAAGAACGCACAAAGCTTGATTAGGTAGGTTGGCGACTAGCAATGAAATAGGTGGTATCATGGACAGTGAGGAAGATTATCAGAAATTGCAGCAGAATCTTGAACAGCTGGGCAAGTCAATGTCAATTGAGTTTAATATAGATAAGTATGAGGTGTTGCATTTTGGAAAGTCAAATCAAGGTAGGAGTTTCATGGTGAATGATATGACCTTGAGGAGTATAGTGGAACAGAGAGACCTTGGAGTTCAGGTGCACCGTTCTCTGAAAATGGAGTCACAGGTAGACAGGACAGTGAAGGAGGCTTTTGGCACACTGGCCTTCATCAGTCAGGGCATTGAGTATAGAAGTTGGGAAGTTATGTTGCAGTTGTATAGGACTTCGGTGAGGCTGCGCTTGGAGTATTGGGTTCAGTTTTGGTCATCTTGCTATAGAAAAGATATTATTAGCTAGAAAGAGTGCAGAAGCGGTTTACAAAGATGTTGCCAGGATTCAAGGAACTGAGTTATAGGGAGAGGTTAGACAAGCTAGGACATTTTTCTTTAGAGCGTGGGAGAATAAAGGGGGAGTGTAACAGAAGTGTATAAGATCATGTCAGGCTTGGACAGAGTAAATGTACTCAGTCTTTTTTCCCAGGTTTGGGGAATCGATGACTGGAGGGCATCGGTTTAAGGTAAGAGGAGAAATAATACGTGGGAACCTGCAGGGCAACTTTTGTTTTACAGAGGGTGGTGCACATATGGAATGAGCTGTCAGGAGATGTGGTTGATGTAGGTGCATTAATGACATTTAAAAGGCATTTGGCTGAGTTCGTGCATAGGAGGGGTTTAAGAAGGATATTGGTCAAGTACAGGGAAATGGGGTTAGTGTGGATGGACATTTTGGTCTGCATTAATAAGTTTGGGCTGAATGGCCTGTCTCCATGCTGTAGGACTCCATGTCTCCAGCTACCCTAATGTATTTGAATTCTTAATGTATGCCAGTTTGGAAAAAAAAACAGGTGTGATACAATACTGCAGAAGGCACTTTAAACTGAGTTTAACAGGATATAGACATGACACCAAGGTGGCAACATGCCAGCGTCTGGGTGTGTAGCTGTGTTTATTTTTAATTTCCGGCACTTGACTTTTTGTTATAAATTTACCTGATGAGTAAAGCTTTTGATTGCCAGATAAATAGAATCCATTCATCAATTGTATTGTTAGATCAGGAAATATTTTTAGGAAAGAACTGAAAAGCAATATGAAGATCGACGTGGAAAGATTTGAATAGCCCATGCACTTGAACAAAGTGTCCATGCACCCCAAAGAAAGTTAGAGATACATGCTATATGAAATATGGAAACAGGCTGGTACACAATTACCTTGGTGGTTGATCTGAGCGGACCCTCTGAGGAATGATGTGGCTGCACATCACGGGGTGAACATTGCCTGTCAGGCCTCTAAGTTAGTTCAGCAATCTGTAGCTTACTACTGAGGTCTTGCTCTGGGGGTGTGGCAGGAGCTATTTGCAGTTCTCTCTCTGAATGATAACAAGTGTCCACCACCCACTCTGCGGCTACTCAGCATTGAGCTTACTGGTGCTCACCAGTCGATGGCCCAAACTGCTGCCATGCTTATCAACAGTACAGTCTAAATTCCAGTTTTTCAGGGCCAGAGCTGCTTAAGAACTTTGAAAATCATCCCAAATGTCATCCCAGTGAAGGTCTGCAGGCTTCCACCAGCCAAGCTGTGGCCATGGAGAGGCACTGCATAGGAACATTAAGGCAAGGAAAGGCACATGAAAGGCAGGTGATGAATGAATACACAGGGCCTTTAATTGAATTCTGTATCATGTGTTATATGATTTGATTAAATTACTCAACGTTTGTTTTGTGCTGGCTTTTATTTCAGTATTGTTGCTAGAAGAATGCTAATTGTCAATAAAAGAGGGAAGGGGCTTGTAATAAATGGGTAATTGGGGTTCTATTCACTAATACTGCAGCTGGATGGGTCAAATCTTAGAAAAACTGTTCAGAGAAAGGATGTACTGTTTGGCTCCTTAATTCATCGATCTCCTTAGAAATAAAAGAGTCTTTGCAGCAGCCAACAAGTCCTATTGACTTATTCATGTGGAAATTAATTTTCATAATTTACACTCCTGGAATAGGGTGAGGAGTTTATTTCTCATGTCACAATAGGCCACCCCTACTGCATGATGTGGTCCCAGCCCCCTGCAGGATAGCATATTTAAATAGTCTCAGGTGTCTGCTTGTGGTGGAGAGAAACAGGAATGTTGGGCTTTTTGTTGTCTGGGACCACCCCATGCCCTTGTGCTGACAGTATCCATACCCCTTTTCTTGGCTTAAATTTTCCGAGGACTGAACCCCAATTACCCTTGACCTTCAGTTGAATTTTTACCTGAATCAAAACATTCTGATTCTGACTCTGGACTAGTTTCAAGTAGAGCGTCTATTGGAACAACTCTTAATACTAACTTTTATGCCAGTTGAACAGGCTCATTTAATTCTTTCCACCTCCTTTCTTTGGAAGATAAATCATGGACTCTTTGTTTAGGCTTAACTTTTCCATTATCCAACATCTTGACATCAAAAGCTGCACATTTTGCGTTCCCCCTCCCCACCATTGGTAGCCCCTTCAACCATTTAGGACAGTATTCTTTCACCTTAACCATTGGTTCAACTTTAGACTTCTTTCTTTCACAGTCCCCCTGCCATGACTCACTTTCTGGAATGATTGCTTTTCTTCTCTTGACTGTAAAATGTGACAGCAGCAATAGAAAACGTGTTCCAGACGGTCTTTCAAGAAAAAAATTCAGCTGATTTTCAGTGGTAGAATGAAGTATGTTGCAATAAACAAACAAAAAGCTATCACCAACTTGTAATTCAGTGACATTTGTCATTCCTTTTGGATTTGTTTAACAAGAGCACACTTAACAATACGTGTTGTGTGTTCTGCTGCTCCATTAAAGCAGGATCACATAGTTGAACTCTAATGTGTTCATCCTAATGGAAGTTGAAAACTTTTCTGAATGAATTAAAGTCTATTGTTGGACACAATTTCCTCTGAGAGCCACAAGTGACAATGAAACTCAGCAAAATCTCTGAAGTGCTACTAGTTGTTGTTTGGTTCAACAAGAACACCTCAAACCACTTTGAATGGTTTTCTATCACATGAAAGCCGTTTCCATTCAAATTCTGGAAAGTCAATGTGCAGTCTCTGTTACAGTCTAACTTGCCATTTCCATGGATAAAGTTATTGGATGGTGGCTTTTTTCTACTGATATATCTTCTATATCTTCTTGATATATTCTACATTTTTACTTCATCTTCTATGGTCTTATCTAATCCAAAGGCAGGTTTTCGGTGGACTGTTTGTCAAACCCATCCCTAAGTGTTAACCACAAAGATCACATGGCAACCGTGATCTATAATTTCTTGAAATTACAAGCTGTGGCTTATCAGTCAGCAACTCATTTCTTAACAGTTAGAAAATGACAAATTTCTAAATCCAGTGTTTGTGTCTCACCCATTTGCAACATAGTTCCACACCTTTGACATTCCAGGTCCCAACAGTTGGTTCTACAATTAACATCTGCTGTGGCTTGTAGCTCATCGATATGTGAAAAGAAAAATGCACTCCCCCTGTTGGCTTTGACATGATATGAGGTTGACAATCCAGACATTACATCAGCATTCCAATGATCTTCTGAAATTAATGTCATATACACAATTATATTTAATCAACCTACTCAGATACACCTCTGAAATAGCAACCACACAATTATTTATGAAACCTTCTTACTTTCAGAAAGGAAAGACAAAGCTTCATCTACTGAGTAGAATTTCATTCACTGGAGCTGAGGATGAAAGAGGCAATTGCAATCAGTCTCATTACCATAGCTATTCTCTTTGAAGTATTTAATGTGCTAGCTTGATTGTTTCAGTCACATTGTAATGTACAAGCATTGTACTACTTCCAATTTATTTCTGTACAACATGAGCTGTGTCGCCATTGTTTAAAATAATAAAATGCTCCTTTCTCAAGTACTTTTTTGGATGCAAAAAGGCTGCCAAATATGTGGTATGAATTCGTTGCAATAATTCACTGGAGTAAACCAATTTGGAATATTCAGAGATTTTAGTACATGTCTAATTGTTTTAACCTCACTTTGAATAGGATCTAACTCATCTTTATCTATCATGTGTTCCAGATACTCGACAGAATGTTATTATCTTTGCCAGAGTTCCATATTTTTTTCAAATGTTGGAGTGCCTACTTTAGCCTGAATGGTGTATCCATTTGGACTTGAAATAATGATGTCGTCCAAATAATATTACTCCTTGAATTTCTTGCTCAGTTGGTGTGTTACTGTTTGAAAAAACCCAGGGCACTGAAGAAGCTCAAATAATAGCCTGTGAAACTGAAATAGACCAATGTGGGGTATTAATAGTCAAATATAACTTTGTAACTTGAATAAGATGATGAGTCAAAGTCATAGAGTCAAACAATATGGACACAGACCCTTCGATCCACCAAGCCCATTCTGACAATAATCCCAAACTAAACTAGTCCCACCTGCCTGTATTTGGTCCGCATTCCTCCGCACACTATTCATATACTTATCTAAATGTTTTTTTTACATTGTAATTGTACCTGCTTCCAACATTTCCTTCCAAGTTCATTCAACATATGAACCATTCTCCATGTAAAAAACAAAAACTGTCCCTCATCTTTTTTAAAATCTTCTTCCTCTCACCTTTAAAATGTGCCCCTCAGTCATGAAATCCTCTACCCTAGGGAAAACACACCTCACATGCACCATTGTGATATCCCTCATGATTGCATCAACTTCTGTAAAGGTCACCCCTTAACCTCTGATGCTCCAGAGAAAGGATGGCCCGGCCTATTCAGCCTCTCCTTGTAATGTAAGCCCTCCATTCCTGGCAAACACCCTGGTAAATCTCTCCTGAACCCTCTCCAGCTTAACATTCTTCCTATAACAGGGTGAACAGAAGTGGGCACAGTACTCCAGAGGAGGCCTCACTGATATCCTGTACAACCTCAACATAACGTCCCAACTCCTATACTTAAATGAGCAATGAAAGCGACCATGCTAAATGCCTTAACAACCCTATCTATGTGGCAAACTTCAAAAAATTATGTACCTGAATCCTTAAGTCTCTGTTCTGCAACACTACCCAAGGCCCTACTTTTAATTGTAGAAGTTCTCTCCTTGTTTGTTTTGCAAAGATGCAGATGACACTTGTCAGATTTACTGTTGAAAAGCATCTGGATTTCTGATACTAGTGAACTAATGCTACACTTTAGATTCTCGGTAGATTACATTTCAGTACTTATTTTATAGTTAATGATTCTCACATAACCTTCCACCATCATTTATTACTGCATTATGAGAGTAGCCCTATTACTCTGTTTGACTTGTGTTATGGTTTTCCATTTTGGGTCTTTTCCGCTCTTGCTGCATTTTCTGCCATAAAACATTGGGATGCTGAGATCTGCAGTAAATTGACCCAGCAATTCCCTGATCTTGCACGTCAGCCTTATTTCCTTGAACTGGTGGTCACGTTCATTCAACACACAAGGATTCTTGGCAATCAAGTCATTTCACGTCACAAGTTTCAAATCGCATTCCAGTTTAACTGGAGCGTTTTGAATAAACTCCTTGTAAGCAAGAGATAATGGGAACTGCAGATGCTGGAGAATCCAAGATAATAAAGTGTGAAGCTGGATGAACACAGCAGGCCAAGCAGCATCTCAGGAGCACAAAAGCTGATTTTGTGCTCCTGAGATGCTGCTTGGCCTGCAGTGTTCATCCAGCTTCACACTTTTTTATCCTTGTAAGCAAGGCTGTTTTTTCATCCTTTAATACAGTAAAGAATAATTTTGCTCATTGTTGTTAAGGCATGACGAGAACTGTAATCTTTCCCATTATGGGATTTTCTCTTCTATGATGTCTTAATTCTATACATTTTTTTTTCCAAATGATGCTGATACAGTTTTTGATAGTGCAGTGACTCTGATTGATTTCAACCTCCACATATCCACTGGCGGTTCACCCAATATTATATTGCATAGAGCAGCATATTCAGAAGGCAGGGAGAAGTCTAACAGCATCTTCTTGTTGTTATTTTTTGACATGAATATTAAAATGACAAGAGATCAAAATGGCAAAATACTTATAAACTTTTTTTAAATTTCAAAATGTGCTCTGAATTAAAAAGGAAGATAACCGCAGAAAAACTGCAGTTTTAATTTTATTAACCGCCTGGCAAAGTCCTGTATGAAACCAATGGAGTATTGCACATATAATTTAATTGGGAGAACTTCAAATAGAAAGACACATAACAGGACATAATGAGGTAGCTGGCTATCTCCCCCGTCTCAACAGAAAGCCGATTCTTGCGCACATGCCTGCTTTACCTCCAGGCCTGTGCAAACAAAGAGGGTTAAAAACCCCATGCAGATCCAATCTGGCAGGTTTGTCCTTTCGGGCTCAACGACTTTGGTCAGTGGTGATGCAGCTAAGTCACACTGTGAAGAACATTGAAATCCCAGACCAGGATCAAACAATCACGAGTGATTTATTGTGCAAACTCCTGAAATGGCCTGTGGTAACCAAATTTGACCCTGAAATGTGTTCAACCTACATCCAGGCACTTTGAAGAAGGTATGTCAAAAATTTGAGCAATGCATGCTGTCACAACACTGTTGCACTGCAATAAACATGAGTGGTTGTCCCCACTAATAGGATGCCCCTGTAAAGAAAAATAGGCAATTTGTTTATTTAACTCAGGAATAATATTGCATATGAGTTTCAGTGCCATGAGGTGATGCCAGGCAATGTGAGCTGCACTGACATGACCCTTGTGCACTGAAATGTGAGCCCCACTCTCCCGGGTTCAGAGTCATCACAAAAAGTTTAGATATTTAATCAAACCTCCCCAAGTTCCCAATTTGCTAGCCTGATCACCAAATTCTGTCACCAAATCACCTTTTATTTAGATGGAGAGTCCTTGACACTGATCTTGCTTCTTTAGAACAAGCTCTCAGTAAGCAGAACCTTTGACATTCCTATTTATTTCTGAAGAAGGGTCCCAACCCAAAAGGTCTTGCTTTCCTGCTCCTCTGATGCTACTGGGGCTGCTGTGTTCATCCAGCCTCACGCCGTGTTATCTCAGATTCTCCAGCATCAGCAGTTCCTACTATCTTTGTTGATATCTATCAACCAGAGCCCCCTCCTCTGCGATTGGGCCAGATTAACAACACCTCACACTCTAGGAGGTCCACCTAGCTGTTACAATTACTACATCCGTACATCTGAGTCCAAGGACAGCAGCCAGTTTTTTTAAGCTCCTCCTGGGGAGTTTTAGCACTGAGTCAGCTTCATTTAACTTTCCGGATACCTGATGCGTGAAATACACAATAGCTCGCCTCTTGCACCCAGAGGGCCTTGGAAGAAATTCATCCTCCTCTTCAGGCAGCAAAGTCGTTGAGGTGGCAACATCTGCTGTGTCCATCTCAGATTCCGAGGGATCTTCAACGGTTAAAAGAGACAGTGAAAACTCACAGTCCAGAAAAATTGGAAAGGAGTTTAAGTAGTTGGGTGCATTTTGTCCTGCAGTGTCTGTGAGTTTTCCAATGGTCCACGTGCTTGATCAGGACTGTTGCAGTACCCAGTCTCAATACATCACTGGACTTGACCTCATGTTAACCATGCATTTTAACCATGCAGGGCCAATCCCATGGTTCCTGTGGGAAACTTCATCTTCTGAAGTAAATTGTCTCTCCAGCTCAGCAGCGTCTTATATCTAATATTGACATTTTTGATGCCTTTTCACCTCTCCACCTCACAGATCTAGGAATGTCAGATTTAATCTGGTATAGACTCTTCTCCATAAGTAACTCTTTTGGATCTATCCCTGCAGTTGCATGACGGGTGCTCCTATATTTATATAGGAATTGGGACTTTTAAGCATCAAGTGAAGCTGTAGTCTCTCTTTAAGCCTCTCTTCAAAGTTTGGAATGGTCTTTCTGCCAGACTGTTGGATGATGGATGGTATTGAGCTGTCCTTAAAATGACAAATACCATTCGATTTTAGGAATACTCAAACTACCTGCTGGTTATCAATGGCCCTGTGATCAACATTTCCAGGACACTGTATAGCAAAAAATACTCACAGCTTTTCTACTGTTGTTCTCGTGTTTGATGAAAGCACTCTTTGCACATCCAACCAATTTGAGTGCGTAACCACAATGACTAAGAACATTGAGCCCATGAAAGGACAGAATAGTTTGTCTAACCGAGTCTAGAGGTTACTGGCCATTCATACAACTGTGGGGGAGCTGATGCTGGTAATTGTTGCTCCATCAACACAACTATGTCATCTGCATCCAATCCTGGCGATCAGACATGCTTCACATTTACATCTTCATTTTGGGAAACTCCTGGATGACCTTGGTGGAGTTCAGCCAGAAATTGATGGTGACCTTTGTTTGGGACGAAACTCTTATTCCCCATAATAAAATTGTCTAATGTGATCTCGTCTCTCTGGGTCCAAAAAGGTTCCAATTCTGCTTGTGACAACCATTTTGGTTTCCCCTATCGCCATCAGTTGTTTCAGTTTTGCCAAAATCTGATATTGTCAGCTGTGGCTAGAAAAATGTCCAGAAAATTTAAAACTATTACAGTCTCATCCAGTGGTTTATCTGCCAGTGGGAGGCACCTCAATGCATCACCATTTGTCCTTGGCCTCCCGGAGAGTGTTCCAAATTTTAATTATACACACTTAGTATTAAAGCTCGCCGCTGAATTTGGCCTGAAGCTAAGGGTGGCATTGTCTTGTCCTCTTGAAGTAGACCTAACAGGGGCTTGCGGTCTGTTATTATCATAAATGTAAATTTTTAGAAGTATTGGTGGAACTTCCTGATTCCAAATGTGTCTGCCAAACCTCCCTTCTCTTTCTGGGGATATTTACACTCTGCGTTAGAGAAAGCCCTGGATGCATAAACTATTGGGTGGTTCTTTCCATTGGGCCATCTGGGAGCTAATATCACCCCGATGCCATATTGGGAGGCATCGCATGTCAGTACCAGATCTCGCTTGCGATCAGTGCGCCAAAACTTTAGAACATAAAACATAGGACATAGAAAAGTACAGCACAGTACAGGACCTTTGGCCCACGATGTTGTGCCGTGGAATAATCCTAATCCAAAAATAAAATAACCTAACCTACATTCCCCTCAATTCACTGCTGTCCATGTGCGTGTCCAGCAGTGGCTCAAATGTCACTAATGACTCTGCTTCCACGACTACCACTAGTATACTATTCCATGCGCTCACAACTCTCTGGGTGAAGAACCTCCCTCTGACTTCTCCTCTATACCTTCCTCCCAACACCTTAAAACTATGACCCCTCGTGGCAGTCAATCCTGCCCTGGGGAAAAGTCTCTGGCTGTCGACTCTATCCATGCCTCTCATTACCTTGTACACCTTGATCAGGTCACCTCTCTTCCTCCTTCTCTCCAGAGAGAAAAGTCCGAGCTCAGTCAACCTCTCCTTGTAAGACAAGCCCTACAGTCCAGGCAGCATCCTGATAAACCTCCTTTGCACCCTCTCCAAAGCCTCCACATCTTTCCTATAATAGGGCGACCAGAACTGGACACAATATTCCAAGTGTGGTCTTTAAAGAATGACAGCTGAATTTTCACTTCCCTGAAAGTGATGGCTTGGCTATGTGACCATTTCCAAAGCTCTTTAAAAAGAATTGATGCAAAGGTTCCAGGATGAATGCCACATTATGTATGAACCTTGCATAATACTTGATTGGCTCAAGGAATGATCTAAGCTCTAGTACAGGTGTGGGAACCTGGGCAGCTTTGATTGCCCTCACTTTATCTTCTAACAAGCATAACCTTCTGGTCTTGTCGATTCAATAGCTCAAGTGAAGGGTGTCTGCCAGAAACATTGCCTTTCCTGCTCCTCGATGCTGTCTGGCCTGCTGTGCTTTTCCAGCTCCATATTTATTGACTACATCACTTGTCATGCCTAGAACAGAAATTTTCCCCTCTTAAGGCAGACGCCTGCCTGAAAGAAATGTCTAAGCACTGTGTTCAAGATCTAAGTTCTCCTTATTGGTCTTCCCTGTTATTAGCATGTCATTGAGAAAAAATGGCAACCTGGTGTACACCCTGTAAAATGTTTTCAATTGTGCAGGCTGACAATACCCTAATGGCTATCTCACATTGGTACAAACGCTTTTGGGTATTCTTGGTGGCATACTTCTGGAAATCCTCTTCTAACTGCAATTGCAAGTACATATGGCTTATGTCCAGCTTCATGAAGGACAGCCCCTCTGTCAGCTTTGTCTACAAAACCTCTATGCAAAGAGGTGGATATTTATCTAGCTGCAAAAAAGCAGTTTACTGCTTGTTTAAAGTCCTCACAAAGGCAAACAAATCCACTGGCCTTCACAGTTGGCACGACTGGTGCTACCCATTCCACAATTTGATGATCCTCTTGCTTTCCAGCCTCCCACTTTCTGCCCATAATCGAAATGGCACAGGCTGGACCTGCTGAATCATGGAATTGCTTCTTGATCAATATGAAAAAGCTGGCCTTCACTCCTTTGATAGTCTGGGCCTTCCTGAAACACTTCCAGGGATTTCATTAGGACTTCATTCAGGCAGCCATTTTCTAACTGAAAAATGTTGAGTCAATTTAGGTGAACCTTTCTCAACCAATTTTGCCCCATCAAGATTGGGCCTGATCCTTTTCCTGCAAAATGGTGATAACTAAGTCAGCCGCTTCTCATAAGAAGTTGTACTCTTAATCTGTAAATGTTCCTCTGGTGTAGATTCTCAGTCTAGCCGAGGTCTTGTGCAAATGTATGGGTTGGAGTCCATAGGCAAATTTGTTAATGATAGGTTCTGCAATCACTGAAACAGCTGCACCGATATCACCCTCCATTAGAACTGGGTGACTATTTAACCTGATGTTTATTTTGATTAATTCTGATTTGTATGTTGCTGAGCAATTTAACTATTCCAAACCACATGTGGGTGGACTTTCCAGGGAGTGCATTCTCCCAGATACCAGCCTTTCAATTCTCTTACTCAGTTGAGGTCTCACAGGTGTTTTTTGCTGTTTTGAGTCTGCACCCTGTCAGCAACTGTAATGGTTATTCAGCCTGGATCCTGGTGAAAATTTTAACCATTTAGCTGAGGCTTGGCTTTGCTGTCGGACCTAGATTCTTTCTGTTCAGTATATGTCCTGAGTGAGGCTCTACAATTGCCTTCACTCAAGTGGCATTCCCCAAACTCAATCTGTCTGCTGAGTTGGTCTTTGGACTAGTATGCTCCACTTGCTGCAGTTTCCAATGATAAATCCAGTTGTGATGCCTATTTGAAGTCCAGTTGAGCTTATACATGGTTATACCATTAATCGCATGTACCAGACAGTCTCAGCATTTCATTTAGTGTTAAAAGTCACAGGTCTCTGCCAGTTGTCTTAATTTAGCCAAAAACCTAATACAGATTCCGTTGGTTGTCAAATTGCAGGATTAAACTGATAGCATCTCAGAATCAGAGGAGGATAAGGGTCATAATATTTCTTAAATGAAATTCATCACCTCTTGAAAGGTTTTCGTAGCTGGTGACTCGGGGAAAGTAAAGCTTCTATTAGCCAAAAAAAAGCTGCAGGTCCACAAGCTGTCAGGAGAAATACTTGTTGCTATCCATCTGCAGCAATATCGTTTTCCCAGCAAAAATAATGCAGCTTTTTCACAAACTGGCCCAGTCTTCAACAGCAGAATTGGGAAGTCAAGATTCCCAAGTAATGGCATGATGCTGGAAACACTTATCCCAACTCAAAGACAAATGTTACTAGTGAATTTCTTCAGGAGCTTGCTTTAGTCTCATTGTCACTAAAATAACTCCACAAAGGTCATTACCCCATCACCATGTCACCCTTTTTTAGGTGTAGAGAGTTCTCGACACTGATCAAGCTTTCTCAGAGTGAGTAGGACCTCTGACACTCCTGTTTCTATCTGTCAGCCAGGACTCCCTGATTGGACCGGGTTAATAGCCCCAACAGGGAACTCATATTCTACGATTACCAGCTGGCTGACCTTATCACAATCACTGTACTAAACATCACACACAATGAGTTTCAGAAACTTGTTTTTAAACATCCAGCAATCCCTTCTACAACCCTTGGTTTTACAAAAGTCCTTTTCCATGTCAGTACATCAGAAATACAGGAAATAAAATGGCATGGTCTTTTGAAATAAAATGGCATGGTCTTTCAACCAGAGAGGACCGATGTAAGCATTCACTCAATGTAGCCCTCCGTCTTCTTGCAATTATTTTCTCTTTCAATTAACTGACTTTCTGTATTTAATTTGAATTTAATATTGTAATTCACTTTCAGTTTAGATTTTGCAGGCATGAATGGGGTGGGATAGTTGGATGAAAGATGGCAAGTAAAAATAGATCAACTGTTTACTGAGTAATAAATAGACTTTGAGGTGTGGTCGTGAGCATTTTAAATCCGCAATTATCTTGATAAGGTTGTAGATTTGCTCGCCGAGTGGTGGGTATCATCGACAGTGCACGTCCAGTGAAGTGCAGGTGTTCTGTCCCAATTGTTATTTATATGCTTCATTTTGCAACCAAACCCACTGGGTCAGCGAGCATGTCTACAATGGCATCCAAAACATGAGCTACAAATCTTCTTGACAACTTTAAATTATCCTGATATCTCACTTTGAGACAGGAAGGATTAATTTAATAGTTTCAGTTTTTCAGCAGCTGTAGGCTGTCACTATAAGGAATACTGACTTCACTAGGGCCCTGGTAGAGAAATCAATGGACAGTATCTTGGAATCTAGAGCAGATGCATGAAACTCACATAGCCAGTGTTTTCCTGAAAACAGAGCGGGAATTTAAATTGTAAACCCTACGAAATATTTCTTTCAAGACCATTTGCAATTAAACTAATGGGAGAATAATGTACAAATTGCAATATTCGTTCATGCAGAAAATATTTTATTGATTTAAATTTGCTGCCAGACAAAAAACTGAAAGGTTTGCAACATACAAAAGTTGACAATTCCACAGTTTAAAGGTAGTAATTAGGAGGAAATCAAACCTCACAACCATATCTCATCATTAAATAAAACCAAGCGAATAGAAATTGCGAGGAAAAACATTTCAGATTTTAATAATTACATTTGTTGCACAAATTATGTTCAGTTAAGAATTCTTGAGTTCACAACATTTTTGTTTTCACCTTTACAGATTTGGCAGCTGCATGATTTAGCAGAAATGTAGGTGTACAATTGAGATTTTCCATTGCGGCATTTCAGCTGTGTTACTTTTCTCTCAGTTTCTTTTTCCTGGCAGCACTTACAGTTGCGTTTCATGCCATTTCTTCTGGGATCAAATCTGAAAAATAACCAGATCACAAGTCAGCCAAGTCTTACTAAATTACCTATTTTATTCACAAAGCTATGATGTAATGATGGTGTCAAAGTAGTAGCCCTGTGTGAAACACATGACAAATGAAAGAAGAAAATAATATAAATTGCAGTAAGGAGCACATTAAAATTTCTCAAAATAAGAGAAATTCAAAGAACTTAATTGCATAAACTGTGCTTATAACTATTTATCAAATTTGATAGCTTGCACTATCATTGGATGACCATTACAAAGCTCACAAACACCATAAAATCATTAATAGGCTTTCTGCAACTCCCTCTACAAGTATCACCCATCCATCCCATAGGTAGGTAATGCACGGGATATAACAGGCACAAAGCATAGAGATTAGCCATGTTCCTGGGCCCTCCATCCCCTACCTCTATCAAGGGGGAAGTGCCATTTGATGGGAGTAAGGAAATTCCCAGTTGTATGAACATGGCAGTAGGTTTCACCAGACAGATTTTTGGGCCTGCAGATCACAAGCCAGACACTCTTCAGAGACCCATGATTAGATTTTATAAATTTGCTGAAAAGAGGAGTTCATTATCTCTGGCATTGTGCCTGTACATGGCTCATAGATAAAAATTATTATCAAAAGAAGAATTACAGAAAGAAGCAGCAACCTGCAGTATGCAATAGTGACCTGAATCCTTCTTTTGGTTGACTGTTGTAATAGACAACATAATCTAACAGTCATTCCATCCCTGGATTCATCTGTCTCATGCTCTCCCCATTTTTAAATTTCTATTTATATGCTATTCATCTCTTGAAAAGCTACAAGTCCAAAATATCACTGTCCCTTCACTACAAGAGTTCTCATTCACCTGCTGTACATTTCAGGCTTTTTCCTTTACTTGATTTATTATTCTGTTTAAAAAATAAAAGTATTAAATTACTTACATAGCAGATGAGTCACAATTTCCTTCACATGCTTTCACTAGAATGGTCCCTGCGCAACCGCCTTTTCTGATGTCAATCTTTTTGAGTTGCACCTTACATCGTTTCACTGTGAGGTTGGGAGGAATCAAGTTATTTTCTCAACTATTCTAAATTGCATCACATATGACAAGTACAGATAGTTCAGATGGACATTAAAAAATGAAGCAGGCATAGGCTTTCTTCTTTTGAATAAAATCTTGAAGTTATTGGCGAGAGATATCAGAAGACAAAAGTTTCATTAGGATTTCTTCATACAAAATAAGCTAAACCCAACATCTATAAAAGCTCACAATTGAAAAATAGTGGACCTGTTAATTGTTTATAGAAAATGCTGTGCAATCTTTGCACTATTATTTTTGAAGTGATCTCAATTTCCTACTGGGTCTGTGCAGCAGTCAAAATATCACTGGATAAAGAGTTCTGCATGGTGATTTGGCCTTTCTTTAGTGCATGAGGTCAGCTCATTAGTTTAATGCAATGTGGGTCTATGTAGAATGATATGCAAAATCACAGACAAGTGCTGAGAGGTCAAAATATTTTATACAAATGAACTGCACTGAATTGTCAAAGGGCTTTTATTTTGCTTCAATACATTGCCGATGAAGTATTGGAGCAGTTACTTCAACATAGCTTCAGCATCTGGCCTAACAGTCTGTAGGAAGTTGAAGCATAGATTTTGTAAGTTTAAAGTCAGGCAGAAACCTGTCAATCACATTCCCTGTCCCCTTAATTATTGATGTAGAAAAAAAAGTGTGCAGATTGAAAACATCCTTCATGATGTCAGCATACCCTGAAACAGTTCATAGCCAAATTATTTTTTTTAAATCAGTCAGTTTTGTAAGACATGAGTCTATAACGTACGAGGAAGATGAAATTCACGGTCACAATAGCTTTAAGTTGTAAAGTCATCACAGAGAAGAATAAGCTTTTCAAATAGATAGCAATACACAAAATGAAACACTTACATCTGTCATGACAGGAATAGCAGCAAAGATATTTGTCCCATATTTTGTCAGCCTAAACACAGAAAAAAAATTCAATTGTCATTGTTTTAAGATCATTTGTTCTAGAGATTTTACCAGTATTGAGAGTGAGTCATGCACAAATTATGCAGACCATGAAAATAACTGTAGTAACATTTTCCAATGTGCCCCTGAATTGAAGAATTATGTTTTGTTAAGCATATTTACGTTCACAGTAAATACAGAAATATTTGTTTCAGGTATGTTAATGAATGCCAGGACATTGATCAGATATGGAAACAGGGTGAGTAACAGCAGTTAGAATTATTTGCCCAAGTGCTGTTATGGACTACAAATTCAATGCAGTAATTTCTGTGATAGAGATAGTAGGAACTGCACATGCTGGAAAATCTGAAATAACAAGGTGTAGAGCTGGATGAATACAGCAGGCCTAGCAGCATCAGAGGAGCAGGAAAGCTGATGTTTTAGGTCGGGACCCTTCTTCAGAAATGGGTTTAGGCCCAAGACGTCAGCTTTCCTGCTCCTCTGATGCTGCTTGGCCTGCTGTGTTCATTCAGCTCTACATTTTATTATTGCAGTAATTTCTGTTATGTTTTAGTATTTATCTGCTAAATTTGAACACATCAGATATACTTATTATTCTTGACAATCAATGTAAATTTATGAGAGCATGTTATAATTCTCGTCCAATATTATCCTTCTTTCAAACAGCTCATCATAGATCTTTTGTCTGTGTCTCTGGATGTGTATTTTCATCTGCTGTACAAAAGGGTAGATAGTTTTGTACCAGAGGCAGCAGCAAAGGCTCCCTGCTCACTCTGACAAATGAGCATTGTGGCATAAACCTCTATCATTTGAATTCAATCTAAGTACGTGAGCATCAGACTTGTGATGGATGACTACAATGTTTTTGGTATTGGAGACCATATTTTCAGAATTGAAATGAATGAAATCAACTGGCTTGAATTGCACTGATTGGCAGAGCTCTCATTTGCTGAGATTGAGCTGCATGTAGCAAGGGCCTTATGCAGTTCAAACTGTCATATTCAAATTAATATTTCAGCATTAGAACACATCATGTCAAACAAAAAGCCAAGTACGGGTCTGTACTAACCTCATCGCAGTCTGGACGAAATGAACATATTACTTGTGTCTTTGATACTACACCTCCTGAACAACTGTAGTGGACGCATGTATCATTGGGATGGGACCAACTTTCACCTTCCTGGAATGAGAACGTATAGAAATGTTGATATTGATGTAATGTTAAAACAAAGAAATTAGGAATCTGTCCCAAGCGTTCAGCTGGTTATGGCAGTGAGTAGTTAAATCACATTGTCCAGGAAAATCATGAGAATCCATCAAGATAAACAATCACAAGTGGCAGAACATTTGGCTTGTTACAATTTCCCTCAATGGCACAAGATTGGACTGGTATAATCAGCTAAGATTCCTACTTCTGATTTTGATTGAGCAACTTCTGCCAGGTTGGATCATGTGGATGCCAAGTGCAATCTAATATCTCAGGTAGAATCCCTCAGACTATCTGTCAAACACTCTACAACAACTTAGTATCAGTGCCTACACTACCAAGATGAACAGAGATGAGATGCACTGGTGGATAGCACCTGACATTACACAATGGCACAACATATAACACTGGAATCCAAAAACTTGACAGAAGGGAAGAAAAGAAATCTTGTATTTATTTTAACTCATTTTTTTCTGAAAACCAAATATTCATATGGATATTTGATTCAACACATAATGACACCAATCTCTGAAAACAATTCCCCATTTGTTCTTAAAAAAAATCAGTCACTGATGTCAGAGACATATAGTCATGGGGACTAGCAGGCAGGGTTAAGCACATGCAGTCTATGGCTCATCCATTCTAAAGCTCATCTTTAGCTGTTTCGAGGATATTGTGAAAGAGGTAATTCTTTATGTGTGATCCAAGCAATGAATGGCACCGGAATATGTCAACTATACTATATCACTGGAGGCAAGTAGGAAATATCCACCTATGGATTTCTAATGTGAATAATACTAGTTGTCATTGTTCTGTTTGTTTTCGTTACAATCAGTTAACATAGCACAAAACAGGAATTTAACTGGGGAGTTTTTCAATCTGTGAGTCATCTAAATTGAAGGATTTGCACAGTGACAGCTACAGTTTAAAACATTGATACGGACGCATTTTTCAAAGCATCAACAGCAAGTCCATCCTTCAGTCATGTTTGGTAAACCTTTAACGAACACACTGTGGCCAGTTCCTTTGTGAGAAACTTTACTGCATGACAAGGCAATTTTAAAACCAATTGTCAAAGATGAGAAAAATGTGCTTTTATTGCAATATGAAATGATATAAGAAAATAGTGATGGAAAGAATGGATTGAAGGAGACCTATGCATGATGAGCTAAATTGACAGAAAAACACAGATGCCTTATAAAAATGCAAATATGCATGAGGGTATTCTGGAATCAGGTTGGGAGTTAATTGCCAAATTGAATTCTCAATTTGCATCCACCACAACTGAAGCAACATTGCATCCATACAAAAGTGACAATAAAGAAAGAAGGACAAAAATATGAAGGCTTTGATAGAATTGGCATGGGCAAAATTGTTTCCACTGGCAGGAATGTCAGTAACTGATGTATATAGGAATAAAATAATTGGCAACAGAACAAGAGAGGTAATAAGAAAATATTTCTTGCAATTAATTAATTAGACCTGGAATGCATGATTTCAAAAATGACTGAAATCAAATTCAATTTGCGAAAGGGGCTTGGGTATATTTTTGAAGAAGGAAAATTTTGTAAGGCCATGGGAAAAATGCAGGGAAGTGGAGCTAGTTCTAAGGAGGCAACATGGTCTGTGTAGGCTGATGGCCTCCTTCAGTACTGCAAGTTTCAAACTAACATTGGTACAGCACAATTTTACAATATTATGACATTATACCATAGACTAGCTGATGAGATTTTACTACTAAATGACGGTCCCAGATGAATAAAATCTAGAAAAATTAATGAAGGGAATCACATTTAATGAATTCTTATCTCAAATGCTCAGTGAAATTCTGCCCTGATGTAAGAAGGACATTATTTTATTGCTGGGTTAATGTAACTGGTAAAAACGACAAAAAAGGAGACACTCACATATCTTAGGTTTCCTGCATAGTCTTTGCATCCTGTGCAAATGAGATGTTTCACATTGTTAAATGAGTGCCATCTTTGTCAGTGATAACACTTGTGCTCAGTGTTTATGTTTTAGTTATAATTTAAAAGCTATTGTATGTTTTCATAGTTACTCACTCGCACATGAAGGAACACATTGGGTTCCATCCTCAGAGAGCATCAATCCATTTTTACAAAAGCAGCCTTCCGTACGTTCATCAAATCTCTCCCCAGATATCTTCTCACTGAAAAGAAAGATCGTACTTGTATGTTTATTCAATGATGAAGTAACTAAAGGCATGGCAATTTTTTTTAACATTTATCAAAACTGTGACTTCAAAATATGGCCATCTGCTGTTAAGAGCAATGATACAGATTTGAATAATTCAGAATGCATGATAAATACCTACCCATCCTTACAATAATCGTGATTGTATCTGGCGCAGGCTTTGTAGGTAAAACCTTCTGTGCAGTTGTACGCTTCAAATAAAATGCAAGAACAAGTTAGATAGGGACATTCAAAATACAGATGTTAATTATGCTGTTCAAAAACAATATGGCTATTTGAAAAGCAATTGTGTTTGCAATAAGATTACTGCTTTGATCTTTCTGCTAGTTCATATCAAATTGATCCTTCTTTTTCCTCATTGACTTGTGCTTCCAAGGTAGAAACTCTCCGTTTACAACTATACTCATCAATACACCTCAGCTGTTGATTTGTGCTATGGCACAGATCAATAACCTCCTGACAATGAGCATCACCAGATGCACTTTCACAGCAGGATCTCTCAGTTTAAAGCAATCCAATCTCTGATGGGATTATCGATCAGTTGCCAAAGCTCAGAAGGCTCAGCTTGTAGTCACATAATGAGCATTATTCTCCTTTTCTTCCTGTGTGCTACTCTTAACCCAAATGATGCACAAATTGTGTTAGTAGAGTGTTCACACTGGGTCTTCAAGGCCTTATAAATTCCACAAGACTCGCTTTCCTTTTCATGAGTGGCATGTAGGTGCAAAATAATTTCAAGCACTCCTTCTCCATTAGAGATAATAGTGCTTTGACTGATCCGTTTTTATTTCTTATTCAATTCTGGATAAATCTCATCATCCTGCCATTGAGACTAAAGAATTGCCAGTTCCCTCCCAAATCCCCCTTCATGTTGATATAAGTAGATACTAAACTTTCGAAGTCATTATTTCATAATCAATCATCAATTCTTGCGGGAAACTATAGACAAGGTTCTTAGAACTTGGCTCATGTGTAAAACACACTAGGTAAGCAAACAAGCTTGAACACACTCTAACAGGCCAAAATTCTACTTAGAAACTGCTCTGGAACTTTTCCAGCCAGAACCCCATGGGACATGTTTCCCTGTGATGGATCATTGCACATCAATTAACTTTGTTACACCTGTCGATGTCTCAATCCAAAGGCTGTTAAAAGGGCAGGTCAGATATATTTCAGTTCACTGACTTTCCTATTTAAAATTATTTCTCTCTAAATCCAATTACTGATCCTGTGTGATTGATGATAAATAATTTAGGATTGGGCTCGGTTTCTGGCTCCTGAAACCATTCTGATCATTTCCATGTTAACAAACCATAATAAGACAGATCAATGTGCACATAACTTCAACAATTTTACAGTTCCATATAATTCATCTAAATAATGTAGATACAAGTCTAATATATAGATATTTAAAGTCTACGATCATGATATAGGCTCATTGCACTCACGGCATAATCCATTTGTCGAGTCTCTCCAGTCAACACATATCCCAGCTGCATTACAAATCATGGCAGCAGCTTCCAAGCTAGTACAGTCCGTCTCTGTAGAATTCACAGCACAGTGATCGTACTGACATGCCTTGACATAGTTAGTCAGGTCTTGCCTGTTTTTGCATTTTTTGAATAAACTGTAGAGCGGAAGTATAAAATCATTCAAATATTAGCAGCATAACAGTCAAAATGATCTCCCTCCTAAGAAAGCTTCAAAGCTTTATTCTAACCATTGGTTAGGTCTGTAATGCACTGTCATATAATTCTTTGCCGCGTCAAAAAGGATTCATGTCTGTGTTCAAATAAGCAGTAGGAGAATGCTAAGTAATATGTTTGCTATTGCATAATTTTGCAATTACTGTGTGACTTATTAATGCAAAGCTGATTTACATTTTGTAATGTAAAATAATTAATATAACTATTTTTGTGTTTGTAAGGCAAGTATTAGGCACTGATACTTTTAAGAGAATTATCAAGGTTCATTCTAAAATTAAGTGTTGATGGTTTAATTTTCCAATTATGTTTGAAATTCGCTAGTTGCAAGTCCTTCATACAAACAGTTGAACAAATCACACAGATTGTGTCCATTCAAAATAACATGGCTTTTCTAAACAACTTAGATATATAAATCAAAATTCTGATGTTGATAAACTGAGAATCATTAAGTTTATTCTTTCAAAGCCCCCTGACAGGTGAACTTGTCTGAATTAATGAAATTTTATCAAACTACAGAAGGACAGTACCTTTCATTTGCGTCGTTAATAATATAATATAAAATAATATTTCCCAAAATGATTCACTAATAAAATTTAAGTTGGTGCACGTCAATGATGCTCCTGAAATATTTTTCTATCTTTTACTGAGTCATAAGCAATAGTGAATATTTCTTTTAAATGAATGAAAACAGCAAACAGGGCAAATAGGTCACAAAGGGAGGGGTATGGCTGACATTCTGGAAGCCATGGTTGCAAAGTATCATTCAGAAGTAGGCAAGGAAGTTCAACGGCCATTAAAAATTGGAGCTGGTTAGAAAGCACACAGTTAGCCATCAGAATGAAATTCTATTGCATTTTCCAATTACCAAACAATCTAAAACATTTGGGGAAAAGGGACTGGAACTTTTGCACAAAAATAAGTTGTCCTGCTGAGCAGATTGACTAATGGCACCGATGAGATGAGAGCACAGGCTCCCTCCATGCTTAAGCATGCCTGAGGACATAATAGGTTTTTTGTTTTCCAAGGTGAGGTGGAAGGGGATGTAGCCTCTACAACAGTAAAAAGTAGCAAATGGATAGTCATTGGTAGAAGAGGCCTCTTTAAATGGCCATGGTATGGCTAAATTTAGACCATAAGATTTAGGAGCAGAATTAAGCCATTCAATCTGTTGAGTCTGATCTACCATTCAATCGTGGCTGACCTGTTTCTCAGCCCCATTCTCCAGCCTTCTACCTGTAACCTTTGATCTGTTATCTAGCTCTGTCTTCAAAACATTCACTATCTTGGCCTCCACAGCCCTCTGTGACAATGAGCTCCACAGACTTACTACCTTCTGGCTGAAGAAATTTCTTCACATCTCAGTTGTAAAGTGTCATCCCTTTGTTTGAGGCTGTGCCCTCGGATCCTAGTCTCTCCTACTAGTGGACACATCCTCCCCACCTCCACTCTATGCAGGCCTCTCAGTACTTTGTAAGTTTCAGTGAGGCCCCCACCTCCCCCACCGCCCCCCCCCCCCCCATATCCTTCTAAACTCCATTGAGCACAGACCCAGAGTTTTCAAATGTTCCTCATATACCAAACCCTTCATTCTCAGGATAATTCTTGTAAACCATCTCTGGACCCCCTCTAAGGCCAGTACATCCTTCTTTAAATAAACGGCCCAGAACTGCTCACAATATTCCAGAAGCGGCCTAACAAGAGCCTTATACAGTCTCAGCGTTATATCCCTGTTCTTATATTCTAGTACTTCTGAAATGAATGCAAAATTGCATTTGCCTTCGTAACCGCTAACAAAACCCGCAGGACTTAAAGATCTCCATCTTACTGGGAAACTGCTGGCTGCATGGAAGACCCTGGCAGTTGTTTAATGTGGTGGCTCTCTCACCACATGTTGCCAGTAAAGTACCAATAATGACCACGCACGTCTGGTTGCCAGGTTTCTACAAACTAGGGCTTCCTGCCTCTGGTCATATCAGTCAAGCTCACTCCCTGAGGTCATCTCCCTGATTTTACGATGCCTCCTGCTACCCAGCCTGTCTTCAAAGGAATGGTAAATTTCACCCTATGACTTTCTCCTAGGCATTATAAAACATTCATTAGAAAAATGTTGTGTGAAATGAATGTCTGGATAGATTTGGTCACTTAAAAAAATAGACACAAAGAAATGTACGTACTTTCCTGATATGACATCACACACAGTTTTCCCAAATTCACATGGTGGGAGAGTAGGAGGCACTTCACAAGGCACGTTTGTAGGAGCTGCTTGGCAATGTGGCTTCTTAGGATCATCGACTTTCCAATCAAACGCAGTTTTGTGACAACAGTCAGGTGGTTCTATCTTTCCATTCCTTCTCACACATTCATCCTTTCTATTTCTAGAACAAGAACCTGTGAAATGGAAAATATTTCACATCAATGAATACAAGGGGAGCTAGTTGAATGTAGTGTATTTGGACTTTCAGAAAGCGTTTGACAAAGTCCTGCATAAGAGATTAATGTGCAAGATTAAGGTGTATGGGATTGGGGAAGGTGTATCGAGATGGATAGAAAACTGGTTGACAGAGAGGAAATGAAGAATAGGAATTAATGCTGTTTCTGAAGAAGGGCCCCAACCTGAAACATAATTTTCCTGCTCTTCTGATTCTAACTAGCCTGCTGTGTTTGTCCAGCTCCACGCTTTATTATCTCTAACTCCAGGACCTGCAGTACTTGCTATCCTGGAGGAATTAATAGATCCTTTTCAAATTGGCAGGCAGTAATTAGTGCAGTGCCACAAGGGTCGGGTGCTGGGACCCCAGCTATTCACAATATATATTAATGATTTGGATGAGGGAACATCTCCAAGTCTGCAAATGATACCGAGTTGGGTAGAAGGGTGAACTGTGATGAGGACACAGAGATCCTTCAAGCATGATCTTGATAGTTTGGGTGAGTGGGCAAACCAATGGCAGATGTAGTATAATTTTGATAAATGTGAGGCTATTCACTTCAGAAGCAAAATCAAGAAGGCAGATCACTACCTGAATGACTGTATATTGGGAGCAGGTAATTTGTAGCAGGACTTGGGTGTTTTTGCAGCAGTCGCTGAAGATAAGCATGCAGGTACAGCAAGCCGTAAAGTGGGCAAATGGTATGTTGGTCTTCATTGTGAGAGGTTTTGAGGGCACGAGCAGAGATGTGTTTTTGCAATTGTACCTGGCCTAGGTGAGACCACACCAGGAATATTGTGTGCAGTTTTGGTATCCGTTTCTGAGGAAGGATGTTCTTGCTCTTGAGGGAGTGCAGCGAAGGTTTACCAGGCTGATTCCAGATATGGTAGATCTGACATATAAGGAGAGATTGACTAGCTTGGGATTGTTTTCACTCGAGCTAAGATAAATGAGAGGAATCTCATAGAGACCTGTAAAATTCTAACAGGACCAGACAGGGTAGATGTAATGAGGATGTTCCCGATGTGGACACACCCACCAATCAGGGCTCACAGTATGAGGTTTCGGGGTAGATGATTTAGGATGGAGAAGAGGAAACATTTCTTCACTTAAAGAGTGGTGAGCCTGTGGAATTCACTACCATGGGAAGTAGCTGATGCCAAAACATTGAACATATTCTAGAGGCAGCTCGATATAACACTTGGGGTGAATGGAATCAAAGGTTATGGGGAGAAAGCAGGATTAGGCTACTGAGTTGGATGATCAGCCATGATCGTGAAGAATGGCAGAACAGGCTTGGCCTCCTATTGATCCTTTCTTCTCTGTTTTTATTCAATGACTCTATTAGTGCAAAATTCACATTTTCATTGTTTTCAATTCACTGTCCAAACCGTGTTGTTTAGCTATTGTCTCAATCTTCTGCTTGCCAATAGCCTGAGACTGAGCCAGGCCCCAGTTTTCAGCCTGGGTGTTTTGCATGACTGTGTTGTGAGCTGCTGACCATGTATTCACATCATTTCAAAGGCCCATTATTATCGTATTGATAAGATTAGCTGATTTCATCCTGCTGAATGCTTGTTTATATCTTTGGAATCCCTATGCCTGATTACTCACTACTGTCTGAGTTGGTCACCCATGCTCAAATCTCCACTAACTTGAGGTTACTTAAACAGCTGGTGCCAATGTCTTGCACCAACTCATTGTCACTGGTCATCCCTGCACTCACTGACTGAGATTAATTCCCAATTAAGCAGCTTCCTCTGGTTAAAATTTTGCATTTTGTTTTAAAGGCACTTCAAAGCCCATTCATAATTAATGTAACTCCTCTGGATACAGAGCCCTTCTAAACATTTGTATTTACTCATATTCAACCTCTTGAGATTCCCTGCACTATTACTGGCCGTGACTTCAGCAGCCAAAGCTATGACAACTGAAATCTCCCCATATACCTCTCTCCCCTCTTGTCCCTCCTTTAAAACACCCCTGAAAAATTATTTTTTAAAATATTTAGTCATCTGATGTAATATCTCTTTTTTGCGGCTTAGTGTCATACGTTGTTTTATAATGTCGATGTGAAAAGCTTTGGAATCTTTTAAACTTCAATGACACAATATAAAGATAACTTGATACTATTACTGTAGCATACACCACTATAACAGTAACACAGAAACATACCACATTGTCCTTGGGTATTGTCTAAGAAGTACTGTTGCGGCACTCTGATCCTGAAGTTGTGTTTTTGACCAATGATTGTGGTTCGAATACCAGGTATATAAATGGTAACTGTCTTGCGATTTTTTGTAATATTAAATCCTTTTGCATGATATGGAAAACTCACTTCTACTTCATTGACAGTTACCTGGAGGAGAATTGACAAGAGATCTATTAACAAATCATTTGACAACTCTATTCTTCAGGAATGTATTGCCAAATAATGCAAGAGTGACAATAAGGTCAGAGATAAATACTTATAAAGAAATTAGTAGGTCCAATTTGAACTGGGGGCAAGCTTTTATTCAGTTTGGTGCCAATTCTATGCTCAGCTGATGCAGCAAAAATAAAACCACTCAGTTGGAAATGTATGATGTTTCAAGTAAAGCAGTCCAAATATTATCTGCAACCATAGCCTTACAGCTACTACTTGAAAGGAAACTTCACCTAGGCTGGATATGAACAAAATTCTAAGAATTCACAGCATTCTCCTCACATATCAAATGTTTATTTCATGATAGAATAATGAACCAAGATACTGATATTGATAATGACTGATGACTTTCATATTACACAACATGTGTGAACGCACAGAAATACTTACCATAGGCCTTCTTTCTCTTTCAGTTGAAAAATTGATGATATGTCGGTTGTAGTTAATAATGAGTGATTTGAGGCAAGACAGGAATGTTCGATTACAGTAATAATTATCAAGTATCACAGAGAAATTGTATCTTGGAACTTTTTCTTGTACAAGGACATATGTGCAATCTTCAAAGAAGTCATAGAACAGCCCATCAAAGGTACGATAATGTGGATTCCCCCATACTTGACATTCACCTAAAATTAAAAAGAAAATGCTATTTACATTGCGATAAAAAATGGTAAGTGATATGAATATTATTTATGAACAGAAATTTAAAAAGACAATGAATTTCAAACAAATAACCAAAAAGCTACCTACAGTCACAGTCCCATGTTGAACAGCAGCCACCTTTAGTTGGGAAATTTTTGGGCTCTAAACCACTGTAACATGTAGGTTTCACAGGGACTGAACAGGGCACCTTTGTAATTTCATATGTTTGTGCTATAACACAAGTAATGGTGTCACAGTTCTCTTGCCACGTTTCATTGCACTAGGAAAGAGTAACAATTAGAATAATACATCAGCAAACATTTCAATTTGTTGAACTGTTCTGATATTGACTTCACAGTGAGTATGAAAAGAAACAGATTTCTCTCTTTCTGCTCTGGGTGTTCAATGATAACATTTTCACAGAAACCAGAGCATCATATCAACTAAGGTGTGCTGGTTCATAATTTTTGCTTCTTATAGTCGGTCTTGGAATACCAGCACTGTTTGCCATATTTGGGTGACACTAAAAACAGTGAGGTAAAGTGTAAAATGTAAAGCAAACATATCAGGAGGTTTGTACCTCTATACTGCCTTCATCAATTTAGGGAGGTGATGTGCATTAGAAGCTCAAGTAACAGAACATCTTAATTTGTTCCATCTGTTCATCAGCTTGGCCCTGTTAACACCTCGGTAATGGAAGGGTTGATTGTGAAGGATGGCACAGAAGCAAGCTGAAAGATTTGAGCTGGCATTGGGAGACAGGCAGCTTCAGCTTCACAAAACATGCATCACAGCAAAAACAAATATTTAAGGGGTTACGAAATGGTCATGTACATAGTTTAGAGAAAGGAGGTATCAAAATGATATTACTTCCATTACTGCAAATAACCTTTTTCAAATATAGCAAGTGTTAACCATAACTTTAGTATTTAACGTATATTTAATCTAAGAAATAGCACCAAGGTTCTTCACCTTGTAGTTGTAGTAATGAGATGGATTTAATACTAACTTAGTTAAAGATTTGGGCTTTAGTGACTCTCTAATATAAGTGACAAGGATGCAATTCCAGAACATAGAATGCAGACAGCTGAAAGTGTAGTTCCTCACAATCGGGTGAAGTGAATGTGGCTAAGAGCCTAGAGCTGGATGAATATGAAGAATGCAAATTGACAGAGGGCTGGAGGAATTTGCAAAGAGGGAAAGGAGTGTGTGTGTGGGAGGAGCTTTATGACAAGGATGAGAATTTTATCACTGAGGCTCAGGCCAAGCAGGATCCAATGTAATGTCAGCATTATGGGAGTGTTGGGGAACAGGACTGGTAGTCAGGTGGATATGGGAAAGAGAGATTTGGATGAGCTCAGGTTTCGGGAAGTTGGAAAGTGGGATGTCTATCAGGATAGTGCTGAGATAGACAAGCCTGGATGTAATAAAAACATGAGTGAGAGTTTCCACAGTCAAATGGGAGCAGAGACATAGCAAACGATATTATAAAAGAAGTAATTAATGATCTGGATTATGAAGAAGAGATTATTTTAGAAGCTAAGTGGAGATCAAAATGGACGTGGAGGATGTGAACTGCCTGGTTCAGTCTGAGGTGGTGGTGAGGGACAGACATGGAATTGCATGCAATGGCAAGTTTCCTGAGTGCTGTGAAAAATAATGGGTCCCATTTACTCTAACTATAATGTTTTAAGTATTATTTAACACAGCGTTAAACCAATTAGAAATAAATTGAAACTTGATTACCTTCCTTGGTGGGTCTGAATTACAGAAACATTCTCCAGGTGTAGTAGCCCTGGAGACGGATGTTGTTGTGGTTGGAAGTGTTGTTGTTTCAAATGGTTCACAGCAAACTCTAATTCTATAGTCCAGACATGTAAGGGCACCACTAGCTGGTTTGTGGCATATCAATCCGCTGTTTACATCACATGTTACTGTATCATTGGTTTTACTAATTGGATACCCAGGAAACTTGAGAGCTTCACATTGAATATTTGTTATCCGGTTTATAGCAGATTTACACACATTTCGAATTGGGCCCAATTTTTCACGATCGTTCTTTTGATTAACAGATGGATGCATGTCATTGATCCACTCAGACCACATTCCATTGCAAGGAACCTCTGCAAAATAAAGGAAGAATAATCAATTCATATTCATACAGAATACTACTAATTGCTACAGAATGTTCAATCATCTTCAAGGTTATGAAATAACTCAAGCAATTTTAAAAACTAAAATATTTTGGGATCCTTCCCTTAATGAGTACGTGCACATTACGTTCTTGCAGAATGTAATGGTCTGAAATCAATATGTCAACTCAATAGCTCTTTTTCTGTGCGTTAACAATTTGTCTGTCTTCTCTCCTGGGCTTATTTTCTTTCTGGAGATTAGGCCACGGACATCTATTGAATTGTTCCATTTATATGGACAAAATACTGCAGTGTTTTGCCATTGTCTTGGAGTGGGATTCAATCACATCATCTTCTGAAAGCCTTGAATCAAGGCTGAGAGCAGGTTTTCAGCAGCCAATGGATAAAGTTAAATTGTACTCACATATTTTTGTTTAATTCATTCATGGGATGTGGGTACCTAACTGCCTATGAGAACATGGTATTCAGCTGCTTGTTTGAACTACTGCAGAACTTGAATTATAGGCCCATCCACAGTGCTTTAACAAAATGGTTTTCAAAATTTTGACTCTGCATCAGTGAAGGAGTTCAATTTGGTTCCAAGGCAAGAATATGTGTAGCTAGGAGAGGACCTTAGAGTTGCTAGTATTCCCAGGAATCTGCTGCCCTTGTCCTTCTCAGTCATGGAGGTCACAGGTTTGGAATTCACTTTTGAGCAAGCCTGAGTAAGTTACTGCAGTGCGTCACACAGCCACAGCATTGTTGCTACTTTGCATCTGTAGTAAATGTCGTGAATATTGAATACAGTTAATGAGCTGTCAGTCAAGCAACTGCTTTGTCCTGGATGGTGTGAAGATCCTTGATTGATGTGGACCTGCATGCATTCAGGCAAGCGGAGAGCGTTTCATTTTGTACCTGACTTCTGCCTTGTAGATGGTGGATAGGATATGGGAGTCATGAGGTGAGATGGTCACTGGAGAACTCTTAGCCTCTGACCCACTTTCATTGTCACACTATTTATATGTGATTATTTAACAGTATTTAACAGTCAGTTTCTAGTCAATGGTAACCCCAGGATATTGATAGAAAGGATAAAGGGAAGGCAATGTGATTGCATGCCAAGAGAAAATGATTAGAATGATGTCTGTTGAAGATAGTCATTGTCTAGTGTGAATGTGACTTGCTACTTATCAGTCTGAGCATGGATGTTTCAGAATTAGCGAACAGCATGAAATTCTGGCTCAGCGGTTAGCACTGCTGCCTCACAGCACCAGGGACCTGGGTTTGATTCCAGTCTCGGGTGACTGTCTGTGTGGAGTTTGCACATTTTGCCAATGCCTGTGTGAGTTTCCTCCAGTGGTTTGGTTTCCTCCCATAGTCCGAGATTTTCCAGTTACATGGACTAGCTGTGCTAAGTTGCCAGTGTCCAGGGAAGTGCAGGCTAGGCGGATGAGCCATGGGAAATGCAGGGTTACAGGGATACAGTTGGGGAGTGGGTGTGGTGTGGGTCAGGGTGAGATGCTGTCCTGGGGGTCGCTGTAAATTTGATGGGCTGAATGGCCTGCTTCCACACCATAGAGATTCTGTGATTCCAGCTAGCTTGTGGAAAGATACCATCAGACTGGAAAATAGCAAACAATCCTCTGTTTGAGAAGGGAAGCAGGGAGGCAGAAAACAGGAGATTACCAGTTGGATAGTTTGACAACTGCCTGGGGGAAGGCACTAGATTCGATCAGTATCTTAAGCGCAGTTAATAAACTCAAGCTAATTGGGAAGAATCAGCAAAATTTTATGATAGGAAATCACAGTTAGCCAGTTTATTCGAGTTCTTTAAAGGAGTAACACATGCTTTGAATAAAGAGGAGTCTGTAGACATTCTGTATTTCCTGATGGTATTTTAAGGGGCATTACATAATATGTTATTACCAGATAGGAACTTATGGTGTAGAGAGTGGCATTTTAGTACCAACAAAGATTAGTTGTCTGACAGCTGACAGAGGCCATGTATAAATGCAATTTTTTTCTGACTGGCAGGATGCACTGAGTAGAGTCCCAAAGGAGTCTCTGCTGGGGCCTCAGGTTTTTACAGTTTATAACTTAGATGAGGGGAGCAATTGTATGAAGTCAAACTTTCAGATGATGCAAAGAAAGATTGGAAAGTATATTGAGAAGGTGACATAAGGAGATTCCGATATATATAACTAGATTCAGTGAGTAGTAAAAATTCTGGCAGATGGAGTATAATGTGGGAAAATGTAAAGTTGTTCACTTTGGCAGAAAAATTTTAAAACAGCATAAACTATGTACTACCTATATTGAGAATGACTGAAACATCCTGTGATGCAGAGGGATTCAGGAGCTCTGGAGCATGAGTTACAAAAAAAAAATTGGAGGTACAACTAGAAGTTAAGAAGTTTAATGGATTGTTGTCTTTCATTATCAGATGAAATTGAATATATTTCAATGTATGTGCAGTGTTCACTTCCTTATTTAACTATAGATGGTGTTTCAGAGGATTTTTATTAAATCATGCCTGGAATGAGAAAGTTGTTTCATTGGGGTAGTTTAGATAAAGTGGGTTTCACTAGAGCTCAGAAGAGCAAGGAGTGACTTAATGAACTGTATTAGAACCCAAAAAGTTGTGGGAAGGTGGCAAATGGAAAGGATGTATCCTCTTGTGTGTGTAGATGCAGAATGCCTAATGTATAAAAATTAGGAGATGCCCTCTTACCAGAGGAAGGGGAGCTTTAGATTGTGTTGTTTTCTCAGATGGCTGTGTGACTTTAGAATTCCCAGCTTCAAAACCAGTGGAAGTGGAATAATGGAATATTTTTAAGGCAGAGGTAGATTGATTCCTTTGCCGATCAATAATCAAAGTTTACTGCGGTAGATAGAAACAAGGAATTCAAATTGTAAACATATCATTCATGATCTTATTGAATGTTTTAGCAGGCCTGAGAAGCTCAGCGTCCACTTCTGCTGGTAATTCATACATTGTCCGGTTCTTCCATCTACATTTGGTCCAGAGTGAATGTTGATGACTTCCAAGCGACATCTTCCTGACTGCATACGACTATGACACTACCTTTGATGGGATGGCGGTGGTCTGCGAAACATGGCTTACTAAGTTATGGGTAAGACTATTGCTTGACTGTAGTCTATGGGTTAGTACTCCTAACTTTCACACAAGACACCTTCAATGTCCTTAAGGGGGACTTTGCAAGATTGACAAGATTGGGTTTACTTTGTTATTTCCAGTGTCTAGGTAGACAGTCCAGCATTAATACCCTCTTTTAGACTTGCAGGCGCTTGATATGACTGAGTAGCTTACTTGACCATTTCAGAGGCCATTTAAGATTTCATTTTATGAATCTTATGAGGAAAGTTTGGATAGATTGCACTTGTTTCTACTCGATTAAGAAGAGTGAGGGGTAACTTCATTGAGGTGTATCATCCCAGGCGAACATAAAAAAAATCTTATTCTTGTGGATTAGTGCAGAATTAGGGAGCACTGTTGAAAAATTAGGGGGCAGCTTTTAAGGAGAGAAATGAGGAGAGTTTTTATTTTTGGTGCAGAGTTGTATAATAATTGACAGAAGTGGATAGATTCCTGTTAAGTGAGACAGAGGCTTTCCGGAGTAGACGGGAAATGGGAATTTGAAACATAATCAGACCATCAATGAACTTAATAAACAGACAAACAGACATGAACACTGGAATGACCTACTTCTCTAACTAATTCAAACATTCATATAGAGAAACATATGGGCCACATGGGGTAAGGATGAGAGATTTTCTACGTAAGTGATCCTGATGGATTTTTATGACAGTCAATCATCGATTCATTATCTACAGTTGAAATCCAGATTTGTTAATTGAACCGAAATTTTACCATGTCGTATGATGACCATCCCGTCTATCATTCCTACAGCCAACCCCACCAATTTTCAGGTTACTTGCTCATATTTAATGTAGCTAATAGAAAAGGAGTATTCTAAACAAGTGAGTGGCAAGGCCGCATTCTGAACATTCAATTGTAGTTTCAACCAATACAATTCCTCATTTCTCGATGTAACGCCAAACAGCTGAATGAGAATCGTCACACTATATTCAGAACAAATACTTGTTGCATGTTGTTGCACGAATCCGGAAAAATCGTTGGAATGTTCCAAAGTTGTCGAAGGACTCAGAAAGTTGCCTCAGTTCCTAGACACAGAGATGACACCAGACCTGCTGAGTTACTTCAGAAAATTCTCTTTTCGGTTTCTCACATTCCCAGCAAGCCCAGCAGTTTGCTTTGTGAGGTCTTCCTCTTCAGTGAAAGTTGATGCAGAAGCAGAGATTGTACTTCCAGGGCAGATGCATAATGGGGGTGGATAATCAATAAAGTGGGACTCAAAACTTGGGTATCACGTGAGTAACATTAATCAATAGCTAAACTTTGTCTGAAAGCCGTGTGGGAAGCCATTCTGAATCAACACCAGAGAGATTGTCTGCTGCAGATGAAAGCTACGGTGTTTTGGTGATGTTCAAGGTGCAGGAGTGTCATGTGATCCCACAGGCTCCCCAGCTTAGAGTGTGATGCAATGACCACAGCTGACACTGGGAATTTTCTGACCAGGCACTTCAGTTATAACCACTCTGTCTTGATAAAGTATGTATGACGTTGAATGAAACATGTCATCACTCACCAGTTGTGGAACTGGCAGGTGAACTGGCTGTGGTGGTTATCTCTGTTGTTCTTGTTGTTGTTGTTTGTCCTGGTGGGAAACAAATGCAAGCAATCACATTCAATACACCCATGATAAAAGAGGACAGTGTTATGAAAATGTCAGCGTCACTGACACACCGAAATGCCCACTGCCCGATATCCTGTTAGCTGCCATTACTTGTATTTGCTACAGCACTCACTGGTGCCTGCTTTTTATCGTACTTGCGTTTTGAACTGAAGACAATTCTCGTTCAGAATGAATGTATTTACTTTGCACAAAAGCAAACAAAGAGAGAAGCAATGATAGACAATTGTATTACAATTATCATTTCCCTCTCAGACCTTGCTGTTCTACAAGGAAGCAATTCCTCACTCACCACTTGTCAAAATACTGGTGGAGCCTGTTGTAGTTGGTGGCAAAGGTGTCGTCGTTTCTTCTGAAATGAGAAAATGATATTCAAAATCACTAGATGCCGGCTTGATTTAGAATCCACTCATCTAATATTTATTCTGAAATGCAAAGTGATCCTGGGTCACAAAAATTTGATGTTAATTTTTAAAATGTGCATTTACATGGCACCATCTTACGATGAAATGGACAAGAAGATTGAAAACATTTCTGATGCGCGTTCGCTTCCAAGCCAAAACATCTGCAAAGGCAATCTGACGTGAAAATACATTGTAACGTAACATGAAAGGAGATATTACTCACCCGCTGTGGAACTGGCAGCCGATCCACTTGTGGTGGTGCTTCCTGTTGGAGCTGTTGATTCTTCTGAAGGAAACAAAATGCATTCAAAATCTTCACATTCAATTGGAATTGAAAAGGTTCCATTTCTCGGTTACCAGATGAAAACAAGTTCAATGCAACGGATATAGGTCAACTGATTAAGACAGGGGGTGAAACACTGTTTTGCCTTCAGTCAGTGCATTGTTATGCAAACAATCAAACTACAAAGAAACTTTGACACAAATTAGAACAGGCCTTCACAAATTAGGTGTGAATTGGAAATGAAGAAGCAAAGATGTTGTTAACTGCCGACATGAAGAAAGAAATTTATGCAAAAAGCTCCCTGATGGTTAAAAATGATTTTTCTCACCAGTTGTCGAAGTGGCGGTCGTTGCGGGTGTGGTGCTTGTCCCTGTTGTTGTGGTCACTTCTTTTGAAGAGAAAGACAAACGTTAACAGCCACAGTATCCAAGTTGACTTTGCCGCAGCATTAACGATGTTCCACAATGCAGCAGGGCCATACTGTTCCCAGCAATCCAGTTAGCAACTGAAATTATACTTTTCTGCTGTCTCTACAGATTTATTGCTAATCCTAAGCATAAAGCTAGAATTACTATTAATACTTGACACAGCTATTCCAAATGGAAGGGAACTCCATGTTTCTAGAATACTTCTACTCCCACTGTGATAACACTCAATATGATTGGCCGAACTGCCTGCTTCAGAAGATCAATGTTGCCCAACACCTGAAGATCCCTTTGTCTTGCTGCCAGATTACATCAGCTGTCTGGAGAGGAAGACAGCACATCCAAGTCAGCCCTGGATCATTGTCAGAAACTTTTCTCAAGATCAGCAATGAGGACTCTTGCCTCTTTCATTATATGCATTGTGTGCCTCCTGGAGGCAGCAATTGTAACGCTTTCTGCAGCTGTCAGGACAGGCAACACTTACTTTGGGACCAGTCACCACTTTGCCCACTTGAGTGCTCAGATTCTCAAATTGGGACAAGGTGAAATATGGCCTGACTGAAAATTGACAGCTCGAACTACAGCAATACACGATGCACTCGTGGATCTCATCAATGTTGCATAAATATCTCAACAAAAGCAATTTACTATTAATACTTGACACAGCTATTCCAAATGGAAGGGAACTCCATGTTTCTAGAATACTTCTACTCAATGTTGCCCAACGCCGGAAGATCCCTTTGACTTGCTGCCAGATTACATCAGCTGTCTGGAGAGGAAGACAGCACATCCCAGTGAGCCCTGGATCATTGTCTGAAACTTTCGTCAAGATCAGCAATGAGGACTCCTGCCTCTTTCATTATATGCATTGTGTGCTTCCTGGAGGCAGCAATTGTAACGCTTTCTGCAGCTGTCAGGACAGGCAGCAGTTACTTTGGGACCACTCACCATTTTGCCCACTTGAGTGCTCAGATTCTCATAGTGGGACAAGGTGAAACATGGCCTGACTGAAATTTGACAGCTCGAACTACAGCAATACATGATGCACTCGTGGGTCTCATCAATGTTGCGTAAATATCTCAACAAAAGCAATTATATGAATGCCCTTTGACATAAAAGATCTGTTCTGACAAGCACAAACCAGTTGGAGCCAGAGGGAAAAACTTTCATAGCCTCATTCGTTTGTGACTGGATACCTCAACAAGCTCCATCAGTCGATTATAGAATTCGAAATCAGAGGCATGAGGTTTTTCTCAGATTGGCGAATGAAAATTTCAGGCACTCCCCACGGCTAAAGGTTCGACGGTACTCGATACTCAATGCCAGTTGCTGACCTTGTCATACGTTGCAAATCACATCCCGACGCAACCTTACATGAAATTCATATTTACCAGGTGTACTTGTTTCAGTGGAGGTTGTGAATAGGCTGGTTGTCGTCGGAACAGTTGTTGACGGTTGGTTTTCGCAGCAAACTCGAATTTGGTAGTCAGAACAGAATGTTTCTGATGAACTGCTGGAGTGAATACACACCAATCCTACTCCTTTAATGCATTCCACATTGTCTTGTGATTCACTTAGTGGCTTCGAAGGGTGTTGTACAAATTGACACTGAACGTCACCAATAGAATCAGTGGGAGCACACAACCTCTTGCGTATGGGCTCAACATCATTTGGATCGTAATAGGATGGTGTATGTATATTGGACCAGGAAGACCATTCACCAAGACAGACCACCTCTGGAATAGAAAAGAGGGCAGATATTTAACAGCTGCATTCAGCAAATAGAAAAAGAGTATTCAAAACAAGTGAGTGGCAAGGCCGCATTCTTAACATTCAATTGTACTTTTAACAAATACAATTCCTCATTTCTCGATGTAATGCCAAACAGCTGAATGAGAATCGTCACACTATATTCAGAACAAATACTTGTTGCATGTTGTTGCACGAATCCGGAAAAATCGTTGGAATGTTCCAAAGTTGTCGAAGGACTCAGAAAGTTGCCTCAGTTCCTAGACACAGAGATGACACCAGACCTGCTGAGTTACTTCAGAAAATTCTCTTTTCGGTTTCTCACATTCCCAGCAAGCCCAGCAGTTTGCTTTGTGAGGTCTTCCTCTTCAGTGAAACTTGATGCAGAAGCAGAGATTGTACTTCCAGGGCAGATGCATAATGGGGGTGGATAATCAATAAAGTGGGACTCAAAACTTGGGTATCACGTGAGTAACATTAATCAATAGCTAAACTTTGTCTGAAAGCCGTGTGGGAAGCCATTCTGATGCAACACCAGAGAGATTGTCTGCTGCAGATGAAAGCTACGGTGTTTTGGTGATGTTCAAGGTGCAGGAGTGTCATGTGATGCCACAGGCTCCCCAGCTTAGAGTGTGATGCAATGACCACAGCTGACACTGGGAATTTTCTGACCAGGCACTTCAGTTATAACCACTCTGTCTTGATAAAGTATGTATGACGTTGAATGAAACATGTCATCACTCACCAGTTGTGGAACTGGCAGTTGAACTGGCTGTGGTGGTTATCTCTGTTGTTCTTGTTGTTGTTGTTTGTCCTGGTGGGAAACAAATGCAAGCAATCACATTCAATACACCCATGATAAAAGAGGACAGTGTGATGAAAATGTCAGCGTCACTGACACACCGAAATGCCCACTGCCCGATATCCTGTTAGCTGCCATTACTTGTATTTGCTACAGCACTCACTGGTGCCTGCTTTTTATCGTACTTGTGTTCAAAATCATCACATTCAATTGGAATTGAAAAGGTTCCATTTCTCGGTTAACAGATGAAAACAAGTTCAATGCAACGGATATAGGTCAACTGATTAAGACAGGGGGTGAAACACTGTTTTGCCTTCAGTCAGTGCATTGTTATGCAAACAATCAAACTACAAAGAAACTTTGACACAAATTAGAACAGGCCTTCACAAATTAGGTGTGAATTGGAAATGAAGAAGCAAAGATGTTGTTAACTGCCGACATGAAGAAAGAAATTTATGCAAAAAGCTCCCTGATGGGTAAAAATGATTTTTCTCACCAGTTGTCGAAGTGGCGGTCGTTGAGGGTGTGGTGCTTGTCCCTGTTGTTGTGGTCACTTCTTTTGAAGAGAAAGACAAACGTTAACAACCACAGTATACAATTTGACTTTGCCGCAGCATTAACGATGTTCCACAATGCAGCAGGGCCATACTGTTCCCAGCATTCCAGTTAGCAACTGAAATGATACTTTTCTGCTGTCTCTACAGATTTATTGCTAATCCTAACCATAAAGCTAGAATTACTATTAATACTTGACACAGCTATTCCAAATGGAAGGGAACTCCATGTTTCTAGAATACTTCTACTCAATGTTGCCCAACGCCGGAAGATCCCTTTGACTTGCTGCCAGATTACATCAGCTGTCTGGAGAGGAAGACAGCACATCCCAGTGAGCCCTGGATCATTGTCTGAAACTTTCGTTAAGATCAGCAATGAGGACTCCTGACTCTTTCATTAAATGCATTGTGTGCTTCCTGGAGGCAGCAATTGTAACGCTTTCTGCAGCTCTCAGGACAGGCAGCAGTTACTTTGGGACCACTCACCAGTTTGCCCACTTGAGTGCTCCGATTCTCAAAGTGGGACAAGGTGAAACATGGCCTGAATGAAATTTGACAGCTCGAACTACAGCAATACATGATGCACTCGTGGATCTCATCAATGTTGCGTAAATACCTCAACAAAAGCAATTATATGAATGCCCTTTGACATAAAAGATCTGTTCTGACAAGCACAAACCAGTTGGAGCCAGAGGGAAAAACTTTCATAGCCTCATTCGTTTGTGACTGGATACCTCAACAAGCTCCATCAGTAGATTATAGAATTCGAAATCAGAGGCATGAGGTTTTTCTCAGATTGGCGAATGAAAATTTCAGGCACTCCCCACGGCTAAAGGTTCGACGGTACTCGATACTCAATGCCAGTTGCTGACCTTGTCATACGTTGCAAATCACATCCCAACGCCACCTTACATGAAATTCATATTTACCAGGTGTACTTGTTTCAGTGGAGGTTGTGAATAGGCTGGTTGTCGTCGGAACAGTTGTTGACGGTTGGTTTTCGCAGCAAACTCGAATTTGGTAGTCAGAACAGAATGTTTCTGATGAACTGCTGGAGTGAATACACACCAATCCTACTCCTTTAATGCATTCCACATTGTCTTGTGATTCACTTAGTGGCTTCGAAGGGTGTTGTACAAATTGACACTGAACGTCACCAATAGAATCAGTGGGAGCACACAACCTCTTGCGTATGGGCTCAACATCATTCGGATCGTAATAGGATGGTGTATGTATATTGGACCAGGAAGACCATTCACCAAGACAGACCACCTCTGGAATAGAAAAGAGGGCAGATATTTAACAGCTGCATTCAGCAAATAGAAAAAGAGTATTCTAAACAAGTGAGTGGCAAGGCCGCATTCTTAACATTCAATTGTAGTTTTAACAAATACAATTCCTCATTTCTCGATGTAATGCCAAACAGCTGAATGAGAATTGTCACACTATATTCAGAACAAATACTTGTTGCATGTTGTTGCACGAATCCGGAAAAATCGTTGGAATGTTCCAAAGTTGTCGAAGGACTCAGAAAGTTGCCTCAGTTCCTAGACACAGAGATGACACCAGACCTGCTGAGTTACTTCAGAAAATTCTCTTTTCGGTTTCTCACATTCCCAGCAAGCCCAGCAGTTTGCTTTGTGAGGTCTTCCTCTTCAGTGAAACTTGATGCAGAAGCAGAGATTGTACTTCCAGGGCAGATGCATATTGGGGGTGGATAATCAATAAAGTGGGACTCAAAACTTGGGTATCATGTGTGTAACATTCATCAACAGCTAAACTTTGTCTGAAAGCCGTGTGGGAAGTCATCCTGATGCAACACCAGAGAGATTGTCTGCTGCAGATGAAAGCTACGGTGTTTTGGTGATGTTCAAGGTGCAGGAGTGTCATGTGATCCCACAGGCTCCCCAGCTTAGAGTGTGATGCAATGACCACAGCTGACACTGGGAATTTTCTGACCAGGCACTTCAGTTATAACCACTCTGTCTTGATAAAGTATGTATGACGTTGAATGAAACATGTCATCACTCACCAGTTGTGGAACTGGCAGTTGAACTGGCTGTGCTGGTTATCTCTGTTGTTGTTATTGTTGTTGTTTGTCCTGGTGGGAAACAAATGCAAGCAATCACATTCAATACACCCATGATAAAAGAGGACAGTGTTATGAAAATGTCAGCGTCACTGACACACCGAAATGCCCACTGCCCGATATCCTGTTAGCTGCCATTACTTGTATTTGCTACAGCACTCACTGGTGCCTGCTTTTGATCGTACTTGCGTTTTGAACTGAAGACAATTCTCGTTCAGAATGAATGTATTTACTTTGCACGAATGCAAACAAAGAGAGAAGCAATGATAGACAATTGTATTACAATTATCATTTCCCTCTCAGACCTTGCTGTTCTACAAGGAAGCAATTCCTCACTCACCACTTGTCAAAATACTGGTGGAGCCTGTTGTAGTTGGTGGCAAAGGTGTCGTCGTTTCTTCTGAAATGAGAAAATGATATTCAAAATCACTAGATGCCGGCTTGATTTAGAATCCACTCATCTAATATTTATTCTGAAATGCAAAGTGATCCTGGGTCACAAAAATTTGATGTTAATTTATAAAATGTGCACTTACATGGCACCATCTTACGATGAAATGGACAAGAAGATTGAAAACATTTCTGATGCGCGTTCGCTTCCAAGCCAAAACATCTGTAAAGGCAATCTGACGTGAAAATACATTGTAACGTAACATGAAAGGAGATATTACTCACCCGCTGTGGAACTGGCAGCCAATCCAGTTGTGGTGGTGCTTCCTGTTGGAGCTGTTGATTCTTCTGAAGGAAACAAAATGCATTCAAAATCTTCACATTCAATTGGAATTGAAAAGGTTCCATTTCTCGGTTACCAGATGAAAACAAGTTCAATGCAACGGATATAGGTCAACTGATTAAGACAGGAGGTGAAACACTGTTTTGCCTTCAGTCAGTGCATTGTTATGCAAACAATCAAACTACAAAGAAACTTTGACACAAATTAGAACAGGCCTTCACAAATTAGGTGTGAATTGGAAATGAAGAAGCAAAGATGTTGTTAACTGCCGACATGAAGAAAGAAATTTATGCAAAAAGCTCCCTGATGGTTAAAAATGATTTTTCTCACCAGTTGTCGAAGTGGCGGTCGTTGCGGGTGTGGTGCTTGTCCCTGTTGTTGTGGTCACTTCTTTTGAAGAGAAAGACAAACGTTAACAACCACAGTATACAATTTGACTTTGCCGCAGCATTAACGATGTTCCACAATGCAGCAGGGCCATACTGTTCCCAGCATTCCAGTTAGCAACTGAAATGATACTTTTCTGCTGTCTCAACAGATTTATTGCTAATCCTAACCATAAAGCTAGAATTACTATTAATACTTGACACAGCTATTCCAAATGGAAGGGAACTCAATGTTTCTAGAATACTTCTACTCAATGTTGCCCAACGCCGGAAGATCCCTTTGACTTGCTGCCAGATTACATCAGCTGTCTGGAGAGGAAGACAGCACATCCCAGTGAGCCCTGGATCATTGTCTGAAACTTTCGTTAAGATCAGCAATGAGGACTCCTGACTCTTTCATTAAATGCATTGTGTGCTTCCTGGAGGCAGCAATTGTAACGCTTTCTGCAGCTGTCAGGACAGGCAGCAGTTACTTTGGGACCACTCACCAGTTTGCCCACTTGAGTGCTCCGATTCTCAAAGTGGGACAAGGTGAAACATGGCCTGATTGAAATTTGACAGCTCGAACTACAGCAATACATGATGCACTCGTGGGTCTCATCAATGTTGCGTAAATACCTCAACAAAAGCAATTATATGAATGCCCTTTGACATAAAAGATCTGTTCTGACAAGCACAAACCAGTTGGAGCCAGAGGGAAAAACTTTCATAGCCTCATTCGTTTGTGACTGGATACCTCAACAAGCTCCATCAGTAGATTATAGAATTCGAAATCAGAGGCATGAGGTTTTTCTCAGATTGGCGAATGAAAATTTCAGGCACTCCCCACGGCTAAAGGTTCGACGGTACTCGATACTCAATGCCAGTTGCTGACCTTGTCATACGTTGCAAATCACATCCCAACGCCACCTTACATGAAATTCATATTTACCAGGTGTACTTGTTTCAGTGGAGGTTGTGAATAGGCTGGTTGTCGTCGGAACAGTTGTTGACGGTTGGTTTTCGCAGCAAACTCGAATTTGGTAGTCAGAACAGAATGTTTCTGACGAACTGCTGGAGTGAATACACACCAATCCTACTCCTTTAATGCATTCCACATTGTCTTGTGATTCACTTAGTGGCTTCGAAGGGTGTTGTACAAATTGACACTGAACGTCACCAATAGAATCAGTGGGAGCACACAACCTCTTGCGTATGGGCTCAACATCATTCGGATCGTAATAGGATGGCGTATGTATATTGGACCAGGAAGACCATTCACCAAGACAGACCACCTCTGGAATAGAAAAGAGGGCAGATATTTAACAGCTGCATTCAGCAAATAGAAAAAGAGTATTCTAAACAAGTGAGTGGCAAGGCCGCATTCTTAACATTCAATTGTAGTTTTAACAAATACAATTCCTCATTTCTCGATGTAATGCCAAACAGCTGAATGAGAATTGTCACACTATATTCAGAACAAATACTTGTTGCATGTTGTTGCACGAATCCGGAAAAATCGTTGGAATGTTCCAAAGTTGTCGAAGGACTCAGAAAGTTGCCTCAGTTCCTAGACACAGAGATGACACCAGACCTGCTGAGTTACTTCAGAAAATTCTCTTTTCGGTTTCTCACATTCCCAGCAAGCCCAGCAGTTTGCTTTGTGAGGTCTTCCTCTTCAGTGAAAGTTGATGCAGAAGCAGAGATTGTACTTCCAGGGCAAATGCATAATGGGGGTGGATAATCAATAAAGTGGGACTGAAAACTTGGGTATCATGTGTGTAACATTCATCAACAGCTAAACTTTGTCTGAAAGCCGTGTGGGAAGTCATCCTGATGCAACACCAGAGAGATTGTCTGCTGCAGATGAAAGCTACGGTGTTTTGGTGATGTTCAAGGTGCAGGAGTGTCATGTGATCCCACAGGCTCCCCAGCTTAGAGTGTGATGCAATGACCACAGCTGACACTGGGAATTTTCTGACCAGGCACTTCAGTTATAACCACTCTGTCTTGATAAAGTATGTATGACGTTGAATGAAACATGTCATCACTCACCAGTTGTGGAACTGGCAGGTGAACTGGCTGTGGTGGTTATCTCTGTTGTTGTTGTTGTTGTTGTTTGTCCTGGTGGGAAACAAATGCAAGCAATCACATTCAATACACCCATGATAAAAGAGGACAGTGTTATGAAAATGTCAGCGTCACTGACACACCGAAATGCCCACTGCCCGATATCCTGTTAGCTGCCATTACTTGTATTTGCTACAGCACTCACTGGTGCCTGCTTTTTATCGTACTTGCGTTTTGAACTGAAGACAATTCTCGTTCAGAATGAATGTATTTACTTTGCACAAAAGCAAACAAAGAGAGAAGCAATGATAGACAATTGTATTACAATTATCATTTCCCTCTCAGGCCTTGCTGTTCTACAAGGAAGCAATTCCTCACTCACCACTTGTCAAAATACTGGTGGAGCCTGTTGTTGTTGGTGGCAAAGGTGTCGTCGTTTCTTCTGAAATGAGAAAATGATGTTCAAAATCACTAGATGCCGGCTTGATTTAGAATCCACTCATCTAATATTTATTCTGAAATGCAAAGTGATCCTGGGTCACAAAAATTTGATGTTAATTTTTAAAATGTGCATTTACATGGCACCATCTTACGATGAAATGGACAAGAAGATTGAAAACATTTCTGATGCGCGTTCGCTTCCAAGCCAAAACATCTGTAAAGGCAATCTGACGTGAAAATACATTGTAACGTAACATGAAAGGAGATATTACTCACCCGCTGTGGAACTGGCAGCCAATCCAGTTGTGGTGGTGCTTCCTGTTGGAGCTGTTGATTCTTCTGAAGGAAACAAAATGCATTCAAAATCTTCACATTCAATTGGAATTGAAAAGGTTCCATTTCTCGGTTACCAGATGAAAACAAGTTCAATGCAACGGATATAGGTCAACTGATTAAGACAGGAGGTGAAACACTGTTTTGCCTTCAGTCAGTGCATTGTTATGCAAACAATCAAACTACAAAGAAACTTTGACACAAATTAGAACAGGCCTTCACAAATTAGGTGTGAATTGGAAATGAAGAAGCAAAGATGTTGTTAACTGCCGACATGAAGAAAGAAATTTATGCAAAAAGCTCCCTGATGGTTAAAAATGATTTTTCTCACCAGTTGTCGAAGTGGCGGTCGTTGCGGGTGTGGTGCTTGTCCCTGTTGTTGTGGTCACTTCTTTTGAAGAGAAAGACAAACGTTAACAACCACAGTATCCAAGTTGACTTTGCCACAGCATTAACGATGTTCCACATTGCAGCAGGGCCATACTGTTCCCAGCAATCCAGTTAGCAACTGAAATGATACTTTTCTGCTGTCTCTACAGATTTATTGCTAATCCTAAGCATAAAGCTAGAATTACTATTAATACTTGACACAGCTATTCCAAATGGAAGGGAACTCCATGTTTCTAGAATACTTCTACTCCCACTGTGATAACACTCAATATGATTGGCCGAACTGCCTGCTTCAGAAGATCAATGTTGCCCAACACCTGAAGATCCCATTGTCTTGCTGCCAGATTACATCAGCTGTCTGGAGAGGAAGACAGCACATCCAAGTCAGCCCTGGATCATTGTCAGAAACTTTTCTCAAGATCAGCAATGAGGACTCTTGCCTCTTTCATTATATGCATTGTGTGCCTCCTGGAGGCAGCAATTGTAACGCTTTCTGCAGCTGTCAGGACAGGCAACACTTACTTTGGGACCAGTCACCACTTTGCCCACTTGAGTGCTCAGATTCTCAAATTGGGACAAGGTGAAATATGGCCTGACTGAAAATTGACAGCTCGAACTACAGCAATACACGATGCACTCGTGGATCTCATCAATGTTGCATAAATATCTCAACAAAAGCAATTTACTATTAATACTTGACACAGCTATTCCAAATGGAAGGGAACTCCATGTTTCTAGAATACTTCTACTCAATGTTGCCCAACGCCGGAAGATCCCTTTGACTTGCTGCCAGATTACATCAGCTGTCTGGAGAGGAAGACAGCACATCCCAGTGAGCCCTGGATCATTGTCTGAAACTTTCGTCAAGATCAGCAATGAGGACTCCTGCCTCTTTCATTATATGCATTGTGTGCTTCCTGGAGGCAGCAATTGTAACGCTTTCTGCAGCTCTCAGGACAGGCAGCAGTTACTTTGGGACCACTCACCACTTTGCCCACTTGAGTGCTCAGATTCTCATAGTGGGACAAGGTGAAACATGGCCTGACTGAAATTTGACAGCTCGAACTACAGCAATACATGATGCACTCGTGGGTCTCATCAATGTTGCGTAAATATCTCAACAAAAGCAATTATATGAATGCCCTTTGACATAAAAGATTTGTTCTGACAAGCACAAACCAGTTGGAGCCAGAGGGAAAAACTTTCATAGCCTCATTCGTTTGTGACTGGATACCTCAACAAGCTCCATCAGTCGATTATAGAATTCGAAATCAGAGGCATGAGGTTTTTCTCAGATTGGCGAATGAAAATTTCAGGCACTCCCCACGGCTAAAGGTTCGACGGTACTCGATACTCAATGCCAGTTGCTGACCTTGTCATACGTTGCAAATCACATCCCAACGCCACCTTACATGAAATTCATATTTACCAGGTGTACTTGTTTCAGTGGAGGTTGTGAATAGGCTGGTTGTCGTCGGAACAGTTGTTGACGGTTGGTTTTCGCAGCAAACTCGAATTTGGTAGTCAGAACAGAATGTTTCTGATGAACTGCTGGAGTGAATACACACCAATCCTACTCCTTTAATGCATTCCACATTGTCTTGTGATTCACTTAGTGGCTTCGAAGGGTGTTGTACAAATTGACACTGAACGTCACCAATAGAATCAGTGGGAGCACACAACCTCTTGCGTATGGGCTCAACATCATTCGGATCGTAATAGGATGGTGTATGTATATTGGACCAGGAAGACCATTCACCAAGACAGACCACCTCTGGAATAGAAAAGAGGGCAGATATTTAACAGCTGCATTCAGCAAATAGAAAAAGAGTATTCTAAACAAGTGAGTGGCAAGGCCGCATTCTTAACATTCAATTGTAGTTTTAACAAATACAATTCCTCATTTCTCGATGTAATGCCAAACAGCTGAATGAGAATTGTCACACTATATTCAGAACAAATACTTGTTGCATGTTGTTGCACGAATCCGGAAAAATCGTTGGAATGTTCCAAAGTTGTCGAAGGACTCAGAAAGTTGCCTCAGTTCCTAGACACAGAGATGACACCAGACCTGCTGAGTTACTTCAGAAAATTCTCTTTTCGGTTTCTCACATTCCCAGCAAGCCCAGCAGTTTGCTTTGTGAGGTCTTCCTCTTCAGTGAAACTTGATGCAGAAGCAGAGATTGTACTTCCAGGGCAGATGCATATTGGGGGTGGATAATCAATAAAGTGGGACTCAAAACTTGGGTATCATGTGTGTAACATTCATCAACAGCTAAACTTTGTCTGAAAGCCGTGTGGGAAGTCATCCTGATGCAACACCAGAGAGATTGTCTGCTGCAGATGAAAGCTACGGTGTTTTGGTGATGTTCAAGGTGCAGGAGTGTCATGTGATCCCACAGGCTCCCCAGCTTAGAGTGTGATGCAATGACCACAGCTGACACTGGGAATTTTCTGACCAGGCACTTCAGTTATAACCACTCTGTCTTGATAAAGTATGTATGACGTTGAATGAAACATGTCATCACTCACCAGTTGTGGAACTGGCAGTTGAACTGGCTGTGCTGGTTATCTCTGTTGTTGTTATTGTTGTTGTTTGTCCTGGTGGGAAACAAATGCAAGCAATCACATTCAATACACCCATGATAAAAGAGGACAGTGTTATGAAAATGTCAGCGTCACTGACACACCGAAATGCCCACTGCCCGATATCCTGTTAGCTGCCATTACTTGTATTTGCTACAGCACTCACTGGTGCCTGCTTTTGATCGTACTTGCGTTTTGAACTGAAGACAATTCTCGTTCAGAATGAATGTATTTACTTTGCACGAATGCAAACAAAGAGAGAAGCAATGATAGACAATTGTATTACAATTATCATTTCCCTCTCAGACCTTGCTGTTCTACAAGGAAGCAATTCCTCACTCACCACTTGTCAAAATACTGGTGGAGCCTGTTGTAGTTGGTGGCAAAGGTGTCGTCGTTTCTTCTGAAATGAGAAAATGATATTCAAAATCACTAGATGCCGGCTTGATTTAGAATCCACTCATCTAATATTTATTCTGAAATGCAAAGTGATCCTGGGTCACAAAAATTTGATGTTAATTTATAAAATGTGCATTTACATGGCACCATCTTACGATGAAATGGACAAGAAGATTGAAAACATTTCTGATGCGCGTTCGCTTCCAAGCCAAAACATCTGTAAAGGCAATCTGACGTGAAAATACATTGTAACGTAACATGAAAGGAGATATTACTCACCCGCTGTGGAACTGGCAGCCAATCCAGTTGTGGTGGTGCTTCCTGTTGGAGCTGTTGATTCTTCTGAAGGAAACAAAATGCATTCAAAATCTTCACATTCAATTGGAATTGAAAAGGTTCCATTTCTCGGTTACCAGATGAAAACAAGTTCAATGCAACGGATATAGGTCAACTGATTAAGACAGGAGGTGAAACACTGTTTTGCCTTCAGTCAGTGCATTGTTATGCAAACAATCAAACTACAAAGAAACTTTGACACAAATTAGAACAGGCCTTCACAAATTAGGTGTGAATTGGAAATGAAGAAGCAAAGATGTTGTTAACTGCCGACATGAAGAAAGAAATTTATGCAAAAAGCTCCCTGATGGTTAAAAATGATTTTTCTCACCAGTTGTCGAAGTGGCGGTCGTTGCGGGTGTGGTGCTTGTCCCTGTTGTTGTGGTCACTTCTTTTGAAGAGAAAGACAAACGTTAACAACCACAGTATACAATTTGACTTTGCCGCAGCATTAACGATGTTCCACAATGCAGCAGGGCCATACTGTTCTCAGCATTCCAGTTAGCAACTGAAATGATACTTTTCTGCTGTCTCAACAGATTTATTGCTAATCCTAACCATAAAGCTAGAATTACTATTAATACTTGACACAGCTATTCCAAATGGAAGGGAACTCAATGTTTCTAGAATACTTCTACTCAATGTTGCCCAACGCCGGAAGATCCCTTTGACTTGCTGCCAGATTACATCAGCTGTCTGGAGAGGAAGACAGCACATCCCAGTGAGCCCTGGATCATTGTCTGAAACTTTCGTTAAGATCAGCAATGAGGACTCCTGACTCTTTCATTAAATGCATTGTGTGCTTCCTGGAGGCAGCAATTGTAACGCTTTCTGCAGCTGTCAGGACAGGCAGCAGTTACTTTGGGACCACTCACCAGTTTGCCCACTTGAGTGCTCCGATTCTCAAAGTGGGACAAGGTGAAACATGGCCTGATTGAAATTTGACAGCTCGAACTACAGCAATACATGATGCACTCGTGGGTCTCATCAATGTTGCGTAAATACCTCAACAAAAGCAATTATATGAATGCCCTTTGACATAAAAGATCTGTTCTGACAAGCACAAACCAGTTGGAGCCAGAGGGAAAAACTTTCATAGCCTCATTCGTTTGTGACTGGATACCTCAACAAGCTCCATCAGTAGATTATAGAATTCGAAATCAGAGGCATGAGGTTTTTCTCAGATTGGCGAATGAAAATTTCAGGCACTCCCCACGGCTAAAGGTTCGACGGTACTCGATACTCAATGCCAGTTGCTGACCTTGTCATACGTTGCAAATCACATCCCAACGCCACCTTACATGAAATTCATATTTACCAGGTGTACTTGTTTCAGTGGAGGTTGTGAATAGGCTGGTTGTCGTCGGAACAGTTGTTGACGGTTGGTTTTCGCAGCAAACTCGAATTTGGTAGTCAGAACAGAATGTTTCTGACGAACTGCTGGAGTGAATACACACCAATCCTACTCCTTTAATGCATTCCACATTGTCTTGTGATTCACTTAGTGGCTTCGAAGGGTGTTGTACAAATTGACACTGAACGTCACCAATAGAATCAGTGGGAGCACACAACCTCTTGCGTATGGGCTCAACATCATTCGGATCGTAATAGGATGGCGTATGTATATTGGACCAGGAAGACCATTCACCAAGACAGACCACCTCTGGAATAGAAAAGAGGGCAGATATTTAACAGCTGCATTCAGCAAATAGAAAAAGAGTATTCTAAACAAGTGAGTGGCAAGGCCGCATTCTTAACATTCAATTGTAGTTTTAACAAATACAATTCCTCATTTCTCGATGTAATGCCAAACAGCTGAATGAGAATTGTCACACTATATTCAGAACAAATACTTGTTGCATGTTGTTGCACGAATCCGGAAAAATCGTTGGAATGTTCCAAAGTTGTCGAAGGACTCAGAAAGTTGCCTCAGTTCCTAGACACAGAGATGACACCAGACCTGCTGAGTTACTTCAGAAAATTCTCTTTTCGGTTTCTCACATTCCCAGCAAGCCCAGCAGTTTGCTTTGTGAGGTCTTCCTCTTCAGTGAAAGTTGATGCAGAAGCAGAGATTGTACTTCCAGGGCAAATGCATAATGGGGGTGGATAATCAATAAAGTGGGACTGAAAACTTGGGTATCATGTGTGTAACATTCATCAACAGCTAAACTTTGTCTGAAAGCCGTGTGGGAAGTCATCCTGATGCAACACCAGAGAGATTGTCTGCTGCAGATGAAAGCTACGGTGTTTTGGTGATGTTCAAGGTGCAGGAGTGTCATGTGATCCCACAGGCTCCCCAGCTTAGAGTGTGATGCAATGACCACAGCTGACACTGGGAATTTTCTGACCAGGCACTTCAGTTATAACCACTCTGTCTTGATAAAGTATGTATGACGTTGAATGAAACATGTCATCACTCACCAGTTGTGGAACTGGCAGGTGAACTGGCTGTGGTGGTTATCTCTGTTGTTGTTGTTGTTGTTGTTTGTCCTGGTGGGAAACAAATGCAAGCAATCACATTCAATACACCCATGATAAAAGAGGACAGTGTTATGAAAATGTCAGCGTCACTGACACACCGAAATGCCCACTGCCCGATATCCTGTTAGCTGCCATTACTTGTATTTGCTACAGCACTCACTGGTGCCTGCTTTTTATCGTACTTGCGTTTTGAACTGAAGACAATTCTCGTTCAGAATGAATGTATTTACTTTGCACAAAAGCAAACAAAGAGAGAAGCAATGATAGACAATTGTATTACAATTATCATTTCCCTCTCAGGCCTTGCTGTTCTACAAGGAAGCAATTCCTCACTCACCACTTGTCAAAATACTGGTGGAGCCTGTTGTTGTTGGTGGCAAAGGTGTCGTCGTTTCTTCTGAAATGAGAAAATGATGTTCAAAATCACTAGATGCCGGCTTGATTTAGAATCCACTCATCTAATATTTATTCTGAAATGCAAAGTGATCCTGGGTCACAAAAATTTGATGTTAATTTTTAAAATGTGCATTTACATGGCACCATCTTACGATGAAATGGACAAGAAGATTGAAAACATTTCTGATGCGCGTTCGCTTCCAAGCCAAAACATCTGTAAAGGCAATCTGACGTGAAAATACATTGTAACGTAACATGAAAGGAGATATTACTCACCCGCTGTGGAACTGGCAGCCAATCCAGTTGTGGTGGTGCTTCCTGTTGGAGCTGTTGATTCTTCTGAAGGAAACAAAATGCATTCAAAATCTTCACATTCAATTGGAATTGAAAAGGTTCCATTTCTCGGTTACCAGATGAAAACAAGTTCAATGCAACGGATATAGGTCAACTGATTAAGACAGGAGGTGAAACACTGTTTTGCCTTCAAGCAGTGCATTGTTATGCAAACAATCAAACTACAAAGAAACTTTGACACAAATTAGAACAGGCCTTCACAAATTAGGTGTGAATTGGAAATGAAGAAGCAAAGATGTTGTTAACTGCCGACATGAAGAAAGAAATTTATGCAAAAAGCTCCCTGATGGTTAAAAATGATTTTTCTCACCAGTTGTCGAAGTGGCGGTCGTTGCGGGTGTGGTGCTTGTCCCTGTTGTTGTGGTCACTTCTTTTGAAGAGAAAGACAAACGTTAACAACCACAGTATCCAAGTTGACTTTGCCGCAGCATTAACGATGTTCCACATTGCAGCAGGGCCATACTGTTCCCAGCAATCCAGTTAGCAACTGAAATGATACTTTTCTGCTGTCTCTACAGATTTATTGCTAATCCTAAGCATAAAGCTAGAATTACTATTAATACTTGACACAGCTATTCCAAATGGAAGGGAACTCCATGTTTCTAGAATACTTCTACTCCCACTGTGATAACACTCAATATGATTGGCCGAACTGCCTGCTTCAGAAGATCAATGTTGCCCAACACCTGAAGATCCCATTGTCTTGCTGCCAGATTACATCAGCTGTCTGGAGAGGAAGACAGCACATCCAAGTCAGCCCTGGATCATTGTCAGAAACTTTTCTCAAGATCAGCAATGAGGACTCTTGCCTCTTTCATTATATGCATTGTGTGCCTCCTGGAGGCAGCAATTGTAACGCTTTCTGCAGCTGTCAGGACAGGCAACACTTACTTTGGGACCAGTCACCACTTTGCCCACTTGAGTGCTCAGATTCTCAAATTGGGACAAGGTGAAATATGGCCTGACTGAAAATTGACAGCTCGAACTACAGCAATACACGATGCACTCGTGGATCTCATCAATGTTGCATAAATATCTCAACAAAAGCAATTTACTATTAATACTTGACACAGCTATTCCAAATGGAAGGGAACTCCATGTTTCTAGAATACTTCTACTCAATGTTGCCCAACGCCGGAAGATCCCTTTGACTTGCTGCCAGATTACATCAGCTGTCTGGAGAGGAAGACAGCACATCCCAGTGAGCCCTGGATCATTGTCTGAAACTTTCGTCAAGATCAGCAATGAGGACTCCTGCCTCTTTCATTATATGCATTGTGTGCTTCCTGGAGGCAGCAATTGTAACGCTTTCTGCAGCTCTCAGGACAGGCAGCAGTTACTTTGGGACCACTCACCACTTTGCCCACTTGAGTGCTCAGATTCTCATAGTGGGACAAGGTGAAACATGGCCTGACTGAAATTTGACAGCTCGAACTACAGCAATACATGATGCACTCGTGGGTCTCATCAATGTTGCGTAAATATCTCAACAAAAGCAATTATATGAATGCCCTTTGACATAAAAGATTTGTTCTGACAAGCACAAACCAGTTGGAGCCAGAGGGAAAAACTTTCATAGCCTCATTCGTTTGTGACTGGATACCTCAACAAGCTCCATCAGTCGATTATAGAATTCGAAATCAGAGGCATGAGGTTTTTCTCAGATTGGCGAATGAAAATTTCAGGCACTCCCCACGGCTAAAGGTTCGACGGTACTCGATACTCAATGCCAGTTGCTGACCTTGTCATACGTTGCAAATCACATCCCAACGCCACCTTACATGAAATTCATATTTACCAGGTGTACTTGTTTCAGTGGAGGTTGTGAATAGGCTGGTTGTCGTCGGAACAGTTGTTGACGGTTGGTTTTCGCAGCAAACTCGAATTTGGTAGTCAGAACAGAATGTTTCTGATGAACTGCTGGAGTGAATACACACCAATCCTACTCCTTTAATGCATTCCACATTGTCTTGTGATTCACTTAGTGGCTTCGAAGGGTGTTGTACAAATTGACACTGAACGTCACCAATAGAATCAGTGGGAGCACACAACCTCTTGCGTATGGGCTCAACATCATTTGGATCGTAATAGGATGGTGTATGTATATTGGACCAGGAAGACCATTCACCAAGACAGACCACCTCTGGAATAGAAAGGAGGGCAGATATTTAACACCTGCATTCAGCAAATAGAAAAGGAGTATTCTAAACAAGTGAGTGGCAAGGCCGCATTCTTAACATTCAATTGTAGTTTTAACAAATACAATTCCTCATTTCTCGATGTAATGCCGAACAGCTGAATGAGAATTGTCACACTATATTCAGAACAAATACTTGTTGCATGTTGGTGCACGAATACGGAAAAATCGTTGGAATGTTCCAAAGTTGTCGAAGGACTCAGAAAGTTGCCTCAGTTCCTAGACACAGAGATGACACCAGACCTGCTGAGTTACTTCAGAAAATTCTCTTTTCGGTTTCTCACATTCCCAGCAAGCCCAGCAGTTTGCTTTGTGAGGTCTTCCTCTTCAGTGAAAGTTGATGCAGAAGCAGAGATTGTACTTCCAGGGCAGATGCATAATGGGGGTGGATAATCAATAAAGTGGGACTCAAAACTTGGGTATCACGTGAGTAACATTAATCAATAGCTAAACTTTGTCTGAAAGCCGTGTGGGAAGCCATTCTGATGCAACACCAGAGAGATTGTCTGCCGCAGATGAAAGCTACGGTGTTTTGGTGATGTTCAAGGTGCAGGAGTGTCATGTGATGCCACAGGCTCCCCAGCTTAGAGTGTGATGCAATGACCACAGCTGACACTGGGAATTTTCTGACCAGGCACTTCAGTTATAACCACTCTGTCTTGATAAAGTATGTATGACGTTGAATGAAACATGTCATCACTCACCAGTTGTGGAACTGGCAGGTGAACTGGCTGTGGTGGTTATCTCTGTTGTTGTTATTGTTGTTGTTTGTCCTGGTGGGAAACAAATGCAAGTAATCACATTCAATACACCCATGATAAAAGAGGACAGTGTTATGAAAATGTCAGCGTCACTGACACACCGAAATGCCCACTGCCCGATATCCTGTTAGCTGCCATTACTTGTATTTGCTACAGCACTCGCTGGTGCCTGCTTTTTATCGTACTTGCGTTTTGAACTGAAGACAATTCTCGTTCAGAATGAATGTATTTACTTTGCACAAATGCAAACAAAGAGAGAAGCAATGATAGACAATTGTATTACAATTATCATTTCCCTCTCAGACCTTGCTGTTCTACAAGGAAGCAATTCCTCACTCACCACTTGTCAAAATACTGGTGGAGCCTGTTGTTGTTGGTAGCAAAGGTGTCGTCGTTTCTTCTGAAATGAGAAAATGATATTCAAAATCACTAGATGCCGGCTTGATTTAGAATCCACTCATCTAATATTTATTCTGAAATGCAAAGTGATCCAGGGACACAAAAATTTGATGTTAATTTTTAAAATGTGCATTTACATGGCACCATCTTACGATGAAATGGACAAGAAGATTGAAAACATTTCTGATGCGCGTTCGCTTCCAAGCCAAAACATCTGTAAAGGCAATCTGACGTGAAAATACATTGTAACGTAACATGAAAGGAGATATTACTCACCCGCTGTGGAACTGGCAGCCAATCCAGTTGTGGTGGTGCTTCCTGTTGGAGCTGTTGATTCTTCTGAAGGAAACAAAATGCATTCAAAATCTTCACATTCAATTGGAATTGAAAAGGTTCCATTTCTCGGTTACCAGATGAAAACAAGTTCAATGCAACGGATATAGGTCAACTGATTAAGACAGGAGGTGAAACACTGTTTTGCCTTCAGTCAGTGCATTGTTATGCAAACAATCAAACTACAAAGAAACTTTGACACAAATTAGAACAGGCCTTCACAAATTAGGTGTGAATTAGAAATGAAGAAGCAAAGATGTTGTTAACTGCCGACATGAAGAAAGAAATTTATGCAAAAAGCTCCCTGATGGGTAAAAATGATTTTTCTCACCAGTTGTCGAAGTGGCGGTCGTTGCGGGTGTGGTGCTTGTCCCTGTTGTTGTGGTCACTTCTTTTGAAGAGAAAGACAAACGTTAACAACCACAGTATACAATTTGACTTTGCCGCAGCATTAACGATGTTCCACAATGCAGCAGGGCCATACTGTTCCCAGCAATCCAGTTAGCAACTGAAATGATACTTTTCTGCTGTCTCTACAGATTTATTGCTAATCCTAAGCATAAAGCTAGAATTACTATTAATACTTGACACAGCTATTCCAAATGGAAGGGAACTCCATGTTTCTAGAATACTTCTACTCCCACTGTGATAACACTCAATATGATTGGCCGAACTGCCTGCTTCAGAAGATCAATGTTGCCCAACACCTGAAGATCCCTTTGTCTTGCTGCCAGATTACATCAGCTGTCTGGAGAGGAAGACAGCACATCCAAGTCAGCCCTGGATCATTGTCAGAAACTTTTCTCAAGATCAGCAATGAGGACTCTTGCCTCTTTCATTATATGCATTGTGTGCCTCCTGGAGGCAGCAATTGTAACGCTTTCTGCAGCTGTCAGGACAGGCAACACTTACTTTGGGACCAGTCACCACTTTGCCCACTTGAGTGCTCAGATTCTCAAATTGGGACAAGGTGAAATATGGCCTGACTGAAAATTGACAGCTCGAACTACAGCAATACACGATGCACTCGTGGATCTCATCAATGTTGCATAAATATCTCAACAAAAGCAATTTACTATTAATACTTGACACAGCTATTCCAAATGGAAGGGAACTCCATGTTTCTAGAATACTTCTACTCAATGTTGCCCAACGCCGGAAGATCCCTTTGACTTGCTGCCAGATTACATCAGCTGTCTGGAGAGGAAGACAGCACATCCCAGTGAGCCCTGGATCATTGTCTGAAACTTTCGTCAAGATCAGCAATGAGGACTCCTGCCTCTTTCATTATATGCATTGTGTGCTTCCTGGAGGCAGCAATTGTAACGCTTTCTGCAGCTCTCAGGACAGGCAGCAGTTACTTTGGGACCACTCACCACTTTGCCCACTTGAGTGCTCAGATTCTCATAGTGGGACAAGGTGAAACATGGCCTGACTGAAATTTGACAGCTCGAACTACAGCAATACATGATGCACTCGTGGGTCTCATCAATGTTGCGTAAATATCTCAACAAAAGCAATTATATGAATGCCCTTTGACATAAAAGATCTGTTCTGACAAGCACAAACCAGTTGGAGCCAGAGGGAAAAACTTTCATAGCCTCATTCGTTTGTGACTGGATACCTCAACAAGCTCCATCAGTCGATTATAGAATTCGAAATCAGAGGCATGAGGTTTTTCTCAGATTGGCGAATGAAAATTTCAGGCACTCCCCACGGCTAAAGGTTCGACGGTACTCGATACTCAATGCCAGTTGCTGACCTTGTCGTACGTTGCAAATCACATCCCAACGCCACCTTACATGAAATTCATATTTACCAGGTGTACTTGTTTCAGTGGAGGTTGTGAATAGGCTGGTTGTCGTCGGAACAGTTGTTGACGGTTGGTTTTCGCAGCAAACTCGAATTTGGTAGTCAGAACAGAATGTTTCTGATGAACTGCTGGAGTGAATACACACCAATCCTACTCCTTTAATGCATTCCACATTGTCTTGTGATTCACTTAGTGGCTTCGAAGGGTGTTGTACAAATTGACACTGAACGTCACCAATAGAATCAGTGGGAGCACACAACCTCTTGCGTATGGGCTCAACATCATTTGGATAGTAATAGGATGGTGTATGTATATTGGACCAGGAAGACCATTCACCAAGACAGACCACCTCTGGAATAGAAAGGAGGGCAGATATTTAACACCTGCATTCAGCAAATAGAAAAAGAGTATTCTAAACAAGTGAGTGGCAAGGCCGCATTCTTAACATTCAATTGTAGTTTTAACAAATACAATTCCTCATTTCTCGATGTAATGCCGAACAGCTGAATGAGAATCGTCACACTATATTCAGAACAAATACTTGTTGCATGTTGGTGCACGAATACGGAAAAATCGTTGGAATGTTCCAAAGTTGTCGAAGGACTCAGAAAGTTGCCTCAGTTCCTAGACACAGAGATGACACCAGACCTGCTGAGTTACTTCAGAAAATTCTCTTTTCGGTTTCTCACATTCCCAGCAAGCCCAGCAGTTTGCTTTGTGAGGTCTTCCTCTTCAGTGAAACTTGATGCAGAAGCAGAGATTGTACTTCCAGGGCAGATGCATAATGGGGGTGGATAATCAATAAAGTGGGACTCAAAACTTGGGTATCATGTGTGTAACATTGATCAACAGCTAAACTTTATCTGAAAGCCGTGTGGGAAGCCATCCTGATGCAACACCAGAGAGATTGTCTGCTGCAGATGAAAGCTACGGTGTTTTGGTGATGTTCAAGGTGCAGGAGTGTCATGTGATCCCACAGGCTCCCCAGCTTAGAGTGCGATGCAATGACCACAGCTGACACTGGGAATTTTCTGACCAGGCACTTCAGTTATAACCACTCTGTCTTGATAAAGTATGTATGACGTTGAATGAAACATGTCATCACTCACCAGTTGTGGAACTGGCAGTTGAACTGGCTGTGGTGGTTATCTCTGTTGTTGTTGTTGTTGTTGTTTGTCCTGGTGGGAAACAAATGCAAGCAATCACATTCAATACACCCATGATAAAAGAGGACAGTGTTATGAAAATGTCAGCGTCACTGACACACCGAAATGCCCACTGCCCGATATCCTGTTAGCTGCCATTACTTGTATTTGCTACAGCACTCACTGGTGCCTGCTTTTTATCGTACTTGCGTTTTGAACTGAAGACAATTCTCGTTCAGAATGAATGTATTTACTTTGCACAAAAGCAAACAAAGAGAGAAGCAATGATAGACAATTGTATTACAATTATCATTTCCCTCTCAGACCTTGCTGTTCTACAAGGAAGCAATTCCTCACTCACCACTTGTCAAAATACTGGTGGAGCCTGTTGTAGTTGGTGGCAAAGGTGTCGTCGTTTCTTCTGAAATGAGAAAATGATATTCAAAATCACTAGATGCCGGCTTGATTTAGAATCCACTCATCTAATATTTATTCTGAAATGCAAAGTGATCCTGGGTCACAAAAATTTGATGATAATTTTTAAAATGTGCATTTACATGGCACCATCTTACGATGAAATGGACAAGAAGATTGAAAACATTTCTGATGCGCGTTCGCTTCCAAGCCAAAACATCTGCAAAGGCAATCTGACGTGAAAATACATTGTAACGTAACATGAAAGGAGATATTACTCACCCGCTGTGGAACTGGCAGCCAATCCAGTTGTGGTGGTGCTTCCTGTTGGAGCTGTTGATTCTTCTGAAGGAAACAAAATGCATTCAAAATCTTCACATTCAATTGGAATTGAAAAGGTTCCATTTCTCGGTTACCAGATGAAAACAAGTTCAATGCAACGGATATAGGTCAACTGATTAAGACAGGAGGTGAAACACTGTTTTGCCTTCAGTCAGTGCATTGTTATGCAAACAATCAAACTACAAAGAAACTTTGACACAAATTAGAACAGGCCTTCACAAATTAGGTGTGAATTAGAAATGAAGAAGCAAAGATGTTGTTAACTGCCGACATGAAGAAAGAAATTTATGCAAAAAGCTCCCTGATGGGTAAAAATGATTTTTCTCACCAGTTGTCGAAGTGGCGGTCGTTGCGGGTGTGGTGCTTGTCCCTGTTGTTGTGGTCACTTCTTTTGAAGAGAAAGACAAACGTTAACAACCACAGTATCCAAGTTGACTTTGCCGCAGCATTAACGATGTTCCACAATGCAGCAGGGCCATACTGTTCCCAGCAATCCAGTTAGCAACTGAAATGATACTTTTCTGCTGTCTCTACAGATTTATTGCTAATCCTAAGCATAAAGCTAGAATTACTATTAATACTTGACACAGCTATTCCAAATGGAAGGGAACTCCATGTTTCTAGAATACTTCTACTCCCACTGTGATAACACTCAATATGATTGGCCGAACTGCCTGCTTCAGAAGATCAATGTTGCCCAACACCTGAAGATCCCTTTGTCTTGCTGCCAGATTACATCAGCTGTCTGGAGAGGAAGACAGCACATCCAAGTCAGCCCTGGATCATTGTCAGAAACTTTTCTCAAGATCAGCAATGAGGACTCTTGCCTCTTTCATTATATGCATTGTGTGCCTCCTGGAGGCAGCAATTGTAACGCTTTCTGCAGCTGTCAGGACAGGCAACACTTACTTTGGGACCAGTCACCACTTTGCCCACTTGAGTGCTCAGATTCTCAAATTGGGACAAGGTGAAATATGGCCTGACTGAAAATTGACAGCTCGAACTACAGCAATACACGATGCACTCGTGGATCTCATCAATGTTGCATAAATATCTCAACAAAAGCAATTTACTATTAATACTTGACACAGCTATTCCAAATGGAAGGGAACTCCATGTTTCTAGAATACTTCTACTCAATGTTGCCCAACGCCGGAAGATCCCTTTGACTTGCTGCCAGATTACATCAGCTGTCTGGAGAGGAAGACAGCACATCCCAGTGAGCCCTGGATCATTGTCTGAAACTTTCGTCAAGATCAGCAATGAGGACTCCTGCCTCTTTCATTATATGCATTGTGTGCTTCCTGGAGGCAGCAATTGTAACGCTTTCTGCAGCTCTCAGGACAGGCAGCAGTTACTTTGGGACCACTCACCACTTTGCCCACTTGAGTGCTCAGATTCTCATAGTGGGACAAGGTGAAACATGGCCTGACTGAAATTTGACAGCTCGAACTACAGCAATACATGATGCACTCGTGGGTCTCATCAATGTTGCGTAAATATCTCAACAAAAGCAATTATATGAATGCCCTTTGACATAAAAGATCTGTTCTGACAAGCACAAACCAGTTGGAGCCAGAGGGAAAAACTTTCATAGCCTCATTCGTTTGTGACTGGATACCTCAACAAGCTCCATCAGTCGATTATAGAATTCGAAATCAGAGGCATGAGGTTTTTCTCAGATTGGCGAATGAAAATTTCAGGCACTCCCCACGGCTAAAGGTTCGACGGTACTCGATACTCAATGCCAGTTGCTGACCTTGTCATACGTTGCAAATCACATCCCGACGCCACCTTACATGAAATTCATATTTACCAGGTGTACTTGTTTCAGTGGAGGTTGTGAATAGGCTGGTTGTCGTCGGAACAGTTGTTGACGGTTGGTTTTCGCAGCAAACTCGAATTTGGTAGTCAGAACAGAATGTTTCTGATGAACTGCTGGAGTGAATACACACCAATCCTACTCCTTTAATGCATTCCACATTGTCTTGTGATTCACTTAGTGGCTTCGAAGGGTGTTGTACAAATTGACACTGAACGTCACCAATAGAATCAGTGGGAGCACACAACCTCTTGCGTATGGGCTCAACATCATTTGGATCGTAATAGGATGGTGTATGTATATTGGACCAGGAAGACCATTCACCAAGACAGACCACCTCTGGAATAGAAAGGAGGGCAGATATTTAACACCTGCATTCAGCAAATAGAAAAAGAGTATTCTAAACAAGTGAGTGGCAAGGCCGCATTCTTAACATTCAATTGTAGTTTTAACAAATACAATTCCTCATTTCTCGATGTAATGCCAAACAGCTGAATGAGAATCGTCACACTATATTCAGAACAAATACTTGTTGCATGTTGTTGCACGAATCCGGAAAAATCGTTGGAATGTTCCAAAGTTGTCGAAGGACTCAGAAAGTTGCCTCAGTTCCTAGACACAGAGATGACACCAGACCTGCTGAGTTACTTCAGAAAATTCTCTTTTCGGTTTCTCACATTCCCAGCAAGCCCAGCAGTTTGCTTTGTGAGGTCTTCCTCTTCAGTGAAAGTTGATGCAGAAGCAGAGATTGTACTTCCAGGGCAGATGCATAATGGGGGTGGATAATCAATAAAGTGGGACTCAAAACTTGGGTATCACGTGAGTAACATTAATCAATAGCTAAACTTTGTCTGAAAGCCGTGTGGGAAGCCATTCTGAATCAACACCAGAGAGATTGTCTGCTGCAGATGAAAGCTACGGTGTTTTGGTGATGTTCAAGGTGCAGGAGTGTCATGTGATCCCACAGGCTCCCCAGCTTAGAGTGTGATGCAATGACCACAGCTGACACTGGGAATTTTCTGACCAGGCACTTCAGTTATAACCACTCTGTCTTGATAAAGTATGTATGACGTTGAATGAAACATGTCATCACTCACCAGTTGTGGAACTGGCAGTTGAACTGGCTGTGGTGGTTATCTCTGTTGTTCTTGTTGTTGTTGTTTGTCCTGGTGGGAAACAAATGCAAGCAATCACATTCAATACACCCATGATAAAAGAGGACAGTGTTATGAAAATGTCAGCGTCACTGACACACCGAAATGCCCACTGCCCGATATCCTGTTAGCTGCCATTACTTGTATTTGCTGCAGCACTCACTGGTGCCTGCTTTTTATCGTACTTGCGTTTTGAACTGAAGACAATTCTCGTTCAGAATGAATGTATTTACTTTGCACAAAAGCAAACAAAGAGAGAAGCAATGATAGACAATTGTATTACAATTATCATTTCCCTCTCAGACCTTGCTGTTCTACAAGGAAGCAATTCCTCACTCACCACTTGTCAAAATACTGGTGGAGCCTGTTGTAGTTGGTGGCAAAGGTGTCGTCGTTTCTTCTGAAATGAGAAAATGATATTCAAAATCACTAGATGCCGGCTTGATTTAGAATCCACTCATCTAATATTTATTCTGAAATGCAAAGTGATCCTGGGTCACAAAAATTTGATGTTAATTTTTAAAATGTGCATTTACATGGCACCATCTTACGATGAAATGGACAAGAAGATTGAAAACATTTCTGATGCGCGTTCGCTTCCAAGCCAAAACATCTGCAAAGGCAATCTGACGTGAAAATACATTGTAACGTAACATGAAAGGAGATATTACTCACCCGCTGTGGAACTGGCAGCCAATCCAGTTGTGGTGGTGCTTCCTGTTGGAGCTGTTGATTCTTCTGAAGGAAACAAAATGCATTCAAAATCTTCACATTCAATTGGAATTGAAAAGGTTCCATTTCTCGGTTACCAGATGAAAACAAGTTCAATGCAACGGATATAGGTCAACTGATTAAGACAGGGGGTGAAACACTGTTTTGCCTTCAGTCAGTGCATTGTTATGCAAACAATCAAACTACAAAGAAACTTTGACACAAATTAGAACAGGCCTTCACAAATTAGGTGTGAATTGGAAATGAAGAAGCAAAGATGTTGTTAACTGCCGACATGAAGAAAGAAATTTATGCAAAAAGCTCCCTGATGGTTAAAAATGATTTTTCTCACCAGTTGTCGAAGTGGCGGTCGTTGAGGGTGTGGTGCTTGTCCCTGTTGTTGTGGTCACTTCTTTTGAAGAGAAAGACAAACGTTAACAACCACAGTATCCAAGTTGACTTTGCCGCAGCATTAACGATGTTCCACAATGCAGCAGGGCCATACTGTTCCCAGCAATCCAGTTAGCAACTGAAATGATACTTTTCTGCTGTCTCTACAGATTTATTGCTAATCCTAAGCATAAAGCTAGAATTACTATTAATACTTGACACAGCTATTCCAAATGGAAGGGAACTCCATGTTTCTAGAATACTTCTACTCCCACTGTGATAACACTCAATATGATTGGCCGAACTGCCTGCTTCAGAAGATCAATGTTGCCCAACACCTGAAGATCCCTTTGTCTTGCTGCCAGATTACATCAGCTGTCTGGAGAGGAAGACAGCACATCCAAGTCAGCCCTGGATCATTGTCAGAAACTTTTCTCAAGATCAGCAATGAGGACTCTTGCCTCTTTCATTATATGCATTGTGTGCCTCCTGGAGGCAGCAATTGTAACGCTTTCTGCAGCTGTCAGGACAGGCAACACTTACTTTGGGACCAGTCACCACTTTGCCCACTTGAGTGCTCAGATTCTCAAATTGGGACAAGGTGAAATATGGCCTGACTGAAAATTGACAGCTCGAACTACAGCAATACACGATGCACTCGTGGATCTCATCAATGTTGCATAAATATCTCAACAAAAGCAATTTACTATTAATACTTGACACAGCTATTCCAAATGGAAGGGAACTCCATGTTTCTAGAATACTTCTACTCAATGTTGCCCAACGCCGGAAGATCCCTTTGACTTGCTGCCAGATTACATCAGCTGTCTGGAGAGGAAGACAGCACATCCCAGTGAGCCCTGGATCATTGTCTGAAACTTTCGTCAAGATCAGCAATGAGGACTCCTGCCTCTTTCATTATATGCATTGTGTGCTTCCTGGAGGCAGCAATTGTAACGCTTTCTGCAGCTCTCAGGACAGGCAGCAGTTACTTTGGGACCACTCACCACTTTGCCCACTTGAGTGCTCAGATTCTCATAGTGGGACAAGGTGAAACATGGCCTGACTGAAATTTGACAGCTCGAACTACAGCAATACATGATGCACTCGTGGGTCTCATCAATGTTGCGTAAATATCTCAACAAAAGCAATTATATGAATGCCCTTTGACATAAAAGATCTGTTCTGACAAGCACAAACCAGTTGGAGCCAGAGGGAAAAACTTTCATAGCCTCATTCGTTTGTGACTGGATACCTCAACAAGCTCCATCAGTCGATTATAGAATTCGAAATCAGAGGCATGAGGTTTTTCTCAGATTGGCGAATGAAAATTTCAGGCACTCCCCACGGCTAAAGGTTCGACGGTACTCGATACTCAATGCCAGTTGCTGACCTTGTCATACGTTGCAAATCACATCCCGACGCCACCTTACATGAAATTCATATTTACCAGGTGTACTTGTTTCAGTGGAGGTTGTGAATAGGCTGGTTGTCGTCGGAACAGTTGTTGACGGTTGGTTTTCGCAGCAAACTCGAATTTGGTAGTCAGAACAGAATGTTTCTGATGAACTGCTGGAGTGAATACACACCAATCCTACTCCTTTAATGCATTCCACATTGTCTTGTGATTCACTTAGTGGCTTCGAAGGGTGTTGTACAAATTGACACTGAACGTCACCAATAGAATCAGTGGGAGCACACAACCTCTTGCGTATGGGCTCAACATCATTTGGATCGTAATAGGATGGTGTATGTATATTGGACCAGGAAGACCATTCACCAAGACAGACCACCTCTGGAATAGAAAGGAGGGCAGATATTTAACACCTGCATTCAGCAAATAGAAAAAGAGTATTCTAAACAAGTGAGTGGCAAGGCCGCATTCTTAACATTCAATTGTAGTTTTAACAAATACAATTCCTCATTTCTCGATGTAATGCCAAACAGCTGAATGAGAATCGTCACACTATATTCAGAACAAATACTTGTTGCATGTTGTTGCACGAATCCGGAAAAATCGTTGGAATGTTCCAAAGTTGTCGAAGGACTCAGAAAGTTGCCTCAGTTCCTAGACACAGAGATGACACCAGACCTGCTGAGTTACTTCAGAAAATTCTCTTTTCGGTTTCTCACATTCCCAGCAAGCCCAGCAGTTTGCTTTGTGAGGTCTTCCTCTTCAGTGAAAGTTGATGCAGAAGCAGAGATTGTACTTCCAGGGCAGATGCATAATGGGGGTGGATAATCAATAAAGTGGGACTCAAAACTTGGGTATCACGTGAGTAACATTAATCAATAGCTAAACTTTGTCTGAAAGCCGTGTGGGAAGCCATTCTGAATCAACACCAGAGAGATTGTCTGCTGCAGATGAAAGCTACGGTGTTTTGGTGATGTTCAAGGTGCAGGAGTGTCATGTGATCCCACAGGCTCCCCAGCTTAGAGTGTGATGCAATGACCACAGCTGACACTGGGAATTTTCTGACCAGGCACTTCAGTTATAACCACTCTGTCTTGATAAAGTATGTATGACGTTGAATGAAACATGTCATCACTCACCAGTTGTGGAACTGGCAGTTGAACTGGCTGTGGTGGTTATCTCTGTTGTTCTTGTTGTTGTTGTTTGTCCTGGTGGGAAACAAATGCAAGCAATCACATTCAATACACCCATGATAAAAGAGGACAGTGTTATGAAAATGTCAGCGTCACTGACACACCGAAATGCCCACTGCCCGATATCCTGTTAGCTGCCATTACTTGTATTTGCTGCAGCACTCACTGGTGCCTGCTTTTTATCGTACTTGCGTTTTGAACTGAAGACAATTCTCGTTCAGAATGAATGTATTTACTTTGCACAAAAGCAAACAAAGAGAGAAGCAATGATAGACAATTGTATTACAATTATCATTTCCCTCTCAGACCTTGCTGTTCTACAAGGAAGCAATTCCTCACTCACCACTTGTCAAAATACTGGTGGAGCCTGTTGTAGTTGGTGGCAAAGGTGTCGTCGTTTCTTCTGAAATGAGAAAATGATATTCAAAATCACTAGATGCCGGCTTGATTTAGAATCCACTCATCTAATATTTATTCTGAAATGCAAAGTGATCCTGGGTCACAAAAATTTGATGTTAATTTTTAAAATGTGCATTTACATGGCACCATCTTACGATGAAATGGACAAGAAGATTGAAAACATTTCTGATGCGCGTTCGCTTCCAAGCCAAAACATCTGCAAAGGCAATCTGACGTGAAAATACATTGTAACGTAACATGAAAGGAGATATTACTCACCCGCTGTGGAACTGGCAGCCAATCCAGTTGTGGTGGTGCTTCCTGTTGGAGCTGTTGATTCTTCTGAAGGAAACAAAATGCATTCAAAATCTTCACATTCAATTGGAATTGAAAAGGTTCCATTTCTCGGTTACCAGATGAAAACAAGTTCAATGCAACGGATATAGGTCAACTGATTAAGACAGGGGGTGAAACACTGTTTTGCCTTCAGTCAGTGCATTGTTATGCAAACAATCAAACTACAAAGAAACTTTGACACAAATTAGAACAGGCCTTCACAAATTAGGTGTGAATTGGAAATGAAGAAGCAAAGATGTTGTTAACTGCCGACATGAAGAAAGAAATTTATGCAAAAAGCTCCCTGATGGTTAAAAATGATTTTTCTCACCAGTTGTCGAAGTGGCGGTCGTTGAGGGTGTGGTGCTTGTCCCTGTTGTTGTGGTCACTTCTTTTGAAGAGAAAGACAAACGTTAACAACCACAGTATCCAAGTTGACTTTGCCGCAGCATTAACGATGTTCCACAATGCAGCAGGGCCATACTGTTCCCAGCAATCCAGTTAGCAACTGAAATGATACTTTTCTGCTGTCTCTACAGATTTATTGCTAATCCTAAGCATAAAGCTAGAATTACTATTAATACTTGACACAGCTATTCCAAATGGAAGGGAACTCCATGTTTCTAGAATACTTCTACTCCCACTGTGATAACACTCAATATGATTGGCCGAACTGCCTGCTTCAGAAGATCAATGTTGCCCAACACCTGAAGATCCCTTTGTCTTGCTGCCAGATTACATCAGCTGTCTGGAGAGGAAGACAGCACATCCAAGTCAGCCCTGGATCATTGTCAGAAACTTTTCTCAAGATCAGCAATGAGGACTCTTGCCTCTTTCATTATATGCATTGTGTGCCTCCTGGAGGCAGCAATTGTAACGCTTTCTGCAGCTGTCAGGACAGGCAACACTTACTTTGGGACCAGTCACCACTTTGCCCACTTGAGTGCTCAGATTCTCAAATTGGGACAAGGTGAAATATGGCCTGACTGAAAATTGACAGCTCGAACTACAGCAATACACGATGCACTCGTGGATCTCATCAATGTTGCATAAATATCTCAACAAAAGCAATTTACTATTAATACTTGACACAGCTATTCCAAATGGAAGGGAACTCCATGTTTCTAGAATACTTCTACTCAATGTTGCCCAACGCCGGAAGATCCCTTTGACTTGCTGCCAGATTACATCAGCTGTCTGGAGAGGAAGACAGCACATCCCAGTGAGCCCTGGATCATTGTCTGAAACTTTCGTCAAGATCAGCAATGAGGACTCCTGCCTCTTTCATTATATGCATTGTGTGCTTCCTGGAGGCAGCAATTGTAACGCTTTCTGCAGCTCTCAGGACAGGCAGCAGTTACTTTGGGACCACTCACCACTTTGCCCACTTGAGTGCTCAGATTCTCATAGTGGGACAAGGTGAAACATGGCCTGACTGAAATTTGACAGCTCGAACTACAGCAATACATGATGCACTCGTGGGTCTCATCAATGTTGCGTAAATATCTCAACAAAAGCAATTATATGAATGCCCTTTGACATAAAAGATCTGTTCTGACAAGCACAAACCAGTTGGAGCCAGAGGGAAAAACTTTCATAGCCTCATTCGTTTGTGACTGGATACCTCAACAAGCTCCATCAGTCGATTATAGAATTCGAAATCAGAGGCATGAGGTTTTTCTCAGATTGGCGAATGAAAATTTCAGGCACTCCCCACGGCTAAAGGTTCGACGGTACTCGATACTCAATGCCAGTTGCTGACCTTGTCATACGTTGCAAATCACATCCCGACGCCACCTTACATGAAATTCATATTTACCAGGTGTACTTGTTTCAGTGGAGGTTGTGAATAGGCTGGTTGTCGTCGGAACAGTTGTTGACGGTTGGTTTTCGCAGCAAACTCGAATTTGGTAGTCAGAACAGAATGTTTCTGATGAACTGCTGGAGTGAATACACACCAATCCTACTCCTTTAATGCATTCCACATTGTCTTGTGATTCACTTAGTGGCTTCGAAGGGTGTTGTACAAATTGACACTGAACGTCACCAATAGAATCAGTGGGAGCACACAACCTCTTGCGTATGGGCTCAACATCATTTGGATCGTAATAGGATGGTGTATGTATATTGGACCAGGAAGACCATTCACCAAGACAGACCACCTCTGGAATAGAAAGGAGGGCAGATATTTAACACCTGCATTCAGCAAATAGAAAAAGAGTATTCTAAACAAGTGAGTGGCAAGGCCGCATTCTTAACATTCAATTGTAGTTTTAACAAATACAATTCCTCATTTCTCGATGTAATGCCAAACAGCTGAATGAGAATCGTCACACTATATTCAGAACAAATACTTGTTGCATGTTGTTGCACGAATCCGGAAAAATCGTTGGAATGTTCCAAAGTTGTCGAAGGACTCAGAAAGTTGCCTCAGTTCCTAGACACAGAGATGACACCAGACCTGCTGAGTTACTTCAGAAAATTCTCTTTTCGGTTTCTCACATTCCCAGCAAGCCCAGCAGTTTGCTTTGTGAGGTCTTCCTCTTCAGTGAAAGTTGATGCAGAAGCAGAGATTGTACTTCCAGGGCAGATGCATAATGGGGGTGGATAATCAATAAAGTGGGACTCAAAACTTGGGTATCACGTGAGTAACATTAATCAATAGCTAAACTTTGTCTGAAAGCCGTGTGGGAAGCCATTCTGAATCAACACCAGAGAGATTGTCTGCTGCAGATGAAAGCTACGGTGTTTTGGTGATGTTCAAAGTGCAGGAGTGTCATGTGATCCCACAGGCTCCCCAGCTTAGAGTTGGATGCAATGACCACAGCTGACACTGGGAATTTTCTGACCAGGCACTTCAGTTATAACCACTCTGTCTTGATAAAGTATGTATGACGTTGAATGAAACATGTCATCACTCACCAGTTGTGGAACTGGCAGTTGAACTGGCTGTGGTGGTTATCTCTGTTGTTCTTGTTGTTGTTGTTTGTCCTGGTGGGAAACAAATGCAAGCAATCACATTCAATACACCCATGATAAAAGAGGACAGTGTTATGAAAATGTCAGCGTCACTGACACACCGAAATGCCCACTGCCCGATATCCTGTTAGCTGCCATTACTTGTATTTGCTGCAGCACTCACTGGTGCCTGCTTTTTATCGTACTTGCGTTTTGAACTGAAGACAATTCTCGTTCAGAATGAATGTATTTACTTTGCACAAATGCAAACAAAGAGAGAAGCAATGATAGACAATTGTATTACAATTATCATTTCCCTCTCAGACCTTGCTGTTCTACAAGGAAGCAATTCCTCACTCACCACTTGTCAAAATACTGGTGGAGCCTGTTGTTGTTGGTAGCAAAGGTGTCGTCGTTTCTTCTGAAATGAGAAAATGATGTTCAAAATCACTAGATGCCGGCTTGATTTAGAATCCACTCATCTAATATTTATTCTGAAATGCAAAGTGATCCAGGGACACAAAAATTTGATGTTAATTTTTAAAATGTGCATTTACATGGCACCATCTTACGATGAAATGGACAAGAAGATTGAAAACATTTCTGATGCGCGTTCGCTTCCAAGCCAAAACATCTGCAAAGGCAATCTGACGTGAAAATACATTGTAACGTAACATGAAAGGAGATATTACTCACCCGCTGTGGAACTGGCAGCCAATCCAGTTGTGGTGGTGCTTCCTGTTGGAGCTGTTGATTCTTCTGAAGGAAACAAAATGCATTCAAAATCTTCACATTCAATTGGAATTGAAAAGGTTCCATTTCTCGGTTACCAGATGAAAACAAGTTCAATGCAACGGATATAGGTCAACTGATTAAGACAGGAGGTGAAACACTGTTTTGCCTTCAGTCAGTGCATTGTTATGCAAACAATCAAACTACAAAGAAACTTTGACACAAATTAGAACAGGCCTTCACAAATTAGGTGTGAATTGGAAATGAAGAAGCAAAGATGTTGTTAACTGCCGACATGAAGAAAGAAATTTATGCAAAAAGCTCCCTGATGGTTAAAAATGATTTTTCTCACCAGTTGTCGAAGTGGCGGTCGTTGCGGGTGTGGTGCTTGTCCCTGTTGTTGTGGTCACTTCTTTTGAAGAGAAAGACAAACGTTAACAACCACAGTATACAAGTTGACTTTGCCGCAGCATTAACGATGTTCCACAATGCAGCAGGGCCATACTGTTCCCAGCATTCCAGTTAGCAACTGAAATGATACTTTTCTGCTGTCTCTACAGATTTGTTGCTAATCCTAACCATAAAGCTAGAATTACTATTAATACTTGACACAGCTATTCCAAATGGAAGGGAACTCCATGTTTCTGGAATACTTCTACTCCCACTGTGATAACACTCAATATGATTGGCCGAACTGCCTGCTTCAGAAGATCAATGTTGCCCAACACCTGAAGATCCCTTTGGCTTGCTGCCAGATTACATCAGCTGTCTGGAGAGGAAGACAGCACATCCCAGTGAGCCCTGGATCATTGTCTGAAACCTTCGTCAAGATCAGCAATGAGGACTCCTGCCTCTTTCATTTTATGCATTGTGTGCTTCCTGGAGGCAGCAATTGTAACTCTTTCTGCAGCTGTCAGGACAGGCAGCAGTTACTTTGGGACCAGTCACCACTTTGCCCACTTGAATGCTAAGATTTTCAAAGTGGGACAAGGTGAAACATAGCCTGACTGAAATTTGACAGCTCGAACTACAGCAATACATGATGCACTCGTGGATCTCATCAATGTTGCATAATTATCGCAACAAAAACAATTATATGAATGCCTTTTGACATAAAAGATCTGTTCTGACAAGTACGAACCAGTTGGAGCCAGAGAGAAAAACTTTCATAGCCTCATTCGTTTGTGACTGGATACCTCACCAAGCTCCATCAGTAGATTATTGAATTCGAAATCAGAGGCATGAGGTTTTTCTCAGATTGGCGAATGAAAATTTTAGGCACTCCCCATGGCTAAAGGTTCGACGGTACTCCATACTCAATGCCAGTTGCTGACCTTGACATACGTTGTAAATCACAGTCCCGACGCCACCTTACATGAAATTCATACTAACCAGGTGTACTTGTTTCAGTGGAGGTTGTGGTTAGGCTGGTTGTCGTCGGAACAGTTGTTGATGGTTGGTTTTCGCAGCAAACTCGAATTTGGTAGTCAGAACAGAATGTTTCTGAAGAACTGCTGGAGTAATTACACACCAATCCTACTCCTTTAATGCATTCCACATTGTCTTGTGATTCACTTAGTGGCTTCGAAGGGTGTTGTACAAATTGACACTGAATGTCACCAATAGAATCAGTGGGAGCACACAACCTCTTGCGTATGGGCTCAACATCATTTGGATCGTAATAGGATGGTGTATGTATATTGGACCAGGAAGACCATTCACCAAGACAGACCACCTCTGGAATAGAAAAGAGCGCAGATATTTAACACCTGCATTCAGCAAATAGAAAAGGAGTATTCTAAACAAGTGAGTGGCAAGGCCGCATTCTTAACATTCAATTGTAGTTTTAACAAATACAATTCCTCATTTCTCGACGTAACGTCAAACAGCTGAATGAGAATCGTCACACTATATTCAGAACAAATACTTGTTGCATGTTGTTGCATGAATCCGGAAAAATCGTTGGAATGTTCCACAGTTGTCGAAGGACTCAGAAAGTTGCCTCAGTTCCTAGACACAGAGATGACACCAGACCTGCTGAGTTACTTCAGAAAATTCTCTTTTCGGTTTCTCACATTCCCAGCAAGCCCAGCAGTTTGCTTTGTGACGTCTTCCTCTTCAGTGAAACTTGGTGCAGAAGCAGAGATTGTACTTCCAGGGCAGATGCATAATGGGGGTGGATAATCAATAACGTGGGACTGAAAACTTGGGTACCATGTGTGTAACATTGATCAACAGCTAACCTTTGTCTGAAAGCCGTGTGGGAAGTCATCCTGATGCAACACCAGAGAGATTGTCTGCTGCAGATGAAAGCTACGGTGTTTTGGTGATGTTCAAGGTGCAGGAGTGTCATGTGATCCCACAGGCTCCCCAGCTTAGAGTGTGATGCAATGACCACAGCTGACACCGGGAATTTTCTGACCAGGCACTTCAGTTATAACCACTCTGCCTTGATAAAGTATGTATGACGTTGAATGAAACATGTCATCACTCACCAGTTGTGGAACTGGCAGTTGAACTGGCTGTGCTGGTTATCTCTGTTGTTCTTGTTGTTGTTGTTTGTCCTGGTGGGAAACAAATGCAAGCAATCACATTCAATACACCCATGATAAAAGAGGACAGTGTTATGAAAATGTCAGCGTCACTGACACACCGAAATGCCCACTGCCCGATATCCTGTTAGCTGCCATTACTTGTATTTGCTGCAGCACTCACTGGTGCCTGCTTTTTATCGTACTTGCGTTCAAAATCGTCACATTCAATTGGAATTGAAAAGGTTCCATTTCTCGGTTAACAGATGAGAACAAGTTCAATGCAACGGATATAGGTCAACTGATTAAGACAGGGGGTGAAACACTGTTTTTCCTTCAATCAGTGCATTGTTATTCAAACACTCAAACTAGGAACAGATTTTCACACAAATTGCTACAGGCCTTCACAAATTAGATGTGTATTGGAAATGAAGAAGCAAAGATGTTGTCAACTGCCAACATGAAGAAAGAAATTTATGCAAAAAGCTCCCTGATGGTTAAAAATGATTTTGCTCACCAGTCGTTGGATTGACGGTCGTTGAGGGTGTGGTGCTTGTCCCTGTTGTTGTGGTCACTTCTTTTGAAGAGAAAGACAAACGTTAACAACCACAGTATCCAAGTTGACTTTGCCACAGAGAATCAGGATTTAACTGCACTTTTGTTTTCATATAATTGGTAACAAGTTTTAAAAGAAAGTATACTCACCAGTTGTATTTCTGGCGGTCGTCTCAGTGATGGTGCTCGTTCCTGTTGTTGTAATTGATGTTTCTAAAGGATAAACATAAACATTCAACTTCAAAAGTGTCTGATTTGGGAGAAGAGTAAAACCAGGTGGATGTTTCTTTGATTTAAATATGCATGTCATGACCACACATCAATACCCTGAAGTACTGTTAACATTTTAAACTCTTAACTCCAAAATTTGCTTTACTTTTTCTAAAATGAAGTCTAATACCACCAAAAATTACTGTTGCTGCAATTTAAGCAACTGTGTGGAGGGGGAGTGAGACCAAATGTCACATTCATGGATTCTGAAAAGAAATTTAAACAACAGCCTTTCAAGAGGATGAGAGTCAAGTCAAAACAGACTGGACTATTGCTTTTTGTGACTGTGACTATGACACAGAGTTGACACCCTTGTTTTGAAATAACTCATTGTATGTCATTTTACAATTTTATGATAACCATTTAGAGACTAATCTTTGCAAAACTGTAAGGAACTGACTTCCATGAACAATGGTCAAAATTTTGGCAGAATATTTACATTTTAGGCTTTCTCATAAATGTTACAAAAATTTACTTCATGAATTCATTAAAGCTCTAATCCATTATGATTTCAATTTTGCTCTTTACTGATAGTTTTGTATTGGTGTTTGCATTTGTCCCAAATTTTGTTTCAATTTTTGAGAGCTTTCATCATTTTTTTTTCTGTAAACTGGTAACACAGAAGGTATATATACCTTTTCTAGCCTTTCAATTCAAAAAATCTGCCTCTGGGCATTGCAAAAATAAATTCAGGGCCAGAGATGGATCCCTTGGCTCGAGGGTACAATACAAATCAATAACAGGCAAAACGCTTTGATAGTGTAATATTTTGATTTGACACTCTGCTTTGCCAGACATGTTTTTGGTTCACTGGTGTCTAAATTTGGTAACAGCAGAAAGTTTGCAGCATGCTCTCACAGAATGGGCAAGCAAGGATTCTCCTTGATCTAACCTTGGACCTTGCCCACGTAATGCAGGATCCTAGACCTTAACTAAGTGAGAATCCACAATCCTCCTTCCTAATGGCAACCTTATCAACGTGCTGGAACATTAGCCACTGCCTTTGGGGTGGTTCAGTGGGCGTGAGAGGGCTATGAGAAGCAGTGGCAACACAGGGAGGCAGCAAACCCTAAGGCTCCTGTGTATGTAATGCCTTTCAGAAATACTACAGAATTCAAAATGTTTCACATTTGTAATGTAAGAAACAGAACTATTTAGTGTCAGAAATGTGAAAATGACCCCATAATCTCTTTTTACGATATTGATTTAGGGCTTAATATTAGACAGCACACTCCACCTCTATGTTTCTTTTTTCAAAACAAAATAAAGGGATTGCTTAAATATATTTGAGAAGGTAAGCAGATCCTCCAATGAATTCCTTGACTAAGAGTCAGGACCTCCAACAATACATCACTCCCTCAGCATCTAATTGCAGTGAAAACTTGTACTCAGCTCCTTTCCTGGAGTATATAAAATAATATTATACGTTATTACTTCACAAGTTTAGTTTCCTCTTTACCTGTGCTTGTTATTGTTGGAGAGGATGTAGTTGTCAATGATGTAAGTGGAGTTGAAGTGGATGATACAGTTGTGCTCAGTGTTGTGGTTGTAAAACCTGTTGTGATAAACATATCTCAAATAACTCTGCAGTTCTATTCTAAATGTGACGTTTGTTCCTAGATGGCTTAAAGCCAACCATGCCATTGTGTACAAGGCCTACAGCTAAACATTATTGAAACATTCAGGTCATAGAGTCATAAAGATGTAGAGCATGGAAACAAATCCTTCGATCCAAGTCATCCATGCTGACCAGATATGTCTCACAGATAAAATATTGAGGTACCTTGCAGAAGTTGATGATACAGTTGACATGGTAGTTCATGTTGGAGTATTGAATAGTACACAGTACATGTGTTCACTTCTGGAGTTAATGCTAAATGAAGACACTAAGCCACTTGAACTTGGTCACTATAGCAATGTGGCATTACAGTTGACTTCAGTGTGTGCAGATTAAGGGTGTGAGCACGGTAGGAGTAGGTCTTATAACTAAAAATGGCCCAATAAAGTTGAGACTGTGTGTGCCTTTTGCAATCCTAAAGATTTCGTCACATGATACACTGTCTCCAATTGTCCCATTCACATATTGCCTGTCCTCATGCAACAAGCCTTTCAAATCAATTAGTCAGAAAAATAGATTGTTCATTACTCCGTGCATGATCTGTTCTGTTGCTCAAATCACCCTATCTTTTGAAGCTCCACAAATTTGTCAGTAATAAGCCAAAAGGTTGAAAGAAAATTATTTATTTTGACGCTGCCTGTTATTCTGTAAAGTTGTCTTCCAATCCTGGAGGATCTCAAAACAATCCTGGAGGTTGCCAAAGCCAACCCAAAAGTTTGCAATTATCGTTCAAGACTTCATATCAATAATGGTCCCTCAAACCTAATGTTAAATGATTGGCAGAACTGATATGAAACCCTTCACCATTAGCAGGACAAGCATTGTCCTGCAGCAAAACAGAAATGGACATTTCACGTGCATTGAGCTAACACTTGAAGGTTAAGATGAAAAGTTACTTACGCTCACATTGCGTGACTCCATTGGTACACATACTACAAATGAAACAAATAAGGTATTACAACAAGGTACAAGTGTAAAGTGTTTTAAAGAACGTATAACTACAATGCAGGAAGATGAAGGGCAAAAGAAATTGCAGACTTTGAATCATATGTAAAGGTGGAGGTCTTTAGAAAGCTTTTAAATGCAAGGGAGAGGGTGACAAGGGAGGATTGGTAAGAAATGGACTTTGATGAAACATTCATAGCAGCTGACAGGTCAGCTGTAAATCTGTGCTGGAGGGAACAAGGAACTATAAATAGGCTGGTCTTGGAGAACCAGAATACAAACAAAGGTGTAAACTGCAGAAGGAAACCACAGAAATAGTAGAAGGAGAGATGATAGTGGAATTTGAAAGACAGAGTAAAGACAGTAACTTTAATTTCACAGGCAATAGCAAGAGTGATGGTTATTAGTTTAGTTTGGATAATACTTTAAATGCATTTTATATTTAATTATCAAAATGTCCATTTTATAAGTTATTGTCAGGATCATAACGATTCATAAAATTGTTTTTATTTTGTTAAGATTTAGAGCCACAAAGAATTTCCCTTCACAATTAATCAAAATCTGTGCTATGTCAACTGCCAATACAATTGAATTTTATCTGGGATTTATCTGACTGAAAGAAAAATACTCCCTTAACTGCAAATGGAATGAAAGGTAACTTATTGAGAACAGCTCCTCATAACAATTCTAACTGGATGAATTAAACATAAAGGTATGAAAGATCCAGAAGAATTTCAATTATTATTTTGTATTCAGAATAAGACTGGAGATCAAACAAAGTAACTGCATTGATATGAATACTGTACCATTTCTCACAGTCATTCCATGTTATTTCACCAGGTTGAAGGATTCTTCCATCGTAATAACAGGTACATTGAGGTAGTGTAACACACTTCATTGTATTTTCATCCAAATAAGGAGCACTTACTGGGCATTTTGCATAACAACCTAAACAGTGAGAAATAACATTACTGTAAGGTATAAACAAACTCCTTACATGTTGGATGTCCTAGGTCAGAGCAGAAAATTAATAAGACATAAGTCAGGAACCAAAATATTTCTGTGCTTTTCTCTTATAAAGCACAATGAGTGATGCGCTGAAAGATAAGTCAGAAATTTCCCTGGGCTGGGATATATGGTTGCATGAGATGGGATCAGAAAACCCAGAAAATCTCCTTCTTATGGTACATTGATCATTATAAACTGATTCTTTATGACCCTTTCTCAAGAGGCACATTCTTAATTTAGGAAACTTAATTAGTCAATTAATGTTACAATAGGGCCCCAGTCAGACCCTGTTTTGTGTCTTCAAATTTTTTTAAAATTTCTGATAAAATACAATGAAAACACAACCTTCAAGATTTGCAGATAATTTCTTTGCAATGGAATGGCGTGAGCAAGTTTTTGTTCTCAATGTTCCACATGGCTGGTAATGCCAACTGCATTCATCAGGAGGGTTATAATAGTCACAATACACAGCTGTAATGTAAAAGAAAACAATTCAAATGTGATCATTAGTTATTCATTCAGTTCCTAAATTAAATACTATTTAACCATGCGTGAAAAACACATATTGGCCTGGCTTTTCATGGGGAGGGAGAGGGTTTCCAGCTTGTGCAAAATGGCGCTGGAACCGTGATTCCAGAAATGCTGCCCTAGAAAACAGTGTTTGCCGTTTCTGCCAGTGCAGAAACAGTTTGCTTGCACCTGGATTCATAGTGGCAGTTGCACAAGTAAGAGTGCAGCTGCCTTCAAACATATTCACTTCTTCTTCATGGTGGATTTCCAGACTGCAGCTCATGGCCCTCACACTTCTCTATAAAATCTCAAAGCCTGCTGAAGTTATTAGGAGAGTAGCATACCTTTCTAGAGATGGTCCAGGACAGTTTTGGAAGAGGTAAAGTGTCCTTTGGGAGAGATAACATACCATTTGGAGTTGTAAAGAGTAGACACATAAGTGTGTGAAATGTGGATAAATTCAAGGGAACTGTGAACCCTTTCAGGTTATTTTATTTTAAACCCCAGCCTTTAAATTTTACAGTTTCTACAGTTAAAGGCAATAGACAATAAGTGCTGGAGTAGGCCATTCAGCCCTTCGAGCCAGCATCACCATTCATTATGACCATGGCTGATCATCCACAATCAGTATCCTGTTCCTGCCTTATCCCCATAACCCTTGATTCCACTATCTTTAAGAGCTCTATCCATCTCTTTCTTGAAAGTATCCAGAGAGTTGGCTGCCACTGACTTCTGGGGCAGAGCATTCCATATATCCACCACTTTTTGAAAGGATATTTTTGAAAACTACAAGATGTCACATTATGCTTGATGAATGCTCACAATTTGATTCTTTGTAACAAGGAAAACAGAAATATAAACTTACGACATAGGTCTGGGGTTCTCCAGTGAATACAAACATCAACTTTGTTACAAGCTTCCGCATATACTGCTACTGCAGTACAGAAGCCCAGATATCTTCCCTCCATATCACAAGCGCAAGCTTCTTCGACACATGCTTCATAGTATGGGGTTGGGTCAACCTGATAAAGTACCACAGGATCAGAAATCACTGGAGCTTTTTGTAAGAGTTTCATGTCTCTTTATAATTGTTCATCGTTTTACCTTTTTATGACAAGCTTGAAAGACTGCGCCTTTAATTATGTTGCATCTCTTCTGAGCCCAAGATAAACAATATGGATTCCTGTCACAAGGGAATGTTTGGTTCACTGTATTGGAGCAGGACTGTGATATTTTCCAACTGTTCCCAAACTCCACAGGACTGGTCACCACATAATTCCATTTTGTTGTCAAATCGTCTTCAATGTCATCATTGAAATTTCCACAAAGGCCACAAACTTTGTTCTTGACAGCACAAAAAAGAATTAAACCAATAGTAAATATTATAAAACTGTAATGCATGTTCCATAATTCTTTGCAAGGTAATCCTTGATTGAGAGCAAGTCCTGGAATAGATCAATTTTGCCTTTGGAATTTCATCGCAATTTGTGTGAGGTGTCTCCAGTAGGCTCTTAAACTCTATGAGGGCCTATCACACGTCGAAAAGCCAATTCATTTGATAGAAAAAAATCTAGAATTGAATTGCTGTAAGCGTACTATGGAAATATAATTGATAGCGCTATCATTGTCTGTAAAGTACCTTGGAGTGACCTGATGCTCTGAAAGGTATGGGAGAAATGCAGGTTCTTCCTTTCTTCACAAGTGAACAACACAGAGACCCATCTTAGGGTGTGTTTCAGGAACAATTGGTGTGGACTCTTCATAAATACAGCATCACGACATTATACTGGCAGTTGCCATTATAAAAGAGAAGATATGAATTTAAAATGGAAATATAAGGACAAGTATATAAATTTAAAATTGATAATGATAACCATCAATATACCATGATACCCACATTCTCCTGATTATGAACTTCTATCCAGAACCCACCCTTCAACTGACCTAAATGATTCCTTGTTTGCAAAGCCACAGGAAGCTGGTAAGTTGTGTGTTTAAATTCCTCATACAAATTTCTATTTTCATGGGTTTTTGTCGTAGTTTCATATTGAAATGTATGAATTTATAATCAAAACACTTTGTATGTGTTTGAATAATCTTGACAATAGATGGCAGCATAGGAGTAGGGTTCTGAAGTGCCCCATCAAACTCATTCTCCAGAGATAGTAGGAACTGCAGATGCTGGATAGTCTGAGATACCAAGGTGTAGAGCTGGATGAACACAGCAGGCCAGGCAGCATCAGAGAAGCAGGAAGGCTGATGTTTCAGGCCTCGACCCTTCTTCAGAAAAAGAAGGGTCTGGGCCCGAAACGTCAGCCTTCCTGTTCCTCTGATGCTGCTTGGACTGCTGTGTTCATCCAGCTTTACATCTTGGTCCAAACTGATTCTCCAATTTGTTTTTCTCCTTCCAGGCATATGATTTGATCCTCTGTGCTAAACACTTACCAGAAATATTTTGAAAGAATGCATTCTGGTGACGTTGAACAACACTGTTTCACCTTACAATAGATAGGTTTTGCCTTCTCACACTGGTGTTCCCAACCCCTTGACTTCAAATCAACCTCTTAAGGGCCTGCCTTTGCTCCTTTTGCCTGTGGTTTCCCACTTTGGCCTTGAGCTGTAACATGAGTGACTTGCCCTCCTGCCGTCATAGAGCCTCAGGTTCTCACTGCTCACTCGCACATCAACACCTCAATTTTTACTTATCAAATTCATAGTAATTCATATTATCTTCACCCTTTCAGTAAATTCTGTTTTGTATGGTTACCATTGTCAGTTTTTCTTCTACTGTTGAATGACACAATTCCCCAATCATATGTACATGATTAAATATTATCCAACTGTTGCATTTTCTGATTATTTTTAATGTTATTCCTCCACATGTAAATGGATGAATACTGCACAACTATTTCCGGGATGGTTATTGTAGTGATTGGAAACAGGCGGATCTCCTTGACTATTAAGACCCTTGATTGTTGCTTTTAACCTGGGCCAAACAGGGAGCCCTGGCTGACAGATATAAACAAGAAATTCAAGAAGTCTCCTCAGTCTAGAGGTGGGCTCTGTGCTATCTGTTCAGAGCCCATGTACTATGCACATGTAAATAACAGGTAGTTTTTTGACAATATGCTAGCCCAGTATTTATTTTGGTTATGATACTGAATAATTATCATACTGAATAAAAGAAAGTCTTCAATTCATGTAGCATCTTCCCTGACTATGGATGTATCAAAGCAGAGTCAATGGTGGACTTCTTTGTTGCATTGTTGACATGAAACATAGGAAATATGGTACTTGCAGATAGCACATAGTCATAAGTGTCTGTTCAAGAATGAACACTTAATCTGTTTGTATTGCTGATAGTGGGATAAATCTTAGACAGAGCATCAGGGATAAACCCCTGCCAAGCTGAGATCTTTCAAACTGAGAGACCAGAGAGGGCCTTGGTTTAAAGCTTCATCCAAAAGGTGGAGGTTCGGACAATGCAGTACCCCTTATACTACACTAAAATATTAGAATAAGTGGTTAGCACTGCTGCCTCACAGCACCAGGAACCTAGGTTCAGTTGACTGTATGGAGTTTGCACATTCTCCCTGTGTCTGCGTAGTCCTCCTCCGGGCCGTCCAAATACCTCCCACAGTCCACTGATGTACAGGTTAGGTGGATTGGCCATGCCAAATTGCCCATTGTGCCTAGTGATGTGCAGGTTTGGTGGATTAGCCATGGTAAAGGCGAGGTTACAGGGATTGGGTTGGGGTGCAGGCCTGGGTGGGTCTTTGGACGGCTAGTGCAGACACAATGGGCTGAATGGCTTCTTTCTGCACTGGTTGCCACATTTGACTCAAACCTACAACTTTCTGACTCTAACACAGCTGGCAACTAAACAGGTTGATTTATTAATTACGAAATACTACAAAAATTATTTTTCACTCCATTATTTCCACTTCACTGCCATTGTTGGTCCTACGTGCAATCATAATTTCTGAAATATAATTGGTCTACTTTTACAAATTCTGATCTATGCCTCCCAGCCATTGCACCCTTTTGTACAACTCTCCAGAAATTTCTCCATCTTACCTTCATAATGTTTTCACTATGTTCTGGTGCTTCAGTTAACACATTGTAAAACATTTTTGTTGTTTGAATTAATCAGGTATCACAATTAATTCCATTTTTAAAATTCTGTTTTCTCTATTGATGAACAAATGTGAAGGAATACCATGAACTTCCACATTGTACTTACCTTCCACTTTGCATCCAGTGTGATTGACAATCTTGTGCGTTTGTCCCATATCACAGTGATCCCATTTGAAAATGTCAGGACCAAATAGAGTCCAACTGTGTGAAGTGTGTAGAGATTATCTGTGCACTGGGTATTCCCAAGAGACACCTCAGTTATTCCATTCCCACTCAAAAGAACTAGTTCTCTATCCTGTAAGAAAATAAGGGAATTTATATCATAATCATTTCAGATTACCTCATGCAATAAAATATCCAACAGATGATTTTAAAAGTTATAAATTAAAACACACACCTCAACTAAAATCCTGATATTCCTTGAGCAAGTCACTCCATTTTCACAGCAGGGAACACTTTCCGTCAGTATTTGGAATGTACCGATTGCTCGTTGACATTGGTCCTAAAATTAAAGAGACTTGTGTGAAATTGTACATTGGAACCTCAGCATGTAATCTGGGATGAATGCCAACTGAACAATTCAAATGTAATTTGTAACTTGTTCAATGAAATAAAAAACATTCACGACTAGACTTGTCTTGATCTTTCAAATTGTAATAACAGAAACACTTAAATAAACTTCTCTTCCGGCTCCCAGGCCACCACCCAAGAGTTCACCCTAAACTGTGTCTATTTGTAATCTATATATTATGTAATGATTTAAAATTCTAAAATATAGTGGTGGAAAATTCACTGAGGCAGATATAACAACAGGTGGAAAAGGGTTGGTGACTGGGAGAGTCAAATAAATGTGCCTCAATTCCAATTCCTGATTCCCACTGTCAGGAACGCTGCTGCAATATAATAAGTGAGAGGGTGAGAAGAGGCCGATATGGGTATTTTGCTCATTCATGGCTGGATGTCAATTAGTCTATCTAAGGCTTATTCTGACTACAATTTAATGGTGGCCCAATGATTTAACGTAACTCACACGGGTCTCCCACTGCTCCCGAAGGTCATCCAACAGACCCACTGAATGAACAATGGGCCAGGCTGCAGGAGGAGTGGGGTGATTGAAAACTATTCATCTATCTTTTCTGAGATAATGGGAACTGCAGATGCTGGAGAATTCCAAGATAATAAAATGTGAGGCTGGATGAACACAGCAGGCCAAGCAGCATCTCAGGAGCACAAAAGCTGACGTTTCGGGCCTAGACCCTTCATCTCTCTGATGAAGGGTCTAGGCCCGAAACGTCAGCTTTTGTGCTCCTGAGATGCTGCTTGGCCTGCTGTGTTCATCCAGCCTCACATTTTATTATCATCTATCTTTTCTGTTCACTTACCAAACACATTGTGACTCTCATCACAAACTTCAAGGGTCTAGCAATGATCTGTGGTGAAAGCCATGAAGCATTATCATCTTCAGCCACCACTTTCAGTGTTGCTGACACCAAATGTAAACCACTGGCCACCTATGATCTGACAGCTCTTAGGGTGTCTATTCCAGAGTTCATGTTGTTGTGGGAGGCTTGACACTGATTAGGTAAGTTCCCATTTGCAGTGAAATCACATGGGGCCTCCAGGGAGGAATTTGTGCAAAATTTCCATTGATTGGGAGAAATCTCCTCTGTTGAAATAAATCCAGTTGAGTGTTAGTTTCTACATTAATACTAATGACACCCAGCTCTACTCTCTGCCTCCACTCATGACTCCTCCACTGTTTAAGTTCTTAGACTTCTAATTGGGTATTCAGTATTGGATGAACCAGAAGTTCTTTCAATTAATTATAACATTACTTTCAATCTGTGCTCCCTGACCACTGATCCCATCCCTTTCCGCAGAAATGACTGAGGTTGAATCATGCCTTTCACACTAGCTTGATGCAGTATTTGTCCCAAGGATGAGCTTGTGACCACATTTTCACTCCATCACTGAGGCTTCAATTTCCACCTCTTTAATGTCACCTTATCTGCCCTTACCTCAGCCGATCTGCTATTGCCATCTCTAAACTTCATGACAGGCCATCCACATTCTACCCTTCAGAAATATGAAGTCACTCAAAGTTCTGCTGTCCATTCTGAACTTGTAGCTACTCACACACCATAAAATACTGTACTTACTGAGCTGTATTAGCATTTGGTTAAAACAATGCTTCCTTTTTAAAGTTCTCATCTGCATTCTCCAATCACGGCCTATCCGTCCCTTTCTCCACAATTTCTTCTGGCTCCCTGATAATAGGAATTGCAGATGCTGGAGAATCCCAGATAACAAAGTGTGGAGCTGGATGAACACAGCAGGCCAAGCAGCATCTCAGGAGCACAAAAGCTGACGTTTCGGGCCTAGACCCTTCATCAGAGTTCTTCTGGCTCCCAACTCTCCAATGTATTTGTAATCCTTTAATTTGAATCTCTTTAGCAAATACAGTTTTGGTTAATCTGCTGAAGCCATGCTGTCATCTGGCAAGACACTTAGATTTTTGAATTTCCTCTTGAAATCACCTTCATTGAATATCTCTCTTTCTTCCTCTAAGATGCTTTTTAGAAACTATCTCTTTGGCCGATCCTTGGGTGATCAGACCTCATATGTACATTGGTTCATAGCATTCCACGAAGGCCACTCAGATGTCATCTTATGTTAAAGGTGCACTGTTTCAGTTGTTGTTACATTGCTCCCAAGTGGATGCAAAGACTAGAAAGGGGGAAAGGCAGGGTTTTATTGATTTTTGGAAAAGAGGCAGGGCCTTGTAAATCACACGGAGAGAGATTTTATAGATCTTGGGGAGAGAAGCAGAACCATGTAGACCTTGGGAGAAGATGCAGGGTTTTATACAACTTGCAAGCTTTAGGTGGAGGCTAGGACTTTAAAATCATTGTTTTTATGACTGAAGAGTTACTCTCATTTCAGCAAAACTGATTGATAGCTTTTTATTACGGCACTTTCAGCCTATCTCACTTACATCCAGGCATTAATTTGAGTGTGACTGTAACCATTTCTGGTCAGGTTTTCAAGACTGTGATATCTGCTGCATGTGGGTCTATGTGACCATTAACTGCGAATAGAATTGGACTCAGATATAATATTATGTTCACACAGCCTGTCAAGATTTGCAAATATATAATAATTGATTGGGTAAAAGTAGTTTGAACTAAGGACTGTAAATAACTGGCAAATTGTACTGATGAATTCATGATCATAACCATAATGGACTTGAAAAGAACAGAAGCTCTTCAACCCTCTCCAGCACGATGCCAATCCCAATGAGTTCACATAACTTGGATTCTGTATGTCGCCAGTTATCTGCTTCTCAGTCTTCTATTCATATGTGTCCAAACTGCTTTCTTTCAGATAATACTGAGTATTTAAGAGCCTATTGGCATCAATATATTTTTGCCTTAATTTCGTTTTACAACAAGATAAATAAATAATTATAGTGTTCGCCTGTGGGTGTCAATGACAGAGAACATTTTTGTGCATCATGTGATGAGTATGTAACTGGCAAGGCTGATATTTGTTACATTTCCTTAATTGTCTTAGACTGGTTGTGGTGGTCCATCTTCTTGAACTGCTATAATTGATGTAATTTAGAAGAAAGTTACATGCTGTTTGAAGAAAAAAAACTGAAATTTACCAAATAGTGATTGAAATAAATGTCGTAGTAAGATAGTGTTACCAATGAATTTACCATGATAAATGGGGCTCTTTGTAATTTACCTCAACAAAGGTGTATTCACAGTTCCCATCATAGCTGTATCTTCTTCCATCAAAGGTTATGTAGTGACCATCTCCATAAACTAGGCAGGTCTTTGGGCATGGTTTATTAGTACATGTCCATAAACCACCTTTGCATGTGCTGTGATATAAATAGTACAGATTAATACTGTTTTTCAATTTTGTATAGTTGGTATTACATAGTTTTATCGCATTAGATGGGGTGTTTGGTTAGCTCAGTTGGCAGCACAACTGATTTACATGCAGAGGGATATCAAAATTGCAGTTTTAATTTCTGCATTGACTGAAATTACCATGAAGGACTCTCCTTCACAACATTCCCCCCTTGTCTGAGGTGTAGTGATCCTTAAATTAAGCCACCACCAATCATCTCACTCTACTGAGAGGGTAGCCAATGGTATGCTAGGACTATGGCAATGTTTTTCTTTACTGGTATTAGATTGTAATATCTATACAAGCTCACCAGTCATTGCAGTCACTTTTAATTGTTTCTCCTGAATTGAAGATTTCATCACAATATGAACAAGGACACTTTTCTGGTAAAACGCAATTTCCATTGTAATCTTCCACCAAACCTTCAGGGCACACACAGCCAGGGACACAAGCTTTTGGCTTTATAAAAGAGAATACACAATGTCTCAATTGGCAGTGTTGGTCCTTACACATATACAGGATGTATGGATTGATTGTCACAAAGCTAAAAGATGCCACATTTCCATTATTTGTTGTGCAAAAAAACCCCCACAATCTGTAGTTGTATAAAACCACAATCTTTTGCACTTTGTCTTATAAATTTAATTGAAATTTATTGCATACAGTGCAACAACATCCGAATTGATCATTTCATGCATTATATATTGATTCTGTTAAAAATAATTGCCTTGAGGCCTTGTACAACTCACTATAAATTAAGACATTGGAAAACCCAGAAGATGCAAATTTAGGGTTACTTACGCACGGTCTGTTTAATGTTTGACAAGTCTTTCTACAAATATCAGGATTCTGACAGTTTGAAAATTCTTTTTTTCCACATTCTAAAAAAAAGAACAGCACCACATTTTAAGGCAATTGTTACTCCTTATTTTGATTTTGATTTAAATACGGTCTCTTAGTTGTTGTAAAAGAGGTTGAAAACAATTATTTACCTTTTGGTACAAACGGGCCCTTCTCACCAGGGCAGGAGGGAATTCCATCGACACAGAAACTGAGAGAAGAATCATACTTTGTTATATTAAAGTTGTTTGTTCTCAATGTTTGATACAAATTGTGCCGTGCAAAATAAAAGTACTCACCACTGAGCTCCATTAACATTCATAGGCTGGTCTTTTTGCACAATCAAACCATCAAAATAACACGGGCATTCTGATCTGCTCACACATGTTCCTTTCTCATTCATGTACTTTCCTTCAGGGCAGCCACATCCATCAACTGGTACATCCTGAACCTCACAGGTGATATCAGGCCTTGACAGGAATCTGCATGTACGGTTACAGGCTGTCATACCATACTGGAAAACCTGGGTACTTGGGCAGGTTACACCTAAAAATAGGGAAGGGCTCCACATCAGCCAATTTACTTCTGCCACAAGTGCAGTTGAATTGCTAAGTGTCAAAACACTTTATAAATTGTCTTTTACAATGTAACCACAGTATTCTTTTCAGAAAAAGTCCAGCAGGGTTAGATTTTATGTAAGGCCTTGTTCTGCATTTTTCAATTTATTCATATTGTAACAAACGCTAAATGATTAGTTTTATTTCACGAGAACGAGCTCCTATCATGGAAGATGCCAGAATGTTAATAATAATATCATTACATCTACCTAATAAGCAGAAAATAGTCATATACTGTAAAGTCATTAACAGCAAAGCATTGTAGATGTTGGAAATCTGAAATAAAAATAGAAAGTTCTGGAGAAAGTCGGCAGATCCGACAGTATCTGTGGAGCAAGAAAAAGAATTTACATTTTGAATCCAAAATGATACTTCAGCGGAGGTCCGATGTCAGATTTGAAATATTAACTTTCCGAGGAATAATGATTTCATGCAGATTGCTGCTCTGATCCTTCAATTTCATGAAATAAGGAAGTTCAGCATTTCTGAGAGGTGATTCCTCTTAGGCCTCCACCAATAACTGTGGAGCAATAATTCCGCTGGCAGTTCTTTCATAGGGTAGAGCAATCAGAGGAAGGCAAACCATGCCCCCTATTCACAGCAGTCAGCTGCAGGATTCTGAAATGTAAAGGTCCCGACCGCCAACTTGAGCAGCTGTTATCAAAGGTAATATAGATAAGGTAAGTGTGATGTTGAGGTACTGACAGAATAGGATGCCTGCTGTGTGGTAGGGGGTTTGAATGCCAGGGTGAGATGCCAGATGAGTAGGGTTTAGGGTGCCTGGTTAGTATTGTGTAAGCTTCAGCATGGAGGATGGGGTTGGGCCATGTCCAGCTGCTTGAATTGGGGTGGATGAGGTTGATGGATGGTACTGTAGTCTATCCAGACTGCGTCCAAACACACTAAACTTACTTTGAAATAACAATGTAAGAAAAAGCAACAAGGCTAGATCATTCTGTTCTACAACTCACTCCACCATGTAGTATAATCGTAACCAATCTTCTAGCATTTCTCCACTCTCCTGCTCATTTTTCAAATAGAGTCATTGAGGCTTACAGCATGGAAACAGACCCTTCAACCCAACTTGCCCATGCTGCACCTTTTTCACAATTTTTAGTAGTCCCTTTTTCCTGCATTTGATTTATATCCCTTCATACCTATCACATCCATGTAAGAGTCTAAATGTTTCTTAAATTTTACTTGCATCCATCACTACTTTTGGCAGTCCGCTACAGACATTCACCACTCTCTGTGAAAGGATCGCCCCTCTGGACACTTTTGTATGTGTCCCCTCTCACCTTAAACCTATGCCCTCTAGTCTTAGACTCTCAAATGCCTTCATTTACTGGCAGATCAAAGATCTATCATTCTAAACCTCTAGGGACATTTAATTTCAAAGAATCACAACTCCCTGAACAATTGAATTCTCTCCACAATTCAGTAAAGGGTAAAGCTGTCACAGTCCAGGGAAAAAGAGTGCTGCTGTCTCATTGGAACGAGACAACTGGTAGTGGTTTAGCCTATGGGTCACCATGCCTCAGACCAAGGGAGAAGAAGAGGAGACTTTCACAGGCTGTGGATGAGGGATATTTACAGTTTTCAACACAGATATTGAGAGGCTTTTTTTTATGTAAGGACAACAACATGAACAATTTCCATTTTTGGAATAAAACATCCCAACATTCTTCAGAGGAGTGCTTTACAGCAAAATTTGATAGTAAACTAAATAAGAAGCTGTTGGAATAGATGGCCAAAAATTGAGTAGATAGGTCTTAAAATGGGTCTTAAATGAGGGAATAAGATAGAGGGGCAAAGAGGTTTAGAGAATCAAAGTTGCTCAAGGGCTAAAATTAGAGGATTCTTGGAAAATTGGCATCAAGGTGCAGATTTAGCATGATCTAATTGAGTGACTGAGAAGACCTGAGGAGTTTGAACACTGCACGCATCTTCTTAATGCTCCTGGGCCACATCCATCTTTGATTATAACTTATTATGTGATTACAAACCACTTACTGCAAATTGATCTTCTCCAGTTATTCATAATGATGCCTTGAGCGGCACAGGCATGAGAATAAGCTTCTAGTGCAGCACATATACAGTCATCGACCCTCTCACAGTGACATGATGCAACTTTACACATCTAAAACATACAACAAAAAAAATTGTTGTAAATGACGTCTTTTACCATTTCAATTATAAACGTCATTTTGAATGTAAAATTATACCGAAAAAATTACTTACTTTCATTTATTAATATATTTCCATAAACTCAAACTTGAAAATACCATACAATTGGAATCAGTAAGGAAATGTGACTTTGAATCTCTGAATTGTCGTATTGTTAAGATAATAGTCAATTTGATATATCTGATTAATTGGGAGCACGATCTGAAATGTGTATCCAAACCGTTGGAAATAATACTTCATTTGAAGCTGATTTTGAGTATTGCATCCATGATAAATGATTGCTGTTTAAAGTTGGCCCGATAAGTGGCACACAAGCAAATGGGTAGCATGGTGGCTGAGTGGGTAGCCCTGCTGCCTCACAGCGCTAGCGGCCCAGGCTTGATTCCAGCCTTGAGTATTTATTTTGTGTGGGGTTTGCACATTTCCCCTTTGCCTGTGTGGGATTTCTCTGGTTTCCTCCCACGGTCTAAAGATACACAGATTAGGTGGATTAGCCATGCTAAATTGTCACACAGTGTCCAGGAATGTGCAGGCTAGGTGGGTTAGCTATGAGAAATGTGGGGTTACAGGTCTGGGTGGGATGCTCTTCAGAGGATCAGTATGAATTTAATGAGCAGAATGGTCTCTTTCTGCACTGTGGGGATTCTATGATTCCCTAGTCCAGTAAAATATCGTGAAGATCAACTAAGTATAATTGCAATTTCAAAGATAGTTTTGACCTGTTATTTTGCTAATTGTACATCTTTATTTGTAAAGATTCATACAGAATGCTGACTTACTTCAAAATACTTAGAAAACTCCACTGCAGAATGGCACTTGGCGAAGGCACCTTTGGGATCCTTTAAATAAGCACAGTTTTGTTTGGCATAGATTTCTGAAATACAAATGTAAAGTATGAAGATATAAAATGTAAAGTGTTTGGATCTATGTTATGTAACTTTATTATTTTTCACTTATATAGTCTCAGAATTATTTCATTCGCTCAAGCACACTAAGAGGTAACTGCTTGTGTACATTGCCACTTTTTCTAAATGGTCATTTGCACACAATTTGGTTTAAATGTATTTAATCTGGTCCTCATGCTTTGTACAGACAGCCTATCCAATATTTATTTCTTATCAATTCCTCATAAATTAATCTCTTCCTCTTTAATTGCTGAAGTGGAGATGCCAGTGTTGGACTGGGGTGGGCAATGTCAAAAATCACATGACACCAGGTTATAGTCCAACAAGTTTACTTGAAAACGCAACTTTCAGAGCACAGCTCCTTCTCTGAAAGCTTGCATTCTCAAACAAACCTGTTGGACTATAACCTTGTGTCATGTGACTTTTGACATTAATCATTGAAGTTTACTTTCCCCCTATTAATTATTCTTTCTCTGAATTATTCAATATTCTTTCCTACAGTCATCTTAATCCTTATGAAACAGTGGTCATTGTCCCTAAACAATCTCCCACTGATGTCGATTTAATAGTCTCTTCTCAACCTATTCTCTCAACATCTTTTGCTTAATTTTTTTTCTCTAAACAGCAAATTTGTTTTCATTTTACTGGCAATGTATTCTTAAGGCTAATGTGGTGCCACTATTAATGAACATGGTAAGGAAACGCCAGGAGGATTTGACCGGTGAGCCTGATATTGATGGTTGGCAAGTTGTTGGAGGGAATACTGAAGGACAGGATTTACATATATTTAGAAAGGCCAGGACTGATTAGGAATACTCAACATGGCTTTGTGCATGGAAAATCATGTCTCACAAACTTGATTGCGTTTTTTTGAAGAAGTAACAAAGAGGATTGATGAGGGCAGACCAGTGGACATGATTTATATGGACTTCAGTAAGACATTCGGCAATGTTCCTCATCATAGACTTAGCATGGTTAAATAGGTTAGATCACATGTAAAACAGGGAGAACTAGCAGTGTGGTTACAGAACTGGCTTGAAGGTAGAAAACAGAGTGGTGGTGAAGGGTTGCTTTTCAGACAGGAGGCCTGTGACCAGTGGTTTACCACAAGGATTAGTGCTGGGTTCACAGCTTTTTTTGCCATTTATATAAATGATTTGGATGTGAACAAAGGAGGTATGGTTAGTACGTGTGCAGATGACACCAAAATTGGTGGTGTAGTGACAGCAAAGAAGGGTACCTCAGAGTACTTGATCAGATGAACCAATGGGCCGAAGAGTTGCAGGTGGAGTTTAATTTAGATAAATGTGAGGTGCTGCTTTTTGGAAAGGCAGGACATGTACACTTAATAGTATGGTCCTGGGGAGTGTTGCTGAACAAAGAGACTTTGGAGTGTAGGTGCATAGTGCCTTGAAAGTGGAGTTGCAGGTAGATAGGATAGTGAAGAAGGCATTTGGTAAGCTTGCCTTTATTGGACAGTGTATTGAGTATCGGAGTTGGGAGGTCATGCTGTGGCTTTACAGGATATTGGTTCAGCCACTAATGGAATACTGCGTGTAATTCTGGTTTTCCTGTTACAGGAAAGATGTTGTGAAATTTAAAGGGCTTATGGAAAATAAAGTAACATACCAGCATGTCAGAATAAGTCAATAGGCCAGCAATTGCTAGCATACCAGCATGAATGTGTGACAATAAAGTGACATACCAGCATGTCAGAATAGGTTAACAGGTCAGCAACAGCTAAATTTATGTTAGCATAGATCAAACGTCAGGCCAGATACAGGCCAGCAAATGTCAACAATTAGGTCGAGTAGACCTGTAATGTCAACTGTTAGCCATGTAGTTTCAGCTGTTTAAAACAATTGTGGCATAATGTAATTAGGAGGCTAGTTAAATCACGTGATCATGTAATCTCAGCTGTTCAAACAATGGTGGCATAATGTAGTTAAATCATGTGAATTTTGAAGGCCACAATGATATAGTGTAATAGGCTAAGGGTGGAGTAGAAGACCATTGTGGCAGACATGATTCAGAAGACAAATAGCTTTAGAGAGATAACACAAACTAACACAATTGGTTTATTGCATGTTTGTAGAGGGATAACCCTAGTTGACACAATTGGCCATGCTGATAACCTTAGAGGAGCATGACAACTGAAAAGGTATAAAACATGACAACCCCGAGGGTTGGGGTCAATTGGGATACCACTTTCTGATTGCCACAGCCTTTGCTTGCAAATAAAGGTTTAACTTCTTGAAGAACTCTCCATGTCTCCTGGTGATTCTCCAGGACAGGGTCAGAAAAAGTTTACAAGGATGTTACCAGATTTGGAGGATTTGAGCTAAACGGAGAGTTTGAATACACTGAGGTTACTTTTCCTGGAGAGTCGGAAGCTGTGAGAGAGGGCCGTATAGACGCTTATAAAACAATAAGGGCCATGGATAGGTACATAGTCTTTTCCCGGGATGGAGGTGTCCAAAAGTAGAGGGCATAGATTTAAGTTGAGAGGGGAAGGATTTAAAAGGGATCTAAAAAGCAATGTTTTAACACACAGAGGACAGTGCGTGCAGGCAAGGAAGTGGCGGAGGCTGATACAATTACAACATTTGAAAGTCATCTGGATGGATGCATGGATTGGAAAGATTAAGAGGAAAATTGGCCAAATGCTGGTAAATGGGACCAGATTTATTTAGGACATCTGGTCAGCCTGGACGAGTTGGGCCATAGGGTCTGTTTCCGTACTTTATATCTGCGTGACTCGATGCCTCTATAAATACTGAAGCTTCTTTCACTCTTCAATCACCCAGCTTCTATGTTCATGAATTGACGTTGTTGAATCAATTAAAAGTTCTGATTTATGCAAAAACAAGTAAATCAATCTTTGATATCTAACAATAGGTGTTGTGATTGGGGGAGCATGTGTATATAGGACGAAAGAGATTACTGTTCATTGAGTGCTGTATACTCTGACCAGCTAAAGAACTAAGACCCTCATTAAAAGAAAGAGAAGCAATTTGACCACCTAGACCAAGATTCCATTCAAACCTACCATCTTCTGAGCTAACGCAGGTCGGGTTCACTTGTGGTGGAGGGCAATTATCACCTTCCCGCCAAGAGTTAGCAAAAGCTACATATGTGTACTCCACGATGCCCTGGGCAGATAGGAAGTCATCTTCTGCATTGTGATTGAAGGTCCCACATAAACCTGGAGATGGAACAGCATAGATCATTGCAAGAGAAACATCATGGTCATGTGTAAACCTGCTGCGATGGATAAACACAATTCACCCGATTTCACTAATAATCCACATTTCCTTGGAAGGTTACACAAGAATGTCTTTGTTTTGTCTAAACAAGGAGATTTTAACCAAACTTATTTGTTGGGAATTTGTACTGAAAACAAAAAATGTTGAAGATCACAATAGGTCAGATAGCACCCACTGACAGAAAGCAAGCTAAAGTTTCAAGTCTTAGATAACTCTTCACTCAGCATTTTTGTTTTCAGTACGGGCTCCAGCATCTGCAGTAATTTTGCTCCTCCCTCATTGGGAATGAGATAGGATCAGAACAATGCTGTTTTAGACCCAGTCACTGGAGTATACTATTTGGTGGAATGTTGTACCTTTGGTGGTTCCATTGGCAGTTTGGGGCAATGAGATATAAAGCTGCATGATGGGATGTATCTGTATTTGCATCTTCATCCCAGACTCTGTTGATACTTGAAAATATTTCGAAGACTGGTGAAATATTTTGATATTACCTATTAAAAAAAGAACAAATTAATGCCAATTTAAACATTTTATTTATTGTTAGTTTTAATGGCAGATTGTTTACAAAAGAATGTTACCATTTACTAAAGGAACTCCAACTCTATTTCCATTATAGTCAACAGCGCCATCATTATTGAATACGTAGCTGTCCTAGAAGGAAAACCAAAGTATGCTTTAACATTCAGGAAATAACAAATTGGGGAATATAAATTGCACAATTGAATACTGCAAACTCTTACCTGATACTTTGTGTATGTAACTCTCTGTAAACATGTCTGCTTATACGCTAATTGGCAAGGATGCATTTCAATTTTTACTGTCCAGTATTTTGTCTGTGAAAAATTAAAAATTGCAAAAACTAAAATTGATAATGATTGGAAAGATGTGCAATTTTAAAGCAAAGGATTTATTTCAGAAATTAAATGACAGCAATTAGAAACAGTTAATCAGCAAAATCTGACTTACAACAACAGCGTAGTATGAACAGTCACCTATCAAATTATAGTATCTGCCATCAAATGTTGTAATATGAGTTCCTTCTTCAATCTTGCAAATTTCAGGGCAGTTACGATCAGTGCAGTCCCACATTCCCCTTTGACAAGTGCTAAAATCATAACAAAGTAATTTATAACAATGTATTTTTGTTAAAAAAATTCACATTCATTTATTGATCAGAGATAATGGGAACTACAGATACTGGAGAATCCAACATAACAAAGTGTGGAGCTGGATGAACACAGCAGGCCAAGCAGCATCATAGGAGCACAAAAGCTGACGTTTCGGGCCTAGACCCGTCATCAGAAAAGGAGGAAGGGGAGTGGATTCTGAAATAAATAGGGAGAGAGGGAGAGGCAGACTGAAGATGTATTGAGGAGAATATAGTTGGAGAGGAGAGTATGAGTGGGGAGGTGGGGAAGAGATAAGTCAGTCTGAGGAGGACAGACAGGTCAAGGGGACGGGATGAGGTTAGTAGGTAGGAAATGGAGGTGCGGCTTGAGGTGGGAGGATGGGATAGGTGAGAAGAAGAACAGGTTAGGAGGTGGGGACGAGCTGGGCTGTTTTTGGGATGCAGTGGGGGGAGGAGAGATTTTGAAGCTGGTGAAATCCACACTGATACCATTGGGCTGCAGGGTTCCCAAGCGGAATATGAGTTGCTATTCCTGCAACCTAAGAGTGGCATCATTATTGGCACTGCAGGAGGCCCAGGATGGACATGTCGTCTAAGGAATGGGAGTGATGTGTGTTATAATTAATTAAATAAGTAATTATTTTTACCATGACTGGCAGAAAGTGTTTCTTATTTGTCCAGACTCATACACCGCCCCATCGTATTCACAAGGACATTCCATTTGGCTGATGCACATGTCATCACCTCGTATATCATCGAGGACAGTGCCTGAAGAAAAATAAAATACATAGCTCAGTGGTTTTGCTCATAGCTACTAACAAGGAGCATGATTTTTACAAGAAGATGTGCAACCAGTTTTGCCTTTCTTTTGACTAATTTGGAAGCATCCTATGAATTGGTAATCTAATCTGATCAGCAAGTATGACTCTGGGTCTTTAGTGACCCATCATTATAATTACCCACCCTACTCTCGTGCTGATACCTCTCAGTATCCACCCAACTGCTCCAGTTCCAGTGAGGCTCAATGTAAACTTTAGGAACAGCATTTCATCTTTCTGTTAAGCCCGTTGCAACCTCCTGGATTCAACATTGACTTCAATGTTACCAATTAAAATCTCTGTCCTTTTGTTATTTCTAATTCTTACTGTATCTTATTTCACCCTTTTAGCCAGAGGCACATATAATGCAATCACAGATTTTCTTTGCTTTATTTCTTGCTCTATCTCTACTCCCTTATGTCTTTTCTGTCAATCTTGTGTGACTCCTATTCTGTCACGCCTTCCTTTTGAGCTTTTCCACATATCCCTTGCTCAAAATCTATCGCACTTCCAACATGATGTAATGTCACAGACCAGATACATCAGCTCTGTATTCCCACTACACAGATCTGTCAAATCACCAAGTGTGTTTTACTCCAGTGTTCTGTTTTCTCTTCAGATTTGCAGCATCTGCAGTATTTTGCATTTCAATGAGTATTTCCAACATTTTTTAAATCATTCCAATGTACTCTGTTGTATTTTCAACCGTAATATCTAATGAAAGCTTTGACAAATAGACACACAATTAGAAACCTGATTATTTTTAGTTATTCGGTTAAAATGAATATCATGTCCTTAAAGGAGAAACACATTGCTTCATCTCGAAATACTGCAAATTATCTGAAACTATATTAAACTGCAGTGAACTCCTGACAACATATTTTGAAAGGAAATTTCCTTCCTGTACATGATCATAGAACAGTCATGTTAAACAAGAAATGTGTGCATGTTTCAAGGAATCATTCAAAAAATGAGAAACAAGCTCATGACATCAAAAAGCAAATGAAAAATTAGTTCAGACCTTCTGTTGTCATCATTTTGTTGATTCTACTGTTTATTTTATAAGTCAAGCAGGTTAACACGATTTTCAATGTTAATATTGAATACATTTAGGTAAAATTATTCTCAAAGAAAGTTGCACAGTTCAGAACTCTTAAGCAAATAATTACCTTCTGGGCAGCCACAGGTATTCACACACTGATCACATTGTTGCTGAGGGTTTGGGTCAGTACAGGTTGACTTGCAAACAGGACCACACTCCATATATATCTGATTCCCAGGACAGATTGGTGGTGCTGAAAATAAAGGGTCTTTTTAATATAATTTGCCTTGTGTATTGCTATTAAACAGCTAAAAGGTCAGTGCAGATATCTTATTCAACAGTTTATTCAAACAACGATTAAAATAATTATTTCCCCTTTAATAGAGTATGTTTGAAGTTCTGCCTGACCCTTCAAAGATAACTTACCACATCCTATCACTTTTCTCCATTTCTTCCAATCTGAAGATTCTGAATTTACACACTGATGTGACATTTCTGCAAAATTGGCACAATTACATTGCTCCATTCCTTTGCAAGCACAAATATCCTTCTGACAAATCTCTATGTATTTATCTTCCATGGCTTTGTTAGAACAGGATGGGAAAATCTTTGGCATTTCTGAGCAGACCTGAACATAAGAAATAAAACAAGAGTCAGAAGGATAATTAAATAAATCAAATTATTAAACAATATTTGGTGCTACAGTAAACGTAAGGTTGTTAATCATGTAAAAACACATCTTTAACAGAAAGTATAAATTTACTTATTCAAAAGGGAAACAATGATCAGCAACAAAACCAAATCATCCACTCCATCACAGAATTTGAGTACAGTAAACAGCTGTATATTAAAACAAATAAATGCTGTATTAATTGCGACACATGTATGACCATCAGGAATGAGTTTCCAGTGTATGCAAACGCGTAAACAAAATTGTATCACAACCATATTAAAAAAAGTTATTTTCAACATCACAATGTTTTATCCTCGTGTATACATAGGCATTTCCTAACTGGAAACATTACTTCCTTTTGTCATAGTTCTGTGTCACCATAAGCCATTGTAAATTAACATATTGAAATCTACCATTTGCTTTTTCCAAAAAGCAGTTACAGTGTAGCCTACGGCGATTAAATTTATTGTTTATCCCTACATATTATCTATAAGGGGAAGCAACGGCCTTGTGGTTTTATCAGTAGACTGTTAATCCAGAGACTCAGGTAATGTTCTGGGGACCTGGTTTCAGTAAATATCTGGATTTAAGAATCTAATAATGATGGGGCAGCACAGTGGCTCAGTGGTTAGCACTGCAGCCTCACAGCTCCAGGGACCCAGGTTCAATTCCAGCCTCGGGTAACTGTCTGTGTGGAGTTTGCACATTCTCCCCGTGTCTGCGCGGGTTTCCTCCGGGTGCTCCGGTTTCCTCCCACAGACCAAAGATGTACAGGCTAGGTGGATTGGCCATGCTAAATTGCACGTAGTGTTCAGGGGTTTGTGCGTTATCGGGGGATGGGCCGGGTTGGGATGCTTCAAGGGGCGGTGTGGACTTGTTGGGCCGAAGGACCTGCTTCCACACTGTAGGGAATCTAATCTAAAAAAAAATCCATTGTTGAATTGTTGGGGAAAAGCCCATCTGGTTTGCTATTGCCCTATAGAGAAGGAAACTGCTATCCTTACCTAGTCTGGCCTACATGTGATTACAGATCCACAGCAAAATGGTTAACTCCTAACTGCCTTCTGGATAATTAGGGATAATAAATGCTGGCCTAGCCAGTAATGCCCTCATCCCGTGAATGAATAAAATGAACCACCCTGCCTACTAATGCTTGCCTTGGAATGCTTTCAAAGAATTTACATTGCAAATTACCTTAAATATTAGTAGATTATCAAAAGAATAACAGCTTCACCAACATTTTCAGGAAAGGGAGCTGAGTCTGATTGTGGTGGCATTTCTTAGCACATCACTTGGTTTTAAATTTGTTGATTAGAAATGACTCCACCTACAGTTTCTCAGGATGATTGGGGATGAGCTACAATTAGGTCACCTGAATTCAATCTGTTTATATCCATATTACGTTAAATCCAACAGATATAGCATCCTTCGAGTATTCTCGGGCCCTGAGATTTACCTTAGCTGAAGCACAATTAGTTTCTTTAGGGAATGTTGCAGTGCAGGAGCTATCTGAAGAATCCAACTTGTATTGGATAAAGTCCAATTCTGCAAAATCAAATAAAAAGTGAATGTCATTTGTTTTCCATGCATTTGCTTATTTTTAATGAAACTTAGACATGATAGAACTGAACAGAATATTATGTGATTAAGATATATTTCATAGAGTAGAATTAAGAATTTATTTATTTTTACCAGAGGCTGCTGAGACACTTTCATCAAAAGCTCCACAAAGGCCACATAATTGTCCATGGTATTGGCCATCAACTTTTACCTGAAATTGGCAGAGAGATGTTTTAAGCAAAAGACGAAAATCTTCACACGTTTTGACAAATTTATTATCTCCATTGTGCCAAACAAGCAAATAGTTAGAAAATCAAACTCTTCCTATCAAGAGAGGTGTTACATTATTACTCCACAGAAGAATGTCTTCCATCAATGTGTACCAGTGATATTAAACATAGAGAAGAAATTAAGTCAGTTTTAAAACCCTTTATTAATTCCAATGGCTTAATATCATGAATGAATAGTGCACTTTCTGAACTTTCTTACCTGTAGTGCATCTTGGTAGTTCCAAGTCACACTTATAGTATGCTTCCTGTTTGAAAATGACACGCCAGTTCCACTTTTTTGGATATTAATCACTTTGTCAAAATATGGCAATGAAATTCTATTTGAAAAGTAACAATAAAAGAAAATATATTGGAACTTGCAATAAGATTTAATCACATTAATTTTTTTTGTAATAATATTGGATTTAACAACATCAGGATCTGTTTCTCGTCAAATCCTTCCAATAGTAGAAAGGTAAGAAATATGGTGAGTAGTGCAATAAAAATGACCAGCTTCCCCAAAAGGAATATCCATATTGGACTATTGCAAATGAGATCAGAGGATGATGGCAAAATAACTATTGCAAAAACAAGAGCAAGTCGTAGACAAACAAGAATTCCTGGTGTTGTTGAGGGCAGAGCTCATGGGTAATGCAACTGGGGTTAGGGGTACTGGATTGAGTCCTGGCAAATTTACTCCTGTTCAGTGCTTGGCAGATGTTGGTCACTTCTATGCATATAGGTCCTGCAATTAGTATCAAAACCAATCAATAAACTTAACTTACACAGAGCGTTTAACCATAAATGTCCCATTCGCCACAACAATCATAACACTTTCAATTTTTATGAAGATGTGTTCCAAATTGCCATTAGAGCCTCGCCGGATTTCCACATTAAAATCTTCCGTATTGCCTTTGCATTGGCGAGTCAGAATGTAATTACAGGTTGATGCCATGTGGTAAAAATCGTCAGTGTAAGTCCTGATTGCTCCATGACCCCATGTCCTGCAGGTACCTGATGAAATATAAAGAAAGTAACCCATCCATTGGAACAGCTATCAAAACATTACAGTTGTGATAATTTCTATGTTATCTTGTAATGTAGAGGGATGAAGAGATTGAATATTCATATATGTTGGAAATGAATACAAAGATATACTTACGTGACCCATCATATGATTTGCTAGAAACATCCCGCGCATACCTAAAATTCTGCGTGACAGCAGATCCATCCAATTCTAGGAGGAAATAAGTTTACAGTTAAGTTAGCTCAGAGAAAACAAAGAAGTTTGAAATTTATCATCAAAGTCAATATTTTTTTCATTTCTTACAGTATTTACTTTTCTTGAAGCATTTTTTTAAAGCAATACTCATCTTGATTTTGAACAGAACCATTATTTTGTGGTTTCAATGTAGAAATTCTATGCTGAGCATGGTATGGCATATTTGATATAATTTAATGTGATTGCCGAGTGTGCAGCAATTGACTTTCTAACCGTCATTGAAATTAAGGATTTTATACAGTAGTCACTGAAGCTAGTATGGAGACTAATGAAACAAGGGACCCTGCGCCTTTCTAAATCTGGAAGTAAGTTGTCCACAAATACCTAGCAGATTCCTCTTTCTAACAGGAAAGCAAATCTGGAGGCAGGTCACAGGGATGTTTTGGCTAGAGCAACCACAGAATTATGTTGGCCAGCATGTGAGTAATCAGGTGCTTTCACGTTTACTTTAAATTCACAGAAAAAAATAATGGAGTGTTTAACCAGGTTAAGGTAAAAATTAAACTAAAGGCAAGCATTTTTGGAAGAAAAAAATGCTTGAAAGTATGGTATCTCTGACGACTGTGGTGCACATTACAGAGGTATAAAACTAGGTTTTTATTTGGCCTCAATGGGTGAGCAGATTTTGGCAGCCATTATGAAGTCAGTGTACTGTCAAAAACATACATACACCCTACTGACAAAAGGTTTAACTTTTCAAGGATAAATGTGGAAACACTCATAAATTCAATTGATTTCCAGTGATTGTAATCTCAAGGTGCCTCAGTAGCAGATCCTCTGAAGGGATGTGGATCGTTCGCAATTGATTTTGGATTTTTGCATTATTCCAAAAGTGGACCAACTTCCAAAGTTATTTCTAGTTTCTTTGGATTATTAAAAGTGAGTACATATAGTTTTACCAGAATTACCATCACAAAACACGGGTCATTCAAATCTTTGAGCTACTTTTTTTTGCCTTAGGTGAATTATAACTTTTTGTATTGGGTGCTTTTATTATTTTGATGGAATTTCTGGACAATATTATCTGAAAGCACAGTTTTTCTATATCTGCAGATATCAATCAGCTCTATCACACTGTCATCTGTTTCAAATTTTGCAGTCTTATTAAATTATGATGTTGTTTATCTGGCATCCAAAAGTTAATGAGCAGATACTTTCTCCAGCTAAAGACTGGGAAGAATGAAGCCATAGTTTGCAGTCCCTTCTCCAACTCCATTCCCTAGCTAACCCACTAAATCCCTCTTGCTGCTTTAATCTCATTTGAGTGTTTTAGTCATGTTTCGTTGTAAGTAAATTGCAAACTGAACTCTGTCCACCACTCTGTAACCTCAGGCTCCAATTTTCTCTAATTTCCATCTATAGTGTTGTGTTTAGCTTAAAATAGCAACCAGAAATGATATTGCTTACTCAGTAAATACTGCCACAACATACTTCAACTAGGTCTTCGTGAAAATGCGTAGCCTGGCTTGTGGATGCAGTTGTTCGTTAGCTTGCTGAGCCGATTTTTCCAACTGGACAAAATTCATCTCCACCTGTATCAGTCCAGTTATGCGGGATGTGGATGTTCTAGGTAAGTTCAGGCCAAACTTCTCGGTTCACTCAGCCCATGTTTAAATATTGCAAAGTGTCCTGGAATTGTGCTTTGTTTTAAAGCTCCAAGCTGACCTGGATTTCTGTGTTCAGGCGCCTTGGATTACTCTCTGGAGTGGTGGCATACTACTTTTGGGTAAGTCTTAACATAACTAGAGCACTAGTTAAGGACTTGAAGGCAACTTATCAGCTTCAAGCTGCAACAATTTAGGTAGCAGACTGCTATGGAAATCAGATATAACACAGTGTGGAGCTGGAGGAACACAGCAGGCCAGGCAGCATCAAAGGAGTAGGAAAGCTGATGTTTCGGGTCAGGACCCTTCTTCTGAAGAAACGAGGAGCTTTCCTGCTCTTCTGATGCTGCCTGGCCTGCTGTGTTCCTCCAGCTCCACACTATGTTATCTCTCACTCTAGCATTGTTAGTTCTTACTACCTCTGCTATGGAAATCATTTCTTTTGTCTCTGGAACTGGTTAGATACAACTTTGCCAGAACCATACAGGACCTGGTCACTTCAGCCTTTGACCTTCAAAACCGTGAGGCAGTTTGTTTGACTGTTCTTTAATTTTGGTTAATGAATCTGGAATTGAATGACAGTGTCAGCAATGGTGGCCATTAAGCAATCATCGATCATTGTGAAAATCCTTCTCATTCACTTGTGTCCCCTAGGGAAAGAAATCTGCTGTTTCTACTGGTCTAGATGTGACATGGACCCCATAGCAATATGGTTGACTCTTAATTTTTCTTGAGTGTTATGCTTTTCACTGAATGCATATAGTAAATGGCAGAATATTTCATTTCAGAATTTTGAATGTTAACTCACCATAGTTGTTCATTGAGTAATCCCGTTTAATTCGTTGGTGGGCAAAGACATTGTCTGTGTTAAACAAAGATCAGTCTTACACAAATGATATAACACATTCAAAATTCTTACACAGAACATAATGAGAGAGAGACTTTGATATCTTTTCTGTGTTTCAGAGGATTTGAAATTCAAGTACCAATGGGTTAAAAACATGCTGAAGATAGCTCATTTTTGCCTTTACATATCTGTTTAATTATTGACTAGAAATACATCCTAAGCAGTAGCAGGCCATCCAAAAGGAGAGGTAACACACAATCTATACAACATTGATTTATCACCTACTATTATAGGCCGACAAAAAAATTCTAACAAACAACATTTTCTATATAGTACATTATGCCCAATCTGATACTAAATGGAAAATTAACTGCGACAAATGAACATACTAAAATGGTTAGGTTGGAAATAAATTACACATTTGGCTAGATGGTTAAATTGTGGTGCAGCATGACAGCAAGATGGATTCAATCCCTGTGCTGGCAGTAGTGGTTTAAGACTTTCTTCCATGCAATACCTTGTGCCTAATATGGGTTAATGTCCCTCAGGTTTTGCAACGAAATGTGGCTCTATGAAGCTCTTCCTGGACTTGAGCTGGTTGCCAATAAGTGGCACTAGCCATCTCAGTGCTATATTAAAGGCTGAAATGATATTTCAGAATTGTTCAGCAAGCCTTTAAACCAGGAGTTCTTATTCCAAAAACACTTTATATGCCAGAAATAGGTTTGAGGATATAAAAAGTGATTTCAGGGAGTTAGGATGGAAGCTGCAGAGCAGGACGAACAGAGTAGTGTTCTCTGGTTTACTACCGGTGCCACGAGATAGCGAGGTGAGGAACAGGGAGCGGGCGCAGCTGAACACGTGGCTACGCAGCTGGTGTAGGAGGGAGGGTTTCAGATATGTTGATAATTGGGATGCCTTCTGGGGAAGGTGGGACCTGTACAAGAAGGATGGGTTGCATCTGAACTGGAAGGGGACCAATGTCCTGGGTGGAAGGTTTGCTCGAGTAGTTCGAGAGGGTTTAAACTAGTATGGCAGGGGGGTGGGAACCTGAGCTGTATACCAGAGGTGAGCGTTGATGCAGGTGAGGCAGTAGCAAGAGGTAGACCAGCTAGTGGGAAGGATTTTCCTGGGAAGGAACCAAGGGATCGGTTAAAGTGTGTTTGCTTTAATGCAAGGAGTATCAGGAATAAAAGTGATGAACTTAGAGCATGGATCAGTACCTGGTGCTATGATGTTGTGGCCATAACAGAGACATGGGTTTCTCATGGGCTGGAATGGTTGCTGGATATTCCAGGGTTTAGAACATTTAAAAAGAATAGGGAGGGGGGAAAAAGAGGAGGGGGTGTAGCACTACTAATCAGAGAGGGTATCACAGCTACAGAAGCTTCCATTGTCGAGGAAGATCTGCCTACTGAGTCAGTATGGGTGGAAATTAGGAACAGCAAGGGAGTAGTCACCTCGTTAGGGGTTTACTACAGGCCCCCCAATAGCAGCAGGGAGATTGTAGAAAGCATAGGTCGACAGATTTTGGAAAAGTGTGGACGCAGTAGGGTTGTTGTAATGGGTGACTTTAACTTTCCTAATATTGATTGGAACCTCCTTCGAGCAGAAGATTTGAATGGAGCTGTTTTTGTAAGGTGTGTTCAGGAGGGTTTCCTAACGCAGTACGTTGACAGGCCGACGAGGGGAGAGGCCATTCTAGACTTGGTGCTCGGAAACGAGCCGGGGCAGGTATCAGATCTTGTGGTGGGAGAGCATTTTGGTGATAGTGACCATAACACTCTCTCATTCTACATAGCTATGGAGAAGGAGAGGATTAGGCAGAATGGGAGGATATTTAATTGGGGAAGAGGAAACTATGATGCGATTAGACACGAGTTAGGAAGCATGGACTGGGAGCAGTTGTTCCATGGTAAGGGAACTATAGACATGTGGAGATGGTTTAAGGAACAGTTGTTGGGAGTGATGAGTAAATATGTCCCTCTGAGACAGGCAAGACGGGGTAAGATAAAGGAACCTTGGATGACGAGAGCGGTGGAGCTTCTAGTGAAAAGGAAGAAGGTAGCTTACATAAGGTGGAGGAAGCTAGGGTCAAGTTCAGCTAGAGAGGATTACATGCAGGCAAGGAAGGAGCTCAAAAATGGTCTGAGGAGAGCCAGGAGGGGGCACGAGAAAGGCTTGGCAGAAGGAATCCGGGAAAACACAAAGGCATTTTACACTTACGTGAGGAATAAGAGAATGGTCAAAGAAAGAGTAGGGCCGATCAGGGATAGCATAGGGAACTTGTGTGTGGAGCCTGAGGAGGTAGGGGAAGCCCTAAATGAGTTTTTTGCTTCTGTCTTTACGAAAGAAACGACCTGTGTAGTGAATGAAACCTTTGAAGAGCAGGTGTGCATGCTGGAATGGATAGAGATAGAGGAAGCTGATGTACTGAAAATTTTGTCAAACATTAAGATTGACAAGTCGCCAGGCCCGGATCAGATTTGTCCTCGGCTGCTTTGGGAAGCGAGAAATGCAATTGCTTCGCCACTTGCGAAGATCTTTGCATCCTCGCTCTCCACTGGAGTTGTACCTGAGGACTGGAGAGAGGCAAATGTAATTCCTCTCTTCAAGAAAGGAAATAGGGAAATCCCCGGCAATTATAGACCGGTAAGTCTCACGTCTGTCGTCTGCAAGGTGTTAGAAAGGATTCTGAGGGATAAGATTTATGACCATCTGGAAGAGCATGGCTTGATCAAATACAGTCAACACGGCTTTGTGAGGGGTAGGTCATGCCTTACAAACCTTATCGAGTTTTTTGAGGATGTGACTAGTAAGGTTGATGAGGGTCAAGCTGTGGATGTGGTGTATATGGACTTCAGTAAGGCATTTGATAAGGTTCCCCATGGAAGGCTCATTCAGAAGGTCAGGAGGAATGGGATACAGGGGAACTTAGCTGCTTGGATACAGAATTGGCTGGCCAACAGAAGACAGCGAGTGGTAGTAGAAGGAAAATATTCTGCCTGGAAGTCAGTGGTGAGTGGGGTTCCACAGGGCTCTGTCCTTGGGCCTCTACTGTTTGTAATTTTTATTAATGACTTGGACGAGGGAATTGAAGGATGGGTCAGCAAGTTTGCAGACGACACAAAGGTCGGAGGTGTCGTTGACAGTGTAGAGGGCTGTTGTAGGCTGCAGCGGGACATTGACAGGATGCAGAGATGGGCTGAGAGGTGGCAGATGGAGTTCAACCTGGATAAATGCGAGGTGATGCATTTTGGAAGGTCGAATTTGAAAACTGAGTACAGGATTAAGGATAGGATTCTTGGCAGCGTGGAGGAACAGAGGGATCTTGGTGTGCAGATACATAGATCCCTTAAAATGGCCACCCAAGTGGACAGGGTTGTTAAGAAAGCATATGGTGTTTTGGCTTTCATTAACAGGGGGATTGAGTTTAAGAGTCGTGAGATCTTGTTGCAGCTCTATAAAACTTTGGTTAGACCGCACTTGGAATACTGCGTCCAGTTCTGGGCGCCCTATTATAGGAAAGATGTGGATGCTTTGGAGAGGGTTCAGAGGAGGTTTACCAGGATGCTGCCTGGACTGGAGGGCTTATCTTATGAAGAGAGGTTGACTGAGCTCGGTCTCTTTTCATTGGAGAAAAGGAGGAGGAGAGGGGACCTAATTGAGGTATACAAGATAATGAGAGGCATAGATAGAGTCGATAGCCAGAGACTATTTCCCAGGGCAGAAATGGCTAGCACGAGGGGTCATAGTTTTAAGCTGGTTGGTGGAAAGTATAGAGGGGATGTCAGAGGCAGGTTCTTTACGCAGAGAGTTGTGAGAGCATGGAATGCGTTGCCAGCAGCAGTTGTGGAAGCAAGGTCATTGGGGTCATTTAAGAGACTGCTGGACATGCATATGGTCACAGAAATTTGAGGGTGCATCCATGAGGATCAATGGTCGGCACAACATTGTGGGCTGAAGGGCCTGTTCTGTGCTGTACTGTTCTATGTTCTATGTTCTATGTTCTATGTGTGCATCACTTACAAGCAAAACACATCAGTTATTGAAAAAGACTTGCAAATCATCATGGTTGAATGTTTTTGTGCCAGCCCCGCCCAAGGAGGTAGGAATGGATGTAAGGCAGTAAGATTTCCTCCCACATTCGAAACAATCAGGGAATTTTACTGATGGCCAGACTGTGACTATATAAGGCGGTAAAATTACCTCCCACCCCCCAAACAATCAGGAAATTTTACTGATGGCCAGACTATGACTAAATACCTAAATTCCAGCTATTTCCTTCTCTGCCGTTCTTCTATTTCTTTCTCTGTCTTCAAATGTTTTGGCTCAAGAGACACATTGCTCAGTCATCGTTTGCCAAGGTGGTACATGCACATGCTGCATCATTAGCAGCACACATGCCCACAAATCTGCACCCTGAAGGGTATCGAGAGGAGGAAATTCTATGCTCACTGCTGAATGCCACTGTCACAGCAATATATCAGCCATCGCCACTAATGTTTAACCTGGGTGAAGCACTCCATGAGATTTTAAAAGAAGTGTCAGAAAATTGTTGCATAGCTCATTAATGTCAAACATTTAAGATTTTGTATCATCATAATTTTGGAAGTTCTCAACAGGCCATTCTGAGAGTAGTTTTCCCTGCCAACACTTAAGTACCAAAGGAGGATTCAGGGTCTAAATAAATACTGATTTGACCCTATGATGTACAACTATTCTTTTATCAGCCTAAATCATTGTGACAATATCGAAAAACGTGAGAACAAATGAACAAAATATTACAGCCCGTGTTTTCTAATCCTGCTCTCAACATTTGTAATTTTAAAGCAAATTTGCAGAACACAGGAAGTTGAAAAATACAGATTCCAAACAGACTGGCCTGAGAGATAGTCAATGGAAGTGAATGAATGTCTGCAGCACTTCATTTGTTTTGCATTATTGACTTATTAGGCATTGCTTCATCCCACGAGTTGAAAAATACAACCTCTGTTTTGAATATGAAGATAAAGGTTGTACTACAATTTGAAAAATGTGTTTGCTTAGTCATTTCCTGGATGGTTAGTGTTTTGCCGTAAGTTCTAAAGCAGATGAATGGTTATTTAGAAAGGACTGAGAAGCAATCTATGACTATACATGATTCAATAATCCTGTAAATCTATTTACTCTCCAAACTCTTAAAACACTTTAAGAGATGGTGCAACTTGCAAGAAAATAGAATGTCCTCCTTCTGCACTGTAACAACTCTGTGAAAGTTTGATACAAGCATTATTGATATTAATGCTAATATTATAGCTGAACAAAATTGTGCAGATTCAGTGTATACTCAACTGAGTGACAGGCAACTGTGATGCAATCAATCAGAAAGGAAGCCCAAATAATGGGCAAGAAAGAATGGAAAGACAATCACCAAAAGCCAAATTCCTTGCTATCATCATGCCACCCTCCCTAATGCCAGTGCAAGTTGTAGGTAACAGACATTGGTAATTCACATCATAGCACATCATGATACCACACTAACAAAGACAAGGAGAAGATTTTTAGATTTTTTCTGTGACCTATACATAGATTTGAGCATTCAATGAAATCTGAGAGCTGCAATATTGCAGTACTGTAAGATGAAACATTGATCAGACCTTTCACAAATGTCAGGCTCTTCAAATGAGACGCACATTCCATTTTACTTCACAGACCCTGCAAAGTGGACACACTTTTTGTGCCTAAAATTGTAAATGTCAATATTAGAATCTTTTTCAGTATGCCCAGTGTTGAATTTTCAACCAGTAGGTTGGAAGGATAAGGTTTATTAATATATCCCATGAGACAGGTGGTCAGTTTATATACCTTGATATAGTAATTCATATGATTCATGAAAATCCAATCAAAATCACATCCATTTAATTGTTTGCTTAAAGTGGGTTAAAATAAACTCTTGGAAAATGATTTCTATTTTAACTACATTTATCAATATTATATCACTTCATGTTTGAAATAAACATACTTACCTGATATGTTTCTTTAATATCTGAAATATAATACATTAATAAATCTTACCTTTAAAAAGGGACAATGCCCAAAGAATTAGAAATATGGAATATTTCATTGCAATGGTTTAGGAATTGAACAGATTAACATCTGACTGAGTCCTGCCGACTACTGGGTTTTCTATTTCACAATTCTTTTATACCTTGTCTTTGATCAGTCACCTTAGAATGATATGAGGAAATTAACGTCAGTGCGTAATAAATCTTAAATAAATAGGTATTTTAACCTTCTGAGAACAGAAAGAATTTTAATATGTAGGAACCTCTCCCTTAAGCTGTTGGGTGATGAAGGATAGGTAGGTTTTAATTTTGTAAAAATAATGCACCAATATCCTCTACAAGGGAGCAAAGTTACCTACAACCTGTATTACAATAGACTTTAATGCAAAAACATTCAAAAAGCTTCACAAATGGCAATAAATATCTAGATGCAGACAGATAAATTAGCAACAAGGTCTAAATGATGGGATTTGGATGAAGCGAAGGTTGAGAGGGGATGGAAGTTCAAAGGTCAGGAAGGCTTGAAGCTTTGGCACCAATGTTGGATAGACTGTAGAAGATGAAGCAAATAAGGTAGAAAAATGCTGTGAAAGGATTTGAAAGCTTAAAAGAGGGAATTGAGAATGAGGTGTTTACACAAAGAAGGTGAGAGATAGGAAACTATGCAGGTGAGTATTCTGATGGACAAGTCAGTCTTACCAAGGAACAGGGATGGGTGGCTGAATTTTACACCACGTGGAGTTTGTGAAGAGGGGAAGTTGTTTACTGGGACACCCAGCATAATTGAAATTACAGGTAAGAAACATTTACTTGATGAGATAGCCATGTGCAACTTTATATTTCATTCGTCCAACTTTGGCGCTGTTGCTTGTGAAATATTTTATACAGATATTTTGACCAGTTTTTTTATGCATAAAATGCAATTACCCAGGTGCTTTTATTGTATGAGGAAAACAAAAGGACTCTTGTCCAAATTTAATTTCATTAAAACATTCACAAGTTGAAGAAACAAATCTAAAGGAACAAATGAAGTTAATTTTGCTGGAACTATGAATATAAAATGAATATTAATAAAAAAAACCTTGGCTGACTACCTGTAAAACACATATACTACCCATTTTGGGGAACTTGTTTAGGTTGATGGACTTAATTCTTTGAAATCCATTGGCAAGGCGCTCAGGGTCTTCTTGGTAAGAAGGTGGTGTCACGCAATGTCTTCACTGGTCAAGACGTTGCTGAGGGAAAGTGTCCCTTCTTATCTCCCCTTTCTAAGCCTTTCTAGAATATTCTCTGACTTCAGCCACTTTGCCTCTTAGGCAGAAGCGTATACTGCTGGGACCAGGACTATTCTGCCTGGTCCTTCTTTCATTCTGTGCGAATTGAGAGGTGAAAAGGGGCCAGAAGCTGCTACTTTACAACATGGAAGCTGTGCTACTTAAACCAGGGAGGCAGAGGGAAACGTTACTTACAATAGAAAGACTTGGGCAGTCGAGGTTTTTGTTCAGCCAAAATCCTTGTCATTGGAACACCTGTTCAAGTGAATCCATGAGCCTTGGAGTCAGGACAAATCCTCAACAGTCCTTGGCCCTGGGTATCGGGAAGTGGGACTGGAGACTCACATCCCTCTCAGAATAGGTAAAATTGATGGTATCTTTGCGAGCCAGATGCCTTCATCTGGTTTACATGTTCCTCCTGGAATTCGTTAGGGTCTTATAAACTTGCCTTATCCAATATGGAGTGAGTCCGGAGTATTTGGGTGACAGGAACGTACCTGATTGGAAAACCTGGAGCATGACCATTTGTCCTACCTGTTCATTTTGCTTTTGTGTCGAAATGGGATTTGCTTGGTCTCCTTTTCTGCCCTGATTTAACAGTGGCTGCCATCTGCATGGCCTACATGGACTGTGGTCTCGGACACATCTAGTTCTAATAGCAGATTGATTCCTTTCATGGGGCATCCAGTCATGCGTGTAGGGGGGTAAATCCAATAGAATGTCCTTCTGAGTTCCAGACCAACATCAGATTAAAGTGTAACATGATATTTCAAGTGGAACTGTTTTGCTGGAAGATCTTTCTAACTATACTGTTTAGGGTATAGTTCACTCACTCCATTATCACATTTAATTAGGGTTGGTATACAACGTAGAATTTTTGGTTTATAACAGAAAATTTTGCTTTATCTCAGCAGTGAAATGGGATACCTGATTTAATTCAATGCCTTGCAGGGGCCCCCATTTTAGTGAATAGCTGCTTTAGTGATTATCTGTTGTGATTTTCACCCTGTTTGTCCAGGTAGGGAATGTTTCGATGCATTTACAAAATGTATTAACTGTCATCAGTTTACAGGGTGGTAAAGGGCTGACATAATCAACCCGCAAATTCATCCAAGGATCCTCTACTGGTAGGGTGTGTCTTAACTCTCTCTTGTGTGCGTCCCTCTTTCGGTTGTTTTGTGCACAGTTTTGCAGGTGATGCAGTTTTCAACATAATGCTTGCTGTCTTTACCCATTTCTGGCCACAGACACAACCCCTTAATTTTCTGTGTCATGGCTTCATCTCCTTGATGGCCCTGGACATCATGACTCTGATAATTGTTGGCATCATACATCATCCGTCCTTAGCGACAAGACCAAAAGACATAGGAGCAGAAGTTAGGCCATTCAGCCCAGTGGGTCTGTTCTGCATTCAATCATGACTGATAGGTTTCTCAACCCCATTGTCCCACTTTCTCCCCATAACCCTTGATCCCCTTGATTATCAAATCCTATCTATCTCAGTCTTAAATTAACTCAATGGCCTGGACTCCACAGCCTTCAGCGTCAGTGAATTCCACAAATTCACCACTCTCTGCCTAACTATGCTTCTCCTTATCTCCGTTCTAAAACGTCTTCCCTTTACTCTAAGGCTATGCCCTCGGGTCCTAGTCTCTCCTACAATGGAAAACTCTTCCTAACATTCAATCTGTCCAGGCCATTCTGTATTCTGAAAGTTTCAATTTGATCCCCCCATCCTTCTAAACTCCAATGAGTATTAACCCAGAGTCTTCAAATGTTCCTCATATTTTAAGCATTTCATTCCTGGGACCATTCTCATGAACCTCCTCTAAACCCGCTCCAGGGTCAGTACATCTTTCCTGAGATATGGGGCCCAAAATTGTACACAATGCTCCAAATATGGCCTGACCAGAGCTTTATAGAGCCTCCAAAGTACATCCCTGCTTTCATATTCAAGTCCCGTCAAAATAAGTGCTGAAGTTGCATTTGACTTCTTAACTACTAACTCAATCTGCAAGTTTACCTTGAGAGAATCTCGACTAGAACTCCCAAGTATCTTTGTACTTCAGACTTCTGAATTTTCTCCCCATTTAAAATGTAGTCCATGCTTTTGTTCTTCTTACCAAAGTCTTCTGACCTCACACTTTCCCACATTGTACTCCATCTGTCACTTCTTTGCCTACTCTGCTAAACTGTCCAAACCCTTTTGCAGCCTCCCCGCATTCTCCAAATTCCCTGTACCTCCACCCAATTTTGTATTGTCTGCAAACGTAGCCAGAATGCCCTCAGTTCCTTCATTTAGATCATTAATGTATAAAGTGAAAAGTTATGGTCCCAGGACTGATACTTGCGGAACACCACTTGTCACTGGCTGCCATCCTGAGAAAGACCCTTTCATCCCCAATCTCTGCTTTCTGCCGGACAGCCAATCTTCTATCCATGCTAGCACCTTGCCTCCAACACCATGGGCCCTTATCTTTCTCAGCAGCCTCCTGTGCGGCACCTTGTCAGAGACCTTCTTGAACTCCAGATCGATAACATCTATTGGTTCTCCTTGGTCTAACCTGCTCATTATTTCCTCAAAGAATTATAACAGATTTGTCAGGTATGACCTCCCCTTGATGAAGCCATGCTGACTTTGGCCTATTTTACCCTGCACTTCCAAATATTCAGAAATCTCATCCTTCACAATGGATTCTAAAATCCTATCAACATCGAAGGTTAGGCTAATCGGCCTATATTTTTCCATCTTTTGCCTTATCCCCTTTTTAAACAGGGCTGTCACATTATCAATTTTCCTGTCGTCTGGTACCCTCCCTGACTCTAGTGATTCCCAAAAAATCACCACTGCTGCCTCCACTATCTCTTCAGCCAACTCCCTTAACTGTATTTTGTTCTTGCACCTAATGTGGAGGTGGGGTATGTTCCTTCTATTATCAGTTTTATTTCCCCATCACAAAAAAACAAAAAAACTAAAGAGAAGTACAGCACTGGATCAGGCCCTTCAGCCCTCTAAGCCTAAGCTGATCATCATGGCCTGACTAAACTGAAATAAACCTTCTGTCCTTAAATGGTCCACTTTCTTCCATTCCCTCCCTATTCATGTAACCACCAAAAGGTCTCTTAAATTTCGCCAACATACCTGCTTCCACCATTTCTTCTGGCAGTGCATTCCAAGCTCCTATCACTCGCTATGTGAAAAACTTCCCTTGCATTTTTCCCTTAAACTTCTCCCTCTCACTTTGAAGCTGTGCCTCCTTGTAATTAAGAATTTAACCATGGGAAAAAGCCTCTCACTGTCCACCCTATCTATGCCTCTTATAATTTTGTAGACTTCTATCAGGTCTCCTCTCAGCTACTGTCTTTCCAGTGAAATCAATGCTAGTCTGTTTAAATTTTCCTCACAGCCAATACACTCGAGACCGAGCAACATCACGCAGAAGCTTCTCTGCACTCTCTCCAAGTCCTTCTGGTAACGTGGCGACCAAAACTGCACACAATACTTCAAACATGGCCTAACAAGGGTTATTATTGAGTAGTGTTGTAGGACAGAGAGACCTTTGGGTTCAGGTACATAATTTTTGAAGCTTATATTGCACAGGGCGGTTAAAAAGGAATATAGCACATTTGCCCACATTGTTCAGTCCTTTGACAGTAGGAGTTGAGAAGTCATATTGAGGTTGCACTGGATGTTGGTGAAGCCTCTTCCAGAGTATTGCGTTCAGTTTGGGTCTCCCTGTTATAGGAAGGATATTTTTAATTTGGAAAGGGCTCATAAAAGATTTACGAGGATATTGCTGGGAACGGAGGGTCTGAATTATCAAAATAGGCTGGGTAGGCTGGGACTTTTTCCTTGGAGTGTAGGAGGTTGAGGGGTGACCTTATGTAGATATATAGAATTATGAGGGGCATAGATAAGATGAATAACAAAGGTCTTTTCCCTAGGGTGGGGGAGTTCAAAGCTAGGGGGCATATTTTTAGGGTGCCAAGAGGAAGATTTTAAAAAGACATGAGGGGCAACGTTTTTTAGACTGAGAGTGGTTCCTATGTGGAATGAACTGCCAGAGGAAGTAATGGATGCAGGTACAATTACAACATTTAAGATATGCGGATATGTACATAAATAGGAAAGGTTTGGATGGATATGGGCCAATGCAGGCAAGTGGGACCCGTTTGCCTCGGGAATATGGTCAGTATGTGCTAGTTGGCCTGAAGAGTCTGTTCCCATGCTGTATAACTCTATGTGAATTATGTCCACGGGGGCTTGGCAAATACAGTTGAGTGCTCTTCCTTTTGCTGCCTGCACCTATTTAACACCTTCACCAGTTGTCGTTGACTGCTGCTAAAAATCACTGTTTCCATGTCATGCAGCTGCCTACCTTCTGACATTCCAGGGATTGGGTCAGGCAGAATGGAGCATGGGCCTCATGTGCATTGCTATTAGTTTTATTTCCTCTGTGTCATCAAGCCCATGTAAAACTCTTCATTGGTGGGTATTCTCAAAGAGCACATGGGGGTCAGCAGAGGGCTCAAATGTGGGGACCTTTTTCAATACGTGAGCCAATGGTGCTCTTGCGAATAGGGTTGTTATGTGATTAGATTTTCCTTATTTTGGCCATCCTGGTGGATTGTTGTCAGAGGAAGCATTGGGGCTGGGAAAAATATGAGGGATTGCGGAGGGCTCTCTGCAATACTGGGGGAGGAGCTGGGGTTCACAGACAGTGGTATACATATGAGCCAGTTTCTCCATTCCCCCGACAGTCTACTTCATAATCATTTTCTCCTTCTGACTCTATTGGTCCCAGTGCATACATCAGTAATCTCTCTGCTGAACGTTGGGACTTGAATTAATCAACCCAACACTGGGATTTAGGAAGGTCCACAGCATGCGTTTTAATTTTTCTTTGCCTGCTTCGTGCAGGATTGCGAGTGTGACCTGCAAATTTGCGCATATTTTCCTAATAATTCAGCCGTAACTTTTTGGGGCTTTACCGCAGTCACTGATCACACCGTTTGATTTGATTTATTTATTATCGAGTGGATTATGTTACAAAAGAGAGTGAAAAGTGTTGCCAATCTCCGGTACCATCATCCTCACAGAAAATTAAGCCAAAATACTAAATATAAAGGCAGAAGAATAAAGCAATAAAGAAAAAAGAAAATTTTCAACTTAACAGTGCTTGTTCAGTGCTTCCCCTATGGCCCAGGAGACCAGGCGTGAGTCCCATTGCCACTGTTTGGCACCATCTTGCCTCCACTGATGCTGTCACTACTGTGAGCCCTTGCCAATGATGATGCCACCAATGTCACCGGGTACACTAGCCCAACTCTGCCGCCGCCATGAATTTGTTTTGGGCTCACCTTGCCGATGCAGCGGCTGCTGATGCCGCAGCGTCTCATGCTGACCCCCAAAATTCGCCGCTGCCATGATGAAACTGCGCTGGATGCAGATGCTGCCAGGACCGCAAAGTGCCACAGCGGCCATGAGTCGACGCTGGGGCCATCTCATCAAGCTTCGTTCTATAAAAGCACTTGCAAGTTAGAGAAACAACTCCGACGCATGTACTAGCCGCTCTGGTGAACTTGGTTGCGATGCTGGATTCAATTCAGTGAACTCCATCGACGGGGGACTCAGGGTCTTTTTAGTATGAAGGTGGCTTTCACACAGAGTCTTCACTGAGGGAATGGCTGCCAAGTGTCTCCTCTTTTCTCTCCTATCTGAGCCCTTCTGGAATGTTCTCTGACTTCAGCCAATGGGGCCATTGGACAGGCATCACAATGCCCAATAAGGTTAGACCAGGTCATTCTAGATGTACCCATCCCCTTTCCAAGATGTGATTACTCCATTTTGCTGAGGGATCTGGCTGAAACTGGGGAATAGACAATCATAATGTCTCTCCCTATCGTTCTCATAGAATACTTCTCAATAAGTTTTGAGTACTCCCATTCAGCATGCAAGGCAGCTCTGAGCTGATCCATTTGCTTTGGACTTGTGGTGGCATTGGCCTCTTTGCATTCTTTCAGGTTTTGTTGTGGAAACTCATTAGCCAATTTTATGTTAGGCCAAGTTGCTTACGCAATTGGCCACAGTGCTATGAATCAACGGTCAACTGACTGGATTTCAAAGAGAATTCTGGGAAAATGGGAAGGGAATGTGATAGCAGTGATCCAAGTCCAAGATCTTTGAAGGAAAAGGAGTGTGAAGTCAAACTATATTTCAAGCAGTGGTTTTCAAAGAAGGGACTAATATCATGAGGACGGACTGCACCTGAAGAAAGACCCATTAACATTCAGTCAGTTTGGAAGCCAAGGCAGGAAATGCTGTACTAAAAAATTTCACAGATTATGATTAGAAGATTTAACAGGTGAGTCTCAGGCAAGAAATGAACCAAATGTTCAGGAGAAGATGTATAAGACAGATAAGAGATTAGGGCTAATATTGGTGGACTGCTCAGGGCCATGTTCCCTCTCACCTACAGGAAATCAGAAATGGACTGTTCAGTGAAAAAAAGTAGGCACAAGCTACATTAATGTATGTCAGAGGTTAGTCTTAAACCTTCTGCAAATCTCTAACCATTGCCTTTGCTCCTCACTCATCCTGGAACTCCAGTGGTGCTCCTTCAGTGGAACACAAAGCATCCTCGCTGGTATTACTGAGTGCAAGTGATGCACAGGACCTTTGCCCCTGAGGTTTTGATTCCAAGTGAGACATTGCAGGTCAATTCACCATTGCCTGATTGACGCATGCTTCAGCAAGTCTTCCTTGGTCTTTCCCAAGCTCATCAACTGGCTGACAAGATCTCTGATGTAGTAGAAGACTAAGTGTGAAAGATGTTTTGTCCCCTTTAAAGTGTATGTTTTGTCATTTTATACATCTCTGGATTAAGCACCTGTATTTTTTAACATGAGCATCAAAACTAGGGAGTTCCTGTGAACAGTTCAGTTGTATATATCTTGCACTTTCTTTTATTTCCTTTGAAGAACAGTTTCCGTCTCTTGGCATGCTGTAACGTGCAGAAATTATAGGTTTGAATCCCTGAACAAAGGCACTGTGTGACGATTAACCACTATTCTAAATTAATTACTGCCTCAGTTTGTCTTTTACATTTTTAGGCTGTTAAATGATACAATAAAGTACTCATTTCTTTGCTCTACCTGTTGTGATTAAATGATTCGCAATGACGACTTTTAAAAACCCTTCTGAAATGCTGCGATATTTTGAATGCTAGTAAAAGAATGAAGCCACACTTGAATTGCCTTGAAGGAGTAAATGAAGGAGATATCTTTGCTTTGTGAACCTTAATTCCAATATCACGTTCATAGAGATATAAAGCTGGATTTATAAGCACTTGCTTGCCAGATGTGTTTTCATTGTTATGGCATGTAAAATAAATTGGTTGGCTATCTCGCCACTGTTCCAACAACCACCAAACTTTCACCCATAATACAGAGGTTATGCAGGCACTGAAATCAACAGCCTACCCAACATATATAAGTCATTAATTCAGGATAAATACCCTGCCCAGACCCTAACCATATTATGGCATGAGCCAATGGCAGTGTTTTTAAAGGTGTACTTTGAAATGATAGGAAGGAATTGGAGGGCACCATCTTCAGAGTCTGTACTCCCAATGAGTATCGCGTGCCCATATGAAACCATATGAAACCCCTTCCTTCCCTGCTTCCACTTTAAACTCCACACCTTGCCCTCTCTTCCTAAGGTGATCAAATTGTCACCACTGGCTTGACTGTGCCAAGGATCCATGGGACCTTCATCTCGGGGCTGGTCGCAATTCCTGTAGTGTCTAATACTGTGGCCTGGTGTAGCTGAGACAACTTCTCTCACTCAGAGGCTAAAGTCTCATGAACCATCAATTTACCATGGCTTTAATACAATACGGCTGCAGGGCTTTTGCTTCAGTCTGTTGGCTGACCACTGACTTTCCTTCCAGAGTGCAAGCTGTCTGCTCCTAACCCCTGGCATAAAACTCTGCTTACATTTATATATGACATAAAAGAAGGTTATTGGACAACGAAGTGCCTGCCAATCTTCCATGGAACATTCTGTCCCGACATGTTTATTTTCTTCAAGTGCCCATCAAATTTGTTTTTGAAAAATTTTTTGGTTGCACATTCACTACCCTCATGGACAACAGATTCTGGATCGTATTATTTGGCTCTAACACATTGACTATTGACTTTGGTGATTTGCCACAAGGCTAGTGGCTCAGGCATCTGTTCCGCACATTGGAGAGCTGACTATCCATGACCTGTCTTGTAGTTTGTGATATGTAATTGTTCCCCTTATGAGTGATTGCTGTTTGGGTCAGGCAGCTTTTGGCAGATTATTTTATTAGCACCGTTGCACATAAATCGTTCTTTAACTGAAAGTATGTCTTTCACATGTACATACTATTCCATCATTGCCCTGGAGAAGTTGGTGGTTATCTGCCTTCTTTAATCAAAACAGTCTTTGGGGTAGAGGCACAATCAGTGTTGTTAGGAAGGGAGTTCCAGGATTTTAAGCCAACAAAAATGAAGGAACTGTGAGTTAGTTCCAAGTCAGAATGGTGTTGTATTGGAGAGGAACTTCTAGGTCATGGTGTGCCCATGAATCTGATGCCCTTGTCCTTGTGAATTTGAAAGATCCTGTAGAAGGAGCCTTGTGAGTTAGTACAGTACATCTTAGAGATGGTACACCCTGCATCAGCGCTGAAGGGAATGAATTTTAAAGGTGGTGAACGGGCAACAATCAAATAGGCTGCTTTGTTCTGGATGGTCTTCAACGCCTCGAGTGGTGTTGTCATTGGACCCTCACCCATCCAGGCAATTGTAGAGTATCCCATTAGAGTCCCAAGTTCCTGGGTAGACAGAAGATGAGTTAATCACCTCAGAATTCCCAGCCTCTGATTTGCCGTTGTAGCCAGTATATATGACCCATCCAGTTTAGTTTCATTAATAAAAAGGAACAGAGGTTGAACATTCAGTCTATCAAATGCATTCTGTCATTCAACTGATTTATGGCTGACCCTCTATCTCAACACCACACCCCCCACGCCCCCATACATCGACACTTCAGCCTCTGGAAATCTTGGTTTCCTCAGGGTTTCCTGAGAAAGTGTCACCAGATCCAAAACATTAACTCTGCTTTCTCCTTCACAGATGCTACCAGATCTGCTGAGATTTTCCAGCAACTTCGCTTTTTTTCTGGAAATCTTGGCATCAGCCTTGAGGAGGGATGGATCTGTTCTGATGGGATGGGCTCTGGTCTCCACCTGAATTATGCTAGTTACAGAGCCCTTGCAAATTGCACAACTAGGACTGGGCATAGGTGTTTAAACTAAATGGCTGATTCAGTGGCGTGGAGACTTACAGAAAGAGTTAAGGAGGGGGAAGGATTCAACAGAAGTTAATGTTTCCAGAACAAGTAATAGGACAGAGAGTATGGAAAAGGTCAGGAATCTAACTTTGGGCACAGTAGATAAAGTTACAACTATGAGAAGGGTTGGTGGTTAAAGGCAACACAGGACTGAAGGTGCTAAACTAAATGCACAGTATACAAAACAGGGTAAATGAGCTCTTGCACAGAATGAAATTAGCGAATACAATATTGTGGGTATCATAGAGACATGGCTGCAAGGAGATCAGGGCTGGGAACTAAATATTCAAGGATCCTGTTGAAAAGGCCAACAGATGGGCTGAGGGGGCAGGTTGCCATGTTAATAATAAATGAAATTAAATTGGTAGCAACAAGGGATAGGTATAGAGTTGGGAAGTGTAGAAACTGTATGGGTAGAGTTAAAGAACTGCAAAGGAGAAAGAACCCTGATGGGAGTTATGTCCAGTGTCCCTGAGCAGTAATCAAGTGGACTAGGACAGTAAGGTTGATAATGAATGTCAAGAAAACGAAACCATGGAATGTTGATGAGATGGATATTAGAGCAACCTGTGGTAGACCCCACTAGGAAAAAGGAAATCCTGGATTTGGTGAAGTGCAATGAGGCAGACTTGATTAGGGAGCTGAAGATGAAGGAACCCTAAGGCATAGTATTCATAAGATGATAGAATTTACTCTACAGTTTGAGAAGGGAGAAACTGGAATTAGAACTGCAACTGAGTAAAAATAATTACAACAACATGACGGAGGAGCTGGCCAGAGTTGATTGGAAGGGGATCCCAGCATTAAAGACAATGGAGCAGCAATGGTGGAATTTCTGGGGTTATTTTGGGAGGCACAGAAGAAATTCACCCAACAGAAGAAGAAACATTAATGGGAGGATGAGGCAACTGTGGTTGACAGGAAAAGTCAGCGATGGCATAAAGACAAAAGAAAAAAACATACACTGTGGTGAAGATCTGTGGGAAGCCAAAGGATTGGAATGCCTTTAAAAAGCTACAGAGAATAACTGAAAGAGTAATAAGGGGGGAGAAGATGAATTTGAGAGTAAGCTGCCTATTAATATCAAAGATGATTGCAAGAGTTTTTATTAGGCATCAAAACATTGGGAGCCAGAGAGGACATCGAACTGCTGGAAAATGAGGCTGGAGATGCAGTAATGGGGAACAAGGAAATAGCAGAGAAACTGAATAAGTACTTTGCATCAGTTTTCACAACAGAAGACATCAGTAGCAAACCAGAACTTTAAGAGAGTTAAGGGGCAGAGGTGATTGTGGTGTCTATCACTAAGGAGAAAGTGCTGGGGAATCTAAGAGATCTGAAGGTGGTAAAATCACCTGGATTGGGTAGACTATACACAAGAGTTCTGAAGGAGTTGGCTGGGGAGGTAATGGAGGCATTCGTGGTGATCTTTCAAGAATCACTGGAGTCAGGGAGAGTCCCAAAGAACTGGAAAATGGTGATTGTAACGCCTCTGTTTAAGAAGGGAGTCTTTTTCCAGCAGGATGGCAGCCAGTAACTCATGAATTTTTGCAAGGGTCCGTGCTGGGACCTCAACTATTGATGTTCTACATTAACAATCTGGATGAAGCAACTGAGGGCATTGTTGATAAGTTTGCTAAGAAGGACAAGTGTTGAGGAAGTAGAGATGTTGCAGAAGGACTTGGACAGGCTTGGAAAGTGGGTAAAGAAGTGATGGAAGACAAAGTGGTGAAGTATATAAGGTTATACATTTTAGTAGGAAAAATATTGGGAAACATGGAAAAATTTTGGAGACTTGAATCTCAAAAGAACTTGGGAGTCCGAGTTCAGGATTCTGTTAAGGTTTACATGCAGATTCAGTTGGCTGTTAGGAAGGAAAATGCAAAGTTGACATTCATTTCAAGAGGGCCAGTAAAAAAAGAGCAGAGCTGTACTGCTGAAGCTGTATAAGGTTCTGGTCAGACAACATTTGGTATATGTGAGCAGTTTTGGGCTCCATATCTAAGGAAAGGTGTGCTGGTGTTGGAGGATATCTAGGGGACGTTTACAAGAATGATCTAAGGAATGAAAAGCTTGTGAAAGGAGGAGCAATTGAGGACCCTGGGTCAGTACTTAATGGAGTTTAGAAGGATGATGGGGAGGGGATCTGATTGAATTTACAGAATACTTAGAGGCCTGGATAGAGTAGACATGGGGAAGATGTTTCCACTAGAAGGAGAGATTAGGACTGGGGGCGCAGCCTCAGAGTGAAGGGATGACCCTTTAGAAGATGGTTAGAAAATCATTGTTACTTATTACTTGTATTTGTGAAAATTCAGTAAAATGTCTATAAGTTGCCACAAAACAGTGCCATTTAATTCCATAAAATATGTATAAAAACAAAATGAGACAAAGTTAAGACAAATATCATTTTTTATTCATTCCACAGCCTCTTGGTTTCATGAACCGACCTTTGCTGAGGACCGGGTCCTGCTGACGACTAGGAGCATCTCAAAATGGTCACGACTGAGATCCCATTGAATCTGTCAAGGACTGGGGTCCTGCCGAATCCACCAAGGTCTGGGGGCTAGTTGAAGCTGCCTAGGACTGAGATGAGATGAGGAGGAATTTCTTCAGCCAGATGGTAGTGAATCTGTGCAACTTATATTGCCACAGAAGGCTATGGAGGACATGTCATTGAACGTATTTAAGACATAGATGGATAAGTTCTTGATTAGTAAAGGGATCAAAGATTACAGGAAGAGTGGGGTGAAGGAAAATAGCAACCACAAATGGTGGAGCAGACTCTGTGTGCAGAATGGCCTAATTCTGCTCCTGTATCTTATGCTGTTAAGATCTATCTATTCACTTGTTTCTTCAATATATTCAGTGATGAGACCTCCACAAATTTCTGTGGTAGAGAAATGTATAGGCTCACCATCCTTTGATTGAAGAAACTTTTCCTCATCTCAGTTCAAAATGGCCAACCACATTATCCTGAGTCCGTGACCCCTTGTTCCGCACCCCAACCAGAAAAAATATCAATCCTGAAACCTGCCTGTCTGGCCCTATTTGATGAGCTCGCCTCTCACTCTTTGAAACTCCACTGAATATAGTCCCTGTTGACTCTGTCTCTTCTAATATGACAAATTTGCCATCCCAAGAATCAGTCAGATGAACCTTTGCCACACACTCCTGGTGGCAAGTATCTTTTCTTAGGTAAGAAGGCCAAACTTGCACTCAGTTCCCCAGGTGTTATCTCACCAAGGTCCTTTGCAATTGCACTAAGACTCCCTTGCCCCTGTGCTGAAAACCTCTTGGAATAAAGGCCAACATAGGGATGGGTGATGACAGTGCTTTGAAGGATATAGGTTACTACTGGAGGAACATTTATCGATGATCATCACCGTCCTGCCCTCGATGGTAGGATGATAAAGCAGAATGGCTAGTATGGCTAAGCGATGGGGTCATGCTCAGTGGGTAATGTTGGGATATGAAAACATGAATGAAAAAGTTGTGTGGGAATATATAGAAGCTCAGTACTTTGTACAGGGCTTCAAGGAAGAAAGGAACATTGAGGTCTTGGCTTTGAGGGCAGATTGGGGTGGTTGAGTATTCTCGATTTCTAGGTTGAATCCGTGACTCATTCTGCCAGAAGTAGCCCTGTGCTACCTTCCATATTCATGTGAATTGTAAATGCGCAATGGAATTGGAAAATGGCAGTGACCACACTCAAACTGACAAAGTAGGTGGATATTTTTCTGTTTATGCACAAGGGTTGGCTTGTGAATGATGTGAGAATCTTCAAGGGGCAAGTGCATTAATCAAGAATTTTCCCAGCATAATTTGAAGACATCTGTAATCATTGTCCTCTGCATGTGAAACATAAATCTGGGCTACCTTATGGTTGATCTCTTGGCCAGAGGAAACAGGTCTTTAGTATCTGCTCTCTTAATACCCCTCAATGCCCCTCAATTAAATCAACCCGCTGCTCTGTTCCCATGACAATAACTGTGACATATTCAATCTTTCCTGATAGCTGCAATTTTCAAGCTCTGGCAACATTCTTTAATGTTTTCATTACATTTTCTCTGGAGCAATTATGTCTTTCCCGTAACATGGTGAGTAGAATCTGACACAAAAAATCTAGGTGTGACCTAATCAGTATTTCACACTTCTCCAGCATTACATCCCTGCTCTTCTATGCTATAGCTCACACATCAAAAGAGAGCATCTTTTATGCTCCTAAGATGCTGCTTAGCCTGCTACGTTCATCCAGCTCTACATCTTGTTATCTCTCATGCTTTCTTTACATTGTACTTACCTGTTGTGCGACCATCAGAGACTGTAAACAGCACTCCAAGATCTCTCATTTCCTCCACTCCTTCAATAACCTTATTTACTAGACTTTCTTGCCCTCTACAAATGCCTTATCTCACACTTGCTAAGATTGAATAACATTTGCTAAATTTTCATCCACTCAGCTACTCTATTCCGGCAGTCTACGGCATTTCCTACGCTATCGACTATACAACCAATTTTAGTGTTAGCCGCAAAGTTCCCAATTATGCCTTTTACAATTAAATCAAAGCCATTAACATATAACGCAAACAGCAAGGGGCTCATAACTGAGCACTGGGACCATTGCTAGAAACTGCTCCATTCAAAAAGACATCCATCAACCTGTTAACAAAGTGTGGAGCTGGATGAACACAGCAGGACAAGCAGCATCTCAGGAGCACAAAAGCTGACATTTTGGGCCTAGACCCTTCACCAGAGAGGCTCTCTGATGTTATCTTTGTTATCTTGCATCTGCAGTTCCCATTATCTCCATCAACCTGTTATTTTCTGAAGAAAGGTCTAGACCCGAAACATCAGCTTTCTTGCTCCTCTGATGCTGTTTGGCCTGCTGTGTTTATCCAGCTCCACACCTTCTTATCATCAACCTTTTATCTTTTGTTTCCTGCCATTGAGTCCATTTTGGATCCATCTAACCACATCCCCTGTATCCTGTAGGTTTTACTTTTCTGACAAGCCTATAACATGCAACCTACCAAATGCCTTACTGAAATCCATGTACACAACATTCTGTGTAATACCTCTTGAAACCTCTGGCTACCTCCTCAAAAAATTAGTCTCAGTTTTCATGTCATTAGCTTCTCTTTGAAAAGCCATTTCTGTTCTTGATTGGTGGACAGTGATTTCACTGGACTGAGTTTCATCAGAACACAGGTGGACAGCAATGGAGCTCTGGGTGAGGATGGATGAGTTGGAGGAACAAAACTAGGCTATATTGTCCTTTGAGCCTGCCAGGCCATTTAATAAGATCATAGCTGCAAATCTGTTCACCAGATTACCTCGTACAACTTGTGGCAAGCATTGATTGAACTCAGCCTCAAAATTATTCAATTGCCTCATGACCACTGGCCTTTGAGAAAGAGAATTACACAGAGTAACAGTAGCAAATGGGTTTTAAAGTGTTGATTCCTGGCAATATGTGAAATGTAATGCTTATAGTGATACAAAAGAATGCATGACCGTGACACAGAAGAGTACAACCTGCATGGCTTCATCAGTGTTGGGTTCACTGCTGTCAAACTGCAGATAATTCCTTAATGTACAAAGGCAATATACTTGTCATTGATTATGCCTACTAAAGGCTCAATAACCTCTCTAAAATTGAATAATCATACATATAACCTGGTGGCATTTGTAAAGAACCTCAGCAAAATTTGAAAACAATGATAAAGAAATTTAGGGAGTCAGGGCTGAAAAAGTGATGCAAAAATAGCAGACCTAAAGGGAAGGCAGTGAATAATTCAAAGCCTCCCGATCCACCAAGTGAAAGCTAAGAGTCAGAAAGTCAAATCACAAAGACATTCCAGCTGAAATAGGGTGAACAAAAATTGATATTATCGTACAGCTTTGGAAAATCCAGGTACTGGATTTGGAGTCACTTAAAAATAAAGAAAAAAATCGATCTGAGGTCATTGTGAATCTTTTATTTTATTATTTTTAAACTGCATTCCACATTTCTCATTTCTCCCAAAGCAGAACCAATTTTGCATACTGTCAAGTCCTGTCGGAATTATATATGTTTGATAATCCTTTATTCAACCAAGCTCAAATGGATATATGTGATAATGGGAACTGCAGATGGTGGAGAATCCAAGATAATAAAATGTGAGGCTGGATGAACACAGCAGGCCCAGCAGCATCTCAGGAGCACAAAAGCTGACGTTTTGGGCTCTCTGATGAAGGGTCTAGGCCCGAAACGTCAGCTTTTGTGCTCCTGAGATGCTGCTGGGCCTGCTGTGTTCATCCAGCCTCACATTTTATTATCTCAAATGGATATATGCCAAACTTTGATTCCAGGAAGTATTCCACCCTTTGTAATTGCCTAAGTTAATATCGACCCAGCCCCTGAAAGCAATTTTTATGTATGTAAAATATCAGTAGGATGTGATAAATGCTTTTTACATGTAGCAAGTATGGGTATGAGGAAGTATATAAGCATTGCCTCGTTATGTAAAATATCCTGCTTGAAACAAAATGCATTTCACGGTGGCAGCAGTGGCTGTCTGCAAGAAAAGACTCCAAGGTCCCTGGGACAGATTTTTTGGCAACTAATTCAAGACCAACTAGGCAACAACTTTGGGCATCAAAGAATTTGGAAAAATAGAAGCTTCACCTTTTGTAAATACAAATCTGTACATAGGCATTAGATAGGCAGATGACAGAGCTACTTTCATTCAACGTCTAATTTCTTTCAATTACAACTTTTAAAACCAAACCAGAGTAATTGCAGTACTTTTTTTTAAGGCAGTTTTATCCTTCTATCAGCATAGTTACAAAGGTTTCTGAAAGAAATGACGTCATAAGAAACACTTAAAAACAGTTCTTACGCTACCTACCACTCTGTAAAGATCAATTGGTTCAGCCATTTTGTTTCTTCACAATGACACAAAGTAAGGGGAAGACATTATCACTCCTTATTTAGTGCAAGCACCATCTTTTTGCTGTAAAAAAGGACCACCCAAGAAAAGACCAACACCAGTGAACAAAAAGGGAAACCAAGCAAAAGGGAGGCTGAATAAAAACAAAGAGAAATGAAACGTGTGAATGAAATGAACAACAATGCAGTGCAGGCTACATCTAGGTAAGGCAAATGTTTTCAAAGAGAAGTAGAAGATAAGCACTTCATTCTATATTCAGCAACCAATTACACATTTACTGAATGATAGTCGCGCAAACATCATATGTAGTTTTATTTTCAGATCAAGCAACAGGTGATCCCAAGAAAATTTTGTTTTTAATCAGCTAGGCAGGGCTTCACAGAATTAATACATTCTGTTTTTCTTCAAGCAATCAGGAAGATCCAAAATGCCAAGCTCAAGACAAGAATTAATTCCATGACTCTAATTCATACCATAACTTGGCAACCCCAAGTGTTTATTGACCAATTTGTCAGAAGATACAATAATAAAGAGCTTGAGTGTGATTTTTCCTGGGAAGAATTCTCAAAAAAGCTCATTAAATGAGTAACCACCTCTACACCAATTAAAGACTTCATGAAAGATTTTCTGGATGAACAGATAGCCATACTATTGGCTCCATATTTGAAGCTAGAGATAAGTATAAAACCATAGTTACAGGCCAAGAACAAATACATGATTTAGGTGAAACTAACACTATTGCTACATCAGCAAAGTGTATTAAACTGACAATATCTGTTACAGATTGTAGTGACTGGAACCAGGGCCGGGCGGATCTTACTGACTATGAGATCATTGATTTGGGTTATTAACCTACACCAATTAGGGAGCACTGGCTGACAGATATAAACAGGAGATTCAGAGAATCTAGGGACTGGCTCTGAGCAAACTTTCGGAGTCCATGTACTGGGCACGTGTGGATAAAAGATGAATTGGTGACAGGGTACCAGAAACCTTGCAGTTATTTCACAGATGCAGTTTTTTACACCTACTCAAAAGCTGTCCAGCGCAGCATGATATCTTTAAAAACATGTGGCACCAAAGGACACTGGGCACACATGTGCAGAACATCTGGCTTCAAAGACCAAGCCAGATCCCAGAACAGGTGACCAACACAATGATGCAGTTCTGCAATGCTGGTAGCAAGGAAAGTATCAAGAACCAGTATAAGTGGAAACAAAGTCCATGATTTCAGGTTAATGATGAGGGAACTATATGTATAAATCTCAATATTTGCAGATAACACAAAGCTGGACGTAAAGGTAAGCTGTGAAAAAGATACAGACACATTGTAGTGTGAATTGGGCAGATTGAGTAAGTGGGAAAATGCATGGCAATTGTAGTGTAATGTGGATGAAATGTAAGGTTATCAACATTGGTGGCAAAAAATAGAGGGCAAATTATTATTTGAATGACTGTAAATTGAGAGTGGGAAATATTTAACTAGATTCAGTTGCCCTAGCATGAGGAGGACACTGAAAATAAACACATAGCTGTTTCATGAAGTTAAGAAGACAAATTATATGTGAGCCTTCATAGTGAGAGAATTTGAATACAGGAATAAGAGTGTTTTACTGCAATTGTACAGGGCATTGGTGAGGCCACACCTGGAATATTGTGTGCAGCTTTGGTCTCCTTATCTGAGGAAGGATGTTTGTGCTGTAGAGGGAGTACAGCGAAGGTTTACCAAATTAATTACAGAGATGGCAGGACTGACCTATGAGGAGAGACTGAGTCGGTTAGGATTTATTCAGTGGTGTTGAGGAGTTTGAAAGGGGATGTCATAGAAACTTATAAAATTCTAACAACACTAATCAGGGTAGGTACAGGAAGGATGTTCTCGATGATGGGGAAGCCCAGGACCGGGGTCACAGTTTAAGGGTAATTGGCAAAGCTTTTAGGACAGGGAATGTGGTTGAGGCCAGAACACTTTGTGTTTTCAGGGAGGAGGTGAATATAGCTTTGTGGCCAAAGGGAACGTGGGATACAGAGAGAGGGCAGCATGAGGATATTGAACGCGATAATCCACCATCATCATATTGAATGATGGGGCAGCCCGAGGGGTCAAATGGACTACTCCTGCTCCTATGGTTTCTATGTTTCTGATGCCCACAAATCTCATCCAGAACCTAATTGGTGAGCTGGTGAGAAGGTGGAAAAAGCCTACTTATGAATTATTTACCCTCCTTCCCTTCTCCAAGGAGATGAAAATTCTTCCCTAAGAAACCATTAATTTTATACATTTCAAGGAATATGGAGACAGTTAGGCAGCTCTTTGAAAGTTGAGATATAACGACTTGTGAACAAATATTGTCCAAAATTTCTTTGAAACCTCCAAAATTACAGACACTCAATTATCAAGCATGAAATATATAAGTACAAAAATTGTTTAATTTTTGGCTAACAGATGAAGAAAATGATCAGGATAAAAGCTGAAATGAAATACACCAGAATGACTAATGCGAAACTTATATCTCATCCCGCATACTAGGGCAGATACAGCCAAAGTCAAAGTTACTACTTCCTGTTCACTAAAATGTTGAATGCCATTGAAATTATGAAGGCAATATTCATGGGCAGAAGACCAAGGAAGTAGCAAGCAAGAAAGCAAGTCTTGCTCAGTGTTAAATGCGGCTGTGATTGATGTCAAATATAGCCATCATGATGTTCAATATACAATAGTAGTACTTCTTAATTTTATTATTCTAGAGCTGTATTTGTGAGGATTGGGTGCAGTGCACAATTCCACACACATGACAAATGAACATTTGCTTGACCCACTAGAATAAGAAGATACAATTTGAATTAAATATCAGACTCAATGGATAGGGCCTCATGCTATACATTTCCCCACCACAATATTACACTGAAGTGTGAGCCCAGGTACTAGGCTTGAAGTTTGCACAAAAGTTTGAATCAACACTCCTCTTCCTTGCGCTTAAAAATTATATGTGTTTCTGTTCATGTGTGTACATCTCAAATTACTGACATTTTTGCTGTCGTTATCTTTGTTATTGAGGAATAATGACCGGATACATCCACTAATAAGAACGTACTATCAAACACAGCAATTTCTGAACCCTAATCTTGCAGGTTATAAATAGCATAAACTGGTAGATTAAAACTAAAAGCACAAGGGGGATTGAAGAGTTGGGACTCAAATTACCATTTGACCACAAGAACACAGTTGTAATAAGTCTGTAATTTTTTGGATTACATTCTTGAATTGTACAATATGCGCCAATAAGAATTAAGGTATTGTAATTTACTGCATTAAATTAGTGGGAGTAGATCCTGGCCTTGGCAATATACTGACAACAAACATTATTATGTCAAATAAATCTTGGAAGCTGCAATTAATGAGAAAAAGTTCAAAGTGGATTTCACAATTTTGTACCACCTGAAAATATTATCATGGCCAAACTGTCAGAGATGTTGCACAGAAACACGAAGCCATTGCCTAGTTGCATTTTCCAATAGAGGAAAAAGGCATATAAGGAAATGATTCACTGTCTGAATAAATTGAGTATTCTCTAAAGTTCAGTCCCAGCTGCCTCTTTCAAGGTGTCAGAAAGCTCAGTAAACTCAAGAAACTAACAGAAAACTCCTGAAACAATTTGAAAACTATGAGAAAGTCCCCATGACATTCAGATAACTTTGAGTTATGACTACATGTTGTCATTAGCTGGATCTTATAAGAACCAGCAGGAGATGTCACTCAGGTCAGACTGTCAATATTATTGTCATTGTTATTACTACAAGGGTAATAGGTGCTCCATTTCCCCTCATGGTCCCTCATAAAGTCAAATATGAATGTGCAGCATCTGCAGCCAACACACGTTTCACTTTCTCAGTCAGGCAGCAGCCTTTAAATCATATGTTTGCCCTCATGTGCCAGTGTGCTTTGGTTTCCCTTTTATCAACAGTCACATACTGCCAAGATGGTGGAAAGTGAGAAAGATGGACCTTGTTTTTTTATTCCATCCTGCAACTCCCAAACCCCTTCAAGGATTGCTGCTGCGTGAACAACCAAATGCTGTACAGTGCAGGAGCTGTTTCGAGTCATGAAATGATAGGTAGCCAAAGATCACAGATTTGAGGTGACTGGCAAATGAACATTCAAAAATAGTTCCGTGTGTTGTCTAAAACAGCAAGTTATTAGCATCTGGAATGGTAGCCTGAAAAGATAAGTGGAAAGCAAGTTCAACATTTATGTTCAAATAGGAAGTGGAAAATGCTGCAAGATAATAGTAAAACAGCATTGGAAAGGTAGTTTGTTGGTCAGCTGTTCTACAGAGTTAGCACAAGCATGATGGGCCACATTGCCTTTTCTTACTGCTGTATTATTCCACAATTTTTTGGTAAGAGAGAAATTTTATATACTTGAATGTTCATTGTCCTACTACTAAGTTTCTGAAACCCTTTTTCACGGATACTCATCCTGAATCAGGCATTTAATTCACTTTGGGATCTTATGAAATTATCACTAGGACAACATGAAGCTTCACGACATGTACCTGAAATCTTTTTTCCACTCACCGGTGTTTCATTTATTTTCATCTAACTAGCAACCAGCATGACACTATTCAAAATTTTCAGCCACCTTTTTTATCCCAAAAGTTCTGCTCATCTATTCTATTGAAGTGTTGCACTTCTAAATGCATGGAGTAATTTCATACAAAGTGGCTTCGTTGCATACAACAATAGATTTTACACATGTACTTTCCATTCGCTGGATAAAAAGAATCCAGTCAAACTAGATTGTGGAGTCAAACTTCTTTGCTGCTTTCATTTAATGAAACATTTGTTGCAACTTGATTTTTGAACAGCCAAGTTTTTGGGAAGAATGCAAAGACATTTTGTTGTTTAATCCAGGAAGATGTTTCTCAAAAAACAGTTATTGTATGTCGTCCATCAAGCAGCTTTTCATACAGTGTTTATTGAGAATGCAAGATTTATTTTGACTAAGGCTCGTCTAAGCCCATAAAGTTGCCATCAAATCTTTGCAGTTTAAACATTTCAGTTGTTTCTTTTCTCACAGTTTATCTAGTGTTGGAATTGATTCACATACATCTCAAGAGCCATTGGTAAATAAAGGCATAAAAATATTGTATGTGATGATTTAGAGATAGTAAGAACTGCCGATGCTGGAGAATCTGAGATAACAAGATGTACAGCTGGATGAACACAGCAGGCCAAGCAGCATCGGGGAGATGGAAAGCTGACGTTTTGGGCCGAAACTCTTCTTCAGAAATGGTGGGGGGAGGGGGATTCTGAAATAAACCGGGAGAGAGGGGGAGGTAGATAGAAGATGGATAATGGAGAAGATAGGTGGAGAGGAGAGAGACAGGTCACAGAGGCAGGGTTGGAGAAGTAAAGGTGAGTGTAGGTGGGGAGTTAGGGAGGGGATAGGCTGGGCCAGGGAGGATGGACAGGTCAAGTAGATGGGATGAGGTTAGTCAGTCGGAGGTGGGGGTGGGGCTTGAGGTGGGAGGAATGGTTAGGGAGGCAGGGACTAGCTGGGCTGGTTGTGGGGTGCGGCCGGGGGAGGTAAGATTTTGAAGCTTTAAATATGAGATGCTGTTCCAGCAGCTTTCATGTGGCACCATTGTGGCAATGCAGGAGGCCCAGGATGGACATATTATCCAAGGAGTGGGAGAGGTAGTTGAAATGCTTTGCAACTGGGAGGTGTAGTCGTTTGTTGCAAACCAAGCGTAGGCACTGCGTAAAGCCCCCGCTTGGTTTCCCTGATGTAGAGGAGGCCACAACGGGAACAGCAAATACAGCATACCACATTAGCAGATGTACAAGTGAATGTCTATTTGATGTGGAAGGTCTTCTTAGGGCCTGGGATGGCGGTAAGTGGGGAGGTGTAGGCGCAAGTGTAGCACTTGCTCTGGTTGCAGGGTAAAGAGCTGGGGGTGGTAGGTCCGGAGGGGAATCTGTAGCGGACAAGGGAGTCACGGAGAGCGTGGTCCCTCCAGAAAGCAGATAAGAGTGGGGATGGAAAAATGTCTTTGGTGGTGGGGTCGGATTGCAGATGGCGGAAATGTCGGACAATGATACTTTGGATTCGGCGGTTGGTGGGGTGGTACGTGAGGATGAGGGGGATTCTGTTTTGGTTATTATTGCGGGTTGCGGGTGTGAGGGATGAATTGTGGGAAATACGAGAGACACGAACGAGGGCATTTTCAACCATTGTGGAGTTGTGATCCTTGAAAAACGAGGATATCTGGGATGTCTGGGAGTGAAATGCCTCATCTTGGGAGCAGATGTGGCAGAGGCGAAGGAATTGGGAATAGGGGATGGCCTTTTTGCAGGAAGGTGGACGGGAGGAAGAATATTCCAGGTAGCTGTGGGAGTCGGTGGGCTTGAAATGGATGTCGGTTTCCAAGTGGATGCCAGAGATGGAAACAGAGAGTCCAGGAAGGAGAGAGAGGTATTTGAGATGGCCCAGGTGAACTTAAGGTTGGGGTGGAAGGTCTTAGTGAAGTGAGTGAACTGTTCAAGCTCCTCTTGGGAGCACAAGGCAGTGCCGATACAGTCATCAATGTAACGGAAGAAGAGGTGGGAGATAGGGTTAGTTAGCTTCAGAAGAGGGATTGTTCCACGTAACCTACAAAGAGGCAGGCATAGGTTGGGCCCATGAGGGTACCCATGACCACCCCTTTTGTTTGTAGGAAGTGGGAGGAATTGAAGCAGAAGTCGTTAAGGGTGAAGACGAGTTCAGCTAAGCGGATGAGGGTGTCAGCGGAGAGAGGCTACTCGGGCCTGAAAAGCAGGAAGAAGCAGAGGGCCTTTAGGCCATCTGTATGGGGAATGCAAGTGTATAGGGACTGGACGTCCATGGTAAAGATGAGGTGTTGGAGACCAGGGAATAGGAAGTTTTACAGGATGTATAGGGTGTGGGTGTTGTCACGGACATAGGTGGGGAGATCCTGGACCAAGGGGGAGAAAATGGTGCCAAGATAAGTTGGAGTGAGTCCAGTGGGGCAGGAGCAAGTGGAGACGATAGGTCAACCAGGGCGGTCAGGTTTGTGGATTTTGGGAAGGAGATAGAAGCGGGCGGTGCAGGGTTGGACAACAATGAGGTTGGAGGCTGTGAGTGGGAGGTCACCTGAAGTGATGAGGTTGTGGATGTTTTGGGAGATAATGGTTTGGTGGTTGGGGGTGGGATCATGATCAAGGGGGCGGTAGGAGGAGGTGTCAGAGAACTGGCGACTGGCCTCAGTGATGTAGAGATCAGTGCACCACACTACAACTGGGCCTCCTTTGTCTGCAGGTTTTATGGTGAAGTTGGGATTGGAGCGGAGGACTGCACATTCTGTTGGGGAGAGGCTGGAGTGGGTGAGGGGGTGGAGAGGTTGAGGTGATTGATGTCACGATGGCGGTTGGAGATGAAGAGGTCGAGGGAGGCTAGGAGGCCATGGGGTAGTGTCCAGGAGGAGGGGATGTTTTGGAGGTGGGAGAAGGGGTCAGTAGTGGGAGAATTAGGCTCACAGTAAAAGAAGTAAGTGTGAAGGAGGAGGCGGCCGAAAAACTGCTCAATGTCCAAACGTGACCAGTATTCATTGATGTGTGGGTGGAGGGGGATAAAGGTGAGCCCTTTACTGAGGACTGAACATTCGTCCTCAGTAAGGGGGAAGTCTGGGGTTATGGTGAAGACCTGGCAGGGCTGGGTGCTACTGTCACTCTGGAGCTGCTAGCTGTGGAGGCGGTGAGCGGAGCATCATCGGCGGTGGGCAGAGCGATGTAGGCTGGTAAATCTTGCATGTTGGTGGCAGCAGTGTCCTCGATGAGCATGTTGTTGGCCTCGGAAACAGAAGCAGCGGCATCAGCAGCGGTGTTGATGGCATTGGCTGTATTGGAATTGGCGTACCGGGCGGCGAAGCTTGTGACATCATCCATGGAATCCCTGGGTGCTCCAAAGGTGGCCACATGGCCAATGGGGGTGGGCACATCGTGGGAAGGAACTGGGTGGGTTGGCAGGCACCTGTAAGTTTAAGGTACTTTTGGCCTTTAGTGTCCAATGTATGATGATTTAGCCTGCTTTGCTAAGTGAGAAACAAGAAATAATTAGGAGGATACAGAAAAGGACAGTACGGTGTGTACAATTAAATGTTAACTTGTTAGAATACTTGTCCTCTACTGAATGCCCCATTGGAGTAAAATTACATTATTGCCCTAAGATAGCAGGCATATCTGTCAAAAATGGCCACAAGCATTGAGATTGATTTCAAGGACAACTGGTGACTCAGTGGTTAGCACTGCAGCCTCACAGATCCAGGGACCCAGGTTCAATTCCAGCCTCGGATAACTGTCTGTGTGGAGTTTGCACATTCTCTCCGTGTCTGCATGGGTTTCCTCAGGGTGCTCCGGTTTCCTCCCACAGTCCAAAGATATGCAGGCTAGGTGGATTGGCCATGCTAAATTGCCCGTAGTGTTCAGGGATGTGTGGGTTATCGGGGGATGGGTCTGGGTGGGATGCTTCAAGGGGCGGTGTGGACTTGTTGGGCCGAAGTCCTGTTTCCACACTGTAGGGAATCTAATCTAATCTAATCGAAAAGTTAATGATGCAAACATAACAAACCAAGGAAGACTTACAGCTTCTCATAGAATGCATTTAAAGTTTTCTTAATTGCATTTTGTTTTGAAAGTTAGTAGCTTTTAAGGGCATTTTGAAACAGTCAGTCAGAGTTTCATTATGTTAATTAACTATTATCACACACTAAACTCGTAAAAACTGTTTCATGTTCTGGAAGAGCCACTAAACATACTACCCCTTCTCGATTCATCATCATTTTTAGTTTGTTGTCTGCTGTGTTTTTAAGATCCCATTCAAGTTTAGAAAGTTTTCTGAAAGAAAGCTTTCCCCAAAACTACCACAGAAGGGAAAGGGTGACAGGCATAAGTTGTAATTCATGACTTCACCCTGGAAATGGCCAAACATCTTGTTAGCCATTTAATGATCCTCAGCTAATGGCACTTATGGACCTCAGCTTGCAACCTCCTTGATTACTTGCATGTGAGTGGACCAGGAAGATGGCTAGTTGGGCAACTAGGAAACCAGAGCATCCTGCTCGCTAGTTTTGGGTCAATGGTACGCCAATTGCTCCAATCTGACAGCAACTGGGGCATGGATGTGGAATATCTGAAAGCTATGTCTCTGAACTTGCCTTTCATTCCCCTGACCTATCCCATTCCCTATAACTCTCACTATACAAGAACAGTATCACAATTGCTAACATTCTTATTGTGAAACCCCCAAGGTATAGACCTTGACTGGTGGCCCTTAGGGCCTGGAAGCTGACAAATCCCATTTACCAGCATCTTCTACCAACCCAGGATGCCAGTACTAGGGCCTATACAACGCTAAGAAACTCCGCTGTGCTGTACTTGCTCAGTGGTTAGGGTGATGTGTTTGTCACCACCCAATACAGTCAAACCACACTTCAGAAGAAATGGAAAAATTATGCCCTTGGTGTTTCCAATTCATGCCTGTTTAGTCTATGGAACCAGAATCCGTTAATGTAACAACTGGAGACGTTGAGGGTCTGGAATGTCCTCAGGCCTACCGCTTTGCTGCCAGACCATTGACAGTAGGTTTGCGTGAGCCCCAAGAAACCAGAAAAAATATTCTTCTGGAATTTTTTTTGTCACTAATTCTACCTTCCCTTTTTTCCCTCTCTGAAATTCTTCCACTCAAGCTAACAGTAGAGCTTTGAATATTTTGTCGAACACAGAGAGGTAAGGGCTCAGGAAGATAGTTCTTTGAAATTTGAATCACAGGAAGACAGGGTGGGTGAGAAGACATTCAGCATGCTCACTTTCATTGTTTTGACCATTGATTATAAGAGTTGGGATGTCATGTTGAGGTTGTACAGGACATTGTGAGGCCATTTTGGAGTACAGCATACAGTGAATTGGGGATGTTCACCTATGATTGAATAGTGTTCAGCACCATTTGTGACTCCTCAGATACTGAGGCGATTCATGTTCACATGCAACAAGATGTGGACAATATCCAGGCTTGGGCTGACAAGTGGTAAGTAACATTTACGCCACACAAATGCCAGGATGTGGCCATCACCAATAAGAGTCAATCTAACCACTGCACCTTGACATTCAGTGGTGTTACCATCACTGAATCCCCCACTATCAACATCCTGGTGGTTACCATTCACCAGAAACTCAACTGGATTCACCACATTAACAGAGTGGCTACAAGAGTAGGTCAAATGCTAGGAATACTGTGGCAAGTAACTTACCTCCTGGCTCCTCAAAGACTGTCCATCATCTACAAGGCACAAGTCAGGAGTGTGATGGAATACTCCCCACTTGCCTGGGTGAGTGCAGCCTCAACAACACTTAAGAAGCTTGACGCCATCCAGGACAAAGCAACCCACTTGAGTGGAACTACATCTACAAGCATTCACTCCCTCTACCGCTGACGCTCAGTAGCAGCAGTGTGTACTATCCACAAGATACACTGCAGAAATTCACCGAAGATTCTCAGACAGCACCTTTCAAACCCACGACCACTTCCATCTAGAAGGACAAGGGCAGCAGATATACGGGAACACCACCACCTCCAAGGTCTCCTCCAACTCACTCACTATCCTGACTTGGAAATATATCACTGTTTCTTCCCTGTCACTGGGTCAAATTCTTGGAATTCCCTCCCTTATAGCATTGTGGGTCAACCCACATCGAGTGAACTGCAGCAGTTCAAAAAAGCAGCTCACCACCACCTTCTCAAGGGCAACTAGGGATGGACAAGAAATGCTGGCCAGCCAGCGACACCCACATCCCACAAAATGAGTAAAAAAAAAGTTCTAGTTGCCCTGCTACAGGAATGATATTATTAAATTGGAGAGAATTCAGAAAAAAAAATTATCAGGATGTCGCTGTCTGGTGGGTTTGATTTATAAGGATAGGCTGGATAGGCTGGGGTCTTCTTTCACTGGAGCATAGGAGGTTGAAGGGTGACCTGATAGAGGTTTGTAAAATCACGAGGGTCATAGATACATTGAGCAACAAAAGGTCTTTTCCCTAAGGTGGGAGACTTCAAAACTAAGGTGGAATATTTTTAAGGTGAGAGGAAAAAGATTTAAAAGGGATCTGACGGGCAAATTTTTCACACAGAGGGTGGTTTATAAGTACTGCCAGAGAAACTGGTAGACGCAGGTAAGGTTAAGGCATTTAAAAGATATTTGTATAGGCCCATGAATAGAAAAGGTTCAGAGGGATATGACCCAAATGGAAGAAAGTGGGACTAGTTTAGTTTGGGGAATTTAATCAGCAAGGGCTAGTTGGACGAGGGGTTTGTTTCCATGCTGTGTAACTCCATGTCTCTATGATTCTATGACTTTATCTCAGCTCAACACCCAACCCCAAACATCACAGCTTAACACCGGTGCCCAGCTATTCACCTTACTACCTGCTCTGCAGCCTAAACATCAAACCCAACCACTCCTCTCTAGACAACCATTACTGTGGCTCAACTCCCAACCACTCCTCCCTACTGCATACCATAGTACACCCTTTCTATTACCACAGACAACCCCGAACCACTCACCACCATGCTCCACAGCCAAACACTCCTCATAACACTGATACCCTCAAACACTGAGCACTCCCTGCCTGTGCATCAAAATTGCAGCCCAGCCCCTACTCGACTGCCAAAGAGGCCTAACTCCAAACCATATCCTGCCCCTGCAGTTCTGACCTCTCAGGACAAGGGCATATCACTTGACAGCAAATCTTCAATCCCTGGTAGCACAGTCCATCCCTACAGATAATGCTTACTGTGGTTTAGGCTCCCGCCTAGGCCCATCCCAGCAACCAAGCCATACCTGATGGTGACTGATATGACAACACGTTGCCTGAGAACACAATAGCCAAGGCTAAACTCCAGATGTTAGTCCCTGCCCATGTCCAGGAGTAAAAAATTTAATTCTGTTCCTCTGTCCACAGATGCTGCCAGAGTTTCTCCAGCAAAACTAGATCCTAGATTAAAGTCAGAGGGGAAAGATTTAAAAGGGACCAGTGGGGCAACTTTTCTACACAGAAGGCAGTGCGTATATGGAATGAACTGCCAGAAGAAGTGGTAGAGGCGGGTACAATTACGACTTTTAAAAGACATTTGGACAAGTTTATGGATAGGAAAGGTTTAAAGGATATGGGCCAAATGCAGGCAAGTGGGACTAGTTCAGTTTAGGGACCCGGTTTGGCATGGATGAGTTGGGTGGAAGGGCCTACTTCTGTGCTGTCTGAATCCATGACTCTATAACTCTTCCATAAACAAACAATCCACCTTCAATATCTTCTCCAGTCTAAAGGTGCTGATGTAATGATACTGATTGCTTTGTAAATAGTGAGGTGAATTTCCTCATTGTTCTTGGCACAACAGCAGTTCTGAAAATACATTTGTGTCACTTCCATACCTTTTTACCAAACTGGAGGTTAGGGTCTGTGAGCTTTGGAAAATTCAGAAGTTTGATTACTGATATCTGCTGTTAGAGAGCATTTTATTGACCTTTTTGGAAAGATGTGTTCCCACAGAAACTTGTACTTGATTTGACTGGTTGTCTCTGGCTCAGGCAAATTGATGATTCTTAGACCCCAAGATGCATAACCCTCACTCCATTCTATGCATCCAAGATAAAGGGGCTTTTCCCCTTCCAGTGTGTTATACTGCAAATTGTTTCTGTGCAGGAGGAAGAGCAGAATAGGTTGCAGGGAAAGAAAATTATTCAGCATATCAGATGGTAATGGGTAAGCTGTTAGAGCTCCTGGCTTTCCCAGGAGTTCACAGGCTGAACAGTTCCAATGTAAATCTTCCATAAATGACTTGCAACATTCCAAACTTTATTCCTCAGTCAACATCACAAAACAGATTATTGGATTATTATCTCATTGTTTTTCTCGCAGGAACATGCTGTGCATAAATTGGCTGCTCTGTTTCCCACATTACAATTTTGACTGTGCTTCAAAATGTACCCCATGTTGTGTGAAGTTCTTTGTGTCCTGTTTTGGGAAGGTGGGAAAGTAGCTTTTCTTTCTCAGACACTACATTGGTAATATTTCTTCCACTGGCAGAATGAAGATTGTCAGTCACTCTCACCTACCGGAACCTTTCAGCAAATATCAAAGAGCAGCTGTGGCATCCTGATTGTGGAGAGATTTATTCACATTCATACAATTGTTCCAATAAAGGTGTGGACCCAGTGAACATAGCCATTAGTTGCAGCCTCTGGTGGATCAACTGCCAAACAAGAAAATGACGTTGATTCATTCATTCAGCATTGCTTAAATTTTCTACAAGAAATTACTGGGTGGATGTCAGGCAATTTAGTTTCTGCATAGAGCATCCAACACCCCATCCTCAAAGAATAATTCCCTCAAAATTCATTTGCAAACTAATATATATAATCAAAGGCACATGATTAGTGTACATGTTTTCTATTTCATCTGTTTTGACACTGAATGACATACTTGCTTTTTGTGTTCTGTTTCCACATCAAGGCTGTCCACAATGAATGGTAAAGTTTCCAAAAGGTGGAAACCTGATGAGAAAAGAGATTAGGAAGTTCAAGGATTTGAAAGTACGAGAGAAAATGTTGAAACGTTTTGCAAAAATGTTTCAGTTATGAGGGCAAATTGAAGAAACTGGATTTGCTTTCCTTGGAGAAGAGAAGGTTGCGATTCAAAGTGATGAGAGATCTGGACAGAATATTTACAGAAAATCTCCCATTGATGGTAGAATCAAAAATGAGAGAGCATTGAGAGAGCAAAGCAAAACATGCAGAAAAACTTTTTTTATCAAGTGTGTGCTTAGAGTTTAGACTGTATTGCCTAAGCATATGATGGAAGCAGATTCAATCATTGGATCATTATGTGAAGAGGAGAAAATTTTGGAGGGTAATGAGGCAAAGGCAGGGACAGCATAAGGTGCATTGTGGTGGCATAGAGCTGACACTGACACAACAGATTGAATACCCTTCAGCTGTACTGTAAGCATTCTGTGATTCTGAGAAAGCCAGTAGATAAATACAAAAACCAATCTGAAAAATTAACTGGAGGAACACAGCAGGCCAGGCAGCATCAGAAGAGCAGGAAAGCTGACGTTTCAGGTCAGGACCCTCCTTCAGAAATGGGGAAGAGTAGGGGGCTGTGAAATACAGTAGAAAGAGGAGAGGTGGAGCTGGGGAAGGAAGGTGGCATGGCGATAGATGAGTGCAGGTAGGCAATGGTGGGGGTTGGTCAGTGAGGCGGGAGGACCAAATAGGTGGGAGAGAAGATGGACAGGTCGAGGAGGCAGGGATGAGAGAGAGGGTTGGTCACCGGATGAGGTCGGGGTGGGGAGATTTTGACAACTCCTCCTACTTCTTGCAGACTAAGGGGGTGGCCATGGGGTGGCCATGGGAACCCGCATGGGCCCAAGCTATGCCTGCCTCTTCATAGATTACAAGGAACAGCCCCTGTTCCGTAGCTACACTGGGGCTATCCGTCACCTCTTCCTCCGTTATATCAATGACTGTATCGGCACCACCTCATGCTCCCATGAGGAGCTCGAACAGTTCATCAACTTTACTGGCACCTTTCATCCCAACTTCAAATTCACCTGGACCAACTCTGAAACCTCTATCTTCTTCCTGGGCTTATCTGTCTCCATATCTAGTGACCACCTCCAACTTGGTGCCTATTTCAAGCCCACCGACAACCACAGCTACCTAGACTACTCTTCCTCTCACCCACCTTCCTGCAAGAATGTGACACCCTACTCCCAATTCCTCCACCTCCGCTGCATCTGCTCCCAAGATGAGGCATTCCTCTCCCAAACATCCCAGGTGTTCTTTTATTTCCAGGACCACAATTTCCCCCCACCCCTGTGGTCAAAAATGCTCTCAACCACATCTCTTGCGTTTCCCACACCCAGCCCTCACACCCCTCCCCACAATGAAAACAAAGACAGAATCCCCCTTGTCCTCACGTATCACCCCATTAACCTCCAAATTCAATGCGTCATTCTCTGCCACTTCCACCACCTGCAATCTGAACCCACAGCCAAGGATATATTTCCCTCCCCATCCCTATCCACCTTCCGGAGGGTCTGTTCTTTCCACAACTCCCTTGTCCGCTCCACACTCCCCACTAGCTCCACCACCTGACCCTGAAACTGCAGGAAGTGGTACACCTGCCCCTACACCTCCCCGCTCACCTCCATACCATGTCCCCAAAAAAGTTTCACATCAAACAAATGTTCACCTGCACATCTGCTAATGTGGTCTGTTGTATCTGCTGTTCCCGATGTGGCCTCCTCTACATCGGTGAGACCAAGTGGAGGCTCGGAGTCCACTTTGTAGAGCACCTACGCTCAGTTCGTGACAAGCGACAACATCATCCAGTAGCGAACCACTTCAATTCCCCTACCAACTCCTTAGACGACATGCCCATCCTGGGCCTCCTCCAGTGTCACAACGATGCCACCCGAAGGCTGGAGGACCAGCATCTCATATTCCGCCTTGGGACTCTACAACCCAATGGCCTCAATGTGGACTTTATTAGCTTCAAAATCTCCCCACCCACCACCTCAACCCATGATCAACTCTCTCTGCCTCCCGGGTCTGACTGTCTCCTCTCCCACCTATCTGCTCCTCTCACCTCACTGACCAACCCCCACCAGTGCCTACCTGCACTCATCTATCAGCATCCCACCTTCCCTCCCCAGCCCCACCCCTCCTCTTTCTACTGTATTTCACAGCCCCTTACCCTTCCCCCATTTCTGAAGAAGGGTCCTGGCCCGAAACATCAACTTTCCTGCTCCCCTGATGCTGCCTAGCCTGCTGTAATCCTGCAGTTCCACACTGTGTTGTCTCTGACTCCAGCATTGGCAGTTCTTACTATCTCTGAACGATTAACTGATTTTTACCTTGTTTATCTAAATAAACTCAGTAAACAGAAGTCAAAGGATGATACAGCACAGAAAGATGAGATAGCACTCAATTCTTTTTTTTTGTCTTTGTTAGAATTATCCATTTAGTTCTAATCTCTGCTCATTTTCAGAACCTTATAAATGCTTTCATTTCAAAGCTATCCACATCATCTTTAAAAGTTATCATTAAACCTGCTTCAGCTATCTTTTCAGGCAGTGCATTCCAGAGCAATGCAATGTTTAAACAAATTCCTTATTTCATCAGTGATAATGGGAACTGCAGATGCTGGAGAATCCAAGATAATAAAATGTGAGGCTGGATGAACACAGCAGGCCAAGCAGCATCTCAGGAGCACAAAAGCTGACGTTTCAGGCCTAGACCCTTCATCAGAGAGGGGGATTGGGTGAGGGTTCTGGAATAAATAGGGAGAGAGGGGGAGGTGGACCGAAGATGGAGAGAAAAGAAGATAGGTGGAGAGGAGAGTTAGGTGGGGAAGTAGGGAGGTAGGGAGGGGATAGGTCAGTCCAGGGAAGACGGACAGTTCAAGGAGGTGGGATGAGGTTAGTAGGTAGGAGACCCCAAGCCCCAGGCCCCAAACCCCACCTCTTCCTCCGTTACATTGATGACTGTATCGGCGCCGCCTCTTGCTCCCCAGAGGAGCTCGAACAGTTCATCCACTTCACCAACACCTTCCACCCCAACCTTCAGTTCACCTGGGCCATCTCCAGCACATCCCTCACCTTCCTGGATCTCTCAGCCTCCATCTCAGGCAACCAGCTTATAACTGATGTCCATTTCAAGCCACCGACTCCCACAGCTACCTAGAGTACACCTCCTCCCACCCACCCTCCTGAAAAAATTCCAACCTCTATTCCCAATTCCTCTGCCTCCGCTGCATCTGCTCCCATGATGAGGCATTCCACTCCCGCACATCCCAGATGTCCAAGTTCTTCAAGGACCGCAACTTTCCCCCCACAGTGGTCGAGAATGCCCTTGACTGCGTCTCCCGCATTTCCCGCTACACATCCCTCACACCCCGCCCCCACCACAACCGCCCAAAGAGGATCCCCCTCGTTCTCACACACCACCCCACCAACCTCCGGATACAACGCATCACCCTCCGACACTTCCGCCATCTACAATCCGACCCCACCACCCAAGACATTTTTCCATCCCCACCCCTGTCTGCTTTCCGGAGAGACCACTCTCTCCGTGACTCCCTTGTTCGCTCCACACTGCCCTCCAACCCCACCACACCCGGCACCTTCCCCTGCAACCGCAGGAATTGCTACACTTGCCCCCACACCTCCTCCCTCACCCCTATCCCAGGCCCCAAGATGACTTTCCACAGTAAGCAGAGGTTCACCTGCACATCTGCCAATGTAGTATACTGCATCCACTGTACCCGGTGTGGCTTTCTCTACATTGGGGAAACCAAGCGGAGGCTTGGGGACCACTTTGCAGAACACCTCCGCTCGGTTTGCAATAAACAACTGCACCTCCCAGTCGCAAACCATTTCCACACCCCCTCCCATTCTTTAGGCGACATGTCCATCATGGGCCTCCTGTAGTGCCACAATGATGCCAGCCGAAGGTTGCAGGAACAGCAACTCATATTCCGCTTGGGAACCCTGCAGCCTAATGGTATCAATGTGGACTTCACCAGCTTCAAAATCTCCCCTTCCCCCACCGCATCCCAAAACCAGCCCAGTTCGTCCCCTCCCCCCACTGCACCACACAACCAGCCCAGCTCTTCCCCTCTACCCACTGCATCCCAAAACCAGTCCAACCTGTCTCTGCCTCCCTAACCGGTTCTTCCTCTCACCCATCCCTTCCTCCCACCCCAAGCCGCACCCCCATCCACCTACTAACCTCATCCCACCTCCTTGACCTGTCCGTCTTCCCTGGACTGACCTATCCCCTCCCTACCTCCCCACCTATACTCTCTCCACCTATCTTCTTTACTCTCCATCTTCGGTCCGCCTCCCCCTCTCTCCCTATTTATTCCAGTTCCCTCTCCCCATCCCCCTCTCTGATGAAGGGTCTAGGCCCGAAACGTCAGCTTTTGTGCTCCTGAGATGCTGCTGGGCCTGCTGTATTCAGCCAGCCTCACATTTTATTATCCTTATTTCATCCTTGGGTCCTTTAGTAATTATTTTAATTTTGATTGTTCCATTCACTGACCCTTTTCTCCACAGGATCTAGCAAAGATTTTCATGTTTTTGAAAGTTATTATCAAATCTTCCTTAACCATCTTTTCTCTAAGTCACACAAACCCAAGTTATTCAAGCATAAGTGTTTCCTCTGCAGCAGTGTTCCTCTAGTACCTTGTCATCTTTGCTGGTACCCAGGACTGAGTATGAAACTTTCACAGGTGTCTAACCAGTGTTTTATAAAGGTCTACCTTTATACTCTATGATGATAGAATTTCACACCCCTCCCCCACACCCAAAAGAAAGTTTGTTCGGGATTTCAGTTCTTTTAATTCTTGATCAGGAATAAAGCCCAACTTCAATGGACCTATGAATTACAGAAAGATTCCAGCACTGACGGAGGCTGGTCATCCTATTGGCTATGCGTAGCTGTCTACAAGAACAGCTTTATTGTTTCAATTCCTCAGCTTTTCCTGCGGTTGTTTTGTTTTTGGGGTGGCGCACCCACAATTTGGGATCATGGGTTCAATTCCCAGATGGTGAAGTTTGATTGACCAGGACCCTAAAAACTGAAGCATGAAACAAATGTTGATTGCTATAAATACTTATCTGGCTCACTAATAATCTTCAGGGAAGAAAATTTGTCAGGTGTCCATTATACCTGAAGAACTGTGTCTGTAAGAGGACTCAGTATTCTAGAGGAGGCTGCACAAGTATTCATAAAAATTCATCATAACTTCTTCTGAGTTTGTGCACTTTCAATCTAAAGCCCAGGATTGGGGGACCCAGGTTTCAATCTCATCACAGAAGATGGTGGAATTTGAATTAAATCAATTTGAAATTATAATCTAAGGATGGCCATGAACCCATTTTAGATTGCCCATAAAATCTGGTTAGCTCATCAGTATCCTTTAAGAAAGGAAATCTGGTGATTATACTTGGTCTGACCTACACATGACTTCAGTCTCATGCAATGTGGTTGACTTCTACACCCTATGAAATGACCAAGCAAGCTATTCAGTTGGATTAAACAAATAAATAAATGAAATTGAATGATCAACCAGGCATTCACCTTGGCATTGGAAATGATAATGACAAACTCAGCTCTGTCAACCCTATGATGCTCTCCATCCTAATATCTGGGTGCCATTATTTGGAAAGTAAAGCAGACTGCTAAAATCATATTTCCAAGATTGAAATTTACAGAAAATGTCCGTGACAAACTATCACTGTCTATGGGTATGTCCTATCCTACCACACGACAGTTTCAACAAGAGGTGGTGCCAAAGTGGTATAAAAGTGAAACTTGCCCTAGGAGTCCTCAATATTGAGGCCAGACCTCATGAGGTCTCATGGCATCAGGTCAAATAAACCCAACTCCATGGTTCAACCTCAGCCCACATCTCCCTCTCCAGTGATCAGGACTTGAGCACTTTCCTTTTCTCTCTAGTCCTGCTTATTAATCAAAACGACAAGAAATAGCTTCATTAGTTGGCACTGCTGCCTTGCACATTTCAACTATGCTTTTTATTAATTATTTGTTTAAATGATCTGTACTGTTTTAGAATTGTGACTGCATGCTCTTATTGCCAAACCTTGCTTTTCTGAAATTTTGGCACTGAACTGCAAGTGGTTCCTCATGCAGTTAACAACATACAGCTGCTCCACTAGTGCTGAAGGAACTAGCAAAAGGGAAAAACTTATTTTGGCCTGATCTTGTCCAATCTACCTGTTACATATGCATCTGTCTTTGGCAGTGTTGATGAGAGTAACAGCTGCACAGTCCTTCTGGAACCAAAGTTTGATTTTTCCAAACAGGACGTCCTGAATTATGTTATATGGCACTACCACCATACGAAATGTTTAGATTTGTTATCAAAGACCATCTGCAATCTTATGGCCCAACATATCTTCCTTTCTGTTCATCAAGCCAAAGAGCCAGGCCCTGGTTCAATGAGGAGTACAGGAGGACATTCTAGTAGTCTCACCAAAGAGACAAAAATTAGTTGTCAACCTGGTAAAGCAATAACACAAGAGTGAGCCAAATAGCATAATGAACAATTGACAGACAAAGCTAGGTGCTTCCTCAATGAACTGATCTCTGCAGACGTACCCGAACCATTTGTGGGTGATCATGGGCAATAAAAGAACTTACATTAGGTGGAGGTTTCACAAATATTCCCATTCCCAATGATGAGGAAATCCTATCACATCAGTGTAAAGAATAAGATTGAAGCATTTGTATTAATGTTCGGCCATCAGTACCAGGTGTATGATCCATCTTGGCATCCTCCAGAGTTGCCAGCAACATGGCTGCCAGTTCCACCCTACTCAACTTACTGCATGTGATTGCAGGAAATAGCTGAATCCACTGCCAAGAGCTACAGGCTCTGACAACTTTCCAGTTACAGTATTCAAGATCTGTGCTCCAAAACTTGGTGTGCTCAGAGCCAAACTGTACCAGTTCCAGTAGGCTAACATCTACCTGAGAATTTAAAAAATTTCCTGGGCATTTATTGCCTATACAATTATTGGAGGGAACAAAATAAGAAATTTGCAAAGTGGAGTGGGAATCGAGGAAGCTACAAGGTGGAAGGAGAGAAAACTGAAGTCTGTAAAAATGTGGGAAAGGAATAGACTGCAGAGAGAAAGAGGGAAAGGATGCTGCAATGAGAGGGAGGGATGGATGCGGCTGGAAAGAGGGAGGAGAAGGGAGGATACTGCAGAACGAAGAGGACTGTGAATCCCTGACTCCTTAAAGACGTCTCTGCTCTCTGTCACTCCGATATACTCCTTAGTCATTATAACCATGCCTCCAAATTTCCTTCCCATGGACTTAGAACACCTTGTGCCCTACAATATTTAGCACACAGTCCTCTGCTAGAATCGCAACATAATTTTTTCTGTTGATTGTGTTTGCTGCTCACAAACTTATCAAGCATTGCATATCCACATACATGTGCAGTAAAGCTAACTTAGAAAACAAACAAAAGAACTATGGGTCTGTAAACCAGGAACAAAAACAGAAGTTAGAAAAGTTCAGCAGGTCTAGATGCATGTGCAAAGAAAAAGTCAAAGTTAACGGATTCAGTTCTGAAGAAGGGTCACCAAACCTGATCCAACACCCTGGGTGAGTTTGTTCAACCCTTCCCGCTTAACCTTTTTGTTTTTAAATGCTCTTCTATTTTCATGTCCATCTTTGGTCTTGCCTTTATCACTATAACCCTAGTAAATTGTACAAATATTTGTCAGTGCTCTCTTCATGGATCCATCCAGGTCTCAATTCGTTCTGAACCAGTCCCACTGCAGGAATTTAAAGCACTCTGTTCTTCATCATTGCTGCAGCCATACATTCAACTGTCCTATTGTCCTGTTTCTGAACTTATCACTGCGTGGAAACTATGAGAATGGCTAGGGTAAAATTGATCATTATTTCTGAGGTGCTGTTTGTTAGTTTCTTTCCCAGCTGACTAGAATTTTCCTGCAGGATCTCAGCCCTCTTTCTCCCTGTGGTATTAACATTATAACAGATCATGACCACGAGCTGTTTACACTCCATCTTCGAGTATAACACAGAATCCGATGATCAGGGACCACTAATAAATAATAAGTCTGGGAGTAGAAAAATCATCCTAGCAGAAGAGTATTTTTAAATTTGTTGTAATCTCTACCCTGCCAGAATTCAAAAGAAGTATCCAGACCAACAAAACTGAAAAGACATAGTAAGTGACTTCAGCAGTCTAAGGGAAAAAATTGGAAAAAACTCATTTGAATCAGGAATTAAAGAGTTGAGATAAGACTGATAGTTTATTGGGATTAAGTAATTATGTAGAATTTTGCTGGGATAAGAGTTGAGTTGTTCTTTTGCTGCTTATATTAAGATTTTTCTACATTATCTTATCTCTCTATTTTGCCCTTTTCCCTTTGTGACATTAAATTATGTTCTTTTGTTAAAAGGATTTTTGGTAGCCTCACATGAATATTTAAATATCTGCACAACCATGGTAATTGTTAGACCCTGTTTGAGTCTGACAATCACTGACTGCAGTTGCTGGCATGTACAGGGGGATGAAGAGTCAATTCTCTCAACTTCATAAATTGCTTTATTAATGTGTTAAACAAGATACATATTGCTCATATGTTTTATTACAGACTGGGCCTTACATGTTTTCTCAGAAACTGAATGGGAACCCACTTACACATGCACTAGGGTCCTCTGACACTCCCTGAGCAGTCACAGAGTATAAAAGCTAATACCCGATCAGTATAGCTGCTGCTGCTAATAAAGGCTGATGCTGGCCAGGTGCTGCACTTGGTGTCGTCACCACGTCCTTGACTTGAGGTGTGTTTCTGTGATAGTTAGTCTCTGGAGGTTTCACTGGCTGCATGCCCCGAGAGTCTTCTTTTTATTCTTTCTCTTATCTCTCATGAGTCATGCTTTCTCTTTCTCATTGCCTCAGGCTTATCCACATACCGCATGCCTTTGCCTTTATAGCTCTAGGCCCAGAAACTTAGGTAGCATTGCCTCATTGCTCCTTGTCCAAATAAGACTTTTGGCATTACCTCATCTTTCTTACTTTTTGCAGAGCTTTATTGGTACCAAGTGGTTCTGAATGGCTTAGGCCAGCACCTGGACTCAGGTCATTTTCAGTTCATAAGCTGTTTTGCCCTGTGTGTGTGAACAGTTTTACACTGAGAATTCCCAGCAACATGTTGGTGGCTGGTACTTCTCTCTCCCTGCAGCCTCTTAGCTAACATCTCCTCCTCCTGATCCAAAGATACTTATCTTAGGATCATTCTCTGTCTTTTTCTGTAGACCTCTCCTAGGATGGTCAGAGTTCTCCAATGGGTGTATGTCACCTACTGTGTTATATCATTATAATAGGATATGCTTAAAAATGTACATTAAAAGACATATGTTTAAATATATATGCATATAAAAACATGCGTTTGAGAAAAAGATGTATATTAAAAAATGCGTACATGACATAATTCACAATGTTTCCACAACATTCCTTCCATTTCATTACAGCCTTCACTTCCAATTTTCCTACAAGTTCATTCTTCCACCTTCTGAGATGACATACATTGAGCATGATGATTATTAAAGTACATAATATCTACACGTACTACTGCAGCATGCGATAGAATTCTGATTTATGAATGTATTTGAACATTGGTTCCCCAACTCCAGAATCTATCCAAAAACTCAGGGCCCCACAAAAACTCCTTCGTACATCTTGGTCTTTTTCTTTAGATCACTCCAGGGATTCTCAGTGTTCCCCAATGGGTATATCTCTTCTACTTTATCTGCATGAATTCTAACTATTTTAGTGTGTTTAGTCCATTGATGAATTAAGTCTTTTTCTTCTCCAACTATACATGTCTAGTCTACATATGGATGCAACATGCTTTCGTACATCTTGGTCGGTATTGGTACATTGGACTGTGAGATTTCCTCTGACCATCAGACTGGTTATCAGTCAAGGCAAAACGTGCCCAGAGATAGCCAGATCAGACATCACATTTTTGATGGCTACATTGTGTCCTTCCAGACAGCATTGTTGCCATCCCTTGGTATAATTCATAGCGGCTGTGGCTATATAAAATGTTTGCCTCACAGAGGCATATTGAAGAAAAGACTGGTTGTTAACAGACAGAATGGAAAATGAACAGTTTTCATAGATACTGCAAACATAAACTGTAAGTCCCTGTCTCATAATCTCCTCAGGATAGACCCAATGATTCCTGCCATCCCCTTGGTGGCATTTGGACATATCAACCCCCTTCTCAGCATCATCCATTACAATACCATGGGACGGTGGATTGCTTAAAAATATCCAAGTACCCTCATGATATTTTTCCACATTATGGACTATCTTTGAAGAGTAGGTCAGATTGTTCTCATGTTGAGGAATATAAAACACTGCCTCAACATAATATTTCCCTTTATCCTTGTCACAGGCACGTAGCATCCTATTAGTTAATGTCAAACTTCTGAGGTGGCAGAGAGTTTCTCCTCTCTGACCCACTTTGCTAACTATTCATCCGACACCCAGTCTGGAATTTGATGCACATGAAGCTGTAACAAGTTAGTGCCAATCATAGTCAACACACAAGTGGTATATATGGCACACATTTTGGCCTTAAGGACTTCCTCAGAAGCATTGGTCATACGATCAATAATTAAATTCATTGTATCCTGCAGAGGTTTTAGAAATTTAACTGTGGCCAGGGTCACTTGTGACACATCTTAACCCCTCCCATTTGTATTGACATATGACTGATTCTGCTCTTTCTATTAGTTTTCTCAGTTCTGTGTCTTTCTTTTGCTCCTCTGCTAAATCCATTGTCACAACTTGTTTCTCCTTCTGGCCCCTGATTTCTTCAATTGGTGGCCACCATTCCTGCACCTTTACAGTACCATGTTTGGCTAACTCATCAGCCTTCCTGCTCCCCTCGAGAGATGGTTTTGAACGAGCTTTGATCTTTGTGACACCATATTCTTTCCTGTGTGCTTCTTCAAAGGTGTATCGGAACAGTGGAGCTGATATAAGGGGCTTTCCATCCGCTGAGATTAATCCTCTTGCCTTCCGTAGGGGCAAATATTCCTTGAGGCTATTATAGATGCACATGCTGTCAGAGTAGGTAACTGATCCAGGAAGAAAGATTTCCGGGTGTGACAGCTGTTTACTCTGCTGTATGTGCACTCATGCTTCTGGGCAACTTTAGAGCCATGATATATCTTTCCTGTCTATTCCCATCCTCCGTGTGTACCCCGCACCCAGTTTTTCTCTCTCCATCCTGTCCTGGTGAGGAACCATCCATAAAAATTTTGAAATTGAGTTCTTCCTTTCCTTTTTCCTTTACCTCCCAGCTTTTGGCTCCCATCTTAACCCCTCCCATTTGTTTTGATACAAATGGGGCCTTTGGAGCCATCTTTAATCCTTCCATCTAATAGTGGCTGGATGGAGGTATGTTCTGTTAATATTGTGAGTGGGTTCAGTTCAGCTATGCAAGTGAAATGCTGCACTTCCCAAAAGACAACTTTAGCAGATGTTTTTCACATACCATATATCCCTGCTCTACTCGTGAGAGCATGTGTGAGGTGTACGCTATGTTTAATTTCTCGTGTGTCCCCTGCAGCAGAACTGCTAAATGGATAGCATCTGAGTTGGCCACTTTCAATGAAAATGACCCATTTGGATTTGGAGTTTTTAGAGCGGGTGCCTAAGCTAGTGCTTGCTTTAGAGCTGCAATGGCCTGTGTGTGTTACGTTTTCCACTCCCAACTTGCACTCTTTTTTAATAACTCCATCAATGGAGCTGCTTTTGTAGCGAATCTGTCAATTTGGTCCCTGAGATACCCCAATATACCCAGGAAGGATCTTAACCCTTTGACATCCTGTGGAGTGGAGAGTCTGCAGAATGCCTTCAGCCTTCTTTTGTCAATATCTTGTTGCCCAGGTGACAGAACCATTCCCATGTAAGTAACGTTCTGCTTCCTCACCTGTGCTTTCTTACAGCTTACTTTCAGACCCAACTCTTGCAACAGCTGCAGCAACCCACTTAGCAGCTGATAATGTTCCTTTTTAGGTTCAGTTTGTAGAAGGAAGTTATCTACATACTACACCAGACAGCGAAGTTTTGAGAGATAATGGGAACTGCAGATGCTGGAGATTCCAAGATAATAAAATGTGAGGCTGGATGAACACAGCAGGCCAAGCAGCATCTCAGGAGCACAAAAGCTGACGTGGCTCTGATGAAGGGTCTAGGCCCGAAACGTCAGCTTTTGTGCTCCTGAGATGCTGCTTGGCCTGCTGTGTTCATCCAGCCTCACATTTTATTATCAGCGAAGTTTTGAGAGCCCTTTTAACCCTTCTCTTAGACGTTGGCAAAACATGGGCAGGGAATTTTAAAATCCCTGTGGTAGGGCAGTCTACACACATTGCTGGCCTCAGAAAGTAAACGCGAATTTATATTGGCATTCTCTCTCCAGTGGGATTGACCTAAATCCGTTACTTATGTCCAAAACCGTGAGCCATTGTGCATCCTCATTTTGTTTAATTACTGTTTCTGAGCTCGTCACTACGGTGTGAGCTGTTAGTGGGCTGGCTTTGTCCAGTGCACTGTAGTCCATAGAATCATAGAATCCCTACAGTGCGGAAACAGGCCATTCGGCCCAACAAGTCCACACCGAACTTCAGAGCATCCATCTCCCTATAACCCACCTAATCTACGCATCACTAAACACTACAGGCAATTTAGCATGGCCAATCCACCTAGCCTGCACACCTTTGGACTTGTGGGAGGAAATCGGAGCACCTGGAGGAAACCCCTCGCAGACCTGGGGAGAATGTGCAAACTCCACACAGACAGTTGCCCAAGTGTGGAATTGAACCTGGGTCCCTGGTGCTGTGAGGCATTCAATGCATGCAATCGATGTTAAAAATAAGAAAACACCAATGTTAAAAATAAGAAATGACCATATGAGACAATTTAACCCACCCTTGAAATCTGAACTAATGATCTTCAGACTTGTATTCACCCATTTTTTTTCCACCTGTTGCACCTATTTCTAATCATTGTCTTTTTTCTGTCTTAATCATGAATGACTGCATGTGTACTTGTGTTTGTTGAAGGGGCAGTTTAAATCACATTGTTATCAATTGGGAATCACTTCTATCTTCAGTCTTTTGTTAAAGTCCAATACATTACAATAAATCTTTATTTTTCTGTTGCTCATAAAACCTTGTGTGCATTGCTTTTGTCCCGAATAGCAAACAGTTGGGCAAAATGGGTGGTCTAATTGGGATTTATACGTATGGGATGGCTTGTTGAAAAGTAGGGTACATTCATTTCAGTTAAGTCATAACACTTTCTGGATCTAAATCCAAACTTTCAGTCATTTCTGCTTCAAGTGTACTATTATTTCTTCCTTTGATAATTGTGAAGGTCACCTTAATGAAATGACTCATTAAACTTACAATTCTAAAATGATCGTACTCCATCATTTAGTTTTCCTCAAAATGAATGGTGAATGCCTGTGATAACATAGTTCATATTCTTTAGTATGCATTTGATTATAGATCTGTCATGACTTCAAATTCTGTTTTCCCTAGAGCATTTTGATGTTGCATGTTGCTTCACCTTTGCCTAGAGCTTTTCTTGACTCAATTTCAAAACAATTTTTACCTCTCATGTCACAATTTTTAGTTCTGTTTTTGCCTTAAAATCTTGAGAACTTCTTCAGTTTGGATCATCATATAATTTACTTATATACAATGATCATCTTTTTACTATTGCATTTCTTACACAAAATATTTCACAATTTTGTTTTAAAGCACTCATTAGATACTGTTGTCTCTGCAGGGGTTAAGTTAATTAAGGGATAAAGCTTTAGCCATGTAAGTGAAAAACAAAAGCTAGTAAAGAGAAATTAAGAACAAACAAGATGTTCAGATTGTCATGGCTAGTAATCCAGAAGGCACTTTGTCAGAGGCCTCAGGTGAAGAACAGACAATGCCTATAAAAGACTGTGGGAAAATAAAGATAACAAAAGAAACGTGGACATTGAAGTGTGGAAATTATAATGTGCATGCTGTAATCATATAAAGCTCAACCGTGTTCTGTAATCTTTCAGAGTGATCTTAAGGTTTCCTCTCCAGATGTACATATTAAATAATTGATTGTTACCTGTTCTCCTGAGGTAACCTTATCTGTTTGTCACAATGACCTACACAACATCTCTTTCTTTTCATCTGTCAATGATTTTACGTTCTGGCACATAACTCTCATTTTGTGATTTTTTTTCTCTGCTTCTATTACTTTAACCAACTGTCTCTATGTATTCTTCATGAATTTTCCCCCATTTCATTTTGCTCAAGTGTTTATTTTCCTTTCCATTTCTATCTTCATTATTATCTTCTCATCTGTCTTTCCTTTGAGCCTTTGTTTTCATTTTGCTAAAAATATCTTTGCGATATGTTGTATTCTCTGTTTCGTGGCTTTCTATTGTTTTCTTTTTCCTTGTTCTGCGTCCTCCATTTGCTCTATTTCAACAGTCCTGACATATTCATACTTTCTGTTTTACTTTGAGCGAACACCTCTGATATTCTCAACTTACAGCGCTCTGAGGTCTAAATGCTTGTATATTTTTGTTTTGTATTTTCAGTTTCATTTTAATCTTTGCCACAAGGAGCCAATTAGCCTGATCTTTCAGATCTTTCCTATCCTGCCATCTGATGACCCGACTGTGAACCCATCCCTGCTGAATCTGCTGGCTTGCAGGCAATTGACGCTCAGTGTGGCGTTAGTTGGCCAATGGCGAGACTTCCACTCACATTTATCCAATCAGGTAGATCAGCATCTCTGTAGTCCCACCAGAATCAGATTTGAATGATGGCCACAACTAGGTCTACAATCGCCACCCCAACAGGAGCTTCAGACTTGTCCAAGCCTAGGGGGGAGGTTGAAGGGGGTTTGATAAACCAAGACAGGGTTAAAAGCAAGTCACCTCATATGGGCACAGCATATTCGTTTGCAAGCTTACACGATACCAGCTTGACGAGTAAAAAGGACTAGTATACACGTCTGGCATTGCTCTCCCCTTTCTGCAGATAAAATAGCAGCAGGAATAAATTTGGGTACCTCAACGGCCATTAATTGAACGCTTAAACACACCCATAGTCCCAAGGGCAGATGGCTGCCTGACTTCTCCTCTTCAAAGTGGGAGATAATTCTTTTTGTGAGTCCCTCATCTTTAATTCTACAATCAAGGCTACAGACAAATATATGACCAACCATTCAGCCCCTCAAGTCTGTTCCGCTATTTGATAAGTACGTGAATGATCTGATTATGAATCTATAATATTCTGCTCCTATCTGTCAGGAAATCAATTTATCTTATGCTAGGATGGAGAAAGCTCCTGCAGTGATGCTCGATGCCACAGTAGACAATAAGATTTTTTGTCCAGTGCTATGCTGCCCTCACATGACTGCCAATGTGAATATATTATTAAAAATGCCTAAATGCCTACCCTTGTTTCTCAAACTCTTTCTCCTTCTTGGCTCCTGCAGGTACCAATGATATCACCACAGTCTCCACCCGAAGGGAGTAATCCCACAAGAAGCCTCTGATAGATATCAACATCAATTTCAATCCCTCACCTCTGAGTAAGAAGTCACATATCTCTTGGAGGAAGCACAAGAAAGCTGCTCCCTGTACCCTCCACTAGATCAGATACTAACACTTCACTGAGATTTGAGCAGAGTGCACAGGCTGATGGTCACACCACGACCATTTCTCCATCTCTGGGTGGGGATGAAATGCCTCAGTTCACAAGCGCTCAGTGGACTGTTGGATACCAGGTGTCTGATCAGCCCCAGGTAGGAGATCAAATCCCTGGATTCAGCACCAAAAATTTTATTCAAATAGACAGGAGAAGCAGAGATTTTTACCGGAGGCACTATCAAGTTGACCAAAAGCTTGCAGCATTCCACTTTGCCTGACAAGAGAGCATATGGCTGCCTCCAGTGACAGAGCACCCCCTGCAGAAACAGGCCCAGCAAGTTCAGTGTCTGCTGGATATATATACAGACCTGCACTTCATTGCTCTAACCACTGATGCTTAACATGAAGTGCAACGCAGAAGGACGAGACAGTACGACCTTACTGCAAGTTCCCTGTCCCAACTGGAGGCTGTTTAAGCTGAAGGGGGAATTTCTTTTTGAGGCAGGGCATGGTTTAAGGTCTCATTCCTCTAGATATGAATGCGACTAGGGTTGCCTAACCAAGCTCTAAGGCCATCAGGTTTCATTAAAGGGAACATACATACACTCTCTACCACAGCTAAGGAATTGATCCTATACGTAGTGGAAGAGTACAGAAAAAGATACTCTGAGAGCAAATAGGTGGCACAAGTGGTATTTCACTATAAAGACATTATCAAATTTGAAAATAGATGCTCACCATTCACCATCAACTGTCAGAGGGAACAGCATCTTAGCTGTAACTATAAGAATAAAGTCATAGAGGTTTACCTTCATTATTGCCACACAATGTTCTCACCCAGTCTGGGTGATAGTTAGGCTTTCCATAGCAGCCATAAAAACAAGGAACTGTTGGGATTGAAATGAAGATGCATTGGATGTTGTGAAGACTTCTATTTGCTTGTAATTATAACTCTTATTAAGCAACACAAAACACATTGAAAGAGTAAGCATCAAGCTGCACTTAGAGTTGGGATTATAAAGGAATTGCTGACGTCAACAACAGCAAAACATTTATGCCAGTGAGAGATGACTTTGTATAGGTCAGTTCCACTGAACAATATTTGGAAAGAAGTCTTACCTGCATTGCTGAGACCAATGATGCTGTGCTGTAGAATGCTGAAGGCGATGTCTCTCAAAGGACATCCTCACCTTCTTCCTCAGCACATTGCTGGCTTGACCTGCCATTCTAATCTCTCCACTTGTGCAGAATAACTCTGCTACATTCTCCTCATTGGGGGTGAGCTTTTGGTTACCTGGCACACCTTTACCAGTCTGTTCCATCTCCTTCTTTTTGACAACCTGATTGTCTTGCTAGGACAGAAAGCGAAGTTCTGAGTTTGAGTCTCCATGAGCACATTGTGAGCATAGCCCTGTCAGGTTGTGAGCCTTCTGCAGTAAGTGAGTAGGAAGCACAATACCCCCAATGCCATGAGAATAATAATCCAGAGATTTAGAATAATAATCTACAGGCACTGTTTTAAATTCCACTATGCCAGTTGCCTCATTCAATTAATAAATACATCAATGTAAGGCTAGTTTCAGTAATGGTGGCCACAAAACTAGAAATCTTTTGACTTAAGAAACTGTTTCATTAATATTCTTCAGGAAATCTGTCATTCTTCCCCAGAGGTTAGGTGCCAACCATAGCAATGGGACTGAGTATGAGAGTTAGACTGGGTGATGGCCCATGGTTGCAATGAGAAGATAACGCTAACTATCCTTATGGACTGCAGGGGATTGCTCATCCTATTGAAGCACTGGGGTGGGCTTCTTAGCTGTGTTGTGTGACAATCTGCATGACAAACCCATCCCAGGCTGAAGAACATCTCCTTCTTTTCCTGGAAAGTTGGAGCAAGACTCTTTGAAACTTGATGGCAACTTGTTCTTGGTGTGTAACATTCTCAAAGGGAGGGGATAAACAAGAACAGAGGTGCCTAGGTCCCTCTAAATTTAGTGACAGCAGCCACTTTGACCCTAAGGGTTCTGGTGGGAAGTGGATCCTGAGGCTGCACCTTACTCTCCCACCACTCCCACTCCATAGGATTGGCTGTTTAACTTGCACCACAATTTGTTCTCATTAGCTGAAAATTATACACTAAATTAAGAAAACTCATGCTGGGCCATGGTGAAAGTAATACCTACTAATGCAACCAAAACCATTCTTCCACTCCAAAATGGAGCATTCCAGACACAAAGTCTGTTTCTTTCTTTGAACTGATGTTGCCTAAACCACTCCTGGCTTTTCCAGTATTTTGTATTTTCAATATATTTATAACCATCTGATTTGCGCAGCCTTTGCCTGTAACCACATTAGAAACATCATGATTCGGGAGATTAGAAATGACAGCTATACAATGGCTAGGATGTTATGCTTCAGTAACTGGATCCGTGTATTATTAAGTGTATTGGCTAAAGGCCAAATCTAAATCCAAGGTATCTAGAATGATGTACAGCAGCAACTTTTACTTATATAGCTCCTTTAATGGAATTAAATGTCCCAAGCTACTTCCCAGAAACATTATAAAACAAAGTATAACATTGAGCTGCAGGAGGAAATATTATCTCAGATGAACAAACATTTGGCCAAGGTAGTAGGTTTTTCGGAAAGCCTTAAAGGGAAATAAAAGTGGTAGAGGATGGAATTGTGTACAGACATTATTCTAGAACAATGTAAATCAAAATCATCAGGAGTGGAAATATTAATATTAGGGCTGCTCTAGAAACCAGAAATTGAGGAACATTGATATAATGAAAGATGGTGTGTTAGGAAGAAACTGCAGATATGGGAAAGACTGAGAGGCCATAGAGGGATCAAACTGAAGGATGAGAATTTTAAAATCAAGACTCTGCTTAATCAGAGCAAATATAGGACTTCGAGTTAATGGATTGAGCTTTGGTCAGAAGTAAGACATGGATAGTAAAATTTTAGCTGTTCTCAAGTGTAAAAAAGGAGAAACTTGGTGGTTATAAATTTAATGGGAATCATATCAACAATGCAGGAGATAAATCTCATGAGAAGATGAGCTCGGAGAGGGCACTTGGGTGATAGGAGAAAAAAGAAGAATGATATGAGTTCAAGGTAGAGTAGGGGGAATAATCGAGAAAGTCCGGCCGATTTTGCTAATGGAAGGAAAGGAACAGTAAAATCAGCTGATCAGAAAATCTTGATATTAATTGCAAAGGCATGATGAGTTCATAGTATTACTTCTAAATGGCCATAATATGATAGAATTCTCCAGAAAAGTGGAGTCAATGTGGTTGATTATGTGACTAAGACCCTGAATCTATATATAGAAAACTACCATGGTGTGAGGCTGAAGTTGGTCACAACATATTGGGGAGAATTTCTTAAAGGAATGACATTAAAAAGGCAATGGTAAACATTCAAAGAGTGAATTGGCGAACTTCAACTGTTGTTCAATACTGTCCAACACTAAGAGGAAAGCACAGTGGTTCAGTGGTTAGCATTGCTGCTTCATAGCATCAGGGAGCCAGGTTTGATTCATCTCGGGTGACAGTCTGTGTGGAGTTTACACATTCTCCCCGTGTCTGCGTGGGTTTCCTGTATGCCTCAGGGATCAGTGTTTGGACTACAATTGTTTACAATCTACATAGATGCTTTGGAGTTGTGCACTAAGCGTGGTGTATCAAAATTTGCAGATGACACTAAGATGAATGATAGAGCAAAGTGTGCAGAAGACACTGAAAGTTTGCAGAGGGATATAGGTATAGATATAGATATAGATAGTGAGTGGGCCAAGGTCTGGCAGATGGAGTACTATGTTGATAAGTGTGAGGTCATCCACTTTGGTAGGAATAACAGCAAAATGGACTATGTTTTAAATGGTAAAAAGTTGCAGCACGTTGCTATGCAGAGGGACTTGGGTGTCCTTGTGCATGAATCACTAAAAGTAGGATTGCAGGTGCAGCAGGTAATTAAAAAGGCAAATGGAATTTAGTCTGCCATTGCTCGAGGGATGGAGTTTAAAAACAGGGAGGCTATGCTGGAACTGTATAGGGTCCTGATGAGGCCACACCTGGAGTACTGTGTGCAGCTTTGGTCTCTTTACTTGAGAAGAGATATCCTAGCACTGGAGGGAGTACAGAGGAGATTCACTCGGTTGATTTCAGAGTTGAGAGAGTTGGATAATGAGGAGACACTGAGTAGACTGGGATTATACTCATTGGAATTCAGAAGAATGAGCGGAGATCTTACAGAAACATACAGGATTATGAAGAAAATAGATAAGGTGGAGGCAGGGAGGTTGTTTCTGCTAGCAGGTCAAACTAGGACTAGAGGGCATCGCCTCAAAATAAAGGGAAGCAGATGTAAGACTGAGGTCAGGAGGAACTTCTTCACCCAAAGGGTTGTGAATCTGTGGAATTCCCTGCCAAGTGAAGTGATTGAAGCTACCTCACTGATTTTTTTAAGGCAAGGCTAGATAAATTTTTGAACAGTAAAGGAATTAAGGATTATGGTGAGTGGGCGAGTAAATGGAGCTGAGTGTCAAAAAGATCACCCATGATCTAATTAAATGGCAGGGCAGGCTTGCGGGGCCAGATGGCCTACTCCTGCTCCTAGTTCTTATGTTCTTATGTTTCCTCTGGGTGCTCTGGTTTCCTCCCATAGTCCAAAAACGTGCAGGTTACATGAATTTGCCATGCTAAATTGCCCATAGTGTTTAGGGATGTATAGGTTAGGTGGGTTAGCCATGGAAAATGCAGTGTTACAGGAATAGGGTTTGGGGGGTGTGGGGTGCCGAGTCCCACCCTGCCTCGTGTCATCTGCAAGCTTGCAGATATTATATTTAGTTCTCTAATCTGAATCACTAATATATATTGCGAATACCTGGGTTCCAAGCACAGGTCTCATTGGTTACCCAACAGGTCACTGCCTGTCTGCTTATTCCTATTTTTTGTTTCCTGTCTTCCAATTCGTTTTCTACACATCACAATATACAAGTCTCAATCCCTTATGCTTTAATTTTAATGTCAGTCTTATTTGGGGCTCTTATGAAAGTATAAATAAACCACAGCCACTGGCTCTGCCTCATCAACTCTGTTCATTACATCCATGAAGAATTCCAGTAGATTTGTCAAGCATAATTTCCCTTTCATATATCCATGCTGATTCTATCCAATCCTGCCACTGTTTTCCAATGCTCTGCTGTTAAATCTTTTGGACTGAGACTTGAGTATTTTCCCACTACTGATGTCAGGCTGACTGGTCAATAATTGCAGCTTTCCCTTGACCTGCATTTTTAAATAATTGGTTACATTAGTGAACCTCTGATCTGTAGGAACTGTTCTAGAGTTGATAGAATTTTAGAAGATAACCAGCAATGCATCTATTATTTCTAAGTCTACTTCCTTATGTACTCTGGGATGTAGATTCTCAGGACTTTGGGATTCATCAGCCTTCCATTAATTTCCCCACCACCATTTCCCTATTAATGTTGATTTCCTTCAGTTCCTCCCGCTCACTAAACACTATGTTCTCCAACATTTTTGGTATGTTATTTGTGTTCTCTTTTGTGAACATAAACCAAAACACAGATTTCATTGGTCAACAATCTTTTTGTTCCCCATTATAAATTCCCCCGTTTCTGATTGTAAGGGACTTGCATGTGTCTTCTTCGGTCTTTTCTCTTCACATACCTATAGAAACTTTTGCAGTCAGTTTCCATGCTCCTGCAAGCTTACTCACACACTCTTATTTTCCCTTTCTGAATTAATTCTTTTGCTCTCCTTTGTTGAAATCTGAACTACTTCCATTCCTCATATCTATTCCCTTTTTTTCTGGTCAATTTGTACGCCTCTTCCTTAGATCTAATACTTTCTAATTTCTCTCGAAACCATGATTTGGTCACATTTCCCATTTTTTATAAAATCATGGAATAAGGGCGTGCAGGGGTGGGGTGCTGGAGGTCAACGAATTCTATAAAATCCTGACAGGAGTACACAAAGTAGATGCAGGAAGGATGTGCCCAATGGCAGGAGGAGCTGAGACCCAGGGGCAACAGTCAGAGGACATAAAGTAAACCATTTAGGACAGAAATGAGGAGTTTTTTTTCCCCAGGGACTGTTAAGCCTGTGACATTCATTGCTGCAGAAAGCAGTCAAGGCTAAATTATTGCATAATTTCAAGGAGTTGGAGACAGCACTTGGACCTAAGAGATCAAAAGATGTGGGGCAAGTATGGAAACAGGCTATTGAGTTGGATGATCAGCCATGATTATAATCAATGGTAGAACAGATGCAAAATGCCAAAAGACTCAATCCAGCTCCTGAGATAATGGGAACTGCAGATGCTGGAGAATCCGAGATAACAAAGTGTGAAGCTGGATGAACACAGCAGGCCAAGCAGCATCTTAGGAACACAAAAGCTGACGTTTCGGGCCTAGACCCTTCATCAGAGCTCTGATAAAGGGTCTAGGCCCGAAACGTCAGCTTCTGTGCACCTAAGATTCTGCTTGGCCTGCTGTGTTCATCCAGCTTTACACTTTGTTATCTTTAATCCAGCTCCTGTTTACTGTCTTTCTATTATTGGCGTGAAGATAGCTATGGCAGGTGAGTGGGGTTTCAGAAGACAGTGTACAGTTAGAATCTCACATTAGCTGGTGAAAGTTTCAGGAAAGCCTTTGAATATTTTAGCAATTCAGCCTGGAGGCATTGGTAGTGCTGGATACCAAACAAGATTATCAGATGGATGATTTCTTGTTCCTTGTTGTAACTCTCAGCAACTGATTGATTCATGTTATCGAAAAGTGCAAAAACAAACAAAAAACCCGAAAATTTTAAGGCCTGAATTTAACAACACTTTCCCCACAAGCCCCATGTCCAATAAACACAATTTAAGTGGGCGTTGAGGTGAGATAGAGTTCAGCCACCAGTAATAATGGAGCAATAGGATGAGTGGGGCCTCAAAGAAGAATCTAATTCAAAGGGCTTATGCCATGCTCCAAAGTCACTGGGATCCATGTTCCTTTTGCACTACAGGCCTGACTAAAGCTCGTAAAAGTTGGCATCAGCAAGTATCCAACACGTATGAGAGTTGGGTAATTCTGAATGCTTACTTATGAGAGAGAAGGATCAGAGGGGGTCACTTTTGCTCCAACAAGGATACTTTGTGCTTCCCAGATAATTCCCAACCCCATGTTATCCATATCTGGCCAGGATCTATTCCTACAGTTCTTCAGAGGTGGTCTGTGCCCAGGGACCCAAATGCCTTTCAGTCTTCTTCAACTTCAGTTTTAGCCATGTTGAAACCTTCAGTTGAGAAATCCTGATGTCTCTTTAACATTCAATTGTACATTTTAATTCTAGCCATGCAATTTTGCAATGAAACAAATTCACATTTAGTCTGAGAATTACTCAAAGTGATACAAAGCCACAGAGTCATACTGACTCATACAGGCTCAGAGAATTTGTCCAATTAGTCCATACCAGCCATGTTCCCAAACCAAACTAGTCCCAATTGCCTGTATTTTGCCCATATCCCTCCAAACATTTCCTATTCATATACTTATCCGAATGTCTTTTAAATGTTGTAATTGAAACTGCATCCTCTGGCAAGTCATTCCACACACTAACCACTCTCTGAACAAAATGGTTGCCCTTCATATCCTTTCTAAAATCTCCATCTTCCCACTGTAAAAATACATTCCCCAGTTTTGAACTCCCCAACCTTATATGATACGACTTTTGCTATTCACCTTATCAATGCCCTGATGATTTTATAAACTTCTATAACGTCACTTCTCAACCCCTGATTCTCCAGTGAAAAATGTCCTGGCCTCTCCAGCCTACTTTTATAACTTAAACACTCTATTCCTGGCAACATCCTGGTTATCGTTTCTGAATGCTCTCCAGTTTAATAATATCTTTCCTATGACAGACTGATCAGAACTGCATACAGTACTCCAAAAGAGGCTTCACTAATGCCCAATGCAATTTCAACATGATGCCCTGACTCCTATGGCTAAAGGTCTGAGCAATGAACGCAAATGTGCTAAACACCTTAACCACTTTGTCCACCTTTGACACAAATTTCAACGAATTATGTATCTGAATCTCTAGGTCTCTGTTCTACAACAAGACCCAGACCCTACCATCAATTGCATAATTTCTGCCTTTGTTTGTTTTATCAAAATGCAATACTTTGCATTTATCCAAATTAACCTCTGTCTGCCACTCCTCAGGATGTTCTTCTCTGTTTGTACTTTCTGCCAGAGGATAAGGTGGATTAGGAGAAAGAATAACATTGCAAAACATTTGACTGGCAAGATGGCGCATGAGACGAAACTTTGACACACCCTTAGAATTTTACTATGAAAACAGGAATATTTAATATGAACTGTTGGTTAAGATTCTTGAGGGATTCTACACAGTCCTGAGGCAGAAAGCTTCCATCACGGGGATAGTTCTGTTATTGGCTGGCATCAGGACAAGGTATATTGACTTTTAACACAATAAATTCCTTTGATTCAAACATGTGAGATGTTATCTGTATTACACAAAATTGAAAATGAAAGTGTGATGCTGAGCTCAAGAGAACTCAAGCTGCTCTGGCTACTGCACCTTGCAGTAGGAACTCACTAGCCGAGTCTTTCATTAATAGCCATAGAACATTGCCTAGAACTTGGAGACTCTCAGATTTAAACCCAACATCAGTTCCTTGATCACAAGCACTACTCTCCAGTACAGTGCTGCACTGTTGAAGGTGCTATCTAGTAATGATAAGCCAAGGCACCAACTGTCTATTCGGGAGAATGGAAAAGAATCCATGGTGCTCTTTGGAAAAATAGTAGGGCATTTATTCCTGGCATCCTGGCCAATATTTACCCTTCAAATAAAGTCACAAAATTTGTTGACCTGTTCATTAAAGCCAGCAAGCTTTTGGGTGTTTGTTGTGCACATATCAAGCTTCAAACTCTCCTTACCGCCAACCTCATCCCAAGACCAGACCCCACTTATGTCCTCGCCTCCTTGACCTATTCATCTTTTTATCCACCTATTCGCCCCTCCCACCTCACTAACCAACCCCCACCCAGCTTCCTACCTACTAGACTCATCCCAGCCTCTTTGACCTTTTTATCTTCCCTCCCACCTACCTGCCCCTCCCTCCTCACTGACCAACCCCCATCCCAATTCCCTACCCACACTCACCTTTCATGGCTTCATTCCCACCTCCTTGACCTCACTTGAAAAGGACAATCAACAACAGCAGGATTTTAACCAAACCTGACTCACGTCAATGTGATTGATCAGTGAATCAATACAATGAAGCATCAAATGCTGAAAAACAACACAGAATATCAAGCAGAACCAGTGGCAATTGAACTTTGACTCTACAGTGTTAAGGTTAATCTGTCATTGTTATCTGACAGTAAACAGAGTCCTTTTAAGTCCACCTTGACCTAGATGACCTCAACAAGAACAGGTAGCCAAACCATGTTTGCTGGACACGAACAAATTCAGTGGGCTGAATGATGTTAGGATTCAGCCAAATTTTTTGGTGAGTTTCATGGAGGTTTTCTCTCTGCAAGGCCTTGTGTTTCTGCCTCAAACTCACCTCATTGACTATGCACCATGCTCCTTTCCTATCATACTTGTCCTTTTTTTCCACTCGCCATGGGTAGAAGTATTCATCAGTTCCAGGGATTGCTGGCACTGTTGCCATATTTAAAAGGCCGTTGTGCATCTGTTCAAGTTCCGTCAATATGAAGCTGGCCCTCAAGTTTTGATTTATTTGCTCCGGACTTGACCGATGAGGGAAAATTGGTCCTTCATTCGGTGATAGGGACATTGGCATCATGGCTAATGGGACAATTTTGAGAAATGCCAACCTTCCCCTGGAACTGTCAGAGGAGACCATTCCATCTGAGCCTGGAAGAAGGCGGCCATCCAAGGTCAGAGTGGTCTTCATGGTTTGGAGAAATGCCCACCAAAGTGGGACAATGATCCTAACCCTAACCTTCATTCTTTTGCCTGGTAAGTGCCACTATCTTTTCTCTGCTATCTCACAATCACTATCCTTTTGCTACCGGCTTATTTCTTCTACCAAGGTTTTTTTTTTGTTCTGAAGAAGGGCCCAAAATGAAAGCTCTGATTTCTCCCCATAGATGCTGTCAGACTTGCTGACTTTTTGCAACAATTTCTGTTTTTGTTTCTGATTTCCAGCATCCACATTTCTTTTGGCTTTTTAACTTTTGAGGGCAGCGCGGTGGCTCAGTGGTTAGCACTGCAGCCTCACAGCACCAGGCACCCGCGTTTGATTCCAGCCTCAGGCGACTATCTATGTGGAGTTTGCACATTCTCCGCATGTCTGCATGGGTTTCCTCCAGGTACTCTGTTTCCTCCCACAGTCCAAAGATGTGCAGGTTTGGTGGATTGGCCGTGCTAAATTGTCCATAGTGTTTGGGGATATGTAGCTTAGGTGGGTTATAGGGGGGATGGGTCTGGGTGGGATGCCCCAAGCATCGGTGTGGACTTGTTGGGCTGAAGGGCCTGTTTCCACACTCTAAGTATTCTATGATTCTTAATTTAAAAAAAAATTCGGTCACAGGATGTGAGTGTCACTGGTTAGGCCAGCATTATTGCCCAGCCCTAATTGCCCAGAGGGCAGTAAAGATTCAATGTACATAATGATGCCACTTTCCTTCCCTTAAGAATATTAGTGAAGCAGATAGGTTTTTTTCCAAGCATTAACAATGAATTTGTGGTCATCATTACATACTTACTTCCAAATCTTATTGAATTCAAATTCTACCACCTGTTGCAGCAGGATTCAGACGCAGGTCCCCAGAACACAGTCTAAGCCTCTGGATTAACAATCCAGCAATAGTACCACTAGGCCATAACCTCCCCTAACACACTATCGCTCTTACTGTTCATGCAATATCTTTCCTTATTCACTTTTACCCACCCAATACCACAGACTACAGTCGCTTTCTCCCCATAACCCTTGATTCCCTTGACAATCAAGAACCTATCTATCTCAGTCTTAAATATACTCAATGGCCTGGCCTCCACAGCCTTCTGTGCAGTGAATTCCACAGATTCACCACTCTCTAGCTGAAGAAGCTTCTTATTATCACCATTTTAGAAAGTCTTCTCTTTACTCTAAGCGTGCCCTCGGGTCCTGGTCTCTCCTACCAATGGAAATATCTTCCCAACATCCAATCTGTCCAGACCATTCTGTATTCTGTAAGTTTTAATTAGATCGCCCACCCACCCACCCCCCAACATCCTTCGAAACTCCAATGAGTATTGACCCAGAGTCCTCAAATGTTCCTCATATGTTAAGCATTTCATTTCTGGGGCCATTCTCATGAACCTCCTCTAAACCCGCTCCAGGGCCAGTACATCTTTCCTGAGATATGGGGCCCAAAATTGTACACAATGCTCCAAATGTGGCCTGACAAGAGCCTTACTGAGCCTCAGAAGTACATCCCTGCTTTCATATTCAAGTCCTCTCAAAATAAATGCCAAAGTTGCATTTGCCTTCCTAACTATTGGATCAACCTGTAACTTTACCTTGAGAGAATCCTGAACTACAACTCCCAAGTTTCTTTGTATTTTGTACGTCAGCCTTCTGAATTTTTGCCCCATTTAAAAAATAGTCCATACCTCTATTCTTCTTACCAAAGTGCATGACCTCACATCTTCCTACTTTGTACTCCATTGGCCACTTCTTTGCCCACTCTCCCAACCCGTCCTAATCCTTCTGCAGCCTTCCAGCATACTCAATATTACCTGTCCCTCTACCTATCTTTATATCATCTGCAAACTTAGCCAGAATGCCCTCAGTTCCTTCATCTAGATCATTAATGTATAAAGTGAAAAGTTGTGGGCCCAGCACTGACCCTTGTAGAACTCCACTTGTCACTGGCTGCCATCCTGACAAAGACCCTTTTAACCTCACTCTCTTCTGCCTGCCAGAGAGCCAATCTTCTATCCATCCTAGCTCCTTGCCTCTAACACCGTGTGCCCTTATCGTACCTAGTAGTCTCCTGTTTGGCATCTGTCAAGGACCTTCTTGAAGTCCAGGTAGATAACATCGATTGGCTCTCCTTGGTCTAACCCGTTAGTTATTTCCTCAAAGAATAATAACAGATTTGTCAGGCATGACCTCCCCTTGATGAAGCCTTGCTGACTTTGCCATTTTTTTATCCTCCACTTCCAAGTATTCAGAAATCTTGTCCTTCACAATGGACATTAGAATCTTACCGACGACCGAGGTTAGGCTAATCAGCCTGTAATTTTCAGTCTCTTGCCTTATTCACTTTTTAAACAGGGGTGTCACATTAGCGATTTTCCAGTCTTCTGGGACCCTCCCTCACTCTAGCAATTCCTGAAACATCACCACTATCACCTCCACTATCTCCTTAAGAACTCTGTGGCGTAGTCCATCTGATCCAGGTAATTTATCCACCTTCAGACCTTTCAGTTTCTCTAGCACCTTTGCCCTGGTGATGGCCACCGTACTCAGCTCTGCCCCCTGACTCTCTCGGATTGTTAAGATATTATTTGTGCCTTCCACTGTGAAGACTGACACAAACTCAATATTCAGATCCTCAGCCATTTCCTTGTTCCCCACTACTATCTCTCCAGCATCATTTTCCAGCAGTCCAATGTCCACTTATGCATCTCTTTTGCCCTTTATATATCTAAAGAAACTCTTACAATCCTCCTTTATATTGCTGACTACCTTACCATTATATTTAGTCTTCTGCCTCCTTATTTATTTTTTGTTACCCTCTGTTGGTCTTTGTAAGCTTCCCAGTCCTCTGATTTTCCATGGCTCTTTGCCACATTAATTGCTTTCTCTTTTGCTTTTATGCTGTCCTCGACTTCCTTAGTCACCCATGGTTGCTTTATTGTCCCTGTATCATGCTTCTTTTTCCTAGGGATGAATTTTTGCTTTGTCTCCTGAATTACTCCTAGAAACTCCTGCCATTGCAGTTCCACTGTCTTTCTTGCTAGTTTCCGCTCCTAGCCAATTCTGCCCAGCTCCTCCCTAATACCTCTGTAGTTGCCTTTCGTCAGCTGTAATATCATTACCTCTGATTCTATCTTCTCCCTCTCAAATTGCAGAGTAAATTCAATCATATTATGATCACTGCCTCCTAAAGGTTCCTACTCCTTAAGCTCCCTTATCAAGTCTGCCTCATTGCACAGCACTAAATCCAGTATTGCCTGTTCCCTTACAGGCTCCACCATGAGCTGCTCCAACAAGCCATCTTGTAGACATTCCACAAATTCCTTTTCTTGCAATCCACTGCCAACCTGATTTTCCCAGTCCACTTGCATATTGAAATCCCCCATTATCACTGTAACTTTACCTTTCTTTCACACCTTTTCTATCTCCTGGTGTATCTTGCGCCCCAGCTCATGACGACTATTTAGAGGCCTGTACATCATTGCAACTATGGTTTTTTTGTCCCTTCGCGGTTCCTCAACTCTACCCACACAGATTCTACACCACCTGACCTGACTTCATTTCTTGCCATTGAGTTAATTTCATTTCTTACTCATAAGGCAACCCCATCCCCTCTGCCTATCTTTTCAAAAGACATATATGCCTCTGTGATGCCCACCATGTCATACCTGCCAAGTTTATTTACATTATTCCTTATACTGCATGCATTCGCCTTCAGTACTGTATTAACTGCCCCACATATCACTGTCACTCATTTATTCAGCGTGCTAGAAGTTTGATTTCTAACCCTGTCCAAACACTCTGTCCTATTTCTGTCTGGGCTGGAGACTTTAATAACCTCTCCCGAGTTCTCCTTCCCCATTATTTTTTTCATATTTTTCCACACAGTGGAATGTATCCCTGCAGGTGTTAGCCTGCTGCTTTCTTCTCCATTGGGTAAGTTTTACCCTGCCCTTCCCTGAGGAGATGTATGAGAAAGTAAGTTGAGGGGAGGGAGGGTGAAGGGCTGGTCAGTAGTTGTGCACTCTGGCAGATGTGCACCAAGTGACCACCACCATCATGAGTGTTTAGAACAATCCCCCCAGCCCAAGGTTTACATATCCCCCAACCCCAGGTTTCTACAACCCCAGCCCTACTGTTTATATAATCACCACCATCGTTTATGAAACCCCCAGCCCAGTGTTTATATAACCCGCAGCCCAGTCTTTATATAACCCCATCCCTGTGTTTATATAACTCCAGTCCAGTGTCTGTATAACCCAGTTCGGTGTTTATATAATCCCCAGCCCCATGTTTATAGTAATTTTATAGTAACCAACCCCTAATTCAACAACACCTCACAGCTCAGTGTTAACATCTTCCCAGTCCAATTTTTATATAATTCTCTCCCAGTCCAGCAGTTTTTGAAATGTTTATAACCCCCCAAAGTAATCGTTATAGCACCTCGCAACCCAGTAAATTCATAATGCCCCCACAGCCCAATGATACTTTTATTAACATGAGAGCCCAGTGTTTTACAACCTCCCCAAAACTAGTTTGTGCTCTTATAAAAGTCACTAGCCCAATAATCTTATAACACCCTCTCTGCCCAGCGCTTATATAAACTCCTACCAACTCAGTAACTTTATAAACTACTCACCCACTAGTTCAGTGAATTTTATGAAACCCTCCAACCCAGTTTAATGTTTTGTTTAATATAAACTCCCCAACTCCCAGCCCAGAAATGGTTTTACAAATTTCCATCCCCAGCTCCGTGATTTCACATTCAGAGATTGAGAATGACCAGCGCAATGTAGGATTGTAGGATAATAGGTCAGCACAACATTGTGGGCTGAAGGGTCTGTGCTGTGCTGTACTGTTCTATGTTCTAATGGCAGCAATTGTGCTGTCCTCCTCATTTCTCCCCTTCCTCCCACTCTCTTCGTCTCAGATCTAGCACTAATCCAGCGTGAGGTACTTTCCAGTGCTGAACTGTTTGTCTGCACTACACCACAAGCAATCAAAGGCCGAGTGGCAGTGCCTCGTCTCTAGTTGTTTTGGATGCCCCCCCCCCATCTGCTGGACCAGCATGTTGCGCTGCTCAGTCTGTGTGGTAACCAGCATGCAACGGCTTCTCCATGTTAAAAGAACTTTTGCACAGGCACCTTCAGGATGATGTTTGGGATCTGGAACATCAGGACCCTTATGGACAATCCCACCAGTGACTGGCTGGAACATCACACTGCCATCTTTGCTCAGGAACTCAGGTGCAATCATATTGACATCGCCGCTCTGAGTGAAACCGAGCAGGCAAGGGAAGGATAGTTCAGACGACAAGGTGGTGGCGACACCTTTTTCTGGAAAGGCAGGCTGGAGAAGAGCGCCACACCCATGGATTTGACTTTGCCATCAAAAGCGAACTGGTGGACCCACTCAAAGACTCGCCCTGTGAAATAAGTAACGCCTGATGATACTCCAACTCACCCTTGTTTGGAACCAGAAAGCCACAGTGTTCAGTGCATATGCACCAACATTCGATGCAACTGCTGAGGATAAAGGGAAGTTCTACTCCAGCCTTGACCAATCTCTCTTTCGGGTCCCTGCAGCAGACAAACTGTTCATTCTGAGCTACTTCAACACCAAAGCCCATAGAAGTGCAGACATTTGGGGTGATGTAATCAGGCAAGAGGGAGCTGGGAAGCATAACTCCAATGGCACCCTTGTCCCAACTGAAGGGATTCTGGTTTGCGATCAGTAATTTGCTGATCTTTAGGTGGTTCAAATCACTCCCAGATGCCTGGTTCTGACACGAGACGTTTTTAGGGAATGTGGAATGAAGAAGGCAGTAGACAGGTGTTTCCAGGCAAAAGAATTTCTGTTTATTAAGTACAAAAGGTAAATATATTACAAGAAATAAAAAGCAGATACAAAATGGTGAAATTGATACTGTCAATTGTACAGAGGATACTACTTAAATACACTATTAAATTAAAGGCAGGTTAAACACTATTAGAAGATAAACGATAGCTTTAATCACAGACACTTTAATCAGATGTCCTAACCTTGGGGTTCCCTGCACTGTCACGATCCACCTTTCCTTCTGTGCTCGCTAAGTTGGGTATTTTAGGGTCTCAAGAATATAAACTCACCGCTGGTAATAAACGTGATTTTGAAATACAGCTGGATGTTCCCGCCTGCTTCAATGAAAACTTTGGACGGTGTAGGCCTTCAGTCTGGCTTGAGTCCACTGGTAGACTGTGTGTTGGAGTACTTGTGTTTTTTCTGACTTTGTGCTGGTGTTGCAAGCCAGTTTTCACCACAGGAGGTATCTGAGGACTTGTCAGTCAGGTTGGTGAGTTTCAGAAGGCATCGGTTGTCAGGTCTGCTGGTTGTTGCTCTTGGCTTCACTGATGCAGAATAGGGCTGTCTCGCCAGGTTTTGGGATCCCCTGGAGGTAGCTGTGCAGATAGTTCTCGGGCCGTAGCTCTTTGGGTTCCCTCTATGGTTCTTGTTTCCAAAGCTGCTTGTTGGGACTGGAGCCTCTAGGGAAGCTGTTTCTCCAGAGCTTGTTGCTGAAAAGGTTCTCTGTCCCAGATCAGGGCTAGCAGTTATACAGACTGGGCACTCCATTATCTCCTCTCCAATCTGTTCTATCCACTGTATTTCTGCTGCCCCCTTTTGAGGCACATAAACAGAAGTTGCTGGAAAAGCTCAGCAGGTCTAGCAGCATCTGTGAAGAAAAAAGTCAGAGTTAATGTTTCAGATCTGGTGACTCTTCCTCAGAACGTGAATGTGATATGGTAATGGAAATGGGCTTTAGCAAATATTTGGTCTAACACCAGGAGTGACAGCGAAATTAATGTCAGTAGGCAAGAAGAAAGATTGGAATGGAAATCCCATTGGAGAAAGGAGCAGAACTTCCTCAAGGTGGGCATGCCTGGAAGAGATGCTAAATAAAAACTGAAAGAATTGTGGATGTCGTAAATCAGGAACAAAATCAGAAGTTACTGGAAAAGACCAGCAGGTCTAGCAGCATCTGTGAAAAAAAAATCAGAATTAATGTTTTGGGTCTGATGAGCCTTTCTCAGAGCTAAGGCATTTGGTATTGTAATAATTTGGAGTAAGTGTAAACGTATTTTGATAAAGTGGAATGTCTAGTATTTCTGCAAAGGAATATTAATTGAAATCGAATATCTTGGTATCCGTAACGGGTCCATGATGCCTGGGTTAATTTGGTTTCTTAGGTCTGGTTAATTGTTCCTTTAGAGTAGATGTGTGAATTGGGTTTTTAGGCTGAACAGTGGTTCCAAGCAGCTATCTTTGTCTGTGTAATTTTCCCAGAGCATAGCCCAGCTGCCTTTTTCATTAACTTTTAAAAGTTATTTGCAAAGTCCAGGATTTGGTCCAGTATTTCAGAATATTGGGATTTTTGCTCATTCCTACAGACACAAATGCCACAAACATCTCCTCATCACCAACACACTTTTCCACCAAAAGGACAAATACAAGATAATGTGGTAGCATCCACCCTCCGAACAATGGCGGTTCCTTGACCATGTTATTGTCAGAACGAGGCTTCAGAAAGATGTTAAAATCATATGCACCATGACAGGAGATGATGACTGCTGAATGGACCATCGCCTGATCAGGATCAACATAAATATAGCTCCTTCGCAGTGGACAAACAGAGGCAGTACTGCAAAATATTTAAACTTGAGTTGCTTAAAGACCCAGATAAAATAACCTCATACAAACTATTCCTCTCCAAAAGCCGAACACCCCTCAGAGACACCGACTCACCAGATCCCAGTAGTCTCTGATCTGCCCATAAGACCACTGTCATCAATGCCTGTTAAAACTCGGTCGGCCACTCAACCAGAAAACACTAAGACTGGTTTGATGAGAACGATCATGAGATCCAGGAACAATTAAGTCTAAATGTAAAACAACAATTGCACTCAGAAGAGATTGGGCAGGCCGACAGGCGACTGAAAGCACAGGTAGTAAAGCAAATCTGTAATATAAAGAACAGTAAAGCACTGGAGGCCCAATGAATGGTTGCCAGCCATGACATGCACAGTTTCTTCTGTGCTGTCAAGACCAGAAACAGATCAAATACCCAAGGCCCCATACCACTGCAGGCCAGTGAAAGAAGCCAGCAAAAAACAACGGTGGGGAGAAGTTCATAGAGGGCTCTGTCATTGACCCAAATGTTCTTGAACACATCCTACAGCTTAATACATGCTATGAGTTGAGTAACAAAGAACATTATAGCACAGTACAGGCCCTTCGGCCCTCAATGTTGTGCCGACCTGTCATACCGATCTCAAGCCCATCTAACCTACACTATTCCATGTACGTCCATATGCTTATCCAATAACGACCTAAATGTACCTAAAGTTGTTGAATCTACTACCGTTGCAGGCAAAGTGTTCCATTTCCTTACTACTCTCTGAGTAAAGAAACTACATCTGGCATCTGTCCTATATCTATCACTCCTCAATTTAAAGCTATGCCCCCTCGTGCTCGCCGTCACCATCCTAGGAAAAAGGCTCTCCCTAACCACCCTATCTAACCCTCTGATTATTTTATATGTTTCAATTAAGTCACCTCTCAACCTTCTTCTCTCTAATGAAAACAGCCTCAAGTCCCCCAGCCTTTCCTCGTAAGACCTTCCCTCCATACCAGGCAACATCCTAGTAAATCTCCTCTGCACCCTTTCCAAAGTTTCCACATCCTTCTTATAATGCAGTGACCAGAACTGTACACAATACTCCAAGTGCAGCCACACCAGAGTTTTGTACAGCTTCACCATAACCTCTTGGTTCCGGAACTCGATCCCTCTGTTAATAAAAGCTAAAACACTGTATGCCTTCTTAACAGCCTTGTCAACCTGGGTGGCAACTTTCAACGATCTGTGTACATGGACACCGAGATCTCTCTGCTCATCTATACTACTAAGAATCTTACCATTAGCCCTGTACTTTGCCTTCTGGTTACTTCTACCAAAGTGCATCACCTCACTCTTGTCTGCATTAAACTCCATTTGCCACCTCTCAGCCCAGCTCTGCAGCTTATCTATGTCTCTCTGCAACCTACAGCATCCTTCGTCACTCTCCACAACTCCACCGACCTTAGTGTCGTCTGCAAATTTACTAACCCATCCTTCTACGCCCTCATCCAGGTCATTTATAAAAATGACAAACAGCAGTGGACCCAACACCAACCCTTACGGTACACCACCAGTAACTGGTCTCCAGAATGAACATTTCCCATCAACTACCACCCTCTGTCTTCTTTCAGCAAGCCAATTTCCGATCCAAACTGCTATATCTCCCACAATCCCATTCTTCCGCATTTTGTACAATAGCCTATTGTGGGGAACTTTATCGAACGCCTTGCTGAAATCCATATACATCACATCAACCGGTTTACTCTCATCTACCTGTTTGGTCATCTTCTCAAAGAACTCAATAAGGTTTGTGAGGCATGACCTTCCCTTCACAAAACTGTGCTGACTATCCCTAATCAATTTATTCTTTTCTAGATGATTATAAATCCTATCCCTTATAACCTTTTCCAACACTTTACCAACAACTGAGGTAAGGCTCACTGGTCTATAATTACCAGGGTTGTCTCTACTCCCCTTCTTGAACAGGGGAACCATGTTTGCTATCCTCCAGTCATCTGGCACTATTCCTGTAGACAATGACAATTTAAAGATCACTGCCAAAGGCTCGGCAATGTCCTCCCTGGCTTCCCAGAGGATCCGAGGATAATTCCCATCCGGCCCAGGTGACTTATCTATCTTCATCCTCTGAAGGATTTCTAATCCCTCTTCCTTGTGAACCTCAATCCCACCTAGTCTAGTAGCCTGTATCTCAGTATTCTCCTCGACAACATTGTCATTTTCTAGAGTGAATACTGTTGAAAAATATTCATTTAGCGCTTCCCCTATCTCATCTGACTCCACACACAACTTACCACTACTTTCCTTGATTGGCCCTAATCTTACTTTCGTCATTCTTTTATTCTTAAATACCTATAGAAAGCCTTAGGGTTTACCCTGATCCTGTCCACCAACAACTTCTCATGTCTCCTCCTGGCTCTTCTGAGCTCTCTCTTTAGGTCTTTCCTGGCTACCTCGTAGCCCTCAAGTGCCCTAACTGAGCCTTCACATCTCATCCTAACATAAGTCTTCTTCTTGCTCTTGACCAGAGATTCCACCTCTTTCGTAAACCATGGCTCCCGCACTCTACAGTTTCCTCCCTGCCTGACAGATACTTACTTATCTAGGACACACAGGAGCTTTTTCTTGAATAAGCTCCACATTTCTAATGTACCCATCCCCTGCAGTTTCCTTCCCCATCCTATGGTCCTTAAATCTTGCCTAATCTCATCATAATTGCCTTTCCCCCAGCTATAACTCTTGCCCAGTGGTATACACCTATCCCTTTCGATCGCTAAAGTAAACATAACAGAATTGTGATCGCTATCGCCAAAGTGCTCACCTACTTCCAAATCTAACACCTGGCCAGGCTCATTACCCAGTACCAAATCTAATGTGGCTTCACCCCTTGTTGGCCTATCTACATACTGTGTCAGGAAGGCCTTCTGCACGCACTGGACCAAAACTGACCCATCTATAGTACTCGAACTATAGTGTTCCCAGTCAATATTTGGAAAGTTGAAGTCCCCCATGGCAACTACCCTGTCTCTCTCACTCCTATCGAGAATCATCTTTGCTATCCTTTCCTCTACATCTCTGGAGCTATTCGGAAGCCTATAGAAAACTCCCAACAGGGTGACCTCTCCTTTCCTGTTTCTAACTTCAGCCCATACTACCTCAGTTGACGAGTCCCCAAACATCCTTTCTGCAACTGTAATACTGTCCTTGACCAACAATACCACACCTCCGCCCCTTTTACCATCTTCTCTGTTTTTACTGAAACATCTAAATCCCGGAACCTGCAACAACCATTCCTGTCCCTGCTCTATCCATGTCTCCAAAATGGCCACAACATCAAAGTCCCAGGTACCAACCCATGCTGCAAGTTCACCCAACTTATTCCGGATGCTCCTGGCATTGAAGTAGACACACTTCAAACCAACTTCTTGCTTGCCGGTGCCATCTTGCTTCCCTGAAACTTTATTTTGGACCATCCTACTCTCAACCTTTTCTATAGTCGAACTACAATTTTGGTGCCCATCCCCCTGCTGCATCCCAGTCTTGCATTAAATGGAGAACGCCATCTGCCAACTGAAGAACAACAAGCCTGCTTGGGTAGATGGTATCCCTGCTAAGGCTTTGAAAAGTGTGGAAGCAAAGAGATCCTACCGCAACAACACACCCTTGTCTGCCTTATCTAGAAGGAGGAGATCTCTGAGAGTTGTGAATATTTTCAGAATTGGGAACAAGTCCGACTGTGGTAATTAGAGCGGAAGCTCCCTGCCATCGACCCTTGAAAACATCATCGCATCAGTCCTCCTCAATGCCTCCTCCCTGTGGTTAAGGAACTCCTCCCAGAGTCGTAGTGTGGCTTTCAGCCACAGGAGGGCACAGGGGACATGATTTTCACTGCGCAACAGTTTCAGAAGAAACACAGAGAAAAGAACCTACCCCTGTACATTCTTTGAACTTACAAAGCCCTTACATGCAGGGCTGCATCATTGCCCCAATACTGTTCTCAATCTACCTTGCTGCAATGCTTCATCTCACCACCAAAAAGCTCCCCACTGGGGTGGAGCTAACTTATAGAAACAGTGGGAAATTATTCAACCTCTGCCACCTTCAAGCCAAGTCCAAAGTCAGGCCACTCAATATCATCTAGTTGTTGATGGCAGATTATGCCTGTGTATGCATAATTTCCGAGAACATTCTCCAGACCATCATCAGTACTTTTACAGAGACATATGAGAGCGTGGGTCTCACCCTGAATATCTGCAAAGTGGAGGTCTTCCATCCTCCTGCCCTGGCATTGTGGGCCAAACCTCAAATCACCAAGGTCCACAGAGAAACCTCAGAAACATTGACAAGTTCCAATAACTCAGAAGTGTTCTGTTGGCCAAAGCAGCTGTTGATGAAGAGATCCAGCACTGTCTCCTATATGCTAGTGTCTGAAGAAAAGGCACTCGAGAACAACAGCATCAGATCTGACACCAAGGTCATGGTGGCCCAGTATGGCTCTGAGACCAGAGCTGTCTACAGTTGATACCTCACGGCACTGGAGCAGTACCACCAAAGCTGCCTGTGCAAGATCCTGAGAATCCGCTGGGAAGAAAGATGGACGGACACCAGCATCCTCAACTAAGCCAACATTCCCAGCATCAAGGTATTAATCCCCCTTGTTTGGCTACAATGGGCTGGGCTCGTCATCCACATGGCTGACATGAGACTCCTCAAGCAGGTGCTCTACTCCCAGCTTTGAAATGACAGGCAAGCCCCAAGTAGACAGTGGAAGTGCTTCAATGATACCCTTGAGACTTCACTGACAAAGTGTGGCATTCCAACAGCCACCTGGGAATCATTGGCCCAAGATGGTCCCATGTGGAGGAACATCATCTGGTAAGGCATCGAGTACCTTGCCATCAGGTAAGGCAGGCAGAAACAACGAAAGGAGCGTGCTGCCACACCAATGCCCCACCGCACCCCTTCCCATGACCACCACCTGCCCCAAGTGTAACAGAGCCTGCGGTAGCTGTGTCAGGCTGTACAGCCATCTACAGATACACGCTGACAGCAGACAACAGCCATCCTCATTCTGTGAGACACTGCTAATGGTGATGTTATATATAACCAGAGACATTTTTCTGGGGCAATTTATACAAATTTATTTATGATTATGTAATAGATTGAGTAGACTGCGTGGAAATTTTTTTTTGGAGGTAGTGATTGAAAAATTACACTATCTCCTCCACAAAGTCCCAGTTACCACATAACATTTGCCATCTGGGTCAGTATAAGGCTTTCTTCAAACTTGCTGGAACCAATTTCCAGATATTGACCTCATTAATAGCCAACTTCTGCTATAATTTAAATAGATTTATTTAAACATCTCTGTCTCAGAAGATCCATTCAAACAAAAGTAGAAGATTATTTTGTCTTTGGATTAAACGAAATGCTGTTAATGTGTGATTCACTATTTAGAACAAGAACAAAGAACAATATAGCACAGGAAGAGGCCCTTCATTCCTCCAAACCTGTGCCAACACATTTGCCCTTCAATACTATAACTGTCTTCACGTATAGGATCTGCGTCCATTATTTGAATGAGCATTAGAGATGTTGCCTGTGAAATATTTTATGTAAATACTTCCACCTGGCTATTATTCCTAAAATGGATTTACGCAGGTGATCTTACTGTACGAGCCAAACAAAGGACTGTAATTCAAAATTAGCTTTATCAAACATGTGCATGTTAAAGAAACCGCTCTTACACAACAAATTAACATTTCTCCCCAAAGTACTGTGACTACCTAAAAAATAGTTATGCCACCTGCTCTGCTGAACTTAGCTGGATTGCTGGATTCAATTCATTGAACTCTGTCAACAGGGACTCAAGGCCTTCATGGTAAGAAGGTGGGTCTGGCACAGAGTCTTCGCTGTGGGAATAGCTGCCAGGTATCCCTTCTGACTTCGCCTTTCTGAACCCTTCTGGAATGTTCTCTTAACTCTGCCAATGGGGACATAAGGTAGGGAGCACTGTGCCCAAAGAGGTTAGACTAGGTCATCGTTGGTGTACACAAACTTTTTCCAAGATATGATTAATACATGGTGCCAAGGGGCCTATCTGAAACTGGGGAATACACAAACATAATGTCTCTCCCTATTATTCTGACAGAGTAGTTCTTAATGAGCTGCAATGTCAATATGCAAGACAGATTTAGGCTGGTCCTTTTGCTTTTGACTGGTCTTAACCTTGGCCTTTTTGTTTTCCATTAGGTCTTGTTTACAGAAACTCTTTCGCCATTTTTGTGTTTGGCCGAGTCCACACATTACATTAACAAAGTAAATGTCAATAGAGAATTCCTCTGTTTCTGACTCTAATCTCAAATTGCTGTTTCTTTTTGTTTGCCACCCAACAACTGTATCATATTCGTTTGGATGGATGGTATGTATTTTTGGTAATGCAACTTTAGGAAAATCTTTGACATTTTGTCATCTGTGACAACGTTTGGTACTAATTTTAAGATGGAGCAAATCCATCCAATTTGTTTGACTGAGCAACAAAACTGATCAGAGTGACTCACATTCCATCTAGCTTCCTTTTTTCAGCTGCTGTATTCTGGTCAAGCCTGTCTTACAGTTATTTAAGTATCTTGAGGAAATAAAACTATTAAAGTTGCAGAGACAGTACGAACTGCAGATCTGGAGAATCTGAGATAACAAGGTGTAGAAGCTGGATGAACACAGCCGGCCAAGCAGCATCAGAGGATCAGGAAGGCTGATGTTTCAGGCCTAGACCCTTCTTTAGGAAATTTCCGAAGAAGGGTCTAGGCCCAAAATATCAGCCTTTCTGCTCCTCTAATACTGCTTGGCCTGCTGTGTTCATCCAGCTCTACGCCTTGTTAATAAAGCTGCAACTTTTTTTGCAGCATATGTCCTCAGGCCATCTTTCCTTGGCAGTCACGACACCACTTACACAATTTTCCAACAAACAGTTCTAATTCCTCTTCAAAGGACACATAAGAAATACTAAGTATAACATTATCGAATTGTTCCTGTTTAACAGGTTGTGCCAACTTGAAAAGGAACAACTATTTCTGATTTCCTTATGGAAGAAAAAACATAACCATGAGTGATTGTTTTAGATTATAGGAGCAATTGAATCTAATTTCTCTGGAACATTTGCACAAAATTAGAAAACATCAGAGGACAGGGACAGTTAGAACTGAACACAACTTTGAGTTGAACACAAATATGGAACGATCAAAGTGCTCTCTTGCTTTTTGGTCACAATGAATTTAATTTACATACTCTGAATATTAATTTCAGGGCACAAATTATAGAAGAAGTGGAATTAATACACATATATGATGCCCAATATATCGGGTGCTTATGCACCATTTTACACCTGCGAAACTAACGTGAGACCTGCTATTTAATTAAGCTTGTCAATAATATTTGTTTCTACTTCACTATTGTGGCCAAAAGAAAACTGAAAGTGAGTAAGAGATCAAATGTAAATTCTGGGCTGTTAAGGAAACTGACACTGTTTGCTGGTTCTCTATTCAGTCCATAATAAATCAGCCATGAAAATTCTAGTCTGAAAGGGAATACATTGTTTCTTCTACCGCCTCAGTGTTTCCCTCCTCCTCAGCTGTGTGCTGTACATCTGGGGGCAAGAGTTGTGCCTTGGTGATGGAGAGGTCATGCAACAAATAACGAGCCATGTCAAATTTTGGCATTCACTCTTGTGGGCTCTAAGGGCATTTTCAGAGTGATTGGCTACTTCTCTGGCAAAAACAGAGTAAAAGATGGATGAGATGGAGGGCTTTTTTTGTTCCATTTTCATTAATGGGATGAAGGCATTGCTGGCTAGGCAGCATTTATTGCCCATCACTAATTGTCCAGAGCGCAGTTCAAAATCAACCCCACTGCTGTGAATCTGGAGTCACACGTAGGCCAGACCAGGTAAGGATGGCAGCTTCCTTCCCTAAAGAACATTAGTGAGCTGGATGGGTTATTTTGACAGTTGACATGGTCATTATTAGATACTTAATTCCAGATATTTAATTGAACTCAAACTCAATTGGCCATGGCAGGATTTGAAACCAGGTCCCCATACGTTATCTGGGTCTCTGGATTAACAGTCCAGTAATAATACCACTAGGTCATTGCCTCCCCCACAGGGTAAATAACTGAACTTGGAACTTTGATATAAGGATTTGTTTATTTGATCTTTCCATATTTGTGTTCAACTCAAACCCCTGTTCTGTTCCGACCGGGCCTGTCCACTAATTTTCTAATTTTGTGCAAATGTTTCAGAGAAATTAGATTGAAATGCTCCTATAATCTAAAACAATCACTCATGGTTATGTTTTTACTGCTATAAGGAAATCAGAAATAGTTGTTCTTTTTCAAGTTGACACAACCTGTTAAACAGGAACAATTGTCTAATGTTATACTTAATATTTCTTATGTGTCCCTTGAAGAGGAATTAGAACTGTTTATTGAAATATTGTGTAAGTGATGTCATGACTGCCAAGGAAAGATGGCATGAGGACATATGCTGCAACAAAACTTGCAACTTTAATAATATTATTTCCACAAGATATTTAGGAAGGGGGAGCAAAAGGGAATGCAGCAATAGTGTAAGACCATATATTGAGGTGGATTGTCACTGTTTAGTGCAGCAAACAACTACAGCCCGCAGGCCATGTTGCTAGCCTGTGGCCAGGTCATGAGCATCTCATCAAATCTGGAGAGGTGTCAAAGTCTACACTGAAGTGGCTTCCAGCTTGTGCTCTATAGACACCAAGACTGGAGAAGTGTCGTTATAGTGCTAGTGTGATCGACAGCTGAAATATGCTGGAATCAGCTTTCTAGAGAGCCATAAAATAGATAAGTTTTACTATGGGATGAATAGATCATGACATGCACATATCTAAGAGAAATCATCTGGTAATGGAAGTTACAAAACAATAAAAGGATAAAACTAAAGGGCCTTATTGAATGCATGTGGCTTTTGAAATGAAACAGATGATCTAATTACCCAGATGATAATACATAATGCAATCTGATATCAATTCCAGAGACATAGCCTCGGGATGACATCATTTGGACCTGAATATTGACAAGTACATGACATTTAGGCAGGACAGCAAGCTAGGAAATGGTACAGTGTTGGCTCTATTAACTAACTATGTTATTAGCACAATAGGGAAAGGTAACCAAAAAGTTCATCTCATCTTTACTCTGTTGATAGCTCCTTATTGTTACAGAAAACAGAGTTAACATTTTGAGTCCAGTGGCCCTTCTTCAGAATTGACTGTAACAATGAAAATATGATATTTATGCTGATTACAGAGAGGGGAAGGAGTGTGCAGATAGGCAGAGGGGGACCTTAGAGAGAAAGACAGGAAAGATGTTAGCCAGACAAAGGGATTGAGATAGTAAACCAGGGGAGAAAAGAAGCTAAATAAATGATAAGGGGGGTGAGACTTTGCGAAAAGCAACCCATATCATGGCAGGACCTTGGGGTGAGCGGGTGAGTATTAGACATGGAAAGAGGTAGACATGCTCTAAAATTATTAAACTCTACATTCTGTCTGCTGTAATGTTCCCATTTGACTGCGGTAATGCTTTATGAATGTTGTTGATTTCCATTGACATGCACGTGGAATACTTTCTATCAGCAACCCAAACCTGTCCTTACTACATGATGATAAGCAGTGACCCCGAGACTCACAGAACTGGAGGCTAGCAGCAAGGGAAAGCCTGAAGGGAAAGGCAATGGCAGTTAGTGCAGGGGCAGTACTGTGGCTCAGGAGCAAAAACAGAGCGTTTCAGATCCAGTGACCTTCTTCAGAACTTAGCTCATTAGTTAGCATTGCTGACTTACAGTGTCAGGGATCTGGGTTCAATCCCACCCTCAAGTGACTGTATGTGTAGTTTATGCACGTTCTCCTCACGTCTGTGTGGGTTTCCTCCCACAGTCCAAAGTGTGCAGGTTGGGTGGATTGGCCACGCTAAATTGCACATAGTGTCCAGGGACGTGCAGGCTAGGTGGGTTAGCCATGAGAAATGCAGTGTTACAGGGATAGGACAAGCGGTTAGGCCTGGGTGGTATGCTCTTTGGAGGATTAGTGTGGACTCAATGGGCTGAATGGCTTGCTTCCAGACTCTCAGGATTATAAGAGGATAAAGAACTTCAAGGCCAAATTAATCATTGGATCCAGTGAGGAAGACCTGGTGCAACACTGACAAAGCTCAGGAAAAGCCCACAGAAAAGAATGTTGCAAGCTGAAAAATCATTTGGGCCAACAGAGTAAGTGAATGCTGCAGGTTAGAGGTCTTTACAGAGCTTGGAAAATAAAAACCACACAAAAAATTCATGAACAGAATGCACAAGAAGAAGCAAAGCCTCCTCACTGAGCCCAGCAATAAGCAATTTGCTCAGTCAGTTTGCAACAGCCATGAGGGTTAAGAAACAGGCCACTCCAAAGCAAGGGTCACAGCTCAAAATGTTAAGAGTTTTTAAGTGCTCAGGAAATAACAGAAGCTGAAGAGCAAGAATGACTCATTTTTGAGGATGTTGTAGACCTCCAAGAGAATTGCTAGCATGCAGATATCGCAGTTGGCAAGAAAAATAATGTTAAATCAGACCATTGTTAGTGTAAAATGCCCATAATCCAATTGCTGTGAGAAGCTGCCATCATACTTCACTAAGGTACTTGCCTTAAATAAGGAAGGAGCACTTATATCCTCTACATCATCCAAGAGAATCCCAAGTATATTGTTATACACTTAAGACAAAAGATGTTTAGACAAGAAGATGAGGGAGATAGAAGGAAATTGTAAATCGTTCTTGAAGTTTGTTGGGAGACTGACTGGCAGGGAGCTGTTTGGTAAGAATGAACTATCCTTTATTCTATTCATACCTACTCAGCGTGTGTGAACACTCTCACATCCAGGGTGCAAATTCCTTCTATTAGCAACCAAGACCAGGTCTTTTCATACTGTGAAAAGTCCTTCTGCCCCTCCTCTTCCTCCATCTTTCAGCATCCTTGTATCCTCAGTGTAGCGTCTTCTCCCTCTTGTGCAGCAGGTCACAAGCAAATGCAAACCACCTCACCCAACATCTGGAAGTGAGCATTCAGCAGATCCCTTGAGTTCAAGACCTTCACCATGTCCTTTACCATGGGCCACAAAACTCCCTATAGATGCCATAACATTTTAAAAGCAGTAGGTACCACCAAACATCTCCTAACATTCAGCAACAGACAGAAAAAAATAAATAAGTAACCAACCAAGAAGTCCCTTTCAACAAAGTGAGCAGTGAGTTTTTTCAGTTACTGAACATTGATTTGGTTGTGTGGTGGTGCAGCTAGAATAATTTTCAAGAGCAAAAGTTAACACTGCTGGTGTGAACTGAAGCAACTGTCTGATATAGATAGAGATGTGAATCAAACCCAGGATTGAAATCTTACATGTATAATGGCAGGTTCCTTGAATACAAGAAATAAAGTGGTATTTCTGCTGCATTTGACCTCAGCCAAACTGATGTCATGTTCTACTTTAATTCATTTCACTGAAACCAGAGCTTTCTACTTATAATTACAAGGTGACAACAGTATTGCAGTACTAATACTGGAACAGCTTTATAGAGTCTGGATGAATGTTGCAACAACTTGATTTCAAATCCTATAACAGCAACTAGCTGAGATTAATATGCATTAATTGCTGAATCTGAAACTTTTTAGACTCATTAATGATGATCAATTGCTAGACTGTTGTAAAAATTTACTTGTTCCACTAACATCCTTTAGAAGAGGGTATCCAATATCCTAAACCGGCTTAGGTTACACCTGGTTTCAAACTCTCAGCAATGTATTTGATCCTCAACTGCCTCTGAAACGACAAAGCAAGTTACTGACCAATAATCAGTTCAGCCTGAAAGAAATTGACAATTTGGGGAGGATAAATAAGTGCTAGTTTGGCCCAACAATGTCCAATACATCCATGACCATACCCAACAAAGGTAATGGTAAAAAGCCTGGAATCTGCTCAAAGATTTAAAAAAAGTTTTGACAAATTTTAAGTTAAAAATAATGTCAAAATTGAAATTATATTAAGCACATGGAGTTTTTGCTTCTTTTCTATCTCCTCAACAAGAAATTCTGTCAGGTTCCTCTCCAGGAATGTGCTCATGTACCCAGGTGATCCAAAGTGAATGTGCACAGATTCAGGAAAATATTCCATTGTGCAAATATGCCTCCAGCTAAGCCAAGCACCAAGCAAGAAAAGAGCTTCAAAAAGAATTCTTTATTAGGTTTGCATTCAAGTGACATGTTGGATGTACTATCTGGGTATAAACTGATTTCTTCTGGTCTCCAATTTATTAAATATTAGATATTCAACTCAGTCATGACATTATCTAACTCCAGGTTGCAGAGAGCTGATACAAGGGGTAATTTACAATTAATTGTGAAAGCACCTTAATCATAATATTAAAAATTACTGGTGAGATGTCTGCAATAGCAATCACTGTTAAAGTGATGTAAGATATTAAAGCACGCCTGTGTGAAAGATGACTCAGAACAAGTATTGATACAGAAAGGTAGGTGTATCAGAGACCACCTCTCTGCTATGTGTAGAGATGTTTAAGATGACTTCATCCAAATGATATCAAAATATAATGGTTGCTGAACTTTCCTTCCTGGTCCTACATGCCATCTTGCTTGTAAGCGCAAGAGTAAGTATCGTTCTACGTTTGGCTTGTGGGAAAATATCAGGTCAGAACAATTAGTTTCACCTGACCACAAACACGGCCCATTTTCCTGAGTCAGTGTTCATTGCTCATTCCAGTCAAGATCTTTCTGGTAAAACTTTATCAACAAGGTGCAGCCTGCTGATTTAAAAACAAAAAGTTTGGCAGAGGTATAGCAGGAAGACTCATAGCAGCAGCAGAGGTTGTAAAATCATCTCAAAGGAGGGGAGTACAGAGCAAACTTGGAAGGGTGCAGAAAAGAATTACTAGGATAGTGCCAAGGTTGGAGTGTTTGAGCAATTGGGAGAGGCTGAAAGATTTAAAGGGGACCTCAGCGACAATTTCTTCTCACAGAGGATGGTGCATGTACAGTATGAACTGCCAGAGGAAGTGGTACAGGCTGGTATAATTGCAACATTTAAAAGACATCAGGATGGGTATATGAATAGGAAGGGTTTTGAAGCATATGGGCCAAATGCTGGCAAATAGGTCTCAATTAATTTAGAATATCTGGTCGACTTGTACGAGTTTGTCCGAAGGTCCAATTCCATGCCATACATCTCACTGAATCTATGACCCTCAAAGTTTTGAAGAACCTCAGACGAGATTGCACCCTTCAGCAGGCAATTTGGTGGAGTCATTCTCGTAGTATTAAAGGACATTAGGTTTTTGCCCTCTGCCCCATGACCTAGGAAACTTGCAGCATTATTTCTGGTTCCAGCATTATCCAGTCAAGCAGGCCAATGAGATAAAAGCAGTGAGAAGGAAAATCATCAGGAAATAGGTCCTATTTAATTTTCCAATAATATTTCCATACAGTGTCTGATAAAAGGCTGGCTAGTGGACTCTTCAATGGGATAAGGCTTGAATATTTACTAAGTGCATGCATGTTAGCTAATTTTGCCCTATTATCTCCAATATCTTGCTTAATGAGGGATCATGGAGAATATTGTACTGTCAAGTATCCCAAGCTGTGAATATTGAAGAAGAAAATATTCAATCTGCCACTCATTCAATGCATCAATATGACTTTTATCATTACTTCACAGGACATGAACTTTGCTGGTGAAGCCACAGTTGATGGTCCATCCTAATTGTCCTTGATAAGACACTGGTGAGCCTGATAGATGTGTGATTTAATGTTCACAGGGCAGTCAAGAGTCAAATATAACACTTAAAGTAACCCAATAGACACATGAGGTGGAATACTGGACGTGGTGTTTAATTAGCTGGACTAGCAGTAAACATTTACATCATCACCTCTGCAAGTCCACCAGAATTAAGTCAGGGTGGGAGCCCTGTGGTCAGATTCTGCAATGACTGTTCATGCAAGACCTCACCTTGTTACCGCTGGTATTAATTCTGTTCTGGGTGGTCAAAGTACAGTGTGCAGCACTGTTGAACTTGTGGCCTGCACATGATCTCCCGGGGCAGGAGTGCCTCACCTGCTGAGGGGACCGCAGCATCAGAAAGTCAGGCATACCCATTAAGTACCAAACTCCTGCCCTTGCTGCCAACCTCTCCCTGTGACCCCTCCAATCATTAATTACTCTAAGATAATAGATCTCCATCAGCTCTCAATCTAGCTGTGTCTGCTCCTTCTCAACGGCACTGCCATTCAAAAGTGCTTGTTTACTATACATCCTGAACTCTGACTGGCCAGTTTCTCCTAGTAGACGAGGCTTCTTCCCCCAGGGGCCTTGATTCTGAACATGGCTGCTCATTACTTATGTATTTAAGTGACAATTAATATCACCGGGCCTTCCTAAAGAAGGCAATCCAGGTCTTTTGCTGTTTCTCCAGCTGGCAAATGAGATCCCCAACAGCTCCATCAAATCCAGCCCAGTAGTAGCATTGATGAAGAGCAACATTTTTCTCCATTGGACAGCAAAACCATTTTCCTTTCTCATCATCATAATCATCACGCCTTAACTGCCTTTACCTCATCACTGTTGGAGAATTAAACAGATCAATAATAACCTTGACATGCCTTGTTACCTGGAAATGAGCTCCTGACCCTATTGAATCAGGACATCCACTATTGAAACACCCACGCAATGCTTTGTTATTCCTCCACACTCCTCTCTTCCGATTCTTTCCGAGTTCGCATTCAATATTGCAACTTCCATAAGACTTGTTCACATTCAAAATGTTTGCAGCCCATACCCTAACTTGTTGAAGACCATGTTCATGATTGACTTCAGAGTTGGTAATGCCTTGGTCTTATAATTCTCTCCCTTGTTCCCATATCCCTTCATGTTCTTGTGTTTTATTGTTTTTAAAGTCTCCACCAGCTCTGCAGTCATTCATTGTCTCTGCCCCCTTTCAATTCTGGCCTTTTCTGCAACTTCAGTTTTCACATTTTCACCACGGTGGACTTGCCACCAGCTGTTCAGCTCCTAAGTTCTAGCATTCTCTACCTACATATCGCTGCTTCTCTATTTATCATCCCTTTAAGATGCTCCTTAACATCCACTCTTAGTTCAATCTTTTAATCACCCATCCTTAATATCTCCTACTGTGCTATCACATTTTGATTGAAAATGCTCCTGTGATGTGCCTTGGGACATTTCACTTTCTTCATGGAATCATGGAATTGTTGTAGCACAGAATGAGGCCATTTGGCCCATTTTACCAGTTCTGTTGCCTTGTTCCAATCTCAATTTTTCTTCAAATAATCATCCATTTCCCCCTTGAATGTTTCAATTGAAGTTATGTCCACCACATTTCCGGGCCTTAACTACACATTGTCTGAAAATGTATTTTTCTTACATCACCCCTGCTTAGTTTGCACATCACTTTAAATCTATACGCTCTCATCTTTGTTTTTATTTTAAGAGTGTGAATATCTTCTCCCTATCTACTTTATCCAATTCACTCATTGTTTTGAAAACCTCTGTCAATTGTTGAAGGATTGTTATGTTGTATGACCACCAAGTGTTATGAGGCTCTCTGAAGAATTGTTTTGGAGCAGCAGTAAATGGGGAAACAGATTAAACAGCAGCCTCAGTAATCTATGTTTGAGTTATCTCTCCAACTGTTGGTGCATTTACAGTTTTGTCATGGAAATTCCATAGAGTCATACAGCACAGAAACAGACCCTTCAGTCCAACCAGTCCACACTGACCTGCCTGAGCTTGGTCTATGTCCCTCCAAATATCGTTTATTCATGCACTTATCCAATCATCTTTTAAACATTGTAACTGTACCAGCATCCACCGCTTCCTCAGGAAGTTCATTCCACACACTAACCGCTCTGTCGGTAACAATAAATTATCCCCCATGTCCTTTGTAAATCTTTCTGCTTTCATGTTAAAAATGCATCCCAAAGTTTTGACATCCCCACCTTAGGGAAAGCATACCTGCCATTCACCTTATCTGTGCCCCTAATAATTTTATAAACCTCAATAAGATCAGCTCTCAACCTTCTATGCTTCAGTGAAAAAAGTCCCAGGTATCCCCTCTCCCCTTCTAACTCAAACCCTCCATTCCCAACAGATAAATCTCTGCCAAACCCTCTCTAACTTAATAATATTTTTCCTACAATAGGGCAACCAGAACTGGACACACAAGTCCAGAAGAGGCCTCAGCAATGTCCTGTACAACCTCAGCATAACGTCCCAACTCCTACACTCAAAGGTGTTAGTATTAAGGTGCACTGTCTTTCCTCAGCTTTTGTTTTCAGGTTGTGGGCTGGAGGGAGGATAATAATGAGGCTAGATGCCATTCCTGGTGAGGTGCAATGGACCACAATCTTATTACACCCACCTAAAGCAACAGCAAATTTACTTTGGAAGCATGTAGACAGTGGTGATATTACTGGCCAGAGACCCAGACCAACATTCTAGAGAGACATGTTCAAGTGTGGTGGAAGCTGCATTTAATTTATTAATTCAATTCATTAATTAAAAAAAGTGGAATTGTTAAAAGTTAGGACACTGTGAAGCAATCATTGATTGTCAAAAGAAAAACACATCTTACTCTCTAGTTATTACTTAGGGAAAGAAATCTGCCAATTATAACTAGTCTGGCCTAGAAGACTGTAGATTCATAGCAATGTAGTTGACTCTTAAATAACTACAAAATATACCAAAACAGAATGAACAACATGTGCCACCCATGATTGCCTTAAGCACCAGAAACTACATGACTTCCAGCCCAGTCAATTCTGTAAAGTCTTCCTTCTTAATATCTGAGTCCTTTGCCCAAACCTGAAATACTGACCCATCGAAATGACACAGAACAGCTCAACATTGTCAAACTGACTATAGCATACCTTACACACAATGTCCCAGATACCAGCATCACCATCCTTCCGTAAGTCCTGTCTCAAAGACACCTCTGACCTACCATAGATGGCAACACAGTGGCATAAAGTTGAGAGTGAGATTCCCAGGAAGTCGTCAACATTGACTCTAGAAGCTTCATACTGAGCAGTTAAACCTGGGCAAAGAAATTTCCTATTGGTCACCAAATACCACTTTCAACACCCCACATCCTCCCACCTGCCACTCCAAAACATATCACTCAAGTAATGAGCCAGTTTATCTTCATGTTGAACACCAAACTGGTCAATTCCTGAAGGACGTCAATGTAGACTGGGCCTGTGAGAGTTGGTGAAGGAACAATCAAAACCATCAAGAGTGAAAAATAGTTTTGACCTTGTCCTCACCAACGTAACTGCCACAGATGCATCTGTCCATGGCTGTATTGTGGTGACAAAGTCCCGTATACATTGTGGATATCGTCCACTGCCACCATGATCAATGGGTTAGATGAAGAACAGATTTACGAACTGAAAACCAGCAGTATATAAGGCACTGTGGGCCATCAGCGACAGAGAATTGTTTTGTCCATGACTTGTAACTGCACACGGCTAGCATGCCCCTCACTCTACCAATATCATCAATCCAGAGGCTGAACCCTGGTTAAGAGCGCAGGAGGCCATGCCAGTATCAACAACAGACACGTTTGAAAATGAGGTGTCAATTTAGTGAAACTGAAAGCCAAATAATGGAAGTAAAATGCAATAAACAAAAATAAGTGATCCCATAACCAAAGGATCCAATCAAAGCTTTACAGTCCTATTACACCCAGTCATGTATGGTGCCAGACAGTTAAAGACCTAATCAGTGACTCTTCAAATATCCCTTGCTCCAATGATTTGCCTCATACTCCTGGGGTTCCCACATTCGCAGATGTCTTCCTTTCATTCATTTCACTCCATGTGATATCAATTAATTGTGCCAGTGTTGGACTGGCATGGGCAGGGTCAGAGTTCACACAACACCAGGTTATGGTCCAACAGGTTTATTTGAAAATTCAAACTTTTGGAGAGGGTGTCTTACTCCTTCATCAGCTATTACTGAGAGAGGTAGTTATCAGACACAGAATTTATACGTAAAAGATCAAAGGGTCACACCATTGATGAGGATGTACTAAACAGACCTAAGATGCTGTTAAATCTTTCATCAGTTGGAAGGTTTTAATTGATTAATATGTACATGTAAATCCCTAAATTCTTTTCAAGTCACTGCCCTGAGAGAACTGAAGGTTTCATTAATATATAAAAGAAGTGACATTTTAGCTCAGGCAATGCATGTTTGGTGTGAGGCCTTGTTTAGAATCTATTTGTGTTTTCATTTGGAGTTGGACTAGTTTATTTCAAAAGTAAGAACTTAACACTGCATTGACTGACTGTATATAAATTTTGAACCAAACGGAATATATCTGCAAATACGAATTCACCAGATAGATTTATTTGTGTGTGTGTGTGAGTGTGCGTGTGTGAGAGAGGAAGGAGAGAGTGTGTGTGTGTAAGGGAGAGAGAGTCTGTGTGCATGAGTGTGTGTATGTGCATGTGTGTTTGAGAGAGAGAGTGTGTATACATATGTGGGAAAGAGTGTGTGTGTCTCTCTCTGTGTGTGTGTGTGTGTGTGTGTGTGTGTGTGTGTGTGTGTGTGTGTGTGTGTGTGTGTGTGTGTGTGTGTGTGTGTGTGTGTATGGGAGAGACATTGTGCATATGACAGAGGATCTGTGTGTGACCGTTTGTCCAGGTGTGAGTGTGTTTGTGTGAGTGAGTGTGTGTGCAATTAATTAATGATTAAAGGTATTGGATACCACAATGGCTGTGAGTCCTGGCAACATTCCAGCCATAGAACTGAAGATTTGCACTCTCGAGCTATGCTTCTTACCAGGATATTCTAGTCCAGACAAAACGCTGATATCTACACTGCCTAGTGGAAAATTGTCCAGGTACTTCCTGCCTTCAACAGGACAAATCCAATCCAACTACTAACCCTTTTCCATCTCACAATCAGACTACTGTCCTCTCAATGATCAATGAAGTGATGGGAGGTGTTATCAGTTCTCTAACATGAAGCATTTATTCAGTTTTCATTTGCTCACTGATACTCAGTTTGGATTTTGCTGTGGCTTTGTGGCTTGTAATTTCTTTACATCCTTAATCTAAATATGAAGGGAAAGGGGTGCACCTAAGAGGTGAGGTGGAATGAGAGTGATTGCCTTTAACATCATAGCAGAATGTGACCAAGTATGGAATCTAGAAAGCCTAGTAGAGCTGAAGGCAAAGGGAATCAGAAGGAAGTCTCCTTGGATAGACTGACACTTGGCACTATAGAAAATGGTTGTAGTTTTATGGAAAATTAGTTTGTTAATGTAGATAATGAGCAAAATTCTAACATAGGCAGAAATGCATGGTTGGGACACAAATAAGAGATGCCTACCTCTGCTCTGACACTTGCATGCAGTCTTCTGTAATTTAAAAAAAATACATACACCTTTTACTCCCGAAAATACAGTCATGTTTTTGTTAGTGAACCAATCTTTTACCATCAAAGCACAGCTGTTTGTGCAATAATTGACAGCAATGTTGGCAACTTATCAGCTCCGCACCCACTAAAGGCTCAGAATTTGGCAAGCCCAATACACCAGTGAAAACTGTAGAAAGTCTCTTTGGAGACTCGGCAAATATAAAGCTCGACGTGATCCAGTCATCGTGACTTAATTCCCGGCTGGAAGATTTACGCTTTAACTCAGAGGATTCTAAGCAAACAAGCAACAATAAATGGGATTATGTGATAAAACACCAATTGGGTGACAAGTTAAAAGCATTGCAGACAAATATGGAAAAAAATTAGCTCTCATGTTACTAAATACAAAGTGAGACAACAAGAGATTAAAATGTAAAACTGTGCCAGAGGCATTAGTTACTGGAAATGAATCCAAAACAAACAATTGTCTAACATATCACTGTGCTGACAGAATTATAGAGGCGTGGTGTGGAATTGCCCAAGATGTTCACCAGAGCCACATTTTAATGCTGACATCTGTAAGTTTAACATAGTGTTTAACCATTGTTTAGTGACTAATACGTGGCAAGATCTAAATGTTGGCAAGGCGTTAAGGATTTGGACAATACACTTAAAAACCAGAATTCTAAAGGTGGAACCACAGCAATGGCATTTCAGGAAAATGACGTAAAGGGAGAATGAGGATCCACAGACCAGAAACTGAAATCCTGCTCCCACTGTATTAGTGATTCTGGCAGAATTTTCACAGCACGCTTGATTTATTGATATAAGGTTTCATTATGCCTGCATTGCATTGTTCCAAGCCCACGATTACACCATGCAGATGACTGCGACTTCCTCAACAGGACAGAAATGTGATGTTGCAGCTGTTTGAAGTGGGCCACAGCAGACCAAGAACTGGAAATAGTGGTTTTGAACCTTTGCTTTTAGGTCTATAACCATACCCTCAATATTCTCTTGCTGGTGCAAATTGATGTAAAAAATTAGTTTGAAGCTTTTCCTGCTCTCACTAAGCATTCACCTTTCAAAATTGTTGATGTCTCTTTAAGCTTTCATGGCTATAAGTTTCAGAAGTCATAGGTTGTGGAAAGCATTACAGCTTTGCTCTTGTCACATAATCACAAACACTCAAAAACTTTTGTGATGAATATCAGCTTATTGTTTTTAGAGGCAGTGACTCTGCATCACATTCTGCCCTGTACTTTGGTGGCATTGTGCCAATTACAATGTCCCGAATACTAATCTCAAATTAATTAGTTCAGTTAGGATTAAATGGGGAACTTGGGAATTTCTTGTTCAATGTCCATTATGAATGATTTAATAGCAAAGCACTTGGAAAACTAAAACAGAGTTGGACAGAGTCAACATGGATTCAGAGAAAGGAAATCATGCTCAAAATCTGCTGGAATTGTTTTGAGGATGTGACTAGTAGAGTTGATAAGGGGAGGCTTAATGAATATGATTTGCTTGGATATTCAGAAGCTTTTCACTTACGTGTGATATAGAGATTAGCATTGTGAAATTAAAGTTCATGGGACTAAAATAGTGTAGTGACATGGATAGAGTATCGACCAATAGGCAAGGAACAAAGTGTAGGAATAAATGGGTCATTTTCCAATAGGCAGGTGGTGACTAGTGAGATGTTACTGGGAGCAGTGTTTGGACTGCAGCTATTCACAATGTTTATTAATGTGTTACATAAGGGAACTAAATGTAATATCTCCAAGTTTGCTGTGTGTGAGGATGATGCAGATGTGTTCAGTGTGATTTGGACAAGTTGAGTGACTGGCAAAAGAGTGGCAGATGAAGCAGAATGTGGATGAATGTCAGGTTAGTAAATTTGATGGATAAAACAGGAAGGCAAATTATTATCAAAATGGTGACAGATTGGGAAAATAAGAGGTGCAACAAGATTTGTTTGTCCTTGCAAACCAGTCACAGAATGTAATCAAGCAGGTTTAGGAGGTGGCAGGGATAAAGGCAAATGGTTTTCACAGCAAGAGGATTTGAGTAATGTGCAGAGATGCTTTACTGCAAGTGTGCAGAGGATTTGAGTAATGTGCAGAGATGCTTTACTGCAAGTGTGCAGAGGATTTGAGTAATGTGCAGAGATGCTTTACTGCAAGTGTGCAGAGGATTTGATGAAACTACACCTGGAGCATTGGTGTAGTTTTGGTTCCTTACCTGAGAAAGGATGTGCAATGAAGCTTTACCAAACTGATTTTTGGGATGGCATGGTAAAGTGTGCAGTGAAATTAAATGGTAACTATTAGCAGAAACTTTCTGATGGCCTGAGATGGAGAAGTGGGGCCTAAGTCACTGAGTGATTTCATGTTGTAATTTTACTTTGTTATAAAACTGCAGAAATCTTCAAATTATTTCAAACTGAATGTTAAAAATTTGTTTGTCCTCTCTTGGATTTTTCAATGTCTGAAAACCGCTTTAGTACTTGCAAGATCACCTTTATAATCAAAGCATATAGGGATTCTGTGATTCAAGGTTCATAATGGAATGGTAAGCAAAACTATTTTCTTATATATTTTCTTAAACATTTTTCAACTGGATGGTTACCAAACTAGTTAATCTATGTTTTGTGAACAAACCAAGTACAGCATTTACACAGACAAAATACTTTTTATTCCAAAATCTGAATTAAAATAGGATGTCTTCCAAAATGAAGTTATCTATGTTGTGAGAATGACTTGAACTTGTACAACATAAAAACTTATTTTCAAGTTAAAATCAAAAAACACAATTCACACCATTTCCAGAGATTTAAACAGATATTCTGTGAATGAGCATTTTTGTTGTCTTCTTTCTAACTTTAGGGTGGGTTTCTGCCTTCTCACACAGCAGTGCGGTGGTCAGTTAGCATTCATCATATGGGACGGTGAGTCTTCTCCCCATTTTTCCAGCTATTCCTAGTGGGCAGACGTTGGGTCACTGAAACCAGCTGCAGCCACTGACAGTTTTATGATACATAAACATTAACTCATTGAACAATTGCAAATTTAAAATGGTGATGATCATTTCCTCCTTCTGTTTTTGTTAGGCCCTGTTTCCTGCAGTTTCTAGTTTTACTAGTTCGTCAACTAGGGTCCATTGGATTAATGTCCCATGAGTGGGGCGGTGGCTAAGTGTGTTTTATTATATGGGAGTGGCCCCGCACCTATCTCATACAAGCTGTAGCCATTGGCCACCCCCACCACAGGGGTCTTCCTGTTTGTTTATCCGACCAATTGTACATATAGACATGTCACTCTGATCATTCCGTTCTGCTCATGATTCTTGTTTTGACCCACAGACCAACATTTCTAATCTGCAGGGTTGTTACATGGGCCATAAGCATGCTGCTGCACTTCTTTTAAAATAATTTTGCTTAACATTCCATTAAGAACGTCGAATCACAGAATCCCTACAGTGTAGAAGCAGGCCATTTGGCTCATCAAGCCCACACAACCCTCTGAGGAGCTTTCCACCCAGACCCATCCCCCTACCCTATCCCTGTAGCCCTGCATTTCCTTGGTTAGCCCACCTAGCCTGTTCATCCTGGGACACTATGGGCAATTTAGCATGGCCAGTCCACCTAACCTGTACATCTTTGGGCCATGGGAGGAATCTGGAGACCCGAAGGAAATCCAGGCAAATGTGGGCAGAATCTGAGGTAGCAGTGCTGACAGCTAAACCACTGTGCCACCCTCGTGATGGAGCTCTTGCTCCCCAGTCAAAGGCATAACATTTTCCTCTTTCTTTCCACCAGACATTCTCCTGTCTGTCCCTCTGCAGTAAGCTCTCAGGTTTAAAATGTTGTAACTGTACCTGCCTCCACTACTTCCTCTTGCAGCTCATTCCATTCAAGCATCACCTTCTGCACGAAAAAGTTGATCCTTTGGTCCTTTTGAAATCTATCCCCTCTCACCTTAAACCTATACCTCCTAGTTTTTGACTGCCCCACCCTGGGGAAAAGGCCTTGCCTGTTTACTCTATCCATGCCCCTCATGACTTTATAAACCTCTAATGTCACCCCTCAGCCTTCAACACTCCAGCAAAAATAGCCCCAACCTATTCAGCCGCTCCTTTGTGAAACTTTCAACATCCTTCCTATAGCAGGTTGACCAGAATTGCATGCAGTATTCCAAAAGCCACCTGACCAATGTCCTGTACAACTGCAACATGACCTCCCAATTCCTATACTCAATGCATTGTACAAGAAAGGCAAGCATACCAAACACCTTCTTCACTATCCTGTCTACCTGCGACTCCACTTTCAAGTAACTATGAACCCGCACTCAGAGGTCTCTTTGTTCAGCAACGCTCCACTTATAGTGCTCTTATATAAAAATGGTTCCCGTGTCTGTGCCTTTGCAGCTTTCCTGAACATTCCCAGGTTCTAGCATGGTTACTCCAGCATGGATATGGCCTACTCTATGTTTGGTCCCAGTGAGGTTTAGTCCTGTGCAGATCTGAGCTTTGCTGCATTGTGATTTGTCCAGCATATTTTGGCCTAGGCTCTAATGGCTTCCCTCAACTCTTCCCGTCTGGTTATTCCTTTGGATTTCTTTAATACACAAACAGATAGTTCCCAGCCTTACTGGTGGTAAATAAAATGTTCTCACTTCTTTTGCAGAGCCTTTCTAATGATCCAGCATGAATACTCTTTTCATGGCCCCAATTAATCCTGCTCATGATGCCAAAGGGCCTGTTTCTATGCTGTATCACCCTGTGACTATGAATTTTGGCCCTTATTTTAAGGGGTTTGGAAAATAAGAGTAGGGAAGCTTGACTGGAATTGTAGAATGTGCTGGTGATATCATATCTGGAATGTTGTGATCAGTTTTGGTCCCCTTATTCATGGAAAGATGTCAGTTCATTTGAGGTATTTCAGGGAAGGTTAACTTGAATGATCCCTGGTATGGAGGCATTATGAACAAACACATAAAAGATTGGGGCTGTACTCATTGGAGTTTAGAAAAATAAGAGATGATCTCACTGAAACATGTGAGGTTTTAAGTGGCTTGACAGGTTAAGTGCTGAGAAGGAGGATTCCTCTCGTGAGAGAGTTTAGGACCAGATTGCATCATCTCAGAATAAAACGGTGCCAATTTAAGACAGAATTGAGGAGGAATTCCTTCTCTCAAATGGTTGTGGCCCTTTGTAATACCTTGCCATAAAGAACTATGGGTGCAGAGTCCTTGTATGTATTTAAGGCTGAGATGGATAGATTTTTAATCAATAGGGGAATCAAAGATTACAGGGAAAATGCAGGAATGTAGACAAAAGGAAAGTCGGATTAGCCACGATCCTAATGAATGGTGGAGCAGACTTTAAGGGCCAAATGCCTAGTCTTGTTGTAACGATGACCACTAAACCCTTGTCAATTTTCAGGAAATTCCCCGTTAGTTCACTAATGTCCTTCAGGGAAGGAAACTGCTATCCTTATCTGCTCTGGCCCTCATATGACTCCGTCTAACATGGTTGTTCCTTAACTGTCCACTGGGCCGATAGGAATAGAAAAGAAGTGCTGTTTGGATCAGTAACTCCTGCACCCATGCACAAATGAAAAAATGCATTCTTGATTAATCTAGGTTGCACTTGCAAATGTTGGAGAAGTAAATTTGCCTGCATTATTCTTGGGTGACCTTTTATTATCAAGCAAAGGTCTATGATTAAAATTGTTACCTTGTCATAATTGATTTGCATTTCTTTAGCTACAGCTGATTGAGTGTTGGTAGTTACTCCATATGCTTGTGGCATTTTGATGTTCCCTCAAAAATAATAAAACCTATTGCAAATACTGGGCCAGACTAGTATTGAGAAATAAACTTAATTCTACTTGTCTCATTTAAGCTTGATTAATGAATAGGTGTTTGTCATTTTATTGGGTAGGAGGTTCATTGAGCAATTCGTCGCTGACAAATTTTGCCTTGCTATGGCCAAGTGATCTATCAAAGAACAAAGAACAAGGAACAAACATTGCAGGAACAGGACCTTTAGTCCTCCAAGCCTGTGCCAACACATTTTGCCCTTCTAAATTAAAACTGTCTTCACTTATAGGATCTGTATCTCTCTATTCCCTTCTGATTCATGTATTTGTCCCAGTGCTTCTTGAAAGCTGCTGTATCTGCTTCACCACCTCCTCTGGCAGCACAGTGCAGACACTCACCACCCTTTCTATGAAAACCATGCCTTGCACATCTCTTTTAAACTTCCCCCCTCACACCTTGCATCTGTGTTCCCCAGTAATTGACATCTCTACCCTATCCATGCCATTCACAATCGTATTACCACTATTAGGTCACCCCACAACGTCCTGTGTTCCAGTAAAATCAAACCCAGTTTATCCAACCTTTCTTCATAGCTTAAATTCCCCCTATACCAGACATCATCCTGGTAAACCTTTACTGTACCATCTCTAAAGCATCCATATCCTTCTGGTAGCATCGTGACCAGAATTGTATGCAATATCCCAAGCTTAGCCTAACTAAAGTTTTGCTGCAGCATAACCTGTCTATTCTTCGACTCAATGCCCCTTCCAATGAAGGCAAGCATGTCATAGGCCTTTTGTACTACCTTATCTACCTGTGCTGCCACCTTCAGTGATCTGTGGACCTGTACACCCAGATCCCTCTGCATATCAATACTCCTAAGAGTTTTGCCATTCACTATATAATTTCCACTGGGAACATAGGAGCAGGAGTAGGCTGTCTGTCTCCTTCTACATTCCTCGTCTTTCTCCACCAGCTCTTTCCCAGGTGCAGACCCCAATCCTTCCCACCCCACCCAACTGATCTCCCCGTACTTCTTCCAGGTCCTGATTTGCCAAAATCAAATGACCCATTTATAAATATCCTTTTTTTTGCTGTTCGTTAGCCAAACCTTAATCCATACCAGAACATTCCCTGCTATGTGGAGGACATACAGGATTTCCCAGTCCTGACTTTCTGGCCTATCTTGTGAACATGTATTTAGTCTTGTTATCTCCTTCATCTTTAGACTTCTTTCTTCAGACAGGTTCCCCTCCTCCCCGGTTCTCATGCTCTTTCACCTCTAGTGTATAGACAGGTGACCAAGCTCCTCCTTGAGAGCAGCATCTCCATTTCTTTCAAACTCTGTGCTTACAGGGGCCAGCTCTTGTGCTGTTTTGTGACTTAAAACCGGCTTCCTCAGACTTGCCTCTCTCTCTCTCTCTCACTGCTCTGTGTTTCTGCTCAGTTTCCACAGCAACAGGCAAGGTCGCAAGGCCTAGATGGCTCTCAGGCCACCAGCTTTTGCCATCAATGAAATTAATATCTACCTTCAGTTCAAAGTAATTCCAGTAAGGTGAATTAAAATGCGGTAAGTTGAGATCTGGAAATCTGATCACCATTGACAGCTTACTATGGAAGATCTAACATAAACTTTTTGCAACTTAGAGGAACCATCACTTTGTGCAGTGGCAGTGTCTGAACCTCATTCTATCTGCTGTTTAAATATAATTTGACTTGGCACAGGATCTCCTGCATGTACTTCGTAAAGCACAAGTCTGGGATTCAAAAACTGTCGATATAGTTACCATAAAGTTGCACTGGTCATCAATATCCGGCAGTTCAATGGTATTTTAGGAAATAAAACTGCATATGCAATGTGCAGACCTGGACACAATAAGAGTGAGACATGTCGGTGAAACCCATGAACCATTGCAACAAAAGTTCATTGAACCAAACTTGAACAAACTATGGAAGTTCTTGGAGACATTAATTAGTAAGAGAACATTAAGAGACAGCAAGTAAGGCCTGTGATTCTGTAAGAGAAAAAGCAATTAATATTTTACCTCACTAGACCTTCCAGAATCTCCTTTCTCATTGGGGAAAGGGCCTTCCTGACCTCCACCAACTGCTACTCTTGGTGTTAGCGTGGGATTTCATCATATTGGGGCATCCTCCAAAAATTGATTCAGTGCTGTCCCTTCAATATAATGAAACTGTTTCCCAACAACTGATAACTCTCTGGCAATGGGATTGTGGACACTGTTTCTGTATTTTCCCCCAATTCATTTTCATTGTGACCTGATCTGTGGTCCTAGGTTGGTACACCATTCTATTCCCAAAATTCCCTGATCCTGAAGCCTTTTTGTGGGAGGGTGGGTTTTTACGCTGTATTTTTGGTTTCACCCTCATAGGGATTGTGGTGTTAGAACTTGGCAACATGAGGTGAAATTCTGCTGATGGGCACAGTGCTATTAGTAGGCGATGTCTTACATGTGAGTGAAGCCCAGAAGAATGCTCTGGAACGAAAAACAGAAAGTGCAGGAGAAACCCAGCAGGACTAGTACCATCGATAGAGATAAAAACAATATCCACAAATTGATAGAATGGCCATATTTAAATATCTCCCAGATATTGCCAGATCTCTTGAGTTTCTCCAGCAGTTTCTATTTTTATTTAAGATCTCTAGCAACTGCAGTAGTTTCATGATCTGGAATTAATCATCAGAATTGGTGCTGACTTGACAGACAAAGAGAATAGAGATTTTACCACAGGCTGTTCCACAAATTCTTTGTCCAATATAGGTTCAGGTGTTCCTCCACCTACAGGTTGTTCTGGTTCTGAGTGTGTTCTTCTGGAGATTCTATGTTCTTATTTCCTTTCCTGACCTCAGATTTCCCTCAGTGGTGCATGGCTGACAGTGTGAGGGATTGAGGCGGAGTGAAAGTGAGGGCACATGGATGGATGAAAGTGAGAGAGAACGTATGAAAGTGCATGAATGAGAGAGAAAAAGAGAGAGATGTGAGAATGCATGGGAGAATGAAAGCAAGAGAGAGTATGTAAGTACATGAGTGAGAGAGAAAAAGAGAGAATGTGGTGGGTGGGTGAGGGAGAGAGAGCGAGAGTGCATGACTAGGAGGGAGTAAGCAAGAGCAAGAGAACTTTGCAACTGTGTGTGAATGGGGAACACACACACACACACACACACACACACACACACACACACACACACACACACACACACACACACACACACACACACACACACACACACACACACACACACACCCTGCCTTCCCTTCAGAAAAGGGCAAAATCCCAGGCTGAAAGGCAATCCATTTCCAAACACAATCCTCACTCACATATGAATTCCACTGTTGTGAATTTGAAGTCCATGCGAACAGAGGTGAAGACAAGGTCAATGTTAGTTAAAACCAAATCCTTAGCTCAGAACTGGTCTCTTCCCTCTTCCCTCTTCCCTGGTGATCAAGTCTTGGGCCCATTCCAAGTGTTGTCCTCATCTGCTTCTGCTGTAAAATGGCAAAAAAAGCTTTTAATATTTAGCTATGATGCTTAAAACGTTTTAGCGGCTACTTTTATTAATGGCTCATTTTTTAAAGAATTATCAATTTTATTGCTTTGACAATTAACTTTTCACAGCTCAGAAAATTGTAGGTTTTCTTCATAATTGAGCTTTTTATTGCCATTCATGTTTAATGCTGTGCAGAGAAGCTCAAAGGCAGCTGCTGCTGGGTTTCTTGCTATTGGGGAATGAAAGGCTTACGAGAAGTTGTGTTGCTTTTTTTGGTGGCTGGCAAAAGGTCCAATAATATCAGGGAGTTTTGGAAATGCATAAATAATAGAATTATTTACAGATTAATTATATCAGACTGAAACCTGAGCTTTTGATAGGCTTTTTTAAGTTCTAGGATGGAATACAAAAGACAGGAAGCCTTGCTAAACCTACATTCAAAAAAATCAATGCCCCTGTACCTCTAGTTCCTAGTTCTTGACACCTGCAAGATGAAACAGGGACTGTTAAAGAGTAGATAAGGACTAGGGATCTAGAAAAAGGAGATGATCAGGACCTTTCATTTCTCTCCTACACCCTGACTCACAGTTCAAGTACATCCTTGAAGATAGGCATCAGAACTTGTGAATTCTTATTTTCAATTCCTATGAGTTCTGGACCCCATTATTCTGAAACTTGGCAGCTTTTTGCTTGGTCTTATTTGAGAAGGTGGGACTTTATCACTCTCCCTGTGTCACTTCAGTTCAGCAAATCAATTGGTCCCTCCTGCTCCATTCAATCACCTATTCCCTTGGGTGAAACCGGTACCTTGGACCAAAGCTATAAGTGCTCTTGATAGTGAATTTCAGGAACCTGAGGCGGCAGAAGATGGGTTTGCCTCACACAGCTGGATAAGGAAGGTTTCCCAGCTTTACATGTCTCTTCCAGTTCGTTATCATCATTATTTTGTACAATGTTTCTCAAAATTGTCCTCTTCTTCAACCTGTGCCTCAATTCAGATAATTGATCGGATGGAAAAAGGAACTGCTCAGAACAACTAAGTTTAATATCTTTAAGATTGAGACAGAAATGTAAGTAGAAATCCATGGTTGTGTTGTACTAGCTGGCTCTTCCTTATTGTGGTGCTGAACTATCCATGTTTCGAAAGGCTCCACTAAAAGTTTTCCCTGTAGTTCAGCTATTAGCGCCTTTAATGGTTGCACATGCAGGAATGTAAGGGAAAAGGCCCAGCAAACCTGCATCCTCGACAGCTACCAGCCCTTGTAATTTTAGTTCAGAAGTGGCGTCACTCACTTCAAAGAAATTTTTAGGTTAATCCATGACAATTTGCTCTTGTTATCTGTTCAGTCACTCCTTTGGAGCTGGCGATTTGTAGCGAAAGGAATAATAACATGTACTTAAACTTTGAGAACGATCTGAGTCTAGGTTCCTGAATGTTGCACAATGCTTGTCTGCAGAAGACTATAAGGTGATGAAGTGTGGATGACTAAGTTTAATTCAGTTTATTTCCTTATCAGTAAAGTGATTGCCCAGGAATGTGGAAAGCAGCCAACTATGTAAGATTGAGCCACATTTTGAACTGTATCTGTACACTTGAGTGATTTAAGAGCAATGACTTTTTGAGATAAAATCTAATTTAGAAAGTAAAATGTTCCAGAGCATTTCCACACACCATGTCTTCACGTAGTAGTGTTTTGACAGCTGATGTAGAACATAAATCAGTTACTTTCAGCATGAATGATCCTTCTTTTGCTCATTAATGGACCATTAAAAATGATCAGTTGATTGAGTATGGAGCTGGAGGAAGACAGCAGGCCAGGCAGTATCAAAGGAGCAGAGAAGTCAATATTTCAGGTCAGGACCCTTCTTCAGAAATGGTGAGGGGGATGGGAGCTGGTCCTGATGTGGCCTCTTCTACATCGGTGAGACTCTGCGTAGACTCAGAAACCGTTTGTAGAGCATCTGTGCTCTGCATGCAACAGATGATAACATCTTCTGGCCGCCAACCATTTTAACTCTCCCTCCCACTCCCTGGGTGACATGTCCATCGTGTGCCTCCTCCAGTGTCACAGTGATGCCACATTCAAACTAGAGGAGCAGCATCTCATATTCCGCCTTGGGAGCCTACATCCCAATGGCCTTAACATGGAATTCACCAGTACTAAAATGTCCCCACCCCCCGCCTCATCTCATGTCCAATTCTCCCTTTCATCTTTGCCTCCTTGACCCGACATAACCTATGCATCTTCTCTCCCACCTTATCAGCCACTCCCACCTCACTGACTATTTCTGAAAAAGGGTCCAGACACAAAACATCAGCTTTCCTGCTCCTCTGATGCTGCCTGGCCTGCTGTGTTCATCCAGCTCTACACCTTGTTATTTAGACTCTAGCATTGGCAGTTCCTACTATCTCTCACTGACCAATCCCCACCACTCCCTACCTGCATCCACCTATCACCATCCCGCGTACCTTCCCCAAACCCACCCCTCTTCTCTCTATTTATTTACCAGCTCCCTCTCCATTTCCAAAGAAGGGTGCAGACCTGAAATAGCAACTTTCCTGTTCCTCTGATGCTGCCTGACCTGCTATGATCCTCCAGCTCCACACTGTTGCCTCTGACTCCAGCATCTCGGTTGATGTTGAACAGGTTTTAAATCATGTCAATGTTAGAGTCATAGAGATCTGTAACACAGAAAAAGGCCCTTTGCCCATCATGTCTGCAATGGTCAAAAACATCATTCTACCTATTCTAATCCCATTTTTCAGAACTTGGCCCATAGCTTTTTACACTTTGGCATCACAACTGCACATCCAAATATGCTTTAAATGTCATTAGGGCTTCTGCTTCTACCACTCTTACAGGCAGTGAATTCCAGAATCCCGCCACCCTTTGACTCAAAAAAATACTTTCCTCACATCCCACCTACATGTTATACCTCTCACCTTAAATCTATATCCCCTGCTCATCGATCCCACCATCAAAGGGAAAAGTTCCTTCATGTCTTTCTGTCTGTCCCCCTCATAATTTGAGACATATCCATCATATCCCCCTTCTTCTCTGCTTTATCCCAATCTTCAAAACCCTCAAATCACCAGCATGGATATGAGCTGTAACATCAAATACTATACCCAATATGGTACGGTCTTTGAGCTTCTGAGCAAATGTCAGCCAAAGGAACAAATACCAAAACAACTGAGTTTTTGTCGAGACAGGTGTCTTGAAGTTTATTAACCGAAATTATAGAACAGCAGGACGTAGGGATGCAGGTACATAATTCCTTGAAGTTTGCTCCACATATAGACAGGGTGGTTAAAAAGGCATTTGGCACACTTGCTTTCATTGTTCAGTCCTTTGAATATAGGAGATGGGAAGTCATGTTGAGGTTCTACAGGACATTGGTGAGACTCCTTCTGGAATGCTGTGTCCAGTTCTGGTCACCCAGTTACAGGAAGGATGTTATCAGGCTGGAGAGTGTTCAGAAGAGATTTACCCAGTTGTTGCCAGGTATGGAAAGTTGGAGTTATAAAGGAAGTCTGGACATGCTTGGGCAGTTTTCACCAGAGGGGAGGAAGTTAAGAGGTGGCCTGATAGAAGTCTGTAAAATAATGAGAGGTATGGACAGAGTTAATGGTAGTTGTCTTTTCCTTAGAATGGGGGATTTCAAGACTAGGGGGTGCATTTTTAAGGTGAGAGGAGAGAAATTCAAAAAAAGACATGAGCGACAATTTTTTTACACAGAGGATTGTTCAAGTGTGGAATGAACTCCTGAAGAAGTAGTGAATGTAGATACAATTGCAATATACAATAGATATTTGGATAGATACTTGAATAGGAAAATGTTTGGAGGGATATAGACCAGGAGTAGGCAAGTGTGACTAGTTTAGTTTGGGATTATGTTTGCCAAGGACTGCTTGGGCCAAAGGGTCTGCAGTTCTAATTCTATGAAATATCTTCATAGAGGCCAGTACCCCTTAACAAGTAACTCTTTATCTACACTTAGAAAGTCCATGATACTGATCCAGCTTCCTCAGAACCATTGCTCAAATGAACAGGATATCTGACATGCCCATTCTTCTCTGTCAGCCAGAGATCTCTAATTGGACCAGATTAATAGCCTCAACCAAGGAACTCATATTCTATGAGGTCCAGCTGGCCAACTTTGTTATAATCTCTACATTAACAACACAAATTGTTTATGTTGTTACAATATCTCTGACCTACAAACAGCGTCTGGATTCTGTTCTCACTGATGTTACAAGTAGTTTATGTGATGGTAGCAGTACACATAACTGATTATGATGACTACATACTGTACTGACTCCATAGCACTGAGCCCATTGTGCATATGGTTCTTGAGGGGAGAAACATGTTGTGATATAATTTATTTATGTTAAAGCTACAATTCCTGTCCAGTTTGCTATAATACAGCAATCATCTTCTCCTAAAAATTCACCCTCATTCCTCCCACCTTCTGCCTCCTTCCTGACTCAATCCCTCCATTGTCCTGATCACCTACTTCTTTCATGCATCTATGGCTTGCAGCTGGTGTTGTGACTGCCCAATTTTTCATCTTATTTTACCCACATTAGTATCTGAAATTCCCTGATCCAATGTTATTATGTCTGAGGGCAAAGCATTGAGGGAACTTCTAATTACATTGAATAAAGGAAAAAAGGTACAATGCTTGGAGTTCCAGGGAAATTAATAATGAATCAAGGGCTGGAATACACTAAAGATAAAAACAAGAAACAAAATTGTGACAATAATGGCCCTAAAAGACTGACAAATCCCCAGGACCCATATTTTGAAGAAAATAAGTGAGAAACCTGCAGGTGTTTCAGCCTTGACTTGTCAAGGCAGCCTTTATTCGGGGATTATCACTTTGAATTTGCAAATTGCAAACCTAACTCCAACATTTGTAAAAAAAAATTCAAAAAATACTTAGAATAGAATTTATCTCAGACCCTGAACAAGGTGTATTATGGTGGGAAATTTTGGGAAAACCAGGTGAGATATTGAGCAAGACACGTTCACACGGCACCGAGATTGAAAGCCACATTTTCTAACTGTGTCTCAGTCTTTGACAGTTAATTCTCACCACTGAGAGGTAAGAAGCCCATTCACAGGCATTATTGTTCATTAATATCCTCGTTATTATTTATGCTTGTTTCATTAATGTGCATTTATTTCTCTCACCTGAGGAAGTCGACAGCTTTGGAATTAGTAAAGGGTTGAAAGGTGGCAGGAAGTGTGCAGGAAAACGGGATTGAGGCCAAGATGAGGTCAACCATTCTATTAAATAGTGGGGTGGGCTCAAGTGACTGAACTGAGTATTCCTGCTACAAGTTCTTATGTTCTAAAGGGAAACTGAAGCAAGAATGCAGCAATCTTAAGACAAAAAATCAATCCCACTACTTGGAAACACACACCAAATGTATGGTCAGAGATGTGGCTCTAGGATTGTATTCATCAGCTCACAGACCCACAAAACCCATGACCAGTGACATTGGGGTTCCTTGGTGGACAATTGTACTCATTAGTGAGTAGCTGCTGACAATGATGGTTTTCTTTAGGGAGCATAATAGTACTCTCATGTAAAAAATTCCTGTCTTGAATTCAAATTCTACATTTCCTTTGTTAAACTGATTTAGGGGACACATCAACATAAACCCCAGCTTGGAATTATAAAATGTCATATTAACTTCCTTCAAATCAAGGCATTTTATTTTATATTATGAAACAACAAACTGCAGATGCTAGAAATCTGAAACCAAATGGAAAATGCTGGAGAAACTTAACAGGTTTGAAGAAAGAAAAACAGAACAAATACTTCAATTCCAGTGACCCTTCGTCACAACGTTGTGATGAAATATTAGTTGTATTTTTCTCTCTGCAGATTTCTTTTTTTATTCATTCAGGGAAAGCAGGCATTCTAAAGTTCTCTCTCTGTGGGTGGAAGAATAGGACCAGGGCGGGGGGCGCCATAGAGTTTTGGTGCTTAAGTAATGAGACAAGCTTGGGAACATATTGCGAAAAAAAACAGGCTTGTGGACAGAAATCCTCGCCATAAATGACACTTCATTAATTTCTGACATTATTTAGTTGAATTTGTCTGATATGATGTAGATTGACAGCTCAGGTATTTCAGTCCTGAAATAAACAGGTGATAGTTTACGAGGGCAATTTTGCATTTAGTTAGCTTAAATCTTCTAATATAATAATTGACTGTGAAGATTTGTTGCTTGCAGTTATTTATTGATAGTTGTAGGTAGTTTTGAAAACAGAGACAAGTTTATACAACAAAGGCATAGCAAGGATCACTGTATCCTAAATTGAATAGTAGCTAAATGTCACTTGTTTCTCAATACATCTTATTTGCTCTTCTGTGCTATTTGATGAAAATAAATGAATTAAAGCTTATTTTCAAAAGTTGGTTGTAACTTGAATTATAACTTGAAAGTTCAAGATTCAGTTCACTCATTTGAGATTTTGGCCTTCTCGAAGTGTACAGACATTACTGCTGCAGTCACATGATTTGATGTATTTGTATGTGTATTCTGCAGTCTTTCCATTCCCACAGTCAAGGTCCACTGTCCTTTCATCAAACTCTTTTTCTTGGCAACACATACAGTCGCGCTCAATGATGCCTGATGTGGTGTTAAAGCTGAAAGATAAGAAGGACACATGTTTCACTGATGAAAATATAGGAACAAATGCAACAAAATTGTACTGTTCAAGTAACAATACCCAAGTCTGTCTGAAATGTCTAAAGTTGCTTAACAAAAGATTAATTGTGCAACAATTTATGTTACTTTGAAGAACGTGTTATCATATTCAGAGCATGATTATGTACTGCCACTGGAACAATACATTTAGAGTGAAGATATTGAAAGGTATGGGGATTAGGGGATTTGTTATAATGATATAGTGCAAAAAGTTACAAAATGAGTGCAGTGGACACCTGTTTGAAAATTTAGATTTATCATAAAACTTTAGGCCTAATTAATGACTACAATGATTTAGCTGGGCCTGACATTTCTAAATCAAACTCATGCAGCTATATCGTCCTTGACAATTCAAGATAATTACCACCATAACAGTCATTTCTGCTAAGGGGAATATTGCATTATCTGACACATAACAGAACATTTGACAATATTTCAGCAACTAAAACACAGGGCACATGGGTTATCAGATACAGTATTGGAAGTCCTGGTGGAAGAGATCCAGCAAAGGAGAAATGTTCTATAGTTGCTTGCAGGAGAAAAGGACACACAATGGCAGATAATAGTGTAGACTGGGCAGAATCCACCCTTAACTTAAACTCTTCTCCCGCATAGAAAGACTGACCAATTCCAGCTGGTAGCCAGTGGAACCAATGACTTGTGCAACTGGTGGCCAATGCAGTTCCACAGGGGTCAGTGTTGGGACCACAACTATTCACATTATACATTAACAATCTAAACAAAGGAATTGAGAGCATTCTTGCTAAGTTTGCAGATAACACAAAGAAAGGAAGTGGGACAGGCAGTATTGAGGAAGTTGGGGAGGCCACAGAAGGACTTGGACAGGCTAGGAGACAAGGCAAAGAAGTGGTAGATGGAATACAATGTGGGAAAGTGTGGCGGGATGCATTTTGGTAGGGAGAAGAGAGGCATGATTTTTTTTTAAATGGGAAAGGACTTCAGAAATCTAAAGAACAAAGGCACTTAGTTCAGGATTTTCTGGGGTAAACATGCACGTTCAGTTGGCAGTTAGAAATGTTAACATTCATTTCAAGACGGCGAGAATGCAACAGGAATGTTGCATTACTGAGGCTGTATAAAAGATCTAGCCAGATCACATTTGGAATATTGTGCAGTTTTAGATTCCTGTACCTAAGGAAAGATGTTCTGACAGTGGAGGGGTTTTAGAAGAGGTTTACAAGAATGATCTCGATGATGAAGGGCTTGTTATATGAAGAGTGGTTAAGGACTCTGGTTCTGTATTCAATGGCGTTTCGAAGGATGAAGTGGGATTTCATGAAACTTACAGAATACTGACAGGCCTGGATACAGTGGATATGGGGAAGATGTTTTTACTCAGAGGTGATACTAGGACCCAAGGACACAACCTCTGAGTGAAGAGATGACCCTTTGGAACTGAGATGAGGAGGAATTTCTTCAGCCAGAAGGTGGTGAATCTGTGGAACTCTTCACCACAGATGACTGTTGAGGCCAGGTCATTGAGTGTATTAAAGACAGAATTAGATAGGTTCTTGGTTAGTAAGTGGATCAAAGGTTACAGGGAGAAGGCAAGAGGATGAGATTGAGAAACATATTGGCCATGATCAAATGGTGAAGAAAACCTGATGGGCAGAATGGCCTAATTCTGCTCTTATATGTTATGGTGTCTTGGTGTCTGACATCTTTCAGGAAAAATCAATTGAATAAGAAACAGAATGAATAACTACAAATACTTTGACTTAGTAAACTGCATCAGTTTAGTTGTGTCAGTCAGTTTGATCCTGTCAGTATAGAACAGACAGTGAAACAAAAAGATAGGGAACAAAGCCAGATTTAAACATTTTTACTCAAACACAGCTACTATAACCCTTAACATTTGATTGAGATTTATATTTGGCTATTTTATATTTCCATATTGCTGTGTATAAGTTGGTGTTTACTCAAAAACAATCAAAATGTTTCAAAATGGTTGCCAAATATCAAATTAACATCTGTAGCTGCAATTTCAGCTAATTCTTATTCTTCTCGATTCTGAGAAAATGTTTAATGATTCTATTTAAACTACAATTAAAAACATGATTTTTTTTTACTCATTCATGGGCTGAGGGCACTGCTGGCTGGGCCAGTATTTATTGTACATCCCTAATTGCCCAGAGCGCAGTCAAGAGTCAACCACATTGCTGCGTATCTGGAGTCACATGTAGGCAAGGATGACAGTTTCTTTCCCTAAAGGGCATTAGTGAACCAGATGTGTTTTTCCCCAACAACTGACAATGGTTTCATGGTCATCATTAAATTCTCAATTCCAGATTTTTTGTTGAATTCAATTTCTACCATCTGACATGGCAGGATTTGAACTCCCATCTCCATAATATTACCGTGGTCTCTGGATTAACAGTCTAGCAATAATACCACCAGGTCATCACCTCACACATATACTTACTGAGATGATGTAGGGCAATTGCCTTCACATATGTTGAAGTTGATATCTGCTGAGCATTGACGATTATTTACGGTTTTCGTGACATGTTCTGTGCGGTTCATCATTTTGCAGGTACGCACTACAGTTTGTAAAATCAATAACAAAAATTAAACTTGAGCTATAACCGTATTACAGAAAACACATCTGTAAATTCATATTGTGAGGCATCTGAATGGCTCTGCCATCAATTGTTCATAAATTTTATAAATTCATTTCTCTTTGAGTTAATTTTAGTTCATATACAAAGCTATTTCCTTTGGAAAGCATGTGTCTTCCTAACAACTAATATTTTCAATTAGCTCTCAGTGAAACAGAAAGGAAGCAAATAAAAGAACTTTACTTATTCTTCAAAACTGACACAGAGAAATTCAGTTTAGCCCAGTGCAGCTCACCACACCTTAATGTTATTTTTGTGCTCAAAATGAAAGTCAACAGGCTCGGGAACAGTGAGCACATGGAGCACATCCAGGTTAGACCTTGGATGCATGGTGCAGAGTGAGCATTCTAACGTCCTATTCTAACAATGCCATCAACAGCTGCTTACACAATGCCCTGATGCACAAATGCGATGCATTTTATTTTATTCTTTTTACATTCCAGTACCTTAAATAAGATCAACCAAATAGGGTGCTGAATTAGGACAGTGCTGAACTGTGAGATGTGGCACACCAACAGAAGCTGATCCATGCCATCATTGGTAGAAGTGCAGGAGAGGTCTCCCAATGTCCTGGTCCCAAATTTTTCTACAGTTGGAATGGTCGATCTACTCATGTATTTAATTACAGATTATAACCCTTTCTTCTGCACATATTGCCTGTAAAGCTTCCAATAATGCAACTGCAATGATAGTTCAAATGGTATTTCATTGGCTATAAATGCTTCAGGGCATCCTGAGATTTTGAAAGATATATGATTGCAAATTTCTTCTTAGTCAGAAAATGGGGAGATGATTGTTTTTTCATCTTGAATTGGATAAGAACCAGATGACAGAGGCAAAGTTTCTAGTTAATGGCATCATACTATTTATCATTCACTGCACCACCCAATTTGAAGATCCTGGAAGGGGTGATTTAATTATTTGGAGTGAGCAATGGATGATCCTAAATAATTGTTAATTTGTAAAATTAAAATTTTAAATATATTTGGGCACCAAAATGCTACCACACAATGGAACATGATTTATGGTTATTTCACGCTGCAGAATCCCCATGGTCAACATACTGAGACATCTGTCAATGAGAAGCAGTCTAAGTGATTCGCAAAGCTACATAAAACAGAAAATAATCATAGAATTGGACCATCCAGAAAACACAAAGCTAAATTATAATGATAAGAAAAACAACACAGAAAGTAATAATGAACCATTTATAATTGTGAGGTAACAGAGCAATCTTGGTGCACTTGATGCATCTGAGTTTTGACAGGGAAAAGTCAAAAAAGTATCTTGCTTCTAAAAGCTACTCAGGTGATTTGTAATGGAAATACAGATGTCAGGTAGCAACAAAATAAGGATGTTTGCAATGCTCAACATGATGACATTACCAACGAGATGCTTAAAAATAAATACTTCTTGAAAAGCCTATCTAAATATCGGGCATAGCAGCAAATGTTGCATGTGGATGGTGTGTCATGCAATTCATGTGTGATGTTAAGTAAAGTTTAGCCTCTATACAATTGTTCATTTTTTTTGAATGCTAACTTACATTAATTTTTTTATGTTTTCAGATTCATTCACTTTCCAGTCTGTGTCCAATTTCATCCTCTTAATGGACAAACTCAATACTTTGCCACTCCACACCATGGGGAGCTTGGTACAGTAGCTGTCTGATCAGCTGAAGTCACATTTCATAATCGTATTGTCACATAATGCAGAATGGAAGAACATTACAGTAACTTGAGGCACAACGTGCTGTTCTGAGCATGCATGGTTTGCACACTTATCCTTCAAATGTCTATTAAAATGGTATCATTATGCATTGGTTGGTACATTCAACTGTGAATAAAATATTTTTGTACTTTTCTATCTGTGTAAAAACTGTCCTGTCCAAATTTCTAAGAGGATGTTTTTTGGACAAACCCAGCAATTGCCACACCAAGCTGGGCAGCATGATTTGTACAATTTGAAGAGTTGATTCTATAAGGAAGAATCAACATCTATTTGTATATCACACATAGCAGGTAGATCACAACATTTCATTTCAAGATGATTTGTAAAATCTATGTCAACTTGGCCCAATGAAAAAGTTTACTTGCAAAAGCCTCCACAGTTATCTGCAATACTTGATTCTTTTAGGGTATTTAGTATAGATGTATGTTAAAATTTATGGCACCAAATTGCTTTAAACAATTATGCCTCAATTCATGGACAAAGTTGAATAAATTGTTTCTAGTCAAAAGTAAAGGCAGTCGTTCTCTTTTTTTTAAACAAAAAGAGCCATCAAAAACCAAAGCACAGTTAATATTCAACTGTTTGAATAATTTGCAATTATTCAGAACAAAAATCCCACATCTACAATGGGTAAAAATCTATGAAGAATATTTAGAAAATATTAAAGACCCTTCAATGATAAAAAAATGAAAAGTCAAATTCCATTTTACTTCTTGGAAAGTCAGAGCAACACCCATTCCCTGAAATACTTTGTCAACACCCTTGTTTTTTCAAATTTCACCCCTCTGATGTTGACTTCCTGCTCATAGTCATACCCATACACAATACAATACTTTAGTCATAATAGTTATGTACAGCAACACAAAAGATCAATCAGAATATTACTAAATTTGAACATAAAGTAATGAAATTCTTACCTTTTCCCCTACATGAATAGCAGCATCTATATTCATCCCAGTTTTTCTCAGACTAAGCAATGAAAAATAACGGTAGAAATTTTAAAAAATATATAAATATTATTATAGAATCCCTATAGTATGGAAACAGGCCATTCAGCCCAAACTGACCCTCTGAAGACCATCCCACCCACACCCATCGCCCTACCCCTTAACCCACACATCCCTTAACACTGTGGGCAATTTAGTATGGCCAATTCACCTAAACTGTACATCTTAGGGCTGTGGGAGGAAACCAGAGCACCCGGGGGGAAACCCATGCAAACCCAGGGGAACATGCAAACTCCACACAGACAGTTACCCTAGGTGGGAATTGAACCCAGGTCCCTTGCAATGTGAGGCAGCAGTGCTAATCACAGAGCCACAGTGCCACCTGTTTTCCTTGAATCTTTAGCGGTGAGACTTTTATGCCTTTAAAGAGTTGGTCCATTTTGTTAATTTATGGCTAAAAAATAGGAAATCAAGCCCTCCATAGGGCCATTTTTTGTTTCCAGAAATGTCTCTAATCATTTTGCTATATACTCAATTTAAAATAAGTTTGATGAAACAATATCGAACTTATGAAACATCAGTATTTGATTTCTTTTGAAAGAAAACTATTAATTGGAAACCCATTACTGAGTATTACAGTCCCACTGACATGATTGCCTTTCTATCTATCTATGAGTATCAATTTGTTATTACTATATTAGATTGTTGAGAGATTTGTAACCCACTTGGTATATTCTTCACAAGAAAAGTGGAGTAAATGACATGCGGGTAAGGAATAGAAGCAATTACAGGATTATAAAGAAAAGCGGGGGCAGGGGGGATTTTGTTCTAGCTCTGCTTGGGAAATGTTCTGTTTTGGACATAAAGGTGGAGGACCCTACAGTTGGGAGGCCATACTGCAGATTCTGATCATCATTGGTTGGTAACTGGGGCTGTGATAATTTTTTCAACCCAGAAATGTGTATAGCTTCAAAAATATCAGATAGAGATCACTTAGTGTGTTGTAGCTTAAATAATACCATGTAGGTGGAAGTCAAATCAGGATCAATATAACAACAATACACAGAAATTTTAAGTCAAACAAAAATAATAGAAATGAAATAACAGGAGAATCAATCAATTTGAGACAGCCACATAGAAACTGAAAAAGGGAGAAGAGTAAGGTGTAAAGAAGTGAAATTACAGAAAGATGGAGCAAAGCAAAATGAACTGAAATCAGGATGAAAACACATCTGGTAAATGTGAACCATATACTATACATACCTCTTCGCAAGCATGCTGATTGGAACAAGTTATTGTAGTTTTCTGAACTCCAATTTCAGAACATGTGTAGACAACACAATTGTCATTGCGATCAACCCACTTTTCACCCTCCTAGAAATGACAAATGCAACATATTAGAAGAAAGATTTCAACTAATCTTTCTCAGTCAAATATATCAAACAATTTCATGTCACCAGCTCTTGTGTTAATGTTCATTAATTGGGTTTTCACAAATGTACAGTTCCCACCATAAATAATCTCAATATACTTGTTAACTCTACTAGACCCGAAAATCATAGAGAACGCACATCTAAGTGAGACTTATATAAATTTGGCCAGGGTATTTTGGGTTAGAAATGCCAACAATTCTACACCCTTACCTAAACAGCTGCATCTGAAGCATCTGCTCACTGAAGAAGCTGGGAAGTTTGTTTCTTTTTGTAAGGGAATGATGTTTTTAAGGTTATTCATATTAAAAGGAAAATCCTTTTCGGGGGTTCAGAACATGATCCTGGCCAGCCCCTCCATTTGCTCTGCATCCCATCAGATATGTTGGCTGTCACTATGTCTGAGTGAATTGTCATATCTAAAGTCTCTGTCCGTGGCCTAGTCTTTTCAGATATCAATGAGCTCAGTCTATGTCCCTTTACAAGGCCTTGCCAAACTCTGTGCACTTAACTGGGACCTCTTGCGGAGGCTCCTGCTGAAATTACAGCAACAGCATATCAGAGGCTTTGGACTTCCAGGTGCAATATTCTGGTTTACAACTAATTAGGATGAATAGAAATTTAAAACCTTAAATTTGTAAACAGAATGACTGTGATGGATTAAAAAATATGCTCTCTGGAATTTCCACAGGAATAATACAGTAAGAAAGCAGTGAATTGCTGGAGAAGGGACATATATAAATAGCTTTTATGCGATGTTTCTGAGGTTCTTGTTTTTTCAGTTAATAGTTACACTTGTTGAAAACAAACTAAACACAACTGCACTTCCACAGTCACCTCTTTATTTTGTTCTACTCAAGCCTAGAAGCCTGGAAAATGCCAGTAACGTAAAATCTTAAAGCGGCAATTCCCCGATTTATAACCCATGCAATTTCCACCTACAGCTAGTCAGTCTAATAATCAAAGTCTTCTCACAGTGTGATAGATCTTCTCAACAAATCTGTGTGGTAAAATTGTTACCGATCTGTGGAATTCTCTTACTTTAAGAAGAGATGCCGTAAATTGCTATTATAATGTATTGTATTTGCAAAATGCAACTCCATGTCATAGAATAATACAGCGCAGAACAGGCCCTTCGGCCCTCGATGTTGCGCCAACCTGTGAACTAATCTAAGCCCCTCCCCCTACACTATCCCATCATTATCCATATGCTTATCCAAGGACTGTTTAAATGCCCCTAATGTGGCTGAGTTAACTACATTGGCAGGCAGAGCGTTCCCACCCTTACCACTCTCTGAGTAAAGAACGTGCCTCTGACATCTGTCTTAAATCTATCACCCCTCAATTTGTAGATATGCCCCCTCGTACAAGGTGAAGTCATCATCCTCGGAAAAAGACTCTCACTCTCCACCCTATTTAATCCTCTGATCATCTTGTATGTCTCTATTAAATCCCCTCTTAGCCTCTTTCTCTCCAATGAAAACAAACCCAAGTCCCTCAGCCTTTTTTCATAGGGCCTGTGCTCCAGACCAGGCAACATCCTGGTAAATCTCCTCTGCACTTTTTCCAATGCTTCCACATCATTCCTGTAATGGGGCGACCAGAACTGCACGCAATATTCCAAATGAGGCCGCACTAGCATTTTGTACAATTGCATCATGACATCACGGCTCTGGAACTCAATCCCTCTACCAATAAAACCTAAAACACTGTAAGCCTTCTTAACAGCACTATCAACCTGGGTGGCATTTCTGAGATCCAAACAATGGTTACACTTGATTTATCAAACATATTAGATTGATCTTAATAAAATTAATAAAATGCCATCTATTTTCTTTTCCAAGTGTATCTTCATAGCCATTCAAAAATTGTTCAATATTATTGTTCTAAAGCGTGCAATGGAATGAAGAAAACAATTAAATTCTCTTATATCACATATGATCATAGCTAATAAATGACTGTTACAAAAATGTTCCAAATAAAGCAAATATCAAATTCTGATTGACTTACATTTCTCCTTTTCCCATCATTGTCCAGGCAACCTGGTATACAACACAAACTTATGTCATTTTTATGATTTTATGTCATTTTTATGATTTTATGTCAAACAGACATCCATGTTGTTTGTAGTAATTACTATTACGATTTTATCTGACTACTAAATTATCAAAATAATTGCATATCATGTGAAGGTAAGTAAGCTTACATGTAGAAACACATTTGGTTCTGTTTTCCGATAGCTTCATTCCGTGTGGACAAAAGCAGCCTTCTTCATAAGAGGCTAACCTCAACCCTTTTTTCACTTGACTGAAAGCGAGAGTGCAACCATTATTATTTTAAAGAGAGCAACCATTAATATTTTGAAGAGAGCTGATAATGGGTCTGCTGCTATCTCTAGCTGATGAGTGGCTATACGGAACAGAATGACCTCAGAGATATCATCTTACAGGTGGCAGATATTGTACAAAGACGATTGCCTGCATGGATCCAGTTGTGGGGGTGAGAACTTCCTATTTACCAGTGTCCCATAATGTCTGATGTTATATTCCCACCACATCTCACTTGCATGTGTAATGTGCTGAGAATGCATGATGCAAGAGAACACGTGGGGTGTGGGGAGTGCTGGAATGGCCTGGTGGTATTATCCTTGGGCTGTTAATCTAGAGATCCAGAAACTGTTCCAGGGACAAGGGCTTGAATCCCGTCATGGCAAATAGTGGAATGTGAATTCAATAAATATCTGTAATTAAGAATCTAATGATGACCATGAATCCATTGTGAATTGTCATCAAAACCTATCTGATTCAATAATGTCCTTTAGGGAAGGAAACTGCCATCTGTATCTGGTCTGGCCTACATAGGACTTCAGACGCAAAGCAATGTAGCTACTCTTAACTGCCCTCTGGGCAATAATTACTGCCTAGTTAGCAACACCATCATCTTGTGAATGAATAAAATAAACACTTGACCCTGTTCCAAGCAGCCCTGAGAGAAACTCAAACTTCCCATTGGATAAGTTTCTCAGGCACTTACATGGGGAACTGGCTCACAATTAATGATTTTAAAATGGTGGAGGGGCTACTAATTTTTGAGTTGGTGGGTTTGTGAGCTGATGGCATCACGCTTCTGTTGGACTGTTGCAATTCTGCTTTCACAACCTGAAATTCAACTTTAAATTTCAATGGAGCCACCTCTTGGTTCTTCTAAATCAGAATCAAACTGAAATTACACTGAAGAAAGTGCATATACTTACTTGTTCTCACAATAATCATCTTCCTTCATTTCACAAGACTTATAAACCATAGGCGCTTTGCACTTAAAAGCTATGAAAAATATAAAAGAAATATGATCACAAATTACACAAAAAGCAGTTAGGTACACCATCAGAAATGGAAAACAAAAATCATGGCCTAATTTTAAATGAAATGAGACTAGTAATAAACTGTCACAAATACCAAGAAACACTGCCATTATTGCATTACTAAGTCTTGAAATAAAGGTGATTAGTATTAACAGAGAGCTTCCTGGAATATGCTCACATTATTATATTTTAATCCTTGTTTAGTATAATCTCAGGGTCAGTTGTTCAACAGGAGAAAGTTGCAGAAAGAAAAGTTCGGTTTAAGGAGTTTTAGAAGTGAAAACTAATACATCGTTTAGGAACACGGAACACTGTAACAGCCATGTCAACAGATTTTGGTATGGAATGATTGTGAAGCAGACGGAGCAAAGATTTGTCAGGTGATGGAAGCAGTGAGATATTTCACACATTTCTACACTTCTATTACCACCTTGCCATCCTGCAAATAGTTCTATAAAGTGATTAGCATTGACATCTTCAGATCAGATAAGATCGACAGCAGTGAAGAAGGTGAGTTTAGAGATAGGCTATCTATGCCAGCTCTCCCTACTCTCTCATTCTCCTCATGAACATAACCCTGCATGGCTTAAGGAAACTATTAATCTGACAAGGATAAAATAGTATCAGAGATAATGGGAACTGCAGATGCTGGAGATTCCAAGATAATAAAATGTGAGGCTGGATGAACACAGCAGGCCAAGCAGCATCTCAGGAGCACAAAAGCTGACGTTTCGGGCCTAGACCCTTCATCAGAGAGCCTGTGATGAAGGGTCTAGGCCCGAAACGTCAGCTTTTGTGCTCCTGAGATGCTGCTTGGCCTGCTGTGTTCATCCAGCCTCACATTTTATTATCTATTAATCTGACAAGGTTGGTCTAAAGCACTGTTCTTTTTGCTATTTTGCCAAAACCTAAGATGCTGTAGTTTTGCTTATATATCAGCTACGTACTAAGCACGTAGAACATATTCAGAGTCACCTCAGTGGAGGAGAGAGATGGCTTAAATGAGCACAACTTAAACACAGGGATTTTGATCATTCTGAACTCTGCATGTCTTTTCAATTTTGTTTAGAATGTGACATTACAGATAAACTGTGGTCTGACTGGCTGGTTAAGGACTGGCTTTAAGGATTAGCCTTAAATAGCAGCAGATTTAGAAAGGACTTTGATAATTGAGGGACTATCCAAGAATAAGATTTTTAAACAATGAATAAAATCTAATTAACTATATTAGAACTAACAGTACAGGCGATGAGTTGTTCTTGTATGATGTAGGATCTCAAGGCGAGACATAGTGGCCACATCTGTCAGTGTCTGCAGTTCGAGAAACTGCAGCTCAAAGTTAATGAGCTGGAATCTGAGTTTCAGACTCTGCGTCACAATCAGGAGCGGGGGTGGGGGCTGTAGTTACCTGATGCTGTGTTCTAGGTAGTCATACTGTATAGCTTAAATACTTCAAATTTGGCCAGAGGTCAGGAACAGCAGGGTGTGACCACAAGTGATGCAGTTGAAGGATCCTGAATGTAGAATTGGAGGAACTTCAACTCTTGATCTTGCCTAACAAGTATGAGCTACTTGTTCCCTGTGTGGATGAGGAAGGGGGCTACAAACTGACCACTACCAGGAAGCCATTCAAATGGGAGAGAGCGCAAAGAAAGGTGATATTGGTAGGCAATTCTATAATTAGAGAGGAAAGATAATTTTTGCGATTGAGGTCAAGAGCATCTGAATGGTGTGATGTCTACATGGTGCCAAGGTGAAGGACACCTCAAGTCAGCTTGAAAGGATGCCGCAGAGGGAGGGAGAGGATCAGTTGTTGTGGTCCATGTTGGCACCAATAACATAGACAGACAGAACACGGCGTGGAGCTGGAGGAACACAATAGGCCAGGCAGCATCGGAGGAGCAGAAAGGTTGACGTTCCGGGTCAGGACCCTTCTTCAGAAATGGAGAGGGAGAAGAGAGCTCAGAAATAAATAGAGAGGAGGGGTGGGACTGAGGGAGGTAGGTGGGATGGTGAGATGCGAGTGCAGGTAGGGAATGGTGGGGATTGGTCAGTGGGATGAGTGGGACAGATAGGTGGGAGATAAGATGGACAGTTTATGTCAGGTCAAGGAGGCAGGGATGAGAGGGAGGCTTGGACATGGAATGAGGCCAGGGGTGGGCCATTGTTTAGGCCATTGGGCTGTAGGGTCCCAAGGCGGAATATGAGGTGTTACTCCTCCAGTTTTTAGGTGGCATCATTGTGACACTGGAGGAGGCCCAGGATGGACAAGTCACCCAGGGAGTGTGAGAGGGAGTTAAAATGGTTGGCAACCAGGAGGTATTTATTGGGCCCTGTTTGGGCACTATCAGTAAATAGGAATAAAATTTAAAAAACAGGACCTCAAAGGTTGTAATCACAGGATTATTACCTGAGCCACTTACAAACTGGCAAAGTGATAAGAAGATTATGGAAGTAAACACATGGCTAGAGGGGTGGTGTGGGAAAGAAGGCTCCATTTCATGGGGCACTGGCATCAGTATCGGGACAGAAAGAAACAATACTATTTGATGGTCTTCATCTACACCAATCAAGGACCAGGATCCCAGCAGAAAAGCTAAATAAGGTGGTCACAATGACTTTAACCTAGTTAAAAGGGGAGACAGCTCAGGAGAGGTTATTAAAGTTTCCAGAAAAGTAATAGGTCAGAGTATGGAAAGAGTCAAAAATCTAACGTCACGCACCTCAGTTAATGATATAACAATGAGAAGGGGTAGTCAATACAGCATTGAGGGTGTTGTACTTGAATGTGCCGTGTGTACCAAACAAGGTAAATAAGCTTGTCAGACAAATTAAAATTGGAGGATACAATTCTGTGATACCCAGAACATTGTAACTACAAGAGGATCAGGCTTGGGACTAAATAACGCTTTTGAAAGAACAGGCAGATGGCCAGTAGGGGCAGGGTTGCCTTGTTAGTAAGAATGAAATTGAATGAATAGCAAGAAGTTATGAATCTGTTTGGGTAGACTTGAGGAACCCAAAAGTAAAAATTACTTTGATGTTGTGTGCAGGCCCTGGGAGATAGAAAAGGCATGTAAGAAAGGCACTATTATATTAATCACATAGGGGACTTCAATATGTAGATAGACAGGGAAAATAAGATTGGTAACAGGCCCAAGAGAAGGAATTCATTAGCAAGCTGAAGGTGAAAGAAGGCCTAGGAAGTAGTGACCATATGATAGAATTCACCCGCAGTTTGAGCGGGAGAAGCTGGAATCAGATGTAATGGTGTTACAACTGAGAAAGGGCAATGAGAAAAACATGAGGGAGGAACTGACCAGGAGATCCTAGCAGGAAAGGCAGCAGAGCAGCAACAGAAGAATTTTCTGGGGGTAATTAAGGAGACACAGCAGAAATTCAACCCAAGGTACAAGAAACATACGAGGGGAGAATGAGGCAAAAAAAATCAGGAGAAAATATATATTATGTGGTGAAGATTACCTGAAAGCCAGAGAATTGGGAAACATTTAAAATCGTCAGAGGACAACTAAAAAAGCAATAAGAGAAAAGGACATGAAACAGGAGGATAGGCTAGCTAGTAATATAAAAGAAGATTGCAGGAATGTTTTTTAGATTATTAAGAAGTAAGAGAGAGGCAAAAGAGTACATTAGGCTGCTAAAAAATAAGGCTGGAGAAATAGTACTAGGGAACAAAGAAATGGTGGGGGAAATATATAGGCACTTTGCGTCAGCTTTGATCATGGAAGACACCAGTAGCAAACCAGAACTTCAAGAGAGTCGGGGGGGGGGGCAGTGGTTAGTGTTGTGGCCATCGCTAAGGAGAAATTGCTAGGATGCTGAATAGTCTGAAGGTGGACAAATCACCTGGACTGGATGGGCCACACTCCAGATTTCTGAAGGACTTGGAGCGATACTGTGGCTCAAAGTTAGCATTGCTGCCTCACAGCGCCAGGGACCTGGGTTTGATTCCACCCTCGGGCAATTGTCTGTGTGGATTGCACATTCTCCCTATATATGTATGGGTTTCCTCAAGTTTCCTGGCTCCAGTTTCCACCCACAGTCCAAAGATATGCAGGTTAGGTGGATTAGCCTTTCTAAGTTGCTAAGTGTCCAGTGATGTGTAGTATTGATGGATTAGCCATGGGAAATGCATGGTTACAGGGATATGATAAGGAGTGGGTCTTGACGGAATGCTGTTCAGCGGGTCAATGTGAACTCACTGGCTGAATGAACTGCTTCCACACTGTAGGGATTCTATAATAGCTGAGGAGATTGTGGAGGCATTGGTGGTGATCTTTCAGGAATCATGGAGTCAAGAAAGATTCCAGAGGACTGGAAAATGGCTAATGTGACATGCATGTTTCAGAAGGGAGAGAGGCAAAAAATGGGAAATTATAGGCTGGTTAGCCTGGCCTCAGTTGTTGGTAGGATTTTAGAGGCCATTATTAAGGATGGGATTGCAGAATGTATGGAAGTGAACAGTATAATAGAGCTGAGTCAACACGGCTTCTTCAAGGGGTATCATGCCTGACAAATCGTTAGAATTCTTTGAGGAGGCATCAAGCAAGTTAGATAAAAGGGAACTATGGTTGAATGGTGGAACATACTCGATGGGCTGAATGGCCTAATTCTGCCTCCATATCTTGTGGATTTATGGTCTAATTTAAGAAAAGGATTGATAGATACTGCCCAGAGAGCCCCAAGTGCTATTGAAAAATCCTTTCCACCTTGAGAAAGCCAGTCACCATTCCAAACCCTATACCCTTGGCCAAGGTGCCCATTTAGTGTTGTATGCTGGTCTAACCCGCATACTGACTAAATTCCCCCATAGCCACTAGAAGAGAATGAATGGTAAAAATGTTGAAAGCTACAATTTCCATTCTGCGCACTATTAATTTGGTCAGGTTGAGTATTATACTTTATTCAAGGCTCCTGTACTGAAGACAAATGTCATTGTTCAGCTGAACCAAAATGGATTGCAGCACTGAAGAAGCATTTGAGCTAATGAAATCTAGCTACTGATAATGGTAGGGGATTTTAATTTTCCAAACATAGACTGGGACTGCCATAGTGTTAAGAGCTTGGGTGGGAAGAAATTTGTTTCATGTGCACATGATAATTTTCTGATTGCATGAGTGAATGTATCTATTGGATAATGGGGGACATCTTGACCTGCTCTTGGGAAATAAGACAGAGCAGGTGGCTCAGGTTTTGGTAGGCAGAACTTTAGGGCCAGTGACCATAATTCTATTAATTTTAAAATGGGGTGCCATTATTTAAGAAAGATGATAAGGAAAAGTCAGGGAACTATAGGCCAATGAGCCTGACATCAGTGATGTATATTTTGTTGGAAGGGTTCCTGAGGGACAAGACTTGCATGTATTTGGAAAGGCAAGGACAGATTATAGATAGTCAACATGGCTTTGTGCACAGGAAATCATTTCTCACTAACTTGACTGAGATTTTTGAAGAAGTAAGAAAGAGGATTGAAGAAGGCAGAGTGGTGGATGTAATTTATGTGGACTTCAGTAAGGTGTTCAACAAGGTTCCTCAAGGTGGATGGGTTAGATGGGTTAGCAAGGTTAGATCACAAGGAATACAGGGAGAACAAGCCAAATGGATACTGAACTGGCTTGAAGGTAGGAGACAGAGGGTGGTGGTGGGGTGTGACCAGTGATGTGCCACAAGGATTGTATTGGGCCCACTGCATTTTATCATTTATATAAATGACTTGGATGTGATCATAGGAGGTATGGTTAGTATGTTTGCAAATGGCACTAAAATTGGTGAAGAAGGTTACCTCAGAGTACAACAGGACCATGATCAGATTGGCCAATGGGCTGAGGATTGGTAGATGGACTTTAATTTAGATGAATGTGAGGTGCTGCATTTTGGAAAGGCAAATCAGGGCAGGACTCATACACTTAATGGCAAGGTCTTGGGGAATGTTGCTGAACAAAGTGACCGTAGAGTGCAGTTTCACAGTTCCTTGAAAGTGGAGTCACATTTAGACAGGATAGTGAAGAAGGTGTTTGGTACGCTTGCCTTTATTGGTCAGTGAATTGAGTATAGGAATTTAGGAAGTCATTAGGCCACTTTTGGAACACTGCTTTCAATTCTGGTTTCTCTGCTATAGGAAAGATGTTGTGAAATTTGAAAGGGTTTAAAAAAGATTTACAAGGTTGTTGCCAGGTTTGAAGCATTTGAACTATATGGTGAGGGTGAATAGGCTAGGGCTATTTTCCCTGGAGCATTGGAGGCTGATGAGTGACCTTGGAAAGGTTTATAAAATCATGACTGGCATGGGTAGGGTGAATAGCCGAGGTCATTTCCCCAATGCGGGGAAGTCCAGAATTAGACGGTATAGGTTTAAGGTGAGAGGGAAAGGATTTAAAAGGGATCTAAGGGCCTCACACAGAGGGTGGTGAGTGTATGGATTAAACTGGCAGAGGAAGTGGTGGAGGCTGGTACAATTACAACATTTAAAAAGCGTGTGGATGACTATATGAAAAGGAAGGTTCAGAGGGATTTGGGCTAAATGCTGGAAAATGGGATTAGATTAGTTTAAGAGTTCTGTTCAGCATGGATGAGTTGGACTGAAGGTCTGTTTCAGTGTTGTACATCTCTCTGACTCTATTGGGTGTTAGTGGAATCTTTAGCCCCTTTTGGTGAGCATTACTTTATTGTCTTCCTCCCCACTTATTGTCAACAGATGAATTCCTAGAGTGTAATTGATACTGTTACCCAGTTTGTAGCTTTACTGTGGAAAATAAATTCAATTAGTCAAAGAGAAAGTATAGATTTTATATCCAAAGATTCCAAAAAAAATCCCTTGAAACATATAATTTGGGCTTGATCAGCGATAAGTACACCTGTTTTGTACACTGTATATTTTACACCCAGGGCATGGCAGATGATTAGATCACTGTGTTATAAACGTGTGCTAGTATAGTGGCAACATGCATTTCTTCCACATGCCCTCACTTCCTATAGCAACTAAATGAATATAAAACACAGCAGAGGGAAACATAACTGATAAAAGCTTTGCATTCCGATACCCAACTGTAAGCAGTAATTTGATCGTTTGCTGATGGCTCTTTTATAGCAGGTATTCTCTAGTTGCCTGATGCTTTCTCACCCACTAATCAGCTTTCTGCCCATTTCAGCCCACTTGCTGGGAACATATGGGGACACCCAGGAATTAAAATGTCCCATATGGGCTGGCAGCTTACTCCATTTTCCTTTCCCACAGCTGAGCCCTCAAGATCCATGCAGGATTAAAATAGTTCCAAATGTACCTATTAAAGTAAGCTATTGCTTATTTCAAAATTACAATTCAGATCAAAAGAGAATATTTACATGAAACACACTATCAAGTTTCTTAGATTCAGCATACTCACGACATTCAGGTGCTGAAGACCTCCAGTCGACACATACGTTATCTGCGCATGCCTCAGCAGCTGCTGCTATATTTTCACAGTCTAGTTCTGTCGAATTGACCAGGCAATGGTCAGTTTTACAACTTTCCCAGAATGGGTCAAGGACATCCATGCTACAGTTTTTAGACAGTCTGTATGATGGAGAAAATATCAAAGATCTCTAAAGAAAAGGTACACAATCCTAAGCAAAACATCATGAATGTACTTGTTTTTCCCATAAGTATTATGGTCATGATACCTAAATAGCAGTTTATTTGTTAGTTCAAATGATACCCAAATTGTCATTGCTATTAAATATTCATAATCAAACAGTGGAAATCGAAAACACCTCAATATTTTAGGTAATATGCAAGGTTCAAAATACATGAGGCAACAGGTTAAGTTGTCCTCAAATCGTTTCAAATAGTCCTTGAGAAAGCAAAGATAGGAGCAACCTTTCTTGATGCCTAAACTATTGTGTTAGCTTTGCAGTCCCACAGCACCATAGTTTTTCACAATTACAGCTAATTTCACTTATTTAGGGATATGATTGCCCAGTTTGTTGCTTCACAAAAAAGAATTGATTTTTCCTTTTATAGACCTTCACTTGAATCTGGATTTTAGGTTTACAAACTAATGCTGGATTAGCAATAACAAAACAAAAAAGTTAAAAATAGGGAACTGTAAATTGCTGGAAAAGCTCAGGAGGTTTGGCAGCATCTGTAAAGGGAAATGAGAGTTAACATTTCGGGTCCAAACTCAGGAGTTTGTCTAACATTAGTCACTGAAGGAGTGAACAAGGGATTTAGGAGAAATGGGAACAGAATAAAGAAGGGAAAACTTCTTGTCTTGTTCCTGACTTATAGCATCCACAGTTCTTACCATTTCAGTTTAATTATTGTTGGACTGTTTGTCATTTGCCCAGCATCAAGTCTTTCATTTGTTTTAATATGCTTGAATGGAGGCATACAGCAAGTTTAAAACGTAGAGGTTCAAGAACAGTTTGGTTCTTATGCGAAACCTTTATGTACAGAGTCCTAAAAATCAAAACCTCCTGGTAAAATCTTGCAGAGTCCTTGAAGCATACTTTGACTCCTGTTTGTCAATTTACGTACGATAACAAGGTGTGGAGCTGGGTGAACACAGCAGGCCAAGCAGCATCAGAGGAGCAGGAAAGCTGACATTTCAGCTCTAGACCCGAAACATCAGCTTTCCTGCTCCTTTGATGCTGCTTGGCCTGCTGTGTTCATCCTGATCTACACCTTGTTATCTCACATCTCCAGCATCTGCAGTTCCCACTATCTCATGTCAATCTATGTGTTTTTTTAATGTTTTACAGATATGTGTGCAATCGGAACCACAATGTACAGGAATTCCTCACTTAAAATGATGGCAATATTCTTGAAATTTGTAACATGAATTGAAACAACTTTAAGTAGAGTGTGAGCTTCCCACAGGAATCAATGTTAAAGCCTGAGCTTGTTTCTGCAGATACGTTTTGCTCAAATAGGCAATGTACAGGTTGAAAAACAGTAAGTGCAGTATGTGCATTCCTTGCTGAAGTGTCTTGTAAAATAAAATTAATTAGAAAATATAAAAGTAACACTGCACTGTTGGGTACTTCAGGATCCATCTCATCAGAAAAGCAAGTTTAAAGCATTATTAAGTTGAAATTCTGTACGTGCCCAAATGCTCACATTCATATTAATTCAATAACTTTAAAAACAAAATAAATTATAAGTAAAACAGCATAAATGCCAGTACTATACACACAGCACATGTTGAAATTACAGTCTCTGGTGAAATTCTAATTGACAAGGTACTATCTAGTGACAGAAACTGTTCAGTTCAGGAGGAACAACCTGTACCAACAAACCTCTGTGGGTAGATGGAGCGCACAACTGCACTGAAATTTCAAATGGAAGCTAGGACAGAAATGGGAGACTTTAAAAGGAAGAACACAACACAGTTGGGGACAGGAGCTGAGCTGGATTGGGCAGGCTATTGAACAAGGGGAGGGGGAATGCAGAGAAGAAGGATTGCAGCGGAGGGAAGATGAGGAGGAAGGCTGGGGAACTGAGTAAGTGAACAAACAAAATGTTTTGAAAGTAGGAAAGCCACAGTATAGAAAGTATGGTAATCAATGTTAAGCTGAAATTCATAATATTAAGAAAGTATGTAATCACTCCTCTGTCTAAAGGTGGGAAGTTCTTTTATGTCATGCAGAGGGAGAGACACAGGGTTGCGCAGTCAATGGAAAGTGTAAGTCAAGAGAACTGTTTATACAACATTTGTATATAATATATCCATAACTCTGAATACTGACTCGACATTCAGCAGAATCTTCCCATTTAATAGGACTGGATTTCTACCCTTCTCCACAACATCATAAGCAGGTTTCCTGAAGGGGACTTGTGAATTAGTTGATCACCTGCCCAAGTAAGTTGGGAACTTGTTACAGAAACAGCAAAGCAGTGAAAAAAATGGATTGCCTCATATGACACAAGCACGTGGAAGAAGGGAACACATTATGCAGTACAGGCTAAGCCGTAAATATCTTTAATTTTCTTTAAAATAATAACATCTTTATTTTTAGAAGTTTATCAAATCACAATCTGAAATGCTAGGGCTATTATGAAGGTAAATATAGCAGTTTGCTTTTGGCGGCAACACCACGCACAATTCAGTTTAATAATGAGTAAATTTCAGAAAATGGTTTAAACTGAGTATTTTCCTCACAACAGACATTGTGAGATTGGAAATAACTATCTACAGACATTACCTAAAATATTGGTCAGCAGTCACATTTTAATTTGTGACTTAATTTGGCATTTATACTGAAAACTGCTGCTTTAGAGATTTAATCAATATAATAATTAGTTTGAATTAAGTTACAATCAAATAGTAAAGTGTAATAATTTATTGACCTAATATTACTTTATTCTGTTTAATTGTGGTTAATGTAAAAGACTTACGCACCCAGTTACTGACTCAGACTCAGCTTGTACTTTCTTTTTATCCACGTGTTACTTCTTCAAAGATCTCCAAAAGATTGATCAAACATGATTTTCCTTTCACAAAACCATGTTGATTCAGTCTGGTTGCAATGAATTTTTCTAAGAGACCAGATATAATTTCCAGATATAATATTGGTTTCTTTGTTAAACTAAGCAGCCCTTAGTTTGCTGTTCTCTGCCTCTTTATTTTTTGAATAAAGGAGTTGCCTCTTTATTTTTTGAATAAAGGAGTTGCATCCACCATCTTCCAATTTTATGAGACTGTCTTCAAATCAAGGGAATTTTGGAAAATTAGAATTAATATCAACGCATTATCTCTCATATAGGGCACTTCTTTTAAGACCCTAGGATGAAGTCCATCAGGAGCCGAGCACAAGTCAGTCCTCAGCTCGAACAATTACTCAGTAGCAATTCTCTGGCTACTTTTCCTGCATTCTCCTCTCCCTTCCATTCTCTCACTTATCGTTGATGAAGGGATGTTTCTTGTATTCTCTATACGGAAGACTGATGCAAAATATCTGTTGTTTCCTTACTTTCCATCGTTAATTCTGCAGTCTCACTTTCTACAGGACCAATGCTCACTTTGCTAATTCTTCTCTTCTTTCAATATTTATAGAAGTGCTAATAGTCTGTTTTCATGTTTCTAGTCATCTTTTTCTCATATGCTATTTGGGGCAGACCAGTGACACACTGGTTAGATAATAAAGTGTGAAGCTGGATGAACACAGCAGGCCCAGCAGCATCTCAGGAGCACAAAAGCTGATGTTTCAGGCCTAGACCCTTCATCAGAGAGGGGGATGGGGTGAGGGAACTGGAATAAATAGGGAGAGAGGGGGAGGCGGACCGAAGATGATGAGAAAAGAAGATAAGTGGAGAGGAGAGTATAGGTGGGGAGGGGATAGGTCAGTCCAGGGAAGACGGACAGGTCAAGGAGGTGGGATGAGGTTAGTAGGTAGGAGATGGAGGTGTGGCTTGGGGTGGGAGGAAGGGATGGGTGAGAGGAAGAACAGATTAGGGAGGCAGAGACAGGTTGGACTGGTTTTGGGATGCAGTGGGTGGGGGGGAAGAGCTGGGCTGGTTGTGTGGTGCAGTGGGGGGAGGGGATGAACTGGGCTGGTTTTGGGATGCGGTGGGGGAAGGGGAGATTTTGAAGCTGGTGAAGTCCACAATGATACCATTGGGCTGCAGGGTTCCCAAGCGGAATATGAGTTGCTGTTCCTGCAACCTTCGGGTGGCATCATTGTGGCACTGCAGGAGGCCCATGATGGACATGTCATCTAAAGAATGGGAGGGGGAGTGGAAATGGTTTGCGACTGGGAGGTGCAGTTGTTTATTGCGAACCGAGCGGAGGTGTTCTGCAAAGCGGTCACCAAGCCTCCACTTGGTTTCCCCAATGTAGAGGAAGCACCGGGTACAGTGGATGCAGTATATCACATTGGCAGATGTGCAGGTGAACATCTGCTTAATATGGAAAGCCATCTTGGGGCCTGGGATGGGGGTGAGGGAGGAGGTGTGGGGGCAAGTGTAGCATTTCCTGCGGTTGCAGGGGAAGGTGCCGGGTGTGGTGGGGTTGGAGGGCAGTGTGGAGCGAACAAGGGAGTCACGTAGAGAGTGGTCTCTCCGTAAAGCAGAGAAGGGTGGGGATGGAAAAATGTCTTGGGTGGTAGCACTGCTACCTCACAGCACCAAGGATCTGGGCTTGCCTCCACTCTGGTCAGACGTTCTTGTTCATGTATTAAGTTAACCACAGATGGAGGGTTGGAATTGTTCTTATTCTTGCATTGTATCAATTCTGTATATCCTGAAATATCCCCTTAAATGTCTGCCACTGACTGTCCATTGACATATTATTTATGATCCTATTGAGTGGTGAAGCAGTATTGAGGTGTCAAAGAGACTGCTCTTGTTCTGATTTCTTAAATTCTTATGGTGTTAACTATCTTGCCTATTCACCTGCACTAGTTCTGATTTTATACCCTTATAATTTGTACTATTTAAATTTTAATGGATAGCCTTGGATCCAATTCTCTATTTCTCAAATTGATTCTAAAATTCATAATGATATACATAATTATATTATAGTTGGTGCAATCTATGGGTGTACTTACTATGGAATTATTTATTAATTCTATCTCATCGTATTCTGTCATGTCTAGCATAGCCTGCTGTTTGGCCGGCTCCAGAACATGTTGTAGACTACAGAAGTAAAAACTACAGGGAAATAATGACACTGTCAATGTTGAGTTCTAATTTTTTTGTTTTTCTGCGATGATTGGGAGGCACAACTCACATTTCGTATGTAAACTTGCTGCCTAGCTTAATCTTTATTATTGAATAAATGTTTCCTGAGTTACATCGTTGTTACAGTCCATCTCCTAGTGCCTGAATGAAAAATGTCTCAACTAAATAAATAAACATCCTAAGGGCACACTCACACAATTTGGGTTTGAAAGAAAAGCTCGCAGTATGCATGTCAAATTATTGTATGTGCAATCACAGGTTGCTTTTTCTCCAAACTTCCTGTTGCACTTTCTGTCTGCACCGGTCTCTCATCAAAGCACTCAATTAAGAATCACACAGCATGTGTAAATCTTCAGAAGGTTCTTTGAAAATGAATTGCTCTCTCGCCTGTCTACGTATTAAACATGCACCTTACACAGTGCAAATATCGATCTCTCAGTGCTGGAGGGCATCCTATTGCCCCTCATACTTTGAGAGTCCTCATGACATCCTTAGCTGGATGGCAAGCACATACCCTGGCCTCAAATTGACCTCACATTAGAAAACATGACAGTCACTGGTGCAAAGCAAGGTCACGACCTGGATATGCACTCAGTCATAGGCTCTTGACTCCAGTACAATATGCAGCTCATTGACTTCTAAACGTAATTTTGAAAGAAACTAAATTAAATGTAAAATTTTTACATACATCTCTGGAATGACGTTACAAGTTGACGAGGGAGAGCAAGGTGTGGAAGTTGGAATTGGCACACATGACTGATTTTGAGGAGCTGAATTGCAATATGGTTTTGTGGGGTCATCAAACTTCCAATCAAGTGCAGTTTTATGGCAGCAATCAGAAGGTTCAATTACCCCGTTTGGTCTCACACAGTCATCGTTTTTAGTATTTGAACAAGAGCCTAAAAGAGATCACAGAAAAAAAAGCATAACATTTCCGTATTTCCAATGGCAAATATAAAATTAGCAGAACTTTTATCTGTGTAATGAAGCACAAACATGGAAAGTAACGTAACATGAATAGATGAAATGACATACCACACTGTCCTTGGGTATTGTTGTAGAAAAACCTTTCTGACACAATGATTCTAAAGTCATTCTGAGCAGCTATGATCGTTGTTTTAATGTCATTGAAGTAAAGACGCACACTCCTAGCATTTCGATTGGTTACCATTATTTCATCTGCTTCGTAGGGAATTTTTTTTGGCTTTTCATTAACTCTCAACTGTAAGATTAAAAATACAGTTTTGTTGAAATCAGTGCCTAAAAGAGCAACTTACCCAAGGAGTCTTGCAAGTTCATTTGTACATTGTTAACTTTAACAAAAGCAAAATATTTTGTGGATACTGGAGAGTCAAAGCAAAATTTGAACATTCCAGAAACACTTTGGCAAGTCAGGTATCACATGTGTGGAGAGGCATAGAGTTAATGGAAAGAGTTTGAACAGCCTCCAGAAGGCAGCAGTAAAGTGGCTATCCTGGTAAAATTGCAAGGAGCAATGGTAGATTGGTCACTGACTATAGCTGGCCATTCGGAAAATTTATTGATGGTGGGAACCACATCTGATAGGCCTCTCAACTCGAGGAAACAATTTAGCAAGTTGAGCCTCCTTTCCTATGCTGCCAGCATCAGCGAGAATTCTAACTAAATGTAGGCAGTGAAAGGGACTGCATTTTTGATCAAAGAGGACACCATCTGGGAGGCCAGTCCCGAGGGCATCAGCATTTTCCAAGGCAGCATCTCCTCTAGCAATGCAAGTAAAATTATAATTTTATTCAAAGACTTCTTCACCATTCTAGCTACAGGCTCTAGGGAAACTCCATTCATCATCACTGGCCAACTTCCAGGATTTGGTGTTGTTGAGGTTCTGGATTGGGCTGGTAGCTCTCAGAGACATGCAACCACCCTAAACTCTGTGGCAGCCCAAGAAGCAACTATGTAATGAGCTTCTGACTGTAAAATGTGAGAAGGGGCAGAGGGCACAGGGGAATCCATTGGACTAACCAGCCACACGTGCTGTTGATACATGCTCAGCCAATGTTGAGACTTTGCTGGATTTGAGAAAATCTTGCCCAATAGTTTAGGTCAATGAATTTTTCATGAGAGCAGTATTTTCATCATATTCTGTTTTTATAGTTGCTAATTATGTGAGATTTATTATCCTTCCACTCCCCAAGAGAATTTGGACTGGATTTTCAGCAAGGTCAGGTCCAGAGGCAGGTAGGTCTGGACTTTCCTGCTATTGGCTGCTGTGCCAATTTCCAGGCACTATCCCATACCTGTGCCATATTCAAGCAGACAGGGTCAGGTCAAAATAACTATCTGCTGCTGAGCAAACAGATATCTGATAAATCAAAAATCAGAATCTATTATGGAAGATGTATAGCTTGAAAACACAAAGTAGAATTTTCTCCTCATCAGAATGGACCTCTGCAATGGTCAAAGCATTGCCATGTAACACAGAGGTGGTTTTTCATTGGCAGGTCAGGTGACAACTCTTCACAGATATTTAAACCATATCCCCCCCACCCCCCACCCCCCCACCGTGCCTTTCTCTACTCCCCACCACATGCCAATATGGAAATATTATCATATCGGCAACCACAAATGGACCTCCCTCCATCCCACAGAAGGGGTGGCCCTACAGCTCTGGCAGCTGTTGATGATTTTACTCTTGATTATTCCAAAAGTGCTCAGAAGTTATGTTTAACTCGAGTATACTCTCTCTCTCTTTCTCTCTCTCTCTGCCATGCCTACATCAGCAACTTATCACTTTCCCAATATTTGAGAGGTTCCCTATTGCCTCTGCAGTGCTAGGAGATCACCCATTATCCTTAATTAGACCACAGCATAGCCTTTGGCTGTTATTTGGCCAGTTCCTTTGAAAATGGACAGCAGGTGGCTATTTCCCACCTTGCAAGATCAAGACCCTGATGTTCTCCTGGCTTTGGGTTCCTGAGCCCCATTCGAAGTTCAGGTTCATGGGATCCAATTAGAGTGCCCCATCAGCTTAGTTGGTGCAACACAGATCAGCAACTGCACAATTTAATTGTTGACCACACAATGATGAGCAGAGAAGGCTGAATGGGTCCTGACAGAGGTGTATAAGACTATGAGGGGAATGGATAGGGCAACCAGAAAGCAGCTGTTAGTCAATGAGTCAGTAACAAGGGGGCATAATTTTTAGGTGAAAGGCAAGAGATTCAGAAGGGATTTGAGAAAAAATAAAATCACCCACCCAGAGGGTGGTCAGGGGTCTATAATACACTGTGTGGGATGGTGGTTGAGATGGGTAACTTTGAACCCCTTAAGAAGTATATGGATTAGCAGCTGAAATGCCATAAGATTCAAGGCTATGGTCCTAGTGCTGCAAAGTGGTACAAGTGTAGATTCAATGTAGCTTTATGGTACAGACTTGATGGGCTGAAGGATTTCTTCTGTACTAGATTAGTCTATGATCTTTATGAATTTGGAATGAATCAGTTACCACTCTTTCAATAAAAACTGAAAGAACTGCGCATGTTGTAAATCAGGAACGAAAACAAAGTTGCTGGAAAAGCTCAGCAGGTCTGGCGGCATCTGTGAAGGAGAAAAGAGTCAACATTTCGAGTCTAAGATAATAAAATGTGAGGCTGGATGAACACAGCAGGCCCAGCAGCATCTCAGGAGCACAAAAGCTGACGTTTCGGGCCTAGACCCTTCATCAGAGAGGGGGATGGGGTGAGGGTTCTGGAATAAATAGGGAGAGAGGGGGAGGCGGACCGAAGATGGAGAGAAAAGAAGATAGGTGGAGAGGAGAGTATAGGTGGGGAGGTAGGGACGGGATAGGTCAGTCCAGGGAAGACGGACAGGTCAAGGAGGTGGGATGAGGTTAGTAGGTAGGAGATGGAGGTGCAGCTTGGGGTGGGAGGAAGGGATGGGTGGGAGGAAGAACAGGTTAGGGAGGCAGAGACAGGTTGGACTGGTTTTGGGATGCAGTGGGTGGAGGGGAAGTGCTGGGCTGGTTGTGTGGTGCAGTGGGGGGAGGGGACGAACTGGGCTGGTTTTGGGATGCGGTGGGGGAAGGGGAGATTTTGAAGCTGGTGAAGTCCACATTGATACCATTGGGCTGCAGGATTCCCAGGCGGAATATGAGTTGCTGTTCCTGCAACCTTCGGGTGGCATCATTGTGGCACTGCAGGAGGCCCATGATGGACATGTCATCTAAAGAATGGGAGGGGGAGTGGAAATGGTTTGCAACTGGGAGGTGCAGTTGTTTATTGCGAACCGAACGGAGGTGTTCTGCAAAGCGGTCACCAAGCCTCCGCTTGGTTTCCCCAATGTAGAGGAAGCACCGGGTACAGTGGATGCAGTATACCACATTGGCAGATGTGCAGGTGAACCTCTGCTTAATATGGAAAGTCATCTTGGGGCCTGGGATAGGGGTGAGGGAGGAGGTGTGGGGGCAAGTGCAGCATATCCTGCGGTTGCAGGGGAAGGTGCCGGGTGTGGTGGAGTTGGAGGGCAGTGTGGAGCGAACAAGGGGGTCACGGAGAGAGTGGTCTCTCCGGAAAGCAGACAGGGGTGGGGATGGAAAAATGTCTTGGGTGGTGGGGTCGGATTGTAGATGGCGGAAGTGTCGGAGGATGATGCATTGTATCCAGAGGTTGGTGGGGTGGTGTGTGAGCACGAGGGGGATCCTCTTTGGGCGGTTGTGGTGGGGGCGGGGTGTGAGGGATGTGTTGCGGGAAATGCGGGAGACACGGTCAAGGGCGTTCTCGACCACTGTGGGGGAAAGTTGCGGTCCTTGAAGAACTCGGACATCTGGGATGTGCGGGAGTGGAATGCCTCATTGTGGGAGCAGATGCGGCAGAGGCGGAGGAATTGGGAATAGGGGATGGAATTTTTGCAGGAGGGTGGGTGGGAGGAGGTGTATTCTAGGTTGCTGTGGGAGTCGGTGGGCTTGAAATGGACATCAGTTACAAGCTGGTTGCCTGAGATGGAGACTGAGAGATCCAGGAAGGTGAGGGATGTGCTGGAGATGGCCCAGGTGAACTGAAGGTTGGGGTGGAAGATGTTGGTGAAGTGGATGAACTGTTCGAGCTCCTCTGGGGAGCAAGAGGCAGCGCCAATACAGTCATCACTGTAACGGAGGAAGAGGTGGGGTTTGGGGCCTGTGTAGGTGCGGAAGAGGGACTGTTCCACGTAACCTACAACGAGGCAGGCATAGCTGGGGCCCATGTGGGTGCCCATGGCCACCCCCTTAGTCTGTAGAAAGTGGGAGGAATCGAAAGAGAAGTTGTTGAGGGTGGGGACGAGTTCGGCTAGGCGGATGAGGGTCTTGGTGGAGGGGGACTGGTCGGGCCTGCGGGACAGGAAGAAGCGGAGGGCCTTGAGGCCATCTGCATGCGGAATGCAGGTGTATAGGACTCATTTCGAGTCTGATGACTCTTCCTCAGAACTTTGAAAGTTACATTGATTTACACGTTGGATTGTAATACACATAAAAAAACAGAATACTTACCACAAAGCCATAATTGGTTGAAATAGTGATCTTATCTCCTCTGTGAAAAATAATTAGTCCTTTTGGGCAAGAATATGGGAACCTTGGAAAGCAGAAGTAATTATCCACTAGAACTTTGAAATTGTATTTTGGATTTTGTTCTTCCATTAGAATGTATGTGCAGTTTTCATAGAAATTATACGCCTGTCCATTGAAGGTTTGATAGTGTGGATCACCCCACACTCTACATTCACCTAAAATATAAGCAAAATATGGTTTGCAAGTATTTTTGTGAAGGGAAGTAAAAGGAATAACATTGATGGCATTCAGATATTCTAATGCAACAGTAACAAGGTCAGGAAGGTGATACTAACAGCCACATTCCCAAGACATGCAGCCACATTCATTTATTACTTCAATGGGCTTTAAATGATTAGGACATTCAGGCTTCTCCTGTTTGCAGACTTTTTCAGTGACAATTTTCCCTTGCACACAGCTTTTAATAGTACAGTCTTCTTTCCATGTTCCAGTGCACTGGTATAAGAAAGAAAAAGATTTGCAATAAAATGATCAGCAGAGGTGTTAAGTCATTTTCCAACTAATTAAATACTTTTGAAGTCTAGTCTCTATTGGAATCTAGGAATTGCAACAGCTAATTTGAACACTCGTAACTCTCACAAACAACAATGAGTGCGTGACCAGAGATAAGCTGTTTAGTGCTGTTAAGTAAGGGATAACTGTTGACCAGGGCACAATTACTGTTCTTTAAATAGCGTCACACGATCTTTTACATCTACCCAAGCAAACAGATGGGGTGTCAATTTCACATCTTATTCAAAAGATAACAATTCTGACAATGCAACACTGAACTGCAAGTCAACCTTCATTTTTGTGCTTTTAAGCCCTGGAATGAACTGAGCTTGGAACCTTACCAAATAAATTGACAATGTAGGTAAAAGTTCAATGGGTTAGTAAACATGTGGACTGCTTTATTACTGTGCCTTTTAATTCATATACTTGGATTTGCTGTTGCAGGAAGTGTGACAAGGAAGCTAGATATGTTACAGGCTGAGGGAGGCCCTTTCCCAAACCAAAATTCACCAAATATTGTAATGAGACATTCTGTCATGTAAATACATGTCCATGCGCCATAGCAGCAGGTGAAGAATGTAGGAGATAGCAAGAACTGTAGATGCTGGAGTCAAAGTCAATACAGTGTGGAGCTGGAGAAACACGGCAGGTCAGGCAGCATCAGAGGGGCAGGACAGTTGATGTTTTGGGCCTGGACCCTTTGTCAGGAGTGATGAAGGGTCCAGGCCCAACGAGTCAACTCTCCTGCTCTTCTGATGCTGCCTGACCTGCTGTGTTCCACCAAGTCCACATTGTATTGTGATGAAGAATGTAGTCTACTGGTTGAAGGAAGAATACCCATCTAATATTATTTTAAAATTGTCTGCTCAAAAGAAACCCAGTGCTTTGTGTTTGCGGTAAAAATGAATCAGGCCAAGGAAACTTGAATCAGCGCACAAAACTAAGCATCTCGGAAAACATGGTTCAACTACCAATGTCAATGCTACCAGTAACCTCTATTACAATGGCTGCAATGTTCAGTTATCCGGTCTTCATGAAGAATTCAGAGAATCACCCCAATAATTTCATTTTACTGTTAATTTTTTGATCACATCTCTTATTCTAATCTGTGTGTATGTGGGTTGCATTAATAATATTTTCGCAACAAAATTCAAGGCAGTCTGATTAAATTGGATTCTTTACAAATATAAGTTCATTGAATCTCGGAGAAAAGCACCCACAAGGGACAGATCCTTTTAAAATTAATATTGTTGCAAACAACATGGATGAATAAAGAAGGGGAGTCAATTTACCCCCCTCACCTGAGAGTTTAACAGTTTGAAGTATCCATTTGCAAGTGTCACGTATTGAGGAATTTGTATTGTCGAAGATTTAGTCATAACAGTACATTGTATAAGTGAGAACATGCTGAAACCTCTCCATTGTGCAAGAGGACAGTAAATATTCTGACTAAACTCAGTTTTATCATTCAAAGACTGAAGAAAATTGCTTTATGTAGAGAGTTTTAACAGAATAAAGTATTTGTAGTCAATGTTCGCTCTAATTTTTTTTCCTGTCGTACAGGCTTCTGGGGCCTATGAGTGGCACCGGCTTCTGAAAACAGAAGCAAATAAATCAACAAATCAACCAGTGTGTGCAGAATAGCCCAGTGGCTGTTTCAGCTCTGTTTTAAGTTATATCTGTATAAAAATTTGCATGTATTGGAATTTCATGGATTGTGTTCAAATATCCAGTTTGGAAAGACAATGGATCCAGACACGAAAATACACAAATGAGTCACATTTCAATCGTGATTTTGCAAAGCAACGAGGTGCAAGGAAAAGTGAATGGATGTATAAAGAACTAGAAGACACTTCCTCTCTCTCTACCTTCCACTCCCTCTCTCCCTGCTTCTCTCCCCTGTTTATTTTCTAACACAATCAAAAGTTAGAACTAACAATAAAATAAATCAGAGAAACTCATATTCATAAGAACTCAGGATTTTACAAATGTCACTACTGCAGAGGATACAAGCTATTGACTACAAGTAAGTCATGATCTTAGGTTCAACTACAACAACTCAAGACCAGTAAGAACAATTTAAATAGTGTATTTTTCATCTTTTTACTATACTAGATATTCTTCCCCTTTTAAACATTACACCTGTGCTTCTATGTGCCTGTGTTTGAGACTGTGTTCATTATTTTTACTTTGGGGTTGGTAAACAAAAAAAATCCTCCTTAGCTCAGAAAATTCTTTAAGTTGCTCATTAATTGAAGGCTCACTCCATTGATTCCAGGGACAAAGTGGTTATCTTATCAGGAAAAAAATAGACAGGTTGGGTTTGTGTTCATTGGATTCTGGAAGAACGTGGGGTAATCTTATTAGAACATAAAAGTTCCCAGGTAACTTGACAGGTTAGATGCTGAAAGGATATTTTCCCTGTGGGAAGGAGTAGAAGTAGAGAACATAATATCAGGAGTTTCCAATTTAAGATAGATATGAGGAGGGTTTTTCTTCTGTCATTGGGTCATGACTTTGTGATTTTCTTTCCATGATTAAGGTACAGGAAGGTTCATTGAAAATTTTTAAGGCAGGAGGAGGTAGTTTTTTTAAAATCAGCAAGGGACTCAAATGATATTGGGGTAGATAACACTGCAGATTTGAGGTTGCAATCAGATCAGCATTGATCTTTTCGAATGGCAGACCAAGGTACTATGATTCGCATAAGTAGTTATAGAAAGCATTATTTAACATCCCTAGTTTGAAGTCTCTTCCTTCAGTCCTAGGTGAAGGACAACAATTTAGGAAAATTCAATGACCTCTTACAGAATGCTGTGACATATCATTATGGTTGACCATGAGAAGTAAATTATCTTCAAAGAGGATTTTCAAGTAGAAATATTATTCATTAAGTCATAGAGGCTCAAAGCATTGAAACATGCCCTTTGGCCCAACTTGCACATGCTATTCAGTTTTCATAATTAAACTCGTCCCATTTCCCTGCATACCTGTCCCTCAATACCTACCTTTCTGAATGATTCTTACATGAAAAAATTGTACTTACTTCCACCACTACCTCTAGCAGCTTATTCCAGACACTCATCAACCTCTGTGTGAAAATAAGTGCTCCTCTAGACCCTTTTGTATTCCACCATCCCCCAACATTAAACATATGTCCTCTCGTTTTAGTCTCCCTTACCTTGGAGAAAAGCAGTCTGCTATCTCCCTTATCTATACCTCTCACTATTTTACAGACCCGTATATGGTCACCCCTCAGTCTTCTACACTCCATGGAAAAAAAAGTTCCAGCCAATTTAACCTTTCCTTATATCTCAAACCTTCTAGTCCAGGTAGCATCCTAGTAAATCTTTTCTGCACTGTTTCTAGTTTAATATCATGTAGTACTCCAAATGTGGCCTCATCAATGTCTTGTACAGGTGGAACAAAACATGTCAACTCCTGTACTCAATGCTCTGACCAATATAAGCAAACATGCCAAAAGCTTTCTTCACCAACTTGTCTATCTATGATTCCACTTTCAAGGAGCTATGAACCTGTACCCCTAGATCTCTTTGTTCTATGACAATCCCCAGGGCCCTACCATTAACTGTGTAAGTCTTGCCCTGGTTTGAAATACCAAAGTGCAACACCTTGCATATGCCAAATTTAACTCCATCTGCCATTCCTCAGCCTACTGGCCAAGTTGATCAAGATCTCACTCTATTCCCAGATGATCTTTTTCACTGTCCACTGTACCATCAATCCTGGTATTATTAGGAAAATTACTAACCATACCTCCTAAATTCTCATTCAAATCATTTTTATACATGATTGAAAACAGTAGACCCATGAACAATTCCTGTGGCACACCACTGGTCACAGGTGTCCAGTTTGAAAAACAACCCTCTACCACTACCCTCTGTCTTCTATCTTTAGGCCAACTTTGTGCCCAATTGGCCAGCTCTCCCTAGATCCAGTGATATTTAACCTTGCTCAACAACTACCCTGCAATAGCTTGTCAAAAGCCTTGCTAAAATCCATACAGACGATGTCTACTGCATGGCCTTCATCTATTTTCATGGTCACAGCTTCAAAAAACTCAAATTCATGAGATATGATTTCCCATGCACAAAGCCATGCTGACAATCCCAAATGAGCACTTGCCTCTCCAAAATGCCTGTAGATCCTGTCTGTCAGAATCCCCTCTATCATTCTACCCACCACAGACATTAGGCTGACTGGTCCATAATTCCCAGGAATTCCCTGCGACCTTGCTTGAATAATGGCACAACATTAGCCATCTCTAATCTTCAGGCACTTCACCTGTGGACGTCAATAGTAAAAATATCTCCGTTAGGGGCCCTGAAATTTACTCCCTAGCTTCCCACAAAGCCTTGGCATACGCTTCATCAGGTACCAGGGGTTTATTTATCTTAATGTACTTTAAGACTTTGAGCACTCCTCTTCCATGACGTGGACTCCCTTCAAGACATTATATTTATATTCTCAAGTTCACTACCATTCATGCCTTTCACAGTGGTAAATATGATGAGAAATATTGAGTTAGGGTCTCACCCATATCTTGTGGCTCTGCAAATAGACAACCTTGTTGAGCTTTAAGAGTCGCTATTCTATCCCTAGTTACTGTTTTGCCCTTCATGTACTTGCAGAATATCTTTGGGATTTTCTTCACTTTATCTGCCCTATTCATGAATCAAGATTGTAAAGTTCATTTGTGCAGAATAATCTGCATTCTAAACTATTATCACATGCATTCTTGAGTAAAATCTTACCTGTTTACTTTCTGTAACGTTGCAAGGGCATGTGGTGGTCGGGGTAGTTGTAAAGGTGATTGTGGAGGTGGTGGATGGGGTAGTGGTCGGGGTAGTTGTAGAGGTGATTGTGGAGGTGGTGGATGGGGTAGTGGTCGGGGTAGTTGTAGAGGTGGTTGTGGAGGTGGTGGATGGGGTGGTGGTCGGGGTAGTTGTAGAGGTGGTTGTGGAGGTGGTGGATGGGGTGGTGGTCGGGGTAGTTGTAGAGGTGATTGTGGAGGTGGTGGATGGGGTGGTGGTCGGGGTAGTTGTAGAGGTGATTGTGGAAGTGGTGGATGGGGTGGTGGTCGGGGTAGTTGTAGAGGTGATTGTGGAGGTGGTGGATGGGGTAGTGGTCGGGGTAGTTGTAGAGGTGGTTGTGGAGGTGGTGGATGGGGTAGTGGTCGGGGTAGTTGTAGAGGTGGTTGTGGAGGTGGTGGATGGGGTAGTGGTCGGGGTAGTTGTAGAGGTGGTTGTGGAGGTGGTGGATGGGGTAGTGGTCGGGGTAGTTGTAGAGGTGATTGTGGAGGTGGTGGATGGGGTAGTGGTCGGGGTAGTTGTAGAGGTGATTGTGGAGGTGGTGGATGGGGTAGTGGTCGGGGTAGTTGTAGAGGTGATTGTGGAGGTGGTGGATGGGGTAGTGGTCGGGGTAGTTGTAGAGGTGATTGTGGAGGTGGTGGATGGGGTAGTGGTCGGGGTAGTTGTAGAGGTGATTGTGGAGGTGGTGGATGGGGTAGTGGTCGGGGTAGTTGTAAAGGTGATTGTGGAGGTGGTGGATGGGGTAGTGGTCGGGGTAGTTGTAAAGGTGATTGTGGAGGTGGTGGATGGGGTAGTGGTCGGGGTAGTTGTAGAGGTGATTGTGGAGGTGGTGGATGGGGTAGTGGTCGGGGTAGTTGTAGAGGTGATTGTGGAGGTGGTGGATGGGGTAGTGGTCGGGGTAGTTGTAGAGGTGGTTGTGGAGGTGGTGGATGGGGTAGTGGTCGGGGTAGTTGTAGAGGTGATTGTGGAGGTGGTGGATGGGGTAGTGGTCGGGGTAGTTGTAGAGGTGATTGTGGAGGTGGTGGATGGGGTAGTGGTCGGGGTAGTTGTAGAGGTGGTTGTGGAGGTGGTGGATGGGGTAGTGGTCGGGGTAGTTGTAGAGGTGATTGTGGAGGTGGTGGATGGGGTAGTGGTCGGGGTAGTTGTAGAGGTGATTGTGGAAGTGGTGGATGGGGTAGTGGTCGGGGTAGTTGTAGAGGTGGTTGTGGAGGTGGTGGATGGGGTAGTGGTCGGGGTAGTTGTAGAGGTGGTTGTGGAGGTGGTGGATGGGGTAGTGGTCGGGGTAGTTGTAGAGGTGGTTGTGGAGGTGGTGGATGGGGTAGTGGTCGGGGTAGTTGTAGAGGTGATTGTGGAGGTGGTGGATGGGGTAGTGGTCGGGGTAGTTGTAGAGGTGGTTGTGGAGGTGGTGGATGGGGTAGTGGTCGGGGTAGTTGTAGAGGTGGTTGTGGAGGTGGTGGATGGGGTAGTGGTCGGGGTAGTTGTAGAGGTGATTGTGGAAGTGGTGGATGGGGTAGTGGTCGGGGTAGTTGTAGAGGTGGTTGTGGAGGTGGTGGATGGGGTAGTGGTCGGGGTAGTTGTAGAGGTGGTTGTGGAGGTGGTGGATGGGGTAGTGGTCGGGGTAGTTGTAGAGGTGGTTGTGGAGGTGGTGGATGGGGTGGTGGATGGGGTGGTGGATGGGGTGGTGGATGGGGTGGTGGATGGGGTAGTGGTCGGGGTAGTTGTAGAGGTGGTTGTGGAGGTGGTGGATGGGGTAGTGGTCGGGGTAGTTGTAGAGGTGGTTGTGGAGGTGGTGGATGGGGTGGTGGATGGGGTGGTGGATGGGGTGGTGGATGGGGTGGTGGATGGGGTGGTGGATGGGGTAGTTGTAGAGGTGGTTGTGGAAGTGGTGGATGGGGTGGTGGATGGGGTGGTGGATGGGGTGGTGGATGGGGTGGTGGATGGGGTGGTGGATGGGGTAGTGGTCGGGGTAGTTGTAGAGGTGGTTGTGGAGGTGGTGGATGGGGTGGTGGATGGGGTGGTGGATGGGGTGGTGGATGGGGTGGTGGATGGGGTGGTGGATGGGGTGGTGGATGGGGTGGTGGATGGGGTAGTTGTAGAGGTGGTTGTGGAAGTGGTGGTTGTGCTGATGGTTATACAACATACTCGAATTTCATAGTCATGACACATGAAACCATTCTCAGAAAGTGGCGGGATGCATTTGAGTCCTTGCAGATTACATGTCACATTGTCAGGTGTCGTTGGCCCTCGCGAACTGGAAGCATGAACACGTTCGCACTGAATATTGCTAAACGATTCATTTGAACGACATAGATTTTCTGGTGATTCTTGATCTCCTCTTTGGCGCACACTTGGTGTATGTTTATTGCTCCATTCTGACCAATAACCTTGGCAAGGCTCGACTGCAAAATAAAGACAGATTGTATCAGCATTTATAAACATTTACAACCACCTCTACAACTACCCCGACCACTACCCCATCCACCACTTCCACAATCACCTCTACAACTACCCCGACCACTACCCCATCCACCACCTCCACAACCACCTCTACAACTACCCCGACCACTACCCCATCCACCACCTCCACAACCACCTCTACAACTACCCCGACCACTACCCCATCCACCACCTCCACAACCACCTCTACAACTACCCCGACCACTACCCCATCCACCACCTCCACAACCACCTCTACAACTACCCCGACCACTACCCCATCCACCACTTCCACAACCACCTCTACAACTACCCCGACCACTACCCCATCCACCACTTCCACAACCACCTCTACAACTACCCCGACCACTACCCCATCCACCACTTCCACAATCACCTCTACAACTACCCCGACCACTACCCCATCCACCACCTCCACAACCACCTCTACAACTACCCCGACCACTACCCCATCCACCACCTCCACAATCACCTCTACAACTACCCCGACCACTACCCCATCCACCACCTCCACAACCACCTCTACAACTACCCCGACCACTACCCCATCCACCACCTCCACAACCACCTCTACAACTACCCCGACCACTACCCCATCCACCACCTCCACAATCACCTCTACAACTACCCCGACCACTACCCCATCCACCACCTCCACAATCACCTCTACAACTACCCCGACCACTACCCCATCCACCACCTCCACAACCACCTCTACAACCACCTCAACATGATGAACAGGAGGACCTGGGAAGCACCGAGGATCACTTTGTGTGCATGTCCACCAGAACTTTAAGGTATCGGGACAGGTGATTAAAGTGGCTCAGAGGGCATTCGGTATATATGTCTTTATGGGTCGAGGCATAGAGTTTAAAGACAGAGAGGTTATCCTAGAACTACATAAGTTGTTGGCTAGGCCACAGCTAGATTGTTGCATGTAGTTTGGAATCTGCATTACAGGATGGATGTGATTGCACTGGAGAGGTGCAAAGGAGATTTACCAGGATGTTTCCTGTGCTGGGGCATTTCAGTTATGAAGAGAGATTAGACAGATATGTTGTTTTGGTTAGAACAGAGAAGATTGAGATGTATAAAACTATGAAGTCTATACATGAAATTAGACGGGAAAAATCAATTCCCCTCATTGGAGGGTCAATGACCAGGGGCTTAGATTCAAGGTGAAGGGGAGAAGTTTTAGAAGAAATATGAGGAAAAGTATTTTCATCCTGAAGGTAGTGTGAATCTAGAATTCACTGCCTGCAAGGGTGGTAGAGGCATAAACCCTCATAACATTTTAGAAATGTTTCAATGTACATTAGGATGCCATGGCCTACAAGGCTGTGGGTCAATTGCTGGAAAATGGAATCGGAATAGTTTGATGATTGTTTTGGACTGGCAGAGATGCGATGGGCAGAAGGGCCTATCGATCTCCACGACTCTCTTATAATGGGATCACTGAATAGGATCTAGAAGTCCTTTACATATTGTATTGTATGGCTGCTGTGCACACTCCTCTGTGCTCCTGTGGACCATTTCCTGGTGCTCTCTCATGTATTATTTGTTCGTAAGTTACAAATCCCAAATTTTATTTTACCATCATGAACATGAAAACAAATCCTTTGAAATCTCTATTCCATTATTCCCGGAATAACATTTGCCCTTAATAAGACAATCATCACCTCAGACTGGGGTTTGCAATCTTGAGATTCTCTCAAAGCTCAACCAAATCGCTGTTTTTGAAAGATATTTAATATTGCATGTCTGTTTAAAGTAGTAAGTCTGTTCAATATGGAAATGGGAGTGCAAACGTTATTTTAGATTGAAAACTGCTGAAGTGATAACTAGCCATGACTCAATTGCTTCCACTTGCAATGGAGCAGAAGAAAGCCAGTCAAGGTGCATTTGACATTACTTTTGTAGAGAAAATAGGAGGCAGAAAGTTGCTTCAGGAGCCATGAAGAAAAATATATACAGCCATCATCCCAGGCTCCAAACCTTTACACCTGCGCCTTCCCCAAACCTGTCCGCCACAACTACAACCACCACCAATTCACCACCCATGCTCAATACTTACTTGTTGTTGTGGTCGGACTGGTAGTCGTGGTCAGCGTGGTGGTGGTTGGCGTGGTGGTTGGCGTGGTGGTGGTTGGCGTGGTGGTGGTTGGCGTGGTAGTTGTTGGCGTGGTGGTTGGCGTGGTAGTTGGTGTAGTAGTTGTTGGCGTGGTGGTTGGCGTGGTGGTTGTTGGCGTGGTGGTTGGCGTGGTGGTTGTTGGCGTGGTAGTTGTTGGCGTGGTGGTTGGCGTAGTAGTTGGTGTAGTAGTTGTTGGCGTGGTGGTTGGCGTGGTGGCTGTTGGCGTGGTGGTTGGCGTGGTGGTTGGTGTAGTAGTTGTTGGCGTGGTGGTTGGCGTGGTGGTTGTTGGCGTGGTGGTTGGCGTGGTAGTTGTTGGCGTGGTAGTTGGCGTTGTGGTAGTTGGCGTGATAGTTGGTGTGGTGGTTGGCGTGGTGGTTGGCGTGGTAGTTGATGGCGTGGTAGTTGTTGGCGTGGTAGTTAGCGTGGTGGTGGTTGGCGTGGTAGTTGTTGGCGTGGTAGTTAGCGTGATGGTGGTTGGCGTGGTGGTGGTTGGCGTGGTAGTTGGCGTGGTAGTGGTTGGCGTGGTAGTTGTTGGCGTGGTAGTTAGCGTGATGGTGGTTGGCGTGGTGGTTGGCGTGGTAGTTGTTGGCGTGGTGGTTGGCGTTGTGGTAGTTGGCGTAGTAGTTAGCGTGGTGGTTGGCGTGGTAGTTGTTGGCGTGGTAGTTGGCGTGGTAGTTGTTGGTGTGGTGGTTGGCGTGGTAGTTGTTGGCGTAGTAGTTAGCGTGGTGGTTGGCGTGGTAGTTGTTGGCGTGGTGGTTGGCGTGGTGGTTGGCGTGGTAGTTGGCGTGGTGGTGGTTGGCCAGGTGATTGGTGTGGTAGTTGGTGTGGTGGTTAGCGTGGTAGTTGGCGTGGTAGTTGTTGGCGTGGTGGTTAGCGTGGTGGTGGTTGGCCAGGTGATTGGTGTGGTAGTTGGTGTGGTAGTTGGTGTGGTAGTTGGTGTGGTAGTTGGTGTGGTAGTTAGTGTGGTAGTTAGTGTGGTAGTTAGTGTGGTAGTTGGTGTGGTGGTTGGTGTGGTGGTTAGTGTGGTAGTTGGTGTGGTAGTTGGTGTGGTAGTTGGTGTGGTAGTTAGTGTGGTAGTTAGTGTGGTAGTTGGTGTGGTGGTTGGTGTGGTGGTTAGTGTGGTAGTTGGTGTGGTAGTTGGTGTGGTAGTTGGTGTGGTAGTTAGTGTGGTAGTTAGTGTGGTAGTTGGTGTGGTGGTTGGTGTGGTGGTTGGTGGTGTTGTGGTTGTTGTAGTTACTGTAGAAAGATATCATAATAGATCATTAAATCAGCAATAAAGTTACCGATTTTGAAAATCATCTATATTCAGCAACCAGATTAGAAATATAATTTACATTTTTGAACGAAAGTGCAGCTGTTATCTCAATAACTTTGGAACCCATTACTTTATTGATATTTCAGAATAATAACTGGTCAGGCTATTAGGCTAATGTAAAACAGATGGAAAGATGGAATCAGTACTGATGCAATGAGGAAAAAAACTGTTTTTTGCTGTTTATTGATAAAAGCGTTACATTTAAAATTTTCAAGCAAGCACTACAGACTAAATTTTCACAAAGATGCAGAAGTTTCATAGCTAAAATGGCATGAAAACCTTATTTTGGAGGTACCACCCCAAACCCTGCACCAATCATTTTTGCCCAAGGGATGGAGAGGGAAGAAAAAGGAGCAATTATCCTTTAATGTCATGCACTGAATACAAACATTGAAGTGCAGTTGCCTTCAAACACATTCAATTTTTGCTAATGTTATATATTACAGCATCACTCCCACAGATATCTCATGGGGACTTCTAGCCAGCGTATTTTTAGTATTCAGCCACACCATGGTAGCCTATGCTCTGCTTCTTGGGTCGGTGTGCCTGGTTTTTATCTCGCATGCGCCCTACCCCCTTGGACTGAAGGTCATGACATTCTCCAGTGGCAGGTTGGTAAATATCCTGGCTCAAGTGCTACCCACCTTGGTAATGAAAACCCATTCCTTCTGTTGGGAGTGGCATATCGCTAAATTTACTACTATTTTTGTGAGCTTTGTTGTACAAGATAATGGTCCAGATGTTGTAGTAAAAATAACAGTAAAATTAATAGCGCTTGTTGTTATTAAGGAATAAATTGGACATAGCCTTCAGGTGTTCACAAATATGCAGTTAACCACAGAAATCACGAATGTTGCCTAAGCTACCCTGCTTCTGCCAAAGTTTACTACATCATACTACCTTGTGGTAAAAGCTTCAGTAATCAATAAGTCAATTAAATCAGTAAGTGAGTGAAGTTGCAATACCAGTACACTACATACACACTAAACTGCACCAGAAAACAGTTGGGGCTTGTTTGTTCATGTGGAGGTGAATTTTTAATAATGAAAGGTAAATGCTAAACGTTACCAAAGATCCTCAAAGAATTACTTGGACTCGTATTCCTTCATGTTTTGAGTGGTATTGTGGAGGTGCCATCATACTTCTGAGGTGAAAAGATTCCACAGAAGATCAGGTTCTCCTTGATTTTGTTCATTTTTTGGGGCCAGTGTTTATAATTCGACTACTTTCAAAAAATCTTAACTGGTCACTTGTAATTTATTTTTGTTGGAACTTGCTGTGTACAAATTGGGTGTTATGTTTCTGATATTGCAGCAATGACTATGCCTCAGAAATACTACAAGTGTAAAGCACTTCCTGAGATTGTGAAAGAACCTATATAAATACAAGTTTTTTTTTAAAATAATAAATTTGTCTTTGCCTTTTCACTTTGTTTCTCAGAATTTGGACTGTTATAATAGTAATGCCAATTTGGGTAGGAAGTAGGCTGAATGAGCATTGGCAACTAAGCAATGGTTTAGTAGGAGGAAGTGAGGGAACTTGACAGTGGGCCATTTGCTTCAGACATGGCCTTTCAGAGCTCAAACAAAACTGTTGGGTTAGGCTGGTGTAGGGAGTGTTTCAATTATGGCTGTTTATTTTGCAACCAATCCACATTTTTGAATTTCTTAGCTGTTTTTTCATCTTGTTTAAAATGCCATATGTTTGCATTTAATTATGAATTGTTTATGATATCAATTAAACATATTGATCAATATTTGTGCAGGATGCCCTTCAGAGCCACCTGGTTGAGCAAGTACCACAGAACTCAAGTGATGCCATCCATCAAACAGGTATTGCATAAAAAATCTCTTTTATTGTGTGTGCTGAGCAGCCAAATGAATCTGATTCGGAGTTTGAAAAGTTTCTCTGGTATTTCGTCAAGTTCAATTTTACCAAAAACTTGCTTTTGCTTCAAATGAGAATGATGTGACAGTTTCTAAACTCAGTAATAGAAATAAGGAAATTAAACGGCAAGTTTCTATCTAACTGACCCAAGGCAACGTACTGGGAGAGAACAAAAAAAAGTTAACAACTCAGTGGGTCTGGCAGCATCTGTGGAGAGAAAGCAAAGTCAAAGTTTAAGGTCTAGGCCCGAAACGTCAGCTTTTGTCCTCCTGAGATGCTGCTTGGCCTGCTGTGTTCATCCAGCCTCACATTTTATTATCAAAGTTTCAGGTGTTGGGGCCCTTCATTTAAACTAGTAGCACCTAGGAAAAGGGTGGTATATAGGCTAAAACTATGCTTTGGGTGTAAAGTACATGACTGAGAAGAGAAAGAGAACAACAGTTAGGCAAACAAAGTGTTGGGTAATGATATGCCAGGGAAGGAGAAACACTGACAGTGGAGACCAGAAGTGGGTGAGAATGGTTTAGCTAACGTTATGAGTGACAATGAAAGTAATGGTGGTAGACAGGAAGAAAGATTAGAGCAGAGATTGTTGGCAAGAAGAGCAGAACTTCTTCAAGGGATGATGTGGAGGTGCAGAAGGATGTTGCAGGTTACAAAGAGACATAGATAAGCTGCAGAGCTGGGCTGAGAGGTGGCAAATGGAGTTTAATGTGGAAAAGTGAGAGGTGATTCACTTTGGAAGGAGTAACAGGAATACAGAGTACTGGGCTAAAGGTAAGATTCTTGGTAGTGTGGATGAGCAGAGAGATCTCAGTGTCCATGTGCATAGATCCCAGAAAGTTGCCACCCAGGTTGATAGGGTTGTTAAAGAGGTCGTACGGTGTGTTAAGCTTTATTGGTAGAGGGGTTGAGTTTCAGAGCCATGAGGTCATGTTGCAGTTGTACAAAACTCGGGTGCGGCCGCACTTGGAGTATTGTGCACAGCTCTGGTCATTGCATTATACGAAGGATGTGAAAGCATTGGAAAGGGTGCAGAGGAGATTTACCAGGATGTTGGCTGGTATGAATGGAAGGTCTTATGAGGAAAGGCTGAGGGACTTGAGGCTGTTTTCATTAGAGAGAAAAAGGTTAAGAGGCGACTTAATAGAGAGTCTAGTTCACTAATGTCCTTTCGAGGAAAAAATCTCCTGTCTTTACATGATCTGGATTACATATGACTCCAGAACTACAGCAACATGATTGATTCATAACTGCTTTACAAAATGACCCAGCAAGTCACTCAGTTGTCTTGTCATCATCTTCTCAAAGGAAATCAGTAACAGAAAACAAGTGCTGATCTTGAAGGAATGTTCACATCACAGACTCACTGACTCCTGTGTCAGAAAGCTGTGTTTCATAAGACCATAAGAAAAGGAACATGAGCAGGCCGGTCAGCCCCTCATGGCTGATCTGACTTTCCTCAGTACAATTTCCTGCATTTTCCCCATAACCCTTGATTTCCCTATTGACCAATAATGTATTTATCTCAGCTTTAACTCTACACAAGGACTTTTTCTCAATAGCACTTCATGGCAAGGAGTTCAAAAGAATCACAACCTTCTGAGAGAAGAAATTCCTCACTTCAGTCTTAAATTGGCCTGTCTTTATTCTGACACTATGCCCTCTGGTTCTAAACTCTCTCAAGAGAGGAATCATCCTCTCAGAATTTACCTGGATGAGTTCTTTAGGAATCCAATATGCTTCAATGAGATGACCTCTCATTCTTTTAAACTCCAGTGAGTAGAGTCCCAATCTGTTTAGCCTTTGCTCATAAGACAATCCTTTCATACCAGGGATCATCCTGGTAAGCCTCTCTTAACTGCCTTGATGAAATGGAATCTTTCCTTAAATGAGGGGACCGAAATTACTCACAATACTCCAAATGTGGTCTCACCAGTACCTTGTACGGTTGCAGTAAGGCTTCCTCACTCTTATACTGCAACCCCCTTGAAATAAGGGTCAACATTACATTAGCCATCCTAATTACCAGCTGCATCTATCTACATTTTAGCTTTCTGTGTTTTGTGAACAAGTACCCTCAAGTTCCTTTGTGCTGCAGCTTTCTGCAGTTATTCTCCATTTAAATAATATTCTGTTCTTTTGTTCTCCCTTCCAAAATGATCAACTTCACTTCTTCATACATTGTACTCTATTTGCTAACTTTTTGCCCATTTAGTTAACATTTCAACATCTCTCTGTAAACTGTTCATTTTCTTCTGACAACTTGCCTATCCACATGATATTTTGTGCTGTCTGTAACTCTCGCTACAGTACCGTCACTTCCTTTATTTATCCATAATACATCGTAAAATTTATTGCTTTCTGTTCACTTCATTCCAGCAACATTGTATTTTGAGATCTTGTACAGACAAGAGATCCACACATGTAAGCAAACTTTCTGATGACACTGTCGTTTTATTCTGTGACATGACTAGTCTGCCTGGTACAATTAGATCAGCTGCCATTTCTCACACCAGCGGATATTATTTTGAGTGGAAAATAAACATTGAGAGATGAAGATGTCATTATACTCTGTTAGGTTCTTACTGGGTGAATCTAAATGTTTACAACTCACTTGAGCGTGGAGTCATGTGTTTGTGGCCCTTAAGTTTAAGAGAAGTTACTTTATACATTGCTCATACATGTCTGTTAATTTTGAGCATATTTACCTAGAGACATGTTAAACATTGAAAGATAGTTAAATTTGGATTTTTTAAAACATATCTCTATAAATTTCCAGTTTATGATTTTGCTTCATGTATCTCTTGGGCAGGGTTAGTTAGGTGTACGGTTTGGGAAATTTCCTTGGATAATGGCATAGTTAGTGGAGAATATCTTTTATGAGCAACCAGAGACAATTTTTGAGAACATCATGTGAAAGCAGAGTCTGTCTTTTGTGCAGAAGCTGCAATGTTACACTTGTTAGAGGACTTGCTGTCACAACAGCAGATCAAAAAAATGCATTCCGAATCATCAATATCATCATTACTAGGGATATAAAACGAGAAGCGCTATCCTTGTTTTGAAAACAAACAAGTTCTTATTCATTTAATATGCATCAGAATTAATTTAAATTAGAAAATAGAGTTATAAACTGCTTGGCATCTCACATGTTCTGCACAATGTTCGCAGATCATATGAGGGTTAAGTTGGGGAATGTTAGGCAGAATCTTCCCAGCCCAGTGAATGCAGGTTTGAACTCGAGATCAGGAGCAGCATTTTAAATGTGTTTCAGACTGACTCTGTGTGAGATCTCACCTCTGAGTGCTTGCTGTAATCAGGGTCAACATGTCAGCAGCTACCTTCCTGACAGTGGTGGGTACTAATTAAACCAAAGAAAGAGTCATTGTAAGGTTCCCTCATGCATTCTTTTCTACTTCAACACTTCCATGTCTTCTGGCATTGTAGTCTTACAACTGGTGCTATGGTGATGTAGCCCTCCAATTGGATCTACTGTCTTGGGAATCTATTTAATGCCCTTCATCATATTTAGAATGCTGAGATGGTCACTTAGTGAGCATTTCCCTAAATAGACCAACAGTTCTGCACTTCTGAGCTGTCTGAAATATTATTTCCCTCATTGTTTTAACTGTAGTGTCTGAAGACAGTATTTGCCATTATAATACTTGATTTTTATACAAAATTATTGAAAAATGAAGTTTACTTACCACATTCAACATTTCCTTCACTGCATACACTGTAAAATATTAAGTTCAGATTATTAATTTTAGGAAAACAATGTTTAACAAACCTTAACCTGTATATAGCTTCCATATTCAATACATTACAGATTCCCATTGAAGGCTGGTACAACAAGGAGAAGCCATTTAAATTTGTACTAGCAACCCTGCATTCTGGTGAGGGAAAAATGCAACTTTTTGTGGATCTATTACTGACCAACCAAAAATCATTTATGGTTTCACATTAATAAAAATATCCTTTGCTTTCACCTAACGTTGAAAAATTAAAAATAGCTTCATTAAAAATTGCAGATAGCATTGACAGTATTTTGTGTTAGCCTTTGCACCAATTTCTTGTGCATTGTAACTAGTGCAGCCAAACAGTATATTTCAATACACAAGGATACTGCGATGTTAGCATGACTGTAGAAAGGAATGTGGAAGGAAAGTTAATAATTTATTTTCCTCCAGTGCTCTCTTTGTGACCATCAAGCAAGACTGAAAATCATTTAAATATTCAAACATGATTTATTCAAATCGATTGCATTTCCTCATTAAAGGCACAATCAAAATCATGTTATAATTGTTAATCCTTTTTAGCTCATCGCTAAATGTTTAGAATAAAGTTGGCATTCAATGCATCACAGCCTGTACACGCAACACTTTGATTCAATGATAATAAAACATTTTAAAACCTGCCTGTTCATATTTGCATTGACCTCAATTCAAAGAAAAAACACATAAGGCAGGGTATAAATTGAACTGCTGATTTGATATCAACAAAATAAATTTACACATCCTCCAACTGTGATTTTTCCATTTATAGTATCATCTTTATAGTGATTAAATTACTTTTTCAAAGCAAATGAAAACTGAAATTGAATGTTTTTAAATCAAATATTATTCTGTTCATGAATTTAATAGTATAGGCAATCTAGTATTTACAATGCAATGAAACACATAAGAACTTGGCAAGACATTCAAAATGACAGGAACAAACAGGGCAACTTATCACTATTTACAATGTAACACACTCTGGCCAGAACACCAAATTACTTTAGCCATCTAATTTTTGGAATAAGTGTTAATAATAAACAGTTAGTGACACTGTCAAATTTGATCAAGTCCAAGTACAATTTTAATTGACAGAGGGAGAATTTTCCCACTGATGCCCATTGAATCTGGTTTTGCTAAACCACTGAGTCAAATGTGGACTTTGCTATCACCTCCCCTCTGGAATTCAGCCCTTTTGCCCATAATTGAAGCAAGGCTAAAATGTGGTCAGGAGCTGAGTGGCTCCGGCAGAACCCAAATTGAGCATCAGTGAGCAATTTGTGGGAAACAATTCTGATAGCATTAGTCATGGCAATTTCCTTTTTGTTTACTAATAATCATGAGTAGACTGATGGGGCATTAATTGGATGCGTTGACTTTGTCCTGTTTTTCATGTGTAGGAAATACTGGGTCATTTTCTGTATTAAGATAACACAGTGTGAAGCTGGATGAACACAACAGGCCAAGCAGCAACAGAGGAGCGGGAAAGCTTGATGTTTCGGGTCAGAATCCTTCTTCAGAAATTTTTGAAGAAGGATCCTACCTGAAACGTCAAGCTTTCCTGCTCCTCTGATGCTGCTTGGCCTGCTGTGTTCATCCAGCTTCACACCATGTTATCTCATTTTCTGTATTGTTGGGTAGATACTAGCGTCAAAGCTGTAATGGCTAGGGTTGCAGCATGTTCTGGAGCATAAGACTATTGTAAAAATAGTTTCACAGCATTTACTGTATCTAACACCAGCCATTTCTTGATATCATGTGGAGTGAATTGAATTGACTGAAAACTGGCATTTGTGGTATCCTGGAAGCCTTCCCTTCCATTGAGTTGTTTAATTGTTCATTAATGTTAAATGTTCCATTCATAACTAGAAGTGGAAGGTCTGCAGAGTTTAGGTCTGATCCATCAACTGTGAAATCACCTAGCTCTGTCTATACTGTTTGGCACGATTTAATCATTCGAGGGATGTGGGCACGTCTGGCTGGAACAACATTTATTATTCATCCTTAGTTGCTCCTGAGAAGATAGTGCTGAGCTTTCTTTAGAACCTCTGTAATCCATTTTGTGTAGGCAATCCAGTTTTGTTGTCTCACCAGGTTGAGACTGCATTTTTAGGTATGCCTAGTGCTGTACTTGGCAAGTACTCCTGGGTGCTTCATTGAACCAGGGTTGCTGCCTTGGCTTGATAGCAAGGGTAGAGTGGAATATATTACTGAGCCATGAAGTAGCAGATTTTGTAGGAGTACAATTCTGTTGCTGTGATGGGGAGGTGTAACAGTGATTGAGATGGAAGTAATCAAGAAGTCACAAAGTGTTTATTCGAAGGATCGGCTTTGAAATACTCCAAATATTAGGCAGGATCATGTCACTTTTCTTCACTCATAAGCCCAGGCTTTGACAATCTGGAGACTGGAAGACTTGGCCCACACTTGCTTTTATGGCACATTCCCAACTAACAATAAAAACATCTTTTCTGGATACTTTACCAGTTTCCACAGCCAGGTATGGTTTCATATGGTTGGTATATTTTGCCATTGTAATAACAGGTGCACTCGTCCAAGTTGACACATTTCATTATATTTTCATCCAGATAGGGAGCGCTTTCTGGGCACTTTGGGTAACAACCTAATCATTGGAAAAATGTGAAAATGAGTGAGGTAAACTTACTATGGTATTTTCATATTATCAATGGTTTTGTTATAGATTTATTACTTATAGATACTATGGTACAGGGAACTATAGCTTGGTTTATTAGTAATTCAGCAGGTCTGTAATTTTCATACTTTGCCTATCACAATTTTGTTCTATTAATTGTCCATTATTGTAAACCCAACAGAGTGAGTTACCCCTGTAAATAAACCGAGCAATTTAAGTTATTTGTTTAATTTACATTTTGGAAATACCTAATTCATTCATGATGTTAGAGTCACCCAAATAATTCTACATTTTTTGACTGATTTAATAAAAACGGAAAACCTGAAATTTTAGCATTGTGAATATTTCTTTTGAAGTTTTGTTTCTGCTTCTTCATGGCATGCTCTATTAAAAACTGCCTTGAAGTCACAGGCTTTGCAATTCAGCTCTTTTGTCCATGCTCGGACCAAAGCTGCAATGAAGCCTAAAGCTGAATGTCAGAAGACACATGAACATCAGTCAGCAGGATATTGTTGTGTAATTCTCCTATATAGCACTACAGCGAATGAGAGCTGACTGATCAAATCGAAATTGACCTGATTAGATTTGTCCTGCGTTTCTCTGCACAGGATATACCTGTATAATTTTATATGCTGTCAGGTAGATACCAGTGTTGTAGTTATACTGGAAATTACCAAGATGTTTCTGATCTGAGTCACTTTAAATATAGTATTAGTTTTTATTAAAAAATTGATGTGTCCTTTTTAACTTTATACGCCAAATTATCTCTGCTTGTGCTTATATTAAATACATGCAAATTAAACTATTTGAGAAATGCCTTGCGGCACACCTAAACTTCAGCAGAATTATGAAATAATATAACCTTCAAGGACAGCGGAGAGTTTTTTCCGAACTGAATGGTCACTGCATGTTTTTGCTGTCAAAGTTCCACACGGTTGATAATGCCAACTGCATTCATCAGGACTGTTATAATAGTCACAATATACAGCTGCAATGTAAATTAGAAACAGTTGGTACACAAAGCCAGCCATTGATTCAGTGTCCAAAGAAACAGCTCAAATCAACATGCAAACCTGTTGAAATAGATTGGAAATAATTAGCACAAGTGAACCATATTATATTTGTCAGGGGGTTGTCTCATAATGCAGTTCACTGATCCACATCGATCTGAACAAAGTCTGTATAACACATCATGAAAGGCAACTACTCAAATATTTGTGATTTTTTTAACCATTCTAGGCATATCCAACAGTCAAACAGATGACTTAGAAGACTTAATAGAAGTAGTACTAATTTAGTAATGCAAAATTAAATATCAAAAAAGTCAGTTGACCTGTAATTTTCATACACAGATACATCTCTTTGATAAAACATGCAACTTTAGAATGGACCCAAACAAATTCTTTTGCATTTATTGAAAAAACGTTAATTTTCCATTGACTTCAAACATTTAGACTTACGACAGCGTTCAGGGGATCTCCAGCGAACACAAACACCAGCTTTGTTACAAGCTTCTGCATACACAGCTACAGCAGTGCAGAAACCCAGATATTTTCCCTGCATATCACAGGCACAGGCTTCCTTAATGCAAGCGTCATAGTATGGTTCTGGGTTAACCTGATGAAGATGACATAACAGAGCCAGAAAATGTGAGGAAAGAAGTTTTTAAATATACTGCAATTAAAAAAAACACAGAATGCTGACTGCAATGTTTACTTTACATCCAAAAGCCTCCATTTATAAGCATTGATATTCAAGTGAGTAAAAAAAATCAACTCTTTCAAACAAGTTGAATAGATTAGTATATTCCAAGCCAATTATCCAACACCAACCTTAGCAACAAAAGCTGCTGGTTTCCCTCACAGTTTGGGCCTTCCCCACCAAAGATAAAACATCGGTGGCAGCACGTTTGGGCCTTTAAGTGGCCATTAATTGTCTTAATAAGGCAAATAGAGCACAAGCATTTCTCAGTTTCACCTTCATGCCTGGTAAGATTTCTGAACAGTCTGGAGCAGCACAGTAGGCAGTGGGAAGGCTATCTACTGAATTCTACATGCCTCTAGACTTCAAACCTACAAAATAGGGAGTGTAAAATCCAGCCCTTAGTCTTTGATTCCATTCATGGATTGTTGTGGTCAGGTAACATTGTTTGGTTCTCATCTTTTCGGAAGTACTACTAGCTCCATATGTATCCTGTTGTTATTTATATTTTAACTTCACCAGTTTAGTGCCTTATTCTTGGTTCTCTATTATTGAACAACCTTTCACATTACTCACTGATTCAGGGGTCTTATTATTTTGTTTACTCCCTTGTTTTTGGTGATAGAAATAAAATTGATCAAAAAAAGAAAATGGTAGGTAAAACTGCATTTAAAATGTATTGGAAAGATGCTTTGAATGACATTAAATCAAGAAAAAATAATTAATTCAGAGACCTAGCTGGCAATCAGATTATTAAATTGCACTGGCAAAAACTTCCCATTTCTAAGATATGTGATTTATGAAATGTATTAGAAGTTGGCTTCTGCAGAGATGACATCAGGATCTCAGTTTTTATATCTGTGATGGGAAAGCAAGGGGTGCTCCATTTTGAAAATGGTTAAATATATGCAAATGTGCTAATGTGAAAATTTTGTTTCTTCATCATTTGTTTTCACAGCTTTAAATCCAGCATTACTAATAGTCAATTAATAGTAATACATTTTCAATAAAGTTTCTTACCTTATTGTGACATTTTTTAAATGCTTCTTTTGGATCTTTAATTATGGAACATTTTCTCTGTGCCCATGGAGAACAAAATGGATTTCTCTCACATGGAAATGTCTGATCCACTGAACTAGAACAGGGCTGAATAGTTTTCCAGCTGGTTCCAAACTCAGCAGAGCTGCTCACCAAGGAGTTAAATTTGGTTGTTAGATCATCTTCAGTGACATCATTGAAATTTCCACAGAGACCACATACTTTGTTCTATTGTAAAAGTTACAAATAATCAATTGTTAAGGATTGTAAGCTGACATCTCAAAATCACACTTCAACATAAATTAATTTAGCTGCTTTGATCTGTTCAGCAGAAATATGTGCTTACAAAGGAAGACGATTTGTCTGAGAAATAATTAAATTCCTGGGAGCCTTACATTTTCATTATTCTGTGCTCAGGCTGTTCACCTCAGCTGACATAGCATCAATTGATCTCCAATCTGCTGGTCTAGATATGTAGGCAGGGAAGCAAATCAACTGAAAATGGTGTCAAGATCTTTGGGACAGGAAGCTAGCAAGTGGAGGAAAAATATTTTTGATCTCTGTAAGCAAAGTTGTTACTGGAATCCGATCATACCTCTGAGGTAATAATATACTGTTGCCTAGACATAGGTCTCTTATCTTAGTTTGCCATAATCTTGGAGAATCTTACACCATGTAGGTTGACTTACTTCTGAAAATGTACTAAAAATTTAAATGCATGTGCTTAATTATGTTGCTTCTTCAGAGCCTCACCTGACAATTTATCCCTCAAACATAATCTTGTCGTTACTGTTATTGTTTGTCCACAAGCTGGCAGAGCCACATTACATATTGGAACCTAAGTATAGGGAAGCCACGCCGTAATTATACAGTGCTCGAGTGAGGGTGCGCGGGCAGTATTTTGTGCAGTTTTGGACTCCTTATGTAAGGAAGGCTATCCTTGACTAGTGGGTGCAACAAAAATTCAGTTGATTCATTCCTGGGATGTGGAGTTGAGTTGAACGGATTTACTTTCTCCGCAGTTGGAAGGCTGACAAGAAATTGCAGTGCAAAGGATAGTAACATTCTTAGAGGGCTTTTCAGCCAGTATTTTTCTGTCTGGGGATGGTGGTCTATCATAGTTTCAACATAAGACCTCAACCTTTCAAAGATTGGATACAGAGAAATCATTTTGCTCAGAGTGCTAGAAATCTTAAGAAATCCCCATCTCTGAGGTCTGTCATTGCTGCCATACCGGGCTGAAAAGGTTTAGGGCACACTGTCCATCACAGCTTGCAATGACTTTCCTGTTCACCTGTCAGGCAACTGGGCTTTTGGGTGCCCTATTGTGGAATTGCGTGATAGGAGAGGCGGAAATGATCACCAGAGCGAGGGCCCTGTAGTGTTCATATTACTAGCCCCGTATTTAAAACTCAACTGCCCATCACTTCAGAAGATGAGGTTAAGAACCTCCCATCACACTCTTGTACTCCATTGTCATTACAGAATACAAGGAATACAATACAGAAAGCAAAGCTCACACCCGCTTCAGGGATCTGGAGTTGCTAGTGAATGATATGGTGGAATGGACAGTGGTCCTTTCTCCTGCTGACCACCTCAAGAGGTCACACCACTGGATAAAGCTGGCTTTGATCTTTATAGAGAATAGAGTGCACACCACATAGTGAGTTAAAAGGCATGCTCAGCAATGACAGAAGGCCAATGATCATCTGTGTTCAGTGTAAGTGCTATCATCTCTTCAATGTTACCTCACACTCACAAAGCCATTAGTCACTCCTAGCTCTGTCACTGCATGCACTTCTTATAAGGCTCATCAAATATGCTCTCATTATTACATACAGCATATCTGCTCAACAGCTTCCACCCATTTCAGTCTCCTAAACTACTACTCTGCTGTGCCCATTGTGTTTCCTACTTACTCACTGGGGGCACCGCACCACTTCTCCTACTCCTGCATCATCAGTAACTTCTCTTCCATCAATCAAACACTCAATTTGTCTCATTGCAGAAAAAAATGGCCAGGCTTGGACTGATGTCTCCAAAGAACCATGCCTGACCTACCTGTAATCCCCAGACAGGTTGTGCCTGAACTGCAGGACTGACGATATCCAATGCCTCAAATTGAAATCAGATAAGCCCCTTGACTAATTGTTGTAGGACTTCCTAATTGAGAGTTATTCTCCTGGACGCCACTAATGGCAGCTTACCTTTAACTTTCAGACATAGCCATTTGGTTATATTCAAGGCTAAACTCGATATATATTTAAGCACTAAGGGAATCAAGGCAAAATGGGAAAGGAAGGTGGAAATAGAGAATAGAAGGTCAGCCATGTGCATCTTGAACATTTTAGCTGGCAAGAATCAGCCAGGCAGAACATGCTATGTGCTTGAAGAAAGCATTTATTAACATTGTTGCATTGCTGAATTCTCTCCATAACAAACAAAATACGTGCATTATTTTAGGACCAAGTCAAGGGTCTAAGTCTTCAGGACTGTGAATTTGAGTCAGGCAAGTAATTAATAGAACCAAATCTTTTGTATCTAATGCAGTCCCTTTTTTTTTAGGGCTGGAAAATGCTGCAAGAGTAATTTAGGTCAGTTTACTGACTTCTGCTTGAATATTTCGGGGTTGCATGTACAGACCATGCGACACCAAGCTCTAGAACACTATCCAGTCACATAGACAGATATTCTGGCTAAGCTAAACTTTTCCAGATATATAATCTTCCTTTTGTTGATTCTCACGATAGCTGTGATGTTTTTGGTGATTGTTCCAAAGTGAATAAATTGACAAGTAACTCTTTATGTCATACTTTTTTGCATGATTACAATTTCTGTGACCATTTATCTTTCAGAAAATGTGAAGAATCAATGAGCATATGGAAAAGGGAATATTTTAACCCAGCACTACACTTACCCTCCATTTCTCATCCAGTGTTACAGAAAGTCTTGTGTGTTTGTCCCAAATCACCGTGATCCCATTTGAAAATGTGAGGATTAGATAAAGTCCAACAGTGTGAAGTGAATAGGAATCTTCTGTGCATTCTGATGTGGAATTTGAATCAGAAACTTTTACTGTCCCATCTTCCAAAGTTAGTTCTTTATCCTATGAGAGTCAAGTGGTTTAGAATACAGAATACTTGATGAACAACATTTATAAATCATCCCAATTGAAATTTGTATTTCAAGAGCCTTATTAAAGTAATAGTGAATCAATAATTGTAAATTTGAAAATATACCTGGAATATAATTCTGATATTTCTGGAACATGTCACTCCATCTTCACAGCATGCAACATTTTCAAAGAGTATTTGGAAAGTACCAGTCTTTCCTCTGCAGTGGTCCTAAAATGAAGACAACTTTCATAAACAAGTGCAAAAAAAGTATATTCTATACAATTATAAGTAGTGCAGTCAGTTCAGTAATTAGTATTGATGGATCATGTGTATTATGGTAAAATCACTCATTCAATTTCAACCATAAACTGTTGTTATGTTTATTGTACAGTGAAGATCAAATTTAATCTAATTCTGGCAGTTTTCCGTACGTATTATTTTTGGCATTGTAGAGATACCCCTGATGCCATCTTCACACAAAAAGAAGTGTCCTTAAGTATGCTCATCAGAAATTAAGAAAGCAAGCCTTTAAAATAATTACTTGAACTTAAACTGGGGTAAGCAGATGTGCCCCTTTTGGCTCCATATTAAAAAAAGTGGGTCACTGCCAGACAAAATTTGGCTCTCTCCCCAGACTCAGCAGAGCCTGTTAAATGCATTCCAACACTTCCCCGCACTGAGACTTGACTCCTTAACAACTGCCATGTTGATATTCTGGGGCCAGAATTGGTGTTTGCACCCCTCTAAAACCATACCATAGAGGCCAGCCATAATCTTGTGCCAATGTCTTGCTGCTGGCCTTGTAAAAACAAAATAGTGTGCTATATTAAAACATAATTTAAGATAACTGGCAAAAGAGTCAGAGTGGTTGAAGAGGAGAAATGTGAAATAACTCCACAGAGGTCTGTATCTCATCAGCAAGTCACTATTTATTTGTACGTGGAAAGTCCTTGACACTGATCCAGCTGCAGCAGAGCCACTTCTGAGGGAACAGAACCTCTGACACTCCTATTTATATCTATCAGCCAGGTCTCCCTGATTGGACAAGAATAACAACCCCATTCAAGGAACTCATATTCCTAAAGGTCCATCTGGCTGAACTCATTATAATCACCATGAAATGCATTGTCTGAAAGACCGACGGAAGAAAATTTGAAAGTATCTTTCAAAAAGGATTTGGATCCATCTTTTGGAGAGGAAATACTTGTAGAGTTAAGGAGAAGGCGCAGAGGAAGTGGAATAATTGCACTAGTTTGTTCTGATGTCTATTACAGCACCAAAATCTGAACAATTCATTCTATATCTTAGGTATGATATATGCATGGGATTAAAACCCATTCATTTGCTTCTTGCTCACAAATTCTAAAAGGCTGCAAATATATACAGAAGTCACACCTCATCCATGAGTGTGTTCACCATTCAATTTCATGATAATCATTAAAATAACTACTCCAATAAAGGTGTCCATGCCAAAATAAGCATTCCCTATGGACTATAGGAACCCGTCATTGGGCCTATTTCATGGTCCTGGGCCTGGACATTTTGGGCAGCTCAATTTACAGGAAATTAACCAGTTAATTAATACTTTGCGTCTACGCTCATCAAGTTTTTAAGAGTGAACAGGGACAACACGATTGGGTTCGGCAATCCACACTTTGTGGACAAGGAGAACACAACTGACAGCCAGATAGAAGCAGAAGCAAGGAGATACTGCAGCTACCATTGTAGACAGTAAAACAAATAGAAAATAAGATACATATGGCCATCAGAAACATCCTATTCACTGCTTCATTACCCAATTGGATGGGTTATGATAACCTTTACCTTTGCTGCCAGCTTTTCAACAAATTTAAATGTACAGTGGCTCAGCCATCCCATTATGAACTCACCAACTCTCACCTTCAAGAAGCAGAGACAGTGGGGATTGTGGTGTGAAAATACACTGCATGCAAAAATTTCAATGTGTCCAAAAATAGGGGATAATTAGCCCTTTTCTATATCTTTATGGGCTAGTAATGTTGTCATGCAGGTGACCACTGTGCATGGAAACTGGCAGCAGGATAAAGTGTCTGGCGATGTAAGGCACCATGAAGTCGATATGAGGTGTAATGTTACAAATTTCCAAATCACAAACATCCTCCTGCCATCTCAAAAACTGCCAGTGCAGAACTGGGAAAATTCAGACTGCTTTGTAGATCTTTATGTATGATTGGTTGACAGCATGGCTTTTATTTTTGTGTCTACACCTTATAATTATGAAGTAGTGTTTTTGAATATTCGGAAACGTGTAGTATCAGTTTAAACTCTTAACTTATACCTGACCAAATAAATGCAAAATTTTGATTCACAGGAAGACAAGGATCAAGCCATTGTTATTTACCTGAACAAATGTATATTCACAATTCCCCTCGAAAGTGTAACTTTTCTCATCAAATGTTGTAAAATGACCTTCACCATAAACCTGACAGGTCTTTGAACATCGTTTTTCAGTACATTTCCACACTCCACCCCGGCACGTGCTACAAAGTAAAGAGTAGATATAGTGTGTTTTAGAATTTGAAGCTGCTTTTAATATAGTAAATTCAGAAATTTTGTCGTTGCTTCAATCTTACCATTTGTTGCAATCCTTCTTGATCACTTTTCCCTCACTAAAGCTCTCTCCTTCAAACAAACAAGGGCATTTTTCATGTAAAACACAATTTCCACTGTCATCTTCAGCTTTACCTTCAGGACAGATGCAACCAGGAATGCATTGATCTGGCTGTCATTAAAGAAAAGACCTTCAGTGATTAGAGTCAGAACCATATAGAGTCAAAGAGACATACAGCACAGAAACAGACTCTTCAGACCAACTCATCCACATGGACCAAATATCCTATATAAATCTAGACTCATTTTCCATCATTTGGACCATATCCCTCAAAACCCTTCCTATTCATGTACCCATCCAGATGCCTTTCAAATGTTGTAATTGTACCCACCTCAACCACTTCCTTTGGCAGCTCATTCCAAACACTCACCACCCTCTGCATTAAAAAGTTACCCCTTAGATCCCTTTTATATTTACCCCTGTCATCTTAAACCTACACACTCTAGTTTTGGACTCCCCTACCCTGGGAAAAAGACCTTGGCTGTTCATCTTATCCATGTCCATCATGATTGTATAAAACTTTATAAAGTCACCCCTCAGCCTCCAACAGTCAGGGAAAATAGCCCCAGCCTATTCAGACTCTCCCTATAGCTCAAACACGCCAATCCTGGCAACATTCTCATAAATCTTTCTGAACCCTTTCTAGTTTCACAACATCCTTCCTATAGGAGGGAGACCAGAAATGCAGGCAATACTCCAAAAGTGGCCGAACAAATGCCCTGTCCAACCACAGCATGATCTCCCACCTCCTATACTCAATGTACTGTCCAGCCGCAGCATGATCTCCCACCTCCTATACTCAATGTACTGTCCAGCCACAGCATGATCTCCCACCTCCTATACTCAATGTACTGTCCAGCCACAGCATGATCTCCCACCTTCTATACTCAATGTACTGTCCAGCTACAGCATGATCTCCCACCTCCTATACTCAATGTACTGGCCAATAATGGCAAGCATACCAAACACTTTCGTCACTATCCTATCTACCTGTAACTCCACTGTTTATTACAATTGATCTCAAATAATATGAAGTTTCATTTGATATTTATTCATGTACTCATTATATAAATATGTTCATTGGTATTGCCAATCTCAGGCTATACATACTTTTGAATAATTAAATAACTTAGACAAGAATAACTTTGTATGGATTTCTCTCTCCCACTCATTCAAGTACACACAGGCACAATTTATTATCTAATAAACAGAAGAAATTACAGAAAAAAGACATTTCATCAAAATTAGAACAATTTGCTGGAATACAAAAGTAAAAGGAAGAAGATTTTGATTCTAAATTAATAGAGTGTACTAATTGGTTGACAAAGTGGTCCCTGATTGGCAAAAACACTGCCTTGGAGAATGCCATGGATAGCTGACTGTTAACTGCCAAACTTTATTTAAATATAAGCAGGGCAAGTTTATTGGTAAAGCCATAACTCCGAAGATTAAATGAGAGAATGGCTGTCACCTGATCTCTTCAGTTATCATGGGTGCAGTATGTTTGTATATTATTTCTGTCTGCGAAGAACATAGCTCTGTGTATTAAATAAATGCAATGACCAGTATGTACATTGTGAGTCCTATAATGTCCACACTCTGAGTCTGACAGAAAATCTTAAATTGGTTGTCATCATTTATATGACTCACTTAGGATTATTTAACAAATGCTGTCCAATCACAGTATCACAAGTGTGGCACTCTTCTTTCTGATTAAATTTCACTTTTCATCCTATCTCTCTTGATTCTTTTGTTGTCTAAAGGTGCATTGGTCTCAGCCTAGAATATACTGGATATCTGCAGTCCCCTGTGGTTCAGAATTCCCAGGATTCATAATATTCTGAATGAAGAGACTTCTCCTCATCTATGTGAATGGCCAGCTCCTTGTCATGACACTATGACCCTTCTCCTAGATTCTCAGAGCATCTAACCTGTCAAGATCTCTAAGAATGTTACACACTTCAATGAGATCACCTCTCATTCTTCTAAACTCCAGACAACATAGACCCATTATGTACAATCTTTGCGAAAAGAACAATATATTTTATTCCAGGAATCAATCTAGTGAGCCTTCATTGCACTCTTTCTAGGAAGTTATTTATTTCCTTACGTAAGAAGATCAAAACAATAGAGTAACCCAGGCATGCTCTCTTAAAATTTAGGTCCTGACAATTAGGACCAACATACCACATAGTTTCCTAACTACATGTTTTACCTGCCTATTGGCTCTATGTGAGTTCGCAAAATTATAAAGCCTTCTACAGGTCAACATTTAATAAATATATCATTTTTAAAAATTGTCTGCCTCTCTATTCTGCTTTCCAAAGAGTATCATTTTATATTTTCTCACTTTATACGTCATCTGCTTTCTTCTTTCCCAATCACATAACACGACTTTTGTTTTGCAACTTCTTTCTGTTCTGTTCACAACTTACCTTTTTGCCCACGTTTGTATCATTAGCAAACTTATATATATATATACACTAAGTCCCTGATTTAGATCTTTGCTTCTGACTGCAAATAGCTGAGGCCCAAGCACCAAACCTTATGGCACTCCACTAGCTACACCTAAACCAAAAAAAGAAGTGTTTATCATTTCTGCTACAAATTCTTGTTCCATGTTCAATGTATGACTGCAATTTCATACATTCTCCTTATCTTGTATGACAATATTATGTATGGCAACTCCTGAAAAATTAAATAAATTCCACACCCCAACATTAAAAAAAATCTTAAACAGATTGGTAAAACATAGTTTCCACTTTCATAACGACATACCAACTATTCCTAAGATTTGATATCAGTGCTCAGTATTATTTTAATTCTGTTCCCAAAAACCAGAAAATGCAAAAGTGCATGAATAAATCTGATAAACTATTATTAAACTTTGCAATGGAATGAAAACTTTTTTTATCTTTATCATCAGATAAAATATCCTTTCGATTGTTTGGAAAGGCTTATTCGATTATATTTTGTGTTCACCTTTACATTATGTCCCCTCATTCAATGGTGTTATGTACAATTCTCACAAGTTTAGATATTTGGATATCACTTACACATGGTAAATTCAAGTTGCTGCATTTCTTCCCACAATGTTTCCGATTTAAGTTTTCAGCTCCTGAACAATTAAAATATCTCTTTTCCCCATGACACCCTATTGGACGAAATAAATGAAGAACATTGTTTCATTCAAGTTCCAATTCACATTTCAGATGCAGACAACTTTAAAAGATACAAATAACTTACCTGGGGTCTGTGTTGTGTGGTGACCCTGAGAACATGTAATACGTCCATCTATGCAATAGCTGAAAAAAAAGTTAAGAAACCCTTTTCATATATTCAATGTTACAACTTCCATCAGACTGTGACAATTATGCTTACCAATTATCAACACTTTCTCCAGATTCAATATACATGCCCCTGTAGTAACATGAGCATTTTTCTCGATCAACACAAAGTCCACTTTCATCCATGTACTTTCCTGCAGGACAGCCACATCCATAAACTGGAACATCCTTAACACTACAGGTGAAGTCAGGTTTTTCCAGTAATCTGCAAGTCCGGTTACAGGTTGTCATATTGTTGTCAAAAACCTGATTCTTCTCACAAGCTGTATCTAGAAACGAAAACCGCTAACATCAGATTATAGTTAAACAGTGGTAAAAACTAAAGAAATTTCATAAGTCCTGAGTAAATGACCCATCTGGGTCTCCTTCTAAGGTCCCTTCCATTGTAGCTGCCAGCCATCAAGCAACTTAATTTAGTTCCTTATGATAAGTAGAAATGACTTAGCACACTGGCTACAATAAAGATTATGGGCCCCAACGCCCAGTTGCAGTATAAACGAATTTTGCACTGGAACGAACTGAGTTGTATCACACCGCCATCTACTGGAAAATCTGCAAAGCTGCGCAGGTTTTCTTATAAACTGGTCAAGTGTTCCAGCACTGTATCCAATTTGTTAGTTCCTACCTTTGCTATCCATCAACCTACATAAGACCTTTTACACTGATATCTTCACAATTACACTACCAAAGAATGTGATTAGCAATATTTTATTGAAAACAAATCTCCAATGGTTTCTCAAGTTTCTAATGGAATAACTTCCTAAAATGCACTCATACAGAATCACAAAAGCAAAATTTGCAGATTTTGGATCTCAGCATCATTCTACAGCAGCATGAGCCTGCTATCCAGTCATAAATAAACTTAATGAATGAAACACTTATAAATATTTGGAGCTTGTGTAAACAGCTTTCCGAGTGACTGATTCTGCCAACAGTAAATTGTGTGGAAATTTTACAGAAGGTAGAAATCTCAACTTACTGCAAATACTTCCAGTCCATTCATTCAATATGACCCCTCTTTCAGCACATGCATGAACATATGCACCGAGTGCAGCACAAATGCAGTGATCAATATTCTGACAAGTGCAGATGGAATCCTTACACATCTTTAAAGAAAGCACAATTAAAGTCATATTTTCTAAGTCTTTTTGGTAATAATACATATTTTACAAATCTAGAGGTGACAATGTCAGAGCACATTAGAAGTCAAAAACTCATATTTGCTTTAAAAAGGCAACTGAATGACAGAGTTCACTGATTTTTTGCCCACACTGCAGGCAAAGAAGCTCCCTTGAATGTGAAGCCTCAGCTCAATATTCCAGGACAGCTATTGGGCATCAAACCGGCAAACTTGTCAAATTATAGGAACAAAAACAAAGTTGCTGGACAAGCTCAGCAGGTCTGGTGAAATCTGCGAAGGAAAAAACAGAGCTAATGTTTTGGGTCTGCTAAGCCTTCTTCAGAATATTTTTATCTGTGAAACTATACCACTGGATCAGGCTGAGGTGACTTAGGTGAGCTGTCATGTTTGTGCAGTTTATGGTCCCAGGACAGCAGCATGTTTTGTAAGCATCCCTGTTACTCAGGGTCCCACAAACATCGTAACACCTAGTGGAGACTGTAATAAGTTTTGAATTGAAATGGTATTCTGCATCTAATTTTTATCATTGAGCCCAAAATATACCTTGAAAGGAAGCAAATGCTTCAAACAAATTGGTAAATGAGACACCTAGTGGATGGTCCTTTCATTCTCAGTTATTTTCAAGATTTTCTGATGACTTTCATTCTTCTCAACCAATACTTCCTGTAGTGGATTAGCAAGTGACTATTTTTTATGAGTAGCATGGTGATGCAACAAATAAAGCAGGCCTAATTATATTGTAATACATTCATTAAAAAATTGACTGATTTATTTTAAATTTCTTGCATTGTTGGGAATTTTACAACAACTGCTACATTACTGGAGGGAAATAATTGTAAAACAATACCTTCAGTTTTTAAATCCTAAGTTACCTATCCTTTTAGCTTTCCCAATATGAGTTACATGAGTACTTGAGCCATTGTTTTGACATATTTTCTGCAACAAAAAAGAGGTGTCCAGCGGAATATTTTATTCCTCATCTTCGCATGCCTTACTTTATTAAATAACAGGTTCATTGAGTGTATTGTGCTTCCTTCACTAATCAACTATTTTATTAACTTAATTCTTAACAATCATCCCAAGAAGAATTCTGGACCTTTGTATCACTGGATGACTCAGTAGCAGTCTTATAATATATTAAATTAATTTACAAAAGGATTTTTGTCCCTTTTTGCATTTTACATATTTTACTGCAACTGATTTATCACTGAATTATCAGATGTGGTTATCTTCAGTCTAATTTATGCACCTATTAACTGTACTGGTGGATGTTAATTATAAACTATGCAACTTCATTTCACAATGTTTCTTGAAAATTTATGTATACTTGAAGAATATTCACACTTACATCATAGTATTCGATGTAATCCACTTCAGAATGGCATCGGCCAAAAGCCCCTTTTTGGTTTATCAGCTCAGCACAATGCTCTTTTGCATAGTTATCTGCAACATGATATAAAGATGTGATTGTTTATATTTTTGTATGGATTGCATGAATTTAGACAATTTCAGCAACTGAATAATACAGAAATAGTGAAAGTGAATCAAGACTCAATCAATACTGTGTGAGAAGATCAATTAATGTCATGACCTGTGGATTGAAAATTCCCCTTCTGACTATTTCTCCAAAGGAACAGTCATGGTAGATTTAGAGTGGGTTGCTTTCGCATATGTATTTTGTGAGAAACCAGTTTCAATTCAAAATAATACAAAATAGACTTAAAAGTCAAACACAATTGAAAAATTCAGTCATCCAGTTTCAGTACAATTGTGGGATGACTATCTCTGAACGTTTGTTGTGCAAAAGCTGTTATACTATTAAGAACATTAAAGGAGAAGCCTTAGGCTCACTCTACACCTATACCAGTATGTTTAAGGTGGCACATCTGCTGCCTGGAGCAATAAGACTTAAGCTCTATCCATCTGCTTTATCATCTGCGCACCTACAAAGCCCTCATTGAATACAGCATAATAAAGTTTTAATGACACCATCATAGTAGGATGGACATCTATTAACAACAAGTCAAAATACAGAAGGGAGATAGAGGGCTTGGTGATGGGGTGCAACGAGAACAACCTGTCTCTCAGCATCTGCAAAACTAAAGAACTGATCATTAACTTCCAAAAGAAAGGAGGAGAACACGCCTCCATCTACATAATGGAACAGAGGTTGAGAGAATGAAAAGCATCAAGTTCCTTGGGGCAACAATAACTGACCACCTGTTCAGAGATTTCCTACATAGATACAATGGTCAAAAAGGGTCAAGAAGGCATAACAATGCCTCTTCTTCCTCAGGCAGCTCAAGAAATTTGGCATATACATAAGGGCCTCCAACAACTTCTACATATGCATAATTGAAAGCATTCTGTCCAGGTGCATAACAGTCAGTTATGGCAACTGCTCTGCCCAGGACCGTACAAAATTATAGAAGGTGGTATGCACAGTCCAAATCATCAAGGAAGCCAACCTTCCATCTATGGACTCCGTTACATGGCTCGCTGCTGCGGAAAGGCCGCCAACATCATCAAAGACCCATTGCACCCCGGTAATGATCTCCTACAATCTCTTCTTTGAGGCAGAAGATACAGAAGCCGGAGCACACTCACCAGCAGATTCAGGAACATCTTCTTCCAGCTGTAACCTTAAATAATGCTGATCTTGCTGTTGTTGATCTCGCATAGCATAAGCCCTGTGCAATGTAACTTGTTGAGCATCTTTCTAAGTCTTTTTGATCTGTATATCCTTGCCTACAATGGTTTGTCTGTACTTCTCATAAACAAAGCTTTTCACTGTACTTTGGTACACGTGACAATAAATCAATCAATCAATATATCTATAGTCTCCGATTGCTGTGATAATACTTCACATCTCCCTTCAGCTAAACTAACTAGCTAAGTCTGACATCAAAGCATTTTGAGCCATTTTACCTCTGTCTACATGGTTTTCCAGAAAGATTGTTTTCAGGCTTTAGAATGTTCTGAGCATTGTTAGCATAATTATGCACAGCATCAGGCACAACTGCAAACATGTCCAGAGGGTGAGAATGCACAGTTGGAATTTAAAAATTCAGGCTGGTAAAATTGAGAATATGAAACTCCTTGCAGACATGAGAATGACTCAGAAAGACTTTAAACCCACTTGTACCATTTTGTCAAGTCTAAAAAGGGCAAAGAACAATGATATGTAGTAAAGCAGAAGTTTAGAAAAATGCAAGGTGCATGTGAATAGATATGCACGATTGGACCTGCTCAGCACTTGGCTTTCTGCTTGAAGTGGACGTGATCTTGCATAAGATGATTATGAGGAGTTATATTACTGTCGGTACTATTCTGCTGCATCATCTCAATACGTCACAAGTATATCACATATCAAGTTAAAATTAACTCTTGTTATTGGATGAGCCTTCCTTGGCCCAATATTAACCAAAAACGCAGACGCAGCAGTGCTGAACAGCCTTTGTCAGGTTCTCCAATAGCCAGCGAAGATAACTGCCACCACGACAGGGTGAAAAGTATTGTGCTTCTGAGAAAACATTGATCAGACACTGACTTATTTTTGTGGTGCCAGAAGCAATTGGCCCAGTTTCCCTTCATTCCAACCAAGGGACCTAAAACACACTTATGCACTGCATTATCTGCCTGGTACAAATTAGTCTGCCTTTGTTCCACATACGTCATACACTGAAATTCCTACTGAGCACTGCATAGATGTCATTCATGGGGCAAGGGGAGGTGTGTCTAAAGCCCTCAACCTGTTCTTTTTATTTATTTCTAATTATAGACCAAAACTGTAAAAATAATGTTATCTTAAAAGCAAAGATCGGGAAAGGAACTGCTGAACTTTTGAGAGCAAGTTGCTGGAACCAATTGAGAGTTGCTCTTACACAGGTGCTTTTATAAATAGTTCGAGAGGAGAGAGAGGATGGCATGGAGTGAGGGTGGGTGGAGAGTACGATTCAGCCAAAAAAGGCTGTTTATTGGTGCTTCCTACAACTGAATCCCATAGATCCCATGCCAGTAGAATAATCCAGATAAACAGAACAATGTTAGTTTGATAGACCATGGCATGAGACATTAATGTTATGGTCTGAAGAATGTCTAGTCTGAAACAAAAAGTATTACCTTTTTCTGAACTAATGCAAGTAGGTTCTTCTGATTCTGGAGGATTACACTTAGCACCAGAAATGATCCATGAATGAGCAAAATTGACAAGTGATTGTTCCACTATATTCTGTGTAGTCAGGAAGTCATCACCAGCATAGCCATTAAAGTTGCCACATAAGCCTGGAAAATAAACAATTGCAAAATGTCTCAAAAATGGCATGATCTGATTTGGTTGAACAGAGGTTTTAAACTGAATCATATCAACTAGTCCAAGTTCTGTTTCTCCAAATAGCCTTATTGCTTGCTCCTCTGACAAGGTTAATAAATTAATAAATATTATATGTCATTAGAGATAATGGGAACTACAGATGCTGGAGAATCCGAGCTAACAAAGTGTGGAGCTGGATGAACACAGCAGGTCAAGCAGCATCTCAGGAGCACAAAAGCTGACATTTCGGGCCTAGACCCTGATGAAACATCTAGGCCCGAAATGTCAGCTTTTGTGCCCCTAAGATGCTGCGTGGCCTGTTGTGTTCATCCAGCTCCACACTTTATTATATGCCATCAGTCAGGTAAGGAAATTTGGCAGCTTCATCAACATGGACACTTCACACGTTTGGGAGATGAGTGCCTTCACAATTTACATCCTCGATCCAACTGGCTGCTCGTGAAGACTCTGCAATTGGCATTCTGCTTTACCTTCACCACCTGTACTCACTAAATAATTACTTAGTCATACCTTTCACAGTTCCTTTGTGGGTTTCCTGCAGTGAAATGTACAACTGCATGGTGGGAGATATCTGCACTTGCATTGTTAGCCCAAATGATGTTGAAAATTGAATGAATTGTGAAGATTTCTGAAAAATTATTATTTCGCCTGCGAAAGAAAAGAAATCTAGTTTAATTAAAGACTATACAATTTCAGTATTATGTTTAAACATTTGATTTTCTTCAATTTTTAGTTTACCCTGTTCTAGAGGAAGTTTAATTTCATCTCCACCAGAGTAAATATCACCATTACTGTTGAATTCATATCTGACCTATAATCAAAAAACAAATTAAGTTAGTAGTATCATTTAAATAGGGTCATAGAGTTACACAGCATGGAAAAAGAGCATTCTTGGTCCAAGTCGTTGGTCTGACCAGATATCCCAAACTGACCTGGTCGCATTTGCCAGCATTTGATCCATATCCCTCTAAACCCTTCCTATTCGTATACCCATTTAGAAGCCTTTTAAATGTTGTAATTGTACCTGCCCTCACCACACATGAGTAAAAACAGTTGGAAGAATAGAACAGGCAAGCAAATAATATGTTTAATTTGACAACTTTTTCCTAAATGTAATAGTTATACAAAGGATAGTTATAATTGTCAACAAAGAATGATCTTTGAAAATATAGGGTTATCAACTGATCAATTCTCCTATTAAAGTGCTTGTATATGTGGCCATAAAACAGTCCTCTAAGAAAAACAGCATATGTACACTATTGTAAACCTTAAAGGAAGAATGCATTAAAAAGCTGTCCGGACATGATGACACTTTAAAGCATCATTAGATTCCCTTCCAGAAAATTATAACCAAATAATGTTGTTTTTTACTTCCCCTTCCCCATCTCCATAAAACATGATAAACCCTGATATTCATAAATATTGTATATCTGATATTTTAACTTAAAATGTCATTCACAGTAAATAAAACATAGCACTAAAAGTAATCACATATGCTTACCTTAGACTGCAAATATGAAACACGCCGTAAACATATCTGTTCAACTGCTTTTTGACATATATGCATCTCAATAGTTACTGACCAGACATCTCCCTGTGGGAGTTTAAAAACAAGAACTTCAAAATCCAGCCAAACAGGAAAAGACTTTGTAGATATATCCTATCGCAAATATGACAAAATAGCTCACGTACAAAAACTGCATAGTATGTGCAATCTCCTCTCAAATTATAATATTTCCTATCGAATGTTGTGATGTGTGTTCCTTCCACTTTACACCTGCTGGGACAGCTATGATGAGAGCAGTCCCATAGTCCACCATTGCAGACACTAAATAAGGAGGGAGATAAATAATATCAGCGAAGTATTTGACAGTTGATGAATGTATAAGACTGAGCTAAATTACTATATAAGCTAAATTAGGAGCCATTACCATGTCTGGCAGGATGTATTCCTTCTGTCTCCACTATCATATATCATTCCACTATATACACATGGACAAGTTGAGCTGTTGATGCATTTGTTGGTGCCTCTTATATCATCAAGAACCGTACCTGAAATAGAAGAAAAATATAAATGCCCTGGATCTCAACTAATGCAAAGTTTTCATTTTAAACCATAATGTCAAAAACCTTGATGTGATGAAGGCTCTTAATAAGAACTGGATTCTTGGTGCTGTGTCAAGGCTCGCATTTTTAAATTGGTTTGGCAAAAGATAGCTCTCGAAGGTAATTCAGTAATTGCCTGGGATGGTAATAAGCCATTGACTTGGTAACGTAGCGAGGAATTTCCCCAGATTTTTCCTAAACTAGCAAGAGGTCACATCTTTCAAGTGATTTGGACATTGTTGGCTGGGCCAGTATTTATTCCTCATCTCTAATTGCTCATTAACGAGTGGTTATGAGCTGTTTTCTTGAACTTGGCGAGAGTTCTTGTGTCATTCATTAGAAGGGTGAAGGTACACCCATACTGCTGTCCAGGCTGGGTGAAGTGTATGTGTGTATGCGTGTGAGTGCGCTTGCGTGTGCGTGTGTGTTGACAGACTCAATTGGCCAGATGGTGTAACATTTTCCTTTTAATTTCAGATCTTTTGGCAAGAAAAAAAATCCACGTAATCAACATCATGCCTCAAGAAACTTTTCAATCATTAGTGTTTAGAAAGCTATCATGAATAAATTTAAAGTTGGGCAATCAGCTAATCACGTAGCAATTAACTATGGAGACAAACATTTCTGTAATGGCTGGGGACAACAGTAATGCTTTTAAATGCGGTGCAACCGAATGCATTTTACCCTTAGGATGGTAACATTCACAAGCCGTACTATGGCTCACAAATTAATTAATTTATAATGAGGCAGCTAAAAGTTTATCAAACTGATTGTCTCTGGTTAAACATACAGACTATATCTGAGCAATGATGCACTGATAATGCAAGAATAGGGCTATCCTAAGACAAACAGGAAAATACGTATTTAGCCTCTGAAAAGAAAAAAATACAGGGATGTGGAGAAAGGGAGGGGATAGACATTATGCAAATTGATCTTCCAGAGAACCAGCATGGATGTAACAGGCCAAATGGTCTAGTTCTCTGCTATAACTAATCTAGGATTGTATGATTCCTTGCTAGAATGGGCAAATATTTCAAATCCATTACTTTGATTGATAGAACAATGTTATATTGGAGTTTTATCTTCTTGTAAAATGCCATTCCCCAGTTTGGACATGAAGATTTAATGATGTCATTGGCTATCATCTTTGATCACTAAATGACTTAAATGAGCATTTCAAATAATTCACAATATGGCATAGCAGATACACAAGTGGTGTACAAGGGGTCATTCTTGTGCGCATTTGCACTTTAAACTACTAAATAACAAAAATGAAAGTATTCATATAAATAAACCCATGAGAAACCCAGGGTTTAACTATTAAATTCTCAAGCACCCTTAAATCCCCACCCCCATCCTCCAGCAAAGATGTGCTTTGTCCTTAATCTTTGTAAAGTTTCGGTCTTCAACCTAGCCACCATTTTAAGCAAAGTTTTGGCCTCATCACTTTGCAACCATACATATAGCATCAGTACAACAATGACCACACCTTAACAGATAAAAGTTTTATTTCAAACCCTTCCCTACACTTCACAAACTCTAGGCACCACAGATCACCTCCAATGATCGAGATGTTAGTCCACCATCTTCTCACTCCTGGCCATGCACAATCACCCTTAAATCCCCAATACCTCCTTTTCCCCCCCTACTGGTTACCGCTACCTCAATGTCTTTTGAATTTACACTGATTCCCTCTCTTACTGCATTTCCTGGCCATAGAATTTCTTACTTTATTCGTTCCATTTCTTCATAATAACTGAATGACACAAGCCTCTTTCCTTTATTCCTGCAGCATTCTCTCCTTGGTCTCCTTTCCCTCTGCTGGCAAGTCACATATCCCACTGCCTCAAATCAGTATTCAAAACATTTAGATGCATCTCAACTGTAAATGTCAATACAATATCACAGGAGGCTGGCATAATCCATATAATATTATCTAAATGAATCTGTCTGTATTTTATAAAATATGGGTTACCTGGTGGGCATTCACAGGTGGTTACACAAACGTCTTTTTTCAGTTGAGGCTTTGGATTAGTACATGTTGGAGTAATGTCTGAACCACATTCCCTGTAAATCTGATTCTCAGGACAAACAGGCTGTTCTGGAAAAGAGAAGGTATGCATTTCACATTCAATATTACATTGAGTAATGATGCTTAAATATCATCAGAGGGAAGCAGAGTTAAGATTTCATGTCAAAGACCTGCAGCAAGATTAGCAGAATTGAGACTCCCAACAGCTAGAGAAACTAAAACAATTCTCTAACAAAGTTTTGAACAACCGACGAGAATCTTGCTAATCAGCAATTAGAGGCTATTGGCTTCAATTTGCATGCTATGAGTACTTAGTCTAGCCTCATTGATGTGCAGTTTCATATTTTTCTTCATGCTGGAGAGAAACTAGATGGTGGCAATGTTCCAACAAGGAGGTCAGAGAGAGTGCCTAAGCACGTGAGCATACAGCATACTCCTCTGGCCAACCAACTTAAACAAAACTAATTTACATCTCAGGGCATGCTGTATGGGCAGTGACTGTCCCAGCACTGTATGCACAGATATTGGCAATGAACACATACCATAAGGTACAGTGGGGGGTGAGGAGCCATAAGCAGCTTTGACAGGGGCAGTGGAGCCTAATGGTTGGCCTGTCTAAACTGTAGGACTAAGACTTGGCGTAAAGATAATCAACTCATAATCAAGAGGGATTGTAAAGGTGAACTCGTGAAATGATGCCATATCTCAGAGATCGCTGCGAGAATATGTGGAAACTCAATAATTATGGGCCAATAGGAAGTGCAAGGAACAAGGAAATTTTAGGAGTTTATGGGTGGGGGAATGGGAGCAGCACTTGATGATGAGGCTGTATCTATGACTCACCCTACTGTGAGAAAACCGTGTTGTCTTCTATAATTCATGCAAGATATAAATTCACAATGAAAACAGCAACTGGCTGTAACCACACCCAGGGATTGAGGAGAAAGTCTTTTTCAAACTCTGAGTATGTGGGCTCTACTTGTGACTGAACCTTTCAAGGGGTAATTGCATTAATCTGTCACTTTCACAGTAAAGTTGATCATGTGAAATTTTAGCAGTATCAAACTGTGAGATAAAAATCCTGGGCACAAGCAATCTTTGCAGGTTGAAGATTATCATCTCTGTGAAGCAGAATTTATCATAGGCAACCTTAAAAGTGGTACCCATGGGCTACTATTCACCCAGAAAATCCAGGATTTCAGTGGTTTCAAATGAACACAGAGCTAATTTCATTTCACCTTGAACAATAAGTATTCTTAAGGTGTTTGGGGGTGGGTGGGACAAGGCATTGATTATCATATAACACTTACAATCCCCTACTTTATTTGTACACAGGGCTTATGCAACATTCTTTGAATAAGGAGTCTCTGTGTGTAGGTCAATGTAGAGGCAATCCATGGCCCTCCTTTTTGGAAACCTTGGCGGCCCACTGTATAGAAGATAATGGTGAACTGTCATTCATCTGTGGCTGTTCACATAAATGAGGACCAGTCCTATTTCTGATATTTCCCCATACAGGTTCATTGAAACTGTCATGACTGCATCCAGCTACCGCTTGATTATCATTTCATTGGACTCGGTGTAGGAAGATGCAGAAAACGGGTAGGAATCAGATGTATTAACAAGCCCAGGACTAGGAGCAACCTCCAGCAGCTGCCGAAAAGCCATGATATTTTAGAAGTAGCAGTTGGCAGTCCCCTCCTGATGTGATGGAGATACAGGAGGTCCAGAGACTATCATCCTCAAAGCCATTTCTTCTGGATGACTGAGGGGCTGTGCCACATCAGAGTGACAATGTCCCAGGACACTGGCACTGAACTATGCCATCTGCTGGAGTGAAATCTGTGGCCTGAAGGCGTGGTAGATAATCTGTCCCAGTGACCATCAAGGGGATCCATTTGTGCAGGATCTCTTCATCCTCAACTCACAACTGTGTCAAAGCTGTTACTGATGCAATGTGTGCCAGATCACACCACTATATCTCATTTGCCCATAACAAGGTAAGTGATGCAGCTTGGGAACTCAACTTTGACAACATTTCTGGTTTCCCCATACTGTAATTACATCACATTGAGAGGGCAATACAGTAATGCAGCTGAGTTCATCAATAGAAAATCATTTTATTCCATCAATGTGAAAGTCACTTGTGATCACCAGTACCACATCTTAAAAGCCTGCACCAGGTCCTGTCATACAGAACCATCCTTGACGAATCCCAAGTTCCTGCTCTACTCCAAGGGCTTAGGCAGGAAAGAGCTGCCCTCAGCAACCAGGTCTGAAGACCCTGTTACACAACACACTGGCTGAGGTCAAGTGTAGATATAATTCTTCAAGTAGGGCCATCACAGAGAAGATGATAGCCCTGCTGTTGATGATGTTCCACTTCTTAGATCTGCCTGCAGGGATGTTGGAGTACAGTCCAGGTAGTGAATGCTGCATTATCTCAGTATGCTGTGCTCCACTGAAAAGCTTGGAAAACAGGAGTGGTCTTTGAAAAAGAATGACAAAGACACTAAGCAAAGGGAACAGCACCTTCAACATGTAACAGCAGTGCAGCATTAGATACAACAAGCCAGCTAGGGCTTAACTGAAACTGGGTTTCATTAGACATGAGCTGGGTGCAGTGATACTCATTAACTATAAATTTATGCTGCTTGAAAGGTAAGCAATTCCTATATGTTCCCAGAAACAAATGCAGCTTTGCTTTGATTGGTTTTAGCTTAAGCTTCTTTTTATTCACTTATTGTAAGTGAGCATCACTGGCTAGGCAGCATTTATTGCCATCCCTAATTGTCCAGAGGGCAGTTAAGAGTCAAACACATTGCTTTGGGTCTGCAGTCACTTATAGGCCAGACCAAGTCTGGATGGCAATTTCTTTCCCCAAAGGACATTGGAAAACTGGATGGTTTTTTCCAACAACTGATAACTGTTTTATGGTCATCTTTAGATTTTTGTTGAATTCAAATTGCACCATCTGCCACAATGGGTTTTGAACCCAGGTCCCCTAGAACACCGTCTTCCCTGGACTGACCTATCCCCTCCCTACCTCCCCACCTACACCCTCTCCACCTATCTTCTTTGCTCTCCATCTTCGGTCCGCCTCCCCCTCTCTCCCTATTTATTCCAGTTCCCTCCCCCCATCCCCCTCTCTGATGAAGGGTCTAGGCCCGAAACGTCAGCTTTTGTGCTCCTGAGATGCTGCTTGGCCTGCTGTGTTCATCCAGCCTCACATTTTATTATCTTGGAATCTCCAGCATCTGCAGTTCCCATTATCTCTCCCCTAGAACATTACCTGGATTTCTGCATTAACAGTCCAGCAATAGTACCATCAGGCCATCACCTCAACTTTTGCTGTTGTTGAATAAAAGTGCATGTTGTCAATAGTTTAAAGGCTTTCCAGTATGTGATGTACTCACATTGAACAATAAGATAATGTAATTCTCCACTGTGGGTTTTAGGAAAGAGTACACTAAGACCAAATTTTAAGATGAGAGGATACTAAGGACAGGGAACCTGTGTAGCTTGGTTCTTGTAGTTGCAGTTACAATGATTATTGATCAGGCAGATGATGATGTATAAATACAAAGCATTAATGAGTGTGAACTTGTATTTGCAATGAAGAGTCAGCGAGGCCACCTATGTGTTCTCAGAAGTTTTTTTTAAACTTTCCTCTGACTGCAGGCACTGCAACTGACATCTAGCTCCCATTGCTCTCGAGGTTGTGCTCAGCTAGGCTTTAAAAATGTCAGTGGCACCAGCAATCATGGGATGCCCTAGTACCAGCAAGTATATCAGCCATTGCTGCATACTGGATAGTGCAGCAGGGTACATAAGAACATAAAATATAGAACAGTACAACACAGCAACAGACCATTCAGCCCTCAACATTGTGCCGAACATGACGCTAAATTAAACTAATACATTCTGCCTGCCAATGGCCCATATCCCTCCATGCCATGCTTATTCATTTGCTTTTCTAAAAACACCTTAAACACCCCTAAATATATCTGCCTTCACCGTTACCCTCTGCAACATATTGCAGACTCCAACCAGTCTGTGTAGGAGACTTCCCTCTCACATCTCCTTTAAGCATTCTCCCTCTAAAATGCATGCCATCTAGTATTAGACATTTCAACTCCAGGGGAAAGATTCTGACAATCAACTCTATCTTTGCCAATCATAATCTTAAAAAAAAATTTGGTCAGGTCTCCCCTCAAACTCTACAGTTGCAGAGAAAACAACCTAAGCCTGTCCAGCCTCTCCTTATAGTTCATAACCTCTAATGCAGGCAGCACACTGGTAAATGCCTTCTGCACCGTCTCCAAAGCCTCCACATCCTTCCTGTAGTGTGGTGACCAGAATTGAATGCAATACCTTAAGTGCATCTGACAAAACTTTTATAAAGCTGCAACATCGCTTTCTGGCTCTTTTACCCAATGCCCCAACCAATAAACGCAAGCATGTCATCCGCCTTCATTACCATGCTATCTACTTGTGTGGCCATTTTCAGGGAGCTATGGACTAGAACCCTAAGATCACTCTGTATAGCAATGCTGATAGGGGTCCTGCCATTAACTGAACTTTTTCCCTTAACATTTGATCTCCCAAAGTGAAAAACCTCACACTTGCCCAGATTAAACACCATCTGCCATTTCTCAGCCCATATCTGCAACTGAATCATATCCTGCTGTGTCCTTTGATAACCTGATACACTATCCACAACTCCCCAGATCATTGTGTCATCTGCAATATTACTAACTCATCCATCTATGATTTCATCCAAGTCATTTATATAAATCACAAACAGCAGAGGTCACAGCACAGCTCCCTATGGAACATCACTAGTCACGGATCTCCAGCCAGTAAAACACCTTTCCACCGTTACCCTCTGTCTTCTATGAGCAAGTCAATTCTGAATTCAAATGGCTAAGTCACCTTGAATCCCACTAAACTTCTCAAAGAGCCTACCATGAGGGACCTTGTTGAGAGCCTTACTAAAACCTATGTAAACAACATCCACTGCTCTACCCATATCGATCATTGTCATCACTGCCTCAAAGAGGCATGGCACATAGAGGCATAGTGCTGAGCTAATTTGGAAATCTGTAGAGAATAGCGTGAGATTACTCACTGAAGCTCATGGAGAGAAACTCTCCAACATAGTCTGTAACGTTGTTATTTAGCTGATTTTTGTGTGTCTCCTTAAGTGCCTGAGTTGCTGAGTATTTCCTTTATTCAATGCTTTTATTTCAAATTATCCACATATGCAGCACTTTGTCTTTAAATTAATACCATTGTTCTGTCTAAAAATGAAATTAATTGCACCTTGAACTGTTGTTACATTTTTTAAAAATACAGGAAAACATACCACATTGTTCAGCACTCCTCCAACCACTTTCCCTCACTGGACACAGTCGTGCAAATTCTGTTAAACTATCACAGTGGGCCTGGTCATTATTTGAAGAGCAGGCATCCCTTGTACAAATGTTGAAATAGGCACCAAAATTGTTGCAACTGGAAAAATATTGTGAGAAGGCCTGTAGGCACCTCTGACAAAAAGAAATAGACTAAATTACAAAATGCAAGTCCATCATTCTGTTTTTAAACAAGGAAACCAACAGTTATTATGTTAATTAAACTTATGTAAGCAAATACACCCTTTGAATCAGGTCTAAAAATAGTCACCAAGTGATTTCAAGTTTTCCAAAAGAGAGGTATATGCATTTAGTCAGGATTTAAAAACATTTATACTCATACTCAGAAGTCTGTTTATATAAAAGGGAAAGAAAAGTTCAGCATAGAACTGATTACTAATATTTTCAGTTCAATTTTCAAAAGTGGCCACAGACCAGATACAATTTCAATGCTGGTAGAAAATTTGGGATACACTTGATACAAAGTGACATTGTGCAGCAACTGCCCATTCTAATGCCTTTGATGGAAATAAAAATTATGATGATTATATACACTGTGGTTATTCTGCATTGTCAATTTTACAATTATTGCCTCAATTGTGCAGGTGAGACCAGATTTGAAATATTGTCTGCCATTTTGATGTCCTTACCTAAAGAAGTCTACAACTACCTTTGAAGAATGCAATAGAGGTGCATCAGGTTAATTCCAGAGATGAGATACTGAGTAGTATGATCTCATATTCTCTGGAATTTAGGAGGATGAGCGCTGATCTCATTGAAATGTACTTTTTTAGGAAGCCTTGAGAAGGCATGTTCTAAGAGACCCTGGGTCCTGGCTGATGATATTAAAATACTGCAGATAACAAATTAGGTCATGCAGCAATGAGGTGATGAGAAATCTAACCATGCAGATTTATGAATTTTTGGTCTCTATTCTAGGAAGCTGTAGTCCTCCATCATTAAATATTATCAAGGCTTAGATTGATTATCTATTCTTGAAAGCCAAAGAATTCAGAATATTATGAGAAAATAGAGTTGATATACAATTCAGTCATGGAAATGTGGAAGAGTGTAGGAGGATCAATGGGCTGAATGGCTCACTGCTACTCTTATTTCTTACACAAAAAGCATCAATCATAGTTCTTCAACTCTAGGAATATATTTCATTTGTTATTATCTATTCAACTTCTGTCCCACAATCCCATAAAAATAAAGCATTTATGTATAAGAATGGATAAATACAATGGTCGGGATTAAGTTGCAGTGAATTCATTTGTATTTGCAATAATTCACTATTCCCTGAAAATAAATAACTTACTTCAGAATTTTGACAATTTCCATCTTCGGGTATCGTGATGGAACAGGTATCACTTGAAACAGCGTGCTGACGGATTGTAAAAGCATCAACTGGAACTAAAGGAAAAGGTGACATTCCATGTTTTTACAATAAATTAATACATATGTAACTGATCATTCAGTGAACTTGAATTTAAAATCAGAGTTATACAGCACAGAAACATGCCTTTTAGTTCAACTCATCCATGTTGACCAGGTTTGCTAAACTGAACTGGTCCCATTTGCCTGTGTTTGGCTCCATATCCCACTAAACCTTTCCCATTCAGTCACCTGTCCAAATGCCTTTTAAACGTTATAATTGGACCAGCTTCCACCACTTTCTCTGGCAGTTTATTCTGTATGCATACTATCCTCTATGTGAAAAAGTTGTCCCTCACATCACTCTTAATTCTTTTCCCTCTCAGCTTAGTCCACGCCCTCTAGTTTTAGACTCCCTTACCTTGGGGAAAAGATTTTTGTTATTAACCATACCTATGCCTCTCATGATTTTATACATCTCCATAAAGTCAATTCTCAACTTATATTCAATGTTCTGACCAATGAAGTCAAGGGTGCCAATGCCATCTTTACCACCCTGCTACCTATGATGCCACTTTCAAGGAACTATGTATCTGCATCTCCAAGTCTCTCTTTTTGACAACACTCCCCAGAGCTCTGCCATTAACTTTGCAAGTTCTGCCCTGGTTTCTCTTATCAAAGTGCAACACTTCACATTTGTCTGATTTAAATTCCATCTACCACACCATGGCCCGTTAGCCCAGCTGATCAACATCTCATTGTATTCTTACAATGGGCGGCACGGTGGCTCAGTGGTTAGCACTGCTGCCTCACAGCACCAGGGGCCTGTGTTTGATTCAACCCTCAGGCGACTGGCAGTGTTGAGTTTGCACATTCTCCCCATGTCTGTGTGGTTTCCTCCGGGTGCTCCAGTTTCCTCCCACTGTCCAAAGATGTGCAGGCTATGCGGATTGCTCATGCTAAATCACCCTTAGTGTTCAGGGATGTGTAGATTAGGTGGGTTAGAGGGGGATGAGCCTGGTTGGGATGCTCTGAAGGTCAGTATAGATTTGTTGGGCTGAAGGGCCTGTTTCCACACTGTAGGGATTATATAATTCTATGATAATCTTCTTTACTGTCCACTATAACACCAACTTTGGAGTCATCTGCAAACTTATTAACCATGCCCCCTATGTTCTCATCTAAATCCTTCCTATAAATGACAAAACGTAGTGAACCCAAGGCTCATCCTTGCAATGCCTGAACTTTCAGGCCTTCATCCAAACAACAATCCACTATCTCCACCCACTTTGCCTACTACCATCAAGCCAATATTGTATCATTTAAAGATCAGATACAATTTATATTTGCACCCAAAGATTTTAGAAACACTCAAGACACAAAATCACTTTGCAGGAAAATTTAACTATTGCTCACCAGGTCAACATCACGTTGCGCCTTCATGCCTTTACCTGGCTTGGTCTTAAGTTCGTTTAGGCTATTTTCATTTGGTACTGTATATGACAAGTCTTGATTCATCTTGCTGTTTAAAGATTTTAATTTTACTCTTCCCCACATGTGGAAACACTTGGGGCAATTTAATTCAAGCAACATGAGTCCCTCTGGCAGACAGGGAAGTTGGTGGATTTCCCAAGAGGTTCAGGAAGAGCCCACCGGTGATAACGAGTGACATTTCTTTCTTCCACAAGTGTAAATGTTAATCGATCAGCCTCTCCTGCTTGGTGTGGAGTATGACAGCAATCACAGTGCCAGATGATTAGAATAAGAAGTGGGTGGGGCTTGTCTAATTAGATGAGGGAGGCGGTATTTAATATGCGAATACCACACCAGGTGATAGAAGTTGTACTATTTTTAAATGGCAACTTGCTATATTTTTGGGCTGTGGATGAGGCTGTAGACATTCACAATGAGCCAATGGGTTTGGTTGCAAATGTTTTGCCGCCTTGCTAGGTAACATTGTCAGTGTGCCTCAAGTGAAGCCTCGGTGTTCCGTCCCACTTATTATTTATGTGCCTCAGTTTGTTGGGCTGTTTGGTACCACTTCCGGTTGTGTTCCTCAGGGGTTTGTACACAAAGTCAAGTTCAATGCGTTTGTTATGGAGTTCCAGTTGGAATACCAGGACTCCAGGAATTCCCTGGCTTGTCTCTGTTTGGCTTGTGCAATTATCGATGCGTTGTTCCAGTCGAATTTGTGTCCCTCATTATCAGCGTGTAGTGAGACAAGTGAGAATTGGTTGTGACTCTTGGTGACTAGTTGGTGTTCATGTATCTGTATTGTCACTTTTCTTCTGGTTTGGCCTATGTCATGTTTCTCACAGTCCTTATGTGGTATTCTGTATATTACCCCTGTTTTGGTGGTTCTGGGTATGGGGTCCTTTACGTTCATCAGTAGCTGTTGTATGGTGGTTGTTGGTTTGTGGGTGAGGGGTCTGAGTAGTCTAGTAGTCATCTCTGAAATTTCTCTGATGTCCAGTAAGGGGATTAGTGTGTCTGGCTATGTTGAGTCTTCCTGTTGTGGTCTGTCTCGGAGGTAATGGCAGATTGTGCTTTTCTTTCCTTTAAGACTCCATATGAAGTGTTCCTGTTCTGCTTTGCGTTGTTCCAGGTTGCTGCAATGTGTTGTAGCTCATTTAAACAATGTCCTGATGCAGCTCCATTTGTGGGTGTTGGGTGGAATTGAGTATCTGGTCCATATGCATGGTCTTTCCTTATACACTGGTTTGCAGTTCCCCACTGTCTTTGCCTTTACATCCAGGAAGGGTAGTCAGTTGTTGTTTTCTTATTCTTTCATGAATTTTACCCCAGTAAGGGTGTTGTTTATGTGTCAGTGGGTTTCTTCTGGATTTGTGTGTTTAACAATAACAAATAATCATCTACATAATGGAACCAAAGTTTGGGTTGTATAGTGGGGAGCACTGTCCATTCTAATCTTTGCATTACTGCTTCTGCAATCAGTCCTGATATTGGGGATCCCATTGGTGTTCCATTGATTTGTTCATATATGCTGTCGTTGAAGTTGATGTGGGTTGTGAAGCACAGATCTAGTAATTTTATGGCAGTGTCCTTATTGATGTTGTTGGCATCCTAGGTTGCCTGCCTACTTGATTTGTCCAGTAGTGTGGCAATTTTTGTGTCTCTTTGGCTAGATCAACGGACGTGGATATAAATAGTGCTGATACATCAAAGGATATTATTATTTCGTCCTCTACTATCCTGGTGTCCTTGATCATGTTGCCAAATTCTTGGGATGAGTAGATGGATTACAGTCATGTGCCCTTTGTCCACTGGTAAGATTACAATGTTCCTATCCTTCTTGAGTTTTTCCAGGGTTTTCCTCTCTCCTGTGTTGAACACCTTTAACTTATCTTTTATGCTCAGTGTCATCTCTCTGACAGTCTGTTGTGCTTCTTCAGTGAGTCCGTTGCTCTTCAGCATCAATAACTTCAGCATGCTATTCTGTACATAGTTCAGTTATAAACCTTCACTATCACTGAGACTACATATTTCTACTGAGCTTTTTGCTTCTTTAATTCACCAAAAACAGTATTTTTTTACAATGGTTGCACCCTGCCACCAGAAGGGTTGACCAGGAATAAGCCCCTGTCGATGTTGGCAGCCCCACAGACGTTTATTCACGTCGAGGTGAGAATTCTGTCCCACTCTTGAAGAAGCCCCACCTCAGGAAGTTGGTAACCAATTGGGAGAGGTGATCATAAAGTTACATGGCAATGACAACATATGCATTCTGTACCTTAGGTATTAGAAAATAATTTTAAAAGAGTAGGAAAATGAAAGTTTATATAAAATTAAAAGCTCATTCTCACCGGCTTTTGCTGGGGGAATGCTTTTCCCTTTCTTTTCAAATTGTCCACAAAGTCCACAAACATTTCCACTGTATCTAGGATGGAGTTTTAGCTTTTAAAGAAATGGAGGCAATATTTGAAATAAGCACATTGACGTTTTCACTGTTTCATAATAATATTTTTAAAATTTATCCTCAAACTACATCACCAATAATTAATCTAATATTAACTTGGTTTCTCTTGGTCATTTTCATAGCTTTTCATTTCAAACATCATCCAATTATTACACTTGAACTATTTTGTAATTAAGTAATTAAATCATAATAAATTGACACCAGCTATTATTGCAGATATATTTCTTAGAGACATCAACAAACAGAAAAAGAAAATGGGAGAATGGTAAAATAATTTAGCCTCATTACATATTGAATCTTTGAATGGCGTGATTACATCATATCTGGCCAAAGTAAGAAGGTTTTTTTTATTTAACTTAATGGAAAGTTATGCATTGATGACTTTTTAAAAGTTATTTTTTACACATATGCCTGTCACTATAGGGTTAATTGCTTCTCTATTGTTCATAGTGGATGAATGTGTTCTGCAGCCTGGCATGTGAAGGACATGATGGACCAGGGGCACAAGTCAAGGAGCATGGCATGGCATGGCAGAGACGGATGAGTGGCAGGTGGAAGGTACAAGTGGTCATAAGATAGTATGGAAAGAGCCTGGGGTATGTGTGATCTGAAGTGCTAGCCAGCTGGAGAGGTTTTTACCTTTCAATCTAACTGGTTTGAAGATCCCCTGGCACCAAATATCAGCCAGCAACTGCATACTGAAGAAAGGTCACTGGACTCAAAACATTAACTTTGCTTTCTCTCCACAGATGCTGCCAGACCTACTGATTTTCTCCAGCAATTTCTGTTTTTGTTTCCTATTTCCAGCATTCATTGTCCTTTGACTTTATTTTGTTCAGCATTTAACTCACTGACGCATTTCTTTCAAGCACACACTCCTTGAAAAAGCTCTGCTCCTGTGCCTGACAGGATTTCTGTTCTACCTTTTTCTCTTGTTCCCCATCGTTACTTTCATTGCCACTTCTGGTATTTGACAAGGTATTTGCATAAACTCACATCCACAGCCACATCATATTTCTCAGTGACTACCTTTGGCTCAGACTTACCCATGTGGATTCTAACTCACATTTCATCCTTTGTGTTTAGTATCTTCATGATATACAATGCTCCACAGGCGGCTGCATCCTAAGATCCACACTCATTGCTATGTGCCAACACATACACGCTCCCAACCTTTCCCTCTAACAGCATCACTTCACGTTGGTTCAGAGCTGCCCTCTCAGTTCCACTCTGTCTTTTGGTTCATTCAACGTTCTAACAAGAATCTTTCTCTCTTCATTTCAAATATTACGGAATATAAGATGCAACAACTCAGAGATATCCACTTCCTTCTGGAACCATTATCCCTTCACCTTTCCTCATACTTCATCCCCTCTCCAACCTCACCTCCTATCAAGTATTTACTTTCCCTTCTGACTTCCATTCCCTGATGCTGAATGTTCTGTGTTCAGCAAAGATCTCAGTTTTATCCATCTGCGTACCCATCTTAATGTATTTCAGGCATGACATATGTCGAACTTTTCTTCCACTGCTTCCACCTCTCTGCCCAGTTCTTTAGACATGAGTCCTGTCCCCATCCCACAGATGTCTTTACTCGCTGCCAACATTCCGTCTGGACCCCCTCCGTCTGCTCTTTTACGGCACTCAACCATTGAGAACTGTCAATGTGGTCACATCAATTTCTCTGCTCCCAGCCTCACCCATTCAAGCCTATCTCCATTCTGAAGAAGGGTCACTGGGCTTGAAACATTAACTCTGCTTTCTCTCCACTGATGCTGCTAGACCTGCTTAGTTTTTTCCAGCAATTTGTGATTTTGAGTCAGTCAGCAACTGCCTGAGAACAAAATCCTGTATTTTCTTTTGTAATTTACCAGCAATAGCTTATTCCCAATGGTTGCAGCCTGCCATTGGAAAAGTTGGTGGGAAATGCATCAGTGCTGACGTCAGCAGTCCCATAAACATTTACTGCTCTATAGAACATATTTACTTTCTTCCATAGTGAGTAGGTCAAGACCAATCACCAACTCAGGATAAAAGTTTAGGAAACAAGATATTGGTAGCTATCATTTTGCACAGGGACCAGCAGGGATAATTTTTTAATAACTGATTGCAATGGCATCTCATCCAAGTAAGACATTCAAGTGAACAGATTGAAAATTAAAAGCTGTAGAGATGTCAGGAGAATTGTAGAAATGTAGATCTGGGTGTTGTGAGCAAAGATATGAAGGTTAACCTCTTGTTTGTCATGACAAAGGAGAGATAAACAAGCTTCAATCTCTCAGAAACTCCTGGGTCACTGTACAAGTGAAGGAAAGGATGTCAAGGGTGGGGATGCTCTGTTTATGATTGGATTGTTAAAATAGAATCAAGCAATAGCATGCATCATTACATACTTGATTTCCAGCATGAAAAATTAAAATAAATACAGGCATTACAGTTAAAAGAAAATCTCACCGACAATGCATCTTTCCTGTTCCAAATCAAGGATACAGAATGCTTCTTGTTTGCAATTCTGATGCTAACCCCATTGCTGCGGATATTGACCATCTTGTCATCATATGGCAAAGTTCGCCTATCGTAGTTATATGGTAAATAAATAGTAAAAATGTCATTTTGTGTAACATTGCATAAATCTATGTGTTGATCCACCATAATTTATACATTCATCCTGTGCCTGGAGATACGGCAGTTATGTTGCTAAGCAAATTATTCAAACACAATCTCAAATCCCACTTGGACAATATGAAGGCAGTTTAAATAAAAATGCCATCTTTATCTGTTCTAAACTCGATCTGCTACCAGTCTCTCTAAATTGCATGGCTGAGACCAAAAACTGAATTTTGAAACGTCTGTCTTGGCTGGGAGTGAACATGACCAGGAGGTGAAAATAGCCTGGTCCAGGTAGCCGACACAGCTCATTCAGGCTACTTTGGGCCAATTAAAGGAGGCCCAAGTGATTTTCCAGTTAACTTCCAGCAGACAAACTGGCTAGTTTAGGTGTCTTGTAGCATTCTTCAGGCAGTGGGCCAGGTGGCCAGTGCTCCAGGTAGGCCCAGAGGGCATCTTTGCCTGCCCAGGTGTTACCGATCAGCCCCCTAACACTCATCACTGACACTAGCTGCAAAAACATTTTTGTGGTTCAACTTTAAAAATGTTGGAAAGAGGGAACTTATCCTTCTTCCTCATTTATCTTCCTTTGCAGTTTGTTATTCCTCTCAAGTTGGATGGCTTTTGTTTAGTCCTACAGTTACAAGAGCCCACATTCCATCCTTAATTGAATGGCAAGTCCATCTTTTTGTCATTAATAGCCCACCCCAAAGTAAAATAATAAGGGAGGACTGTTCCATACACTGTGGATTTCCAAAATCGTCTCTCATTCCTGATGCAACAGGGGAAAGTCAGTATGAAGTGACTGAAATGACTTAACCAATTTAGAATATATATATCAAAATGGGGTGATGATTGTCAGGAATGTACCATGGAATCCTAAACAGTCAGGAGAGACAAAAGGGTAGATTTGCACACAAATTTCAGAGAAGTCTAAAAATAATAGGACAATGATAGATGTTATTCTGACCACAGCTGGAGTACTGTCCATCGCACAATGGGATAAATGTGATTGCACTTGACAGAGAGATTGCAGAAGAGAATCACCAGGATGTTGACTGGGCTGGAGCAATTCAGCTATGAGGAGAAATTAGATGGGGTGGGGTTGTTTACCTTAGAACAGAGATGGCTGATCAGAGATGGCGAAAATGATGAGGGGCATACACAGAGTAAATAGGAAGAAACATTTCCCCTTGGTAGAAGGATCAATACCAGGGGCATAGATTTAAAGTAAAGGGGAGGTGGATAAGGAGGTATTTGAAGAAGTATTTTTTTCATCCAGACAGTGATAGATATTTGCAACCCACTGCCTGAAAGGCTAGCTGAGGCAGCAACTATAACATTTAAAAAGTATTTAGATGACCAATTTAAGCACGTTAACGTACAAGGCCTTTGATCAAGAGCTGGAAAGTGGAACTAGAGTACAAAGATGTTTGGTGAGCAGTACAAAAACAATGGGCTGAAATACCTCTCTCTGTGCTGTAAAACTCTATGATGTTATGACATCTTCAAATAATCTTAAGATGGGTAAAATAAAACACACTAACAAATAGAAATAATTTTTTAAATAATGGGACTGAAGACCAATAAAACCCCACAGCCCAAAAATCTACCTCGCAGGATACTAAAGGAGGTGGCATGGAAAACATTTTGTCAACTTCCAAAATTCTGTAGGATCTGAAACAGTCCCTACAGATTGGAGGGTGACAAGTCTATCAATAATATTCAAAAGAAAAATGAGGGAGGGAGGGAGGGAGGGAGAAAACTGAGAATAATAGATGGATTAGCCTAACATCAGTAACAGGAATAGTGTTGAGTATACAATAAAGGATATGATAAAAGGACCGAATATAAAATAACAAGAGGATTACACAAGGTCAGAGAGGATTTATTAAAGGAAAAGGAAATCATGTTTGGCAGACATACTGGAGTATTTGAAGTAAGCAACTGTTCCATTGAGTAGTGATTTTAGTTACCAATTTTGTAGCAACATGTTTTGAAGTTTTTAAAGAATTTACTGATTAGTTAATGTTTTTTTTATTGACAGAGGAAATGGTATATTATTCCTTACTTCATTCAGCTTTTTGATCTCTTTGCAACAACATTACTGTCATTTTAAAGTTAAATTCCACTAAATATATTAGCAGGTTAGATGCAAGCAGGGTAACAACTGAAAATATACAACAAGTAATAGTTCTCTTGAAGACTTGTAGTTATAACCTAAGGAATTATCCTTCAGAAATGAACTTACATCTGGTCTTTAACCCAAACTGTTCCATTTGCCAGAACAATCGTGGTCATTTCAATTTTGATGAATATATGTTCCAGGTTTCCATCTGGCCCTCTGCGGATTTTCACCTCATATTGGTCAACTTGGCCTTTGCATGATCTGCTCATGAAAAGGTCACAGGTGGATTTAAAAAAGAAAAGTTGGTTGTCAAATGTCTTCAATGCTCCTCCTCCCCATGTGTTGCAGGTGTCTGGAATAAAACAACATTTCCCTAAATTACAAAAACTGAGGCTTTTTGCTTTAGTAGGTTCAATGTCATTTTGCACTTAAAAACATTTGGCGAATAAAGCATATCCAAGATAATATACTCACGATGATTCACTGGTGATTGGAGAGAATCATCCAAAGATCGCTTATGAAAGACTTGGGTAAGAACGGCCTGGTTCAGGTCTAGTGCAAAATTATAAATTTAAATCTGATTGCATTAATCATGGAATTTATTTTTAAAGTATCACTTTTAGATTCTTATAACCAACTTTCCTTAAAAACAACTAACTACAATGAAATAACCTGCAAATATTATGCACCGTAACTTCTCCAATCCAGAAATCTGAAATCCAGAAAACATGATTACACAAAGTTTTTTGGATAGTATCTGCAAATCTCAGACTTGCCACTTGCAGTGCTGCAATGAATCATGAAATGACAGAAAGAGAGAGAGAGACAGACAGACAGAGAATGGATGATGGAAGAAGAAATTTTGAATAATTAAATAGGAATTGAAATCTAAATTCAAAAGCTTTCATATTGTTAGCACAATGGCAATCTTTCTGTGAAAAGACTTTGTTCTCAGCTTTTTAACATTGAATGTTTATCGTTACTCTGCTTTCTCCTGACTGGGCTTATTGATATATTAATTCTGGATCCTGTAGCCTCATGCTGCATTTTCTTAAACTATAATCACTGTTCACACCCACGCATGTTACACATCATTCACTGTATCCAATTCATTTGATGCAATGCATTTAAGCAAGTCCAGGGTTTCCTGACCTTTTTTTAGTGAATTAAACATATTTTATCAGCACTTTATAATATTTTGTCATTATTTATGTCTAAAGCACATGGCTATATCTGGTTTACACACTTCTAGTTAGACATGCGGATATTATTCTTTATTTGAGGAAGTTCCACAATTCAAAAAATGTCTTGGTCCCAAATATTCTGGACTTTGGGGACATTATAATTTATAATTTAACAGATTTGTAGTATTGCTATTTCATTTTGTTTTGGCTTCATAAAACATAAAACATTGTGGGAGAATGTCATAGCGGAGGGGTGTATAGAAATAAAAAAGAACCAGGCCATAAAGAAATTTAGACAGAAGAATGTATATTTTCAATTTTAATTCAAACTCATAAATTAAAGAGTCAAAAACAGAACTTCGAACTATCATAATTATGGTTTTTATAAAACAGGCAAATTAGGCTCAATCATTCTTTAGAGTCAGTGGCCAACTGACAAATTTAAGAAAAATGTCATCAGTTTATGATAGTGTTAATAACCTTTCCAAACTTTATTAATAAATGTTATACCTATCCTTTTGCATCAGTTGTAGGTAGAATATCATAGAAATGTTCATACTGCTTTTTAATGTAAACTTACCAAATGTGGATTCAGCATAGTCTTGGTTAGCCCATGTGCTGGCAGCAACATGACCTGGGATAGAAAAGAGATCGTTTTTTGCTTATTGAAACAAACAAGGCAAATCTACTCATTTAGAATGTAAGTCAAGACTTTATTTTTCTTTTTTGTAATTTAACCATTTTGGCATAAATTTAACAGTAATGATTTTCAACGTGTAGGCCAAGACTAGGAACAGGCATGTTCAATGATATCTAACTCATCAATTCCACCACCTCATAAATTCAACAGATTCTGAGCCAATCAGATTATTAAGTGCTGCCCAGTCAGCTTCTTGACGAATCATAAGCCAATCAAATGCTGGAAGTTTTGGAACTTAATGACTGTTGATTAAGGCCTATTTTTCAGGGAACTCAACAGAAATATCTAAGTGGTTTTCTTTAGTTTCTCATGGTGTGAGGATTGCAGGGAGAGATGTTCAGGGAAATTGAAAGCTGGGACAAGAGTTGGCTTTCAGATAATGCCCCTTGACTCCTGTCCTGTCCACAGATTTGTGCAAATTGAGGCTCCCTCTTGTCAATATGGCCAGCAGGCTACTCAAGTTTCCCATCAGCAAATCAGCCATTTTTCTTGCCTGTTAGTAGGCAGGCAAACTGGCCAGTAGCAAGTTGATGGCCTACATTGGCTGCTAATGGGCTACTTGTGGGCCTTAAATGCTAGTATCAAGAAAGCGCCCAGAGAATCTTTATGCACAGCAGCTAAGTTAGACTCTCTTTGGTTCCAGAGACTAAAAACCCAGCGCTGTGCTAAGAAGTTTCCAAGGAATCTTGGCTTGAAAAGAAAGGATCAGTTTCAGCCCAGTTTTGAATCGGGATGAGTATCATACTCACATTGAGATGCTGAATACCGACTTGGAGCGCCAGAGATAGATTCCTGAATGCCAACACATTCTAAGAACTCAATACAATGCCATACCACTGGAGCAAATAATGGCATCAGAAACATTTGCTGCCATATTTTATGACACAGAGTTTTCAATTTGTTAGTGAATCTAACATAGATGTGATGACCACAGGTCTTCAGACTTTGAGGTCAGTTTGGAGACAACAATGGCACCCAGTTTCTTAGACCATATAAGCTCTCAGGATCTCCAAGATATAATGCTTTAAAGCTTCTGTAAGTTCTTTGAATGGGTACGTTCTAGTAGTTATCAGAAGATATGACTTGTCGCGTCTGCTTGTTTCATAGCAGGTTGAACAAAAGAGAGATTAATTGCCCTAACTTGCCCTTATAGATTCCAGCAGTCTGCTGATGTTGTGATTCCAAACTTTTCTTCCATTACAAGTCCAATTAACATACATTATTTATTGTTAAACACAATATTAACCCTACAGGTGGTCCACAACGCTCACAGAATGTACATTAGCATTGCAAGGACTTTTGATCAAATACTCTTGGTGCAACAAGTAACACAGAATTCCTACCAAAAATGTTTTAGTTATGAGGTAGGACTTCCATTAAACAGCAATAGTAGTGCTGATCAGAATGCTGAAATCTCAACATGATGAGTTTGAAACATCAAATGGGTAAATTGGAAGCTTGACACTTCACTTCATGGAGAAAGGGATGGTCAAAGTAACTATTCAACTCGTTATAACAAGGTGTAGAACTGGATGAACACAGCAGGCCAAGCAGCATCTTAGGAGCAGGAAAGCTGATGTTTTGGGCCTAGACCCTTCATCAGAAATGGGGGAGGGGAAGGGGGTTCTGAAATAAATAGGGAGAGAGGGGGAGGCCAATCGAAGATGGATAGAGGAGAAGATAGGCAGGGAGGACACAGACAGGTCAAAGAGGTGGGGTTGGAGCCAGTAAAGATGAGTGTAGGTGGGTAGATAGGGAGGAGATAGGTCAGTGAGCACAGACATGTCAAGGGGGCAGGATGAGGTTAATAAGTAGGAAATGGAGGTGCGGCTTGAAGTGGGAGGAGGGGATAGGTGAGAGGAGGAACAGGTTAGGGAGGCAGGTATGAGCTGGGCTGGTTTTGGGATATGATATCTCCTCCCTACCTACACTCACCTTTACTGGCTCCAGACCCGCCTCTTTGACCTGTCTGTCTCCTCTCCACCAATCTTTTCCTCTATCCATCTTCGATTGGCCTCCCTGTCCCTCCCTATTTATTTCAAAGCCCCCTTCCCCCCACCATTTCTGATGAAGGGTCTAGGCCCAAAACATCAGCTTTTGTGCTCCTAAGATGCTGCTGGGCCTGCTGTGTTCATCCAGCTCTACATCTTTTTATCTCAGATTCTCCAGCATCTGCAGTTCCTGTTATCTCTTATCCAACTCATTTTTCCAGTTTTCAAAATACCATTTTCAATGTGGTAAAAGTAAAACTGTAAGGCCAGGAAACAAACCTACTCTCGTTTCTCAGAAATAACATTTCACAATGACAGAAAAGAAGAAAGGAAACGGAAAAAAAAAGAGAAAGAAACAACATTTCATTAGATCTGGAATTATTGTTTTATTTGCACTTGTATCAACATCCTGATGTTAAATTGAAGGTCAGTGCTTACTGATAATTCTACCGGACTAGTAATCTAAATTCCCAAGCTAATGCTATGAAAACATAGGTTCAAATCCAGCCATAGCAGAAAGTGGAGTATAAATTCAAAATAGCTGTTGGAATTCAAACCAATTAGTATAACTAGAGTTATAAGTTTAGGTCATGATGACACTATTACTGGTATAAAACCCACCCGGTTCACCAATGTTCTTTATGGTAAGAAATCTACCTTCCTGATCAGGGCTGGTTTACAGAACAGTGCAGACCCACAGAATGAGGGTAATTCTTAACCGCTGTCAGAAATAGCCACAGCAATGCACTCAGTTAAAGAGTAATTCAGCATGAGGAACAAATATTGGCTTTGCTTGTGATCCCACATCCCATGAAAAAATAAAGAAAAGTACATTGCAGTACTGGGTTAGTTTGCTAATGCAACTAACTCATTAATTAACAACATTCTATTTACTCTTGGGATCATTGATTGCTCACTATAGCTGGTTAAAATTGATTTTAAATTTATTGATAGCAGGAAATTAGAGAATTGTTCTTTATATAAATGCAACAATTGGAAGCAGATTTGATCTACTTTCTGTTTCTCGAATCTGGTTTCCCACCAGTTGACTCTAAGAGCTATGGTATTGTTGTACTTGTTTACTATTGTGCAGTCACATAGCAATAACGCAAACATATCTAACGTTTAAATTCTGACCCGCCCACATTACTCCGTGCATGCAAAGTTTTCAAAGGGTTAAAAGTAAACAAAATGCGTTTCGTCAAAAAACAAAGGAAAGCAAAAAATTCCTACTCTTAAACTGACAAACAGAACATATTTTTTAAATGTCATTTCTTTTCAACAAAATTGTCCAAACAGTGTTAAAAAAACAAATTAATTTAATTTTTGTGTGGTGAGGTGTACATATGACATTTCAACAAACTTGTTTTTCTAAAGCTGTGTTTAAACTCAATACATTTCGTCTGGTCTTTATCAATTCTGCAAGACTTAGAAGAAAATTCAATAGTGAATTTCAGGAATTAACATTTAGAAACGTCTTTTGGCAATAAAAGTTCATTAAATTTATTGTTAACAAGCTGTAAAAACAGCTATGACATCTAAGAACTTACGGCAGTTTAAGTTAATTAAAACTGAATCATAATGTAAGAAGGGAAATTATACTTAAACTTGAAGATTCAATTACTTTGAATTATAATATAAGCTTCATTTTTGTTATCTTAAGTAAATGATTTCTCTTTTATTGACTGAAATAGTAAATTAGTTACTGCCACAGCGTGCAAACTTAATGTGCACACTGCAGCTGTTATATTTTGTCTGCAATAGACAATGGATAGTGTAATCAGAAAATTTCAGTCTTTGCTTATAATTTCATGGGTACAAAAAAAATGCATCCTCCCAAAGGCAAAGCCAGTGTAAAAGCATTTAAGACGGGTGTTCAGGTGCATCCCTCATCTCGCAGCTTGAGATCTGTGGGAGCTCAACATATTGGAAAAAATGGCTGGTAACAGGTGCAAAGGTTCGCAACATTAGAAAGAGATAGAACTTAAGGCAACGGAGCTGCCTGACCCGGGTAGCTGAAATCTGTGAAAGAATTAAGGCAAATGGATCAGCAAGGTAAATGCATGTCAACTAGACTTAAACAGCTAATTGAAGCTACTAGATCTGTGAGCATGATTCTGCACCTGTAGAAGTTATGTGTTATTTCTGTAATTAGTACCTTTGTCAAATGCGGGTGTTAATCACTGTTTGCCCAATTTAGGTAACTGCTCAAGGTAAGCATGAGAAGTATAAAGGGTGAGTACTATGCCAACAGAACTACAGGTTTTCAATTGCTGTCTGGAAACATATTTCTATATACGCATCAACAATTTATCAGTAAATAATGAAAGAAATTAATGAGTAAATTAAGACCTTTGCGTGACATGCATTCCCATACACAATGATTCAATGAGTTTATTTTGTACATATACACCCTGAAACAAGCAAATATTGTAAAACTATCAAGCTTTGCTCCTTAGCTGTTGATACTGATTGTGTTCCATTTTATCTAAGTGTACAAAAATATCTAGTACAGGTAATTCTCCAATAACACAATTGTTGTGTTCTCGCGCAACGTCCTGCTATAGGAAATCGCACTACAGAAAATCACCATAGAAAATCACATTATAGGGAAAGCGCTGTAGAAAATCGCTGTACTGTACAGCAGAAAGTTTGCATTATCCAAACAGCATCCACTATTCATAAATTGTATGACAGCCAATTCGCATTCACAAAACACGCATTATAGTTGAAATACCTGGAAAGTCTTACCTTGAAAGAGGGCGAGAGCCCAGATTGCTATTAAAACAGTGTGTTGCATTGTGTTAGTTTGTTGTAAAACTAATAAGGCAATGTCATTCTAGTTGACGAGGTGCTGACTACTCAAGCTCCTCATTTTTATATTGCAGATCAGTTCCTGGATACCCAATGGAATGAGGAAATGAAAATGAATAATTGTATTCAGTAATTAAAATTTTTCCAATTGTAATAGGCAGATTTTTTATAGAAGGTGTAAAATTAATTTTCTTATCAACTTCTAAAGTTAAATGTTCCAAATTTCTTTGCATTTATTTTCTATTATTTTGGTGCAAAATTTCAATATTAGTCATCATGAATTATCTACCTGAAAGCAGCATTTTTTGTATTCATTATGTGTCTTAAAGACAATGTAAGATATGTTGTTTTGTTCTACTTAGGTAAGAATAACATAGTCCAAATTTTTAAAAATGCTAAGTAAGAGCATTGTTCAGCATCAAACATTGAGTAGAATCAGTAACAATAGCCAAGGAATGTATTGCCCTGGTTATACTATCTTTTTACATAAATTGTCAAAAAAAGCTGACTTAAGCACCTGGAGGGAGTTACAAAAATCTTTTCTGAACCAACACAATTTTCAAGTCATTAAGCCATTTAAAGTGTTTCATCCTTGTATTTGTAGGTTAAGATTGTATAAAATTATATTAAGGAAGTCAGAATGAATTAAACAGTCAAATAAAGGCTTTGAGTCTTTTAAGAATGACACATTATCACTGCCAGAACTCAGTAGAAATATCTGATAGATGGTAGGGGAGGAAGAGAAGTGAGTCCATTCATGCTAAAAGATTTATCTTAAAATGGAAATACAATCAAGGTTTCTCAAATATTTCACTGCTGCACTGGAGTAATTTTGAACAGTTAAGTTACCATTTAATTTCTTGTAGACAACTTCAGGCAGTTTAAGGTAATTACATGTCATTGGTGATGGCCAAAATGGCAAAATAACACACTTGAGAAAAAAAAGCTATTATTTTCAGGATCCAACTAATACTTACATATGCTCACTAAGTAGGCAAACTACATTGTATCATTAAGCTTTAAACTTAAACTGTTATTCATTATTGCAGCAGAGCCAGATTTATGCATTTTTCGTCCAGAATATTTCTTCTTCCTTTGCCTGAAACAAGTCTTAGGTCTCATCCAGCACACCTGCCCTTTTCAACAGGTTCTGCTTCAACTATTACTGGTTCCAACAGTCTTTCTGATACAATCTTAAATGGTTTCTTTGGCCCTTATTCTTCCCTAAAATGAACATCCATACCAGTCTGTCTGTGTTCCGCTCTCTTTCCCTCCTTTCCAATAATACCATGCTCACCAAATTAGTGAGAAGTCTGAAACAAAAACAAAGTTGCTGGAAAATCTCAGCAATTCTGGCAGGGTCACCGGACCCGAAATGTTAACTCTGTTTTTCCTTCACAGATGCTGCCAGACCTGCTGAGCCTTTCCAGCAACTTTGTTTTTGTCTCTGATTTACAGCATCCACAATCTTTCGGTTTTTATTTCGTGAGAAGTCTGAATTTAGCCTTGCTTAATTATTCATGCATTTGTATCATTTAAAGTAATGAGTCTGTTTCAAACACATGGAGAACAAATGTCTTGTCTGCTCCTGAATTCCTTGGGTCCCGGAGCTGTATATTTAAACTGATGGATGTTCTGTCACTTCTTTGCAGCTATTCAGTTACTAGTTTTGACTGAGAAAAAATTGAAGAAAATTGACACAGACAAGAAAAAGGCATGAATTCATGAGCAGTAGGGGGCAGTAATGTAGAATTATGTTCTGTCTTGCAAGTGATAAGATCTCACTATAGAATTTTACATTGCTGTCATGTCTTTGCAATGACAGCCAATTTGCATATTTTTAATAAACTTGTCAACAGCATTATAAAAGCATATGATGTGTACACAAGGATGTGTGTCTAGTTAAATAATCCAAAGGCCGGAACAATTGCATTTGAAGACATGAGGTAAAATTCCTTCATGGTAGAAGGGGAATTTTAAATCTGGTAATTAAATAAATCAGGAATAAGAAGGTGAGACTTGTAATTGTGAACATGAAACAATCAAATTGTCAAAATAAACCCATCTTATTTCATTCATGTCTGTTGCAGAAGAAAATTAGCCATATTTCCCTGGCCTCACCAAAACACCTATATTTGAATCTAGTTCTGAAATAGCGTGAGTTGTACTAAACTGCCTAAGCATTAAAATCTTGGCAAGGGTATTTTCACCTCACAACCCGAAGCCGTTAAAGATAGTAACTCACCAGAAATGACAATAAACCTAATTCTGCTAGAACCAGCCACTTCAGTGGATGAATGTAAAATAGAATTTGAGAGGGCTGCATTTCAAGATTGTGCATGGTTTTAATCCAACACTCCACAAGAATTAAAGTATTGATCAAAAAGACATCCAGACTTAAGATTTTTTATCAAGGATGTACAAAATAAAACAACTTTGCTTGAAGTTTTTATTTTGATAGAAAGGATAAATTTTACTATAAAGAACTGAGGACGTGTCACTGGACCCAAAACATTAACTCTGATTTCACTTCACAGGTGCTGCCAGATCGACTGATCTTTTCCAGCAACTCCTGCTTTCGTTTCTGATTTACAGCATCTGCAGTTCTTTTGGTTTTTGTATATCAAAGTAATGTCAGTTCCTAATATGGACAGGAACACTAATATAAAATGTAAAAGCCAATATTTTGGGTAGATGTCATTAAATATCCTGTTTCCACAAATGTCTTCAACCTTTGGAACACATTAAAACGGGAATTAATTCTGGTCCATCAAATAGATTCTAGAGAATTTCCTGTGGGGAAAGGTCATCTGAAATTGAAGAATATAGTTAAAGGTTAGGTTGGATTAGTTATGTCATGTGGTTTTCTGGAACATTCTTGATTGTCTTCAAGTGCCAAGAAAATATTTTTTAAGAAGCTATTTAATTGACATCAAAGGGCTGAATTGTACAGTCCCTCAATTCTAAGGATGACAATACAAGACTAACCCACAACCACTCAAAGTAATGCAGAAATCATGAAAATTTCATGCAGTCTCCAAAGTTTGATGACGGTAGCTTGCAGCCCAACATTGAATATATTAAATAGCTTTTATTTGCGTTTAACTTTATTTGGCGTTTATTTCGAGAGGACTGGAATATAAAAGAGGGAATGTAGTTCTGAGGCTTTAAATAGTTCTGGTCAGGCCAATTTTAGAGTATTGTGAGCAATTTTGGGCCCCAAACCCCAGGAAGGATGTAATGGCCCTGGCGCAGGTCCAGAGGAGTTTCACAAGAATGAGCCCAGCAATAAGAGGTTTAATATATGAGCAACATTTAAGGACTCTGGGTGTAAACTCAATGGAGTTAAAAAGGATGTGGGGAGATCTAATTGAAACTTACAGGATATTGAACACCCAGAAAGAGTGGACATTGGGAAGATGTTCCCATTGGTAGGAGAGACTGGGGCCCGAAGGCAGAGCCTTACAGTAAAGGGAAGCCCATTTGGAATGGTGATAAGGAGAATGGGGATCAAGGGTTAAGGGGAGAAAGCAGAAGAATGGGGTTGAGAAACTCATTAGTGATGATTGAATGGCGGAACAGACTCATTGGACCAAATGTCCTAATTTCTGCTCCTATGTCTTATGGTCTTATGGCTGCATGCCCAAGCAGTGAGGCATTTGGTAAAAGGCAAACATTCTTTACTTAAAGCTCAAGTGCACTCTGTGTACTGACACAACATTCTGTGAATACTAGAAATCTGAAAACAAATAGGAAATGTTAAACTATTCAACAGGTACAGCAGTATCTGTGTAGAGACAAGAAAAGGTAATAGCTCAGGTCAATGACTTTCCCTCTGTAGTATGCTTAGAATATGAACGCAATGGCACAGACATTTATTGACCTGGGCATGGTTAGTGAATGCATCTTCACATGCATAATCGTACCACTCACTGCAGCCTCTCATACTGTTCTATTTAGCAGCTCCATCATGCAACTACCAACTACCTTTATTGACTACAATTTATACCTCACATTTCATCGTCTTACCTCACCTTCACACTGTTATGTCAATTTAAAGCTCCTTACTTGTAGCCAATATCTTGCACCAACTGTTTTAAGTATATCAGTCAAGGATATTACACCACACTCACTAAAAATCTTCCTATTTCTTGCACTGTAAGGCAGCACATTGTTGGAGGCAGCAACTGCTGACAAGTAGGGCTGAGTACAGATTAACGTCCTCACCAGTACCTGATGCTAGAAACCATTAGAGTGATCATGAATGCTCTGGCAAACAGTCAGGCTTAAAGTCATTGGGCAAGTGTGGAGTACAGGGAGGGCAGAGGGAAAAGATTGCATATGTCAATTATTCAGAGGGTGGGCTCTTTTGCAAAGGACATGAATGAGGACAGTGATGGTGTGGCATACCCACACAAATGTTTGGTTTATTATCAGGCTCACTCAAAAGACTATTGTTACTATCAAAGATCATGGAGCAGGCTACCTGCAACTTGCCTTGGATGAGGAGGGGGGAGTGGATGCAATTTGTTAATTAAACCATATTAAACAATTTGTGAATAGTGCAAATAGGGATGGGACCATGTTAGAGCTTATATTATGGAATGAGCCTAAACAGGTGATCGAAGTTTTGGTGGGGAAGCAATTTGGAAACAGTGACCATAATATAAATTTAGATTGCTAATGCATAAGGTCAAAAGTAGTCCCAGTGAAAGTATTAAATTGTGGGAAGACTACCACAATTTTATGTAGCAACCGGGAATATAGATTGTGGGTGGCAGGGTTGATGGTGAATCCACATCTGGCATTTGGGAATCTTTGAAATGCCGATTGATTAGACTTGAGGACCAGCAATTTCAGATGAAAATGAAGGATAAAGATGGCAATATTTGAAAACCATGGATGACAGAAGAGATTAAGAGCCTAGTTAAAAAGAAAAAGGTGGCTTAGGTACAGTTTAGGAAGCTGAAATGGACCCAGCCCTGGAAAAATACAAAGATAGCAGGAAAGAACTCAAACAAGGGGCATGAAATGACATTGGCATACAGGATTAAGGAAAAGCTCAAGGCATTTCATACATATGTTCTATGTTTTATATATAAGAAGCAACAGGGTAGCTACAGAAATGTTAGGTCCACTTAGGAAAAAGGATGGAATTGATGCATGGAGCTGGAGGAAATGGTCGATGTCCTTTATGAATACTTTGATAAAGGACCTCAAGCATTTCCTCTAGCTCCATGCATGAATTGACAGCGTCTACCATCCAGCCCTCATCAATCATTCTTTGTCTATTCCTCAAAAAACTCAGTTAAGTTTGTGAGACATGACCTTCCCCATAAAACCCGTGCTGTCATTGCTAATATTTCCATTCTTTTTTCCAAGTGTGAGTAAATTCTATCCCTCAGAATCTTCTCCAATAATTTCCCTACGACTGGCTTTAGGCTTACTGGCCTGTAGTTTCCTGGATTATCTTTGTTGCCCTTCTTAAAGGAAAAGGACATGGCAGATAAAGAACAAAAGAACAAAGAAAAGTACAGCACCTGAACAAGCCTTTCAGCTCTCCAAGCCTGCGCTGATCCAGATCCTCTATCTTAACCTGTCACCTATTTTCCAAGGATCGGTATCCCTCTGCTCCCTGCCCATTCATATATTTGTCTAGATACATCTTAAATGACGCTATCGTACCCGCCTCTACCATCTCCACTGGCAATGCATTCCAGGCACCCACCACTGTCTGTGTAAAGAACTTTCCATGCATATCTCCCTTAAACTTTTCCTCTCTCACCTTGAAATCATCACCCCTAGTAATTGAACCCCCCACTCTGGGAAGAAGCTTTTTGCTATCCACCCTGTCTGTGCCTCTCATGATTTTGTAGACCTCAATCAGGTCCCCCCTCAACCTCCATCTTTTGAAAGTAAATAATCCTAACCTACTCAACCTCTGTTTGTAGCTAGTGCCCCCCATACCAGGCAATACCCTGGTGAACCTCCTCTGCACCATTTCCAAAGCATCCACATCCTTTTGGTAATGTGGCGACCAGAACTGTACGCAGTATTCTACATGTGGTTGAACCAAAGTTCTGTACAACTGTAACATGACCTGCCAATTCTTGTACTCAATACCCAGTTCGATGAATGAAAGCATGCTATATGCCTTCTTGACCACTCTATCGAACTGTGTTGCCACCTTCAGGGAACAATGGACCTGATCACCCAAATCTCTTTGTGCATCAAAGGAGCAAGTCAATTTACAAAACGAGGAGATGTTGGGTGTTTGAAAAGCATTGAGGTAGACAAGTCTTCAAGACCTGATTGGATTTTAGTAAAGACTTTGACAAGGTCCCTCATGGCAAGCTGATTCAAAAGGCGAAGTCACATGGGATCCATGGTGAATTACTAATTTGGATATAGAACTGGCTTAGTCATTGAAGACAGAGTGTAATGGTGTAAAAGTGTATTTAAACTGGAGATATGTGATCAGTGGTGTTTCACAGGGATCAATGCTGGGACCCCTGCTGTTTACAATATATATAAATGAATTGGAAGAGAATGTAGGTTGTCTGATTTGTAAGTTTGTGGATGAAAAAATGATTGGTGGAGCTGCAGATAGTGAGTAGGATTGCCAGAGGATACAGCAAGATATAAATAGACTGGAGACTTGGGCCAAGAAATGGAACACAGAGTTTAGTCTGGACAAATGTGAGGTGATATATCTTGGGAGACCTCATGTAGGAGGGAAGTATATAGTAAATGGAAGAACCCTTCGGAACAATAAACATACAGAGGGATCTAGGTGTAGAGTCCACAGTTCCCTGACTGTTGAAACCCAAATGAATAAAATGTTCAAGAAGGCACGTGCACAAAGCATGCTATTGATAAACACATTGAACTCCACCCCATATGCATTCCACTACGGAGGAAACTGGGAAGTGAGGCAATCCATCGCAATGGACCCCAAAGTTTAAAAACCAGGTGGGAAAACACACTGACGCTTCATCGGAGGCTGCACTGAGGATGTTACCAAGCATGGCAATGAATCATCTGCGGAACAACAAACCAGCTCAGCAAGCCCACCAACCTCAAAAGAATGACTAAGAATAAATTTAAATTGGTTTACAAATGAAGCATGGGGGTTGGTGCATTTAAAAAAAAATCTTTTCACTCAATAGTAGTTAGGGTATGGAATGCACCTCCTGAATATGTACTGGAGGCAGGTTCAACTGAGGCATTTAAGAGGGCATTGGATGCTATTTGGTTAGAAATAGTGCGCAAGAATATGGGGGAAAAGCAAGAGATTGACACTAGTTAATGATGCTCATTGAATGAGCCAGAACAGGTATGACTGTGTGAATAACCTCCTTTTGTGCAAAATAATTCTGTGATTACTGCACAAACAGAAATCTCACAATGCCTTAGTGCAATATGGAAGATAAAACTGTGATCATGAAATTTCAATCTGTTGCAATTCCTGTTGGTCTGCTCTCTTCATGATTATGAATATAGGTGGTCAATGGGACACAAAGCACAATTCCCAAAATGTTGTTAGGGCCCATAGCCTATGCAGTGTCCAGCGTCTTCAGCTTTTTTTTATATAAAATGGGATGAATTGAATTGGCTGATGACTGAAATCAGAAGGTTAAAGGAGGACACTGAAATGGATCATCCACTTGGCACTTCGGGCTTGAAAACAAAAGCTGTACAAATAGTTACTAAATTACATGCCATGATTTAAATGGTGGAGTGGACTCGATAGGCCAAATGGCCTTACTTCCACTCCTCTGTCTTATGTCTTAAGGTCTTACATTTCACAATGTTTCAAAATGTTGAATGTTCCAATACAGTTCTTATTCCTGACGTCAAACCAGTTTGCTCAATTTCCTTCTTGGAACTCCTTTGTAGAAATAATTATAGTTATACACACTTCTGGGCTTCAGTAGAACTTTTTGCAGTTTGCTTTGCCAATTCATAACCTGCCAAACCACACGTGAATAGATTTGCAATCTATAATTATTGATTCCAAACTTGCTGCAGTGCCAGAATTGGAGTTGAAAGCTAACATTTAGATTTCCGTGTTCAAATTCAGAATTAGGTGTGGTACTGACGTGTATATGAACCGCAATTTCTAAAGGGACCTGAATTAACTTTTTAAAGCTTTTTTCTAGGTGTCAGTAGCCTTTACATTTTATTTTACAATGGAGTGAAAAGAAATCAAGAATGATTTGCATGTAAACGTCTTCCCCAAAAATGCCGTGCAATGAAATCAGAAAGAGAACCATAGAACTTTAAAGGACAGAAAACTCAGGTTCTCCTAGATGAGGCTAAAAGGAGGCATAAGTGGCTGGGGATTAAACTAATGTGGGTTTTTATTCCCATGTTCCCTAGTTTGTCAGATTTGTCTTAGGTATCAATAAACCAAGGCAGTTCTAACAAAAGGATATCTTCATGCTCTTCATTCAAACAAAGCACACTTCAAAAATATTACTAAAAATCTTACCCATACAATGCTTACAAACTCAAATGAACCCTTTTACATGAACCTGTCTGAAGATTAGACCAACCAGGTGATAAGCCCACTCCAACTCAACTGCTCATGGTTGATCAATCAGCCTTTTCTCCAAGATAATTAATTGTTTACTACAAGGTAAGTTGATTTCTACTTTTTCTGTACAAAAGAAAACCATACACTCAAAGTCTTTGACATTATCTGGTCTCCAGAAAATTATCCATCTCTGGCAACTGGTAAGTATCACAAATGTGTTACATTTCCCACATTGGTCTGATCAATTATCTCCCTAAGATTTTCTTGTGTCTCCTTGAAAAATGTTTATCTCTCGCCTTTAATGAACTTTGTTAGAAGACTTTAGCTCACTATTCTCTGCTTAGATATCATAGAATTCCCACAGTGTGTAAAGAGGCCATTTGGCCCATTGACCCTCCTACACTGACATCCACCCCTGTAACCCCACATTTACCACAGTTAGCCCACATAATCTGCACATTATGGAGTGATTTAACATGGCTAATCCATCTAACCTGAACGTTTTTGGACAATGTGAGGAAACTAGAACATTCAGTGGAAATCCATGCAGGTGTGAGAAGAATGTGAAAGCTTCATACTGACAAGCACCCAAGGGTGGAATTGAATTCACATCTCTGGCATTGTGAGGCAGCAGTGCTAACCATTGAGCCAGCATGCCGCCCATCCAATCAACTGTATTATGTTTACACAGCACCATTTCATGCCTATCAGAAATTCAGTTTATCAATAATCCTCATTGTGAAACTTGATTCTTATGTTGGCTTTAAACAAAATGTCAGCTTTTACAAAGTTACCATGTCAGTTTAGTCCATCACTGCTGAGTACGATGTTTGATGTAAATAAACATGCATTTTCCTTTAGTCTCAACACAGATACTTTAAAAACCATGACCTTTCAAATCATTAGGACATCTACAAGTTTTATTAGCTTTCTCCTTCTCATTTTATTCTATCATCATTCAATTTCAGCTCAACAGGTAAATTTTAGATTGATATCTACAAGGTCTCCTCACAAAATTGGTGTGTTGACCTTGGCAGCAGTGAAGATTTCTGAGCTCTATCCAAAGGAAGGTTAGCTGGTGTGTTGTTTCCTTACTTCAGACAGAATTCAGAAACAAGTAAATTGAAATGCTGTGGAAGTGTTTCAACATTTGTGAATCTAACAATTCTTTTTTTCTGCTGAAGTGAAAATGCCTGTACCTAAAATGAATTTTTTCTGACATTAATCAATCTGCTTTCTCCTTGCAGGCCAAGTTAGTGCAGAATATGCAAGGGAATCCTGAGTGTAGAAGGGTGTTACCAACCAGGGTCACTTTCCATGAGGATCAGGCCCTAGCTTTTACAATCAGATGGCTGTGGACACTGCAGTAATGGTTCAACATTGGCAGAGCAAGGAGAATGCAAGGTCTTTTGTCTGGTTTCCTAGCCTGGAGCCACTCAAACCAGCTTCCCATCCTCAACTAAACTTTTGAACTTTGAATGGAGAGTTTCCATCATCTCCAGGCAGTAGTTTTGCTTTCACTCTTATCTTCTCTGGAACCTAAACTAAGTATCATTGAACAGGTACAAAAAAACAGAAATTGCTGGCAAAACTCAGCAGGTCTGACAGCATATGTGGGAATAAAAATGAGTTAATGGTTTCAGTCCCGTTTTTGCTTCAAATCTCCTGCTTCCAAAATCTTTGTTTTACATCATTGAGCAGGTTATTGCTAAAAAATTGTTGCCACTGATAGCACTGTCAATGACCCCTTCCTTTAGTTTGTTGATGAGTTTAGAAATTACTTGAAGTGTCAAATGGAAAGCAGTTTATAATGCATTTGGATGACATTTGCATTAATGTATGTTGCATGGTAGATAGACTATTGAGTTCAAGGCACAAGTCACATCTGATAAAGTGACAAAAAAGAGACATAGCTCAAAAAATGGGAGGAAGCAAAATGAAATGGGTAAAAATTTCTCATCCCCTGAACAACGTGTGAACCCAGAGTCCCAACTTAGTTAGTAGCAGAAGGCTAGTGGTGTCGGAACATTGTAAGTCTGCGTGGTGGTGTGCTATCAATAAACAGAGAGTATTTTGACCTCAAACATCTGTCTGCTGCCTTTTTATTGCATCCTTATTATTAAATCCAGTGCCTAGAAGCAGGAGCTGGGAGCGATTTGCACCACTTAGCTTTGAGAGGTAAAAACTGACAGAAAACCACAATAGGCAGTTATTGATCACACCCCCTGTCCATGGACATTGATAGTGCACATGTGCTAGCTTCTCCACGTTATCATGGCACTTTCTGATCCACTGCCAAAACAGTGCTTGATTCTTCACATTAGAGCAATTTTAATTGGAATGTTGCTGTAAGAACATTTAGTACACAGGAAAGGGTCCCATCTCAGGGATCCTCGCTTGCTTTTTAGTTGACACACACACACATTGAGCTTACTTGAACGCTCACAACATCTCTGCCCCTGCTTTGCCTGCCTTTCTGCACTTTTCCTCTCTGATAGCGTCTCACTGTACTTCTTTCTTCATTTGCCTTTGAGTGCAAAGTTAAACAGTTTGTCATAGTTGCCAGCAGCAATCACTCAAGGGGATGGGCATCTTGCTGACCAGCCAAGTACTACATCAATCTCACGCCTGCACCATGTACCAACAGCTTATGTAAAAGACACATTGCATGTGATTTAACCAAATAACAATGTCTTAAAGTCGAAATGGATTGGTCCTCAGTCAAGTCAAGTGTGATACTAAGATAATAAAATGTGAGGCTGGATGAACACAGCAGGCCAAGCAGCATCTCAGGAGCACAAAAGCTGACGTTTCGGGCCTGGACCCTTCATCAGAGAGAGGGATGGGGAGAGGGAGCTGGAATAAATAGGGAGAGAGGGGGAGGCGGACCGAAGATGGAGAGTAAAGAAGATAGGTGGAGAGGGTGTAGGTGGGGAGGTAGGGAGGGGATAGGTCAGTCCAGGGAAGACGGACAGGTCAAGGAGGTGGGATGAGGTTAGTAGGTAGCTGGGGGTGCGGCTTGGGGTGGGAGGAAGGGATGGGTGAGAGGAAGAACCGGTTAGGGAGGCAGAGACAGGTTGGACTGGTTTTGGGATGCAGTGGGTGGGGGGAAGAGCTGGGCTGGTTGTGTGGTGCAGTGGGGGGAGGGGACGAACTGGGCTGGTTTAGGGATGCAGTAGGGGAAGGGGAGATTTTGAAACTGGTGAAGTCCACATTGATACCATATGGCTGCAGGGTTCCCAGGCGGAATATGAGTTGCTGTTCCTGCAACCTTCGGGTGGCATCATTGTGGCAGTGCAGGAGGCCCATGATGGGCATGTCATCAAGAGAATGGGAGGGGGAGTGGAAATGGTTTGTGACTGGGAGGTGCAGTTGTTTGTTGCGAACTGAGCGGAGGTGTTCTGCAAAGCGGTCCCCAAGCCTCCGCTTGGTTTCCCCAATGTAGAGGAAGCCGCACCGGGTACAGTGGATGCAGTATACCACATTGGCAGATGTGCAGATGAACCTCTGCTTAATGTGGAATGTCATCTTGGGGCCTGGGATGGGGGTGAGGGAGGAGGTGTGGGGACAAGTGTAGCATTTCCTGCGGTTGCAGGGGAAGGTGCCGGGTGTGGTGGGGTTGGAGGGCAGTGTGGAGCGAACAAGGGAGTCACGGAGAGAGTGGTCTCTCCGGAAAGCAGACAGGGGAGGGGATGGAAAAATGTCTTGGGTGGTGGGGTCGGATTGTAAATGGCGGAAGTGTCGGAGGATAATGCGTTGTATCCGGAGGTTGGTAGGGTGGTGTGTGAGAACGAGGGGGATCCTCTTGGGGCGGTTGTGGCGGGGGCGGGGTGTGAGGGATGTGTCGCGGGAAATGCGGGAGACGCGGTCAAGGGCGTTCTCAATCACCGTGGGGGGAAAGTTGCGGTCCTTAAAGAACTTGGACATCTGGGATGTGCGGGAGTGGAATGTCTTATCGTGGGAGCAGATGCGGCGGAGGCGGAGGAATTGGGAATAGGGGATGGAATTTTTGCAGGAGGGTGGGTGGGAGGAGGTGTATTCTAGGTAGCTGTGGGAGTCGGTGGGCTTGAAATGGACATCAGTTACAAGCTGGTTGCCTGAGATGGAGACTGAGAGGTCCAGGAAGGTGAGGGATGTGCTGGAGATGGCCCAGGTGAACTGAAGGTTGGGGTGGAAGGTGTTGGTGAAGTGGATGAACTGTTCGAGCTCCTCTGGGGAGCAAGAGGCGGCGCCGATACAGTCACCAATGTACCGGAGGAAGAGGTGGGGTTTGGGGCCTGTGTAGGTGCGGAAGAGGGACTGTTCCACGTAACCTACAAAGAGGCAGGCATAGCTGGGGCCCATGCGGGTGCCCATGGCCACCCCCTTAGTCTGTAGGAAGTGGGAGGAGTCAAAAGAGAAGTTGTTGAGTGTGAGGACGAGTTCAGCTAGGCAGATGAGAGTGTCGGTGGAGGGGGCCTGGTCGGGCCTGCGGGACAGGAAGAAGCGGAGGGCCTTGAGGCCATCTCCATGCGGAATGCAGGTGTACAGGGACTGGACGTCCATGGTGAATATGAGGTGTTGGGGGCCAGGTTGTCTAGGCACAGTCAGTCAAGGGCAGAATCAGATTTCAGTCTAACATTTAGCCATGGTCAACTGACCACTTTGACCAGTCATGGGCAGGGAGCACAGATCATTATAGTCTAGGGAGTGGGCCACAGTCAGCACGATGGATCCTGTGCAAAAAATCACAAGAAGTCAGTCAAGGAGTTTGACATAAATCAGTCAGGGATCTGGGCTGTCCATCCACATCAGTCAAAGGAATGGGCCAAGATCAGCCCATCTACAAAAGATCAAGAGGAACTCAATCAAGGTAATCAAAGTCATTATGCTGGAATGCAAAGGGAATAACAATTTGGAAGGCATGACAACTCAACATATAGAGTGGAATCATAGACAATGGAGGGAAAAGGGTGATGTGGGAGGGAGTCATCAACAGTCAGCACCACTTTAGCTTTGATGGGATAACAGTTAATTACTGTGTCTGGCATGTTAACTTAACATACCAGGTGCTCAGGAGGTAAAGTAAGGACATGAAATGTTAGCAAGATTTGAAAATTTGTGGAGTTGCTGAGTTTGAGAGTATGGCGTGACTTATTGTGTGAAATACGACCACAGTTTCCTTTCATTGCGACGCAAATAACAAGTGAGCAACGATGATGAAAATGGCTGACAGGTCTCCTGGATTGGGCAGGGTAAGTTTTTCTATCTGTGATGGAGGTGGCTTCACTTTAATGTGACGTGAAACCCTTGAAAGGACAATAGTGTTACTGTGATACTCACACAGTAAAAGTGAAAAGATACCTGTCACTGTTACATGCTATATGTGAAGCTTGGGCATTAACCAACTGTGAGGAGTCCAAATCCTGGCCACATGTACTTGATTACATCAAGTAGCATCAGGAATCAGTTCCACTAATAGAGGTGATGCACATGCAACACATTCACATCTGGGGAGATTCACCCTTTATGTCAAAGCTGCAATCATTGTTCGTTTTCCGGTAGTCTGCACTTGATGTAGGAGTTGTTCACTTTGCACCTCGGGCCATAAACCATCGTGTTAAGATACAGATGGCTGGGATCTATATCATTAAAGCTTTTTTGCAGCTAGGATGATTCTGCTTACACAGCTGTTGATGAAAAGTGAATATATTAACCAATGTAATGTCATGTATGCACTGAAAGCTTCACCCCTTCCATCTATTTGCCCGAAGAAGGTCTTCATAGACTTTCAGTTCACAGAATCCCTACAGTGTGGAAACAGGACCTTCAGCCCAACAAGTCCACACCAAACCTCAGAGCATCCCACCAAGGCCCATCCCCTTATAACCTACCTAATTTACACATTCACGAACACTATGGGCAATTTAGCCTGGCCAATCCACCCAGCCTGCACATCTTGGGCTGTGGGAGGAAACCGGAGCACCCAGAGGAAACTCACACAGACACAGGGAGAATTTGCAAACTCCACACAAACAGTTACCCGAGGGTGGAATCAAACCGAGGTTCCTGGTGCTGTGAGGCAGCAGGGATAACCACTGAGCCACTATGCCACCCTGCCTTCTTTTTCCTTTACCTCCTGTTGTGTTTCTATGTGTGCCAGGGTCTACAGGTCCAGTAGAGCCAACTTACCCCACAAAAGAGACTAGTAGTCTTGAAATTTTGTTCAGGAGCCTGAAGATTACAAGGAAAAATGACAAGTATGAGCAATCTCATGTCCTCATCCTCCTCCACCTAACCATTTCCTTACAGGTCCTGTACAGCAAGAAAAAGTGATTTGGCAAAATGGGTGTATCATTACCAGAAAAATAGACCCAAGAAAATGCTGCTAGTCAGGAACTGTTTACTCTTGGGTGCCATTGAATAGAATAATGAATGTCTGGGCTCTCAGCCAAGCTGTGTGACAAATTTTGGATTCCCCTCTTTAGTTGTCACACTCCCAAGGCTTTCCTTTTTAGACACCACTTGTGAAGTTAATGCTTTAAATTGTCACAAGGAAATCACTTACTGAAAAAGAACCTTTGTAACTGAACACTCTGACAAATGCTTGAGAAGAAAATGCACGTCAGTTACCTTCTACACATCTAAAGAGATTATTAATATTTTCAACTGCAGACTTTAAGATCCCTTCAGAAACTCTTCTCTATGTCCTCACCATGATTTACTGTCACGTCATATTTAACTGAGGCAGCCAAGCAAATTTTGGAGAGGTCAATACATTGATTCATCACAGAAATTATGCTACAGCAAGATTGTACAGTTGAAATTTTGAGTCACAATTTGTATTTTGTTATGAGGAAATCTACTGTGGCCTTGTTCAATCTCTGATATTGTGCCCAGCCTGCACAATATCTTCTGCTGTATGGAGATCAATGAGATCACCTCCCAATCCTCTCAACTCCAGAAAAAATGGGCCCAGTTTCCTTGATCTCTCCTGATGGGACAATCCTACCAACCCAGGAATCTATCTGGCAAACCTCCACTGCACTGTGTCTCTGTGACAAGTATATCCTTCTTTCGGCAAGGGGACCAAAATGATACACAATTAATTCTCCAATACTCTTCAGCACTATCTACAATGGAAGCAACATTTCTTTACTCCTGGACTCAAGTCCCTTTGCACCTAAAGCTAATATTCTGTTTGCTTTCTAAATTGCTTGCTGTAACTGCACCTTGCTACAATAAATCAAATCAAATCAAATCATTAGCTTTCACTGAGTTGTGAACCGGACACTGGAGGTTCCTTAAGAAATCAACAGTTTCCAATCTCTCACCATTTAAAAAATAGTTTGATCACCCCTCCTAACAAAATGGATAACCTCAAACTCACATTTTTGCCCATTTACTCAGCCTGCCTAAATCCTCCTGAAGACACTCTACCCTTCTCACATCCTCATGAAATTTGTGACATCATTACAGCAGCTATGATTTTTTTCTTAAAGCAAGCACTCATTCTTTAATTAGAAGACATTACCTATTTGCAATAACCATTTTAGTGTTTCTTTCCAATGCACCACAGCAGTATTCCTTCTCATACCTTCATAATTACATTTGTTTACATTTAAGATCCAAGTTTCAGAATGTGCTATATCATTTTCAAAGGTAATGCAAATTTTGATCATAATATGTTCACCTTTCCCTAAAATATCTTTTACCACAAGATTATTAATTATCCCTCTCTCACTACATATTACTAAATCAAAAATGTCTCCATCCTTGCTGGTTCCTCAATATGTTGTTCCAGAAAATAATTTCAAGCATATCCCAGGAACTTATCCTCCATACTATTGATACCTATTTGGTTTGCCCAGTGTATTCAAAGATTGAAGTGGGCCAGAATTACTGCACTCCCTTTGTTACATCCACCAATCGTTTCCTGATTTACACAGTTCTACACTAACACCTCTGTTTGCCTACAAACTACACCTACTAATAATCATCACAATTTAGTATTTCTTACCCCCATCTAAATCTTCATCTAGTTCCTGCAATGGGAGGCCCTTTTGCATTAATGTATTAATCCCAAACACCACTGCCTTTTCCTGTTTAGTTCTTCTTCCTAAATGTCTGTAGCATTCTGGTTTTCAATTAGTTATTTTCTGAATTTTAAGACATTCAAATCATCCCCGGATTCCTGGCTCTGGTCACTAGACTTATTCAGGGAACATGAAATGAAGATCCAGCAACAGGTGTCTTAGAGCAAAAGAATCTCTGTTTATTTAAAGCAAGGTAAGTGTTATGCTAGGAAATGGGCAATGCAGTAAACAGGGAAATTGACATAACTAATTATACAGAGAACAGTGATAGTAAGAACTGCCAATGCTGGAGTTGAGATAACAAGGTGTGGAGCTGGAGGAACACAACAGGCCAGGCAGCATCAGAGGAGCAGGGAAAGCAGACATTTTGGGTCAGGACCCTGATTTCGGAAGAAGGGCCCTGCCCCAAAATGTCAGCTTTCCTGCTCTTCTGATGCTGCCTGGTCTGCTGCATTCTTCCAGCTCCATACAGAGAACAGTAATACTTTAAACTACACTATTTACTAAATTAACACTATTTGAACCTTATCCTACTGACACACACAGAAAACAACAGTTTTATTACAGAGCCTTTAATGAGAATCCCCACCCTCTGGTCCCAATGCACTAACACCAACTGCCTTCACCTCCCTGCTGGCAAGGTCAGAACATTGGGGTCATGGGATTTTAAGCTCACCACTGATAATCAGGATTTTGAACTGTACCTGACTGTTCCCACTTGCCATACCTGGAGCCTGGATGAAGAATTCGGGTGGCATAGGATTTTCAGTTTGAGTTCAATTTGCTGATGTGCGAAGGTGTATACTGGATCTATGGATAATTAACTAGATTTATTTACTTTCTGCAGGCCCAGTTTTCACCCCAGATGTGTCTGAGGACTTGTAGTGTGGGCTGAGTCTGTTGGTTTGTAGAGCCTTTGATTCAGCTAGTCATGGTTGGTTATTGTCAGTTCTCTTGGTGTGGAATGGGCCTGTATCTGGCAGCTCTTGTTCCGAACTCTCAGATTGCTCTGTCAGGTGAGACTGGGGCCTGCAATTATACTGAATGTGGGTCCCTTATCTTTGCACCAAATCTGTGTTTTTCATTGTGTTTCTGGTATTTGCTTCTAAAGTAAATTGATTTTAAGATTGTTGGAGTAGGTGTGAGCATATTTTGTATGAAGTTGAATGTCTGGCATGTCTCTAGGCTCCATACTGTCTGCACTGGATAGCTCATGGGGTAAAAGCTATCTCGGGCTACAGTGTTTCAGCGATAGTAGGAACTGCAGATGCTGGAGAATCTGAGATAACAGGAACGCTGGCATTTCAGGTTTTCTGAAGAAGGGTCCAGGCCCGGATCGCCAACCTTCCTGCTCCCCTGATGCTGCTTGGCCTGCTGTGTTCATCCAGCTCTACACCTTGTTATCTCAGACTGCAGTGTGTTAGTTTCAGTTGATTGTTCTTTTAGGGAAAAAGTGTAAATTGTAATTCCAGGCTGAACAATGCTTCCAACAAGCTATGTCCATTTCTGTGAGTTGTGTTCGTGAATTTTCCGCAGAGATCAGCCCAGCTGTCCTCTTTACTTTTAAAAGTATTGAAAAGTCCAAGGTTTTGCCAGTATTTTAGCTGTTGGGGATTTTTGCTCCATCCTACAGTTGTATATTCTTTAATATTCTGTTCTTGTCTTGGTGCCACACTTCTGCCATGTCACTGTGATGTGAATCAAGTCATATTTACATATTTGGTACCAACAATTCACTTACCTTGTTGTGAATTCAACATGTATTCAGACAGACTGTATTTAAGCTACCTTTTTAACACCATTCTGTCATTTGACCCAGGTTGATTCTCACATTTGTTCCTTCTACTTCCCACTTGCAGTTACAATTTTATTGCTTTCCCTAACCAGCTTTATTTTTCTCCTACCAGAACTCCCTCTCAAGTTCCCAACTCCCTGACAAGTTAGATTAAATCCTCTCGAACAGCACTAACAAATCTCTCCAAGAGGATGTTAAACTTCGTCCTGGCAAGGTGCAACCTGTTCATCCGATACCCACCTTGCCCAGGGCCAGTCCTAACGATCTAAAAATCTAAAACTCTCCCTCCTGCATCATGTTATCAGCCACAATTTCAATCTCTACATTTTTATATTCATTAGTGGGTGATACAGGAAGTAATCTTGAGATTGCTGCTATAGATATCCTGCTTTTGAATCTCTTGCATAGCTTTCTAAATTCTGCTTTCTGGACTTCATCCATACGCCGACCTAAATCATTGGTGCCAATGTGGACTTTAACCTCTTGCTCTTCATAACCTCTAAAGCAATGTGTTGTAACATTCTGATGGAACCTTTGGGCCCAGCAAGATGTAGGCAATGTAACATCCTGGAGTTACATCTACAGTGACAGAAATTCCTGTTTGGTTCCCTGACTTTTGAATTACCACCCAATATTGCCCTTCTACTGTTCTTACCACAACCTTTGCACTTGCGCTACTGTAATACCATAAACTTGGATTTTGCTACAATCCTCAGATGAACCATTATTCCCACTAATATTCTAAATGGTGAACCAGTTAGTGAGTGAGGTAGACTCACAGGGGTCCTGCACTGCTTGCTGTCACTCCCAAGACAGCTCAGCACTCACCCTTCCCTCCATGCCTGCACATTCTTAAGCTGCGGTATTCAACCACTTTATTAAACATACTAGCCATGTCACTCTCAGCTTCATGAATGCACAACAGTCACTCTCACCTTTACTCAAGTTCCAAAAGCTGGACCATAGGTTTTTTCAGCTGGAGATGCTTTTTGCACAGGTGATCACCCAGACTACGGGAAGCATGCATAACACCCCACATGGCACTGGATGGGCATTACACACACATGAGGTGTGCTGCCATGAATTAAGCTTACTTTCAATCAATTCACTTTAAATGGAGACTAGAAACAAGAAAGTAAAATTACTCATGAATCACTCCCAAGGCTTCGAGCTCTCTATAAACAAACAGTTCCATTTATATTTACCAAGCAATCAGTGTTTGATTTTGCTGTGACATTTTTTTTTCAAATTTATTACAGACTGATTAGAAGCTGCTGTCTTTATGGTAGAAAGTAAGGGAGTGTGCATCTCTGACTTGCAGGTAAGCGAAGAACTTAAACCGTGGTCCCAATTAGTACCCTCCCATTCCACATTGATTCCACAGAGGTTCATCATCTCTCTGACTCACAAGTAAGAAATAGAAGAACAAACAAAATAGTCTGCATGGAGATTACCATTTTATCTAAAGACAGCAAACAACCAGGTGACTGCATAATTGTCAAGAAATTCATGTCACCTGTTTAATTCACATTTGACCATTTTAAATATTTGGAGATTACAGTCTTGCCCACCAACTTGAAAGAGAATAGATGTTAAACACTGGAATATTCATTGAATTATATTTGTATCAGTGAACAGCTGCTTGTGCGAAGCAGCGAGAGAAGTAGAAATTAATCTGACAAGAAAATTGTTTGAAGGAATTTGAATAGCAACATTTTAACACAGAGAGTGGTGCATATATGGAATGAACTGCAAGTACATTTACAACATTCAAACAACATTTTGACAGGTACATGAATAGGAAAGGTTTAGAGGGATTTGTCTAAACAAAGGCAAATGGGACAAGCTTAGTTTGGGAAACCTGTTTGACATGGATGAGGTAGACTGAAGAGCCTGTTTCTGCACTTCGTGACTCTATTTAACTGGAGAGGGGCCAAGGTAGCAAAGTGAATGTCCCAAGAAACAATGCTCCAAATTGACCAGGTCTGAATCATGCAGAATCATAGAATCCCTGCAGTATTGAAGCAGGCCATTCTGCCCACTGAGTTCACACCAACCCATTGAAGAGCATCCCAACCAGACACACCCTCCTATCCTATCCCTTTAACACTGCATTTCCCATGGCTAATCCACCTCACCTGCACAATTTTGGACTGTGAGAAGAAACAGGAACACCCTGTAAATACCCACAGAGGCACGGAGAGAATATGAAAACGCCACACAGACAGTCAACTGAGGGTAGATTTCAAACCCAGGTCCCAGTGCTGTGAGACAGCAGTGCTTACATAGAGCCATCATACAAGCCAACCTGCTGTGCTGGCTAGCCTGCAGACACTGCCAAATAATGTGGCCAGCTATCCTGATTTCCCAGCACCATCCTATAATTTAGCCTTACAACCCATGTCCTCGGCTAGATCTTCCCAAGACACATTTTATCCTATTTGTGGGGTGCTTTGCATATGTGTGGCACATTAGGCTCAGAGCATATTTCCACTGTCAAAATGCAGTTCTTTCTTGTATTAGGTCACACCTCACAGCATAGAGTCATAGAGTCAAAGAGCTGTAAAGTATGGAAACAGACCCTACATCTAACATATTCATGCCGACTAGATAACCTAAATAAATCTAGTTCCATTTGCCAGTATTTGGGCCACATCCTTCCACACCCTTCCTATTCACGTTCCCATCCAGATGCATTTTAAGTGTTGAAATTGTACCAGCCTCCACCACTTCCTCTGGCAAGTCATTCGACACACACACACCACTCTCTGCCTGAAAAACCTGCCCCTTAGGTCCCTTTTAAATCTTTCCCCTGACACCTTAAACCTATACTCACTAGTTTTTGGACCCTCCCACCCCAAGGTAAAGACCTTGGCTGTTCACCCTTTTCCATGCCCGTCATGATTTCATAAACCTACTCAGCCTCTCCCTATAGCTCAAACCCTCCAACACTGGCAATATCCTTGTAAATCTTTTCTGAATGCTTTCATGTTTTACAGCATCCTTCCTTTCACAGGGAGACTAGAATTGAATGCAGCATTTCAAAAGTGGCCTAGCCGATGTCCTGTACAACAGCAACATGGCCTCCCAACTCCTATACTCAGTACACTGACCAACAAAGGCAAGCAGACTAAATGCCTTCTTCACTAGCCTGTCCACATGTGATTCTACTTATAGGAGCTATTTACCAGCATTCAAAGGTCTTTTTGTACAGCAACGCTCCCCAGGGCCTGACCATTAGGTGCCCTCCGTGATTTGATAAGCCTGATTTTATAAGCCCTGCCCTGATCTGCCTTTGCTAAATTGCAGCACCTGACTTTTTTTTAAATTAAACTCTATGTGCTACATTAGCTGATTACATGACTGCATGGTTGTGACCCCTTCTTATTCTTAAGATCAGATGGAGCCCACCCCTCAAAGTTTTACCACCAGTAACCCACACCCCAACTCTTAGAGGTTCACCAGTTCTTCCCATTACAGCTTTAGCAGCACCAATCCCCAACCCCAATGTTATACCCGGTCAGGCATCAGCCCCCACCTGGTTCCTCCTCAGGTCCATCACACATGTCCCTTAATATATTCCCCAAACTTTTGTCACTTTGCATATGTGTGGGATTGAAAGTTTAATTTAGCAATCTGTCCTTTGAAATGTAAAGAAGCAATTCTTATATACTGTTTTTAATTAAGTCCCACACAGTGTTAAGACAATGGAATGATATCTGGTAACTTTGGTAATTAAATGTTTCCAGAAATAACCTGTTAGTTAACATTATTACATATGTTGTGATCTCTATTTGAATGAATAATAATTTTAAATTGCTATGGTAATAATTTTGGCTTCAAGCTGTTAATTTGACAAAAATTTAACCTAATTGGGCAGGCCCTACAAACTCTTAAACAACATGGGCATTGATAGGGAAGTTGAGAAAATTGGGTGAGATCAACAGTGAAGAGATGCACTGCATCGAGAGTTAATATTCCATCAACCAACTAAGTGTTGAATTCCATGATGAGAATCTCACTAGTGAGCAGCCAAGGTCTACTTTCTTGTACTGATATGCATCAACATCTCATTTTTAGCTAATCCCTTAGTCATAGCAAGATAGTGCCAGCATGGAAAGTAACATTCAGTCTCATCAGAGCCAAAACACTCCAGGTCAGCAGCATAGTTTTCTCCACATATCTTTTATATTTTTCTCTCTTTCTTTTTCCTTTCTTCTTCATCTTCAATGCCGGGTCAGGGTTGGTAGGGCCTTGGCTCCATCATCAGTGGCATTGATCGGGGCTTCTGGCAGCATCAGCGAGGCCCACAGCCTGGACTCATAGTAGTGGTGGTGGTAGGCTGAGATCCTAGACCCAGTGACGGTGACAGTGCCCATAGCCTGGACTCCTGGTGGCAGTGGGCCCAGATCATGGAATCTTGGCAGGGCAGTGCCCAGAGTGGCGACTCCAAATGGAGGTAGGCGCATATTTTAGAATTTTGGCAGTGGCAGTGCCTGGAGTGTGTCCTCCTGGGGCATTGGCATCATATTGCTGCTCCCAAAGTGGGTCTGCTTGAAGCCCACCTTGCAGACTTTGTAGAAGCACTGAAGCCATACCTGAGACCCAATGTGAACAGAAAATGAACTCTTATGTCAATAACTTCTTTATTCCCTTATTGTGACTCAAAATGATGCCAGATTGTGGCGACAAAACACTTTTCATTATATCTTCAAGATATATGTGACAATAATTCATTCATTCATTCATTCAAATATGTTCTTTCCCATCTTCCCAGCTGCCAGACATAATCTAGATATAGAGAATTCCCAGTGTGAAAGTCAAAACGTGTAACTGGTGACTTCAGCTCACCACTCATTTCTCCAGACCTCCACTTGGATAGCTGTTAAGAAGGTGGCACTGAGCTGCCTTCTTAAACATTGCAATTTTTTGTTGTTGATTAGCCTACAATGTCATTAGGGAGGGAGTTCTAGATATTCAACCCTGTGATACTGAAATAGCGACACTATAATTCCAAATCGGGATGCTGAGTGGGAAATTCTGCGACTCAGTGATTTGGACTGCGGTCTCATAGCACAAGGGACCTGATTCAATTCCAGTCTTGGGTGACTTTTGTGTGTGGATTTTGCACATTCTCCCCGTGACTGCATTGGTATCCCCCTGATGTTCCAGTTTCCTCCCGCAGTCCAAGTATCTGCAGGTTAGACAGATCGGCCGTGCTAAATGTAGGGATAGGGTCGGGTCTCTCTGCAAGGTTAGTGAAAATTCAATGGACCAAATGGACTCCTTCTGCTTTCTAGGGATCTTATTCCTCCATTTTCTGCTTACCCCGATAACGTTTCACCCACTTGCTTATTAAGAACCTGTCTATCTCTGCCTTGGAATTATTCAAAAACTTCGCTTCCATCACCTTTTGAGAAGTAGAGTCGCAACGACTCATGAAAGAAAAGGAAAAGTTTCCTTTTGATCACAGCCTTAAATGGGTGATGTCTTATTTTTAAACAATGACTACTAACTGTAGATTGTCCACTCAATAAGTATTTATTCAGAACAGAAGATGAAGGGGAGTGGTTTCAGATTTCTAACCTACTTTAAGGCACAATAATTGTTTTCTTTTCGTAAAAGAAGATATCTTGTTTTCAAAACAAAAATTATGCGATGGTGCAAGTGAAGCTATTCTCTATACCTACTTGAAGAAATATCTTGCCCACATCTACCCGGTCATGACTCCTCATGTTTTAATCAAATCAGCTGTTACTTGTCTAAACTTTTAGCAGTTACAAACCTAGTCTGTCCAAACTTTCCTGCTGACACAACCCTCTGATTTCAGTTGTTAATCTAATAAACTTTCTCTGAACTGCTTTCAACTCATTTATTTATTTCCTTGAAAAAGGAAATACAGTAGGAACTAGTGATTTGGATACAAAATTGGGTTGAGGGCAAGATGGTATGATCCTTTGATCTTTTACTTATAACATTTGTTTCTTGATACTTCCTCTCTCACTACACCTGAGGAAGAAGCAATGCTCCAGAAGCTAGTGTCTTCAAATAGACCTGTAGGACTGTAACCTGGTGTCATGTGATTTTTGACCTTGAAGGTAAGAGGCAGAGGGTGGTAGTGGAGGTTAGAGGCCTGTCACCAGCAGTGTGCCTCAAGGATTGGTGCTGGGTCTACTGCTTTTCGTCATTTACATAAATGATTCGGATGTGAATATAGGCAGCATGGTTGGTAAGTTTGCAGATAGCACCAAAATTGGAGGTGTATTGGACAGCAGAGAAGATTACATCAGACTACAACGGGATCTTGATCAGATTGACCAATGGACTAAGGAGTGCGGATGGAGTTTAATTTAGACAAATGTAAGGTGCTGCATTTTGGAAAGGTAAATCAGAGCAGGACTTCGACACTAATGGTAAGATCCTGGGGACTGTTGCTGAAGAAATACACCATGGAGTACAGGTTCATCATGCGTTGGAATTGGAGTAACAGGTAGACAGGATAGTAAAACAGGTATTTGGGAAATTTACCTTTATTGGCCAGTGCATTGTGTGTAAATGTTGAGCGGCCATGTTGTGACTGTACAGGACAATGGTAAGGCCACTATTGCAATACTGCATTCAATCTGGCCTCCCTGCTGTGGGAAGGATGTTATGAAACTTGAAAGGGTTCAGAAGAGATTTACAAGGATGCTGCCAGGATTGGAGGGTTTGAACAATAGAGAGAGGCTGAGTAGGTTTATAGAGGTTTATAAAATCATGAGGGCACGGATAGGATGAACAGCCAAGGTCTACACCCCAGAGGCAGGAGAGTCAAAATTAGTGGGCAGAGGTTTAATGTGAGAAGGGAAAGATTTAAAAAGAACCTAAGGGGCACCATTTTCACACAGAATGTGGGCCGTGTGTGGAATGAGTTGCCAAAGGAAGTGGTGGAGGCTGATATAATTACAATATTTAAAAGACATCTGAATGCAAAAATGAATAGGAAGGATTTAGAGGGAAATAGGCCATTTGCTGGCAAATGGGACTAGATTAATTCAGGATGTCTGGTTAGCATAGATGAATTGGAGCAGAGATCCTGCTTCCATGCCGTACATCTCTATGACTTTATGCCTCATGGCCTTTTCTAATTAATTGCTGTATCTGCAAACTAACCTTTTGCTATTCATGGGGCAGGACACCTGGATCCCTCTATACGTCCGAACTCTGTAACCTCTCACCCTTTAGACAAAATGCTTTTTTTATATTCTTCTTGACAAAATGAGCAATTTCACATTTCCCAACATTTTTATTCGACTTTTCAGATCTTTGTCCATTTACTAAACCTACCTATATTGTAACCCTTTTAAGATGTCTTTACAACTTATTCCTTTCCTATCTTGTGCAATCAGCAAGTTTAGCAGCCGTACCTCAATTCTTTTATCCAAGCACTGAACAATGTGACAAACCATTCGTTATCTGGGAATGCCTTCTCCTTACAATGTGAAGATATAATGGGGATGAGAGACAAGTACTGAAGTACCTTTTCAATCTATTAGTGTGTAGCACTAGAAAAAATTAATGATAAACAGTACTTAGATGAGTATCTAAGGATATTACAGATCCAAAAGAGACTAAGCAAGAGAGAATCAGATCCAAAATTTTATACCAGTTAATCACATGATGGGTTTGTCAAAAGGGTCACTACTGCTTCCAGTAATGTGAGATATCATGTTCAGTGTCTCAGATTTTAAAGCCTTTCAAAATGAAGAGCAGGTATAGACTTTGGCCCATTTTAATGTTAACCTTTCCACAACCAAGCAACAATGTTTAAAGTAGTGTAAAGTATTTATAGTTTTAATACTTGTTGTCATTGATGTCGGTTGATATCAACTCACGTGTGGCAGAAACCTAAGGGAAAATAGTTCTGGTACAAGCCAGAATATACTATAAATGTAAATAAAGTAAATTATAAAATTGGTTATTAGCTTATTTTAATATGGTTTCTAGTTTTCTTCTATGAAAATCCTAACCAGAGCATCAATGCATTTCAGATGGAATTAAGAGAAATGTTGGAAACTACCAGGGTATTTATCATTCTAAAGTACTTTGCAAATTATCTAAGGGTTTTAGTTAAATGAAAGGATGAATCCTAGAATAAACCAGGTACTTTTCTTTTATTATTTGCAGTTGGCTGTGCCATTGTGATATTTTGAATATTGGTGCTCTCTGAAATGCACCCACAGCTTGTGGCACCACATTCGAAGAAATAGGCTCTTGTACCATACAAACAATCACATGGAGTTCAATTGGAATCAACATGGTTTGCCTGGTAAAGGGAATGAAAACAGAAGATGATGGGAAAACTCAGCAGGTCTGGCAACATCTGTGAAAAAAAAATCAGAGTTAACATTTTGGGTCCTGTGACCCTTCCTCAGAATTGATGGGAGCTAGGAAAATGTCAGTTTATGTGCAGAAGATAAGGTGTGGGATGGTGTAAAATGTGGTAGGTGGGAATAGAGCCCAAAGAGAGAGAAGAACAGTTGGACAGACAAAGGAGTTGATAATGATCTGACTAGGAAGTTGAATGCCTGTTAATGAGGTCTGTTAGTGACTAAAAATAGATAATGTGTAATGGCATGTTATGTGATTCCAAGGCCTGATGTGTGGGGTAGCGTGTCAGGAAATGGGAGAGTTAGGCTTTAAAATTATTGAACTCAATATTGAGTGCAGAGGGCTGCAGGGACCCAGCAGAAAATGAGGTGTTGTTCTTCCAGCTTGCATTGAGTTTCTCTGGAACACTACAACAAGCCTGAAACAGAGGTGCTGGCCAGGGAACAGGGTGGTGTGTTAAAGTCACAAGCAACTGGAAGATATGGGTCTTTTTTGCAGGCAGAATGTAGTAGTTCTGTGAGCAGTCACCTTGTCTACAATTTTTTCCCCAGTGTAGAGGAGACCACATTGTGAGCAGCAAATGCGGTAGACTAGATCATAGAAAATGCAGGTAAAGTGCTGCTTCACCTGTAAGGTATGTTTGAGCCTTTGAATACTGGTGAGGGACAAAGTAAATTGGTAAGTGATACAGCTTCAGCGATTGCAGGGGATGGTGTTGTGGGGCTGTGGGGTGGGGAAGGGTGTTTGGGAGAGAGGAAAAGTGAAGTTGGGAGTGAAGCATATAAACTGACAATTTCCTGGCCAATATCAGCAGTGGCTCAGTGGCATGGTGGCTCAGAGGTTAGCACTGCAGCCTCACAGTGCCAGGAACTGGGTTTGATACCAGCCTCGGGTGGCTGTCTGTGTGGAGTTTGCGTATTCTTCCTCTGTCTGCATGGGTTTCCTTTGGGTGCTCCGGTTTCCTCCCACAATCCAAAGATGTGCAGGCTAGGTGGATCGGCCATGCTAAATTGCCTGTAGAGTTCAGGGGTGTGTAGGTTATAGGGGGATGGGTCTGGGTGGGATGCTTCAAGGGGTGGTGTGGACATGTTGGGCCGAAGGGCCTGTTTCCACACTGTAGGGAATCTAATCAGTTCTGAGGAAGGGTCACTGAAGCATCAACTCTGATTTTTCTTTACATATGCTGCCAGGCCTGCTGAGCTTTTCCTGCAGACCTTGGTTTTTGTTCCTGATTTATAGCATCTGCAGGTTTTCTCGATTTTTATTTGGTAAAGGTAATGTATTGTTTTACAACAGTGACGAATTTCTATCGTCGCAGTAGCAGTACCTGCTTTGTAAGTGGCCCAAGATTTTGATATATGCTAACCGAGGCAGCCAAATTTGGAGGTAAGGCACTCACTGGAATGACAGACCTCAATGTAGTGGATCTACAACTTGAAAAAAACCTTCCAGATAGAAATATGAATAACACTGGTATGGTTCAGTTCAGTCAACCCTTCTCTGCAAGACTCTGGTCTCCTTTACGCAACAGCAGCACATCATGGAATCCTGATTTATATATGATGAAAGAATGTAGAAATAAAAGAAGGATATCCACCATAGAGTAAACATGAATTGCAGAAGACAATGTTTGATGCAAGACATCATCTGTGAGTTATATTGGTGTCTATTATGTTTGCAGTGAGGAATTATACTTAGATCAGTCATCCTAACAGGTCTGATCCTTAAGAAAGTGTATTCGAGACACCATAGCTTTCATGAGGAACAAACAGAGCTTGAGGATTGAAATGAACAGAGATACAAAACTACAGAGCTATTGCAAGAGATAACAAAGTGTGGAGCTGGATGAACACAGCAGGCCAAGCAACACCTTAGGAGCACAAAAGCTGACGTTTCGGGCCCAGACCCTTCATCAGAAAAGGGGGATGGGGAGAGGGCTCTGAAATAAATGGGAGAGGGGGGAGGCGGATCAAAGATGGATAGAGGGGAAGATAGGTAGAGAGATGAGTATAGGTGGGGAGGCAGAGAGGGGAGAGGTCAATCCGGGGAGGACAGACAGGTCAAGGGAGCGGGATGAGGTTAGTAGGTAGGAAATGGAGGTGCGGCTTGAGGTGGGAGGAGGAGATAGGTGAGGGGAAGAATAGGTTAGACAGGCGGGGAGGAACTGGGCTGGTTTTGGGATGCAGTGGGGGGGGGAGGGGAAATTTTGAAGCTTGTGAAATCCACATTGATACCATTGGGCTACAGGGTTGCCAAGTGGAATAGGAGTTGCTGTTCCTGCAACCTTTGGGTGGCATCATTGTGGCACTGCAGGAGGCCCAGGATGGACATGTCATCTAAGGAATGGGAGGGGGAATTGAAATGGTTCGCAACTGGGAGGTGCAGTTGTTTATTGCGAACTGAGCGGTGGAGTTCTGCAAAATGGTCCCCAAGCCTACGCTTGGTTTCCCCAATGTAAAGGAAGCCACAACGGGTACAGCGGATGCAGTGTATCACATTGGCAGATGTGCAGGTGGACATCTGCTCAACGTGGAAAGTCATCTCGGGGCCTGGGATGTGGATAAGGGAGGAGGTGTGGGGACAAGTGAGCACTTCCTGCGGTTGTAGGGGAAAGTGCGAGGTGTGGTGGGGTTGGAGGGGAATGTGGAGCGGACAAGGGAGCCCCAGAAAGAGTGGTCTCTCTGGAAGGCAGACAAGGGTGGGGATGGAAAAATGTCTTGGGTGGTTGGGTCAGATTGTAGATGGTGGAAATGTCAGAGGATGGTGCGTTGGATCCGGAGGTTGATGGGGTGGTATGTGAGGACGAGGGGGATTCTCTTTTGGCAGTTATTGTGGGGACGGGATGTGAGGGATGAGTTGCGGGAAACGCAGGAGACATGGTCGAGGGCGTTCTCGACCACTGCGGGGGGGGCGGGGGGGCGGAGTTGTGGTCCTTGAAGAACGAGGGCATCTGGGATGTATGGGAGTGGAATGCATCATCCTGGGAGCAGATGCGGCAGTGGCAAAGGAATTGGGAATAGGGGATGGAATTTTTTGCAGGAAGGTGGGTGGTAGGAGGTGTATTCCTGGTAGCTGTGTGAGTCGGTGGGCTTGAAGTGGACATCAGTTTTTAGGTGGTTGCCTGAGGTGGAGACAGAGGTCCAGGAAGGTGAGGGATGTGTTGGAGATGGCCCAGGTGAATTTGAGGTTGGGGTGGAAGGTGTTGGTGAAGTGGATGAACTGTTCGAGCTCCTCTTGGGAGCATGAGTTGGCGCTGATACAGTCATCAATGTAACAGAGGAAGAGTTGGGGTTTATGGTCAGTTTAGGTACAGAAGAGGGACTGTTCCACGTAACCTACAAAGAGGCAGGCATAGCTTTGGCCCATACGGGTACCCATGGCCACCCCCTTTGTCTGTAGGAAGTGGGAGGAATCGAAAGAGAAGTTGAGGGAGAGGACGAGTTCGGCTAGGCCGATGAGGATGTCGGTGGAGGGGGATTGGTTGGGCCTGCGGGACAGGAAGTAGCGGAGGGCCTTTAGCCCATCTGCATGGGGATCTGCAGGACAGGAAGAAAGATTGATTGAGTGTGTCAGGGCCTGGGGAAAGCCTAAGATTCTATAGTGAGAACAGGAAGAAATATTAAAGGTGTAAAATTAAGAACTGCTGGAGGAATTTACCTTGACACACAACAGAAATACACAGCATTATTCCAGTGCATTGGATTTTTTTTTATGTTTTATGTAACTTGCATGCACAATTTACCTTGCATTGAGCAGATTGCATAATAATTAAGGTCTACCTCCAGAAAAGCTAAATCAAGGAAGTGAACTTAACATTGTATATTTAAGAGTGAATCCAGCAACTCAATAAATGTTTCTTGAGAACAGAAAACAAAGGGAAGTGGTTTCAGATTTCTAGCCTATCTTAAAGCTTATTTTATTTCTTAATTAGTGATGTAAGTTACTTGATGAAATTGTACAATAATGGGAGTGAAATTCTTTTGGGAACTTAGTTGCCAAGGTTAAGTTTAAGTTTTCTAGTTCACAAACTTTTTAAATCACTAATCCTTACAACAGCAACTTAAAAGGTGCAGATATCCCAAACATGTTTTCTTTTTGAAGAATGCCCTTATTTTATTCTATTTTAATTTCTTTTATGCTGTTCATTGTGTCAGCTGATGCAAGAAAATGTTCCCTTTTTCAAAAAAATCAAAACAAAAGCCATGTTGATTTTAAAAGTTATTTTCATATGGAAGTAAAGATGAGAATGGGACACACATTTTCATTATTCCCTTGCTTTGAGGGAACAGGGAGAAGACAAGGCACAGCTTGTGATCTAATTGGTGCCATGCTTTTCTCATATGCCTTCATGATCTTCTCCCATTCAATCTTCCAGTTGGCAAAGCAAGAAGCATCTGGAGATGGGTAGAATAGGAGAGGCTGTGTGAAAGTGCTAACTACCAGCTGCTCGAGATGAACCTCAACAAAAGCCTTGAGGGAATGCTGAGGTTCATACAGCTTCACAACTCTCTCAATGACCTTGCTGTTATTTTAATTTCAAAAATATCCTTCTTTAATAAAAATAACTTGATATACACAAATCAGAGATAACAGGAACTGCAGATACTGGAGAATCCGAGATAACAACGTGTAGAGCTGGATTTTTTTTTCTGATCAAGGGTCTTGGCCTGAAACATCAGCTTTTGTGCTTCTAAGATGCTGCTTGGCCTGCTGTGTTCATCCAGCTCCACACTTTGTTATCTCTGATATACACACATAGTCACTAAGGCAATTTGGTTCTGTACTGTTCAAAGGGCTGTTCAAAGCACATGAAAAGGCAAACAAACACTGGAGTTTGACTCTATCCAGCAAACAAACCAAAGGCATTTTTTTACTTATACAAGACTGTGTTTATAGACATTTGGGGCACCAGGAGTCTTTGATAACTGAATGAGCCCCCATTTAACTTAGGCAGAAAGACCTTAGATGATGGTCTTTTCTCACTGTGCCTTGGCAGCAGCTGCCCCAAGCTTTAGATTCAGCACAGTCCTGGACCTTGGAATGTGCCAGTCTGTTACATTCACTTGCACTGGAAGACCAACAAGTTTCGGGCAGACCAAAGACCATCTTTCACTGAATTGGTGGACCTCCAGGTGCAGTCAATGTTCATCTTGGTGTATGTCCCATGTAACAGCCTCTACAGCATGGAATGCTGCATCATGGAGCTGCTTGAGACGAACCTCGACAAAAGCCATTGACCCCAGATCTGATCAGGAAGCTTTCTGATTCCCTTTCATTGATTGAGACTGCACTACAGGTGTTGGTATAGAGCAGTTGAATTCAATTCCATATTCCCTCTCCATAACCCATTTTGGAGAGAACATCCCACATTTAGGTGTGCGATATCTTGTCAAAGGCCATCTAGTCCAGGCTGATGAGGCAGGTGTCCAACCCACTGTCCTGCATGATGGCGATCACATCCTTGAGGAGTGCAAAGCTCTATAGCAAGTTTGGCCAGGGTGAATCCCCAAACACAGAGCAGACTTGACCTAGATCGCGACGACCTTACACAGGATTTTGTAACCTGGGTTCAGCAGTGAAATTGACCACCAATTTCGAATCTCGTCCCTCTCCCCCTTCTGGTTGTAAATGAGGGTGATGATACCTTTCCTCATGGTTCACATGTGCTACCTGCCTGAAGCACACTGTCATACACCTCCAGCAGGTCCTGGCCAATCAGTTCCCACAGAGCAGAAATAAAACTCAGCCAGTAAGCCATCACTTCTGAGAGAATATTTTTCTGTTCAAAGGGCTTGAGGGCCTTGGCCAGCTCGTTCGGAGTTAACAGCTGCTCTAGCCTCTCCCATGTGCTGTTGTCTTAGACTTCTGTGATAGAGGACAGGAACAACTGGAAGGTTGCAGGGTCTGTCAGTTTTGTTTCATACCGTCTGGCATAAAAAATATTTGCTTATTTTCAGGATGCCAGACTGACATGATTCCCATCAGGCCACCTTTTTCCTTCAAGCTGCTGGGAACAGAACTTTTCTTGCGCAGCTTCTAGGGTAAAAAATGTGAGCACATCTCGCCTTGTTCTTGGGCAGACTTTGGCCTGGAAGATTATCTTGGAGGTGTCCAAGGCAAAGAGCAAGGCTTGCTGACTCCTCACCTCCTGGACATCATCCATGATATCAAAGGCCCATGGGCCCATTAACTCAACAATTTCCTACAGCTGCTGAGGTGTGGTACCCTACACTCCTGAAGAGACAGGAGGTTTGCTTTGACACAGGCAAATAAACCAACACCGAGACACATCACACAGTAGATTTAACACCATGCACGTTAATACCGACAATTTTAAAACCCATTGTGAGAGTTTATAGAATTACATGTAGAGCCAACACCCATTCACCCACAATCTTGTCACTGGAAGACTCACTGCATCCCCGTGGTATGGACAAATTGTTGGACACCCTCAGCGCAGAGGTAACTGTCATTTTCCTCTTAGGGGGATTGACCCGATCCGGTGTTGTTGGGGCAAGAAAGAAGCCAGGAAGGTCCGGTCCTGAGTCCAGCTCTGCTCATGATTTAGGAACTCCTGATTGCCTGCAGCTGTGGCATGGTGGGTACCCCACGATTCCCAATGGATGGAGATTGGGTTTCACCAGGTGCCTCATGATGTGCATTGTCTCTGGGTTGTGGGGACGTTCCACTCCTTCTCCCCCATGGTGCTGTGCCTCTTTTTTGTTAACACTGCACATCTTCATCAGAGGAGCTGCTGATGTGTCCTTCACTCATCTGCCTCTTTCCATTTTGCTGTTGAGCATGTGGGGGATGGAGGTGTTTTCTATTTGTGGTATTTTCACAATGGCATCCACTCACCTGTCTCCTTCATTTCCTCCTCCTCCATTGATGTTGTCTGTTCAAGTGGAGAGGTTGAGTCACTTGCTGTGCCTCCGTGCCAGCCACAGTTTCCTCCTCTCTGGCCTATCCCTCCTTCTGCGTGACCCTTGTTTCATTTTTCTTGCTGCAGGGTGGAACCTTACTGCCCTTTGGGGGTCCACAACTTGCATTGCCACTTCTGGTCATCTGAGCATATGTGACTCCTCTCCCGCCCTGACGTTATCTTGGGCAGGCACTATACATGTGTCCTATTTCCTTAGACAAGTTACAGCTCTTGGAATCCTTGCAGTCCTTAGTCATGTGCCCACCCTGTTAGCAGTTCCTGCAGCAGGTTACTTTGCAGTCTGCTGCCATGGGCCCTGACTTCCCATAGGTTTAGTACATTCAAGGCTGCCTTGCATATTTCAGATAGTCTCGGCTCCCTCCATTTGCGAAGCTGAAAGATAGGTGGAGGATGACCCTACTGGTGTCCACCTTTAATTCACCTTGACCTGCCACTTGCTGGTCCAGGTTCCAAAGGGGCACACTATCTCAGTGCTTCCTCCTTTAAGTTGCACATACCTTCCTGGGAAGGTCAGGATATCTACTGCCAGGGCATGGTAGCTGTACATATAGATTGTAACAACCCGGCTCCTCTGTGCAGGGAGAACAAATAATGGTATTGCAGACAGAACAGAGTTGGGACCTTCACCTCTTTTCTTCTTGAATACCTTCAGGAGTGATGCTCACATTGCTTCATGCCCCTGAAGGTCATGTCAAAGTAACCCCGCTTTGGGAGTTTTACAGAAAGCGAACAAGGCAAAGCTTTTTTTTGGAACTGGCAGACAAGCAGGAGTCAGGATTGCTTTTGGCTTAGGAAAAAGGGAAGGCAATTTCAGCAATAGATTGATATTTACGATTACCAGAAATGTTATTGAAATCTTGGAAACGGCTAAAATCAATCACAAAAGAAGCAGCTTGAATTGGAAGCAATGGCAAGGGTAAAAGAAAGAGAAGCAAAAGAAAAAGCAAAATAAAAATAAAGAACAGCCCTGTGGAAGAAAAACATAAAGAGAGAAAATAAAAGGAGTAAGAAAGAATTTTGAAACTTCGAGGTTGGAACTAAAAGCTCAAAGTCATCTTAAAATGGTAGAGGTCCAGGTGAAATGTGATGAGGACAGTAATGGAGCACAATCCCATCTAACCCAAAGGCCTGATGGGAATCTGTTTTCATGCAGTTGGGATTCTGTAATTCCAAAATCAGGCAACTGAAGTATTACAGGAAGCATATCCTGGGATTTTCCCTGACTACTTGCTAACAAGATCACAAAGTCACAGGTTGAAGCAGGAGAAGAAATCAAGTAATTAGGATAAGGATGTTGTAGTTCAATTATCAGAGACCATGTTTGATCAAATGGTTGAGAAAAGAAAAACAAAAACATTTGTAGGACAAAGTGGATATTTTTGGTTCAGAGAAGCTAGCTGAATTGCAACAGAATGATGAAAAACTAAAGCAGCTGTATCAAAAAGCAAACACTGGCCAAATATCTGGGTGTATCCCAAAATGTTACTACCTTAAAAATGAAGTCTCGATGAGGAAATGGGCACCAGCACATATTCAGGCAGATGAGAAATAAGCAGAAGTTCATCAAGTTGTAATACCTGTATACTTTGGAAAGTGAATGTTGCAGGTAGCACATAAATTACTAGTAAGAAGTCATTTAGGAGTAAAAAAAACTCAAGACAAAATACAATTTTTTTTTGGCCTGGACTGCCAGAGATGTTGTTGACTTTTACTGAACATGTCATATGTGTCAAGATAATTGGAAAACCTCAGGCAGTGATAAAACCAGCACTCTTAATACCCATCCCCACATTTGAAGAACCTTTTACTAGATTTTTGATTGCCTGTGTAGGACTCCTATCTAAAACAAAAAGTGAGAGCCAGTATTTGTTGACCATAATGGATGCATCTACTAGATTTTTGGATGCTAATCCATTATGTAATATCACAGCTAAAAAGATTGTAGAAAACTTACTCAAATTTTTTATTAGGCATGGACTACCCATGGAAATACAATCAGATCATGGGTCAAATTTTACATCAAAGTCTTTCAAGGAATTTATAGATAGCTTAGGAATAAAACAATTCCAATCCACTGCATATCACCCCGAATTGCAGGGAGCATTTGAACAATGTCATCAAGCTTCAAAATACCATGTTGAGGGCATATTGTCAAGATTATTCAGAGGATTGTGATAAAGGAATTCCTTTTGTACTTTTTGCAACTAGGGATGCATGTAATGAATTAATTAAATTCAATCCATTTGAATTTGTTTTTGGTCACGAGATGAGAGGACAACTGAAATTCCTTAAGAAGAAATTGGTGAGTCAGTGTTCAGACACCACAGATTTGGAATGTGTGTCAAATTTTGGTGAAAGATTAAATAGAGTGGGAGCTAGACATCATTTAAAAGTAGTGTGGTGCAGATAAAGTGCTGCTTAAATTTAGTATCCAAGGGCCCAAACACAACTTCCAGAGGAAGCAACGCTTTATTTATGCTTCGCACGATCCAGTCTGCTGCATTTACTTTTCACAATGTAGTCTCCTCTGCATTAGGGAAATGAAGCATAGACTAGGTGACCACTTTGCAGAACACTTGGCATTCTGTTCGCAAAAAAAAGACCTTGAACTTTCAGTTGCCTGCCACTTCAACACACCACACTGTTCCCTAGCCAATTTCTCAGTGTTAGGATTGCTGCAGTTTTCCAGCAAAACTCAGCACAAACTAGAAGAACAGCTCCTCAATTTCCACTGGGGACCCTGCAGCCCTCCAGACTCAATATCAAGTTCAATAACTTTAAGGCTTGAGCTCTCCCAAGTCCTTATGTCAACTCCCAAGGGCCAAGCCTTATTATCACATAGTCTATTACACATAATCCAGAGTTAGCCACGAGAAGCCCCCATTAATAGCTATTCACACTTCAGGCCAGATCATCATCCACTCCTCTGTCTGACCAGCTGTTCTTCCTTCTCTTTGGACTCTAAACCCACATATCATTTACTCCTTACCACCCCTCCCCCTCACAACATATCTCCTGCTTATAAAGCAACACTTTCCTAGCTATCATCAGTTCTGAAGAAGGTTCACTTGACCCAAAATGTTAACTCTGATTACTCTCCACAGATGTTGCCAGACCTTCTGAAGTTCCCCAGCAATTTCTATCTTTGTCTCTGATTTACAGCATCTGCCATGCTTTCAGTTTATGTCAAATGGCCTATTCTTGCTCCTCACTTGTTTGGTCATTATAATAGTTTTTAAAGCAAGATTCCTATCTTTTTTCAAAAGGTCTCTATGCAAAACTGTGTTGAGCTAATGTTCAAATTTGCAATATAAGCACATTATGTATTTGCTTTGCTGGGAAGAATAGAACATAGAACACAGAACATTACAGCACAGTACAGGCCCTTCGGCCCTCGATGTTGTGCCGACCTGTCATACCGATCTCAAGCCCATCTAACCTACACTATTTCATGTACGTCCATATGCTTATCCAATGATGACTTAAATGTACTTAAAGTTGGCGAATCTACTACCGTTGCAGGCAAAGCGTTCCATTCCCTTACTACTCTTTGAGTAAAGAAACTACGTCTGACATCTGTCCTATATCTTTTACCCCTCAATTTAAACCTGTGCCCCCTCGTGCTCGCCGTCACCATCCTAGGAAAAAGGCTCTCCCTATCCACCCTATCTAACCCTCTGATTATTTTATATGTTTCAATTAAGTCACCTCTCAACCTTCTTCTCTCTAATGAAAACAACTTCAAGTCCCTCAGCTTTTCCTCGTAAGGCCTTCCCTCCATACCAGGCAACATCCTAGTAAATCTCCTCTGCACCCTTTCCAAAGCTTCCACATCCTTCTTATAATGCGGTGACCAGAACTGTACACAATACTCCAAGTGCGGCCGCACCAGAGTTTTGTACAGCTTCACCATAACCTCTTGGTTCCAGAACTCAATCCCTCTATTAATAAAAGCTAAAACACTGTATGCCTTCTTAACAGCCCTGTCAACCTGGGTGGCAACTTTCAACGATCTGTGTACATGGACACCGAGATCTCTCTGCTCATCTACACTGCTAAGAATTTTACCATTAGCCCTGGACTTTGCCTTCCGGTTACCCCTACCAAAGTGCATCATCTCACACTTGTCTGCATTAAGCTCCATTTGCCACCTCTCAGCCCAGCTCTGCAGCTTATCTATGTCTCTCTGCAACCTACAGCATCCTTCGTCACTATCCACAACTCCACCGACCTTAGTGTCGTCTGCAAATTTACTAACCCATCCTTCTACGCCCTCATCCAGGTCATTTATAAAAATGACAAACAGCAGTGGACCCAACACCGACCCTTGCGGTGCACCAATAATTCTTCCTGCCTACTAAATTTATTTTGTCTCATCTAAAGTCTTAAATCTCCATGTCCTTAAGTTTTTTTTAAAACAGATGTTGTTAGTGTTTCTATTTTTAGTTATTAATGGCCTTAAAGTTGGAACAGAGTTTGACTTTTTTTAGACATGGCTAATTGTTTGTTATTATTGAAAGATAGTTATTCTTCCAAGCAAAGCAAATACATGATCTGTTTATATTGCAAATTTGAGCATTAGCTCAATGCAGTTTTGGTGCTCATTGGCAACAAGATATTATAAGTAAATTAAACATTGTGATTAAAATTACTGATTGACGTCAGCCAGGTACAACCAGAATTGCATCAGGAAATAATCACATAAGGAAAACATACCCAAATAAGCACCAACACATGTAATGCCCTTTTAATGAGACAACAAAATGAATGGAAGTGAAAATCTGTTAGCAATTATTCCAATATGAATTTGGAGAAGATATGAAACAAAGAATGAGAAGATGTTGCTTTCATAGAAGCAAATGTGAGTCAGCAAGTACAGGGATAATAAAGGGAATGGGACTTGCCATAAGTCATGATGTGGGTAACAGAGTTTTGGATAACCTGAGATTTCTAGAGCATAGCATATGAGAGACCAGGCCTAACTGAACAAGAACAGCTAAGTCTTAGACACAACAAAGGCACTAATGAATGTTTAATCAGATAAGGAGCTGAGACAAGGGTGAAATCGTATTTGACAACAAGGTTGTAAACTGACTGAGCCTCAGATTGTTGCTGGGACAAAGATGAAGTCAATTGCGAGGAAATAGAATTTGAAGAGGTGACTGAAAGTGACGGTTTCAGTGTTCCGAATAATAATGTGTTGCAAATTTAAGCTGATTAAATAGGTGATGCTGGTTCGAAGGGCTGAATGGCCTATTCCTGCACCTATTGCCTATTACCTAAATATAGGGTGTCAGATAAACACAGTCTGTAATTCAATGCAGTGAAGTTGAGAGAACTGATGTTGAGGTAGAACTAATTGTCATCAACATGATCAATGCCTGAAAATGTCTTTGGATGACGTCACTGGAGGACCTAAGGATAGCTCCTTGGAGGACACAAGAGATAATGCTGTGGGAGCAGAAAATAAAAGTCTTTGAAAATGATTCTCTGGCTACTATTAGTTAAGTATAAATGGAATAGAGTGTTAGCAATTCCCTCACTGTTGAGATGCCAGTGTTATAACTTATTGAAACAGCTTCACTCAGGGTGTGGCTAATTCTAATGTACAAGCTTTCAGTACTGTTGCTGAAGTGATATCAGGTTCCAAACCCTTTGGAGTATCCAGTGCCTTTAGCTTTTTCTTGATAATCACATGGACTTAAAGAATTGCCTGAAGATTGACATCTACTTTGCTGGGGATCTGAGGAAGAGGTCAATATTGATTATCCACTCAGCACTGCTGGTTGAAGAAGGATGCAACTGCTTCATTCTTGTCTTCATCACTGGTGTACCGGACTCCCCCATCATTGATATTGGCAAAACATGTAGAGTTTCCTCAATAAGATGGTTAAATGTCCACCAACATTTACAACTGGATGAGACAGTGCTGTAGAGTTTAGATCTTATCCACTGGTTCTGGGATTACATTGCATCATCAATTGCATACTGCTACATGCAGGAAGAACTTCATTTCAGTTAATCAATATTGAAATTAGTGTTACTATGATCACGTACCAAAATTCTAATATTCCTATTGATTGGAAAGTTGCTAATGTAACCCCACTATTTAAAAAATGAAGTAGAGTTAAAACAGAGAATTATAGTTTGGTTAGCTTGATATTGGTGGAAGGAAGATCATGTCATTATAAAAAAACTACACTGGCTATCATCCTTGGGAAAACAATGCCAGGATTGGACAGAGTTAGCATAAATTTACAAGAAAGGAATCAAGCTTGACATATATACTAGAATTTTTCATGGATCTAAGGAGTCCATAAGAGGGCACCAATGGTTGAAGTGTACTCAGACTTTTAGAAGGCTCTCAGTAAGGTCCCACTTAAGAGACCAGCGTGTAAAATTTTAAAAAGCATAGGATTGAGGCTAGTGACACTGATAAAGCACTGGTTGGTAGACAGGAAAGAGTAGGAATGAACTGGTCTTTTTATGACTGTCAGTCAGTGACTAGTGGGTACTGTATGCAACAGTACTTAGACCACAGCCATTCACACTACATACCAGTGATTTAGATGTAGCAACTAAATGTAAAACTAAATGTAAGTTTGCAGATGACACAAAGCTCCCTCCCCCCATCCCCCTCTCTGATGAAGGGTCTAGGCCCGAAACGTCAGCTTTTGTGCTCCTGAGATGCTGCTTGGCCTGCTGTGTTCATCCAGCCTCACATTTAATTATCAACAAAGCTAAGTGGGATGGCAAACCGTTAGCAGGATGTAAAAATACTTCAGTGTGATTTAAATAAGTTGTGAGTGACAAATGCATGGCAGATGAAGTATAATGTGGATAAATATGAAGATATCCATGTTGTTAGCAAAAACAGAGAGGCAGATGACTACCTGAACAGTAATAGATTGGGAAAGGGGAGGTGCAACAAGACCTGCGTGTCCTTGTACACCAGAACCAGTCACTGAAGTAAGCATGCAAGAAGACAAACGGTATGTTGGCATTCATAACAAGAATATTCAAGTATCGGAACAAGGATGCCTTGCTGCAATTAAATAAGCCCTTGGTGCGACTACACCTGGAGTATTGTAATCAATTTTGGCCAGTTTGCCATTGATTTCCCAAGTGATGTGCCTTTTATTGATATAATGAACTCGTCATTTTCCTTCCTATTAAAATCAAGCTAACAAGTCTATAATTCCCTGTTTTAACGTTACTTCATATTTAAATAGGGGAGTTACATTAGCTACACTTGAGGACAAATGGGGCGGCACGGTGGCTCAGCAGTTAGCACTGCAGCCTCACAGCACAGGGACCAGGGTTCAATTCCAGCCTCGGGCGACTGTCCGTGTGGAGTTTGCACATTCTTCCCGTATCTGCGTGGGTTTCCTCCAGGTGCTCCGGTGTCCTCCCACAGTCCAAAGGTGTGCAGGCAAGGTGGATTGGCCATGCTGAATTGCCTGTAGTGTTCAGGGTGAGTGGGTTATAGGGGATGGGTCTGGGTGGGATTCTTCAAGGGGCGGTATGGACTTGGTGGGCCAAAGGGCCTGTTTCCACACTGTAGGGAATCTCATCTTCTGGCAATGCAGGGAGTGCAACAAAGGTTTACTGGACTGATACCCAGAATAACGAGACAACATGTGAAGAGAGATTGAATCAGTTGGGACTATGTTCTCTAGCGTTTAGAAGAATGAGGGGCATCCAGTATACATTTCTAACAGAACTTCACAAGGTAAACACAGTAAGGATGTTGCTGATGACCAGGAAGTTCAAAACCAGAGGTCACACTCCAAGGTTAAAGGGTAGGCAACTTAAGACTGATATGAAGAGAAATTTAATCACCAAAAATTGTAAGCCCATGGAATTATTTCCCACAGAAAGCTGTTGAGGCAAAGTATTGAATGTTTTCAAGAAGGAGTTTTTTTTCAGTAGCAGAGGGAGAGGCAACAGCGAGGACCAGGGGGCTGCCGGGAAGGTAAGAAAGCCCTTTAAGAGGGAAACCTCAAGCGTCAGCAGCCTTCATTTTTCGGCAGCACAGGGAGAGGAGACAGCGAGGGCCAGGGGGCTGCCGGGAATATATTTGGGCAGCAGCTGAACCCAAGGCACTACACGTGTAGTGTCTCCCACCAGCCCTCCTTCTCTGACCAAAAAAAAGGACTCTGATGTGTTGGTAAGGTAAAGTTTTTCTGTTTTTTCTATTTCGTCTGTTTCGTGTAATTGTTTAAAAATGTATTTCTTTTATTCATCTATTAATTGGTTATTTGAAAAAGACCATAGCAGAGAAGTATTAGAAAGTATTTAACTCATAAATTTATATAAAGTAATAATGTAATTAACTAAGTAGAAACGGCTGGGCAGGTGATGTGCTGTAGCTGTATGATGTGGGAGCTGGCTGATCCCATTGTGACTGTGGCTACATCTACAGCAAGTGTGGGTTGCTGGAAGAACTCTGGCTCAGAGTTGATGATCTGAATCTGAGCTTCAAACACTGCAGCACATCCGGGAGGGGGAGAATTACCTGGACGCTTTGTTTCAGGATGCACTCACACCTGGTAGATTAAATAATTCAAATTCAGTTAGTGATCAAGGACAACAGGGTGTGACTGCAAGTGAGGCAGGTAGGGGATCCTGAGTTCAGGAGTGGAGGAGACTCAGCTTTTGACCTTTTCCAACAGGTACGAGATACTTGCTCTCTGTGTGGACGAGGAAAAGGGCTGTGGGGAGGATGAGCCAGCTCACCACGTCACCATGGTGCAGAAGGCCATTCAAGAGGGGGGAGCAAAAAGACAAGTGGTAGTTATAAGGGATTCTATAGTTAGGGGGACAGATAGTGTCCTTTGCAAGCCAGATCGGGTGTCCTGCATGGTGTGTTGCCTGCCCGGTGCCAGAGTGCAGGTCATCTCTGACAGGCTTGAAAGAATATTTGAGCGGGAGGGGGAGGATCCAATTGTTGTGGTCCACATTGGGACTAACAAAAGCAAGGCTAGGATGGAAGACCTGTTTGGGGATTATCAAGCACTAGGAACGAAATTAAGGAACAGGTCCTCGAGGGTCACAATCTCCGGATTACTGCCCGAGCCACATGCAAATTGGCTTAAGGATAAGAAAATTAGAGAAGTAAACACATGGCTAAGGGAGCCGTGTGGGAAAGAGGGGTTCCATTTCATGGGGCATTGGCATCAGTTTTGGAACTGGGGGGATCTGTGCCATTGGGATGGTGTCCACCTGAACCAATCTGGAACCAGTGTTCTAGAGAAAAGGATAAATAGGGTGGTCACGAGGGCTTTAAACTAGTGAGTCAGGGGGAAGGGAAAGGGAAAATGACAGCGAGTATGATGGTAAATAAAAAGCTAAGCAGCAGGTTAGCATTTGTGCAGGAGGGTTTAAGTTCAAAGCAGACTATGAAAGAAGCAAAAAGGAAGGATAACTCAGGAGATATTATCAGAGATGGTGGAAATCATGAGGGTAAGAAAACTGGCATAAAGGCACTTTACCTGAATACTCATAGCATTCGTAACAAGGTTGATGAGTTAACAGCACAAATTATCATGAACGAATATGATCTGGTACCCATTACGGAGACATGGTTAACGGGATGGTCACGAGTGGGAGTTAAATATCCAGGGGTACCAGACTATTCGGAAGGACAGACAGGAAGGTAAGGGAGGTGGTGTAGCTCTGACATTCAAGAATGATATCAGGGCGGTGCTGAGAGATGATATGGGTTCTATGGAGAATGAGGTTGAATCTATTTGGGTGGAAATTAGAAATTCTAAGATGAAAATGTCACAGATAGGCGTAGTCTTTAGGCCACCAAATAATAACATCACATTGGGGCAGACAATAAACAAAGAAATAATTAATGCCTGTAAAAATGGTACGGCAATTAGCATGGGGGATTTTAATCTACATGTATGTTGGCCAAACTAGCTCAGTCAGGGTAGCCTTGAGGAGGCGTTCGTTGAGTGAATCCATGATAGTTTTCTAGAACAGTATGTATTGGAACCGACAAGGGAACAAGCTATCCTAGATCTGGTCCTGTGTAATGAGTCAGGAATAATTAACTACCTCATAGTTAGGGATTCTCTTCAAAGGAGTGATCCCAGTATGGTTGAATTTAGAATACATCTGCAGAGTGTGAAGATAAAATCCAATACCAGGGTCCTGTGCTTGAACAAGGGGGACTACAATAGAATGAGGGAGGACTTGGCTAAAGTAGACTGGAAACAAGGATTTTATGGTGGAACAGTTGATGAGCAGTGGAGGACTTTCAAAGCAATTTTTAAAAGTGCTCAGCAGAAGTATATTCCAGTGAAGAGGAAAGACTGTAAGAAAAGGGGTAATCTGCCATGGGCTTCTAAGGAAATAAGGGAGGCTATCAAATTGAAAGCGAAGGCATACGAAGTGACCAAAAACAGCATGAAACTAGAAGATTGGGAAAACTTTAAAGGTCAGCAGAAAGCCACCAAAAGAGCTATAAAGAAAAGTAAAATCAAACATGAGAAAAAAACTAACACAGAATATAAAGACAGATAGCAAAAGTTTCTATAAATATATAAAATGAAAAAGAGTGGCTAAAGTAAACGTTGGCCCTTTAGAGGATGAGAAGGGGAATTTAGTTATGGGATATGATGAAATGGCCGAGGCATTAAACAGGTATTCTGTATCAGCCTTCACAGTGGAGGGCACTAATAACATGCCAGTAATTGAAAAGAGATGAAGGTAGGTGAGGACCTGGAAACAGTCGTTATTACAGAAGAGGTAATGTTGGACAAGCTAATGGAACTAAGGACTGATAAGTCTCCTAGCCCTGATGGAATGCATCCCAGGGCACTAAAAAAGATGGCGGGAGAAATAGCAGGTGCACTGGCAGTAATTTTCCAAAATACGCTCGACTCTGGGACAGTCCCAGCAGATTGGAAAACAGCAAATGTGACGCCACTATTTAAAAAGGGAGGTAGACAAAAGATGGGGAATTATAGACCGGTTAACCTCTGTAGTGGGGAAGATGCTTGAGTCTATTATCAACGAAGAAATAGCAAGGCAATCTCGATAAAAATTGTCCCGTTGGGTCGGCGCAGAATGGGTTCATGAAGGGCAGGTCATGCTTGACACATCTTTTGCAATTCTATGAAGACATTACGAGCAAGATCGACAATGGGAACCCAGTGGATGTGGCGTACCTTGATTTCCAAAAGGCCTTCAAGAGGCCACACAAGAGGCTGCTGCATAACATAAGGATGCATGGCATTAGGGGTAAAGTATTAGCATGGATGGAGGATTGGTTGACTAACAGGAAGCAAAGAGTGGAGATAAATGAGTACTTTTCTGGCTGGCAGTGACTAATGGTGTGCCTCACGGATCGGTGTTGGGACTGCAATTATTTACAATTTATATAGATGATTTGGAGTTGGGAACCATGTGTGGGTTGTCAAAGTTTGCAGATGACACTAAGATGAGTGGCAGAGCAAAGTGTGCAGAGGACTGTGAAACTTTGCAAAGGAACATAGATACATTGAGTGAGTGGGCAAAGGTCTGGCAACTAGAATGCAATGTAAATAAATGTGAAGTCTTACATTTTGGTTGGAGTAATAGTAAAAAGGATTATCACTTGAATGGTAAAAAGTCGCAACATGCTGCTATGTAGAGGGGCCTGGTTGTCCTTGTGCATGAATCACAGAAGGTTGATTACTTAACAAGTAATTAGGAAGGGAAATGGAATTTTGCCCTTCATTGCTTTTAAACTCAATCTCTTTAGCAGACAGGTTATGTTGCAGCTGTACAAGGTGCTGATGAGGCCACACCTGGAGTACTGTGCGCAGTTTTGGTCTCCATACTTCAGAAAGGATGTACTGACACTGGAGGGCGTGCAGAGGAGGTTCACTAGTTTGATTCTGGAGTTGAGGGGTTTGGGTTATGAGGAGAGACTAAGTAGATTGGGATTATATTCATTCGAATTCAGAAGACTGAAGGGGGACTCTTATAGAAACATATAAAATTACGAAGGGAATAGATAAGATAGAAGTAGAGAGGATGTTTCCACTGGCAGGTGAAACTCGGACAAGAGGGCATAGCCTCAAGATTAGAGGGAGCAGATTTAGGACTGGGTGAGAAGGAACTTCTTCACCCAGAGAGTTGTTAATCTATGGAATTCCTTGCCCAGTGAAATAGTTGACGCTATTTCAGTAAGCATTTTTAAAGCTAAGGTAGATTTTTTTGAACAATAAAGAAATTAAGGGATACAGTGAGAGCGCGGGTAAGGGGATGTGGATCCACGTACAGTTCAGCCATGATCTTATTGAATGGTGAAGCAGGTTCGAAGGACCGGATGGCCTACTCCTGCTCCTAGTTCTTATGTTCTTATTAAATATGGTTCTTAAGAATAAAGGGATCAAAGAATATGGGGAGAAAGTGGAAACAGGTACTGAGCTGGATGATCAGCCATAATGATATTGAATAATGGAGCAGACTCGAAGGGTCAAATACCCTATTCTTGCTTCTATTCTTATGTTTCTATATTTTATTTCAGATCAGTCAGATGGTTAGATATGGAATATTGGAATAACGTTTCGATGATAACCTAAGTTGGCTGTAGCAGCCATAGAATGGAACCATAAACTGGAAAATGAATTGAATATATGGTAAAAATATAATTATTTAGGGAATATGAAGAAGGTAGTAGGTGTTTCAGGGTCAAAAGAATCTGTGTGTTTATTAAACACAGAAGGTAAGTATATTAAGAGAAATAAAGGCAAATACGACAAACATTGAAATTGACATTATCAATTGTACAGAGGGCAAAGTGGTTAAATATGTTATTAAATGGCTCAGTGGTTACCACTGTAGCCTCACAGCTCCAGGGACCCAGGTTCGATTCCAGCCTCGGGCAACTGTCTGTGTGGAGTTTGCACATTCTCCCCGTGACTGCGTGGGTTTCCTCTGGGTGCTCCGGTTTCCTCCCACAGTCCAAAGATATGCAGGCTAGGTGGATTGGCCATGCTAAATTGCCCGTAGTGTTCAGGGATGTGTGGGTTATAGGGGGATGGGTCTGGGTGGGATGCTCCAAGGGGTGATGTGAACTTGTTGGGCTGAAGGGCCTGTTTCCACACTGTAGGGAATCTAATCAAATCAAATACAGGATAAACACTAACAGAACTAAACAGCTGGTTTTGATCACAGAAACTTTTATCAGGTTTCCTACTTTTGGGGTTCCCTGCATTGAAACGACCCACTTTCGTGCCCTGCCAGCTACGTTGGAAACTTTGGGTCTTAAGAATATAAGCTCAGTACTGGGAATAAATGTGACCTTGAAGTGCAGCTGGCCATCCCTGCTTGCTGTAGCCTGCACTTTGTTGAAGACTTTGGACAGTGTAAGCCTTCAATCTGGGTTGAGTCTGCTGATGTGGTAGGACGTGTCATGGATTTATTGGGTGAATACTTGGTTATCCCAAATTTGTGGTGGTTATGTGAGCCAGTTTTCACCTCGGGATGTGTCTGAGGCTTTGTCATTTGGATTGGTGGTTTTCGGAGGTCGTTAGTTGTCATGTCTGCTGGTCATGTTCGGTTGCCGTTGGTTCCATGGGTACGGGACAGGCCTGTGTCAGTAGGTTTTGGGATTGTCATTGGGATCCATCTTCTGTAGATGGCTGTGGGGATCACTCTCAGGGTGGTAGCTCTTTCTGATTCTTCTCCTGGTGGCAGTTCTGCTTTGTCCCCATCCAAACCTGTAAGAGATAGAATCAGTCAATCATACAGTACAGAAGAGACTTTTCAGCCTATTGAGTCTGTCCTGCCAAAACTACATTAAGCCTACACCAGTCCCAATTCCGAGCTGTAGGTCCAATATTAACCATTTCAAAAGCTCATCCCCGTACATTTTATAGGTTGTGAAGTTATCCCCTTCAACTACCCTCCCAGGCTATGCATTCCAGAGTGAAAAATGTTATCTTCAAATCTCTTCTAAGCCTTCTACCTTGCACATTAAATGTGTGGAATTTTATTACTGAATTACCCTCATTACTGCTGCTTCAATTAAGGAAAACAACTGCTTTCCAACCATCCTATTCATGACCCTATAATTTCATACACCTCTATCAGGATCCCACCACACCCTGACCCCCACCCCCACCCAGCCTTCTGTCATTCAAAGAAAACCACTCGAGCTCATCCAGCCTCTCTTCGTAGCTAAACCATTCAATCTCAGGTGACATTCTGGTGAATCTCTGTTGCACCTATTCCATTTCAAGCACGTCCTTCCTATAGTGGTGTGGCCAGAATGACAAATAGTACTCCAGCTGTGGCCTAAGCAGTTTTATACAGCTCAAACATAAACCCCTGCTTTTATACTCTATGCCTTAACTGATATAGGCAGGTGTCGGTATGCCTTCTTAGATATCCTATTTATTTATCCTTCCATCTTCAGGGGTGTATGAACAAACATTCCAAGTATCCTTTGTTCCTCTGAGCTTCCCAGAGACTTACGTCCTCTGTCTCCATACACAGATTTCCCACTTGGTCCCTAATGGGCCCTATTCTTTCCCTGGTTATTCTGTTCCCTTGATATACTTGAAGATTTTCAGACTCTCCCTCATCCCATCAGATGCTGTGGTTATTGTCACTTAAAATCTCCCCCACTGACACCTCAAACACCTGCCTAGCATTGGACAAATCGTGCGATTGTGTGAAGCGTAATACAGTCTCTAACATTAACTCTTTCAAAACCTTATGTAATACACATAGACAAAGGGATCGCCGTGTCTAAAGTTCAATTATCTTTATGGATGACAGAAAACTCTTCTGGAGCACTTTTCTCTACATATGTTTTTATTTTATTTGGTTTTCTTTTCCTAGGAGACCAAGTTAGATCATCAAGTTCAATTGGAAAGCACCCAAATATTTTTAAAACCACAAGAATTTAGTGTGGATTACCACAGTCCACAGGTGGAGATAAGATCGAAGACAAAAAAATGTATTGATATGAAAACAAGTAAAGCAGAAATAAACTAGTTTTGAGACTCAGGTGAGGCCCAGCAAGAACCAGCAAGTAAAAAACTGGTTGATAAGAAAGGAGTAGAAGTCTGGAAACCAAACACAAGAGCCAAAGAGTCACAGAATTGTACAGCATTGAAACAGACCCTTTGGGCCAACTCATCCATGCTGACCAGATATCCTAAATTAATCTACTCCCATTTGTCAGCATTTGGCCCATATCTATCCAAATCCTTCCTATTCATGGACCTATCCAGATATCTTTTAAATGTTGTAATTGGATCAGCTTCCCTCACTTCCTCTGTCATCTCATTCCATACACGCAATACCCTCTGCATGAAAAAGTTGCCCCTAAGGTCCCTGTTAAATGTTTCTCATCTCACCTTAAACCTATGCCCTCTAGTTTTAGACTCTCCTCCCCTGGAGGAAAGACCTTGGCTAATCACCCTGCTCATGCTCCTCATGAGTTTACAACCCTCTGTTAGGTCAGACTTCAACCCCAGTCTATTCAGCCTGTCCCTACAGCTCAAACCCTCCAACCACACTCTCAAGGGACAGAAAGTTATTTTAAAATCATGCTGACAGAATTTAACCCTCCTTTTGCAATGATTAATGTGCATTTTTGTAGCAATCAATTAGGTAAACAAACTTTCATCAAAGTGTATCATTTCCTAATAAGAGCCATCATAGGTCTGTAGCCCCATCAGCTCAACCATTTCCTGTAGCTATTGAGCTACACACTCTATTGATCCCACACTCCTGCAGAAACAGCGGGTCCACTTTGTTATTAATAAGAACCAAAAGGATGCAGATGCCGTAAATCAGGAACAAAAAAAGTTGCTGGAAAAGCTCAGCACATCATCATAAGGGTAACCTATGAGTGTGCAGAATTCTTTACGATGACAGCACCAAAATCTTGGCCAAGAGCAACAAGAAACTTTATTTTTGTAACACCTTTAGAAGTGTATCCATTTAGCTCTACAGGTAGCAGCTTTGTCTTTGACATATTAGCTCTAGGGTACAAGATCTGGTCCAGAGTTTGATAGCAGACCTAAGATGACAGTTTTATGTTAAAGGAGTGTGACACTGATGGAGATACTAACTTTTGAAGCGTTAACCTTAAATTTACTCCATCTGCCATCTCAGTGGATTGTAAAAGATGCCACAATACTATTTTGAATGAAGTTATTCCTAGTGGCCCACTCAGTATCACAAAACTGAATTATAATTCCATCATCATATTACCAGTTTTAGAAACTTGCACTGACCAAAAATGCACATTAATCATTGCAAGATACTACAATTCTAAGTGAAATCAGTAACTACAAAAATACATTATCGACTGTAAAATGCTTAGTGGTATTTTGCACTTGAGAGGTATTATTTGAATGCCAGGTTTTTTTTAGAAAGCAGTTTGTAAGGAACCACAGGGCACCCGCGGCATCACAGCCCTGGGCAACAAGGAGCAGAGCATAACATCAGCTCTGTCCAATTTTCAGCATGGAACAGAACCTGGATTCATATTAATCCAATGGCACCTGAGCAGGACAATGCCCAAAGGGAGGAACACTTCAGCTACCTCAGTTGTGCAAGGTGCAGCAGTTCTCCCATAGCATGGGGATGCAGGAGCTATCCCATTCAGAAGGCCACATACAATCATTTATTAGATTTCAGGTCAGTATGCTGATCTAAAAATCTTCATATGGGTTTTAAAATAGCCAGCATAAATGTGCATAGCAAAAAACCTGCTACGAAATGTGTCTCCATGTTGGCTTGCACAGCTAATGTCAAAGTGGAACAATAACAAAGTTGCTAGAAAAACTCAGCAGGTCTGGCAGCATTTGTGGAGGAGAAAACTGAGTTAATGTTTCGGGTCCGGTGACCCTTCCTCAGAATGGGTTGCTATTGAATGTTCCAAGTAATTGAATGGTTCCATATCAACTGTCCCTTGTGGAAAAATTTACAGAGAAAAACACCATTGACCACAAGTCCATCAGAAAGTGGTCAGCCCATAGTGTCTTCATGACCCTGTGGGAATAGGAGAAGGCGGATCCTGTTGGGTAGTTCTCTGTTCAGGCTCTCAAAATCATTTGGCAGAATGTGTCAACACCAGAACTTTCTAACCAGCTCCAAGACATCATTTGGCTGGTGGTGAGAAGGGCATTAACTACCAAATCCATCACGTATGCCTGGCCTCTATTTGGTACTGCATGCTGCCCTCAAATCGACTGCGGGGGAACAGACTGTCACACAGGCCTTTCTGGAATGTGCCTTTACAAAGAAGGTCTGGAGACAGATGCAATGATTTTTGTCAAGGTTCATCCTGACAAATTCCTTGACTCAGGACTCTGTGCTGTATAGGTTGTTTCCTGGGACATACGCTGAGGCAAACATTCACTGTGCCTGGAGGATCATCAACTCAGTGAAAGACACTCTTTGGTCTGCCCAGAGCTTCCAGGGTAAAAAGTTGACCACGACCAAGTCCTACAGATCGGTACATTCCAAGATCCAAAACTATGTGCTGAGGGGCACTAAAGCTTTGGGTAGCCTCTGTCAAGGCACAGTGGGGAAAACGACAGTCTATGGTCTTTCTGACATGTATAAGAAGAGTCTGTTAAGACCTCATTGCCTTAAAAGGAATGTAAATAGTTTTGTTTGCACAACAGAAAATATCTTTCTCAGGGATAGTAAAAACTGCCGATGCTGGAGTCTGGGATAACAAGGCATAGAGCTGAATGAACACTGCAGGCCAGGCAGCAAAGGAGCAGGAAAGCTGATGTTTTGGGTCAGCACCCTTCTTCAGAAATGGGGGAGGGGAAGGGGACTCTGAAATTAGTAGGGGGGCACGGTGATAGCAGGTAGATAATGGAGTGGGGATAGGGATTGGTCAGTGAGGAGGGAGGGGAAGATAGGTGGGAGAGAGGACTGACAGGTCAAAGAATTGGGGATGAGAGGGGGGCTGGTCTTGCCACGAGGTCAGGTTGGGGAGATTTTGAAGCTAGTAAAGTCCACATTGAGACCAATGGGTTGTAGGCTTCCAAGGCAGAATACGAGGTGTTGTCCCTCTAGTTTCCGGGTGGCATCATTATGACACTGGAGGAGGCCCAGGATGGACATGTCGTCCAGGCAGTGGGAGGTTGAGCTGAAGTGTTTCACGACTGGGGGGTGTTGTCATTTGTCGCGAGCCAAGCGTAGGTGCTCCACAAATCAGTCTCTGAGCCTCCGCTTGGTCTCGCCGGTGTAGAGGAGCCACACCAGGAACAGCGGATACAACAGACCACATTAGTGGATGTGCAGATGAACATATCTTTGACTTGCTGACAAGCTCTGAACGTCGAATTCCAATGTGATATTTTTGTCTATCTCTGCAAAATCTGCATAGAACTGCTTTTTAGAACTTTGTATGCACTTGCAGGTGATATTTTATTAATGAAGAATACTCCTACAATGGCTTATTATGAAACAACATTTGGTACAAAGCAGACTGAAGTGATATTAAAACAAAAAGCTGAAGCTTGATCAATGTTGCAGTTTTTAAGGAACATCTTAAGAGAGAAGTAGAGAAAAGCAGCAAAGAAATTTCAGAACTTAGAACCATGGCAAGTGAAGAAATGACCATTAATTGTGGAGTAATTAAAATGTGGAATCCTAATAATCTAGTTTTGTTCTATAAAAGCATAGATGAAATGAGTTTGGGTGGAGGCATGGAATGTTATGGAGGTGTAGATCAGCAGTCGCTTTGATGTCATGGACATGTTTTCAGAAACTAATTTTGATCAAAGATAATGCTAAGATTTCAAACAGTATGAATCAGATTCAGACTGTGCCAAAGAGGGAGATGGAGCCCATGGCTAATTGATGGAGCTTTCGCTGAGAACATGGTTTTCTTCTTCCTCATATTTAATTGAAATTTTAAAAAACTTGTTCAGCCTGTATGAAATGTCAAATAAGCAATCTGTCAATTTAGAGCTGCTTGAAGAGTTGTGTAAGTGCTATCAAATCCCGGAACAACTTGCAATGGTGTCCCAGAGTTGCGCATCATTGAGTATAAGTACAACAGAATGGTATCACGAGAGATGCTTGTGAGTACATGGATAAGAGCGCACAAAAGTGATAGATTAGTCTTTACTTAACATAACTATACATCAGGGTCTAGTATATCGATGATTATAATGTATAGCAGTTTTTATTATTAACGTACAATAAATAACATTACTTTGAAGTCTAAACCTGAAGACTATTCTAGATTTATCTTTCTGCTCAGTCTTTCCATCTTTTCATTCTGAACAAAAATCTACTGTGTGGTTTCAAACCACGCACTGAAGGAGAGATGAGAGTGCAGTGGTGAAGTAAACTTGAGTGTTTTTAGCCTATTCATGAAAATGCATGTTGTTTCTTTCACTGAGGTAACTGGCAACATAATCGAAGAGAACTGGGAATGAGCTGAAAAACCATAAGACCGTAAGACATAGGAGTAGAAACTAAGCCATTCGACCATGAGTCTGCTCCACTATTCACTCATGGCTGATAAGTTTCTCAACCCCATTCTCCCACTTTCTCCTCGTAACCCTTGATCCCCTTGACAATCAAGAACCTATCTATCACCATCTGAAATGTACTCAATGACCTGGCCTCCATAGCCTTCGGTAGCAGTGAATTCCACAGATTCACCACTCTCTGGCTAAAGACGTTTCCTTATCTCTGTTCTAAGTCTTCTCTTTACTCTAAGGCTGTACACTCAGATCCTAGTCTCACCGACCAATGGAAATCTCTTCCCCACATCCACTCTATCTGGGACATTTAGTATTCTGTAAGTTGAAAGTAGATACCCCCTCATCCTTCTAAATACCATTGAGGAGAGACCCAGAGTCCTCAAACATCCCTCATATGTTAAGCATTTCATTCCTGGGGCCATTCTCGTGGACCTCCTCTGAACTAACTCCAGAGCCAGTATATCCTTCTTGAGATATGGGGCCCAAAACTGCACACATTACTCCAAATGTAGCCTGGCCAGAGCCTTATAGACCCTCAGAAGTACATTCTACTTTCGTATTCAAGTCCTCTCAAAATAAATGCCAACATTGCATTTGCCTTCCTAACTACTGATTCAACCTGCAAGTTTAGCCTGAGAGAATCCTGAACTAGAACTCCCAAGTCTCTTTGTGCTTCAGACATCTGAATTTTCTCCCTGTTTAGAAAATAGCTCATGTCTCTATTCTTCTTACCAAAGTGCATGACCTCACACTTTCCCATGTTGTACTCCATCTGCCACTTCTTTTCCTACTCTCCTAACCTGTCCAAATCCTTCTGCAGCCTCCCCACCTCCTCAATATTACCTATCTCTCTACCTAACTTTGTATCATCTGCAAACTTAGCCAGAATGCCCTCAGTTCCGTTATCTAGATCATCAATGTACAAAGTGAAAAGTTGTAGTACTAGCACTGACCCTTTTAGATCTCCAATTGTCACTGGCTGCCATCCTGAGAAAGACCCTTTTAACCTCACTTCTATCTTCTATCCATGCTAGCACCTTTCCTTTAACACCGTGCGAATTTATCGTACCCAGCAGTCTCTTGTTCAGCACCTTATCAAAGGCCTTCTTGAAGGCCAGGTAGATAACATCGATTGGCTCTCCTTGGTCTAACCTGTTCATTATTTCCTCAAAGAATAATAGATTTGTCAGGTGTGACCTCCCCTGGATGAAGCCATGCTGACTTTGTCCTTATTTACCCTACACTTCCAAGTATTCAGAAATCTTGTCCTTCACAATGGACTCTAAAATCTTACCGACAACCGAGGTTAAGCTAATCAGCCTATAATTTTCAGTCTCTTGCCTTATTCACTTTTTAAACAGGGGTGTCACATTAGCAATTTTCCAGTCTACTGGGACCCTCCTTGACTCTAGCAATTCCTGCAAGATCACCACTATCACCTCCACTATCTCTTCAGCTATCTCCTTAAGAACTCTGGGGCATAGTCCATCTGATCCAGGTGATTTATCCACCTTCAGGCTATTCAGTTTTTCCAGGACCTTTTCCTTGGTGATGGCCATCGTACTCAACTGTGCCCCCTGACTCTCTTGAATTTTTGGGATATTACTCGTGTCTTCCACTTTGAAGACTGACACAAAGTAATTATTCAGTTCCTCAGCTATTTCCATACGATCTCTCCAGTGCCATTTTTCAGTGACCTAATGTCCACTTTTGCCTCTCTTTTGCCCTTTTGTATCTGGAGGAAATTCTTACAGTCCTCTTTTATATTACTGGCTAGAGTACCTCATATTTAATATTCTCCCTCCTCATCTGGCAACAAAAAAGGATCAATCATTAGCAGACATGGAGGCTGTGGTGCAGGACTAAGAAGAGAAGGTATTGCAGGTGAATCTCTGGCGCACATTCAATCGATGAGAAGAGAAACTGGTCACTCATCTGTTCAAAAATGAACAGACATTCAAGGGGGATAGCATGAGATTGGAGTATTCATATTTGAAGTCTCAGACAGATTGTGTGGCTATAGAAGATGACGTGATATTCAACGACTTTGTCAAGGAAAGGAAAGTTGGGATGGGTCATAATTTGCAAGGATAGAAAGTTCAAATGTTGTTTTGTGAAGGAAAATTCACAATAGCAGATTTGAAGAAGAGAAAAGAACTGTTAATAATTTTAACATGTGGTCAAGCAACCAGGGGTCCAAAATTGGATATTCCAAATTGACCCACAGCTGGAGAAATTGGTGCTCTGACAGAAAATTGGCCAAACTAAATTAAACAACAGCCAGCAGCTATCGACTAGAGAGAACAGAGGAGACCGAAGTCAAAGAGGTCACAAAGGTTCAAGGAAAACCAATTCCAACCAACCTGAGAGTTGTATATTAGAGAAAGTTTCAATCAGACTTTCAGGCAACTTGACTTCCAGGCAGTGCAGCACAGCAACAGCGAAGGTATTAGCAGACCCATTCAGATGCTTTGAATCCAGCTCATGATTCTCTTGGCCAAAGACCACATGTCATTAGGGAAGGTCCAGGAAGAGGAGGGATAAGAACACACTCCTGGAAGCCACATCCTCAGCAAATACTCACAGTACAGATTCAAACTACGGGAACAGAGGAACTCTGATCACCTGGAGATAGAGATCCACCATCACGAAAGAGAACCAGCCCTACATCAGAAGGAAAGGGAATTCTAACTGCGCAGCTCAAACACATGGATTGTTCTGGGCAATATCCTTGCTCAGACGGAGAGAACTAGATAGAAAATAAATATTGTGGGAAATTTAGGAAATGCTCACGTGGTGTTTTAATTAAGGGCTATTTTGTTCATAAAATAGAGTTGAATCGCAAACTGAATTCTGGGCCTCTGGGTCGGCCTCACCAAAAGGAACACTTGAGTAAAATGTTTTTAATACATAGGCTGGTTGAAGTGTCCAAAGCTCAGACAACAAACAGAATTAGGAACCAGAACAGAAAGTAGGTGGTCAACAGTTAAATGGAAATAAGGTCTAGAGAGTAGAAGATGAATTTCATGAACGGGGAAAGCTCTGAGAGGGCATGAGGAAACATAAGAGAGAGATACCAGAGAAAGATACAACTCAAGTGAGAGGGAAACCTAGATGTTAACTAGGGAAGGGATGGTGGTTGCAGAAGAAGCTGAAGGAACGTTCTCCATCTTAGTGACATAGAAGTATTTGGGTTCTTCACACTTGTTAGCAGTCAGGATGGCAGAGACAGTGAAGACAGCGGGTGGTTTCAGGATACAGAAAAAGAAAACTTGGGATTATCTCTGCATTCTATCATGATCTCGGAATAGTGATCAGTTTTGGAAAATGAGGGCTAAACCAGTAGTGCTTTCCACAGTCTAGCCTGATCTGACTGTGAATATTAAACTAATGTGTCCCATAGATGTCCAAATCAGGAAGCGGGGCTGATAAAATGGATAGATGCATTGGGGGAATGGCCAGGGTGAGATTGAGAAATAAGATTTGGACATAAAAAGATGATGTGAGTAAAAACCGAAACAACTGCAGAGTTCTGAGGACGATCACTCAATCAAAAACACTAACTCTGATTTCTCTCCACAGATACTGCCAGACCTGTTGAGATTTTCCAGCAATTTCTGGGGTTTTCTTCTGAAGGTATTGCAAGGATCTCATTAAGCATATTATTAGCTGCAAAATATACTGTGCTAAACAGGAATGGCCAAAGGTTAGACAATGTGGAGTTTGAAAGTTCAGTAGTGACTGAATTGGGAACAGACTTTTCCAGCAGATGAACATAATGGCTTAGTATTAGACAAGGGAGATAGGGCCTGGGTGGAAATCAATTCTATGAACTGAGCAGATGAACAATGAACTTAACAGTTATTGATAAATGAGAGTCCTGAGTACATGTAAGATGCTAATTTCAAAGGACTGACTGTGGGTTTTTTTATTTGGAAGAAGAGACTTCATTTTCTTCATTCCTTGGTGGGACATGAATATTATTGACAGGCCCAGTATGTGTTACTCAATCCTATTGCCTATGAACTAAACTGGCTTATTGGCACATTTCAGAAGACATCTAAGATCAACTAAATTGTAGTGGAAATGAGTCACGAGTAGACCAGGTGAGGATGAAAGATGGATTTCATGACTATCAACAATAGTTTGTAGTTACCGTTGTTAAATCTAATTTTCAATGTCAGGTTAAAGCAGGATAGATGGGCATGATATACAGAAACTGTTTGAGGGAGCCATCTGTTGAAAAGAGTGTTGTAAAAAAAATATTGCTTATTGCTCCTCTGCAACTATTTACAGTTATAAGAATGAGTGCCACAAAACTCTAAAGACTTTTGGGAGAATCAAGCCTTAAACCAGTCTCCCTCAAGATCCTCCTTTATTCTCCCATCGTGTCCTCATGACTTGCTCACAGTAGCACTGTTTATTGCACTTAATCAAGTATTTGCCCTTTCAAACCCTTCCAGATACATGTCACATAAACTTATAGAAAGTATAATATAGAAAATAGACGGCATTTGGCTAAACCATCCATGCCAACTTTGATGAACTTTGTAAGTGAATAATTTTAATCAGTTTTCCAAACTTTTTTTCCCTTCAACAATCTAATCTAATCCTGATTATTATCACGATTTCTGATTCAGCTACAAAACCTTAAACTAAGTTTCATATGTTTGCAATTTTCTGTGTAACAAGGTTTTTCCTGTCTTTTATTCTAAATCTGTTGCACTAAATTTGCATTTTGGAGCATGTGATCATTTGCAAACCATTGGCTTCTATCTACCCTTTCTCATCCTTTTATAATTTTCCATACTCAATTATGTAGTTCCAGATTTTATTAAACAGAAACAAATACATTCTTGAAGTATGTGATTATATGTGTTTTCATGACAGTTAGGTGGTCAACAAAAACGTTGATTTAAATATACAAGAACAGGAAGACATTCACTTTATATACTTCTCCAAGCTCTGCTAAACAGAAACCATTGACCTGTCTTATTACCTTTTAATAGGGCTAATATCCCATTTGATTTTTTTAAAGCAAGATTGAGATTGCTGCCACCACAAGTGCAGAGGCTACTCTCACCCCCTCATACAGGTGCAGTGCATGCAATGTCATAGTCTGGGATGCTGCAGCTAGCTGTCTGCATCAAAGAGTGGGACCATCTTAATATTGAGCAATTGAAAGCTATTTTAACAAGTGCAGCACCAATGTGTTCTTTCTTTCAAATAATTTTTCAACGTGCAGAGTTTTAATCGTTAGGTGATTTTACTCTGCCAGTCCCAAGACTTGCAGTTTTCATTAAATATTTAACACAGAAACAACAATTAAAAAAAAAACCCTGAGATTGTGATTTGCTCACTGCCATGCTCCTGACAAGTGACTGAGATAATTACTATCTCATGGCCTTCCCACTCCAGACCCCTCACCGTCTGCCTGTTGCTCACCATCCAGCTACCTTGCTGTTTACCATTCCGCACAAGCAATGGAGCAGGGCAACTAGAGGCAATGAGCAGCTGAGAGCAGGGACAGCCAGCAAAAGAGTAAGAGGGGTGGTGAGCTCGGTGGGATGTGTGTGTGGTGTGGTGAGACTTCAATGGGCCCTCAATGATATTTAATGACATACTAGCACTAACTTCCTGTTTCAGTGCAGTGGTAGAAGATACAGTGTTTTACAAATGGTCAAAGTTGCCAAGAGTCCAATCATTGCAAGATCAGAAATAGCCCATCAAGTTTCAGCGGCAAAGAGTTTCCTTCAAAGAGAAATGCAAAAGTGGGGTTGATCAACAATGATTTCACTTGGTCGACTCAATCTCCACTTCCTCCGGAAGTGAGGTATCTCAGATCCAGTATCATTATCCTGGATATCACAGTTAAACAGCAGTAGACCAGAAACTTGGGTGTCTGCGATGAGTTGCACACCTCCTATCTGCTTAATATATCAACACTATCAACAAAATTTAAGTTAAACCTGGATGTTACTGCCAATTGTGTTGTATGAATGGGTGCAGTCCTAACTAACTACCATTGGAGTACAGGGTAGACTGTGTTCCACCATCATTGAACACAATATTGTTTCTCCATCACCAAGTCACCGTGTCTGTCATGCATGACATCCATAGGATACACTGTAGAATTCGCCAAACTAGTTTCAGCCCTGTTCTCTCCTAGAAAGGTGAACACAGCAACATTTTGGAGACCCATTGTTTCCATTCTCCTTTGGAATTACGTCTGATTTTTTATCATTGCCTGACTGAAGTCCTGGGATTGACCATCTAATTCAATATTAGCAGAAGCATCCCCTTGGTGCCTGCAGTAACCCACAGAGAAGGCCCAGTACTACAATGTCAAAGGGAAGACGGAATGGATGATCACCATTGCATTATCAGTCTCTGAGATTTTTTGATATGCTATTTAGGTAGGCAATTTGTTTGCTTCTTTAAGCCTAGCCCTCATTACATATGCAATGTGAAGGTCATAGGTTGACTTTGTGGAAAATGCTCCTAATTAAAGTTTTCAGATTTTGCCAATTAACATAAATAAGTAGAGATAACAAGGTTTAGAGCTGGATGAACACAACAGGCCAAGCAGAGGAGCAGGAAGGCTGACATTTCGGGCTCGTGTTCTGTGCAGTTAATTTGTGCAGCTACAGCAACAGCAGTCACAAAAAGTTCCATTTAATATACGGCTCAATTCATTATTTGTTCTGAAGCTAATGTATAATAATGGATATTGATGCGATAAGTAGCTTGTCTCTTTTAAAAGCCAATACTCAAAATGTCAGTAACGGAACTGCAATTCACCAGTGCCCACTCCTCACATTTTCAACACATACATAATGAAATCCCATTTTTAACCTTCTTCTCAAATTTGGCAAGCTTGTCCTGGAAGCAATGTAGTAAGAAAGAATGTAATTTCTTTTAAAGGCCTGTAAAATCTGTAGTTAAAAATGTTGGAAAATCACTTTTGAGAGTTGGTACCAATTGTAAATTGATCAAATATATTGTTCCTGGATAATATGAAGTATTGGTCGATGTGATTTGGTGGCTTTTGATTTGGAAGCAATACCAACGACAAGAAAGTTAAGAACGGGATGCCATGTGGCCAGAGCAGTAGGCACATATGAGAGTTACAGGTAATGGAACTAAAGTACAAAGGCCAAGATGCAGAAATAAAGAGAAAGCAGACAGATAAAAAGAGGAATGCACTAAATGCTTGTGAGGAGAAAGAAGCCAATCATCCTCTGGAAAAATTCTGTTGATTTTTGCTTGGCAGGTGTTAGAGCTGCCCATGACAGTACAATAAAAATGGCTGGCGAATTCCCCCACAAGCTTTTCCGTACATGTTTAAGAAGAATTAGAGAGCGTGGGAAAGGCTTGTGTTCTCAGCACTTAAAATGATAGCTGTCTGTTTAGGTAAGTTTGGATGTGCCACATCCTTTGCTAATCGATGATAAGAACATGTCATGCCATTTAGTTATTTCTCTTAAGTTTATTTTTCTCATCACTTAATACTACAAGTAGGATTTAATTAAGTTTCTTCAAGATAGTCATGGTCATAGTTTCCTAATAAATTATAGATCTAACACACACATATAAACAAAACATTAGAAAGAGAGGTTTACAAAACTAAATTACAAGTGACAGAGAAGGGCCTCCCTCTCTTATCAAGGACAGCAGCTAAGAAAGTTGGAATGGTGGGAAACCTCAAAGAAGAATCTGTTACAGTCTCATATAAAATAGTAGACACAGATGTCATAGCTGAGAGATAAAATGTCACAAGTGATCACAGAGAGCTTAGTTTGCCATATACGAAAATGGCCCATTCAGATCACAGCAACAAGCAATTACTAAAAGAGTGGTGTACTGGAAACCCAATCATAGTTGAACAATCCAGCACTAATTAACCAATAGCATAAGGGGGAAGGAGTGTGTCACTATATCAATGTTACATGAAAAATGTATAAAAGGCAATGTGCTTGTACTTAAAATTGCAGTGGCATTGACTTTTCTTCTGATCTGAGCTGAAGATTAAGGGGTAATTGGACCCTCATGTCACAGCCATTTTCGGAGTGGTCCTCAGCCTCTCCTTGTATTGTACCAATCGATGCATGAATAACTTGTAACGTGCTTTGAAATCTGCTGTCTCCTAAAAATTTATTACTTTCATAAACTTGCTCCAACAGTAGGAAAAGAGACAGGAGCTGTATTTGTTATCCATTTATGTGATATGGGCATCACTGTAGGTGTAAATATGGTGCTGTTAGGGCAGAGAATTACCAGAATTTGACCCAGTGACAGTGAAGGGGCAACAATATAATTCAAATTCTGTGTAGGATCTGTGGAGTTTGAAGGGGAATTTGCAGGTCATGGTGCACTTATGTAACTATTTCCCTTGCCCTTCTAGTGGTAGAGGTCATTGGTTTGTCAGATGCTGTTGAAACAGCTTTGGTGAATTATTACATTCCATATCATTGATGGTACACACTACTACCACTGTGCATTCATGATAAAGGGAGTGACTGTGAGAGACGATGGCTGTGGTCCGAACCAAATAGCTTGCCTTGCCCTGGATGATGTTGAGATATTTGAATGTTGTTATGGAAACACTGATCCAAGCAAGTTGGGCATAATCCATTGCCAGCGACAATCACTCACTTACAAGTATGATTGCCCACCTAGGAGATTCTGTGTCACTGGTCGCGATTCCTTGTGTAGCTGATGAGCCTCATCTTGGAGCCAAATCTCTGACCACACATTTGGCAGATGTTCTAGGAGGTGGAATTGGTCCTTGGCCTTGAGACCATTGGTATTTCTTTCTCTGGTTCGTTTTCCAAACTTCCTCTTGCTGCAGTGTTCTCAAATGGTTCTTCCCCCTCATGCAGGTTTCCTCCAAGTCAGTATTTCCGAATGAAGATCTTTCATGTGTTGACATTCATCTTGCATTTCTTAAACAAGGTCTTCAAGGAGGGTTGTAAGGGTATCGGTCTTGATAGGATGCTCCAAGGGTAGATGTGGACTTGTTGGGCTGAAGGGCCTGTTTCCACACTGTAGGGATTCTATGATTCCATGACTCTAAGAAATGCTCCCTTTATACTCCTCTCGATCGAGTGACTTCCTTGAGCTGGGTGAAGAAGATTTGTTTTGGTAATTGGAACTCAGGCACCTTAAGCATGTATCCAACCCAGTAGAGTTGGTTTCAGATAACCACAAACTCAATGCTGATTGTAATTTGATCATTTGAAGGTCATTCCATAACTTTGGTTATTTTGGTTTCTAGTTTCCTCACAAGAATTACAACACAAAAGCAAAGAAATTTGTGCTTCCAAAACTTTACAAATAGTTTCATCGTCTTATTTTTGGAAACATCCTTTAATAAGCTTCAATGCTCTTTCTCCAATGTTCCAATATCCTCTGTTTGTAGTGTAGATAGCAAAGTTGTGCAGACCATTGAAAGTGTGATCTAGCCAAGGTTCACATGTTTAACATTACATCCTTGCTTTTGTATTTAACTCCTCCTGAAATGATCTTTGAGCCACATCAATTATTTGATTTAATTTATTTATTGTCACATCTATTTTGCTGCGTCTAAGGGGTTGTTTAGCTGTATTTCCAGATCTAGTTATCACTCTACCTCTTTTCTTTGGTTCAAAGAAAAAATGCTTCATCCAAAATAAACCACTTCACTCATTTTTGCATTTAATTTAATTTAATTTGCTGCCTCTGCCGTTCATCCCACTAGCCTGTTTAAGTACACCTCTGCTTAGGGGCACGCCTCCAAATTATGAACTAAATCTACTGCTTATAAGGTTTAACACCATATTTCCAGATTCTTTTTCAGCATTAGTTATAATATAGCAGCATGGGTCCCTGCAATACACAACTTCCAAATCTTTGCAAATCTGAGCAACTTTCTGATCCGACAATAAAGAGTACAGAAGAGGCCCTTCAACCTGTCAAATCTGTACTACCAAAAATATATTACTACCTAGACTAGTCCCACGTTCCCCCACTGTGCCCAAAACCTTTAATATTATGCTAAAAAATGCAAATACTTTTTAAGGACTGTGAGGCTATAGGATTGAGCAAAATCCCCATTAACTAAAATACTGTCTAGGCCCAAAACATCAGCTTTCCTGCTCCTCTGATGCTGCTTGGACTGTTGTGTTCATCCAGCTCTGCACCTTGGTATCACAGATTCTCCAGCATTGGCAGTTCCTACTACCTCTCAACAGAATGGAGATTTCTGTCTGGAATGCCAATTTACATCTCCTCTCTAAAAGAACAATCAACCAAATCTAATACAACAAAATGTGAGGCTGGATGAACACAGCAGGCCAAGCAGCATCTCAGGAGCACAAAAGCTAACGTCAGCTTTTGTGCTCCTGAGATGCTGCTGGGCCTGCTGTGTTCATCCAGCCTCACATTTTGTTGTCTTGGATTCTCCAGCATCTGCAGTTCCCATTATCACTGATACTATTTTAACCAAATCTAATAGACAGCTTTTATACCTTGGGCTATATAGCACAGACAGTATGGGGCCTAGAGAGATACCAGACATTCAATTTCAATCAAAACCCATTCACACATACTCGCAATGATCTGAAAACCAATTAACTTCAGTAGGAACACCAGAAACACAATGCAAAACATAGGTTTGGCATGATGATACGGGGTAAAAATAAATATAATTACAGGCCCCAATCTCACTGGCAGCAACTATTTTTCCAAGGTAGAAATTCTAACAGTTAGTTCCAGCAGCTATTTCCAAGAGGAATCAGAAAGAACAATCTGAGAGCAAATCAAAGAATTACCCAAGAGCTTCCAAGCAAGGGCTACCAGACACAGGCTCGCTCCAAACCAAGGGGAACCAAAGACAACTGGCCATGACCGGCTGATCCAAAAAACGATAGCTTCCAAAAACGAACTGACCTGATCGACTTGACTGACATCACAAGGCTGCAGATACACTCAGAGATGAAAACCAGGCTCACAACATCAGCAGAAAGTCAAGACAGTCAAGTACTTACTCTTCCCCTTGATGTGCTTGTAGAATATCTTGGGATCCTCCCTAAATTTACCTGCCAGCATTTTCACATGCCTCCTCTTTGCTAACTTAATTGCTTTCTTAAGTTTCCCACAATTTGTTCACTCTTCTACATCTTGTTATCTCAGACTCTCCAGGGCCTCCATTGTTTTGTTCCCTTTGTATCTGATTTACATCTCTTTCCTTTTTTTCCTGTCCTGTATATTACTAGGCATCCAGGATTCTCTTGGGTTATTTTTCCTACATTTCACACTAAAGGAAACATTTTGAAACTATACGTCTCCAAAATCTTTTTGAACACCTCCCACTGTTCCACTGTAGATTTATCCTCAAGTAGCTTTTCCTAGTCTATTTTGGCCAGATGCTGCCTTAGCTTAATAAAATCTGTCTTACTCCAATCCAAACCATTTTTTTGTAGACCATTTCTCTCCTTTTCCATTAAAAGAAACTTAAAATGTACATTGTTGTTGTTGCTATCACTAAAATGCTTCCCCAGTCACCTCAAACATTACCTGGCTTCATTGCCCAGAATTAGATTGAGCATTGTCCTATCCTCTCTTGTTTTGAGGTATCTTTCAACCTATTCTGCTACACATCCCCCAGTTTCACATTATGGATGACATTGGATAAATGTTACATATATACCATACCCACTGCACATCAAAATCGCTTTCCTCATGAGCAGAATGAAGCAAGAGTAACAGCACTACACCTGGACTACATGAATGGCTCCCATGTGTGCAAGGTGCCTCAGACTGCGTAAAGATGGCCTTGTTGTTTCCCTTCCTATGAAGATTGATTTTCTTTCATTAGGGTGATGATATGAAGATGGCTGGAAAGGTGGTATTGAATGGTCAGTGATCAGTTTCACTCAACTTCTCAGATACTGACATGGTTAATTCCTGAGTGGTGCCACATTAGAAGGCATTGTGACTTGATTTGTCAAATGGCTAGTAACGTTAGTGGTAGGCAATAACCTTTTTTCAACAAGAGAAAATCTAACCATTTCCCCTTGCCATCACTTGATACTCCATCATCACTATCCTGAGAATTACGATTGACAAGACATTTAATTGGACCAGACAAGGGCAGGTCAAAGATTGTTCTGTGAACTTTTGCCTCCTAACTCCCAAAAACCTGTCCACCATCTACGAGGCCCAAGCCAGAGTGATGAAATACTCTCCACTTGTCTGGGTGAGTGCAGCACCAAGAAGTTCAATGCCTTTGATAACAAACTAGCCTACTTGATCGCACTCCATCACCACTTTGAACATTTATTCCCTCCATCATTGGCACACAGTTTACCTCATCTAAAAGGTTAGCTGCAGCAGTTCAACAAGACACCTAAAATCATGGCTACTCAATCTGTAACCTCTATCACCCAGAACAATAAAAGACAACAAACACCACCTCCTTCAAGTTTCTAACAAGGCAAAAAACCACTTTTACTTGAAACAATATTGCTTTTCCTTCACTGTTAATGAATCAAGTCCTTCAGCCTCCCTTCCTAACAAGGTGGTTATACAAGCAAAAGCAACGTTTTGAACAGAATTCCATCCGAAATATTTTGCCTCAGTGCACCTCTTACTCTGATGTTGAATATCTTAACTGAACATCACAACCTGTTTTAAACTGGCTGTTCTGAGTTTTCTGCCAGTAAATCACATTTCCGCATTGATAAGCTTGATGGCCTGTCAACAGACACAGTTTTTTCAAGCTATAAACAGCTTAGTTATTGGGAGCAGATCACAGAAATGTTTGCAGTGTTTCCTTATAGGCATTGGCGGGGTTTCCTGTACTTGCATATTACCAAAACTGAGTCAAGACTATCATCAGAGCCACTAAGCAGGAAGTACAAATGGAATAAAGTAGACTATATACAAAACTGAATTACTGTTCGATACATAACATAAAACTTGTACCAGAGTCTTCTAGATGCAACTGGGGTCTCAGCAGCCAGTGAGAGAGGCAGCACAAACCCCATAAAGACAGTAAGAACTGCAGATGCTGGAATTAGAGATAACGCAGTGTGGAGCTGGAGGAACACAGCAGGCCAGGCAGCATCAGAGGAGCAGGAAAGTGGGCATTTCAGATTGGGACCCTTCTTCAGGCTGGGGAAGGTAGGTAGCCCCAAACCTCCTCTCACTATTTATATCTGACCTCACAGCGCAGCCCCGCACTCCACCCCCCCCCATCCCACCACATCCCATTTCTGAAGAAGGGTCCGGACCCGAAACTTACTGCTTCTCTGTTGCTGCCTGGCCTCCTGTGTTCCTCCAGCTCCATGCTGTGTTATCTAGCACAAACTCCACATCTCTGTTGCATCATCTTCTACACTGTCCCCTTAGGCATTGAACATACCCCAGAGTCAATTTTTCCTGAGCAGAGGTCCCTCCCACTTAAAGGTGCCTAACATATCTCAGCATTAAATGTGATATAAAGATTACAAATGGACTGGCTTAATCTTAGACACCTGTCAGCCAGAGGAATGGACTTGATATCTAGGGATCAGGATTTGAAGCAGGGACTGAAAATGATATTTGCAGTTTTCCCTATATGTAACTGGGAGGAATTAGTGCTCATCCAGTGCTGGGTGTCAGATATTCAATAGGGAGTCAATCGTGGAATAGTCATTAATGTCCCTGGGCTAGTAATCCAGAAGCCGAAATTAATGCTTCTGTCACACAGGTTTGAACCCACTCCGGCAGATGGCAATTTTAAAACTCAATCAACAAATTGGGAATGAAAAGCTCAAACAATAGTGACCGTTGTGATAATTGTATAAACCCATCTAATTGGTCTCTACAAGACACTAGCAGACCACACCCAGAATACTGTGAACATTTTTCATTTCTTTATCTGAGGAAAGATATGTTGGTATTTGAAGCAACCCAGCGACCATTCACGAGGGTGGATGGAGGGATTTTCTAATAGGGAGAGGATGGGTAGATTGGGCTTGTAGTCGTTGGAGTTTCAAAAGATGAAAGCTAACCTTATTAAAGCAGATGAGATTCTTAGGGAGCTTGACAGAGTGAATGCAGAGAGATCGTTTTCTCTTGTGAAATTTTCTAGGACTAAAGGGAATAAGCTCAGAATTATTGCTACTCAGCAGACATGTGAATCCTTCTTCATAGATCTCAAAACCTTCTAAGCATAAAATCAATCTAGAATTGACTTTGATAATATAAAATAAATAGTTTATTTTGAATGCTGTGTGAATCTAAATGCAATGATTCACTTTTTTTCTCTACTCACAAAGTCTCTGTGTGACACCTGTAACTGCAAATTTGCCAGTGCCATAAAGTCTGGATTTGACGCAATGAGTTGCTTACGAACTACCAAATGGGCATCTGCTTCAAAAGGTATGTGGAGCTAAAGGAAGCTTTCATCTTAAAAGTTCAGAATGATAGAAGTGGATATATTTTTCTGTTTACACATCCCATAAATATCGCTGTCCCTTGATCTGGCTTTCAGCTCAATATAATATTGCGTAGAAATTATCTCCATATCAGCTGCAGTTCTTTGTAAGTCAACTGTCTGACAGAATTTGGTAGCCAACTCATAAGTTTTTATTTGAAGGAATAGATTTAAGACAAGCATGATGATTTGTTTCATCACATTGAAATCCTAAAATCAAACGTTGAATTCTTCTGCTAAATTCCTCATATGCGCACAGAAGTTTCCTTTGTCATTGATCTTTTTCCGGTCTTTTCTCCTGACTCAGGAAGAAGTGTTATGTTTTATGTTTTAATTGCAAGAACCAGAGATCCAATTCTAATTTGAATGCACTCACATTTCATATGTGCTAAGTTGCTGCCCTTATCCTACAGTTCACGGTTCAGCTCACTCAGTTTTGTCCTTATGCGTGGAAGGAGCCCAAAGTCTAGCAACCATATACTGTGTGACAGCTTACTGCACAGTTCATTCCCAATTTTTGAAAAATGACAATTTCAGGCATGATATCAAAACATCTTTGTAGCATGGAGATCGTGAAATAAGGATTTAAACAAATGTTGTTAAAGGGCTGTCACTCAAATTGAATTTACAATCTAAACAACAACTTTCATTACATGAGAAAAGCCCATGCCTTTACTCACTAATGCTTGCTGCTAGATTATACAGTTCTGGATGTAAATTTGCTCGCTGAGCTGGAAGGTTCGTTTTCAGACATTTCGTCACCATTCTAGGTAACATTATCAGTGAGCCTCCGATGAAGCGCTGGTGTTATGTCCCGCTTTCTATTTCTATGGGACATAACACCAGCGCTTCACCGGAGGCTCACTGATGATGTTACCTAGAATGGTGACGAAACATCTGGAAACGAAACTTCCAGCTCAGCGAGCAAACTCACATCCAGAACCTCAACCTGAGCTACAAATCTTCTCAGAACTCACTAGGTTATACAGTGATAATTGACTAAAAAGGAGAAATTAGATCATTTTTGTAAGGCGCAATAAAGTCTGCATTTACTATAAGTGTGGCTGGTACATTATTAAATGCCATGGAAGCCAGTTTTTTGGTTATAATGTTTTGATTTTGATGTAAATATTCTCACCATGTGTTTTCTTTTTAAGACCCAAAAGGATGAGAAGATCCACTTCAGGTGTTATGTCCTTTAAAACCATGTGCACAAAAACAATCAGTCGGTCACGTTGATAGATTGATCAAAATGTAGTGAGTAGCATTCATAGTCCTCCAGGTCCTGCTGAAGATGCTCAAAGATATCTTTGGAGAAAATTTCTCAGGAAGCAGAAAGTGAGTTTCACTGGATTAATGATATTAGTTCTTCTTTGTTCTTCAAGTATTGGAATCAAATCAGTGGCGCCAGGAATTGTTTCTTTAATTACTTAGTCATCTGTTAATGATTTCCTGTGCTTTTCTAGAAAATGGCAAATGTGAAATGAAGCTTCAGTGCAGGCGAGAACTTTTCTGCTGCTTATTTAGAAAAAAAAAGTGATATTGAGCTTTAAAATGGGTTTCAACTTTTCAGTGTTCTTTGTCTGAAGTATGTTGCTTATGAAAAGTTATCCTTGAATTTGCTGTGCATCATTGTATGATGTTGTTCCAAATTTTCCTTTTTTACGTATCAGTATACTTCGTTGACATGAAAGGCAAATGCATACTTATTCGTAAGATCACTTTCCCATTCCATATGGGAGTTGTATATTTTTTACTTCTTTCAGATGGTTCATCACCAATCATTATTGCTTCACGTTGTAGTCTGTCACTCTGCTGCTAATCACACTGTAAGCCAGCCTCTAGATCAATTCCTCTGGAACATCCAGAGCAAAGCTAGCTGCCTTCAAAACGTGCAGGCATGAGAGGTCACTTTTGTAATTGCAGTTTGCTTCCAGGGACCTTGCTTGATTTGCATTGCTTAGATATTTAATGTGATGCCCAGCATGTGATGTCTCCATCCACCCAATCAATGAGACAAGCAGCTAAGAAAAAAAAATTACAGGCTCAGAGAAGGTTCAGTGTCTAGCTGAGCTGTTCGTGCTCAGAGTCTGCATGAACATGATGGGCTGAATAGGTTCCCATATTTCATGTCCTGTAGTAAGCTGGCTTCACAAGTCAGATTCTAGCATATTTCTTATTGATTGGTTTGCACTGCCACCAGATATTTTACATTGCCATGATACATTTTCTGGACTAATTTGAATCACAATGCAAAAAGCTGTCAAAGCCTATTGAATGCATGCAATCTCCTCCAGCTATGCAGCTTCCAGAAGCAGAAGTCAAAATGATCGTGTGCTCACAGTGAGGGAACAGAGGCAAATGGTAAGATTGACTGTCAAGGACTCTGCGATCGATACCAGTTCAATCAAAATGAACAGAATTAAGGGATCAAAAGTTGCTGCAGCCAATGAAGAGGCCACATCTCCCAGATACGAAGCATGGAAGAGATCTTCAATAATGCAACAAGTAGACTCAGAACTCCAGCACAGATCCATGGAAAATAAAGCTACATGGAAGGTGAATAGTGCTCCATGTGAATTAGCAGAAGCCAATTTTATATAGCACACATTGACAATTGAGCAAGGAAACATCAAATTGAGCTTGACATGCTCAGAGAAAAATTTACACCTCAGAAACAGTCCTTCAAGAGATAGTTCAATGACTACAAGCAGCTAATATAAAAATCTCTTCACAGAAAATGATCCAAATAGAATCAGATCATGCAAATGCATCTTGACCATGTGCTAAGGACATAGTCAAGACTTTTTTCAACAACTAGAGGATTAAACTAAGAACTTTGAGAATACTATGGCAGGGTTAAGGTTGTGCTTCAAAAGGAGCTCAGATAGATTAGAGTTAAACAAGAAATGGAACCATCTCATACTTCAAACAAGCTGTTGACTTGATAATGAAGCTCCTAATAGTCACACATCACCATCAAGCCTCAGAAAGTGAAAAAGTAAATGTTACAGAATATTTTCAAAATCCATGTGAAGAGAGTTATTCTTCTCACAAAACTGACGCAACAAAGAAATATATTGATGGAGGGAAAGACCTTCAAGTCCACAGTAAATGATTAGCTGAGGAGAACATTCTGCACCTTGACAGGGTTCTTTTTATTCATTTGTGGGATGTAGGCATCACTGTATTTATTGCCTGTTCCTCGTTACCCTTGACAAGATGGTAGTGGGCTGCCTTCTTGAACCACTGCAGTCAACCTGCCTAGGACATTGCCTGTAAGTTATGATTCCATGAGTATGACTAAGTTAGGCTGTTGCTTGATTACACTGAAACAGCTGCCCCAATTTTGACGCTTACCTCTAGATGTTCGTGAGGAGGGCTTTGCAGGGTCAACAGGGCCATTACCACAGCTGTCTTTCCTAGTGCCTAGGTCGATGTCAAGTGGTCTATCTGGTTTTGTAGCAACTTTTTGTCGAAACTTTGTAGCAACTTATACAACTTAATGTCTTGCTAAACCATTTCAGAGGGTGATTGAGGCTCAATGACATTGCTATGGGTCTGGAGTCACATGTAAGTAAGGCCCGGTGAGGATGGCAGATTTCCATCCCTGAAGGACATTGAAGAAGAAGATGGGTTTTCCCAGCAATCAAAAATGGTTTCATGGTGATCAGTAGATTCTTAACTTCAGACTTTTTTTTGTTATTGAAATCAAATTCCACCACCTGATTCAAAGCCAGGTCCCCAGAATGTCATAACACAGCAGCCAGGCAGCATCAGAGGAGCAGGAAAGCTGACATTTTGGGTTGGTGCCCTTCTGAAACATCAGCTGTCCAGAGTCTGAAACATCAGCTGTCCTGTTCCTCTGATGCTGCCTGGCCTGCTGTGTTCCTCCAGCTCCACACTGTGATATCTCAGACTCCAGCATTGGCCGTTCTTACTATCTCCCCAGAATGTTAGCTGAGTTTCTGGATTAATACTCTAGTGATAATAGCACAAGGCCATCGTCTTCCTCATAATATTTCCTCAGAGGAATGACCTAGGCCCAACAGTCTTTGCTGTTTTATCAACGAACTTCCATCCATCATAAGATCAGAAGTGCGGATATTAGTCATTGATTGCCAAACAGAACCTCTCACCTTATAACATACATTTACAAAATATACACAACTGTTACAGCCAAGCAATAGGCTTTTAGCCAGATATGAACTTAAATTATCTGCATGAATGAAGCTATATCTTAAAGCCAAGAGCTGCCATTCATGGAACAAAGTCTTCCCCAAACTGGCACAGGTACATTACCATTCATTTCCAACACACCTATTCAGCAGCAGAGTGCAAAAGTTCAATTTTTCCCAGATTTAAAGGCATTTAATACAGAGAAATACAACAGAGCTGGAATAATGCTATGAAGCATATGGAATAAAATGAATAGTAGCAACATTGATACAAAATTGTTTGAATGACAGGAAACAGAGACTAGTGGTAATTAGCTTTTCAGATTGGAGAAAGATGGCTGTGGAGTTCCGCTGCAAGTAATTCACCTTCTGTCTCTCAAAAGCCTGTTCACCTTCTAGAACAAGCAAGTCTGAAGTGTGACAGAATACACTCCACTTACCTGAGTGAGTACAGCTCTAATAACATTCAGAAAGCTGGTCACCATTCAGGCAAAGCAGCCTACTTGATTGACAGCTCACCACCACCTTCAACATTCATTCCCTTCGTCAGCTATGGTGACAGTGATAGTTGTGTATGTATTGGCAAGATGCAGTGCAGCAACTTACCAAAGCACCTTCAAATCACTCTCCAAAGCTACATCCTACAAGGCCTTGGGCAGCAGATGCATGGAAACACTACCAACTGTAAGTTCCTTTCTAATGCACACACCATCCTGACTTGGAATAACACACTTATTCGTGCACTATTGCTGCATCAAAATCCATGACCATCAACAAACACATTGATTTGGAGACAATCTACCATCCTCTGAAAAAAAGAACAGGAAATGACATCACCAACCCAAGGAGACCTAAAAAGATAAATAGAAAGCGGGACATAACACCAGCGCTTCATCGGAGGCTCACTGTTGATGTTACCTAGAATAATGATGAAACATCTGGGAACAAACCTTCCAGCTCAGTGAACCAGCTTACATCTGGAACAAAATAAAGACCCACTCTTTTGTGGACCGAGAGGAGGAGAGCGCTGTGTTGGAGGTGGAAGGAAGATGTCAGGTTGGCTGTGCACCCTTGCGACCGGTGGATCTTAATGCTGGCTTCGGCCTAACGCTGGTTCAGGGAAGCAGCCAACCTGCAACGATGGCTGCGGCAAGTGCTCGTGCCCCAGGTCAGGGGGTCCGGAACACCATCCGTGTTTCTGTGAAGAAGGTGGATGAAGGTGCACCTGTGGACCGCACCTTCTTCGTGAAGAGGGTCCTATTGGACTGTTGCGGGTTCGCTGCTGCGGACATTTACTGCCTGCAGGATTTCCCTGGAGGAGGTTTTTACAATGTGACCTTCCGGAGTGCCAAGCTTTGCAAGCGCTTCCTGGAGGTTTTCAAGGAGAAAGGAGGTGAGGGCCCCCTCTCTGTATTGACCACTGTCCCTCTGTTTGTGATGCCAGCGCAGAGGAGCCGTATGGTGACTGTACACATGTACAACCCGCATGTGCCAGCAGTTGATGTCCTGACCTTCCTTGGAAGGTACGTGAAGGTGGAAGGGGACCTAACTGACATCATGGACCCCTTTGGCATCTGGACCAGTAAGAGGCAGGTCAAGGTGACGCTGAGGATGGGCGCGGACGGGAACATTGTACACCCACCGTCCAGCTTCGCGATCGGCGGGAGCAAGGGCTACCTGACCTATGCAGGTCAACCTAAAGTCTGCCATGCCTGTGGTAGGTCAGGTCACGTGGCGGCCGACTGCAAAGCCACCATCGGCAGGGAGGAGGGACACCTTGCAAAGGATTGCCCATAAGAAAAAAGCTGCAACCTTTGCGGGGAAGCGGGCCACCTCTATAGGGCATGCCCGCAGCGGGGAACCACCTACGCCCAGGTCGCCAGCAGGGGCAATGCGGGGCCAGCCCCCCCAGAGGAGAGGAAGGCAGCAGGGCCCTGCAAGGACCCCACTAATGTGCAGGAGGGCCAGGTCGTGCAGGAGGGCCCAGCCCCGCGGGATGGGACTGAGGCCAGCAAAGCGCCCCTCCAGGCTCTGCTCCCCCCCGACAACCTGGAGTCGATGGAGGCGGTGACAGGCAACCCAGGGGAGTAGACGATGGTCCAGAAAGTGAGGAATAAGGCGCGTCAGCAGGCCCAGGAACCGCAACCATCAGGCGGCAAGAGGCAGCTACAGGGGGACTATAAGAGCTCCTCTGACGAGGCAGATTCGGAGAGGGCGTGCCCAAAGCAGAAGCTAAAGATCTCCAAGGGAGAAGGAAAGCAGCACCCCACTTCCAGGTGACGGGAGGCATCCTGAGGCTCCCTCCGACACCCAGTCACGTGCCGCTGGGGCCCTGGAGGGCCCCCCGGAACTTCCAAGCGGGAAGGAGGAAACAGCGCGTCCCCAGCCTGACCCAGAGTTGGACTCTCCTGCCTCTGTACCCCCGACGGGGGGATGCCACCTGGAAGGCAGCACGGACGGTTTCCTGAGCCCGGAGAGCATCCAGCAGTTAGCCCGGGCAATGGGCATGAAGGGACGGATGGAGGGGCTGGACCTTGGACTTGGGGAGGGTACTGCGGTCACTGCCCACAATGGGGGTACGAGTTGCAAGCGTTAATGTGCGCAGTGTCAAGTCCACTGCAAGATGTGTGTCCACGTTGGCCTACCTGACCACCATCAAGGCGGACCTCCTGTTTCTGCAGGAGTGCGGGATACCGCAACTCAGTAGGTACGGGAAATGGTCCGGCGCCTGGACCTGTGGGCCTTCGATCTGGTCAGGGGGTAACGACTGTCGCTCCTCGGGTCTGGCTATTCTGCTGCGGGGGCTCAACTTCACCATCTCTCAAGTTCAGGAGGTGGTGAGGGGCGCCTCCTAGTGGCTGACGTCACCTACAGGAACGCTCCCCTGAGGCTGATCAATGTGTACATCCCAGCGGTACGGAGTGAGCGGTTGGCCATCCTGCAGCAGCTTCCACTCCTGCTGGCTATGTCCAGGCCGGTCATCCTAGGCAGAGACTTCAACTGCATCATTGATGCAGATGGAAGATCCGGCATGGGGACAGCGGGTGGGGGGAGTCAACTGGACGTCATGTCCAGATTCCTGATGGGCACGGTGAAGGACGCCAAGCTGCTCGATGTCATCAGCACCCCTGCAGACAGAGCGCAGCGGAGGTACACCTGGTCGCAGCCAGACGGGTCTATTCGCTCAAGGATAGACTTCCTGTTTGTGTCACGGACGTTCTCGGTCAGGTCCACCGGCGTCAAGCCGGTGTTCCTCTCTGACCACTGCCTCCTGTTGGCCAACTGTCACTTACAGGACGACCAGCCGGCCGGCAAGAGGACGTGGAAGCTCAACACGACTCTGTTGACCCCAGAGAACGTCGAGGAGCTTAAGAGGGAGTATGCCGGTTGGAGAACCATGAAACCCCTCGTTGAGTCTCCGGGCGACTGGTGGGAGACGGTGAAGGAGAACATCAAGAGGTTCTTTGTCCTCAAGGGTGTTCAGAAGGAGAGAGAGAGGTGGGGAAAGCTGTCACGACTCCAAAAAAGGGTGCAGAACCTGCTCCTTCTGCAGTTGATGGGGGTCGATGTCACGGAGGACCTCCGTGAGGTGAGGGGCCAGCAAGCCTTGCCCTTCGCTGCGGAGGCCTCCAGGATAATCTTCCGGTCCAGGGTCCGCTCCGTGGAGCAGGACAAGACGTGCTCGCGTTTCTTCTTTCAGAAGGTGCACAAAGAGAGCTCTGTGCTTAACCGGCTTACCATGTACAAAGACCTGGGGGAAAGGGTATACCGAACGCCACCCCCGCCCTGACAGCTACCTTTGTGTGCGGCTGCATCAAACTGTGCATAGACCCTCAGTACGCAAACACCAAGAGTCACTACTTACTGAGGTTCTACCTGTCCCCGGTGTTGCCAAGAATGGGCCTGGCCTCGTTGCCGCGGAATGCTCCGAGTAGTTGGACCGTCCCGTACCACCTGTCCTTCGTGGAGAAATTTTTGAAGGGAAACACCTTTGACTACAAGGCCATCAGGCCTTGGTCAGCACGTAGTATCCTCGAGACCCTTCAGGAAAAGGAGAGGGTGGATCCCGTCGTGTGGTTCCCCACGCAGACTGCCAAAGTCGTTTGGCAGAATGCCTCATCGCCAGAACTTTCAAACAAGCACAAGGACATTGCTTGGCTGGCGGTGAGAGGGGGTCTGCCAGTGCGATCCTTTATGCATGCCCGGAATCTCTGCGCCACTGCACGCTGCCCTCTAGGTGGCTGCGGGGGGGAACAAGACTGTCGATCACCTCCTTTTGGAGTGTGCCTATGCGCAGGAGGTCTGGAGGGGGATGCAGTGGTATTTGTCGAGGTTCGTCCCGAGCAGCTCCGTGACGCAGGACTCCATGCTCTACGGGCTGTTTCCCAGGACGCACACCGAGACCAACATCAACTGCGCCTGGAGGACCATCAATGCGGTGAAAGACGCTCTTTGGTCTGCCCACAACTTGCTAGTCTGCCAGCTGAAAGAACTGACCCTGACCGTATGTTGCAGACTGGCGCACTCCAAGGTCCAGGACTACGTGCTGAGGGACGCGCTAAAGCTTGGGGCAGCCGCCGCCAAAGCGTGATGGGGAAAGACCACGGTATGAAACCCCTCATCCAGAATAGAAAAAAGGGCTCTATCTGGTAACTGGGCCCAGCTGGCGCCTTCCCCAACTGGTCAGGGGGCCAACGGGGACTGCGCGGGGTGACGACTGCCAGGGTGTTTTCTTTGCTTTGTTTTTTTTTTCTTCTTTGTTTGTTTTTTTCCTTTAGTTGGTGTACGTACCCCCTGGGTAACCCGGAGCGGCTTGCATGACTGGGTAGGTGTATAAATATGTTTTATTTTTTGTACATTTTATGAATAAAGTATATTTTTTCAAATAAAAAAATGGTGATGAAACATCTGAAAGCTAACCTTCCAGCTCAGCGAGCAAACCCGCATCCAGAACCTCAACCTGAGCTATAAATCTTCTCAAAACTCGCTCTCCATGATATCCCTGTAACAAAGCAATTACATTCCAAGAAGTATAGTGGCCCAAGAAGACAGATGACGCTACCTTCCCAAAGGTAATTACAGCCTCATGGGCAAGAACAAAGAAAGATTGGAGATGGGATATTAGTTTGCAAGGAAACAGGGAACAGTAGGGTTTTTTTTCAGGAGAGTGCTGAATACAGCAGGTTTAAAAGAGGAAGGAATAACACTTGAAAAGAGAGAACTGTCCCTGATACTGGCTAAGATAGGGCCAAAAATGGTGTTGAGTGATTAGTAGTTCTCCAGAAATATGATTAAAGGAACAAGAAGTGGATTTCATGAATAATACTAGCTTAAACACAGCATGATGGAGAATAGGAGAGAAACTGGAGAAGAATCAAGTTTGCTATTTTCTTAAGGGAAGCTACAGCTCCTGGACTTGCCAGTGATAACCATTTTCCTCAAATAATATAAACCAAACAAAGCTCTGACACTTAAGCTGGAATGTTATGCAAGGCAGAAATTGACACGTAATATAAAATACCAGAACTGATTGAGGACAAATAAGAGAAACTATTCAGGGGCTGAGACTAAAAGGAAGTGCAAGAACAAGACCTGACCATTGTAGTCAGATGGACAGAGAATGAAAAGTAAAATGATAACTGCTCTCTATGACCTTTCATTGCACTAAGTAGAGCTAAATCATCAAATTGCCAATTAACTCATCCCACAGTTTCACACTTGGGAGAACAATTTGGAGAAGCTGACCTTCAAACAAAATGCAGCTAATTTATGAGATAATAGGAACTGCTAATGCTGGAGAATCTGAGATAACAAGGTGTAGGGCTGGAAGAACACAGCAGGCCAAGCAGCATCAGAGGAGCAGAAGGGTCCAGACCAGAAAAGTCAGCTTTCCTGCTCCTTAAATGTTGCTTGGCCTGTGCTGTTCATCAAGCTCTACACCTTGTTATCACTTATCGCAGATAATTTATGTTCTCCCCAAAGTAGTGACAGGGATAGAAGTTGGCAAAGTCGAAGAACATTTGGGGGACATCAATGACAATGATTAATTTGCTTTTTAACAAGTTTGCATCAATGGTCCAAAATAGTAGCTATCATTTTTTACTTGGAGTCTTATAGTTCAGACTTGATGACAAGACTGAAATCCAAATGCTAATGTATACTTTATCAGTGCATTAATAATTTTCCAAGTCAAAAGGCTGTGAAGCTAAAGAAAACTTTTCATTGACTTCTGCACAGCCAATGCAGTCACTTTGAAGTAGCTACCACTGTGAAAAAAGATGCATGGCAGCAAAAGAGGAAAGAAAGAGGGGGAAAAAAACAAAAGGAAAGAAAGCTAATGAGCAGATAATCTGTTTTAGCATTGTTCTCTGAAGAATAAATATTGGCCAAAGGCAAAAAGAGAGAAATGTACAAAACAGACAGCAGAGAAAGAAGGGTCATGGAAAGAGAGAAAAGAAATGGAATACAGACTGGGTTGGAAGTGGGGAGTGTTGCAAATAGAAATAGAAAAGCTGGGTAGAGAGCTGAAAAGGGAATGCAGGGAAATAAAGGAAAAAGAGAGAAATAAGAAATGGGGAAGAGAGTTGGAGTTAGGGCAAAATGCAATGCTCTAAAGAGCAAGGAGAAAAGAACAAAAAAAGACACGGTGGAATAAACGGAACAAAAGGAATGATGGGGCAGAGAGAAATGGGGTAGACAGGAAGAGAAGGAGCAAAGGGGAAGGGGCAGAGAGGCAGCAATGGGAAGAACAGAACAGGAAAATCTGAAAGGAAAGAGACAGAGAGAGTTAGACATCAGATTAATGTCAAATTACAAAACAAACACACAGTATCCTGGAGAAACTCAGCAGGTGGGGCAGTATCTGTGGGTAGGCAAAGAGACTCAACATTTAAGGTCCATTATGACTGCTTTAGGATAGGCATTTGACTATTTTGTTGTGCAATGATCATAGCCCAGATCTTTATCTGTTTGTTGAAATAGAGCATATTTATGGTTACGGTGTTATGGTTGTCAATGAACCCTGCAGTGAATTAAATGTGTATGCACAAAGTTTGTTTAGAAACAAGGAAGGAAGATTAGGTCATTGCTCAATAAACCACAAAGTATCTAAGAATTAATATAATTAACAAATCTGTTTCAACTTTCACAGAAACAACAAAAACTGAAATTTCAAAGAAACCATATTACATGTAGACTAACTGGTGAAATACTTATCAGTTTGAAAGCATTGAAAGTGAAAGACAGATAAATTACTTTTGTACTGACTTTCTGAATCTATTCAATAATTCCATTATCTCTGTTGACACCACTTTAGACTTCCTTACACCCTTTTGTGTGCTACATTAATAAACTTCTGAATTCTTTATGAGTTTTGTTACCAATGTACAAGTGTAAAATCAAAGCCAATTATTTCCATGGGCTATTTCTAGTTAAAACCTAGGTTAACTGACCTGAGCTCATCCCATTTCAGATCACACAGCTAAAAATGTAAAAATGTGAAGTCGCAACAGACTTCAATTGCAGGGCTACAGAGCAGAAGACTCTGAAGGGTGGTAGAAAGAACTTCAGAAAACTTTGAAGCCAAGTCACAAACTGAGTAATGGAGGGGAGAAATGTAGGATCAGAACATTTCAACATTAAGAAAAACAGCCTACAGTCTTGATGAAGCATGTAAACCCGAAACTTCGACTTTCCTGCTCCTCTGATGGTGCCTTTCCTGCTGTGTTCCTCCAGCTCCACACTGTATTCACTACTCACCCAGGTCATTCAGTTTTGGGTTGTCTGCAGGAATAGCATCACCGGTAGATACCTTGTCATTATCTCAGCAAGTTGATAACAATGAAGTTCTGTATTATAGAACAATATTAGGCTTGCACATGAAGAAGCAGCACCAATTCAGCACATCCTTTATACGCCTTAGGGACAATGGCTGACATTCTGATAAAACAAAACATGGAAAAAGTACGGGAGAAGGCATTGATTTAAAGCTTTTGATACCTGCTTTAGCCTCAGAAGAAATTTAGTGACAAGGTAAGATTCAGTGAACAATTGATAGGGGAAGCAATGGAAGCCTTTTTTAATGGATTTATATCATTTGGCAGGATATTGCAGCTTTGAAAGATGTCTTAATCAGAGACTGTGTAATATTCAGTGTGAGGGATGAGAAGCTATTGGCCTTTTTGCAATTTTTCAATCCAGGGAGGACTTAACTTTGGAACAAGCAATATGATTCATCACTCAAGTTGAAATCAGGCCTATATCATTCAGAGATAATGGGAACTGCAGATGCTGGAGAATTCCAAGATAATAAAATGTGAGGCTGGATGAACACAGCAGGCCAAGCAGCATCTCAGGAGCACATCATTCAGTGCTGCAGAGAATCTTTGGATATTCTTCTGACATGATTGAGTGAGTATCACAAAATCCCTACAATTGTGGAAGCAGACCATTCAACTCGTCAAGCCTAGACCAACCTTCCAAAGAGCTTCCCACTCCCCGACCTTATCCCTGTAACCCTGCATTTCTCATGGCCAATCCATCTAACTTGCACATCTTTGGACAGAGGAGGAAAACAGGAGCACCAAGAGGAAACCTACACAGACACATGGAGGATGTACAACTCCACACAGACAGTCGTCTGAGGGTGGAATTGCAGCCAGGTCCCTGGTGCTATGAGACAGCAGTATTAAACATAGAACCCTGTGCTACCCCAACATAATGTCATCTCCTGGAACTGGACTGAAAGCCCAAAAAAAGTGGGAATTAATATCATCAACAATATTATATTGTCTTAATTTGAACACTTTGATCAGTTTATGTATTATAACACTGTACCCAAGTGCTCTTGTCAGTAGGCCAGAAAAAGGGACACAGAACTCAATTTGTGGTTCAACTTTATTTTGGTAGTATAGTTAGTAAATTCTTTTTTAAAAACACCATGCCAACATTTCCCAAATTCCCACAACATTTGCTTTTTATCTAGCTCTACCTGTCTGAGAAAGCACATTATCTGCAATAATCTACATGTGTGAGCTGGGCCATTGACATCTGCTTTGTCTCAGATGTAGGGCTGGCTCTCTTCCAATAAGGTGTGTCTCACAGGCCAGGGGAGAGCTTCTCTTGGATCTGCTTGGGGGGTTGAAGCGCAGTCTTCTGCCATGAACCACACCACAAGTCATTGCTGAGGTGGTGGCTTCCAGGTGTGTGCCTTTATACTCCCCCCAGACTACTTTAACGTTCCATGGCTTTTGTCCAATGGGGTCATTAGCAGGGTTGAAAGTTTCCAATAGGGTCACACTTAACAGCCACGGAGGTATAGAGTGCACATACTCAGGCACTGGCTGGAAATTAACAGCAACGTCATTACCTGCAAAATGGAAAGGTCCAGCAAAAGAAAAAAGATTTCCAGAGAATTGGAAATCTTGTAACAAAAAAGAAATCAAGAGGTAAAAAGTGCAAAATCAAAGGTGAATATGGTATTCGTTTGGGAAATCAAAAGGAGTTAAAACAGATTCTAGACTATCATTTTGAGGTTTAAGAGTTTAACATAGAATTAAAAATACATAACTGTAGCTAGTGTATCAATCCTAACAGACAGCTCATCATGGCTGAAGGCTGTGATCAGCAAACATAAAACTCCAAGGTTCAGGAGGCACACATTTTCAGCTAAATAGCCATGAAACTCTGTCACAGAAGACAAAATGTCATTGACATTTCTTTAATTCACTCACAGGATGAAGGCATCCCTGGCTAAGCTAGCATTCATTGCCCATCCCTCATATACACAGAGGGTGGTTCAAAGTCAACCATAAAGCTGTGGTTCTGCAGTCACATAAAGGCCAGACCAGGAAAGAATGTATTCTTCCCTAAAGTAACTGACAATGAACAATGGTTTCCTGGTCATCATTAAAACGCTAATACCAAATTCTTTATTGAATTAATCCAGGTCCCCAGAACATTAGCTGGGTGCCAGTGTGTGCCGTGAGGTGGATGCTAAGAGGCTGCATGGTGACTTGGACAGATTGGCTGAGTAGGCAAGTACTTGGCAAATGCAATATAATGTGGATACATGTGTGGTTATCCACTTTGGTGGCAAAAATAGGAAGGCAAATTTTATCTAAATGATGGCAGTTTAGGAAAAGATGAGATGCAATGAGACTTGGGTGCCATGGTGGAACACTTGCTGAAGGTTGGCGTGTAGGTGCAGCAGGCGATGAGGAAGGTTAATAGCATCATTGCAAGAGGATTTGAGTACAGGAGTAGGGATGTCTTGCTGCTGTTATACAGGGCTTTGGTGAGGCCACTCCTTGAGTATTGTGTGCAGTTTTGATCTCCTAGTCAGAGGAAGGATGTTCTTGCTGTTGAGTGACTAGCTAGATGCGGCAGGAATATTCCTGATGTTGGGGAAGTCCAGAATAGGGGACACAGTCTAAGAGTAAGGGGTGAGCCATTCAGGACTTAGATGAGGAAGAATTTCTTCACTCAGACAGTTGTGAGTTTGGAGAATTCTCTATCGCAGAAAGCTGCTAGAGCCAGTTTATTAGATAGATTGAAGAGGAAACTAGACATGGGCCTTGTGGCTAAAGGGATCATTTGGTAGAGAAGAGGGACACTGAATTTGCATGATCAGCCACGATCATATTGAAAGGTGGTGCAGGCTCAAATGGCCAAATGCCTATTTCTACTCGTCCACCCATTTTCCATGTTTCAAAATTTCTGTGAATTTTATGGACTAATAGACTAGCAATAATATCACTATGCCATCGCATTCCAACATATGCTGAGGAATCAGAAACATTCATGAGCAGAAATCCATGTTGTGCCTAGGTCTCTTCAAGAGCATCAATACAATACTTCAGAAGTAAGATGACAGAGAATTTTGCCATGAATTTCCAAAGCCATTCAAAGGGCAAATAATAACTCAGGAAACTACAACCTCTCAGCTTGACATCAATAGTAGGAAAATTGATGGAGACCATAATAATGGATAAGATAAATATACACTTCGAGAAAACAAAGTTAATACTAGATACTCAGCATGGCTTTATCAAGGAGAGGTCGTGTCTACAAAGTGAATTGAGTTCTTTGATGAGATGACACAGACAGTGGTTGAGGGTACTGCTGTGGATATTGTATGTTCAAACTTTGAGGAGACATTTGATACAGTGGGATGCAGATATTTGGTCAGCAAATTAGAAATATTTGGGATTGAAGTGTCCTTGGAAGCATGGATTAGCAGTTGGCGAACAGATAGGTAACAGAGGTTCAATCGACAGGCTTTTCTGAGACTGAAGACAAGTTGAAACTGATGTTCTCAAGAATCAGTATTGGGAACCTTGCTTTTTCAGATTTATGCAAATTATTTGGAGATGGATATTGAGGGCAAAATCTCTAAAATTGCAAATGATACTAAGTTGGGAGATTAGTGAATTGTGAGGGTGACAGTGAGCAATTCCAGAAAGACATTAAAATTTGGCCAAATGGACAGATGAATTTTAATGCAGAGAAATGTGAGGTAATGCATTTTGGTAGAAGAAACATAGAGAGATAATATAGGCTCAGTAGTATAACTTTGAAGGGAGTATAGGAGCAGAGAGACCTCGGGTTCACGTCCAAGATTCTCTGAAGGTGGTGAGACAAGTTGAATCAGTTGTAAAGAAGGCTTTTAGGATCATTGGACTTATAGTTAGAAACATAGAGCATAAAGGCAAGGAACTGATCACACACCTCTACAAATCAATGGTCAGACTAGATTTGGAGTGTTGTGCTCAGTCCCAGACACCTCATTTAAGGAATGATGTCAAAGATCTGGAAAGAGTGCAAAGGAGATTTACTAGAATTATCCCAAGAATGAAGGATTTCAGACATAAGGAATGATTAGAGAAATTAGGCTTATTCTCCTTGGAGCAGAGAAAATTCAGAGGTGACCTCACTGAGGTGCTCAGAATCATGAACAATTTTGACAGGGCAAAGAAGGCAAATCTGCTTCCACCAGTTGCTGTGTCAGTAACCAGGTATCACAATTTCAAAATTGTCAGCAGAGAGCTAGGAATGAGATGAGGAGAAATAATTTTACTCAGAGGGTTGTTACCACTTGAAATGTGTCAGAGGTAATGGGAACTGCAGATACTGGAGAATCCGAGATAACAAAGTGTGGAGCTGGATGAACACAGCAGGTCAAGCAGCAGCTTAGGAGGACAAAAGCTGACATTTCGGGCCAAGACCCTTCATCAGAAAAGGGGGATGGGGAGAGGGTTCTGAAATGTTAGTAGGAAGAGAGGGGGAGGCGGAACGAAGATGGACAGAGGAGAAGATAAGTGGAGAGGAGACAGACAAGTTAAAGGGGCAGGGCTGCAGCCTGTGAGTAGAGGTGAGTGTAGGTGGGGAGGTAGGGAAGGGATAGGTCAGTCCAGGGAGGACGGGCAGGTCAAGGGTGTGGGATGAGGTTAGTAGGTAGGAAATGGAGGTGCGGCTTGAGGTGGAAGGAGGGGATAGGTGAGAGGAAGAACAGGTTAGGGAGGCAGGGACGAGCTAGGCAGGTTTTGAGATGCAGTGGGGGGAGGGGAGATTTTGAAGCTGGTGAAGTCCACATTGATACCATTGGGCTGCAGGGTTCCCAAGCAGAATGTGAGTTCCTGTTCCTGCAGCCTTCAGGTGGCATCGTTGCAGCACTGCAGGAGGCCCAGGACGGGCATGTCGTCTAAGGAATGGGTGGGGGAGTTGAAATGGTTTGTGAATGTGTGGTGCAGTTGTTTATTGTGAACCAACCCTAGGTCTTCTGCAAAGTGGACCCTAAGCCTCCGCTTGGTTTCCCCAATGTAGAGGAAGCCACAACGGGTAGAGGAGATGCAGTATAACACATTGGTAGATGTGCAGGTGAACATCTGCTTGATGTGGAAAGCCTTCTCGGGGCCTGGGAGGGGGGTGAGGGAGGAGGGGTGGGGGCAAGTGTAGCACTTCCTGCGGTTGCAGGGGAAAGTGCTGGGTGTGGTGGGGTTGGAGGGGAGTATGGAGCGGACAAGGGAGTCCTGGAGAGAGTGGTCCCTTTGGTACAAAGGTAAAGGAGAGAATATATTAAATAAAGGACATGATTCTAAATGGTATACAGGAGCAGAGAAACCTTACAATACATGTTTGATGTCATTAAAGGTGGCAGGACAGGTAGAGAGAGCTGTTATTAAAACATACAGTATTCTAGGTTTCATAAGTAAGGGCATAGAGGACAAGAGTGGAGAGGTATGATAAATCTATATCAGAAATCAGTTAAAATTCATCTGAAGTATTGACTACACTTCTAGATGCCACACTCTGGGAAGAATGTAAACATGTTGGCAATAAAGCAGAAGAGGTTTACAAGAATGATTCCAGGGAAGAAACAATTCAGTGAGAAAGAAAAATTGGAGGATCTGAAACTGCTTCCTTGGAGACAAAATAGCTAGAACTGAATGGAAGTTTTTAAAATCATAGAGGTCTGGACAGAGTGGACAGGGGGAGCTGTTCATACTCATGAACTGGTCAAGAATGAGAGAGCACATCTTGAACTTTTTTTAAAAGAGTCAGATGCAAGGTAAGGAAGAACATGTTCATGCAGTGAGTACTTTGGATGCCTGCCTTGAAGTGTGGTAAAGGTAGGTTCAATTGAGGAATTCTAGATGGCATTGGATGGATGACACATTAAAACATTGAGCAGGAGTACTGGGAAAAGCAGCAGATTACCACGAACTTAAAAGGCTGAGAACAAGGGCAGATATGGCAAGACAAATGGCCCCCATCTGAGCTGTGATAATTCTGTGATTCTTAGACACTATGCTAGAGAGCTGTATTTGAGATCCTACTTGTACAGATGTAAATAAAAGAGTATTACATTATATAAGGAGGTGAGGAGCACTATTTAGTGCTAAGCAAGCAGACTTAAGAACATTGTATGGGCAGATGCCCTGAGATACTCCAGGCGAGTAATTCACAGTGCAAGTAGCTACATTGGCTTAGAGTGCAAGATTTGTGCAGCAACTTCATTAGCCCGGGATGACCCATGACATTTACGGCTGACAAATTACTTTTTAAATCGAAGTCCCCATTACGTAATGTGACAACTATTGTTAACTCAGGAAGGTTCCAGAAAAAAAAAACTCAGAGCAATGGCCAGTTCATTTCTTTCAATGAAGTTATTGAGAAATAATTTTGAAATTATTGAGAAACAAACACCAAGATACCAAGGTAATTCAGTGTTCCTCAGGCTATTTACATCCATCTAATCAGATTAGAGAGGAAATCACTTATATTTATTCAATAAGTGGAAAATGAGTTTAATAACCAATGACAGAAGAATTGGAGAAACACTTTGAGCACAAATGCAAGTAAAGCACGAAGTATTTGCATTAGTAAAGGAAATATTCAATTCAGATGAGAATAACTTGGTGAATTGGCATGTTCCATTTTCCAGCTGAGTTCATCATTTGCATTACAATGAAACAAAAGGGGAGGGTGAGTACATTTTAATGTTTCACTTGAAAAACCCCTCTGTACACGCAGCTCTGTAACGCATTGTCTGCTCTTCCTGTTAATCCACATGGGGTTGCACAAGTTATAATTTCTTAGAAAAATTACCACTCGGAGGCAGTACTTTTGCGAAGCTTCATGAATAATCAAAAGTCAGCAAAATGAATACGGAAAGACTCCATATAATAAAGAAAGTTTTGAGTTCAAGCTACATTGATCTTACAATATATTTTAACAAATTCAAATTTGAAGAGTGCTACATTGTTGGAACTCTCATGTCTCAGATGAGATATTACATCAAGATCCTCCATCTCAGAAGAAAACTCTTAAGGAGATTCCGAAGGAGAGTCATATCAACTTCGAAATGTTAAATGTGCTTCCCTCTCCACAGATGCAGAGGGGAAGATAGGAGGAGAGGAGACAGACAAGTTAAAGGGGCAGGGCTGCAGCCTGTAGAGGTGAGTGTAGGTGGGGAGGTAGGGAGGGGATAGGTCAGTCCGAGGAGGACGGACAGGTCAAGGGAGTGGAAAGAGGTTAGAAGGTAGGAAATGGAGGTGCGGCTTGAGGTACGAGGAGGGGATAGGTGAGCGGAAGAACAGGTTAGGGAGGCAGGGACGAGCTAGGCTGGTTTTGGGATGCAGCGGGGGAGGGGGAGATTTTGAAGCTAGTGAAATCCACGTTGATACCATTGGGCTGCAGGGTTCCCAAGCAGAATGTGAGTTCCTGTTCCTGCAGCCATCAGGTGACATGGTTGCGGCACTGCAGGAGGCACAGGACGGGCATGTCGTCTAAGGAATGGGAGGGGGAGTTGAAATGGTTCGTGACTGGGAGGTGCAGTTGTTTATTGTTTTATCATAATGAGAACAAAGAAATAATGAAATAACAAGGTGTAGAGCTGGATGAACACAGCAGGCCAAGCAGCATCAAAGGAGCAGGAAAGCTGACGTTCAGGTCTGGACCCTTCTTCAGAAATGTTTTCCTGCGCCTTTGATGCTGCCTGGCCTGCCGTGTTCATCCAGCTCTACACCTTGTTATCTCAGATTCCCCTGCATTGGCAGTTCCCGCTATCTCTAAGAGAAATAATGAGCTGTTTTGGGTGTGCCACTATTTTAGAATGCCTGTGTGCATAAACAGCCACGGTATTTCCAAGAAAGTGACACATAGAATGTAGCGGTTAAAGTTGAGATAGCATTGAGGAGGAAAGTTACCATGTCTCCCATCCAAAGTACATTCTGCACCCTGACGACCCTCAAGGAATGCACTTTAACATGGAGGTGTACTGATGTATCGGCAAAAGAGGTGGTAGGTGGTCAGCATCACAAAATTGCCTTTGTCCTGGAAACTGTCAAATCTGCAATGATGTTGGAGTTGCAATCACCCAGGTAAGTGAGGAATATTCCATCACTCTCCTGGCCTTTGCCTTAGATGGTAGATAGGCTTTGCAAGTCACTTGATGATTTACTTTCTGCAGAGTTCATAGCGCTGGTTTACTTTTGTAGCCATAAGGTTTACGTGAGTTGTCCAGGTCATTTCTGGTCAATGGTAAGCTTTAAACTGTTGTTAATGTGTGATTTAGTGGTAATAGCAGCATTCAATGTCAAAGGGCAATGGTTAAATTCTCTCTTGTTGAGTGTCACCATTGCCTGGCACTTGTGGGGCACAAACATTACTTGCCATTTGTGAATATACAAGACTGGATATTGTCCAAGTTTTGTTACATTAGGACATGGAGTGCTTCAGTATCTGAGTCATTGTGAACATGTTGCAATCATCAGCAAACAGCCCCACAACTGATCTTATGTTTCATTACTTTAATAATAATTGAGAGAAGGTGAATACGTGGTAATTGACTGGGTAGAATTTGTCCTGCTTCTTGGATAGAGGACATACCCAGGCAATTTTCCACATTGTCAGGAAGTGCCAAGGTTATGGTATACTGGAGCAGCTTGTTTGCGGTGCTACCCATTTCGGAGCCCTATAGCCTTGTATTATCCAGTGTCTTCAATTGTTTCTTGATACCACGTAATATGGATTATATTGACTGAAGACCCACACCTACAATGCTTGGAAGCTCTAAAGGAGGCCAAGACAGATCAGCTACTCAGCATTTCAAATACTTTGGCTTTGTCTTTTGCATTGATGTATTGGGGTCTGCAAACATTTACAATGTGGATATTTGTGGAGTAGCCTCCTCTAGTGAGTAGTTTCATTATTCACGTTTATTCACAACCTAATGTGGCAGGACGGCAAAGCTAAGATCCGACCCATTGGTAGTAGAATTGCCTAGCTCGTTTATCACTATCTTTTTTTGTTTTCATGGTCTGCAAGCTGCCATGTGTTATACCTCCACTAGGTGACACTATTTGGTGTGCCCGGTACTGCCCCTGAAGTTCATAAGTTATAAGCGCAGAATTAGGCCATTCAGCCATCAAAGTCTGCTTCTCCATTCGATCATGACTAATATGCTCCTCTCCCCTATTTCCCTGCCTTCTCCCCATAACCCTTCAAACTATTACCAATTAAAAATCTATGTAACTCCTCTTTAAGTTTACTGACTGTCCCAGATTCCAATGCACTTTGGGCTAGCAAATTCTACAGATTCACAACCCTTTTGGGAGAAGTGGTTTCTCTACAACTCTGTTTTATATTTGCTACCCTTTATCCTAAGAGTATGACCTCTTGTTCTAGAATCCCCACAAGAAAAAGCATCCACACCACGTCCATTTTGTCTATACCTTTTATCATTTTGAATACCTCCATTTGATCTCCCCTCATTCTTCTAAATTCCAGACAGCATAGGCTTAAACTGGTCAATGTCTCTTCATATGCCAAACCCCTCATTTCTGGGATTAATCTAGTGAACCTTCTCTCAACTGCCTCCATTGCCACCACATCCTTCCTCAAATAAGGAGACTAAAACAAAGCATAATACTCCAGGTATGGTATCACCAATGCCTTGTATAGTTGCAACAATACTTCCTTACCTTTGTGTTCTATTCCTTTAGCCTTAAAAGCCAACATTCCATTCACTTTCTTTATTATCTGCTGAACCTCCATGCTAGTTTTCTGTGGCTCATGAACGAAGACACACAAATCCCTCTGCACCAGAGCACCCCAAATTGTCTCCCCATTTAGCTAATAGGTCGCCTTCACATCACATTTTTCCAAACAAAATGCACAAAGTCACACTTCTCCACGTTAAACTCTCTCTGCCATATTTTGGCCGACTCTCCTAACCTACCTATATCTACTTGTAAGGTTCATGTTTCCTCGTTGAAATTTACCCTCCCACCTATTTTTGTGTCATCCAAAAATTCAGTCATAGAGATGTCTATCCCATGTCTAAGTTGTTAATATAGATTATAAGAAGCCAGGGTCCAATGGCCAAACCCTGTGGCACCCCACTAGTTACTTCTTGCCTTGTCCTCACACATCCTTCATTGAACCAGTGTTAATAAGCTGGCTGAACACAGCAGGCCAAGCAGCATCTCAGGAGCACAAAAGCTGACGTTTCAATTGAGTGGCAAAACAACTGGAACCAAGGTTATGTATGAATGGAGCTTCTGCCTGTATTTTTGAGTAATATCTGTAGTTATATGTCACGGAACTATGCCAGCTGGTGGAGTCGTCCTGAAGGAGTGAATGCGCATCTGATTCCAGTTGCTGTGAAACCTTTATTCACTGGCTGCTTGCAAGAATCCACTTGGGACCTGGCTGGGATCAAGGTTGTTACTGATACAATACTGATGCAGATCACACTGATCCATCTTGTGTTACTGTGACAAGATCAATGTTGCAGTGGCTCCTCTAGGTGCAGGGCACTTTGCACAGGTTGCATTGAGAGTGTCATTTCATAACGCAGACATCTGGAATCATAGCACCTTCCATGTGAAATGTTCGCAATTTCCAATTGTGTGGGATACAAATCCTAGCCTCAGGCAAACTTGACCGTGTCACTGATCAGTAGAGATTGATCAGAATCATCTCTGTGAAATCAAAGGAATCACAAGCAAATTGTAATGTGGTACATGTGGACTGATGCTCACCAAGATAATCCAAGGCTGCACCAAGACACTGAACTTACTCCATCTCATACTGAACTGCAAATATTAACCAACATGCTCTTTCTACAAAGATGCTTTTCTTGACTGATGTGGAGGTGTGCTCAGTTCAAGCAGAATGCCAGTGGCATGGTGTTACCTACCCCGAAAACCCCAGATGCACATGTTCCCACTGTCACCACTACAGCTAGCAGTTTGATTTTCCTGAGAGTAAACCCAAGGAAAATGATGGGCCCAGATGGAGTCTTCAGCTGTACACTTAGACCCTGACAGAGGCTTTCAATGGCATCCTCACCTTCTCCTTGCTATAGTCTGAATTCCCCACCTAAACCACCATCATCCCATACCAAGAGAAATACATTCAACATGCCTGAATGACTACCGCTCTGACCTCCATAATCATGAAGTGCTTTGAGAGGCCGGTCATGGCCCATCAACTCTAGCCTCCCAGCCTGCATCAATCCCTGAAATTTGCTTACTGGCAAGACAGGTCCACTTCAGTCGCCATTTCCCTAGCCCTGCCCTCTTCCTTGGAACATCAAGGCAACAAGGACACCCACATCAGGCAGCTATTCATTGACCACAGTTCCACTTGCAACACCATGATCTTCACCAGACTAATCTCAACACTCCAAGACCTAGGTCTCGACTCCACCCTCTGCAATTGGATCCTCAGCTTCCTGACCCACAGAATGCAATCAGTGGAGATAGATAAAAGCTTCTCCCCCACAATAACACTCAACACTGATGCCCCACAAAGATGCATTCTCAGTCTCCCAAAGTCTTCCCTGTGCACCAACGACAGTGTGGCCAAATCTCATACAAATACCTTTTAGTTGTTTGCTGATGACACCACCTTAGTTGGATACATATCAAATAACGATGAGTCAGAATTCCAGGAGGGGATTAGGTGCTTGGTGTCATAATGCAATGATAACAGCTTCTAACCCAGTGTCAGCAAAACAAAAGAACTGACCATTGACATCACGAAGAAAGGAGGAGGACATGTCCCTATCTATGCCAGCAAAGCTGAAGTGGAGAGGCTCAAGATCATCAAGCTCCTGGGAGTGATGATAACCAATAACCTGTCCTGGACATCCCACAAACATATGACAGACAAGAAGGCACAACAATACCTCTTCTTCCTCAGGCAGCTTAGGAAATAGCTTCAGGCAAACCTGACCATGTCATTGATCACTACAGATTGATAAGAACATGAGGAAACTGTAAAGTGGCATGCGTGGGCTACCACTCACAAAGATAATCCAAACGCTGCAGAAAGACACAGAATGTATCCCATCTCATGTTGAACTACAAGTATTCACCAGCCTGCTCTTTCGACAATGATGCCTTTCTTGACCCATATGAAAGTGGGAAGACAAGGTTTCAGTAATCATGCAGCACTTACAATCTTTGATTGTATTTGTGAAGTAGGGCCCAGAGGTGAGATGACTGACCTCCAATAAACAAAACTATCTTCCTTTGTGCTAGATATGACAATGAAGAAATTCTCCCCTTATTTCTATTGTCTTCAGTTTTGTTGAGTTCCCCTGATGCCACACTTAGTTAAACACTGTCCTAAAGTTAAGGACAGTCACTTGCAATTCACCGCTAGAATTCAACACTTTTGTCTATGTCTGAAGTCTATAAAAAGGTCAGGAACTGAGTGGGCTTGGTGAAATGCAAGTTGAGTGTCAGTGACGAGGTTATTCCTTTGCAAGAGTCACTGGTAGTACTATTGATGACTCCTTTGCTGATCATCAAGAGTAGATTGATAAAATGGTAATCGACCATATTGGGTTTATCTTGCTTTTTGTGCACAGGACATAGTTTGACACTTTCCCACGTTGTCAGATAGATGTCAGAATTAACAGCCTGGTTAGGGCTATGGTTAATTCTGGAGCACACATTTTCAGTATTTTTGGAGGAATGGTATCAAGTCCATTGTTATTGCAATATCCAGTGTTTTCAGCTCTTTCTTAAAAGCCTGCAGGGTAAATGCAATTTTTAAAAAGCTGGTATCTGTGATGCTGGGGATCTCAGCAGGAAATTCAAATGAATCGTCCATTTGGCGCTTCTGGTTGGAGATGAATACAACTGTTTTAGCTTTGGCTCCCGCACCATTGAGGCTCGAAATATTTGAGGAACCTCCAACTCCTGATAGTTAGAGTCATAGAGTCATACATCATAGAGATATGCCCTTCAGCTCACCATATTCACACTGACCAACAAAAAGCATGCACCAGTCCCATTTTGACAAACTTGGTACATAACCTACTCTGTGCTGGCATTTTAAATGCTCAAATGTAGTTGTTTAATTGTCCACCATCACTCACAGTTGGATGTTGCAGGATTGCTCCAATTAGATCTGATCTATTGTTTGCAGAATCACTTAGCCTTGTCCATTGCTTGCTGCTTCTACTATTTGGCATGTAAATCAATCTGTGCTGCAGCTTCACCAAGTTGACAACTCATTTTTAAGAGCGCCTTTTGTTAGTCTCGGCATATCCATCTACACATTTCATTCTGCTAAGCAAGTCATTCAATTTGATGATAATGGGAAAGTGGCTGATTTAGCAGATCACGTGGTTAGATGGCGTCAAAAAACTTGCTGAAATGAAATTAAGTTACATTTAATGAGAAGGAGATAACATATAAAATGTGGTGATGGTCAAATGATTCAAAAGGTACTTTGTTGCAGGAATATGTGTGTGTTTAAACTGGAATATTCTAACTGAACACTAATGAACTAAACTGTCACAGTAACTCTGGAAAAGCTAACGCTTTGTTTAAAGCATGATGTTTCAGATGATATAATGTGGATTATTTGTCAGCTGAATTTGAGAATGTCATTGAATTGTACAGTGCAAAGATCATATGGTTGACTGGATTACATAAAAGATAAGCACATTAAACCTGAGGCCAATGTTCATTAAATGCAGGAGGTAAGTCTCTTTTCAAGAAGACACAAGCAAGTCTGGAGTTTGACTTGGTTGATCAAACTGACCTGGAAAACCTAACATGTTTATGGTGTTTACCAGTGATCAAACTAATCATTTGCTGGAGGTGTGGATGTACAGTTTGTCAGTAAGGACAAAAGTGTATTAGAGCAGTTCTGAAGAAGGGTCACTAGAACTGAAACATTATCTCTGATTTCTCTCCGAAAATGCAACCAAACCTGATGAGTTTTTCCAACAGTTTCTGTTCTTGTTTCTGATTCCCCACAACCTTAGTTTTTTTGGTTTTTAGTTTTTACCCAGCATTCAACTGTTCCTATTCGGCTAATTTTTAATCCTCACTTTTATTGAACTCAAAATTTCTCCATCTGCCATTGTGGGAACCCAACCCATGACGCTCAAAACAATTACTTGGGTTTTTGGATAACTTGACCAGTGACATTTCCACAATGCCAATGTCTAGCTTGTGTCCTTAAATAGGTGTATGAATTCCCTGGGTCGCTATGAATGTTTATACTTAATTTATAATTTACCTGGCTTGATAATCCAAATGTTAAATTGTTAAGGTACTGAAGAAGTCTGGGCCTACCTGCAACAAGACCTGGAAAACATTCAACCTTGAGATGATGAATTTGTTCTCTTTCCTCCCACCTGACCTAAGCTGTCAGATCTTTTAACTTTTTAGTACCTGGCTTTGATTATCCCATACACCTCTATACAGAAGGAATACAAGTTTAGATTACCTGCGTTGGCAATTTAATCCTTTTAGCTTTAGTAATAATTTAGTAAATCTTTGCTGCAATCTCTTCCTGAAGATTCAAATAGGGTCTATTAAGGGCTTTGGTCAGTGTAATTCCCTCCACCTTATTGGTTTCAGCCTTCTTGAGATAATAGTCAAATACTTGAGATAATAGTCAAATGCTTGATCAGACTACATTCTGACATGCCCACGAGTTTATGATTTCTACTTTGACTTTCATAGCTCTTTGTACTTCCTAAGTCCCTATCTTCTTGTAGCTGTCACAAAGGAGTCTCCTAAAGGGTGGCCAATAATCTTCTCCATGTAATTCTGCTATTATGCAGTTCAGACAGCATCTTCAGGAGCACCCATGCCCAAAATGTTTTACTTTTTAAGCAGTGCTTTATGAATTAGACTAAGGTGAATGTGCTGGAGCATATTACAGAGTGTCTCCTGGCATGTTAGAATATCAAAAGAACCAGGCAAGTCAATGTGAAGAACAATGAAGAAGTTGTTCCTCAACAGGGATCAAAAGAATAGGAGTGGACCATTCAGTCTATTGAATCTCTTCATTAATTATGCTTGATCTGCCCCACACTAATTTTGGTTAACCAACCTTTACTTCAGATGTATTAATAACAGTATGAAAAAAATCTTTCTCAACAAGTAGTAGAAAAGGTTGAGGATTGCAGGCATTGGAGCTTTAATAATGAGTGGATTTAATATTTGTCGAATTAACAATGATTAAACAAGCAAGTGGCAGCAACTGGGTACATAGAATGCATATTTTATTGATATAGTCTTATGCATCCAAAATGATGCCCTGTCAGGACATCTGAATAAAAAGGCAAATAACACAAGGACAGATAATGATTTTACAAAAAATAGTTTGCTTCTGCATATTTTCACTGAAAATTAAATTTTTGGGGTGGCATCACGGCACAGGGGTTAGCATTACAGCCTCACAGCACCACGGGCCCGGGTTTTATTCCAGCCTCGGGTAACTGTCTGTGTGGAGTTTGCACATTCTCCTGTGTCTGCATGGGTTTTCTCCGGGTGCTCCAGTTTCCTCCCACAGTCCAAAGATGTGCAGGCTAGGCGGATTGACCATGCTTAGTTGCCCGTAGTGTTCAGGGGTTTATGGGTTGTAGGGAGAAGGGTCAGGGTGGGACGCTCCAAGCGCAGTGTGGACTTGTTGGGCCGAATGGCCTGTGTCCACACTGTAGGGAATCTAATTTTAAAAAAGGAGCATCATGAAACTGTGGTGTGGACTAAAATGAATCAATTCAAACTGAATGAAAGAGAGCCAAACCCATTTTTTTTAAAAGATCAGCGTTTGATGCATTAAACTTTCATTAATGATGCAAAAGTGTTATATATGAATTTATCTGGTATACTTATTTATAGTAAAAATAAAATGAATGTTCAAAATGCTAATGTTCCATTGTCCAGTGGAAAGATAAGATTTTCAAAATGGTTAAATAATGGGTTTGTGAATTGAAGTATGAAACCAGGCCTACAGTATAAGCATATCAGATTATAGGGAGAGGTTTGAAGAAAAGTAGAATAGTTATTAATTATAACTTCTGAAGAATTTTTAGTCAGGGATTTTAAACTAATTATGGAGAAGTGGAGAGGCATTGCATAAGAAATGATAAACCAGCTGGTCCTGTTATGTAAACCTCCTCCTAAGACAAACTTGCTTGTGACAAAATATTGCAGAATATCAGTATTAAACTGACAAACTTCCTCGTTACCATTGAGGTATCTGTTTAGAATGGAGCACGGTTGGACGATAAGAACAAAGCATAACACAGGAACAAGCCATTTGGTCCAGCAAAGACAGTGCCAACACATGGTGCCTTTCTAAACTTTTGCCTCTGTGCTGTCCATATCCCTCTATTTTCTACCTACTTAAATATCTGTTAAGATGCATCTTAATCATTGCTATTGTAATGCAATGATCTGCACTGTACCATCTTCTCTGGCAGTGTATTCCAGGCATTTACCTCTCTGTGTAAAAAAGCTGCCTTTCACATCTCCTTTGAACTTACCCCCTTTTACCTTAAGACTATATTCCCCAGTAATTGACAATTCTACCCTTAGAAAAGGACTGACTATTCATTCTATCCATGTCTACCAGAATTTTGTAAGCTTCTATCAGGTCACCTCTCAACTTTTGACATTCAAATGAAAACAAACAAACTTGCCCAATCTCCCCTCATAGCTCATACCCCTCAAACTAGGTAACATCCTGGTAAACATTTTCTGTACCCTCTTCCAAGCCTACACATTCTTTGGTAGTGTGGTGACCAAAACTATACACAATATTCCAAACGTTGTCTGATTAAAGTTCTATGTAGCTGCAACATAGAACATAGAACATAGAACATAGAACAGTACAGCACAGAACAGGCCCTTCAGCCCACAATGTTGTGCCGACCATTGATCCTCATGGATGCACCCTCAAATTTCTGTGACCATATGCATGTCCAGCAGTCTCTTAAATGACCCCAATGACCTTGCTTCCACAACTGCTGCTGGCAACGCATTCCATGCTCTCACAACTCTCTGCGTAAAGAACCTGCCTCTGACATCCCCTCTATACTTTCCACCAACCAGCTTAAAACTATGACCCCTCGTGCTAGCCATTTCTGCCCTGGGAAATAGTCTCTGGCTATCGACTCTATCTATGCCTCTCATTATCTTGTATACCTCAATTAGGTCCCCTCTCCTCCTCCTTTTCTCCAATGAAAAGAGACCGAGCTCAGTCAACCTCTCTTCATAAGATAAGCCCTCCAGTCCAGGCAGCATCCTGGTAAACCTCCTCTGAACCCTCTCCAAAGCATCCACATCTTTCCTATAATAGGGCGCCCAGAACTGGACGCAGTATTCCAAGTGCGGTCTAACCAAAGTTTTATAGAGCTGCAACAAGATCTCACGACTCTTAAACTCAATCCCCCTGTTAATGAAAGCCAAAACACCATATGCTTTCTTAACAACCCTGTCCACATGACTTGCCAATTTTTAAACTCTGTACCTTGATCAATAAAAGCAAGATTACCATATGCATTCTTGACCACCTTATCCACTAGGGAACTCTGGATCTGTATGCCTAGCTCCCTCTGTATGTTGATGCTACTAAGAACTCTTTCTTCCTGCATTAAATCTCTCCAAAATGCGCCACCTCACATTTGTCTGGATTAAATTCCATCTTCCATTTATCCATCCAAGTCTCCACTTATCTATATCCTGCTGTATCCTCTGGCAATCCACCTCACCATCCGCAGCTTCCTCAATCTTTGGCAAACTTACGAATCAGGCCACCTACATTCTCCTCCAAATCATTTATATATATTTTAAATCGCAGGCATTCCAGCAGTGATTGCTGTCACAGATCTCCAGCTTGAAAAACACACTTCCACTGCTACTTTCTGTCTTCAATGACTAAGCTAATTCTATATCCATCTTACCTGCTCACTGCGGATCCCATGTGACTTCATCTTTGTATAAGCCTGCCATGAGGGTCCTTGTCAAAGACCTTGCTAAACTCCATATGAACAATATGGACAACACCATCTACCACCCTGCCCTCATCAATTATCTTTGTCAGTTCCTGAAAAAGCTCAATACAGCTTATGAGCGGTGACCTTTCCTGCCTATTGCTAATAACCAGTCCCATGGCTGGCTCGGCTTGGGTGTGACAGTCACGTAGGCTATGGCATCAACAGTGAAGAAGCCTAGATCCAAGGCCTCAGCAACTGATGACCGGCAGCAGCATCTGGAGGTGCATTGGTTGGGGAGCTGGAGGTATGAGACCAGGCCCATTGATCCAGCTTGGACGCAGCAGTTGCAGTAGTGACGGTGATGGTGGAGGTGAGCCTGTAACTGAGACCTCGAAGCCTGTTACAGAGATCCTGGCTGATGGCAAGAACCATCTGGTGGATAGTGCAAGAGGAACAAGAAGAAGAGAGAAAAGATAAACTCTATTGTTGTAAAATCTTGCATTATATTCAGTGTTCTGTAGGGCACCGGATCACAGCAGCGCTTTGTGTTCAATACATGAAAAGCCTGTTTCACTACATTTTTATGTATATACGGGACATTAAATCTAAAGCCAAAATCTAAATCTTAAATCTACATTTTTCCAAATGTGAGTAAATCTTCTCCCTGAGAAACTTCTCGAGTGATTTCCCTACCACTGACTATGGGTTACCGGCCTGTAATTTGCCAGATTATCTCTTAAACAAAGGAACAATGTTGGCTATTCTCTAGTCCTCTGGAATCTCTCTAGTGACTAAAGAGGATGCTAACATTTTGTACAGGGCCCTAGCACTTTCCACATATGGCTCCCTCAGCGTACTAAAATAGTTCCCATTCAACCCCAGGGACTTGTCTACCTTAGTACTTTTCAAAACACCCAATGCCTCCTCCTTCTTTATTTTGACATGCCCTGGAATATCAACATACCCCTCCCGAGACTCATCATCGACCATGTCCATCTCCTTTATGAATACTTTCATTAAGGACCTCATCCACTTCCTCTGGCTGCACAAATAAATTCTCTCTTTTCTCCTTGAATAACCTACTTTTTCCCTAGCGACCCTCTTGCTCCTTGTATGCGTATAAAGCAGCTTGGAGTCAGCACCCCATGCTCCCACGAGAAGCTTGAACAGTTCATCCACTTTACTAACACCTTCCACCCCAACCTTAAGTTCACCTGGACCATCTCTGATACTTCTCCCTCCTTCCTGGGCCTCTCTGTCTCCATCTCTGGCAACCACCTGGAAACCGATGTCCATTTCAAGCTCACCAATTCCCACAGCAATCTAGAATACACCTCCTCCCAACCACCGTCCTGCAAAAAGGCCATCCCTTATTCCCAATTCCTTTGCCTGGGCTGCATCTGCTCCCTAGATGAAGCGTTCCACTTTAAGACTTCCCAGATGTCCTCATTTTTCAAGGGCCACAATTTCCCCTCCACAGTGGTCAAAAATGCCCTTGACCGCATCTCATATGTTTCCTGCACCTCAGCCCTCACACCCCTCCCCTCAATAACACCAAAGTCAGAATTCCCCTTGTCTTCACATATCATCCCATCAACTTCTGGATTCAATGCATCATTCTCCGCCACCTGAAATCTGACCCCATTACCAAAGATATACTTCCCTCCTCACCCTAATCTGCTTTCCGGAGGGGCCACTCTCTCTGTGACTCCCTCGTCCACTCCACACTCCCCTCCAGCCCTATCACCCCGACACTTTTCCCTGCAACCGCAGGAAGTGCTGCACCTGCCCCAACACCTCCTCCCTCACCCCCAGCCCAGGCCGCAAGAAAACATTCCACATCAAACAGATGTTCACCTGCATATCTGCTAATGTGGTACACTGTATCCGCTGTTCCCGATGTGACGTCCTCTACATTGGGGAAACCAAGTGAAGGTTTGGAGACAGCTTTGTGGAACACCTTGATTTGTGACAAACGATTGCACCTCCCAGTCACGAACCACTTCAACTCCCGCTGTCACTCCTTAATTGGCATGTCCATCCTGGGCCTCCTCCAGTGCTACAACAATGCCACTTGAAGGCTGGAGGAACAGCACTTCTTATTCCGCTTGGAAACCCTGCAGCCCAATGGTCTCAATGTGGACTTTGCAAGCTTCAAAATCTCCCCATCCCCAAACTCATCCCAAGACTAGCCCATCTTGTCCCCATTTCCTTGACCTGTCTGTCTTTTTTCCCACCTATCTGATCCTCCCACCTCACTGACCAACCCCCACCCCTATTTCCTATCTACTAGACTCATCCCCGCCTCTTTGACCTGTCCGTCTTCCCTCCCACCTACCCGCTCATCCCTCCTCACTGACCAACCCCATCCCAACTCCTGACCTACAGTCACGTTTACTGGCTCCATCCCTGCCTCCTTGACCTGTCCATCTTCTCTCCACCTATCTGCTCCTCTGTTCACCTTCTATCATCGCCTATGCCTCTCTCTGTTTATTTCAGAGCCCCCTTCCTCTCCCCCATTTCTGAAGAATGGTCCAGACCTGAAATGTCAGCTTTGCTGCTCCTCTGATGCCGCCTGGCCTATTGTGTTCATCCAGCTCTACACCTTGTTATCTCAGGCTCCAGCATTGGCAGCTCCTACGATCTCTTGGAATTTTCCTTAATCTTGTTTGCCAGTGATATTCCAGGGCCCGTTTTCACCCTCCTAATTCCTTGTTTGAGTACTTTAAAGATTTTCGTAGTGGACACCTGAGGCATAGTGCGCCTGGAAGTCTCTTTAGTCAGTCAAAACATTTATAATTTTTAATTTGGAAAACTCCATCATAGCCAGTTCATATTTGGTTGATTTTATGCAATCTTAAGAACATAAATGTTTTTGTTACTCCTCACGGCACTGTTGAACTGCAAAACAAAGTGAGTATTCTAACACCCAGAGTCATCCAAATGATAGAAAATACATTAGATGGTCTATTTTATTTCTTGCTCACTGATATTTGAATGGGTGAGTGATTTGAAGAAAAAGCAATTCTGCATTCATACCAAGGCATCAAATATGGCGATTATGACCCGATATTGACTTTGTTCGGCAACAGTAAGCATATTGTTTTCATTGTTTAATATTTATGGTATTTATGAATTCTTAGGAAATGATAAACTACTTACCCAACATCATTCATTGATAGAGTGAATATCTCTTAAAACAAGGAGGAATCCATATGGAACACAAAAATATGATTGACTATTCAGTCTGTCCAGTCTATTCTGTTGTTTCACGAGATTATGGCTGATCTTCATCATGGTTCCATTGCACCATCCTGAATAATGGCCTGTGAGTTCTCTTATTCAGTTCGAGCCTAGTGGGACTCTTTTGCTGTCTCGAGACTGCAGCAACTACATTAGTCTGCCTGCCTCTGTCCTTGAGAAAATTTTAACCGTTTGGCCAAGGCTTGATTTTGTTTTGGGGTTTTGCTATGAGTTGACCGAGAGTTCCTCTGTTCAGGTTATGTCTGAGAGAAGCTGTGCAAATGTCTTCACTCAAGTGGTGTTCCAAGAACAGTTGTACCGGCCAGGGTGTCCACTTCCGGCAGAATACCCCTCAACTCACGAACTCCATTTGTCACATTTTCTAATGACCAAGCCACTTGTACTGTCTGTTTGAAGTCCAGTTGGGCTTCAGTTGGGAGAGGCTTTTGCAGGGTGATATCATTAATCCCACATACCAAATGGTCTCTCAAGGTCTCACTTTTTCTTAAACCAAAATCACATGCCTCTGCCAGTCATCTCAACCTTGCCAAAAATCCCAAAATGGATTCCCCTGGCTCGTGAACTGCTGAGTATAATTGATAGTGTCTCAGAATTAAGCGTGGCTTGGGGCTGTCATGTTCATGGTCTAAATCTGTCAACTCTTGAAAAAGTTTAAGATCTGGTACCTCAGGGAAAATGAGGCTCCTACTAAGCAAGAAAAACTGCAAGTCCACAAGTTGTTGGGAGTATTACTTAAGAGATAGTGGGAACTGCTGATGCTGGAGAATCTGAGAAAACAACGTGTAGAGCTAGATGAACACAGCAGGCCAAGCAGCGTCAGAGGAGCAGGAAAGCCTGGACCCTTCTTCAGAAATCCCCATTTCTGTGTTCATCCAGCTCTACACCATAAGGAGAATTACTTGTTGCTTCTTGTCTGCCCCAATGTCATTTGCCCAGAAAAAGTAATACCTTCTGTCCACGCACTTGGCTTGTTCTTCACTGGCAGTATCAAACAAGTCAAGATTCCCAAATTGAACATGTAATTCAGAAATACTTTCCCCAAACTTACAGTCAACTGTTGTGAGCAAAAATCTTCAGGGACATGTTTTTTGTTTGTCACCATTGAAATAACTTAATAAAGGCTGGTATCCTGTCACCAAGTCACCCCTTAGTTACACATATGTAGTACATGACACTGACCCAGGTAGCTCAAAGCCAGCTCCTGGAATGAGTAGAACCCCTGACATTCCTGTTTATATCTGTCAGCCAGGAGTCCCTGACTGGACTCCCTGGTTAACAACCCCAGTCAGTGAACTCATATTCTATGAATCCATCTGGCTTACCTCGGTCCAATCAGTACATTGAACAAAACTAAAGACAATAAAATCTACTCAATCTACTCTTAATAATAAATAATTACTCAGTAGAATCTACTTTATCAATCTACTCTTGATGATCAGCAAAGGAGTCATCAATAGTACTACCAGTGACTCTTGCAAAGGAATAACCTCGTCACTGACACTCAACTTGCATTTCACCAAGCCCACTCAGTTCCTGACCTTTTTATAGACTTCAGACATAGACAAAAGTGTTGAATTCTAGCGGTGAATTGCAAGTGACTGTCCTTAACTTTAGGACAGTGTTTAACTAAGTGTGGCATCAGGGGAACTCAACAAAACTGAAGACAATAGAAATAAGGGGAGAATTTCTTCATTGTCATATCTAGCACAAAGGAAGATAGTTTTGTTTATTGGAGGTCAGTCATCTCACCTCTGGGCCCTACTTCACAAATACAATCAAAGATTGTAAGTGCTGCATGATTACTGAAACCTTGTCTTCCCACTTTCATATGGGTCAAGAAAGGCATCATTGTCGAAAGAGCAGGCTGGTGAATACTTGTAGTTCAACATGAGATGGGATACATTCTGTGTCTTTCTGCAGCGTTTGGATTATCTTTGTGAGTGGTAGCCCACGCATGCCACTTTACAGTTTCCTCATGTTCTTATCAATCTGTAGTGATCAATGACATGGTCAGGTTTGCCTGAAGCTATTTCCTAAGCTGCCTGAGGAAGAAGAGGTATTGTTGTGCCTTCTTGTCTGTCATATGTTTGTGGGATGTCCAGGACAGGTTATTGGTTATCATCACTCCCAGGAGCTTGATGATCTTGAGCCTCTCCACTTCAGCTTTGCTGGCATAGATAGGGACATGTCCTCCTCCTTTCTTCGTGATGTCAATGGTCAGTTCTTTTGTTTTGCTGACACTGGGTTAGAAGCTGTTATCATTGCATTATGACACCAAGCACCTAATCCCCTCCTGGAATTCTGACTCATCGTTATTTGATATGTATCCAACTAAGGTGGTGTCATCAGCAAACAACTAAAAGGTATTTGTATGAGATTTGGCCACACTGTCGTTGGTGCACAGGGAAGACTTTGGGAGACTGAGAATGCATCTTTGTGGGGCATCAGTGTTGAGTGTTATTGTGGGGGAGAAGCTTTTATCTATCTCCACTGATTGCATTCTGTGGGTCAGGAAGCTGAGGATCCAATTGCAGAGGGTGGAGTCGAGACCTAGGTCTTGGAGTGTTGAGATTAGTCTGGTGAAGATCATGGTGTTGCAAGTGGAACTGTGGTCAATGAATAGCTGCCTGATGTGGGTGTCCTTGTTGCCTTGATGTTCCAAGGAAGAGGGCAGGGCTAGGGAAATGGCGACTGAAGTGGACCTGTCTTGCCAGTAAGCAAATTTCAGGGATTGATGCAGGCTGGGAGGCTAGAGTTGATGGGCCATGACCGGCCTCTCAAAGCACTTCATGATTATGGAGGTCAGAGCGGTAGTCATTCAGGCATGTTGAATGTATTTCTCTTGGTATGGGATGATGGTGGTTTAGGTGGGGAATTCAGACTATAGCAAGGAGAAGGTGAGGATGCCATTGAAAGCCTCTGTCAGGGTCTAAGTGTACAGCTGAAGACTCCATCTGGGCCCATCATTTTCCTTGGGTTTACTCTCAGGAAAATCAAACTGCTAGCTGTAGTGGTGACAGTGGGAACATGTGCATCTGGGGTTTTCGGGGTAGGTAACACCATGCCACTGGCATTCTGCTTGAACTGAGCACACCTCCACATCAGTCAAGAAAAGCATCTTTGTAGAAAGAGCATGTTGGTTAATATTTGCAGTTCAGTATGAGATGGAGTAAGTTCAGTGTCTTGGTGCAGCCTTGGATTATCTTGGTGAGCATCAGTCCACATGTACCACATTACAATTTGCTTGTGATTCCTTTGATTTCACAGAGATGATTCTGATCAATCTCTACTGATCAGTGACACGGTCAAGTTTGCCTGAGGCTAGGATTTGTATCCCACACAATTGGAAATTGCGAACATTTCACATGGAAGGTGCTATGATTCCAGATGTCTGCGTTATGAAATGACACTCTCAATGCAACCTGTGCAAAGTGCCCTGCACCTAGAGGAGCCACTGCAACATTGATCTTGTCACAGTAACACAAGATGGATCAGTGTGATCTGCATCAGTATTGTATCAGTAACAACCTTGATCCCAGCCAGGTCCCAAGTGGATTCTTGCAAGCAGCCAGTGAATAAAGGTTTCACAGCAACTGGAATCAGATGCGCATTCACTCCTTCAGGACGACTCCACCAGCTGGCATAGTTCCGTGACATATAACTACAGATATTACTCAAAAATACAGGCAGAAGCTCCATTCATACATAACCTTGGGTCCAGTTGTTTTGCCACTCAATTGAAACGTCAGCTTTTGTGCTCCTGAGATGCTGCTTGGCCTGCTGTGTTCATCCAGCTTCACACTTTGTTATCTCGGGCTTCAACAAACAGCTGCGTAAACAAAACTTACAGTAACTGTTGGTAACTTGTTTTTACTAAGCGCTACAATCCATCTGCAATCCTTGGCTTCAAAATCAGCTATATTTTCCCATTTAATTTGGCAATAGAAAATACAGAAAAATAAAAACAAATGGTCTTTACAAAACGTTGCAATTGATTCTGAGATCTCATGGCTTAACATATCCCTCAATCTATCATTAACATCCAGCCAGCTTATTAACACTGGTTCAATGAAGGATGTGTGAGGACAAGGCAAGAAGTAACTAGTGGGGTGCCACAGGGTTTGGCCATTGGACCCTGGCTTCTTATAATCTATATTAACAACTTAGACATGGGATAGACATCTCTATGACTGAATTTTTGGATGACACAAAAATAGGTGGGAGGGTAAATTTCAACGAGGAAACATGAACCTTACAAGTAGATATAGGTAGGTTAGGAGAGTCGGCCAAAATATGGCAGAGAGAGTTTAACGTGGAGAAGTGTGACTTTGTGCATTTTGTTTGGAAAAATGTGATGTGAAGGCGACCTATTAGCTAAATGGGGAGACAATTTGGGGTGCTCCGGTGCAGAGGGATTTGTGTGTCTTCGTTCTTGAGCCACAGAAAACTAGCATGGAGGTTCAGCAGATAATAAAGAAAGTGAATGGAATGTTGGCTTTTAAGGCTAAAGGAATAGAACACAAAGGTAAGGAAGTATTGTTGCAACTATACAAGGCATTGGTGATACCATACCTGGAGTATTATGCTTTGTTTTAGTCTCCTTATTTGAGGAAGGATGTGGTGGCAATGGAGGCAGTTGAGAGAAGGTTCACTAGATTAATCCCAGAAATGAGGAGTTTGGCATATGAAGAGACATTGACCAGTTTAAGCCTATGCTGTCTGGAATTTAGAAGAATGAGGGGAGATCAAATGGAGGTATTCAAAATGATAAAAGGTATAGACAAAATGGACGTGGTGTGGATGCTTTTTCTTGTGGGGATTCTAGAACAAGAGGTCATACTCTTAGGATAAAGGGTAGCAAATATAAAACAGAGTTGTAGAGAAACCACTTCTCCCAAAAGGGTTGTGAATCTGTAGAATTTGCTAGCCCAAAGTGCATTGGAATCTGGGACAGTCAGTAAACTTAAAGAGGAGTTACATAGATTTTTAATTGGTAATAGTTTGAAGGGTTATGGGGAGAAGGCAGGGAAATAGGGGAGAGGAGCATATTAGTCATGATCGAATGGAGAAGCAGACTTTGATGGCTGAATGGCCTAATTCTGCCCTTATAACTTATGAACTTCAGGGGCAGTACCGGGCACACCAAATAGTGTCACCTAGTGGAGGTATAACACATGGCAGCTTGCAGACCATGAAAACAAAAAAAGATAGTGATAAACGAGCGAGGCAATTCTACTACCAATGGGTCGGATCTTAGCTTTGCCGTCCTGCCACATTAGGTTGTGAATAAACGTGAATAATGAAACTACTCACTAGAGGAGGCTACTCCACAAATATCCACATTGTAAATGTTTGCAGACCCCAATACATCAATGCAAAAGACAAAGCCAAAGTATTTGAAATGCTGAGTAGCTGATCTGTCTTGGCCTCCTTTAGAGCTTCCAAGCATTGTAGGTGTGGGTCTTCAGTCAATATAATCCATATTACGTGGTATCAAGAAACAATTGAAGACACTGGATAATACAAGGCTATAGGGCTCCGAAATGGGTAGCACCGCAAACAAGCTGCTCCAGTATACCATAACCTTGGCACTTCCTGACAATGTGGAAAATTGCCTGGGTATGTCCTCTTTCCAAGAAGCAGGACAAATTCTACCCAGTCAATTACCACGTATTCATCTTCTCTCAATTATTATTAAAGTAATGAAACATAAGATCAGTTGTGGGGCTGTTTGCTGATGATTGCAACATGTTCACAATGACTCAGATACTGAAGCACTCCATGTCCTAATGTAACAAAACTTGGACAATATCCAGTCTTGTATATTCACAAATGGCAAGTAATGTTTGTGCCCCACAAGTGCCAGGCAATGGTGACACTCAACAAGAGAGAATTTAACCATTGCCCTTTGACATTGAATGCTGCTATTACCACTAAATCACACATTAACAACAGTTTAAAGCTTACCATTGACCAGAAATGACCTGGACAACTCACGTAAACCTTATGGCTACAAAAGTAAACCAGCGCTATGAACTCTGCAGAAAGTAAATCATCAAGTGACTTGCAAAGCCTATCTACCATCTAAGGCAAAGGCCAGGAGAGTGATGGAATATTCCTCACTTACCTGGGTGATTGCAACTCCAACATCATTGCAGATTTGACAGTTTCCAGGACAAAGGCAATTTTGTGATGCTGACCACCTACCACCTCTTTTGCCGATACATCAGTACACCTCCATGTTAAAGTGCATTCCTTGAGGGTCGTCAGGGTGCAGAATGTACTTTGGATGGGAGACATGGTAACTTTCCTCCTCAATGCTATCTCAACTTTAACCGCTACATTCTATGTGTCACTTTCTTGGAAATACCGTGGCTGTTTATGCACACAGGCATTCTAAAATAGTGGCACACCCAAAACAGCTCATTATTTCTCTTAGAGATAGCGGGAACTGCCAATGCAGGGGAATCTGAGATAACAAGGTGTAGAGCTGGACGAACACGGCAGGCCAGGCAGCATCAAAGGAGCAGGAAAACATTTCTGAAGAAGGGTCCAGACCTGAACGTCAGCTTTCCTGCTCCTTTGATGCTGCTTGGCCTGCTGTGTTCATCCAGCTCTACACCTTGTTATTTCATTATTTCTTTGTTCTCATTATGATAAAACAATAAACAACTGCACCTCCCAGTCACGAACCATTTCAACTCCCCCTCCCATTCCTTAGACGACATGCCCGTCCTGTGCCTCCTGCAGTGCCGCAACCATGTCACCTGATGGCTGCAGGAACAGGAACTCACATTCTGCTTGGGAACCCTGCAGCCCAATGGTATCAACGTGGATTTCACTAGCTTCAAAATCTCCCCCTCCCCCGCTGCATCCCAAAACCAGCCTAGCTCGTCCCTGCCTCCCTAACCTGTTCTTCCGCTCACCTATCCCCTCCTCGTACCTCAAGCCGCACCTCCATTTCCTACCTTCTAACCTCTTTCCACTCCCTTGACCTGTCCGTCCTCCTCGGACTGACCTATCCCCTCCCTACCTCCCCACCTACACTCACCTCTACAGGCTGCAGCGCTGCCCCTTTAACTTGTCTGTCTCCTCTCCACCTATCTTCCCCTCTGCATCTGTGGAGAGGGAAGCACATTTAACATTTCGAAGTTGATATGACTCTCCTTCGGAATCTCCTTAAGAGTTTTCTTCTGAGATGGAGGATCTTGATGTAATATCTCATCTGAGACATGAGAGTTCCAACAATGTAGCACTCTTCAAATTTGAATTTGTTAAAATATATTGTAAGATCAATGTAGCTTGAACTCAAAACTTTCTTTATTATATGGAGTCTTTCCGTATTCATTTTGCTGACTTTTGATTATTCATGAAGCTTCGCAAAAGTACTGCCTCCGAGTGGTAATTTTTCTAAGAAATTATAACTTGTGCAACCCCATGTGGATTAACAGGAAGAGCAGACAATGCGTTACAGAGCTGCGTGTACAGAGGGGTTTTTCAAGTGAAACATTAAAATGTACTCACCCTCCCCTTTTGTTTCATTGTAATGCAAATGATGAACTCAACTGGAAAATGGAACATGCCAATTCACCAAGTTATTCTCATCTAAATTGAATATTTCCTTTACTAATGCAAATACTTCGTGCTTTACTTGCATTTGTGCTCAAAGTGTTTCTCCAATTCTTCTGTCATTGGTTATTAAACTCATTTTCCACTTATTGAATAAATATAAGTGATTTCCTCTCTAATCTGATTAGATGGATGTAAATAGCCTGAGGAACACTGAATTATCTTGGTGTTTGTTTCTCAATAATTTCAAAATTATTTCTCAATAACTTCATTGAAAGAAATGAACTGGCCATTGCTCTGAGTTTTTTTTTTCTGGAACCTTCCTGAGTTAACAATAGTTGTCACATTAACGTAATGGGGACTTCGATTTAAAAAGTAATTTGTCAGCCGTAAATGTCATGGGTCATCCCCGGCCAATGAAGTTGCTGCACAAATCTTGCACTCTAAGCCAATGTAGCTACTTGCACTGTGAATTACTCGCCTGGAGTATCTCAGGGCATCTGCCCATACAATGTTCTTAAGTCTGCTTACTTAGCACTAAATAGTGCTCCTCACCTCCTTATATAATGTAATACTCTTTTATTTACATCTGTACAAGTAGGTTCTCAAATACAGCTCTCTAGCATAGTGTCTAAGAATCACAGAATTATCACAGCTCAGATGGGGGCCATTTGTCTTGCCATATCTGCCCTTGTTCTCAGCCTTTTAAGTTCATGGTAATCTGCTGCTTTTCCCAGTACTCCTGCTCAATGTTTTAATGTGTCATCCATCCAATGCCATCTAGAATTCCTCAATTGAACCTACCTTTACCACACTTCAAGGCAGGCATCCAAAGTACTCACTGCATGAACATGTTCTTCCTCACCTTGCATTTGACTCTTTTAAAAAAAAATTCAAGATGTGCTCTCTCATTCTTGACCAGTTCATGAGTATGAACAGCTCCCCCTGTCCACTCTGTCCAGACCTCTATGATTTTAAAAACTTCCATTCAGTTCTAGCTATTTTGTCTCCAAGGAAGCAGTTTCAGATCCTCCAATTTTTCTTTCTCACTGAATTGTTTCTTCCCTGGAATCATTCTTGTAAACCTCTTCTGCATTATTGCCAACATGTTTACATTCTTCCCAGAGTGTGGCATCTAGAAGTGTAGTCAATACTTCAGATGAATTTTAACTAATTTATGATATAGATTTATCATACCTCTCCACTCTTGTACTCTATGCCCTTATTTATGAAACCTAGAATACTGTATGTTTTAATAACAGCTCTCTCTACCTGTCCTGCCACCTTTAATGACATCAAACATGTATTGTAAGGTTTCTCTGCTCCTGTATACCATTTAGAATCGTGCCATCCATCAGCAATCCTTGGCTTTTAAATCAGTTCTTTCTGCCCCCATTTCAACCCTCAACAGAAAATACAGAAAAGTGAAAAGATATGGTCTTTACAAAACCTTGTAATGAGCTCTGTAATTTTAACAAGTACTATGCTTAAATTGATGTGTGATATAACTGCTTTAAAGAATTAATACCATTGATGTGGCCAAGCGAGGGGGTTAAAAAATGTAGAGTCTCTTCACCTGGTTGTATTACTACCATGACACTACCTTCTTATTTTCGATGTAACTTGCATGAAATCGTGATCAAAATTTCTTCTTTGAAACGATATATGTTTCCTACTTTTTGATAAACATTTATGGTCAGATGAATCAGACTGCCTGAAGTGTACACAGTATCGAATTAAGCAAATATATATTCCACAAATCTCCTTTCGACAACATATTTGGTTCAATGGTAAATCACCATTATCGTAGCTTTGTTGCCAGCGACTAATGAGATAGAATTTGTTATCTGGAGGTAACAGGGGATATGAAGCAAGTCTGTTTAATAATAAGGAGACATGGTCAGATGGAATGGGCTTCTCCCTTTCCTATGTCATATGATTTGTTCTTAGGAATAGGTCATTTATTCATTTATTACTCAGGGTTGACAGACTTATCACATGCCTTGATCAACTCTCCAAGTTCGTGTATAGAAAGGAATGCCTTTATTATTCAAAGGCATTAAGCAATATGGGATAAAGCCAGCTATATGGACCTAGGTCACAACTCATCGCGACCCCTTTGAATTGCTGAATTGGCTGAGGGTTTAAATTATCTATTCCTTTTTCTATCTTCCAATGTTTGCGCTTCAAAAGATCTATCACAAGCAGTTGTGTCAAATATTTGGACCTCACACTAACTACACCAAAATATAATTTTAATCCTCAGTGTTAATAGGAATCCAAATTATCCAACTAGCTTCAATCCATTAAAATGTCACGAGCATTCAGAGTACTTTTGTCACAAGATGGTCCTACTTTGCTCTGTTTATCGTGTTGTTAGCCAAAGTGTAATTAGTGTAGTTAAAACATAACCATGAAACCATATTAGCATCACCCTATTTTATAAGAAAATGCATTTGGCAACAGCAAGACATATTTCAATCGTATTACCCTAGAATATGCTGGATTGCCCAGGTTAAGGGATAATCATGTGAAGGTAATGGTTTCACATTTAGTTTCTTTTTGTTCAAACAGACAGAAAATAAGACATGTGTAGCAATATGAAATCTACACTTCTGTGAGTGACCAATAACAAGGTCCATTGAAAATAATTATTCATAAAAGATGGTAAGAAAGGACATATTATCTGGAGCCCTGCAGACCCAGACTCCAGTTCCATTTGACTCAACATTATTAAATATAGGCCCTTAAGCTCATGCTGAATAGTAAAACTTAGAGTAAAGGTATAATACGTGTTAAACTTCACTTCCCTTCAAGTTCATTTAACAGTAACTCTTTTTGTCATTAATATCCAACCAAAAGCTTTTTACCCTTTTTAGTCCATATTCCCTCTCTTTTGCACCTCCATCCTATACCAGCACCACACCACTAATCACACATGTCTTTTTTCTTTGACAAACTAATCTCAACAGAAGTGCGACTCTGAGCACAGTGCTGGGAGTTGGATGAGTAAGGTGTGTGTGAGGAGAGAAACGAGGTGTTCTGTTATGTTTTCTATCTTTTTCACTTTGATAAAATTGGGTTATTCCTCTAGTACAGACGAAGAAACTTTTTGGCGACCATCTGGTCATTTGTTCGGGTCTGTTTTATTCGGAACGTTTAAACAGGAATCAGTGGTAAGGATAATGAAATATATGACAAAGAAAAATATATCACTGAATAGAACAATTAGTAGTTTTTTTTAAATACCTTAAGGCTGGCAGGAAAATTGATGTGTCATAGCTGCATTATGTGGGAACTCCTGAATGCTGGTCTGACCTAAGATAAACACACCTGGAGTAGGTGTCTTTGTTTTATTCATACAAGGGACGTCAAATTCACTGGCTCAGCCAACGTTTGTTGTCATCTCTAATCGCCCTTGAGAAGTAAGTTGTGCCTTCATGAACCACTCCAACCTATTTCATGTGGCTACACCCACAATGCTGTTGGAGAGGAAATTCTAGGATTTTGATGCTGCAAAAGTGAAAGTGCAGCAGCGTGTTTCCAAGTCAGGATGATGAATAGCTTGGAGAACAACTTGCAAGCGGCGGTCTTTATATGTTTCAGTTAAAGTTTATTTCAATACATAAGAAACAAACGAGAGGCAAAAGAAGACATTGGGTAGCTCCAAATTGATGCTGAAAGGCCAGTGATGGGAGATAAGTAAATAGCTGAAGAACTTAATAAATGCTTTATGCCACAATTAGGGAGAGTCAGGGGGCAGAGTTGAATATGGTAGGCATTAAAAAAGAAAAAGTGCCAGAAAAGCTAAAAGGTCTAAAAATTGATAAATATCCTGGCCCCGATGGGCTACATCCTAGAGTTCTGAGGGAGGTGGCTGAGGAAATAGAGGAGGCTTTGGTGTGATCTTCCCAAAGTCACTGGACTCTGGGAAAATCCCAGATAATTGGAAAATTGTTGTTGTAACCCCCTTGTTTAAGAAAGGATCAAGGCAAAAGATGGAATATTATAGGCTGATTAGCCTAACCTCGGTTGTTGGTAAAATTCTAGAATCCATTGTTAAGGATGAGATTTCTAAATTCCTGGAAGTGCAGGGTCAGATTAGAACAAGTCAGCATGGATTTAGTAAGGGGAGGTTGTGCCTGACAAACCTATTAGAATTCTTTGAAGATGTAACAAGTAGGTTAGACTAGGAAACCCAGTGGCTCTTATCTATCTAGACTTCAAAAAGATCTTTGAGAAGGTGCCTCATGGGAGGCCGCTGAGCAAGGTGAGGGCCCATGGTGTTCGAGGTGAGCTATTGGCTTGGATTGAGGATTGGTTGTCTGACAGAAGGCAGGGAGTTGGGATAAAAGGCTCTTTTTCAGAACAGCAACCAGTGCCAACTGGTGTCCCGCCGGGTTCAGTGTTGGGGCTACAGCTGCTCATTTTATATATTAATGATCTGGATGAAGCGACTGGGGGGCATTCTGGAAAAGTTGGCCAATGATACAAAGATTGGTGGACAGGCAGGTAGTACTGAGGAGGTGGGGAGGCTGCGGAAAGATTTAGACAGTTTAGGAGAATGGTCCAGGAAATGGCTGATGAAATTCAATGTGAGCAAATGCAAGGTCTTGCACTTTGGAAAAAAAAATACAGGCATGGACTATTTTCTAAATGGTGAGAAAATTCGTAAAGCAGAAGTACAAAGGGAGCTGGGAGTGTTGGTCCAGGATTCTCTAAAAGTTAACTTGCAGGTAGAGTCCATGATTAAGAAAGCGAATGTAATGTTGTCGTTTATCTCAAGAGGGCTGGAATATAAAAGCAGTGCTGTGCTTCTGAGACTTTATAAAGCTCTAGTTAGGCCCCATTTAGAATACTGTGTCCAATTTTGGGCCCCACACCTCAGGAAGGACATACTGGCCCTGGAGCGTGTCCAGCAGAGATTCACATGGATGATCCCTGGAATGGTAGGTTTAACGTACGATGAATGGCTAAGGATTCTGGGATTGTACTCATTAGAGTTTAGAAGGTTGAGGGAAGATCTAATAGAAACTTACAAGATAATGTATGGCTTAGAAAGGGTGCACACTGGGAAGTTGTTTCCATTAGGCAGGGAGACTAGGACCCGTGGGCACAGCCTTAGAATTAGAGGGGGTAAATTTAAAATAGAAATGAGGAGACATTTCTTCAGTCAGAGAGTGGCGGGCCTGTGGAATTCGTTGCCACGAGTGCAGTGGAGGCTGGGACGTTAGATGCCTTCAAGGCAGAGATCGATAAATTCTTGATCTCACAAGGAATTAAGGGCTACAGGGAGATTGCAGGGAAATGGAGTTGAAATGCCCATCAGCCATGATTTAAATGGCAGCGTAGACTCAATGGGCTGAATGGCCTTACTTCCACTCCTATGTCTTATGCTCTTACCTTTGCCCTTCTACATGGTTGCGGTTGTGAGTTCGCAAAATGTCATTGTATAAGTCTTGGTGAATTTCTGCAGAGCAACTTATAGATTGTACACTGCTCCTACAGAGTGTTGGTGATTGAGGAAATAAATATTTGATTATTTTACCCTGGATTGAGTCAAGCTTCTTGAGCATTGTTGGAGCTGCACTCATTCAGGCAAGTGGACAGCATTATATCACAGAGGTGATTTGTACATAATAAGTAGTCAATGAGCATGAGGGAGGCAGGAGATGAGCTACTTATACAGGATTCCTAGCTTCTGACTTGTTTTTGTAGGCACAGTATTCAGATGGCTGGTCCAGCATTATTTTTGATCAGAATGTTGAGAGTAAGGCATTTCCGCAATGATAAACCCATTGAACGTCAAGGGGTTGTAGTTAGAATTTCTTGTTTTAGAGACGGACATTATAAATTCTACTATCTGCCATGACAGAATATTATCTGTGTCTCTAGATGAATAGTCTCGCATCAATATCATGAGGCCTTTGCCTTCCCAATACTGCCATTAAAAATGTTGATCAGCTTTAAGGTTTTTTCAGCAGGTTTGAATGAGTTAGTTCCAGCAGGGCAATTCAGTTAATTGACCATACCATTGTGGTACATGAAACCATTCAACTGAGTTTGCAAAAGGGAAGGTAATTGTGGTAGAGGACAGTATAGCAATGGTGTAGATGGAGGAGCAAATGTGGGAGTGTCAATATTGTTCTCTGAAGCAAAGAACTAGAGTCCAGAAGGCTGTTTTGACTACCCATCTGCAGAGGTCTAGACATCTGATCTTGCTGAAGAAGTTACAATGGGTGGGGAAAGGCCCAGCTGTGGTGGGCCATGTAGGTGCCAAGGAACAGGTCGGCCATGAAAGGATGTTCTATATATATTGTGTGAGGAGCAAGGTACAGAAGCAGAATCTCAAAGGTAATATCTCAGGATTGTTTCTATAGTTTGTTTCCAATCCGTCCTTGCACCTATTATGTGGAGATGTGGACTGTATAAGGTCAAAAATCACATAACACCAAGTTATAATCTAATAGGTTTATTTGAAAACGCAAACTTTCAGAGCGCAGCACCTCCCTTAGGCCTGAGAAGGAGCTGAACCCCAAATGTTTGTGTTTGCAAATAAACCTGTTGGACAAAACTTGGTGTCATACAATTTTTGCCCCTGTACCTATTATGTCTGGGACCTGTCTAATAATCAGTGCTAGCTGATAGATTCTCAACAACAAGGATACTCTTCTGTCAACAAAAGACTCAGTTATGCAGAAACACACTGTCATTATGCATCAAAAGAACAAAACATAGCCGAGGCTACCTTCTGGTGGCTGTCCACTGCCTTCCCAGTTCTGTTGGGGGACGATTCGCTTAGTTGACTAGAGAACTGGTTTGCAAAGAGCAGTGATACCAATGGTACAGGTTCATTTCCTGTGCTGGCTGAGGTTACCAGGAAGGCCCCTCCTTCTCAACCTCTGCCCTTGCCTGAGATATGGTAACCCTCAGGCTAAGCCACCACCAGTTGTCCTTTCTGTAATGAAAGAGCAGCTCTCTGGGGCTACCGTGACCTTATTTAGAAGCTCCAATTCCTTGAAATCTGATATACCTCTTTTCACATAGTTCAGCACCTTCAGCACCTACAAGACTAAAGATAGAAATCCTTTCACTCAATAATATGCAAACATATTTATCAACCTTTCCTTCATGTACTATTGCCAGGTAATACTGAATCACAATGTTATGTTTTCATTCAGTTATTCTCGGTGTAATTTAGACAGAATCATTCAAGCAAGCACAAAACTTCAGGGAATTTTAAATGTAAAAATGGCTCAGTGCTTACCACTGCTGCCTCACAGCACTAGGCACATGGGTTTGATGCCAACCTCAGGTGGCCTCCTGTGTGGAGTTTGCACATTCTCCCTGTATCTGTAAGGGTTTTCGTCAGGTACACCTATTTCCTCCCACAGTCCAAAGATGTGCAGCTTAGGTAGATTGGCCATGCTAAATTATCTGCAGTGTGTCGGTATCTGTAGACTAGTTGGATTAGCCACAGTAAATGCGCTGTTATAGGGATTCGTAAAGGGGCTGGGCTTGGGTGTGATACTCTTTGAAGGTTCAGTGCAAACTCAATGGGCCAGACAGCCTCTTTCTGCATTGTAGAGATTCTAAGATCTAAAGCTCCATTTCAATCTCTCAATGAAAAGTGTGAAGAAAAACAGTATGGATCTAAATGCTGTCAAATCTAATGTGACGTGAATAGGTTTTGGTAGATATGAGCACATGTCCCTTGACAAAGTATGACAATCTAACCCTAGCTGACGTGAAGGCCTTGAAAATCTTGGGTATGCACATTCAAGCCAATTTAAAGCCAACCAGGAAGACAGTAAAGCGTTTGACTAAAAAGAAACAAACAAAAGGATGCTTAGATTCACCATTCCTTACAGACTCCCTGTCCACAACCTGTTATTGATTTACAGAGGTGCACTTGTTCTCTGGCACATGTAGGAAAAGCAAAGTTTACCTAAGTTGTTCATTGAGTAAGCCAAAGCAAAAATCTGATATGCATAGCTCTCAACTCCATAGAAACATGAGCAAATCTCAGCCATGCAATACAAGGAGTTCTGAAGAAGGGTCACTGGACTCAGAATGTTAACTCTGCTTTCTCTCCACTGATGCTGCCAGGCCTGTTGAGTTTCTCCAGCAATTTCTGGTCTTGGCTGTGTAATACAGAGCGTTTGTTTAGTTTATATACAGACACATATCAAGCAAAGTAGACCATAGCCCAAATTGAGCAGAAGCGAACTGCAGCAGCATGGATACTGGCTGAAAAAATAACAATTGAGTTTGTCTTCAAATCTACAGTCTCTTGGATCCCACAGGAATAAATTTGCAATTCAAAATGACTTTTTGGCTAACTAATTAACTGTCCTCTGAAACAGTCTAACAAGCCATTCAGTTCAAGGGCAGTCAGGGATAGGCAACAAAAACATGAAACTTCACACTTCCATTTTCACTTGAATGGAAAATCCTCTTTTTTCTCAAATGTTCAGTAAGTACTTAATGGTTAGCAATCTCTAATCCTTCCAGTATGAATAATATGTCTCCCAGTGCGATATTGAGAAAGCAAAGCTTCTAAATGTGCAAGGCCACTCAAACAGCAACTTCCTAGTTGCCATGTTTAACCACACATCTTGAACAATGAGAGCTGTTATTCAACTCACTTCTTAACAACTATGACCACTGATACCCCACTATTGTTCTATGGTAAAATCGAGACTATGACACAATTGAGAGAACACCAACCATGAAGCTGGCAGATTTTGAATGGTGCGTTTTGCAAACAGATCTGAATCTTTGATTTTTACGTCTGGATCTGGTCTGCTTAGAAGCCTTTTGCAACATATATATATATAATAGATTGTCTAACAAAAAATGAAGCCATTTGGTGCTGCCACTGCAAACACAGCAACACAATTTCAAAACACTTACCATGAAGGTAATAAAGTAAGCAACAAATATAAACAGATGATTGATTAATAGCCCCTCAATTTTACTGTAATGGAAGATTGAATGACTAATGAGCAATAGTTAATAAAAACTGACTTTTTTTTCTAATTTCCACTAATTACATTAAGTGTCTGTAATTAAAGAAAGACTGGCAAAATAGAGACAAAGCGCCTCCAAGGCCTTATCAACTGCACTACCACTAAGTCATTTTAAAGATAACTCTCTAAAACACTCCATTGTCTCGTATTTAAAGTAATATGTTTATTTGGGTAGATTGCAATTTTCTTCATAGAATTCCTACAGGGTGGAAACAGGCTATTCGGCCCAACAAGTTGACTCTGCCCCTCCAAATAGCATCCCACCCAGATCCATTCCCCTACCCTTTCCGTGTAACCTGGCATTTCCCATGTCTAATCTACCTAATTTACACACCCCTAGACACCATGGACAATTTAGCATGGCCAATCCACCTAACCCACACATCTTTGGGCTGTGGGAGGAAATTGGAGCACCCAGAAGAAACCCACGCAGCTATAGGAAGAATGTGCAAACTCCCCACAGACAGTCACCAGAGGTCATCAAACCCAGGTCCTTGGCGCTGTGAGGCAGCAGTACTCTCCACTGAGCCTCCGCGCTGCCAAAGACAATATCACACTAATAGCAATGCAGATTTCCAGAAATACTTTTAGTTAAGGAGTGGAATTCCCTTGCAGGGGACATTATTACTCCTAGATTCGGATACTGAAAAGTTGGTTTCAAGAACCAGTTTGTTAAGTACTTCATGTATCCTGCATGGAATCCCTGTCCCTGGCTGAGTTTTGGATCCAAATTAACCAGTTCCGAAAATAGCAATAGGAATGGCAGATGCTGGAGAATCTGAGATAACAAGGTGTAGAGCTGGATGAACGCAGCAGACCAAGCAGCATCAGAGGAGCAGGAAAGCTGGTGTTTCGGGCCATTTCTGAAGAAGGGTCTAGGCTCAAAACTGCAGTTCTGAAGGTAGTACTGTTCTCAGATTCTTTTCAGCAGAATTAGTTTTACCTCAGGGCAGAAGTGTTTGTTCCTGAGCCAGATTCTAGTCAGCATGAAAACTGAAGCCTTTCTTCTCAGGAAAGAAAGATTTCCTCTTAACAAAATGGGTTCTAGATGGACTAAGATAATAAAATGTGAGGCTGGATGAACACAGCAGGCCAAGCAGCATCTCAGGAGCACAAAAGCTGACGTTTCGGGCCTAGACCCTAGACCCTAGGCCCGAAACGTCAGCTTTTGTGCTCCTGAGATGCTGCTTGGCCTGCTGTGTTCATCCAGCCTCACATTTTATTATCTTGGAATCTCCAGCATCTGCAGTTCCCATTATCTCTGATTCTAGATGGACTGTTCAGTTCAAAGTCTGGTCTGCATTTCTGATAAGTATAACATTTTGCATTTTTTAATTGATTAATTTTTAATATTTTCCCCTTGGTAGGGAAGTCCAAAACTAGAGGCCATAGGTTTAAGGTGAGAGGGGAAAGATTTAAAAGGGACTTAAGCGGCAGCCTTTTCCAGCAGAGGGTGGTGCATGTGTGGAATGAGCTGCCAGAGGAAGTGGTGTAGGCTGGCACAATATTTAAAAGGCATCTGGATTGGTACATGAATAGGAAAGATTTACAGGAAATATGTGCCAAATATTGGCAAATGGGACTAGATTTATCTAAGGACATCTAGTCAGCATGAATGAATTGGACTGAAGGGTCTATGTGCTGGTTGTTTCAATGACTCAATGATTCTAGTTCAAGAGTTCTTTGTTATTTGACGAATGTATTGTTTTATTTTTCTATCTTTAATGTATTTTAGTATTATTCATTAACTTAGCTCCCTAAGTAACTGTAAATCTATGTCAAATTAGAAGGGTTTGAATTAAACGTTTTGAACAGGTTGATTTGAGACTTCTAATTCACACAATTTGTGCTAATCTCAATGATCTAAACACCTTTTCAAAACCCACAATCTAGCTGCCAGGGGAGTGAGCATGCTTAACGTACCAAACTGGTTTAAACAATAGAGCTGTATGAAGCACAATCAGCAAACAGCCATACCAGGTAAAAACAGCGTATTAAATATCATATAAATGATTGATGTAGTCAAAATATTTTTGGTGCACATTCTTGCCTTGGAACACAAGCAATCTGCTAATAAAACCACAAGATTGTTAAGGCAAATCACTTCTCACTTTTCTAGTGGACATTGTTAGCTTACCCAGCTTCACAAATCTATTTCCTATCAAGGTTTGAAGCACTGAAAGAATGTTGGTTTTTACTGACTATCAAAGTGAAAATTTGCATTTTTTCAAGAAATGATTTCCAAAGTAATCCTTTGAACTATCAGGATTGTTCACAAAATGATGTTAGCAATTACTAAGGAAGACATTGAGGCAAACTATCATTCCTAAAGAATATAGTGACAAAGGGACACTTTTTTCCTAAAATGGTCAATACTGTTAATTACATTTTATCTAAAATTTTCTCCTTATAATTCATCCTTGCCCTTAGTCTTTGTCTTTGGAGTTTAGTCATAGATCACAATGTGATGTCACATTTGCATTACTTATCTGTCCTCACTGTGGGTGCTAGCTATACTTATTACTCAAAGCAATAGTATCAAACTATCAAAATTAAATTAGTTACATCCATCCAAATTATACTTTCCTTATCCTAAGTGATCTTAAAGGGTAGCAGAAGTCAGTCCATGGCTGGAAATCAAGAGGCCAAGAAATATTATCTTAACTATTCAGATACTTAATTTTTGCATTTAAAAGTAGACCATGGGAAGTCCTCAGCATAGGAAATTGTGTTTCCTATGAGCAACGTTTGGGAACAGAGGAAACATAAGAGAAACAAAGCTGTCAGTTAAGACAGCCATCAATAAGTGAACAGCCCTCAAATGTAGCAAGGTCCAATCTGTGAGGTGAGTGCCTGAGTGCATGAAAAGTGTCCCCACTGTAGTCTTTCAATATTAGTTACCAGCTTCCTGTGCAGTGTAAGTCTCTGCTTCCTGAGCAGCATGCACATGGATCATTCATTTCCATCACATCTATTCAGCAGTAGAGTCTAATAGTTCAATTTTTCCCAGATGTAACAAATTGCAAACATTGTTCACACCATGTCCCTGGCGTCAATATGCTTTAGGGATCTATTGGCCTGCAATATTATTTCAACAATGAGTCACATGTCTCCTTTGCAGTGTTGATCATACCCAGGTAGTCGCTGTAGGATTGTTTGGGTGGTGGTTGTTGGGAGGCAAGGCTGCACTTCTGGTGAGATCAGGGGTGGACAGCGTCAGCCTTAAAGTAAGTGAAAGGCCTTTAGAATGGAGATAAGGAGAAACTTCTTCAGCCAGAGAGTGATGAATCTATGGAATTCACTGCCACAGAAGGCTGTGGAGGCCAGATCATTGAGTATATTCAAGACAGAGATAGATAGGTTCTTGATTTTCAAGGGAATCAAGGGTTATAGGGAGAAAGCAGGAGCATGGGGTTAAGGAACTTGCCAGCCATGATTGAATGATGGAGCAGACTCAATGGGCTGAATAGCCAAATTTCTGCTCCTACGTCTTATGGTCTTATGAGAGCTAAGTAATTAAGCATTTTGTTTTGAGTATCTCCTGAATAGGCCAAAGTGTATTTCTGGTATATTGACAAGGGATTTCTTTTTTGTCCCTAGCATACTAAACAGTCAACAGAGCCACAATACAATGTCCACAGAGCTTACTGCCAGGATTTTAACTGCCACTGAAAGAGGGTCATCTGAATACTTCCGAAGGAAATGGGCTCAAGCAATTCCAAAGGTATTTAGCATAGAGCTATACAACAGATCTGTGAATAACATCATAGCACGTGGAACAAAATAAACAGCAGCAACACTGATATTTGAAATTGATTGAATAACAGGAAACAGAGAGTAGTAGCAAATGAATATATTTCAGGCTGCAGGAAGATGGCTGTGGAGTTCTGCCCAAGTAACTCATTTACTGTCTTCCAAAAGCCTGTTCACGTTATAGAAGATGTGAGTCTGAAGTGTGACAGAATACACTCCACTTACCTGAGTGAGTACAGCTCTAATAACATTCAGAAAGCTGGTCATCATTCAGGCAAAGCAGCCTACTTGATTGACAGCTCACCACCACCTTCAACATTCATTCCCTTCGTCAGCTATGGTGACAGTGATAGTTGTGTTTGTATTGGCAAGATGCAGTGCAGCAACTTACCAAAGCACCTTCAAATCACGCTCCAAAGCTACATCTGAAAAGTTTGAGGGGGAAGACCACCACCTGCAAGATTGCTTCTAAAAGCATCCTGACTTGGAATAATACAACTGTTCCTTCATTGTTGGTGAATCAAAACCCATGAAATCCCTGTAACAGCATGGCTACGTTCCAAGCACTGTAGTGGTTCAAGAAGACAAATGACACAGCCTGACCAAAGCTAATTAGCCACACGGGGCAAGAGCAAAGAAGATTGGTGATGGGATCTTAGTTTGCAAGGAAAGAGGGGGCAATAGTTTTCAAAGGAGGAAATAGTTTGTTTAGAAGAGGAAGGGAAGGCACTTCAAAAGAGAGAGCTGTGCACATTTCTGACTAAGATGGGGCCCAGAAGGGAGCTGAGTGATGAATACCTCAATAGACATATGACTAAGGGAACAAGAAATGGATTTCTTGTACAATACTTGCTTAAAGATGGTATGACAGGGAATACAAGAGAAACTGGAGAAGGAATCAAATTCACCAGCTTCTCAAGGGAAGCTGTGAATAGGCAACAGTTCGTCAACTTGCCAGTGATGGCCATATTCCACAAATGATTAAACCCAAACGAATTCCTTGCACTTAAGCTGGAGTACGACGCAAGACAGAACTCAACATGTAATAAAAGATACCAAAACTAATTGGGGTCAGACAAAAAAAACTACTTGGAGGCTGAGACAAAAAGAAAGTGCTAGAAGAAGACCTGACCATCACAGTCAGGTGGACAGAGAATGGAAAGAGTAGTCACTACTGTTTTCTGAGACATTTCACTACACTGAGTAGAGTTAACACATCTAGTCCTCTGTAATGAGCTGGGAATAATTAATGGATCTCACAATTAGGGATCATCTCAGAAGGAGAAATCACAGTATGGTTGAATTTAAAATACAGATGGAGTGTGAGAAGGTTAAATCCAGTACCAATGTCCTGTGCTTGAACAATGGAGACAATGATGGGGTGAGGGAGGAGTTAGCTAAGGTAGAATGGGAGCAAAAACTTTGTGGTGGGTCAATTGAGGAACATTGGAGGATTTTCAAAACAATTTTTCACAGTGCTCAGCAGAAGTATATTCCAGTGATAAGGAAGAACTGTAGGAAAAGAGGTAGTCAACCATGGATGTCTAAGGAAATAAAGGTAAGCATCAAAGTGAAAAAAAACACATACAAAAAAGCAAAGAGTAGTGGGAAGCCAGTGAACTGGGAAATTTTTAAAGGCCAACAAAAAGCCGCAAAAAATGTTATAACAAAAAGTAAGATAGATTATGAGAGTAAACTAGCTCAGAATATAAAAACGGGCAGCAAAAGTTTCTATAAATATGTAAATTGTAAAAAAGTGACGAAGGTAAACATTGGTCCTTTAGAGGATGAGAAGGCTAATTTAATAATTGGGAATGAGGGAATAGCTGAGGTAATAAACAGCTATTTTGCGTCGGTCTTCACAATGGAAGACACAAATAGCATGCTGAAAACTAATGGCAAGAAGGTTATAGCAGGTGAGGACCTAGAAAGTCTCATTATTACTAAGGAGGCAGTGCTGGGCAAGCTAATGGGGTTAAAGGTAGACAAGTCTCCTGGCCCTGATGAAATGCATCCCAGGGTACTAAAAGAGGTGATGAGGGAAATAGCAAATGCACAAGTAATTATTCACCAAAATTCACTGGCCTCTGGGGTGGTTCCCACAAATTGGAAAACAGCAAATGTGATGCCACTGTTTAAAAAAGGAAGTAGACAAAAAGCAGGTGACTGTAGGCCAGTTAGCTTAACTCCAGTAGTGGGGAAAATGCTTGAATCTATCATTAAGGAAGAAATAGCAAGATATCTGGATATAAATTGTCCTATTGGAAACACCCAGCATGGGTTCATGAAGGGTAGGTGATGTTTAACTAATTTGGTGGAGTTCTTTGAGGACATTACTTGCATGGCGGACAATGGGGAACCTGTGGATGTGGTGTATCTGGATTTCCAGAAGGCATTTGACAATGTGCCGCACCAAAGGCTGCTACATAAGATAAAGTTCCACGCTATTACAGGTAATGTATTGGCATGGATAGAGGATTGGTTGACAAGTAGGAAGCAAAGAGTAAGGGTAAATGGATGTTTTTCTGGTTGGTGGTCAGTGGCTAGTGGTGTGCCTCAGGGATCAGTGCTGGGAACGCACTGATTTGGAGTTGGGGACCAAGTGTGGTGTGTCAAAATTTGTAGATAACACTAAGATGAGTAGTACAGCAAAGTGTGCAGAAGACACTGAAAGTCTACAAGAGGGACATAGATAGTCTAAGTGAGTGGACAAAGGTCTGGCAGATGGAGTACTATGTTGATAAGTGTGAGGTCATCCATTTTGGTAGAGATAATAGCAAAATGGACTACGTTTTAAATTGTAAAAAATTGCAGCCCGCTGTTGTGCAGAGGGATTTGGGTGTCCTTGTGCATGAATCACTAAAAGTAGGATTGCAGGTGCAGCAGGTAATTAAAAAGTAGAATGAAATTTTGTCTGCCATTGCTAGAGGGATGGAGTTTTAAGATCAGGGAGGCTATGCTGCAACTGTATACGGTCCTGGCGAGGCCACACCTGGAGTACTGTGTGCAGCTTTGGTCTCTTTACTTGAGAAGAGATATACTAGCACTGGAGAGAGTGCAGAGGAGATTCACTCGGTTGATTTCAGAGTTGAGAGAGTTGGATAATGAGGAGAGACTGAGTAGACTGGGATTATACTCATTAGAATTCAGAAGAATGAGGGGAGATCTTACAGAAACATATAGGATTATGAAGAAAATAGATAAGGTGGAGGCAGGGAGGTTTTTCTGCCAGCAGATCAAACTAGGACTAGAGGGCATCGCCTCAAAATAAAGGGAAGCAGATGTAGGACTGAGGTCAGGAGGAGCATCTTCACCCAAATGTTTGTGAATCTGTGGAATTCCCTGCCCAGTGAAGCGGTTGAAACTATCTTGCCGAATGCTTTTAAGGCAAGGCTAGATAAATTTTTGAACAGTAAAGGAATTAAGGGTTATGGTGAGTGGATGAGTAAGTGGAGCTGAGTGTCAAAAAGATCTGCCGTGATCTTATTAAACAGCAGGGCAGGGTCAAGGGGCCAGATGGCCTACTCCAGCTCCTAGTTCTTATGTTCTGTTCTTATGTTATATTATCAAATTGCCAATAAAACGCATCCCATGTTTTCACACTTATAACCATGTTGAAGACAATTTGGACAGAAGCGTAGAGATAATGGGAACTGCAGATGCTGGAGAATCCGAGATAACAAAGTGCGAAGCTGGATGAACACAGCAGGCCAAACAGTATCTTAGGAGCACAAAAGCTGACGTTTCGGGCCTAGTCCCTTCATCAGAGAGGGGAATGAAGGGCCTGATGAAGGGTTTAGGCCTGAAACATCAGCTTTTGAGCTCCTAAGATGCTGCTTGGTCTGCTGTGTTCATCCAGCTTCACATTTTGTTGTCTTTGACAGAAGCATGTTGACCTTCAAAGAAAAAGCCGCTAATTTATGTTGTTCCAAAGTATATTATAAAAGTACAAAGTATGTTATAAAGCGGAGGTTAACCACTACCTCATTACTGATAACTAAAACTGAAACATCCAGAAAGGAGAGCCTCACCCCGGAATCTGTTAAAAGGTGTGTGAGAAGGGGTGTAAACTATTCTATAAGCAAATTCTAGTGGTTAAGTAAAATAAACCCCAACACTGACTTTACAATCAAGAAGTAACAATTTATTTATCTAACTCTAGCAGTGAAAAAAATTAACTAAACTATGAACAAATCAAATAAACCCCTTCTACCTACTAACTAGCCCCAAATAAAACAAGATTCTAACACTATGTTATTCCAATAAATACAAGTCCCACTTACATGAAACAAAAATAATAAAACCAGAATTTTGTGTCTCGAAATTATAGCCACATTACTTGTCTCCTGGAATGTTTTGTGCCTTCTTTGTCAACTCTTCTGTCAGGAATAATAACTGATCGGGGTTTTGGTATCTTTGATTTAGATATTGCTTTCTCTAAAAATTTGTGAAGACTGTGAGAATTAGCGATTGTCTCTTGAGAGCTGAGAGATGTTAACTCTTGCAGATGGCAGTTTGCTCTCCTGTCTTTGCCCAACTGCCCCTTCTTTTATACCTTGATAACATATCAATAATCCCTACAATAGGATTGGTCCTATGTTGTCAAAATCATCAGATTTAAATCTAATTGCTGTTTGGTATTCAGCTGACTGGTTCAAATTAGTTGTCTAAATTCAAAACTTGCTATTTTGATAAGAAAACAAAACTGTTTCTTGGCCTGCTGACTGTCTAGCCTTTTGATACAAATGTCTCCACTCAGGTGCTCTGTGCACCTGAAAACCCACAAACTGCTTCCCACAGACATCCCCTTGGAATCTCTAAGCGTGGAAAAGGACACCATCTTTTAAAGGGACAACATGCTCTTGTCCCCCTAGCATTTTATAAACATCAATATTCTACAAATACTAAATTCTAATGCCCTGCTTTCCAATCCACAAATACTCCACCCAACTTTTCAACACTAAGCAGAGATAAAAATGGTCAAAATTGATGAACCTTTGAAGTTAATCAATAACAGTGATTAATATGTTCTTTGACAAGTTTGTATCAATGGTCTAAAAGGGTAACTACATGTTTTTTTTTAATTCATTTTTGATGTCTTCTCATTGTTTAAATCTTGATGACAATAAAGAGCTGAAAAAATCCAAATGCTAGTGTATACTTTATTACTGCATTAAGAGCTTTCCAAGCCAAAATGCTGTAAAGTTAAAGAAAACTTTTTATTAACCTTTGCACAGCCAATGCACTCGTTTTGAAATAGTTACCATTGTAATATAGGGATGTATTGCAGCAATAACAAGGTCCTCGGGAAAAGAAAGATAATGAGCAGATAATCTGTTTTAGCATTGTTCTTTGAGGAATAATTATTGGTTATTGGCAAAAACAGAGGAGTATGCAAAACAGACAGCAGAGAAAGAAAGAACAAGGGTGGAGGTGTAAAGAGAGGAAAGAAATGGGGCACAAACAGTGGGGCAGCAAATAGGGATGGATAAAATGGGCTACAAAGGTAAATGGGGAATGGAGGTAAATTAATTCAAAAGAGAGAAATGAGAAATGTGAAAGAGAGTTGAGGAGTTAGAGCAAAATTCATTGGGCTAGAGAGTAAGGCAAAAAGAACAAAAAAAGACACAGTGGAATAAATGGAACAAAAGGAATGAAGGGGCAGAGAGAAATTGGATAGACAGAAAGAGAAGGAGCAAAAGGAAGGTGCCGAATGACAGCAATGGGAAGAAGACAATGGAAGAAGCTGAAAGGGAAGAGACAGAGTTAAGCATCAGATTAATGTTTTGGTGTTACGAAACTCAAAACTCTGGAGAAAATCATTAGATATGGCAGCAAAGTGGATAGAAGAACTAAGTTAATATTTCAAGTCTAATATGTCTTCTTCAGAACTGGCGTTTGAATATTTTGTTGTGCAATAATCATAGTTCAGATCTTTATCTGTTTGTTGAAATAGATTATATGTATTACAGTTGTCAATGAGCCCTGCAGCAAATTAACTATAAATGCACAGTTTGTTTAAAAACAAGGAAGAAATGTTAGAGAATGTTTGGATCATTGCTCAATGAGCCACAAAAAATGTGACAGTCATAATAACATTATAAATCTGTTTCAATCATCACAGAAACAAAAAAAAAGAAAATTCAACAAAATATTATTGTCAATAGGCTAACCTTTTTTTGTGAAATACTTATCAGGTTGAAAACATTCAAAGAGAAAGTCACAGTTTAGGTTCAACCACATAAACTACTTCTGCAATGATTTAATGAATCTATTCAGTAATTTCATTATCTCTGTTAAACTCCATTTTAGACTTCCTTACATTATTTGTGTGCTACATTAATTTACCTCTGAATACTTTATGAGATTTATTACCAAGGTACAAGTCATAAAGTCAAAGGCAATTATTTCCATAAGCTATTTCTTGTTGAAAGCTAAGTTAACTAATCTGAGTTAACAAGGTGTAGAGCTAGATGAACACAGCAGGCCAAGAAGCATCAGAGGAGCAGGAAGGCTGACGTTTCGGGCCCAGACCCTTCTTCAGAAGTGGGGGAGGGGAAGGGGATTCTGAAATAAATAGGGAGAGAGGGGGAGGTGGATAGAAGATGGATAAAGGAAAAGATAGGTGAAGAGGAGACAGACAGGTCAAAGAGGCAGGTGTGAATCCAGTAAAGGTGAGTGTAGATGGGGAGTTAGGGAGGGGATAGGTCAGTCCAGGGAGGACAGACAGGTCAAGGGGGCGGCATGAGGCAAGTAGGCTTGGTCCAAACGAGAGCTTCAGAATTGAAGCATTGCTGACATTTGAAATGTGACCTCCTGTAAATGGATCTGTGAGAATTCAATCACCAGCTTCTTGGAAGAAAGCTTTTAAAATACAAAATCTCAACAGTATGTCTCGCACTTAAAGAGCACTCTTAATACTGTAAAATTGTCAAGGCATTTTGCAAAAAGGATATCAAGCAAAATTTGATACCAGGCCACAGAAGGAGACTTTAAGACGTTAGTCGAATCGATAAGTGTCAAAGAGAAATTTAAAAGCTTCAAAAGAGAAGTTTAGGAGTGAAACTTTGGACTTTAGCAGCAGAAAGTGCAATCACCTTAAGTGAATTGTTTGCATTGGGGGATGATTCAAAGACCAGATTTGGAGGATTCTGAAAAGAGGGCATTTCCTCACATCCATCAACACTGTTGGATAGCATGCTGGGAAATGTTGCAAATTGCACATGCTCATAATGAACATATGAAATAAGAGTACTTCGACCATTCCTCACTTGAGTCTGCATTGCATTCAAGAAGATCATAGCTGATCTACTTGCATTTTCAATTCCACATCTCCATCAACTCTCACTCAGCTTTGGTTCCCTTGCTTAACAAGAGCCTATCGACTTCAGACTTGGAAATATTCAATGACCACACTCTGGGGCCAAGAATTCTAAAGCCACATAACACCCAGAGAGAAAAAAATTCTCTCCATCCCTATCCTGAAGGTGCGATACCTAATTTAACACAGTTTCCCTTGATCAGCACTGGATCACAAGATTAAATTTCCTTACCCCATCCAACTTGACAGGAATATTCAGGACCTTATAATCTTCAATCAAGCCACCCTTTTCTGTTCTGAATTCTAGTGGAAACAACCTCCCCTATCCAAACTGTCTTTATAAGAAAATCTGTTTATTCCAGGTATCAATCTGGTAAATGTCTTCTTAACCTCCTCCAAAGCATTTACATCCTTTCTTAATAAAGGAAGATACAACTACACGTAGTATTCGAGATATGTACAGTACCAGTATAAAGCTATGTAACATCCTTAATTTTATATTCAAACCTTCTTGTAATAAAGAATAGTGCCATTTCGCCTTCTTGATTACGTGCTAACTTTTTGTGAAGTGTGCACCAGGCACTAAATCCCTGAGCACCTCAAAATTCTGCCATTCTTCTCTATTTAAATAATGCACTCCTTTTTCGTTCTTCCTGCCAATGTCAATAACTTCACATTTATCCACATTATACACCATCTGCCAGACTCTTGCCCATTCATTCAACCTATCTATATCTGTCTGCAACCTCATGTTTTCTTTACAACACACTTTCCTACCTGCCGTGGAGTTATCCTCAAATATAGTTACCATGCCCTCACTCCCCTCACCTAAGTTATGAACATAAACTGTAATACATTGAGGCTCCAGCACAGACCCATGTAGGACTGTTACACATTTGATCTTGTCCATTATTCAATGACTCATTTATTCATTCTTCATTTATTCATACCCTCTGCGTACTACCAGTCAGTCAATCTTCCATCCATTTTAATTTGTCACCCTAGCAACTTGAGCTTTTATTTCCTATAGAACTTTATCAAATACCTTCTGGAAATTTATCTTATGTGTACATGTTCCACTTCGTCCACAATGTTATTCTTTCAAAGATCCCCAATAAATTGTTTAAACTTGCTTTCCATTTATAATCTCTTTATTGATCAGTTGTAACAATTTCCCATGACAATAATCAAGCTAACCGGCCTATAATATCCAGTTTCCTGCCTCCTTTGAATCGAGGAAAGGCATTTGCCAATTTCACATTGAGTAGAGCCTTTCCTGAATCTAGGGAACTTTGTGAATTTGGCATCAATGCATTTACAACCTGAGTGGCAGCATCTTTTAAAACCCTAGAATGAAGTCCTGCAGCTACATCAATTTACTGGTACCATTTCTATTGACATTGTAATTTCGCTAAGGTTCTGTCTCCCTTCAACCTCTGATTTACAGTTATTTGTGAAATGGCTTTTACATACTTCAGAATGTGGACAGAAGCAACTTTTTTGTTAATTTCGTCTTCCAATTCCTTATTATCAATTGTTATCTTCTGAAAAGACCACTTCTTATTATATATTTTGGATTGTGGACCAAATGGAAAAAGGATTGCTCTTGTAATAAAGAACATAAGACCATAAAATATAAGAGCAGAACTAGGTCATTCAGCCTATCGAGTCTTACCCACCACTCTATTTGGTATATTTCTCCATCTCATTTTCCTGCTTTCCTCCTGTAACCCATGATTCCCTTATAGATCAAGAACTGATCTACCTCTTTCTTAAATGGACTCAATGACCTGGCCTTAACAGGTCTCTGATGCAATGAATTCCACAGATTCACCACCGTCTGGCTGAGGAAATTCTTCATCATTTCAATTCCAAAGTGACATCCCTTCACTCTGAGGGTGTGGCCTCAGGTCCTAGTCTCTGCTCTGGTGGAAACATCTTCTGCACATCTATTTTATCCAGGCCTCTCATATTCTGTATGTTTCAAGTAGACCTCCCTTCATCCTTCTAAACTGTCAAATGTAGGCCCAGAGAGCTCAACTGCTTCTCATATGTCATTCGCTTCATACACAACTGCAAAATTCCTGTTAAACCTCTCTAATGCCAACACATCGCTCCTTAGATTCAGTGCCCAAAACTGCTGACAATATTCCAATAATGTTTGGCCAGATTCTTATATAGCTTCAGTAGTAGATCACTGCTTATGGATTCTAGCCCTCTTGAAATGAATGCCAACATTGCATTTGCCTTCTTAACTGTCAACTGAGCCTGCATATTAACATGAAGAAAGTCCTGAGTACCTCTTTGCTTCAGATTTCTGAAGTCTTTCCCTGTTTAGAAAATAGACTATGCCTCTATTCTACCTACCGAAACCTCGCACTTACTACCATTTCTTTGCCCAAACTCCTAGCCTGTTCAAGTCTTTCTGCAGTCTCTCCACTTCCTCAACATTACCTATCCCTCCAACTATCTTTGTGCCATCTGCAAAGTTAGCAACCATGCCCTCAGTTCCTTCATCCAGATCGTTAATGTATAACATGAATGAGTGTGGTCCCAACACGGACCCTTGCAGAACTTTACTAGTCACCCACCACTATCCTGAAAAAGATTCCTTTATCACTCTCTGCCTTCTGCCAGTCAGCCAATCCTCTATCTGTTGCCAGTATTTTGCCTCTAACACCAGGGTTTCTTATTTTACAGCCTCATGTGTGACACCATGTAAAAGGCCTTCTGGAAATTCAAATAGTTCAAGTCCACTAGTTCTCCTTTGTCTAACTTGCTTGTTACCTGCTCAAAGAATTTTAACAGATTCGACAGGTTTGTCCTTCCTTTCACAGCCATTCTGGCTCAATTCTATTTTATCATGCACTTCCAAGTACTGCAGTCTCATCTTTATTAATGGATTCTAAAATGTTACCAATGACTAAGGCCGTGTTAAGTGGTCTATAATTTCCTTTCTTCTGCCTTCCCCCCACCTCTTTTTAAACAGGGGTGTTACAATAGCCATTTTCCAGTCCTCTGGGACACTCCCTCATTCCACTGATCCTGAAAGATCACCACCAATGTTCTTAAATCTCATCAGCTGTTTCCTTCAGAATTCTGGCGTGTAGTCCATCCGGTCCAGGGAGTTATCCACTTCAGACTTTCAGCTTCCCCAGCACCATCTCCTTAGTCATGGCATCTGCTCCCAGCTACACTACTGGTGTCTTCAACTGTGAAAACTGAAATAAAGTACCTATTAGTTACCCCTGCCTTTTTTTTTTGCCATTGCTACTTCTCCAGGTTCATTTTCGAGTGGTCCAATGTGCACCCTTGTCTCTCCCTTCCCTTTTAGATATCTAAAAAAAAGTCTTGCAATCTTCCTTTATATTATTTGCTAGCTCACCCTCATATTTTAGCTTCTCCCCCCTTATTACTTCTTTAGTTATCTGCTGCTGCTGTCTTAAGTCTTCACTCTCCTTTGGCTTCCTAATAATCTTTATCACACTTTACATAAAGAAAAAACTGAAATTGCTGGAAAAACTCTGCTTTCTCTCTTTCGATGCTGCCAGATCTGCTAAGTTAATGATTTGCATCCAGTGGCCCTCTTCAGAATGGTTCTGCACCAGCACACCAGAATTCCCAGAATTCTGTCATTATTCTCCATTGAAATAAGTATTAGCTTTTTCAGGAGCCTTTTTTATCCTGCTTTGGAAGAAGCTCCCACACTTTAAAAAAACATGTTACTGGAACTCAATGTGAGTTGTGTTTACCCTGTTGCTTGGTTCAAGCAACAAGGGAAGTTTCATATAGCAAGCTTCACCAAGAGATATGTTGCTGAGGAATCAACAAAATCAGAACCAGTGTGGAGGCCAAGATTTATCTGCATGATAACTCATCTTTGATTGGGTCCTGAGCTCGTGGCCAGAGTGAACAAAACAGAGATTGAAGCCTCCAGGTGCAAAAGAGATTGAGTGTCTGTCTCTGATATAACAAGGTATAGAGCTGGGTGATGACAGCAGGCCAAGCAGCATCAGCGGAGCAGGAAAGCTGACATTTTGGGTATAGACCCTTCTTCAGAAATGGAGGAGGGGAAGCAGATTCTGAAATAAATAGAGAAAGGGGGAGGCAGATAGGTGATGGATAAAGGAAAGATAGGTGGAGAGGAGATGGACAGGTCAAGCAGGCAGGAATGGAGCCAGTAAAGGTGAGTGTAGGTGGAGAGTTAGGGAGGGGATAGATCAGTCCAGGGAAGACAGACAGGTCGAGGAGGTGGGGATGAAGCTGGTAGGAAGGAGGTGGAGGTGGGGTTAAGGTGGGAGGAGCAGATAGGTCAAGGAGGCAGGGGTGGAGCCAGTGGGGAGTTAGTATGGGGGTTGGTAATTCAAGGGAAAATGGACAGGTCAAAGAGAAGAGTACAAGGCTGGTAGGTAGGAGGTGGGGGTCAGGGTTGGTGGGAGGAACGGATTGGTGGGAGAAAAGACGGACAGGTCAGGGAGGCGGGTGGTTCAAGATGGGCTGCTTTGAGGATGAGGTAGGGATAGGGAGATTTTGAAGCTTGTGAAGTCCACATTAATACCGTTGGGTTGAAGGATTCTCAAGCGAAATATGAGGTGTCGTTCCTGCAACCTTTGGGTGGCATCATTGTGGCACTGGAGGAGGCCATGGATGGACATGTTGTCCAGGGAGTTGGAGGGGGGAGATGAAGCGGTTCGTGACTGGGAGGTGCAAATCATTTGTTGCAAACCGAGCATAGGTGTTCCACAAAGGTGTCTCTCTCTGTCTCTCTTGCTCTTTCTCCCTAAAGTGAAGTAGCTGGAAAAAAAGAAAAATGGCTTATCTCTCCCATCATTTGCTTCAGGCTGTTGCCTCTAACCAGTCACTGAAAAACTGAACACTTAATTTGTTACCCACCCTGTGTCTTAGCAAAGAAGTGAAACGATCTGGAAATAAGGAGATTGGTGATTGGAAAAACTTGGAAGAAGCAAAATGGACAGTTCATCAAATCCTGTGGACCAGTTGTATTGAACTGCAGTTTCCTGTACATTTTTCTCCACCCACTGCATATATGTTTGGATGTGTGTAAAGGTTTAATATGGGGTTACAGTTTCAATTAGTAGAGGTATGCGTTAGTATTTAATATTATTGCTTGTCTGTGATTGGAATTGATTTATTTGTCATTAAGAATGGTTCTTGTTAATTACAGAAACCTGGTCAGTACAGTTTTGTGTTAGCCCAAGACAATTAGTCAGGTAAATTGGTAAATTTGAGTAATCTGATCAAATCCTAACTTTTGTGACAAATCTGGGTGTGGTGAAGCTCAAGTATCGGTGCACTTTCCCAAATGAATAATAATTCCTTACTCTCTGTTTCTAGAGGTCCAACACACGTTATTTCAATGTTACTTTTTCAAAAAATTCCTGTGGGAATTCTTGTTACCCTTTTTTTTATTCCTAGCTAGCTTCCTCTCATACTTTAATTTCTTCCTCCTAATTAACCTTTAAGACAGTAATTTTTTAAATATTCTGATGAATCATCTGACCTGTCACTCATCTTTCTGCAGTTATTTACACAAATGCCATCCTTGATTAACAGTGCTATCCTCCAACCCTTACCAAGCTTTGTTTTTTTTTGTTGAAAATCATTCTTGCTTCAATATTGAGAACCTTATTCTTATCAAGGAAGCTTCATACAATTGTTAGACCTTAGTTTATCCAAAGTTTTTAAAAGAAAAATTTTAATAAAAATATCAAATGAAATTTACATTAAATGAAAACACTAGCCCTTTGTTTGAGAGTCATGCAATTTCTGTTAGAAAAATGTTTCAGACCTTACTTGAAACTTCAGTTAGTGAGAAAAAAAAAGTTATTTTTCAGAGTGGAGAGAATTGTTATGTTCATCAGTACTATTTTCACTGCACTATTTATTAACTCTCCTCTCCCAACCACCTCTCTTCACACCCCAGCCCCTGCCATTTGCTTTTCCTTCGGGCTACCAGCAGTGAAATGACCAGCAAGATTCCACAGCTCATAAGACTAATTTAAACGTGGCTCAAGGCCTAATTTCCACGTTCCTCAGGCCCCATGTCAGACTCAGAGATCAGTCTTGGGCCTAGACCATGATGGCATTTGCACATAGGAAGTCAAGATCAACCATAATTCATGGTAAATAACATGTGAAGCCAGAGCAAGGAAACTGATCAGAAAGACAAAGATGAAAACACATGAGAGGGAGAGAGAAATACCTAATTGAATGGGATGAGGTTTTTTTTTATTCACTCCTAGAATGTGGGCATCATTGGCTCGACCAGCATTTCTTGCCCATCCCTTGTTACCCTTGAGAAGGTGGTGGTGAACTGCTTTCTTGAACCATTGCAGTTCACATGCTATAAGTTGACCCACAATGCCCTTAACGAGGGGTTTCCAGAGTTTTGAAGAAGAGGAAGTAAAGAGAATAGAGGAGAAGCATAATGGAGAACAGAGACGAAAGCCATGATCAGTCAGAAATTCGGAGACAAGTTCAAAGTAACACAGTTCCAGAAGGAGGGATGGAGAAACAACAAAACAGTGTTGAGGAGAACGAAAGATGTTCAAAGTGCTGACAATTTCTAGATGTCCAAACTAATGCTCAGTGACTAAATTATTTAACTGCTGCTGTGGGAGTTAAATGGTCTTGTAATATAAGAAGTCAAAGGCTTTCAGTAATTTTCCGAAGCGTATTCCACTTCAGCACACAGTAAATTCATGCCAACACTGAAGAGATTGCCATAACTATTGTCAGCAATAAGTGGTTCTGTAACTGGACTGTTAATCCAGAGACCCAAGTAATGTCCTGGGGACCCAAGTTCAAATCCCACCATGGCAGATGGCTGAGTTTGAATTCAATAAATATCTGGAATTAAGAATCTGATGATGACCATGAATCCATTGCTGATTGTTGGAAAGACACATCTGCTTCACTAATGTCCTTTAGAAAAGAAACCGCCATCTTTACCTGGTCTGGTCTACATGTTCCTTGAGACCCACAGCAGTCTGGGATAGGCTATAAACACAAGCCTGGTCAGCAATACTCTCATCCTGTGAATGAATTTTTTAAAAAAGGCTCCAAATGTTTGTTTCCGCATAGATTATTTGTTCAAGTCTGCACATCTGCACATTGGCAATATCTGCACTGTTGTAATGCTGTGCTAAAATCCATCAAACACCAGAAGAGTGACAAGTTGGAATATATCACTTGTGAAGACATTTATTTTAATTTAGTGTCACATAAAAGCCAATATAGTTGCAACAAAAGAGAAAGATTTCTCAAAACCATGACAACAGGGTATTTTACTTGAATTTTAAGTTTCATTTTGTTGTCATGCACATAATATTCTGATCAAGTTAATCGCTATATTGTTAAAGAAATGTTCTCAGTTTAAGTAAATTTCACTTTTCTGAACCATCAGAACATATGTGGGTGAGTGAATTCAATGTCACACTATTAATTACTGTTGGTGATGATTTTATTTGCATACACAGGACTTGATGTAGATATAGTTAATGATGTGCTGGGCAGTGCCACACTGCAGCTCGATTTGTCTTTCTTCTATCTCATCTTCTTGACAGCATGTACATGCGTGCTTTATATCACCTAGGTCAACATCGTACCTGAAAGATAACCAAATTGTTCATCACAGGAAAGTAAACATTAGCATCAAAACACTTTACTTATACTACAATTTTATCAAAGACTGTTAATGATAATTTCATTTGCTACCATAAATATGCTTGAAAATATGATTTCAAATTAACCAATAAATGAAAATTAGCAGGATGCTACTCTTGAAAGGGGAAGCATTCAAACGTAAGGCTACAACACTTCCAACAACATTACCAATTTACTCAAGAGCCATTACTAAAATGGCTTTCCAACTTTTCACACGCAGTCTCTAATTATAAGACATACAGAACTCACTAACTTAAAAGTATATTAATTTCCTTTGAATTTTACTCTTCAGCATTTGATAATATTTCCTCATTTATTTTGCAAATTTTCAAAAAAATACTTACTCAGCTGTTCCTCTACAATATCCTTCACATCTTCTGAGATCAATAACAGCTGGTTCACAGGATTCCTCCTTAATAGTTGTATTATAAGGGACGGGTTTACATAATTTGGCTGTGAAAATAAAGTTTGAATTAACAATAAAATAAATAGTAATTACAAGGAATTAAACACGATGTATGTGTTCAGTGTTCATTTCACAATATCCTAATTGCATTTGATATATCATAATTTACATCGTTTAATAATTATTTGTAATTGTATGACTGTTCATGATGGCATGTAATACTAACTAGACACTTATGTGTACTAACCACCCAACTGAGACTGACTCAGAAGCACATTACCATATTAGGTTATATTCTACTTACAGGTGCAGTTACATTCCACCTAAAGGTGCAGTTACATTCCACTTTAAGGTACATAACATGTGATGTACACAGCTCCATAAATATCACAGGTCAAAACTTTTTTACACTTCCATACCAAAAACAGAGCCTTTCAGATTAAAATGTAGCCTTGAATAGGTGTGATTCCCAACTGCTTACTCTAAACTCCTTTCCAGCTAGCATGGCTCCAACAATCATTTGAAGATAACAACTGGATTAGCTCTCTTCTTTAAAAGTCAAATGCTACTTCCTTGCAGACTTTCTCGTATTAGATTGAACATACTATGATTTGTAGGTGACAGGATTTACCTTGCCACAAGTTTTATTCAATGTCATTTTTCTAAGCAACCTTTAACCCAACAATAAAACTAACAGTGCCATGTCCAGAACCGCGTGACTTTGAATGAACGAGGGTATGAATGAAACTGACAGCACGACTATAACAGATTTACTGCGAAAATGAACGAATGAATGAGCGATAGTAAACAGAACCCCCAGATAGATGTCACTGAGAAACTGAATGAACAGGCAACAGTAAACAAAAGTCTCAGACAGTCGTGACTGATGGAAATACACACTTTTATTTCACACACAGATACATTTTTACCAATGTTCCAACTTTGGAGATAACACCTTTTGAATTATGCAAGGAATAACCAGACAGACACTCTAATCTCATTGGAATAACTGCTAACGCTGAGCAAGAACTTAAACCATCTCCGATTTCCTGCAGGATAGTTTTCAGTACAACAGCCATTACTTAGCACACAAGTGTAAGAATGTTGATGTATGTACAAGCTATGTATGAAAGAAGCTACTTTTGAGCTGTGATTTTGGGACTCTATTTTCGCCTCACATCGTGTTGCTGTGAATGTACAAAAAAGAGGCAATTTTCGCCACTCGCTGATCTCGATCATCTGGTTCTTTGAACACAATCCCACACATTCACTGCAGAAACTTAAACCCCTGATGTTTTAATTCAGAAGAATTATTTCTTTTTAATATTAAGTAACATTGCTAGCAATACTTTCACAAGACCACAAGATAGCTACGATGTAGATGGTAATTCAAGACATCTGGCTTCATCCTTTCAGGGAAAAAAACCTAATGCCAATCTTCAACTTCAGAATGTATAATACCCATTGCAATGTTTCAAAAAAAAAGTCACCTTAGTCCTATTTAATCTGAAGATTGCTGCATGTCAGGTGAGGGGAGACATTGAGAACAAGAGTCATTTGTGACAACCTCAGCTAGTGTGAGAATTGTGAACCCATGCTGTTGACATCACTCTATTTCATGAACCAGACATGCTACCAACTGACCTGTCAGTTAATAGTACTTTGATGACAAGAACTTCAGAATAGTTGAAAATATAAATGTCATTGGGTCAAAATCCTGGAATTTCCTCCCTCAGGGCATTGTGGGTCAACCCTCAGCAGGAAGACTGCAGCGGTTCAAGAAGGCCACCTTCTCAAGAGACCCCCAAGTCTCATGATTGAATAAAACAAATTATCACTTTTACTTTTACTTCATCCCTATTGTTCCCTGTCATAAAATTGGCTTTTCAAGATGGTTACATTTTAAAATGTCTCCTTTAACTTTGCTCTATAATGATAATAATTCTTTTGTGAAGAATAACAGGCAAATTAATTACAGGACAGAAATATTAGATAATTACCTTTTTTAGGACATGAATAGCAGCAATGAAATTCATCCCAGACTTTTTCAGACTAACGACAGAAAAAAGTGCATAATTAACATGCATGTCATTCAAATTATATGACATGTGAGATTAGGTGGTGATGTTTACAAGCTACTTACCAGAGGGTATCAATACCTATTCTGATCTAATGCTAATATAGGTCTGTGCTTTAGCAAGATTACATACATTATGACCAGAAATGTGGGAAGCCAGAAGAATTTTCTTTTCATTATTTTGGGAGCATTGCAGTAAGTCAAAATGATCCATTCAGTGCTATGAACTAAACTGTCTCAGCATAAACAAGTGGTCAAATCTTGGAGCTTAGTAACACACTGATTTTTTTCATTTAATTTTTGAATTATTAAGGAGTTCACGTGAATAATTTATAAGTCAAAACGTTTAGAAAAGCACTAACCACATTGGCATGTTAAGATTCTCAAATGAATTGCAGATATTTGGCCTTCTATCCAAAGTCAAATGGCATATTAGGCAGAAAATTATGGGTGGGATTTGAGCTGGGGCGGGGTGCAGCTATCACCTCCCACGACAAATGTCAGCAGCAAGTCAAAAGACCAAAAAAGTTCCACCTCAAAACCATAGTATGCTGTGGATGTGTTCAAGTGCTGGAAAATTGGGAGCCAGCCTCTGCCCCTCCTCAGGAACTACCTGTCATTCTGATTGGACTAGAATGCTGCAAAGGGTGTTGCTGAGATGATAGAAAGACCCATGAAGGAGGCCTGATGGAACTCTTGGATCTCGGTAAGTTGGTAAGCATGGGCAGGGAGAGTTTGCTCACTTTAGGGAAGGAGGAGGGGCGAGGGGATAGGGAGATAGATTTTGGTATACGTGTGGATAGGAAAGAAGGGGCGGACTTTCTTCTCATGAGATGCTACAAAGAGAAAAGGACACTCGTTAAATACAGAACACTTTTGGCCTGCTGGTTTTGTTGGGTTGCCTTTGTCTAACCTTTTACTCGTGCCCACCTGCACACACCAACTGTAATGATGTGGGCAGCTTAATATTAGGATCAGTTGAGCTTTTCACAAGCTCAATTCTTATTTCTGTATATGTTATGGGTGGGCTGCTGACTTTGGAACACACCCACCCTCCATGTGACTGGGGTTGGTGGACGGGTATTGAGCTAGCCACACAACCTGTTTTCCATGCCCCCCTTACGAAAACATATCCACCAGGGTAATATCTAGCCCATTGTCTTGAATTTGATATTGTATTTAATGTGACTTCAAACAGGGCAAGCATAAAAACACAATGGATACAAGATTACATCTCAGCTTAAAACTAAAAGACTGACGTATGAAGAAGGGCTAACTATTTTAAAATGTAATGTTATTGTATACATAAAGAATTTAGATAATGTCATTTGGAAGGACCAATCAACAATATAAAAAGGACAATCAGATACTACAGTCAGGAAATAGCTAAGGGTTCTCACACACATGAAAAAGGTTAAGTAACATTTAAAGGACAGATTGAATTCCTTGTCCAGGTGTGAAGGATCAAGTCATGACAGATACTACACTAATATTTGCCAATACTTTTTAAAAATGGCGATTAAATGAGGAATTTGAAGTTTGGTTACTGGACCTGAAACATTAACTCTGCTTTCTCTCTATTGACACTGCTTGACCTGCTCAGTTTTTCCAGCAATTTCTGTTTGTGGTTCTGATTAAATCAAATATGTTGCTTTAAAAGGGAAGGATATAGCAAAGTTGACATTTTTTAAAGAGTCTTGTAGAAAAGGAATTGATTCTGCAAAAACAATTTCTGTAACATTATTAAATTACTGAAGCCACCAGGCACAGAAACTTTTAAGCCTAAGTTACCAGCCCCAGAAAAAGTTCAAGCTTGACATTTTCATTATTCATTAACAATGAAAGTTAGATGATTGTTAGGAGGAATATATGAAGTAACATAATTAATTAGGATGATATGTAAGGTAAGAGTAGACAAGTAAGTCTTTTATGATCTAATTTGAAGAAACAATAAATACACTCAAAATCAATGCTAAGAAATACTTGGGTTAATTAGGGACATTACGTATACATTTTTAAAAAGACAAATCAAGTTTAAAATGTGTACGTGAGAGATTTAATTAGGAGACGATCTGAATTTTTAGAAAGAAAACAATGTCTGTGTCATTTAAATGGTTTAAAACTAGGTGTCTTACAAGGTACTTATCAGAATAGTTCACATGTATAGTATGGAAATTGGTTAGAATGGATGGAACATTGTCTATGACACTAACATTGATTCAGCAACAGAAAACATGATAACTAGGCACAACTGAGCCTGGAAGTCCAATTTAACCTAAATTTTGTAAAACATATGGACCACAGCAAACATATCCCCTTTCACAACACTAACCTCAGGACACTCTGGGTTAAATGTACACTCCACTTTATGAACTATTTGCACATTATTTTCACAGCTGTAGGAAACACATGAGTTATTTGGATCCAGTCCAATCTAGAAAAGAAGAGATATGAAAACAATTGTGATGATATGAAAATGTTAACAATATAAAAACATACGATTTTTTGATTGTTATGAACTGATAGGATTTTCACATTTCAGGTTTAAGGTAATTAATGATGGCAATAAGTAGGGGCACTGGGCTTTGTAAACTATGGGTATTAAGGGTATTATTTAATAATAAGTTGGGCAAAACTACAAAAACTATGACGCTGATAGCCTGTGGCAAGTCAGTAGTGAGATGATGGAGCAGAGGCAGTGGGGATCAAGAGTTTGGGCCCAGCACATGGAGAAAGTGAGCCTAGTGCAGGAGAGAGAGTGAGCACAGCACTAGGGAGAGAGTGAACACAGTGCAAGAGAGTGATTGAACCCATGTTGGAAGATGGATTGAACACAGTTTGGGAGAGAGATTGAAAGCAGTGCTAGGGAGAGATTTGAGCCCAGCATGGGACAGCGATTGATAGCAGTGTGGGCAAGAGATTGGATGCAGGGTTAGGGAGAGATTGAGCCAGGCGTGGGAGAGATTGAACATAGCATGGGAGAGAGATTGAGCCCAACATGGGGAAAACCCAGCATGGAGTGCCTGCAGGCCCATGGTTAAAGAAGGTCTGTAATTTGGAACTTTCAACTTCATTTCTTATTTACTACTTTATATTAACAACTTTAATGTTGAACTTTTTTTTTACTTAAGATTTTGTACGTAGGTACCTTGTACCTAAAATGGCGCCATCAGTGGCAACATTGTAAATTTTTCACTGTATTCCTGTTTCTTTGGACTAGAGTACACGTGACAATAAAACTTAATTTTAAATTCCGATTTGTGCTTTATATAGTTATGAAATGAGTTTTGTTAAACAAATATTGTCAGAGCAGCTGTCAACAATAAACTGGGAGAGATACAAGGATCCTGTACTGGTACGAATCTATTCCAAAGGGCTGGTTTCAAAGTACTTAGGCTTCATGAAGGCTATGTAACATTGGACAACTCACAAAACAATGAGCGCTGGAAGCTTTCATGCTGTGATTAAGGTACAAACAAGGAACTAAAGTAGGCCACTCGGCTCTTCGAGTTTGCTCCACCTTGGCAATCAAGAATCTATCTACCTCTGCCTTAAAATATTTAAAGATTCTGAATTCACCACTTTTTAAGTCAGAATTCCAAAGATTCAAAATATGCAGAGAAAAAACATGTTTCTTCTCCTCATTATAATGTTTTCAATGGACACCCCCTTATTTTTAAACTATGTTCCTTAGTTCTAGATTTTCCCACAAGCGGAAACATCCTTTCCACATCCTACCGGTCAACTCCCCTCAAGACCTTACATGTTTCAGTTAAGTCATCCTTGAATCTTCTAGACCTCAGAGTATACAGGAGTAGCCAATCTAACCTATTGTCACAAGACAATCTGCTCATTCCAGGTATTAGTCTAATAAACCTTCTCTGATCTGATTTTAATGCATTAACATCATTGCATAAGTGCGATGATCAGTACTGTATATAGTATTTCAGATGTGATCTCACCAATGCCCCGCATAACTGAAGCATAATTTCCGTATTCTTGCATTCAATTTCCCTTGCAATAAACCATGACATTCTATCAACTTTTCTGATTACTTGCTGTACCTCAATACCATCGTTCTATGATTCCCTCACTAGAACACTCAGATCTCTGCAACCTCTCACCATTTATTATTTTTTATTCCTGCCAAAATGGGCAATTTTACATTTTCCCTCTGTTGCATTCAATTTGCCAGTTGTTCATTCATTCACTTAAAATTTCTGGGACAGTTTATTTATTGTCTCAAGAAAACCAGATTCTTACACAGGAAACTATAAATTAATAGCACTGAATCTGACGTACCTTACATGTAGGTGTTACAGTTTCAGGTGTAGGACTTATAAGGGTTGAAAGGCTGGTACCTTCAGAGAAAAAAAAATCAAGCTTTGAAACAGCAACAAAGAAAGTATCTGAAATTTAGATGCCTTGATAGGAATTAAACTCAATAGATCTTGGACAGAATTCAGAGAGGAGAGCAGATTGACTATTTTAAGTCACGTTTAAGTTCTGTTGGAAGGAGGGGTTTAAGATACATCCATGTGATCAAAGATATAAGATGTTATACACCTCCTTATATTTCATTTATTTGGATCTCAGAAACTAAAGGCAACAATGCACGAGATTCAAAAACTCCCCAGATTTCCAGATGCAATGGTATCTCAACTCATATTTGAATATTTCCTTGCAGTCATGTCTATGGACACTGCACATCAACACAGAACATCCATGGGATCTTTGCCAAATTCTAAGAGAGATCTGAAAGGGAGATCTTCATAAAATCTATGAATGTTGATGAGGCATGGGTTTCTGTTGAGTGCACTGGTTTCCTCCCACAGTCCAAAGATGTGCAGGTTAGGTGGATTAGCTGTGCTAAATTACCCACAGTGTTCAGGAATGTGTAGGTTAGCTGTGTTAATCATGGGAAATGCAGGGTTATGGGGATAGGGTGGATGGGTCTGGGTGGGAAGCTATTTGCAGTGTCAGTGTGGATTCACTGGGCTAAATGGCCTGTTTCCACACTGTAGGGATTCTATTCTACTCTATTTTATTCTCATACCTGGAGTACTGTATACAGTTTTGATCCCTGTATTTAAAAAAGGATGGACTTGCATTGGAGGTAATTTAAAAGAGATTGACTGGGCTGATTCTTGGGATGAAGGGATTAATTTATCATTAACAGTTAAACAAGTGAATCTTATTCATTATAGTTTAGAAGTATATGGAATGAGTTTACTGAAAAGCACAAGAATTTCTGAGTGTGCTTGCCAATATTGAGAAAATATTTCTATTAGTTGGGGAATATCAAACTAAGGGACAGAGTTACAGCTTGTGGACATTTATTTAACACAGCTGCAAAGGAATTTTTTTTCTCTGAGGTGGCAGTTAATGTCTGGAATTCTATGCCTCAGAGAGTCACGGATCTCGATCACTGGAAGGATTCAACGAGGTGATAGATATTTGAAGTATTGGGGAAGTTGATGGCTATGCTGAGTTGGCGTGTAAAAGAAGAGTTAGGGTTTGTGGCAGACAGGCTGTGATTGTGTTGAATGGTGAGGCATGTGCGAAGGGTTAAATGATATACTCCTGTTCCGATTTCTTATGTTATTATGTAAGTTTCTTGAAGATTCGGGAAATACATGTTGTGGCTCAGAAGACAGCACTGTATTTCAGGTTCTGCCACAGCAAGCAGAATCAAAGAAGGGTCACTGGAATCAAAACATTAAATCTGCCTGCTCTCCACTGATGCTGCCAGATCTACTGAGTTTTTCCAACAATTCCAGTTTTTACTTCAGATTTCCAGCATCTGTAGGTATATATTTTGTTATCAAGAAATGGACTTTGCTGTGTCTGGACATTTATTCATTTCCAGTATTCTAATTTATCACTTTCAGTTCCCACCGGTCCTTCACAAATCACAATTAATACAGAAATCAGGTTAAGGAAACCCCATATATTCCAAGTGATAATGAGAAATACTCTCTTGTATTGGTTATTTCAAAATGTAAGCCTGGCTGTCTTTATAGTACTTGTCAGTACTTTGTAACTTAACAAACAAGGTATCCTGAGTAATAAAAATCTAATTACTGTAGCTTAATTTCAACTGTTGGAGAGAAAATTAGCTGTGCTAACCAGTAGTGGAGGTCTCAGGTAATACTGATGTTCCTGTCATTGCGGTTGATGTTGACCCTAAATAGCAGAGAAAAATGTTAGAGAACGTTCATTCATATCTTATAAGTTAAATACTAAGTACATTTTAGACGTTATTCTTACTTGATCACAACTGAAACATTGAGTCATAAATGCTCCTACAGATGTAATGGTCAAATCAATAATACAGCTGTCACAGCCGCGCAGTTTAGCATTTTTTAAATTCATTAATGGGTTGAGGGTGTCACTGGCATTTACTGCCCATCCCTAAATGCCTAAATGTCTAAAGGGCAGTTCAAGGGTCAACAACATGGCAAAAGTAAGTATGACTTTTTGAAATAGACATAGCATCTTACAAATTGGTTCCCAGAAGTCTCTTGTTGGTGCATTATTTCAGTACAATCCAGAAAGAGAAACTTGTAGAATTTGATTAACTTTTTGGTCCTTCTAAAGGTGAGAAAGTTCAAAGCTTCTGAGAAAATGGGAGACTGGAAGACTAACACAGGAACTTCCAGCATCATTGACTTTGCTGGTTCAAACAATGATTCAGCGAAGTTAGCATGACAGCTATCTTAAGTGTTCTTTCCTACACAGCAGACTGTGAGACAGTATTTTGCTTACACTCCAAGAAAATGTCAGAGAAACCGTAAGAGAGAAAGAGTTGTCACCAAACTGAACATGACAAGAAAGGCAATCCAGCTAAAAAACTGCTATACTGAAGTAGGCAACGAAAAACAACAACCTATAGTGTTGTAGAAGTAAAATAAATGAGCTTTCACTCCTTCCCAGAATCTGATTGCTCAGTCCCATGGGACAGACTGGAACTATTCACCTGTTGAAACATCGCATCGGCTGAACGCTGACTTTGAGTTTCCAACCCTTTTCTATGGCAAAAAGTATCAAACAACATCCATATTTATGAAAGCTATTCCATTCAAAATTCATTCAGCCCCCTCAAAATTAAGGCGCATCAGTCATCAGAGAGGAAGTTAAAACCCAACATGTTTGAGCTCACATTAGCTACCACAGGGTGCAAGATGTTTTGAAAATGACAGCAAGCATTCCCTATTTCCTGTCATTCTGCTGATTTCTCATCAGAAACCAATGTCTATACACAGGTTGAAAGTGGCTTGCTAATATCGAATAATATGTAATAATGCATTTTATAATACTGATTTTTTTTTAAATGGCAGCAGGCCTGCCCGCCAGTTCACTGTCTCTCTCTTTCTTTGTCTTTCCTTTCTTGTTTCTCCCTTCTCTCTCACTCTCTATAGTAGTTCAAACTCCCACCCCCACCCCCCCGCCCAATGCTTGTAATTCCTTGCCTAAGGAGTCAGGAAGGAGCCAGATCGCGACTGGGAATCACATGGTGGGAGCTGAAAGTGTGGGCTTTGTCCAGCAGTAATGGCAGATCCAGCATGGGCCAGACCAACAGCGACGGATCAAAAGGGATGTGGTGAGAGCGGGCCTGTGAGACAGTGCCAGTAAGATTGGGCCAGTCAGACAGCTCACAGCAGAGCACCAGCAGAGACATGACAAGGGCTGGAAAACCCTGAGTGTGAATGCAGCAGTGGAAAGGAAGTTGGACTCTCTTAAATTATCTTTTTTTTCCTTCTTCTCTTATTCTAAGTTAATGTGAATGGTGCCACATATGCACAGCAAAGATGCACACTGTTCACTGTATTTTTTTACATTTTTTAACATTAAATCTTTACATTTTACATCTTAAATTGCCTAAGAGTAGGTAAACTCTGATTTTAAACCTCCGCTGCCTTGTGGCCATACCCAATCACGGGAAAGGCGTCAGGACTAAACCCTGAGTATAAATCCGGATCCGGAGTCCCTAAGGCAGTCCGATGTTATATCCAACCTCGTTCTGGCAACTCCTGCGACGACACCGGCGCCAAGCTGTATCGGCCCCTGCCCTTCCCTTGGACAACACTGGTGGCGTGGAGAGGGGAGGCGTGCTGCAAGGGCAACTGCCAATCTCTCAAAAAATCCTGCCCAGGCCTGTGCCCTGGAGAGGACACTCCAGCGTCGCCTCACCGCGGCGGCAAAACACAGAAAGCAGGAGTCTACTGGTTATAAACATCGCTCGATTGGCTTGAAGCAAGGTGTCTGGGGTTGCTTTCAGCAGAGGGAGAGGCCATCGTGCCTAACTGGACAGCTACCACCCGCCTCAGGCTGGGCAGCCCCCAGCCAATTAGGTGCTGTCCTGCCACAGTCCGCCCACTCCACTGGGTGCATGGGGCTTAGGGATATACATTTCGGAAATGACTGCCAGACTACTCAGACCTCTTGGCATCATGGTAGCCCACAAACCCACCACCACACTAAAACAGCAGCTAATGAGCTTAAAAGCCCCTATACAGACAACAAGCAAAACGAACGTCATCTACAAAATACCTTGCAAGAACTATGACAAACACTACATTGGACAAACAGGCAGAAAGCTAGCCACCAGGATACGTGAACATCAATCAGCCACAAAAAGACATGATCCACTGTCACTAGTATCCTTACATATAGATGAGGAAGGACACCACTTTGATTGGGACAACACATCCATCCTAGGACAAGCCAAACAGAGACTCGCACGAGAATTCCTAGAAGCATGGCATTCCAACCTGAACTCCATCAACAAACACACTGATTTGGAGCCCATCTACCATCCTCTGAGAAAAAGAACAGGAAATGACATCACCAACACAGAAAATGACATCACCAACCCAAGGAAACCTAAATAGATAAATAGAAAGCGGGACATAACACCAGCGCTTCGTCGGAGGGTCACTGATGATGTTACCTAGAATGGTGACGAAATGTCTGAAAACTAACCTTCCAGCTCAGCGAGCAAACTCACCACCAGAACCTCAACCTGAGCTACAAATCTTCTCAAAACACACTAGTAAGGGAGATTGTACAGATATAGAACTATATGCTGTCACATGTAGTGCAACATGAATCGAAGATCATGATTGTGGCCATCTTCATGGATATGGAACTTGGCTATCAGTTTCTGCTCAGCTATTCTGTGTTGCGTATCTCAAAGGCCGTCTTCGAGGATGCTTATCTGAAGATCAGCGGCTGAATGTCCTTGACTTCAAAGGGGTTCCCCGAATGGGAAGGAACATTCCTGATGGGGATTGTTGCATGGTGTCTATGCATCTGTTGTTGTAGCATCTGCATGGTCTTGCCAATATACCATGCTGTGGAGCATCCTTGCCTGCAGTGTATGGGATAGGCAACATTTGTAGAGTCACATGAGCATCTGCCTTGTAGATGGTGGATGGTGTAATGGTTGTATCCACCTTAATGTTTTGACATGCCTTGCAGAGGTTCTCATGGCAAGGTTCTGTGGTGTTATGGTCAATGTTGCCCTAAAGGCTGCGTAGTTTGCTGCAAATAATGGTTTATTTAAGGTTGGGTGGTTATTCGAGGGTGAGAGGTGGAGGTGTAGGGATGATCTTGGTGAGATACTCATTGCCATTGATGACATGTTGAAGGCTGCGAAGAATATAATGTAGTATCTCTGGCGCAGGGAAGTACTGGATAATGAAGAGTGCCCTATCAGTCATATCCTGTGTCGGTCTTCTGACGAGGTCGCTGCGATTTTTCATTGCGGCACATCAGAATTGGCAATCAAGGAGTTAAGCATCATATCCCGTTCTTATGAGAGAGTCCTTAAAATCTTCAGGTGTTCAATGCATTCACCCTCATCTGACCAGATCCTGTATATGCACAGGGCTTGTCCCTAGGGGATGGCTTCTTTAATATGTTTTGGGTGGAAGCCAGAGAAGTGCAGCATTGTGAGATTATCAGTGGGCTTGCAGTGCAGTGAGATACAGAGGTGTCTTTCCTTGATGGAAATATGTATGGCCCAGAATGAGATTGATTCTGAAGTCGAAGGTAAGTCTGATGGTGGGATGAAACTTGTGATATCGCTGTGTAGTCATTTCAGTGATTCCTTACCATGAGACCAAAGTAAGAAAATTTCATCAATGTATCTGGTGCATAGTATTGGTCAGAGGTCCTTCACAGCAAAGAAGTCTTACTTGAACTTGTACATCAAAATATTGGCATATTGGGACGAAAATCTGGTCCCCATGGCTGTTCTCTGTCTCTGGATAAAGAGCTAGCTGTCGAAGATGATAACGTTTTGGTTGAGGATGAAGCAGATGAGTTGTAGGATGGCATCTGGAAATTGGCAGTTGTTGGTAATAAGTACCGAGGCTGATGTGGCAATGCCATTGTGGGGAATGCTGGCATATAGTGCTGAAACAGCCATTGTGATGAGGAATGTTCCTGGTTTGACTGGTCCGTGGGTGTTGAGTTTCTGTAAGGAATCTGTAGCGTTGTGACAGAACCTAGGGGTTCCTTGTACAATGAGTTTCAATATGCCCTTGACATACCTGGAGAGATTCTCACTGAGGATCCTGTTTGTTCACTTGTCAGTAAGCTTCTTTGCAGTAGTCTGTTCTTTTCTGTATGACAATGGCTCCTCCTTTGTTTGCTGGTTTGATGACAATGTTGCAGTTGGTCTTGAGTGCAAGGATGGCATTATGCTGTGCTTCAGTGATGTTCTTTGCTATCTTGTCAGCGCAGCTGATGAATCCAGCATTAACCCATGCCCTGACCTCTTCAGCGTACATGTCGAGCCTAGGGTAGCAGCCTTCTGAAGTGGTCCAATTCAACTCTTTCTTCTTTGGTTGCTGTACTGCAGATCTCTCTGTCAATTTTTCCAGTTCATTGGTTATCCCATTGGGCTCAATGTTGACATCTTGGGGTTTGTGGAAGAATTCCCAGAGCCTAGTTTGCCTGATAATTTCCTTTGTTTCTGCCACAAGACCAACGTTGCATTTTGGTTTCGGGGCAGAAATTGAGGCCTTGGCTCAGACCTTCGAAGGGTGTGGTCAGACATGTTGATGATTCAACCATGGTACCAAGGGAGGCTTCATTATTCCTGGTGGTGGTGCCAAGTTTCTCCAGTTTCTTGTTCTTGGTGTGCATGTAGGCAGTGTAGTTCCATTGCGTCATCTGCTTGGCAGTGTCTCATAGTTGGTCCGCTGTATCCTGAGTGCATAGTGAGAATATGGACTCTATCTCAATTTCAAGGTTGCGGCATCTGCTGTAGAATTGGTGTACGAGATGATTGAGGAATGTGCAAGAGGTGCGACGGCAGAGTCTCTTAGTGTAATCTGTGTTGTTTGTCGACTTGAATGGGTTCATGATCTGTAGCCCTTTTGGGGTTTTCTTCTTAGAAATCCTCTCCACTTTGAGCTGGCAGTTTGTGGTGTCAATCGTAGCCATGGTGTAGAGATGCCCGTGTTGGACTGGGGTGGACAAAGTCAGAAGTCACACAACACCACATTATAGTCTAACAGGTCTAATTGAAATCACAAGCTTTCACAGCATAATCCCTACAACAGATGAAGTGAAAGAAAAGCACACAGACACAGAATTTGTAGGCAGAAAGATTAAGGGCCGAGAGTTCAAACGCTCGTACAAGTGGTATGAGAGAAGTGTCCAATAATAAGTCTCTGCAGGTGATCAGAAGTGTTAGATGGTGTGAGTAAAGTGTCAACAGATGAATAATAAGCAAAGGGATGGCCTATAATTCGATTAAATGAGGCAGAGAGATAATTACAAAAATATAAAAATATGGTGGTGACAAACCAAATGACTGGAAATAACATGATAGCTGTAAGAGTCACATGCTGAGGGTCTAATCAAAGTAATAACTAATCCAAATCAGTACAAACTAATTAAGATAGACTGATCATAAAAATTTATCAAGGTGATGCCGTCAAAACAGGACAGAAAGGAAGATTTTACAGATACGGAACAGTGTTTTAGGGTCACACATAACAAGACATGAACTCAAGGTCATGATTGTGACCATCTTCATGGATACGCAAGTTCGCATAATTTTGAATTACTTATTGCTTTGGTTAGACCCTTGGTATGTGACTCTTATACCTTAAGATACTTATTATTTGACACACCACTCACACCATTTGTATGATCTTTTGACCTCTCTGCCCTTGATCTCTCTGCCAATAAATTCTGTTCCTGTGTGCTTCTGTCTCATTTCACCTGATGATGGGGCTAAGCCCCAAAAGCTTATGATTTCAAATTAACCTGGTGGGTGATAAACTGGTGTTGTGTGACTTCTGAATGTCCACCAAAGACCAACACCAGCACCTTCATATCAGGTTACTGCTTGAGAAGTGGAAAGTCAACATTCCAATGGTTCGGCAAAGTACTTTCAGTTTCAAACCACAAATACTTCAAGAACATATGAGGCAATGTAATGCCATCACACCTTACACCAGAGGGCACAGAGAATGCCTTGAAGAATGATATCGAGCATTCACCTTTCCCTGTCATTCTATAATTCATGCTCACAAATATTAGAAGATCTTCAATATTTACATAAAGGATCATTTGAATAAGTAAAGAGAAAATGTAATGGTTCCAAGAAGTGGAAGTCTTGACCAAGCTACCGCAAATTCAAGTTGATTTGCATGCAGGAAGAACAAATTAACAGCAAACACTTCCAAAATTCTTTCCAACCCACCAATCTCTTTGTATCAACAGCAAACTTGGTTTTACAGCACACTGTGGGATTTTAAAAATTAAAAATTGATCATCAAAATTGCTCGCTGAACACTCTTCACCAAATTATTGACATTCAGTAATGTTGTGGATTTTGGTCACAAAGCGCCGGTCCATTCAACTTTTCAAGTGCTAAATCCACAAGCAAAAAATAGCTTTGTCCACAATCTACATGACAGAATCCTTTCATTAGGAATTCTTCGAATGAGAAGCTTTGCTTTGCTCACAGGATTTACAATTGTTATAATCATCACAAACGTGATTTGAAAAATTCAACTGTTGTTTTGGCAAAAAAATGAAATCAGCTTTCTGGTGTAATTGTCAGCCAGCTCCAACTTTGCAACAGTGGAAAATTAACCTCCCTGTAATGCCCAAACTTAATTTGCAATACTTCCTACCAAACCACAAATGAACACTGTAAATACCCTTCCTCTCTACTGCTCAATACATTTTCAAATTTATCAAAAGTTCTAATATGTTACTACACATCAAAACTGTTGCTCTTTTTACTCAAAATCTAGCAAGAGTGACCCATGGACTGTATCCCTGACATTTATCAAACTTAAACAACACCACATATCTTTTCTAAAAGCCATCCATGATGGTGCTTGAGATGTCAAATATCTACAAAAAGTCAATATTCCAATAGCATTGCAAAATGTTGGTGTTTCAGTTTCAAACCACATTTAATTGAAAAACACATGACATGAGGTAATACCATCATTCTATGTGCGAAGTTTATGCCATACGCACAGAAAATGCCCTGAAGCATAACATCAAGCATTCGCTTTCAGCTGTCATTCTGTCATTGCACATTTTTCCCATAAGAAAATAATGTCGGGACCCAGGACAAAAGAGGCACAGTAAACGAATGAGAACCTCACACACAGAAATGCTGAATTTCTCCTGAGTTCATGAAAGGTACATTTCAAAAAGAATGGACTGACATGTGTGACTTACTTCATTCACTGCCAACAATAAGGGGTTATACTGGCCCTTGCTTCTAAGGCAAAGTACTCCTGACAAAAAGAAAACTGCTACTCACCACTAATCGGAGTAACATGACCAACAGTTATGGGTATCTCTGTGCCTGGACTTGGGCCTATATAAGTAGAGAACACAATCAATGGTGCAAAATTCTAACGTTGCACTTATTTGACAGCATGCTTTAAGTTACTAGTACTTACTAGTATGGATGGTCGCAGGAGAAGTTAGTGCACCTGTCACAGTTGTTGGACCATGTGCTGAATTGCAGATGAAAATTATGTATTTTTAATGCAGGTTCTGCAAAAAATTTCTTTCATAATCTGATAAGGATATGAACCATACTCACCACTGATGGTGATCTGTGAAGTGCTTAATCTTCCTGTTGCTGCTGTTGATGTTATCCCTAGTAAGCACAAGAAAGAAAATAAAAGAAACTATCAATTCATGACTGGTTGGGGTGATCATTCTGTGTATGTTTCACTTGTTCACATCAATTGATATGTGTAGTCAAGCTATTTCAAAGTATGCACACAAATGTCTGAAGAAGATTTTTAATAATTTCAATAAGTCTGAAACAAATGCAAGGTAGCCATTAAGAAGAATTCTAGGCTCAAGTTGCATGTAATTTTAAATTTGTTTGCAGTCACAAACAAGAAAATTGAAAATTTAACAGCAAATGTTTCAAAAACTTGTTAGGACCCACCGTCTTAATTTCACAGCTTACTTGAGATTTCAAAACTTAAAGGACAATAATCAAATTTGCTCATTCAACAACTTTCACAAAATTCATCACTTCCAGTTTTCTTTCCATTCCCTTTTATGCATTTAAAATCTAAAAAAAAATCTGTCACTTTCTTGAATGGATTCAGTGAATCAGCCACCACTGCCTTCTGTGATAGAGAATTCCATGATTTCACTCCCTTTTGGGGTTAGAAGTTTTTCCTGAACTGTTGTAAATTGTCTACCCAATATCCTGAGACTACACCCCCCCCCCACACACCCCAAGTTCTATACTCCTCAATGGGGAAAACATCTTCCCTTCATTGAGCCAGTATTGTCCTGCTGGGATTTTAGTTCTATTCTAACCAACCTGTTCAGTGATGTGATTACACACCTCTGCAGCAGGTGGGGCTTGGTAAGTAGTTCCTCCTGGCACAGAGGTACAGAGACTACTACTGCACTGGTTAGAATTTTGTACAGTTAATCTAATCCAATCTTTTCCTTCCAACAACTCGTGCAGAAGTGCACAGGCAAATGAATCTACCCCTCCTCATGTAGTCCTGCCATCACTGGTATCAGCCTCGGAGAACCCAAAGTGCACTCCCTCTTTGCAAATTATATCATGTCATAAGTAGTGAAACCAAACCTACATGCAATTCTCCAGGCGTGGTGTCACCAAGGCCCCATGTAACTGCAGTAAGGCATCCATACATCTGAACATTTGCAATCAAGGCCAACATAAGATTTGTCTTCCAAATTGCAGGCTGCTCTTGCTGTCTACTTTCATTGACTGGTATACAAGGACATCCAGATCCCTTTGTACATCCATAATCTGCAATATATAACCACTGAATACTATATTCTTCCTTTCTGTTTATCACACCGATGTGTATGACTTCCACACTGAAATGTGCAGCCTCACAGTCAGGCATGCTGTACTGCATCCGCCATGTGTTTACCCATTCACTCAACTTGTCTACATCACTTCAAAACTTCAATGCAAACTTCTTGCAACAAACAATCCCAACCACTATTGTGTCATCAGCAAACTTGGAAATGCTGCATTTGGTTCCCTCATCCAGGTAACTTACACACACCCGAAATCAGTTAGCTCAGCTGCCTGAACAGCTGGGTCGCAATGCTGAGAACTGCCAACAATGTGGGTTCATTTCCTGCGCCAGACGAGGTTACCTCTCCCATCACATTAGATATGCTGATCCACAACTTATACTACCACCAAACCTCTCTCTAACAAGACAGCAGACCAGTGGTCAGGTCGAATGATGTTTACTTGCCTTTTCTTAACCTTATATCAAGAATATTTGGGTTGAAGCAATGAACCTTGTGGTATCCCACCAGTCACTACCTGCCACTTGGAAAAAACATTTTATTTCCACTCATGCTTGTCAACCAAAATTGATCAATTCATTGTCTGAATGAAAAATAACTTGACACAGTTGTCAATTAGGCAATTTGACAAAAAATCTTGTCGTAGATAAACATCATTCTTCCCGGATGTGAACATTTCACTGGACTTTGTACTTCCACTAAGTGTTATCGATGCTGTTATCATTTTTGATTTGCAGCAAACACAAATGTTGTAGTCATCACAAAATTTCTATGAACATCCTTCAGACACTTTACATACCAGTTCTAGCACATTTTCACAAAACACATTGTCTGTTGATTCACTCAGTGACTTGTCAGGGTAATCAATATATTGACACTGAACGACTCCAACATCTTCAGGTTGAGGACACAACTTATCCTTTATAAGAAACAAAAGTTCCAAGTCTTTTGGTTTGGAAATTGTTGGAGTATTTTGATTAAACCAAGGAGACCATTCACTTTCACAGATTGGCTCTGCACCAGAAAAAAGGACTAAACATGAGAATCTCACGTATAACTATGAAAATATTCAACATAAAAGTAGCAAGACAAATTTACAGAATTTAGTTGTCCTTCAAGGAGAACTTTCCAACTACTTCAATCAAACTCGAAAGGAGGAAAACTTTTATCGTCGCACCATGGTCTAAAGTAATGCGGATTGTAAGTTTCAGCAGAATGACAGAGTATATCACATAAAATCAGAAATCAATGCTCATGCATAACGAGAAACAAAGTTCTCACTGCTTGAAGGAAAGAATCATACAGGATGAATTATCCTACTTGCCAAAATTGTTTCTATTTCTACTCAAAATCTTGCAAGAGTGACACATAAGACTGTATCCCTGAAAATCATCAAGGTTGGATAAGAGGATAAATCATTTTTCAAAAGTTATCCATGTTAGAACTTGTGAGGTAAAATGTCAGCAAAAATTCAATATTCCAACAGGTGTGTAAAGCGTTGGCCTTTTAACATAAAATGAAATATATTTCAATAAGACATGAGATGAGTTCAAGCCAATATTTGTGTGTATAGTTCACATCACACAGCGCAGAGAATATCTTGAATGATGACATCAAACATTCACTGTTAGCTGTCATTCTATCATTCCCCCAATTTCCCAACGGAAAAAAATGCCAGGCCACAGGATGAAACATTCACAGCCAACAAATAAGATGTTCACAAACAGAAATTTTGAAGTATTCCCAAATTCATAACTTGTATAATTCCAGAAACATACATTGACGGATGTGGAGGTGCCAGTATTGGGCTGAGGTGGACAAGGACAAAAATTACATGACACCAGGTTATACTCCAACATGTTTATTTGAAGTCACCAGCTTTCAGAACACAGCCCCTTTGCCAGGTGCAGTCTCAAAGGACTATTTCTGTCCCTGCCAGCAACAGTTCATTGCAACAGCTCTCGTTTCCACATGAAATAGCTCGATGAAGAAAAATATGTTACTCACCTTCAATCCGAGTAACACGGCTACTAGTCATGGGTGTCTCTGTGACTGGAATTGGTCCTATGCAGAACAGAACACAATCAATCATTTGGAATTCTGACATTTCACTCCATTGACTACATGCATTAATCTGAATTGAGCTTTATTTACTAGCATGGATGTTTACAGAAATTGGTGTACGTGTCACTGTAGTTGGTGCACGATCTAAATATGAAACATGCTCACTCAACACAACTAATCAAATTCTCAACATTGTGTAATGCTGTTGGTTCTAGTCACAAAATATTGAGCCATTCAATTTTTCAACTGAAGAGACCACAAGGAATGAAGATGTTTGTCAACGATCAGCACAAGAAAATCCGAGCATTCAGTATGTTCCGAACACGATGCTAGCCCAGTAACTGTTCATGGCACAAATCCTCGTTTCTATACCAAATAGCTCTTGTTGAAGAGAAATCAATAACTCACCTTCAATCCCAGTCACACGGCCACTTGTCATGGGCGACTGTGTGTGTGGACTTGACCCTGTACAGCAGAAAACACAATCAATCCTCTGGAATTCTCACATTGCATTCCACTGACTACATGCATTCAGGTGAATCGAGCTTTACTTACCAGTCTGGACGGTTGTAGGAGAAACCGGTGTACCTGACACTGTTGTTGGTGCACGTGCTAAACAGCAGAAGAAAAGTATTCAGTTTTAAAGTAGGTTTTGCAAAGATAGTTTTCCATGCTCTGGTAAATGGATGAATAATACTCACCACTGACAGTGATTTGTGAAGTGCTTGGTTTTCCTGTTGCTGCTGTGGTTAATGTTAACCCTAGGTTACGTTGAAAAGAAAATCAATTAATTCATTCATTCTTGGCCAGCAGGAATGATCATTTTAGTATGTTTCACATCAATTAATATGTATCATCAGGCAAATTCAAAATGGGCTCACAAACATTTGAAGGTCTTCAATATGCACATTAATACATTATTTGAATAATTGTGTAGTGAATGTAACTTCAACATGAAGAGAAATTTTTGGCTCTAATTGGCTGCAGCTTGAAGTTGCTTTTTGGGTAGGAACAAAAAAGTTGAAAACTTGACAGCAAACATTTCAACGAGTTTTTTTTTAAAATCCGCCTACCTGTTCCTGTAAAAACCAAACTTGAATGTGCGGTTTACTGCAGACTAAAGAACTGAAAGGCTGATATTCACATCACTCACACAAAACTAGTCCAAAATTTCTCAATGTGGACTAACATTGTGAATTCTGTTCACAAAATATCTAAACTTTCCAAATATCCAGATTAAAATGCACAATGAATAAATTCTTTGTACACAATCACCATAATAGAATCACGTGAGCTGCTTTGATTTGAGCATTCATATCCATTGCGAGACTAGCAGTCATGATTTGACAAATTCTGCTTAAAATCTGGCTCACAACTCAATTTACCTTTTGAGAGCAACCACATATACATAAATAAGGTGTGGGGTGAGACAACATTTATCCACCTTTAAACTCAGTCACAGAGCTGCTATTTATGGGTATCTCTGTGCTTGGATCTGGCACTATACTGCACCAAACACAATCAAAACCATGCAATTATGTACTTTCACATTATATCATGACTTGTTGGGCTAATGTCTGACCCTTGTGCTATCACACCAGCCACTGCCTGCCATTTGGAAAAACACAATTACTTCCACTCTCTCTTCTACGTTTGTCAATTAATATTGATCATTCATCATTTGTGGGAAAAGTAACTTGACACCATTGTTAATTAAACAAGTTGATCAAAAAAAAGATCTTCTCACATATGAACATCATTCTTACCAGAAGTGGATGTTTCACTGATTGTTGTTGGCTTTGTCAACACATGTGACTTGCAGCAAACACGAATTTTGTAGTCATCACAAAACATCCGTGAAGATCCTTCAGAAACTTTACACACCAGTCCTAGATCATTTTCACAAATCACATTGTCTGCTGATTCACTCAGTGGCTTCTCAGGATAATCAACGTATTGACACTGAACGACTCCAACATCCTCAGTGTGAGGACACAACTTATCCTTTATAAGAAACAAAAGTTCCAAGTCTTTTGGTTTGGAAATTGTCGGAGTATTTTGATTAAACCAAGGAGACCATTCGCCATGGCAGACTGGCTCTGTAACAGTGAAAAAGACTATGCATGAGAATCTCATGTACTATATATGAAAATATTAAACGTAAATGTAGCAAGATAACATTGAAGAATCTAGTTGTACTTCAAAGAGACATTGCCAAATTATTCAATCAAAGTGGAAATGGGCAGAACTTTTATCATCACATCAAAAAGCAGATTGTCAGTTTAAACCGAATGGCAAGAGTGAATTAAGTAAAAGAAAACACAGCAAATGCTGACAGACAGGATGAATCAAGCCCCTCAAGGGAAAAATCAAAAATGGTAAATACTCCTACATATCAAAACTGTTGTTATTTGTACAAGATGTGAGGCAAAGTGAAGCAATATTCTGTGCAAACAATTTATACCATGGAGCACTGTGACTGTGTCGAAGAATTACATCAAGCGTTCCCATTTCACTGTCGTTCTATCACTTCACTCGTTTCCAATCAGTAAACACAGGATGAAACTTGCACTGTCAACAAAAAAGATGCTCACAAAAAGATATGGCGAACTTCTCCCAAGATCATACATGATACAATTCCACACACAGGGATGCACCAACACATATGCTTGCTTCTCTCGTCACCAGCATCTGTTCATGACACAAACCCTCGGTGCCACATCTAATAGCTCACAATGAAGAAAAATTGATAACTCTCCTTCAATCCGAGTCACACGGCTACTAGTCATGGGTGTCTCTGAGCTAGGAACTGGCCCTATACAGCACAGAACACAATCAATCTTTTCAAATTCTGACATTGCACTCCATTGACTACATGCATTAAGATGAATGCAGCTTTACTTACCAGTGCGCATGGTTGTAGGAGAAAACATTGTACCTGTCACTGCAGTTGGTGCATATGTTAAACAGCAGAGGAAATTTATTAACTTTTAATGGAGGTTTTGCAAAGATACTTTTCCATGCTCTGATAAATGGATGAATAATACTCACCACTGACGGTGGCTTGTGTCGTGCTGGATTTTCCTGTTGTTGTTGATAATGTTAAACCTAGTTAGCATTGACAAGAAAATAAAATAATCCATTAATTCTCAGCAGGCTGGAATGATCATTCTGGTATGTTTCACATCAAGTCATTTGTTTCTGCAAGCAGCTTTTAAACGTGCTCACAAACATTTGAAGTAGGTCTTCAATATGCGCATTGAAGTATCACTTGAATAATCGAACCATGTTCAGACAAAATACAGACTGTAACATTCATCAGAATGACAGAGTGAATTATGTGAAGGAAAACACGTTAAGCCCTGATGCACAAGGTGAAACAGACCCCTCAAGGAATGAATCAAAAATGATGAAACACCCGACACGTCAAAATGATTGTTGAAAGGACAACACGTGAGGCAAAGTAAAGCCAATATTCTGTGTGCACAGTTTATACCCTGGGCCAAAGTGAATGGCTCGAAGAATTACATCAAGCATTCGCAGTTCTCTGTCATTCTATCATTTCACTCCTTTCCAATCAGTAAACACAGGATGAAACATGCACCGTCAACAAATAAGATGCTCACAAAAAGAAATGTGGAATTTTGCCCAAGCTTATACAATTCCACATACATGGATGCACCAGCACTTCTAACAGGCCTTTGATAAGGTGCCTCACGGGAGGCAGCTGAGGGCCGTTGGTGTTCAAGGTGAGCTACTGGCTTGGGTTGAGGATTGGCTGTCTGACAGAAGGCAGAGAGTTGGGATAAAAAGCTCTTTTTCAGAACAGCAACCAGTGCCAACTGGTGTCCCGCAGGGTTCAGTATTGGGGCCGCAGCTGTTCACTTTATATATTAATGATCTGGATGTAGCGACTGGGGGGCATGCTAGAAAAGTTGGCTAATGATACGAAGATTGGTGGACAGGCAGGTAGTACTGAGGAGGTGGGGAGGCTGCAGAAAGATTTAGACAGTTTAGGAGAATGGTCCAGGAAATGGCTGATGAAATTCAATGTGAGCAAATGCGAGGTCTTGCACGTTGGAAAAAAGAATACAGGCATGGACTAATTTCTAAACAGTGAGAAAATTCATAAAGCCAAAGTACAAAGGGATCTGGGAGTGTTAGTCCAGGATTGTCTAAAGGTTAACTTGCAGGTAGAGTCCGTGATGAAGAAAACAAATGTAACGTTGTCGTTTATCTCAAGAGGTTTGGAATATAAAAGCAGTGATGTGCTTCTGTGACTTTATAAAGCTCTAGTTAGGCCCCATATAGAATACTGTGTCCAATTTTGGGCCCCACACCTCAGGAAGGGCATACTGGCCCTGGAGCATGTCCATGCGGACACTCACTTGGATGATCCCTGGAATGTACGATGAACGACTGAATATCGTGGGATTGTATTCATTAGAATTTGGAAGTTTGAGGGGAGATAATGTATGGTTTCGAAAGGGTGGACGCTGGGAAGTTGTTTCCGTTAGGCGGGGAGACTAGGACCCATGGTCTCATCCTGTGAATTAGAGGGGGTAAATTTAAAATGTAAATGAGGAGACACTTCGTCAGTCAGAGAGTGGTGGGCCTGTGTAATTCATTGCCACGGAGTGCAGTGGCGGTTGCGACATTAAACGTCTTCAAGGCAGAGATCAATAAATTCTTGATCTCGCAAGGAAGTAACGGCTATGGGGAGAGTGCAGGGAAGTGGAGTGGAAATGCCCATCAGTCATGATTAAATGGTGGAGTGGTTTGAAGGGCCGAATAGCCTTCCTTCAACTCCTATGTCTTATGCTCTTATATGCTTGCTTCTCTCTTCACCAGCATCTGTTCATTACACAAATCCTCGTTGCCACATCTAATAGCTCATAATTAAGAAAAATTGACAACTCACCTTCAATCCAAGTCACACGGCTACTACTCATGGGTGTCTCTGAGCTAGGAACTGGCCCTATACAGCACAGAACACAATCAATCTTTTCAAATTCTGACATTGCACTCCATTGACTACATGCATTAAGGTGAATGCAGCTTTACTTACCAGTTCGCATGGTTGCAGGAGAAAACGTTGTACCTGTCACCGCAGTTGGTGCATGTGCTAAACAGCAGAAGAAAATTATTAACTTTTAATGGAGGTTTTGCAAAGATACTTTTCCATGCTCTGATAAATGGATGAATAATACTCACCACTGACGGTGACTTGTGTCGTGCTGGATTTTCCTGTTGTTGTTGATAATGTTAAACCTAGTTAGCATTGACAAGAAAATAAAATAATCCATTAATTCTCAGCAGGCTGGAATGATCATTCTGGTATGTTTCATATCAAGTCATTTGTTACTTCAAGCAGCTTTTAAGTGTGCTCACAAACATTTGAAGTAAGTCTCAACATGCGCGTTGAAGTATCACTTGAATAATCGTACCATGTTCAGACAAAATGCAGATCGTAACATTCAACAGAATGACAGAGTGAATTATGTAAAGGAAAACATGTTAAACACTGATGCACAAGGTGAAACAGACCCCTCAGGGAATGAATCAAAAATGGTGAAACACCCTACACATCAAAATGATTGCTGAAAGGACAACACGTGAGGCAAAGTAAAGCCAATGTTCCGTGTGCACAGTTTATACCCTGGACCAAAGTGAATGGCTCAAAGAATGACATCAAGCATCCGCAGTTCTCGCAGTCATTCTATCATTTCACTCCTTTCCAATCAGTAAAGACAGGATGAAACATGCACCGTCAATAAATAAGATGCTCACAAAACGAAATGGGGAATTTCCCCCAAGCTCATACTCATACAATTCCACATACATGGATGCACCAACACTTCCAAACGGCCTTTGATGAGGTGCCTCATGGGAGGCTGCTGAGCTCAGTGAGGGCCATTGGGGTTCAAGGTGAGTTACTGGCTTGGGTTGAGGGTTGGGTGTCTGACAGAAGGCAGAGAGTTGGGGTAAAAGGCTCTTTTTTGGAATGGCAACCAGTGACAAGTGGTGTCCACACGGTTCAGTGTTGGGGCTGCAGCTGTTCACTTTAAATATTAATGATCTGGATGAAGGGACTGAGGACATTCTGGCAAAGTCTGCTGATGATACAAAGATAGATGGACAGGCAGGTAGTACTGAGGAGGTGGGGAGGCTGCAGAAAGATTTAGACAGTTTAGGAGAATGGTCCAGTAAATGGCTGAAGAAATTCAACGTGAGCAAATGCAAGGTCTTGCACTTTGGAAAAAAGAATACAGGCATGGACTAATTTCTAAACAGTGAGAAAATTTATAAAGCCAAAGTACAAAGGGATCTGGGAGTGTTGGTCCAGGATTCTTGAAAGGATAACTTGCAGGTAGAGTCTGTGATTAAGAAGGCAAATGTAATGTTGTCGTTTATCTCAAGAGGGTTGGAATATAAAAGCAGTGATGTGCTTCTGTGACTTTATAAAGCTCTAGTTAGGCCCCATTTAGAATATTGTGTCCAATTTTGGGCCCCACACCTCAGGAAGGACATATTTGCGCTGGAGCGGGTCCAGCGGAGATTCACACAGATGATCCCTGGAATGCTGGGTTTAAAGTACAATGAACGGCTGAGGATCCTGGGATTGTATGCATAAGAGTTTAGAAGGTTGAGGGGAGATCTAATAGAAACTTACAAGATAATGTATGGCTTAGGTGGTCGCTGGGAAATGGTTTCCATTAGGCGGGGAGACTAGGACCCATGGGCACAGCCTGAGAATCAGAGGGGGTAAATCTAAAACGGAAATGAAGTGACATTTGGTCAGCCAGAGAGTGGTGGGTCTGTGAAATACATTGCGATAGAGCACGATGGAGGCTGGCACGTTAAATGTCTTCAAGGCGGAGACTGATAAATTCGTGATCGCGCAAGAAGTAGGGGCTACGGGGAGAGTGCAGGGAAGTGGAGTTGAAATGCCCATCAGCCACGATTAAGTGGTGGGGGGGGACTCGATGGGCTGAATGGCCTTACTCCCACTCCTATGTCTAATGCTCTCATATGCTTGCTTCTCTCTTCACCAACATCTGTTCATTACACAAGCCCTCGGTGCCACATCTAATAGCTCATAATTAAGAAAAATTGACAACTCACCTTCAATCCAAGTCACACGGCTACTGGTCATGGGTGTCTCTGAGCTAGGAACTGGCCCTACACAGCACAGAACACAATCAATCTTTTCAAATTCTGACATTGCACTCCATTGACTACATGCATTAAGGTGAATGCAGCTTTACTTACCAGTGCGCATGGTTGCAGGAGAAAACGTTGTACCTGTCACTGCAGTCGGTGCATGTGCTAAATAGCAGAGGAAAATTATTAACTTTTATTGGAGGTTTTGCAAAGATACTTTTCCATGCTCTGATAAATGGATGAATAATACTCACCACTGACGGTGACTTGTGTCGTGCTGGATTTTCCTGTTGTTGTTGATGATGTTAACCCTAGTTAACATTGTCAAGAGAATAAAATAATCCAATGAATAATCGAACCATGTTCAGACAAAATACAGACTGTAACATTCAACAGAATGACAGAGTGAACTATGTAAAGGAAAACATGTTAAACGCTGATGCACAAGGTGAAACAGACCCCTCAAGGAATGAATCAAAAATGGTGAAGCACCCTACACATCAAAATGATTGTTGAAAGGACAACACGTGAGGCAAAGTAACGCCTATATTCTGTGTGCACAGTTTATTCCATGCACCACAGTGAATGTCTCGAAGAATGACATTACGCATTTGCAGTTCTCTGTCATTCTACCATTTCACTCCTTTCCAATCAGTAAACACAGGATGAAACATGCACCGTCAACAAACAAGATGCTCACAAAACGAAATGTGGAATTTCGCCCAAGCTTAAACTTATACAATTCCACATACAAGGATGCACCAACACTTCCAACAGGCCTTTGATAAGGTGCCTCACGGGAGGCTGCTGAATACAGTAAGGGCCCATGGCGTACAAGGTGAACACCTGGCTAGGATTGAGGATTGGCTGTCTGACAGAAGGCAGAGAGTTGGGATAAAAGGCTCTTTTTTGGAATGGCAACCAGTGGCGAGTGGTGTCCTGCAGGGTTCAGTGCTGGGGCCGCAACAGTTCACTTGAGATATTAATGATCTGGATGAAGCGACTGGGGTATTCTGGCAAAGTTGGCCGATGATACCAAGATAGGTGGACAGGCAGGTAGTCCTGAGGAGGTGGGGAAGCTGCAGAAAGATTTAGACAGTTTAGGAGAGTGGTCCAGGAAATGGCTAATGAAATTCAATGTGAGCAAATGCAAGGTCTTGCACTTTGGAAGAAAGAATGCGGGCATGGTAATTTCTAAATAGTGAGAAAATTCATAAAGTCGAAGTACAAAGGGATCTGGGAGTGTTAGTCCAGGATTCTCTAAACGTTAACTTGCAGGGAGAGTCTTTGATTAAGAAAGCGAATGTAATGTTGCAGTTTATCTCAAGATGGTTGGAATATAAAAGCAGTGATGTGCTTCTGTGACTTTTTAAAGCTCTAGTTAGGCCCCATATAGAATACTGTGTCCAATTTTGGGCTCGACACCTCAGGAAGGACATACTGGCACTGAGCATGTCCAGCGGACACTCACATGGATGATCCCTGGAATGCTAGGATCAAAGTACGATGAACAGCTGACAATCCTGGGATTGTATTCATTAGAGTTTAGAAGGTTGAGGGGAGATAATGTATGGCTTAGAAAGGGTGGACGCTGGGAAATGGTTTCCATTAGGTGGGGAGACAGGACACATGATCCCAGCCTGAGAATTAGACGGGGTAAATTTAAAATGTAAATGAGGACACATTTCGTCAGTCAGCGAGTGGTGGGTCCGTGGAATTCATTGCCGCGGAGTGCAGTGGAGGCTGGGACGTTAAATATTTTCACGGCAGAGATCAATAAATTCTTGATCTCGCAAGGAAGCAACGGCTATGTGGAGAGTGCAGGGAAGTCGAGTGGAAATGCCCATCAGTCATGATTAAATGGTGGAGTGGACTCAATGGGCCAAATGGCCTTACTTCCACTCCTATGTCTTATGCTCTTATATGCTTGCTTCTCTCTTCACCAGCATCTGTTCATTACACAAACCCTCGGTGCCACATCTAATAGCTCATAATGAAGAGAAATTGACAACTCACCTTCAATCCAAGTCACAAGGCCACTAGTCATGGGTGTCTCTGAGCTAGGAACTGGCCCTATACAGCACAGAACACAATCGATCTTTTCAAATTCTGACATTGCACTCCATTGACTACATGCATTAAGGTGAATGCAGCTTTACTTACCAGTGCGCATGGTTGCAGGAGAAAACGTTGTACCTGTCACTGCAGTTGGTGCATGTGCTAAACAGCAGAGGAAATTTATTAACTTTTAATGGAGGATTTGCAAAGATACTTTTCCACGCTCAGATAAAAGGATGAATAATACTCACCACTGACAGCGACTTGAGTCGTGCTGGATTTTCCTGTTGTTGTTGATAATGTTAATCCTAGTTAGAAATGACAAGAAAATAAAATAATCCGTCAAATCATAGCAGGCTGGAATGTTCATTCTGGCATGTTTCACATCAAATCATGTGTTTCAAGCAACTTCAAAATATGCTCCCAAACATTTGCAGTCGGTCTTCAATATGCACGTTGAAGTATCACTTGAATAATCAAACCGTGTTCAGACAAAATGCAAACTGTAACATTCATCAGAATGACAGAGTGAATTATGTAAAGGAAAACATGTTAAGCCCTGACGCACAAGGTGAAACAGACCCCTCAAGGAAAGAATCAAAAATGGTGAAACACCCGATACGTCAAAACGATTGCTGAAAGGACAACACGTCAGGCAAAGTAAAGCTGATGTTCTGTGTGCACTGTTTATTCCATAGAGACCAGTGACTGTCTAGGAGGATGACATTCTGTCATTTCATGCCTTTCCCATCAGGAATCGCACAAAGAAACAGGCACTGTCAACAAATAAGATGCTCACAAACAGAAATGGGCACGTTCTCCAAAGCTCGAAACTTGTACAATTCCGCACACATAGATGGATCAACTCAAAGGACTGCTTCACTCTTCACCAGTAACTGTTCATTACACAAGCCCTTGTTTCTATACCAAATAGCTCTTGATGAAGAGAAATCAATAACTCACCTTCAATCCCAGTCACATGTCCACTTGTCATGGGCGACTGTGTGTGTGGACTTGACCCTGTACATGGGGAAAACACAATCAATCCTCTGGAATTCTGACATTGCATTCCACTGACTACATGCATTCAGGTGAATCGAGCTTTACTTACCAGTCTGGACGGTTGTAGGAGAAACCGGTGTACCTGACACTGTTGTTGGTGCACGTGCTAAACAGCAGAAGAAAAGTACTGAGTTTTAAAAATAGGTTTTGCAAAAGTAGTTTTCTATGCTCTGATAAGCAGATGGAGAATACTCACCACTGACAGTGACTTGTGAAGTGCTTGGTTTTCCTGTTGCTGCTGTGGTTAATGTTAACCCTAGGTAGCATTGAAAAGAAAATACATTAATTCATTCGTTCTCAGCAAGCAGGAATGTTCATTCTGGTATGTTTCACATCAATTAATATGTGTCTTCAAGCAACTTCAAAATGGGCTCACAAACATTTGAAGAAGGTCTTCAATATGCACATTAAAATATCACTTCAATAATTGTGGAGTGAATGAAATGTCAACTTGAAGAGGAATTTTTGGCTCTAATTCCTTGCAGGTTCATGTTGGATGGTGAGTGGGAATAAAAATAATTGGAATCTTGAAGGCAAACATGTCACAGAGTTGTTTTTAAAAACCTACTAACCTGTTTCTATCAAAAACAAACTTTACTTCACAGCTAACTGCAGAAGTGATTAAAAATGAAAGGTTGACATTTAAGACGCTCAACCAACACCAATCATAAATTTCACAATGTGGAATAATATTATGGATTCGGCTCACAAAATATCTAAACTTTCCATTTTTCAAATGTAATATCCAAAAAGAATAAATTTTTGATTCATAAATACCATAATAGAATCTTTTCATTCAGGATGGCCCACGTGAGCAGCTCTCCTTTGATCTGAGGATTTACATACTAAATAGATCTTGATGAAGAGAAATAGTTACTCACCTTCAGTCCCAGTCACACGGCCACTTGTCATGGCCGACTGTGTGTGTGGACTTGGCCCTGTACAGCAGAAAAACACAATCAATCCTCGGGAATTCTGACATTGCATTCCACTGACTACATGCATTCAGGTGAATCGAGCTTTACTTACCAGTCGGTACGGTTGTAGGAGAAACCGGTGTACCTGACACTGTTGTTGGTGCACGTGCTAAATAGCAGAAGAAAAGTATTCAGTTTCAAAGTAGGTTTTGCAAAGATAGTTTTCCATGCTCTGGTAAATGGATGATTAATACTCACCACTGACAGTGACTTGTGAGGTGCCTGGTTTTCCTGTTGCTGCTGTGGCTAATGTTAACCCTAGGTAGCATTGAAAAGAAAATACATTAATTCATTCGTTCTCAGCAAGCAGGAATGTTCATTCTGGTATGTTTCACATCAATTAATATGTGTCTTCAAGCAACTTCAAAATGGGCTCACAAACATTTGAAGAAGGTCTTCAATATGCACATTAAAATATCACTTCAATAATTGTGGAGTGAATGAAATGTCAACTTGAAGAGGAATTTTTGGCTCTAATTCCTTGCAGGTTCATGTTGGATGGTGAGTGGGAATAAAAATAATTGGAATCTTGAAGGCAAACATGTCACAGAGTTGTTTTTAAAAACCTACTAACCTGTTTCTATCAAAAACAAACTTTACTTCACAGCTAACTGCAGAAGTGATTAAAAATGAAAGGTTGACATTTAAGACGCTCAACCAACACCAATCATAAATTTCACAATGTGGAATAATATTATGGATTCGGCTCACAAAATATCTAAACTTTCCATTTTTCAAATGTAATATCCAAAAAGAATAAATTTTTGATTCATAAATACCATAATAGAATCTTTTCATTCAGGATGGCCCACGTGAGCAGCTCTCCTTTGATCTGAGGATTTACATACTAAATAGATCTTGATGAAGAGAAATAGTTACTCACCTTCAGTCCCAGTCACACGGCCACTTGTCATGGCCGACTGTGTGTGTGGACTTGGCCCTGTACAGCAGAAAAACACAATCAATCCTTGGGAATTCTGACATTGCATTCCACTGACTACATGCATTCAGGTGAATCGAGCTTTACTTACCAGTCGGTACGGTTGTAGGAGAAACCGGTGTACCTGACACTGTTGTTGGTGCACGTGCTAAATAGCAGAAGAAAAGTATTCAGTTTCAAAGTAGGTTTTGCAAAGATAGTTTTCCATGCTCTGGTAAATGGATGATTAATACTCACCACTGACAGTGACTTGTGAGGTTCCTGGTTTTCCTGTTGCTGCTGTGGTTAATGTTAACTCTAGTTAGCATTGAAAAAATAAATTAATTCATCCATTCTTGACAGGCAGGAATGTTCATCCAGGCTTCTTTCAAATCACTTAATATGTGTCTTTGAACAATTTCAAAAAAGGCTCACAAATGACTAATAAATATCTTCAATGTGCACATTGACATATCACTTGAATTATTTGTCCAGTGAATGCAACTTCAACATGAAGAGAAATTTTTGGCTCTAGTCGGCCGCAGCTGGAAGTTGGATTTTGGTTTCGATCAAAATAGTTGAAAAGTTGAGAGCAAATACTTGAACAAGTTTCTATTTGAATCCGCCTACCTGTTCCTGTAAAAACTAAACTTGAATCTGCAGTTTACTGCAGACTGAAAAACTGAAAGGCTGATGTTCAAAACACACACCCAAAACTAGTCCTAAATTTATCAATGTGGACTAACATTGTGAATTCTGTTCACAAAATACCTAATCTTTCCAAATATCCAGTTTAAAATCTACAATGAATAAATTCTTTGTACACAATCACCATAATAGAATCGCGTGAACAGTTCTCCTTTGATTTGAATTTTCATATCCATTGCGATACTCGCAGTCATGATTTGACAACTTTTGCTGCAAATCTGGCTCACTACTCAATTTATCTTTTGAGAGCAACCACATGTGCATAAACAAGGTGTGGGGTCAGACAACACTTATCCACATTTAAACTGAGTCACAGGGCTGCTATTGATGGGTATCTCTGTGCTTGGATCTGGCACTGTACTGCACCAAACACAATCAAAACCATGCAATTGTGTACTTTCACATTATATCATGGCTTGTTGGGCTAATGCCCTGACCCTTGTGCTATCACACCAGCCACTGCCCGCCATTTGGAAAAAGACAATTACTTCCACTCTCTCTTCTACGTCTGTCAACTAATATTCATCACCCATCGTTTGTGAGAAACGTAACGTAACAACATTGTTAATTGGACGACATAATCAAAAAAAACTTCTCATTTATATACACATCATTCTTACCAGAAGTGGATGTTTCACTGATTGTTGTTGGCATTGTCAACACATGTGACTTGCAGCAAACGCGAATTTTGTAGTCATCACAAAACATCCGTGAAGATCCTTCAGAAACTTTACACACCAGTCCCAGGTCATTTTCACAAATCACATTGTCTTCTGATTCACTCAGTGGCTTCTCAGGATAATCAACGTATTGACACTGAACGACTCCAACATCCTCAGGGTGAGGACACAACTTATCCTTTATAAGAAACAAAAGTTCCAAGTCTTTTGGTTCGGAAACTGTCGGAGTATTTTGATTAAACCAAGGAGACCATTCGCCATGGCAGACTGGCTCTGTAACAGTGAAAATGACTATGTCTGAGAAACTCATGTAGTACAGATGAAAATATTAAACATAAGTGTAGCAAGATAACCATTTGCAGAATTTATTTGTACTTCAAAGAGCCATTGTCAAATCAGTCAATCAAAGCAGAAATAGGCAGAACGTTTATCATCGCAGACAAAAAGCAGATTGTAAGTTAACACCAAAAGACCAGAGAGAATTATGTAAAAGAAAACACAGCAAATGATGATGGACAGTGTGCAACATGGCCCCAAGCGAAGAATCAAAAATGGTGAAAAATTCCACAAATCAAAACTGTCGCTATTTGGACAAGACGTGAGGCAAAGTGAAGCAATATTCTCTGTGCACAGTTTATTCCGTGGAAGCACACTGAATGTCTCGAAGGATAGCATCAAGCATTCGTATTTCTCTGACATTCTATCATTTCACTCCTACCCTGTCAGTAAACACAGGACAAATCATGCACTGTCAACAAATAAGATGCTCACAAAAAGAAATGGGGAATTTTGCACTAGCTCATACATGATACAATTCCACACACATGGATGCACCAACACAAACGCTTGCTTCACTCTTCACCAGCATCTGTTCATTACACAGACCCTTGTTGCCACATCTAATGTGGCTACTACTCATGGGTGTCTCTGAGCTAGGAACTGCCCATATACAGCACAGAACACAATCGATCTTTTCAAATTCTGACATTGCACTCCATTGACTACATGCATTAAGATGAATGCAGCTTTACTTACCAGTGCGGATGGTTGCAGGAGAAAACGTTGTACCTGTCACTGCAGTTGGTGCATGTGCTAACAGCAGAGGAAAATTATTAACTTTTATTGGAGGTTTTGCAAAGATACATTTCCATGCTGTGATAAATGGATGAATAATACTCACCACTGATGGTGACTTGTGTAGTGCTTGATTTTCTTGTTGTTGTTGATAATGTTAAACCTAGTTTGCATTGATAAGAAAATAAAATACTCCATAAATTCTCAGCAGGCTGGAATGTTCATTCTGGTATGTTTCACATCAAATCATGAGTCTTCAAGCAGCTTCTATGCAGCTCACAAACATTTGCAGAATGTCTTCAATATGCACATTGAAGTATCACTTGAATAATCAAACCGTGTTCAGACAAAATGCAAACTGTAACATTCATCAGAATGACAGAGTGAATTATGTAAAGGAAAACATGTTAAGCCCTGACGCACAAGGTGAAACAGACCCCTCAAGGAAAGAATCAAAAATGGTGAAACACCCGACACGTCAAAACGACTGCTGAATGGACAACACGTCAGGCAAAGCAAAGCCAATATTCTGTGTGCACAGTTTATTCCATAGAGAGCAGTGAATGTCGTGGAGAATGACATTCTGTCATTTCACTCCTTTCCCATCAGGAAATGTAGAAAGAAACAGGCACTGTCAACAAATAAGATGCTCACAAACAGAAATGGGTAAGTTCTCCAAAGCTCAAAACTTGCACAATTCCACACACATGGATGGATCAACACAAAGGACTGCTTCTCTCTTCACCAGTAACTGTTCATTACACAAGCCCTCGTTACTATACCAAACATCTCTTGATGAAGAGAAATCAATAATTCACCTTCAATCCCAGTCACACGGCCACTTGTCATGGGCGACTGTGTGTGTGGACTTGACCCTGTACAGCAGAAAAACACAATCAATCCTCTGGAATTCTCACATTGCATTCCACTGACTACATACATTGAGGTGAATCGAGCTTTACTTACCAGTCGGTGCGGTTGTAGGAGAAACCGGTGTACCTGTCACTGTTGTTGGTGCACGTGCTGAACAGCAGAAGAAAAGTATTCAGTTTTAAAGGAGGTTTTGCAATGATAGTTTTCCATGCTCTGGTAAAAGGATGAATAATACTTACCACTGACAGTGACTTGTGAAGTCCTTGGTGTTCCTGTTGCTGCTGTGGTTAATGTTAACCCTAGGTAGCATTGAAAAGAAAATACATTAATTCATTCGTTCTCGGCCAGCAGGAATGTTCATTCTGGTATGTTTCACACCAAGTAATATGTGTCTTCAAGACTTCAAAATGGGCTCACAAATATTTGAAGAAGGTCTTCAATATTCACATTAAAGTATCACTTGAATAATTGTGGAGTGAATGAAATGCCACCTTGAAGACAAATTTTTGGCTCTAATTCCTTGCAGGTTCATGTTGGATGGTGAGTTGGAATTTTTTAAAAATTGAAATCTTGAAAGTGAACATGTCACAGAGTTGTTTTTGAAAACCCACAAACCTGTTTCTGTCAAAAACAAAATTTCCTTTCCAGCTAACTGCAGAAGTGATTAAAAATGAAAGGTTGACATTCAAGACACTGACCAATACCAATCATAAATTTCACAATGTGCAATAATATTGCGGATTCTGCTCACAAAATATCGAAACTTTCCATTTTTCAAATGTAATATCAAAAATGAATGAACTTTTGATTCACAAACACCACAACAGAATCTTTTCTTTCAGGATGGCCCACTTGAGAAGCTCTCCTTTGATCTGAGGATTTACATACCAAATAGGTCTTGATGAAGAGAAATCAATAACTCACCTTCAATCCCAGTCACACGGCCACTTGTCATGGGCGACTGTGTGTGTGGACTTGGCCCTGTACAGCAGAAAACACAATCAATCCTCGGGAATTCTCACATAGCATTCCACTGACTACATGCATTCAGGTGAATCGAGCTTTACTTACCAGTCTGGACAGTTGTAGAAGAAACCGGTGTACCTGTCACTGTAGTCGGTGCACGTGCTAAACAGCGGAAGAAAAGTACTCAGTTTCAAAGCAGGCTTTGCAAAGATAGTTTTCCATGCTCTGGTCAATAGATGAATAATACTTACCACTGACAGTGACTTGTGAGGTGCCTGGTTTTCCTGTTGCTGCTGTGGTTAATGTTAACCCTAGTTAGCATTGAAAAAATAAATTCATTCATTCATTCTTGGCAGGCAGGGATGTTCATCCAGCTTTCTTTCAAGTCACTTAATAGGTGTCTTTGAACAATTTCAAAACAGGCTCACAAGCATTTGAAGAAAGTCTTCAACATGCACGTTCAAGTATCACGTGAATAGTTGTGGAGTCAATGCAATGTCAACTTGAAGCGAAATTTTTGGCTCTATTTCCTTGCAGGTTCATGTTGGATGGTGAGTTAGATTAAAAAATTGAAAGCTTGAAAGCAAACGTTTCACAGAGATTCTATTAAAAACCCACAAACCTGTTTCTATCAAAAACAAACTTTACTTTGTAGCTAACTGCAGAAGTGATTAAAAATGAAAGGTTGACATTCAAGACACTGAACCAACACCAATCACAAATTTCTCAATGTGGAGTAATATTATGGATTCTGATCACAAAAAATCGAAACTTTCCATTTTTCAAATGTAATGTCAAAAATGAATAAATTTTTGATTCAAAACACCAGAATACAATCGTTTCATTCAGGATGGCCCATGTGAGCAGCTCTCCTTTGATCTGGGTATTTACATACCAAATAGCTTTTGATGAAGAGAAATAGTTACTCACCTTCAGTCCCAGTCACACGGCCACTTGTCATGGGCAACTGTGTGTGTGGACTTGGCTCTGTACAGCAGAAAAACACAATCAATCTTCGGGAATTCTCACATTGCATTCCACTGACTACATGCATTCAGGTGAATCGAGCTTTACTTACCAGTCTGGACGGTTGTAGGAGAAACCGGTGTACCTGACACTGTTGTTGGTGCACGTGCTGAACAGCAGAAGGAAAGTATTCAGTTTCAAAGTAGGTTTTGCAAAGATAGTTTTCCATGCTCTGGTAAAAGGATGAATAATACTCACCACTGACAGTGACTTGTGAAGTGCTTGGTTTTCCTGTTGCTGCTGTGGTTAATGTTAACCCTAGGTAGCATTGAAAAGAAAATATATTAATTCATTCATTCTCAGCAAGCAGGAATGTTCATTCTGGTATGTTTCACATCAATTAATATGTGTCTTCAAGCAACTTCAAAATGGGCTCACAAACATTTGAAGAAGGTCTTCAATATGCACATTAAAATATCACTTCAATAATTGTGGAGTGAATGAAATGTCAACTTGAAGAGGAATTTTTGGCTCTAATTCCTTGCAGGTTCATGTTGGATGGTGAGTGGGAATAAAAATAATTGGAATCTTGAAGGCAAACATGTCACAGAGTTGTTTTTAAAAACCTACCAACCTGTTTCGATCAAAAACAAACTTTACTTCACAGCTAACTGCAGAAGTGATTAAAAATGAAAGGTTGACATTTAAGACGCTCAACCAACACCAATCATAAATTTCACAATGTGGAATAATATTATGGATTCGGCTCACAAAATATCTAAACTTTCCATTTTTCAAATGTAATATCCAAAAAGAATAAATTTTTGATTCATAAATACCATAATAGAATCTTTTCATTTAGGATGGCCCACGTGAGCAGCTCTCCTTTGATCTGAGGATTTACATACTAAATAGATCTTGATGAAGAGAAATAGTTACTCACCTTCAGTCCCAGTCACACGGCCACTTGTCATGGCCGACTGTGTGTGTGGACTTGGCCCTGTACAGCAGAAAAACACAATCAATCCTCTGGAATTCTGACATTGCATTCCACTGACTACATGCATTCAGGTGAATCGAGCTTTACTTACCAGTCGGTACGGTTGTAGGAGAAACCGGTGTACCTGACACTGTTGTTGGTGCACGTGCTAAATAGCAGAAGAAAAGTATTCAGTTTCAAAGTAGGTTTTGCAAAGATAGTTTTCCATGCTCTGGTAAATGGATGATTAATACTCACCACTGACAGTGACTTGTGAGGTTCCTGGTTTTCCTGTTGCTGCTGTGGTTAATGTTAACTCTAGTTAGCATTGAAAAAATAAATTAATTCATCCATTCTTGACAGGCAGGAATGTTCATCCAGGCTTCTTTCAAATCAATTAATATGTGTCTTTGAACAATTTCAAAACAGGCTCACAAATGACTAATAAATATCTTCAATGTGCACATTGACATATCACTTGAATTATTTGTCTAGTGAATGCAACTTCAACATGAAGAGAAATTTTTGGCTCTAGTCGGCCGCAGCTGGAAGTTGGATTTTGGTTTCGATCAAAATAGTTGAAAAGTTGAGAGCAAATACTTGAACAAGTTTCTATTTGAATCCGCCTACCTGTTCCTGTAAAAACTAAACTTGAATCTGCAGTTTACTGCAGACTGAAAAACTGAAAGGCTGATGTTCAAAACACACACCCAAAACTAGTCCTAAATTTATCAATGTGGACTAACATTGTGAATTCTGTTCACAAAATACCTAATCTTTCCAAATATCCAGTTTAAAATCTACAATGAATAAATTCTTTGTACACAATCACCATAATAGAATCGCGTGAACAGTTCTCCTTTGATTTGAATTTTCATATCCATTGCGATACTCGCAGTCATGATTTGACAACTTTTGCTGCAAATCTGGCTCACTACTCAATTTATCTTTTGAGAGCAACCACATGTGCATAAACAAGGTGTGGGGTCAGACAACACTTATCCACATTTAAACTGAGTCACAGGGCTGCTATTGATGGGTATCTCTGTGCTTGGATCTGGCACTGTACTGTACCAAACACAATCAAAACCATGCAATTGTGTACTTTCACATTATATCATGGCTTGTTGGGCTAATGCCCTGACCCTTGTGCTATCACACCAGCCACTGCCCGCCATTTGGAAAAAGACAATTACTTCCACTCTCTCTTCTACGTCTGTCAACTAATATTCATCACCCATCGTTTGTGAGAAACGTAACGTAACAACATTGTTAATTGGACGACATAATCAAAAAAAACTTCTCATTTATATACACATCATTCTTACCAGAAGTGGATGTTTCACTGATTGTTGTTGGCATTGTCAACACATGTGACTTGCAGCAAACGCGAATTTTGTAGTCATCACAAAACATCCGTGAAGATCCTTCAGAAACTTTACACACCAGTCCCAGATCATTTTCACAAATCACATTGTCTGCTGATTCACTCAGTGGCTTCTCGGGATAATCAACGTATTGACACTGAACGACTCCAACATCCTCAGGGTGAGGGCACAACTCATCCTTTATAAGAAACAAAAGTTCCAAGTCTTTTGGTTCGGAAATTGTCGGAGTATTTTGATTAAACCAAGGAGACCATTCGCCATGGCAGACTGGCTCTGTAGCAGCAAAAAAGACTATGTCAGAGAAACTCATGTACTACATATGAATATATTAAACAGAAATGTAGCAAGATAACACTTGCAGAATTTATTTGTACATGAAACAGCATTGCCAAATCATTCAACCAAAGTAGAAATGGGCAGAAATTTATCATCGCCGACAAAAAGCACATTGTCAGTTTGAACCGAATGGCAACAGTGAGTTAAGAGTGATAGTCAAGATGCAACAAGCCCCTCAAGCGAAGAATCAAAAATGGTGAATAATCCCACACATCAAACCTGTTCCTACTTGTACAAGATGTGAGACTTCATTCACTGACAACAAATAAGATGCTCAAAAAAAAGAAATGGGAAACTTCTCCCAAGCTCATACAGGATACAATTCCACACACATAGATACACCAACACAGATGCTTGCTTCTATCTTCACCAGCTTCTGTTCATTACACAAACCCTCATTGCCACATCTAGTAGCTCAAAATGAAGAGAAACTGATAACTCACCTTCAATCCGAGTCACGCGGCTACTAGTCCTAGGTGTCTCTGAGCTAGGAACTGGCCCTATACAGCACAGAACACAATCGATCTTTTCAAATTCTGACATTGCACTCCATTGACTACATGTATTAAGGTGAATGCAGCTTTACTTACCAGTGCGCATGGTTGCAAGAGAAAACGTTGTACCTGTCACTGCAGTTGGTGCATGTGCTAAACAGCAGAGGAAATTTATTAACTTTTAATAGAGGTTTTGCAAAGATACTTTTCCATGCTCTGATAAATGGATGAATAATACTCACCACTCATGGTGACTTGTGTAGTGCTTGGTTTTCCGATTGCTGCTGTGGTTAATGTGAACCCTAGTCAGCAGTGAAAAGAAAATAAATTCATTCATTCATTCATTCTTGGCAGGCAGGAATGTTCATTCAGGTTTCTTTCACATCAATTAATACGTGTCTTCGAGCAATTTAAAAACAGGCTCACAAATATTTGAAGAAGATCTCCAATGTGCACATTGACATATCATTTGAATAATTGTTTAGTGAATGCAACTTCAAAACGAAAACAAATTTTTGGCTCTAGTTGGCTGCAGCTTGAAGTTGGAATTTGGTTCGGATCAAAATAGTTGAAGTGCTGACTGCAAACATTTCAACGAGTTTTTATTTGAATCCACCTACCTGTTCCTGTAAAAAGTAAACTTGAAACTGCACTTTACTGCAGACTGAAAAACTGACAGGCTGATGTTCAAAACACACACCCAAAACTAGTCCTAAATTTATCAATGTGGACTAACATTGCGAATTCTGTTCACAAAATAGCTAAACTTTCCAAATATCCAGATTAAAATCGACAATGAAAATATTCTTTGTACACAATCACCATAATAGAGTCACGTGAGCAGTTCTTCTTTGATTTGAGTATTCATATCCATTGCGAGACTCGCAGGCATGATTTGACAACTTTTGCTGCAAATCTGGCTCACTACTCAATTTATCTTTTGAGAGCAACCACATGTGCATAAATAAGGTGTGGGGTGAGACAACACTGATCCACATTTAAACTGAGTCACAGGGCTGCTATTTATGGGTATCTCTGTGCTTGGACCAGGCGCTATCCTGCACTGAACACGATCATAACCATGCAATTATGTACGTTCACATTACATCATGACTAGTTAGCAATGACAAGAAAATAAAATAAACCATTAATTCTCAGTAGGCTGGAATGTTTATTCTCATATGTTTCGCATCAAGTCATAAGTGTCTTCAAGCAACTTCGAAATGGGCTCACAAACATTTGCAGAAGATCTTCAATATGCACGTTAAAGTATCACTGGAATAATCGAAACATGTTCAGACAAAATGAAGACTAACATTCAACAGAATCACAGAGTGAATTATGTAAAGGAAAACATGTTAAGCCCTGATGCACAAGGTGAAACAAACCCCTCAAGAAAAGAATCAAGAATGGTGAATCACCTGACACGTCAAAACAATTGTTGAAAGGGCAACACGCCAGGTAAAGTAAAGCCGAAGTTTTACGTGCACAGTTTATTCCATGGAGACCAGTGAAAGGCTTGGAGGATGACATTCTGTCATTCGATTGCTTTCCCATCAGGAAGCGCACGAAGAAACAGGCACTGTCAACAAATAAGATGCTCACAAACAGAAATGGGCACGTTCTCCAAATCTCAAAACTTGCACAATTCCACACACATGGGTGGATCAACACAAAGGACTGCTTCTCTCTTCACCAGTAACTGTTCATTACACAAGCCCTCGTTACTATACCAAACATCTCTTGATGAAGAGAAATCAATAACTCACCTTCAGTCCCAGTCACACGGCCACTTGTCATGGGCGACAGTGTGTGTGGACTTGGCCCTGTACATGTGGAAAACACAATCAATCCTCTGGAATTCTCACATTGCATTCCACTGACTACATACATTCAGGTGAATCGAGCTTTACTTACCAGTCTGGACGGTTGTAGGAGAAACCGGTGTACCTGACACTGTTGTTGGTGCACGTGCTAAATAGCAGAAGAAAAGTATTCAGTTTTAAAGTAGGTTTTGCAAAGATAGTTTTCCATGCTCTGGTAAATGGATGAATAATACTCACCACTGACAGTGACTTGTGAAGTGCTTGGCTTTCCTGTTGCTGCTGTGGTTAATGTTAACCCTAGGTTACGTTGAAAAGAAAATCAATTAATTCATTCATACTTGGCAGGCAGCAATGATCATTCTGGTATGTTTCACATCAACTAAGATGTGTCTTCAAGACTTCAAAATGGGCTCACAAACACTTGAAGAAGGTCTTCAATATTCCCCACATATTGAACAAGTCAAGGTATGGGGTGAGACAACATTTATCCACCTTTAAACTCAGTCACAGAGCTGCTATTTATGGGTATCTCTGCACTTGGATCTGGCACTATACTGCACCAAACACAATCAAAGCCATGCAATTATGTCCTTTCACATTATATCATGACTTGTTGGGCTAATGCGCTGACCCTTGTGCTATCACACCAGCCACTGCATGCCATTTGGAAAAAGACAATTACTTCCACTCTCTCTTCTACATCTATCAACTAATGTTGATCACTCATTGTTTGTGGGACAAGTAACACGACAACATCATCAATTAGACAAGTTAATCAAAAAAATCTTCTCATATATATACACAGCACTCCTACCAGAAGTGGATGTTTCACTGATTGTTGTTGGCTTTGTTAATACATGTGACTTGCAGCAAACGCGAATTTTGTAGTCATCACAAAACATCCGTGAAGATCCTTCAGAAACTTTACACACCAGTCCCAGGTCATTTTCACAAATCACATTGTCTGCTGATTCACTCAGTGGCTTCTCAGGATAATCAACGTATTGACACTGAACGACTCCAACATCCTCAGGGTGAGGACACAACTTATCCTTTATAAGAAACAAAAGTTCCAAGTCTTTTGGTTCGGAAACTGTCGGAGTATTTTGATTAAACCAAGGAGACCATTCGCCATGGCAGACTGGCTCTGTAACAGTGAAAATGACTATGTCTGAGAAACTCATGTAGTACAGATGAAAATATTAAACATAAGTGTAGCAAGATAACCATTTGCAGAATTTATTTGTACTTCAAAGAGCCATTGTCAAATCAGTCAATCAAAGCAGAAATAGGCAGAACGTTTATCATCGCAGACAAAAAGCAGATTGTAAGTTAACACCAAAAGACCAGAGAGAATTATGTAAAAGAAAACACAGCAAATGATGATGGACAGTGTGCAACATGGCCCCAAGCGAAGAATCAAAAATGGTGAAAAATTCCACAAATCAAAACTGTTGCTATTTGGACAAGACGTGAGGCAAAGTGAAGCAATATTCTCTGTGCACAGTTTATTCCGTGGAAGCACACTGAATGTCTCGAAGGATAGCATCAAGCATTCGTATTTCTCTGACATTCTATCATTTCACTCCTACCCTGTCAGTAAACACAGGACAAATCATGCACTGTCAACAAATAAGATGCTCACAAAAAGAAATGGGGAATTTTGCACTAGCTCATACATGATACAATTCCACACACATGGATGCACCAACACAAACGCTTGCTTCACTCTTCACCAGCATCTGTTCATTACACAGACCCTTGTTGCCACATCTAATGTGGCTACTACTCATGGGTGTCTCTGAGCTAGGAACTGCCCATATACAGCACAGAACACAATCGATCTTTTCAAATTCTGACATTGCACTCCATTGACTACATGCATTAAGATGAATGCAGCTTTACTTACCAGTGCGGATGGTTGCAGGAGAAAACGTTGTACCTGTCACTGCAGTTGGTGCATGTGCTAACAGCAGAGGAAAATTATTAACTTTTATTGGAGGTTTTGCAAAGATACTTTTCCATGCTGTGATAAATGGATGAATAATACTCACCACTGATGGTGACTTGTGTAGTGCTTGATTTTCTTGTTGTTGTTGATAATGTTAAACCTAGTTTGCATTGATAAGAAAATAAAATACTCCATAAATTCTCAGCAGGCTGGAATGTTCATTCTGGTATGTTTCACATCAAATCATGAGTCTTCAAGCAGCTTCTATGCAGCTCACAAACATTTGCAGAATGTCTTCAATATGCACATTGAAGTATCACTTAGAACATAGAACATAGAGAACATAGAACAGTACAGCACAGAACAGGCCCTTCAGCCCACAATGTTGTGCCGACCATTGATCCTCATGGATGCACCCTCAAATTTCTGTGACCATATGCATGTCCAGCAGTCTCTTAAATGACCCCAATGACCTTGCTTCCACAACTGCTGCTGGCAACGCATTCCATGCTCTCACAACTCTCTGCGTAAAGAACCTGCCTCTGACATCCCCTCTATACTTTCCACCAACCAGCTTAAAACTATGACCCCTCGTGCTAGCCATTTCTGCCCTGGGAAATAGTCTCTGGCTATCGACTCTATCTATCTTGAATAATCAAACCGTGTTCAGACAAAATGCAAACTGTAACATTCATCAGAATGACAGAGTGAATTATGTAAAGGAAAACATGTTAAGCCCTGACGCACAAGGTGAAACAGACCCCTCAAGGAAAGAATCAAAAATGGTGAAACACCCGACACGTCAAAACGACTGCTGAATGGACAACACGTCAGGCAAAGCAAAGCCAATATTCTGTGTGCACAGTTTATTCCATAGAGAGCAGTGAATGTCGTGGAGAATGACATTCTGTCATTTCACTCCTTTCCCATCAGGAAATGTAGAAAGAAACAGGCACTGTCAACAAATAAGATGCTCACAAACAGAAATGGGCACGTTCTCCAAAGCTCAAAACTTGCACAATTCCACACACATGGATGGATCAACACAAAGGACTGCTTCTCTCTTCACCAGTAACTGTTCATTACACAAGCCCTCGTTACTATACCAAACATCTCTTGATGAAGAGAAATCAATAATTCACCTTCAATCCCAGTCACACGGCCACTTGTCATGGGCGACAGTGTGTGTGGACTTGGCCCTGTACATGTGGAAAACACAATCAATCCTCTGGAATTCTCACATTGCATTCCACTGACTACATACATTGAGGTGAATCGAGCTTTACTTACCAGTCGGTGCGGTTGTAGGAGAAACCGGTGTACCTGACACTGTTGTTGGTGCACGTGCTAAACAGCAGAAGAAAAGTATTCAGTTTTAAAGGAGGTTTTGCAATGATAGTTTTCCATGCTCTGGTAAAAGGATGAATAATACTTACCACTGACAGTGACTTGTGAAGTCCTTGGTTTTCCTGTTGCTGCTGTGGTTAATGTTAACCCTAGGTAGCATTGAAAAGAAAATACATTAATTCATTCGTTCTCAGCCAGCAGGAATGTTCATTCTGGTATGTTTCACACCAAGTAATATGCGTCTTCAAGACTTCAAAATGGGCTCACAAATATTTGAAGAAGGTCTTCAATATTCACATTAAAGTATCACTTGAATAATTGTGGAGTGAATGAAATGCCACCTTGAAGACAAATTTTTGGCTCTAATTCCTTGCAGGTTCATGTTGGATGGTGAGTTGGAATTTTTTAAAAATTGAAATCTTGAAAGTGAACATGTCACAGAGTTGTTTTTGAAAACCCACAAACCTGTTTCTGTCAAAAACAAAATTTCCTTTCCAGCTAACTGCAGAAGTGATTAAAAATGAAAGGTTGACATTCAAGACACTGACCAATACCAATCATAAATTTCACAATGTGCAATAATATTGCGGATTCTGCTCACAAAATATCGAAACTTTCCATTTTTCAAATGTAATATCAAAAATGAATGAACTTTTGATTCACAAACACCACAACAGAATCTTTTCTTTCAGGATGGCCCACTTGAGAAGCTCTCCTTTGATCTGAGGATTTACATACCAAATAGCTCTTGTTGAATTGAAATCAATAACTCACCTTCAATCCCAGTCACACGGCCACTTGTCATGGGCGACTGTGTGTGTGGACTTGACCCTGTACAGCAGAAAACACAATCAATCCTCGGGAATTCTCACATAGCATTCCACTGACTACATGCATTCAGGTGAATCGAGCTTTACTTACCAGTCTGGACAGTTGTAGGAGAAACCGGTGTACCTGTCACTGTAGTCGGTGCACGTGCTAAACAGCGGAAGAAAAGTACTCAGTTTCAAAGCAGGCTTTGCAAAGATAGTTTTCCATGCTCTGGTCAATAGATGAATAATACTTACCACTGACAGTGACTTGTGAGGTGCCTGGTTTTCCTGTTGCTGCTGTGGTTAATGTTAACCCTAGTTAGCATTGAAAAAATAAATTCATTCATTCATTCTTGGCAGGCAGGGATGTTCATCCAGGCTTCTTTCAAATCACTTAATAGGTGTCTTTGAACAATTTCAAAACAGGCTCACAAGCATTTGAAGAAAGTCTTCAACATGCATGTTCAAGTATCACGTGAATAGTTGTGGAGTCAATGCAATGTCAACTTGAAGCGAAATTTTTGGCTCTACTTCCTTGCAGGTTCATGTTGGATGGTGAGTTAGATTAAAAAATTGAAAGCTTGAAAGCAAACGTTTCACAGAGATTCTATTAAAAACCCACAAACCTGTTTCTATCAAAAACAAACTTTACTTTGTAGCTAACTGCAGAAGTGATTAAAAATGAAAGGTTGACATTCAAGACACTGAACCAACACCAATCACAAATTTCTCAATGTGGAGTAATATTATGGATTCTGATCACAAAATATCGAAACTTTCCATTTTTCAAATGTAATGTCAAAAATGAATAAATTTTTGATTCAAAACACCAGAATACAATCGTTTCATTCAGGATGGCCCATGTGAGCAGCTCTCCTTTGATCTGGGTATTTACATACCAAATAGCTTTTGATGAAGAGAAATAGTTACTCACCTTCAATCCCAGTCACACGGCCACTTGTCATGGCCGACTGTGTGTGTGGACTTGGCCCTGTACAGCAGAAAAACACAATCAATCTTCGGGAATTCTCACATTGCATTCCACTGACTACATGCATTCAGGTGAATCGAGCTTTACTTACCAGTCTGGACGGTTGTAGGAGAAACCGGTGTACCTGACACTGTTGTTGGTGCACGTGCTGAACAGCAGAAGGAAAGTATTCAGTTTCAAAGTAGGTTTTGCAATGATAGTTTTCCATGCTCTGGTAAATGGATGATTAATACTCACCACTGACAGTGACTTGTGAAGTGCTTGGTTTTCCTGTTGCTGCTGTGGTTAATGTTAACCCTAGGTAGCATTGAAAAGAAAATACATTAATTCATTCGTTCTCAGCCAGCAGGAATGTTCATTCTGGTATGTTTCACATCAATTAATATGTGTCTTCAAGCAACTTCAAAATGGGCTCACAAACATTTGAAGAAGGTCTTCAATATGCACATTAAAATATCACTTCAATAATTGTGGAGTGAATGAAATGTCAACTTGAAGAGGAATTTTTGGCTCTAATTCCTTGCAGGTTCATGTTGGATGGTGAGTGGGAATAAAAATAATTGGAATCTTGAAGGCAAACATGTCACAGAGTTGTTTTTAAAAACCTACCAACCTGTTTCGATCAAAAACAAACTTTACTTCACAGCTAACTGCAGAAGTGATTAAAAATGAAAGGTTGACATTTAAGACGCTCAACCAACACCAATCATAAATTTCACAATGTGGAATAATATTATGGATTCGGCTCACAAAATATCTAAACTTTCCATTTTTCAAATGTAATATCCAAAAAGAATAAATTTTTGATTCATAAATACCATAATAGAATCTTTTCATTCAGGATGGCCCACGTGAGCAGCTCTCCTTTGATCTGAGGATTTACATACTAAATAGATCTTGATGAAGAGAAATAGTTACTCACCTTCAGTCCCAGTCACACGGCCACTTGTCATGGCCGACTGTGTGTGTGGACTTGGCCCTGTACAGCAGAAAAACACAATCAATCCTCTGGAATTCTGACATTGCATTCCACTGACTACATGCATTCAGTTGAATCGAGCTTTACTTACCAGTCGGTACGGTTGTAGGAGAAACCGGTGTACCTGACACTGTTGTTGGTGCACGTGCTAAATAGCAGAAGAAAAGTATTCAGTTTCAAAGTAGGTGTTGCAAAGATAGTTTGCCATGCTCTGGTAAATGGATGATTAATACTCACCACTGACAGTGACTTGTGAGGTTCCTGGTTTTCCTGTTGCTGCTGTGGTTAATGTTAACTCTAGTTAGCATTGAAAAAATAAATTAATTCATCCATTCTTGACAGGCAGGAATGTTCATCCAGGCTTCTTTCAAATCAATTAATATGTGTCTTTGAACAATTTCAAAACAGGCTCACAAATGACTAATAAATATCTTCAATGTGCACATTGACATATCACTTGAATTATTTGTCTAGTGAATGCAACTTCAACATGAAGAGAAATTTTTGGCTCTAGTCGGCCGCAGCTGGAAGTTGGATTTTGGTTTCGATCAAAATAGTTGAAAAGTTGAGAGCAAATACTTGAACAAGTTTCTATTTGAATCCGCCTACCTGTTCCTGTAAAAACTAAACTTGAATCTGCAGTTTACTGCAGACTGAAAAACTGAACGGCTGATGTTCAAAACACACACCCAAAACTAGTCCTAAATTTATCAATGTGGACTAACATTGTGAATTCTGTTCACAAAATACCTAATCTTTCCAAATATCCAGTTTAAAATCTACAATGAATAAATTCTTTGTACACAATCACCATAATAGAATCGCGTGAACAGTTCTTCTTTGATTTGAATTTTCATATCCATTGCGATACTCGCAGTCATGATTTGACAACTTTTGCTGCAAATCTGGCTCACTACTCAATTTATCTTTTGAGAGCAACCACATGTGCATAAACAAGGTGTGGGGTGAGACAACACTTATCCACATTTAAACTGAGTCACAGGGCTGCTATTGATGGGTATCTCTGTGCTTGGATCTGGCACTATACTGCACCAAACACAATCAAAACCATGCAATTGTGTACTTTCACATTATATCATGGCTTGTTGGGCTAATGCCCTGACCCTTGTGCTATCACACCAGCCACTGCCCGCCATTTGGAAAAAGACAATTACTTCCACTCTCTCTTCTACGTCTGTCAACTAATATTCATCACCCATCGTTTGTGAGAAACGTAACGTAACAACATTGTTAATTGGACGACATAATCAAAAAAAACTTCTCATTTATATACACATCATTCTTACCAGAAGTGGATGTTTCACTGATTGTTGTTGGCATTGTCAACACATGTGACTTGCAGCAAACGCGAATTTTGTAGTCATCACAAAACATCCGTGAAGATCCTTCAGAAACTTTACACACCAGTCCCAGATCATTTTCACAAATCACATTGTCTGCTGATTCACTCAGTGGCTTCTCGGGATAATCAACGTATTGACACTGAACGACTCCAACATCCTCAGGGTGAGGGCACAACTCATCCTTTATAAGAAACAAAAGTTCCAAGTCTTTTGGTTCGGAAATTGTCGGAGTATTTTGATTAAACCAAGGAGACCATTCGCCATGGCAGACTGGCTCTGTAGCAGCAAAAAAGACTATGTCAGAGAAACTCATGTACTACATATGAATATATTAAACAGAAATGTAGCAAGATAACACTTGCAGAATTTATTTGTACATGAAACAGCATTGCCAAATCATTCAACCAAAGTAGAAATGGGCAGAAATTTATCATCGCCGACAAAAAGCACATTGTCAGTTTGAACCGAATGGCAACAGTGAGTTAAGAGTGATAGTCAAGATGCAACAAGCCCCTCAAGCGAAGAATCAAAAATGGTGAATAATCCCACACATCAAACCTGTTCCTACTTGTACAAGATGTGAGACTTCATTCACTGACAACAAATAAGATGCTCAAAAAAAAGAAATGGGAAACTTCTCCCAAGCTCATACAGGATACAATTCCACACACATAGATACACCAACACAGATGCTTGCTTCTATCTTCACCAGCTTCTGTTCATTACACAAACCCTCATTGCCACATCTAGTAGCTCAAAATGAAGAGAAACTGATAACTCACCTTCAATCCGAGTCACGCGGCTACTAGTCCTAGGTGTCTCTGAGCTAGGAACTGGCCCTATACAGCACAGAACACAATCGATCTTTTCAAATTCTGACATTGCACTCCATTGACTACATGTATTAAGGTGAATGCAGCTTTACTTACCAGTGCGCATGGTTGCAGGAGAAAACGTTGTACCTGTCACTGCAGTTGGTGCATGTGCTAAACAGCAGAGGAAATTTATTAACTTTTAATAGAGGTTTTGCAAAGATACTTTTCCATGCTCTGATAAATGGATGAATAATACTCACCACTCATGGTGACTTGTGTAGTGCTTGGTTTTCCGATTGCTGCTGTGGTTAATGTGAACCCTAGTCAGCAGTGAAAAGAAAATAAATTCATTCATTCATTCATTCTTGGCAGGCAGGAATGTTCATTCAGGTTTCTTTCACATCAATTAATACGTGTCTTCGAGCAATTTAAAAACAGGCTCACAAATATTTGAAGAAGATCTCCAATGTGCACATTGACATATCATTTGAATAATTGTTTAGTGAATGCAACTTCAAAACGAAAACAAATTTTTGGCTCTAGTTGGCTGCAGCTTGAAGTTGGAATTTGGTTCGGATCAAAATAGTTGAAGTGCTGACTGCAAACATTTCAACGAGTTTTTATTTGAATCCACCTACCTGTTCCTGTAAAAAGTAAACTTGAAACTGCACTTTACTGCAGACTGAAAAACTGACAGGCTGATGTTCAAAACACACACCCAAAACTAGTCCTAAATTTATCAATGTGGACTAACATTGTGAATTCTGTTCACAAAATAGCTAAACTTTCCAAATATCCAGATTAAAATCGACAATGAAAATATTCTTTGTACACAATCACCATAATAGAGTCACGTGAGCAGTTCTTCTTTGATTTGAGTATTCATATCCATTGCGAGACTCGCAGGCATGATTTGACAACTTTTGCTGCAAATCTGGCTCACTACTCAATTTATCTTTTGAGAGCAACCACATGTGCATAAATAAGGTGTGGGGTGAGACAACACTGATCCACATTTAAACTGAGTCACAGGGCTGCTATTTATGGGTATCTCTGTGCTTGGACCAGGCGCTATCCTGCACTGAACACGATCATAACCATGCAATTATGTACGTTCACATTACATCATGACTAGTTAGCAATGACAAGAAAATAAAATAAACCATTAATTCTCAGTAGGCTGGAATGTTTATTCTCATATGTTTCGCATCAAGTCATAAGTGTCTTCAAGCAACTTCGAAATGGGCTCACAAACATTTGCAGAAGATCTTCAATATGCACGTTAAAGTATCACTGGAATAATCGAAACATGTTCAGACAAAATGAAGACTAACATTCAACAGAATCACAGAGTGAATTATGTAAAGGAAAACATGTTAAGCCCTGATGCACAAGGTGAAACAAACCCCTCAAGAAAAGAATCAAGAATGGTGAATCACCTGACACGTCAAAACAATTGTTGAAAGGGCAACACGCCAGGTAAAGTAAAGCCGAAGTTTTACGTGCACAGTTTATTCCATGGAGACCAGTGAAAGGCTTGGAGGATGACATTCTGTCATTCGATTGCTTTCCCATCAGGAAGCGCACGAAGAAACAGGCACTGTCAACAAATAAGATGCTCACAAACAGAAATGGGCACGTTCTCCAAATCTCAAAACTTGCACAATTCCACACACATGGGTGGATCAACACAAAGGACTGCTTCTCTCTTCACCAGTAACTGTTCATTACACAAGCCCTCGTTACTATACCAAACAACTCTTGATGAAGAGAAATCAATAACTCACCTTCAGTCCCAGTCACACGGCCACTTGTCATGGGCGACAGTGTGTGTGGACTTGGCCCTGTACATGTGGAAAACACAATCAATCCTCTGGAATTCTCACATTGCATTCCACTGACTACATACATTCAGGTGAATCGAGCTTTACTTACCAGTCTGGACGGTTGTAGGAGAAACCGGTGTACCTGACACTGTTGTTGGTGCACGTGCTAAATAGCAGAAGAAAAGTATTCAGTTTTAAAGTAGGTTTTGCAAAGATAGTTTTCCATGCTCTGGTAAATGGATGAATAATACTCACCACTGACAGTGACTTGTGAAGTGCTTGGCTTTCCTGTTGCTGCTGTGGTTAATGTTAACCCTAGGTTACGTTGAAAAGAAAATCAATTAATTCATTCATACTTGGCAGGCAGCAATGATCATTCTGGTATGTTTCACATCAACTAAGATGTGTCTTCAAGACTTCAAAATGGGCTCACAAACACTTGAAGAAGGTCTTCAATATTCCCCACATATTGAACAAGTCAAGGTATGGGGTGAGACAACATTTATCCACCTTTAAACTCAGTCACAGAGCTGCTATTTATGGGTATCTCTGCACTTGGATCTGGCACTATACTGCACCAAACACAATCAAAGCCATGCAATTATGTCCTTTCACATTATATCATGACTTGTTGGGCTAATGCGCTGACCCTTGTGCTATCACACCAGCCACTGCATGCCATTTGGAAAAAGACAATTACTTCCACTCTCTCTTCTACATCTATCAACTAATGTTGATCACTCATTGTTTGTGGGACAAGTAACACGACAACATCATCAATTAGACAAGTTAATCAAAAAAATCTTCTCATATATATACACAGCACTCCTACCAGAAGTGGATGTTTCACTGATTGTTGTTGGCTTTGTTAATACATGTGACTTGCAGCAAACGCGAATTTTGTAGTCATCACAAAACATCCGTGAAGATCCTTCAGAAACTTTACACACCAGTCCCAGGTCATTTTCACAAATCACATTGTCTGCTGATTCACTCAGTGGCTTCTCAGGATAATCAACGTATTGACACTGAACGACTCCAACATCCTCAGGGTGAGGACACAACTTATCCTTTATAAGAAACAAAAGTTCCAAGTCTTTTGGTTCGGAAACTGTCGGAGTATTTTGATTAAACCAAGGAGACCATTCGCCATGGCAGACTGGCTCTGTAACAGTGAAAATGACTATGTCTGAGAAACTCATGTAGTACAGATGAAAATATTAAACATAAGTGTAGCAAGATAACCATTTGCAGAATTTATTTGTACTTCAAAGAGCCATTGTCAAATCAGTCAATCAAAGCAGAAATAGGCAGAACGTTTATCATCGCAGACAAAAAGCAGATTGTAAGTTAACACCAAAAGACCAGAGAGAATTATGTAAAAGAAAACACAGCAAATGATGATGGACAGTGTGCAACATGGCCCCAAGCGAAGAATCAAAAATGGTGAAAAATTCCACAAATCAAAACTGTTGCTATTTGGACAAGACGTGAGGCAAAGTGAAGCAATATTCTCTGTGCACAGTTTATTCCGTGGAAGCACACTGAATGTCTCGAAGGATAGCATCAAGCATTCGTATTTCTCTGACATTCTATCATTTCACTCCTACCCTGTCAGTAAACACAGGACAAATCATGCACTGTCAACAAATAAGATGCTCACAAAAAGAAATGGGGAATTTGGCACTAGCTCATACATGATACAATTCCACACACATGGATGCACCAACACAAACGCTTGCTTCACTCTTCACCAGCATCTGTTCATTACACAGACCCTTGTTGCCACATCTAATGTGGCTACTACTCATGGGTGTCTCTGAGCTAGGAACTGCCCATATACAGCACAGAACACAATCGATCTTTTCAAATTCTGACATTGCACTCCATTGACTACATGCATTAAGATGAATGCAGCTTTACTTACCAGTGCGGATGGTTGCAGGAGAAAACGTTGTACCTGTCACTGCAGTTGGTGCATGTGCTAACAGCAGAGGAAAATTATTAACTTTTATTGGAGGTTTTGCAAAGATACTTTTCCATGCTGTGATAAATGGATGAATAATACTCACCACTGATGGTGACTTGTGTAGTGCTTGATTTTCTTGTTGTTGTTGATAATGTTAAACCTAGTTTGCATTGATAAGAAAATAAAATACTCCATAAATTCTCAGCAGGCTGGAATGTTCATTCTGGTATGTTTCACATCAAATCATGAGTCTTCAAGCAGCTTCTATGCAGCTCACAAACATTTGCAGAATGTCTTCAATATGCACATTGAAGTATCACTTAGAACATAGAACATAGAGAACATAGAACAGTACAGCACAGAACAGGCCCTTCAGCCCACAATGTTGTGCCGACCATTGATCCTCATGGATGCACCCTCAAATTTCTGTGACCATATGCATGTCCAGCAGTCTCTTAAATGACCCCAATGACCTTGCTTCCACAACTGCTGCTGGCAACGCATTCCATGCTCTCACAACTCTCTGCGTAAAGAACCTGCCTCTGACATCCCCTCTATACTTTCCACCAACCAGCTTAAAACTATGACCCCTCGTGCTAGCCATTTCTGCCCTGGGAAATAGTCTCTGGCTATCGACTCTATCTATCTTGAATAATCAAACCGTGTTCAGACAAAATGCAAACTGTAACATTCATCAGAATGACAGAGTGAATTATGTAAAGGAAAACATGTTAAGCCCTGACGCACAAGGTGAAACAGACCCCTCAAGGAAAGAATCAAAAATGGTGAAACACCCGACACGTCAAAACGACTGCTGAATGGACAACACGTCAGGCAAAGCAAAGCCAATATTCTGTGTGCACAGTTTATTCCATAGAGAGCAGTGAATGTCGTGGAGAATGACATTCTGTCATTTCACTCCTTTCCCATCAGGAAATGTAGAAAGAAACAGGCACTGTCAACAAATAAGATGCTCACAAACAGAAATGGGCACGTTCTCCAAAGCTCAAAACTTGCACAATTCCACACACATGGATGGATCAACACAAAGGACTGCTTCTCTCTTCACCAGTAACTGTTCATTACACAAGCCCTCGTTACTATACCAAACATCTCTTGATGAAGAGAAATCAATAATTCACCTTCAATCCCAGTCACACGGCCACTTGTCATGGGCGACTGTGTGTGTGGACTTGGCCCTGTACATGTGGAAAACACAATCAATCCTCTGGAATTCTCACATTGCATTCCACTGACTACATACATTGAGGTGAATCGAGCTTTACTTACCAGTCGGTGCGGTTGTAGGAGAAACCGGTGTACCTGACACTGTTGTTGGTGCACGTGCTAAACAGCAGAAGAAAAGTATTCAGTTTTAAAGGAGGTTTTGCAATGATAGTTTTCCATGCTCTGGTAAAAGGATGAATAATACTTACCACTGACAGTGACTTGTGAAGTCCTTGGTTTTCCTGTTGCTGCTGTGGTTAATGTTAACCCTAGGTAGCATTGAAAAGAAAATACATTAATTCATTCGTTCTCAGCCAGCAGGAATGTTCATTCTGGTATGTTTCACACCAAGTAATATGCGTCTTCAAGACTTCAAAATGGGCTCACAAATATTTGAAGAAGGTCTTCAATATTCACATTAAAGTATCACTTGAATAATTGTGGAGTGAATGAAATGCCACCTTGAAGACAAATTTTTGGCTCTAATTCCTTGCAGGTTCATGTTGGATGGTGAGTTGGAATTTTTTAAAAATTGAAATCTTGAAAGTGAACATGTCACAGAGTTGTTTTTGAAAACCCACAAACCTGTTTCTGTCAAAAACAAAATTTCCTTTCCAGCTAACTGCAGAAGTGATTAAAAATGAAAGGTTGACATTCAAGACACTGACCAATACCAATCATAAATTTCACAATGTGCAATAATATTGCGGATTCTGCTCACAAAATATCGAAACTTTCCATTTTTCAAATGTAATATCAAAAATGAATGAACTTTTGATTCACAAACACCACAACAGAATCTTTTCTTTCAGGATGGCCCACTTGAGAAGCTCTCCTTTGATCTGAGGATTTACATACCAAATAGGTCTTGATGAAGAGAAATCAATAACTCACCTTCAATCCCAGTCACACGGCCACTTGTCATGGGCGACTGTGTGTGTGGACTTGGCCCTGTACAGCAGAAAAACACAATCAATCCTCGGGAATTCTCACATTGCATTCCACTGACTACATGCATTCAGGTGAATCGAGCTTTACTTACCAGTCTGGACGGTTGTAGGAGAAACCGGTGTACCTGACACTGTTGTTGGTGCACGTGCTAAACAGCAGAAGAAAATTATTCAGTGTTAAAGTAGGTTTTGCAATGATAGTTTTCCATGCTCTGGTAAATGGATGAATAAAACTCACCACTGACAGTGACTTGTGAAGTGCTTGGTTTTCCTGTTGCTGCTGTGGTTAATGTTAACCCTAGGTTACGTTGAAAAGAAAATCAATTAATTCATTCATTCTTGGCAGGCAGCAATGATCATTCTGGTATGTTTCACATCAACTAATATGTGTCTTCAAGACTTCAAAATGGGCTCACAAACACTTGAAGAAGGTCTTCAATCGGCCCAACATATTGAACAAGTCAAGATATGGGGTGAGACAACATTTATCCACCTTTAAACTCAGTCACAGGGCTGCTATTTATGGGTATCTCTGTGCTTGGATCTGGCACTATACTGCACCAAACACAATCAAAACCATGCAATTATGTACTTTCACATTATATCATGGCTTGTTGGGCTAATGTGCTGACCCTTGTGCTATCACACCAGCCACTGCATGCCATTTGGAAAAAGATAATTACTTCCAATTTCTCTTCTACTTCTGTCAACTAATATTGATCACTCATTGTTTGTGGGAAAAGTAACACGACAACATCGTCAATTAGACAAGTTAATCAAAAAAGATCCTCTCATATATATACACAGCACTCCTACCAGAAGTGGATGTTTCACTGATTGTTGTTGGCATTGTCAACACATGTGACTTGCAGCAAACGCGAATTTTGTAGTCATCACAAAACATCCGTGAAGATCCTTCAGAAACTTTACACACCAGTCCCAAGTCATTTTCACAAATCACATTGTCTGCTGATTCACTCAGTGGCTTCTCAGGATAATCAACGTATTGACACTGAACGACTCCAACATCCTCAGGGTGAGGGCACAACTTATCCTTTATAAGAAACAAAATTTCCACATCTTTTGGTTCAGAAATCGTTGGAGTATTTTGATTAAACCAAGGAGACCATTCGCCATGGCAGACTGGCTCTGTAACAGTGAAAAAGACTATGTCTGAGAAACTCATGTAGTACATATGAAAATATTAAACATAAATGGTAGCAAGATAACCATTTGCAGCAGAGATAATGGGAACTGCAGATGCTGGAGATTCCAAGATAATAAAATGTGAGGCTGGATGAACACAGCAGGCCAAGCAGCATCTCAGGAGCACAAAAGCTGACGTTTCGGGCCTAGACCCTTCATCAGAGAGGGGGATGGGGGGAGGGAACTGGAATAAATAGGGAGAGAGGGGGAGGCGGACCGAAGATGGAGAGTAAAGAAGATAGGTGGAGAGAGTGTAGGTGGGGAGGTAGGGAGGGGATAGGTCAGTCCAGGGAAGACGGACAGGTCAAGGAGGTGGGATGAGGTTAGTAGGTAGCGGGGGGTGCGGCTTGGGGTGGGAGGAAGGGATGGGTGAGAGGAAGAACAGGTTAGGGAGGCAGAGACAGGTTGGACTGGTTTTGGGATGCAGTGGGTGGGGGGGAAGAGCTGGGCTGGTTGTGTGGTGCAGTGGGGGGAGGGGACGAACTGGGCTGGTTGAGGGATGCAGTAGGGGAAGGGGAGATTTTGAAACTGGTGAAGTCCACATTGATACCATATGGCTGCAGGGTTCCCAGGCGGAATATGAGTTGCTGTTCCTGCAACCTTCGGGTGGCATCATTGTGGCAGTGCAGGAGGCCCATGATGGACATGTCATCAAGAGAATGGGAGGGGGAGTGGAAATGGTTTGCGACTGGGAGGTGCAGTTGTTTTTTGCGAACTGAGCGGAGGTGTTCTGCAAAGCGGTCCCCAAGCCTCCGCTTGGTTTCCCCAATGTAGAGGAAGCCGCACCGGGTACAGTGGATGCAGTATACCACATTGGCAGATGTGCAGGTGAACCTCTGCTTGATGTGGAATGTCATCTTGGGGCCTGGGATGGGGGTGAGGGAGGAGGTGTGGGGACAAGTGTAGCATTTCCTGCGGTTGCAGGGGAAGGTGCCGGGTGTGGTGGGGTTGGAGGGCAGTGTGGAGCGAACAAGGGAGTCACGGAGAGAGTGGTCTCTCCGGAAAGCAGACAGGGGAGGGGATGGAAAAATGTCTTGGGTGGTGGGGTCGGATTGTAAATGGCGGAAGTGTCGGAGGATAATGCGTTGTATCCGGAGGTTGGTAGGGTGGTGTGTGAGAACGAGGGGGATCCTCTTGGGGCGGTTGTGGCGGGGGCGGGGTGTGAGCGATGTGTCGCGGGAAATGCGGGAGACGCGGTCAAGGGCGTTCTCGATCACCGTGGGGGGAAAGTTGCGGTCCTTAAAGAACTTGGACATCTGGCCTCCAGCCTCACATTTTATTAACCATTTGCAGCATTTAGTTGGGCTTCAAAAAGCTCTTCCCAAATATATATATCAAAATAGAAATGGGCAGAACTTTTATCAGCGAACCATGTTCAGACAAAATGCAGACTGTAACATTCTGCAGAATGACAGAGTGAATTATGTAAAGGAAAACATGTTAAGCCCTGATGCACAAGGTGAAACAGACCCCTCAAGGAAAGAAACAAATATGGTGAAACATCTGACACGTCAAAACGATTGCTGAAAGGACAAAACGTGAGGCAAAATAAAGCCAATGTTCTGTGTGCACAGTTTATTCCATAGAGACCAGTGAATGTCTTCGAGGATGACATTGTGTCATTTCACTCCTTTCCCATTAGGAAACGCACAAAGAAACATGCACTGTCAACAAATAAGATGCTCACAAACAGAAATGGGCAAGTTCTACAAATCTCAAAACTTGTACAATTCCACACACATGAATGGATCAACACAAAGGACTGCTTCTCTCTTCACCAGTAACTGTTCATTACACAAGCCCTCGTTACTATACCAAACAGCTCTGGATGAAGAGAAATCAGTAACTCACCTTCAATCCCAGTCACACGGCCACTTGTCATGGGCAACTGTGTGTGTGGACTTGGCCCTGCACAGCAAAAAACACAATCAATCCTCTGGAATTCTGATATTGTATTCCACTGACTACATGCATTAAGGTGGATCGAGCTTTATTTCCCAGTCTGGACGGTTGTAGGAGAAACCGGTGTACCTGTCACTGTAGTTGGTGCACTTGCTAAACAGCAGAAGAAAAGTACTCAGTTTAAAGTAGGTTTTGCAAAGATAGTTTTCCATGCTCTGGTAAGTGGATGAATAAAACTCACCACTGACAGTGACTTGTGTAGTGGTTGGTTTTCCTGTTGTTGTTGTGGCTAATGTTAACCCTAGTTAGCATTGAAAAGAAAATTAATTAATCCATTAATTCTCAGCAGGCTGGAATGCTCATTCTGGTAAGTTTCGCATCAAATCATAAGTGTCTTCAAGCACCTTCAAAATAGGCTTACAAAATTTAAAGAAGATCTTCAATATGCACATTTATGTATCACTGGATTAATTGTGTAGTGAATGCAATGTCAACATGAAGAGGAATTTTTGGCTCTCGTTGGTTGTAGGTTCATGTTGGATTGTGAGTTGGCATAAATTTATTGAAACTTGACAGCAAACATTTCAATGAGTCTTTTTTGAACCCGCCACCCTGCTTCTATCAATTACATACTTAACTTTGCATCTAACTGCAGAATTAACTAATCATTAAAGGCTGATATTCAAGACACTCAACCAGCTCCAAACATAAATTTCTCAAGGTTGACTACCATTGTGAATTATGCTGACAAAATATGTAAATTTTCATCTTTCAACAGTAAAATCCACAATGAATAAATTCTTTATACACAATCACCATAACAGAATCTTTTCTTTCAAAATGGCCCACGTGAGCAGCTCTCCTTTGATCGGAGTATTTACATCCATTGTGATACGTGCAGTTATGACTTGACAAATTCAGCTGAAAACCTGGCTTGTAACTCAATTTCCCTTCTGACAGTAACTACATATACATAAATAAGGTGAGAGTAAAGGTAACATTTACTCACATATAATCCAAATAACAGGACTACTAGTAATGTGTATTTCTGTGCATGGTTCTGTGCAGAACACTATCAAAACCATGCAATTCTGTACTTTAACATTTTATCATGACTTTTTGGGCTAATGCACTGACCCTTGTGCTATCACACCAATCACTGCCTGCCATTTGGAAAAAGACTATTAGTTCCACTCTCTCTTCGATGTCTGTCAACTACTATTGATCATTCATTGTTTGTGGGAAAAGTAACACGATGCTGTTGTCAATTAGACAAGTTGAACAAAAAAATCTTCTCATTTATAAGTAAACATCATCCTTACCAGATGTTGATATTTCACTGATTGTTGTTGGCATTGACATCATACGTGACTTGCAGCAAACACGAATTTTGTAGTCATCACAAAACATCCGTGAAGATCCTTCAGACACTTTACACACCAGTCCTAGATCATTTTCACAAATCATATCGTCTGCTGATTCACTCAGTGGCTTCTCAGGATAATCAACGTATTGACACTGAACGACTCCAACATCCTCAGGGTGAGGACACAACTTATCATTCATAAGAAACAAAAGTTCCAAGTCTATTGGTTCAGAAATTGTTGGAGTATTTTGATTAAACCAAGGAGACCATTCGCCATGGCAGACTGGCTCTGTAACAGTGAGAAAGGACTGTATATGAGAACCTTATGTACTAACTGTGAAAATATTTAACATAAACGCAGCAATGCAACATTTTCAGAATTTAGTTGTGCTTCAAGCAACCCTTCCGAAATCATTCAATCCAAGCAGAAATGGTCAGAACTTTTATCATAGCACCATGTTCTGACGAAATGCAGACAGAAAGTTTCAGCAGAAGGACAATGTGAATTACATAAAAAAGAAGCAAAATTAATGCTGATGCATCATAAGAAACAAACTCATCCATGTCTAAAAGGGAAGAATCAAAAAAGTTGATTATCCTACATGTCGAAACTGTTGCCATTTCAAATCAAAATCTGGCAATAGTGAAACATTAGCCTGTATCCCTGAAATTAATGAAGGTGAAACAGCACGGATCTTATCTGATAGCTAACCATAATTGGGTTTGAGATGTGGAATGTATAGAAAAATTTAATTTTTCAGTGGCTCTGCAAAGTATTGGCCTTTCATTTTCAAACCAAATATACTTCAACATGACGTGAGGCAAAGTAAAGCCAATATTCTGTGTGCAATGTTTATATGATAGATGCCAAGAATGACATGAAGGATGACATCAAGCATTCACTTGTCTCTGACATTCTATTATTTCATCCATTTCCTATCAGGAAGAAACATACACAGTCAACAAATCAAATGCTTATAATCAGTGATGAGGAACATATGTGGAGCTCATAACTTATACATTTCCATATGGCAGGACTAACGTATAGGGCTACTTCATTCTCCATCAGCAAAAATTCATTTGAGCGCTGCAACCTATTGGCCTTTCAGTTTGTAACCAAACAACAAAACCAATATTCAGTATGCAGAGTCTATATTACAGGGCATAGAGAATATCTTGAAAGTTGGCAACAAAACTTTATATTTAACTGTCATTCTGTCATTCTACTGCATTTTAAGTGAACTTTACTGATCAGTATGAATGGTTGCAGGAGAAACTAGTACACCTGTACAATACAAGAGCTTACAATAGCTCTGCCAGGTGTAGACTTTTCACTTTCAAGCTAAATATATTTCAAGAAGACATGAGATGAGGTAATGCCAGGGTTCTTTGTTTACAGTCTACACCATTGCGCACAGAGAATGTCTTGAAGGATGACATTCACTTTTACCTGTCTTTCTGTCATTCCATTTCTCTCCCATCAGAAAACAATGTCAAGTCCCAGGATGAAAGATACACACTCAACATATAAGATGCTCACTGTGGTAGGATGAATATCAAACAACAATGAGCCAGAATACAGAGGGGGTTACAGAATTTAGTGATGTGGGGGTGCAATGATAACGACTTCTTCTCAATGTCAGCAGAACAAAAGAACAGACCATTGACTTCGGAAAGGAAGTAGCAGACACGGCCGCAACGACAGTGACAAAGCAGAGGTTGAGAGGGTTGAGAGCATCTAGTACCTAAGATTAGTGATCATCTGTCTTCAACTTCCCATGTAGAAGAGACAATCAAGAAAGTACAACAATGTCTCCTCTGCCTCAGGTGGCTCAGGAAATTTGGCATGTCTGAAAAAGCCCTCACCAACTTTTATTGATGCACCATAGAATACATATGTCCAGGTGCATAATGGCCTGATATGGAAACTGCTCTTCCCAGGACTGCAAGAAACTGCAGAAGGTTGTGTGTACAGCCTAAACCACCTCTCAAGCCAACTTTCCATCCATAGGCTCCATTTAAACTTCTAGTTGCCACAGAAAGGCTGCCAACATCATCAAAGTCCCATCCAACCCCAGTAATGCTCTCCTACAACCTCTCCCATCAGGCAGAAGTTACAGAAGCTTGAACACATGCAACAGTAGATTCAAAAACAGCTCCTGCCCTGCCATTTTTACATGTATGAATGGACTTGCTAAGTTCAAATAACGCTGACCTTGTTCATGTTGATCTTGCCTCCCGCATGTCCTGTGCGGTGTAACCTGCATGCCTCACTCCGTCAAGTGTTTTTTTCACCTTGTGATAGTATGCCCTTGCTTACCATGATCTGCCTGTCCAGCTCACAAACAAAGCTTTTCACTGTACTTTGGTATACGTGACAATAAATCAAATCGAATCGAATCATAAATAGAAATAGGGAAAATCCTCAGAGCTAACAACATATACATTTCTACACAGATAGATGGATGTAAAGGACAACTTCATTCTCCGCCAACAGGAAATCGCTGCACTGCCCCTCGTTTCTTCAGTCAATTGCTCTTGACTGATGTGAGTAACAAGACTACTAGACATGTGTACCTCTGCGCCTACAACCACCCATAAACAGAAGAGAATATCACCAATACAATAGAATTCTGATGTTGCATGTCATTGACTACATTCAGTAAGGTGAAGTGAGCTTTACTTAACAGTCCTGATTGTTACAGGAGGAACTGGTATACCTGTGACTGTAGCTGGACCACACGCCAAATACCAGAGTAACATTATGGAGTGTTAATGCAGGTTTTGCAAACAAATCATTTTCATACTCTGATAAAGAGACAAACAAAACTCACCACTGATGGCGATCTGTGAAGTGCTTGATCTTCCTGTTGCTACTATTGATGTTATCCCTAGTAAGCACAGAAAAGAAAATAAAAGAAACTATTAATTCTTAGCCATTTGGAAAGATCGATCTGGGTATGTTTCACCTATTCACATCAATTGATACATCCGGCCAAGCAATTTCAAAACACGCTCACAGATTTTGAAGGGTGGCACAGTAGCTTAGTGGTTCGCTGCCTTACAGCTCCAGGGATTTGGTTAATCTCCAACTACTCACAATCTAACTTGAATTTACAGGTAACTTGAATCAAGAATTCCTCTTCATGGTGACCACTGCATTCATTAATTACTTATTCAAATGATGCATTATGTGTTTATTAAAGATGTCAAAAGTCTGTGAGCACATTCTAGTGAATTTGTTCAGAGGTAAACAAATCGTTCCTCCTAGGACAGGCCTGCCATCACTGGTATCAGCCTCAGACAGGCCATGAAGCATGTGCTGCTGTGTCAACGATATCCTCTCTTACATAGGGAAACTACATGTAATACCCCAGGTGTGGTCTGACCAAGGCCCAATACAACTGTAGTAAGACATCAATGCTTCTGAACTCAAATGCATTGGAAATGAAGGCTAACATTGCCTTAGACTTCCTAATTGGTTGCAGCCCATGCCTGTCTATTTTCATTTACTGGTGCACAAGAACATCCAGATCTCTTTGTACACCCATATTTCCCAAAGTATCAACATTTAAAACAATATCTTCCTTCCTGTTTTTCACACCGATGTGTATTACTTCCGCGTCAGAGTCAGGCATGTTGTACTGTATCCGCTATTTGTTCGCTCATTCACTCAATTTGTCCGCATTACCTTGAAATCTCCTTGCAACCTCTTGCAGCACACAATCCCAACCAGTATTGTGTCATCAGCAAGTGTGGAAATGCTGTATTTGGTTCCCTCATCCAGATAATTTATACACATCATGAATCAGTTAGCTCAGCTGCCTGAACAGTGGGGTTGAAATGCAAAGCTCAGCCAACAGCGTGGGTTCAATTTCTTCACTGGCTAAGATTACCTCTCCCCGGCTGTGAAATGGTGATCTGTAGGTTATACGACTCAGGTTGTAGTCCAACGAGCGAGCAGCCCAATGTTCAGGGTGGTCTGAGTTGACTTACCTTTGTTTTGATCTTATATTATGAATACTTGGGTTGAAACACTGACTCTTGTGGTATCCCACCGGTCCCAGCCTGCCACTTGGAAAAAAATATTTACTTCCATCCTCTCTTTCCCATTTCCCAACCAATCGTGATCATTCATGGTATCAATGAAAAATAACCTGACACTAAGGCCCATTAGTGATCAAAAATCATTTTCTCATATATAAACATCATCCTTACCGGTTGTGAATGTTTCAGTGGATTTTGTAGTTGTTGGTGTTGCTATCATACGTGATTTGCAGCAAACACGAATTTTGTAGTCATCACAAACTTTCCGTGGAGAACTTTCAGAGGCTTTACACACCAGTCCTAGATCCTTTTCACAAAACACTATGTCTGCTGATTCACTTAGTGGCTTCTCAGGATAATCAACATATTGACACTGAATGTCACCAATATCTTCAGGGTGAGGACACAACTTATCTTTTATATAGGACAAAAGTTCCACATCTTTTGGTTTGGTAATTGTTGGTGTATTTTGATTAAACCAGGGAGACCATACACCATGGCAGACTGGCTCTGTAACTGAAAAATGGATGATACATGAGACCCTCCTGCAGCTAGCATGAAAATGTAAAACTAAAGTAACATTGCAAATTTTACATAATTTAATAGGGCTTCAAAGATTTCTTCCCTAATGTTACAAGCAAAGTAGAAATGGGCAGAACATTTATTATTGTGTTCAGACAAAATGCAAATTGTAAGTTCCAGCAGAGCAACAGATTGAATTGTGTGAAAAAAAATAATGCTGATACATAAAGAGAAACAAACCCCTCAATGCCAAGAAGGGCAGAATCAAAAAGGGTGAATCATCCTGCATGTTAAAACTGTTGTCATTCCTATTCAAAATCTGACAACAGTGACACATCAGACCGTATCCTTCAAATTCAACAAGCTTAAAAAACAGCACAAACCTTATCTTTAAGTGATCCACGATTGGGCTTGGAATGTAGAAGGTCAGCCACAAGTCAACATTCCAACAACCCTATAACGTATTGACCTTTTAGCTTAAACTAAACATACTTCATGAATACAAAGTGTGGAGCCAGGTGAACACAGCATGCAAGCAGCAACTTAGGAGCACAAAAGCTCACATTTCCGGCCTAGACTCTTCTCGAAACGTCAGCTTTTGTGCTCCTAAGATGCTGCTTGGCCTGCTGTGTTCATCCAGCTCCACACTTTGTTATCTCGAATTCTCCAGCATCTGCAGTTCCCATTACCTCTGATACTTCAAGACGACATGAGGTGAAGTAAAGCCAACATTCTGTGTAAATGGTTTACACCATAGAGCACAGAGACGGTCCTGGTGGAAGACATCAAGTGTTCGCTTTTAGCTGTCATTCTATCATGTCAATTGTTTCCCGTCAGAAAATAAAGTCAGGACCCATTATGTAATATGCACATTCAACAAATAAGATGGATGGATGTATATGACAACTTCATTCTCCACCAACAACAACTCACTTTACTTGCCCTAGTTTCCACAGCAAATTGCTCTTAACAAAGAGAAAACTATTACTCACCTCTACTCTGAGCAACTGGACTACTAGTCATGGGCTTCTCTCCACCTAGACTTGACAACATACAGCAAAGAACATGACCAATAGTGCAGAATTCTGCAGTTGCACTCAGTTGACTACATACATTGATGTGAAGTGCACTTTATTTACCAATAGAGATAGTCCAAAGGAAACCAGTGTATCTAACACTGTAGTTAGTGCACATGCTAAATAGCAGAGGAAAAATATGGAGTTTATGTGCAGGTTTTGAAAAAAAAATTCACACTCTGATTTGGAGAAAAACAACACACACCACCAATGGTGATTTATGAAAGTGCTTGTTCTTCTTGTTGCTGCTTGTTGATGTTAACTCTAATTCGCATGGATCAGCAAAGAAACTGTTAATTCACTGCTGGCTGGAATGTTCACTCTGATATTTTTTAATTATGTTTTTTATTCATTTCTCAATATTTCTATTTTCTTACACTATATAAGTGAGGATATTCAACTGCACCGAGTTCTCAGTTAGAGGTAAATCAATGGTTTTGCTCTCACACTTATTTTGACTCATAGTACATCCATATCAATGCTTGTGTTGATGTACTGTTGCACTAAGTGACGTTTGCTTTGGCTCTCTGGAATCATTTCAAGATTGTGAACTCCACCTTTTGTCATCCCTATTTTCCATTACCAAGTTTACTTTCAAGCTTTGGCCTTCACTCAGCAAGAAGTTGCAACATTGCTTTTCTTTGATAGTTGATGCATTTGACATTTCTAAATTGACATATTTGGGTCAAGCGATTGCAGGTGTACTTGCAAGGCAGGCAAGAATTAACACCAGTGTTTACTCCTGAAAACCACAAAAGACAGTTCTGGTGTAAAAGTTCAGGAGGCCCTGACAATAACCAGACGTAGTGAATAACATAGCAGTTAAAACTCTAAAAGCAGAAAAAAATCAACATTTTCTACTTGAGCTCAACATCACATTCCTGCTCCAAGTACCTAATCTTTCAATATTTTACCACGCAGGACTGTTTTCAGTATTCAAGTAATTCAAGTCTTCAATCAATGTGGTCATGTTTGACAGTCAATTATCTCTGTCTGAATTGTTGCTCCAATTCTTGTACTTACCAATTCCTTGACTGCAAATGCAAATACAATTGATTGATAACATACAGACTTGAAAACGTTTGTGCCAGTTTCATGTGGGAGCACAATGTAGCACAGTAACATAATGCATCAAATTTTCTGTATACCATTATCTTCTATGCTCTATAGTACCTGTGATTGCTCAGCACATGGGTGTGCCATATTACCAAACAATTATGCTGCACTTACTGAAGAAAGGTGGTAAGGAAAAGCCAAGGAACTTTAGGCCAGTGAGCCTGACATCAGTCACAGGCAAGTCATTGGAACGGATTCTACAGGCCTCGGTTTACATACATTTGGAAAGGCATAGACAGATTAGGAATAGACAACACAACTTTGTGCATGGGAAATCATGTCACATTAACTTGAATAAGCTTTTGAAGAGGCGACACAGAAGATTGATTACGACAGAACAGTAGACATTGTCTATCTGGACTTCATCAAGGTGTTCAACAAGGTTCAACATGGTAGACAGGTTAGCAAGATTAGATCACATGGAATTGAGGGGTAGCTAGCCAACTGGATACAAAATTGATTTGAAGGTCAAAGGCAGAGGGAGGTGTTGAAGAGCTGTTTTTCAGACTAGAGGCCTTGACCAGCAGTGCGCTGCAAGGATCAGCGCTGGATCCACTGCCTTCCATCATTTTTATAAATGATTTAGACATGAATACAGGAGGTATGGTTAGTAAGTTTGCAGATGACATGAAAATTGGAGGTGTATTGGACAATGAAGAAAGTTATCTTGGGGTACAACAGGACCTTGATCAGATGGGTGAATGGGCTGAGGAGTGGCAGGTGGAGTTTGATTTGGATAAATGAATTTTGGTAAGGCAACCGGGGCAGGACTTATACAATTAATGGTGGCACCTTGCCAAACAAGGAGACCTAAGAGTGCAGTTTCATATCTCCTTGAAATTGAAGTCGCAGGTAGGCATGGTGGTAAAGATGGTGTTTGGCACGCTTGCCTTCATTAGTCAGTGCATTGAGTAGAGGATAAAAACTGAAAGCACTGCAGATGCTGGAAATTCGAAACAAAAACAGAAATTGATGGAAAAGCTCTGCAGGTCTGACAGCATTTGTGGAGAGAAATAAGAGTTAACGTTTCAGCTTCGGCAACCCTTTTTCAGAACTACAACATTGAGCACAGCAGAAGTGAAGTCTTGTTGTGGCTGGACAGGACATCAGATAAGCCACTTTTCAAACATTGCATTCAATTTTGGTCTGCCTGCTGTAGGAAAGATGTTGTTCAACTTGAGAGAGTTTAGAAAAGATTTACAAGAATGTTGCTGGGATTGAAGAGTTTGAGTTATAGGCAGATAATGAGTAGGCGAGGGCCTTTTTCTTTGGAGCGTCAGAGGCTGAGGGGTGACCTTAAAGAGATTTATAAGATCATCCAGCGCATGGATAAGATGAATAGCCAAGTACTTTCTACCAGGGCAGGAGAGTCTAAAACTAGAGGACATAGATTTAAGGTGAGAGGGACAAGATTTAAAAGGGACCTCAGGGGCAACATTTTCATGCAGAGGGTGGTGCGCATTTAGAAAGAGCTGCTAGAAGTTGTGGAGGAGCCGTGTACAATATAAACATTTAAAAGGTATCTGGATGGGTAAGTGAATAGGAAAGCTTTAGACGGATATGGGCCAGATGTTGGCAAATGGGACGAGGTCAGTTTGGGATATGTAGTTGGCACAGATGAGTTCAACAGAAGGGCCTGTTTTTGTGCTGCATAACTCAATGACTCTATGTCTGTGACCGAATACAGAACAGTACAGTATTGTGTGCATGTAGTTAATTCAGAATATCTTTACCTGCCATTGACCTAATTTTGGTTGTGGAAACCAATATGTTCTTCATATTTCTTCATTATCACTGATCATTCACCGCCCAGAAGCAAGGGAGTTTAGATCGGCCATGAAAACCAATTTGAAACTCAATCACCAGGAAGTAAATGAAATGCCTCTCCTTAAAACAGCATTTTCCACATATGGCATCCAACCAGTCTGTATTCAATTTCAAATTTTGCCTCAATCTGCTACTTCACCTAAAACTTTACAATATATTGAACAAAGAAACACAAGAATGCAGAAACAAAGAAACTAGGAGCAGAAGTAGATTTTTCAGCCCTTTGTATCTGCTCTGCCATTCAATATGATCATGGCTGGTCCATGATCTCAATGCCATATTTGCAACTTCTTTCCATTTCCCTTGATGCCTTTAAAATTTAAAAAAATCATGTCACTTTCTTGAATGCATTCAGTCAATAGGCTACCACAGCCTTTTGTGATAGAGAATTCCATGGGTTCACTATCCTTTGAGGCAAGAAATCTTTCCTTAACTGTGGTAAATAGTCTACCCCATATCCTGAGATTGATAAACCTCCCAGTTCCAGACTCTCTAGTCCCTACAACTAGCCTGTGTAGTCCTGTTCTGAGATGTTTCTACACATCTCTGGAATAGGTGGGACTTGAAACCCAGGCATCCTATCTCATAGGTAGGGAGACCCCTCACCTCCTTCTAAACTCCAGTGAATAAATGCACAGGCAAACAATTCTATCTTCCTAGAGCAGACCTGCCATCACTGGTCCCAGCCTTGGAAAACTCATGATGCATGTCCTCTACGCAAACTATATCCCCTCCTTTGTAGGGAAACTAAAACTACACAGAATACTCCAGGTTTGGTCTCAGAAAGGCCCCATGTAACTGCAGTAAGACATTCATATTCACCAACTCAAATCTATTTGCAATGAAGGCCATCATTCCATTTGTATCCCTAATTATTTGCTGTTCCTGCCTGTCTCCTTTCATTGACTGATGTGCAAGGACATCCAGATCCCTTTGTACGTCCATACTTCCCAACGTATCACCACAAACAATATGCTTTCTTTATGTTTATCACACAGAATTGTACAACTTTCACACCAAAGTGTATAACCTCACAGTCAGGCATGCTGTACTGCAATGGCTATGTATTTGCCCACTCACTCAACTTGTCTGCATCACTTTGAAACCTCTTTGCAACCTTGTCACAACTCTCAATCCAGCACACAATTGTATCACCAGCAAACTTGGAAATGCTGCATTTGGTTCCCTCATCCAGGTAATTTGGACATATATGAATCAGCTAGCTCACTGTCTGACAGCCAGAGTGTGTTGCAGAGCACTGCCAACAAAGTTGGTTTAATTCCTGTACTGGATGAGGTTACCTCTCCCATCATCTGAGGCATAGTAACTCTCAGGTTAAATCACCACCAATTGTCTCTCTCTAATGAGACAGCAGTCCAGTGCTTCAGTAGGATGATGTTGATTTTACCTTTGTGGCAATGCATATCTCACAACTTTAATAACTTCATGGACTGAAAGAATCGGTAATAACATTTTATGGTATAAACTGTTCCCTGAGATGAAATGGACAAGGAGAAGCTATTATACAGGAACTAAAAGCAACATGTGAATTAACCATCTCTGGGAAGAAGCAATATAAGCAAGCTGTTTCCAAAGAGAGATGTAATAACATTGCTTCATAATATGCTGCCTCACAGCAAAAGGGCAATTAAGATTGCCTACAGATGGAATGTCCTGAAGGGAAGGGGTTAATTGATGGAAAAGCTGCATTTTCAAACAGACAGTGAAGGGTTAATGCTAACAATGAACTTTTTCTGATGTGAAGGTAAGATGCAGACGTGAGGTCTGCAGAAGTGTAATCAACATTGGAGATCAAAGGATCTACTGAATTGTCAATTATGACATCCACAAATCGAAAGAGTGAAAATTGTATAAGAATCCAACATAAGAACAATTCAACGGCAGAACTTTAAAGTACAACACACACAAGCATAAAACTCTTGGCACTTCCAGAGATGGACACTGTTGCTTGGAATCATAGCTACGTTTCACCATTAATGAGGCAATTGAGGAGTTAAGTTGCAAGGCTTGACTTGATTACTTGACATGGCTTGTTTTGGTTGCTACATGCAATAAAGTTGAAATCATTGTTACAGTGCACGATTATTTGTGATATTTCCCAATAAGGTAACTTGTGATGATATACCTACAACATTTTTTAAAAATTTTATACCATGAATAATTGGGCTGAAACACTGATCCCTGTGGTTATCCACTTGTCATTGCTACCCGGTTGGAGAAAATATTTATTTACACTCTCTGTTTCCTGTCTGTCAATCAATTTTGATCATTCAGCGTTTGAGTGAAAAATAAATTGACACTGGTATCAATTAAACAAGTTCATTGAAAAATATCTTCATACATATGAGCATTATATTTCCCAGATGGAGTTATTTCACTGGACTTTGTAGTTCCATTATCGGTGCTGTTAGCATTTTTGCTTTTGCAGCAAACGTGAATTTTGTGCTCATCACAAAATTTCCCTGAGAAACCTTTTGAGGCTTTACACACTAGTTCTAGATCATTTTTACAAATCACATTGTCTGTTGATTCACTTAGTGAATTCTCAGGGTAATCAACATATTGGCACTGAACAACTCCAACATCTACAGGGTGAGGACACAATTTATCATTTATCGGGAACAGAAGTTCCACAATTTTTGGTTTGGAAATCGTTGGAGTATTTTGATTAAACCAAAGAGACCACTCACCATGGCAGACTGACTCTGTAACTGAAAAATGGACAATATAGGAGACCCTCATGAACATTTACTTCCATTCTGTTTTCTGTCTGTCAACTAATATTGATCATTCATTTATTGAGTGAAAAATAACTTGAAATCAGTGTAAATTAGCCAAATTGATTGAAAAATATCTTCTAATATAAGAACATCATCCTTACCCAATGGAGTTACTTCACTGGACTTTGTAGTTCCACTGAGTGTTGTCGGCACTGTTCTCATAGGAGATTTGCAACAAACTCGAATTTCATAGTCATCACAGAACTTCCGTGAAGCACTTTTAGGCACTTTACACACCAGTCCTAGATCATTCTCACAAATCACATCGTCTGCTGATTCATTTAGTGGCTTCTCAGGATAATCAACAAATCGACACTGAATGTCTCCAACATCTTCAGGGTGATGACACAACTTATTCTTTATATGGAACAGAAGTTCCACATCTTTTGGTTTGGAAATTGTTGGCGTATTTTGATTAAACCAGGGAGACCATTCACCGTGGCAAAAAGGCTCTGTATCAGAAATAAGAACCATGCAGGAGACTCTCATGAACTAAACATGAAAAGATAAACATAAAAGGCAACATTTTTCAAATTTAATTATGATTCCAAGAGTTCTTTCCAAATACTTCAACCAAAGTAGAAATGGGCAGAGCTTTTATCATCATACCATGTTCAGGAAAGAAACAGGTTGTATGTTTCAGCAGAAAGACAGCCTAAATTATGCAAAAAATATATCATTCACATTGACGTATAAGCAGAAGCAAACTTCTGAAGGTCTTGAAGGGTAGAATCATAGACGGTGGAAAATTGCTGAAGTGGGCAGCAAGCTTTGTGAGTCAGTTAATATGGACAACTAACTTTTTAATGAAAACTCCATGTCCCTTGGCACCCATCCAAATTCAGTCCTTGGGTGATTGGCTGTTAAAGGCTGTAGCTGAGGACGTTTGGCGATGGTGCTCAAGGTTCTGGAGCAGTGACTGATCTCACAAACTTCTGAAGTGAGAGCATAACCTGGGAACCTCTGCTTTCAATGACCAAGAGTTTAAGCTGTAACTGCAATCTTGTGTGAAAGAAATGAGAGAAAACCTCACTCACCAGTGAGTGGACTAACTGGAGTAGCTGTAGCTCTTTCTTCTGAAGTAAAACAAATACATTGACAATCAATACACTTAAGTTGAATCAACACGGTACTGAGAGAATTTCGGCATTTGTCGGCCAGTCACACACAACTTAAAAAGAATACTCAAACTTATATATGGACACCTAACTTTTTAAGGAAAACTCCATGACTCTTGGCATATGTTTTGTTTGGATATACGTTCTAGGATACACACTCAATTGCACGAATAATTACCCTCCATAGAAATAATCGATCCACCAAGATTTTTAAGTTCCTTAGATTTGGGAAAGTTAATTAAGATTAATTCCATTTTTGAACTACGTCATAATGAACTTCTTCCAATGGTTCAAATATTTCCAATTTCCCTCTGATATGAACAGTCTAATTTGCATTAAGAAGAAAGGAAATGACTGAAAGAGTCATGGAGTCATAGAGCACAAAAATAGACCCTTTGGTCCAAACAGTCCTTGCAGACCAAGTTTCCCAAACTAAACTAATCCCATTTGCCAGTGTTTGGCCCATATCCCTCTAAATCTTTCCTATCCATGTACCTGTTTAAATATCTTTTAAATGTAATTACTGTACCTGCATCTACCACATCCTTCAGCAGTTCATCCCACAAATGAGCAACCCTCTAGGTTGCCCCTCAGGCCCCTTTTAAATCTTTCTCCTCTCACCTTAAAAATATGCCCCTAGCTTTGAACTCCTCAACACTAGGGAAAGTACTTTTTCTGTTTACCTTATCAATGCCCCTCATGACTTTCTAAACCTCTATTGATCACCCTTCAACCTCCTACACTCCAGTGCAAAAAGTCCTAGCTTGTCCAGCTTCTGCTTATTACTCAAACCCTCCAGACACAGTAACATGCTTGAAAATCTTTTCCACACCCTCTCCAATTTAATAACATCATTCCTATAGCAAGGCGACCATAACTGTATGCAGTACTCCAAAAGTGGCCTCATCAACTTCCTGTACAACTGCAGCACGATGTCCCAACTGCTAAATTCAATGATCTGAGCAATGGTAGCAAGTGTGCCTGACACATCCTTTACCACACTGTCTACCTAGAATGTAACTTTCAAGGAACCATGCACCTGAACCCCTAAGTCTCTGTTCTACAACATTCCTCATGGCCTTATCATTAACTGTTTAGGACCTGCACAAAATACTACACCTCTCATTTATCCAAATTAAACTCCATCTGCCACTTCTCTGCCCATTGGCCCAGTCGATCAAGATGGCTTTGTAATCTTAACCAGCCTTTATCACTATCTACTAGTTTTTGAATCCTGCAAACTTACTAACTACGCTTCTGATATTCTCATCCAAATTGTTTATCTAAATGACAACAACAGAGGATCCAACACCAATCCCTGCAGAACACCACTGGTCATAGGCCTCCAGTCCAAAAAACAACCCTCCACCACATCACCTTGTCTCCGAATATCAAGCCAATTTTGTATCCAATTGGCAAGCTCTCCTTGAATCCTATGTGATCTAACTTTACTAACAAGTCTACAGTGCAGAATCTTGTGTACAGCTTTATTGCAGTCCATGCAGACAATGTCTCCCGCTCAGCCCTCATCTATCTTCTTCATCAAATTGTCAAAATGCTCAAGTAAGTTTATGAGATATGATTTCCCAAGCACAAAGCCATGCTGACCATTCCTAATCTGTCCTTGCCTCTTCAAATGCATGTAAATCCTGTCCCTCTGAATTCCTTCCAACAACATACCCACCACTGATATCAAACTCACTGATCTGTAGTTCTCAGGCTTCTCCTTGAAGCTTTTCTTAAACAAAGGCACCTTCCAGTCTTCCAGAGCCTCACCCATGACTGTAGATCATACAACTATTTCTATCAGGGGCCCTGCAACTTCTTCGTTCGGTTCCCACAATGTCTCTTCTGCGCTTTCTCTTCTGTGATGTGAACACTTTTCAAGACTTCAATATTTATTTTCCCGAGTTCCCTGGCTTTCATGTCTTTCTCCACAGTAAATGCAGAGGCAAAATATTCGTTGAGCATCTCACCAATCTCCTGTGGTTCCACACATAGACAACCTTGTTGATCTTTAAGGGGCCCTATTCTCTCCCTAGTTGCTCTTTTGCTCTTAATATACTTGTAGAATCTCTTTGGATTATCCTTAACCTTACCTGCCACGACTATCTCACATTCCCCTTTTGCCCACCTGATTTCCTTCTTAAGGATGCCCTTACTATCCTTATTCTCTTCAAGAGATTCACTTGGCCCCAGTTATCTATACCTGACATGTGCCTCCTTCTTATTCTTGACCAAAGCCTTAATATCTCTATTCATCAACTGTTCTCTATTCCTAGCAGCCTTATTCTTCACTCTAATAGGAAAATATTGCCTCTGAACTCTCTTTATCTCACTTTTGAAGGCTTCCCACTTGCCAATTGTTAATTTACCCATGAACAGTCTACTCGAATCAACTTTTCGACATTCCTGTCTCATACCATCAAAATTGAACTTACTCCAATTTAGAACTTTAACTTTTACACAAGACCTATCCTGTTCCATAACAATTTTTAAATTAATAAAATTACAGAGAGCTAAAGTTGTAATCGGAGCTTAGATCTTACTATGAAGTATTACAAGATACCATCACTCACCAGTCATGGAGCCAATGGTAGAGCAAGTTATGGTGATGGCACTGTTGTAATTGTCCCTTCCGAATCGTGTTAATGGCATTCAAAAATGCAATCTCTAACTCAATTGCTCTTGTATAATTACACCACAAGGCAAGGTGACATATATTGAGCAGGAAATATTATTTAATAATGCAAGAGGATATTTATATTACAAGCCCAAAACAATAATGGGCCAAGAGTTAAGAATGAGATAGTAATGGATCTTTACTGAGCAGGAGCAGATGCTCTAACAGAACACTTGTGTGAAATGATTTGTTAATGTATGATGAAAGAAGGCAGGGCTCACCAAATGCAGAAAAGGTTATCATAGTTGGCATTGATGTTGCAGCTAGCTTTTCTGTGGAAAAACAAAACATTCATGACCGCTATATTTAAAATGAATCAATAACATGTTAAGAATTTTGTCACATTTCACCATTTACACAAAACCATTTTAAACTATTATTACAAACAGCCAATCATGTTGTAATCTGTCATAATACACAGAATATAAGAAATAGCAGTACAAGTCTCAACCATGCATTTCCATTCAATAAGATCACAGTGATCTGATTTTGGCCTTAAGTTTCTTCCTTAGCTTTGAACATATTCAATGACCCAGTCTCCATTGTTCTCTACTGTGAATGCAAAAGATCACCAAGACTTTGAACGAAGACACTTTTCCTCATCTCCATCCAAAAAGGGAAGTATCTTGTTATGAAATTCTGCTTTCTTGTTTTGGATGCCCTACCAGGCAAAACATCCTCTCAGCATTAACCTTGTCAACAGTCACAAAAACTGCAGATGCTGGAATCCAAGGTAGACAAACAGGTGCTTGGAAGAACATAGCAGGCCAGGTAGCATTCTGGAGGAAAGGAGCAGTCAATGTTTCAGGTATTACCCTTCTTTGGGTCTGAAGGGTATGACCCTCCAAGAAAAGTGAATAATCTCACTTTCTCCCACATTATACTTCATTTGCCAAATAATTACCCATTCATCGAATTCAACTATATTCCTTTCCAGTCTTATTATGCCTCTTCACAACTTGTTTTCCTACCTATTTTTGTATCACCAAATATGGCTACAACACATTTGATCAACAGATGGTCGCTTAAGGCCTCGTGCCAACACTGTCGTCAGAAAGCCTATATGTATGAAGCCTGCTCTTGAATAAGTGAGAGAATTTCTAGGATTCTCATATCAGCCTCCAAAACTCCTCACTGGGGCCTGCCAACTTGACCTAATGTCCTGGGCTCACCTGACATCATCAGGATGGCAGAATGCCCTGTACTCCCAACAACAGCCACCAGTCCAGGTGATGCTACTGGAACAACAGAACTGTCAGCCATCCAAGGCTCTGGCAATTCTATAAGAATGGGTTACCTCCTAACAGAGGGCAGACCACTTAACACTGCTCCCTGCATTATACAGCTCTGGGCAGGCAATTTTATGTGCAGGCCACCCCTTCCAGATCTTTAGCCAGACAGGAACTACAATGCAATTTTAAACCAGATTTACTGGATTCATTCTGCATATCTTATTCCAAGATTTCATTGACATGTAAAGCACAGAGGGCACATCAAAAAATACAAAAGACATTTAGAGCAGAAAATCATATCTATCTGAAGCCATGAAGAGAAAAGGAAAGTCATGTAAAGCTGGAGTTTCCTGATTGAATACAGACATTGATATCAAAATGAAACAAAGAAAGTAAATCTATGATGAACATCAAGCTTATAAATTGAGAACACAAACATTCAGTCCCTTAAACTTGTTGTATCATTCAATGAGTTCACAGCTGACCTGTAATATTACTTCATCCACATAGTTTGGTTTCATTTCCTTAATGTATGGAAAATAATATATCTCCATTGTCATCACATCAAAAGGTATGAATCCAGACTTTCTGTTCCAGAGTTAGGGACACCTCTACTGTGCCACAAAACCCTCTTGCTACATATCATTTTATGCACTTGTCTCACTAAAATCTGTCCTTACTGAATCAACATACAGGCAATCTATCTTAAACAATAATGTAGCGAGATCTGGCCTGCAGTTATCCCTTTATCGATTGTCTCTTATATCATATTCAGATCAGATTTTCCTGAACATTGTTAGCACTTCTTTTGCTCATTGATTAGAATGAAAACTGATTGATTAATCAATTACAATGCCATTATGCATCATTGAAAGTGCTACTTACCGCAGACAGTTGTTCCATTTTGACATGTGCTGTAAGAGATTAAATAATAAAATTAAATTATTTTATATTCATTTTGAGGAATATCTGTCATTATCAAAATGGTCTTCATTTTAATTATAATTTGTATCCATTCTAATTACATATATTTGCTTCTGATACATCAATTTAAGTTTGGTGAACAGCATTTCACAGTGAATTCAGTCTTGGAGGCACTGAAGATTCATTAAGATGCACCACTACTAAATGTTCAGTAAATTTGCAAACATGACAAAAATTGGTGGGGTGTTAGATAGTGAGGGGGATAGCTGGGCTCATCATATGGGCTGAGCAGTGACAAATGGAATTCAATCCTGATACATTTGAGGTGATGCACTTCGGCAGGACAAACAAGGTAAGGAAATACATGACGAATGGTAGGTGTCTGGGAAGCACCAAGGGTCAGAGAAACCTTAGTGTGCATATCCACCAATCCCTTAAGATATCAAGACAGGCAGAAAAAGAGATTAAGAAGGCAAATGATATACTTTTCTTTATTAGTCAAAACATAGACATTAACAGCAAGAAGTTATGCAGGAAGTGTACAATATGTTGGTGGGACAACAGCTAGAGTATTGTGTGCAGTTCTGGAATCCACATTATAGTGATTGCACTAGAGATGGTTCAAAGGAGATTTACCAGGATGTTGCCTGGGCTGGACAATTTTAGTTATGAAAAGAGATTGGACAGACTGGGGTTAGTTTCCTGAGAGCAGAAGAAACTGAGAAGGAACATGATTGCAACGTATAAAATTATGAGTGGCATTGATAGATTAGACAGGAAGAAACTTTTCTCCTTTGATGGAGGGATCAATGAGCATGGATTTAAGGGGCAAAGGTTTAGACAAGAAGTGAGGAAAAGTATTTTTACCCAGACGGTAGCGGGAATCAGGAACTCACTGCCTGTAAGGATGGTAGAGGCATAGTCCTCGTAAGATTCAGGAAGTAATTAGATGTGCACTTGCATTGTCAAGGCATTCAAAGCTACTGGCCAAATGCTGGAAAATGGGGTTAGAATAGTTAAGTGGTTGTTTCTGACTGGTACAGACACCATGAGTCAAAGGTCTTGTATCTGTGCTGTAGCTCTCTTTGACTCTACTTGTACTTTTGAGAAGCATTTCAGCTGATCCACATCGTTCAACTCAATTTCTGATCTTTATGACTGGAAGCGTTACAATTAGGGTACAATGAATTGTAATTTACTGTAATGCTGCTGAACAGTTTACATTCCTAATCCTTGAAACAGTGAAGGTGTATGAACTTTTAACAAATCATGGCACGTGTGTAACAGAATCATACAGCACGGAAACAGATCCTTCAGTCCAACTATTCCACGCCAACCATGTTCCCAAATCAAATTAGTCCCACCTGCCTGCATTTGACCCACATCACTCCATACCTTTCCTATTCATGTAGCTATCCAAATGTCTTTTAAATGTTGTAACTGTACCAGCACCCATCACTTCCTCTGGCAGTTCATTTGACATATGAACCACACTATGGGTAAATAAGTTGGTCCTCATGTCCTTTATAAATCTTTCTCCTCTCACCTTATCAATGTGTCCCCTAGTTTTGAATTTCCTCACTCGAGGGAAAAGACTCTCACAATTCATCTTATCTATGCCCCTTGTGATTTTATTAACCATTATAAGGTCATCCCTCAACCTAATGTATTTGCTCTTGAATGACTGTATAAAATAATGAAATGGCCAAGAACGATAAGTGTGAAGTAAGCCCAAATGAATAATGTCAAGAGTGAGACACTTGATCTCATTCTACTTAAAACAAATACAATGCATGGGATAATGTTCTCTCATGGCATTTCACTAGACTACGAGATTGATACAAAGGAATAAAGCCATTTGCTCCATCTTTGATCAATAAGCAAAACATTCCCTACAAAGTTACTACTGCCAAGAGACTTTGGCAAAGAAATGGTGTAATTATGCAAACCTATTAGTCTGAATAATAGAATACAATATTGCAGCAGATTACAGAAAATCATCAGTTACAACCAACCTTGAAAAATGAAAGCTGACTTTAAGAGTCCACTTTCAGGTAGAGAGACTTGAAGATTAACATATATTCCATTTCAGATGGGTGAGTTGAGAATTTGGTACAATTTCTCAGAATACGGAACATAATTTCAATGATCACTAGAGCTGGCCCAAAGTTAGTCAGCAGAACAACATCCTTTTGGGAGCCGTGCATCAATTTCATGTCCGTACAAGCCTATGATCTCATAAGAATATGGGAACAACAGTAGCGTTTTTGGCCCCTTGAGCCTGCTCCACCATTCAAGAAGATCATGGCTGATCTGTGGCCTAATTCTGTATACCTGCCTTTGACCCAAAAGCCTTAACACCTTTGCTTAACAAAAGTTATCTATTGCAGGTTTGAAATTAACAATTGCTTCAACATCCACTGCTGTTTGTGGAAAAGAGTTCCAAACATCTACAGCCTTTTAGGTGTAGAAGTGTTCCCAACATCTTGCCTGAATGGTCTGGCCCTAATTCTTAGCCTATGCCCCTTCGTTCTAAAATTCCCAACCAGTGTTCAAATTCATACGGGCACTAAATCCCAGAACACGATCATCAGAGCCTTCTAATTTTAAATTTGACTAGAGATATCTTTCATAACTGAATCATTTAAAAAACAGCTTTAAAAAGTTTAGAAACGGTGGCAAGGTTCCACTTTATTGAGTGAAGCTGATGAGCAATTAATGACTGACAAATAATTAAATACAAGGTTCAAAACCACGAATTAGAGAGTTGTTATTAATGGGAAATTTATTGGTCTGAAAATGATTTATTATGACACTTTCTATTTTTTATCCATATAATGGCATAGTACAGGAGAAATTGTTCCAGGTCTACAGAGGATATCAGAAACAGAAGGAAGGATAAATAATGAGGAATGATAAATCTGATATCAGCAGAATAAGAAATCACAGGGATAAATGTAAAAACATAGAATAGTAAAGAATAGGTCAGGACACTGGAGAGCAGCATAATAGATCTAATCATTCATTGGATGTGGGCATCACCAGCAAAGCCAACATTTTCACAACTGCAGCCTATGTAGTGAGAGTATTCCCTATGATTTGAGTCCAGAAGCAGGCATGTCTTACCGCAGTCATACGAAGTTTTAGTAAGACTACTTGAAGTATTGTGTGCAGCTTTGGTCTCCAAACAAAACAGAAGAATACTTGCTGTACAGGGAGTGCAACAAAGGGTGATGCTTTGAAAGGCAGGATTGTTGGATGAGGAGAGATTGGCTCAACTAGGCCTAATATATTCGTGAAGTTTAAAAGAATGAGCATGGATCTGATCGAAATTTACAAAATTCTAATAGGTCTAGACTGACTTGGTATAGAGAGATTGTTCTCCCTGGTTGGGCAGTGTGAAACGATCCTAAAATGCAAGGTGGGCCGTTTAGGATTGAGGTGAGGAGACATTTCTTCACTCAGATGTGGCCAACTGTGGAATTTGTTACCACAGTAGGCTGTGGAGGCTAAATCATTGAGTATATTCAAGGAAGAGATTAGTAAATGCCTAGATATTAAAAGCATCAAAGGCAATGGAGAGAAAATAGGAATTAAGGCAGAGGGTCAGCCATGATCATATTGAATGACAGTGCAGGCTCAAAAGATTCAAATGTCCCACTCCTGTTACTATGTCTATAATTTAAATGACAATCATATGACTAGCACAATGAGCACTTGAGATTACAAGTTTATTCCAGATATGAGCTGATAAAATACATTACACAATTGATGAGATGTAATTGTATCATGGTGGCAGCTGTTTCCACAAACAACCATATATATCGCTTCCCACACGCACATTTTGCAACACTAAGCCATTTATATATGAGGCGAACTGTAGTCCACAAAACTGAACCTGAACCAAAGGTCTTTCAAGAATCATTTTAAAGATTCCGCAATGTCAAAGCATAGGTTGGTAATTCCCAACAATAAAAGTCTGTTGGTGTGGTTTTTAATGTTTAGTTTTAGAAATTGTTCCCACTGCTTAATTAATTGTGATCTGCAATAAAAGCATAGTTGAGGCAGACTCAATAATATCTTTGAAAATGGAAATGGATTATTATTTGAAAGAAATGATTTGTAGTGCTATGGGGAAAAAGCAGAGAAGTCGGACTAGCTAAGTTACTCTTAGCAAGCTGAAATGGACTTGATAGGCTGATGGTTTTCTTCTTTTCCGTACCATTCCATGATCTTATTTCGCCCTGACCACAGCAACCTGGGACTGTGGCAGTCAGGCCTTCTCAGACAGGAAAATAGGCACTGCTGTGTCGGACAAAATAAAAACCCATATCTGAGAACTAACATTGAATAATTCTTAGAAGCCACCCAAATAGTGTTTAATAACTGCTGCATTAAAAAAGTCAAACAAGCTATCTGATTTTATTGGCCCAGTAGACAGGAAACATCAAACAGCGTTGTACTATTGCTTCATAAGTTGTTAGTCAGTCTTTAGTCGTTGACTTGCTTGGAAATTTGCGTGTGGAAAATGCTACCAGGAAAGATCATTAAAGTGACCATTAAAGGTGGCATTTGAAGCATATGAGTTGAGATATTTTCTAACCAATTTGCTCACATGTGTTACCATACATCTCTAGAGCAGGCAGAACTTGACCTCAGGCTCAGAGGTAAGGACACTTATACTGCACCACAAGAACCCTAGCATAATATTCCACTATCGAGTGATTGATTACATGCATCTGATAATTGTTAACTCTTCCCTGCCCTATTAGTCAATTCTGCCTTTGGTTACGAAGGGAAAAAGAGACTAAATTTACAGAAGCAGTTACAATTTGTTGTAAGATAACAAGGTGTAGAGCTGGATGAACACAGCAGGCTAAGCAGCAGTACAGGAGCAAGGCGGCTGACACTTCAGGCCCAGACCCTTCTTCAGAAAACATTTTAAAGCATTAATTTACACGCCTGTTCAAACATTGAAACTGGTGTCAACTGCTTATCTCAGAGTTATAAAATGTAACGTGAAACACTTTGTTGAATATGTTATCATGAAAGCCAATGGTGTAAATTGGTTCAGCAGACAAATCGTTATGGTTCTAGGGAAGATGTTGAGGAATATACTTAGAATAATTAGGTGGGGGGAGGTAGTGGGCAAGAAGTTGTGTCTGTGGGTTAATCATCTAGAATCCTGGACTAAAGGTTTGGGAGCATGCGTTCAAGCCCCACAATGCCAGCAGGTAGAATTTAAGTTTAATTAATAAGCTTCAGGAATTGAAAGCTAAAATTCAGAAAAGGTGACCATGAAACCAGTAATTGTAATTCATCTGGTTCATTAACATACTTTAGTGGTGTAAACCCTACAAACTTAGCTAGTCTGACTTATATATGACTCTAGACTTGGAACAATGCAGTTTCATCCTATCTACCTCAGTTCATGGACGGTTAGGGATGGGCAACAAATGCTGGCCTTGCCAGTGACAACCACATCCCCTGAAAGAATACAGAAAAATCAAATGTTGAATGATGTACATAAAAGGAATAGGTTCAATCGGAATATTGGCATTTTCTAGTTATTGCAAGTTGTATTATAATTTTGTTTCAACATGAAGTATTTTGAGAGATGAACAAACAAGTAAATTATAGTGAATGAATAGTGGAGTAATTTCTGAAACTTTACCATTGTCCACAATCTGTAACTTTCACCTCATTTGGTTGCATTAACAGACCATTGAAATAACAAGTACACTGGGGTAAGTTAACACATTTCATTGTATTTTCATCCAGATAGGGAGCATTTTCTGGGCATTTTGCATAGCAACCTGTACATTAAAATAAAATAGATAATTAGTGTGAGACAGTGAGCATAAATAAGCTGGTGAAGCAAAAATATGCTGGCTTTTTGCAAGTATTATGTTCTTATTAACTTATTATTTTTCCCTAATTTTACCCATACGCTGACATGAAATTTCATGGAACATCTTCAAGGCTGACCATACTTTCAATGACCAGAAGTTAATGTCTCGGGTCCGGTGAGCCTTTCCCAGTTCCGAGGAAGGCTCACCGGAGACGAAAAGTTAATTCTGTTTTTTTCCTTTACAGATGCTGCCAGACGTGCTGGGCTTTTCCAGCAACTTCTCTTTTATTCCTGATTTACAGCATCCATAGTTCTTTTGGGTTTTATTCAATGACCAGAATTCAAGCCACTTTCATTTTGTGCAAATGAGTACACTGCACGCTCATCATGATCCACCCTTTTGTACCCATCCTGAAAATGTCTAATGGTCCCCTACCACTGAACTAGAATGCCAATTTTTCTAAGTAAGCAGACTGTCTTCTGAAACAAGAATCACTGCTGCTCACCCCATTTAGCGTACGAAGTAGGCTTTGGGCATTAGTGAAGAGGCCAATGTACCCATTCCACAATTTTCAATTGTTATGTCAAGCTGCAACTATTTGGTTTTCAAGCAATAGTTGCAAATCAGCTCCATTCCATTCATAAAGTGTAAATTATTTGAAGAGTGGAATGACATTTTGGCTCCTTACTAAAAAGGATTAACTTGGCTCATTTTGCCAATGAAAGGGAACAAATAACAGATTGAGAAATGTGGAAGGCGTTAATTCTTAGCTACCAATAATCAACCTGCTCAGATGCGTTTCTGTACATTTCTGGTGCCGGTGGGGCTTGATCTCAGGCCCGGAGGTAGAGAAACTTATACTGCACCACAAGAACCCTTAGCATAATATTCCATTATTGACTGTTTGATTGTGTGCGTCTGATAATTGTTAATTCTTCTCTGCCCTATCAAATATGGCTGTGGTTACCAAGAGAGAAAGGGGCTAAATTTGCAGAAGCAGCTGCAATTTTTACTTTGAGCATCTAAATATAATAGATGCTCAATAATGCAAAAGAAAATTCAGGGATAAACTTCTTTTACCAGAGATTGATCAGAATATGAAAGTCATTGTCACAAGATCGAATTAAGATACATTCAAGAGCAGGAAGAAAGGAAAAGTAAGTTATGTTCGTAGGGTTACATGAAGAGGGTTGAGAAGAGGTTTATGTGGAGGAAAATCATTGGCGTGGATTAGTTGGATCAAATAGCCTATTTCTGTGTTGTGCATTCCGGTCTGGTTGGGCACTAGTGGTTCCTAGTTTTGTCCGTGCAAACACGGGGAGAATGCACGAACTTGACGCAGTCATTGTCCCATGCCTGGAATCAAACCCAGGTCCCTGGTGCAGTGTGGCAGCAATGTTAATCACTGTATTACTATGTAGCCCTTGATTCAGAACTGCTGCTAAATATACTCAAAAAGTAAGTTGTGTATGTGGATTCGTAATTACCTAACACAAGTACTAATTCAAGTAAATATTTTACACACTTAAGAGACAGTAACAAATGACTACTTCTGATGTAAACAAAAATGCAAACAATCCATTACATGGATGATTGGTTGGCCTCCTTTATAGCTTTTATGCTTCATCTCTGAGGTGCAATGCAAGATCTTTGTGGCCAACTGTTCAGCGCCCTTTTGTTTTCCCCATAGTATTCACACTAGCTGTTGCCCCAGACGAACCTTTTGCAGATCTATTATAGGTCTTTTAGTTGATTCACACACCCTAAAGGCTTATACCATAAGCATACTCTAATGTGAAAATATATGTACATATTTAAGCTCACCATACATAGGCTGAACCAACCTTCCCATTCACAATATTTGATCACATTGGGCTACCTCATTATGATGAAATTATCTATCAATTTGTGTACACTAACATGCACATTGTTCAAATGTAGCAGCAACCTGTGGAGGCTGAGGAAGCAAAAACTGAGGTTTTGTTTTTAAATTATAAGCAGATAGGCATTTGAGCGCATGTGTGCAGCCAACAGTAGTCAGCATTTAAACTGGCTAGTTGATTAGACCAAACTGCCTTTTCTCCACTGATCAATGTGCCTTTTGGTCAGACGTTCCTGTAATTTCCTGACATAAGCCAATTCCTCTCACCTGCTGCTAACAGTTAAATATCCTTCAGCCATCCAAAAGCTCCCATTTCACAGAACTGTTAACACCTTCACTGACAGTGCAATTGTTTCCCACCAGTTTCTGCATCTTAAAGCTTTGAAATATTTGACAGTATAAAAGATAATATGCTGTATTCACTTCCAACTTTGGATTATACAACTAATTTTCTCATATAAACTTGAAGCAAGATTTGTTGTCTCGCTATTATGACAAAGCCACTATGTGTGGCCTTAAATGAATCTATGTTCTTACCAAGACTGAAATAAGTTTTAAAGAAATAACACTGAACCATATCACATAAAGCTGAACCAAAAACTTAGGAGAACAATAAATTGAAACCTTCAAGAAATGTCGAGTATTGTCTGCCAATAGGATGGTTATTGCATGTTTTTGAAATTGCTGATCCACATGGTTTGTAGTGCCAGTTGCATTCTTCACCTTCATTATAATAGTCACAGTATATAGCTGCAATACACAAGAAAAATAATTCTTGTATTTCATTATACTTGTACTTAAACACCTCCTGCAGGGAAGGAATTTCTTCCAGATGAGTTTCATAATTAGGTTTTTTGAGCAGTTCGAAGTACTTGCATCTTTTTTCATTAACGATGTACTTAATTGTGCTACATGGGGAAAATGTTACTTACGGCATGACTCGGGGGTCCTCCAGTCAATGCAAACACCAACTTTACTACATGCTTCGGCATAAACGGCCACAGCAGTACAAAAGCCCAGAAATTTCCCTTCCAAGTCACAGGCACAAGCTTCATCAACACAACCAGAGTAGTATTCACTTGGGTCAACCTAATGGGTATGTTAAATCATAGTGTCAGAAAGCATATGATCAACAGACCATATCGCTATATTTTAAAGTTCTGCCCATATAACTAAATATTGACCTTTTATTGATACTTACCAATTTGTGGCACTTTTTAAAAGTTTTGCTCGTAATTATGCTGCATTTCCGTGCAGCCCATGCGTAACAATATGGATTTCTGTCACAAGGAGAAACTAATATTCCTTCCACAGAGCACGGTTTTGGAGAAGACCAACTTAGAGCAAAATCCAGAGCATCGACCACCAAAGATTTTGACTTTGTCATTAGATCATCTTCAGTACGGGAATTATAATTTCCACAGAGGCCAAATACTTTATTCTGCAAGAATTGTTTTTGAAACAATTAAGGTATGATTAATAGAGAACCGCAACATTTTAATTGCATACATCTCCCCAGGATAAATTCATTTCTGAGCATGCCCAATCATTTAATATTTATTCGAAAAACCGTACAACTACAATAATCAGATTTGGAATAGTAAAATATCTTAAAGTTAGCATCAAATGTAGAAATTTTTTGGTTCGGTTTGCCCAATTCTCTTGTTGCTAAGATTTTTCATTCATCTTTAAAGTTTATTTCCATGCATTCTATGCATTCTTAACTATCCCCTCTTCTTTACCTCTCAACAAGTACGAATGCCTGTTTTAAAAAAACAGTATTGCTGAAAAATAGTATTGGTGTGAAAGCAATAGTTCTGCTCTTGGTTAGTATATTGTAATAAATTGTGAAATATATGCAACAAAGTCTTGTAACGGAAACCCCAATTTTAAAAGATTGCAACAGTCAAATCAAAATAGGACTCAAGATTGCAGTAGCCAAAACCAAAGCAGTATTCCAACAAAATAAAATATAATATGAAGGAATGGACTTCTCTTTGGAAATACCTTTACTACGAGCAGGATGTGAAAAAAGATAGGGTTAGAAAGTAGATAGAAATAGTGAGATCGTAAAACATCAGGCAACAAAATTCTACTCAACAATATTTATTCCACAAGATATATTGACCTCATGAGGTCATAAATTGTCTTTAACAAAGCGAGGTGTCAGAAAACTACACTCATCCCATCCTCCAAAGATAATAGAAATTTATATTTAAAAAAAACAAGTTTATCTATCATAAACAAAACAGAAATTGCTGTACAAACTCAGCAGATCAGGCAGCATAAGTGGAGAGAAAACAGTTAATGTTTTGGGACCAGTAACCCAAGTTCAAAATGCTCTATGGTGCAGAATACTCTTTCTCCATGGTTGCTGAAATAAATACAGCCTTGAGCCTATCTACTTCTCAGCCCAGCCAGGCACCTTCTGCTGACCTCAATTATGAACATAAGAAATAGGAATAGGAGTAGGCCATTCAGCCCTTTAAACCATTTAAGTAGATCAACGTTTATCTACTCGCTCAGTTCATTTTCCCATATTATCCCTTCAGCATTTGATACATAGAATTCTGTCAATCTCTTTCCTGAATGTCACAAAGTCAATGTCAGCCTCACAGCTCTATGGGAGTAGAAAATTCCAAAAAAAAATCACAACAGTCTTAGAAAAGAAATATGTTCTCAATGTCAGTGCTGAATGTTCTACTTCTTACTCTGAGACTGTGTCCCTTTATTCTCTGACACCCACCACCACCATTCAGGAAAAGCATCACTCCTGCAGCTACCCCATTAAGACCTGTAAGAATGTTGGATGCTTCAAATTGCATTAATCTAAATGCATGGGTTCATCAGAAAGGTTCATCAGATAGTATGAACATTTGAGAGTTCCAATGTGTTGCCTTCTTGTGCACTGTGTCAAACAAAAACAATTAGCACTGAAGTTCTGTGCACAACAGCAACAAGCCCACCACCCCAGATAAATATTTGCTGTTGGAGGCAATCATTCAAGTCTCAGGAGAGTACTCCACTTCAGTTTGGTTTACACAGCAGTTTTAATTCTGATAACCTGAAGTAGGTATTATGTGAAATTGCCAGCCACCTAGGATGCTGTCATAATGCAGTTTATCCATTGACAATTAACAGTACTTGCAGAAACCACTCAGGTCAAATGCTCTGAGACTCGTGACATCAGTCTAAATCTGGCTCATCACAACTTTTTGGCATCCAAGCCACTATTACAGAACAAGTATAATGAAAATGTTACAATTGAATTGTTACAGAATAAAAGCCATTCCTGGCCTGCTCCAGTACTTCTCCTACAACTTATAGTTCCTTTGTAGCTAATGTCAATATACTTTCTCACCTCACTTAATCAATCAATTAACAATTATCTCAGTGAAGTTGCTATTCATTAAGAGACACACTGAGGAATCATTAATAGTCAAAAGTCCTTCTATTATAAACATATTCCCAGCAGAGGTCTTCTGCAGCTCCAGACTGGCACAACATTTAGCTTCACTGAAGTGTCTGTAGACATTCTATGGTTAAAATGTGTTTTGTTATTTTCCTGGCATTTTTGTGACAATATTTTCTGATGAATAATATTGGTTAAGGTATGCCAGTTTCTCAAAACCAACTGAGGCCTTCATTCTAATCATGGTTAATTTTTTTTTGCAAATATTGATACAGACAGGAAGATAAATGAAGCACACTTACTTGCCACCGTGGAGTCAGTGATACTGAAAATCTGGTGTTCTTATCCCAAATCACTGTCAACCCATTGGCAAATTCAAGGACTAAATAGAATCCAACCATGTGTGTTGTATATATATTTTCCATGCATTGGGCTTCTTTGGAAGATAAAGTTTGTACTTTACCGTCAATTAGCTTTAGTTCTAAATCCTACATGTTGGCAGAAAAGAAATTGCATTTAAACAATTAGTGCTATAAAGTTTGCCCCATTTTGTGAGCTCAAAGCTTGCAAATCTCATTCTCATTCTATCAAGCTGGTATAATTGGAAGTTGGCTGCCTACCCATTACAGCTGCCACCTCATTTCCATGATGATAGGCTAAAGCTGTAGGGCTTTTTCACTGCAGGATGTCTCCAAACATAGGTGCCACCTGGCTATCAGGGGATCAACTAGGAAGAGAATCAGCATTGTGCTGTTGGCACGTGATGTAGACATTCAGCTTTGGTTAAAGACAGAATGTCTTTCTTAAAGGAAACTCATGCTGAATAAGTTTGCAGGAATTTAAAGCGTAGAAAATTGAGCTCCAGGATGACAAATACATTAGTGGTGAGCAAAAGGAGAATCACAATGAGCCAGATTTATTGCATCCAATCATTGAAGGTGATATTGTAGCCAGTCCTGTCTAGTCATTGGAAAAGTCACTCATCAGTCTCCTGGTAGCAGAGAGACATCCAATAATTCTGTTGAAGACAAGGAAGAGCCCACTGGGAATGTGGCACACCTGACTTATTTGTTAATTAGGCTTGTTGACACTCCTTGAGGTATCAGAACTTGCTAATGACTCAGAGATTAAAAGTGAATGGCATGGATTTCCTGTGCCTCCCAACCTGTCTTATCTGCCCCATTATCAAGATTTGACACCACCTATTACATCATTACTTACCAAACTGGATTCTCTGGCAGGAACCACAGCGCATATCCAGATAGCCTGCACTGTTTCACATTTGCCAGCATCCTCATACTCAGCTCTTACCATACTATCATATGCCTCCAGTAATTCAGCTATGGTACACACATCACCCAAAAAACAGCTTCTAACATTCTTCCCTCCCTTTCTGGCAGGGCAAAGTGGAACATAGTAGAAGGAAGCAGAGCAGGTCCAATAGGGAACAAAGCAATTTTGTAATACTTGAACCTGACAAAGGTGACAGCTTCATAGCTCACGATATCTGGCAAGACTGAAAATACTGAAGAAGATGCTGTGTTCCTGTATTATTCTCCTTCTTATCATATACCTCACCCGCATCCTGCTCTTGGGTGCTGTTGGATGGAGTTATTTTTCAATACTTAATAACTTTGTCTTTTAGAATGGCACTCTCAAATCAGTCTATGATGGTAATTAGACCCTAACACCATAAGACATAGGAGTGGAAGTAAGGCCATTCGGCCCATCGAGTCCACTCTGCCATTTATTCATGGCTGATGGGCATTTCAACTCCACTTCCCTACACCTCCCCATAGCCTTTAATTCCCTGTGAGATCAAGAATTTATCGATCTCTGCCTTGAAGACATTTAACATCCCAGCCTCCACTGCGCTCCATGGCAATGAATTCCACAGGCCCACCACTCTCTGGCTGAAGAAATGTCTCTTCTTTTCCGTTTTAAATTAACCCCCTTTAATTCTCAGGCTGTGCCCAAGAGTTCTAGTCTCCCCGCCTAATGGAAACAACTTCCCAGCGTCCACCCTTTCTAAGCCATACAGTATCTTGTAAGTTTCCATTAGATCTCCCCTCAACCTTCTAAACTCTAATGAGTACAATCCCAGGATCCTAAGTCATTCATCGCACGCTAAACCTACCAGTCCAGGGATCATCCGTGTGAATCTCCACTGGACACGCTCCAACGCCAGTATATCCTTTGTGAGGTGTGGGGTCCAAAATTGGACACAGTATTCTAAATGGGACCTAACTAGAGCTTTATAAAGTCTCAGAAGCACATTGCTGCTTTTATATTCCAACCCTCTTGAGATAAACGACAACATTACATTTGCCTTCTTAATCACGGACTCTACCTGCAAGTTAACCTTTAGAGAATCCCGGAATTGACTTAGGTTTTACTATCAAAATTAAAGTGAGTCCCAAAATTTTACAGTGTAACTATGACCCTATCCCTTAACATCCCAACACGCTCTCTCAAATTATCATTTTGACTTTCTCAATTCAGAAACCCAAAAACTACTGCTCATCACCCACAGGAACCTCAGAAGTAAATGAGAGATCAACAGTACAGCAATAATGAAGAGGCCCTGTCATTTAATCCGACACTCAGCAAATAGCTCAGATATTTGCACTTCATGTATCTTGCAGGCAAGTATAAATTTTGAATCGGTATATGATGAACCACTGGGACAACAAAGTGGCAATCGGTCCAGGGACAAAGGTTGACTCATTTGTCAGTTCATTTTACAGCAAGGTTGCAGGCAGGTGCGATAGATTGCGATTGGACATGCACACTCCGCTACCTAATGCTTTAGCTCGTCAGTCTGACAGCCTCATGTCATTGTTAAGGTTCATGGAGGAATTCAACTCCAGTTCACCAAAAGGAATCAAGCAGAACTTTCACTTAGCAAATTAGGAATCCTCGCAATGCATCACCATACGGGTTAAATGTCAGAATAACACTACTTCACTGACTTCCAGTGCATACTGGACATGCTATGCACATGCCCTTTTCAAGGCTGTGCCGTATGAGTTTTCGGTGACAGTGCTACTGAGATGAAATTCACACACATATTTGAATACATTTGGATGTTAAACACAACTGCTTCATAATTACAAATCAAACCACACACCTTAAGTAAAATTTTGATCACTCTTGAGCATGTCACACCCCTTTCACAACAAGCTACACTCTCAATTAATATTTTAAATGCACCAACTTCCTCCAATGAGGTCTGAAAATTAAAATAAAAATGAAGATTAGTATTATATCATTGATTAGTATTAGAATAAAAATATAAAAAACTAGAAATACTCACTAAATCAGACAGTAAAATAAAATTAACATTTCAGGTTGATGATATTTCATCACTTTTGGAAATAGTCAAAAATACAGCAGTCTTTATACAAGTATAGAGGCAGGGAAGGAGGACAGGAAAGAAAGAATGAAGGGGAGAACTGTGCTAGGGTGAAATGCAGAAGGCATTAAATGAATAAAAGGATAACAGAGCAAGGCAAAGGAAAAGAGATGGCACAAAGGAACAAGCAACAAATGGAAAATTGATCCGAGGAAATGTAAATGTGAATCATTAACAACAGATGCTCCTGAAAAAAATGGGAGCAATGGTTACAATATGAAATTGTTGAAGTCCAGCGTTAATTTGGGAAAGGTTTTAAACTTGGCAAAATTATGGGGTATTGTTCCTTGAGGATCAATTAATCTTCATTAGAACAGTGTAGAAGATCATAGGTCTTACAGGTCATACCACTCTGTAACACTTGGTTCAACAATTTCAGATCAATGACAGACATTCAGAAATTAGGTTTCACCTGAGAAAAAATGTGTTGACAATTGCTATCAAAGAAGAATCTTTGTCCATCAAATGTTTCAAAGCTGCCATCTCCATAAACTAAGCAAGTCTTTGAACAATGATTTTTAGTGCAATCCCATGATCCACCCATGCATGTACTAGAATAGAAAGAATGCAATGTTACAATATTGTACAATGTCATGCAGATGTTGATGTATTATTTTATTTGTTATTTGTATTTAAGTTTAGCCTCACCAATTGTTACATTCCTGGTGGATTACAGTTCCAGGTTTAAAATAGGCATCACCATATAGACAAAAGCATTCTTCACGATAAATGCAGTTTCCATTTTCATCTTCAACTTGACCATCCGGACAGATACAAGCAGGAACACATTTACTTGGCTTTAAGGAGATGAAAGGCAATACTTTACATACGTGTATTCATATGAAATAGAAGTATGCTATTTAGTCCCTCAATTCTGCTCTTCAGTGCAATATAATAATGGATAATCTATTTGCGCTTTGATTTTCATGCTCCCATTTACCACAAAAAACTTTGATTCCTTTGTACAAAAAGAATCTAACTACCATCAACTTAAAAATATTAAATGCAACTTCATTTTCACTGTCTTCTGAGACATAGTGCACAAGCCTCTAAGATATCAAAGTTTCATAGAATCCCCATAGTGTTGACGCAGGCCCTTTGGCCCAACAAATCCACATTGACCCAGCCAACGACCTCCCACCCAGACCCACACCTCTACCCTATCCCCATAACTCTGCCTTTCCCATTGCTAATCCACATGGCCTGTCCATCCCTGGATACAATGGGCAATTTAACACAGGCAATTCAGCTAATCTGTACATCTTTGGAGTGTGGGAAGAAACTAGAGCACTTGGGAGAAATCCAAACAGGCACAGGCAGAATATGCAAACTCCACACAGGAAACGCCCGAAATGTCAGCTTTTGTGCTCCTGAGATGCTGCTGGGCCTGCTGTGTTCATCCAGCCTCACATTTTATTATCTTGGAATTCTCCAGCATCTGCAGTTCCCATTATCTCCAACATCTTTTCCACATCCATCTTGTCAACACTATTCAGGATTTTGCATACTTCAATTAAGTCTCTCCTTGTTTTTTCCTGAACTTGAGTGAAAACAAGCCTGCTCAAACTTTCCTCATAACACAACCTACTCGGTTCAGCTATCAGTCTGGCATTGTTGGTCACTGAGATGGAAGTGGAGTCTCTTCGCAAGTCAAATTGTGCACAAGTCAGAAAAGAATGAAGGACAATGGAAAGTGATAATGGGAACTGCAGATGCTGGAGAATCTGAGATAACAAAGTGTGGAACTGGGTGAACACAGCAGGCCAAGCAGCATCCTAGGAGCACAAAAGATGACTTGTATAAAGCCTGCTTCATATTCCGGTTGAGAACCCTGCAGCCCAATGGGATCAATGTGGACTTCATTTGCTTCAAATTCTCCCCTCCCCCCACTGCATCCCATACCCGCCCAGCCCATCCCCGCTGCCTAACCTGTTCTTCCTCTCACCTATCCCCTCCTCCAACCTCAAGCTGCACCTCCATTTCCCACCTACTAACCTCATCCCGCCCCCATGGCCTGTCCATCCTCGCCAGACTGACCTATCCCCTCCCTACCTCCCCACCCATACTCTCCTCTCCACCTATCTTCTCCTCTATGCATCTTCCGTCCGCTTCCCACTCTCTCCCTATTTATTTCAGAATCCTCTCCCCATCCCCCTTTTCTGATGAAGGGTCTATTCCAAAACATCAGCTTTTGTGCTCCTAAGATGCTGCTTGGCCTGCTGTGTTCATCTAGCTCCACACTTTGTTATGCAGGACAATAGAAAGCAGTTCTTTGTAAGTACAGGAAATAATCATTTGTTGAGTCTTTAAAATTATAACCATGTATGGAATCACATTTGTAACTATGAACACTCAGATATACGACTTTTGTAATTCTGGGACCTCCTATAAACCTTCTCTGAACCACCTTCAAAGCATTTACATCCTTTCTGAAATAAGGAGACCAAAATTGTGCACTGTAGTTGAGATGTGGTCTCAACAATGTCCTGTACAACTGAAGCACAATGTCCTCACTTTTATGTTCAATTCCTCTCACACTAATGAATAGCATTTTGAACGTTGTAGGAAACTTAGTGCCAGAAAGAGGTGAAAACTTGATATGAAAATTTTTGTTAGACAAATGATATCTTTATTTTTGGCTGAGTCAATATTGATTAATAAAAATGTTCCTGCACTATGGTTACTAAAGCCTCTAAGTAGCTGTATGATGTAAAAACTGTTGTTTTCCCGTGCCAGGGAAGACGAAATATAAGATTTAAAGCTTACTTTTGAAGTGTTTTTATGAATCAATCTGGTTGCTGTAGGTTTAAAATAACCTTGTCATGATCTTAATAGTTGCACTGTGATACAGGATCATCTGGCTTTGATAATGCCAGAGTTCATCAGGATTAGTAAGAATGTATCTACTGACCATTGAGTTGGCACAAGCACCATTTATTTTTCCTGAAAAACCACCTAGGAATGGTTTCAAAGAACACTGGCCTATTATATGGGCCCAACCCATTGAAGTGTGCCTTACAACATTCTGGCCTCTGTCAATATCTGAATTCCTACCCAGACTAAGGAATACAAAATTGCCTCAGGGCTCACAATCAATGCTGACCTTGTATAGACAGCTTGTTGTATAGTGACATAAGAACAGGAGTAGAATGTTCAATCCCAGAAGCAATGCTCTGCCACACAATTAGAATGTGATCTATCTGAATATCAACTCAGTTTCTCCATTTTGATTTATATATTTTAATATCCTTACCTAACAAATATTTATTAACTTCAGTCTCGACAATCCAATTAACCCATTATCTGCAGCCTTCTATGACAGAGAATTCAGATCTGCAGTACCCTTTGTGTGCAAAATTCCTTGCAGTTTTGCTATGAAATACCTGGGTCAAAATTTGAGGATAACATCCTTCTTTTTGCATTTTGTCACCTAACAGATTTATCTCTATCCTTCTCAGTAGAACCTCAATTAGATCACTGCTTAACCTTCAAAATTCAAGAGAATACAAATTAGTTTTATGCAATCTGTCCTCATTAATTAAATCTAGCCAAAACAGGCAATAATAAAACTACATATGCCACTGACCAAAGAAGAGTATTTAAATGAATCTTTTTCTGTAAATCCCAAATTAGATGTTCAAAAAATACTTATGCCCCATTGATCTACAGTAAAAGTCAGTATTTATATAATTGAAGGTTACTTACACATGGCACATTTAAATTTTGACATGACTTTACACACTGCTTATTATTTTCAGTACAGTTCAAAAATAGTTTTCCTTGGCAATCTAAAAAAAATGCAATAAAATTGAAGTGAAAATAAGTTTCTTTTACCATACTAACAATTTTGAAAGAAATTAAAGAAAACAGATTACCTATTTCAGGATTGCTCAATTTTTGGTCAGCGCAGCTGAGAATTCCACTTTTGCAATAGCTGAATAAAGGAAAACATTAGTTCCATTTTATATTGCTCAAGTATTGATACTTAATTTATTTGAATGCAGCAAAACAACTTACCAAATGGTACCTTGAATAGCTGTACCGTGGCCATGTTTAATAATCGTATCACCAATTTTACATGGACAGCTGAATCTGGCAACACAGCCCCCAAAGTCGTCTAGGTACAATCCTTCAGGACAGCCACAACCACTGACAAGGACATCTTCAACATCACAGGTAAAATCGTGCTCTGCTAATGACCTACAAGTCTGGTTGCAGGCTTTCATACCATACAGGAACTCAAGTGTCTCAGGACAATTTACTCCTGTAAACAATTTTACATACGTCAGTCATGGAATTGTAGCAAATGTATTTCATAGAAGTTGATCCAAATAAACACACATCTTAATAAAGTGATTGTCTCTGTAGACAGTAAAATATGAGATTGATGCTTTTAAAAGAAGCATAATTTTTTGACTAAGGACTGCATTTATTCAAAAGTTTTTTTGCAAATGACTGATTGAAACAAACTACTTTTATCAATTTTAAAATTTTAATTTCAAAGGATGTTTTGCATTTCAAATACTATTGAGATTTTAACTTATTCAAAACACACCACTTTCAGAGGGTTAAGCAGTTTCCTAGAAATTTAAGTGTAATCGGATGCATTTAGCCTTGTCTGCACTGTAGGCATCAAGGTAAAATCATAAACAACTGAAATGTGCAGTCAAACATAGAAGAGGTCCCAAAGTTAGTTAGCTGTTTTTTTTAGGACTTCAGAAGAGTGAGAATAATCATCTGGACCCACTCCCACCTTAATTGCTCCTCCAGGCAACACAAAGGGAATATTAAAAGTTTAGATCTTCACCACACCAGCTATCTTTGTTCTTTTTGCTTTTTGTAGAACTCCCCAGGGGATTTATCTGAGTTTCAGGTCTATTCCGATCTCTGGCAAAGTCACTCATGCTATTTCAACGAATTGTGAATGGGAATTGAGCCACTTGGCCTTTGCAGATGAAATATAGGAGTCAAATTCTCTGGGCCCTCCTTTTGGCCTAGCCAGGATGATCTGTTGCTGACTTAGGGCCTACCTCAGTTGAATAATACTTTTCAGATTATGTGTCAACGTGCATTTTATACTTGTATTTATAATCACTTCATAGCATTGCTGATTTACAAATACAAATGAGATAACTTACTGCACATATCTTTTCTCCAGTTAACCACAATTATACCTCTTGCAGCACACTCATGAGCATATCCTTCAAATGCTGCACAAATACAGTCATCAATGTTCTGGCAGGTGCATGCGGCATCTACGCACATCTGAGGAAATGGGCATAGTCAAGGTAGTTTTTTTTGTAAAGTTTTATAAACTCTGTGGTCACAATCATTTATTCAAATTCAATATCATGTAAGAACATTACTATGTTAAATTATATTAATGATCAACCTTGGCCTTTCAAACATATATAAAAAAAATCTGTGATGGATCCTATGACTCAGGAGTCAGTAACAAGCGAAATAAATTCAGAATTGCAATTAAGACAATGAAGAAGGGAAATTAGGTGATTTATTTTGCTTTCTCACTGTGTTCGTTGTTAGAAAATAGAACACGTTATTATATTTATTGAGGCAGACCCTGTTAATGCATAAGACCATAACAAATAGGAGTAGGAAGAAGCTGTTTGGCCTCTTGAATCTACTGCATCTTTCAATAGGATCATGGCCGATCCCACGTTCCTCACATCCACTTTCCTGGCGTAATCCCATAAACCTTGATTCTCCTGTTGATCAGTAATCTCTCCACTTCAGCCTTAAATTTACACAAGGACTCTGCCCCAACAGCTCTCTGTAGCAGGAGGTTCCAAAACTAACAAGCCTCAGGATGAAATTCCTCTTCATCTTAATCTTAAATTCATATCCATTTATTTGCTATATGGTCCTAGACACTCCCACGAGGGGAAACATCCTCTCAGCAGTCAAGCCTTTAAGAATTCTATATGTTTCACAAGATCACCTCTCATTCTTCTAAACTCCAGTGACTAGAGTCCAAACCTGGTTACACTCTGCTCATAAAACAATCCTACCATACCAGGGATTATCTCAGTGAACCTTCTCTGAAATGCCTCCAAAGAAATTATCTGTATTCTTAAATAAAGGGACTAAAACAACTTACAGGCTCCAGATGTGGTCTCACCAGCACCTTAAACAGTTAATCTCGCCACTTTTATACTGGAAAGCCCTTGAAATAAGGCACAAATTTCCCTTACTATTCTTAATTACCTGTTACACCTGTGTGCTGGCTTCCCTTAGTTTCATGCACAAGAACCCCCAAATACCTTTACGTTGCGGCTTTCTATAGTTTCTCTCTATTTAAATAATCATATGTTATTTTGTTCTCCTTTCCAAAATGAACAACTTTGCATTTTCCTACATTATACTCAATTTGTTAACTCTTTCCCTAATCATTTAACCTATCAATATCTCTCTGTAAACTGTATCCCTCTCAAAATTTACCTTTCCATTTATTCTATTGTCGTCTGCAACTTTGGCTACAGTACATTCAATTCCTTTCACCAAGTCATTAATATCTGCTGTAACCAATTGCAGTCCCAGCTCTGATCCCTGAGGTACTCCAGTGGTCACAGGTCACCAAACTGAAAAAAAAAGCCCTTACTACCAGTTGTTGTTTCCTGCCCATGAGGAATTCTATATCTCTGCCAATATCATGACTCATTGTGGGCTTTTATTTTATGACTTAACCTTTTGTGAGGTACCTTGCCAAATGTTTTCTGTAAGTCCATATACAATGCATTTGCTGGTTCCCCTCTATCCACTCTGGTTGAGACTGCCTCAAAAAGTTCTATGCTGAATTTACTTGACTAAATTATGATTTTTCCAATGTTCTGCTATTACTTCCTTAATAATTTATTCCAATATCTTTCCAACAATAGATGTTAGGCTAATTAGTCTATAGTTACCTACTTTTTGCTTTCCTCCCTTTTGGAATAGGAATGCCACATTGGCAGTGCAATGCAACTGACAGATAATTGGAAAAGAAAGGAAATGAAGAAATTTGAAGTATGATTATAGTAAACATTGATTCTGTAACAATATCAGATATAAAAAAACTGTTATGATGGAAAATGTCCAATTTGGAAAATTTTATAAATGTAGTGTGCAAAATAAGCAATTGTGTTTCAGAGATGGCAATTGTGAATTCAGAATTCTGATTGCAATTTTAGACACAGACATGTTGTGCTTCAGTCAGTGAGTGTGAGAAAAATGTTAAGTGGACTCAAAGTGCATTATTTGCCTTTATTTATTGATTCAATAAAGTGCTTGCCAAAAACCTACGTCAAAACTCTTTCCTGCTGCTCTTGTGTGTTCATGCTTCTCCTATTCCTGTTGTTATTTATGGACATGGAAACACAAACTAACTGTTCAGTTCCCCCTTTTTGTTTCACCATTGAATCATATCATAATGGTACTTCATTCACACATCTTTGCTCCATCTTCTTGTCTAATAAAAAACTACTCATAAAATTTTCTGTTGACTCAGCATTCTTTTGGGTTATCTGGTCACTATTATATATCTGTCTTTGGGATCTGCTGCACACTTGTTTGGCTGTCTCCTTTCTACATTACAGCAGGTGAATATGCTTCAAAAGAAAAACACAATTATTTGATAGTTTAATGGTTCAGCACGACTTGAGGTAAGAAAAGGCATTATTTAAACCCAATCTTTCTCTCTTTAAAATCTTTTCTGTGGAATATAATCAAAAAGGATGGACTTTGCGATAAAATCTTCAAATCTACTGGGGCTAAACAGCAAATACCATGATGACCCAAACTTTAGAATTGAACAGTTAATGTACTAAAAGCATGCTTTATAATGAACACGAAAAGGTTTTTATCCCTCTGATCCTGCTATACCATACAATGAGATCCAGTTGACTTGTACCCTAACACCATCTATCCACATTGACTCCATAATTCCAATATATTTGGGTAGCAACACAAAAATGTCAGACGTAAAATTATCAAATGAGCAACAGATTCTCCACTTTCACTGTTCCTCTGACTCTGAATATAAGTTTACATCACTTGTGTTAGATCCTTTTTCCTCTTGGCAGAAATAGTTTCTTTATCCAGTCCTTTTGAATTCCTGAAAATCTCAATTGATTTGTTATATTTCTTCTATATTCTAAGGAATACAAGCCAAATTTATTTTAATCTCATTCATTATTCATAATCATAATCTAATTCATAATTTTTGCAACCTGGCAACATTTTGGTGAAATTGTGGTGCTGTCCTTCCAAGGTCAATATATCATTCCAAATGCAGTGCCCAGAGATTATCTCCAGATGTAATCTAGCCAGACCTTTGTGTAGCTGGAGCAAAGCTTCCTCCCCTGCATATTCTCATTAGCAAGTGTCAACACTCAATTAATAAAAACAGAAAAAGCTTAAGAAATTCAGCATCCCTGACAGTGTCTGTGCAGAAATAACAAAGATCACCTTTTGAGTCCAATCTGACTCTTCTCTAAGTCACTTCAGATTCAAAATGGTAATTCTGTTTTCCACCCTCCTCAGATGCTGAATTTCTTCAACAATTTTAAACATTTCAGATCTCCAGCATCTGAAGTATTTTGGTTTATCAACATTCCATTAGTCTTTTTGATTCCCGTTTATAACAACCTGCTGTATTTTTATGATCTAATTATATGGATCGCTCAAACTCTTTTGACTTCTACAGCTGCACCTTTTCACCATGTTAAAAGAATTGAATCTAGGTGGATAAATCTCCAAGATCTGATCAGGAGTATCCAAGAACTCTGTGGGAAGTAAGAGAAGAGATTGCTGGGCCCTTTGCTAAGATATTTGTATCATCGATAGCCACTGACAAGGTGAGAAGACTGGAGATTAGCTAACATGGTGCCATTGTTTAAGAAAGGTGGTAGCGAAGAGCCAGGGAATTATAAACTGGTGAGTCTGGCATTGGTGGTGGGCAAGTTGTCGGAGGGAATCCTGAGGGATAAGATTTACGTGTGTTTGGAAAGGCAAGGGCTTAAGGCTACGGGAAGTGGAGTTAAAATGCCCATCAGCCATGATTAAATGGTGGAGTGGACTCGATGGGCCAAATGGCCTTACTTCCACTCCTATGTCTTATGGTCTTAAGGATTGAATAGGGATAGTCAACATGGCTTTCTGATTGGGAAATTGTGGCTCATTAGCATGATTGAGTCTTTTAAAGGAGAAACAAAGAAGATTGATGAGGGCAAAGCAGTGGACGTGTTTAATATAGACTTCAGTAAGGTTTTTGACAAGGTTTGTCGGCACAACATTGTGGGCTGAAGGGCCTGTTCTGTGCTGTACTGTTCTATGTTCTATGTTCTATGTTCCTCATGGTTGCTTGGTTCGCAAGTTTAGATTATATGGTGTAGAGACAGAACTAGCTATTTGGGTACAGAACTGCCTCAAAGGTGGAAGGCAGAGTGGTGGTAGAGGTTTGCACACTGGAGGCCTGTGGCCAACGGTGTGCCACAACGATCAGTGATGGGTCCACTGCTTTTTGTCATTTATATACATGATTTAGATGTGATCGTAGGAGGGATGATTACTAGGTTTGCAGATAACACTAAAATTGGATGTGTCGTGGGCAGCAAAGAGTTACCTCAGGGTACAATGGGACCTTGATCAGATGGGCCAAAGGACAAAGGAGTAGCAGGTGGAGTTTAATTTAGATAGATGTAAGGTGCTGTATTTTGGAAAGGTAAATCTGGGCAGGACTTATATACTTAATGGTAAAGCCCTAGGGAGTGCTGCTTAATAAAGAGGCCTTGGAGTGCAGGTTCATAGTTCCTTGAAAGTGAAGTCACAGGTAGATAGGATAGGGAATAAAACATTCAGTGTGCTTTATTGGTTAGTGCATTGAGTATAGAAGTTGGGATGTCATGTTGGTGCTGTATGGGACATTGCTTTGGCCACTTTTGGAGTATTGCATTCAATTCTGGTCTTCCTCCTATAGGAAAGATGTGAAACTAGAAAAGAGTCAGAAAAGATCTACGAGGATGTGGCCAGAGTTGGAGGGTTAAGCTATAGGGAGAGGCTGAGTAGGCTGGGTCAATTTTCCCAGGAACATCAGAGACTGAGGGGTGACCTTACATACTTTTATAAAATCATGAGGAGCATGGATTGTGTAAATGGCCAAGGTATTTTCCCTGGGTGGAGGAGTTCAAAACTAGATGGCAACATGAGAGGGGCAAGGTATAAAAGAGGCCTAAGAGGCAACGTTTTCATGCAGAGGGTGGTGCATACATGAAATAAGCTGCCGCAGGAAGTGGCAGAGGCTGGTAATGATTACAACAGTTAAAAGGCATTCGGACGGGTATTTGAAAAGGAAGGGTTTAGAGGGACATGGGCCAAAAGTTGGCAAATGGGATTAGATTTATATTGAATATCTGATCAGTGTGGATGAGTTGGAACAAAGGGTCTGTTCCAATGTTATATATTTCTAAGACTCTAAGACTACCATTTTCTACAGTAAAATGTGTGACTTCACACTTGTGTGTTGATATCCATTTCCCACAGTATTGCCTGTTTATCAATGCTTCTTTGAAATTATATGTTTTTTTTCTCCCTTTAGGATACCAATCTTTTGAGTTGTTGGCAAATTTGGGAACTCTGTTGTGTTAACTAAGCCATTGATAAATATATTGACTGGCTGAGGCCCCAGCAAAAATTCTTGTGGGGAATCATTAGTTCTTCCCTGCAAATCAAGTAAATGCTATTCATAGAATCAGTGTAGTATGGAAGCAGGCCATTCAGCCAACTGAGACCACACCAACTCTCCAAAGAGCATCTCATGCAAACCCAGTCCCCCACCCTATAACCCTGCATTCCCCATGCCTAAACGAGCCAGCACATCCCTGGATGCTACAAGCAATTTAGCATGTTCTGTACATCTGTGAACTGTGGGTGGAAACCAGAACACCCCGCGGAAACCCATGCAGACACGAAGTTCCTGGCACTGAGAGCCAGCAGTGCTAACCACTGAGACACCATTCCTTATCTTTACCTTTTATCATTCAATCAAGCCTCAATTAGATCAATTAGATTTTAAATTTCATGGCCTTTACTTTCAGTTAACACTTTCTTATGGGGAACGTTATCAAACATTATCTGGAAAATTATGTAAGTTATTAGCAATACAACCCCTCTCCACAGTTTTTGCCACTTCCTCTAAAATCTCAACTAGATTTATTAGACATGGGCAAAATTGTGGAAAATTAACTTAACTGTGAGATCATCTACACTGGACCAAGGAAGGATAGAAATTGTTGGAATCAAAAAGATGATAAGTTGTAAAAATTGGCATTTCAAGGAGACTTTGCAGCGAAGCTATTGTTTAAATGTATGATCTCCTTGTCCTAGCATTTGGTCAACTATATTTTTGTCAGATTATAATGTCAAGCACCTTTGGATATTTGAATATGCTGAAAACACATCATTAATATAAACTGTTATCTTTATGCAGGATGTTTGATGTCGTACAATTCACCATGATAATGATCAGCAGCAGCATAGTAAAATGCTACATAGAGATTGTGTGAGCAGAGGATCCTAATCCAGCCTCTAAATTGTTCATTGTTTCGATAGGTTTGTTTCTGCAGCTGATAAGGACAACCTTTGGTGGTTGAAGAAGAAAGAAGTCATTTCGTATTCACAACATGTTTTGAATCTGCAACATGATCCACCATCAAGAGGTGACAAGATAAAAGAGCACCCTGAGGCCTCAAGAGTGTAATTTCAGAGCTATATATCCTACCTGGAACTGCAGAGTTAGAGGTCACAATAACATGTCACAACATTACAAACTATAATTAAGTCGGTGTGGCCACCACTGGATAAATATTCTAATCTAGTTATCGTGAAACATGGAATGTAAATAGCAAATTTAACAACATATTTGAAAATATTTAGGCAGAGTTCATACCTCATAGTATTTCTTGTAATTCACTGAAGAATGACATACAGAAAAATAGCCACCATGTTCTTTTAAGAGGGCGCAATGCTCTCTAGCATATTTTTCTATACAATAAATGTCAGACATAAATGGAAATTAATTTAGAGATCATCAAATAGTTCAGCAATATTTTGTTTTACCACTGGTATAATTTAGCATTTTTTAAATTTTACCAGTATTCACATTTGGGAGATTAGATCTACTATAAGTTTCTGGTATTTGCACTGTACATTGTCATACAGTGCAAGAACTTCATTTAATATAAAGGTGCTTATACACAGCTGCCATTGGATCCATGATCAAATCAGGAAGAGTGAAATGTTTGTTTCCACCAGTTTTAAACTTGTTTTTTTATTTAGCAGCAACAGCTCTTACTTAATGGGGTTTTACACAGCCAATGGAAAGTCCAAAGTAAACTTATCAAATTTGCTGAGACCCTTGCATCCCACTGAATTCAGTAATACCATGCTTGGCACTGGATGTCCAGAATGTGACATCCAGAGCAGCATGGAGTGATTTCTAGGCTAAAGGTACAATATACATACATGTAATTTGCTCTTCTCATCATCGTAAAATAGATGCAGGTAAAACAAGATCCAAAAAGGCTCCAGAAACCCAGAGGGTTAAAGGTTTTGGTTTTTGTAAATATTCTCCCATAACTCCAGTAGAAAACTAGCAAAACTATCAGATCTGGGTACAGTGATCCTCACACACCTTACATTTTCCAGAGTGTACATACAGATTAAAAACAGGAGTAGGCCATTTGGCCTGCCCATCAAAGGCAAATGTTGTCAGCTGAGGAGCTAGGAAATTAAGTACAATTACAAGGAGTTACTGTTTTCCCAGATCAGTTGAGACTCCACATTAGGCTCGAGTTCACTAAGACAATTTGACAAGCAGCAGATGGGCAGGTGAGGGATTATGATGGAGCAAGGTGAGGGCCTAGTAGTTGGGAATCTTGATGCTGAAGAAAGGGGCATCTTAAAGAGGGAACATCTTTTTTTAATTTGCCCATGGGATGTGGGCATCAGTGACTTGGACAGCAATTATTACCCATCTTTAAATGCCACTTGAGCTGACTGGCTTGTCAGAACCAATTCAGAGCACAGTTAAGAGCCAACCACTTTGCTATGGATCTGGTATCACATGTAGACCAGGCTGGGTAAGGAACCATTTGAACTACAGGAAGAGACTGAATAGGTTAGGGCTATTTTTACTGGAGAGTCAGAGGCTGAGGGTTGGCCTTAAAGAAGTTTATAAGTCATGAGGGGCATGGATAGGGTGAAGATCCGAGGTCTTTTCCCCAGGGTAGGGGACACTAAGGCCAGAGGTCCGTGACTAGTGGTGTTCCTCGGGGATCTACACTGTGACCTCCTGCTGTTTGTGATACATATAAATGACTTGGATCAAAATGTAGTTGGGTGGGTTAGTAAGTTTGTAGAAAATACAAAGATCAGTGGAGTTGTGGATAGTATGGAAAGTTGTCAAAGAATACAGTGGGATATAGATCAGTTGTAGATATGGGCAGAGAGATGGTAGGTGAAGTTTAATCTATGTAAGTGTGAGGTGCTACACTTTGGGAGATCAAATGTTCAGGAAAAATATACAGTTAATGGCAGGACTTTGAACAGCATTAATACACAAGAGGATCTTGTGCTTCAAGTCCATACCTCCCTGAAAGTGGCCACGCAAGTAGGTAGGGTGGTAAAGAAACCAAATGGCATGCTTGCCTTTATTGGTCAGGGAATTCAGTGCAAGAGTCAGGAAGTCATATTGCAGCTTCATAAGATTTTGGTTAGGCCACACTTGGAGTGTGTGTTCAATTCTGGTTGCCACATTACAAGAAGGGAGTAGAGGCTGCAGAAGAGGTTTACCAGGATGCTGCCTGGATTAGAGGTGAGAAAAATTCAGGTTGTTTTCTCCTGAGCAGCAGAGGCTGAGGGGAGACTTGACAAAAGTCTATAAAATTATGAGATGCATAGATAGGGTTGACAGTCAGAATCTTTTTCTCAGAGTTGAAATGTCTAATATTATGGGGCATGCATTTAAGGTAAGGGGTGGGGCAAGTCAACGGAAACATGGGAGCTAGGTTTTTTTTTACAGAGAATAGTCGCAGTCTGTAACGCATTGCCAAGGGTGGTGGTTGAGGCCGATACGATAAGGGCATTTAAGGAATTTTTATATTAGCATATGAATTAGCAAGGAATGGAGAGATATGGACCAAGGACAGGCAGAAGGGATTAGTTTCATTTGGCGTTATGTTCAGCACAATATCGTGGGCAGAAGGGCCTGTTCCTGTACTGTTCAATGTTTTACATTCTAGAAGGCACATGCTTAAGGTGAGAGAGGATCCAAGGGGCAATGCTTTCACACAGAGGTATGGAATGAGCTGCCAGAAGAAGTGGTGGAAGTTGGTACAATTATAATATTGAAAAGGCATCTGGATAGGTACGTGAAAAGGAATGGTTTGGAGGAAATGAGCTAAATGCTGGCAAATGGGAATAGATTAATTTAGGAAATCTGGTCAGCATGAACGACTTGGACCAAAGGGTCTGTTTCCATGCTGTATAACTCTGTCATTCTATGACAATGACAGATTTCCTTTCCTTAAGAACATCGGTGGGACAGATCAGTTTTTACAACTATCAACAAAGATTGCATGGTCACAATTAGGCCAGCTAATTAATAAAGATTTTTATTCAATTCAAATTTCACCATCTACCATGGTGGGATTCAAACACCTAACTCCAGAACATTAGTCAATAAATGTGGAGCTGGAAAAGTTCAGAAGATAAGACAGCATCTGAGGAACAAGAAAGTCAACACTTTGGGCTGAAACTTTCCAGCTCCTTGGATGCTGTGCTTTTCCAGCTCCACATTTATTGAGTCTACCTTCCAGCATCTGCAGTCATTACTGTTTCCAAAATCAGAACATGAGCCTCAAGTTCTGATTACAAGTTCACTCACGTAATCACGATGCCACTCACCTTTGTTACCATTAATAGATTTGCTGGAGTGAGATATTCTCCAACAAATATTACCAAACCTCTTTATATTAACAAACATAGAGTTCGACATAAATCCATGATAAAACAAAAAGTTTCTTAAAATAAATTATTACCATTTTCTGAGCTGATACAAGGAGCAGGAGGGGTAATTTGATATTCACACGGCTCAGCATTCCAAGAATGAGCGAATGCAATTGCTGTGGCTTCCACAATACTTTCTGATGACAGAAAATCATCATCTACTTTGCCATTAAAGTTGCCACATAATCCTGGAAAACAAGATAAAAATGTGGTATCAGTACGCAGGCTTCTCTACTTGATGCTTGAGGTACTATTTGTTACTTTGTGAAAAACACATGAATGGTATTTGCTTTAGCGCTTTCAAATACTCTGTTTCAATTATAGTTTGTGCTGTTTGGGGTTCCACAAGAAACTGATTATAATGTTTGCAAAGAGAAGCCAGACAGATACCATGGAACAGAAACTGAGAAGGAAACTAAATGAAGTCGCTCCACAACTAAAAATTAATGAATAAACCAATTGACCCCAATAAAGTGTTAAGTTTCAGAAAATTACCATTGTTTTAAAATACCTTACCTGGAGCTAAAAACACCAGGGGTCTAAAATACTGTAACTCCTCTTGAGGAAGGTGTGACAGACAATTCTGTATGTATTTAGTTATAACTCTAATTCCCCCAACTTACCGGTAAAAAGAGACAGAAGCAGCAATTGGCACATTGAGCTCACTCTGCTATTCAATTTGATCACAGCAGCTCTGATTGTAACGCCAACTCCACTTTCCTGCCTGTATCCCTCAAGTTCCTCGTAGATTAAAAATCTATATTACTCAGTCTTGAATATATTCAATGACACAGCCTTCTCTGCCCTCTATGGAAGAGATTTCTAAAGAATACTAAGCATCTATGGAAAAACATGTCCTCACCACTATCTTAAATTGTAACTCATTTCTTTTAAACGGCCCCCCTTATTTCTGAACTCATCTGAAGGAGGAAGCATTTTCTCATCATCTGTTGTCAAATTGATAGCATTAATATCTTTATATAAAAGCATTTTAATTGTACCTCTTACAAGTCCTTTTGTGTCATTAGGAAGTGAGATATAAAGCTGTGCAATTGGACCAATTTTCAGTTGCATTTTGAGTCCATTATCCGTTGACACTTGAATGTAACTCGAGGACTGATAAAAGATGTTGATGTTGCCTGCGAAAGCAAAACAAAAACTCAACTTCATGTTAAGCAAGTTATTCCCTTAACTTGACAAGAATAAGTGGATATAATGTGAGGCTGGATGAACACAGCAGGCCAAGCAGCATCTCAGGAGCTTTTGTGCTCCTGAGATGCTGCTTGGCCAGCTTTTGTGCTCCTGAGATGCTGCTTGGCCTGTTGTGTTCATCCAGCCTCACATTGTATCATCTTGGATTCTCCAGCATCTGCAGTTCCCATTATCAAGAATAAGTGGAGTTTTCTTACTTTTCCTCAATGGGATTTGCATTGGAATTCCATCCTTATAAACAACACCATTGTTCTGGATTTGATATTCAATCTGCAACGAAAGAATAAAGGTTATCTTGTATAATTTTCAATGAAAATGAAAATTATTTGTCAAGCATGTTTGTAAAGAAACAAATTTAAAATACTTGCCTCCGAATAAATGTATGTGACGCTTTCCAAACAGATTTGTTTTAAATCTTCTCGGCATGGATGCATCTCAACCTTGACTAACCATGTATCTGTCTAAATGACAATTTAAAAGCCAATCTCAGACATTGATTCAGCAGGTATTCTTATGTGAACTTCAAACAACTACGGCATCAGCACACAATGAAGGAAAGGATCACTTACTAAAGCAGCAATGTATGAACAATCTCCCATCAACTGATAGCTTTTGCCATCAAATGTTGTAATATAGTTTCCTTCTTCAAATTTGCAAAATTGAGGACAGCTAAGAGGAAGGCATTCCCACTCTCCATGTTTACAGGTGCTAGAAGTACAGGAAAATACATTTATAGCCACATACCATTCAAACATAACAACAAAATTAATTTGATGAGAAGTATACATCTCAAAGTAGCCACCATTACCAATTATGGCAGAAGCCAACTGTCCTCTCTCCACTTAAGTAAATAGATCCACCAATTCTGCAAGGACATTCTGTTTTCGGGATACAATTGTCTGTTTTTCTTACGTTGTCAAGAACCATTCCTAAAGGATAAAATTAATATGTCAGTTAGAAGTTACATGGCTGGCTTAAAGATGTGGAATACACTTTAACTTGCGCAAATGCAAACAAAATAGACTGAAAATATGCAGTGAGTCTTGCAACGTGAGGCTTGCTTGTTGCGATTTTTAAAAAAAATCTCCTTATGAATCGTGATTGATAGAGTGCGTGTGATGTTAAATTTTGTGATCAATTATTACATTATAATCTATCAACTCATCCTGTCTAGCCATGTTAAGAGCAAAAGTGAAATTTTTGATTATTACCAACATTTTGATAATTAAATGTAACTTTAATGTCCACATTTAATGTTACAGATCAGATATTAGGTGCAGTTCATGCTTTGCCATTGTTAATATATGGCATGGGTAATGGATGGGGAGGCTAATGAGGTTCTAAGTGGCGAGTGCTAAAGGGCCAAATAGCCTTTAATACAACCACAACAAAATCTCAGAGAATGAAGACCTTCTGATCAAACTGCCTCAGCAATCACCTGCTTCAGTGACCACATACAAAATGTTTCAAGGGTTAGTGAGACCAACTCAATCCCACCTTCACCTTCCCTGTGAGAAAATAGGTCATGTGGGACTCTATTTACATGGAGATAGTTTTGCTGAATTTGCATGTTTCCTGCTTTTCTGGAGAATCTACTCCCCCAATGATTTCAAACTGGGTTGCTAGGAAGAGAAAAGCTACAAAACACGTACATATGTGAAAAAAAAGACCAGAAAAAGCTCAACAGGTCTGGCAGAATCTATGAAGAAAAGTTAGAATAAACATCACAGGTCCGATGATCCTTCCTCAGCAGCTCTGTTAACTACGTTTAAAGTAGTATTTAAACATGTATGTAAATACATATACAAGATATGGAGAATAATCTTGTAGCAAAGCTTAACTGGAGGAAAAAGAACGTAAGAACTGCTGATGCTGGAGTCAGAGATAACACAGTATGGACCTGGAGGAACACAGCAGGCCAGGCAGCATCAGAGGAGCAGGAAAGCCAACGTTTTGAGTTGGGTTCTCTGAAGAAGGGTCCCGACCCAAAACATCAGCCTTCCTGCTCCTCTGACGCTGCCTGGCCTGCTGTGTTCATCCAGCTCCACACTGTTAACTGGAGGAAAACCTGACAAACAAACAAGGGAAAGGTTGCCATCTAGAGGTCAGATTGAGTACTTGCACAACATGCAATGTTTAAGCAAGGTTACCTCAAACAATGAAATGTGAGATCCAGGAAGGTGAGGGATGTGCTGGAGATGGCCCAGGTGAACTGAAGGTTGGGGTAGAAGCTGTTGGTGAAGTGGATGAACTGTTCGAGCTCCTCTGGGGAGCAAGAGGCGGCGCCGATACAGTCATCAATGTAACGGAGGAAGAGGTGGGGTTTGGGGCCTGTGTAGGTGCGGAAGAGGGACTGTTCCATGTAACCTACAAAGAGGCAGGCATAGCTGAGGCCCATGCGGGTGCCCATAGCCACCCCATTAGTCTGTAGGAAGTGGGAGGAATCGAAAGAGAAGTTGTTGAGGGTGAGGACGAGTTCGACTAGGCGGATCAGGGTGTCGGTGGAGGGGGACTGGTCGGGCCTGCGGGACTGGAAGAAGCGGAGGGCCTTGAGGCCATCTGCATGCGGAATGCAGGTGTATAGGGACTGGACGTCCATGGTGAAAATGAGGTGTTGGGGGCCAGGGAATTGGAAGTCCCGGAGGAGGTGGAGGGCGTGGGTGGTGTCACAGACGTAGGTAGGGAGTTCCTGGACCAAAGGGGAGAAAATGGAGTCCGGATAGGCAGAGATGAGTTCGGTGGGGCAGGAGCTGGCTGAGACGATGGGTCGACCAGGGCAGGCAGGTTTGTGGATTTTGGGAACGAGTAGAAACGGGCCGTGCAGGGTTGGGGAACAATGAAGTTGGAGGCTGTGGGTGGGAGGTCCCCTGAGGTGATGAGGTCATGAATGGTGTTGGAGATGATGGTTTGGTGCTCGGGTGTGGGGTTTCAGCCTTACTTCAAACAAATGTGGGCTCAAGAGATGATAATGTTAAGTGTGTTAATGTAAACTAAGAAGTGTGGGTAAAACATGACGACAGTAAGTCAGGTAGCATGAGAGGAAGGACCTCACAATGTGCAGATAAGAATATAACAAGAGTGGTTCGGTGATCTTGTTTCATTTAAACGTTATTTTCAGAAATTCCTACTGTATTAAAGTGGATTTGATTACTTGTAATGAAATGTTTTTTCCGAGCAACAACACTTTACAACATCAATGTGTGATCCCATCTCTGTTGGTGTAGTCAATAGTGAAGCAGAATTCTTTTTGCTGCCCTCAGGAACCTTCTCAATATTCAATGTAAGTTGGACCAATGTGTTTCATTCAACACTTTACCGGTTTTTCTTTTGGATTGGCTTTAAATATCCCAGCTTACTTCACTGGACTGTTATCAAACAGAATTGGGCTCTGATCAGTAAACAGGAATTTTGAGAAAATGATCTAAAGAGATCTCTGCTCTTCTTGAATGTTGGTCTCTTCCAAGTCCTTGGTTTTAAATATTCCATCACTAAGAGTCACGTCTTCATCCCCCAACAGATCCTGAGCTCTAAAGGTCCTGCTCCAAACTTCTCTGCCTTTGAGACACTCCTTTAATTGTTAATAATGTGTCTAGCAAACCTATTACCTGCTCCTTGAAATAACAAGGTGTAGAGCTGGATGAACACAGCAGGCCAAGCAGCATCAGAGAAGCAAGAAAGCTGATGTTTCGAGCCTAAAGGGTCTAGGCCCGAAACATCAGCTTTCCTGCTCCTCTGATGCTGCTTGGCCTGCTGTGCTCATTCAGCTCTGCACCTTGTTATCTCAGATTTTCCTGCATCAGCAGTTCCTACCTGCTCCTTCAATGTCACTACGACTAAACAACACCTTGCATTCATATGGAAATATTGACATCCCTTTCTTGTCCCACACTAGCTAAACTTGGTAAATAGTTACCTTACCGAACTGCTTTCATCACCACCCTTTTCAAAAGCGCCAGTTAACCCCCTCCTTCCTTGAAAATTATCTTCCATCTTTAACTCCCCCATCCTCTTCATTGTCCTTGATCATCTAGATGACTTGCAATTTTGCGCTGATTCTTCCCCGCAATCATTCCAATGGGATTGCTTTCAGTGGCCTGAATCAAGCTTATAAATCAGCACCACCCCTCCACTTTACTCGCCTGCCAGGAAGACATGTAATCGAGGGGGTGACTAGTGGAGCCCCATAAATGGCCATTAATTGACCATTTAAGGAACATAATTAGTGGCAGATAAAGAAAGTCCCCATTAGATCTTCTCACTCAGCACTTAATTAGTGAAGTAGTGAAAAGGGTGGAGGGGTTGGTGAATATCTTTCCAGGACAACAGGCCCCGTAAGTGAAAATTTGTATGTTGGGTTGTGTATGCAATTGTTCGTTAGCTCAGAGGCTGGTTGTTTTGTGGTGTGCAGACATTTTGTTACCCTTCTAGGCAACATCATCAGTGCAACCTCTAATTAAACTGCTCACAAACCTACAGCAACATTGCGTCAAATGTTATCAAAGACTAAAGACCCCAAACCAACAGTAAACAGGACCAATGTGATATACAGGGTAGCATGCAGCGAGTGCAATAAACATTACATTGGGCAAACAAGGAGGAAACTGATGGCCAGGATATATGAACGCCAACTGGCAGTAAAAGTCATGGCCAATATTGACTTGTCTCAATACACACAGACAATGAGGGCCATCAGTTCGACAGGGGAAAAAGTGACTATACTGGCACAACCGAACACCAGACATACAAGGGAATTTCCGGCAGCCTGGTTCTCGATAATGGACTCCATTAACAAACACATAGAAATAGACCCCCTACACAAACCACTTCTAAAACGACCGAACTAGAAGCGACAAGACCATCACACCACAGAATCATATAAATCTGGAAGGAAGCAGAACAGCAATGCTTCGAATTGAGGTCACACTGATAATGTTGCCTAGAAGGGTAATCAAATGTCTACAGACCACAAAACAACTAACTTGGCGAACTAACAAACAACTTCTCCCTACCCACCACTCCTCTCACCATCTTCAGAGGGGGAAAATGTCATCCAAAAGCCATTGGACTATAAGACGTAGGAACAGGTGCAGGCCATTTGGCTCACCATTATTCTGCCATTCAATGAGATTGTAGTTGATTTGATATAATCCTTAACAACAAAAACTGAAGTTGCTGGAAAAGCTCAGCATCTGTGAAGAAAAAAATCAATGTTAACATTTCGGATCCAATGACCCTTCCCCAGAACCAGACCAGAAAAGGTCATCAGACCCAAAATACTAACTCTGATTTTTTCTTCACAGATGCTTTCAGACCTGCTGAGCTTTTCCAGCAACTTCTGTTTTTGGTCCTGATTTACAGCAGTTCTTTCAGTTTTTATTTTTACATAATCCTCAACTGTACCTTCCCATTTTATCACCACAACAGTTGATTCCTTTAATAATTAGCCAACTGTCTATCTCAATATTGAATATACCTAACAACCCAGACTTGACATACTTCTACAGTAAAGAATTCCACAGATGCACGACCCTCTGAGAGAAAAAAAGGATGGTGAGAGGCATAAGCTAAAGAGACTAGGAATGTATCCAATTTCAGAATAAACCACAACAATGAAAGCTTGCTCGGTGTCTAATAGAAAAAACTCCAGAAAGATTTAGTACACAGGTGAAGGGTAACTATAGTGACTCTGAATCTAACCATTCACATGCCAGAACTGTAAAGAAGTACAGACTGAAGCTTAAACCCTGAGGTGGTCCAAGAAAGGTATCAGAGCATGTAGCCTGCCCTCTCCCTCTTAGCAACCTCGGCCCACTCTAAAACTTACAGCAATAAAAGATTATTTAAGCATCTGCTTGAATTTTGAGGAGTGTTTGGTGTTCAAAGCAGTCAATAATGTCTTTTTTTGTGCACACAGCTCTCCCTGCCGCACAATGGAAAATTATGTCAACAGCTCCTGAACTTACAACATGTGTTACCATCCCCAAAAATGTATTTTGCACATAATCAAAAAGTGTATTTTAAAGAAAAAGTTGTCATTTATGCCAATCTCAGCAATCCCTACCTTCTGGTTCTAAGAGTTTAACATTTGGGATTTAGTGTGTTATATCCTTGTTCACGTGTATTTAATGAGTCAGAATGCAGAATTGCCGACCAAATAGCAAGGAGGATGCAGGCTGACCAGGTTGGGCATTTTTGCCTTGACAGTCCCCGCAATCCAGAGGGAAGAATATGGAATCACAGTGAAACAGTGATCCTGAATGTCCAATGGATGTGAGTAAATAAAAACAATCACATCTTTGCTGGTGTTAAATAAGATGGTGTAAAATATAACCTCAAGCAAATTAAATTGTGTTGAACAATAAAAATCCAATACCTGCTGGACAATCACATGTGTTCACACACTGTTCACATTGGATTTGTGAATTTGGATCAGTACAGGTTGCAACACAGGCAGGCCCACATTCCTTGTGAACCTGATTCCCAGGACAAGTCTTCTGTGCTGAGAATAAAAGAAAGTGTCAACTTTGTCATTTGACTTGTACCACGCTGATAAACGCTAAAAGAAGAATGGCAAAAATTTCTTTTCAGGTTATCAGGTTATATTCACTCACTGGAAGAGTCTGGTGGCCATACTTTCTGACTTACCACAGCCCACAGATTGACGCCATGTTTGCCATTGGTCACCATCCCAAACTGTACATTGACGTGCTGTTTCTTCAAAATGGGCGCAAACATCACAAGTCTCTGTACTTTCACATGAGCAAACATCTTTCTGACACATCTCCAAATATTGATCAAGAATGTCAGGGCTAGTACAAAGCTCGAAAATCTTTGAAATATCCGAACAGTTCTGAACATGGACAAAAGAATCGCAAAGAAAATTAGATTAACACTTTCCCAAATCAGAGTCTCTGGTGTTCCCTAATAGTTAAACAAGCAGTAGGAAGCTAGCTAATGCTCAGTGCAGCCGGGTTACATCATTTTAAATAGTCAATTTCCAGCAGACATCCCACTCACACTTGGAAATCCCAAATCTTGAGCTGTGCCAACTAGTGTCCAAACTTTCTGAAGTATGCTCCGTCAAAAAATAACTGAAGGGGGCAGGGTGTCTTCCTAAAACTGACACAATCAGAACAGCCACAACACCAAGCAGCAAAGGTGATGGCAGAGCTGAACCATTTCATTTGAACGTAGTCTGCTGGCTGTGGGCACCAAATGATTATGAAACAGCAGAAAAGTACCAAGAGTGGGGAAACTGGGAGAGATTAAAGTTATTGTTGGTGAAATAAAGCTGACCTCCGTATGTCATTCTGTTGAATGTGCGAACAGAAAAATTCTTGTGAAGCTAAAAATTCTCTTGCATATTGACCAAGACTTTTGGGAAGCAGCCGTGACATATCCCTTCAGGAGCATTAGTTAGGCTCATTGTAGCTTTGTACATTATGGTAGAATTCAGAACTTTCGCCCCTCTCCCCACCTCAAAAGTAGTCAGGACACCACAACTGGCAACAATTCCACAACAACAGAAAGCTATTTAACAAGGCCTTCCTTGTAATGGGGAGAAGTAATGACTGTTGGAATTCTGCTTCAAATGGGCCCTTGGGGGTAACCAAAGTTACTCCCCTTAACTGATTTGTACCTGCCACATTTCCAATTCTCAAATAGATTGTAATAGCAATCTGTTAAAAATCAACCCCTTCATCTGGCAAAAGGATTAAAAATCCTACCAGATTGTCCAAGTTGCCAAATAGAAAATCCATAGGTCAGGCTGGAATGCTAACTTACCACTCTATCCAATATTACTCACCAAGGGCAGCAAAATCAAGTGGGGCATTAAACCAGATTTATATCCATTCCATCAGATCAGGCCCATTTGCTTAATTTTTTAATTAAATTATGTAATATTAAAGTCCTAGCTTTGCCCTTCTTTCAGACCTGATCAGCTCCATCTCCTGATTATCGCACTAATCCACTTCAATGGGACATTGGTGCCAGTTTAATTTTAAGTAAAATATGTCCTCCCTTCACCTTCCTTGTACACATGGTGAGGAAACTTGAAACTGTTCATTTCATACTTACAAGCCACAGAAGAATGTTTGACCTATTTATCTTCATATGCCCCAATATGTGGTTATAGGAACAATATATATGAGTGCCTAGTGTCCCTGCTCTTTAATGTAATTCCTAATTCTTCAAGCTGATTCTGTAAAACCTTGACCTAGTTTTCATCGTCTCCCACATGATTGATAATCTCTGACTGTCTTCTGTCTTTTTCAAAAACATTGGTGCATACTCTATAACTAACTTTACGGCAATTCTCCACTTAAAGACAATTCAGCATTGTTTTGCTTGAATAATAAAGTAGCGTTGTAATATTTATTTAACACTGCGAGTTACTCTTTAGCATAATTTGCCATGCAGAGCCTATTCCGTAGCCTGTAAAGTGCACGTGACTTTCACCCCCAGTGCTTCTGCAATGACAGGTCAGCACAACATCGAGGGCCGAAGGGCCTGTACTGTGTTGTAATGTTCTATGTATGTTCTAATGAGCCCTGATGTCCCTCTTTCCTTTGCTCCTGTTCTCCATTCTCAAGGGCTTCAATTGTTCCTAATATTCTGCCCTTGGTTCCCAGCCTGACTTCTGTACCTCCACATACCTTCTGCTCTTCAGCTTCTCTCCTCCTGCTTGCAGCCTCCCATTCTGCGTGCAAGTCCTGAAATCCATCTAGTGGCAGAGATTGGTCAATGCAGCTGACACCTCCACTGACCAAATTTCTGCCAATAGATGGAGGACCGTTCATTTAACACAAATACAGGTAAATCACAGAATCACTAGCTGAGGGAGGTTATTTGTGTCTGCACCAGATCCCTGAGTATTTTGACTTAATGTCAATTCTCTGACATTTTACCCATAACTTTGCATATTGTTTCTTTTTAAAGAATCACCCAAAACACTATTAGGGCGGCACGGTGGCTCAGTGGTTAGCACTGCAGCCTCACAGCACCAGGGACCCAGGTTCAATTCCCACCTCAGGCGACTGTCAGTGCGGAGTTTGCACATTCTCCCTGTGTCTGCATGGGATTCCTCCGGGTGCTCCAGTTTCCTCCCACAGTCCAAAGATGTGCAGCTTAGGTGGATTGGCCATGTTAAATTGTCCATAGTGTTCAGGGGTGTGTGAGTTATAGGGGGATGGGTCAGGGTGGGATGCTTCAAGGGTCAGTGTGGACTTGTTGGGTCTGTTTCCATACTGTAGGTAATCTAATCTAATCTATTGAATGCCTCAATCGGACTTCTAGGCAATGCAATCCAGACCTAAACTACATTCTTTATGAAATGTCTTTTTTCTCCCCTCACATTTGATTTCTTTGCAAAACATTTTATATCTGTGCCTTCTGATTTTAGATCCTATTACAAGCTTGAAGCTTCTCCCATCTATTCTGTCTAGATCCCTCATTATACTGAAAAATTCTATCAAATCATAGATCATAGAAACCCTACAGTGTGAAAAAAGGCCCTCAGAGCATCCCATGAAGACCCATTCCCCAAATCAACAATCCACCTTGCCTGCACATCTTTGGACTGTGGGAGGAAACCCACGCAGACACAGAGAATGTGCAAACTTCACACAGGCGCTAGGATCAAAACTGGGTCCCTATAGCACTGTGAGGCAACAGTGCTAACCACTGAGCTATTGCTCTTCTGAATCTCCACTTTATTTTCTCCTCTCCAAGGAAAGTAGTCACAGCTTCTTCAATCTAACCTGAGAACAAAAGTTTCTCATCCTTGGAACTATTGGCATTAACATCTTATGCTCTATCTCCAATGCTTTCACATCTTTTTCATAGTTTGATGCTCAACCATGTACACAATACACCAGCTGAGGTCGAATTAATGTCTTAGCTATGTTTATCATAACCTCCTTGCTTTTACATTCTATGGCCCCTCTTACATACATAGAGCTACACAGCATAGAAACAGGCCCTTTGGTGCAACTTGTCCATGTCAAGCAGGTTTTCCAAACTTAACTGGTCCAATTTGCCTGCAGTTGGCCTATATGCCTCTAAATGTTTCCTATTCATGCACCTATACTGATGTTACTGCACCATGTCTACCACTTCCTGGCAGTTCATTCCACATACAAACCACCCTCTGTATGAAAATATTACTCCTTTGGTATGTTTTATTAACAACAATTCTGCCACCTTCAACAACTTAGGCATATAAACACCCAAATATCTCTGCTGTTTCACACTCTTCAGAATGGTACCCTTTACTTTATACTGTCTCCTCAAGTTCTCAGTACCACACCGTAACTTCCTCACATCTCTCCACACTGAATTTCATCAGCCAGCCATCAACCTTTTCTACCAACTTATCAATTTCCTTTTGAAGCTATACACAACCCTCCTATAGTTTGCAAAATTGTCATGTTTTAAGTCATCTGCAAATATTGAAATTGTCCCCTGCACACTAAGAACTAGATCATTTATGTACATCAAGAAGAGCAAGGGTCCCAATGTTGATTGCAATCTTTCTTCCAGCATGAGAAATATTCATTCAACATTACACTGTTTCCTATCCCTCGGCCAAATTTTCAATCTACATTGCTAATCGTTTTTAATTCCATGAGTTTCAACTTTTCTCAGAAATCTATAGAAGGACTCTGTATCAAATGCTTTTTGGAAGCCCATGTACACAACATCAACCTCAATGCCGTAAACAACTCCCTTCTGTTACAGCTTCAAGAAAAAATCCAGCCATTTAATTACAGATGACTTTCTCTGAACAAATCCATGTAGATTTTTCCAAATTAAATGATACTCTTGCATGCTCCAGTGGTGTAGCTATAACATATTGGCATGGATAGAACATAAGCTGGCCAACAGGAAATAGACAGTAGGCATCATTGGGTCATTTTTTGTTTGGCCAAATGGAAATGGTAATGTTGCTATTGTCTTACCAGACCATAGAGGCTGCTGTCATTTGAGAGAGAGAGATTACTGGTGGTAGTTTAACCTGAGGGCCACCATGCCTCAGGTGTTGTGAAGTTGAGTAGAATATTTATGGATTAGGAGGCAGAAAGTTAGAATTTGGTGTTCGTAAAATGTTAGGGGGTGAAAGCATTGTGTGGTCCCTTTAAAAGATCATGTGCTTTTTCTGTGCTTAGAGATTTAAAATGGGCGTCTGTAAGCAGGAGTTTTTACCAAAACAACAAGCTTTTGAATTTAGTCCATTTGATATAGGCATTTAGATACCAAAACCAATTAAACTTAAATATAATTATTTTGACAACATAGGTCATTCCTGTTGTAAAAAATATTGATATGTCATCAAGGGTGTAAAAGAAGGGGGAAATTGGACAAAGCCCAGACCTAGCTGCTAGCTGCCAAAACTAATGACCGTCAGCTCTCAAGAGAGAATTGCTGATTTTCACAGCCTCCTTTGCCCTAGAGAAAGCAGAACCTAAATAACAACAATATCAATGGCACAATTAGTTAATATTCCTGACAGAAAAATCGACGCAATGCCACAGAGCATTCCAGAAGACATGTAATGTGGCTGCAATTTTGAGAGACTAAAGTCTTTTTTTAAAGTGGGACATTTATTTATTAGAACAGCATACCGCTGGATTACTTGCTTTATTCGGGAATAGTTAGTAAGTAGAAGGGATTTATTTGGTTTGTGAATAGTTTAGTTAATTTGTTCACTGTTAGCATGAGATAAATAAATTGTTTCTTGTTGATTGTAAAGTGACTGTCAGGTACTTATTTTATTTAACCACTAGAAGTTGCTGAAAGGCAGATTACACCACTTTTCACACTCCTTCTACAGGTTATGGTGTGATATATTCCTCATTAGGTGTTTCAGCATTACTCCTCAGAGGAGGGTCAATCTCTGCAGTGTAACACAGGCAAGGGGAAGAGTTAAGAAGGAGAGCCCTTCAATGTTAGGCTTGATCAGAGTAGGGATTGAACCTACATCATTGGCATTACTCCGGATCACAAACAAGCTGCCCAGATAATTGAGCTAACCAACCCCTTGGTAAGATATTATGAGTGCAGTACAACAGTTATCTGAGCTGAGGCCTCAAGATTTTAGAATTTACCTACTTCTGGCAAATGCTATATAACATGGAAAAATGTGAAATTTTCCAGGAAGAAAGAAAAATAAGAATATTATCAAAATAGAGCTCTGCGATGCACAGGCCTTTGGCTGTCCTAATGAATGAATCACAAAAGGCTGGTATGCAGGCACAGCAAGAAATTAAGAAAGCATGTTGAATGTTGTTTTTAATTATTCATGGGATGTGGGCTTTACTAGATGCATCAGCATTTATTGCCCCGTCCCTAGTTACCCTTGAAAAGGTGTTGGTGAGCTGCCTTCTTAAATTGTTACAGTCCACATGCTATAGGCAGACCCAATATCCTTATGGAGGGAATTCCAGGATTTAGACCTGGCATCAGTGAAGGAAAGATAATATATTTCCAAAACAGGATGGTGAGTGGGATGGAGGGGATCTTGCAGGTGATGGTGTTCCCATGTAGAATATTATTGTTCATTGTGAGTAGACTTGAAAACAAAAGTAGTAAGGTTATGCTTCAGTTGTACAGGATACTGGTGCGACTATATCTGCAGTACTCATTACAGTATTATTCTCCTTATTTAAGGAAGGAGGCAAATACATTGGAAGCAGTTTGGAGAAGATTTACTGGAATAACTCATAGAATGAGTGACTACTGTGGGGCTGGAGGAACACAGCTGGCCAGGCAGCATCAGAGGAGCAGGAAAGCTGACATTTCAGGTCAGGACACTTCTTCAGAAATCATTTCTGAAGAAAGATCCTGACCCAAAATGTCAGCTTTCCTGCTCCTCTGATGCTGCCAGGCCTGCAGTGTTCCTGTAGCTTCACACTATATAATCTCAGACTCCAGCATTGGCAGTTCTTACTATCATAGAATGAGCAGGCTACCTTGGGAAGAAAAATTGAGGCTTATACCTGCTGGAGTTTAGAAGAATAAGAGGTGATTTGATTGAAACATCTAAGATCTTGAGAGTGCTTTACAAGGTAGATGTGGCCAGGATCTTTACCCTTCTAGGAGAATCTCGAACTTGGGGGTCACCATCTAAAAAAGGGCTTTCCCATTTAGCCAGCGGTAAAGAGAAAAATATGCTGATAGAGTGATGGAATTATCTTCTGCAAAAGATAGTGGAAGTAGAGTCATTAATTTTACTGAAGGCAGAGATCGGTGATTCTTGTTTAACAAGGGGTGAAAGATTATCGGTGGTAGGCAAGGATGTAGGAATGAAGTTACAATCTGATCAGCTGTGATGCCATTGAATGGTGGATCAAACCTAAGGGATGAGAAAGGTTGGCCTGATCCAAACTCGCATGCCTGTACATAAGTGATACACTGAGGCATGATTCCAGATCATTGTTCCCTCACTGTCGCTGTATCAAAATCCTGAAACTTCAGAGCAATACTGTCAGTTTTACCTGCACCAGGTGCATTAGGATTAAAATAGTCAGGTGATCAATAATGGATGAGATTGACCAAAGAGTTTTTCTACTCTGATCTAAAAATTCTATGGAACTATGGTGCATATTAAGTTAACTGGCTGGTAGTTTCTTATGTTCTGTCTCTCTCTACTTTTGAATAAAGGAATTGGGTTCACTATCTATCAAGTAATAGAACTTTCCCCAAACCTACGAAAGTTTGGAAAATTAGAACTGTCACATCCATTGTATCACTAGTCACTTCTTTTAAAACCATAGGATGAAGCCTATCAGCACCTGGGGACTTCTCAGCCTACAGCCCAAACAATTTGCTAAGTACCACTTCCTTCGATATAAGTAATTTCCTTGAGCTCCTCACTCCCTTTCTTCTTTCTCCTGTATTACAGCTATTCTGGGTTGTTATTTGAATACTATATAATAATGACAGGTGTAAAATACCAGTTCAATTCATTTTCTATCTCCTTACTTTCTATTAATTCCAAGATTCACACTCCAAAGGACCAATGACTGGTTTGCAATACAGAGTAATGCCAACAGTGTGGGTTCAATTCCCACACCAACTAGATAATCACAAAGAACTCTTGTTCTCAACATCTCGCTTCATTTTAGGTATGTTAACACTCAGGTTAAATGACCACCAGTTGCCTCTCCCTAATGACAGAAAAGCCTATTGTCTGGTAGGAGTATGGTACATTTTCTTAATATCAAAATTATTGCAATCTGTTTTTATATTTCGAGCATTCTTTCTCTAATGCTCTAACTTTCCTTTCTTAATGATTTTTCAATTTTCTTCTACGGTTCTAGGTTCTTTCCATTTGGCAATCTTTTGATCTGCCACTATCCTCACACAGGTGTTAGTTTTCTCCTGAAGTTTTATATTGATTTTGAGTTTTTAGTTAAGAACAGAAAGGTGGGTCCTCTCCTTTGAACTTTTCTTTCTTGCTCGAATGTATTCATTCTACACGTTCTGAAGTATCCACTTAAATTTTTGTCACTGCATCTCTATTAACCTGTTAATATAATTTACCTGAATACTTTACCTAGCTCTGTTTCATACCCTCACAATAGCCTTTTTTATGTTTAAAATATTAGTCTTGGTCATACAGTTATCTCTCTGCTGTTGAAAAGTACCATCACTGAAAGATATTCAAGTAATCCTATCTCATTGTGCAGATAGAGCTCCAAAAAATGCTGTTCAAAGAAACTACCTTGAAAACATTGTATGAATTTCTCATCTAGGCTAGTTTTGTTCTTCTATTTTTCCAGTCTATAGGGCCTCTGCTGTAACTGTCTTAGACGCTTCCATTATTTCTTACTTCATATTCCACCATTCTATGTGATTACTGTTAGGAAGCCTACACACCCCTCCCAAAACTGAATTCTTGCCTTTATTGTTTCTCATCTTTAATCAAACTACTTCCCTATTGCCTAGTTGGCCATCCCTCTACATTGTGCCAATACAATTATTAATTAATAAAGCCAACTCTTAACCTTTACCCGGCTTTTTTTTCCTTCCTTAATGTATTCTTCAATATTCAGGTCCCAGATGATGTAATCATGTAACTACGTCCCCTGTAATGTCTGTCAGATGGTATTTATTTATTTCTATTTGGGTCATCAGTCATGGTTTTGTGTGAATGCTTTATGCATTCAGATACAGTGTCTTTAGTTCCAAAAAATTGTTATTTTTCACCTCTAGCCTTTTCAGTTAATATGCTTTTAGATTTGTGCTCCCTATCCCCTTCTATCACAGTCTGTTTTTCATTTCCTGTAGAGGGAACTTGCAGGTAGTGGCTTTCCCATGCTTCTGCTGCCCTTGTTCCTCCAGCTAGTAGATATCATTGGTCTGGGTCATGCTGCCAAAATAACGTTTGCGACTTGCTGCAGTCCAGTTTGTCTTTGGCATACATTGATGACACTACACAAATGAGGTGCAAGTGTTGGCCATTTCACCCTGGAGCTGTTTTGATATTCAATATTATCATGGCTGATCTGATTATGGTTTCAACTCTATCTCCCACCAATACACATTGACATCATTGTTAGTCAGCTATCTGTTGATCTCTCCCTTAATAATATTCAATGGACAATTAACACCATTGTCTAGAGGAGACAATTCCATAGGCATACACAGGCTCTGAGAGAAAAAAATTCTCATCTCTGTCTCAAATGTGGGACACCTTACTTTTAAACTGTCTCTCCCAGTTTTAGATTGTTTTAAGTCGGTGAATGGGAGTTCAATCATGCAGACTTCTTTGTCCTGGATAACATCAAGCCTCTAGTTGTTGGAGCTGTATTCATCAAGGCAAATGAAGAGATTCTGTCCTCATCCTGACCTATGCCTTGTACATGGTGAGCAGACTTTGGAAAATCAGGTGGTATGTTACTGACATGCAGTACTGACTTACTTTTGTAACCACAGCATTTAGATGGCTAATCCAGTTCAGTTTCTGGTCAATGTTAGTCCCAGAGAATTGATAGTTAACTAAATATTCCAGCAATTCTTAAAATATTCTTTCTTATAGTCTATTGTCCTTAGAACTGTCCCAAGACAATAACTCACCTGGGCAAATGAGCAAGAAGATATCTCTGAAACTGTAGTCAGGCAGGAATCCTTTGCATCATTAAGCTGAGATGCATGAACTATACCTAAAACAAACAGTGTAAAGAAAAAATAATTAATTTTTCTAATGAATTCAATTCAATGTATTAAATGTTTTAAAACAGATGTAAATTGAAAAAAAATCTTGAGTGCATGAGAGATTTAACTCTCATTTGATAGCAAATTAGAATTTTACTTACGTTCAATACTGACTGGCTCTTCTGGAACTTCAGTATATTTTTTAAACTGCCCACAAAGGCCACATAACATCCCTTGGTATTGAGCCTCAAGAGTTATCTAACAACAAAAACAATAAAAAATTAAGAAGTAGAACATAAATTAATTTATTTTCACAGATTTGCAAAGGTTCATGGATATATCGTAACTTCACGCTGTAAAATATCTAACAAATGGTCAAAATTGAAACTTAATTGTTTACAAATATTTTGCCTCAGTGTTAACTGCCATAGTAGTGAGTCTCACAGGACTGTGAGAAATGGGAACAGAATTAGGCTGCTTGGCTCATTGAGACTGATCGGCCACTTGATCACGCTGATATGTTTCTCAACCCCATTCCCCTGCCTTCTGCATGACATTTGATCCTATTACAAATCATGAACTGTCTCTGTCTCAAATGCATTCAGTGACTTAGCATCCTTAACCTTCTATAGCAATGAATTCTATAGGTTCACCACTCTGGATTATCTCAGTTCTAAAGAGTTGCAGCTTAGCTCTGAGGCTGTGCCCATAGTTCCTAGTCTCTCCTACCAGTGGAAACATCTTCTCCATGTCCACTCCATCCAGTTATCTTAGTGTTCTATTGGTTTCAATCAGATCTCCCCTCATCCTTCTAAATTCCATTGAAAACTGACCCAGAGTACTCAACTTCTCCTCATATGACAAGCCTTTCATCTCCAGGATCATTTTTGTAAACCTGCTCTGGACCTCCTCCAAAGCCAGCACATCTTTCCTTAGGGGCCCAAAACACCTCACAATATTCCAAATGAGGTCTGTTGAGAGCCTTACACACCTCCAGCATTTCATCTCTGCTTTTCTATCCCAGCCCTTTCAAAATGAATGCTGATATTGCATTTGCCTTCATAACTGCCAACTGAACCTTCGTATTAATATGAAAAGAATTCTGGACTCGGGCTCCTAAATCCTTTTGATCTTCTTATTTCTGAAACCTTGCCCCATTTAGAAAATAACACCTCTATTCTTCCTACTGAAGTGCATAACTCACACATTCCCACATTGTATTCTATCTGCCATTTCTTTGACCAGTACCCAAGCCTGTCCAAGTCCTTCTGCAGCATGTCTGCTTCCTCAACTTGGCCTGTCCCTCCACCTATCATTGTGTCATCTGCAACCTTAGCAACAATATCCTCAGCTCCCTCATCCAGATCATTCAAGTATAACGTGAATAGTCATGGTCCCAGCAGTGACCCCTACAGAATTCCACTAGTCACTGGTTGTCATTCTGAGAAAGGCCCCTTTATCCCTGCACTCTGCCTTCTGGCAGTCAGACAATCCTCTATCCATGCAAATACCTTGCCCTAACACCATGGGCTCTTATCTTATTTAGTAGCCTCCAGTTCAGCGCCTGGTCAAAGGTCTTTCCGAAATCCAAATAGATCACATCTACTGGTTCTCCTTTGCCTAACTTGCTCGTTATCTCCTCAAAGGTTTCTACAGATTTGTCAGGCATGACCTCCCTTGGACTAAGCTGTGCTGACTCAGCCTATTTTATCATGCACTTCCATGTACACTGCAGTCTCATTATTAATAATGGATTCTAAAACCTTACCAATTTCCTGACATCTGCCTCCCTCTCTTCTTAAAGAGAACGTAAAATACTTTTTTTCAAATAGCACACATAACACTACAGTTTCCAACTACTCAGAACCTTTGGACCAATCTTAACCTTGGAGAAACATTGAAGCATTCCTGTCATATGACGAGGACAATCCTGTTACATACAACCAAATCAAGCCTGAAACTATAGCCTGAGTTTTGAGCAACCAATTAGTTACAAAGTCAGTTTCAATCTACGGCACAACATTCACAGAATTCTAAGATATGTTTGTTCCAGGATTTAGTACCAGAGTTACACTACTGCCACTGCTGCTGTGCCTCTCCCTTAAGAATTCTGTTGGGAATGTCACACTTGTGGTAACAGATCCGAATAACTGATTAGGTAGATATTACAAGGTGTTGAACAAATGGATCTCTCTTTCGCAAATACATGATGAGAAAAAGAGAATGTAAAATTATCTTTTTGAGAAATAATATTGAAACCATTCCTTGCATTTATGTTCATTTTTCTCTTCATTAATATTGTTTCTTATTTCTTCTGTTGCACACTAATTATGAATATCATCAAGTAATTTCCAGTAAAACTAACTGAAAGAATACAAAAATGCATCATGATATTAACAAACAACTTCAATAATGAAAAAGACTTCTTGATATAAAATGTGTGACTTCTCATTTTTATTTCTGTACATAGAATCAAGTTTCTTATTGTAATTTTGGGACAATACAGGTGACAAAATGCATAATACATCTATAGACTTCAAATGTCCCATTTAGCCAATTTGTTTTAATGGGCCAAGCCTGATTTATATAATGGACAATGTGCAAATGTAATTCAAACATAGTTCCAAAAATTCAAACATAATTCCAAAAAATAATTAATGCATAAAATAACAACATGAAACAAAACGCTGAATCTAATTGCAAGTGGAACGCCTTATTGATTTTTACGCAGCACAGAGGTATGTCTTAGCCAAGGGTAGGTTGACTGTTAATACTCCATTTTGGAAAGCAGCCAAACAGCATTGGATCTGCAGTATGGAAGACCAGAAACCATCTCTACAAAACCAATAACTAAAGCATGAACAGAGTTAGGAAAGGGGCGTGGCTGTAATCAAGGTGCATATCTATGACAGAGATAACAAAGTGTGGAGCTGGATGAACACAGCACACCAAGCAGCATCTTAGGAGCACAAAAGCTGATGTTTCGGGTCTAGACACTTCATCAGAAAAGAGGGAGGGGAGAGGGTTCTGAAATAAATAGGGAGAGAGGGGGAGGCAGATTGAAGATGGATAGAGGAGAAGATAGGTGGAGAGGAGACAGACAAGTTAAAGGGGTGGCGTTGCAGCCTGTAGAGGTGAGTGTAGGTGGGGAGGTACGGAGGGGATAGATCAGCCAGGGAGGACAGACGGGGGAAGGGAGCGGGATGAGGTTAGTAGATAGGAAATGAAGGAGTGGCTTGAGGTAGGAGGAAGAGATAGGTGAGAGGAAGAGCAGTTCAGGGAGGCAGGATCAAGCTGGGCTGGTTTTGGGGTGCAGTGGGGGGGGAGAGGAGATTTTGAAGCTTGTGAAATCCACATTGATACCATTTGGCTGCAGAGTTCCCAAGCGGAATATGAGTTGCTGTTCCTGCAACCTTCGGGTGGCATCATTGTGGCACTGCAGGAGGCCCAGGATAGACATGTCGTCTGAAGAATGGGAGGGGGAGTTGAAATTGTTCGTGACTGGGAGGTGCAGTTGTTTATTGCAAACCAAGCGTGGGTGTTCTGCAAAGCGGCTCCCAAGCCTCCACTTGGTTTCCCTGATGTAGAGGAGGCCACAACGGGAACAGTGGATACAGTATACCACATTGGCAGATGTGCAGGTGAACATCTGCTTGATGTGGAAAGTCTTCTTGGGGCCTGGGATGGGGGTAGGGGAGGAGGTGTGAGGGCAGGTGTAGCTCTTCCTGCTGTTACAGGGGAAAGTACCGGGTGTGGTGGGGTTGGAGGGGAGTGTGGAGCGGAGGGAGTGGTCTCTCCGGAAGGCAGACAAGGTTGGGGATGGAAAAATATCTTGAGTGGTGGGGTCGGATTGTACATGGCGGACGTTTCGGAGGATGATGTGTTGGATCCGAAGGTTGGTGAGGTGGCATGGGAGGACGAAGGGAATTCTCTTTTGGCGGTTATTGCGGGGATGGGGTCTGAGGGATGAGTTGCGGGAAATGCGGGAGACATGGTCGAGGGCATTCTTGACCACTATGGTGGTCAAGAATGAGGACATCTGGTATGTACGGGAGTGGAATGCTTCATCCTGGGAGCAGATGCAGCAGAAGCAAAGGAATTGGGAATGGGGATGGAATTTTTGCAGGAAGGTGGGTGGGAGGAGGTATATTCTATGTAGCTGTGGGAGTCGGTGGGCTTGAAATGGGTATCTGTTTCTAGGTGATTGCCTGAGATGGAGACAGAAAGACCCAGGAAGGTGAGGAATGTATTGGAGATGATTCAAGTGAATTTGAGGTTGGGGTGGAAGGTGTTGGTGAAGTGGATGAACTGTTCGAGCTCCACTTGGGAGCACGAGGCAGCGCCAATACAATCATCAATGTAAAGGTGGAAGAGGTGGGGTTTAGGGCCAGTGTAGGTACGGAAGAGGGATTGTGCCTATCCCCTCCTCCCACCTCAAGCTGCACCTCCATTTCCTACCTAATAACCTCATCCTGCTCCCTTGACCTGTCCATCCTCCCCAGACTGATCTGTCCCCTCCCTACCTCCCCACCTACGCTCACCTTTACAGGCTGCAACCCCACCCCTTTAACTTGTCTGTCTCCTTTCCACCTATCTTCTCCTCTATCCATCTTCGATCTGCCTCCCCCCTCTCCCTATTTATTTCAGAACCCTATCCCCCTCCCTCTTTTCTGATGAAGGCCCAAAACGTCAGCATTTGTGCTCCTAAGATGCTGCTTGGCCTGCTGTGTTCATCCAGCTCCACACTTTGTTATCTCGGATTCTCCAGCATCTGCAGTTCCCATTATCTCTCTCTATCACAGATCTATGACACATGTTTCAACATTAGCAGGCCTCTCTCCCTTTTATCTCAATGCTTCTAGCCTGTCTGTGAAACATGTCAAGTCAACTCATTGACAAAATGTTGAGAAATCCCAACGTGTGAGAAAAACATTGATATGAATGAGTCAACAGTTTTCTTTTGTGTCGAATATTTTTGAGTGATGAAGCAGGCTGGTCACAGTACTCTTGTAAAGCCCTTTTATCCTTTGTGCTTGTAGATTTTATGACAGCTGAATTTCCAAAGTGATATGAATTCAGAGGGAGCAACGTCAGAAGCAAGTGTTTCATTTTCAGAGGTACGTCTGGTTTAAAAGCCTGAGTAGCAGACTCTGGCCACAGGCAACTCTTTCACCACCCTGCTTTGAAATGTGCATAAAATAGACTCAACCCAAAAGTAGTAAATTTGAAAAAAAATCTTACCCACAGTGCATCTTTTAAGTTCCAGAAGACAGATATGGTGGCTTTCTTGTTTAAAAATTGCATGTAATTTCCATGTAACTGTATACTGATTAACTTGTTATCATATGGCAAAGTTACACTATAAACAAGGAGCATCAAAAAAAGACATGTTGAAATAAGCTGTGTCAGGCAAACATTGGAAAAGTAGTTTTGAAATGTTCCTGTATGACATGCAAAAGGAATTAACTTTTTAAAAACTTTTAACCTATTAACTAGCCTACAGAAAATGGTACATACTCGCCTCTGAGTCTCAAGTTTATGGGGTCAAATGCCTCTCCAAAAACTTGGCTCAAATTCCAGTGCAGTGCAGAAGTAGTAATGCCCTGTCACAGGTGCAGTGTTTCAAATAAGATGGTGAACCAAGACCGCATCTGCCTCAAAGGTTGTTGAAAAGATTTTGATCATTCTTAGCAGGATGCAAGTAGGGGATGAGGTCTACCCACAACAGTCATGGCTCATTACACATAATTACCATATAAATTGTCATGTTAGTCTGACTCAAAATATCTAGATAAGGAATTCTTCTTATACACAACCCAATCAGATTCCCTAGTCATAGTTTTTTTCTATGTTTTACATAGAGACACCATGAAACCGAACCATGATATTTATTCCAGTAGCAGCTTAGGGAAAGTTACCATGACAGGAGGAAGGGCCAATAAGTATGAATCAAAGCAGCCAGAGCTTCTGGCATATAATGGAGCCCTGGAACAGCAGCATCACCCTCTGCCTGAATCTATATACACCATTATATTATCTAGTTCTCTCTATGGTCATCAGAATACTGACTGCAACTGAGGAATCCCAGGTATCCATTTCAAAACATGCTCATCTTCCTGCATGCTACAATTGCAGCACTGAAACTCAGCAGATGAATCGTACGATGAAGCACCAAATCCAATAGCAGAAGGCACTTCACCTACCATCGCCCCCATTAATCCCATAATACAGTGGAGTAAGAAGCCAGTCTTTCTGGAAAGTTGTAATCTTTGCCAACATTATATATGCAGCCATTATGACACTGCCAAAAATCAATCTTTTATCCTGACATGATCTCGTCTATAAGAATAATTCAATGCCAATAAAGACCATTATTTTCTGTCAAATAATAACTTTCTCAGTCTCAAAGTGAAATGAGAACACAATACAGCCTACTTGTTCCAAACACTTGGCTTCATTTGGGCTGCTGAAAAGATTATTATTTAATGTGCTTTTTGATTGTGCAATCTGAAGGTGTGAATGGTCAGTTATGTTCTATAAAATGGTTATGAAACGCAGTTGGTCCTTTACTCATGCTTTTGCTTCTGGCAAGGTATGACTGCAGGCTCTGAGCCTCTTCCTAGACAGACCTCCCCTGGCACAACACCGTATGAAGGAAGACTACAAGCTGGACGGTGCTCAGCACTGAGGTGGCAGCCTGTAGCAAGTCATCCTTTAGCCTTCTCAATGAAATTTTAACTGATGTCCCTATTGATGAACCGGATGACTGGGTATTATCAGAAGTTAAAAGGCCTGAGAATTGGATCCTGCATCCCAGAATAACCTGGAAACCAGTGTGCAGGGTGACACATATTCTGAGTAGACATCACCGAACCACTTCCCTCAGGGCAGTGGTTTGTGTGTCTGTGAAGGTGGAGCCAATGTGAGTACCCCTTAAACTGAAAACTGCTGCAAATCCTCTTGTGCCTATGAAATTTTTTACTAAGACTGGCCATTCACTCTGTGGTTGAAAATGTTGTCATATTTTTCCAAGTGATGTCACAAGAGGCTTTGGTTTGGAGGCTTCAGTCAATGGATACCAGCGGTGGGTCTTTCATCTGTTTTATATCATTGAAGATGTTGTGACAACTCCCTGTAAATTTTCACACCAGGCCTTCACTAGCTACCTCTATGTCCTGCTCTTGTGGCAGTCATTCATTCAAAATGTCATAACAAAACTCACAGGACGCCATATGTCATGTTGGTTTACATCAGTGTACTCAGCATTTTCCCTGTTGTTCTCCCTGTTTGCTGTAATAATTGTCAGTGAAAACTTGCTATTAAAAATTGAAGCAAATTTCCCAAGTAGCACAGCAAATTTTTGTCATATTACTAAGAATTTATATCAATGACTCCTCCAAAGAATGTGCATTTGAACTAATTCATAAAACTCTGGGCAAACAGCTCCACAATGCCTGGAACAATGCAACCTATATCGGCATTATTGAAGTATGACTCAATACGTGGAAATTCTGGGCTATAATTTGACACTTAAAACTAGATATTAAAAAAACCCTTTAATCAAAGCAGAACTTACTTTTTATTGTCAACATTAATTATCTTGTCTTGTACAATAATCATGGCACCTTCGATTTCTATGAATATATGTTGGAAGTGGCCAGAAGTTCCTCGACGAACTTGCACATTCAAATCACTCGGGTCATTGCAAGAGTAGCTCAAAGCAAAATAGCAATTTGATTCAAAATGGTAGAACTGATCATCAAATGTCCTGAAAGCTCCTTTTCCCCATGTTGCACAGGTACCTGAAATAAATGCATAAATACTATGGTAAATTTCTGTTATTTCAGTGTAATGTTGCCATTCAATACAGCATAGAATTTAGATATTCAAATATCACAATGTGAAGACAAATATACACTCACCGAAACTTATACTTGATACTGAAACACTTAATATGCTGTCCAGATTTGGTGTAGAGATCCATTCTAATTCAAAATGTATAATTAGAGTTAGAAACCAGTGGAAACATAACTTATTTTAGAATTAAAGCAAATATTTCTACTGATATGAAGCGGCAGTCACATTGTACTATTTATAGATAATAAAATGTGAGGCTGGATGAACACAGCAGGCCAAGCAGCATCTCAGGAGCACAAAAGCTGACGTTTCGGGCCTAGATCCTTCATCAGAGAGGGGGATGGGGAGAGGGAACTGGAATAAATAGGGAGAGAGGGGGAGGCGGACCGAAGATGGAGAGTAAAGAAGATAGGTGGAAAGAGTATAGGTGGGGAGAGAACAAGGCTTGGCCTGCTGTGTTCATCCAGCCTCACATTTTATTATCTTGGAATTCTCCAGCATCTGCAGTTCCCATTATCTCTTGTACTATTTATACTTGTTTTTACAGATCTTTATATTAATCAAGTTGAGGGCTGGTTCTAGTCAGCACTGCATTTCGAAACATAAGAACATAAGAACATAAGAACTAGGAACAGGAGTAGGCTATCCGGCCCCTCGAGCCTGCCCCACCATTTGATAAGATCATAGCTGATCTTTTTGAGACTCAGCTCTACTTACCCGCCCACTCACCATAGCCCTTAATTCCTTTACTGTTCAAAAATTTATCTAGCCTTGCCTTAAAAACATTCAGCGAGGTAGCTTCAACTGTTTCACTGGACAAAGAATTCCACAGATTCACAACGCTTTGGATGAAGAAGTTCCTCCTGACCTCAGTCCTACATCTGCTTCCCTTTATTTTGAGGTGATTCCCTCTAGACGAGTTTCTCCTGCAACTGGAAACAACCTCCATGCCTCCACCTTATCTATCCCCTTCATAATCTTATGTGTTTCTATAAGACCTCCCCTCATTCTTCTGAATTCCGATGAGTATAATCCCAGTCTACTCAGTCGGTCCTCATAATCCAACCCTCCCAATTCTGGAATCAACCGAGTGAATCTCTTCTGCACTCACTCCAGTGCTAGTATATCTCTTCTAAAGTAGGGAAGCGAAAACTGCACACAGTACTCCAGGTGGGGCCCCACCAGGACCCTATACAGCTGCAGCATAGCCTCCCTGTTTTTAAACTCCATCCCTCGAGCAATGGCAGACAATATTCCATTTGCCTTTTTAATTACCTGCTGCACCTGCAATCGTGCTTTTAGCGATTCATGCACAAGGACACCCAAATCCCTCTGCACAGCAGTGGGCTGCAATTTTTTGCCATTTAAAACATAGTCCATTTAGCTGTTATTCTTACCAAAATGGACAACCTCACACTTACCAACATTGTACTCCATCTGCCAGACTTTTTCCCACTCATTTAGACTATCTATATCCCTCTGAAGACTTGCAGTGTCTTCTGACACTTTGCTCTTCCACTCATCTTAGTGGCATCTACAAATTTTGACACACCACACTTAGTCCCCAACTCCAAATCATCTATGTAAATTGTAAACAATTGCCATCCCAACTGATCCCTGGGGCACACCACTAGCCACTTACTGCAAACCAGAAAAACATCCATTTACCCCTACTCTTTGTTTTCTATGAGTCAACTAATCCTCTATACATGCCAATACATTACCAGTAATACTGTTCAACTTTATCTTCTGTAACAGCCTTTGGTGTGGCACCTTCTTAAATGCCTTCTGGAAATCCAAATACACCACATCCACAGGTTTCCCATTGTCCACCATGCAAGTCATGTCCTCGAAGAATTTCACCAAATTAGTTAAACATGACCTAACCTTCATGAACCCATGTTGGGAGTTCTAATGGGACGATTTATATCCAGATGTCTTGCTATTTCTTCCTTAATGATAGATTCAAGCATTTTCCCCACTACTGACTTTAAGCTAACTGGCCTATAGTTACCTGCTTTTCCTTTTTTAAACAGTGGCGTCACATTGGCTGTTTTCCAATTTGTGGGAACCATCCCAGAGGCCAGTGAATTTTGATAAATAATTACTAATGCATTTGCTATTTCCCCCATCACCTCTTCTAGTACCCTGGGACACATTTCATCAGGGCCAGGAGACTTGTTTACCTTTAGCCCCATTAGCTTGCCCAGTACTACCTTCTTAGTAATAATGATATTTTCTAATGATCACCTCACCTGCAATAACCTTCCTGCCATTAGTTTTTGGCATGTTATTTGTGTCTTCCACTGTGAAGACCAATACAAAATAATAGTTTAACGCCTCAGCTATTCCCTCATTCCCAGTTATTAAATTGGCCTCCTCATCCTCAAAAGGACCAATGTTTACCTTCGCCACTCTTTTACGATTTACATATTTATAGAAACTTTTGCTGCCTGTTTTTATATTCTGAGCTAGTTTACTCTCATAATCTATCTTACTTGTCTTTTTTAGTATAACTTCTTTTGTGACTTTCTGTTGGCTTGTAAAGATTTTCCAGTCTACTAGTTTCCCACTACTCTTTGCTTTTTTGTATGTGATTTTTATTTTAATCTGATACTTTCCTTTATTTCCTTAGACATCTGTGGCTGGCTCTCTCTTTTCCTACAATTCTTTCTTATCACTGGAATATACTTCTACTGAGCACTGTGAAAAATCATTTTGAAAGTCCTCCACTGTGGCTCAATTGACCCACCATAAAGTTCTTGCTCCCATTCTACCTTAGCTAACTCCTCCCTCATTCCTTCATAGTCTCCTTTGTTTAAGCACAGGACATTGGTACTGGATTAAAATTTCTCACACTCCATCTGTATTTTAAATTCGACCATGCTGTGATCGTTCCTTCCAAGAGGATCCCTAACTGTGAGCTCATTAATCATTCCTGTCCCATTCCACAAGACTAGATCTAGGACAGCTTGCTCCCTTGTAGGTTCCATTACCTTTTGTTCAAGGAAAATGTCACAGATGCAATCTATGAACCCCTCCTCAAGGCTGCTATGGCTGTTCTAGTTTGACCAATCGATGTGTAGATTAAAATCCCCCATGATAATTGCTGTACCATTTTTACATGCATTTGCTATTTCTATGTTTATTGCCCACCCCACCACGATGTCATTATTTGGGGGCCTATTGAACACGCCTATCATTGATTTCTTCTCCCTGCTATTCCTAATTTCCACCCAAATGGATTCAACCTTTTGTTCAGTAGAACCGATATCATCTGTCATCACTGCCCTGATATCATCCTTAAAAATCAGAGCAACACCACCTCCCGTACCTTCCTGCCCGTCCTTCCGAACAGTTTGATACCCCTGGATATTTAACTCCCAGTCATGACCATCTTGTAACCATGTCTCTGTAATGGCCACTAAATCATATCCATTTGCCATGATTTGCGCCGTCAACTCATCCACCTTGTTTCGAATGCTCCGAGCTTTCAGATAAAGTGCCATTATGCCAGTTTTTGCACCTTCTTTTTGAGTCCTATCACCTCCATTACTAACAGCTCTTGAGTTCTCCTTCCCTTTGACTATTTTCCTAACTTTCAATGGAGTTGAAGCTTCCTCGTCACCTGCTAGCCTGCTGCTTTGTCTTCCATTAATTGTTATACTCCCTGTACGCTCACTCCTCACGTCCCCCCTACTTACTTGTTTAAAGTCCTTATTTCACCCAATTTACCCTTTTCACCAGAACACTGGACCCACCCCTGTTCAGGTGGAGTCCATCCCAGCAGTATAGAACCCTCCTGTCCCAGAATTGGTGCCAGTGCCCCATGAAAAGGAAACCCTCTTTCCCACACCACTCTTTTATCTACGCGTTTACTTCCCCGATCCTCACTTCCCTATGCCAATTTGCACATGGCTCGGGCAGCAATCCAGAGATTATTACCCTTGAAGATCTGATTTTTAAAAAATTTTGTTCCTAGCTTTTCATAATCCCAAAACAGGTCTTTTTTCCTAGTCCTACTTATGTTGTTGGTACCTACATGGACCACAACAACTGGATCCTCCCCTCCCTCTCTAGTATCCTCTCAAGCCGGTCAGAGATGCCTCGCACCCTGACACCAGGCAGGCAACACGCCATGCGGGACTCTCTATCTGCTCGCAAAGGATACTGTCTATCTCACTGATGATGGAATCCCCTATAACTATAGTCTGTCCTTTTGCTCCCCCCTCTTGAATGGCTTCCTGAGCCATGGTGCCACGATCAGTTGACTCATCCTTCCTGCAGCCCTGTTCCTCATCCACGCAGGGAGCTAGTGCCTCATACCTGTGGGACAATGTCAAGGGCTGTGGCTCCTGTGTTCCTGTCTGCAGGGTCCCTCTACCTGCCTCACTCACAGTAACATACTGCTGTCCCTGGCCGCTGATCAAATTAACATTAGTTAACTACTCGGTGTGACTGCCTCCTGGAACACAGCATCCAGGTATCCCTCCCCCTCCGGGATAGGCCACAGTGTTTGGAGTTCGGATTCCAGCTCATCAAGTTTGAGCCAGAGCTCCTCAAGCAGCCAACACTTGCTGCAGATGTGGTCACTGCCGTTCTCAATGGGATCAGCTAGCTCCCACATCATACAGCTACAACACATCACCTGACCTGCCATCTCTGCTCAGTTAATTATTTAAAATTAATTAGTTTTTTTTAGTTTTGCAGTGCTCTCTCTTTAAGTGTTCTCTGCACCAGTAAGTTCACTCCGTTATATACTCAAACAGACTCCGGTTTTGCCTTCCGAGCCACTCCCAGGGGATTTGACGTCAAGGTGACCTCCCCGAAAGATAACAAAGAGATGATTTTAAAAAATGCGAATAGCTTACCTTCTCACCACATTAAGTCTTTATTATTAGGTTATTTTGATTAGTTCTCTTTCTCTTTGCTTACTCTATCTAGGTAATAATTTACCTAGTTTCCTTTCCTTCTGTATTTAGCATCAAAATCACTCTCTCAGAGGTTTGTTTAACAAAGTCTTTTTACTGTCTACTGTGTTTTAACTTTCACTATAAAAATAAATTTTGCACCCACCACTAACACTAGTGTCTCCGGATTAATATGATACCAATCTGAATTTCTGCAACAATAAAGAACTTCTCACTCATGGTGAAAATGGCTTCAGAGTGTGAAATCTGCAAGTTTCTTCCATGAACATAACACCCCCATTTTTAGGGGTGTGATGGGGACATAGGAGAGGTAGAGGCATTGAGTTCCAAATTTCACACCTATGGCTCATGGCGGTAAATGCCCATATAAAAACAAGTCTGATTTTCATTAGCCAGAAGTAGAAAATAGAACATGTACAGTTTAAATCTGTTAAGAGCATGTTTACATTTTGTAGCGTGCTTTGGAAAGGTGGGTTATTCGTTTGGAGATGTAAGGTAGCTTTAAGGACACCTTTTGAGGAGGTCAGGTACCCTTTTTGAGAGACAGTTGACCTTTAGAATTGATAAAAGTTAAAATGAATGTACCCAGAAACTGTGTGCACTCATTAGAACTTCCAAGACAACTGTCAAAATGAACTGTATAAAGCAGCTATCAATAACAGCGGTCAAAACAAAATGTCAAAATGATCAAAAGAATGTCTCAAAAGCAATTATCGTGCTGTCAAAGCATTTTAAAAGATGCACTCTTTAATTATTTGGAAAGAAATCCATGTCAGTAGTGTTAAAAATTGTTTACTTTTTCACTTTCTCTGCTGATAGAAGCCTAAGAGCTATCGTTACTGGATTAACGCTGTATGACTCATTCCATCTTCAATAATTATCAGAGTGAGGACCCTATTATTTCACAGTTTGATCAATAGTCCCAAGTCCCTCTGGACTCATGAACCAGGATTATTAATTCCGAAGTTCCAAATTGTGAAGAATTAAGGATTGGTGTTATGATGGGTTAGGTAGTTGAATAAATGAAAATACTGTGATTTTGTTTTTAAATTAATGAAAATTTTACAAAATAAAATAAAGTTGAATTGGACAAGCATTACTTTATTTCATCTCAACATATATCCTGAGTTATACCCATGATAGATACTCTAAGGATAAAGGACGCTAGGTGGATTGGTGTGGGTAGACATGGCCTGACACTAAGTAGGCATAGGAGCTATAAAAAATGTCAGAGTAATGGTGTGCAGGAAAGAGTTTAATACAGGAGCTGTAAATGTTTCTGTGGCATAGTTAAAGGGATACATTTTGGATGGGGGGTTTGTGTACCGTGGAGTCGGCATGGGGCATGGTTTGGCACAGTTCAGGAATGGGGAATGCATGTGAGGTTTGTTTTATTTAAGTTTCTTTAAAGCTTTGACAATGCTGAAGCACCTAGGCAGCCCTTCTGCCAAGCCTGCCTCTGCACAATACAGCCATCACACACATTCCAGGGCATGTGTGACTCATAGAGAACCCAACTAACTTGAAATTGAAAATCACAACTTCTGAAACACTGTTTCCAATTCAGGCTTTTTCTGTCTATTTTCTGTACCTCTATACTTAATCTAATAATTTGGTAATGTTTTCAAAATGATATACAATCATTTACTATGCAAAGAATTGGTGCTCTATAAACTCAGTTTATAAAGGCCCCTTTCATCCCATAAATTAGATAAAGGGGATGACTAACAATACAATAAATTGGGTTTATGCTAAGCAATTTGCACCCAATGATGGTCCATTGAGCTTTTGCACAAGGTTATCAGTCTGTTCAATTAAAGTTCTATTGAGTTAAGTCTAAAATCGGTGTAACTGATTGGAGTGCAGGAAACTTGAAGTGAGCATCTTTTAAAAGATAGCTCAAAATAAGCAAAAATGCAAGAGTTTTTGCTTGTTATTTAACCACACTGAACATTCCATCTATTTTTAAAACATATTTGCAATAGGACCGTGCAGTAAAGAACCAGACAGGAAAGCACAGCATGTATGGCATCAGAGCACAAAAAAAGAATGCAGTGCTTCACAGATTCTAACCTCCAAAATAGCTCAGACTCCTTTGAGCCTGAATCAGTAAACCTGCCAAGAATGTTGCTTATGCCACCTGGAAAGAGCTGGCATTGGCACTCAATGGCAGCTCTCTCAGTCCCTGGACTGAGGATCAGTGCCACAAGAAGTTCTCCTGATGATAATTGGTAACTCTCTCACTAAGTTCTCTTGCAAAATTTCACCTCCATTGTGACATTTCACAATGTGCCCTGGTGCGAAGTTGTCTCTGAACTCACTACTTTGCTCTGTGGCTACAAATTTCCTTCATTCAGATGTACTGAAAAGTGAACCAACGTACAAAATGTAAATATCTAGGAAAACCTAATATAGTTATTTTCTGCCAAACAATATTTGGATGCAACACTTTAATAAGCATCGCTTTTAACGTTAATGCAGTAAATATATATTTGATATTTGTGAAGTGTTTAGTCAGTTGAAGTTTGAGAGCGACAGGTAGCACAAATAGGTTTAAGGGGCAAGTAGATTTATTTTAAGGAGCAGAGGGTATTGTGAGGTGGATAGGTGAGTTTGAGATTAATAAATAAAGAGAAGCCTTTGTTGAGGAAAATAATTAACTGCATTATACCCTTTATATTGAAATCAATATGCTGATCAGTAAATGTTTCTGCTTAAAAATATGAACTTTGGAGGTGGAAGCTCAATGCAGTGATCTTAGTTGACGTAGATGGCTAATGTGCAGTGACTGGACTCTAGGTTCAATTCTACAATTGTCTCTGATATCGGCTGTGCCATCACACTTAAACATTGAATCATGCAAAAGGATATCATTCTTAAGGGTTTGATGGTTGTAAATTACAAGAGATAAGAAATGAAGAGTGTAACAAAATGTAAGTCATCTGCTTCAAAAAGCCACTGTAAACATCCTGATTGACATTTCAATTGGGAAATTGTGTAATCAGCCCTAAAGAAACACAGTGGAGGAATCAAATGTTTCTAGTCCAAGTGGGTGGCACGGTGGCTCAGTAGTTAGCGCTGTTGTCTCACAGCACCAGAGACCTGGATTTGATTCAGCCTCAGTTGATGGTCTGTTTTTGTGAAGTCAGCACATTCTCTCTGTGTTTGCGTGGGTTTATTCCCACAGTCAAAGATGCCCGGGTTGGATGGATTGGGTACACCAAATTGTCTGTAGTGTTCTGGGATTTGTACACCAGGTGGGTTAACTATGATAAATGTAGGGTTATGGGATATGGTAGGAGACTGCGTCTAGGTGGGATGCTGTTCGGATGGGCAGCACAGACACAATGGGCTGAATGGCCTCCTTCTGCACTGTCAGGGTCCTATGGTGAGATATTTTTGAACTTTGCTGCCTAAATGAAATTGAATATACATTGAAAACTGAAAACTCAAAGAAATGTCTGCTTTAAACTTGATCTGGCATATCTACAAAATTAAGTACCTAAAATGATGCTTCTCTGCAATCAAGTGAAAATAGATGCTACACAAATGGACACAAATGCTGCTTTGAACCTATAACATAGCACAGTTCAAAAAATCTTGGAACCGTTGCAGTTTGGAAACTGGCCAATTGGGCCAACAAGTCCAACCTACCCCTCCTAAAAGCACCCCACCCAGACTAACACCCTACCCTATCCCTGTAACCATGGATTTCCCGTGGTTAATCCACCTAATTTACACATCCATGCACAGTACAGGAAATTTAGCATGGCCAATCCACCCACTCTACACATCTTTGGACTGTGGGAAGAAACCAGAGCAGACCCACACAGACACAGGCAGAATGTGCAAACTCCACACAGACAGTCACCCAGAGGAGGAATCGATTGCATGTCCATGGCACTGGGAGGCAGTAATGCTAACCAATGAGCCACCATGCTACCCAAATGTTTCAAATGGAAAAAGAGGGAGACAAAATAATAGAAGGAAAGGGTAAAGTAGTAGATATTCAGGGTTACAAGAAGGGTTAATAACTTTCATAGTTTTAGTCTTTGGGGAATAATGGACTAGAGCAGAAGCTGGTGTTGTGAACCTTAACTTGCTGACTTACCGACTTGCTTGCTGTTTCTTGCGGATAAACCTGAAAAATGTTAAAAAGAGAACAATCTTCAAACATTTATATAAATTGACATTAATAAGTTATTGCCAGTCATGCTAGTGACAACTGTAATATGGTTTATCTTACAACTATCTACAAAATACAGGTAAATCGTCCCCTTAACCTAAACTGATATGAACTATGTTCACATTAATTATAAGCAAACATACACAAGAACCAGGATGAAATTATTGATTAACTTAATAATAAGTTACCATATTGATGTACACTTAGTTAAATGGACCAAGAGTTTCTGTAAATCATATCTGATGTTAATGAAAATGTTCTGAAAATGGGTTATTAATTCCATAAATAAGTCCACAAATTCTTAGTTATTTTAAAGTTAAGTAAACGTAAGGCCATGCAATAGTGTGGGCAGGTCGCTGCTAATATCTTTATCCTTCTGATCCACAATCACTTTGCTTGTGAACCTGGAGGCATTGATTGTTGGTGTGCCAACTTGCCCATTGCTGGGGTCCTCCTGCCTTCCACAAGCTGGCATCTCTGACATTTGTTAAGATGTCTGATCTCCTCTTCTGTGAACGGAGTAGAGGACGTGGCACTTTTGAAATGGTTTATGTTCAGAAAAGTGATCAACAACACTTATTTGCTCACTCTGACTTTCAGGTAAGGATGCAAGAGAAAAAGGTATGGAGTTTTGATGAGTTGACTGCACAATTATAGCTGTGAAGTGCCAATAGAGAGAGAAATGTATGAATTTGAAATCTGAGGCATGCTGTGCAGGAGAATTTGGAACAAGCCCAAGCACATGGTTTGGCAGCTGACACTCCTCAGTTGATATTGCAATTTATAGGAATTTTCAAGAGTCTCTAAGGTGGCTCATAATAGATTTTATTTTATCCATTGACAAGAAGTAGGCTTTGACAACTGAGCCAGCATTTATTGCCTAACTGTGACTGCCTTTGAGGAGGTGGGACTGAACTGTCTTCTTGAACTATAGTCCATATCATAAAGGTAGACACACGTCGTTAAGGAGGCAGTTCCAGGATTTTGATCTGGAGACACTGAAGGAACAATGATATATTTCCAAGTCAGGATGGTGAGTGGCTTGGAGGAGAGCTTTTAAGTGGCAGTGTTCCCAGGCATCTATCCTTCGAGATAGCAGGTGCTGCAACAGGGCAACTTGGTGAACTTTTCCTGAGTGTTATTGCTAGAGAGAGGGAGTTCTCATGGACATTGTGGCAAACATGTGTGCCACTTTGTCCTGGTTGATGTCAAGCTTCTTGAGTGTTATTGAAGCTGTACTCATCCAGGCAAGTGGGATGCATTACATCACGCTCCTGATTTATGCCTTGTTGATGGTGGGCCGGCTGTGGAAAGTCAGGGGGTGAGTTACTCACTGCAGATTTCCCAACCTTCAACCCCTTCTTGTAGCTAAAAGATTTATACAGCTAGTCTAGTTCAGCTTCTAGTCAACGGTCATCCCCAAGATGTTGATAGCAGGGGTTTCATTGATTGTAATGCCACTAAATGGCAAAGATGATGGATAGATTCTCTCACTGGAGATGGTATTTACCTTGCCCTTGTGAGCATGAATGTTACTTGCTACTTGTCGGACTAAGAATGGATATTGTACAAGTCTTGCACATTTGGACATGGACTGCCCCCATATTTGAGAAGTCTCAAATGGTGCTGAACATTGTGCAATCGTCAGCAGACATCCCCATTTCTGATCTAATGATGGAGGGAAGGTCATTGATGAAGCAGCTGAAGATGGGTAGGCTTGAAAAGTACTCTGAGGAATTCCTGCACAGATATCCTGGGGCTGATATGACTGGCCTCCAACAACCACAACTAACTTGCTTTGTGCTGGTTATGAATCCAACCAGTGGAGAGTTTTCCCTCTAATTCCCTTTGACTCTAGTTTTGCTTGATTCCTTGATGTCACACTTGATCAGATGCTGTATTGATGTCAAAGGCAGTCACCCTCTCTTCCCATTTGATGTTCAGCTATTTTATGCATGTTTGAATGATGGCCCTAATGAGAGCAGGAGCTGAGTGGACCTGATGGAACTCAAAGTGACTATTAGTGAGCAGGGTTTTCTGCACAAGTGCTGGTTCATACATTATTGTATTGATGCCTGAGTTTAGGCTAATAGGGCAATGGTTTGCTGGACTGCATTTGTTCTGCTTTTTGCCTGCAGGACATATTGGGCATTTTTCCACACTGTCAGGGAGATGTCAGTGTTGTACCCATACTGAACAATTTGGCAATGGCAACAAGTATTTTGAAGCACACGTCTTTCAGACAATTACTGGAATGTTGTCAAGGCCCTTTGCCTTTCAGCATCCAGTGCCGTTAGTCACATCTTGACAACTTGTGAGTGAATCAAATTGGCTGCAAACTGGCACCCATGACGCTAGAGACTTTCAAAGAATGCCAAGACAGTTCATTGACTCAGCACTTGTTGGTGAAGATAGTTGCACATGTTTCAGCATTATCTAATGGATAATATCAGAGCATGTTATGGGACAAGGAGACAGAATGAATTGCCAACTGGCTCCAAGACAGAAGACAAGAGAATGGGAGTAATAGCTAGTTATTTACAGTTGTGGAGACTAAATAATGTTGAATTGCTTGAACTGTATTGGGAGCATTATTACTCATAAGTTATATTGCCAATTGTGACTTTTGTTATGATGATGGATAAGAATCCTAAAGTAATCATAGATATGTCTAACTAACTCCAAAATGCATTGTGTTTAAAAGGGGGACTGCTGCAGAAAAACTGTAGGTTTAATTGCACTGACTGGCTGGCAAAGTTCTGTGTGAAACCCTTGGCATGTTACACACTTGAATTGTTAGGAAAACTTCAACAGGGAAAGACTTAAAAACAAATGATAATAAAGAGGCTGAGAGCCCTCTTGCGGCAAAATTGTAGTGTCCCTGTCCTTGGACCAAGAGGCCCAAGTTCAAGTCCCACCTGCTCCAGGGGTATGTAATAACTTCTCTGAACAGGTTGATTAGGAAAACAGGTTAAATTAAAAAATATATAAGAAGGCGGACTAACTCTCCCCTCCAGGAATGCACAAGGATAGGCGTTAAAAGGCCTGCTTCAAATCTACGGGGGCAGACCCCTGGGAGCTAAATATTCCCACGGGAAGCATAAGCATGCTTTAACAGTCAGGAACAAGGAACTGTCCGTGTTACAGGTAAGATCCTCTCCAACACTGACTGCTGCTACTCTGTTAAAAAGGGAAACTTAACAACAAAGGACCCTTTCTCTCTCACCCTACAAGCTGACATTCAATCACAGCTGAAAGATATCAGAACTACAGAATCTCCGTTGAATGACTAAACTAATGATTGTGAAGTCCACTGTTCACCTATAATGTCAACACTGCCAGTTTGCATTGCAATGGATGCAACATCTTCTCTTCAGATACTGGTCAATTTTTAAAAAATCTTTTTGGACTCACCTCTTATTTCTAATCTGTGTGTACAGTGTTGCACTCTTAATTCACCTCATGTTTAGTAATTAACAAACTCACTCTTTTTTAATTCAATAAGGCCCACTTAAACAAAATAGAAACCATACTGGGAATATGAGGGTTCAACTGAAAGTTCATTCCTAATTTGAGTACAGTAACTGCCCTACAGCCTGATCTACGTTGGAAGAACAGTAATGATGGGAGGAGAGATGCCAAACAGCCTCTGAAGGTGATTTTAACAAATCAGCCTGCGTTTGCATCTCCAAATTTGAAGCAAACATTGAAAGTAACTTTTGATGCAAGTAACATCAGAGTAGGGACAGTTCTCCTTCAGGACAGCAAATCCAGAGTAGAGAGACTAGTCAGGTACTTATTCAAACAAAACTAATCAAATATCAGAGGCTGTACTACACAACAGAAAAGGAAACCCGATTTATTAAATGCTCTCAAAAATTTTGAGATACGTTACAGAAGTGGGTATAGTGAGGCCACAGTTTATAGTAACCACCACCCATCAACAACTGTGGAGAAGTTCGAAACCCAGAATGGCAAGTTAGCTTGTTGGAGTAAATTTCTTCAAATGTACCACTTACTAGCCACCCACATTGTTGGGAAATCAAAAATGATTACAGACAACCTGCCCAGAACTTAAAGACACCTGGTTAGAGCCGAAAAGCTACGTAAACAATGCTAAAGGAATGGATATGAGAGATTGAGAACCAATTTCCAATCTCATCATTCTCTAGAGGAAGGGTTATGACAATGGATCAGAAGCCCAAAGTAGTTATAGACCTTTGTGTTTTTAATTCTAAAATGTGATGAGGGCTGCAACAGAAAAACAGCAGATTTAAATGGAATGATTTTCAGGCAATATCCTCTGTGAAGCCTATGGAATGTCACAAATGCAAATTGTCAGGGAAACTTCAAACAGGGAGAGATTTAAAAAGGAGCTATAACGAGGAGGCTGAATATCTCTCTCCATTTGGCAAAAGCCAATTTTGCAGACATGTCTGTTCTGGCTCCAGGGCTACACAAGGATGGGGTTTAAAAATCCAGTTTCACTAATCTACTGAAGCATAGTAATGGACTGAACAGTCCCATGTGTTCCAATATAGGTTGAATCATTAGCATGATGTAATGGTCACTGTCTAAGAACTGTCCCCTAGTTATTGCTGTGTTACAGTTAAAGACCGTCTCCATTTGCAAGTGCTTCAAACCAGATAAAAAGGAAATAGGACAATAGGGGAATCTCTCTTTCCCTGAAAAGTATAGTCCATTATGGTCAAAAAGCATCAGAACTACAGAATCCCAACCAACCTATAGAACTCAGGATCATGAAGCTGATTGTTCACCTCCTGATGTCAATACTACCAGTAACCTCCACTGCAACAGTCATATATTCAACCATTTACTCCTTGCAAACAATTTATACGTTTGTATTGATAATTCTTCTCTCATTTCGTAATTATCAAAGTCACACAACATTAATTCAGGAAAGCCTGGTTAAATTGGCTCCCTTTTAAAAACAGGTTCATATGGTGTGGGAGGAAGGTTTCCAAAAGAGAAGGTATCCTTCTCAAATTAACCTTGTTGCAACCAACCAAAGAAATGAGTGAACAAAGACAGGAAGCCAGTCCAGCCCTCCACATGCCAAAATGTTTACAGTATTCTGTCCAAATGGTCAAAAATTAAGCAACTTCACCTGAGGTCCGGTTGTGACAGTTCAGAAACAAAAACAAAGTTTCTCAATGTACAGTTGAATCAAACTAGGTCAGCATTGGAAGAATGGAAAATATAATATTGTATGTATGTTATTTTACTATTTAGAAATAAAAACATGCATTATTTCCCCATGGCATCATTTTTTTTTCCTACACGCTACAAAAGAAAGCTAAGAATGAAAACAATAATTGTGGTTTATTTGGTAAGTGCTCGTAAACCATATTACAAAGCCATTAAAAATGCTAATATTTCAAAAAACTGCTTTTAAATTATTAGAAGAAAATCAAGATGATACATCTTACATAAGAAGACGATGATAATTGTGGACACTTAAAGCTAAATTTCTAATTTTTCTGGTGCTGAAATCTAATTACTGAATACAAAAATGTTATTTCTCTTTCACTAAAGAGTAAAATTATGCAAACTGGTATTTTGAACTGTAATTTATCAAGGTTTTTTTTCTGTTAAAGAAGCAATAATAATTTTATAGGTTCAAAACTTGCAAACATCATTTATGTCCAGAAAGATAAATGCAGACAAGATATAATTGCTTACATTCATGGAATTATTTGAAAATTAAACTATTTTTATAAACATGGAAAAAACAGTTAATTGTAAAATAGGTGAGTACATATCCATGTCAATATGCTCTAAACTAATATTAATTTTGTATTGCTACTTTAGCTATAGTTTTTCGCCTTGTTTTGGTGAAAAAACTTACCTTCAAAAAGGGCCAAAGCCCAGAAAACCCAAATTATGGAGTGTGCCATTGTTACACTTAAAGCCAGAGCAGCAACATTGAGTCTTCTATTGACAGCATCCTCACTGAAGTCTTTTATAGCTGAATCACTCCCAAGGTATTTGCATAGAATGAGAAAGTTAAATAAGGCGTGGCAAAATCAGTGTATATTTTTATGCCATGTGTGCATGAATATGTAGAATCCCTCCAGTGTGGAAAGAGGCCAATTGGTCCATCAAATCTGCACCAGGAGAACATGCAAACTCCACGTAGACAGTCGCCTATGTTTGGAATCAAACCTGAGTCCCTGGCGCTGACACGCAGCAATACCATCATGACACCTTGACACATTCTTGAAGAAAATTTTAAAACTTTTAAATTACCTTCTGACAGAAAGAAAATACTTGCTGTTTCTTAGTGTTGAAAATAGTGTGATGCCATAAAGTGCTTTATGGTCAAAAACCAGACAGCATGTAGAGAGGGGCAGTAAAAAAGATTTGAGGATGTGATCCAAAATATTAAAGATAGGCTTTGAGGTAGGTGGACTAATCAAAAAGGATAGGAACAGGAATAGGCTTTTTGAGCCTGCCCCGCCATTATAAAGCACAACTGGTCACCTTCTCTGTCATTTTCATGCATTATTTCCATGCCCATTAATGTCATTAGTCACCCTTACAGGATGTTGGTGAGGCCACAGATGTAGCACTATTTGAATTTTTTTGGAATTTACTTAGGCCATAGACAAAGAAACAAATGTTGTGTATTTGGATTTTCAAAAGGATTTTGATATGGTTCCATACAAGAGAATAGTAAGTCAACTAAGCGTGAATGACCTTGGGGGGAATACACCAATTTGGATTGAAAAGTGGCTAATAGAAAGAAAGAACAGAGTAAGAATAAAATGATCATTCTCATAGTGGAAGTCCCTTGGTCACCTGGTATTTCTAAAAGATTTTCTGCATATTCTTCCTTGAAGACAGACACAAAGTATATGTTTAGATTCCCCACCATCCATTACTAGTTCCCTTGTTCACAACTTTAATGGTCACCTGCTTATTCTTGCTAACTTTTTTCCCTTTCAGATACTGATGGAAATTTTTACTCACTACCTTGCCTTCATATTCTCTTTACCCTTTACTTGACAGTTTTGGACCACATACTTAAAAAAGGACAAACTTGTAATGGAAGCTGTCAAAAGAGGCTCATTAGGTTGCTTCAAGAACAGCTGAACAAGTTAAGCCTTTGTTCATTAGTGTTTAGAAGAATGAGGGCGTGAAATATTCAAATATTCAAGATTCTGAGTGGGCTTGACAGGGTTAATGTTAAAAGATGTTCCCACTACTGGTGGAATCTCAAGCCAGGAGACATAATTACAGAATAAGGGGACTCTTATTAAAACTCAAAAAGAAGCAAAGGAATTTCTTCTCCAAAGGGCTTGTGAATGTCTAAAATTCTTTATCCCAGACAGTTGTGGAGGTTAGGTCATGGAAAGCATTTAAAGAGAGGTAGATAGATTTTTGAAACAGTGGGGAGTTTATGGATATGCTGAGCTGGCAAGGAAGATGATTTGAGGGCTAGGGCAGATCAGCCATAATCTTGTTGAATGGCGAGGCAGGCTTGAGGCCAAATGCCTACTCATGGTCTTTTTTTTTTAATGGCCTTATGTCTCCAGGAAACTATCAATTTCTGTCTTGTATCTGCTGAATGATTAATCGTTCACAGTCCTTTTGGGTGCAGAATTCCAAAGATTCGCCACTCTGAGTGAACAACTGTCTCCTCATCTCAATCTTAAATGGGATGTCCCTGATCCTGAAATTATGTCCTCTGGCTCTACAGTAAACAACCAGAGGAAACATCCTATTTACATCCATCCTGCCATGACATGTAAAATATTTTATACATTTCAATGAATTCAACTCTTATTCTTCAAATCGCAAGAGAATACAGACACTGTTTTCTCATTCTCTTTTCATAAGACCATCTCACCATCACAGTGATTAATTTGGTGAACCTCTATTGTATTCCATGTATGGCACATATCTCTTTAGTTCGATAAGGAAACCAAAACTGTCCACAATATTGTAGATGTGTCTCATGAACGCTGTGTACAACTGTAGCAGGATGTCTTTATTTCTATTCAGAAATCACCTTGAAGCTCAAATTAGTTTGCACTTGCCTCATAATTTATGTTTACACCCAACTTGGTATCATCAACAAATTTGAAATTTTACAACTGGTCTTCACATCTGAATTTTTGATATACATCATGAACAATTGAGTACCTAACACTGAGCCATGAAGTACCACTTGAATGACAATCTTCCACTCTGAGAATTATCTGTTTATTTTTACTTTCTGTTATTAACCAATTTTCGATCCATATTAGTATATTGTCCCCAGTCTCATTCATACTAGGTTAGCTTACTGTTCTCTTGCATGCGACTTTATCAAAAGCCTTCTGAAAATTGAAGTACACTACATCCATTTCTTTGTCTATGCCACAAGTAAATTTATAAAAACCTCTGACAGGTTTGTCAAACATGACTTTTCTTTCATAACTCCATATTGACTCTGTCCAACCTTGCCATTCTTTTCTGCATGTTCAGTTATCACATCCTTTAGAATAAATTATGACATTTCCTACTCACAGCATTAAGCTAACAGCTCTCCACTCTCTCTCCTCCTCTCTTCTTAAGTGGTAGGGTTTCATTTGTTAACTTCCAGTTGGCAAAACCTTTCCACAACATCAAGAATTACTTAAACTTTGCTAAAAGCAGATTAGTCTAAAAGGAGTCCAGAAGTTGAAGTTTTCTTGACAATGATTTATTTATTGTCACACGTGTTTAATTACAAAATGCAATGAAAAGTGTTGTATAGTGTCACCACTCTCTGGTGTCATCTTAAAAGACAGAAAAATAATCCAAAATGTAGAATATAAAGGCAGAAAAATGAACAAATAAAGGTCAAATTCACTGTCCTTCTTGTCAAGTGCTCAGCCATGGGCATGGAGCAGCCAGTCACAAGTCCCCTTGCTGCGCCAACAGAACAACAGTCACCACTCTCCAGCACCATCTCACCTCCATCAGTGCCACCGTCACCACGAGTCCTTACTGGGCCTCACCAATGCAGTCACTATCAATACAGCCAGGTCCTGCACTGGCTCAAACTCGCCTCTGCCAACATTGCCAAGACTCTGCTCCGGGCCCACCTTGTTGATGCAGCCACTGCATTTGCCATCGGGTCCCATACTGGCCTCCATCACCACCTCCATGTCTCAGTACTGCATTTAGGCACAACAGGGAACCCAAATGCACCTCCATTGCAGCAGCCATGAGTAGGCAGTAGTCTCACCTCATTGACACATTCACCGGTGGGAACCCAAATCCGCCTCTGAGTTTGCACCCTTTTCATGTAAGCCAATTTCCACTGTTAAGCAAGTAACCAATTACAAGGTTTATATGAATGAAAGAAGAGCAAAGTTATTAGTTGCTAACCTCAAGAAAAATAATAACAATGTGACATCACGGTTTCACACATAATTAAAAAGGTATAGTGCTCAGGACAAAAAGAACGTGAACAAAACATAGGATTGAAGTCCTTCGGGTGTTCCTGACAGATAACCTGAGACTTCAATTGTTCAATTGGTTTCTTGAATCATCAGCAATACTGTATGTGAAGATATTCATTTTAAATTCTTGGTTTCTTGCTGTTTCTCTCCAATCAGTTCTGTCACTGGGAACTTTTGGTCTTGACAGACAGCAAGCAATTTTTTCAGATTGTTCCCGTTCTACAGTCAAAAATCCATATCCTTTACTCTTCCTAAAGCTACTCTTTGATATACAAGCCAGTTCATATAATCCTATGTCTGATTTAATTGTCTCTAAGTTTGATAATTGCAGACGATGCTTTTAATCTCCAATATATGAAAATTCCCATACGGATGTAAATTGAAGAAGGAGATGAGGGATTTTTCATGCCTCACTAGGTTCATAACCTTAAGTCCCTTTCGATAAAATGTTAATTTCATTTAATAAACGTGTTTATTGCACATGAAGTTTGTCTAACTTGCAATGGTAAGGTTATCAATGTGGTTATTTTAAGTTTAAAATTGTCTAAATCCAAGGTTCTAAAATCAGATGATGTCATTCAAAAGTCTACAGCCCATAATTTACGTTGCCCTAACAAAGTACACATATTTGGCATAATAGATAACAAAGTGTGGGGCTGGATGAACACAGCAGGCCAAGCAGCATCTTAGGAGCACAAAAGCTGACGTTTCGGGCCTAGACCCTTCATCAGAAGTTCCGGTTACACATTATTGGCAAATAGGTTTATTTAAACAAACATTCACAGATTGTTGACCAAAATACAACTGTTTAGACACTGCAAAGTTAGATATGACTTATGTTCTAATGTCTCAAACTTAACATGAGCCAAACGTTGGTATGGACAAACCATGGGTGAACACTCCACATTAAGTAGCAAACACATAATAACAGATCAGACGGATATCTTACCAATCTCCCAGCCCCATATTTCACTGACACTGAGTCATTGAATCTCAATTAAAACTATACAAGAAATGAGGATTCTTTATTTGTGTGATTTGTTTTCTGAGCTTTAACCTAACTCAGGTGCACAAATCAAGTATTGTTTGTGGGTTTCCATCCTCACTGTTGTACCGAATGATCAATTGTACACCAGTTTCTTTCGAGACATTCACAGCTCCTTGGAATTCCTTTTGCATTCACTACACAGTCATTTTACAACTGTAACTTTTCAAATATTCACTTTCAGTAATTAATAAAGATGAAATTGTATGTAAATTCTGTTGGGTTTGTGTTATCTAAAATATAAATCTTCCTTTTGTACAGGGAACTTAGGTATGGAAGTCAGTAATTCAGTCCTTTCTGTCTTCCACCCACCTCTCAAGTATGTTCTGCCATTCAATTTGATTGTGGTCAATAACTTTAACGTTATTTACCCAATTTGGTTCCATGTCCCTTTAATTTGTCAAGAATTTATCCATCTGGATTTTAACATTTTTTAAATTGGCTTAGCATTTTTTGTGAGGAACAGCTCTGAATACGACACTTAAACCACACAATAACTTTGAACCCTTTGCATTCCAGCCCTCTTGAAATTAAATTTAACATTAAAATTAAATAGTAAAACAACCATGCAACACAACAGTGGAAATCACTTTCAACAGTATTCACACAACAATTTGACATCAAAGATGTATACAGCTTAGTTTTAGTTAAGTAATTTAATTTTAACTAGGTTAAAATCTCTGCAACAATGTTGGAAAGAGGAGATGTTTGGATAGGGAACAATGATTTATGGCCAACTGGTTAGGTAGAACGCTAAGTGGTTTAAGGGGAAGCAGGCATACCAACGCTTTTTCTCCCTCAGTTTTGGGAAGGTTCTCGATTGGCTTTAGGTTCAAGTACCATTATATTAATTGATAAAATAGTTGAGCTTCTGACCATTCATAGTGGCAACACTGATGGAACAATATATACATATGTTTAAGATGTATCTTAAAATTGTACTGTGTCATGTACAAATAATCATAATGTGCAATATTTCTCAAAAGTGGCTGCAAGGTTATATGGAAATTTTATAAAAAGATGCTGATGTCAACAGTGTATAAGCAATAAAGGCAAGTAACATCTTGTCACTTTAGCATTTAATTAATTATTATATGATAATACTTGTGAACATTGTTTGGTAATGATTATTAGCTTTCGCATAGAAAATTAATTACATTTCAACCGGATTATACACATTTAGCAAAAGTACTTCAGTTAAATATTCTTTTGTATATAACAGAAATGCTTCTGGCTACTTTAAAATACTTGAAATGTTCCTTAGCAATCTAACTATATGCCAATAATAATATAATCACTATTACAAGCTCCCTGTCGCTCACAGTCTCCAAGATCTGCCTGTTTGCAAATTTTAACTGTTTAATTCACAAAGCTAAGTAATTCATAAAAAAAATGTTGTCACACATTGCTCATCTAGATTGATTCAAACATTGGTAATAGTGGTCTTCTCAACAAGACAAAATGCAGGCAATGTTGTATTTCTTTGTATCTTAAATAGCTCTTTTCCTTTCTTTTTTACTTTGGAATGAGATGCATTGTTCAATTGAAAGAAAAGTTCAATTTTCTTGCATAACCGAATGCATCAATTCAGGACAGAAGCACTGAAATTTGACCCATTGTTGTTGACCAAGAAATGACAATTTAAATAATTGAGGAGATACTAAGATATTTCTGTTCATAAAGCTCTCATTATTCTGTACAATATTCAAGGAACTATCACACACAAACCATTTGGTACTATTGATGAATCTTCAATTTTCACCCCTAACTTAATTTTAGCTAGTATATGGTTAAGTAGGCACTGAGGATAAGTGAGGATGAGTGAAGAACTTTGGAAGATGAGAAATAGAATCATGATTGGGACACCTAACTCCACATCTTTTCATTCAGAAAGCATATAATAGATCTCTTACCTCTATTCCATGCATTTTCTGCACTGAAAATGTCCGTTGATCCCAACAAATGTCCAAAAACCTGTCAATCTGAGTCTTGAAAATACTTATCACCTGGTCTGCTTTCCACAAAAAGCAAGACAAAACCAATCTGGCTCAATTATCACCTCATCAGTCAAATTATGGCAAAGTCACAAAGATGTCATCAAAAGGGCTATCAAGTATCACAAATGTTCAGTTTGGGTCCTGCCAGATTCATTTGGTTCCAGATCACTTTATAGCTTTAGTTCAAACATGGACAAAGGAATGGAATTCGAGCGGTAGGGTGTGAGTGATTGCCCTTAATATTAATATAGCATTACACCAAGGTAGTATCAAGAAGTCCTACAAAAACTAAAATCGGAATGAGGGAGAAAGTTCTTTACGAGTTGAGGGCTTGAAGAGCACAAAGTTGTAGCTTTGTAAGAACAAAAGAAATAGGAACAGGGGGACAACATTCAGCCCTTCCAGATTGCTCTAGCAATCAATAAGATCATAGCTGATTTGCCTGGAGCTTTAATTCCCCTTTTCTGCCTGCCCCATAACATTTGGTTATTGAGGGACAATCATCGTAGCCTCAGGATATAATTGCAAGAATTCATTAGGGCAGTATTTTTATTCCAGCCATTTTTACCTGCCTCCTCATTTAAACACTGTCAACCTAGGATTGAATACATTCCTCCATCTCATTCAAGGGTACTTAAAAGTTGAGGCGGAGAAGGGGATTTACTATAGCATTGTTCATGTTATATCATTGTATCACATTTGTAATGATGCTTTTGTGTCTCACTGCCTTCTCTTCATCTCTATGTCCTTAATTGACAAACTGTCTCTTATATTATTTTATTTTGGCCAGTAAGTGACAAATGGTGGGCTGTCACTGGGGGCTAATAACATACATAATGTGTCCACTGTTCCAAAAAATCTAGTTCACGTATACTATTATTTTTTGACAGTGTTGCCAAAATTCCTCTTCATCGTTGTCACTTTCAGTCAGTATGTCTTTGTGCGAGAGAAATCATGTCTCACAGACTTGATTGAGTTTTTTGGGGAAGTAACCAAAAAGATTAATGGGGGCGGGGGGGTAGAAGTTGTTTACCTGGACTTAAGTAAAGTCTTTGACAAGGTGCCATAAGGTAGACTAATTAATAAAGTAGATCACACGGGGTTCAAGGAGACCTTGCTAGATGGATATGAAATAGGCTTGACAGTAGGAGACAACACAGTGTGGATCTAGAGGAACACAGCAGGCCAAACAGCAATCAGAGGAGCAGAAAAGTTGATGTTTCAGATTGAAATGTCAGCTTTCCTGCTCCTCTGATGCTGCCTGGCCTGCTGTGCTCCTCCAGCTCCACTCTGTGTTGTCTCTGACTCAGCACCTGCAGTTCTTACTATCTCTGGGTTTTGGTGCAGGATTGTTTATTGGACTGGAGGCCTCTGATCAGTGGTGTTCCACAGAAATCTGTACTAGGTCCCTTTTGAAGAGTGGTAGACAGAGTTTAATTTGGATAAATGTGTGATATTGCATTTTGGTAAAACAAACTAGGGCAGAATTTATACAATTAGGACACTGGGTAGCCTTGTAGAATAGAGAGAAACATAATTCTTTGAACATTGAGTCACATGTGAACATGTGCGGTTAAGAAGGTGTTTAGCATGCTTGCCTCATAGCTGAAACTTTTGAGTATAGGAGGTGGGATGGCATGATGACGTTGTGCAGGACATTAATGTGACCTCTTCAGGAGTACTATGTGCAGTTCTGATCACCTTGTTATAGGAAAGATATTATTAAATTGGAGATGGTACAGAAAAGATTTACCAGCATGTTGCTAGGAATGCAAGGTTTCAGTTATAAAGATAGGCTGGGACTTTTTTCATTGGAACATAGGAGGTTGAGAGGTGACATTACAGAGGTTTATAAAATCATGAGGGGCACAGGTAAGGTGAATAGCAAGGGGCTGTTCTCAAGGGTGGGCAAATCCAAAATCAGGAGCATACTTAAAAGGGAGAGGAGAAAGATTTAAAAAGAACATAAGGGGCAACTTTTTTAGACTGAATACGGTTTGTATGTGCAATGAACCATCAGAGGAAGTGGTGGATGCAAGTATGGTTGCAACATTCAGAAGATATTTGGATAAGCATATAAATAGGAAAGGTTTGAAGGGATTTGGGCCAAATGCAGGCAAGTGGGACTAGTTTGGTTTAAGAACATGATCGGCATGGACTAGTTAGATTAAAGAGCCTGTTTTGTGCTCGATGACTCTATGACTATGACTCTACAAAAACATGAAATTGAGATGTCACAACCTGAATTTGCTAATGGTCGATTAGAAATTCAAGAAAACTTGAACATGAAGAAAAAGACATTTAAAAACTTTTGAATTAGAAGAAAAAAAGTAAGAAAATGGAAATGAAACAGAGTTGGAAAAAGAAAAATAAAAAATAATTTGGAACTAAGAAACCTTAAATGCACAAGAGAGGGGAAAGAAGAAAAAGGGAAATGAGATGTAAAAGTTTGAATTCCAAAGAGAAACAGTCATCAAGATAACATGATTTGGCTCAAGAAACAATTAAAGGAAGAAATAAAAGGTAGTAGCTCTGAGACCGGTTTAGATGCCAATAAGAGAATTAAGTCGGATTCTTCATTTAGTGTCTAAATTTAAGAAGGGTGGAGTTGAAAGATATGTAACCTCATTTGAAAAGCTAGATTTGAAGTTGAAGTGGCCAAAGATGTTTGGGCTTTAATGATGGGTAATCAGTGTTTATATTCACTGAATTAATGACCAAATTTTGAAAGTCTGGGGAACGTCTCAACTCTGGAAGAATTCCAAAATAGAATTCCGGTAACTTTGACAATTTATTTAGATGAACACCAATTATCCGAGAAGCAGTGATTTTATCTGATGCCTATGACCATCTCATGTTGAAAAATGGTTGCGCAGAAACAACAGGTATTGGAGGAATAGAAAACGTGATGATAGAAAAGATCATAGATTTAAGATGCGCACAAAAGATGCCAAAATAGTACAGGAGAAAGGCTAGGCTGAATAGAAAGAAAACATATTTCTATTGTATTAAGATAACAAGGTGTTGAGCTGGATGAACTCAGCAGGCCAAGCAGCATCAGAGGAGCAGGAAAGCTGATGTTTCGGGCCTAGACCCTTTTTTTATTCTGGTGAAGGGTCTAGGCACCTTGTTATCTTAGATTCTCAGCATCTGCAGTTCCTACTGTCTCTTTCTATTGTATTAATACTGAACACACAAAAGTTAATTGCTGAAAGTTAAATTGAAGATCAGTCATAATAGTAAGAATGTCTCAGACATTCTTAGAAAAGAATGGACCAGAAAAGGAACTAGGTAGTAATGCTGTAGCAACTGTACAGGAGGCGCATGTTCGCTTGGTTAGCTCAGTTGGCTAGAATGCTGGTTTGGAGTTTGATGTAAACAGCATGAATTCAACTTCCACACTAGCTGAGATTACTGCAAAGGTCTCTCCTTCTCAACCTCCCAATCACCTGAAGTGTGATGACCCTCAGGTCAAACCATCACTGATCATCTCTTTCTCTCTCTCATGAGAACGCAGCCCTATGGCCTGTTAAGCCTGTGGCTTCCTTTTAAAGAGGAAATACAAGCCACCTCAAACCATTCAATGAGGAATGTGCAACATTCTAACTCAGTCTCACAATGAAATTTTACAAGCAGTTCATGGGATTCCAGTGCAGATCAATTAGGGATTAAGAAAATGTAGGCTAAAATCGTAAAACACTTTTATGTTCTGTATTTAAGCATAAAGCTAAGCTTAACATTTACCAAACATGCCATAATTGTCAGGAAGTGGGAAACCCCAAACAACAATTAAACCTGCACCATTAATTTTGTTACCTGCTTCAAAGGTGTATTTAGAAGGCTTTGAATAGACCCTGTAAGGGTCCTCACTAAAACCAAAAATGGGAATCAATATCTTCTAATAATCATGAGTGTTTCAATTGGGTTTTCTGAGCCTGTGCGTTTGGGAAAAAATACAGCAAAAGTAATAGTATAACAGTTAGCCCATTTTTTTTATTTACAAGATTTGGATTACCTGAAGAAACCAAAAATGTACAAAATCCACACAGAATAGAAAAAATGAATTTCTGTTCACATCAAAAGAAGATTAAAAAATGTTTGCCCTATATAATCACAAAAAAAATCAATAGGCAAAAACATTAAATTGGAATGACAACATCCAACAATGCATAATAAATTCACATAGTATTCCCTTAAGCAACATGTTTTTGAACAAAGAAAGCTGATGAGCGAAAAAACACTTTGAATGCTCAACAGTCATTTTTTTTCCTAAAACAGTTTTAAAAAGCTAAGGTCAGCACTGAAACATCATTTTGTGTTTGCTATCTTCCGACTAAACAAAAGAAATAATTCACAGATGGCAAAGTAATTAAGCAAGAAAATGCTGTGGCAATGAATTGTACATTCAAAGACTCCGCAATGAGTTGGAAAGTCATGGCACAGCTGTAAAAGCAAAGTTGCATTTGGATTATTGTGTACGGTTCTGATCCCCACAGTCTACGAAGGAGTTGAAAGCTTTGGAGAGGGTGCAAAAGAGCTTTACCAGGATGTTGCCTGGATTGGATTGTATTAGTTATAGGGAAAGGTTGGACAAACTTGGATTGTTTACAGTAGAGCATTGGAGGCTGATGCGCCACCTGATAAAAACATATAAAGCTGTGACAAGCATGGATATGATAAATAATCGGAGTTTTTTTTTCCCCAGGGTAGGAATGTCAAATACTAGGGGGTAGTTGTTTAAATTGACAGGGGAAAAGTTTAAAGGAAATGTGAAAAGATTTTACACAGGGTGGTACGTGCCTGGAAGACCGTCATGAGAGGTAATAGAAGCAGATACAATAGCAAAATATAAAAAGCATTTAGACAGATATGTGAACAGGCAGGGAATAGAAGGATATAGACCATGTGCAGGCAGATGGGATTAGTTTAGAATGGCATCATTGTCAGCCCTGGAGGGCTGAAGGGCTTGTTTCTGTGCTGTGCTTTCTATGTTCTATGTTTTAAGAAAAAAGGAAAACTAATAATTTCAATCTAGGGAATGTCACTTCATGTTGTCTCAGTAGCAAGACAAGAGAAATTTTAGCCAAAGTTGTCTTTCATAAGCAACAACAGCACCTGGAGGGCTGTGAAGGCTTCTAATTGCAGCGAGTTTTAAGAAGATCTGTAGCTCAGGTTGAGGTTCTGGATGTGAGATTGCTCACTGAGCTGGAAGGTTAGTTTTCAGACATTTCATCACTTTTTTTTATTTGGAAAAATATACTTTATTCATAAGATGTATAAAAAATAAAACATATTTATACACCTACCCAGTCATGCAAGCCACTCCGGGTTACCCAGGGGGTACGTACACCAACTAAAGGAAAAAAAAACAAAGAAGAAAAAAAAACAAAGCAAAGAAAATACCCCGGCAGTCGTCACCCCGCACAGTCCCCGTTGGCTCCCTGACTAGTTGGGGAAGGCGCCAGCTGGGCCCAGTTACCAGATAGGGCCCTTTTTTCTATTCTGGATGAGGGGTTTCATACCGTGGTCTTGCCCCACCGCGCCTTGGCGGCGGCTGCCCCAAGCTTTAGCGCGTCCCTCAGCACGTAGCCCTGGACCTTGGAGTGCGCCAGTCTGCAACACTCAGTCGGGGTCAGTTCTTTCAGCTGGCAGACCAGCAAGTTGCGGGCAGACCAAAGAGCGTCTTTCACCGCATTGATGGTCCTCCAGGCGCAGCTGATGTTGGTCTCGGTGTGCGTCCCGGGAAACAGCCCGTAGAGCACAGAGTCCCACGTCACGGAGCTGCTCGGGACGAACCTCGACAAATACCACTGCATCCCCCTCCAGACCTCCTGCGCATAGGCACACTCCAGAAGGAGGTGATCGACAGTCTTGTCCCCCACCGCAGCCACCTCGAGGGCAGCGTGCGGTGGCGCAGAGATTCCGGGCATGCATAAAGGATCTCACTGGCAGAGCCCCTCTCACCGCCAGCCAAGCAATGTCCTTGTGCTTGTTTGAAAGTTCTGGCGATGAGGCATTCTGCCAAATGACTTTGGCAGTCTGCATGGGGAACCACATGACGGGATCCACCCTCTCCTTTTCCCGAAGGGTCTCGAGGATACTACGTGCTGACCACTGCCTGACGGCCTTGTGGTCAAACATGTTTCCCTTCAAAAATTTCTCCACGAAGGACAGGTGGTACGGAACAGTCCAATTACTTGGAGCGTTCCACGGCAACGAGGCCAGGCCCATCCTTCGCAACACCGGGGACAGGTAGAACCTCAGTAAGTAGTGACACTTGGTGTTTGCGTACTGAGGATCTACGCACAGCTTGATGCAGCCACACACAAAGGTAGCCGTCAGGGCGAGGGTGGCGTTCGGTACGCCCTTTCCCCCATTTTCCAGGTCTTTGTACATGGTGTCCCTGTGGACCCGGTCCACCCTCGACCCCCAAATGAAGTGGAAGATGGCCCGGGTGACCGCAGCAGCGCAGGTCCAGGGAATAGGCCAGGCCTGCGCCACATACAACAGTACCGAAAGCCCCTTGCACCTGACAACCAGGTTCTTACCCGTGATGGCGAGGGACCAAAGTGTCCACCTGCCCAGCTTCTGCTTCAATTTGGTGATACGCTCCTCCCAAGTCTTAGTGCACGCCCCAGCTCCACCAAACCAAACACCCAGCACCTTCAGGTCGTCTGTCCTGACGGTGAAGGGGATGAAGGAGCGGTCGTCCCAGTTCCTGAAGAACATGACCTCGCTCTTACCCCTATCAAACTGGCCGCAGATGTCCAATAGTCTACTCACCGACCGACGATCGGTGCAGAAGACGGCAACATCGTCAATGTACAGGGAGGTCTTGACCTGAAGGCCTCCGCTGCCTGGGATAGTCTTGCCCTTCAGGCTCACGTCCTTCCTGATGGATGCAGCGAAGGGCTCCACACAGCACACGAACAAGGCAGGAGAGTGCGGGCAGCCCTGCCTGACTCCAGATCTGACGGGAAAACTGTCTGATTCCCACCCGTTGATCGAGACTGCGCTAACGATGTTGGTGTAGAGCAGCCAGATCCAGTTGCGGATGCACTCCCCGAACCCCAATTTGGAGAGGACGTCCCTCATGTAAGCATGAGAGACCCTGTCGAAGGCCTTCTCCTGGTCCAGGCTGACAAGGCAGGTGTCCACCCGCCTGTCCTGTACATAGGCGATCGTATCCCTGATGAGTGCGAGGGTCTCAGCGATGTTCCTGCCCGGCACAGCACAGGTTTGGTCAGGGTGAATCACCGACTCCAGGACAGACCTGACCCGGTTGGCTATGACCTTGGCCAGGATTTTGTAGTCCACGTTCAGTAGTGAAATGGGACGCCAATTCTTAATTCTTCCCTCTCCCCCTTCCTCTTGTATATAAGGGTGATGATGCCCTTCCTCATGGACTTGCACATTTCCCCTGCCCGAAGCACACTGTCGTACACCTCCAGCAGGTCCTGGCCGACCAGGCCCCACAGAGCGGAATACAGCTCGACCGGTAAGCCGTCGCTCCGGGGAGTCTTATTCCTCTCCAAGTACTTGAGGGGTCTGGTCAGCTCGTCCAGGGATATCGGCCGGTCCAGCCACTCCCTCATGCCATCGTCTAAGACCTCTGTGATAGACGACAGGAACAACTCGGAGGCCGTGCTGTCCGTGGGCTTCGTGTCATACAGTCTGGCATAGAAGGATCTGCTGATCCTCCAAATGTCGGGCCGAGACAACGTCACCGAGCCGGCTAAGCACAGAGCCGGCTAAGCACAGAGCTCTCTTTGTGCACCTTCTGAAAGAAGAAACGCGATCACGTCTTGTCCTGCTCCACGGAGCGGACCCTGGACCGGAAGATTATCCTGGAGTCCTCCGCGGCGAAGAGCAAGGCTTGCTGGCCCCTCACCTCGCGGAGGTCCTCCGTGACATCGACCCCCATCAACTGCAGAAGGAGCAGGTTCTGCACCCTTTTCTGGAGTCGCGTCAGCTTTCCCCGCCTCTCTCTCGCCTTCCGATCACCCTTGAGGACAAAGAACCTCTTGATGTTCTCCTTCACCATCTCCCACCAGTCGCCCGGAGACTCAAAGAGGGGTTTCACGGTTCTCCAACCGGCGTACTCCCTCTTAAGCTCCTCGACGTTCTCTGGGGTCAACAGAGTCGTGTTGAGATTCCACGTCCCCTTGCCAGCCGGCTGGTCGTCCTGTAAGTGACAGTCGGCCAACAGGAGGCAGTGGTCAGAGAAGAACACCGGCTCGACACCAGTGGACCTGACCGAGAACACCCGTGATACAAACAGGAAGTCTACACTTGAGCGAATAGACCCGTCTGGCCGCGACCAGGTGTACGTCTGCAGGGGTGCTGAAGACGTCGAGCAGCTTGGCGTCCTTCACCGTGCCCATCAGGAATCTGGACGTGACGTCCAGTTGACTCCCCCCACCCGCTGTCCCCACGCCGGATCTTCCATCTGCATCGATGATGCAGTTGAAGTCTCCGCCCAGGATGACTGGCCTGGACGTAGCCAGCAGGAGTGGAAGCCGCTGCAGGACGGCCAACCGCTCATTCCGTACCACTGGGGCGTACACGTTGATCAGCCTCAGGGGAGCGTTCCTGTAGGTGACGTCAGCCCACCACCTCCTGAACTTGAGAGATGGTGAAGTCGCGCCCCCGCAGCAGAATAGCCAGGCCCGAGGAGCGACAGTCGTTACCCCCCCCGACCAGATCGAAGGCCCACAGGTCCAGGCGCCGGACCATTTCCCGTACCTGCCGAGGTGCGGTATCCCGCACTCCTGCAGAAACAGGAGGTCCGCCTTGATGGTGGTCAGGTCGGCCAACATTGACACACATCTTGCAGTGGACTTGACACTGCGCACATTAATGCTCGCAACTCGTACCCCCATTGTGGGCAGTGACCGCAGTACCCTCCCCAAGTCCAAGATCCAGCCCCTCCATCTGTCCCTTCATGCCCATTGCCCGGGCTAACTGCTGGACGCTCTCCGGGCTGAGGAAACCGTCCGTGCTGCCTTTCGGGTGGCATCCCCCCGTCGGGGGTGCGGAGACAGGAGGGTCCGGCTCTGGGTCAGGCTCGGGACGCGCTGTTTCCTCCTTCCCGCCAGGAAGTTCCGGGTGGCCCTCCAGTGCCCCAGCGGCACTTGACTGGGTGTTGGAGGGAGCCTCAGGACGCCTCCCATCACCTGGAAGCGTGGTGCTGCTTTCCTTCTCCGTCGAGATCTTTAACTTCTGCTTCGGGCATGCCCTCTCCGAATCTCCCTTGGCAGAGGAGCTCTTATAGCCCCCCTGTAGCTGCCTCTTCCCGCCTGATGGTTGCGGTTCCTGGGCCCATCGATGTACCTTCCTCCTCGCTCTCCGGACCGTCGCCTGACGCCGGCTCCATCGACTCCGGGTTGTCGGGGGGGAGCGGAGCCTGGAGGGGCGCTTTGCTGGCCTCGGGCCCATCCTGCGGGGCTGGGCCCTCCTGCACGACCTGGCCCTCCTGCACATTAGTGGGGTCCTTGCTGGGGCCTAGTGCCTTCCTCTCCTCTGGGGGGGCTGGCCCTGCATTGCCCCTGCCGGCGACCTGGGTGGTTCCCCACTGCGGGCATGCCCCATAGAGGTGGCCCGCTTCCCTGCAAAGGTTGCAGCTTTTCTCTTGTGGGCAATCCTTTGCAAGGTGTCCCTCCTCCCTGCAGTTCCTGCAGATGGTGGCTTTGCAGTCGGCCGCCACGTGACCTGACCTACCACAGGCATGGCAGACTTTAGGTTGCCCTGCATAGGTCAGGTAGCCCTTGCTCCCGCCGATTGCGAAGCTGGACGGCGGGTGTACGACATTCCCATCCGTGCCCATCCTCAGCGTCACCTTGACCTGCCTCCTACTCGTCCAGATGCCAAAGGGGTCCATGATGTCAGTTAGGTCCCCTTCCACCTTCACGTACCTTCCAAGGAAGGTCAGGACATCAACTGCTGGCACATGCGGGTTGTACATATGTACAGTCACCATACGGCTCCTCTGCGCTGGCATCACAAACAGCGGGACAGCGGTCAATACAGAGAGGGGGCCCTCACCTCCTTTCTCCTTGAAAACCTCCAGGAAGCGCTCGCAAAGCTTGGCACTCCTGAAGGTCGCATCGTAAAAACCTCCTCCGGGGAAATCCTGCAGGCAGTAAATGTCCGCAGCAGGAAACCCACAACAGTCCAACAGGACCCTCTTCACGAAGAAGATGCGGTCCACAGGTGCACCTTCATCCACCTTCTTTACAGAAACACGGATGGTGTTCCGGACCCCCTGACCTGGGGCACGAGCACTTGCCGCAGCCATCGTTGCAGGTTGGCTGCTCCCCTGAACTAGCGTTAGGCTGAAGCCAGCATTAAGATCCACTGGTTGCAAGGGCGCACAGCCAACCCAACGTCTTCCTTTCACCTCCAACACAGCACTCTCCTCCTCTCGGTGCACAAAAGAGTGGGTCTTTATTTTGTTCCAGATGTAAGCTGGTTCACTGAGCTGGAAGGTTAGTTTTCACACGTTTCGTCACCATTCTAGGTAACATCAACAGTGAGCCTCCGACGAAGCGCTGGTGTTATGTCCCACTTTCTATTTATCTGGTTAGGTTTCCTTGGGTTGGTGACATCATTTCCTGCGTTGGTGATGTCATTTCCTGTTCTTTTTCTTAGAGCATGGTAGATTGGCTCCAAATCAATGTGTTTGTTGATGGAGTTCCGGTTGGAATGCCATGCTTCTAGGAATTCTCGTGCGTGTCTCTGTTTGGCTTGTCCTAGGATGGATGTGTTGTCCCAATCAAAGTGGTGTCCTTCCTCATCTGTGTGTAAGGATACAAGTGATAGTGGGTCATGTTGTTTTGTGCCTAGTTGATGTTCATGTATCCTAGTGGCTAGCTTTCTGCCAGTTTGTCCAATGTAGTGTTTGTCACAGTTCTTGCAAGGTATTTTGTAGATAACATTCATTTTGCTTGTTGTCTGTATAGGGTCTTTTAAGTTCATTAGCTGCTGTTTTAGTGTGTTGGTGGGTTTGTGGGCTACCCTGATGCCAAGAGGTCCGAGTAGTCTGGCAGTCATTTCAGAAATGTCTTTGATGTAGGGGAGAGTGGTTATGGTTTCTGGGCCTCTTTTGTCTGTTTGTTTGGGTTTGTTGCTGAGAAATCGGCGGACTGTGTTCATTGGGTACCCATTCTTTTTGAATACGCTGTATAGGTGATTTTCCTCTGTTCTGCGTAGTTCCTCTGTGCTGCAGTGTGTGGTGGCTCGTTGGAATAATGTTCTAATGCAGCTTCGTTTGTGGGTGTTGGGATGGTTGCTCCTGTAGTTCAGTATTTGGTCCGTATGTGTTGTTTTCCTGTAGACGCTGGTTTGAAGTTCCCCATTGACTGTTCGCTCTACTGTGACATCTAGGAATGGCAGTTTGTTGTTGTTTTCCTCCTCTTTTGTGAAATGTTATGCCAGTCAGGAGCATAACACCAGCGCTTCGTCGGAGGCTCACTGATGATGTTACCTAGAATAGTGACGAAACGTCTGAAAACTAACCTTCCAGCTCAGCAAGTAATTTCACATCCAGAGCTTCTAATCGCAATTGATGAATCTATCAACATTACCGACTGCAGCATTAGCTTAGAAAAATCTCCAAACCAAGTTTTTTAAGGGCTACTTGTTAGGTGTCAATTAGAAATGACAATGAGCATTGTTGTAGAAAATTACATGAAAAGCGGGTCTAGTGCAAAAACAACCTGTTTTGGCTGGACCCTGGGAAGCAGAATACTGTGCAGTAAATGTAGAGGCACCTTGAGTTGTTTATGTGCAATGAAATGCCTGGAAAAGTACTGAAAGTGCTATGAAATGCTGCTACAGCCCATAACATTAGATTCAGAACTAACAGAGAATTTGCCCCACTCATTGGATCTTCACCATCAGGCTGGACTGCATCAGACTGAGGCAATGAGCCTTCACCAACATGCTGGGGTTTCTGACACTGGGACCATGGAACTTCACCACTGGGCTAGGGTTTATGACACTGGGGCAATGAACATGCATCTCTGGACTGGGGTTTGTGACACTGGGGCCTTGGATCCTCACCACCGGGCTGGGGGTTGTGACAATGGGGCCATGAATGTGCACCACGGGGCTGGGGTTTGTGACACTGGGGCCATGGAGCTTCACCACAGGGCTGGAGATTGTGACACTGGGGCCATGGACCCTCACCACCAGGCTGGGGTTTGTGACACTGGTGTGCTAGTGTACAAGTTGGCTGTAGTTTTGTTTTGGGGAGGGTTGGATCTGGAGCAAATTCCCAAAGGCCACTCCAAGCCACAAGGGCCTGTATGGGAGGGGGAAAAGAGGCTCTCCAAGCAAATCAACAGTGTTGACCAAAGAGTGGATTCAGCTGACCAGCCTCTGTGCGTTGTCTCTGGACATGTGATAATGAAGGGAAGTGAATAGTACACCAACTGCTGCATTCACCATAGCAGAACAGCAGAAGGTTGCCCAGGAGAGATGGTGGATTCGTAAGCCAAGCTAGTGTAGTCTTCAAGTTGGCCACTACCCACAAGCGGGCAAAACCTGGAAGGTGACTCTAATAGAACAATCAGTGTTTGCTTTGATTGAAACACCTCCAGTGGAATTTTTTTTTAAGGGTTTGGTGAAAATTTACTTCTTGGAATTGTATGAAACCAATTTAAGAAAGGAAATTAGGTTAAATCACATAATTTAGTTCCTCTTTCCTTAAGAAAGTAGTATTTAGTTTGAAAAAAGAGATCTAAGTAAATGGCAATTTTTAAAAATCTTGATTAGTAAATTATTTTCTTTTGGAATTTCATTTTCTGGCCTGATTGAACTTCCATTATTGTACACATTATTGTATTGTGTGTGTGAATCTTCAATTCCAAACATAAGATTTGCTCATCTTAAATATTTGTTGGTGCTCTAAAAAGAAGGGGAAGATTCAAATTTTGAAAAGATAATTCTCTTTGAACAGAATTATCTGACAACAAACATCAAAACATGCCAGACAGAAATCTGTGAGCAGACAAGGCAGGTACCCTTGAGAATGTAGCTCTGACCAAACCATCCCTGTGGAGTGAGACAAAGCAAATGTGTAATGTCAGAGATAACAGTGTGGAGCTGGATGAACACAGCAGGCCCAGCAGCATCTTAGGAGCACAAAAGCTGATGTTTCCGGCCTAGACCCTTCATCAGTAAAGCTAGAGTTCTCTAGAGTTCTACATAAATCCATGATAAAACAAGAAGTTTCTTAAATTATTACCATTTTCTGAACCGATACAAGGAGCAGGAGGGGTAATTTGATATTCACACGGCTCAGCACTCCAAGAAAGAGCGAACGCAATCGCTGTGGCTTCCTCAATATTTTCTGATGATAGATGATGCTTTTCTATCATCAGAAAATATTGTGGAAGCCACAGCGATTGCGTTCGCTCATTCTTGGAATGCTGAGCCGTGTGAACATCAAATTACCCCTCCTGCTCCTTGTATCAGTTGAGAAAATGGTAATAATTTATTTTAAGAAATTTTTTGTTTTATCATGGATTTATGTAGAACTCTAGCTTTTCTGATGAAGGGTCTAGGCCGGAAACGTCAGCTTTTGTGCTCCTAAGATGCTGCTTGGCCTGCTGTGTTCATCCAGCTCCACACTTTGTTATCTCGGATTCTCCAGCATCTACAGTTCCCATTATGTCTGATACAAATGTGTAATGTCACCCAGGAGAAGCAAGGTGTGAGCAAAGGATTAGGGCCCTTGGATATAACTAGGGGAAAGGACCAACAAATCCTTTTGACCCAATGAAGTTAGAGAGCCCTTTGGGAAAATTGGATTGTATATACGGAGAGTTTTTATGACAATTACTATGACAGTGTTCCTTACTGAAATCGGAACCAGAAAATGAGTACAAAGAGAACAAAGAACAATACATCACAGAAACAGGTCCTTCAGCGCAACAAGACCCACTACTTATTGCCCATACATGGTTTCTAGCTCTCTGTTCACCTCCCGTCATGTGTCTATCAATATATGCCTTAAATGTTGCTAACATGTCTGCCTCCATCACCTCTACTGGCAGTGCATTCCAGGTACCGACCATTCTGTGAAATATTTTTCCCCCCACTTCTCCCCCAAAGCATATTAGGTTCAAGACTTTCAAATCTTATTTCATTGAATAGTAAAATGCTGTGAAAAATTGTTTTAGCTTGTTCTCAAAACAGAGACAAACCTTTTTGGAAAATACCCAATTTGAACTTTTGTTTTGAAGGTGGACTTAAATAAAACCTTTAACCATTCTTTCTTTTAAGACAATAAAATTTTAAAATGCTGCTTTGAGATTACCAGAAGACTTTTGACTCATTTTTAAAACTGAATACATGAAATTTCAACATAATGTCACCTTGTTAGTTGAGCCCTGTCCCTTCAGAGACCAGCAGACTTAACTTTTTCTGCTGACAGTTTTACATCTTCTCACACACTTTCTGTGGGGTGAGATGTGTTGTTTTTTCACATTATTAACCCACCAGACTTCTTCCGGAATCACAGCCGATTTTGTTTTTTTATGTTGTTTGAACAGGTTGCAAGATCACAGTGAAGGGGCTAGAAGTCTGCAAAGACAAAGACTTTGAAAACAGGGGAACCCTGTACTGACCACAATTAGCGGAATCTCCAAAGTAAGAGCATTACTTAAAACTATCAAGCCTGGATATAATTGTTTCTGTAACTGGGAAGAATCAAAAATTACTTAATGGAATTTGCGCGTTCAAACAAGCTACAGAAGATGCTCCTGAATTTTAAAGGGCCAAATAAATTTAAATCTTTAAATTTTACTTTAAAACAAGAGCTGATGGAAACAGTTTAGGTTGTTTTAATTTGTATCAAAATAAAAGGTGATCGTTAAAAAATTGATTGAGCACTAACAAAACCTGTCAGCCCAACAATACTGCGGAGGCTGTACACAAATTTCTGAGTCTGTTGTTGTTAATTTTTCAATTTGTGATAATTCTGAAAGATGTCGTGTTGAATATAATTTAGCAAAGTTACATTTGAGAAATTTATATACACTTTTTTTTGAAAAGGACCAAACAAGTGAAATTTGGTAATGCTTAAAACCACACTGCGAGAACATTTGTTTGTGTCTTTTAAAGCTATTGTGAAAATATGTTTTTTGTTTACTCTGGTCAGTAAAGTTTTCTCCTGAGTTCCTGAATCAATTCTAATGGTAATTAATGGGGGAAGATTTAGAATAAAAGAATAAGAAGAAATGACACAGCATCAAATGGAAATGGGAATGACTCACCTTGGGCGTAGTTAAATGGAATATATTCAATGAAATCCAATGTAAATAGAATTAGATAATTAACAGTTTTCTCTTGTAAATGTGTGCATGCTTGCCTGTCAGTCTTGTTTTTGAAAAATGAAATTGAATTGGATAATTTGGCCACCACCCGGAACACTGAGACGAGACAAGGAGGATACAGGGGAACTCTCCACCAACTTTTGATCTTTCGATAGCTCAGCTGAAAGTCGAGAATGAATGGGATGATCTTGGGACACCAAATAGAAGTTTCCAAGAGTGGTTGCTACATCTGAAGGAACAAATATGGGAGAATATATGGTGAAAAATGCACTGAAGAGTAGGACTCAGACATGTACATCTACTTGACAAATGATTATTGTCGCCTGGTCAGAGCACAAATACAGCTTAAATGATTAGGCACTGAGACATGATTGATGGAGAAGCTGACTTAAAATAATGAAAGCGCTTTTAGTGAAAGGGAAGTGAAATTTGAAGGGTGATTGGCTATTATGTCAAAATGTTCTTGGTCCAATCATCTTTCGCTGCTTCATCAATGACCTTCCCTCCATAATAAGGTCTGACGCGAAGATGTTCACCAACGATTAGCACTATTTGCGGCTCCTCAGATACTGAAGCAGTCCATCTTTCTCTCACCTATCCATATCTCACACCACACTGAGCAATCACCACCACTTCCTAGCTCCACTCACCTATCCACATCCCAAATACCTTCCCAGCCCCACTCTCTAATTCTCCTCTCTATTTATTTCTGAGCTCCCTTACCCTTCCCCCATTTCTGAAAAAGTGTCCTGACCCAAAACCTCAACTTTCCTGCTCCTCTGATGCTGTGTGGCCTGCTGTGTTCCTCCAGCTCCACACTTTGTTATCCATGTTCAAATGCAACATGATCTGGGCAATATCCAGTCTTGGCTGATGTGATAAGTAGCAGCCGTACCACATAAATACTAGGCAACCTCCAATAAGAGACAATCTAACCACCGCCTTTTGGATTTTAAATAGTACACAGCAACAAATTCCCCATCTGCTTGGGGACATGCTGTGGGCACACATATTTTTAGGCAAATGGCTGTATATCAATAACCAGGCCCACCAGGAAGGGGATTGTGAACAACGGCAACTGCAGGAAGTGCTACACTTGCCCCCACACCTCCTCCCTCAACCCCATCCCAGGCCCCAAGATGACTTTCCATATTAAGCAGAGGTTCACCTGCACATCTGCCAATGTGGTATATTGTATCCATTGTACCCGGTGTAGCTTTCTCTACATTGGGGAAACCAAGCGGAGGCGTGGGGACCGCTTTGCAGAACACCTCCGCTCGGTTCGCAATAAACAACTGCACCTCCCAGTCACAAACCATTTCCACTCCCCCTCCCATTCTTTAGATGACATGTCCATCATGGGCCTCCTGCAGTGCCACAATGATGCCACCCAAAGGTTGCAGGAACAGCAACTCATATTCCGCTTGGGAACCCTGCAGCCCAATGGTATCAATGTGGATTTCACAAGCTTCAAAATCTCCCCTTCCCCCACTGCATCCCAAAACCAGCCCAGCTCATCCCCTCCACCCACTGCATCCCAAAACCAGCCCAGCTCATCCCCGCCTCCCTAACCTGTTCTTCCTCTCACCTATCCCCTCCTCCCACCTCAAGCCGCACCTCCATTTCCTACCTACTAACCTCATCCCGCCTCCTTGACCTGTCCGTCCTCCCCGGACTGACCTATCCCCTCCCTACCTCCCCACCTATACCCTCCTGTCCATCTATCTTCTTTTCTCTCCATCTTCGGTCCGCCTCCCCCTCTCTCCCTAATTATTCAGAACCCTCTCCCCATCCCCCTCTCTGATGAAGGGTCTAGGCCCGAAATGTCAGCTTTTGGGCTCCTGAGATGCTGCTTGGCCTGCTGTGATCATCCAGCTTCACACTTTGTTATCTAGGGCAGAAGGTCTAGTAGGCCCCTTCCATGCCCCTACTTTTGAAACATTATTTTGTAGCAGAGCAGGGGGACTTGCATTTGGAGGAAGTTACCACTCAATGATACAAACATTCACAAAATCAGCCCTAACCACGTGGGTTTTACAGGGCACCCATATTGCCTATTTTAATGATGAGAGAGAGGAACGACCTTTTAAATTACGTCCCTTCATAAGTTATGTTATCTATGATGCAATTAGACATAAACCCTACATAATTAAAGAATGGGAGGCATTAGCCATGTTTTGCATCACAAGTCGATTAAGTATGGGTCCTGTGCATGTGATGACAATATTTCTATTGTCAATGCTTCATCAAAATATTATTAACAAATATTGCTAAAATGTAATCATAAACTAAATGCTTTTCCAGGTGTCATATGATAGTTGATTGTTAAAAATCTGTCTGCTTTAAATTCCAATGTATTGGCATCATAATGACAAAAGCAATGCACTATTTAAAGGTTGATGGTGTTTTACTAAATATTATTTCTACCACTAATGAGATTAACCGTCTTGTCTGGTCTCAGTTGAAATTGAAACCCTATCCACCATATCACTTGCTCAACTACCCAGTGGAATTTCAGTAGGAAAGGTCATTTAGCATGATTAAGAAACTGCGTTGCACAAGAAACTCTTTCCAACAATCAGAAGGAACAGAAAGATCTTTAAAGGTGTATGAGGTGTAACCAGTCTCCCATATTATCAATATTTATGGCACTTAAAGATTCAACTTCTTAAAACCTATTAGTTAAAATACCCTTCGGTTACTTGATATCTTACGTAGGCAGATATTTGGCAATCCACTTCCTCCCCCTTAATCATACTATCTCAGGGTGCGGTGTACAACAAAGTTTCACAAAACAAAAAGGAAAGCAGCCAGACTGTTTATACCTGCCATGATGTCCCTAACCGTACCTGTAGAATCAGACATGTTTACCCAGCAATGGCTGTGGAATTGGCTAGTTAGGAAATGCATCAGGGGGAAACCAATTGGTGAGCAAGACTCACTGATACAGCTAACCAGCACAATAGGGTTGATTCTGGCATTACTTTTCAGGCTGCATGAGCTGTGCATTCAATTTTGCAGCTTTGCATCCTTACAATCCAGCATTGGCAATATCTGCACCACAAGCTATCATGCTGTCTACTTTTTCCTCTTTACTGCAATGCTACTTCCCAAAGTACAAAGCTTATTTGTCACCATGCACAATGATATCATCTTTTCACTCCCACCATCATCAGCTCTCCGTCACCTGTGACTTAGCAGCAGCTAGCTCCTCAACCCCATGAAATGCATACTTCAAGACAATGTGCTGCTGGGATGATCCTTGCAAACAACTTTAAAAGGAACAGAGAGTGGCGTCTTGTCAAGGCCCACCTGCACTACTGCAGGATGTTGCCCCAAGTCCAAAATGGTAACTGTCATTAATGTTACAATGGCTCTTCTAGAAGGGTCTAGGCCCGAAACGTCAGCCTTCTTTCTCCTCTGATGCTGCTTGGCCTGCTGTGTTCATCCAGTTCTACACCTTGTTATCTCTCTACAATAGATTTGATGTTGCTATTTGCATATCTTTGAACATTAAGGAATTCAATTCTCAGAAATATTATGGAGGGTGAACCTTCTCAATAGGGTTATGGGTCGTACAATATCCATAGCTTCCTCCTGTTTGTGGTGGTTCCATTGTATGAGGTATAATTTTTCTAAGCAACCAGAGTATTTTTTGTATGCTGTAAATTGAAGGAGCATGTAAGTAGTAATAGACATTTCAAAGGAGGACTTACCATAAATATCATAAGGCCAGGTTGTGTTTTATGTGTAGAATTCTTTGTGTGTAATGATGGGCCATGTTTATTGCATTAGTTTACAATGTGCCTTAAGCTTTTGCATGATTAGAATACAAAGTTCTGAGAGAGCTTGTATGGGCCAGTTCCATATGCACAAACACTTGAGAAATGGCATGGTTGCAGTATAATTATAGCAGCATTTAGAAGGTATCCCCTTCCAATCTTTATTCCTAGATTCTGTGATTAGTGTGTATACCTCTCATCAGAAACATTGCAGAAAACATCCTTGAGTAGCAAATTCCTCAGTTCATGTACTTCCTGGAATAGCTCTTTCATTTAACACAGTCATTAAACAGGGGTTCAAAAGCCACAAAAGGCAAGTACAGGAGTTATTTTGGCTCCTTTACATACAATATCTAATGTTTAAAAATTCAATTACCAGCACTTAAACTCCCTTTTATTGTATTAGTCACCATGCATTACCAGCTATGTTTTCACTGCAAATGTGTCTGTGTGGAGGTAAAATTGATACATTTCGTTTGCAGCCATTTTAAAGGCAAACATTTGCCTGTCAACAGTTTCTCACTTTTTATTTTAAAAGATTGCCATTTTTGTGATGAGTTTTTTGAGGACATGATTACCTAGTTTGAGCTCCACACATCATCCCCAATAACTGATTAGGAACATTCACAGTTCATTGGAATTCTGCAAACTCTAGACATTGCTGAGGTATCAACAGTGAACCAATTGGGTGGGCACGAATTCCACCTTGGCAACCTCCTACTGGGTTTGGTCTTAGTACAAGATAATTGATTTTGCATCTGTCAGCACTTAACTTCTGATATGGTTCATGATGTATTTATCAACCATTAACTTCAGAACGCTCCCAGTCACACACTACACCGGCAAATCAATAAGGTTAGCATGTAAACTGTAAATTTATTTATATTATTGCAATATTACAAGTGCAAACATCAGGGATCTAAAGATTTAAACTATCTCATGTCAAGTAACAAAAATATACGACTAGTTTCAATCTCCATGTAGCGGGGTTCCTCAGGAGGGTATGTACAGGAGGAATTTTGACTCCTTCATGTGCAATATCCCAGATTTAAAAACTCTTTCATGAATGCTAGGTTTACCACTTTGTATCTTCAATAAATCCAAAACTTTAAATTAATAAAGAAAATATGTACATATATATTTGTCCATGTGCACTCATTCCAAAGAACCCAATCTCATTTTTTCAGCTATTTCTCTTCTCATATCTGTGTGCTTCTTCAGGCTCTGGATCTCATGTGGAAGATTCAAGTCCCAAACAAATAGCTGCGATTGCAATTCTGTAACATGAAATTTCAACTATTAATTTCAAGAAGCAAGGTGAGACAGTTTAAGCATGAGAAAGATTTAACCTTTACACGAGATGAAGTTGCATTATACAATGCAATAAACAAAACATTGAAAGCATGCATTTGGTTATGTGGAATCAATAGCTTGTTTTCTTCTCTTTAAACAATTAATTGTGAAAACTAATGCATGAAAGTCTTCACTTAATTACACAACTGTAATACACAGCCAAAATTTATTTATTAAATGTTTAACTTTATTTTTCAATCAATTACAACAAAATATTCGGAAAATTAACCATACCACTTTGCTGTTTGCTGTTTTCATTGTAATCTATACAAACATTTCCTAGGATCAGCATGACAGTATGAAGGTGTCCTTTCTCTAAAACACAGAATTAAAGAAATGTGCTCAGCAGGAATAAAAGTATTAAAGAATCTCAATCTTTTATTAAAAACAATACATGCATTTTCAATACAAAAATGACATTTATTCATTCAAAATCTGCATAAGTTTCTCTTGGTATTTTCTGTTGTAAGCTACTATGTCCAAATGTATAAATGAACCCTATCTAAGTAAATATCAATGCAACTCTTAGAGAAAACTGAAATATCAGTATCAGAAGAACTTCCAGTAGAAATCCATGATTATTCTTTCACAAAAGCATCTATTCTATTACATAGTAACTGTAGAGCATAGATTCCAGGGGTATATAAAAATACAACTGTTAACATTACAATATATAAATAATTGAGGGCACTGCAACAGTAAGTAATGATATGGTCCACCATTCAGTCTTGTTCAACCAAAATTAGTTGCAGGTCATGTTCACCCTGGAAAATGTGAGGCACACTTCACTAGTCCTAGTTTTCTCACCTATTGTGACAACTATTATTTTACAATAACTTTTTGAAAATAAAAGCAAATGTTCCAATGTTTAAAAAAATGTTGCTTTACAGTTTTCTTAATTTAAGCAGTTATTTGTAAAATACTTTGAAGTAATCCATGATTCAATCTTTGAAATCAAGGCTCAAAACCTTACCAATTTGTGCTGGCACCATACTTCTGATAGAATGACAAAATTTCTCAATGACCCGAATGGGTTGATGAGTGGAAAGATCTAATAATACGACATCACCTCCTCCTGTTCCAATCCAAAGGGTGCTTGTCTTCTGAAGATAAAGTGCTTTCACTCTGGCTGAGTATGTCTCCTTCCTAGGAAAACAAATTTTCTTTCGTAAATGCATTGCAAAACAAGATAATGCATTCACTTTTTTTGGGCATCTGATTAAATTAATGTAGGTTAAAATAATGAACAGAAAAAAAGAACTACTAACCATTGTGGTTCTGAAGACAATATTCTAAATAAAACAACGTTATTTTGATCCTTTGCATTTAGCTTTTCTACCAGTGCTCATACTTTGAGTGTTTCAATTTTGGTATACTTCTACAAAATATCCTCTTCACCAAAATATAGAAAGTGGGCAAAAGCAACCTGCTAATAAGCAATGTGAAATGCACAGCACTAAACCCTATAATTTAAACAGTGTAACTAAGTTATAGAAAACAATGATTTGTACTATATTTTCTACCCATTGCCCACGATGGGTATGAAAGAGCTCATACTACAGGAGGTCCGGGAGGTCTTAAAATGCATAAACGTAGATAAACATCCAAGACCAGATCAGGTGCTTCCCAGAAATTTATGGGAAGCTAGGGTGGAGATTGCTGGCCTCCTTCTGGGATGACTGGAGGGTGGCTAACGTGGTGCTATTATTTAAGGCAGTCTAAAAGGAAAAGCCAGGGAATTATAGGCTGGTGAGCCTGACATCAGTGGTGGGTAAATTGTTGGAGGGGATTCTGAGGGACAGGATTTACATACATTTGGAAAGGCAAGGACTAATTAGGGATTGTCAACATGGTTTTGTGCATAGGAAATCATGTCTCACAAAACTGATTGAATTTTTTGAGGAGGTAAAGAAGAAGACTGATGAAGGTAGAGCAGTACATGTTGTCTTCGTGGACTTCAGCAAAACGTTTGACAAGGTTCCACATGATAGATTGGTTTGTAAGATTAGGTCACTTGGAATCTAAGGGAGCCAGCCAAGTGGATACAAAATTGGCTTGAAGGTGGGAGACAGAAGGTGGTGGTAGAGGATTGCTTTTTGGACCGGAGGCTTGTGACCAGCGGTGCACCACAAGGATTGGTCCTTGGTCCACTGCTTTTCATCATTTATATAAATGATCTGGATGTGTCTATAACAGGTATGGTTAGTAAGTTTGCAGGTGACACCAAAATTGATGGTGTCATGGACTGTGAAGTAGATCTTTACAGAATACAAGTGGCAAATGGAGTTTAATTTAAATAAATGTGAGGTGTTGTATTTTGGCAAGGGTAAACCAGGGCAGGACTTATTCAATTAATGGTAGGGTCCTGGGGAGCATTGCTGAAAAAGAGACTTAGGAGTGCAGATGCATAGTTTCTTGTAAGTGGAGTCACAGGTAAGACCATAAGACATAGGAGTGGAAGTAAGGCCATTCGGCTCATCAAGTCCACTCCATCATTTAATCATGGCTGGTGGGCATTTCAACTCCACTTCCCTGCAGTCTCCCCATAGCCCTTGATTCCTTGTGAGATCAAGAATTTATCAATCTCTGCCTTGAAGCATAAGCAAGGTGGCGAAGGTGGTGTTTGGCATGCTTGCCTTCATTGATCAGTGCACAGAGTACAGGAGTTAGGATGCCATGTTGCAGCTGTACACAACATTAGAGAAGCCACTTTTAGAATACTGCATACAATTTCGGTCACCCTTCTATTGGAAAGATGTTGTTAAACTTAACAGAGCGCAGAAAAGGACCAGGTATTGCCAGGGCCAGAGTTTTTGAGTTATAGGGAGAGGCTGACCAGACGTCCCAATTTGATCTAATCCTATTTGCCAACATTTGGCCTTTATCACTCATCCCTGGAACGTCAGAACTGAGAGGTGACCTTATAGAGGTTTATAAAATCCTGAGGATCATGGATACAGTGAATAGCCAAATGCCAATAGAGCTCTTTTCTCTAGGGTGGGCAAGTCCAAAACTAGAGGACACAGATTTAAGGTAAAAGGGGAAAGATTTGAAAAAGGATCCGTGGAGCAACCTCACACAAAGAGTGGTCCATGTATGGATGAGCTGCCAGAGGAAGTGGGTGGAAGCAGGTACAATTACAACATTTAAAAGCCATCTGAATGAGTACATGATTAGGAAGAGTTTAGAGTGATAAAGGCCAAATGTTGGCAAATAGGACTAGATCAAATTGGGACGTCTGGTCAGTGCAGATGAGTCAGACCAAAAGGTCTGTCTCCGTGCTGTATGACTCTATGACTTACCAGTTTATTCTTATTTGATGTAAAGCTGCGACATCAGAATAGCAAGATAAATTTTACAAATCGTTTCTGTAATTTAAAAATCATCCCTTCAACCTGCACAATATAATTCTAATAAGAGGTTTGTGAGCATTAACTGCAGCACTGGTTGCAACAAAAAGATCCAGAGATAAACAGCCATTTTCATCATACAATTGTATTCATTAAAGAAGATAGCTTATCACTAACTTCTCAATAATACCTGGGGATTAGTAATGAATGCTGGCCTTACCAACAGTGCCCATGATACATGAATGAGTTGAAACCCCACTTCTACATCATAACTGAAGGGCACTTGCATTTCAACTATTGCCAGAACATAGTTCAAAATGTTACTGGAAAAACTAATTGAAATCAATTAAATACTTACTTAAGAATAGAAGCACAATCAATTGACATACTCATTTTGTATAATTTTTTGTCCCAAAGTTCAACAACATGGCTGTCCTTCTTTGCCAGATAAATATATTTATCAATCACCATGGTGATAATATTTCCATCACTATAATACTTCTGGCTTCTGCAAAAATAGTAGAAAAGCATAATGAATAACCTTAATTTATTTCAATTGTACACAGTAAATCACAAGTATAATAGTTAAGAAAATTATGTATCTCAGACCAAAAATGTCCTGAGAGTTAAATATTTATGATTTGACCATTGAGAGGTGGTCAAAACTGTGACCGGCTATTCATGGAGTTGGGAAGATACCACGGATCCTTAAAAATAAGATATGTTCTGTGGATACCGATATTTCACAAAGAGATTTCCAAGGCCAAATTATTGCCATCAGATGAAGACAATATTCCATGAATCACAATAGCTGAGAACATGAACTCTGCTGGGCTCTTTGAAAACTGCATATATAAATATCTGTAATAACCTGGAGCTTTTTCGAAGTCCTACACTTCAAACTTTACAACAAAAAGACTATGGCTTTTATTATTGAGCATTTCCAGGTATGGGTTAGAAATAAAAATAGCATCTGCTTGTGCAGTTTCAAGAGAGATCTGTGTCAACTTTCCCTGGTACTATCATGTCATATAGAAGCTTGGCTGAGTTTCAAGACCTACAACTAATTCAGCATGGGTTGGGTGTTCACAATTTGATTGACAACGTAAGGAGATTACTGAAGGATTAGTAGTCAATCGTCATTGTCATGGAATCATAGAGTTACACTGAGTGGAAACAGACCTTTCAGTCCAACTCATCCACGCTGACCAGATATCCTAAATTAATCTAGTCCCATTTGTCAGCATTTGGCCCATATCCCTCTAAACCATTCCTATTCATGTACCCATCCAAATGATTCTTAAATGTTGTAATTTTAGCAGCCTCCACCACTTCCTCTGGCAGCTCATTCCATATATACATCACCCTCTGCATGAAAAAGTTGCTCCTTAGATCCCTTTCAAATCTTTCCCGGTATGCAGTATGCAGTATTCTAAAAGTGGCTTCTCTAATGCTCCCTAGTTTTAAATTCCCCTACCCTGGGGGAAAAGATCTTGGCTATTCACCCCATCAACAATCCTCATAATTTTATAAACTTTTATTAGGTCACCTCTCGGTCGCCAATACTCCATGGAAAACAGTCCTAGTCTATTCAGCTTCTCTCAATAGCTCAAACCCTCCAACTCGGGCAACATCATCATATATCTTTTCTGAACCCTTTCAAGTTTCACAACATCCTTCCTATAGAAGGGAGACCTGAATTGAATACAGTATTCTAAAAGTCGCCTCAACAATGTCCTGTACAGCCGCAACATGGCCTCCCAACTCCTACATTCAATGCATTGATCGATAAAGGCAAGCATACCAAGCACCTTCTTCACTATCCTGTCTAACTGTGACCCTACTTTCAAGGAACTTCGAATCTGCAATCCAAGGTCTCTTTACTCAGCAGCAGCTCACATTTATCTAAATTAAACTCCATCTGCCACTCCTCGGCCCATCGCTGATCAAGGTCCTGTTGTACCTTGAGATAGCCTTCTTTGCTGTCTGCTACACCACCAATTTTGGTGTAATAGAACAGTACAGCACAGAACAGGCCCTTCAACCCACGATGTTGTGCCGACCATTGATCCTCATGTACGCACCCTCAAATTTCTGTGACCATATGCATGTCCAGCAGTCTCTTAAATGTCCCCAATGACCTCCACAACTGCTGCTGGCAACGCATTCCATGCTCTCACAACTCACTGTGTAAAGAAGCCGCCTCTGACATCCCTTCTATACTTTCCTCCAACCAGCTTAAAACTATGACCCCTTGTGTTAGCCTTTTCTGCCCTGGGAAATAGTCTCTGGCTATCAACTCTATCTATGCCTCTCATTATCTTGTATACCTCAATTAGGTCCTCTCTCCTCCTCCTTTTCTCTAATGAAAAGAGTCCGAGCTCAGTCAACCTCTCTTCCTAAGATAAGCCCTCCAGTCCAGGCAGCATCCTGGTAAACCTCCTCTGAACCCTCTCCAAAGCATCCACATCTTTCCTATAAGAGGGCGACCAGCACTGGACGCAGTATTCCAAGTGCGGTCTAACCAAAGTTTTATAGAGCTGCAACAAGATCTCACGACTCTTAAACTCAATCCCCCTGTTAATGAAAGCCAAAACACCATATGCTTTCTTAACAACCCTGTCCACTTGGGTGGCCATTTTAAGGGATCTATGTATCTGCACACCAAGATCCCTCTGTTCCTCCACACTGCCAAGAATCCTATCCTTAATCCTGTACTCAGCTTTCCAATTCAACCTTCCATAATGCATCACCTTGCACTTATCCAGGCTGAACTCCATCTGCCACCTCTCAGCCCATCTCTGCATCCTGTCAATGTCCCGCTGCAGCCTACAACAGCCCTCTATACTGTCAACGACACCTCCAACCTTTGTGTTGTCTGCAAACTTGCTGACCCATCCTTCAATCCCCTCATCCAAGTCATTAATAAAAATTACAAACAGTAGAGGCCCAAGGACAGAGCCCTATGAAATACCACCCACCACTGACTTCCAGGCAGAATATTTTCCTTCTACTACCACTCGCTGTCTTCTGTTGGCCAGCCAATTCTGTATCCAGACAGCTAAGTTCCCCTGTATCCCATTCCTCCTGATCTTCTGAATGAGCCAACGATGGGGAACCTTATCAAATGCCTTGCTGAAGTCCATATACACCACATCCACAGCTCAACCCTCATCAACTTTTCTAGTCACATCCTCAAAAAACTCGATAAGGTTTGTGAGGCATGACCTGCCCCTCACAAAGCCATGTTGACTGCATTTAATCAAGCCATGCTCTTCCAGATGGTCATAAATCCTATCCCTCAGAATCCTTTCTAACACCTTGCAGACGACAGACGTGAGACTTACTGGTCTGTAATTGCCGGGGATTTCCCTATTTCCTTTCTTGAAGAGAGGAATTACATTTGCCTCTCTCCAGTCCTCAGGTATGACTCCAGTGGAGACCGAGGATGCAAAGATCTTCGCAAGTGGCGAAGCAATTGCATTTCTCGTTTCCCAAAGCAGCCAAGGACAAATCTAGTCCGGGCCTGGCGACTTGTCAATCTTAATGTTTGACAAAATTTTTAGCACATCAGCTTCCTCTATCTCTATCCATTCCAGCATGCACACCTGCTCTTCAAAGGTTTCATTCACTACAAAGTTTGTTTCTTTCGTAAAGACAGAAGCAAAAAACTCATTTAGGGCTTCCCCTACCTCCTCAGACTCCACACACAAGTTCCCTATGCTATCCCTGATCAGCCCTACACTTTCTTTGACCATTCTCTTATTCCTCACATAAATGTAAAATGCCTTTGTGTTCTCCCTAATCCGTTCTGCCAAGGCTCTCTCATGGCCCCTCCTGGCTCTCCTCAGACCATTTTTGAGCTCCTTCCTCACCTGCCTGTAATCCTCTAGAGCTGAGCTTGACCCTAGCTTCCTCCACCTTATGTAAGCTACCTTCTTCCTTTTGACAAGAAGCTCCACCGCTCTCGTCATCCAAGGTTCCTTTATCTTACCCCTTCTTGCCTGTCTCAGAGGGACATATTTATTCATCACTCGCAACAACTGTTCCTTAAACAGTCTCCACATGTCTAGTGCCTTTACCATGGAACAATTGCTCCCAGTCCATGCTTCCTAACTCATGTCTAATCGCACCATAGTTTCCTCTTCCCCAATTAAATATCCTCCCATTTTGCCTAATCCTCTCCTTCTCCATAGTTATGTAGAATGTGAGGCAGTTATGGTCACTATCACCAAAATGCTCTCCCACCACACGATCTGATACCTGCCCCGGCTCGTTTCTGAGCGCAAGTCTAGAATGGCCTCTCCCCTCGTTGGCCTGTCAACGTACTGAGTTAGGAAACCCTCCTGAATACACCTTACAAAAACAGCTCCATTCAAATCTTCTGCTTGAAGGAGGTTCCAATCAATATTGGGAAAGTTAAAGTCACCCATTACAACAACCCTACTACGTCCGCACTTTTCCAAAATCTGCCGACCTATGCTTTCTTCAATCTCCCTGCTGCTATTGGGGGGCCTGTAGTAAACCCCTAACGAGGTGACTACTCCCTTGCTGTTCCTAATTTCCACCCATACTGACTCAGTAGGCAGATCTTCCTCGACAATGGAAGCTTCTGTAGCTGTGATACCCTCTCTGATTAGTAGTGCTACACCCCCTCCTCTTTTCCCCCCCTCCCTATTCTTTTTAAATGCTCTAAATCCTGGAACATCCAGCAACCATTCCTGCCCCTGAGAAACCCATGTCTCTGTTATGGCCACAACATCATAGCACCAGGTACTGATCCATGCTCTAAGTTCATCACTTTTATTCCTGATACTCCTTGCGTTAAAGCAAACACACTTTAACTGATCCCTTGGTTCCTTCCCAGGAAAACCCTTCCCACTAGCTGGTCTACCTCTTGCTACTGCCTCACCTGCATCAACTCTCACCTCCGGTATACAGCTCAGATTCCCACCCCCCTGCCATACTAGTTTAAACCCTCTCGAACTACTCGAGCAAACCTTCCACCCAGGACATTGATCCGCTTCCAGTTCAGATGCAACCCGTCCTTCTTGTACAGGTCCCACCTTCCCCAGAAGGCATCCCAATTGTCTACATATCTGAAGCCTTTCCTCCTACACCAGCTGCGCAGCCACGAGTTAAGCTGCGCCCGCTCCCTGTTCCTCACCTCGCTATCTCGTGGCACCGGTAGTAAACTAGAGAACACTACTCTGTTCATCCTGCTTTGCAGCTTCCATCCTAACTCCCTGAAATCACTTTTTATATCCTCAATCCTTTTTCTGGCTATATCATTAGTGCCAATATGTAACACGATTTCTGGCTGTTCGCCCTCCCCTTTTAGAACCTTACACGCCCGATCGGAGATGTCCCGGAACCTGGCACCAGGGAGGCAACATACTTTCCGGGAATCCCGATCCTGACCACAAAATCTCCTGTCAATTCCCCTAACTATCGAGTCCCTACCACGAGTGCTTTTCTATTCTGCCCCCTTCCCTTCTTTGCCACAGTGTCAGGCTCAGTGCCAGAGAACTGATTACTATGGCTTTCCTCTGGTAGGTCATCCCCCCCAGCAGTATCCAAAACGGTATACTTATTGCTGAGGGGAATGCCCACAGGGGATCTCTGCACTGTCTGTCTGTCCCCTTTCCTCCCCCTAACTGTAACCCATCTATCCTTGTCCTGAGCCTTAGGAGTGACCAACTCCCGGTAACTCCTCTCAATTACCCCCTCTGCCTCCCGAATGATCTGTAGTTCATCCAGCTCCAGCTCCATTTCCCTAACATGGTTTTCAAGGAGCTGGAGTTGGGTGCACTTCCCGCAGATGTAGCCAGAGGAGACATGTGCCATGTCTCCCACCTGTCACATTCTGCAGGAGGAGCAAGCAACTGCCCTAGCATCCATACCCGACTTATCTGAACACCCACTCAGTACTAAAGTAGAAAGCTTAGTTCAAGTTGCTATAAAATTAATAACAAACTTATATTCTAACTTATATTATAATCTGAAAATTTCCTAACTATACCGCCTATATCCATACCCAAATCATTTACATAAATGACAAAAAACAGTAGGCTCAGCGCCGATCTTTGTGACACATTGCTGGTCAGTCTGAAAAGCAACCCTCCACCACCACCCTCTGTCTCCTACCTTAAAGCCGATTCTATATCCAAATAGCTAGTTCTACCCCCTAATTACATGTAATCTTCCATGCCGAACATCTTGCTGAAGTCCATGTAGATCAAGTCCATCGTCTGCCTTCATCAATCTACTTTGTTACTTCTTCAAAAAACTCAGGCAAGTTAATGAGACATGATTTCCCCCACAGAAAACCAATGTGACTATCCCTAATCTGTCCTTGCCTTTCCAATTATATGTAAATCTTTTCCCTCAGATTTCCAACAACTTGCCCACCACCAATGTCACACTCATCAGTTCATAGCTCCCTGACTTTTCCTCCCCACCTTTGTTAAATTGTGGCATCACGTTAGCCAACCTCCAGTCTTCTGGCACCTCACCTGTGGCTATTGATAATAGAAATATCTCAGCAAGGGGCCCAGGAATCACCTCCCTAGCTTTCCACAAACTTCTAGGTTACACCTGATCAGGTCCTGGGGATTTATCCACCTTTATATGATAACCAGCACTTACTCCTCTGTAATATGGACATTTTTCAAGATGTAGCTATTTATCTCCCCAAGTTCTCTAGCTTCCATATCCCTTTGCACAGTAAACACTGATGCAAATACTCGTTTAGCATCTCCTCCATCTCCTGTAGTTCCACACAGAGGCAGCCTTGCTGCAGTCACATCAGTTTGCTTTTTTCATTTAGGATTAACTAGTTCAACAGATCTAAATGTCCTTTTTGAGTATCGTGCAAGTGTTAGAGCTGTTATTAATAACAGGTAAATTAATGGAACTGAAGAGTGGCAAATCCCCAGGGCCTGATGGTTTCTATCCATAATGAATAAAGGAGGTTGGAAGTCACATTGCCAATGGCCTAACCATTATCTTTCAGACCTCCGTGGATTCAGGAGTTGTACCTCCGGATTGGAAATTTGCTCGTATCACTATGCTCATTAAGAAAGGTGAAAGAGGGAAACCAGGGAATTACAGACCAGTTAGCCTAACATCTGCTAGGGAAGCTGTCGGAGTCTACAATCAAGGATAGGGTAAATTAGGACCTCGAAAAATTTCAGCTCATCAGGCAGAGTCAGCATAGATTCATGCAGGGTAGGTCATGCCTGACAAATCTCAGGTTTTTGAACAGGTCACAAAGGACAGACAGAGCCAAGTCTATGGATGTTGCTTACATGGATTTCCAGAAGACAGTTAGACAAGGTAAATTGAGGGTAAATTATTAACATGCCATGGAAATTGCTTGAATGGCAAGAAACAAAACTGGAATAATGGATAAGTATTCAAATTGGCAGGGCACGATCAGTGGTGTCCTGCAGGGATATGTACTGGGGCCCCAATTACTCACAAATTCAACGTCTTGGATGACGGAAGTCAAATATCCAAACCTGCTGATGACACCAAATTGGGCTGCACTACAGACAATGTTGATGACAGCATTAAAATTACAAGAACATATTGACAGTTTAGGCAAATGAGCAAAGCTGGCTAGATGGATTTTAGCAAGCCAGTGCAAGGTTATCTTTTTTGGATAAGAAGGGATAGAGCAGGATTTTTTTAAGAATGCACAAAGTTAAATGTCGTGGATGTCCATAGAGGTTGGGAAGTTCAGGTGCATAGCTCTTTAAACTGCCACTAACAGGTGCAGATAATAGTCAAGAAGGCTAATGGAATGCTGGCCATCATATCTAAAGGGTTGGAGTACAGGGATGCAGATATTATGTTGCAGTTATACAAAACTCAGTTAGGCCCCAGTTACAGTACTGAGAACGGATCCCAGCACGGGAAGGAGGTTTTGGTCCTGGATGGAGTTCAATGTATGTTTACAAGGATGATATCTGGATTTCAGGAGTTAAGTTATGAGGAGAAATTAAACAAATTAGATCTTTATGCTCTAGAATTTAGGAGGTTAAGGGGTGATCTAATTGAGATCTTAAGGTTATTAATAGGCAAAAACAAGTTAGAGAAACAAACTATTTTCACTGTTTGAAGATTCTAGAACTGGGGGCATAGTCTAAGAATTAGGAATAGGCCATTCAGCAGTGATGTGAGAAAGCACTTCTACATGCAAACTATAGTGGAAATTTGGGACTCTCTTCCTCAAATGGCAGTCAATGCTAATTCAGTTGTTAAATTTAAATCTGAGATAGACAATTTGTTTATTAAGTAAGGATATCAAGGGATATGCCCAAGGCAGGCATGTAGAGTTAAGCCACAGATTAGCCATGCTCTCATGGAGTGGCAGAGCAGGCTCAAGGGGCTGAATGGCCTACTCCAGCTTCTATATTCTAGATTACTGAAGGTTTATTCTATATCTCCACATTGCTTCTGAGGTTTGCCCATTGTAGATACGGGATGACTGGCTATAGAGGTAGGATGAGAAATTGAGAAGCAATGGGGAAGGTTGGGAACATGTGTTGGCATAAATGGTGTAATAGGTGATTGGTGGGTAAGGGAGTGTTAGGCACCATGGCATGGCAGCCTTAAAACTACAAAAGCACCAGTGACAAAATTATGAGGAATCTAGGTAGACTTCTAACCATTCCGCCTCAGCGTTTGCCTGTCCTGATGAATGTCTATGCTCTTCTGGAATTGGCGTGTCTGACCCTATCCCATGACCCTCTCCTTTTACCAACCAACATGAAAGTTGCAGAATTCAAGGTTTATCCTTTTAAAGCAGATCCAGTGATTATAGAAATTTCCTGACAAGCTTTGCTAGTCAAAATTTAGTTATCAGTCTCTCTGTATTTTTTGAAAATAGCATCTTGCTTTCCATCTTTTGTTCCTTGAAGCTGTTGGAATCCAAAGAGTTATTCAACTGCAAAAACAAGTAAGGATTTAATCCTGTAACAACTTTAAAGTGTGCTAAACTCAAAGTATAATTCCATCCATAGTCAAATGTGATTAATCACAAAGGGACAAGACTAACTTCATCTCTCTGTCAAAGAACAGGAGCTGCAGAATATTTTCATTACCTTTCAACTAAATTGACTGTTATTGTTAATAAGCCTGGTAAGTTGAAACCTCTCTTAAAAGGACATTCTTAATTGGTATACTTTTCTTCAAGATGTGTGTAAAATAAATTTAAGACTATTAATGTTAGCCCATTCCTCACAAAACCCAGGAGTTACTGGGTCATACAAAATGACTATTTACTTTTCATTTGACTAGAACACTGCACATGTCCAAAGAAGTGAGCAGAACAGTAATTATCCTTCACCTGATTCTATCGCATTTTACGATCAAACTTTCGAAGAAGAAGTGAATCTATTTTTTTAAACGTTAAACTTACTAGAAACAGATTCATTCTGAAAGCTGCAGTAATTGGACAAGATGACAACCACCACTAACACATGACAAAAGTTGCCATATTTATCAATTCATTTAAAAATGGAGATGAAAAAGCCAATGAAAATAATCAGTTTATACAGTTGCATGGAAATCAAAAAAATCAAATTTATATCAATAAGGTCAAAATCTCCAAAACTAGGCAAAGAATCTAATAACTTACAGAGTCCTCGTGTTTGTGTCTATCACCTTCTGAACCGTAAAATTGCTGCTGAGTGATACAATCTTTGTTCCACAGCTTGCCCAAAAAGCGATCTGTTCTGAAGTGGGTGATATGGTCAAGCATACTAAAGGGGTACTGATGTCACCAATGTCCACAACCTTCACTGGTGCACCATCTTGGTACTGTCAAATCAGAATAAATTAGCAATTACTGTTTGTGGAGTTTTAAGTTTAAGATCACACAGTTTCAAATATTCTGGTTGAGTATCCTTGGATTAATGTATTTGCAGGCCACAAGACCTCTTTGACAATGCACTTACAATACATTACAATTAATCTTGTTGGTTTTGTAAACCACTCAGAAGAAGAACCTACATGAACACAAACATACAAGTACACCATCAAAATGGCCAAGATTTGTTCTAAGTGAAGCTTTACTATGAGGTCTGTACAAATAATCATAAATAAAACTTTTGTATTTGTTTGTTTGGAGTGTTTCTGCCAGTATTACTGAAACTATATATATATACTCTGGTAGTGCATTCTGAGTAAACTGGTATGGTCTGCCTTCAAATGAGAGGAATATTAGGACAAGTGTCAGAAAGAAGAACTCCAGCAAAGGAATTCCAGAGTTTGGAGTCTACATTATTGAAAGCCAGATCAACAGTGACAAAGTGCACAAAATAAGGGGCGTACAACATATCAAATTGGATGAGTTCAGAGACCTGACAGGCACATAGCACTGAAGGGGATTCAGAAATAAGGAGGGATTTTAAAAGGATGAAGATATTTAATTCAGGCTTTAATGGTCTGGGAGTCAAAACAGGTCAGCAATAAGAGGAACAATGGGAAAATCTGTTCCTGAATACAGGCTGTGAAGTTTTAGATGAATTCAAAATTACAGAGGATGGAAGATGGCATGTTGGCCAGAAGAGCAAAGTTCAGAACTAACAATAGAATGGGTGAGATTTTCAGCAACAGAATACCTAAGGTAATGCATCTTGTCTCCCCAAAATTTAGTTGGAAAAACGTGCTGCTCATCTGGAACTAAATATTGGATGAACAGTCTGGCAAATCAGAGCAGTTGGGGTCAGGGACACGTGGCCAAGAGAGGTAGCAATGAGGTGATGTCTGTGTACTGTTGCAAATTGACATTATGTTTTATAGGTAATGTCATTGAACAGTGGCTTGTAGGTGAGAAATAGAAGAGAGTTTTGACAGTTGACTTAAGGTTTTACAGTAGTTAACTGGGCGAGAGTCGCAACAAAAAGAAAATTTGCAGATGGCTCTCTGGATTGGTCTGTAATTGCTAATAATTCTTGCACAAAAATGAAACAAGAGGAGGGCACTCCCACATAACTGGATAATGGAGGAAATGCATTCGAGGAGAATGGTGTGGTCAACCATATCAAAGGCTGCACACCAACTAACAAGGATAAAAAAAGGTCATTTATCACTGTCATGGGGTGACATAGGATACAATTTGCGACTTCTATTAGGGTAATTTTAATGTTGTGGAAAGCAGATTGAAGATGGGGGTGATCAATTTGAAGCAGGTTCTTTACTCAGAGAGCGGTAAGGGCGTGGGACGCCCTGCCTGCCAATGTAGTTAACTCAGCCACATTAGGGGCATTTAAACAGCCCTTGGATAAGCATATGGATGATGATGGGATAGTGTAGGGGGGAGGGGCTTAGGTTAGCTCACAGGTCAGCACAACATCGAGGGCCGAAGGGCCTGTTCTGCACTGTATTGTTCTATGTTCTATGCTCAAATGTAGAGTCACAGGAAAGAGGGAATGGATTTGGCATGCAATAGTACATTTGAGAATTTTCTTTTTTAAAGAGAAAGGCAAGGCTGGGAATGAAGTTGAATCAAAACTTTCATGTGATAAAATCAGATGACATGGGTTGAATCATACTTCATAAATTGCTTTTTAGTATTTACACTCAAGGTTTGCGTTATTTTGATGAAAGGTAAATCTACCTTTACTGTTGTATCCTTAAAAATAGCAAGCTTTCCATCTGCTGTCCCCACCAACAGGAAATTGTCTTCTTTGCTAGAAACAACAGAAAATGTTTTGATGAGTATGTATAGTCACCATTTTCCATGTCTTTCCATCAGACAATAGTGCAGAATGTATGTGGCACCCTATTACAGAGGCAAGGGCAAGTATTACAACAAAAGGATTGACAATAATGCTTGCCAAACAAGTGACTCCTATCTCCCAAGACTAAACTAAGAATTCTATTCCTTTCAGTGGTATTTTTCAGGTCTAACAAGTCTGGGAAGTAGATACAAAATACATGCGACCATGTTAAATGTACCCTGTATTCTGTGTTTTTTTAAACCATGACACCTTCAAATTAAGTCATTTAAGATACCAAGGGATTTGCCAGTGTCCTTATTACCAAAACATTCAATGTATGTGCAGTGCACTTGATTGGCCTGATATCCCAGGGTTGGTTGTATTAAATTTGATTGATTGTATCAAATCTGGAATAAAGAATCTATTGATAACCATGAAATCAATGTCGATTATTGAAAACTTCATCTGGTTCACTGATATCCTTTAGGGAAGGCATCTGCCATCCTTATCTTCTATATGACTCCAGGCTCTCAGCAATCTAGTTGACTCTTAACTGCTGGCTGGGCATTTAGGGATGGGTGACAAATGCTGGCCTGGCCAGAACATTCACATCAACATCCCGTAAATAAATTACTTGAAGATTTCCTGCAGAAATCTTTTTTAAAATTCCTTACAGGGATCATATCTAATTCTGGAACTCTGACAGTGGGAAGTGATTTCAGTTCATTTTCCCATTTCATTTGACTTTTTGGCTCAGAACATTGCAGGGTCTCATCTCATTGAACAAGAGATGTTCTCGTCCTAGAATCTACTGCATTAGCACCTGAATCAGGTGAGTGGCCCTTGTAGGGACAGAGTGCATTGCAGAATACAGCCAAACTGGAAAGAAATGAAGTCCTACTGACTCCAGCCTTGACACTATTCCTCTGTGTGTCATAACGGCAAATGTCTGAAGTGTGGAGAGGTGGGTATGGTGTTTGAGAGCACCAACTTATCAGTGTCTGATGTGCTGGTGGGCTTGACGTAATCATCCACTTGTAAGATTTATGTTTTCTCCACTTTCACCAATTACCGGCTTGTTTTGAATTGGGCTTAGACCAGTGCTCGACTCCCAAATAGCTGCCTTCATAATGGGCACCCATTTTCATCAGTTTTGCCCTTAATAGCATTTTAGATTGGAAACATGTGATAAGGATTCCCACGGTCCAACGTTTAAAAAATGAACCTTTCGCCTCCCTTCCTGATTGGTCCTACTCCCTCATTACTCTGCTAAAACCTGGCATCTAACCCCTGTTAGAGGTGCAATCTCCAGTCTTCTAGCCCATTCTTTTTACTTTGACTTGTACTCCCTGAAACCACCCTGCGCCCCCATTCTATCCAAGCCTCTGTTCCCAAATCCATAACTTCAGTGGCTCTCCAGCTCTGATTTTTGTGTACCTCAAAGCTTAGAATCCCTTCAAATGCAGGATTCCCTGTAACCCAATTTGAAAGCTCCTCTACTCCCAATTTCAGACTTTCCCGCTGAATGCTAAGCCTATTTTGTGGACCCCCTTCTGAACATCACTACTAAAAATTCTTAAGCTTCCAATTCCGCCTCGATGTAGCCATGATCAGGTAACATTTGAAAGGTTTGCATTGTGGCAGGAAATTTAATCTGATGATTTGCTAGGTAAATCCTCTGCAGTTTGTGACTTGGAGGTCCAAGAGCCATTTTGAGAGAGCACAGATCTTTCAATGTAATTTCTAGCATTAGTGTAATTGATATTTTTCACCCAGTATTACTGCAGACAAACAACTTAGAACTATAGAGTCATATAGCTTGGAAACAGATCCTTAGGTCCAACTTGTCCATGCCAACCCAGTTTCCTAAACTCAATTAGTCCCACTTGCCTGTGTCTGGCCCGTCTCTCTCTAAACCTTTCCTACTTTTTTACCTATTCAATTGTATTTTAAATGCTGTAACTATACTTGCATCTACTAGTTCCTCCAACAGTAAACTACATATACGAACCATCCACCGTGTGAAAAAAGCTGCCCCTCAGATTCTTTTTAAATCTTTCTCCTCTCACTTTAAAAATAAGCCACCTAGTTTTGAACTCCCCAAGCCCAGTGAAAAAGCCTTCACTATTCACCTTATTTATGCCCCTTATGATTCTCTAAATCTCTATAAGGTTACCCCTCAACCTGCTATACTCCACAAAAAGGTCCCAGCCTATCATTTTAACTCAAACCTTCCAGTCCCGGCAACATCTTGGTAAATCTTTTCTGAACCTTCTGCAATTTAATAACAATCCTTCCTATAGCAGGGTGACCCGAACTGTACATAATTCTTGAGAAGAGGCCTTACCAGCATCCTGTACAATCTCAACATAACGTCCCAACTCCTATGCCCAAGATCTGAGAAATGAAGGCAAATGTGCTGATCACCACCTTAAACATTCTGTCTACCTGTGATGCAACTTTCAAAGTACTATGCGTCTCAACCCCTAGGATTCTCTGTTCGACAACACTGCCCAAGATCCTACCATTGACCGTATAAGTCCTGGCTTGTTTGTTTTAACAAAATACAATATCTTGCATTTAGAATATAGAACAGTACAGCACAGTGCAGGCCCTTCGGCCCATGATGTTGTGCCAAACTTATAGCCTAAACCTAAGGTCTATCTAATCTCCACCCCTAATTTATACTATCATCCATATGCCTGTCGAAAACCCACTTAAATGCCTCTAATGAGGCCAACTCCACTACCGCTTCCGGCATTGCATTCCACACCCCAACCGCTCTAAGTAAAGAACCTACCTCTGATGTCTCCCCTATATCTATCTCCACTCACTTTAAAACTATGCCCCCTCATAATAGCTACCTCCACCCTCGGAAAAAGTCCCTGGCTGTCCACTCTATCTATACCTCTGATTATTTTGTACTCCTCTATCAAGTCACATCTCATTCTTCGTCGTTCTAAAGACAAAAGCCCTAGCTCTCTTAACCTTTCCTCACAAGACCTTCTTTCCATTCCGGGTAACATCCTGGTAAATGTCCTCTGCACCTTTTCCAACACTTCCAATTCTCATTCAAATCTTTCCTGTAATGAGGCGACCAGAACTGGACACAATACTCCAGATGTGGCTGAACCAGGCTTTTGTATAGCTGGTGCATAACTTCATGGCTCTTGAACTCAATCCCACTATTAATGTGAGCTAACACACCATACGCCTTCTTACCAACTCTATCCACCTGGGTGGCAGCTTTCAGGGAACTATGGACATGAACCCCAAGATCCCTCTGCTCCTCCACACAGCCAAGAATCTTTCCGTTAACCCTGTATTCTGCTTTCAAGTTTGTTCTTCCAAAATGAATCACCTCAGACTTTTCAGGGTTAAACTCCACCTGCCACTTTTCAGCCCAGCTCTGCATCCTATCAATGTCCCTTTGTAACTAGCCCTCTGCACTATCCACAACTTGACCCACCTTCGTCTTGTCCGAGAATTTACTTCCTTCATCCAAATCATTTACACAGATCACAACTAAAAGAGGACCCAGAACAGATCCTTGTGGTACACCATTCGTAACTGAGCACCATGTTGAATATTTTCTGTCCACTACCACTCTTTGTTTTCAAAGTGTCAGCCAATTCTGACTCCAATCTGCCACATTTCCCCTATCCCATGCCTCCTTATCTTCTGTACGAGTATACCATGGGAAACCCTATCAAATGCCCTACTTAAATCCATGTATATCACATCCACTGTTCCACCTTCATCCAGGTGTTTGGTCACCTCTTCAAAGAAGTCAATAAGGTATGTGAGGCATGATTTACCCTCACAGATCAAACTAAATTCATCCAAATTAAATTCACTTGGTCTAATTCATCAAGCTTCCTTGGTAATCTTAGATTATCTGTCGACTACACTGCTAATTTGGGGGTGATCTAAATTCTCATTCAAATCATTTATAAAAATGACAAACAAAGGTGGACCCAGCACTGATCGCTGCAGAACACTGCTGGTCATAGGCCTCCACCAACCGCTGTCTGTCTATGACTGTCAAGCCAACTTTGTATCCAATAGGCACATTGCGTCTGAATCCATATGTTCTAGCTTCACCAATTTGTCCACCATGTGGTACCTTGTTAAATGCTTTACAATAGTCTAAGTCAACAATGTCTACCGCTCTGCCCTCCATAATTTTGATTATGTCCTCAAAAAACTTAAATCAAGTTTGAGACACAATTTCCCACATACAAAGCCATTCTGACTATCCCTAATCAGTCCTTGCCTCTCCAAATGCTTGTAAACACTATTTCTCAGAATCCCCTTTCTGATTGAGCTGTTCAAGCATTCAGTCACATCAGTTGAAGAGTTTTCTTACACCAAGGAGGTTGGATAAAATAGTCAGCATTATATGAAAACTTCTTTTAACAACCTGTTATCATCATACATTCAATGCGTGTCCAGTGTTTTCAGCTGCAAAGATACTAGGCTATCAATAAATTACAATTTGGATACCTTCAGTGCTTCAAGGAGTTGTGTTTAGCCAAAGCTGTTTGGGATTCTCAATCAGCTTTTTTAAAAAAAGATGTCCATATTTTCAAGGTTTCTGTTCATATTTGATTATATTATTCAGTTTCAAAGACAGAAGTACCGTACCACTGACACTGCTTAATTATAGAGAGTCATGGTACAGTTTTTCTACTAAAAATAATTGCTGATCAAATTTCATTAGAAGTGTTCCAATCTGCTTAAATCTTCCAGCAAAGTTTTTGCCTTTCATCTCTCCTGTGAGAAACCCAGCATACCAAATCCATATTTGACATAATATCCAGATATCAATCTATCCTGCCATATTTATAAAAACCTAGGAAGAATTCTAAATTCTGATTGATTGTTAAATTAATTTGATTAGAAAACAAAAGCACAGTAATTAATCAAATCCCTCACATTTAGCATTTTAAAAACTGCTCAAGTAGATATTTACCTTTGTTTCGAATCATGAGTGCAATACAAACAAGTAATAGAATCAGACATCTTCCGAAGTTGATGAACAGATTTTACATTCTCTGTGTTGACTATCCACAAATGTCCAGACTGTGTGCCTGCAACAACCCAGTTCACTTGCTCGTCAATCACACATACCAATGCCAGGCATAAAATCCGGTTATCCTCAATGTTCTGGTCAAGGGTCAAAATATTTAGAACAAAAGATACGTTAAATCAATGCTGATTGAGGGAAACAATGTTAATAAGACACATTTATTCATTGTCATTTCATACAAGCATCTCCTTTACTGAAAAATATTTATTGTGTCAATTTTCTGACCCCTTATAGTTAAAACACAAGTTAATAGCTTGAGAGAAGTTTTTTTTTGCTAAAACTGAAAGAACAGCACCTCATTTTCCACTTGGAAACTCTACTGCCGTCTGGACTCAATATCAAGTTGAACAATTTTAGGGCTTTGACACCTTCTCCCAGGTCTGCTATTACACAAAACCTGTTGTTAGCCAATAATAATCGCACATTAGTAGCTATTTATTCACCTAGGCTGATCATTATCCAATCCTTTATCTATCCAACTGTTCTTTGCGCTTTGTCTTTGGGCTCTATTTTCACCTATCAATTACTCCTTACCCCCTGCCCCCACCCGATCTTCTGCATAAAAAACAACTTTTTCCTAGCTACTATCAGTTCTGAGGAAGGGTCACTGGACCCGCAACATTAACTCTGATTTCTCTACAAATGTTGCCAGTCCCACTGTGCTTTTCCAGCAATTTCTGTTTTTATTTTTTGCTGATCATGGGGATGAATCATTCTGTTCAATGATATGTTTTTTCACAATTCAATACTCAGCATGAGTATGATACCAAAAGTGAAACGCAGTGGCCATTACCTGGCAGATATTGCAGCTTCTTGATTTCACAAACTTATTATATCTTCCTTCCTTATTTATTTCTTATAGTTCATATATACAGTTGGCAAACTGAGAAACAATTTCTGTTCTTTCAAAACCATTCATCATTTCATCATTTTTTTTCACCTGGCAGTTTAATGCTTGTTTTTTTTTCCCCTCACATATGGGTTGTGGACTTAATTGGCTCGCCAGCATTTATTGTCCCGAAATGCCCTTAAGAAGATGGTGGTGAACTGCCTTCTTGAATTGCTGCAGTCCATGTGCTGTTTTATATTTGTTTCTCCTTCTTGTTGCTGTTTCTTCTTCTCTGACAACTTGCTGATTTAATACTATTTATCCCACTCCCAACAACTCACTCATTTGAAACGTTCTACAATGAGCCAATATGTGACACTCTCACTGTGCAAAATGGAACAGATTGCAAACCAATCTAGCAACTCAAGGTTGGGCATGTACAAGGCACTGTGGGGCATCAGCAGCAGCAAGACTCCTCCAGCACAATCTACAAACTCAAGGTTCAGCAGTCTACCATTACCATCAGGTCAGTGAATCAAACATTTTTCTACTAAGCAAAGGTTTATTTTCCTTATGGGAGTTCAAGCTTATTTCTCACGAATTATTATACTTCCTCACGTACCACAACAGCCTGTCCATCAGTATCCAGTTCTAAACATGAGAGTTGCGCCTTGTCTTGTTGTCCACTGCCAATCCAGACACTCGGCTTTTTGCAAACAGAGCTTGTAGCTACCATGCAGTCTGCTGTGAGATTACCAGGGACTATCATCCTTCTTTTCAAACAATGTAGCTCCACTGAGTTCAGAGTCTCATATACCTAAAGAATAAAGGACGCATAAGTACATAAAATGAGAGACAACATTGTTTAATTTTTTTGACGCCATTTACAATGAACGTATTCAAAGCATTTTTTTTTTCCACGGAGTCTCTCCAACTATCTCTTGAAATCTTTATACTTCAGCAAATAAGGTGAAGAACAGTTTTTCTGTTCCAAACCACAATTTATTTTTTATTCTTTCATGGGATGTAGGCAAAGCAGACAATATTAGAATTTGTTGTCCATTCCTAATTGTTCTTGAAGTGAGTGACTCGCCAGACTATTTCAGAGGGCTGTTAAGATTCAACCATGTTGCTGTGGATCTGGTGTCACATGTAAGCCAGGCAGTAGATTTCCTTTCTAAAAGGACACTCTACTCAACCAGATGGGTTTTTAACAATAATTCATAATAGTTAGCAGGGAAGGTCATGTCTTACCAACTTAATAGAATTCTTTGAGGATGTGACAAAGTTGGTTGGTGAGAGAAAGGCTGTAGATGTCATATACATGGACTTCAGTAAGGCATTTTGATAAGGTTCCCCATGGCAGGCTGATGGAGAAAGTGAAGTCACATGGGGTCCAGGGTGTGCTAGCTAGATGGATAAAAAAACTTGCTACGCAACAGGAGACAGAGAGTACTAGTAGAAGGGAGTTTCTCAAATTGGAGACCTGTGACCAGTGGTCTTCCAAAGGGATCTGTGCTGGGACCACTGTTGTTTGTGATATATGTAAATGATCTGGAGGAAGGTGTAGGTGGTCTGATCAGCAAGTTTGCAGGTGACACTAAGATTGGTGGAGTAGCAGATAGTGAAGGGGACTGTCAGAGATTACAGCAGAATATAGATAGACTGGAGAGTTGGGCAGATAAATGACAGATGGAGTTCAATCCAGGCAAATGCGAGGTGATGCATTTTGGACGATCAAATTCAAGGGCAAACTATACAGTAAATGGAAAAGTCCTAGGGAAAATTGATGAACAGGGAGATCTGAGTGTTCAGGTCCATTGTTCCCTGAAGGTGACAACACAGGTCAATAGGGTGGTCAGGAAGGTATATGGCATGCTTTCCTTCATTGGACGGGGTATTGAGTACAAGAGTTGGCAGGTCATGTTGCGGTTCTATAGGACTTTGGTTCGGCCACATTTGGAGTACTGTGTACTGTTCTGGTGCCACATTACCAAAAGGATGTGGATGCTTTGGAGAGGGTGCAGAGGAGGTTCACCAGGGTGTTGGCCTGGTATGGAGGGTGCTAGCTATGAAGAGAGGTTGAGTAGATTAGGATTATTTTCATTAGAAAGACGGAGATTGAGGGGGGACCCGATTGAGGTCTACAAAATCATGAGGGGTATAGACAGGGTGGATAGCAAAAAGCTTTTTCCAAGCGTGGGGGACTCTATTACTAGGGGTCATGAGTTCAAAGTGAGAGGAGGAAAGTTTAGGGGAGATATGCGTGGAAAGTTCTTTACACAGAGGGTGGTGGGTGCCTGGAACGCGTTGCCAGCAGAGGTGGTAGACGCAGACATGTTAGCGTCTTTTAAGATATATTTGGACAGGTACATAGATGGGCAGGGAGCAAATGGACACAGTCTGTTAGAAAATAGATGACAGGTTAGACAGAGGATCTTGATCGATGCAGGCTTGGAGGGTCGAAGGGCCTGTTCCGGTGCTGTAATTTTCTTTGTTCTTTGTTCTTTGTTGTTACCATTACTAAGTCCAGCTTTATATTCCAAACATATGAATCAAACTTAAGTTCCAACAGTTGCTCCAGGGGGATTTGAACCCATGTTCCCAGTGCCTTCGCCTGGGTCTCTGATTTGCACCTCGTTTGGTAATCAGGGAGCAGTGATCCAGCGTAGACTCCTTCTTTCATACTCTCTTTGTAGTGGAGGGACCAGCCCTGCATTTCCATAGACTAGAATAGACTCCCTACAGTGTGGAAACAGGCCCTTCGGCCCAACAAGTCCATACTGAACCTCAGGGCATCCCATGCAGACTCATCCCCCTATAACCCACCTAAACTAGGGCAATTTAGCATAGCCAATTCACCTAATCTACACACCTTTGGACGGTGGGAGGAAACCACAGCACCCGGAGGAAACCCATGCAGACACGGGGAGAAACTCCACACAGACACAGTCGCCCGAGGGTGGAATCAAACCCGGGTTCTTGGCAATGTGAGGCAGCAGTGCTAACCACTAAGCCACCATGCTACCCAAATTCCATATTCTATAACAATGTGTGTGTCTGGCATGCTGCTGTTCTTTTGTCTCTAAATTAATGAGCTGAACAGCACTGCCAACAAGATATCGTATAACTCAAGGAAACTAAAGATGTGCCCAATCTGATCCTGTAAATTCTTTCAACCCTAAACACAGGAGTACAACATCCTTTCAACAAAGCAAGTTTCTGTCTCTCAGAGAGGCTCAATTTTGTGGCATATTTTGATAAGCTTTGTGCTCTTGAATTAGGTGCGTTAAGAAGAGGCCAGATGGTGCCCTGCAACAAACAGGAATACTGTCTCACCCCTGGTGTTAAAATCTAAATCTGCTGAAATAACAGAACTTTTATTTGTAAGAAATATTGGAAAAATCTGTCCAAAAATAGAAAGATTCAAAAGCAAGTGATATCAAATGAAAGTTTCAATAAAACAGACCAATCATAATTATATAATGATGCACAGGTTAATTCCACCCAATGGCAGGAATTTAACCCTGGAAAAAATCATTTGGAGGGGATTAAAGTCTAAGGCATTTGCTTCCTAAACCAAAGCCACCTGCAATGTGCCCATTTCCAGCTTCAATGAAGATCAGGTCAATGGACAATTTACCAGTTTCAAGAAGGCAGGTTATATCTGATAATGAGATTGTGTACTGTTGTGCAAGGGTAGAAGGGTTTGAAACAGTCAATTCTGAGAGACACCTTAAGACCAACCACAATGATATTGTCATGTAGATTAGCAAGCAGAATAGTTAATGATTTCAAAGGAATGAGACCTAATATCCCAGGCCTGTTTATCGTCTCTGTAATAACGTCAACCATATCAATACAACTTGCAACTAGTTGCCAACATGAAAGAAACATCTTGTTTCATGAAACAAACAACAGCCCCTTCTAGTTAGACAAGGAAGTGATTTTCTTTTATCATGCTAGATTCTGCAAATTGTGATACTTAGAAGGGTTTGTGACAGAAATCCACCACATGGTGAGGTGCAGACTTTGTTTAACTGCACATAAAGCATGGTAAGGAAGTAATGCAGATTTGATTTGACTGCACATACATATCAAATCTCATTCTTATTGTACCTTTTAACTTTAACTAGGTTTGGCAAGTTTCATCAGCATTAGCTAAACAAAGTTTTGGCAGATTCAACGCATAATTGCCTTTGCACCAATCTCCTGGATCCAGCTGGCATGAGGAGCTTCTGTTGTTGACTACATTCCAAACTATCTCCCAATCCTCCCTGAAAGTCTGCAATCCCCTTCCAGCCTCTGACACTGCCAATAAATCTCAAACATTCCCAACTTCAGGCTACTGAGCTTTTCCATCCCTCTACCTCACAGGGGACCAAATCATCATCAGCCTCCAATCATTCCCAACAGGAGTCTCCCAATCCTCTCTACTCATTCCTGAATTCTCAGATTCAGATGTTCACCAATCAAATTTTGAGATTACTAAAAATTCAGACCAATGTGTAACTTTATAGAGCACAAAGAAAAGACAGGCAAATCATCTATAGTGTTTTACTTCATTTCTTAAGTGGCTCAAAGCAGTTCCAAACAAAGTGAAATGATTTTTGAAGTCTACTGCTGCCCATCTACCACTTCTTCATTTGCCTCAATTGTGTGGTTAGCAACCTAAGTGTGGCTAAACTCGTGATGTTACAACTTCATGTTTCAATTATGCAAAGCTGATTTTATAGAAAACATCAACTGTTTGCAGGACAGACAGAAAACAGGATCTCATTGCTGATATAACAGAAATGCCTGGCTAAATGAGGAAGTAAAGTAATGATTTAAGTTGCTTGTTGCCAAGAATTCTTTTTAGACCAAACAATCATCCAATCAGATAAATGAAGGTTTCAACTGGTTCTACTGTAAACCAGGCCCACTCAATAAAAAATCATTTAAAAGCTCAATTCAACTGATTCATTGGAGGAAACAGAAGTGTATTTGGGAATCAAGTCAATTTGAAATCACCACTATCAAAACAAAAATGAGAGAGTTGTAAAGTCTGTTAGTTGCCCAATGAATGAGGGTGAAAATGTAACTCTGAATGCCATCAAATTAATTATCATATCCTGTTACCCAAAAATCAAGTCTATTCAAGGTCTTCATAATGGATATTTTAACCAACTGTCTTCATCCATGACTAGTTATATATCATCCTCTACTTTGGCAATAATGGATTGATGACCTCAGCCTCTCTCATTAGAGCCAAGAAATTGACAGCATTTTTTTTAAAAACTGAAACATCTCAACGAAATTATTCTGTAAGTTCTCTCATTGCCCACCCTAAAACATCATGTTTGCAAGAATCATCACGGGTAGCTGACAGGAAATTTAAACAAATATTGTAATGATATGTGATTAACACTCCTGGATGATAGGGTCTCTCTAACTGGCTGGATAGCTGGCAAAGCCCCTTTTTCTCCTTCTTTTGAAGTCTCCAACTGCCACCATTCCTAGGACAAGCCAAGCAGAGACATGCACGAGAATTCCTAGAAGCATGGCATTCCAACCGGAACGCCATCAACAAACACATTGACTTGGAGCCAATCTACCATCCCCTGAGAAAAAGAACAGGAAATGACATCACCAACCCAAGGAAACCTAACCAGATAAATAGAAAGCGGGACATAACACCAGCGCTTCGTCGGAGGCTCACTGATGATGTTACCTAGAATGGTGACGAAACGTCTGAAAACTAACCTTCCAGCTCAGCGAGCAAACTCACATCCAGAACCTCAACCTGAGCTACAAATCTTCTCAAAACTCGCTGCCACCATTCCATCTGATTAAATATGACCAAATTCACAATGGAGGAAATGCATTAAACTTCATTGAGTAAGATTGACTCCTTTGTGTATATTGATTAAGGAGTCTGCCGTAACCATCTATTCATTCACCCAAGTTTAGTTCTATCAAATAACTCATTAAATACAAATAATATAAACTGTAATATTGAAATTAATAAAATGTAATTCCAAATGGAGATGTAATTGAATAATGTGTGGTTTTGGCAGCAGTGACTGTGAAAATGTGATAATTTCTCTTTAGACAGCCTGACAATTTGTCATTGTCTTTATTCTCAAAATAACTGAACTGTTTCCCAGCCAGAACAGTTTGTCATTAATGCCTCTTTTTGGATCACTGCTTATTTCCGGAATTTAAGAATATAAAAAAAGGCTTAGTGAGGTAAAGTCCATTTGGCGTGTCAAAGTTACAAGGTGCAGAATCCAGGTGCAATGATATATGTTTCCTCACCATTTATGGATGTGACCAACAGGGGGGCTTCTGCACTGATGAAAAGATTATGCTAAAGAACAAAACTGCCTCAACAAAAGCACTGCCAGCTGTACACTGTTCAGATAATACCCCCAAGATGAATCACTATTACATTAATTTTATAAATGACACATTGCACAGATGTATCTGTATTGGATAATATTTCATTCAACCTCCATTTTCAGATGGATGCACACTATCATTTATAGATTATTTTGTTTTAAACATTAACTTGTGATTTTTGTAAACTCTTACCTGAGCAGCTGTTGGCCTGTCCTCAGGGTTTTGCTTCAAACAATCATCAATTAAACTCTGGACAGCAGGCCACGGAGCACAGTCAAATTCTTTGACTGGATCTAAAAAGAAACAAACGTCGCAAGTCATATTCAGACAAGTGATAACTTTCGAAAGTCTACATCTTACACAGGGCATAAAATATAAACAGTAACTCCTTGTTTAAAGTTGTTGTGTTCCTGAAAATTGTGGTTGTAAGTGAAATTATTAAACGACTTATACGTTCCTATAGAAATCAAGGCTAAAACTAGAGTTGGGCTCCTTCAGACATTTCTTGTCCAGAACAAAAAACAAACAGGTCGAAATATCATACCACACATACTGTGCATTCCTAACTTAAATAAATTGTAAAATAATTCAAAACATAAGAGAAACTCCATAAAGTGAGGTACTTCAGGGTGTTTGTCATCATAAAACGGCTTTAAGACATTACTAAGTTGAAGAGGTGTACCTTCTTAAATGCCTGAATTCTTAAATAAAATAACTTGTAAAATAAAATCCTTCAGAAAGAAAGAAAGAAAGGAATAAAGAAGTAATCACGCAAATTTTAAAATTACACTCAGCTGAGTAGGACTTTGTCAAATTCCATCTAGTGGCAGAAGCCCAGGCTATCTGCATTGGCTGTATTCCACCACAAGATGGAGCTCAGGACTTCTAAACAAGTTCAGAACGGGAGTTGGAAGAGCAGCAGAGCAGAAAAGTACCTGCTGGTGGCAATGCACACTGGAGATGTTAAAAGAAAGAACAAAGGACAAGAATGAAGAAACTGGAACTGGTTGGGCATGAGAAAAAAGGGCTGGGGTCAAAGTTGAGGCAAAAACCAGGGGAATGCCAGCAGTAAAATGGGACATCAACTGGAGCAGGAAGAATCTCCAGTGGTGGCAACAGGCACCAGGGATTTTAGAAATGGGAGGAAGGTAGGATGGGAGGTAGAGGAAGGACAGAGACTTTAGGACCAAGTGTGGGAGTGGAAACATGAGCGGAAAAGTCTTGCAAGCAAGCAAACCACAGAACAGAAATTCTGTAACAAACAATGTTAAAGTTAAACTCACAACATTAAATGGATATACTGTCACTATTTAGGTAATGGCATTAAAGTGAAACATGTCAATTGGGTCAAGATTAAATAGGGACTTCCTGTAAAGGCAAAATACTGAAGATGTTGGAAATCAAAAACAAAAACAATAAAAGCTGGAAATATTAAGTCAGATAGTATTTGTGCAGTGAGAAAGAAAGGTAATGTTTCAGGTCAATGACCTTTATTTCAAAATCTATGTAGCTTTCCGAGTGTCTGAAGATCTTCATTGGAACTAAGAATAATTCACAATCAGTGTCAAGCTTGTAGAACAAAGACGATTTTGATATGTGTGTGTTATATATTAGTTCAATTTCTTGCTTTTCTCAATTCCAGAAGCTTCTGCCTTAGCAAATAAAAGACCAGATCTTCTTCGTAATTTATAATACGTTCTTGGTAACTGACCTGATTAAGACATACAGTCTTTCCTAACATCATCAGAAACAATTCTGAGCAACAGCTTCATCCAAGAGGAAGACAAACTAGAATAAGTCATATATCACATCATGTTGTTGGGCAATAGCACTGGTCTCCACAGGAATGCTTAATGCAATCAGGCCAACATTTTCTAAGGGAAGTGCTGGGATGAAGAGGAAATTATTATTTTTCACTCAAAAATTAAATAAAAATTATTTTTTCATTCACCAATTTAAAAATTTTACCTGGCAATTTCCCCTGAATCGCCATCTCATCAAAGTCATTTGGAAACTTCATTCCATAAGAGATTCTTTCACCATGAGTAATCAGATCATATAAAAGCAATCCAAAAGAATAAACATCAGCCTGATGGTTATAAATGACATTTCCTTGCGCAACTTCTGGTGCTCGAAATCCTAGCAAACAAAAAGTAATCATATCAATTCAGAAACAATTAATCAATAAAAATATCAGGATTTTGTCTGATTGTAATACCGGTCAAAATCAGATCCCATAGTAAAAACTAGCTTCATAATCATAGCTAATGAGATAACAAAGGTGCAGGGCTGGAAGAACAGGGCTGGCACGAGAAGAGCAGAAAAGCTGACATTTCGGGTCTGGACCCTTCTTCAGAAATGGCAATTCCTACTATCTCATAATCATAGGTTTTGCTTTTGCAGTTGATTAACATGGTGGTTAGTCACTGAACAAACTTACATGATGCTGTCACTACTCTTTAACAAAAAAACACAAAAAGAAGGAAGAAAAACAAAAAAAACTTTAAAGAGACTTTAGAAGCATCTTTACTGAAAACAGAAAAACCGAGTTTCAACCTGTTATCCAGCAATATCCTTAACACATACTCATTTCCAATGAAATACCCTTCCATTAGTATAAATTTGTTCTTAAATCTGAGATTTCTAAAATGAACTCAAAAAACTCAGGGCCTCTGATCTGTTTTCTTGTATGTCACAGAAGTTCAACTGTGCAAACATTTCATCAATTAACATCACAGGTAGCCTCCTGAGTACTGGATTGAATCAACCTGTCTTGGAAATTATGTCTCTCATTCAATGTTCCAAACGACTTTGACCTCCTAAAGAAAAAACATTTACCTTCACAGAACTGAAACCATATATCTATTTGCCCTCTATTTTAAAATTCAAGTTTCCAAAATAAATATAATACACCTTTATGACAGTGTTTTATTTACCATTCCTCTAAAATCATAGGTGCACAAATTTAGCATCTTAAGTTAGTTTGGGCTACTGAATTCACTCCAGTGTTTTACTGTCATTCTCATTTTCAACTTCTCTACATAATACACTTTCCACAAAGCTTATAGCTCCTTTTTAACATTTTAGATGTTTTATTGATTGCAGAAATAATACAAGTGATTTTTCACATAATATTCATTGGCTTTTTAAAGTTATAACACAAATAATCTAATGTGAAATGTATTTGTCAATTCCATTATAATCTGTTTCATGCAGAATGTCATAATTCAAATTTGGCATCAAATTCAGAGTTAATTGACAGTAGGTTAGGAAAATGACTAATATGAGAAGCACAAATAATCTCTTTGCAGAGTCAGGAGCAATTTGTTTCTAAACAAAAAGGGTGGATAGAGATATGGCAGGGTAAACAAATAAAGGAAATCTGTTATCTAAGTATTGTCTAGCAGTACTTGATCACCATAAGATGCATAAAATTAGAGAAATATTCTCAATTTTAGCTTTAAATGCAAGTTGATCTTTATTTCTTTCACTAACCTATTTTGATTTGATGACATAATCCAAGATATAAGGGGCACAGGCAAAATAAAACAACATATAATCTTCGCAAAATTTATACATGACATTGGATTTATTGGTACAGGTAAGAACCGTTGACTGGGCGAAATACTCTATCCATAAACTTGTCCTTTAAATCAAGTCAAACTTTCTTAGTTATAACACGATGTGGCATACAGGGCGCCAGAAACATTTCAGAAGAGAACCACTTGATCTGTATTCAGTTTAAAAGCGCTCAGGTGGCCAGATCAGATGGACAGATCTTTTTTTTTCCATTTTGGAAAAACACAGACATTGAGGACATATTATTGAAAATAATCACAGGATTAGATTTAATTTAAGTGAATAAGTCAAATGAGTTAGACAGGTTAGGTAGGAGAATGATTGAGCCTACACTTTAAATTTTGAATGCACAACACTAGATTAGGAATGAGAAAATGTTTTTCCCCACAGTCATGAAACTCTCAAATAGGTCATCAATAATTGCAGTGAATGCTGATTCACAGTATGTGTTCAAGGGAAAGTTGCATGCATGCCACGAGTGGCAAACATCTCTGTATATAGAAAGTAAGTGGGTCTTTGAGGCTTGATCAACTCATTGTTGCTTCCTGAAATTTTCTTGATCAGGTGTCAGAGACGAATTTAGCATAAATTTTCGTCAACTGGTCAAAGTTGTTTTTATCTTCATCCTTCTCAGGAGTTTGTTTCGCTGTATGGGAGTAGCAACGAGGGGCAGAATGGCAGTGTGTGTCATCTGGAAATCATATAATGCTAAGATGGGACAACACGTCTGACATGATTGTTTTTGCCTACCCGTTTATTTTATAGCTTGTTGCTGACAAATATAAGTAGTAGGCAAACCCCCAATTATGGATACAGTTTAGGCTCAATGGCAAACAAGCTACATTTATAACATAGAGACATAAACACTAAATTAAAGACAGTTGATAATTTTCTAATAAAACATGCTCCAGTGGATCACTTTCTGTACAAACTTTTAAGTTTCTACCTGGTGTGCCCTCAGAGCTCTTGATTCCCATTCTGCAGCAGTACTGAGCAATACCATAATCAGCAATTTTGGCAATTACAGCAGAGTTAGGATTCAAACTGAATAGCAATACATTGTGAGGCTTCAAATCCCTATAAATTATCATTGAAGAATGCAGATATCTGTCAAAAGATAAAACATATTAACAGTCAAGAGAAAATATAAGCATTTTACAAAGCTCATACTCGGGAGTGATAAAGCAATAATCTTACCAATAGGTTTCTCATGATTAATTACTGCATGCAAATCTATGATTTCTATTCATTACCTGAATTTCAGCCTAAGATTAAGCTAAAATGCAGAAGTCACTTCAGGTGATTAATTATCATATTATAGAGCTTCAGGGATTTATTGCTGAGATGTAATTCTGTAAAAACTTGTAACAATATAAAGCTTGCAACAGTAAAATGTTTCTGTAAAAGATGACATTATCCTTACAATCGATTGTTGAGGTGTAATTAATGTAGATTTACCATGAAACAATCTTGAGCTGTTTTAGTTCCATATCTAGTATATGGTCACTGTATACCATTTATTATTGTACTGTGTAGACAGAAATGATAAAAAAAAAGTTTCTAGATGTTAACTTTTACTCTAAATGAAATAAAATTAAATGATCAAATGAGTTTAAGTAATAACAATAGAAATGACTCGACATGACAGTCAATGACATACCATTTAATTAGTGCTTCAATCTTCTACAATTTGCATTTTATACCACTACTTATCTCCATAAGAACATTAAAAGAGTGCTTTCCAGATTAAAGAAAAATCTATCAATTTGCAGCAGCAGGAAAAGCAGTGGTTAGTAGAAACTACAGTCAAAAATCAAGACTTTCAGAGGGTTTCTGAAAGCAGAGAGAAAGCAAAGCAGATCTACACTCCTGAGCCATTGTCTCATTATAAAGAATTACATTTATTCTGCAAATGGCAGACCATTCTACATGAGCAACATCACAAATCGTTCTGAAAGGAAACATCAGTCTGTCAGATATACAGATTTTTCCGCTAGCATTTGTTGTATAACAGAGTCTTTTGTTGTAAAACACTCTGGAATTGTTTTCTTTAAACAATGCCAAAAATAAATAACTTCTTCAAAAGTAAGTTAAGACTTGCTAAAAATTTTACTTTCCTTCAGACTTCTTGTTTAGATTAAGAAAAATGCCTGCAGTTAACAATCATGGGTTCGCAATAGCGAAGATTCATAATTTAAGTTTGCTTACTGACAGACATAAAATAAGATTCAATATTACAATTAAAAGTTTGGATTTATCCTGCAAAATCTGTTGGTGCTTTCAACAAGCTGCAGTGTATTGAATGAGAGTTACCTTAAGCCATCAGCCACATGTAAAGCAATCCGGTGTTGAAGTGTTTGAGTAAGGTGGTCTTTCTCTTTGTTAAACAAGATATCCAGGGAACCTTTGGGTGCCAATTCCATCACTAACATCCGCGGTCGAAAGTCAGCCGCCAAGAGAGAGACCAAACTGGGATGATGAAAATAACTAAGAATTGCAAGTTCCTGAAAATAATAGAATTGAAGTTTGTTAATTTTCTACAGGCAAGAATAGTGGGGTAGTTTCAATGTTGGGTATAATTGACAATTAAGTGTTATTTTCACTCAAAATTTAAGTTGTCCTTTTTAAGAAATATTCTTTCTCAATTTTTCACTCAAACTCGCTTCATTAAATTTAAGATCTGCCATGAACTATGGCCTTCAAGCACAGAGAAGACTTCCGTTTAGCACATCTGTAAAATGATCTTGGGATACAAATGTAACATGTGACACTAACAAGCAGACTGTGTGATGGAGATACAATGAAGACCAGGGATCAGACATGTTCAATCATGTCAGTAACTCATAAAGATTGCTTCCAAGTATGAACATATTTTTAAAATCAAGGCAGTGACACACTGTCTCTATGGCTTTGACTTCTTCAATGAAACTATACAAAATTATAAATTGAATTGTGAATTACAATTCATGTAATTTGAAATAAAATTATGAATAATCAGTACTTGAGGATTTTGTTTAAGCCCATGTGATGATTACACATTGAAAGGTGAGCACTTTAATGCATTGCTATTGCCATAACAGCGCTGGATCACGTGTTATGCAAAAACGATTGGTAAGTAGTGTGTGACATTATTGATGGGAGATAGATGTACAATCCTGATTAAACAATGATTAGTGTCAGTCTTTAATGCCTCCAATCTTCAAAGAAGGGACTACTAGTAAAAGACGAGTCAAATGAGACTGTTAATTTCTCTTTGTATTAATTTACCAGTGAGAAGGATGTTGTGATTTAGAAATCAGGGCAAAGGGCTATGAGTTGCTTAAAGAAGTAAGCAGGATAGAGAAGGAGGTTTTAAGTAGTCTGCCAGGCTTAAAATTAGATACATCTCCAGAACTGGATAAAATTCCAGGCTGTTAAGGGAGGCAATGGGGGTAATAGCAGGGGTGCTGACAATAATTTTCAATTCTGCTCTAGCCACAGGAAAAGTGCCAAAGGTCTGGAGGGCAGTCAATGTGGTGCCGTTATTCAAGAGGGGAGCAAGGGATAACTTAGGAAACTACAGACCAGTCAGTCTAACCTCAGTGGTGAGAAAAAAGTATGAAAAATAGGAAGCAATTCTGAGGGACAAAGTTAATCAAGAACAGTCAGCATGCTTTTCTTAAAGGAAGATCTGACCAACTTGATTTAATTTTTCAAAAGGGTGACCAGGTGCGTAGATAAGGGTAATGTTTCGATATTATCCACTTGGACTTCAGAAAGGCTTCCGATAAGGTTCTGGATGGAAAACTAATAGTGAAGGTAACAGCCCATGTGATCCAAGGAGATTTGGCCAATTGGATTCAGAATTGGCTGAGCAGCACAAAATAGAGTGTGATGGACAAGGGGTGCTTTTGTGACAGGAAGCCTGAGTCCAACAGGATTACGCAGGGATCAATGTTGGGGCCCATGCTGCTCGTGATATATATAAATATTTCACATTTGAATGAAAGGAGGGTTGATAAGTACGCTAGCAAATGTCACGAAAATTGATAGGGTAATAAGTGCAAGGAGGCTAGGCTTTGATGACAAGAGGATATAGATGAGCAGGTCAGATGAGCTGATCAGTCACTAATGGAATTCAGTTCAGGTATGTATGAGGTTAACACGAGGGCAGGGCAAAAAAGGTATGGAAATACTTGCCTGGAGAGCAGGACTCTTGTAAGTATCAAGGCTCAGAGGAACCTTGGTATACATGTCCACTGGTCCAAGAAGGCATATGGGATACTTGCCTTTTTTGGCCAAAGTATGGAGTTTAACAGCTGGGAAGTTATGCTGAAATGGTATAAAAGGTTATTTAGGCCACAGTTAGTGTGCAGTTCTGGAATTCACATGAGAGGAGGGATATGATAGCACTAGAGAGCATGAAAAGGAGACTTAGCAGAACTTGGCTAGAGAGTTTCAGTTATGAAGGAATATTGGATAGGCTGAGGTTTTTCTTTGGACGAGAAGTGATTGGGAAGGGGAGAAGATTGAGATGTATAAAATTATGAGGGGCAAAGAAAGAAGGGGCAGGAGGTTTAGAGGAGATCAGAGGATTTTTTTTTCCACTCAGCGGGTGGTAACAATCCGGAACTCTCAGTCTGTAAGGGTGAGGCAGAAATCCTCATAATGTTTAATTAGTGTTTAGATGTAAGCCTCGGTATCGCATGTGCACAAAGTCATGGTCCATTAGGAGCTGTGTTGGGAAGTCCACCGGCAATTAGAAGACATCAAGTTACAGAAACATTGGTGCCAGTTAGGTATTGTGTGAATATTCACAGTATTAGATTGCAGTGAAGGAGAGCTGAAGTGAAGTGGCTTCGTAGAAGCAAAAAAAATTAAGTCGTGGTCAGCAATTTAAATTTTAACTTTACAATTAAAGTACTCTCCCTACAATGTCTATGAAGCACAAAAGTACGCTATGAAATGCAAGTTTTATTACATACTTGTCTCAGAAGACGATGTAGATACATTCGTGACACATGTTTGTTAAAAATTTTAACAGCCACTTCTTCACACTTGTAAGTTGCCCGATAGACGGATGCAAAACCTCCATCACCTTTAAAAGAAAATAAGTAAGCTGAAGTTCACATTTTAGCAAAAAAATTATATATGCAAATTTTTTACATCAATATTTTGATAACTTTTAATAATCAATTCCGTAAAAAACCATATTAGATATGTGTTTCAGAGGATGATCAAATTCAGCCTGAGTGTCTTAATAGAATAGATATCTCTATTGTCAGAAGAACTTATCTCTCAAAGCAAACTTAATTGTCAGATCAGCCTGATCTGATCTGAATTATCCCCGCTGCAACAGGTTCTGACTAACTGCAGTGCAAGCACATTCAATAAATCTTATTATTAGTGCAAGTTAGATCAAAAATGATCAGTTGACGTTTCCTATAAGGAAATGTAGGACAGGCTACATCAATTGAAGTTTAGAAGAATATGAGATGATTGTATTGAGTCATCCAAAATCCTAAGGGATATTTCATCTCGTGAGAGAGTAGAACTAGGGAACACAATTTAATAATAAGGGGCCTCTCACTTAAGGCAGGGATGAGCAGAATGTTTTGCTGATAGCATTTCAAGTCCTCAGAACACAATTTCCCAGACAGCAATGGAGGTAGAGTCCTTTAACATTTTTAAGGCAAAACTGGATAGATTCCTAACAAGGGAATCAAAGCTTACCGTTTATAGCAAGAATGTAGGGCTGAGGCTACAATCACAATAGTTAGGATCTTATCAATTGGTGCATTAGGCTTAAGAGGCCAGAAGCCTACTCCTGTTCCTCATTCATGTGTTCATATGTACATATATAAATCAATGTATTTACTCATTGCATTAATAACCATTTCACCATTTACATGATTTAGCAATTTGACAGCAGAAAGATAGAACAATAAAATAACTGGAATCAGATTTTACCCAGCAAAACATCAGGTGTTTGTTCGAGCTCAAGGTATTTAACGTCCAGCATAATATGTCTGGGTAGATCAACGAGCACAAGGTCTGGAGCAACTCGTGAAATAGAAACCTTGTTACTTCTATCTGTAGGACAAGTCAAAAAATCCCCTGTAGAAGAAACATAAAAAACATCTAAATATAGTAATGTATACCTATTGTTGCCTTAAATAATGACATTTCTTGCTGTTACTACAGTGGTTCTTGCAAGGATACAACTGAGAACAGATATTTGATGATGAGTCCAGAAATATCCACATAAACAAATCTCAGTTATTTGTTTTCAAAATAAATAATTAATATTTAACAGACAGTTTAAAGCAAAGCTCTGCAATTTTATCAAAGCACTTGAATGTCGGTTATCAATTTGAGATCCAAATGGTTTAAAACTGGAATACTATTATGTCATAGTGCAGTTAGCCAAACTGGCTGAGCACAGGTAGAAAAGGCAAGCACCTATAGCAAAACCTATAGCAACTCCACTACAGCAGAGGAAAAGAATGCTCATGGAACCTTCTCTTCTTGTGAAATGTTTGCTATCCAGTACCTTTCATAATTGAATATAACAAAGTAAGCAAGCTTTAATCTGTTGACTGTGGACCATTCAGTGACATCCAGAAATTGCTTTTGTTGTTTGGCATGTAGGTACCTTGCCTGTGTAATAGCTTCATTAAGATTGGTCTTAATTCTTGAGGCATATTTTTAATACTCAGCAGGGGAGATTTGGTATCCTGGTTATCAGTAAAATGAGCAAGGCGCTTTTAAGATGAACAGTTTGTAGTAATAAAGGAAATCACTGAAGGATTTAAAGCAGAGGATAAGGCCCAGGGACATAATGAATCAATGAAATTAGGTTATGTTATGGTGGATTTTTGGGGAATAATTAGAATCATGATTTGTAATAAAAGGATGATGAAGACTGTCGAAAGGAATATTGTTGAAATTCCAGATCAATGAGGTTGACATTGGTTATGGAGAAAATAATTTTTCGCAAAAAAAGGGTACTACAAAATATGAAAGAAGAATCAAACAATTAAAATGAGGTCCTTCCCCCTCACCATCCTAATAATGACTCCAGTAGACCGGAAGTTAATCGGTTTGACAAATCTACTAGGATTCTTAGAAGAGATATCATTCCATGTTGATAAAGTCAGCTCAATGAGAAGGGAGGCAAAAATGTCAAACGTCACTGGGGCAGAGAAGAGCAGGCAAGCTGAGGATCCCTGAGACAAGCAGAAACAGAGCTGAATTCATTGGAACAGATTAGAACTGCTTCTTGCTCTACTACAGAGAAAGGAGTTAGTTGTTTGTTGAGCCTCTAGTGAGACATTTTCTATTCTTAAATTTTAATATGCAAAATGGTGTTAAAATTAATTATATAAAAGGTAACATTAGTATGTGAATAATATCAATAGACAATTAAAATTAATTAAAGATGGCAGTTCAGGTGATGTGTCACAACTTCAGCAAATGGGAGCTCCTGGTTAACATTGTGATCCAGAACAAACACCTTTGCAGTGAATGCTTAAATTTTGAGCAGCCTTGGGTCAACATATTTTCTGGAAGCTAAGCTGCAGTCACTGCAAAGCATTTGGGATGGGTAAATTTACCTGCATTCGTTGTACCAGGAGGCAGTCACAATAGGGTCTTTTTGTTTGATCAGCGATCATGGACAGGAGGGTATGACTGAGAATCAGGCAAGTAAGGGGTCCCAGAGGGAAAGGGTGCAAATGTCAACCTCTGCAATCATCCAATAGGTGAAGTTCTCTCAGAATTTTGGCACATGGTACAGTGCTTTGGAGCATGAGTCACAAAAGGTTAGTATGCTGGTACAGCAGGTAATTAAGAAGGTAAACAGGATGCTGCCCTTTATTACAGTAAGAACTGACATAAAAGATAGGATGTTATGCTTCAGTTATACATCTGAGATCAGATCCCAAAACTCTGAGCAATGTTGGTCTACTTATTTAAGGTAAGTTAGAAATGAATTGCAGGTGGTTCACAGGAGGTTTGATACCTGAAATGAGCAGATTGGTTTATGAGAATTATGAGGTTAGACTCAGTTCCACTAGAGTTTAGAAAAGTCAGGGGTGATTTGATTTAAGAGTATAAGATCCTGAATGATCTTAACACATAGGAAGCACATTTCCTCTTTAGGTCAATTCAGAACAGTTGGACACCGTTTTAAAATTATACTGATGGCCCTGAATTCTACTCTTCACCACACACTTTGTGTCTCACTTTATCAAACCTTCCAAAATTTTAAATACTACTGTTCAGTTACAAACCCTTTCTTTTGCCTTGAAAAATGAGGCCCAGCCTGCTATACATTCTTGATAAGTATTGTCTCAGTACTTCAAATAGCATGTAACTAATGGCTAGGTCTAAATTAAGTTGAGCATAACTTCACTACAGATTCACTATCCCTGTTGAAGTAAACTCTAATGCTTGGTTTTATTCATTAATGGCTTTAATGACTTGCAGTGTAATTTGTAATGATTTGTGTATTTGTGCCCCCAGTTCTATATGTCTCTCCAACCCATTTAGATTCTTATTTTCCAAGGAACGTATGACCTCTTCTTAACATGTTCATAATTTGGAGTTGATGATCAACTGAAATTACTTGAGAAGTGCAAACTGGCAGTAAGGCAATCAAATATAGTTCTTCATTAATTTTGTTCTTGAAACTTCATTCCTTTCTGATTGTCAGCCTTTTTAAAAAATTCTATTTCAAGACATTACAGGACACAGAAACCATGTCTGTGCTTTTCTTGACTTGATGCAAATGAACAGTTACACAAGCTGTCATTGCAGAAAGCAACATTCCTGCAGATCTTAATAAGAAATAATTTACATTGCTTGAGATCTTACAATGTAACAATTATCGAAGAAACAATTAGATGATATTTTATACAGTACAAATTACATTATACACTTCGCCTCAATATTGCTATGGTATATTAGTCTAAGATGTGATAATAGTACTAATGATAGTAGTACTGTATTCAACATGTTGCAAATACCATTATTTAAATACATTTTAGCCAATACACTTCATTGCTATGCAAAATGACACTCCTGTAATTAACAACATTTATAATTTCAAATTGCTTTCATTATTATGAACACCAGCTATTATAAAATGGAAAATGTTCACAATGGAGTGATCTACATTTATACTAAATGTTTGCCACAAATCAAATTTAAAATAAAAAACATATTTGATTAAGATCCTAGTATTAATGCTACTTATCGGGATTTTACAAATCAGATAGAAATAAATACCTTCTTTAGCTATATCTAGTAAGTCATCCAGTAGAATCTGCTGGCATTCTTGATCATCTTCAAAGCTGTATAAGGCATATTTCTTCAGAAGAGTGCCTCCTTCTCCAATTATATCTGTCTCCAACAGGCCTGGAAACCACTCTTCCAGCAAAGAATCAATGTGATCTACAATCTGGCCCATTAAAATGAACCCTGCTCATTTTCATGAAACAGAAAAAAAAGACAATTTTGTAACCACAGAAGGAAATCAGTTTTTTTTTTTGAGTTCAAACACAACTTTTGAGGAGCTTTAAAGCATAGTGCTTTGTCTCTGATATTTGTTTGTAGTTCGTTACTTTGGACTTGAAGCTTACTAGCTCAAGTAACAAGAGTATAACGTCAGAATCTTTGTAAACTACAGCAAAGCATTTAAAGTCACAGAAAGAGCCAAAGTGGACTCCACTGTATTTAACTTTCAATTGCGACTGCTGCCACAACATCTCAGTGAAAAACTGGATACTTCTTATACATAATGCTGACCTCTACACCAAACTACAATTGGATAAAGTTTTGTTGACAATGTGCCCCCTAAATGCCGCTCAACAAAACACAACATTCGAATGAATTATTGGGAAGCAGCAGCTCACCTTTCCTGCAGCATGGAACTGTAATTTTGAGAACACTCTCTGGTTTATTATCCAATACAGCCGAGTCTACCAGGCAGTAGGCTTCTGGTGACCAGATCAGGTAGACTCCTTGTCGCCAATATGTTCTATTAGGACGTAAAGGTTTTTCTCTATCTGAAACAACATAGTTAGCCACATGCTTACGCAAAAAAACACTATATATTATTCATTACTTATGAATTTATCACTCCCATCTACGTAGCAAAGCTTCCTAACTTTTACATTTTATTTGTTCAGTTAGCAGTTTATTGCTCTGTCTTTATTTCATTACTAGCAAGGATTAACAATATAATTTAATCCACATAAATTAAATGATTCCAGAGTATTGGAAAGCACATTCTCATGTTTTTAATTATTAAAAATAACGTGGTTAGCAAGTTAGAAATATTAACAAAAGTCAATATTCTCAACATGATGGATCAAACCATATAATGAAACATTGTCAGTAAAGGAAGGAAATGCTACAGTGTGGAGAAAGTATCTTCAAAAATGTTTCAATAAACTAGCTGCACAGGCAATGCTAAAAGAAGCAATGGATTTCTGTAATAAAGAGCACCAAACATGAGAGGTGACCATCATTTTATACTTCTATCGTAGAGAGCACAGAAATTCCTAGGACTGGCATCCTGTGTATAAAAGCTTATCTTATTTACCAGCAGTATACAATGGCTGCAAGTATGTGCCATCTAAAGGATGCACTGCAGCCACTCACCAAACATACATCAAGAGCACTTTTTCTAGCGAGATACATTGCCAAGCTCAAAAGAGGCATGACTGTGGGGACATCATCACCTCACTCTTTTAAGATCCTAACTTGTTGTATCATCGCTCCTTCAAAGGCTCATCAATTTCCTGAAATTATGATATTAATCACCATAGTGATTACAACCAGACTACTCAGCTAGTTGATCATTTAAACCCTATTAGTGTCAGTGACAATACCAAAATTAGGAATTATACCTCTCCCGTAACAAAAAAAAATCAACCAAGGCTAACAAAGGAAGTTAGTGACAGCATTATGTTAAAGAATGGTGCTTATAAAATTGCCCCAAAAAAGCGGTAAGCTTGAGGACTGGGAGATTTTAGAATTCTGCAAAGGAATTAGGCAAAAAAAAGGGAATCTTCCCAACCCCCAAGCAACATGAGCAATGGTGAGTCAGTTGGTAAAATATGAAGAGATCGAAAAAATTAGATTCTCAATATTCAATTTTTCATGCAAGGTCCTAATAGCGAGTCAAAAGTTTTGTTACTGAGCAGCAAAAGGTCAACTTGCATGCATTTGTATCGCATTATTACCTATTCTCACCTCAATTATACACAGCTTTCTATTTTAATGGGTAGCAGAGAGAAAATAGAAGGCAACAATTCCATATATTCCCCAACATCTCAGGGCACACTCAGTGGGCAGCAACCACCTGCAACTTTCATCCTCACAGGTTGCCATCAGACATGTACCAGCCTCAAAATATTTTAGCACATCCCTGATTCATTTATAATATGTTCAACATTTCAATATTACATTTTGGATTGCACAAATACCTTGCAGTTCAATGCTGCTCCAGGCCACCTTGCCGCAGGGACAAACACCCTTCTCAAGCAATGAGACAGGGTGCATCTTAGAACTTTTAGCTTTCTTTCTTAGAACATGGTCACTTTGTGTTTACTTGAATGCCCAATTCATCCCTGACTTGTCTTGCCTTTTCATCTCATTGTCATCTCATTCATAACTTAGAGCCTCACAGTATATCCGCCATCTCTTGTTTCAGCATAGACACAGCTTTTTGTGGTTGTCAGCAGTGATCAGTAAAGGGGTAGACATTTGCCGTGCAGCACCATGCTATGTAAACATGACACCTAGGTAAGTACCAGCAGTTTATATGGCAAACACACTGCATGCAATTCAATCTAATGACTATGAGTCAAAGTCTAAGGGGAGCAGTTTTTAGTCAACCCTGGGGATCCCATTGCAGTCAAAGGGAATGCCCAATCTTCATCCAGAGATTTGGACACAGTCAGCTGCTTGGGGAGATCAGGGTCAGAGATTCGTGTTATTAGAGTTTACAAGTGGGCTACAGTTAGTCCTGCAAGTCCAGTGCAGCTAGTCAGGATTAGTCATGCAACTGTACAGAGATCAGTCTGCAACTGTACAGAGATCAGTCTGAGCTCACATCACTAATCAGTCCAAGCTGTCAATCCACAGTAGTCAAGGGAGTGGGCCATACTCAGTTCACTGAAAATCAAGGGTGTTTCAGGGCCACTGCTACAGTGGATAAGTTGGAGAAGTCAGTAGTGGGGATTGGAGGCAGTATACTAGGATGGAAAGGGGTTAACTGTTGTCATAGTTGTGAGCACCTAAAAATAGAAGGGTGGGAGACTATATTGCATTGCAAGGCACGTATTCCTACAGAAAGAGTGGTCATTGATGGTCATCAAAATCCTGGCTTTGACAGGGGGACAGTGGATTATAATGGCTAGCACATGAGAAGAGATTCAGGAGACTGGATCCATATTGTCTAGCGTTCAGAAGAATAAAATGTGTTTATATTGAAACATATAAACCTCTTGAAGTGCCAGACAGGGTAGATACAGGAAGAAGTCAATAAGGACCGCAAATGCTAGAAGTGATAGTCAAAGAATGTGAAGCTGGAAAAGCACAACAGGTCAGATAGTATCAGAGGAGCAGGGAAGTCAACATTTTGGGTCAAAACCCTTTGTCAGGACTGAGGAGGGGGTGGAGAGACCAGGAGTAAATAGGCAGGGGTGGCACTGGGGGAAGGTAGGTGAGATGCAGATGGATAGCTGCAAGTAGGGGGTTACTGTGGTCAGTCAGTGGGAACGGTGAAGCAGATTGGTGCATCAGAAAAGATGGACAGATTGGAGGAGGTGCGATTTTAAAGCTGGTGAAGTTAATATTCAGGCCATTGGGCTGTAAGCTCCCAAGGCAAAATACGAGGTGTAGTTCCTCCAGTTTACATTTGACCTCACTCTGACAGGGGAGAGGCCACGGATGGACATGTCACCAGGGGAGCGGGTGGGTGTGTTAAAGTGGATTGGAATCAGAAGGTCAAGTTAGTTGGTGTGTGAAGAGCACAGATGCTCCGCAAACTGGTCCCTGAGTCTGCATTTGGTCTCCCCAATATACAGGAGACCACATCAGCAGGATTCCCCTTGGTACAGATTTAGAACCAGAGACAGAGACACAGTTGCAGAATAAGGGCAAGCTATTTAGGACTGAGATGAGGAGGAATGAAGATAGTTCTGGAAAGTGGCACTGAAATGGCACATTAGTATAGCAGATTCAAAGACTGAAGGGCCTGTTCCTGCTACCATATTTCTACCAGTCATTCAATAGACTATTAATACTTCATATTTACTATCTTTATAACAGATCATTCAATGATCAGAATCAGCAAAGGTGAGATTTACAGTTACCTTGTCGACCAAGCATGTAAGAAGAAACCTCCAGTAGTCTATTGATGAGTCTGGACCAGAATCCCATTGGAAAATATGGCATTGTATAAAGCCTTACTATCAATTCGGAGTTTTCACAATGTGGCAGTTCAATTATAGGTCTCTGATCAGGTAAGCTAAGAAAAATAAAAATGAATCAAAAGGCATGAGATATGCTGTATAATCATATAAAATAAATGTACTGAAAGTCATATTATAAAATAAAGCAATTGATAATGCAGTTGATTAATCACGATAGTTAATATTCAGAATCTGATTATAAATCTGGCTAAATCTTTTAAATGTAGAAAACCATGGAGAGATGCATAATTCCTCTGATTATAAACATCAACAAGATTTTTGGTTGCCCATCCTTTATTGGCTTTCAACTGAGTAGTTTGCTTGCCATTTCAGGTGACAGTTAAGAATCAATCACATCTCTGGGTGTGGAGTCACATGTTGACCAGAATAAATGAGGATACCAGATTTCCTTGCCAAAAGGACCTCAGTAAACTGGATCTTTTAAAAATGACAACAAATAGAACATAGAACACAGAACAATACAGCGCAGAACAGGCCCTTCGGCCCTCAATGTTGCACCGACCGGTGAACTAATCTCAGCCCCTCCCCCTACACTACCCCATCATCATCCATATGCTTATCCAAGGACTGTTTAAATGCCCCTAACGTGGCTGCATTAACTACATTGGCAGGGAGGGCGTTCCACGCCCTTATCACCCTCTGAGTAAAGAACCTGCCTCTGACATCTGTCTTAAATCTATCACCCCTCAATTTGTAGCTATGCCCCCTTGTACAAGCTGACATCATCATCCTTGGGAAAAGACTCTCACTGTCCACCCTATCTAATCCTCTGATCATCCTGTATGTCTCTATTAGATGCCCTCTTAGCCTCCTACTCTCCAATGAGAACAGACCCAAGTCCCTCAGCCTTTCTTCATAGGGCCTGCGCTCCAGACCAGGCAACATCCTGGTAAATCTCCTCTGCACCTTTTCCAATGCTTACACATCCTTCCTGTAATGGGACGACCAGAGCTGCACGCAATATTCCAAATGAGGCCGCACTAGCGTTTTGTACAGTTGCAGCATGAGAATGGTAGTTTCATAGTCACTATTAGTGAGGCTAGCTACAAATCCCAGATTTACCAACTGAATTTAAATCCACTTGCTGTTCATGGTGGGAGTTGAAACACTAATGCCAGCATCTGGGCCTTTGGATTACTTGTCTAATGACATTATCATTGTGCCATACCACAAAAAGCACATTAAAATTTCAACACTATTTGTAACTAAATGCAATCAGTGTACACATAATATAAAGCTCCTTTTAACTTTCCAGTAATACTTACTTCTATTCCTGCAAAATGATGAACCAAACAACCACTGTGAAAAACTGTGTCTTATTCCTCATAACTCACAAGGTGTCGAGCTGGATGAACACAGCAGGCCAAGCAGCAGAGGAGCAGGAAAACTGACGTTTCAGGCCTATACTCTTCTGACCTTTCTTTTCTGAAGAAAGGTCTAGGCCCGAAACATCAACTTTCCTGCTCGGCCTGCTGTGTTCATCCAGCTCGACACCTTGTTATCTCAGATTCTCCAGCATCTGCAGTTTCTACTATCTTTTATTCCTCATTTTTTGTTTACTTAATATTCTTTGATACACAAACTTTCATTTGTGAATTCTGCACACGATGATTAATGTGGCTTTGATCGAGAGATACCTGCTTGGAATAAGTAATTGTTCCTCTCCTAAAGGCAATGCCAGTTGGAACTTTTCCAGAAGCTTTATGTATTGGGATATGTAATTCTGAGGGAAACTGTTTTTCTGAGAGAGGAAGTTCTCAACATCTGATCGATAAATAATTCCACAAGGATGCTTTGGAAAACTTGCTGCTTTTACGGTCACAATCTAAATTTCAAAAACAAAATGTTTATATATATTTGTATATTTAAATATATTTATTATATATTGGAGTAATTCTACATGAAATCAATCTAATTTTCAATCCAATTTTTAATTTAATAACTGATTTAATTAGACAGGATCACAGTGAAGTGAGCCAATACGTCCCTGTCATGCTCACTCTAAATCATAGCACATTTCAATAACTATATGAGAATTATACAACATTACACAACAAAACAAAATGAAATTCAGGCACCTAGACTTTTTGAGTACTCAGAAATACTCTTTCCTTTTTTCCCCATTTTTCTTCTTCCCTATGATTTTAAAGAAAACTTACCTTAGAGTGGCTAAGAGCTGGAAAAAAGCAGGCTGGAGGCCTGGAGCACTGTACAGCAGCTGACAGAGCAGAGTGGGCTGAAAGTATGGAACAGCGTGATGCAGGGACGGCTGTTAGACTGGAGCCAGCACAGGTGGTCAGTGGCTTGTGAGGCTGGTCAGATCATGTGTGGAAGCCCCTGCACTGATTACTGCAAATGTAATGTTTATCTATAATGTATTTATCTGCCTGTAAGGTTTATCATTTTAAGTATGTCTTATTCCTGGCTTATGCTATGAATCAGTGTGAGGTAATGCAATTTCTTTTCTTTATTCCTCTTTTTGTATCTCAGATTTGTACCTAGGTACTTTGTACCTAAAATGGCACCATGAAAGGCGACATTGTAAACTTCCACTATACTGCTGTACTTGAGTACACATGAAAATAAAATCTATTTCTAATTCTAAAAATGCCACGAGCATTTGAGTTTTTACATATTATTGCACTATTACTACAAAATAGCACAGAACTGGAAATTTTAAAAAGAATTTTTTTTCCTTTTAAATTGCCCTAGTAGAAAGCATGAATAACCAAAGAAACTTGATTTGAGAAAAAAAAATTAAGAACAAACAAAATTCCAAGATTAGTGATCCTCACAGAAGAAATTCCTCTTCGTCTCTTAAGACTGAAAAACTGCTCATTCTGAAACTTTCCTCTAATTTTAGGTTGTGCATAAGGGGAACATTTTGTTTAAGAGAAGTATCAGGTACGGTCGTTTTTGTTAAACATATAATTAACCTCCAACACATTTCTTATATGTTCATACATCACTGATAGGTAATGTGACAATAGTTACATGCAATCCAACAAAAATTAACACAGCCTCTTGACAATAAATTCAATGGATGTTACTATTCGTATCAACTTTCACAAATAAAACTGTGCTAAGGTTTTCTTAAAATGCAAGGTGATGAAATTATATTCTGCAAACATTACTGTACTTCCATTAAAGTAGCAGACAAAGGAATTTCACAGTCTGAACAGGATTTCATACATCATCGATTGTAGTGCATAATATGGCAAACACATCTGATGACTGTACCTGTGCCATCATCTTACACAACCACTGTGGGTCTACAAAATAAAGATCCCGTAGGTGAAGAGCTGGATCATGAAAATGCAGTAGCACACCTGCAGAGAGAAAACACCTTCAAAATAGTGCAATTATTAAAACTTGCTTACAGTCCTAAATCATAATGAAAAGGTAAATACATCATTTGACTTTTATGTTGCAATATGTTGCAAAGCACTTTTGTTGTTTATTTTTAAACCTCTCAATAATGTGCATCACTTAAACCAGGGTACTTAAACCAGCAAACAGGTGCATAAGCAGTTGTAACCTTTTTAGTTTAAATACGTTTAAATAAACATGTATATTCCACCTAGAAGGAACCCTTAGTAATATATTAAGCTTCTTTTTCTGTCTGGTAAGTCTATCATTTCTGCAAGGGCTAGTCATACAGCATCATAATTCTCCAATAGGCATTAATGGCAAAAGTCAAAGTAATACATTCAACTGAATTCTCTGACCATTGTCAACGGCAGTTAAGAAGATATCTGTATTTTATTTTTCCCTCTCTGGTTGTATCATGTGTTATTTTAGAACTGCCAGTGATTACTGATGACAAAGAAAAATGTTCCAAGGTGCATCATGGATACCCAGAGAAAAGCAATGGACACCACGTCACAGACAAACTTACTAGATGAGTTGAGCAAAAGCTCAAAGAGGTGGGCTTTCAGGAGCACAGTAAAAGAGAAGGCAAAATAGAAGAAGTTAGGTAGGCCCCTGACCTCTAGAATTCCTAAGTGACAATTGTCTGTGGACTGCAGCATGCTGTCAGCAGTCAAAATCTGAAAACTATCTTCATTGTTTTCACAATCACACTCTTCTTGAGAGGAATAAAAAAAACTACTTAATGAAAGAGATAGATAAAACTACTTGATTAACTGCACTAATGAAAAAGAATGTCTAAAAAGAGAAAGTGACACAAAAACTAAAATGAGCATACTGCTATAAATATGGTTTATTAAAAAAAATCAGTGAAATTTGCATATAAATATTCATTTATTACTGGAATAAACGAGCCTTGTCTCTTTTTGAATGGAAATAAAAACCTCCCCTCTTACATATAAAAGACTAATTAGGCAGAGTAATTATTCTCAACAGATCATTTGATTGTTGGTACAGGCATTAAAGACATTTAAATTTTAAAGTACCAGACTCATTGAGGAAATGAACAGCATGGGGCAGCTCATCTTCATCCAATTGCAAATGATTCTCTTGAACTATTTCCAACAGCCGTTGTTGATGAATTACTGGGAATTCTGATAAAACAGTCTTTCGTTCCTGTATAATTCTCTTTTCCAACTCCATATAACTATGAGGAATTAGCTGACCCATTACCAGCTGGTCTCTGATCTGAAAAATATTGTTTGAAAATAGGAACCTTATTTTGTCAGAACATACCATTCATGCAACAAGAAAGCAGGTGATAACGTATTTAGAACAAATAGTATCAAAGCCACAAAAACTTCTAAATTTATAAATTTAAATTTATCTGCTAGCGAAGGCCTATCGATTGTAAAAAAAAGTTCACTGTAGTTTTATTCCTAATCATTAGTGTTTAAAAAGCTCTCATCATGCAAAAATGCTGCTTTTGTAATAAAGATGATACATACAATTCACTCATAACTGATCCCACAGATTTGTGGTAGCAACTTCACTATCAATTTAAATTGAGCTGGTTCTAGTCCTTAACCTTAGAGGATGATTCAGACTGTAATAATAGTAACAATGATAATTTAAGTAAAATTATTTATGAAGTCATTTCTTCACCGATCTTCAGATTCCCTATAGAAGGTAATTTTGCATCAAAGAATCTGAGTATGCAGACTGCAGTGGCCATTATGATAAATATAAATGTCCCTGAACCCAAAGATGGCTATAAATCACATGAGCTTCATTCTAGTAATTCATAACTTACTACAAGATGTCTTGCAAGTTAATTTGCTTTTGTCTAGTTATTTGCAGGGATCCATTGTTCCACAAGTAATTGCACAGTATCAGAAATGCAAATATTTTATTTTAGCAAGTAAAAATAAGGGATAGTCCAAATCAGAAGATTTTTCATAACTGTAAGTAAGTGAATGCAGAAAAAAAATGAAACAGTATGGAAAATTGCGCCCCATGATAAAATAAAGCCCTCTGCAGTCACCTTCTGGCATTTAGTACATTTGTTTCAGATGGACTACAAAGGGAATGTATCTGCAGGAAGGTTATTGGAACACAAACTTTATAGTAATCAAATAATATTATTGCTGAACAATTGTGCAAAGACTAATGAAACTAAGTGAAATTAATTATGGAACGTGACCCAATGAAAGCATTGAAGTTTGAGAGTCTGGTTAGTATCCTTACACATACACACAATTCCAGTCTTTATAATACTTCTTTTGTGCACCTTGAAAGTCTGTATTTCACTAATAATAGCTCTACGCAGTTTTAAGAGAGAGTCAGATTCTTCTGTGGCCACCACAAAATGGTAATCACGGATGGGAGGAAAATCATGCTGCTGAAGGAATTCCATCTTAATTTTGGATATGCAATTTTTTTGGTGCTTTTCATTGGTCATATCAACGTGCGTACCGACAAGAATTACAGGACAAGATGAGGCACAGGCCTATTAACAGAAACAAAAAGCAAAAAAAAACAAACTTTAAATAATTAGAAAACAACAATCTTAATTAAAAAGCAAACAATAGTGTCTGTCCTATACCAAAGTATGTGCATAGGTAACATTCAAAGTGTATATTGTGCAAGAATACAATATGAGTTAACACAAGAATGAGAGTTAAGATCAGTTGCAAAAAGTTACGATTTCAAGATCAGTTATTTTCTCTTATATTCAGCAAAACGACATGTGACATGTGCCAGTTTCTTCTGTTCCTTACAGATTGCAATGTAGAAAATCCTGTGCTCACTGACAATTTTATTTTTACTTGTACACAAAGAATCATCAGTGGAGTTTCATGTTTGAATGATTTGATTTGATTTGGTTAGGGTTTGGGTTAATGCTCTTTCCTCCATCAAGCCAAGTTACCGAGCATGTGGAAAAAATGTTTGCGTGAAAAATACCATAATGTTTTGGTACAATTCTTAGGCTAAGTGCAGGACAGGAATCTTCAAGGAAGACTGGGGGAGGTAACATGATTGTGTGTTAACTAAAATGGGTAATTAATGGTTACATACACAGTGGGATATTAGCCAAGGGGGCTGGGGTGACCAAAGCTGTGTCCCTGGCAAACCTGTGGCCAACTTGGAGTATGCAAGGGCCTCTTAGTTGGATACTCAGTGGAGTCTGCCCAGAAGGTATTTAACCTCAATCCCACCCTGTCAAGCCCAATCACTATGAGATGTCAGTGGACCTGCTGGAAGAACTGGTAGTAATTTGATTGGCGGTGAGCTCCCAGAGACAAGTCTTCCTCTCTAATGATGGTAAAACTCCTGCCTCAAGCCAAGAAAAGGCTACAAAGCCCATTAAACGGCTGTGGGGTAAATTAGCCAAACACAGGTGCATTTGCTCCTACTTTTTCTATCAAGAAGGCTGGGATGCTGATTTCTGGGTAAAATACAACCTAATAGATGATAGTAACTATTTCATCAAGTAATCCACAGTAAGAATACCACCTGCAAGCAACATGACAAAATATACAAAGTATGCAAAAATGACAAAATATAGGAATATTGACAGTCCTCTCATACCTTTATGTTGAAAAGCCAATGTTTGATCGCATCAATTTCACCAACTCCTTTACTAAGGTCATAGACAACAAGGTATAGGGCTCGCGAAGACATAAAGTGGGGATGTGTGCTGTAGAACTCTTCTTGGCCTTATAAGAACAAAACTGTATGATTATTTACAAAGAAAATTGCCCGGTTACGTTTCATGCATGATTTATAATGATGAAGGAGGTGAAATATCTAGGCATGAGCCATGGAGTGCTGCTGGGTGAACAAAAGTAGTGCGATGGGACACAATATTGTCTGTATTGTGGCAGGAAACATCACAAGAAGACATAGTCACTGACAAAAACCATTCTCATGGCACAATGGTCATGCCCTCAAGTCCAGATACCAAGATTTACGTCCTTAGCCATCTGCTCCCAATTCATTCGGAGTCTGTCCCTTAAAAGCTGACAACGATGGTATCATCCTGCACTAACACAAATTCCTTCAGCATCAAATTCATCACACAGGACCCACAGCCTGCCTGTATTTGTTTCATTTGTCATATTTTAAACTGCAACATTATTATTCAGTGGAGTTTCTCTTGAAGAGAGACGGGCTGCTTTTAAGAGCTCAACAGTGTCCCGCACAAAGCAGCCAGAAGTGAGTAAGAATCAACTTATTCAGAGATGTTATTACACATCTAAAGCAGGTGGGACTTGAACACAGTCCTCCTGGTTCAGATGTAGGGGAACTACCAGTGCACCACAGGAACTCTTGAAGTGACAGATATGCTTTCCCCTGTGTTACAATCCTGGCAATGAAAGAGAAGCATCAAACTTAGATGCTTTTCAACTCTAACAGAGGTGTAGGCATGTCACAAATCAGATTTTAACAAGGTGAAGTTTGATTGAAGGGAACAAAAATAAAAAGCTGGATGTTTAAAGTTTTAGGAAACACACCTCAGGAAAAAACAAACAGTAATTTACCTGCAAAATCCCAGACACTCAACATATATTCCTTTCTCTTCCCTTTCTTTTCTTTTACATGAATTGGCCACTCCTTAACATCAATTCCAATTGTGGCTTTCTCTAGACCTGAATTTGGTTGCTTGCATTTCATCAGCTGCTGAAGCAATGTAGTTTTGCCACTACCAGCATTTCCCACTATCATAAGTTTCATTCTGTAGTAAGGCACAGCTTTCTTCAAGCGTTGATGTAGAAATCTAAAAAATGAGAAAGGTACATAAGAGAATTTTACTTTAAAAAAAATCAAGGCACAATCAACTTGTATTGACCCCAAAAACTGACTCAGGTTAGGAATTAAATGGACAGCAGGAACAATGGAATCACAGGGGACAGGAAATCTGTACAGACGCAGCCCAGTGGCTCAGAGTTTAGCACTGCTGCCTCACAGTGCCAGGGACTCGGGTCTGATTCCGCCCTTAGGTGATTGTGTGGAGTTTGCGCGTCATCCTCGTGTCTGCATGGGTTTCTGCTGTGGTGCTCCAGTTTCCACCACCCCCCACCATAGTCCAAAGTTGTGCAAGTTACGTGGATTGCCCATGTTAAATTACCCATAGTGTTCAGGGGTGTGTAGGTTAGGTGTGTTACACAGGGTTAGAGGGAAAGGGTAGGGGGAAGACTCTGCGTGGGATAGTCTTCAGAGGGTCAGTGTGGAATGGTTAGGCTCAATGGCCTATAGGAATTCTATGGAAATCACCATAATGGAATGACCCTAGACCAATTCATCACCAGTTCCACGCTAAAGACTGACGAAAATGCTGGATCGAGTGCAGTAAGGAAACAGATGCAGTAAGTGCTAACAACTGATAAATTATTTATCAGTCCCTGAAAAAAAATTACAAATGTTGTGCATCAAAACCTCAGAAGAAAATTCATCTTGTACACTTATCAAAAAAAGTTCTGTCTTATTATTTGTTCCATATGGATTTTTTGCCTTCTGCACAAAGAATCTAATTTCATTAACATTTCTTGTTTTCCGATTCCATGTTGTTAGCCTGCGCCTCTCAGTAAGGAATACTTTAAATCTGATTGGTTTGAAGAGTCTCTTGCTGCTGGTGTTATTCACAAACACCTGCAGCCCCTTAGGATCAGGCATTTGCTGGAATCTCCAGTGATTAGCCGGTGAAAAGTTTTTAGACAACTATACATGAGGTGTCACAGCCATTTCTTCAACACACAGCAAAACTTGAGCGAATACACATTAATGTAGAACTAGGGTTCTTAATCTTAAATCTGCATGAGTCTACTCTAACTGCAGATTGGCAACATGTTCCATTGCACTCTGACCAGAAAACAGTGATCAAATATTCTGAGGAAGGGTCACCGGACCCAAAACGTTAACTCTGCTTTTCCCTTCACAGATGCTGCCAGACCTGCCGAGTTTTTCCAGCAACTTTGTTTTTGTTCCTGGCTTCCACAAAGCTTTGACTTAGTATAGAATTATACAGCAAGATGGCAAGCACCTTAGAAGCCACACACACACACACACACACACACACACACACACACACACACACACACACACACACACGTCATTTTACATTTGAATGAAACAATAATACAATTAGTTTTTTAGTTTCATATTTCACATGCTTCCAAGCCTTGGTAAACACAAAACCGTATCGAGTAATTGTCAAACAGCATTGAGATACTGTCAAACCTACCTGAGGGAGTGCAGTGAAAATCAAACCCTGCTACTCTGGTGTCATCACAAAGCTAAAAAGATTTTTTTAAAAAGTTCGCAATTCCCAATTCTTCCACAGGTTTGAAGAGACACAAGATGACTGATACATAAAAAGTCTTAGGTTATCAGTACAATAATACAGTACAACACAGCACAGGAACAGGCCTTTCAGCCCACCAAGCCTGCACCAATTCCTAGCCCTTATTTAGGTGTGCTATTTATTGCGATTAAACATCATAACTAACGTCAACTGGTGAAGGAAAGATAAACTGGTCATCTTCAGATATAAAGGGGATTTTAACTATATGTGACAGAGAGACAGCTCCTGAACTTAAGGAGATTTGATCTGATCTGATACTTCTTTGTATCTTGTTCCCAGCTGCAAGCTATTCAGCCACATGAGAACTAATCAGAGTGTTTTTGGCAGGCAAAAGACCTTTGTCATCGATAACTGGTCACTAGTTCATAGACTTCTTGTTGCCAACCAGAGCTCCATCTGTATACAGAATCCTTGCTCCTAGTTCATCTGCAACTTAATCATCATTTACTTGTCCAAACAGCAGTTGAAATGAAGCTTTCCATGAGCATCAGATTATTTGCTTTTCAAAACAGACATCAATCACAAAGTCATACAGCACAGAATCAGGCCCTTCAACCCAAAGTGTCCACAACAAACCTTTAAAACCCTGGTTTTAAAATAGTCTTTTTTTCTCATTTCAGACCTTGATTTAAAAAAAAGACAAGGTCTTTACAATACCTGCACAAACTCCTTTTCATTTTGAGAAACTGGCACAAAAAACTCTGTATTTTGAAGGAAGTAAAGTTTAATCACCTTATGATATCTTTTGTTCTGCTGCCCACATGTTTTAAATCCAAATCCAGGAACAACCCTTGTAGTTCAAGCTCCCACAACTTATGCAACTTTCCCATTTCATTCGGTAAGGATCTCAAGTCAGGGTTATTACTCAGGAGTAATGATGTCATGTTTTCTAGCAGACCAATTTGAGGTGGTAGCTGGAAGCAATGGAAATTAGATTGAAACTGATGCTTTGATATATCTAAATAGAAAATCATTTAAAACTAAAAGTGTGAAAAACATGAATATGGACAACCATATCAAGGCACAGGCTTTTAAAAAAATTCTTTTACATTTCTATCATGCTGGCAAGATTTTAGGAAGGTTCAACAAGTAATTGAGTAACAGGTTATTTATTTTACAGTTTATAAATATAAAATTCAAAATTTCACCTCCTTCAACATGTTATTGTTGAGATTTAGCTTTTCCAGTCTTGACCATTTACTCACTCCTTCACTCAAATCCAAAACACTGATTTGGTTATGGCTGAATATCAGCTCCCTTAGACTTGAAGACTCCCAAAGTAAAGGCCCAGGAAGCTTGGATAGGTTATTGTGACTTAGGTTTACACTCCTTAAACTAGTAAGAAAGTAAAGATAACAGAACATTCACTAAAAATAAAGTAAATTTATGGCAATTGATTGCAAAAAGATCTGAACCAAGTCTAATTATTAAATTACAGAATTCCAAAATATTCATGAGTTTTCGGTTTCTGTTCAAAATATTGAGCTTAACTCAACATATGCATCATTAAATATTCACAATTTAAACACAGCAGTGTACAGTATATGGTAACGATTAAATGGTGACATAATAGTGCATCACTCATAAGACCAAAGAAAGAAGAATTTACTAAACTTGTCGTTTCAAAGCCATGTTTAATACCACTCTGTTATGTAACTCGAACACATAACTTCTCTTCAACTTAATGGCTCAATAAAATAACACAAAACTAATGCAATGTGTTTTGCGATGGAAGATTTTTGTGCTCAACCATGTGTTTTTACATGTGGCAATGTGACATTTAAAATCAAAGTGCTATTTTCTCAGGGTGCAGTTGTAAGCTTTTTTCTCCTTATTTAATCAATGCTATACAGAAAGCCAAGGGAACAATGCATGACTTAATACAAGCTTCATAACTAATGTATTACGTACATAAATTGAGAAATTTGAGTCATATCTTTTAAATATTGTAACTATACCTGCATCCACATCTCTGGCACTTCATTCCACACACGAACCACTCTCTGTGTGAATAAGTTTGCCCCTCATGTCCTTCTTAAATCGTTCCCCTCACACCTTGAAAATATGTCCCCTAGTTTTTAACTCCACCAGTTTAGGGAAACAACCCTTGTCATTCACCTTATCTATGCCCTGCATGCTTTTATAAATCACACTAAGGTCACCCTCATTAACCCACTCCACACTCTCCACTAGCCCCATCACACCCGTTTACCTTTCCCTGTAACCGCAGGAGGTGCTACACCTGCCCCTACACCTCCCCCCTCACCACCCCAGGCCCCAGAAAAACCTTCCACATCAGACAGATATTCATCTGCACATCTGCTAAAGTGGTCTATTGTATCCGCTGTTCCTGATGTGGCCTCCTCTAAATCAGCGAGGCCAAGAGGAGGCTCAGAGACTGCTTTGCTGTGCACCTGCGCTCGGTTTGTGGCAAACGACACCTCCAGTCACGAACCACTTCAACTCCTCCTCCCACTCCCTAGACAGCATGTCCATCCTGGGCCTCCTCAAGTGTCACAATGATGCCACCCGGAAACTGGAAGAGCAGCACCTCATATTCTGCCTCGGAAGCTTACAACCCAAATGGTCTCAATATCTACTTTATTAGCTTCAAAACCTCCCTAACCCCAGCCGCATTCCAAGACCAACCCTCCCTCTCATCCTCGCCTCCTTGACCTGTCCATCTTCTCTCTCACCTATCCGCTCCTCCCACCTCACTGACCAATCGCCACCACTACCTACTTGCTATCACCATCCCACCTACTTACCTTCCCCAGCCAACATGCCCCGACTCTATTTATTTCAGAGCTCCCTTCCCGTCCCCTGAAAAAGGGTCCCAACCTGAAACGTCAGCTTTCCTACTCATCTGATGCTACCTGGCCTGCTGTGTTCCTCCAGCTGCACACTGTGTCATCTCACCCTCGAGAACTTCCTCTTCTGTAATGTGTAAAGTGAACTATTTTCAAAACATCAATATTTATTTCCCCAAGTTCTCTAGCCTCTATTTCTTTCTCAACAGTAGAAACTGATGTGAAGCATTCATTTAGTATCTCTCCCAACTGCTGCAGTTCAACACAAAGGCAACCTTCTTGATTTTTAAGGGGTCCTACTCTCCCTCTCAGTGCTCTCTTGCTCTTAATATATTTGTAGAATCTTTTTGAATTATTTTCAACCTCATCTGCCAAGGCTATCTCTTATCCCCTGTTGCCCTCCTGATTTCCTTCTTAAGAATGCTCCGACACTCTTTCTACTCTTCAAGAGATTCAGTTGGTCCCAGTTATTTATATCAAATGTATCATTGTTTTTTATTCTTTTATTCTATTTTTAAAGTTCGTATTATTTCAAAAGTGTCAATGCAGCTGTGTCATGTGAAAAATGTGTGTCATCAAGTTAACAGCTAGGAAAGTTTTTCCCAACAATATAACCAGAAAAATTATCAAAAACATTACTTATGCAAATGAGCAAAAAGCAATAGAAGTTCATCAGTTTCCATAATCAAAATGTTGCTTAGAGTCATGGAGCTGTACAGCATGGAAACAGACCCTTCAGTCCAATTCGTCTATGCTGACCAGATATCCTAAATTAATCTAGTCCCATTTTCCAGCATGAGGCCCATATCCTTCTAAACTCTTCCTACTCATACCGTTCCAGATGCCTTTTAAATGTTTTAATTGTACCAGCCTCCACCACTTCCTCTGGCAATAATTGAAGCACTTCATGGCAGATGTGGGACTGACTACAGTGGCACCGGGTTAAGGATCTAGATCGATAGGCAGGCAAGGGAATGGGCAGTGAAGATAGAGAAAGCATGACCAGATTGGAAACAAAGTATACAGTCTTGAAGAAACACATCCAGGTGTCAGGTGAGTATTTCCAACAGTACACAGGAGTGTAGCACAGAGATTTGGGCAAAACATGGAGAGAACCAAGGGAATTAGAACAACATCACCTATAGCGCTCAGTGCCGTATAAGTTTGAAGGGGGAAAGCAGTGACAATAGAAAAGATTGTTTGGAGCAAGCAATGGGATTCAAGAACACAATCCAAAATGCTGAACCTCAGGATTTGGGGCCATTTGATGGAACTGGGCAAATCAATCAATACAAATTGAATCAAACTGAGTTGTTTAACTATTTGAAGTTCCCCAATATTGTTACATCATTAATTTCTGATGATGTTACACTGAAAACATTCCAGGATTCCAATCTCCCTGTGCGAGATGTGGTGACTCATCGGCAGCAGCACATAAATTATGACGTGGGAAGATCAAATTGAAGAAAGGGGAAAACCCAAGCCGCAGGTATCTATGAAACTGCAGATTATTTAAAGCAAGTTACTGACTCAAAATTCAGCAGAGCCTGGTTCAACTTAATTTTTACAATTCAGATTTTGCAGCTTTGTATTTTGTTATGAATTGCATTTTTAAAAGACGAATATAGTTAATAAACTGTAAAAACATGTTTGTTCAAAAACTGAAGTTTTTTTTACATCTCTGTTGACAGAGTAGTAGCTTTGATATGGAAATCATCTGGTTGGTTCATTTTCTATAGATTGCTAGTTTATGATTTACACAGTGGAGCAAATCAGCAGGATAATTTCACTAAATGCTACTTGAAATAACTAGATAAACAAGGAATTTGACACAAGCAACATTTTGAGGTTATCTAAGAGAAAGCAAATCATCTTGGGGGCCCTCTTGTGAAACAGTTGTAGTGTCCTGACCCCTGGACAGGCAGACCCAGGTTCAAATCCCTCTGCTCCAAAGGTGTGTAATAACATCTCTGAACAGATTGATTAGAAAATATCAAATAGATGGTCACATTTGAAGAGTGTAGCAGCAGTAATATTTTCAAATGCGTAACAGATCTGACTATCAGGACCAGCCAGCAATACAAAGAACGCAGCAATTCCACTTTCTTTTTAAAAAAAATCACCATTTCTGCAAGAGTGCAGCAAGTAACTCACCTCTTGATTCTCTAAGCTAGGCCGCTACAAACAAGGCACAAGTCAGGAGTATTACAGAATACTACACTTGCCTGGTTGAATACAGCTCTAATACTGAAGAAGCCTGACATATCCAAGATGCTTGATTGGCATTAAATCCACACACATTCACTCCCTCCACCACCAACGCTCAGGAACACCCGTATGTACCACCTATAAGATGCACTGCAGAAATTCAAGACTTCTGAGACAGCATCTTCCAAACCCATGATATCATTGAGAAGAACAAGGGCAGCAAATACATGGGACACCACCACCTGAAAGATCCCCTCCTTGGTGATTTGGAAATTTATTATTATTCCTTCAGTGTAGCTGGATTAAAAGTCTGGAACTGCCTCCCAAACAGCACTGTGGGTATACTTACACTAACAGACAGCAGCAGTTCAAGAAGGCATTTCACCACCACCTTCTCAAAGGCAAGTAATGATAGTCAACCAACACTGGCACAGCCAGCAATACCCAGATCATGCAGACCTTTGATTATTTGCAACGGACCTGAGGAGTGCAAGAACAGTGACCTGATGGCAAAGGGGTACCAGGTTAGAGTGCCTGGGCCAACATTGAGGCGGGAAGGACCAAAGTCCTGCTTCCATCGCTTTTTCCTCACCACACATCTTCTTCAACACCCTCCTCACCCATGAGGTCCACATCCTCCATCACCCTCCTCCAAAATCCCACTCCCACTCACTCCAAAACTCTCAACCTAATACTTTGCCAACACACCCTGAATCTCTTTTTTCTCTCACCCACCCCCAAGACACACTGTTTCTCTCTGTCTCACCCACACCCCATCTCTGTCTGTCTCTCTCTCACACGCACACACATCTCAAGTCTCTTTCTCTCTCTCTCTTCCCCAACACTTCAAACTCTCACTTTATTGCCCATTCTTCCCCTACTCTCAGTTCCTTTCTTTTACCCCCAACATCCAGCCTCTCTCTCTACCCCATTCCCCCAGATGATCCTTCTCTCTCATTGTCAAACCACTGCCAACGGGGCCCTTAGCAAGCCATTAATCCAGAAGCAGGTAAACCTCCTGTGATGCAAGGTAAACATTAGAACAAACTGTGTGGGCTATTCTTCACTTTTGGGAGGACGATGAAGGAAGTACCTCAATCAACGACAGCCAGTGACTGACTGAGGGACTTGATACTGAGAGTGCTAAGGCCCAACGAAAACATCCATATACTTGCTGCTGCCACCACAATCGCAACCCTTATTCCTGCTTCCCCCACTCCACAGACGCTGCGGTGTGAATCCCACACTTACACCAGTTTTTGTCCTCCACGATCCTGAGACTCTGGGGCAAGGACATCGAGAGCATTACAGCAACGGCTACAGCTTCTTTGTTGGTGCTGCTCCATACAAGAGCTGCAGATTTCCAAGTGGCTAACAGCTCTCTAGCCAGGAATCCTTCCCTAATGGAGGAGGTGTGAGAAAGCCCATTGGTGTCCTTCATATTTACCTGATGAGCGTATGTTTCAGCAGGACTTCCTGAAAATACGTGCCACAGGTCTCTTGCTGGCTCTCCATTAAGCAGGAGAGCCCCATGATGGCTCAGCAAGATTTCATCCAACATTTTAAACTTGTGTTTGAATAAGTCTTTCATTTTAAATTTGGCCATGTCTATCTGTTGCCATTTAGTGAAAATAATTAACAATGAGCAAAGTGTCTTGGTGAAAAATAACATATCGCTGGGAACCTAAATCAGACCACAAAGATAAAATGAAAAAAAATCTTCTTTGGAAAATTTCTCAGTTCTATTAAATTAATTTAAGACTCAGCTACAATTCTGACAAGAATTATTTCCAAGGCACAAGCAAACATAATTTAGAATCTCAGTTAGTGAAGACTATAGGGCATTTGGAGAAATTTTGAGAGAAAAATAAATGTTGCTACTTCAGAGATCAGATAGTGTTCAAAATAGAGTAATGCAATGTTGCTGCAAATTCAGGTTATATTTTGCTTGACTTAGAAACACTTGATGTGAAACATCATGTCATAAAACAGTCAACTCTCGAGGATAATATCTCCCATTCTGATGAGTGCATATATTCATTCCTGCACTCAAACAGGATATAAAGCAAAGTTGACAGACTATGGCACATACTGTTGAAGCTTGAGGACTGCTTCAGGAACTCTGTCGAACTTGTTGCTGGCCAAATCAATTGTAGTGATCTTTGACGGCAAACCTGACAATGTACCTGTTAAATGAAACAGTCAATTAGAAAACCACAGAACAAAAGTTACCGGGTTGAATTTTGTTTGTCAGTGATGCAGAATCTAAATCCAAGTCAAAAAGAAATAATAAAGCTCAACAGAGAGGAAAGCCAGATTTAAAATATTTCCAAGTCCAAATGAAGGAAAAAAAGCTAATTTTCTTACGATGCAACATTGTTGTGAACTGTTACTGAAATAATATAGTTTAAATCGAACAAATGAAAATTGTAAGATCATTGGAGAAATAGGTATATGCTGATTATGAAACATAACCACTAAATTTATTTTGACACTGTTTCACTAAACCAAAATGACCAACTATTTCTGCAAAGTCCAGGTGAAAACAGCAATGTCTTGAAGGAACATATATTTCTAATGCAGATCCTGTCCTTTATCTAATGAAAAAAAATTCTAAAATGTGAAATTTTAGACAATAACATTTGAAGTTTATTTCCTCCACAAGCCTCTTGCAAGTTGCTTTACTATAATTCACAGAAGTACTTCATAACAGGATAATTCCACAACAAATTTGCAAATGTCCATTTCCTAGTAAGTCTGGGGTAAAGTTGTCAGTTTCTGATATCCAATTCAAATTACATGTGAAGCCTTTTTAAAACATTCTTATTAGTGTCACTGACACCCAAAACACAGCTGAAGTTTTAGAGCCTCCTCATAGACCTGTAAGTGAGCATAATTAATTAAACAAACAAAAGGATAGGATGTGTGCCAACAGAGTTTAATGTTTGATGATAGTATAAGGTAGGGGTGGAGATCAGATAGACCTTAGGTTTAGGATAAAAGTTTGGTACAACATGGTGGGAAAAAGGGCCTGTACTGTGCTACAGAGTTCTATGTAAGTGGCCTGGTTTTAGTGTCTTTTTTAAAACCAGCACAAACCATCATGAAAACTCAAATTGTGCTGAACTTGAGATTTTCCAAACTTTGGCCTTGGGAATCCACAGAAAAAGCCCAAAACGCTCAACAGAAAGTTTAGGTATCCCTCAATAAGAGATTTGTTGACAGGCTAAAAATATGCCAAAGTCAGCAGAAAACCCCAGCCCCCGACCAAGACTTTATTGGTGTTTTCAAATAATATCTTCAAAAAACTTTCCCATTTGCAATAGCTGAATTTTCTATTCCCAAGAGAAGCCTGAAATACAAAAAGAAACTGTAGGAAATAAAGGCAGCAGACTGGCTTTGTTTAGCTCAGCGGTAGAACTATTGACTCTAAATCAAAGGCTTGGGGCTCAATTTTCCTGAAAATCAGCTGAGCATCAATTTTGCTAAGTTTCATGGAGTATCTCCCTCCAGGACTTCTAGCAACTTGTCCAATGCAGTACAATGCTATTGATCTCACTAAATATACACCACTCTTACCCTCAACAGTGGTGCAATGCTTGATGGCGAGTACTGCCAGCATTCATGTTGCAGGCACCATATTTAACCTCCAGTTTTGCTCGATGTCAAATGCTGCCAGCCTGGACTGAAATAGCCACCCCGGACTGAAATAGCCACCCCAGTTGGTGCACTGTCCACAGTCAATAGGAATGCGCAGCAACACTGCAAGAATGTTAATCACATCCTGCACTCCGCGAGGATAAGTTCCACCATGGCATCTCTGCTACCTCAAACTCACTCACCTTGGCACTGCACCTGCCTTACACAGAGGCTCATGGACTACCAATCACAGCATTTTATCTCAATGGCTTTCACCCACACCAGTCCCTAAAATCGTCCCGACCCCTGCACTTCCTACTTAAATCGGGATACCTTTCCGAATTGATAAAGGAACAAATTCTAGACTGACCAGAGCACTCCACTGAATTTTTACTGCTGCCAGACATGATAAACTGTTTGGCTCTTTATCTGTGTTAAAAGTCAAGGCAGAGGTGTCACTGTTCAGGTGTATGCAAACTGAGTGAATATTAGGAAAGCAAGCTGACCGTCCTGCATTTTGCTTTGTTCCAATGCATCAGATGGATGCCTGTCCTTGTGGACAAAATATCCAGGCAGCAGCACTGCAACATACAGTGTCGGTGAGCTCCAAAATGTAGCACTGCAGTGTTGAACTGCATTAAATGTGAGTCCCAAAAGTGCTAAGGGTGGTAAGACAGGTGTTTTGTTGACATCAAATGTCCATGGATGCAGGGTGCAAGCAGTCACTGTCCATGGAGTGTACCTGAGGTGTTGCGGAATGTTGGTCAACATAGAGGCTCAGAAAAGATACCAGTGAGCTGTAGCCACCAGACACCCATGCTGATGTTCATCTCAGAATTTGGTGCCATTTAGTCTCTCTCCATTGGGAAAATAGCAGCCTGCACTTGAATGAACCAAGATCAGATAATATTGGGATGCTAATGCGCTCAAATTGGGCCCTCACTGCTCACTAGTGAGCTTTTCATCCAGCCACGAAAACCTTGCTTGGAAAACTGGGATTTTTTTTCCATGATTTTGAGAATTTCATTTTCAGTGCTCACCATATTTTCATAACTGAGTTATCATTGAAAAAGTCATTTTAGGAGCTTGGAAAATTTGAGCACATGAAATGTGAGCACGTATAAGCTAATTCTTTATGTGGAACAGACTTATTGCTTCCCAGCAGAGGTTATTTTTCTTTTAGACGAGATACTAAAATCAAGTTCTAACTGACTGTTATCTCTGGTGGATCTAAAAGATCTATGACATTACTGGATGGAAAAATACTCATTCCTGTGCCCTGTTCAATATTTATTCTCTAAGCTATGTCAATAAAAACAAAACTGTCTGGTTATCATCTCATCACTGTTTAGAACATAGAATGCAGAACATAGAACTCTATAGCCCAAGATATTGTGCCGAACATTTACACTAATCCTAAGGTCTATCTAACCTCCATCCCTACCTTATACTATCATCCACATACCTATCTAATAGCCGCTTAAATGCCCCTAATGAGTCCAATTCCACTACCCTCTCCGGCAATGCACTCCATGCCCCAACCACTCTCTGAGTAAAGAACCTACCTCTGACATCTCCCCATATCTACCTCCACTCACTTTAAAACTATGCCCCCTTGTAATAGCTACCTGCACCCTCGGAAAAAGTCTTTGGTTGTCCACTCTATCTACCTCTGATCATTGTGTACAACTCTATCAAGTCACATCTCACCCTTCATCGTTCTAAAGACAAAAGCCCTAGCTCTCTCAATCTTTCCTCACAAGACCTTCCCTCCATTCCAGGCAACATCCTGGTAAATCTCCTCTGCACCTTTTCCAACGCCTCCACATCTTTTCTGTAATGAGGCAACCAGAACTGGACACAATACTTCAGATGTGGCTGAACCAGGCTTTTGTATAGCTGGAGCATAACTTCACGGCTCTTTAACTCAATCCCTCATTAATGACAGCTAACACACCATACACCTTCTTACGAACTCTATCCGCCTGGGTGGCAGCTTTCAGGGAGCTGTGGACTTGAACCCCAAGATCCCTCTGCTCCTCCACACTGCCAAGAATCTTTTCATTCACTCTGTATTCTGCTTTCAAGTTTGTCCTTCCAAAATGAATCACCTCACACTTTTCAGGGTTAACCTCCATCTGCCACTTCTCAGCCTAGCTCTGCATCTATCAATGTCCCTTTGTAACCTAGAACAGCCCACTGCACTGCCCACAACGCTACCCACCTTTGTACTGTATTTGTATCGCGAACTTACTAATCCACCCTTCCACTCCTCCATCCAAATTATTTACAAAAATCACAAATAGAAGAGGACCCAGAACAGATCCTTGTGGTACACTACCTGTAACTGAGCACCATGCTGAATATTTTCCATCCACTCCTTTGTCTTCTAAGGGTCAGCCAATTCTGACTCCAATCTGTCACATTTCCCCCTATCCCATGCCTCCTTACCTTCTGCATGAACCTACCGCAGGGAACCTTATCAAATGCCTTACTTAAATCCATGTATACTACATCCACTGCTCTACCTTCAACCATGTATTTGGTTAACTCTTCAAAGAATTCATTAAGGTTTGTGAGGCATGATCTACCCCTCTCAAATCCATGCTGACTGTCATGAATCAAACTGTGCCTTTCCAAGTGATCATAGATCCTATCTCTCAGAGCCTTTTCCAATAATTTGCCCACACTGACCTAAGACTAACTGGCCTGTAGTTTCCAGAGTTATCCCTACTCCCATTTTTGAACAAGGGAATGACATTGTCTTTCTCCTATCTTCCAACACTATACCCGTGGACAGTGAGGATGAAAAGATCATTGCCAAAGGCCCTGCGATCTCTTCCCTCACTTCCCATAGAATCTTTGGATAAATACCATCAGGCCTGGGCATTTATCTTGCTTCAAGTTCCTCAAAATTCCAAGTACATCTTCCTTACTAACATTCACCTCCTCTAGCCCACCTGCCTGTTTCACTCTGTCCTCCTCTACAAAAAGGTCCTTCTCAGTTGTGAATACTGAAAAAAAGTATTCATTAAGGACGTGTCCCATCTCTTCAGGCTCCACGCACAAATTCCCTGGATGTGAGTTTGCTCGCTGAGCTGGAAGGTTAGTTTTCAGACGTTTCATCACCATTCTAGGTAACATCATCAAAACAAATTCCCTTTACAATCCTTGATCAGCCCTACCCTTTCTCTGGTCATTCTCTTATTCCTCTTGTACATGTAAAAAGTCTTGGAGTTTTCCTTGATTCTATCTGCCAAGGTTTTCTCATGCCCCCTTATAGCTCTCCTAAGCTCTTTCTTCAGCTCTTTCCTGGTTAACTTGTATCCCTCTGAAGCATTTTCCATTCCTTGCTTTCTAAACCTTACAGAAGCACCTTTCTTCCTCTTAACCAGTAGTTTGGCCTTTCTTGAGAACCAAGGCTCCCTCACTTGACCACATCTTCCCTGCCTGCCAGGGCCAAACATAATCGAGCATATGCAGTATGCACTCCTTAAACAACCTCCACATTTCAATAGTGTTCTTCCCTGACAACATCTGTTCCCATTTTATGTTATCCAGTTCTTGCCTAACAGAATTGTAATTACCCTTCCCCCAATTATAAACCTTACCCTGCTGTTTGTATCTATCCTTTTCCATGACAATTGTAAAAGTAACAGAGTTATGATTGCTACCGCCAAAATGCTCTCCTGCTAACAGCTCTAATACTTGGCCCAGTTCATTGCCTAGCACCAAATCTATAGTGGCTGCTCCTAGTGTTGGTCTATCCACATACTGTGTCAGGAATCCTTCCTGAATGCACTGGACAAAAATCTGCTCCAGCTAAACTAATACAACCAAAATATTTTCAATCAATATTTGGAAAGTTGAAGTCACCCATGACTTCAACCCTGTGACTTCTGCACCTTTTCAGTATCTGCCACCCAATCCACTCCTCCACTTCTCTGCAACTATTAAGGGGTCTGTAAAAAAAACCCCAAAGTGACTGCTCCTTTCTTGTTCCAGACCTCAACCCAAACCGAATCTGTAGACATATCACTTTCGAACTGCCTTTCAGTAGCTGCTATACTAGCCCTAACTAGCAATGCCACTCCCCTGCCTCTTTTTCCACCCTCCCTATTTCTTAATCCTGGAACTTCCAACAACCATTCCTGTCCCTGAGTTACCCAAGTTTCTGTATTGGCCACAACATCATAGTTCCAAGTACTGACCCACGCTCTAAGTTCATCTGCCTTATTTCCGATACTTCTAGCACTGAAGTATACGCACCTCAAACCATCTCTGTCTCCAACTACACTCCATCGGCCGCATTTCCTTATTACCAACCTCACTCCCTGTTGTGACTGTTGGAAGGCAGAACACCTCATCGTCTGAATTGAAAATCCAGTTTCCCACCCCCTGCCAATCTAGTTCAAACCATCCTGTATAGCTTGAGGAAACCTCCCTCCCAGGATATTTGTGCCCTTCCGGTTCAGGTGCAACCCGTCCTTACTGTACAGGTCCCACTTTCCCTAGAATGTGCTCTAATTATCCACAAAATGGAAGCCCTCCTACACCAGCCCTGTAACCACATGTTTAGATGCATTCTCTCCATACTTCTTACCTCGTTATCACATGCACTGATAGTAATCCAGAGATAACTACCCTGTTTGTCCTGGACTTCAGCTTCTAACCTAACTGCCTGTACTTGTTTTACACATTCTCAGTCCTTTTTCTATCTAATGTCATTGGTACTGATGAGTACCATGACTGCTGGCTGCTCACCCTCTCCTTTAAGGATCTTGAAGTCACGATCCGAGACATCACGGACGCTGGCACTCAGGAGGCAACATACCATCTGTTCATCTCATTCACGTCCACAGAACCGCCTGTCTGTGCCTCTTACTATTGAATACTATTGTTTGTGGGACGCAAGTTCCTTCTATGAAACTTGTTGCTACAGAAGTTTCCAACTGTCTCTAATGAGTGATATGCCCTAGACTCTTTCGATTTGACACCATTCAGCTGGAATATTTAAACAGTTGAAACATTTTAGAATCACCTACTTCATACAGTCAGTTCACAGGGAAGATAGAAACAGTATCTCTCATCCAATCTTAATGTCCAAACTAAATCTGCAATTACAGGCTGGTACATGTGACTGCACTTTCTCTAATCTTCCGAAAATCTCAAAGTAAGGAATGTTCCACATATCATAAAAACAAAACACAACTATAGTAAAGTCTCCAGAAAAGCCACAATGCAAAATTCACAAGGACTTCAGTTGAAGTTTTTCATACAGCTTTGAACTCAAATTGTTCATCTAAGAAATCGATCTTTCAAAGTTTGTACAGATAGAGAGGAACTTTCTTATTGGTGGAAAGGTGGAGATCCAAAAGGCACAGACACAGGTTTAAAGCAATTAGCAAAACAATCATAGGTGATGTATAGAAAACATTGTTTTGTTAAGCAGTGTGAGATTATGATCTCGAAGGCACTCCCTGAAAGACTGGTGGGGTTGATAGATACAATCCTAGCTTTCAAAATAAAATTGGAATAAACATTGAATGGGAAAATAAAACTGCAGCACTACAGGAAAGAGCTAGGGAGTGGGACGAGCTAAACTGTTCAGTGAGGAAGTTGGCAGGATTCAATAATGCAAATGGCACCCTTCTGTAACTCACCAGCCTTTAATTCTATTACCTTTAGTCTATGTACACATTTACACGAAGGAAATTAATTCCCCTTTGCAATTTGTTTATGAGTATACTTACTGAGATGATTTTCTGAGACTCTGAATGTATCTAGCTTGGAGCACTGCGTCAAGAACATATCCGGAATGTTAGAGATGCAGTTTTGACTAAGATCTAGTAGATTAAGCTCAGCCAAACACAGAGATGATACAAGTGTCCTTATTTTATTTCTAAAATGGAGAGGAAATTGTATTCAAATTAAGTTTAAATAAAGTTTACAAATCTACAAAATAAAACAAAAAATTAGCTCCATATTAAATATTGAATATGGAATAAAAACCTGCAATTGACTGTTGTGAATACCCATTTGGTCGATGAATAACCTTTAGGAAAAGAATACTTTGCTTAGTCTGGCTTATGTGATTCCAGACCTACTCAATGTTAAATAATATCAGATCAATAATCTGAATTCAATTTCAAACAATTCTGGGAATTCTTAAAGAGGCACCTATGCGGAGGTGGATTAGTCCACAAATCATATAAATGTTATTTCTTCCTGAATTTACTTTCTTGATCTTCACTTCAAAATTTAGTTAAAATAAATGTAATATATGCTTTGATACTGCAGCTACATAGAATTCAGTGCCAGCTCTGACGGAGTATTCTTGTCTCACAACTTAGTTTGCAATATGCTTGCATTGACAGTAGAGGAAAACCTCTGACCTGAGTAAGAATATCAAATGTTATACAATACACAAAAAAAAGGTTTTTTATAATTTATATTATTCTTTTAGAAGGTTTTTATTTATTCATTAAAGTTAGTTTGGAGGCATGTTAGCCCTGATTTATGATGGACAAGTGGTTTGCAATGCAGAATCACGCCAACGATGTGGATTTAATTCCCAATGGTTGAGGTTAACACAGGACTCTCCTTTTCAATCTCTGGTTGCCCTCAGTTAAACCACACCAGTTGTCTCTCTAACGTCAGTGCAGCCCTACAGTCTGTAGGAGATTGATGACTTCACCTTTTTAGAATTAGATATCCTGCCAGGGCCCCCATTTATTACCAATTCCTAATGGTGTGAATTTGCTGGGTTTTAAATGGCCATTAACAGTCACTCACATTGATATACATCTGAAATCACATAGGCCAGACTAAGTCTGTAATAATGGGAACTGCAGATGCTGGAGAATCCAAGATAATAAAATGTGAGGCTGGATGAACACAGCAGGCCCAGCAGCATCTCAGGAGCACAAAAGCTGACGTTTCGGGCCTAGACCCTTCATCAGAGGCTCTGATGAAGGGTCTAGGCCCGAAACGTCAGCTTTTGTGCTCCTGAGATGCTGCTGGGCCTGCTGTGTTCATCCAGCCTCACATTTTATTATCTAAGTCAAGTCTGTAGTTTTCTTTCCCTAAAAGGGTACTAGTCAGCCAAATAGATATGCACGAAAATCAGTTGTTGGTTTTTATTCCATATTCAATAAATTGATTTTACATTCTCCAGCTATGGTAGTGGGTCTGAACTCTTGACTCTGATTCATTCCTTTTACATTTTTGCTGTATAAACGACCTGTACTCAATAATACAACAGAGACATTAGAAATTAACAAATAAAGATAATCTTAATTATGCAAATATTTCTTGATTAATGTTAGATCTTTTAACCAATAAAACATAGACCTGATTGCAACTGATTTATCAATGTACCCATCTTTCAGGTTTTCTTCAGGCAGATGGAATTTTAAATAAAGGTTGCAATTACCTTCAACATGGAATGAATTAGGAAATAACTTAAAATTAGTAGAAAATAATTAAAACATACGTCAAAATGAAAAACAATGCGAACAAATAAAAATAAAACAGAGAAACAACAGAAATGTCAAAGCTTATGGCATCAAGTCAGGCTATAATGTGGTTCATTTATTGGAAATAGTTATTCAAGCCAACATTAGAAGCATATTTCTTCCAAACTTGTTCTTTTTCAAAGACCATTCTTGGATCACAACACTTGATTGGATCATTCATCTGAATTAGGTAATTTAGGCCTGAGAAGCAAATAAAAGACTTGCTTGCCAGAGGTGATCAATTCATCAATCGTCTGCTGCATCATTAAAAGAGCCTATAAAACTATGAAAACTAACACTTTTCACTTAAGCATCAGGTAACAGATGGATCTAAAATACAGGCTCAGCTCAGGAAGTACAGAGCTAATACAAATTACACTGATGGGTGAATGTAAAGATTTTGCTTTTTAAGAATTTAAGTGTGAGAGATGATCATTTTCTCACATTCTGAAACAAACTTTGCTCAAATGCTTAGAAAAATCTGTAGAACTTGTTAACAGCTTCCAAAAAGCTGACAACCAAGCTACCTCATTCAACTGATAAACGTCTATGACTGAAACCATAGCTTTATGGCAATTATTTTGCACGACTTTATGTTTTAGGATTGTTAATAATGCTTTGGGCTTTCCACAACTCAGTTCGTTGTCTGTCAAAAGCAAAATCCATTGATCTTATTCATGACATGGTGAATTAGTTTCTGTGCTTGCAGTGGGACATTGCACCATATCTTAGCAATGACAGCATGTAGTCAATGGAGACTATACTGTCAATAGCTTATTGAACTCCATTCATTACGTACATATGGCACTTATCTTTTTTTTAAACCAGTGTACATCCGAAAGAACTTACTTGAGCAAATTGTTGAGGAGTTTATACCAATCCCTGGCTCTTTATTAAACTCTACATTTGCTTCCCATTGCCAACCATACTGTCATCAACACATCCCCATTAACTCACTTTCCTAGTCATCACCTGGGAAGCAAAATAGTTGCTAAGCATTTTATTTACATTATTAAGAACATGATGGGGTCTAACACCAATGTTGACAGAACTTCACAGAGTGCAACCTTCAGCACAACATCACGCTTATGACACACTTCCACTCTTTTAGTGGATTCCACAGCCACTTTCAAGTTATACCAAGTATACATTTTGCTTTCACTTGCAATCATATTGTTAGTGCCAAATAGAACTTATGATGCTTAAGTATCTAACAATTCAATTGACAATAACCACAGTATGATTTAGAAGAGTCTAAAAGCTTACCCTTTAATTAATAGTTCTTGTAAATTTTCAGTGGCTTTATCAAGAGAATCTGGAAAAGTTGAGAGTTGATTTTGTGACAAATTCAATTTTTTCAGGGTTGGGCATGTGGAGTTTAAGGTTAGAGAATGGCCAATGTTGTTCCTGGAGATATCAAGGGACATAATGGACTGCATTTCCAGTACACATGATGGAAAAGAGGTGAACTTGTTATTGCTCATGTCCAAATCTGTCAGACACTTGAGAATCTGAGGGTAAAAATATAACAGCCTCACAACAGAGAAATAATAAATCCTTCATCAAATCATAAATCCTAATTTGTTTTCGCCATTAGATTGCACATTTAAATCGGTGTCAGCATTTTGTACATTAACAAATGTGCTGATTAAATATTGACTTGACAAGTATGCTAAATCTGTTTCATGTTGTCAATACTATGCCACTTCCTAAACAAATCTGTTGCTTTCTTTAAGGAATTCTATAACCCAGCTGTTCAGCAAAATATAACACAACACTGGCATAGGATTTGCTAAACAAGACTGCACAACATCCGAGATAACAAAGTGTGGAGCTGGATGAACACAACAGGCCAAGCAGCATCTCAGGAGCACAAAAGCTGATGTTTCGGGCCTAGAAAGGGTCTAAGCCTGAAATGTCAGCTTTTGTGCTCCTAAGATGCTGCTTGGCGTGCTGTGTTCATCCAGCTCCACACTTTGTTATCTCGGATTCTCCAGCATCTGCAGTTCCCATTATCTCTATTGCATAATATCCACTGTTTTTGGTGCAGATAGTGTAGAGAGTTTATGCAGTCAACTAATTCAAACTATTATAGCAGGGGGCCAAAGTCAAGTATACTATAGGTTACTGCATGCCCAATTGTGAGGCAAGTAAAAGTCAGTCTGCATACTTCAGGACAGTACTCCTAAAAGGGGAGTTCACTGAAACAGGCACTGGAAAGCATTCTATAACTGACTGTAAAAGTAAAACCCCTCACACCCAAAACTGCACCAGCACCCTCACACACTTCTCAATATGCCATACATCTTATTTTTCCCAGTTACCTTTCCTTTCCTCTCGCAGAAGACATTGCACAAACCCAGGCAGTAACATCTTACTATCAGGCTGAGGGAACAGGTAAGATAAACAATACTCTTCTGGAGAAATGCTTGCTATAATGAGACCGTGGTCAAGCCATGGGGCCGAAGAGGACAGAATTTGCATGGAGACAGTGCGATACCAATGTAGCACACAGTGTCTCACAGAGCTGTGATGCTATTTTTACCAGAGTAGATTAGTAGCTGACACAGTGTAACACACTTGTGGATCCAAGAATGATGCAGCGTTTAATCGGTTTTGATTGCCACTAAGACTGCAGTCTGAATGTAGCAGATGAAGCCTTCACCACTGCCATTATAGGAGTGAATGCATACAGGATGTCACACTAATCCAGTAATGTGTTCTCCAACTTATTACTGGCATACCTGAGGCATCACCCAAGGGATAGTGGTAGGAATTTTACTATCACAGCAAGTCAGTTGAGACTGATCATGAACTAATCTGAAAGTGCTTGATGATCTTCTAAATATTGTTAACGAGGGTCATTCCTGCTGTTTCAGACATATTTAGTGATGCAAGGCTGATAGAGGGCATTAACTGGAGCAAGGAGTGCTGATATGGCAGTGCTGGCATGAAATTGAAATTATAGGATAACTGATCTCATGATCTGTCTACTCTGCATACTTCCAACAGATGCTCTTTAGATGTCAATGCTTTCATCAAAAGCATCCAATACCATTAGCACAAAGTGTGTGCATGCTGTAAATGCTATTTTAGGAGCAAAATAGCAGTGGTGGGCCTGAGAAAAGGGAAGCTACGAATCAGGCTTGGTGTCATTCTTTTACTTTAATCATATAATGTTATTAAGACTACTATTTAATATTCATATCAAATTCTACTCAGATATTCCAGGTTTTACAATAGAGATTGATAGAATGCACATCTCCATCCTTCATTTCTCTTCTGGCTTTTTGCATGTTACATGGGTCATCAAAATAAACATAATCTTCATTGATTAAAATTGTCCGAAACAACAGAATGTACTATTAAAAAATTAGTTCTTACAGAACACAAATGTTGTGAGAAACTTGTTAAGGTATTTTGACTTAAATCCATCTTTTGTAGTTGTTCAAGGTGTGGAGCAATACAACATGTGTGATTGATGGAGTTTAGGTGCTCCAAGTCATTTGCAGAAAGATCCAAGGACCAGATGAACTCTGTCTCAGTAGCATGCTGCAACCAGTGGTCATTCCCACTTCCAAAAGAAGATCTTTTTGATGCACAATCTGGTATAAAACATACATAAACTTACAAATGTTGCACCATTTACTTTCATTACATTTGGATTTAGATTTTATTGTCACATGTACTCAAGTATAGTGTACAAGAGTATAGTGAAAAGTGAATCATGTCATCACACATGGCCCCATCTTACTTTACAAAGTACCTAGATACAAAATCTTAGTTACACAGACAGAGAAATAAAACAAATACGTTAAAAAATTTAGTACTATAGTTCTTAGCATAAAAGTAGAAAAATAAAGAAATTTAGGAGTTTCTCATGAATTTTCTGATAAGACTGAAACACAAGAAAAAATACATATAGTTCTGAAGCCCCAAGCAACTCCACTTATTTTTATGAAACATACACAGTCACTTTAAATTAACGTACTTCTATAGACACTAAACTTCCTCTCTCTTACAAATCCATGTCAACCTGAGCAGATTATTTTTTGCACTAGTAAAACTATAATATGTTCAGGAAAAGCTAATTGATCTTCCAAATGCAAATAATCTGCAAGGGCAAGAGAAGAGAATAAAATCATAAACTATTCCTCATTTCACTTGACTCACTGTACTTTTCAAAGAATGAGCAGTTGCAGGTACTTTCAAAATAAGTTGTCATAGATAGATTGGAGGGATTCAGAGATGAGTTGAAAGAATTATCCCAGGAATAAATGTTCCAAATTAAAAAAGATGATCAAGGTTTTCAAATCATGAGGAAAGTGCATTATATAAAATGTATCTATGCTTTGCAACTGAATATTTTTCTTTATTTATTAACAGGATGAAAGCGTTGCTGGCTAAGCAGCATTTATTGCCAATCCCTAGGGAAGTTGAGAGTCAACTGCATTCCTGTGGGTCTGGAATCACATGAAGGTCAGAGCAGATAAGAATGGAAGTTTCCATTCCTAAAGGGCATCAGTGAACCAGATGGGTTTTTCTGACAATTGACAATAGATTCATCATCATCATTAGATTCTGAATTCTTCATATTTTTTATTGAATTCAAATTCCACTATTTGCCATGATTCGAACCCAGGTGCCCAGAATGTTATGTGGGTCTCTGGATCAATAATCTGGCAAGAATACCACTAGGCCGTCGCCTTCTCAACTCAGAGCACCAAATCAGAGGATAAGGTCAAATTTTAAAATGGTGCCAAACTTGTGGGAGGGCAGCTGCTATTACTCACGTATACATAAATTACATCACAATAATTACTTGAGTAGGTGGAAATAGCAGGGGCTCATAGAGAAAAGGGCAAATCAAGGGAAACATCTTTCTCAAAAAAAGAATCAAATATTTGGATTGTATCTCTGGTAAAGGCAATGGGAGCAAAATTGTTGGAATAACTTATAGAACAGTTTACACAGCAATACTGATAATGAAGACAATGGGTTCTTCCAAAATAATGAATTTGATATCTGCTAATTTGGAATGGCTTCATACAGTGTAAATCAAAGATCAGATTTGTAATTTTCATTACCTGGTTTATGAATTATATGAGAAATAGATCTTTGTCTTGGGTTAACTGCAGGCTCAACATCATCCAGTGAACTCTGTCAGTAAAGTAAATTGGTTTAACATAACGGATCAGAAACATTTGCATGAATATAAGTTAAACTGTAAATATGAATATATTATAATCATCACACAATCATTTTTGTTCTGTTCAGAACTTCTACAGCTCAGAGTTCTACTGCCCAGAAGTTACATTTTCTTATGTAACAACTTTCACTGGTCATCGAAGGTAATGTGTTATAAATATGTCCATTTTATAGACACTGTTGCTGTATTATACATATTCTGTAATTTGGAACATTGGAGAAAGTAAAAAAATAATTAAAATCGTATCAGAGCTGAGGGGATATGCTATTCAGGAAAGGTTGAGAAAACTGAGAAGGCCAAGATTATGAAGATTATGAAAGGGTTCTTTTCTAGTTCATTCATGGGATGAGGGCATTGCTGACTAGGCAGCATTTATTGCCCATCCCTAATCGCAAGAGGGCAATCAAGAGTCAACCACATTGTTGTGGGTCTGGAATCGCATGTAGACCAAACCAGGTACGAATGGCAGTTTCCTTCTCTAAAAGGACATTAGTGAATCAAATGGGGCTTTCCAACAATTGACAATGGATTCACAGTCATCATTGGATTTTTAATTCACGATATTTATTGAATTCAAATTCCACATTGTGCTGTGGTGGGATTTGAACTCGGTTCCCAAAACATTATCTGGGTCTCTGGATTAAGCAGTCCAGCAATAATACCACCAGGCCATTGCCTCCACACACCCATCACCCCACCCCAAAGGGACACGTGGACACAGAGAAGATGTTTTCATCAGTGAGAAATATCAAATCTAGAGGCCATAAATATAAAGAATTATGATCAATAAGTTCAATATTGAATTCAGGAGAAATTTCTTCACTGGAAGTCAAGTCAGTCACTTTGATGCCTTTAGGGCAGAACCAGATAAGTACATGAAAGAAAGGAAGAAAATGATACACCAGTAGATTTAAATGAAAAGAGGTGGAAAGAAAATAGATAATTGGACCAAATAGTCTTTTTCTGTGCTTTATACTCTACAGAACTATGGTTCCACCAAAAATATATTATGTATTATGTCAAAATGTAAGTGCAAGAATTATAATGCAACTGAAGTATGTATAACCTTCCTGCTGCATTCAAATCAAAACCTTCCCTTTCCTTCATTAAACATAGCCCAAAAATATTTGGGAATATACTCCAGAATGTCTTGGAGGGACTTTGCAAGCGGTGGTGTTTCCATATATTTGTTGCCCTTGTCCTTCTAAATGCAAGTGGCTGTGGTTTTGGAAGATGTTCTCAAAGGTTCTTTAGTGAATTTCTACAGTGCATCTTGTAGACAACACACACTGCTGTTACTGAGTCAGTGATGGAAGGAATGGATGCTTGTGGATGTGGTGCCTATAAAGCAGGCTGTTTTGTCCTGGATGGTGTCATGCTTCTTGAGTGTTACTGGAATTGCACTCATCCAGGTAAGTAAGCAGTATTCCATCACACTCCTCTCTTGTGCCTATTGATGGTGAACAGACTTTGGGGAGTCAGGAGGTGAGTTATTCAGTGTAATATTCCCAGATGCTGACTGGTTCTTGTAGCCACTGTATTCATATATTTTTGTTTTAATTCTTCTTTCATTCATTCACAGAATATGGGTGTCACTGCGTAGGCCAGCATTCATTGTCTATCCCTAATTGCTCAAAAGTCAATGGTGAGTTCAGTTGAATTACTGGTCAATGATAACTGCTATGTCAAAGCATGCAGGTTAGATTGTCTCTTACTAGAGATGATCATTGCCTGGCATTTGTGTGGTGCAAATGTTACTTGCCACTTCTCAGCCCAACCCTGGAAATTGTTTAGATCTTGTTGCATTTGAACATGGACTGCTTCAGTATCTGAGGAGTTGCAAATCGTGCTGGATATTTTGCAATCGTTGGCAAACATCCTCACTTCTGACCTTATGATGGAGGAAAATCATTGATGAAGCAGTGGAAGACAGTTGGATCTGGAACACTATCCTAAGGAACTACTGCAGAGTTGTCCTAGAGCTGAGATGACCAACCTCCAGAAACCACAACTATCTTCCTTTGTGCCAAGTATGACTCCAACCAGTGGAGAGTTTGGCCCATAATTCCCATTGATTCTAGTTTTGATGGGCTCTTCGATGCCACATTTGATTGAATGTGGCCAAGATATCAAGGGCTGTCACTCTTGTCTCATCTCTGGAATTCTGCTCTTTTGTCAATGTTTGAACCACGGTTGTAATGAGGTCAGGAGCTGAGTGGCCTTGTGGAATGAGGCATCAGTGAGTGTTATTGCTGAGCAGGCACTGTTGATAGCACTGTTAAATGACACATTCCAGCTCTACTGATGATCAAGAGTAGGCTGATGCACCAGTAATTGGTTGGATTGGCTTTGACTTGCTTCCGTGTACAGGAAATACATGGGCAATTTTCCACATTGTCAAGTAGATTACAGTTTTGTAACTGCATTGGGACAGCTTGGCTAGGATTGCAGCAAGTTCTGGAGCACAAGTATTCAGTGCTATTGCCAGAATGTTTTCAGGCCTTGTGGCTTTTGCAGTAACCAGTGCCTCCAGCCATTTGATATCATGTGGAATAAATTGAATTGACTGAAGATAGGCACCTATGATGCTGGAGACCTGGTATGAAGGAATTCTTATGAACTAGGGTTAAATAGGTTGGGATGTTCCTCATTAGAATTTATAAGGAAATGAAGTGATCTAATTGAAACATATTCCTCGGGCTTTTAAGGGGCTTTACAGGGTAACTACTGAGAGGATGCTTCCCCTTACAGGAGAGTCTAGAGCCACACAGCATAGTCTCAGAATAAAGGGACTTCACTTTAAGACTGTAACAAAGAGGAAATTCTTCTCAGACTGTTGGCAGCCAATTCCTTGTTACTGAGGGGTGTGGGGACAGAAACCTTGTATATATTTAAGGCTGATCAGGGGAATTAAGGATTTTGGGGAAACGGTAAGAAAGTAGGCACGAGGAATGTTGGATTAGCCATGATCCCACTGAATGGCAGAACGAATTCAAGGTGCTGAACAGCCTAGTCCTATTTCCTCTGGCTTAGCTGGCAGCATGTAATTACAATTGGATCTATAGCAGCACTTCTTTAACTGGCATGAAACTGCTACAATTTTAATTATTACAAGTAGAATCTTCAAATTCACCATGTAAAATTACCCATTCAAGTTATCTATGACAACACTATAAATTATGCATTGCATTAAAAACAAAACATGATTCCTACAATACTACTGTCAACTAATTTTGGAAATAAGTCAAGAAATAACCGATAGCTGTAAATTGCTCTGTGCAGAGTATTGCTGAAATGGTAAGAGTTTGGCAAGTATAAATGTATAGAGGGCCCTAGCTGCCCTTGTTGATAAGTCATGGAAGGGTAATATGCAGATACAGCAAGCTGTTAAGGCGGCTGCTGGAATGATGATCTTTATTCCAAGAGGATTTGAGTACAGGAGTAGCAAAGCCTTGTATAAAAGGTTGGTTACCACACTTGGAGTAGTGTCTGCAGTTTTGGTCTCCTTAACTCATTAAGTCAGATATCATTGCCATTCAGGGAGCATACCAAAGGTTCAGCAGTCCTGTTCCTGGGATGGCAGAAATGACCAAAGAGAGATATTGGGCAAATGATGCTCGTATTCTCTAGGGTTTTGAAGAATGAGAGGTGAACTTTGAAACCTATGAAGGGATAGAGTAGATGCAACAATATGTTTCTCTTGCTCAGTGAGTCTAAAAGCAGAAGGCACAATTTAAAAATAAGGGGAAATCACTTAAGTCCAAGATGTGGCAAAGTTTAATCAGAATTGTGAATTTTCAGGAATCTCTGCCACAAAGGGCTCTGGTGGCTCAGTCTTTGTGTTTATTTAAAGTTACTAATTGAAAGATTTATGATTTCCAGTGGCATGCAAGGTTATGAGGATGGGGTGAATAAAAAGCACTGAAGTGTTCGATCAGCCATGATCATATTAAATTGCAGAGTGGGTTTGATGGGCTAAAATGGCTTATTGTTATTACAATGTTCCTATAATGCATATCAAACTTGTCCAGATTCAATTCTTCCTCTAATTCATTTGAATTTCTGTTTCTTAAATATTAGAAATTAGTTCAAATTGTTAAAGAGTTAGATTCTTTTAATATACTTCAAATTTAAATTTTTGGTGTAGAACGTGTGCTTTCTGTTGTGGAATCTGAACTGTTTCACACTAACCAGCAATTACCAATGACCAATTAGAAAGCAAGTTTGAATCCAACGGAGAAAAGGAGAAAAGGAATAATCCAATCACTACAATTTTTTTTAAATAAAAAGAAGATATAACAGTTCAAATATTCAACAGCATTTTGCATTTAATTAATGTCTAAATCATTTAACTAACATACCAATGAACTGCAGCGCCTCAAATTAATTGTATGTTTGCTGTAATCTCCAACATGCAAGTGATTGTTTGGATTTTGAATAACAACATAACTCCCTAAAGGTTAAAGAAAAAAAAAAGTTAATGAGAAAATGGAAGTTCAGGGAAATTGCTTTGTCGCACATGATCAAAACAACTCATCTAACTACAATTTAAATATATAAGTCTCATGTCTGTCATCTGCAAGGTGTTAGAAAGGATTCTGAGGGATAGGATTTATGACCATCTGGAGGAGCATGGCTTGATCAAATACAGTCAACACGGCTTTGTGAGGGGTAGGTCATGCCTCACAAACCTTATCGAGTTTTTTGAGGATGTGACTAGAAAAGTTGATGAGGGTCGAGCTGTGGATGTGGTGAATATGGACTTCAGTAAGGCATTTGATAAGGTTCCCCATGGTAGGCTCATTCAGAAGATCAGGAGGAATGGGATACAGGGGAACTTAGCTGCTTGGATACAGAATTGGCTGGCCAACAGAAGACAGCGAGTGGTAGTAGAAGGAAAATATTCTGCCTGGAAGTCAGTGGTGAGTGGGGTTCCACAGGGCTCTGTCCTTGGGCCTCTACTGTTTGTAATTTTCATTAATGACTTGGATGAGAGGATTGAAGGATGGGTCAGCAAGTTTGCAGACGACACAAAGGTTGGAGGTGTCGTTGACAGTATAGAGGGCTGTTGTAGGCTGCAGCGGGACATTGACAGGATGCAGAGATGGGCTGAGAGGTGGCAGATGGAGTTCAACCTGGATAAATGCGAGGTGATGCATTTTGGAAGGTCGAATTTGAAAGCTGAGTACAGGATTAAGGATAGGATTCTTGGCAGTGTGGAGGAACAGAGGGATCTTGGTGTGCAGATACATAGATCCCTTAAAATGGCCACCCAAGTGGACAGGGTTGTTAAGAAAGCATATGGTGTTTTGGCTTTCATTAACAGGGGGATTGAGTTTAAGAGTCGGGAGATCTTGTTGCAGCTCCATAAAGCTTTGGTTAGACCGCACTTGGAATACTGCGTCCAGTTCTGGTCGCCCTATTATAGGAAAGATGTGGATGCTTTGGAGAGGGTTCAGAGGAGGTTTACCAGGATGCTGCCTGGACTGGAGGGTTTATCTTATGAAGAGAGGTTGACTGAGCTTGGTCTCTTTTCATTGGAGAAAAGGAGGAGGAGAGGGGACCTAATTGAGGTATACAAGATAATGAGAGGCATAGATAGAGTTGATAGCCAGAGACTATTTCCCAGGGCAGAAATGGCTAGCACGAGGTGTCATAGTTTTAAGCTGGTTGGTGGAAAGTATAGAGGGGATGTCAGAGGCGGGTTCTTTACACAGAGAGTTGTGAGAGCATGGAATGCGTCACCAGCAGCAGTTGTGGAAGCAAGGTCATTGGGGTCATTTAAGAGACTGCTGGACATGCATATGGTCACAGAAATTTGAGGGTGCATACATGAGGATCAATGGTCGGCACAACATTGTGGGCTGAAGGGCCTGTTCTGTGCTGTACTGTTCTATGTTCTATGTTCTATAAATGTATAACCCAATCGTGGATTGGAAAATAATTGCTTTTCTCTGCTTAGCCACACGGCTTATTTTCATATAAACTAATATGGACTACAAAATTGGAATGTTTTAGTACTCAAATAAACATAGTCTGATTATTGGTTTGGCTTGAACGCACAAGCCTGCAAACACTCTCTCCATATCATCTCAAATTTTAGTCATCAACAATTAATGGACATCCCCTAATGCAATGCAGAAGAAAACTACAGATATATTACTAAATTTTGAATTTAAGTTTTACTACAGGACCGTGCCCCAGACTTCAGTGAAAAATAAGTGCATACACAGAACATTTGTCTTTTAAAAAAATACAATTATAATAGTTGTAATTTGTCAATGGAATTATGCAAACCACATCGTAAGACATGTGCTAAGTAACTTTCTGCATTCATAACAAATGAGTGAAGACTATCACTCTAACATAGCATTTGATAAAACCATCTGCCATCAAAAAGGGACAATACCTAAACTAAATTAGCGATAAAATGAAAAGAAGTCAATAAAGTTGTTTGAGTATTTATCAGAATCAAACCTTCATTCTCCAAGTCATCAAATATGCTGCCTTCTTCTGTTTCAGTTGCTGATACATCCAACAATACAGTGTAATCTTTGCTCTTACTTGATGCTTCCTCACAGTAGCCCAATGCAGAATTTATATGTGAACTCTGCAGTACCGATGACAATTCTGTCCCATCTTTTAACAAAAGCTTTCCCAAGGAGGCACCTGTGGCTATTCAGCGAGGAAGTAATCGTTGTTAATTCATCCGTTGTAAACAAAACACTGCAAAATCTGTCCAGCAACAGAGATTTACGTATGAAGGAACTGGTTTCCTAGTATCTAACGGCAGTAAATTTGCACTTATTGTGACAAGTTGTGACATCACTAATATATATGCCACTTCAAAAATGCCTCAATGCAGCATGGGACACATTGTTCTGCCTCCAGAAGTTAAACAGGTGGAGGTAAAACAGACTGTAGGAAATTACTCTAAGTAATTGCTGTGAGCTAGCAAAGAGCACGTGGCTGAAGGCAGGAGGGCATGGAAGGCTGATGCATGGCCACCTGATACAGGAGCTCTGCATCAGTACACCTGTCTGTGAACACAGCACTTCCCAGCAGCTGCATGACCATGTAGTTTAAAAAGAATGTTGGTGTGGAAGAAGGAAAAATTGTTGTTGTAAACTGGTGGAAAAAATGAACGCTACAGATTTAAGAGGCATGCCTTCAAGGTGTTTGATCGCAGCGCTCTCAAAAAGGGATCAAGACAGGGCACCTTTTCATTCTAACACAGTATGAAGCTGGAGGAACACAGCATGCCAGGCAGCAGAAGAGCAGGAAAGCTGTTGTTTCAGGTCGGGACCCTTCTTCTTTATTTTCTAAAGAAGGGTTCCAGCCTGAAATGTCAGCTTTCCTACTCCTCTGATGATGTTGTCTGGTCTGCTGTGTTCCTCCAACTCCACACAGTGTTATCTCTGCCTCCAGCATCAGCAGTTCTTACCATCTCATCTTTTTATTGCACTAGCTACAGAATGGTAAAATTACAGTTCCAGTGTGAAAATTAATGAATTGGTGTAAGTGCATGAACAAGTAGGAAGGGGAATGATTGAGAGATGATAGGTTGAGTCAGGGAGGATAATCGAATTGGGCTGAGGGTGTAGTTTGGTGCTTGGTAGGGGTAGACAGATTTGCTCATGAGAGGTAATCATAAGGAGTTTAACAGGGGTGGAAGCAAGTATTTGCCAAGTCAGTGCATGTGATTAGAAATTACACCAGATTTAGTTGCCCAGGAGTTACACTAGATTTTACTTGTCTAACATTTCCTGTGCAACTACTTGAGTGAATAAATTGGCACTGTCCAAATTCTCTGACTGTTAGGGAGAAAGAGAATTGTCCAATGGAAGTTCATAATTCCCAGGCAACTCCCGTGGTGACCAGCACATCTGGACATCCCCAGATCTTAAATACCAGAATACACAAGAGATCCATACTTCCACAATTCCACCTAAAGCCTTAACAACTTTAACTATTAAACCTATTCACATACTTACTCAGCGGTTGCTCTGAAATGGGACATGTCTCATTGGAAAACAACGGATGTAACCAAGTTGCTTCAATCCTGCCCATATGAAGTCCACCCAGACAAATGGCCTTATTGTTTTGGTCCAATCCAAGCTTTCTTAGAAGCAAGCTTATGATTCTCTCATCACCCAACTTAATGCTGACTTCTAAAGCTTTCCGAATATCTTGCTCGCGTATTCCATGGTTAAGCAGAAGTTCCACTAACAATGGGTTGCTGCTTTTCTTACAAGCCTGTGAAAACCAATAAGAAATTGTTAACAATTCAAGTACTATTAAGTTAACCAAGAAAAATTGCAGGGAATTGTTTTTATTCTTCTCAGAGTTTAAAAATCATAATGTGGCTTTTTCTCAAATAATTGGGTTTAGGCCCAGATTGCCTGCAGGAACCAGGTTAAAGTTGGCAAAAGCCCACCAATTGACTCAAAGATACCGACTGCTACAAATAATTCAGATTCATATACAATTAACAAAGACCAACTGTGCGATTTGAATGATGGTTCAACTCATTCAACTGCATCATGTCCATGGGTATTTCCTTGGGGCTCTTGTGGGACATGTGAGTACCTACCTACCTCTTATCCAGGAATCCTGGACTCAAGTCCCATCTGTTCCAGAGGTACGTGTTAACATATCTGAGCAGGATGATTAGAAAGTATCGAGAGGTCTCTAAAGGTTAGTGTACAAATTAACATCAAACCAACTGGTAACAGAAACAATTCTTATGGGTTTCATAGGCTTCCTCTACTACTTAAATCAAGTCAAGAAAACAATGGCAAGTGAAGGGGCTGATTAAAACTTTCAACATATAACAATAAATTCTCAGAACTCATTGCTGTTTTTTCTTCAGAAACTTAACATCAGGGAAGAAATAGCAAGAGTATCAGAATGACAACCTCTCCTCTCAGGTGTGCAAGATGCAGGGTCCAACTGGTCTCACTTATAATACTTGGAATACTTCTTTTCTTAAGCTTGCAAATGCCAGCCAATAGGAAATCTGACAGATTCCATGGTAATGAAGGGAAAGGAGTCACAAGTTCATTGGACAATACCTGGTGATGCAAGATACTATGGGAAGAAAGTTTGTGTTACAAACATACATTGAGGAAAGCAACAGTAAAACATCACTTGCCTACATTTTCCCAAATCAAATATGGTCAGTATAACTATTCTCATCAAGACATTTATCACAGCGGTAAAAGAGACAGCACCACTCTTTTTAACACTTCATCCAATGGTTGGAAGGTTTGCGTTATAGGGACAATGTGAATAGACTGGGAGTATTTTCCCCCCGGGTGTCGGAGGCTGAGGGGTGACTTTATAGAGGTTTATAAAACTATGAGGGGCTTGGAATAGGATGAATAACCAAGGTCATTTCCCCAGGGTCCAAATCTAGAAAACGGAGGTTTAAGGTGAGAGGGGAAAGATTTAAAAGGGCCCTAAGGGGCTACATTTTCACACAGAGGGTGTATGGAATGAGCTGCCAAACGAAGTTGTGGAGGCTGGCACAACTACAACATTTGAAAGGCATCCCGATGGGTATATCGGCCAAATACTGGCAAGTGGGACTAAATTAATTTAAGATATCTGGTTCGCATGCACGAGTTGGACCGGAAGGTCTGTTTCCATGTTTCCATAATTCTATAACCGGGGTGATATATGTTGTAAGGATCAAGTTAGCACAAACATGTGGTTAGAATATGAAATCCAGTTGACCAAAAGAAAAATTAAAATCAACTTCATTACAATAAAGAGACATTTTAGAAGATCCAGTAAACAGTCAAAATCCTATCCTTGAGGTTTTGGCAGTGATCATGTAACAATGGTTATCGTGATGAACATCAAGCTGGAAATTCCATGGAAAGCCCTGGATCTTGACTGAAAGACCCTGTCACTTAAGAAGCATTAAGCGTTAGTAAAGAATTACTTTGTCAGTGGAAGAAGCAACTGATACAAAAGAAAAGTTGAACATATTCAAAAGAGGGATTAGGCAATGCTACATTCTCTCATTGGACTGTTTCTCTGTAGTAACAAAGCCAGGAAGAAAATCATTAAAAGCATTAACAACATCAAAAGACAATGATTTTCAAAAATTAATCAATACAGTCATAAAAGAAAGTGGTAGGTGTGGATTTCTAGTCAACCTCAAGGAAAAGTAAACTTAGACAATGACAAAGAAAAAGAATGTTATATGCATCACAGGTAAGGAAAGAAAGTTAGAACATGTCAATTAATTCAACCACAAGGTTCACACTATGACGTCTGATGTCAAAACCAGTACTGAAATCTAAAAAAGGATTGGGCAAGTCAGAAGTTTTTTTGTTTTAATAACTCTAATATTAAGCACTATTCTTAAGATTCACAACACAAGTCTTGAATAAATTAAAATTCTGCGTAGACTCTTACAGGATCTGAGGAACATGGGCTATATTGTAATGCTACAGCAACTTGGTGTAGCTCAGTGACATGAATCCAGCTCATGGACAGGACCAGGCTACTTCTCCAGGCTCTTTGTTTGGCCTCATAAAGCTCACGTGCTCTGAGCCTACTTGGATAGTTACAGCTTCCTGGCCTTGCAGTACCTTGCCTTTTGGCACTTTGCCCCCAAGTCAGAGATATCAGGTTCATGTTAGTGCTGTACTGCCTTTTTTTTTTAAGCACAGTCACAAAGCCAGAAAGCTTGTTATAGTTGTCAGCAGGCCTTGATCTATGGATATAGAGAGATAACGTTCATTCAAGGGTTCTTGGCCCAGTTAATCAAGGGCATTCTCCAATATAGTGCAGTCAAAGTAAAAATCCTCCCTCAAAACGGTAGACGCTTTTAAAGATAGTGTGGGCAAAAGGGATGTCTTTCTTTGGATATCCACTGAGTGGTGAGCTGTTCTTGGAATGGCGAATGGCAAGATGGGAGAAAATTAAATGAAGGGGAGATGCCTTGGGGTGAGGTAGGTAATCAAATGAGGCAAGTTTGGCAAGGTAGGGCAAGTAAACTTCCCAGGCTTCATGGCGACAAACCATCCAAAAAACTCAACACTAATTGAAATTAGCCTAAAAAAGTCCTGAGATTTAGCCTGTTATGTCTGATCAGAAATAAGTTACTGATCTGAGGCTTGGAGCCCTGGGAAATAGGAACAAAACTAATCAAGAAATGTGGTGATTAAAAAATATTCTAACAGTAAACTGCACAGAGCAAAGAACAGCCGAAGTAGTACTGAATGAGGTGAAGAGAACAACAATGGAGAACTTCTATACACTATCAAAAGAAGTGGAGTTCTTCAGACATATTTTCCATGCAGAAGAGATGGATTACCATCAGAAGGACTAATGGGTGAAAAACAACCAGATGACAATGAAGGAAACAGTGACACAACATTAAAGAGTGGCTGAACTAGGACCTTAACAGGGTCATCCCATGTTGCTAGAACTGGAATGTTTGGAAGACCTACGTTACCCAGGATTGCCTTAGAGAGCGAAGAGTTTTCTTACAATACTTTTGCTGAGAGTTTACCTCTTACATTTTGGAGATTTCTAGAATCAAATCGGGATGGGTGTAACTGTGAGTCCTTTAGCTTGGGCCTTAGTAATATGAGGTGGAACACGTTGCCAGCAGAATTAGTAGACACAGACATGATAGTGTCTTTTAAGATGTATCTGGACAGGTACGTGGATGGGCAGGGAACAAAGGGATACAGACCCATAGAAAATAGATGACAGGTTTAGACAGTGGATCTCGATTGGCACAGGCTTGGAGGGCCGAAGGGTCCGTTCCTGTGCTGTAATTTTCTTTGTTCTTTGAAAGCAACAGCAAAATGATAGGATGAGGCAGTAGGGTGGACATAGAGGCTAGTGATTGAAGGTATGTTTACACAGTAGTTTGTTGGGTCTGCAGACAATACTTCTGTTCCTAATGACCCATAGCAAAGCTGTAAAGGTACTAAACTTAAGGTTTCAGCACCTCTCATCAGTTATCTAGTTAGATTCACCAAAACCCAGTTAATTCTAGCTTTTGGAAGTTGGAAACGGAAACAGGGGCATTAAACCAGAGGTGTCAAACTTCCTTAATTAGACTTCAAATATTTAACTGTCGAGCAAAAGGAGATTAATCACCATTAAAACATGCCGGTCAAAATTTGCGACAGGTTGGATTTAGGTTTCAAATTTTTAATGTTTTAACTTCCCACTCAGTTCAAACTCACCCACTTTTAAGAGATAAAATTATGCACAAACATTTTCTGTTTTGAGGTGGAAGTCAAATTCACCATTAATGTCTATATTCTGCAACTTAAGCCACAATCCCACTATTGACTATGTTGGAATTTACCAAAAGATGGTCATAGAAATTGAGTTACAGCTGACTTAACATTTGGAACAAAATTATATTCACCTGGTAAATCAGTGACTCATTTTTAGGCTTATGATTGACATCAGCCGCCAAGATGATTAAATATTCTGCCATTGTGACATTGTTTTCTGAGCAAGCGTTCTCAAGCATCTGATTTCTTATTCCACGATCAATGGCCAACTTGAGCAAGCATTTGCAGAGGAGGTTCTGTAGCTAATGATTTCAAAGAAACAATGTAAAAAGAATTGCTAAAACCATCGGTAAAATAAAGCTTCTCAAATTTTTCTATTGAAAAGCAAAAAGAAATGTAATATAACCTGCTTGTTTCTGCATTCTGTCAGCTGATGAAAAATAAATCTGTCAATGCCCTCCTTGAAGAAAATTACAAAAGCAGATGGTGTGGTTTCAAAATACATTAAAATTGCTCGGAAACCCTAAAAAAGAAATATGGTTGTTAAGTCACAATTTTGGAAACATTTCAACTGCATGTCAAATTATTTTAAAAATCCAGATTTAATTATGTGGCCCTTGAAATCTCAAGCTACATTTGCCCCGTTTGTCAAGGTTACTGCAGTAATGCACTTGTTGAAAATCACAATTCTAATTAAACACTTGAAACACGTGAATAGCACAGGTGAAAACCAGAGCTGAGTAAGCATGTTTAACCAAGCTTCCCTGACCTTCTTAAAAAAAAATTAACATAAAACAATGTTAAAAAAATTAAATGTTCTAATGTTGCATTAGCGACTGAATGTATAGCAAAAGTGAGTTAGGTTTTGAGGCAATATGCAATGTTTTGCCACAAGAGAAAGAAATAGAGGCTACAGAATTCAGGGAAATAAATATTGATGTTTTGAAACCAGTTCACATTCCAGAAGAGGAATTGCTGAAGATCTTAGAAACTATAAAGGTGGATAAATCTCCAGCACCTGATCTAGTGTATCCCAGGACTTTGTGGCAGGTTAGGGAGGAAATTTTGGGCTCCTTTGCAGAAATCTTTGTATCATCTGTGGCAATGGGTGGGGGACCGGATGACTGGACAGAGGCTAATGTTGCCCCTTTGTTAAAGAAGGGATGTAAGGAGAAGCCTGGGAACAATAAAGCTGAGAGTCTGACTTCAGTGGTCGTCAAGTTGGTGGAAGTGATTCTGAAAGGTAGTATTTATCTGCATTTGGAGATGCAATGCATGGTTAGGGATAGTCAACATGATTTTGTGCAAGGAAATTCGTGTCTCAGAAACTTGATTCAGCTTTTTGAGGAAGTAACCAAAAAAACTGACTAAGACAGAGTATTAGACGTTGTTTACTTGAACTTGGTAAAGCCTTGAACAAAGTTCCACATGGTAGACTAATTAGTAGAGTTAGATCACGTGGGATTCAGGGTGAGCTTACCAATTGGATACAAAATTGGCTTAACAACATCAGACAGAGAGTAATGGTGGAGAGTTACTTTTTGGACTGGAGACCTGAGATCAGTGGTGTTTCAAAGGGATCAGTGCTGGGTCCACTTTTGTTTGTCATTTATGTAAATGAATTAGACTAGAATATAGAAAGCACGGTTAATAAGTTTGCGGATAACAGCAAAATTGATGGTATAGTGGACAGTGAAAATGGTTATCTAAGATTACAAAGCAATCTTGATCAACTGGGTTGGCAATTTGAGTTTAACTTGGATAAATGCGAGGTATTACATTTTGGAAAAACAAATAAAGAGTTATACAATTAAAAGTAGGGCCTTGGGCAGAGTCCCAGAACATAGAAACCTAGGGATTCAAGAATATAATTCTTTGAAGTTGGCATCGCATAGATGAGGTGGTCAGGAAGGCATTTAGCATGCTTGCCATTATTGCTGAGACCATTACATACAAGAATTGGGATGTTATGTTGAGGAAGTGCAGGATGTTCGAGAGGCCAGTTCAGATCACTCTGTTATAGAAAGGTTATTATTAAGCTGGAGAGGATTCGGAAGAGATTCACCAGGATGTTACCAGAAGTGGAAGGTTTGAGTTACAAAAAGAGAGGTTGTATAGGTTGGACTTTTCTCATTGGATTGTAGAAGGTTGAGAGGTGAAATTAGAGATTTATAAATTAATGAGAGATACAGATAAGGTGAATGGCAGGTGACTTTTCCCTAGGGTGGGTATTTCGAGACTAGGTGGCATAATTTTAAGGAGAGAGGAGAGAAATTTGAAAAAGACAGGAGAGGCAATGTGGAATGAACTTCCAGAAGAAGTGGTGGATGCGGGTACAGTTACAATATTTAAAAGACATTAGCTAAGTACATGAATAAGAAATGTTTGAAGAGATATGGGTCAAGTGCAGGCAGATGGAACTCGTTTAGTTTGGTATTATAGTCGGCATGGACTGGTTGGACCTACAGGTCTGTTTCCATGCTATATGACAATGACTCTATAACACTTCAGTGCTAATCAAGTAACCATCTGTCTTTTTCGTGTTATATCATAGAATCCCTACAGTGTGGAAACAGACCATTCAGCCCAACAAGTTCACACTGCCCCTCCGAACTGCATCCCATCCTGACTCATTCCCCTACCCTTGCATTTCCCTTATCTAACCCACCTAACCTAAACACCTCAGGGACTATGGGCAATTTAGCATGGCCAATCCACCTACGCTGCACATCTTCAGACTGTGGGAGAAAACCGGAGCACCCGGAGGAAACCCATGTGTTGCTAACACAAAGATATAAATGAAGAAGACCTTTTAAGTCACTCAACAAGTATGATCCCTAAAACAACTCTACAGAGGCCAGTGTCCCGTCACCAAGTTATTTACACATGAACATGGACCATGTGCTTGTTCAGGACCACTGCCCTACCCAAACTTTATACATCACTGGTCCTGAGGACACACTGAGAATGCCTCTAAGGCAAGTGGGGCCATTTCCATGATTCTTGCAACAAACTTCGTCTTCTGTATTAAACTTTCTCAGGGAGGTTTGGTTAGTAAATTTACAGATGAAAGCAAAATAGGTGGTGTAAAAGACAGTGAAGAAAGTTATATCAGAGCACAACGGGGCCTTGATCAGATGGGCCAATGGGTTGAGGAGTGGCAGATGGAGTTTAATTAACATAAATGTGAGATTTTACATTTTAGAAAGGCAGGTCAGGGAAGAACTTCTCCAGTAAAGGCCTGGGTAGAGCCCTGGAGACTGTTGTCGAACAAGGAGACCTGGGGGTGGGGGTGCATAGTTCCTCAAAAGTAGAGTTGCAGGTAGACAGGGCAGTGAAGAAAGTATTTGGCATGCCTACCTTCATTGTCAGTGCACTGAATATAGGAGTTAGCTGTACTGGACATCAGTGAGGCCACTTTTAGAATACTGCACTCACGTATGATCCTCCTGCTATAGGAAATATGTTGTTCAACTTGAAAGGGTACAGAAAAGATTGACAAGGATTTATATGGATTGGAGGGTATCAGCTATCGGGAGAGATTCAACAGGCTGGGGCTTTATTCCCCTGGAGCTTCAAAGACTGTGGGGTGACTTACAAAGGTTAAGAAAATCATGACAGGCATAGATAGGATGAATAGCCAACGTCTTTTTCCGAGGTAGGGCATTCCAAAGCTAGAGGGGATAATGGAATCTGCAGATGCTGGAGAATTCCAAGATAACAAAATGTGAGGCTGGATGAACACAGCAGGCCAAGCAGCATCTCAGGAGCACAAAAGCTGACGTTTCGGGCCTAGATCCTTCATCAGAGAGGGGGATGGGGAGAGGGAACTGGAATAAATAGGGAGAGAGGGGGAGGCGGACCGAAGATGGAGAGTAAAGAAGATAGGTGGAGAGAGTATAGGTGGGGAGGGTAGGGAGGGGATAGGTCAGTCCAGGGAAGACGGACAGGTCAAGGAGGTGGGATGAGGTTAGTAGGTAGATGAGGGTGCGGCTTGGGGTGGGAGGAAGGGATGGGTGAGAGGAAGAACCGGTTAGGGAGGCAGAAACAGGTTGGACTGGTTTTGGGATGCAGTGCGTGGGGGGGGAAGAGCTGGGCTGGTTGTGTGGTGCAGTGGGGGGAGGGGACGAACTGGGCTGGTTTTGGGATGCTGTAGGGGAAGGGGAGATTTTGAAACTGGTGAAGTCCACATTGATACCATTAGGCTGCAGGGTTCCCAGGCGGAATATGAGTTGCTGTTCCTGCAGCCTTCGGGTGGCATCATTGTGGCAGTGCAGGAGGCCCATGATGGACATGTCATCTAGAGAATGGGAGGGGGAGTGGAAATGGTTTGTGACTGAGAGGTGCAGTTGCTTATTGCAAACCGAGCGGAGGTGTTCTGCAAAGCGGTCCCCAAGCCTCCACTTGGTTTCCCCAATGTAGAGGAAGCCGCACCGGGTACAATGGATGCAGTATACCACATTGGCAGATGTGCAGGTGAACCTCTGCTTAATGTGGAATGTCATCTTGGGGCCTGGGATAGGGGTGAGGGAGGAGGTGTGGGGGGCAAGTGTAGCATTTCCTGCGGTTGCAGGGGAAGGTGCCGGGTGTGGTGGGGTTGGAGGGCAGTGTGGAGCGAACAAGGGAGTCACGGAGAGAGTGGTCTCTCCGGAAAGCAGACAGGGGTGGGGATGGAAAAATGTCTTGGGTGGTGGGGTCGGATTGTAAATGGCGAAAGTGTCGGAGGATGATGCGTTGTATCCGGAGGTTGGTAGGGTGGTGTGTGAGAACGAGGGGGATCCTCTTAGGGCGGTTGTGGCGGGGGCGGGGTGTGAGGGATGTGTTGCGGGAAATACGGGAGACGCGGTCAAGGGCGTTCTCGATCACTGTGGGGGGAAAGTTGCGGTCCTTAAAGAACTTGGACATCTGGGATGTGCAGGAGTGGAATGTCTTATCGTGGGAGCAGATGCGGCGGAGGCGGAGGAATTGGGAATAGGGGATGGAATTTTTGCAGGAGGGTGGGTGGGAGGAGGTGTATTCTAGGTAGCTGTGGGAGTTGGTGGGCTTGAAATGGACATCAGTTACAAGCTCGTTGCCTGAGATGGAGACTGAGAGGTCCAGGAAGGTGAGGGATGTGCTGGAGATGGCCCAGGTGAACTGAAGGTTGGGGTGGAAGGTGTTGGTGAAGTGGATGAACTGTTCGAGTTCCTCTGGGGAGCAAGAGGCGGCGCCGATACAGTCATCAATGTACCGGAGGAAGAGGTGGGGTTTGGGGCCTGTGTAGGTGTGGAAGAGGGACTGTTCCACGTAACCTACAAAGAGGCAGGCACAGCTGGGGCCCATGCGGGTGCCCATGGCCACCCCATTAGTCTGTAGGAAGTGGGAGGAGTCAAAAGAGAAGTTGTTGAGGGTGAGGACGAGTTCAGCTAGGCGGATGAGAGTGTCGGTGGAGGGGGACTGGTCGGGCCTGTGGGACAGGAAGAAGTGGAGGGCCTTGAGGCCATCTGCATGCGGAATGCAGGTGTATAGGGACTGGACGTCCATGGTGAATATGAGGTGTTGGGGGCCAGGGAATTGGAAGTCCTGGAGGAGGTGGAGGGCGTGGGTGGTGTCACGGACGTAGGTGGAGAGTTCCTGGACCAAAGGGGGAAAAATGGAGTCCAGATAGGTGGAGATGAGTTCGGTGGGGCAGGAGCAGGCTGAGACGATGGGTCGACCAGGGCAGGCAGGTTTGTGGATTTTGGGAAGGAGATAGAAGCGGGCCGTGCGGGGTTGGGGAACAATGAGGTTGGAGGCTGTGGGTGGGAGGTCCCCTGAGGTGATGAGGTCGTGAATGGTGTTGGAGATGATGGTTTGGTGCTCGGGTGTGGGGTCATGATCGAGGGGGCGGTAGGAGGTGGTGTAGGAGAGTTGGCGTCTGGCCTCGGCGATGTAGAGGTCAGTGCGCCATACTACCACTGCGCCACCCTTGTCTGCGGGTTTCATGATCGAGGGGGCGGTAGGAGGTGGTGTCGGAGAGTTGGCGTCTGGCCTCGGCGATGTAGCTAAAGGGCGCAGGTTTAAAGTGAGAGGGGAAAGATTTAAGAGACTTAAGGGGCAACTTTTTGACATAGGGTGGTGCATGGATGGAACAAAGTGCCAGAGAAAGTGATGGAGGCAGTACAATTACAATATCTAAAAGGCATTTGGATGGATACATGATAGAAAGAGTTTAGAGGGATATGGGACAAATGCTGGCAAATAGATCAGTTTAGGGTATCTAATCAGCATTGACGAGTTGGACTGAAGAGTCCGTTTCCACACTGTATAACTCTACGAATCTTGCTTGATGTGAGTCTTGTGTCTGAGGCTGGTGTTCTGGAATTGCCATTTCATCACCTCATAAAGATCCAGAAGACCAGACTTTACCTGCTGTGCAATCTTCTACCCATTAGCAACTCCGCTAGTCGATTCCTGTAGTTGCATGTTGGATGGTCCTATGATCAAATAGGAAATGTGACAGCTTGGTATCTAGTGGGGCTGCAGGCTGTTGCTTTAAGTCAGCCTTCAAACTTCGGACTGCTCTATCTGCTCAGCCATTGCATTATGGGTGGCATGGTAAATGATAGCCCATTATCTGTGACCAACACTTCCAGGTGTCCACATATTAAAAAAAGCTGTGTGCATCTTTTTCAAGATCTTTCCCTTGTTTGATGAATGGACCCTGCGTACGTCCAATCACTTTGAGTGGATATCTACAATGACTAAGAGCATTGTTCTCATGAAAGCACTTGCATAGTTGACATGCAGCCGAGCTCAAGGTTTGCCTGGCCATTCTCATGGATGTGGGGGAGCTACCGGCAGTAATTTTTGTCCTTGTTGGTATTCTGGGCACTGCCCCATCAACACAGTTACATCTGCATTTCGGCCTGACCACCGGACACAACATCTCTCCAACTTCATTTTGTAAACCCCCGGATGGCCCTGTTGGCATTCTTCCTCCCCCTGATGAAGGCGTGATGTGAGAAATGCTTATCCCAACTCAAAGACGAGAGTTGCAAGCAAGTTTCTTCTGTATCATATCCCACTCTCATCACCACTTAAATAACTCCACGGAGGCTGGTATTCCATCACTAAGGCACTTTTTATTCACGCATTAACCGCCCTTGATTTTAGTACTGCTTCATTCAAAGTCAGCATATTTGACACTCTCACCTTTATCTGTCAGGCAGATTAATCAGATTAACAGATCCAATCAGGGAACTCATATTCTGTGAAGTCAAGTTTGATGACCTCATTACAATCACTACAGTCTCAGCCATTCATTAACCTGAAACATGATTACAGTAATATTTATAGCATATATCCTGTCTATAGTCCAACTAATTCTACTTTACTGCTCTTTCCCCAAAGCCCTACAAATGTTTTCCTTTTGAATAGTTGTCCAATTTCCTTTGAAAAATATCATTATTGAATTGATTTCCGCAACCCTTTCAAGAAAATGCAACAACATAGCTGTACAGTTCTGATTCCTTTGCCGATCAACTGCCATTTTTGATACTGCAAACAGTTTCTCCTTAATTATTCTATCAAAATTGTTGATGATTTTGACCACCACTAGGAAATCTCCTCTTTAACATCTCTGCTCTAAAGAGGACAACTTCAGTTTCTCCATGTATAATAGGTGATCCTCATTCCTGGTACAATTTTATGCACTGTCTACAAGATTAGCATCCTTCCTCCCACGATTGAACAGAAACTCCAGCGGAGGCCCAACCAATCTCCTAAAGATTTAGCATCCTCACTGTCTTTTTCCACTCATTTGTATTTTATTGCTGTTGGATACCTGACTTCAAAACAAAGATGGGTTGAAACTGTTCCAAAATTCATTTAGTAAAACTCATTTGTAATCGAGAGAAAGACACACAGCCTACTGGTCTGAGCTGAATTCAAAATTACATTCAGAATTACAAGCAAATAGACTACCATTGCAACTAATAGGTCTCCATAGACATCTTCTGTGGTAATGCTCACTTCTAAAAGTGGATCCAACACAGTTTCAGTGCCAAGTGCAACTTAGTAAGCGTGAATGATAACATAATCCAGAAGGAGGAACAATGCATCTCCTGAATATATAAATGACTATCCTTACTTATCACAAATGTTTCCTCAATTTTTTCAACTTTTCATTCATATACTTTGAAACTTCTCTTTCAGACATTGCTAAATACTGATCAAAAATTGAACATACGACTTGGATTCACATATTTGCTGCAGTTGGGTCAGATCAAAACAAGATAGTCAGGTCAGTTTGGGTCAAGGAGGTAGTTGGGTCTAAGGGGATTATTCAGATCAGAAGGGTAGTGGTCAAGTTGGGAAAGGGTAGTCAGTTTGGAGGTGAGGTACAGATCAGTTCGGGTACAACGGCTACTCACAAAAGCTATACCAGATTCAGATGAGGTGTAGTCAAGTCAAATCAGTGAATGTAGTTGAGTTGGTTTAGGAATAGTATGCAGGCAAGTCATCAGTTATTCAGGTTGGGTTCCAAGCTCAGCTCAGTTATGTTGATTATTCATAGCGGTATTTCTGAGATTAACCAATTTAACATTTTTAGGGTAAGCAGCGTAGGACTTACCTGGAATCTGTCCCAAGTCTCTGCATTGATAGCAGGGCAAAAAATAAAATCATGCAATGTCTCGAGCAGCTTCAATCAGCCAAGCAGAAGTTTCAACTTCCCAAATACAGAAAATGTCTCCATCAGGACTTCCAAAGGAAGCTAAGTATATTGTTTGATCTCAGACGTTGGAGTCATTAAAATTTAACCTATCAATCGTTAACTCACTTTCATCACCATACCTAATTTTAACCAAAAACTAGGAACATGCCTTGAAGAAAACACCCAAAACATCATATGTAAAAATCAAACAATAACACTAGTCTTTCTTTAAGGTCCTACGCAATTACACTTTTATAATAACATACCTGTATCTGCATCTCTAGGTTGTCTACATATCTGCGCACTGTCCCTAACAGAAGTTTTGCCACCAAAGACAAGAATGCAGGACTTAAATAATTCCTTGGAACAAGTATCCCCATGAGTTTCAGGCAAAGATACTGAATTTCTGAAACAAGACAGGGACAAACACATTAAATAATCCATTCATATGGGAAGTATCATATATTCATAAATGAACACCAATGCAATAGTTATTCCAAACATTCAGTTCTCTTAGCAAAATGGAGCAACTATATATGCAGAAAACACCAAAATCAACTGTCTTCAGTTATCATTGCACCTTATAATTGGATGGTTGTACCATTACCTTACCATTCTCCTCCAAATATCTGTACAGTAGCTTTCAGGTTCACGATCTCCATACAGTTTCAGAGGAGGAAGATTATAATTATAATTTTATAATCCAAGTCATACAATGCCCAGATCAGTACATATGTTATTTGCTATATTATCATTTCACAAAGTAAAATTATGATATTTCCTGTCTTGCAACAATGGCATAAGTAATGATATAGTTCAAGGAAAAGTCCCATGACCACTTTGTCAAGGCAAGTAGGAATGAGAAATAAACATAGCTTTATCAGAGTCACTCACATCAAAAGCAAATAAACTATGGTACAACTACAAGCCACGTGAAACATTGCAATCCTTGGACCTGATGCACAGAACTCCTACTTTAGCTCAGGCTTTGCCTAAACAGAACATTGTGCATTCGGCGTTTCCTCAGGAACGCTGCAGAAAATGATCCATGGTCGTACTGTTGCAAGATCACTTGGTCGTAATAAGAAAAAAGAACATGGGAGTTTCTCTTTTCATTCTTGCTTACAATTACCATCACCTTTTTACTTCATTTGCTGTACGTAGAAGATGGCTGTGTGTACACAGCTGCTACAACTGCAATAGTTCAACAGTGGTTATATATAAAATAAATTCGTTCATTAACAGTGAAGTCCATCAGAGGTCCCAAGGATCATGAAGAGTACTCTGTAAAGTTCAATCTTTACAGAATTTCTGTGTTGTAAAGCTTTAGGTCGAGTTTAAGGTCATAGTGATGTTAGAACAAATCCCAAACAAATAACAGAAATAGCTTCTTTTTAAGTGTAATATTAAATCTATGTAGATCATCGATTATCTGAAGTCTGATTAGTCAATCTTCCAATAACAGCCAACCAAATTACAGTGCATCAAAATATGCCTCAACTAACAGCTAGTTTGTTACATGGTATTCATTCCTTTTATGAGTCGAACAAAATAATATTGCTTCCTCTGCTACTTGTACTTCTCTGCACATCAAGGCTAAAGAATGCAAGAATGCAAATATGTGAAAATTCTTATTCTGGGATGCTCAGTTATCCTAAACAGATAGGGAGCTTTCCTCCATTGGATAACAACAAAAATGTTCATTCCCAAGATATATTTCACATAAAGAAAAGAATCTCAACTGTACGATCAAGGAAATATACCTTTCCCACAGTGTTGGTTTGGCCCTGCACTGCACATCCAACCTCATATACTGAACAACAGTGTTTGTTGCTTTCTCTCCTTTCTTACAGGAAGGCAGCCAATTGCAAGGACGAGACAGTGGACCAAGCTCCCATGCTTCCTTATTCTGCCCCACTTAAGACTAGTAAACAGGCATTTACCAAGAAAGCATCAATATGCTTCTTGTCAATGCAGATTTTCTTTTCTGATCAGAAATTCTTTTAATAAACATTACAGGTTAATGAAAAGAGAAACTTTCAGTATTTTTTAAAAAGATTACTAAAAGAATTGACATTTCTTTTTCCTACCTTGCATGTAAGGGTACATTTGTAAAGTATGGATCACAGTATCTAAAGCTCCTTCCTTCATTAATTCGAATGCACCTGAAGAATCAGCAATAGCGCACAGTAATCGCAGGCCACACTGTTGGATAGCTGGATTTCCAATATTCTGGAAACAAGTACAATCACAATGTTGGCATCAAAAAGTTGAAGACTGAAAAAGTTGCATGAATGAGACTGGTATTCAACCTTAAAATATTCTCTTACAAGCAAAGGATTTTATCTGCCACGAAGTAGTTTTGTATTGCTTCTACTCTAATGCCATTGGTGCCCAAAACAAAACCAACTATCATTTAAGTGGACACATATATGATATTTACTATCTCTCTCACTAAAGCAACACACGCAAAGATATCAGACTACCTTTTCCACATCTTGCATCCAACTGTGTGCACTGACTCTGATCACTTCTTTAATCCTTCTGCCAGACCCTAACTCCAGAGGTAATTACGGTCAAACTATTAAGCAATCATGTTTCGTTATTGACCACCAATATTATAAAACACTTAGAACCAGATTGGGTGACCAGTGGAGAAACAAGGGCTGAACATACTGACTGGCCAAGCTTCAAGTGTCCTGTGTCGTAAAGAATTCTACTGATTCACTACAGTCACTACAGGGAAGTAATTCCTCCTCTTTTCTGCAAGACATCAGCAAGTCCTTATTCTGAGATTATACCCCCTTGGTCCTACACTTTCCAATATGGGGAAGCAACTTCTCTGCACATACCCTGTTAAGTATCATAAGAATCTTGTACATTTCAATAAATTCCAATGGGTACAGTCCCTCCATACCTGGCATCAGTCCAGTGAACCTTCTCGGCTACATCTAATGCCAGTGTATTTTCCCTTAGATAAGAGGATGAAAACTGTTCACTGTACCCCAGCTGTGGTCTGACTGGTACCTCTTTACTCTCACACTCTACTTCCTTTGAAATAAAAGGCCAACATAACATTTGCCTTCCTCTCCTCCGTTGAACTGGGATGCTAGCTTTTTATGATTCAGACACAAGGATTCCTAAATCCCTCTGATTCATAAGTTTTCTGCAGTCTTTCTCTATTTAAATAATATTCATCTCATCTATTCTTCCTGCTAAAGTGCATTAACTCTCGTTTTCTCACATTATATTCCATCTGCCAAGATTCTGTCCACCTGCTTGACTTATCTACACTCCTCGGCTGAATCTGCCATCTTCAATACTGGTCTTTCCACTCATTATTGTGTTATCTGCAAACTTTGTTATATTCCATTCATTTTCATCATCCATGTCATTAATATACATTGTAAATACTTATGACTCAGCACTGACAGCTGCAGCACTTCCCTAATTACAGACTGTCATACTGAAAATGCACCCATTAGCCCAATTCTGTAATCTTAGACAGTACTATATCCATAATAATGTAATACCTCCAAAACAATGGGCCTTTATTTTACTAAGCAGTCTAGTGTGTGATATCCTTTCAACGTCTTCTGAAGATCCAACCCTTTTAGATTCAGTGCTTCTCTGTATCTGTCTTGCTTGTTATCTCCTCTAAGAATTCTAGTAAATTTACCAGGTATAACTTCCCCTGCTGTGAAGCCATGCTGGCTCTGCTTGATCATATTAATTATTTCTAAACACTCTATTATCCATGCATTATAACAGATTCTAACATTTTCCCAAGAACAGACAATAAGCTAACTGGCCTATAATTCTTTTTCCTTGTCTCCTTCTCTTTTTTAATAAATGTGTTACATTAACAGTTTTCAAGAACTCTGGGGATTTTCCAGAATCTTAGGATTCCTGGATAGATTGCTCAAATTAGTGCTGCCAATAAGCAGACTTTAAATTAAATGTTTTACCAACTGAAAACCTATAAGATTATAATTGCTGTATCCAATAAAAGTTCTTGGCAATTTTGTTCACTGACCAGGTTATTTTTCCAGAGCAGCTCCATAATAGATCAAGCATATGGATCATAATATGTGAGCATGTCAACGTTCCAAGAATAAGTCAAACATTTCATTTATCAAGTAAATGATGAACAAATGGCCATGTTCCATTGCTATTTTCCTGACTACTATCTATATATGTCAAAATATTCAAGAAGGGATGGAAATCTCCTCACTAAACTGTGCAATACAGGTTAAATTACTTTATTTTGACAGTGAAATACACAAAAATTACAAAAATATGGAACAACAATAAATACAAGGCAGGTTAGCAGCTGAAGCTGGTGGATAGAATAATATTTTAGGGCAAAAGCCTCAGAATTAATTAATAGTTTGGTGAATAATAGTATAAACCTTCGGCAACTCAAAAAGATACACATTAGTTATTTACATAAAATTTTTAAACTATAAACTTGAATTTGTTCCCTTCAAGTTTGATTTTCATCTTGGGCTTACAATACGTTTTTCTCTTTGCCGAAAATTAATTATCAAATAAGACAGCTTTTGCAAAGTCCACACCCTTTCTTTTCATAAGGCTTACTCATTTGTTCAAAGCTGTGCTTTTATTGTAACTGCAGGTTCCTCACTTAGAGATCATAAGACATAAGAACTGAATTTGGCCATAAAAAGAGCAAGAGCAAAAGTAAATGGAAAAAGTGAACCACCAATCTGTTTTGTTCTTACCATATTCAAAGCTTCAAGAACTAATCCATGAAAACCATTGGACAAACACTGTTTTTGAATTGCTTTCTTCGTTGTTTCAAACTTATCTGTATCTTCCTCTGCATCCAACATGTCCTCTGTGTGATTGACATTGGACACATAGTAATAAAACAACTATATATACACATCAGGAGGAGTGAGAACAATTTTAAACAAAAGCAGGATAAAGGCAATTGGCCTATCATGATCACTCTTCAAACAGCCATGTCATCATTTACAATAATGATCTCACACCCTTTAATGTTCCGCTGAAAATGTTGCATAAATATTCCACAATCACTAATGATGACCCTGGCTCTCATTCCAATCTCTCTCCTGCACTATTCAAAATTTTAATGTTACAGCTTTGATCCCAACGATTATATCACAAAACCAGAAAGTCCCATAAAACATTCGCCATTTGGGTGTATTCTTCAGAATAATTAGGACATCTTAAGTTTCAACTTCATTCTGCTGTACTACCTACCACAACTACCTTTTCCTTCTGCTTTGTTTTCATTCAAGGAAATCTCCTTTTTTGTTTACAATATTCTCCTTATCTCTCCGCCATTCTCTTTGAGCATGACCAGAGTTTATCCAGTTAAAAAAACATATACTTTGTCGAAGAAAATACAGTTAAAATTAATACATTCTATTAATAATAGTAAATAATACAATGTAATTTGTTTACTACATTGAAGTGGCAACATCAGCACAAAATTATGCAAGTCCAGACGAGAAAACAGCCTGAACAGATAATCTACTTCATACACGGCGTGTGACCACAGCTCAAAACCAGATCTATTAATTTGCTGGCATTCTCAACTGGATGCAAACGGATCCTTTGAATTTTGCAAGACTCTTTAAAAGATCAGGTTCTCTATTTGTCAAAATATTTTTACTATTATAATTTTTTGCACTGCCACATTAAAATTGCATCCTTTCAACTAATGATGAGAGGGTTCTGCAAGTACACGTGTAGATAGAAATAAACTGTTGATTTTTCTACTCTTAAACATTTGTCAGAGCACCACTCATTGTTATTATTAGCATTTTTACGTCTTCTATTGGTGTTGATACTGTAATAGTTTCCATTCATGGGCCCAGTATATCACAAATGCCTTTGATCGCCTTTGAATTAAAAATTAAGATCAATATTTTTCTGAATCTTTATAACCATGCAAAGATGATAACATTTTTTTAAATGCTGTATTATTATGTTAGTAACCTAATGTTGCTAACAATTACAATATATCTAAACCCCAATTTTATCAATCTTGCAAGTTTATTAATTTGTTGCGAGATGCCAATTCGAAATGGCTATTATTCTAGATTTAAAGCATCTTTCAAAAATGTAGGTCAAATCTTGGAAAGTAGTAAAGTAAATTGTTGTACAACCTTTAAAAGCCTTTGAGGTAAACTGTAGGCCAGACCAAGAAAATTCACAACATGCTCAGCACATTAATGCTGCACCACACTTTTAAAAACAATGCTCTTATGGGAATTTATCACAGATATATTGCTTAATGAAATGCTGACATAAACTAAAGGACCTCACCTATATACAGCACTCCATTCAATGTGTTACTTTCCCTTGGCAACCAAAAATAGCACTACTTAAAAGATACTATGATGTCTTTAGTTCCCAGGTCTTTGCCTTGTGTTCACTGTAGAGAGGCAATTCCAAAAAAAGAAATCTCACAGTCTAATGACCCCCTAGTCTCTTAACCGCTCTGATCTTTCCACTGAGGACTGCAAATGTGTCATGATCCACCCTAAATTTCTGAAATGCTCCCATTTATTCTAACCTACTTCTGGTTGGCTGTTCTTGGGGTGGTAGGTCCTCCCTTTCAGAGGCCTGAATTTATGGGAGGCCTGTCACTGTCTAGATTGCCTAATACTTAAGGCAGGCTTTCCACAAAGAAGTGGTATGGGTCTCCAATGGTTCTGTAACTATTAGGTCCAATGGACTCTTCAAATTCATCCCAGAATTTGGGCTTCTGACCTCATTTCAGTCTAACAGCATTGTTCAGTCATCCACAGAAAAAATACTGTCCCAACTGTCTAACACATTCTCATACTTTCTCCTGGACCATTATCTCACCTTTGAAAATCAAGCCATTATTGCAAGATTGGCACTGACATCAAATATTTTGGAATTTTTACTAACAAGCCCCCATTCCCAGCCTCCAAACTCTCAGTTCACTTCCACCTCCTATCAGAGCTAGAACAAGGCTGCCCTAGTAAAACCATAATTTCAACCTGTTACTCACAACCAGATGTTTTTCTTCAGAGATAATAGGAACTGCCGATGCTGAAGGATCTGAGATAACAATGCGTACAGCTGGATGAACACTGCAGGCCAAACAGCATCTTAAGAGCAGGAAAGCTCTGAGATAACAAGGTGTAGAGCTGGATGAATACAGCAGGCAAAACAGCATCTTAGGAGCAGGAAAGCTTCCAAGATAACAAGGTGTAGAGCTGGATGAAGATGCTGTTTGGCCTGCTGTGTTCATCCAGCTCTACACCTTGCTATCTCAGATGTTTTCCTTCCTGTTTTACTCTATTTGTCTTCCATTATTCACACCCAATCCTGCATCACTTCAACAGCTTCCAGTTTCCTTTTCTAACTCTTTTCTTTTCATCAGACTTTAAATCCAGAAGGCCTTGGTGCTCTTAGCTTGTTCCTTGAATAGAAGCCCAAACATGCCCTATCCTTCATCATCCTACTCACAGCAACATTTTCTCACATTGAACAACTTCTCCTTTAACTCCACTCCTTTCTCCAAGAAAAACACATAACTATGAAAATATCTACAGGTCTGAATTTTGCTTACTTCTTAGGAGCTGTTTGGAACTTACTTTGTACTAGACCTACCAAGGACCTGTCCATCAGCTATTTTTCTGTGATTGATGACTGTATCTGTAACATTTCTTGATTACACGCTGAACTGGAAAATTTCAGAAATTTATTTCCAATTTCTACACTTTTCTTGGCTTAACATAGCCTGTAGATGACTCTTGCCTTCCTTTCACCAACCTCAATGACTCCATTTTTAGCTACCAGTATCCACTTTAAGCCCACTGGCTCCCAAAGCTACCTTGAATAAATTTCCTCTCATAAAGCACTAGGTCATCTTTGGTTCTGTTGCATCTGTTGTGACAGCCCATCTTCCACTCCAGTGTCTGGCACGTCTTTCTTTTTTCCCTGCAACCAAGGACTGCGTGGCGACCAGCATGGTTGCCTCTGAATTTGTCAGATTCATGTTTAGCATTTCTGCTTTCAACCTTTTCCCTTCCTCCCTCTCAAAAACATGAAAAGGCTTCTTTTGGCTTTTCTTTCCATCCAACCAGCTTTTCCATTCAAAACATGTCTGCCATCCACAGAATGATGCCACATTGAAGCATGCTGCCCATTACTCCCTATCCTTCCCACATTCCAAAGGGGTTATTTGTTCCCTGTGCAACATCTCAAATCACCACCAGCAAACCCAATCCCTCTCATGGCACCTTCCTATGCAAGCTCAGAAGACATAACACCTGCCCTTTTACTTCAACACTTCCTATTTTTCAAGCACCAAGACAGCTAATAAAGTAATTTATTCATTCTTCTTTCAATTTACTATATTGTATTCACTGCTCATGATGTATTCTTATTTGCACGGAAAACTAAATAGATAGGAGGCCAATTCACAGACCACCTCCATTCAGTCCATAGTTCTGGCTATGAACCATCTGTTAATTTAATTCGAACCCACTTCCACTGACCTTTCTGTCCTTCGCCTTCTGCAATGTTCCATGCAAGTAGGCTGAGTGTATGGTTTCAGAAACAGAACATTGTCCTCCCATCAGACAGTTGAACAAACACAGGATTCAACACTGGTTTCAACAATGTCAAATCATAATCTCTTTCCACATCACCTTTTTTTAAGATGGCACACAAGTCAAGCAATACAGCACAATAATTTAAAATAGAAACATTTTTGTCAAAGCTTTTCATCTTGTACTTAGGACAATCCACAAGAATACCAATGTAAAAGAGAACATTAGTTTCAAATCATATGAGTAGAGCACACTGATTTGTCGAGGTATCACCACGAAGAATGTAAAAGTTAGATGATAACAGAAGATTAACTGCCAAGCTTGGTTTAAACTTGAACTAGGAAATTTGAAAGGGAGACCGCTGTGCAGAACATCCACGTTGTGCTCGCAAAAAAGACCCTGAACTACTTGTTACCTGTCAACGCACCACCATGTTCCCTGACCAACATCTCTGGCTTGCTGCTGTGTTCCAGTGAGGGTCAGCGCAAGCTGGAATAGCAACACCTCACTTTCTACTTGGGGACCCTGCAGCCCTCTAGGCTCAATATCGAGTTCAATAATTTTAGTGTCTGAACTCTCCCATGTCCTCACCCCCTACGCTATACACCAGACCTTGCTATCACATAGTATGTAATAGTAGGCTAGTGTTAGGCACTAACAGTTCCCATTAACTATTATTCACCCTCCTAGCCAGATCATTATAAACTCTTCTGTCTATCCAAATGTTCTTCTCTCTCTTCAGGCTCTATCCTATGATTTACTCCCTACCCACCCCACTACCCATTTTCTGCATACAAACCAACATTTTCCCAGCCTACCATCAGTTCCGAGGAACACAGTCATTGGACCCGATCCGTTAATTCTGATGTTTTTTCTCCACAGATGCCAGACCTGCTGAGCTTCCAGCAATTTCTGTTTTTCCTCCTGATTTACAGCACTCACACCTTTTTTCAGTCCTTATTACATAATTTGAATCTGATCGGAGCCAGAGAAAGGCCTTCACCTATTTTATTCAGTCAAAACAAGCACAGTGTATGCACAATTCATTTTATCTTCAAATAGTATGGTCCAGTGCATTAATATATGTAACCTTTAATAATCACAAGTTTACTACTCTATAAGCTCTACTGACATTCATAAATCGTTTGTCAGTGTGATTCTTCGGAAACTCAGCATTATTTAGCAAACGTTGATCGATCATGAATTCACATTTAATATTGGACATTGTGTTTAGAGTTTTGCAAACACAGGATGGTCAGACAGAGTCAGCGCTTTGCTTGTTCCAAACAACTGAAGGAACATGCTATTTTATGTCTTCTGCCAATCTTTGTGACATAGAGCATATATAGTTAACATCACATTTGAACTGAAGTTCATATATCATATTTAAGAGAAAGACTGGTGTGGTTTTGGTTTTAAGGCAGCATCCTGTTAGTGGCAAACAGAATTTGCACGTTGCACAGCAGCAGTGTGAAAAAACTAATTATTGCTCAAATGTGCAGTCCCACGTAACAAAAGATTGGCCTCATTCACAACTTCAAATATGGCCATTTGCTCACTGTACAAGCTGCATGCCATCCTGCAAAAAATGGCCACCTAGTTCAGACTATTGCTCACTGAATGCCATACAAACCATAAACAGATCTAAAGCCTCCACCGGCGATCCTGAAAACTATGCAGTCTATCTCAGATAATACTCAAAAGGTCAGATTTCTAAAAAAAACTTCAGCAAAAGATTAAGTGAGGTGTTTGACAGTGAATGAGTGGTGTTTGCCAGTAGCAGAATGCTGCCACAAGTCAGAAAGACGTGTGCCTATCACACAATGAGTGATATAGTACATGAATGTCAATGCTGGTGTGAATGTGACATGCACAACCTACATTCCTTTGACAAACATGACCCTTCAGGTGTTTGCAATAGGTAAGGTACTTATGTATACAAGCATCCCATGCTCTAAAGAAGCATCAAACATTAGATAAGAGTCGTCCGGACAACATTTGCTAAATAATACCAAGCATGCGAAGAATTACACTAACAACTAATTTTGGATCGTCATTTGGACTCTTATGGTGGTTTACTTGCTTGCACTTGAAGTTATGTATACTAATTCACAGGGGGCAATACGTTGCAATCAAAATTAGCATGAATACATATTAAACTTGTTTCAACTGAACAAAAGAAGTGATAGCCATTTTCTGGTTCAGAGCAAAATTCAAATTCCCTGGTTCACATTTAAATTGTTCCACATTTAATTTGTGCACTCTTCATAGCAACATCTCTCCAAATCAGAGTTGACTGGACAATTAAGCAGCATATTCTGTTCAGACAGTATAAAAATGTTTTTCACTTTCACATTCATACGCTTGTAAATTCTTCTGATGAATACATATTTAAAATAATTAAGCTGAAATCAGATAATAAGGAATTCAAGTGTCTTAAAATCAAAGAAATGATGAGACTTAAAAGTTCAACCTTTGGTGGCTTTTACAAGTTGATGACACACGGATTGTGCAAATCTCCGGTTGCCCAGAGAATTCACATCTCCAGCTAGAACTAAAATTCCACCAAAATTCCCCAGTACTTAAAAAATAGTCAGAGGTGTCCATTAACATAACTTTTTAAAAAATCAGTTGGGACACAAAATACTAGTGAATAAATAAAGATTTTTTGTATTAAAAAGCATTAATTTACTAACATATACACAAAGTCTGTTTTTTTTCCCTCACTTACCAGGAGAAATAATGTGTGACATGACTTTAAGGGCCTCAAGCTGTACAGAAGAGTTATGTGAACTATTCTTCAACATGTCTACTATTCTACGTGACGTTAATTTCATGATATCCACACTCAGTGTACTGAAATGACAGGAAATGAAGACAAAAATAAATAATTGCATAAAATCAAAATACAGCAGAATATAATTTTTCAGATTCATTTTATTTCATTCAAAGTTCTACAAAAGAAAAAAAACAAACAATCAATATTCATAATGTTACCTTGCAGCTTAATGCATCAAAAGTCACTGTTGTAAATATCTGTACCTTTCCTGATATAAGTTGATTTTAATTTTGAAACAAAGCAGAATATGTGTATATAATCTTCCACTCATTTACTGCTGTGAGAATCCATCGTGAATAGTTTTGGACAGTTGCATCTTGATTTCCAATGTACAAGACACCATGCATAGGGGGCAACAAGATGTAGAGCTGGATGAACACAGCAGGCCAAGCAGCATCTTCATTCTTTCCAGTCTAAAACCGTAACTTCATTCAAAGAAATCACAAGTGGAGCAGGTTTGCGAAGATAAGAAACCCACACTGTTGCCAATAACAGTTAGACTTGTAACATTGGAGGCTACCCTTTAAAGACCACTTTTGAAAAGAACATGAATTATAACTGAAGTAAGAATTATTGGCACTGAGCACAACATGCAAAATAACAAAAAGTGCCCCAAATCCACCTCAAGTTAGATGATGTCACTAACAAATGCAAACATTTGCAAAAGTCCACTTTATAAAAACATTCCAAATTCCATTTGTATTAGCATAACAAGTATTTTATTAGCAGCTATTCTGCTAATAGTATACCAGTTCTCATGAAGAGTGGTGTATATTTAAGGGCACAATGCATAATGTCTGCAAATAGATCCTGAGGTAATCAGAGGATGACTGATTAGAAAAGGCTGCCTGCCTCACCACTTGGACAGCATCAACAGCATGGATAAATCCATGATCAGTAGGGCTCTTACAAAGCAACTATCTTCTGTACTCTATGATTACTCTGCATCTTTAACAAAGCATGATGGTGCATACGAGTGGCAAGTTCTCAGAATAGAGAAATAAAAATATTAACTACTTCATTGCTTGAAGTCAGTGACATGATTAATGAAATGTCAACATCAACTCTCTCAGGATTGTACTTTCTACTGCACATCCCATAAAAAAAATGCAGATCCAGTGTGGAATATGGCCAACCGGAACAAGGCGGTTATGAGGCATCAAGACACTAGCAGTATTCTTGCAACAGCAGTAACAAAAACCGATATCATTTTGTTTCTTCCCCACTACTAAGAGTTTATCACAAAGTGTTCCTGAAATGTCAAGCTTTGCAATGTTTTTTGCAATTGAACCACATTTGTGCAATAATTTCTTATCAGTGTACAATATTTCTTCAATTTAGAGTGAGCACCAAAAAGAGAACTTCATTACCAACGCATTCATGATCTTAGTAATGCCAAAAGGGAAACAGCATAATGTGGCAACCAATAAACTGAGAAAATAAACACTATTCTAAGTACTGCACAGTTTTTAACTGGATAAGAAGAATAAAATCATAAGGTTTCTGCCCCATCTTTTCTACTGGCCACAAATAGAGGTAGAAAAACTGAACTTACAATAATAAAGTACGATTACCCAGGATCTTGGAATGGTAGAAAGTAGGCTTGCATTTATAATATCTAATATCAAGTTTTGAATTTCGGCAATGTTGCAATTGGAGTTTAAATTATTCCTCTAGAGGAGAATGGAAAGCAAAAAGATACCAAATAAAAGGAAAATAAAGCAGATATTGGAAATCTTAAATAGAAACAGAAATGCTGGACGTACTTGGCAAGTCAGGCAGCATTTACTATGAGATCAGCAGTTAACAATTAAAGACTGTTGGCAGACAGGAACCACAAAATAGAAATAAATGGGTATTTTCCCCTGAGTGGGGCAAACAGTGACATATGGTATACTGCAGAGATCAGTGCTCAGACCCTAGCTTTTCATAGGATATATTAATGATTTAGATAAGGGAACTAAATGCAATATCGCAAGTTTGTAGACAACTCGAGTTGGGTGAGCTACTGGGAGGATGCTGAGATGCTTCAGTGTGACTTGGACAAGTTAAGCATCTACATGGCAGGTGAAGTACAACATGGATAAATGTGACCTTATCCTCTATGGTGGCAAAAATAAGAAGGTTGATTATTATCTGAATGGTAATAGTTTGAGAAATGGAGAGACGCAACAAGACCTGGGTGTCCTTGTAAAGAGATAACAAAGTGTGGAGCTGGATGAACACAGCAGGCCAAGCAGCATCTTAGGAGCACAAAAGCTGACGTTTCAGACCTAGGCCCTTCATCATAGGCCCGAAACATCAGCTTTTGTGCTCCCAAGATGTTGCTTGGCCTGCTGTGTTCATCCAGAACCACACTTTGTACTTTGGGATTCTCTAGCATCTGCAGTTCCCATTATCTCTGTCCTTGTAAAGAGCTTCGGTGAGACCACACTTGAAGTACCGTGCTCAGTTTTGGTCTCTTTAATCAAGAGAAGGATGTCCTGGCTCAGGAGGGAGTGCAATGAAGGTTTACCAGCTTGATTCCTGGGATCGCTGGAATGACATGTGAAAAGAGTCTGGATCAGCAAAGACTATGTTCACTGGAGTTTAGAAGACAGTTTAGACAGCTCCTAGAGCCCTATCAAATTCTAACAGGATCAGACAGGGTAAATGCTGAAGGGAGGTTCCCTATGACTGGGGAGTCCAGAGCCAGGCGTCACAAATACATGCAGTAGGCCATTCAGGACTGAGATAAGGAGAAATTTCTTCATCCAGAGAATTGCCAGCCTGTGGAATTCTCTGCCACAGAATGCTGTTGAGGCCAAAACATTGAACGTTTTCTAGAGTGAGACATATATAGTTCTTATCGCTAAAGGAATCAAAGGGTATAGGGAATAACTGAGAACAGAGTACTGAGTTGCATGATCAGCCATGATCATATTGTATGGCGGAGCAGGTTCAAAGGGGCTACTTCTGCTCCTAACCGCTTTATAAGTTGATGACATTTCAAAAAAACTGTTATGACCGCTGTAGAGTTTGATCATTTTTTAAAAAGTATTCTAAATGTCCAGGTGATAGTGAAACAGATGATGCAAGAAGATTTCCTGCTTTAATTTGACTGTAACAGACTGCAAGTAAAATAGACCAATGGCCAATGGCCAAACACAATCTCTTTTTGTGAACGACTCATTCTAAAGGCACAGATCAAATTTCTCCTTTTTACTTTTAAAAAAAACTTAAAAAGTCCACTTCACATATGTACTTTATATTGTCCCCTACATACCAATTCTGGTTCTGATTAAAAGTAATTGATTTGATACATTAACACTGGTTCATAGATGCTGCCTCACCAAATCAGTATCTCTAGCATTTTCAATTTTATAGGAATGTAGGAAGGGGAATAGGTCATTCACCTCTGAGCCTGTTCCATCATTCATTGAGATCACAGCTGATGTATGACCTAACTGCATATGCTTGTGAACCCAATATCTGGACACTGCAAAGTAAATCTGTGCTGAAATCGCAATAGTTCTAAAACATATTTTGTTACTTGGGAAAAAAAACCAACATTTACCTTCCAAGAAACAGTTTATTAAGGAATTTGCAGGCACTTTCCAGAACATCATAAGAGTCTGAATGCTTTTTCATAAAGTCTAGAATGTTGATATGTATCCCTTTTGCCAAGAGAAGCCTTCTGATTTGTACTGTTAAATAAAATTCAACAAAACATTGTCAAAAACAAAACTGCTTGCTTTATTATTTTCTTGGATGCTTTTTCATTTTTAACTCACCACTTTTGTCGGCCAAAGTTGCCAGAACGTTTGCCGCTGCTAAAAACACTTCTTTTGAATTGGAATGTAGTAACATCGCTGTCATCACCAGTCTGTAAACTGGATAGCTGCAGTACAATAAGATATTTCTTTCACACATTCTTATCAGAATTAGACAAGTAAGAACTAACATTTCAAAACACATTTAAGTTACATGTACACTGAAGATACAGCTAAGCACAGCTTAAAACAAATTAAATGTCTGTACCATGCTTCTTCATCCTCAAACTTTGTATGAAGATCATTCTGATACAGAAGTAGATAGTATAGTGCCCAACAAGCTGCTTCCTGAAAGAAGAACATTGCATATCAAGTGATCACGTCCATGTTGATCTTTGTTCTATATGCTCTGCAGACTAGCATCTTACATTTTTAATTCATTAGAACTATATATTTTCTCTCCAACAAAACTGGCAGCAACTTTGATTCTCATGATTATGACTGTAATGACTCTCTGAACCAATGTCAGGTGCATCTCCATTAATGTATTCTTGGAAATTTATAATATTGTCAATCTAATTTGACAACATGTATCATTTTATACACTATGATGAAAAGCTAAATGTAAAGTTAGAAAATTAAATCTCTGTTGCACAACATACAGGCTTGGGAACAGAGTTAACAAACCTTTCATTCACACCTGCCATACATCAAGTTACTTATATTGCATTGCACTTTGTAAATTATTCAATTTTCCATGTATATCCTTCATTAGTATTATTTGAGAAATTCACATCTTAATACTTACATTTGCAAATGAAAGAATACTCAGAACGCATCATTATAGCACAACGACTCATGGTTATGCAGTGTAATTATGACTTCAGAACCAAATGATTGAGGATTCATAATTGTAACTGATTGGTATTGAAATGTCAGCCTCATAAAGCAAAAGATTTAAGAATACTTTAAATTTTGACACATTGGCTGCAGAGGTTCCACAAGTACCCAAGAAATTTTTGGTGCATTTTGTGAGGAAGGGGAAAGAGAATATCTATAACAAGACGTACACAAGCTCTTCTTTCAATTGCTTTGGGGAAAAAGAAATGTGTATTTTTTAAAACACAAAGTTTAAAAAAATGCTCTTAAGAATCCTGAAATTCCACAATGAACAATCAGTTTTTCTTGTCAAATAGCCCACATTTGCATTGTAATAGAATAATACATTCCACAACAGTATAAGATGAGTAGACATCAAAATAAATATTCCATCTTGCAATTTTCTTGTATCCTACAAATTAGTTTGAATGAGCTAAACAAAAAATAAATCATCACTGGTTAAATAGAAATTAACTCTTCAGTTGGATGATGCATAATAGGCAATACATCAGCCCACTGAAATGCTAACCTAGCTTCAGCTTAACCACAATTTGCGCAAGATGATTTTGATGAATCCACAGATAGGAAAAATGACAGCAAAACAAAAAATCCTGGAATCCCTTTTTTCCAAAGTAATAGTGAAATGCACACTGTGTCTTGTAGGGTGATCCTATTTCTAACTGCAGGGCATTCAACTAAGTGCATGTCATCACATCTACTTGTTCCACAATTCTAAGTAGACACCTGATTGAAAAACTGATAAAACAACCCTGATGTAAATGTAACTCTCAACTGAGGAAAAGTGGGTCATTTTAAAATAACACAATGGTTTACAACACAAATTATCACCAGTACATAAAGGGCTATCACGTTTTGAGGTATCACTGGTCATTGAACTCAAATTCCATGTCTGCCTCAGAAATTAGAGATAAACATCACTGAAGAATTACTACTGCATAATAAAACCATGTGAGAAATCACAAAAAGAAAACCAGGCCTGAAAACTTTAATGAAAGACACAGCGCATAAGAGTTATCAGAGCCACAAACCACAGAGTACGGATAAAAGATCAACAAACATACAGAATGATCGTAGCAAAAACACAACAACCAACATTGCAAGTTGAACAGATCACTGGACGGTAGTAAGGAAACATATCATTGATACCATTCAATGATAAATCAGTAGAAAAGCAAAACTATTTCTTAGAACAAGTGTAACATGAAAGCTGTGCAACTACCTGGAAGAGGAACACACTCACTGAAATAAGGAAGCGTGCAGAACATCCTGAACTTCAGAATAAGACTATTCTAGACAAGGAAGGTTGATCAAAGCATCACAGATTAGCCCGTGAGGTCTCATACTTCGGGAAAGATGGTTACAGAGTGTATAAGACATGATTAATGAGAAAAAATTAAATGGAAGCAGAAATTCTAACCTACTACTGGGAGAATGTATTTCATTTAATTGAAATACAATGCTCTTGCACAAAGTTCCATGGATTCTATCAGTGAGGCTAAACACAGTCAGATCACAAGCAAGGGACAAGAGAGCAAGTAAAGCAGTTTGAGAGAAGACAATAATACTGCTGCTTTGGTCTAGGTGCACACTGCAGATAACTGAGCCAGGTTAACCAGGATATGTATGTCAAGTCTGCACTTCAAGGAAAGAAAATACTAGTTTCTCATCCAATATATGGAATATAGGTTGGGGTCTATCTGACTTTGTACTTTCAAAGATAAAATTAACTGGGTTATTTGCTTCTAGTTTTTACGTGGTGGAAGAAATCTACAGTGGCCCTCACAGAGCATTGTGGCAGAAAACATAGCTTGGAAAGCTGTGGGAAGTCAGTTGGGTATCTGCTAACAGCCTGTACAAGGAACAGCACCATTCATAAAAATGAATGGTCTCATAGCCAACCAAACTATTAAAAGAATCCCTATAATATCATATCTCAAATGATAACTAAAACATTAGTAAGCATCAAAGTGAATTTGGAAGGGCTATGGCATTCTGTGGGTTGTTCCTTAAGGAAGTGAATGAACCTTTAGGTTTATTAGAATTTATAAAGGAATTTGGGGGGTGGTAGGGGGTGCGGTAATTAAAAAGTAAAACTAATTAAGATACTTGTATATTATTATGTTAAGTTAGAAGTGTTTTCTTTGTTTAATTCTTTTCAATGTGGAAGTAAGTTTGCTTTTGTGGAAAAGCATAAAATCTTTGTAGCTTTACTGGATAATGGTTGGACATTCCAATTTCATCTTTAAACATTAATGTGACCATAAAAGGTTCAATACCTTACTTCTAAAGCATCTCTCAGCTGAGTATCTACAAGCTCCTCCTATTGTTTCTCACAGACAAAATGAGATGTGATCATTACTTTATAGAATTTACAGCGCATTTTTCAAAAATGAGCTAAGATAACATTACAAAATTGACTCTGCTTCCGGGATAGGAAAAATTTCTTCAGCAGGTTTTCAATGCTTCAACAGAATTTAAAACTTTTAGAAAAATCCAGGACTATTCCACAGTCAAATTTAGCAAACCAAAATATTGAAATTGGTTCACTTCCTAGCAGTTTAAAGTAACTGAATATTTTTTTAAAAATGATATGAAAGTTAAGCATTTCATGTGAGTAAACAGTAATATTCCTCACCTGGACCTTTGCATTTCCTTTGAATGTTTGCAAAGCTCGACAGCAAGCCTCTGTCCAGCACAGATCAACTTCTTTTTCTTCAAGATCCTTATTCACAAATATTGTTTCAGCTTCATAAAGATACATTGAAGGAATTAGAATTTTCTTTAGTCTAAAGGAACACTATTATCGCAACACTGTCATTGGTCACTCAGAAATTGAAATTTAATTTGTTAACTGTGGCACTCTAACAGGGAACAGCATAGCACATGGTAAAAAAGGAAAATATTGTCAAGTTTATACTGACGATGTCACGTTTTGCTAAATCAGTCACTTGGAGTAGCAACTGGCCAATAACAGACATGTTTAAAGCAGAGAGGAAAATAAACACCATGGAAGGTATCAGGAATCCACAGATCAATCAAATTTTACAAAGACAAAACCTCAAAGATTCTGATTTCTGCATCCAAAGTGTTAATACTATTTTTCTTATCACAAATGCTGCCAAACTTACAATACATTTCCTGGTTTTGTTTTAATACAGCCATTGGATTCGATAGTTGGCTACTTAATTTATGTTTATTCTGAAACAATTTTTCTGCATCATAATTTTTGTTTACAATTAATTCATTCCTGTAAATTAAATCTCACTATTTGATCAGACCCTCAACATTTGGTGCTCTGAGTTCCAAGATAGCAGACTTCTTCTTTTCCAAGGTCTCAGATGCAGCCACTTTACTAAAATATCAAGTGATGGCCTGCTGTCAGCAAATGAATCAAGGTTTTTTTTCAAGAATTGTCTGAAGGTAAAGTGGAGAGAGCAATAAGGGAAACTTCCATAACAGCAGCTTCATGATTTCTAGGGGCTGTTTCAAAAATCAGTTTTTTTTATTGAACTCGTGAGCAACTATTGCTTCAAAGGTTGTTGAGGACCATTTGTAATGATGGAAACTTTTGCTCCATAGCTGTGATTGAAGTTGTGGTGAAGTATTATATATAAAACAAAGCATATATTTAAATTTAATTTGTTTAATTTGAAATGTTGCTTACTTAAAAGAGCCAGACTGCTGAGGGCAGCAGCCTGCAAGGTGCCATTCTGCGGATATTTCAGAATTGCATTAATGAGAGCCTCAGGCGCTCCATGCAGTAATAAAATATTGTAAAAATTATCTGGAAAACAAAAATTAAGTTCCATTTATTTTTACCTCAATTGTACTTCATTAATGTGTTTTTCATCAAGCGTAGCTTTCATCAAAACCATAATGTGATGATAATAAAGGAATTAAGCTTACCAAATGTAAACCTCTGAAGTAAACAGCAGCCAGTTTCATGAATTGCCTCATTGTCAGGAAATCTTTTCATTGCATCAGTTACTAGACTGTAACATTTTTCATTTCCTGACATCAGAATTTCTACATTGTTTTCTGAAAGTAGAAATCTATTATTAATTCTGCATGTATGAAAACCAATTCTCACTTCCCTCAATCAAACTGTTTCAGCATCCATCTCAAAGTAATTGGCCACTGACTTGTCAAATGGTCTCAAATATCACATTTCATAGCCTGTAACAGATACAGGTTTATAAAGATTTGCCCATGTTTTCTCATTTTACAATTGTTAGATATTAATTGTAAGATGACAATCTCTTGAAAGCTCAACTTAACTTGCTTTACAAACATAAACCTGAAATATTGTTTACTTTTATATAATTACAACGTAAAGGAGCACTTTACATACAATTTGGTACACGGTTATGAAGAGTTTGCTAAGCAATTCAACTTACGTGGACCAGCCAAAGGAAGCAGAGCTCTCAAGCTGTGCAGTACCAAATCTTCATGTTCACTGAATTTTTTTATGGCTTCCAAAATTACCCAGTGATCTTTCTCTTCTACAAATTCGACTATCTGCTCATCTGGAACTTAAATTATATCCGAACACTATGAATAAAGCATCAAAAACAAATGAAGAACAAAAGCCAGGGAGCTGTAAAAAATGAATGGTTGTACCTCAACAGAGTTGGGATCAATGTCTTCACAAGAAGGTTAAATGCTATGGCTGCTATGTGAGGTACCAAGATGAAGCATTAAAAAAAAAGCACTGAGAAGCTGAAGAGATAAACAATATGAAAATAAATAGTTCAGAATTTGTTGGTCAGGGTGAAAACCAAGGCATACTAAAGATGGATCTGGAGTGCATGTGAATGAATACTGAGGATATGGTAGACTGCAGAAACAAGTAGGCATGTGATACTATGATTGTGTGGCAATAGCAGAGCCCTGGCTCAAACAAGGGGTAGAATGGGCACCTAATATTCCTAGATACAATGCAGAAAAGACAGCAAAGGAACTAAAAGAGAGAGGGCCTGGCAGTATTAGTCAAAAATACTGCTACAGCACCAAAAAGGGTTGCAAGTTCAAAGCTGGAATCAACTTGCTCAGAATTAAGGAACAGAAGAGGAGCAATAACATTACAGGGTACGGATTACAGGTGACTAAAATATGGGAAAGAGACAGAACAGCAAATATGCAGGTATATTGCAGACATATGCAGGATCTGTAAAATAGCTTTATTGGGATATTCCTGTATAGACCATGGCTGTTCAAAAAAATGTATAGAAAAGCAAAAGGTCTGCAATTTCTTACCTGTATGCAAGAAAACTTACTTTGCCAGCATATTGTTTTTCTTCAAATGCTTTTAGATATTATGTTAAAAGGTGAATTTGTTTCCAATGGTTCAACATGCACATCTCTTGAAAAGTACCCACAGTACATGAGTTACAAGTCTTTTAATACAACCCTTGTCAATAAAATCCTCACGTTCCAACTAAGTCTAGAGCACATATTCAACAGAATTACCTTTTTCTAAAAGTGCACACAATACTTGACACCCATACATCTGAATTCCACAATGGTCAGCAAGTTTCTTCATCCCATCAAGAACCAAAGAAAACACATCCGTTTCATCATCTCGAAGCAATAATGAAATTTCATCTGCAATGTAATTTCAAAAAGCAGCATTTTCTTAAAAGATGTCACACAGAACTTAACTGCCAACACTGCATCAATGTAACAAAATGGAAATACAATAACAGTTACAAAAATCAAATATTCAATTTTCTTTTTAACCACTGACTAAAAAGGAAGGATGCATGAAAGACTCATTGTGAAGTAAACCAATACAGCAAAGTATGGTCTTGTTTAAAAAACACATTCACAAGTTCCACATGTATTAATAAATTATGATAAGTCCACACAAACACATTTGGCTTCATCTAACAGGGTTCAAGCTAAGCTGCTGATCAAACAGTGTAACAAAAACTTTATGTGCAACACTACATTGCTGATGCAAATAACAAGCCATACTTTTTTCCAATGTTCATAAATGCCTATAAGCTGTTATTAAAAGAAAGGTAAAGTAGCTCTAGGTTATCCAATTCATGTACATTACATTTTAAACTCACTTTTAACCTTATTTAATAATCCAAGGAAAACATTTCCTCATTTTTTATCAAGACTAATGATAATTAAAGACTAAAGCTACATGATTGAAACAAATGCGTTTATAACACAGTCCTTAAAAAGATGCACTACAGACAACAGACATTCAATTTAACAATACAGAACATAATAACCAACTAGTTTAACAATCTTTTGAATTCTACTAATGATGCATTGTATTGTTCTTCTATATATAATGATGCATTTTTAAAACAAACACAAGGAAAGCAGCACTTTTTATTTGAATTATCCAATTCTGAGCTGGTAGGAATTACGTCTACTAGTGTACTCATATACCTGATGGACAATGAAAGATTAATAATGGGTACACAATCACCTGATTAGTGAAAGAATCTGAATTGCTCATGAGGCAGTCACAGTTCAATAAGTTTACAAGTCAGGCTTGCGACTTGTCAAAGCATCACCTACTTTGATTTTTACTTAGTTCAATTTTTCTGATCAATTAGGTTAAAAATACTGATCTCACATTCTTATTTAGCATGATGTACAAACATTGCTTACTGAACCTCAAAATTTTGAAATGTACATTTACGGTAAATCAATTTAAATTTTCAATCTTACCTAATAATTCTGGTTATTTCAGGGAGTATGCCTGTGATCAAATAATCTAGTTAAGTGGCAGCATTGTTTCAAGGACTGCCCTGTTTTTATGTATTGCTGAAAGATTTTCTAATTATAAATGAACACATCTGAAGTTTTTTAACCCTTAAAACATGTGTCATCTGGTAATTATACAGATTTGATCGAAAACAGTTTGATCTGTGCTTTAACTATTACATAGTGTCAGATCAAAACAGATTCCTGCCTCTTAAAATTACCGAAAGGTTTATTGCTCAAGCTAAGGGAGAAACACCCAATTCAAGAACAAATCTGCAGAATATTTTATCATTAATCTAGCTCCCAGATACAAATCAGAATCTGCAAATCGTACCAGTCTACTTGCCTGACAGCTCCCTAGAATTTACAATATATCTTCCTGCAATAATTGCTGTCCCAATTATACGGCAAATATACTGGCGTAAAATCAGATAATGCATTGTAGACTTCTATTACATTAATTCTTCATGTATGGATTCTATCTCCACAAAGGTAGGAAGATGTAGTGAAGGAAAAGTGACATTGCTAAGACTTTCTTTTAAGATATTAACTAGATTTACTATACCTGATTGAATAAGGTGCGTTAATACCTTAAGGCCCAGCAGAAATATGGTGGGATGACAATTATAAAACAACAACAATTTCAGGATCTGTCTAAAATATGAAGAGGAAGAAAAATTGTCAAATACTGCAAGAAAAATCATTTTAGAAGTTTTACTTAAATATAAAATCATGGCTGACACTATTGCTTATTTGTTCTTAAATTGCTACTGTCATCAAAGATCCACCTGCCCTGATAGCAAAATAGTCTTCATAGTCACGATACAATACTTAGACAAAATAAAAACCACCAAAGTCTGTACAGAGGTAGCTGACTTCAGTCAAATAAGTTGTAGCACTACAAATGTTCAACATCCACTATGACTGGAAGATAAAAAACGTCAGGCTGTCAATTCCAGAAGTTGCTGCTAAAATTCTGGCCGAACTTTAAGAAGCAAAAGCAAAATAATGCAAGATGCTAGAGATCGTAAATAAAAACAAAAGAGCGCTAAAGAAGTTCAGAGGTCTGGCAGCATCTGTGGAGAAAGAAACAGAGTTCATGTTTCAAGACTAATATGACTCATCTCCAGAGCAATCTTAAGGTGGACCTAGGTGCCTGGACATGTCACTTTCTAGATTATAATTTGATCAGTTTTGAAGTGGGTATGGTTTTTATTCCATTCAAGTTTAGCAACAAAATTGTGACTTGCCCTTCAAAAGAATAGCATAAGGACAATCATCATACTGGAAGCCCACAAGAGATCTCTGCATCACATCCCATCAAAGGCCGCATATTCAGGAAAGCAAAGAAATGTGTTGGGAAAGAATAATACATAACATGAAATACTCATAAGCAAATAGCCACAGTGATCATGAGTTACGTAAACAAACACAGACAAGAAGATGTAATCAGCTCAATCAATAGGCTTAAATTGCAATAATGTTCAAAAAAAAGAACAACCATTAAGAGTTTAAAAACTTGTGCTTTTTATAAAAACTAGTGAAAGCAATGAATGGAAATAAGTATCTGCATGCACGCATACAAAAGAACAGAAAGCTATTCATTGCGTATATATGCAGAAGGGGAAAGAGTTAATTAAATCAACAAGACAGTAAAAATAGTAAACTATCAAGATACATAAAAACATGTTGTAAATGTTTCTCAAAGCAACTAATCAGGAAGAGATCAGGGAAGGTCAATGTGGACCCATTTAATATGGAGACAGGTAAAATTCAATGAAAATAAGGAAACGGCGGACATGTTAAAACAAATACCTGTATCTATCTTCACATGGAAGATGCAATAAAAATGAGGAACTTGGAAGACAAAATGGGACCAACTGGTAACAAATACACCATTCTAAATGATCAACAACCTACACAGTTTTAAAACAGGTGGCCACAGAGATAGTAGAGGTAGGAACATATTACTGGTTTTGACCTATTGAAGCACTTATAAAACCTAAGTTCCCAAGGATTACAACATAAAAAACACAACACTGCTACGAAAGGAGGAGAGAGAATATAGGGAATTATAGGCCCATTAGCATAATGTGAATAGCAGGTCAAATCCATCAATAGACACAGGGTAACAGATTACTTAGAAATCACAACATGATTAGTCATAGCCAACACACACTTAAGAAAAAGGGAACTCATGTTTAATAAGACTGTTACTGGCTACATCATCAAAATTTTTTGAAAAGTATTCAATAAGTCTGAAATAAGTAGTGCCCTTGCAAAATTAGAGCTGAGTACAGTATACTCAAGTATTGAGGATTGGTTATCATTCAGAGAACAGAGAGCCAGAATAAACTGCATTTTTGTAGTTTGACAGAGCCCTATAAGCATGGTGTCACAAGGATTAGATCTTTGGCTTCAGCTACTTACAATCAATCTAAAGACTTTGAAGAGGTAACACGTTGTAATATCTCAATGCTTGTCAGGAATACAAAGTGAGGTGGGAAAGCAAACTTTCGATACAGCCCTAAGAATGAGCCTGCCATAGTGTTGCTACTTCTCCAACACAATTTTGCCAGATACAATTGGGTTGCCAAATGATAAAGTCAAGCTTGTGTGAGCAGGCAGGAACTTTGCAGATGAAATATAATGTGGTGAAGTTACCCACGTTATCAGGAAACATAAAAATGTAGTATAAATTTGAATGAAGAATAGACTGAGAAACATTAGCATGGAAGAAAAGGGACAGTGGCAGCAGGGATACAAAGTTGGCTTAGCAACAGGAAATAGGCTGTAATGGTAGCAGTTGTTTCTGGACTGCAGGAAATCATAAAGTGTTATTCCATAGGGGTCAGTACAAGGAAAACTGCTGTTCTGAATATATATTAATGGCACAGGTCTGGGTGTGCGGGACCACAATTTCCAAATTTGCAGATAACACTAAACTTGGAAGCACTGCAAACTGTGACAAGGATAATGATAAACATCAAGTATTTTGCTGAAATGGGCAGACGTGGTGATATTATATTTTGTTGGGAGTAATGAGAAGAACCAAAATAAATCACAGGCTACAATTCTAGTGATGGTGCAGAAACAAAGAGATTGCGGCCCTAAGTGTGCACAAACCATTTAAGGTGACAGGGCAGATTGAAAAAGTGACAATAAAAATGGACAATGGAGCCTAGTGTTAATAAACAGAGGAATGTGACCAAGGCATATGGGGAATAAAATCCTCACTTACTGACTGAAAACTGGTGACACAACCACCTTCAATTTGGCCTTTTGCAACTTAGTAACATTTGACTCACACCAGGATTTCTGCCCTTATCAGAAAGTCTTTACTCCAAGAGCTGCTGGTCATTTGATTGAATCTCTAGTTCCAGTAACATCACAAGCAATGACTACTGCTGCTAGAACTGTAGGAGGTCCCAATTGATAGTATGTTGTACTGCAGCCAGATTTGAAGGTAAATCAACGTATTCAGCAACAGAAGGAAGTTACAGCAAACCTTTATACACCACCGATCACCATCAACAAGTGCAGTGTGTCTAATTCTGGACACCTTGCTTTAGAATAGATGGATAGGCTTTATAGAGGGTGCAGAAACATAGAAAATAGGTGCAACAGCAGGCCATTTAGTCCTTCAATCCTATACCACCATTCAATGTGATCATGGCTGACCGTGCAATCTCAGTATCCCATTCCAACTTTCTTTCCATTGCCCCTTGATCCCTTTAGCCACAGGGGCCATTTTCAGTTCCCTCTTGAATATATCTAATGAACTGGCCCAGCGGCTTTCTGCGGGAAAGAATCCCACAGGTTCACAACTCTGAGTAAAGAGTCCCAAACAGCTTAGCCCTCATTCTGAGACTGTGACCCCTGTTCTCGACTTCCTCAACATCAGGAACATTATTCCTCCATCTAGCTTGTCCAGTCCCATCAGGATTTTATACATTTCTATGAGATGCCCCCTCATTCATCTAAATTCCGGCAAGTGCAAGCCCAGTCGATCCAGTCTTTCCTAATATGCCAGTCCTGCCAGCTCAGGAATCAGTCTGGTAAACATTCACTGGAGTCGCTCAATAGTAAGAAAGTCTTTCCTCAGGCTAGGAGACCAAAACTGCAGACAATACTCAAGATGTGGACTCACTGAGGCCCTGTATAACTGTAGCAAGACATGCTCACTCTGATACTCAAAGCTTCTCACTATGAAGGCCAGCATATCATTGGTTTTCCTCACTGCCTGCTGCAGCTGCATGCCAACTTTCAGTGACCATTTCACCATGACACCCAGGTGTTGCTGCACCTCATCTTTTCTTAAATTTCCACCAGATAATAATGTCTTCCAGTTTTTGAGACCAAAGTGTGTAACTTCACACTTATCCACACTATATATTTGCCAAGTATTTGCCCACTCAGCCAGTATTTGTCGAAGTCACCTTGCAGCCTCTTAGCATCCTCCTCACAAGTACACATTGCCACCCAGTTTAGTGTCAGCTGAAAATTTGAAGATATTGCATTCAATTCCTTCGTCCAAATCGTTAATGTACATTGCGAACAACTGAGGTCCCAGCACTGAACCCCGCAGCACCCACTCATCACTGCCTGCCACTCTGAAAAGGGCCCATTTATTCCAACTCTCTATTTCCTGTCTGCCAACCAGTTCTCAATCCAGCCAATCCATTACCACTGATACCATGAGTTTTAATTTTCCTTACCAATCTCTTGTGTGGAACCTTGTCAAAAGCCTTTTGAAAGTCCATCTACTAATTCACCCTTGTCCACTCTACTGGTCACCTTCTCGAAAAATAGGACCAATTCTGTCACCACTTTCCAAATGCATATATATTACATCCTTACTAACTGACTCCAGCATTTTCCCCATCACTAATGTCAAGCTAACCAGCCTCCAATTCCCCATTTTCTCTCTCCCTTTTTGTTTAAAACAAGAGTGGAGTTACATTAGCTATCCTCCAGTCCATTGGAACCATTCCAGACTCTACAGAATGCTGAAAAATGATCACCAATGCATCTGCTATTTCTACGACCACTTCCTTAAGTACTCTGGGATGCAGAGCATCAGGCCATGGGGACTTATCAGGTTTTAATCCCATCAATTTCCCCAAAACCACTTTCTGCCTATAAAAACTACCTTCTGTTCCTCCTTCATGCTTGATCCTCTATTTCCTGGCATTTTCTGAAGGTTATTTACGTACCCCTTAGTGAAGACAAACCCAAAGTATTTGTTCAACTGGTCTGCCATCTCCAAAAGACTTATGAGAACAGTACCAATGATTAGGAGGTTCAGGAACAAAGGTAAATTGAAAAAGCTACGATTATTCCCCTTAGAGAAGGCTAAAAGATGTGATTTGATTTGATTTGATCTATTATTATTGCTACGTGTACCTAAGTTTTGCATGCGGTACAGGCAGATCATACCATACAAAGTGCATTGAGGTACTAGAACAGAATACAATGTTGTTATGGTTGCAGAGGTAAGTTGCTCAGACAGCAAGATCAGCATTAAAATTAAAATTTGAGAAGTCAAATAAAAGAGAAAATAGTGAGGGGCCTGGATGGTGTCAATAGTGAGAAACTGTTGCTATTGATGGAGCAGTTAAAAACCAAAGGACAAACATTACATTTGCCAACAAACTAAAGGCAACATGGGAAAACACATTTATGAATCAAATGGTTAAGATCTAGAATGCACCTCCTGAGAGGGTGGTGAATGCAGATTCAACTGTGTCTTTCAGAAGAGAAGTGGATAAGCACCCAAAAATAAAAACACAGTTATTAGGACCAAGCAAGGGAGTAGGACCAGCTAAATTGGTATTACAAAAAGTCAATACAAGCTCAGAGAAAATAGCTTCCTTCTGTGTCATAGTCATTGCATGATTCTATGATTCATTCAAAAGTACGTGGGTGTTCTTACAAGTGAACCACAGAAAATTAACACGGAACGATTAAGGCAGCAAATAACATTTAAATCCAAATTTGAATACAGTGTAGGCATAGATATTTACCACAATTATAAAAGGGACTGATGATGCCTCATCTGAAGTATTGTGAGACATTTTAGTTTTCTTGCGTAAGCAAGGATATACTTCCCTGGAGGGAGAACAACAAAGGCTTACCGAGTAAGTTTCTTGAATGCGAAGATTGTCAGGTGTGAAAATATTGGGGAATCTGTTGAGTTTAGCAAAATGTGACACATCTAAGTGAACACAAATTTGAGGGATTTTACATTAAGGGAATGCTTTTCTTCGCTGTAAAATCTCAAACATGGTATTTATGATGGCTGAGATGAGTAAAATTCTTATATAAACAGTTACGAACTTTGAGACTTGTTATGTCAGACAGCCATGGACCCTCAGTCATTCGTTAAATTCAAGACACAGCTCAACTGATTTTTCAGGATGAATGGAATTAGGGGTAGTTGGGAAAAATGTGAGACTATGGAGTTGAGTTTGATCAGCCATGATCTGGTTGAATGGTAGTGTAGACTGCTATTTTTGTCAATTCCACATTACTTTTAGAAAAAATGATCTAATTATGTTAGAATTAATTCATATCATTTCATCCCATCAAGTGAAATAAGAAAATACTTACTGATGCACTCCCAGGACATCCCAGTCCTTTCCCATATCCTGAGGTGTCGTCAATTTGTTAACAATGTTTGGACAGAGTTCCATCAGTTTACATAATAAAGACCAACCTGCCTGATTGAAGTAAAGGAAAAAGCATATCCAATGAATCATATTACTAGAAAGGTTATAAACATATTTGTTCACGCTTCTTTTGCAAAGAAAATTCAACTTTGTATTATATAGTACAAAGTAAGCAGTAATTTAACAATATTTTTAGAAAATGGAAAATTTCATAACAAACTTCTCAGAGTTTTGGTAAAATGCAAATGAGAGTATGGAAAAGTTAATAAGCCAAGGCATTGTTTCTCTCAGATATGTCACTTTAAGAACTCAATTGAAAGCAGAGCTGAATTCTTTATCTGGACAGCCTCTAATAAGAATGTATGAGTTACTTTTCAAAATTAAGCACTGGGAAATACATCAAGGTGGTTTAAATATAAGTCGCAAGAAAATTTAACAAAAAAAGCCTGTTCTGTTTTAACCTTGGTAATGACAGATATTAGCTTGACTCACTTCATTAAAAAATTGTCATAATTTGCTTTAGATTTTGTTCTTTCATAAACTTTGATTTTCTATTTAAAATCATAGACTTTGGACAGCTGACAGGTCTAGAGAACAAGGCTAGTCATAGTGAGCAACTTGGTAGGAAGACTGAGGATTGGAATTCCAGAATGTATTCTCTTGTCAATCTTCTTTCACTGCCACCTCCACCATCATGATTCCTGTTGCACAATTTGTACAACAGATCTGTTGCAGCTACAGAAGTAAACAAGCAAAGGGTTTCTTCCCTTCACTAACACTCCACTCTAGTAAAAGACTAATAGCCTTTTTATTTCTAAAATTCAAAAAGAGTTGAGAAAGCTTATTTAATATATGGTAAATGTGGAAAGATATTTAAGGTTTTTTGCTTAATAGCAGCTACCTTTCAGGTGTGTAAAGGTTTCTCCTTCTCAACTTTTCTGAGGCGTGGTGACCCTCAGGTTAAACCATCACCAGTCATCTCTCTCTCATCACGAGCAATCATATGGACTGATAAAGACAATGGAGACTTTACCTTTACCTTTTTACCTTTCAGATGGCATATTACATTCAGATCCTGCTTGGCAAAATCTGGTAGTTGCCAGGACGTACAACTTTCTTACCAGGCATCATCAGGGTGCCAAAGTGTATATATTACATGATTCACCAGAGTCTTTGGCTTGATTACAGCATCGTGGTCAAAACACCATTCATAGTTCAAGTGCATAAGCAGGAGAGTGAAATGGTGCTCAAGTATTTGAGAATCATTATCCTTTTCAGGTACTTTGAGTTAGACTGTCATGTTTCAGGTCGCAAAGTGATAGCACTAGACCTACACTTAAGTTTGTGCATTACACAGCGAGCAATGACAGAATAGCTATTATTCCACAGGTTGGTTTGATGCATCCTACTTTGACCTCAAGCTTGAACAAATGGTTTAGGGTCCATATACAAGATTCCTGAATGGACCAATTTTACTGTGTACAGCAATGTTGAACTCCCAGCAGAAATTCCAGCACCTCCCATGGAATGTTTGCAACAGAGCGCCACCTATATTCAACTAGCCTGCGCTTGCAGAAATCAGAAGATAATGTTTAATGCTGGATGTAGTCCAGTGATTGCTCAGTAAATGCTGTCCAATCTTGAGTGCACTAAGAATTATGCAAGCAACCAATTTAAAGATCATGAGTCAGTCTTAAAATGTGGCTCAGGTATGCTTGATAAAAGATACGTATTCATTTGCAGGAAAACAGATGTCCAAGCATTTCCTTTTTTAAAAATTCAAAAGTGTCAGGGAACAAGATTTTCTGGATACCTTGACCAATTAGAGTTGATTTACCAGTCAAAAGCAACTCTTCATGTGCATTATAAATTGTCATTCATTTTGAAATGGAGTGTTCTTGTCTTGCTGTCTTCGGGAGTGTCTCAAAAATCTTTTGCAGCTTTTACTTTGTTTTCCGCAATATTCAAGTCCTAAACTAGGAAGGAACAATCTGAACTTCATATCTTCTGGTATTTGCACACAGGCATGATTGTAACTTTAGCAGATTTATATAAAAACCCAAGATAACAAGGTGTAGAGCTGGATGTACACAGCAGGCCAAGCAGCATCTTAGGAGCAGGAAAGCTGACGTTTCGGGGGTCTAGGCCTGAAATGTCAGCTTTCCTGCTCCTAGGATGCTGCTTGGCCTGCTGTGTTCATCCAGCTCTACACCATGTTATCTTGGATTCTCCAGCATCTGCAGTTCCCATTATCTCTTATATAAAACCCAGCTGGGTCACAAAGTCCTTTTAGAAAAGGAAACAATATGCGGTTTGGACCATATGTGGTTCCAGTCCCACAATAAGTCCTTGACTAAATCTCCACCAGTGCTTTCACATGCAAGGGTAGAAGTCGAGGATAAAGTTAGAGATAGCCTCAAATTATTGAGTTCTCAACTAACCTTCTTTCTTAAAAATAATAAACAGTGATAGTTTTTTGAATTTTTATTGCGTTCCTGTCAACTGAACCGCATCAAGCAGCCAGCGGACCAACCCAACTGGGAAAAGTTTTATAGCGGCTAAACTAATTTAACATTGCTATCTGTGTTGTCACATATGCAGAGTTCTCACAAAGGCCTGCAAAAGGCCAATGTTGTGCTGTTCAAGTGTTGTTCGATATAGGGTATTTGCAATATAGCTGACAAGTCTATTTAAGTATTCTCAGATCCTGTCTCAGTAGAGGAGTAACAGTGACTTATGTACTTAAAATGTAGTTGAGTCCAGAATATTTTAGTAAGGGGAAAGTTCCAATGAGAGGCACATGATGTTCAGAGAAAGTATTTGGCAATTAACTTTTTAAACAAGTTGAGGAGTGAGGAAGGGGCGTGCGTCACTCTTGTCCCAGCGGCATGCACAAGTGACCAGCTGATTCAGGTCGCTTAAGTTCTGGAAATCAATACATGCCAACCGTTTTCATAAAACTTTTCCTTCAGTTGGACTGCAAAAACAAATAGTATGGATTCCTTTAACACTCCTATATTGAACTTGGCTGGTGACAAGTCAGGACGAAAATAAAACTATCAATCTGCACGACTCGTTGCAGTCATAGAACCAGACGTAAATAAACAGCCTACCTGTTGGATACTGGCAATTTCGGTGAACGATTCGAGAGCCACCAATAACGGCATGTGGACATTTTTATTTCCGAATAAAATCGAAGCTGTTTAAGATGTAAACAATCAGCACTTTATGTCAAAATGTGTCCATCCCGTCTTCCGATAACGGATTTTTGAAACATATAATTTCTTAGACGATTACTTACCATTTTGAACAGTAGTGAGGAGAATCAAGTCGTCTAAAATCTGAAGCAAAGTGCTGATTTCTTTTCCTTGCTCGACATTTTGGAGACGAACGATTAACTTTTTCAGGTTTCCCTCCAGTGGTTCCGAGTCCGCCATGGTTAATCGACTGTTCTAATTTTGACCGCTTTTCATGTTTGATCGTAGAAAAATAAATATCTGGTTGGCTTGTGAGAACGACCAGTCTTTAACCCGTCGGTTACTTCGTCAGCAGTGGTCACAGTATGACTGCAATACTGGCCGTTCAAAGTGAAAAATCAGAAATGAGTTACGGAAGTTTCAGTCCGCGGGGAGTTTCCAAAAGTAACTTTGCTTCATCACCCGGGTGCTGCTGTCAGTAACGTTGAGTGTGCCCTTCTATGACTTCTTTTTCAGCGAAAGTTCAGCCTCACTTGTTTCTAAAGATTAAGTCGGTATTAGTGTTTTTGAGAAGTCCAAAGCCGACCTCTAGGCCAGACCGACAAAAACTGCAGGGAAGACACTCCCTTGGCCGCAGCCCCAAAGCACATTTGGCAATTTGCCATCCAGCCCGCTATCATGAGTCGACCCTCAACTAGTTATACAAAGTTATTTTTGTTAATGCCTGACAAAGGAAGGAACCGTCATGCTGAAAACTCAGTGGTCATTCTGTCAGGCTCCCGCTGCCACTACACTTATTCAAACAAAACATTTTTGATAAAGCTTCTGAAATGTACAAATCTTGGTTTGAGCATATAATCCAGATTGAGGCTAAAATTCCAGACGTGTAATCTTGCCATAATGAAACGTTGATATATGGAACCTCTCAGTTACATCCAAAAGATCCCCGGGAATTATTTCAAAATAAGGGGGCGTTCTGCCCTATTGCATGGTCAGCGTTCATTCTTCTATTAACATTGCTCCTGATAGATTACCAATACATGTCATATATCCTCATGACTACTTTTGTAAAAAGTGTTTTATTGACCAGAAAGCACATTATGAAAACCTAAGGTCATGAAAGGCATTATACAAATATGATTTCCTACTTTCTTTAATAATTCATTTATTCTCCAAGAAGAGAAAAAAAGTTATAAATTCGTTGATAAAATAACTATATTGAGAAAGGAATATAAAACTCAACCAATCAGAGCTAGGTGTCAGATACACATGCTAAAATCGTATAGGAATTCTACAAGCCTCCTACAGAAATATCAAAATCCTCAAATATGAAAAAAATGCAAAACAGTCGTCCCAATCTATTCAATCCCTCCATCAGGTCCACCAGCCCAGCCTGAATTAGCACATAATGTATACATGAATCTTTGCTAAAACTTCAAATACAATGCATAGTAACCCACCATCTGATTGTAAGCAATGTGAAGAAGTGAAAATAGAATCTTGAAAGCTGGTGGAAGTTTCAACATGGAAGAGCATGTGTATTTGGGAGTGGATGGATTGCTAGAAACACTGAAAGTGACAACGCAATAAGAAGCCATCACCAACCTCTGGCTTTCATATTTAACCATGCTTGATTCTGTCTAAGCAATTATTATAGTAGTTCATTTCCTTTTGCCAGATTTGGTAAAAGAAAAGTCCCTTCCTGGTTAACCATTCCTATGATTTGCTGCAATTCCACAGTATTTCAAAGTGGTGGGACAGCATTGATGGCTGTAACCTTCTGTGGGTCAGACTTAATGCCTGTTGCATGAAGAATATGAATCAAAATGTATTTAAATATCACTGTCACTCTTCCATCATGTTCCGATGAAGTGGATCGGTGAATTAGAATGTCATCCCTATGACAGTTAACCCTTTTTAATACTTCTATGGTGTCAATAATTTTCTGGATCAATCTCTGGAATTGATATAGTGCTAAGGGTAGATGATTAAAACAGTGTCTCACAAACTGCGTGATAAACTTATGCATAGGAGCAGGCTGCATGCCCTTTTGAGCCTGTTCTATAATTTATTAATGATGTCATAACTGATCTGTTTATAACCTCACATTCATATTACTGCCAAAGCCTGATAAACTTTCACCTCATTTCCTACAAGAATTAAGCCACCTCTGTCTTAAAAATTCATTGCCTTTTGGGGTAAAATGTCCAAATACTCACAACCCTGTTGAGAAATTTTTTTTACCTCATCTCTATTTTAAAGGGGCAAGCCTTTATTTTTAAATAGTGACTCCCTTGGCCTAGATTCTCCTGTTTAAGGCAGCATCTTCTCCACATCTACTCTATCAAGACCCCCCAGAATCTTACATGTTTCAATTAAGTTGCTTCTTACTGGTCTAAGCTCCAGTTGATGCAAGCTTAACTTGTCCAACCTTTACTCATAAGACAACCTGTCTGCCTGTTCCAAGTATTAGGTAAACCTTTTTTGATCTGCTTCCAACGCATTCTACCGCGTTCCATAAATAAAGTAACCAATTCTATATACAGGACTCCAGATATGGTTCCACCAATGTCATGTGTAAGTGAATGGAATAAATTATAACATTCCATTAAATTTCTTAATTACTTGCTGTACCTGCATACTAACCTTCTGTAGGTCATGCAGTAGGACACACAGATCCCTCTGCATATCAGAGCTCTGCAATCTCTCACTATTTGAATAACATGGGCTGATTTTGTTTTTGGCTGTGTCAGGGCTGTGCAAGATTTTGGAAGGTTATTCGCTGCAAAATGTAAGAAGTACCCTCATTGTGTCTGAACAAACTCACCTTTTTAATTACCTATTGTGTTCTATGGCATCCCTTAGGTCCAATTTCAACCCCATCCTACCACACACTTCTCTTGGACCAACTCATCATGAATGAAAATGTATTTAAATATTGCTTTCACTCTTCCATCACATTCAGTTGCAGTGAATCAGTGAATTAGAATGTCATCCATATGGCGGAAGAACCAGCATTCCTTGTGAGCATGCTATTTTTGAAAGGCTGCAATGCAGCTAGTCAAGATTTGGCAAGTACTCCTCACTGGCACGTATATAATGGCATAGCAGGCACAAAGTCATGCTGGCCAAGGCACATAGCCAGCATGTCTGATACACCCTCACACATACAACCCCATTCTCTCAACCTAGGTGCTGTTTAACCATCATGCCATATAATTCATCTGTCCCAAGATACATCTTGTCTGAACAACCTCTCTAAATCAGTGCTATCCTGTCTCTAATGCCCATTGTAGGCCTGCAACTCATCATTGTCCAGTAGGGGAATATCACATTGGGGCAAGGAATCACGTGATAATGAGGCATCTTGTCTGTAATTTCCTGCTTTCTGACTCCCTCCCGTTATGAAATAAACAATTACATGAGTTATCTTCTAATCTAATAGGACCTTCCCTAAATCTAGAGAGTTTTAGAGAATTGAAACCAATGCATCAATTATCTCACCAACCACTTTTTTAGAACCATACGATGAAATCTATTAGGATCCAGGAACTTGTCAGCTTGCAGCTCCAAAACTTAATTGTAATCATAATTTTACTGAATTCCTCCCTCTCTTGCATTTCTTGACTTATAAATCTTCCAGAATATTACTTGCATCCTCTACAGTGAACATTCATTATAAAATACCTGTTCAATTCATCTACCATCTCTTTATTTTTCATTATCAATTCCCCAAACTCACTTTCTATAGAAAAAAATTGTTATTTTTTTAAAGCAAGACATAATACTTAACAAGTTTATTCACAAATGAATAATAAACAAAGGAGAGCTGTAAATCATGTCCATGATTTCTGGGTAACATGGTGTGTAATAGTTTTCTGTAAATTGTAGATAGTTTCTAACCAACATGTTAGAGGTATTATTGTTCACCTCTGGAACAAGTGTTATTGCTTCCTTTACTTGTATAATGTTGTGTAATAGTAACCAAATAAATCAATACTAAAGTGGAAATGCTTGTGATCAATCTGAAGTGCCAATCATGTATAAACAAAAACCTTCAATAAGAGCATGAAACGTCACTAGGGGGCGTTATTAAAATTGAGAACCAGGAAAGGAAGCAATGACTGTACTATTTCTGTGGCTTAAATATCTTAACATTAAGTAACTCCAAATTTTGTCCAGTCCTTTAATGTTTCGTGTGAGTTCATGTATACCACGAATTAAACATTGTTAGGAGTGCAGACTAAGTTATGGTAGAGCAACTTATGTGTCTGCACTGCAGTATTTGGGACTTCATGGAAAGAAGGACTGCCCCGCGTGAATATATCTGCGGGAGATATTTCTGAATTGGAGAAAGATAATAGGATTTGCCCAGAGTCAAAGTCATTGAGTGCATTTGAAACAATGCTGATGTTGAAAATAGGAAACCTGTGCTTAGGGATCAACCGGTGAGAGATAATTTGAAATGTAGGTCAGCACCAATGGATTAGAACTAACAGTGCATACAAACATGTGGAAGAAAAAATGCTTTTAGATTGGTCAGAGTTAAGATTTACGGCATTAATAAAGTGGTCATGTAGAGTATTTGTGAACAAGAGTTTAAAAACTAAAACTAGGTGTTCAGTGAGAGTGGAATTTCATGATGAGTGAATCTTTCTCAAGCTGAAGTTCCAGGCCAAGAGGTGGCAGGCCCCAAAGCCACACGTGAAATTAATTATGGAAGTTGGTGGAACCCTTTTCGAATTTGCACAAATTAAGTTCTGGGTGGGAAAACCCAAATTTGACCTTCCCATCCCAGCACTATTATAACCAAGGCTGAAGGAGGACACTGTCATTCTGGTCCCACTACACAGTCTCAACATAAAAGAAATTCTCAGTTACTGAGATGGCCAATTAAACATATCTATTTTAGGTTTTAAATGAAAAGATCCATTAGGTTTCTTGAGTAAGTGAAAAATTATTGGTTTATCAGAAAAACAAACTTATTCAATAATGATGCCATTACTGATTAACATACGCGTTCAATAACTTGGCATTAAATATGTCCATCCATTCAAATAAATAGAAAACATACATACAGATAGCTTCTCTCTTCGGACGTGGGAAAAAAATGAATCTGTATCTGCAGAGATTCACTTTAAATAAAAATCCATTAGGGTGATTATTGAATGCGTAAAAGGATAAATTACAGGGAGTTCCAAAGTCTGATGATCTGATGTTCGACCAAATGTGGTCAAGTCAATAATCAGGCATGTTTGTCTCTGAAGTCTTAACAGACACAGCTTGCTCAAGAGGTACATTATCAAAGTTCCTTGAATTACTCTTTCAGAAGATCTAATAGGTTTAAGTATGAATGCAACAAGAAGGTCCTTGCAGAAATAGGAGAGATTAGCTGGGCAGCACTTCCTCACAGACATTTTTTTTTGGTAAACTAAGTCCAGCTATCGAAGTACTCCACAACCAGGCCCAGCAGGTGTCTGCAACAACACAAGCAGTTACTGGTCATGCGATTTCTCACAGATTTATTTTAAAAGTATCCAATAAAGACTTAGTAGCAGAAGGAGGCCATGCAACCCATCAATGAAATTATGGCTGACCCGCTAATTCTCCATTCCACTTTTCTGCTTTTCCATATAACCCTTGATTCCATTGGTAGTTAAAAATCTGACCATTAAGGCTTTGAATACACTTAATGACCTAGATCAACAGCCCTCTGTGGTAAAGAATTCAACAGATTCATTAGCTTTTGAGAGAAGAAATTCCTTACCATGTCAGTCTTAAATAAGCAACCCCTTATTCTGGGGTTATCCCTTCTGGTCCTAGACTTTCTTACAAGTACTAATCTCTCCATGTATGCCATATCAAGTCCTTTAAGAATCTTGTGTGTATCAATAGAATCACCTCACATTCTTCTAATTTCTTACAAGGCCCAACCTACTAAACATCTCATCATAAGACATTCTGACAGACCCAGTGTCTGCACTGCCTCCAATGACAATATATCTTTCCTCAGAAAAGGGGCACAAAACTGTTCAAAGCATTCCAGCTATCAGCTGACCAGTACCATCACAGTTTTAGCAAAATCTCCCTATTTTTATACACAATTCCCTTGGAAATAAAGGCCAACATTCCATTTACCTTCCCTATTACTTGCTAAATGTGGATGCTAGCTTTTTATTATTCATGCATGAGGACTCCTAAATCCCTCTGTCGCTTTCTGCAGTCTTTCTCCATTGAAGTAATATTCATCTCCTCTTGTTCCTGCCCTCACACTTTCCCACATTATATTCCATCTGTCAACTTTTTGGCCACTCAATTAACATGTCTATATCATTTTGCAGAGTCTTTGTGTTGTCTTCACCATTTGCTTTCCCACCTATGTTTGTGTCATCTGTAAACTTGCTACAGCACATTTACTTTCCTCTTCCATTTCCACAGCCTTTTTTCAAATAATCTTCTAAAGAAGCCACTCTACGTGTTACCAGAAACTTGAAATAAATCAATTTTGTCACAGTCCTTAAAATATTAAGTTTCCAAGAAAAATTAAGTATGAAGAGTCTTCAGAACACTGCCATCTGCAAATTAAGAAGTTAATCTGCAATTATTTCAGTGAAGAGTTGCTAACTTGACTTTAACCAACAAGGCAAGCTATCAGTGCATAGTCTCTCAATCTGCACTAATTTTTGCATGATTGTGACAAAGGACCAAGGGCAGGAAGGTGGCCATTGAGTGTCACTCTCCATGCACGAGCTTCTGACCACAATTCTCTTCTCAGCCTGTGACCTCCAACTTCAAAAAGCCCCCCAAACTGCATTTGCCTTTCTGTCAGTGATCCTCCCTTCTTGGGACTCCTTGGTTGGGGGAGCGGGGGGGTGTGGGGGTGTTGGTGGTGGTGGTGGGCGGGGGGGGGAGCGGGTGGGCGCGGTTGGAGTGGAGTTGGAAAGTTGTGTATTGTCCCAACAGCCACAGCTTCCGCGGTGGCATGATGAGTTTTGCAGCTGATGGCTTCTGATTAGTCCAACAACTTCATATGAGTAGGACTTCCTCATTTGACGTCTTAATTCAGTTTGAGTTATATGGTCCGATTGCCAACAGATCCAACAAGCTTTCTCACTTTAATGACCCACAATCTCCTCTCTCACTTTAAAGTGAAGATCCCTGCCTCGGTCTTCATTTTCTTAAGCTCTCTATTCAAAGGCAGGTCTAACTCAGAGGGCTGCAATCTCAAAAAAATGTTAAGACAAGGAGGCAGGTTTTTAATCCACCCCTGTCAGATGAGGGACTGAACCCCAAACTGTTGTCACCAATCTGATTAACACTGGCCATCCAGTTAACGGAGCCTAGCCCAATGCTGAGACCACTGTCCACCTCAGTTTCTCATTTTGAATTTGACTTCAAATTTTTAACAGCAGCACCAAAAAGAAATTATAAGATCATCAACAGTGGCAAATACCTTCTAATCTTGTGCAATTGCCTGTAAATCACTGTGAACAGGAATCTGAGTGAGCACTTGTATGCCACTCAAAATGATGGACAAAAGTAAATAGTATCTGCTGTTGAATACATTGAATGCTTTAACAAGACAGTAAAGATATTAGAGAGCCACTGAAGAAAGGTCACTGGACCCGAAATATTACCTCTGTTTTTCCTCCACAGATGCTGCCTGACCTGCTGGGTTTTCCCAGCAATTTCTGGTTTTGCTTCTGATTTCCGGCATCTAAAGTTGATTTTTTTAAATAAAAATTTACAATGATGCCTTTCATGGTGCCATCTTAGGTACAAAATACCTAGGTACTAATCTTAGGTACAAAAAGAGAAATAAAAAAAAAATTTGCATTGGATAAGTTAGAAATAAGACATAGTTAAAAGGATAAACATTAAAAACCTCTCCTTGTGTATTCTTCAAAGAGAAAAACAAAAAACGCAACTTGGAACATAATCTGTTGGGGTAACATGCTATTGAGCAGGGGTTCATTAGCCCCTCACTATCTTTGTCATCACAAGAGATTACAGTCCAGTCTACTTTGATTTAGTTCTTCTGCCCTTTGAAAGGTTGTTTAGTGTTTCCTTCACAACTCCAGGTGGGCATTCAGTGGGTCTCTCTCTCCAGACAGCCACTTAACTTACACTAAGAACCATTTGTAGTTGTATTAACACTCTTTAGAAAAAAAACCTTTTGGAATTACAAATGAAAATGTCCATTATAACATGGAGTTCCAACCCATGGTTATGACAAAAGTGAGGAGGAACTTTTTCCATACAGCAAATGGTTATAAGCTGAAACTTTACGCCCAAGACAAAAATAACCCAAAAGGCTTTGTACTGATGACTAAAATGTTAATTCACTGACCAGACTTAAATCCTACCTGACACTCTGGATGGAAGATTGCATTGATATGGTGGGCAAAGCCACTGAGATTACCAAAATAGATTTAATCAGAAGATACTGGCAGATTTCCTTATCTATCTGTGCAAAGGGGATCTCTGCTTTTGCAACACTAGATCGATTATACCAGTTTTGAGTCACAGCATTTGAATGCCAGTACTCCCCAGTTACCTTTCAAATGCTGATAAATTTCTAATTGTGCAGGATACCTAAAAGACTGCCAGTGACAATACAGCGGAATCTTGATCATATGGGGAAGTGGGCTGAGGATTGGCAAATGCAATTCGTTACAGATAAGTGTGAGGTGTTGCATTTTGGAAAGTCAAACCTCAAAATTTATACAGTAAAAGTAAGATCCTGAGGAGTGTCCTGAAACAGAAGGGCCGAGGAGTACTAGTACATAATTCGTTAAAAGTGGTGTTAGGGAGACAGGGTGGTGAAGAATGCATTTAGCATGCTGGACTTCATTGGTTGAGGCTTTGGGTACAGGAGTTGGGATGTCATGTTACAATTGTACAAATCATTGGTCAGGCCACACTTGGAGTATTGTGTACAGTTTTGGTCACCCTGTTACAGGAAAGACATAGTTAAACTGAAAAGTGTGCAAAGAAGATTTATGAGGATGTTGTCAGGACTACTAGGCCTGAGTTATAGGGAGAGGTTGGCCAGGATAGGGCTTTATTCCTTGGAATGTAGGAAAATGAAGAGTGACCTTATTGAGGTATATAAAATTGTGAGAGTTAAAGATAGGATGAATGTATATAGTTGTTTTCCCACAGCTGGGCAATTGAAAACTTTAAACGTAGGTTTAAGGTAAGGAGGAGAGTTTTAAGAAGGACATGAGGGGCAACTTCTTGCAGAGAGTGGTGCATTTTTGAAATGGGCTTGCAGAGAATGTGATTGAGGCAGGTACAAATAGCAACATTTAAAAAGAACATTTGGAATGGTACATGGATGGAAAGAGTTTAGAGGGATATGGACCAAATGTGGGCAATTGGAACTAGCTAAGTGGGCACCATGGTCAGCATGGACCAGTTTGGGCTGAAAGGCCTGTTTCTGTGCTGTATTACTCTATTGCTCTATGACTCTATGACATATAGGAAATGCACTTAAAGGAACTAGAGACCATTTTCTGAAAAATACAGTCAGCTGACCTAGCAGTCACTGTTACAAAGAGTGAGTTTACTAAGGCCTAAATGATCTATTGAGAGTTCGTAGTGAGCTAAGGATAAATATTGCCCAGTGCCGCAAAGGTAGAAGCAGTAGCACAGCTCCATGTTCCCTCAATAACATGGGAGATCATGAGTCGTTTGGAAATGTGTGGGTTCTACTAAAAGTTCATCCAAACTTCAGTGAGTTATCTGTCCCACACAAACCTACTAGAGCTAAAGGCAAATATAGTGTGGACTGGAAAAAAGCAAACATATTAACAGGTGAACCTCGATTTGCAGCTCCAAATGTTAAACATATAAAAAAAATCAACGTGAATGACATCAGGGTAAGGACAGTTCTTGTTTTGGGACCATGGATCTGGAATATGGAGACTAATAACTCAGGAAACCCAACTGGAAAGAAACATCACTTATTTTTGAAAGAGAGCCATTTCTCATGGTGTACAAAGACTAGTCACAGCTTGGGACAGACAGTTTTAATGTAACAAGGTGTAGAGCTGGATGAACATAGCAGGCCAAGCAGCATCAGAGGAGCTGGAAAGCTGATGTTTTGGGTCTAGTGCTTAGTGGCATGGTATAAAGACAACAATCTTTTCATCAATGTCAACAAAACAAGGGAGCTGGTCATTAACTTCAGGAAGCAGAGTGGAGGGCATGTCTGCATTAATGTTGCTGAAGTGGAGATGGTGAAGAGTGTCAAGTTCTTGGGGATGATTATCACCAACTGTCTATCCTGGTCAACTCACGTTGATACTGTAGTCAAGAAAGCACTGCAACGCCTCTACTTCTTCAGGATGAGAACCTCTTCTTTTGGGTTGTAAATGTAAAAATGCTGAATATATATGAATAGATTCAAGGACAGCTTCTTCCCCCTTGTTATCAAACATTTGAATGGACCTTAATAAAAACTGAAAGGACTGCATGTGCTGGAAATCAGAAACTAAAACAGAAATTTTGGAAAAACTCAGCAGGTCTGGCAGCAACTTGTGGAGAGAAATTAGAGTTAACATTTCAGGTTCAGTGACCTGTCCTCAGAACCAGTGACAGCTAGGAAAATATTGGTTTTCATGCAGAAGATTGGTAGGCGGAGGTGTAAGAATTAAGCAATAGATGGAGATAGAACCCAAAGAGAGAGAAGAATAGTTGAATAGACAAAGGAGTGGTGGTAATAGTCAGGCTACGAGGGTTAATAGCTCTTTAATGGGGACTGTTAGTGGCTAACAACCGTTATATGAAATAGCTCAAGCTCAAAAATTATTGAACTCAATTTTGACTGTAGAAGGCTTGTAGGGTTCCCAATTGGAAAATGAGCTGCTGTTCTTTCAGAGATAATGGGAACTGCAGATGCTGGAGAATTCAAGATAATAAAGTATGAATCTGGATGAACACAGCAGGCCAAGCAGCATCTCAGGAGTACAAAAGCTGACGTTTCAGGCCTAGACCCTTCATCAGCCGTTCTTTCAGCTTGTGCTGAGCTTTGCTGATGCACTGCAGCAAACCTCAGACAGAGATGTTGGCCAGGAAACAAGGTAGTGTGTTGATGTGGCAGGCAGCTGGAAGCTCAGGGTCTTTTTTGTGGATAGAACATATGTGTTCTGTGAAGCAGTCACCCAGTCTAGACTTTGTTTCCACAATGTAGAGGAGATCATGTTATGAGCAGCGAATACAGTAAACTAGATTGACTGAAGTGCAGGAAAAGCACTACTAAGCATGAAAAGTTTGTTTGAACTCTTGGATACTGTGGAGGGAGAAAGTAAATGGTTAAGTGTTACACATTCTGCAGTTGTAGGGAAAAGTGCGATGGGGCTGTGGGGGGATGTTGGGAATGAAGGAAGAGTGGACCAGTATGTCCCAGAGGGAATAGTCCCTGAAGAAGGCTGAAAAAAAGTGGGAAGGGGAGCATGTGTCTGATGGTGGCATCTCGCTGGAGATAGTGGAAATGGTGGCTAATAACCCTCTAGATGCGAATGCTGCTGGGATACTGGATAAGGACGAGGGGGACTGTCTTGGATCACACAGCATACCCAAGTAGTTCTTTTTCAGATTTGGTTAAATTTTGTTAAGAGAAGGCTTGACAATAGCAATTTAGCTTAAATATGAACATTTATTGCATAATAATAAAACACGAATAAAGAAAGGAACATTTATCAAGTAACTAAAGGGAATGAAAATGAGAGGGAAAAACAATAGCCTCCTGCCCTTCTGCCTATTGGGGTCCCCTCGATCAACAGCTGATATGGAGACTGAGATTGATTCTGGCACCATTCATGATACTGATCGACGTGAAATCCAGCAACTTGGAACAAAACTCTCTCTCTCTCTTATACAGTATAACAAACAGCCAGGCAGAGAAAAATAATTACAAAATATAACATTGATTGTGGTGTCTTTGGCATGTACAGAAATGTTCACAGGGCTCATTCAAGGTCATGCAGCTGTCGAATATCATCAACAATTTTAGCCTTTCAGTCCATCCTATATAATCCACCCCGATGATATTTGGCAGTATGTTACGATTGCAGATACAGATGCTAATCAGTGATAGCTGCGCAAGAACATTTACGTAGAGGATGTATCCTTCACGAGAATATAAAACTGCAATGAAAATAACTATCGTCAAAAGAAATAATATAACAATGGGGTGTATCATCAAATTAAAGATCACACTGGCCATTAGGGACCAACCCTTAAATATATATCCCAACCCGAATGTAAGGTCACGGCTGTAATGGAACCAGTGAGTTGTGCCACCAGACTGAAGCAACCAGAATATCATAACTCTTTTTTCAGTTAATCTATTCACATAACTTGCTCTAAAATTCCGTATATTCCAGATTCAGGTTCTTAATTTGTATCTGTTCTTTTTATCTTCCAATTCCCTATCCACAGATCGCCTCATCCAGTAGCAGTAAAATGACATCATACATGGGCTGAAAATTTCTCCAGCTTTCTTCATCTGTATCTGCCTTGAAGAGAATTCTTCAATATGTTTCCCTCCTTTGCCAATTTTATGAATGATTGTATCTTTGAGTGGTAACTACCTCCAAATGCAGGTACGCCTTTTTGAGCTACATTATACATCGTGTCAAACAATACAGCTGTACATCCGTTTGGCTTTACCTTCAACTTACGCTTCCCGCCGTTTATTTTTCCCGGGTTTCCCTTTCCACAGACTCCCACACCAACGGAGTCTTAGCTCAGCTTTCTGTCACCTACACAAACTATACTCAAAATTGCAATTTCACCTACTAGTTCAAACACTTAAGTACATGCATCATACAAACACTCAAGATGGGGTATCTATCTGTCATCCAATAGGCCTTTCACTTAGTCCCCCATTACGCCTCCTAGAGTCCATATTCTTTCATTTCTGTAACATTTTGACATAATAACCAATCACACTTATTTTCATTCTTTTATATCCCTTTCATTAATACTACTTTCATTGTTTTAAAATCAGTTTCTCTCTGGATTTTGTTCAGTGTCTTATCGTTTAAACTATGTTTTTGTGCTCTTCCAAGCCACATTAATCCTTTGGTCAAGTAGGTGTACATGTCTGAGACCTGTTCTCCAGTGCATGTTTTTATTGTCTCACGATTGTTACCTCTGAGGTTACTTTCACTTTTGCACACTTACATTGGTAACCCAAGAACATGTCACACATTCCTAAATTCCCATCTGGCCTTATCAAAAGATCCATGAGTTTTTATTTATCTCTCCACGAATAGTCTCAATGCTTTAGATAGTGGCTAGATCACCATTCAATCTTTCTTAAAAGGAAAGACAAGGACACAAATATCACCAAGAGAAAGCTATCAGTTTGGTACTCTCATCGAAACTCCCTTTTCACTAAAATGCATTTTAACCTCCATTGCTGCTTCAACCCATTATTCTACCCATTTTTGTCTTGTGCCACCAGTCTCCACCCTTAATTACTTAATCTTACCAAATTTTGCAACTTAGGTATTACCATGATACCTAATTCCAGAGATCTTGTATAGAGTTGTAGTCCATGGACCATAATCTTATAATACTTTAAAACAGAAGTCAAACATCTCTGTTTGATTCAGGCACAACACACATTGTTTTTTGAAGTTACTTGATCACTCATTCTAGATATTTGATAGATAACTTCAATATTCTGTTTACTCCCTTAGCGTTACTAACCATTTTTGCACGCATTGAAACCACTGAGACTGTGTACATGCACGTTATCATTTCCCAGAATCTCTTTAAATTTTCAGGTAACTATTCCATTTAAATGTTTTAGAATATCAGGTTATGTGAGTCTTAATATAGTTTTTGTCATGATGTGTTTAAATGTGCAAAGATTCAGTGGTTTTGTGATTCCTGACACTCACTACAATTAATACTTCCACAGTACATCCCCAACGTTAAAATGTGTTATTGATGAATGGTTTGCTGGGTTGAGGATGCCTCATCCATCACTGTATTGCGATGTTGAAATTATACAAATGGTTTCAGCCTTCAGTGTCTCCAATGTCTAAAAAAAACAAACAAGCTCCATCCATTCTACGTTAAGCAGAATGGATTGCTTAGTATTAAACTACTACGGATTCAAAAAGGGGATGGGGTGTAAACTCCTGAATGTAATTACATCATCCGCCTTTCCTCCTCTTTGAATGAAAGAAAAGTACACTCCTTTGTTGAATTTGCCTTTTCGAAACTCCATGCGTACAGGGAGTTGCACTTTCATCATTTCAATGTCCCTATCACTCGGACATTAACAATGAGTCAATCTTATCATCAAGAATTAAAGATTCACTCATGTGTTGAAACAGTGTTTGGAAGTTCACTTTGGCTGGAAAACAAAATTCCAAACATGGTAATTTCTGGAATTAAAATTTACCCAAGTCCATACACAACACGGAGCCAATTCCAAAAGGTAATTTTTTACCAAGCTTTACAAAACAAATTTTTCAATCAACAATTTGCATATTTTTTGTTTTACTCAACAATTGATGATTTATTAAAAGAACATCACGTTAACCATACATGTCCCCCACTGATACAAGCACACAACACAGTATCAAAACACCACACATTCACAAAATGCAAACTAAAACTTCAAAGCATCCCTAGGTCTCAAGTTCCAGGGAACATAAAGACATAAATTGTATAGGACGACATTTAAGAACCAACAAAGGTGCATTCAAACCAGAACACAAAGAAGTGAACACTTCTACAAGGTTCAATGCACTTGCACCAGTTCTCTTGCAACTGCCCCCAATCCTTTCGGGGGTCCGAATTGTGCTAACTTGTCACTAGAGACCTGAATCCAGAATCTGCTGCATTCCACCTTGGAATACAGAAGATCTCCAGGGCATCAGATTGCTTTCCCGTTCTCTTACACATTTTCCCAAATCCCATCCCTCATCACCAACAATGTCTTGGATCACAGGGTATATCCAAGCGGTTCTTTTTGGATCCGATTAAATATAATTAAGAGAAGGCTTGAAAACAGCAATTTGTTTAAATATGAACATTCATTGTTTAATAATAAGACTTAAAAAGCTGAATATTTATTAAATAAATAAAAAGAATGAAAAATAGAGGGAAACAAAAATAAGCCTCATGCTCTTCTGCCCATTAGGGACCCCTGGACTGATGGCTGGTCTGGAGGCTGAGATTGATCCTGGCACTGTTCGCAATCCTGGTTCAAGGGGAAGTTCAGCGAATTGGAATGAAACTCTCTCCCTCTTATACAGTGTAAAAAACAGCTAGGCACAGAAAAACAATTACAGTAAATCATGTTGATTGTGCTGCTTTCGGCATGTACAGGCATGTCCACAAGACTCATTCAAAGTCATGCAGCTGTCAAATATCATTAACAATTTTAGCCTTTGAGCCCATCCTATACAGGAATCCGAATATTGTTGTGGGGGGGAAGAGAGGGGATGAGGCTCCCTGGGAGATGGGTCAGACCTGGCCAAGAGCACTGTAATTGACAAGGAATCAGAAAGTGAGTCTTTTTTTTCAAAAAAATGAGTTTTTTTCCAGGTGGCCGATGGCAACAAGTGGTGAACCACAGAAGTCAAAACTTGGGACCTAGTTATTTAAAATATACATACATATAAATGTCTTGGATGAAGGAATCAAACACAATATTCCCAAATTTGCTAAAGACACAAAACTAGGAACTGACAGTAGTCACTTTAGGGCAACCCACAAATTGAATGAGTGGGCAAGCACGCAGCAGATGCAGTGTAACACAGATAAATGTGAAGTTATACACTGGTATGCAAATTGGAAAAGCAGAACATATTCCTCTGTAGACCCTGTCATCTTCACTACTTGCTTTTGCACATTGACAACCCTGCATTTTTTAGGTTCATTTTCGCAGACCCTCACGGACTTGATGCAATAAGAAGACACTGACCTGTTTATAAAAACACAAATCTTTTATTATAAAGCAAGTACAAGCCGTGGAGGATCGCTGTATTAAACCCGGCACAGAATGCAGAGTCTCGTAAGCGATTCTCCATGAGCAGCAGACAGTCCCCGCTTTTTATACCTTATCAAGTGCATAATACATAAAGCAATTTTACATCTCACAATGGCATGATACGTGAAACAATCACTACATGCTACAAAAACACTTACTACATCAAAAACATAAAGAGAGCAGGATACAGTATTGATCGTTCGCGAAGTGACTGCTAACGACAGGAGGCGATTTCATGTGGCCGAAGTGACAGAATGTAACTTCAAGCACCCAAGTGCCTGGCTTGAACAAAAGTCAGTGCCCTGGCCCCTTTAGCAGAAACAGAAGTTACATACTTTACAGGATTTCAGAAGTCTCACACCTTTACAAACACTTCCCACCTAATCTTATTTGAGACAGTTTCCACATACCCCTGCGCAGGAAGAAAAAGATTTACAAAGTTTATACCTAATTCTAGTCGGGCAGAAAGTTTTAAGGGAGTATCTGGAAACCTCTGTGTAAGCAGATAAAGAGTTTTAAATTATAGAGAATATAGAAATCAGTAACCTCTGTGTAAGCAGATAAAGAGTTTTAAATTATAGAGAATATAGAAATCAGTGGGATGTTATCCCAATAACATCTCATTCCTTCCTTTTATCATTTCGTGATAACCTATATCGGGCCGAGAAGGGAGCTGCTACTCTGTCAAACACAAGTCTGAAGCGAGAGTTCAGGCATACCATAAATATACAGTAGACAGCTATGATAACTATGAGAATAACTAACCCATGTAGCAGGCATCAATCCCAAGAACCACCCATAAGCCATCCCAACAAGCTCCCCCCGCCCCCCACCTCCTGGTTGGGGTCCCTCTCTGTACTGTTCCAACTGCCCCTGTATGGCTTGCATAGCCTGGGTAATGTTATAGGTCTTGACGGTAACATGGGTAATGCATTTGTCCTCTATAATAGTACATAATCCTCCTTGCTGAGCCAGTTGATAGTCCACTGCATACCAGGTTTGCTGAGCATAGAGCTGAAGTGTGGCTAATTCTTGGTTGACTGCTTCCAATGCCTTCGTTGTGCTGTTTCCTAGGGCAGTGAGTCCACATATAAGGCTATTTCAGTTTTTGCGGCCACCACCCTTAGGGAGCCTCCCAAGCTAACAGTTCCCTGGAAGCCGTATCTCAAGGAAGAGCCCAAGGCAATTGGGTCCTGCCATAGAGCGCAAAACTCCTGGCTCAGGAAGCGTGTGGCAATTCGCCGTTGAGCCCGTGCTCGTTGGGGACAAGGGACTGTGAGAGGACCAACAGCAAACAGCACCGGCAAAATTGGAGTGGCAGTTGTGAAGGTCCCGTTAAGGAGGAACACAAATCCCTTCTTAGCCCGGTAACAGGTGACAGACTCACGTATTCCATGGTAGCTATTCCAGGAGGACTGACCCTTATATGGATGGAAATCTGCTCAGTTAAACGGAAACGTAGTCCGTTTCTACATGGGTGCTATTACAATACCCACAAGTCCACTGTATGCTCGGGGTCACAGTTATTGGCATGGATTCTAAGCAGGGGCAGTTCAGCAGTCCTCCTTTAGTTGTGCAAGTTCTTTTTACGCACCGATGGTGCCAGGAAACATTATGGGGGTGATTAGTGACTAGAGCATGCACACAACAAGTCCCAGTTCCATCAAAGCAAAATGAATAGCCATTGGGATTTGTACAGTTAGCCTCTTCCTTCCCATGCCTACGTTTAGTGCCTATACAATCCAAGGAGGCATTAACTACCAATTCCACACACCTACCCTGCACACCTCTCGTCCAAGTTCCCCTCTCCCCTCAGCAGGGTTTACTGGAATACTGTATTTCATAGAGCTGGCTAGGCTTCCAGCCTGGTGTTGACGGAAATAACGCTGCTACAGACCGTGCTAGCAGGTAACATGCTGTCCAATTCCCATGCAGCTGGATGTGCGTTCTATAAAACAAACTGTCCTGTTGACCATGCACGGTCAGAATAACACTCAGTCCAATGGTAAATTGCAAGCTAAAGAGGGAATCCATCATTTGCAGTCACTTAGGTGGATCCAGCAATTCTGTCCTTTAACTTTAAGAGTTTTCGGAGTTTGAAGAAGCACTTGAAATGGTCCTTTCCACCTTGGTCCAAGCTTGGGATGATCCCAGTCCCGGACAAGTACAAAATCTCCGATCTGTGGCCACGAAGAGTTATTCTGGTCCTCAAGGTTTTGGTCTGGTGTCTGCGGAGGTGGTCTGAAGGCACACCACCTGTGAATGGAGAAACTTTAGCGATGATGTTAGTTGCCAGAAGTACCTTTGCATTTGTTCTCTTATCACATTCAGGTCAATTTGGTTGAGTGGGCTGGTATTGGCATCCCAGTGTTTTCTGCTGGGTTGGCCATAGACTATTTCGGCTGCCAAGAGTTTGGTACAAAGCAAGGGGCAAAGCCTTTAACCAGGTAAAGCGGGTCTCTGTGTCAACTTGGTCAATTTCGCTTTGAGTGTTCCATTAGCCCTTTCCACTATCCCTGCCACCCGGGGGTGATAGGCACAGTGGAACTGCTGTTGGATGCGTAACGCATCACACAGTTCCTTATCAATCTTTCCAACAAAGTGAGAACCGTTGTCAAAACTAGTTTGTTGAGGCATTCCAAACCTTGCTATTATTTCAGTTAATAATAATTTTACTATGTTGAGGTTTTGTTCTTTGTCGTTGGAAAAACCTCTGTCCACCTCCTGAATATATCCACAATGATAAGACAAAATTTATAACAGTTTACGCGCAGTATTCAAAAAAATCCAGCTGAATGCATTCAAACGGTCCACCTGGCAAGGGTGATGTTCCTGGTAGCATCTCACCCCCCTGACTAACATTGTTTTGCTGGCATGTTAGACATGATGCTATTCGAGACTGGTCTGCCTCAGCCAGTCTGGGGTGCCACCAGGTACGGAGCATAATACCACTCATTCCCTCCTTGCCAAGGTGGGTGTCAGAATGCAGACAGTCAACAAGCATTGGTAACAAAGCATCAGGCATACACAGAGATAATAGGAACTGCAGATGCTGCAGAATCCGAGTTAACAAGGTGTGGAGCTGGATGAACACAGCAGGCCAAGCAGCATCTTAGGAGCAGGAAAGCTGACGTTTCGGTCCTAGACTCTTCATCAGAGGGGAAGAGGGTTCTGAAATAAATAGGGAGAGTGGGGGAAGCAGATCGTAGATGGATAGAGGAGAAGATAGGTGGAGAGGAGACAGTCAAGTTAGAGGCGAGGATGGAGCCAGTAAAGGTGAGTGTAGGTGGGGAGGTAGGGAGGATATAGGTCAGTTCAGGGAGGACGGACAGGTCAAAAGGGTGGGATGAGGTTAGTGGGTAGGAAATGGAGGTGCGGCTTGAAGTGGGAGGAGGGGATAGGTGAGAGGAAGAAGAGGTTAGGGAGGCAGGGACGAGCTGGGCTGATTTTGGGATGCAGTGGGGGAAGGGGAGATTTTGAAGCTTGTGAAATCCACGTTGATAACATTGGGCTGCAGGGTTCCAAGCAGAATATGAGTTGCTGTTCCTGCAACTTTCGGGTGGCATCGTTGTGGCACTGCCGGAGGCCCAGGATGGACATGTCGTCTGAAGAATGGGAGGGGGAGTTGAAATGGTTCACGACTGGGAGGGGCAGCTGTTTATTGCGAACTGAGCAGCTCCTGAAACAGTCGCGAACCATTTCAATTCTCCCTCCCATTCCTCAGACGACATGTCCATCCTGGGCCTCCTGCAGTGCCACAATATCGCCACCCGAAGGTTGCAGGAACAGCAACTCATATTTCGCTTGGAACCCTGCAGCCCAATGGTATCAACATGGATTTCACAGGCTTCAAAATCTCCCCTCTCCCGACCGCATCCCAAAATCAGCCCAGCTCGTCCCCGCCTCCCAAACCTGTTCTTCCTCTCACCTATCCCCTCCTCCCACTTCAAGCCGCACATCCATTCCCTACCCACTAACCTCATCCCACCCCCTTAACCTGTCCATCCTCCCTGGACTGACCTATATCCTCCCTACCACCCCACCTACACTCACCTTTACTGGCTCCATGCCCGCCTCTAACTTGTCTGTCTTTTCTCCACCTATCTTCTCCTCTATCCATCTTCGATCTGCCTCCCCCTCTCTCCCTATTTATTTCAGAATCGTCTTCCCCTCTGATGAAAGGTCTAGGCCCGAAACGTCAGCTTTCCTGCTCCTAAGATGTTGCTTGGCCTGCTGTGTTCATCCAGCTCCACACCTCGTTATCAGGTACACAAACTTGGCTGATTGGGGTAACCCAAAGGCCTGAGGACGCAGAATGTGAACATCCATGCACCTTCCAAATATTCTTTTCAGAAGCAGGGGCGATCCCCTATAAGTGCTGAGCATTGACTATATCTGGCATGCCTGTCTTGTCTGAAAGAGGCATGCGATTTACAGCCTGCTTGTTCATAGAGGGCACAATAAAATTTGATCTGCAGAAGCCCATCTGGCAGCCTGATCAGCCTGAGCGTTGCCCTGAGTAACGACAGAATCATCGGAGGCATGGGCGGCGCATTTGATAATAAACAATTGTTTAGGGAGGAGGATTGCCTGGAGAAGGCTTTTAACATACAGGGAATTCTGGTTGGGTGTACCTGAGGACATTTTTTCAGGCTTCCCCTGTGAGTTTTTGTTCCATATTCTGTTTCCTGTTTTTCTGTTTAGTTTTAGACCTAGTACGACAGGAGATAGAGTCTGTACAAGCCATAGGTTTGTCAGGAGATTCATGTGGGCTGATTACTGAAGGACTTGGAAATTCTATAGCAGGAGGTTTAGTTTGGTCAGCGTACGGTGGCGGTGATAGGGCTACGGCGGTTTGTTGGGACTGATGGCAGTGTTGGGGAGCCTGCAGATGTAGGGTGGCCAAGGACGGGTAGAGATGTGGAGGGGGTAGTGGTCTTGATGGGGCAGAGGGGTGCCTTCCCCAGTCCTCCTCGTCTTGCTCATCTGTATCATTATTTTGGAGCAACATCAGCTTGCCAGATGTGTCAGGAGGTACCTCCAATTTTTTATTTTCTGTCAACACGGTCTGCCGCTCTAATCCCTGTTCTTTGTCTCATCTTTCCCTTTCCAGCCTTTCTTGTTTAACCCTTTCCTGTTCATTCATCTCATGATCCTCACACTGCAGCTTTAACACCTCCCAAGGTTTAGGTTTTCCCTCACTATCACATGCACTAGTCCCTCTCCCTTGAGCATTATCCACCCAACTGGCCAGTTTTGATTTTTCAGTCAGCCCCTCAGCTCTCTTTCTCCAGAATGACATTAATCCTTTCCAGTGCCTCTTCTGCTTTAGTACATAGATCTTTATCCCAAGTTCCCCCAATGGTCAATTCTCATTTCCCAATTTTTTGTTTAAGCATGCCGGCAGACGTCTGTATTGTACTTCATGTTCAGGGTCACCCTGGCATAACCGATGTAAAGGGGTTCCGACACCTGACTTATCTAATGTTTGTCCCATTTTTAGCACTTTTACTTTTTACTTACTTCTATATACCTCACCAGTGTCCTCAGTCTCAACACCCACTTCAGGGTAACAAAGTGTGAAGCTTGATGAACACAGCAGGCCAAGCAGCATCTCAGGAGCACAAAAGCTGATGTTTCGGGCCTAGACCTTTACTTCAGGGTCCTAACCTTCCCGTGGGGGATCTCCCCTCTGAACAACTGGTCTAAGGCAGGGCGGTTGAGACAGACAGACACTGTAACTATGCTATACCTTATGTCTGAACGCTTATTCTCCTTTATCGTTCTTATATTAGCCCCTCAGATTTACTTAGTCAATTTTACCTGACCTAGGGACTCTAACCCCAGCCACTGGGGAACTCAAACCTCCAGGATTTGTCTTTAGTAACCTGGGGATTTGAACCTCCAGGCATTCGGATTTAGCAGTGTTCAAGACAATGAGTCTTTCAGGGTTCTGTCAGTACAAAGCCACACAAGGACGAGGGATCGCATGGGAGGCAGTTTAGCGAGAGAGACCAAGGTGAATCGTACCTTGCGGGCCCATCTGTCTCACTCCAACAAAACTCGAACGATCTGTTATTCAGTCCTCCACATAAGACTGCTGTACATGTTGGAGCCCTGCTCACTGTGCCAAATGTGAGGTTTGTTTTCAGAGACCCTCAAGGACTTGATGCAATAAGAAGACACTGACCTGCTTATAAAAACACAAATCTTTTATTATAAAGCAAGTACAAGCCTTGGAGGATCACTGTACTCAACCCGGCACAGAATGCAGAGTCTCGTAAGCGATTCTCCATGAGCAGCAGACAGTCCCCGCTTTTTATACCTTATCAAGTGCATAATACATAAAGCAATTTTACATCTCACAATGACATGATACATGAAACAATCACTACATGCTACAAAAACACTTACTACATCGAAAACATAAAGAGAGCAGGATACAGTATTGATCGTTCGCGAAGTGACTGCTAACGACAGGAGGCGATTTCATGTGGCCGAAGTGACAGAATGTAACTTCAAGCGCCCAAGAGTCTGGCTTGAACAAAAGTCAGTGCCCTGGCCCCTTTAGCAGAAACAGAAGTTACATACTTTACAGGATTTCAGAAGTCTCACACCTTTACAAACACTTCCCATCTAATCTTATTTGATAATAAAATGTGAGGCTGGATGAACACAGCAGGCCAAGCAGCATCTCAGGAGCACAAAAGCTGACGTTTCGGGCCTAGACCCTTCATCAGAGAGGGGGATGGGGGGAGGGAACTGGAATAAATAGGGAGAGAGGGGGAGGCGGACCGAAGATGGAGAGTAAAGAAGATAGGTGGAGAAGGTGTGGGTGGGGAGGTAGGGAGGGGATAGGTCAGTCCAGGGAAGACGGACAGGTCAAGGAGGTGGGATGAGGTTAGTAGGTAGCTGGGGGTGCGGCTTGGGGTGGGAGGAAGGGATGGGTGAGAGGAAGAACCGGTTAGGTAGGCAGAGACAGGTTGGACTGGTTTTGGGATGCAGTGGGTGGGGGGGAAGAGCTGAGCTCCGCTCAGTTCGCAACAAACAACTGCACCTCCCAGTCGCAAACCATTTCCACTCCCCCTCCCATTCTCTTGATGACATGTCCATCATGGGCCTCCTGCACTGCCACAATGATGCCACCCGAAGGTTGCAGGAACAGCAACTCATATTCCGCCTGGGAACCCTGCAGCCATATGGTATCAATGTGGACTTCACCAGTTTCAAAATCTCCCCTTCCCCCACTGCATCCCTAAACCAGCCCAGTTCATCCCCTCCCCCCACTGCACCACACAACCAGCCCAGCTCTTCCCCCCCACCCACTGCATCCCAAAACCAGTCCAACCTGTCTCTGCCTACCTAACCGGTTCTTCCTCTCACCCATCCCTTCCTCCCACCCCAAGCCGCACCCCCAGCTACCTACTAACCTCATCCCACCTCCTTGACCTGTCCGTCTTCCCTGGACTGACCTATCCCCTCCCTACCTCCCCACCCACACCTTCTCCACCTATCTTCTTTACTCTCCATCTTCGGTCCGCCTCCCCCTCTCTCCCTATTTATTCCAGTTCCCTCCCCCCATCCCCCTCTCTGATGAAGGGTCTAGGCCCGAAACGTCAGCTTTTGTGCTCCTGAGATGCTGCTTGGCCTGCTGTGTTCATCCAGCCTCACATTTTATTATCTTGGAATCTCCAGCATCTGCAGTTCCCATTATCTCTAATCTTATTTGAGATAGTTTCCACATACCCCTGCGCAGGAAGAGAAAGATTTACAAAGTTTATACCTAATTCTTGTCGGGCAGGAAGTTTTAAGGCAGTATCTGCATACCTCTGTGTAAGCAGATAAAGAGTATTAAATTATAGAGAATATAGAAATCAATGGCATGTTTCCCAATAACATCTCACATTCACTGCAAAAATGCAGCTTCATTTAGTCTGAGGTGGTTGTTCCAATCCCCAGAGATGATTTTCAGCAGATATTTTATTTTCCCAACTCCACCAATGACACCTTGCTACAGGATCTCATCCAGACCATCGAGGAGATATGGGTGTATCCTTTCTCTCAGTGAAGGCAATAGTAAGCCTTCTTATCAGACTAAACTGGCCTGAACTAAGAGTAGACATCATGTTAGTGCTTTTTAGCCTCTCATGGGAACCTAGTTCTATCCCAGGAAGATATTGAATTATTTCCTGTATGCCACAAGGTTAAGTGACACTAATACCACAAACTGACACTCATGACATTATTCGTTCTAAATGCACCAGTGCAGAATGATGTTATTGTCTGCAAGCCTGAGCGCTGAATGCCTTAGAGCAGCCTCATACTCTCAATGCTCTGACAGTTGCATGACAGTAACAAAGCAAGTCACTTACTGTGGACCCACAAAATCAGACAGAACTCATGCAATCATTGAAATCAGTTTATTCTGCTCTTTGACTGCAGGGCAAGATCACTTTTCACAGGAAGGAGGGGCTGCAATTGGTGGAAGAATGCTGTTTATTTGCATCCTCATCCCTTTCAAAGAGCTTACTGGGTCAGACCATGGCCATACATGCGCCAAAGGAGAGTCAAGACCGTACTAATGAAGCCAGCGAGGAAGCCTTCAGTCTGCTGTTCTCATATGTGCAGATAGTATGAGACATTGGTTTACTTTGCGTATTTAACAACTGCTTCTATTTTTTTTCTCCACTACGATTACAAGTCACAAACTGATGATAAGGAAGAATAAGACATCATGTCCTTTACCTCGCAGTATCATCAACTGAGGTGTTCATCTTGAAAATCTCAGAGAATGTACCTGCTCAACATTCACCAAAACCCTTCACTAGTATGGATACAGTAACCTCACAATGGGTCCACTAACATAGGTTTAAAAGCGGGCAAGATGAGAACCCCTAAAGAGGCACTCAGCATTACCTACAGGAGCAGGTAGAAAAAGGACTTTGGAACAGACAGGTAATTAAAGACAATGCTACATTCATTAACGCCGAGTCAAATTGGTTCTTGCTCTACTACAGAGAACGGAGTTAGTTATTTGATCAGGTCTCAGCTTCCAATAGTTAGCTCTTACATTGATACTGGGGACAAAGCTGATTAGTATGTATAAGGAGTCCTCGGTTGCAAATGGATTCCAGTCAATTAGTATTCAAGTCAGAACACAGTGCAAGATAATATAAAAGAACCATTTGTAAATACAAAGAAATATTTGTAAGTTAGATCTTTAAAATTATATGCCATTACACTGTTGGGTGGCACGGTGGCTCAGTGGTTAGTACTGCCACCTCACAGTGCCAGGGACCCGGATATGATCCCACCCTTGGGCAACTGTCTTTGTGGAATTTGCACATTCTCCCTGTGTATGTGAGGGTTACCTCTCACATTTCAAAGATGTACAGGTTAGGTTGTTTGGCCATGATAAATTGCCCATAGAGTGCAGGCTCAGTGGATTAGCTCTGGGAAATGCAGAGTTACAGGTAGTTGGCTGGGTCTAGATGGGATACTCTTCAGAGGGGCAGCATAGACTCAATAGGCTGAATGGCCTGCATCCATACAACGGGGGATTGTGTGTATGGGCTTGTGTTCTGAAATGCATAAATAAGGGACCCCTGTGCTGTTATTTTCTTTACTATTATAATTGTAATAATTTTTAAAGTTATAGGATTTCAAGAATCTGAAGTTTTGACTTGTGCACAAGTACGTCCCCTCACCTGCAATTCACCATGCCTCTTCTAGGACTAGAAGTTGATTTTAAGTCGGAAGTGATTTGGCTATTCAATTAGAAATGGGAGAGGGGAATGGGGTTCTGAAATAAATAGGGAGAGAGGGGGAGGCGGATGGAAGATGGATAAAGAAGATAGGTGGAGAGGTGACAGACAGGTCAAAGAGACAGGGTTGGAGCCAGTAAAGGTGAGGAGTTAGGGAGGGGATAGGTCAGTCCAGGGAGGATGGACAGGTCAAAGGGGCCGGATGATGCGAGTAGGTAGGAGATGGGAATGGGGCTTCAGGTGGGAGGAGGGGACAGGTGGGAGGAATGGTTAAGGAGGTGGGAACAAGCTGGGGTTAAAATTGTTACAGAGATAGTTGGAACTGCTGATGCTGGAGAAACTGCAATTATATGGTGTGAAGCTGGATGAACGCAGCAGGCCAAGCAGCATCAGAGGAGCAGGAAAGCTTGATGCTTCTTCAGAAGAAGGGTCCTGCCCCAAAACGTCAAGCTTTCCTGCTCCTCTGATACTGCTTGGCCTGCTGTGTTCATCCAGCTTCACACCGTGTTATATCGGGGACAAGCTGGGCTGGTTTTGGGATGCGGTTGGGGGAGGAAAGATTGAGAAGCTTGTGAAGCCCGCTCCGAAACATCAAGCTTTCCTGCTCCTCTGATGCTGCTTGGCCTGCTGAGTTCATCCAGCTTCACACCGTGTTATTGGTGATAATGGGAACTGCAGATGCTGGAGAATCCATGATAACAAAGTGTGGAGCTGGATGAACACAGCCGGCCAAGCAGCATCTCAGGGGCACAAAAGCTGACGTTTCGGGCCTAGACCCTTCATCTAGGCCCGAAAAGTCAGCTTTTGTGCTCCTGAGATGCTGCTTGGCCGGCTGTGTTCATCCCGCTCCACACTTTGTTATCACACCGTGTTATATTGGGGGCAAGCTGGGCTGGTTTTGGGATGCGGTTGGGGGAGGGGAGATTTTGAAGCTTGTGAAGTCCACATTGATACCATTGGGCTGCAGGGTTCCCAAGCAAAAGTGGCATCGTTGTGGCACTGCAGGAGGCCCAGGATGGACATGTAGTGTAAGGAATGGGAGGGGGAGTTGAAATAGTTTGCAACTGGGAGGTGCAGTTGTTTATTGCGCACTGCGATTGCTACTATCTCTGGCTATTCAATTGTTGCGTTTCATGAATGAACTTGTATGAAGTGTGTGAAATGTGAGGCTGGATGAACACAGCAGGCCAAGCAGCATCTCAGGAGCACAAAAGCTGAACGTTTCGGGCCTAGACCCTTCATCAGAGAGGGGGATGGGGGGAGGGAACTGGAATAAATAGGGAGAGAGGGGGAGGCGGACCGAAGATGGAGAGTAAAGAAGATAGGTGGAGAGGGTGTAGGTGGGGAGGTAGGGAGGGGATAGGTCAGTCCAGGGAAGACGGACAGGTCAAGGAGGTGGGATGAGGTTAGTAGGTAGCTGGGGGTGCGGCTTGGGGTGGGAGGAAGGGATGGGTGAGAGGAAGAACCGGTTAGGGAGGCAGAGACAGGTTGGACTGGTTTTGGGATGCAGTGGGTGGGGGGGGAAGAGCTGGGCTGGTTGTGTGATGCAGTGGGGGGAGGGGATGAACTGGGCTGGTTTAGGGATGCAGTGGGGGAAGGGGAGATTTTGAAACTGGTGAAGTCCACATTGATACCATTAGGCTGCAGGGTTCCCAGGCGGAATATGAGTTGCTGTTCCTGCAACCTTCGGGTGGCATCATTGTGGCACTGCAGGAGGCCCATGATGGACATGTCATCAAGAGAATGGGAGGGGGAGTGGAAATGGTTTGCGACTGGGAGGTGCAGTTGTTTGTAATTATGCTGCTTGGCCTGCTGTGTTCGTCCAGCCTCACATTTCATTATCTTGGAATCTCCAGCATCTGCAGTTCCCATTATCTCTTGTATGAAGTGTGTACTTACTTCGTCTATGAGTATATCTTTCTTATTTGCATACGCAATGGTAGTGATACGTGTAGTATGCACCTTTAAATACAGTAAATTGTTGTTAGCATCAAAATGGCCACCCGCACAAGCGCAGACGGGCCTCTGACATCAGCCGGATATGACAGACTTCACGGTTCGTTTGTATTTGCATTGCTGATATCGCCACTGCCGGTGCACATGCGCATGCTACCCCGTTTTTACTTAGTGGTAATTAAGTTTTAAAAGCTGCGACGATTCCCTTATGCTGCTGCGGTCCCTTCTCATGTTCCCTTCTTGCTCCTTGAACTGATTCAATCCACGGCAGGAAATGAGGGAAAACAGAGAGAAAATCACTGTTCAAAAGGAAGGCTCCATGCGTGTGATTAAATAGTGTCATATCTGTGCCTCTCTGCTGCGCAGTGACATCTGCAGCGGTGTTCCTGCCCATGTGCACTCTTTGCTCCACCCAGTGGTGGCATTCGCAATGTGCACAATGATCCATAAAATACGCTCTTGAAAAAATGAAACATTAGTTTCTTTTGTTTGCAATACGTGAATACGTGCATTATAGCAAGATGAGACTGAACACTGTGCTAAGACAAAGAATCTAAAAAAAAGGTGTTGACAATTCAGCCAAATTCTGTAAAATGTATCTCCGTATCTTGGCTATACCAAAGCAGTACCGTGAAGACGAGAATCCTTTCATACAGTGCAGCTGGTTGCAATGAGAAACCAGAAATAGGTACAACTAGATATTTTTAGCTTTAATACAACATTTATTTGTAATAAATCTTAACATGAACACCTCACAGTGTGCACCTTTTAACAGTTACTTGCAGCTTCCAGCATGAAACTTTTTCATGACTTGCAGGTAATTTGAGGTACCACTGTACTGATAGGCAGGAGGGGTATATCGTGAATGAAAGGATGAACAGTCAAACTTGGGTGGGTTGAGTCAAATCAAATCAGCTTCTGAAAGGGAAATGAGAGGGGGAAAAAAAGATAGAAAGATGAAAAAAAACAGAAAAGGAAACATACAGAAATTAGACTCAACACTTGACATCTTTCCCATCCTGCCTTAGTGAAAAGAATGGTAACTGCATTAACAATAAGCTTTTTTTTAAAAAAAGGTGCTAACACTCATGAGTCCTATTTCTAAAGCATGTTTTTAATGGGCAATTAACATACAATCCAACATATCTTAAAAATAAATGGGGAAATTAAAAAAGGAGAGATTTCATTGGTCTGAGTAAACCTAGAGCACCTAGTAGCTTAAAACGGGGTATCAATGAGGCATTGTGGACCATCAGCTGCAGCAGATTTGTGCCACTCATACGTGGCATACCCCTCCACATCCCAATCTGAACCAAGGTCACCCTAGCTTTTGCACAAATGCCATATTTGATTAACAGTGCTATACCTCCCCTTTTACTAAGCTTCCTATTTTCTCAATGTTCAAGACCCCAATCCTTGTCATTCGACAGGCATGCCCCTAAAATTGCCATCAGATTACTTAATTCAATGTGAACCACCAATTTTTTTTCTGATGAAAGGTCTAGGCCTGAAACGTCAGCTTTTGTGCTCCTAAGATGCTGCCTGGCCTGCTGTGTTCATCCAGCTGCACACTTTTTTGTTTAAGATAACAAAGTGTGAAGCTGGATGAACACAGCAGGCCAAGCAGCATCTCAGGAGCACAAAAGCTGACATTTCGGGCCTAGACCCTTCATCAGAGAGGGGGATGGGGAGAGGGCTCTGGAATAAATAGGGAGAGAGGCGGAGGTGGACCGAAGATGGAGAGAAAAGAAGATAGGTGGAGAGGAGAGTATAGGTGAGGAGGTAGGGAGGGGATAGGTCAGTCCAGGGAAGACAGACAGGTCAAGGAGGCGGGATGAGGTAGTTGGTAGGAAATGGAGGTGCGGCTTGAGGTGGGAGGAAGGGATGGGTGAGAGGAAGAACAGGTTAGGGAAGCAGAGACAGGCTGGGCTGGTTTTGGGATGCAGTGGGGGGAGGGGAAGAACTGGGCTGGTTTTGGGTTGCATGGGGGAAAAGGAGATTCTGAAGCTTGTGAAGTCCACATTGATACCATTGGGCTGCAGGGTTCCCAAGCAGAATATGAGTTGCTTTTCTTGCAACCTTCGGGTGGCATCATTGTGGCACTGCAGGAGACCCATGATGGACATGTCATCTGAGGAATGGGAGGGGGAGTTAAAATGGTTTGCGACTGGGAGGTGCAGTTGTTTGTTGCGAACCGAGCGGAGGTGTTCTGCAAAGTGGTCCCCAAGCCTCTGCTTGGTTTCCCCAATGTAGAGGAAGCCACACTGGGTACAATGGATACAATATACCACATTGGCAGATGTGCAGGTGAACCTTAATATGGAAGGTCATCTTGGGGCCTGGGATGGGGGTGAGGGAGAAGGTGTGGGGGAAAGTGTAGCACTTTCTGCGGTTTCAGGGGAAGGTGCCGGGTATGCCCCTACATTGGGGAAACCAAGCAGAGGCTTAGGGACCATTATTAAAACTACAACCTTTCTACTTACTTGGTTATATGGTTCAAAATAACACTGGCTGTAACATGGTTCAAATGTACAGTCCCCATTGATACAGCCCATAATTTCCTTTACATGAACATGACAGTAGTGGACCAAGGTAGACAAAGTTGGAAACCACACAAGGACAGGTTACAGTCCAACAGGTTTATTTGAAACCACAAGCTTTCGGGGCACTGCTCCTTTTTCAGGTGACGTGGTCTTCACCTGATAAAGGTGCAGGACTCAAAGCTTGAGATTTCAAGTAAACCTGTTGGACCATTACCCAGTATCGTCTGACTTCCGACAATTTCCTTAGCATTCGCGCAAATGGCCTACAAACCTGAATCCAGTTCCTCCCCAATCTTTGAGTCACATGTTACCATTGGAACCTGCCTCTTCCCTTGCAGCTCTGAGCATATATCCTGAACCCTGGCACCAGGCAGGCAATACAGCCATCTGAACTCACTCTTTGCTGCACAAAATAGTGTCATTTCCTCTCTAACTATCAGCTACTAATTCAGCACTCCTTGTTGCTTTAAGGCAGTGCCTGCATACCTATGTGTAGGCAGATAAAGAACATTAATTCATAGAAGTATAGAAATCAATGGGATGTTATCCCAATAACATCTCATTCCCTCCTTTTATCATTTCATGATAACCTCTATCGGGGCCGAGAAGGGAGCTGCCAGCCTGTCAAACACAAATCTGCAGCAAGGGTTCAGGCATGCCATAAATGTACAGCAGACAGCTATGATAACTACTAAAATAACTAACCCAGATAGCAGGTATAAGCCCCAAGAACCACCCATAAGCCATCCTAATAAACCCTCCCAGGGTCGGGCTCCCTCTCTGTACTGTTCCAACTGCTCCTGTATGTCTTGAATAGCCTGGGTAATGTTATAGAACTCGTTGGTGACATGGGTAATGCACTTGTCCCCTATAACAGTGCATACTCCTCCCTGCTGAGCCAGTTGATATTCCACTGCATACCGGGTTTGCTGAGCACAGAGCTGAAGTTCGGCTAATTCTTGGCTGACTGCCTCCAGTGCCATCATTGTGCTGTTTCCCAGGGCGGTGAGTCCACATACAAGGTAATTTCGATTTTTTTGCAGCCACCACCCCTGGGGAGCCTCCCAAGCTGACAGTTCCCAGGAAGCCGTATTCTCAAGGAAGAGCCGAAGGCAATCGGGTTCTGCCATGCAGAGCAAAACTCCCAGCTCAGGAAACATGTGACAATTCATCGTTGAGTTTGTGCTTGTTGGGGACAAGGGACCGTGATGGGCCCAATGGTGCCAACAGCAAACAGCACCGGCAGACTTGGACTGGCAGTTGTGAAGGTCCCATTGAGGAGGAAAACAAATCTCTTTTTAGCCTGGTAGCAGGTAACAGAGTCATGTATTTCTTGATAGTTATGCCAGGAGGACTGGCTCTTATATGGATGGAAGTTTGTGGAGTTAAATGGAAATGACCCGTAGTCCGTTTTTTTTTACATTGGTGCTATTGCAATCCCCACAAGTCCACTGTATGCCCGGGGTCACAGTTATTAGATTCTAAGCAGGGGCAGTTCAACAGTCCTCCTCAAGTGCTGCAATTTCTCTTTGCACACCGATGGTGCCAGGAAACATTATGGGGGTGATTAGTGACTAGAGCATGCACACAACTCGTCCCAGTTCCATTAAAGCAAAACGGATAGCCGTTGGGATTTGTACAGTTAGCCCCTTTCTTCCCATGCCTAGGTCTAGTGTCCACAAACAGAGGGGCCATTAACTACTACCAATTCCACACACTTACACTGCACACCTCTCGTCCACGTTCCACTCTCCCCTCGGCAAGGCTTACCAGAATACTCTACTTCATAAAGCTCACTAGGGTTCCAGGCAAGTGTTGCCACAAATAACGCTGCTACAGACTGTGCTAGCGGGTAACATGCTGTCTGATTCCCGTGCAGCTGGATGTGTGTTCTATAAAACAGATCGTCCTGCTGGCCATGCATGGGCAGAATAACACTCAGTCCAATGGTTAATTGCAAGCTGCTGAGGAAATCCATCATTTACAGTCACTTAGGTGGATCCAGTGATTCTGTCCTTTAACATGAAGAGCTGTCAGAGTCTGAAGAAGCACTTGATACGGTCCTTTCCACCTTCGTCCAAGCTTGGGGCAATCCCAGTCCCGGACAAGTACAAAATCTTCCATCTGCGGCCACCACGACTGATCCTGAATCCTGAGGTCTTGGTCCAGTGTCTGCGGAGGCGGTCTGAAGGTGCACTTCACCTGCGAATGGAGAAACTTTAAAGATGATGTTAGTTGCTGGAAGTACCTTTGCATTTCCTCTCCCATCACATTTAGGTCAATTTGGGTGGGTGGGCTGGTATTGGCATCCCATGGTGTTCTGTTGGGTGGGCCATTGACTATTTCCGCTGCTGAGAGCCCAGTAGGAGAGTGGGGTGTTATTCGCATGTGATACACGGCTAGTGGCAAAACCTTTAACTAATTAAGGCCAGTGTACAATGTCAACTTGGTCAATTTAGTTTTAAGTGTTCCATTAGCTCTTTCCACTATCCCTGCTGACCGGGGGTAGTAGGCACAGTGGAATTGTTGTTGGATGTGTAACGTATCGCACAGTTCCTTATTAATTTTCCCTACAAAGTGAGGGCCGTTGTCTGAACTAATTTGTCGCGGCACTCCAAACCTTGGTATTATTTCAGTTAATAATAGTTTTACTACTATTGAGGTTTTGTTGTTTGTCACTGGGAAAGCCTCTATCCCCCTACTGTATACATCTACAATGACAAGACAATATTTGTAACAGTTTACGCGTGGCAATTCAATAAAATCTAGCTGAATGCATTTAAACAGTCCACCTGGCAAGGGTGATTTTCCTGGTGAGCATTTCACCCCCTGACCCACATTGTTTTGCTGGCATGTGAGACATGATGCTACACGAGACTGGGCTGCCTCAGTCAGTCTGGGGTGCCACCAGGTATGGAGCATAATACCACTCATTCCCTCCTTGCCAAGGTGGGTGTCAGAATGCAGACAGTCAACAAGCATTGGTAACAAAGTATCAGGTATACACACTCAGCCGATCGGGGTAACCCAAAGGCCTGAGGATGCAGAATACAAACATCCATGCGCATTCCAAATATTCTTTTCAGAAGCAGGGGCGTCCCCCTGTAAGTGCCGAACAGTGACTATATCTGGCATGCCCGTCTTGACTGAAGGCGTGCGTTTTACCGCCTGCTTGTTCATAGAGGGTGTAATAAAAATTTGGTCTACAGCAGCCTGGTTAGCAGCCAGATCAGCCCGAGAGTTGCCCTGAGTAACTATAGAATCAACAGAGGCATGAGCAGCGCATTTGATAATAGCCAATTGTTTAGGGAGGAGGATTGCCTGGAGAAGGTTTTTAACAGACAGGGAATCCTGGATGGGTGTACCTGAGCACGTTAAAAATCCACACTGGGTCTGGAGAAGCGAGTGGCGTTATAGGCAACCGGTCATTATAATTCAAGTTTAAAGGGCCTACTGTAAACCTGTCAGTTTCAGTATGACGTATATGTGTGTGTAAGTGATGTAGCAGACTGCGACAGTTATGTCCTTGGTATCTGAAGAATGGCAGCACATACACAAGGGGAAGAAGCAGGAATGTGGGGTTGAAACCACATTGAGATCAGCCATGATCTTAGTGAATGGCAGAGCACATTTGCAAGGCTGAACAGCCTACTCCTGCTCTAAGTCCTATGTTCACTGTTGAGGAATAGCAGGGCGGGGAGGGGCGTGTCAGTGAAGGCCTGCAACACAATCACTGCCATAACAGAGCTGTACGGTACAAAGGAAAGTAATCAAATTAACAGCTGACAAATCAGATAAACACAGTACAAATGCTACAGCACGTGGTGGGGGGGTTCAAGATTGGCTGGCTTTAATCACATGGCTTCATTGTAGCCCTGGTGTATGCAGAAGCAGCAGATGAGAGTAGGATGACTGTCCACGTACAGGCAGTAAACAGTGAACACTGGGATGGGGCAGGGGATTGGGTTCAGAATACGAGCATTCTCGCCCTCACCTTGTGGACTTAAGGGGAGCACCAAGGAACGTAGACTGACCCATGGCAGCTATGACGCTAGTGGTAGTGAGGCAGATCCACACATGGGGTAGGACAGCTTCAATACCCACTCCACATGATGATTGCTATCAGTTAGGAGGAAGGGCAACAGGGTTAGTACACAGGAGGAATCTCTGCTCTGTGTCATGTCTCATTTGCACAGTGTCACAATATCCCATTTGCCAAATTGAACTAGGGAGGCAGTATGGGCACTAACATTGCAATGGTGTCCTGAACTTAGAGTGGCAGGAGGGGAAAGAAAACTCAAGTTTATTTTAAAAAATTACCATGTTTTAGAGATGTGTGTGTAAATCACCATCAGTCAACAACTAGTCAATAATTATAGTGTAAATTGACCAAATTATACATGCTAAAAAAAATAACCAAATTTACCACACACAAAAATCAGAAATCCTTGGGAAAAAAAGAGAATTAATGTTTCAGGTCCAGCGACCGCTCCTCAAAACGGGAATGACTGAATGGATGATGGGCCCTAGGACCCAGCGGAGCCACAGCTGTGGGAGAAATCGCAAGTTTCGAGAGGTATCAATTACCTGGATAAGGGGTTTGTGACCCGCCAAGGCTGTGGGAGAAACCGCAACAGGCAGTTTCAAGAGGTATCAATTACCTGGATAAGTGTTGGTGAATTTCAAAACTTTGGTGCATGCCATTGATGGAAAGGCGCTCTCCTGCCTTAAAGCAGGGAGCGGGGGAGGGGAAGGGTGTGTGTAGAATTTTACAGTGCTGGATATCTCGAATGATTTCTGGTCTATCCCGGTTCGGCAGGACCAGTACAAATTCACATTTACTTTCAAAGGACAACAGTACACGTTGAGTTGTCTGCCATAGGGTTTCCATAATAGCCCCAGCATTTTCCACCAGTGTTTGGCAGACTGTCTAAAAGATTTCAGTGAGCCACACAGGCTTGTACAGTACGTGGACGACATCCTGTGGTTCACAGACAATAGTGAGGAACATGGCCCCCTACTTAGTGGGTTGTTACGACTCCCGTGCAAGATCGGGTTGAAGGTAAACTCTAAGAAGGCACAGATAGGGTTGAGGGAGGTCAAGTTCCTGGGACTGACCCTGAGGGCTGGAGAGCGCAGCATAGATGCAGCACAGGCTAAAGAGGGCTTGGGAGGTGGCTTGGTACATCTGAATAGTGCCCAGGATGTAATCTATAAAATCTTCTGAGTTAGTCTTTCGATCGGGGCCCTTGACATAATTAAACACATCTCTTGTGGCTTCCAAGGGGTATAGACCTGCATTGTATTTTGACCCACTCGTGTTGGGTTTGGGTGAGGGGCCACGTGATTAGGAAATTGTCGGTGACTTTTCTTATGGGGGTCCTTCTTTAGGGTATGGCTATTAGAGGGTCTCTTCCAAACTCTGTCCTCACATTCACTATCCTCTGCCTGTGAGTCGGGTCTATCATATACTTGGATAATAAAATGTGAGGCTGGATGAACACAGCAGGCCAAGCAGCATCTCAGGAGCACAAAAGCTGACGTTTCGGGCCTAGACCCTTCATCAGAGGATGGTGTGTGAGAACGAGGGGGATCCTCTTGGGGCAGTCGTGGCGGGGGCGGGGTGTGAGGGATGTGTTGCGGGAAATACGGGAGACGTGGTCAAGGGCGTTCTCGATCACTGTGGGGGGAAAGTTGCGGTCCTTGAAGAACTTGGACATCTGGGATGTGCAGGAGTGGACCTCTCAGAATGACATTAACCCTTTCCAGTGCCTCTTCTGCTTTAGTACATAGATCTATATCCCACCTTCCTGGACCTCTCAGTCTCCATCTCAGGCAACCAGCGAGTTACTGATGTCCATTTCAAGCCCACCGACTCCCACAGCTACCTAGAATACACCTCCTCCCACCCACCCTCCTGCAAAAATTCCATCCCCTATTCCCAATTCCTCCGCCTCCGCCGCATCTGCTTCCACGATAAGACATTCCACTCCCGCACATCCCAGATGTCCAAGTTCTTCAAGGACCGCAACTTTGTTGCATTGCAGTTCAGCCTTCAGCTCTCAAACTGAGCTAAAGCTGCTCAAACTTCAAACCTTTACTGCAGATGTGCTTTACCTTGGGCAACATTGTCTGAACTGCCACTCTTTTATTTATTTAATTTTATTATCCACTTTTGGTGCCTTTTATTTATTTCATTGATTTTAACCGATTTGTATATTATGTTGGTATTTCATGAAAAAGACCTTAGCTTCTTTACAGAGATGCATCAAACAGCAAGCTCCTTCATTTGTGGTAGAGGAAAAACTAATTCCACTTATCTCCAGTTAATTTCAACTATTATCTTTAAATCTATTGTTATAACACCTCGCCTCAAAGCAAAAAAAAGCTCTTCCATCTCCATGCTCCCTTCAACGGTCTCATGAATGGTTGATTTGGACCGTTGACACCGTTTCTATCTTCAGATCCTGCTTGTTTCCAACATTTTGTTTTATATTTCAGATATCCAACAGCTGGAGTACTTTGCTTTTGTACTCAAAAATGTTGGCATCTCCCTAATCCCTTTCTAAGGGGTTGATTGATGAAGCTGAAGATGGCTGTATGTGCAAGAACAGCTCTTGTGATAGTGATACCTTTGAGCTAAGAGTCCCATATCCAAATCCTATCTACTCAGCAGTGTGTAATAACATTGGTGTATAGGTTGATTATATTATATCTACAATTCCCAATTACTTAGCTGGACAAACAATTCCAAGACGTTTGAGAGACAGGACATTTGTTACTTCAGGCCTCTTACGGTGCAGTCATTGTGTGTGTGCCTTGAACCAGGAAATCAGTTCCAGCTGCTCCAGGGTGTGCTATAACATCTTCAGAACAGGTTGCTATAGAAGTATTGAAAGCAATCTTCACTCTTGTGGAAAATCCTGGTGCTCCGGGAAGCTTCAGCTGAAGTTGAGCCAGATGTAGTCCAGCAGATAAAAGGTGAAGGTGATCAAATACTGGGTGACGTGAACATAAAGATGGGAGACAGCCCAGGTTGAGCAATGCAGTAGCAGCAGCATAGCAAGTATTGAATGAACAGGTGAGATTACTTCAGGGTCTCTATGGAAAGAGGTTGAGTTTTAAGGAGCATGGGTTATTGGAAATACAAGGAAATGGTTAGGAGGCATAGCTATGAAGAGACCATGGTAGTACTAGGTTGTCAAAAAAGGTCCTGTGGTTAGTACATTGTACCCTGCTTCCGAAGTATTTTTCCCATGCTTTTTGCTAAGACTAAAACTAGTTATCCAGTTCATAAAACAAACACTATCTACATTTTTGTTTAATCTGTTCAAAAATCTTATTGTTTAACGTGGAGTACTGTTCTCTACTCAGTTATGAATCTAGTGCCTATTTTTGCCGATTCACAACTACAATGAATTTTTTTTGTTTGGAGATTTTTTTTAAACAATAGCATACCAGGAAAGCCACCTACAGTCCAGTAAGACACTGGAACTTTACCTGGAAAGCAGAGTCATTTCGTTTTCAAATGAGAATCTTAAAATCTGGGGAAAATAGACTGTTAATAGAAGAATATTCAAATTTGGTTGTAATGTATGAATCCAGTTGGGCCTAAACTTTGACAGGTGAAATTTGAAACATTTCTTTCCTGTAGTGGTTTACAAATTAATAAATCATTTCTAGTTGAACATTTTCATTACAAATCAGGGTTTGACTACTGGACCTTTTTTTGTTTTTAGGCTAAGCTTTTAATCTAGCATACTCCACTACGTTGCAAGATCAAGGCTGCAAATGTTGCTGCTTCAGCTGAGACCACCAAAGTAGGGAAGAGACCATTCCACTGTTATTTAATAATCATTCCTTTAACTAATATTTCATTTTGTCACATTAATACAAGTAAGGAAAGGAAGACAATCATTTAAAATGTAAGCTTAACATTACAATTACAATAGTCTGTGTCAAGCTCTTTGATTGTGTTAAGCCTTAGAGCAAAGTTGTAAAGCACGGATAGTTTGTTTTCAAATTAAGAACCGGAAGAAATAAAACAATGGTGCAATCTTTGCAATTGTTGGTTTGATGTGCCTCTGTGTGGGGCTATAATTTCTCACATGAACTGTTCAATGCTCACTTTCAGAAATGGCTCAAAAAAAACTTCTCAAAAACTTGAAATATACTTTCTCATCATACTTTCAGTTCAAAGATTCTTCACAGTGTAACCATATATCAACTTCATGACAACATTCAAAATTAATGTAAATACATCAAAAAACTGTTCATGTTCATCGTATATCACATTTTAATAAAATGTCATTCGTTAATGCAGAAACTGGGAACTAAAATAAAACGCATACTGACTAATTTCTAGATAGACAAACTTCTTTGTTGGTTCCACCAACAAAAAAAAATTTTCCCGAGTGGAGTATCTATTTTCAGACTGTGTCTACTTTCAGCTCAACAAAAAAAGTTCAATCCGATAGTTCTCCACTTGACTTAAACCATAAAATGTGACTATTACATATATACAAAAAAGAAAACGTCATAGATATTAGCTGTTAGCAGCCATCAACTGAGTGCTAATGTCAACTACAGGATAACAAAGTGTGGAGCTGGATGAACACAGCAGGCCAAGCAGCATCTCAGGAGCACAAAAGCTGACGTTTCAACCCTAGACCCTTCAGCATCCTCTGATGAAGGGTCTAGGCCCGAAACATCAGCTTTTGTGCTCCTGAGATGCTGCTTGGCCTGCTGTGTTCATCCAGATCCACACTTTGTTATCTTGGATTCTCCAGCATCTGCAGTTCCCATTATCGCTAATGTCAACTAGGTCGGGCAGCACGGTGGCTCAGTGGTTAGCACCGCAGCCTCACAGCACAGGGAGCCGGGTTCGATTCCAGCCTTGGGCGACTGTCTGTGTTGAGTTTGCACATTCTCCCTGTGTCTGTGTGGGTTTCCTCCAGGTGCTCCGGTTTCCTCCCATAGTCCAAAGATGCGTGGGCTGGTTGGTGGCCATGCTAAATTGCCTGTAGTGCTCAGGGGTGAGTGGGTTGCAGGGGAATGGTTCTGGGTAGGATGCTCCAAAGGGCAGTGTGGACTTGTTGGGTCGAAGGGCCTGTTCCCACACTGTAGGGAATCTAATCTAATCTAATCTACTGATGTACGCATTATCGATTAGACTTTCCCATTTTGTTGCGACACACAACCTAGGAGAACCTTCAAGGATACATGGCATTCAGTAACATTAAATCAAAGTGTAGCTAAGCAGCCACATTTACGAACTCTTAACAGAATATCACTCAGGAACTTAAATATCACAAATTATCTATTCAATTGTTAATCACTTTATTGAAAGCAAAATTGGGAAACTGAGGGAGGCCGAAATACATTTCAAAAACTAAATCGTATGTTATTGAAAAATGACATTGGAGTCAAAGTAGCATCAATTTTTTCTCATAGCTGAGGTCATTATTGAACTGTAACTACGATTTAACACCAGTTAAACAAAAAAGGTTAATCTTATCTGGATAAGTTTCGCACTTTCAATTGTCTTTTGCAGCGAGAGCCGTGCGTCGAAATTAAAATTTCAGCTCGAAACACGGTATTTGTCTACTGACTACATCTGCCAAAAGACCTGGCAGTGGAGGGGGTAGAAGAGGATTGCCCGACAGCAAGTTCTAGGTGACAACCGCACATAGAAAGGTAACGTCCGTCAAGGTAGAACATCCCAGCGACAGCTAAACTTGCAGCCGCTTTCGAATAAAAAATCGGTTGTTGTTGTTGCCGTCGCCGCCGCCGCTTCCCGCCTCTAACAGGGTAGGCTGCATACGAGCTACACGTGACGGAGGCGCGTCTGGATCACTGCCTGAATCTCATTGCCCTTCCCCCATCTTCTCTTTCCCTCCCCCCTCAAACACACAATCAATCCGAGTGCAGCCGCTGGGAGAGCAGCATTGATCGCGCGTTGTTTAGGTACGGTCTGAGAAAGCTCGAGCGCTCTTCCCCACCTCCCCCCCACGTCACGCGGCGGGGGTCGAGAACCTTCCAGCAGGTGAGGAGCCGATTCTTGGGCTCCTTATGTCCCGCAAAGACAGTGACGCCGAGTACAGTCTGAGGGACCTGAGCGGGAAGCGGTGGATCAGGCCGGACGGGCGACGGGAGACGCTCGGCGAGCGGACTCTAATCAAACCCGTCGGTAGCGGTAACAACAACAATAACAACCACCGCCGCCAGCTCTCACGGTTAACGGGCATGGCAACCGGTGCCGAAGGAAATCTGATCGCTCACAGGCACTTCCAAGGAGGAGGAGGAGGAGGTGGCGGCGGCAGCAGCAGGAATAACAACCCCCGCTTCGTCTACGTCTTGGCTACGTTCGCGGCCCTAGGCGGCTTCCTGTTCGGCTACGACACCGGCGTCGTGTCGGGCGCCCTGCTGCTACTCAAGAAGGAGTTCGCCCTCAACGAGCTTTGGCAGGAGCTGGTAGTATCGGCCACGGTGGGAGCAGCAGCCATTTCGGCGCTGGCTGGAGGCCTCCTCAACGGCTATTGGGGCCGAAAACCCTGTATCCTACTGGCCAGCCTCCTCTTCACGTTAGGGGCGGTGGTGATGACGGCTGGGAGCGACCGTAATGCCCTGTTGGCCGGACGCGTCGTAGTGGGATTAGGCATCGGTAAGTTCTGGAGTGGAATACGGTGGGTCGCCCAGAAAAATAGGGGATGGTGGAGAATCGCGTGTGTGGGAGAAACCGTTGTGAACGGAGGTGACGGGTCTCCTAAAAAAAACTGACCGATAAGGTGCCGCGGAGATCGTCCACCACCCCTCACCAGTGAGGAATTCTGTGTCTTCCCGGTAACATAAGTTCGAGATGGTGGGACCGGGTTCACTCATTCCTCCGACCCAGTCGCTGGGTGGGGTCAGCCTCGCAGTGTCACCGCGTTGTCGCGCTTCTTTTGAAACTCGAACTGCTCGGCCGACTGTATATAAAAATGCAAAAGAACCCCAGTTTAAATTTAAGCCGAAAATACTGTGGATACTGTAAATCAGGAACAAAAGCACAGTTGCTGGAAAAGCTCAGCAGGTCTGGCCCCGTCTATGAAGGAGAAAACGGAGTTAACGTTTGTTTGGGATGCGGTGATCCTCAGCACAGTTCAAAGGGGTCACTGGACCCGAAACGTTAACTCTGCTTTGTCCTTGCCAGATGCAGATGAGGAAGAGCTTGAATTCGCAACAGAGCTATCCACGGAAACCGTGTCAGTATTCAGGACGTTTTCATTGAGGCTAGCAGAGAATCTGGCGGATCTCGGCTGAGAAACATGATGGTGATGATACGTGAGCGAACCGTGGAAGAAGCTGTAATGATCAGAGTAGATATACAGGCACGGTTGGAGTCCATTATTATTTTTTGATAATTGTTTGTTTCTACATATTTTAGAATCCCTAAAATATTTGAATAAATTATCCTTCTTGTACAACCTTAACTGTTAGCTAACTACAAAGGCTTGAGAATTCGTTTTACTTCTACGTCTAGCCATTGTCGTTCAGCTGAGTGGGCACCGAATTGCCTGATTCAGTTCGTACTATCTAGTCATGTTAGTAATCCAACTCTCTCCTGTAAACCACCTCATTCATCCTTACTGTCAACTTTTAAAATGCTCAATTGCGAGAAATTTTAGGTCATTAAATGAGCAGCTGTAAGCCATGTACTGTGATGGAATGTCTCTCCTGCTGTAAGTTTTTTAAGTAGCAAAATTATCTTGATAGAAGATATCCACAAGCAAATTATAGTAGAAACAACTATAAGTTTATAAATATCAGCACCCACTATATGAATACAGAGCAGGTCAGAGGGTAGGAAGATTGCAGCAAGTACCTCACCTTCTGACTACCCAAAGCCGTTCAACTCACTTATCTAGGTGTTTGCCTTACGGTTGTTTTGGCTATTTTCCAATGGTAAACCCCCAAAGATCCCTAAAAGTCTCTTACTTTTCTAAATAGTGTTTTGATTCAGCTTCTAGGCACCTATTCCAATGTTGCATAGTGTTTTATTTCCATATTTCCATTTATTTGTATGATGCTATTTGATGGCATCATCCAAAAATTACCATTACAAAAGTTCAGTACCCTTTCAACACGCAACTCTATTTTGCCAGTACTTTTCAGACAGTGGAAGCGGTAAGAATTGTCAAACTGCTTCTCTGACATTTTGTTACTGGCTGAGCAGAACTTCATTTGTATTAAGTGTTGTGGATGAATCCCTAATACGAACTAACACCAAACTGCTCATCAGGAACTCCAGCTTGTCAACACATGCTGAAGGAACCAGAACATTGGCGTGGTTAGAAGAGAATACAGTGCTTTGCTTCCCTGTCTTCAGATGTGGGAGCTTCTAAGTAAATGATGAGGAGACAAATGTCGTTGTCTTTCAACCCCACCTGAAATTTTGTTTTATCATCACCAGTCTTCTCCCTTGAAGCTAGGGCTGAACTAGACAATTTGCCATCTTGGTATTACAAATAAATCAGAGATAAACTTCTAACCAAATATTCATGTCATTGTTGTGATTGCCTGCCTCTGCCCCAGTCTTAATTTAGTTCCCTGCTGGAGCTCATGTTTGTACCTTTTATTTCTAGACTTGATTATAGTAAAACACTACAGGCTTTCTACGCTTTTGAAACTTGAGGTCTTGGAACTTTCACCCATTATTTTAACTTTAGCTAAGTCCTGTTCACCTGTTGCTTATTCTTCATGTTTTCAGATCTCATAAGGTTTTACTTCCTAGCCTGTCCTCCCTTGCTTTGTAATCCTCACCACCTCTACAACTATCTAAGATATATGATGTTCAATTTTGGTGTTGAGCACATTTTGCCAAACCTGTCAGAGCTGCTTTTACGGCAGTTCCATGATTGCAACCTCCAAATCCTTATAGCACGTTAGCATTGGGTAAATGAAAATGCTATCACCTGCAGGTTCTTGATACGATCAAAATCTTGCCATTTCCTTTGTGCAACATCGTGGAGTATATTCACCTGAATTGCAGTAGTTAAAGAGTATAATTGATAACCCCTATTTCTCATATTGCACCATTAACTATATGCTTGCATTGTGTTGGCATTTTCCAGCATTCTTTTGCAGGAACTGTTTTCTGCATCTGTCACAGTAGATGATCAATTGTAAGAAAAATTGGACAACCATGTGTAGGTCAATGAAGATAAAGTAGGATATTGGATTGACTGCCACACAAAAGTAGCATTGACTTGACAGGTTGAATGGCCTCCTTCTTTGTAATAACTTTATAAATTAAATGTCCTCTTCATTTATTTAACTAAGAGTATAAATGCAGTTTTGTGACTATTACTGTAGTATGGCATCCCTCTTCGTCTGCAGACTTGGTGTTGTTGATAATACATTTTTCTCTGCCATCTTGTATCAGTCAAATGTAACTATTCTTATTTGATTCTATTTTCCATCTAGTTTTAGCCCGACCATTTCCAGTAATTTCTTTTACTGCCCAAACAAATGCTGTCTTCAGCCGCTTCCCTTTCTGATCGACATTTTATCGCTTGGTGATTTTACTTGAAGATGAGAGATCTGTTTCCAAATATTAGGTAACCAGCAGCCAAGATGTAATCATCACCTCCAATTTCATCACCATATCACTCTTTCTAAAAAAAAAACGATCATTTTGAGCAGATACTGGTTTGGATACAGTTTAGGTACATCCCAGCAAAAAGAGAATGTAGGGGAGCTGGGATTCTTTGGATGATGAGATAGAGAGTATGATACCACCAAAAAAGGTGTATGGTACACACAGCTAAATTCATCAAGCATGGATTAGGTCAAATTGCATGAGCTAACAGGAAATGAAGCACTACTGTCCAAGAATAACAATTAATAAAGTTGAAGTGGAAGTGAACGTACAAATCAACCCAAAAATATTCTGATAAGTAATGGCGTGTAAACAGTACACAGCTTGCAAGAGATTTAAGGCCCTGTTATGGGAAATGAAAGTGTATGTTGACGGGTGCAGCTATAATACATGACGAGTTCTTGAGTTGATCCCGACTAAGGAAATAGACACTTATGAAATATCAGTAGAAGTGGAGATAGGAATAGTAGGTGGAGTGGGGAAAAAATAGACTAGCTCTAGTGGGTGGGGAGGAATTAACAGATATGTTGAACATTGAGGATAGCTAGCATGTGATTCGTAACAGTTTTACAATCCCTATGAAACCACTAAATTTGCTGGGACATAACTGGAAAGAGTGCACTGATAATCAAGCCTCGTTTTTCTAGAAGCTATCTAAAATGTGTAAATATTAAGTTAAGCCACCAATGTGGGTAATTCACCTGACTGAGTAACAGCTATTCTGGACAGAAGGAATTCGCATCTGGTTTTGTATTTAACAGGAAAATAATTAATTGTAAACATTGCAGAGAAAGAAGTACATATCTTCTACTACATGACTTAAACAATACTCCTTTAAATATCAATTACACAGGCACTCAATCATAAATAAGATAGTATCTGTGTCAAACCATACATCTTTTGATTGTTTGTGGAGGGAAAAAAAAGACGGTAAACCAAATTTTTGATTGAAAAATCTTGATTGTGGTTCTTCTGATTTTAGTAATGGTGACATGGTGTTGTCTGTAAAGCAATGTTGTCCGTCACCTTGATAGATAAGGCGATCCTAGTTCTTTTGTTCTTTTGTATTATATATTTTTTATGGTTCTTAGTTTTTCTGCCTTTCGCACTGTCAAAAAAAGAACTTTTATTGTCTTTGGTTCACTATGGTTCTGCTAAAGTTCCTGCTTGAGTCTGGAACAAGGCAAATTTGTTTCCTATTGATACAAGTATTGAATACAAAAGTTTTAAAAAATTGCTGAACTTTTGTAAGGCTTTGGTTAGGCCACAATTGCAGTGTTACACAGTTCTGGTTTCCACACTTGAAATGACTTGAAAGCTACTTCAAAGGATTGTTACTGGATGGGGAAGAACGATCCACTGGTTTCTTTTCATCCCATTTCTGATGGGTCTCAGCTTTTTTAAAATTTTTTGGCTTTATCATATAGCTATCACACTTCAATTAGATTCACTACCACATTTAAAATGTAGGTCAACTAATTAGGTGCTCAGCCCTTAAAATTATTGAACTCAATATTTAAGTCCAGAAGGCTTAGGGTTCCCAATTGGAAAATGAGGTGTTGTTCATCGAGCTTGTGCTGAGCTTCACTGGAGCACTGCTGCAAACTTGTTAGAGGTGTTGGCCAGGGAATTGGTGGTGTGTTGAAATGGCAGTGTCATTTTTGCGGACGGAATGTAGGTGTTCTGCGTAGCAGTCAGCCAATCTGCACTTTGCCTCTGCAATGTAGAGACCACATTGTGAGCAGCAGACTAGATGGAAGTACAGGCAAACCTGTAAGGTGTGTCTGAAGCCCTGGATCGTGAGGTGACAGGGTAATGATGTCTAGCCTATCCCCACAAATGGAAACCGCTGTTGAAGGGAAGGGAGAAGTCAGATGGAGCAGGTGAAGATGAGAGTGGAGCGGATATTGGAAGCAAAATGGATCAACTTTTCCGACACCTGGTTGTTTACTTCCTCATTATCTAAAGCCCCAGACAAACCTTCCAGGTAGTCCCGAAATTTACCTATCCTTCACTCGGTCTAGTCTACTGTATTCACTGCTCACTGTGTGGTCTCCTCTACATTAGGGAGTCAAAGCACAAATGGATTGACTTCTTTGCAGAGCACCTACGTTCAGTCCACAAAAATGACTCTTTCAACAGACGACCTGGCCAATATCTTGGTCTCTGGCTTGCTGTAGTGCTGAAACAAAGCTCAGTGCAAGCTGGAAGATCAACTCATTTTCAGCTTGGGAACCCTGCAGCCTTCCAGACACAATATTGAGTTAAGTAATTTTAGGGCCTAAGGACCTTGGCCCATGTCCTTACCCCAAATCCCACAACACCAGGCCTTGGCATTCACATAGGCTGCTGCCTCAACAAACTATTGTTCACTACTCATGATCCCCATCAATCCCAGGGTGACTTTTACCCATTCCTTTGCTCAACTGCATTTCTCTCTGGGCTCCATTTCCACATATTGTTCACTCCTTTCCAACCCACCTCACCCCTCCTCCAGTTCTACCAAGCTTTTCCTGCCTACAATCAGTTCTGAAGAAGGCTCACTGGATCCAAAGCATTAATTCTACTTTCTGTCCTCAGACCTAAATTTTTCCAGCAACTTCTGTTTGTCTTTCTGATTTCCACCAGCCACAGTTAGTTCTTTTTCCCGTCCTGAGATTTAGTTGCTCCGTTTCCAGAAGAGTGGTGAAATGTGCAGATAACCTTGATTTTTTTTTTATTTTTTTGGTGAACAGATTTTTCCAAGTTGGTTTTTCACCACTATTGTTTCTTGGGTTAAGAGGCAAAGGTTTCAGTATCTTTGCTATTTTGATTCCTCTCTGCTTTGTGTACCAAACCGCTGTTGATATAACTTTCATTTACATTTCAGGTATCTGTCATTATTTTTCCAAGCTGAACAGTTGTGAACAACCTTTTATGTCCACGTTTAAACTATCAGACAAGAGAGATTAAATCTAGAGATGCAGATATCTTGACATCTTGTAGAATTTGTGCTTCTCAATTTAAAACTAATTCTGTTCTTGCTTTTATATATCCTGTGTTGTTTGAGCTTGACTAATTATAGTAACCATTTTAAGTCAGCAATGTCCAGAGTAAAGTGCAGTCCCTGGAAGTGTCTAGTATTAAAATCAAATGATGTAAGTTGAATGCTGATTGTCCATTTTCACTACAAACATAGCATGACATCGAAGAGATTTTTCTCTGGAATTGTAAGGGGAGGGTGAAGGCAAAGCTTTTAAGCAAGGCTGAAACTCCCTGTGGGTGTTCGAAGCACAGATTAGTAATTGCAATTTCCTATCAAATAGCTATTTGAGAATGCTTGGCAGATAAATGAGTATAGATTGGGTCTGACTGTGTTGCTGTACACAGCTGACAAACTTAATGAGCTGATTGCCACCACCTGTGATATTGATAATAAAATGTGAGGCTGGATGAACACAGCAGGCCAAGCAGCATCTCAGGAGCACAAAAGCTGACGTTTCGGGCCTAGACCCTTCATCAGAGAGGGGGATGGGGGGAGGGAACTGGAATAAATAGGGAGAGAGGGGGAGGCGGACCGAAGATGGAGAGTAAAGAAGATAGGTGGAGAGGGTGTAGGTGGGGAGGTAGGGAGGGGATAGGTCAGTCCAGGGAAGACGGACAGGTCAAGGAGGTGGGATGAGGTTAGTAGGTAGCTGGGGGTGCGGCTTGGGGTGGGAGGAAGGGATGGGTGAGCTGTGTTCATCCAGCCTCACATTTTATTATCTTGGAATGCTGTGTTCATCCAGCCTCACATTTTATTATCTTGGAATCTCACCCATCCCTTCCTCCCACCCCAAGCCGCACCCCCAGCTACCTACTAACCTCATCCCACCTCCTTGACCTGTCCGTCTTCCCTGGACTGACCTATCCCCTCCCTACCTCCCCACCTACACCCTCTCCACCTATCTTCTTTACTCTCCATCTTCGGTCCGCCTCCCCCTCTCTCCCTATTTATTCCAGTTCCCTCCCCCCATCCCCCTCTCTGATGAAGGGTCTAGGCCCGAAACGTCAGCTTTTGTGCTCCTGAGATGCTGCTTGGCCTGCTGTGTTCATCCAGCCTCACATTTTATTATCTTGGAATCTCCAGCATCTGCAGTTCCCATTATCTGTGATATTGATAGTTGTATTTCTTGTCTGATATTCACTCTTAAATGAGCCGATTTTTAAAAAATTAACTAGTGGGAAGGCCAACGTTCATGCTGTAGGTTGTTACATGGCATAAATTCTGCCTTGTTTGATCATTGAGAAAAAGTAGCCTATTTTCAATGTTGTTTGTCTCACTGGCAGTTAATTTGTTTCTCTGCCATTCTATCTCTCAACAGTTTCTAGTTAAACAGTGCAGTCTTCAAGATGATGTAACACAAACCATACTGAATGAATGATTATTTGTTGTAGAAGATTTGCAATCACCAATTTAATATCACTTTTACAACAGATGATATCTTTTTAAGTGCTCTTTGCATCTAATGCAATTATCTACAAACAGAAACAGCGTACACTACTTTATACTTCATTCATTACAATCACAATAACTCACCCTAACAATCACAAAGTTGCTGGAAAAACTCAGCAGGTCTGGCAGCATCTGTGAAGGAGAAAACAGAGTTACTGTTTTGGGTTTTGTGATCCTTCCTCAGAACTAACATTGCCTGCTTGACAGTACAATAGGAAAAAAAACCCACAATCTTGATACACAATTTAAAAATTAGTTTGCCAAATTAAATGAACTAAATTAAAAAGATTAAAATGAACTAAATTTAAAAAGTATCTTCAATCCAAACTCTTAAATCTATCAACACAGAAAAACACAAAATATGTGCATCTAAAATGCTACAACATGGATTGTCTATTGCTCCCTCTGTAGATTCTGTGCTAAACCCAACAACATGTGGGAGATGAGAGAGGACAACTCCCCACCAACTTTCAACAACTTCTAACAAGTTAAGTTCAAGTCAGAGCAAAGAGACGTCCTTGTTTTTTCTCCCCCGCCCCTCCCCAATGGTGCACAAATGACAGAGAAACAAATTAACTGCCAGTAAGACAGACAACATTGGGGGGGAAAAAAAGTAGCCTATTTTCAATTATCAAAAGAGACAGAATTTATGCCATGTAACAATCCACAGCATGAACATTGGCCAGATGTTGCTTTGAACAAAGAACAGTCACTATCAGCTCACCTCCTGGAGTTCTCTGCTTTGGTATGTGTTCAAACCAATGTTGTGAGGAGATTTGAAACTCTCTGCTCCTGGCAGAATTTTAACAGAGCATTGGTGAGCATGTTACTGCAGTGTAAGTTCTGTATCATCACTTTGCTGACGCTCATGTGTAGACCCATAAAATGATAATTAATGGGTTGGACTTTTCCTGCACTTTTTTTTAGGGGAGGACATATCTGGACAAATTTCCACATTACAGCAACAACTCCTGGTGTTTACCTAGCAATATACTAGTACTGGACAACAAGTCCTGAATACTTCTGGGAATTCATAATCCTTTTAAAAAAATTATATGAAGGAAGTGGGAAGGATTTGAACACCACCTGTGTTGAACTGGATTTACTAGTTTTGTGCATGCCTGCTCAAATTATTTTCTGGGTTTCTGTGACAGTTGAACAAAGGGCCATTAGGAAGTTTATCTTATTGTTCATCTCTTAAAAATATATTTACTGTACAGTTGTATAGTCTGTGTGCTTATATTAAGATAATATTGTTTAACTATGCATTGTAATTTGGTTGATACCACTTGTTTGTTTACAACACAAGCCATTTTTAAAGCTTATTGAAGAAACCTGTTTTAAAAATCTCCTGTTAGAAGTAACAGTAATCAAAAGAAACAAATGGACCGCTTCACTGATTTTAAATGAAAAATTCACACTTTAGACACATCTCATGGTGCAGTGGGACTTGATGACCAATGCATTTCTCCCAATACTGTGTGAACACTACTGGCATATTGACAGAGCCCATAGGATTTGCTTTGTATACGTTTTAATCAAGAGCTCAAGAGGAAGCAGAAGATTTTAAATCAATAAGCAAATATTACAGAACTAAAAACAAGAACACTATTTACCCTTACCATGAGGATCCAAGTTTCCAGTTAATATATTACAAACCATTGTACATAATATATGTTTAAGTCATCTTTAATGCACTTTCTTCAGTGATTTAAATGTAACACCTTGGCTCTAAATATTGCTTCTAAAGCAAGTGTCACTGGAGCCTTTGATTTCCTTGGTAACCTGAGAGGGGACCGCAAGGATGTCTGCATCACTCATTCCATGACAGGAGCTGATGGCTGGTGGACATAATCGTTCCTCGATCTGGTCTATCTACGTGAACCTGGCCGCTGCAACAGAAGTGCTGCAGCAAGCAATGCATATTGACAGACCCAAGGGCTGTGCAATGAGTCAATGTTGCTCATTTGGATGAGTGGATCTGTGAATTGGAACCGCAGAATGTTGATGGTATCTTGTCAGCTGTTACATCATTATAGCAACTACGAGGGGAGTACTGTTGTTTTTCAGTCACAAAACTTCGACTGGTTGTTTTGATAACCAGGAGACCCTAACTTGTAAGATAAAATGTTCCTAAGCTGGAAGCTCCATCATAGAACTCTGAAAGAAAGTAGGTATGCAGGAAAATGAAGTGTGAATTCTGCAAAAATACTTATGACCTAAAGGAACAGATGGTCAGTGGGGGGAGAAAGGTGCTAGAAATCCAAAACTCAGGACTGTTTGCATATTTGTGGATTCCCCAACACAATCTACAGCCCAAGGATCTTATCCAAAACCTGAGAATGGCTTAGGAGGACCGGGGCAGTTTGTTCTCATTAGAAGGATCATGTCAAGGAGGAGTTCAAGTTGTGATGTTGTGAATGCCCTCAACATTTGGGCCACTATGTCTGTGGAACCCAAAACTTTGTTTGAAAAACAATAAAACTGTAGGTATGTATGGAATCCCTAATAAAATATTAAAACTGGTGGAGGTGGACTCTTGACTTGAATATTCAATTTCATTTGAAAGATGGTAAACATGTCGGAGGATCTCAAATGTCATAAATCTGTCCATTGTCAAGAAAGGACGTAAGACCAATTGCTGTAACTATAGAGGGATGGTCAGAATCTTCCTCAGTTGACTTCTCCCCATAGCTAAAGAGTGCCTGCTGGACTCTTGAGTGCAGATTCTGGATTTGGATATGTATTTGTCTTTCTGTGAAGGTACCAAATTGAGATAATGCTACTGTCTAAACACTGCACTTTTGACTTCACAAAGCCTTTGACTGTTGTCAACCATGAAGGATTAGTTATGAAGATTATGGTCCTCCTCAAATTTGATTGCCAGCAGCAATTCATTGCAATCTTGAACCTATTGCATGATTGTATGCAAGTCACACCGGCCTGTTCCTTGCTGTACACTTTCATTTGTTCATTTCACACTCCATGTGAATTGACCCAAATGTCACGCAAAACTGTTATTACACTCTGCCTGCTCTATCTCTGCTTCTTTAAAGGATGAACAGGAAAATGCCCTGGGTGAAAATTGACACACATTGAACAAAGATGCAGGGTGTGCTTGGGTGTTGGTGTAATCAGGCCAAGATTGCTTGCCCGAAACGTCAGCTTTTGTGCTCCTGAGATGCTGCTTGGCCTGCTGTGTTCATCCAGCCTCTCATTTTATTATATTGCTTGTTTTTGTTTTTCGTCATGTGTACTGAAATAAAATGAAAAGCTTTGTCTACAGGCAGTGCAGGCATATCACAGCAAACAACGGATGTACATATCAAAAGACTTGGAGGCATGCAAGCTACATTATTAGAGACTAGGGTTCATTCAACAGTCTGACAATGGCTAGAAAGAAGCTGTTCCTGAACCTGCTCGTGTGTTTGGGCTTTTGTAGCTTCTGTCTGATGGAAGAGGTTGTAGGAGGTCATTACCAGAGTGTTATGGGTTCTTGATGTTGGCACCTTACCTTTTGGCAACAAGCCATGTAAATAGAGTCCGTGGTTTTGAGGTTAGCTTCTGTGATATCTGTGCTGTGCGCACCACCTTCTGTAGTTTTGTTTTTACAGTCCTGGGCAAAACAGTTGCTGTACCAGGCTGTTATGCACCCGGACAGTGTGCTTTCAATAGTGCATATGTAGAAGTTGGTGAGGGACCTTTGTGGACATGCCAGCCAAACTTCAACCCAATCGTACATTCACAAAGGTACACAAAATAAGCATTTGGTTAAATATTCAAAAGAGAAAGCTCTCACCAGCTTGCTCCTGCTGTACAACACCTTTTTCTCCCTCGGAAAGAAATCTATAAAAGATCTACTTCTCATCCATTGAGAGCCTCTACTCAGTGACAGCAGTCGTGGACAATGAAATTCAACACCACTTGGCAATCTGGAGAGAAAAAGTTTTTTTTTGTGAAGATTTAAAATTTGGCAAGAAGCTAGTAGTCGACAGGCTCCAGCACTATGCAGTACAGACATTGGACAGCAATCCCTAGAGAGATCTCTTTAATGCTTTTGAAAATTCTGCAAATCCTCTAGCAGGCTATGCCAATATTAGTGTCCTAACTAAGAGCAAAATCTTCAGCATTGGTAGTGACCAGTGACTCATTCACTACTGTTGGGTGCGGCATATTATTTGCATGCCTGATACAGGACTTCCAAAGTGAGCTCTGAGTTTCATCATGTCAAGTGGTTACCAGAAGGGCAGAAGAAACCCATCAAGAATATCCTCAAAGCAGCAACGCAAAAAGGCAGTATTCTTACTGGCTCATAAAAATCTCACGTCAAAGGCACACAAAACCAAACTAGAGAAGTATTTGCAAAGGTGTCAGCCACTTCAGGCATTCACAGTCAAGCATGATAACCTGAGCATTCCATGTACCTTTATAGCATCTGCCCCACCTGTGGATTGTGTGGATCCGGCATTAGACTGCCAGAAGACTCATGATCCACAACCCCAAAAGTGGAAGTAAGTCATTCGCACTCGTGAAGGACTGCTTAAGAATACATATTTTGGTCTGCTAAATTTGATGGTAAATCCAAATGTTCCCCTCCTTCACAACCCCATTTGTGCATTTCTTAATGTTAGTTGTAGTGTAATTTCTTCCCTCCATTTTGTTTTATCATCTTGACTAACTTTCATGATTTTTCTCATCTATACTGTTTTAAATATTCACTTCTTTAATTACCTCCATTTTCCTTTTATCTGCTGAGAAATTGTACTTTTATTTTGATCTTATGCACTCAGGAATAGCTTTACAATTCTCATTTCCCTGTTAGAAACCCAGATTTTCTCCCTTGGCTGAGTTCATAATACATGCTTGTGATGGAAGGTTGTGGGTTCAAGCTCAGTAAAGGCCTTGTACACTCTCCAGGACAGAAAAATCAAAGAAATTGTCAACCAAATATTTAGTTGAGGAAAGAAGTCATGTGAGGCAGACCTTTCAGAACGTTAAAGGATTGAGGTGCAAAGCAGTGATATGGGTCACGGCAATCAGCGTGGACTACATGGCGTGCGTAAATGTTCACAAATGGGGTCCAAACAAGGAAGAATGGCGTTTTAACAAAAGGACAGAATATAAAGATTCTTTCTGCTTTCAGATAGTAGAACAAACGATACACCAACATAAATAGCATAGCTATTAGAGTGAAAATAGAAAGGTAATCAAGGCTGGAAACTAAATATTCAGGCATATTTATTTCTGAAGGATGGAAAGGAAAGAAATGGAAGTCGGGGGTAATGCTGTTTTAAAGGTTGAGATCAGTACAGTAGTGAGAAATGATCTTGGCTTGTAAGATCAAGATGCAAAGTCCGTTTGGTTACCGATGTGAAATAGCAAGATTTTTTAAAAAAATCACTGTTAGGGATCACAGACATCTAATAGATGTGCTGCAGAACAGTATAAATCAAGAAACAATGAAAACTGCATATAACCTTTTGAAGATTGGACAAATCAAAATAAAAAGGTGAATTCATAGCGTGCATCTGGAAGTTTCTTTCAACAGTGTGCTGTGAAACTAACAAGTAAATATTTACACTGGTCTCTAAATGAACTGGTATTAATGATCATATCGTAAAGGATCCTGTAGTGAAGAGTGATTGTAAACAAAAAACAAGATGTTATTAGGTTGAGGAGAGAGGAATATTGGTCTGAAACTTAACATGAAACGTAAACATCAAAGGGAATGATTAAGGTGTCATGGCAGAGTTAGTTAAAAGTGGACTGGAAATTGTTTAAAAATGTTAATTGAAAGTGAAATGGTAGAAAAGCTTGAAAGGCATTTGTGGAGAGAGTTTGTAACTTAACATAGGTGCACTGAATTGCAATGAGAAGAATATACCCTAAGCTAGGGTGGTTAAGGATTGACCAAAGTTTGAGAAAAAACATATAATTTTAAGATTATTGATATTTCAGATGATTGAGGGAGTTTTTTACACCAGCAAAAGGTGACAAATAAGGGAGAGATTCTAATAAAAGAATTAGCAAGCAGTCAAAAAATACACAGCCTGTGCATATACTGTAACAGAAGTGCTCTGATAATAGAGCTGAACTATCTGGAAGTGTATCAAAGATAATGGGAACTGCAGATGCTGGAGAATCCAAGATAATAAAATGTGAGGCTGGATGAATACAGCAGGCCAAGCAGCATCTCAGGAGCACAAAAGCTGACGTTTCGGGCCTAGACCCTTCATCAGAGAGGGGGATGGGGTGAGGGTTCTGAAATAAATAGGGAGAGAGGGGGAGGCGGACCGAAGATGGAGAGAAAAGAAGATAGGTGGAGAGAGTATAAGTGGGGAGGTAGGGAGGGGATAGGTCAGTCCAGGGAAGACGGACAGGTCAAGGAGGTGGGATGAGGTTAGTAGGTAGGAGATGGGCGTGCGGCTTGGGGTGGGAGGAAGGGATGGGTGAGAGGAAGAACAGGTTAGGGAGGCAGAGACAGGTTGGACTGGTTTTGGGATGCAGTGGGTGGAGGGGAAGAGCTGGGCTGGTTTACGAATGCAGTGGGGGAAGGGGAGATTTTGAAGCTGGTGATGTCCACATTGATACCATTAGGCTGCAGGGTTCCCAAGCGGAATATGAGTTGCTGTTTCTGCAACCTTCGGGTGGCATCATTGTGGCAGTGCAGGAGGCCCATGATGGACATGTCATCTAAAGAATGGGAGGGGGAGTGGAAATGGTTTGCGACTGGGAGGTGCAGTTGTTTGTTACGAACCGAGCGGAGGTGTTCTGCAAAGCGGTCCCCAAGGCTCTGCTTGGTTTCCCCAATGTAGAGGAAACCACACCGGGTACAGTGGATGCAGTATACCACATTGGCAGATGTGCAGGTGAACCTCTGCTTAATGTGGAATGTCATCTTGGGGCCTGAGATGGGGGTGAGGGAGGAGGTGTGGGGGAAAGTGTAGCATTTCCTGCGGTTGCAGTGGAAGGTGCCGGGTGTGGTGGGGTTGGAGGGCAGTGTGGAGCGAACAAGGGAGTCACGGAGAGAGTGGTCTCTCCGGAAAGCAGACGGGTGGGGATGGAAAAATATCTTGGGTGGTGGGGTCGGATTGTGGATGGCGGAAGTGTCGGAGGATGATGTGTTGTATCCGGAGGTTGGTGGGGTGGTGTTTGAGAACGAGGGGGATCCTCTTAGGGCGGTTGTGGCGGGGGCAGGGTGTGATGGATGTGTTGCCGGAAATGCGGGGGACGCGGTCAAGGGCATTCTCGATCACTGTGGGGCTACATCCGTTACATTGACTGTATCGGCGCCGCCTCTTGCTCCCCAGAGGAGCTCGAACAGTTCATCCACTTCACCGACGCCTTCCACCCCAACCTTCAGTTCACCTGGGCCATCTCCAGCACATCCCTCACCTTCCTGGATCTCTCAGTCTCCATCTCAGGCAACCAGCTTGTAACTGATGTCCACTTCAAGCCCACCAACTCCCACAGCTACCTAGAATACCCCTCCCACCCACTCTCCCGCAAAAATTCCATCCCCTATTCCCAATTCCTCCGCCTCCGCCGCATCTGCTCCACGATGAGGCGTTCCACTCCTGCACATCCCAGATGTCCAAATTCTTCAAGGACTGCAACTTCCCCCCCCCCCCCCCCCCCCCCCACAGTGGTCGAGAACGACCTTGACCGCGTCTCCCGCATTTCCCGCAACACATCCTTCACACCCCACCCCTGCCACAACTGCCCAAAGAGGATCCCCCTCGTTCTCTCACACCACCCCACCAACCTCCGGATACAACGCATCATCCTCCGACACTTCCGCCATCTACAGTCCGACCCCACCACCCAAGACATTTTTCCATCCCCACCCTTGTCTGCTTTCCGTAGAGACCACTCTCTCCGTGACTCCTTTGTTCGCTCCACACTGCCCTCCAACCCCACCACACCCGGCACCTTCCCCTGCAACCGCAGGAAATGCTACACTTGCCCCCACACCACCTCCCTCACCCCTATCCCAGGCCCCAAGATGACTTTCCATATTAAGCAGAGGTTCACCTGCACATCTGCCAATGTGGTATACTGCATCCATTGTACCCGGTGTGGCTGCCTCTACATTGGGGAAACCAAGCGGAGGCTTGGGGACCGCTTTGCAGAACACCTCTGCTCGGTTTGCAATAAGCAACTGCACCTCCCAGTCACAAACCATTTCCACTCCCCCTCCCATTCTTTAGATGACATGTCCATCATGGGCCTCCTGCAGTGCCAGAATGATGCCACCCGAAGGTTGCAGGAACAGCAACTCATATTCTGCTTGGGAACCCTGCAGCCCAATGGCATCAATGTGGACTTGACCAGCTTCAAAATCTCCCCTTCCCCCACTGCATCCCTAAACCAGCCCAGTTCGTCCCCTCCCCCCACTGCACCACACAACCAGCCCAGCTCTTCCCCTCCACCCACTGCATCCCAAAACCAGTCCAACCTGTCTCTGCCTCCCTAACCTGTTCTTCCTCTCACCCATCCCTTCCTCCCACCCCAAGCCACACCCCCATCTCCTACCGACTAACCTCATCCCACCTCCTTGACCTGTCCGTCTTCCCTGGACTGACCTATCCCCTCCCTACCTCCCCACCTATACTCTCTCCACTTATCATCTTTTCTCTCCATCTTCGGTCCGCCTCCCCCTCTCTCCCTATTCATTCCAGAACCCTCCCCCCATCCCCCTCTCTGATGAAGGGTCTAGGCCCGAAACGTCAGCTTTTGTGCTCCTGAGATGCTGCTTGGCCTGCTGTGTTCATCCAGCCTCACACTTTATTATCTTGGAAGTGTGTCAACATGTTTTAAAGCCCACTGAGATGAATAAAAATGGTCATTTGGCCCGACTGACTACTGCTCAAGATAAGAGCAATTCTCATTATGTTTATTCAGTAAAAAGCAATACATTTTTCTTGGTGTACAACAGCTTGGGAAAGAAAGAAGAACAGGAGGATATTTTTTAAGCTGCTACAATACAAAATAAACTACCCCTTTTCAGAACCCCCAAGTATGTGCTAACCCAATCGTTATTAAGACAGTCAGAATAGATATGGTTTAACATCTATTATGTAAGTAGACAAAGGACATAAACAAAACAAATTCCCACTCCTAAGCCCAGACACTAATTGTAGAAAGATAATAAAATGTGAGGCTGGATGACCACAGCAGGCCAAGCAGCATCTCAGGAGCACATGATGAAGGGTCTAGGCCCGAAACGTCAGCTTTTGTGCTCCTGAGATGCTGCTTGGCCTGCTGTGTTCATCCAGCCTCACATTTTATTATCTTGGAATTCTCCAGCATCTGCAGTTCCCATTATCTCTGATACTAATTGTAGAAAGTTACTTTTTAACAATTTTGACTTTTGCAATGGTGAAACGCTGCTCTGTGCGTGTGAGATCCATCTTTTGTTGCATAGTTGACTAAATGGACCCAAGTTTTTTTCAGAATTCGTTCTCAAAATTTCTTGGTTTTTCTGTCTTTTTCCCAAATGGGGATGTGAAGGGAAGGACAGAGCCCCTGGCACTTGCAACTGTATAAGTCTGCAGCAGAACCAAGCAAGCGGGCTGATGCCACACAGAATTTACTGAACCCCAAGGCCCAAGAGGAAAGAATTAAAAACGTCTCATATATTTCAAACTGACAAATGAGGGAAGGTCTGAGTTGGAAATGCCATATTAATTTGAGAATGAATGACATCATTGAAAAGTGTCAGCGCAGGGCCAAAGGGTCTGTTTCTGTGCTGTATTGTTTTTTTGTTCTTTTTGAAGCCTCCATTATTAACATCCTGGGAGTTACCACTGACCAGAAACTGAACTGGACTAGCAATATAAACACTGGCGACGAGCAAGTAAGAGGGTAGGAATCCTGCAACCACTAACATCTAGAAGTATAGTCTCCACATGTAGATGGTGATCATCTGGTTGATTTGTCTCCAACAGCTGATCCCACCCAAGTTTCCTCTCAATCTATGCATTGATCATTTCCAAAGGCTCTGCTATAAGAGAAAAGTACATACTCTCGACCAGGCTTTTGCCAACTTGCTACATTGTGTCTGTTTGATCTAGATGGATGATCATTGTTGGGTGAAGTAAATCTTGTGCTGAATAAGAAGTATACTAGGAACTGACGTGTGAAGGCAGTATATTACAATATAAGATACATAGGAAGCTACTCAGCCCATCATGTCCTTTCAGACTCTGCAAGAGAACTTAGCTAATCCTACTCTTCTGCCTTGTTCTGTATTGACCCACAATCCAATAACAGGTCAGCGCCAGATGAATAAAAATTGCAGGAAAGGTTTCCATGCCTCATTCAGTAATCAAGCACTGTAAGCTGACCAGGGGCTCCAGAAACATATCATGGCTTCCAGTACCCCAATGCTTGAAATCAGCCGGCAACATTCTGGATGTCCAAAAGCCTACCTGCAGTGTGATGAGCAACAGAGTGACTGAACAAACTGCCAAGTGAAGCAATAGCAAGTGATGAACCTGGACCACGTAAAACAATATCAGTGTATTATGTAAGCATGGAATGGGAAAGTGAACTTCAGTTCAAAACGAAAGGGAAAAGCATTTGCGCTCTGTGTTGCCCAAATATATATTGCTAAGTAAGAAGTGGAATTTGGAACAACACATGCACAGTAAATTCAAGGATAGCTTGTCGTTGAACAACATATGTTGGACAAAGAAATTTGGCGAGCTGAAGACTTTCTTTTGGCAGAACAAGAAATCATTCACAGATGGCAATGTAGTTAAAGCAGCAATGTCTGCTGACTCCCTTTGCTTGTCAAAGTCTTGAAATAAAGTGGAAATAATACTGATCCAGAGCCTGGCACTTGGTGCTTTCATGTTAGCAGAAAAAGCAAAGGAACTGATAGGAAGGATACAATCTCTTTCTGCTGTTTGTTTGTGAAATTTTAAGATGACCGAGTCCAAAATGTGAGCCATGTCTTTTGGGAGTGAAGTTAGGAAGCACATTGATAAGCAAAGAGTGGCAAATGTTTGAATCTCTTTCCCAAACTAGGTTTGATGCTGGGTCAATAGTTTGGTTAAACTTGCAATTGATAACGTTCTATTAATGTAAACGTTGGGCAATATGGAGTAAAAATGGCGTTATGGAATTGGATCACTGGTAAGTTATTATCTCATTGAGTGATTGACCAGGCGTGTAGGGTTAAATGACCTCTCATGTGATGACTGTTATTGAACTGGAGCTGTTTTTTGCACAAACTTGTTTGATTAGATGTCATTTTGTTTTTGTTTTAGGTTGATTGTAGATTACTTGCAGTAGTGCTGCAACAAACAGTTGTAACATGTAAATTTCAGAAGATTTCCATCTCTCCCACAGTTCAATTATATTTCAATTCTTGAAGCGTAAAATAAGGTTGGAGTAAATGTGCTGCTGAGTCCAGGAATTTAGCCGCTGGAGTCACTTTTTTTTGAGGCTAGAGAGATCTATTCTTATCCTGCTATTTGGATGTTATCCCTGTGTACTGGATGTTTTTTGCAATTTGCATCTTGTTACACTGTACTCTTTTTGAAGCAAACATGTTCTACTTGAGTCTTTCTTTCATTTCAGAGCAGGCTTGCAATTCTTATCATCTTTAGCTCTATGACTTTGATCACCTTATTTGAGTTATTTGTCTGGATGGGAAGCGCGTGTGTGCACAAGTGTTTGGAAACTTTTTGATGCAGCTCCTTGAAGCTATTGAAATTTGAAAAGAATGCAACAATACATAGATGAAGAAATGTCAGTCACTGCTGTCTGCACAGGATTTGAGAAAATTCTATGATTTCAGCTGAGCAGTCTCGAGTTAAACTGGTGTATGATACTCTCTCTAGCTCTTTAACTGTATGTAGCCTTATCCTCATATAAGTCGTCATTGGCAAAACAGTACAATCTGTGTGATAGGCATTGGAGTAAAACTAAGAACAGCAGATGCTGAAGATCTGAAATGAGAACAAATTGCTAGAGGACTTTAGTAGGTCGAGTAGCGTCTGTGGAGAGTAAGCAGAGTTAATCTTGAGTCCAGTGATCCTTCAAGAAACCTGTGTTTCTTTATCAATTTCTGTCTTTGTGTGTGAAGGATTAGAAACGTAGAATACCGAACAAATTACATGGTATGCTACAGAAAGTTACCAATGTTTATTTACCAGCACTTGCTGGAATCCTCACCAAGGACAAGGCACCTGGGAACACCATCACTTTCTTTCCTTCAAGCCATACAGCATTGTGACTTAGCCATACGTTGCTGCTCCTTCACAATTGCTGGATCAAATTCCTACAACTCTGCTGGAAAGCTTGGTGGAAACTCCGTCTCCACATGGATTTTAGTAATTAATGTAGAATTTTCAGCACCATTTTCACAAAGCCTGTTAGGAATGAACAAGAAATGTTGGCATTAAGGAGTTTTTAAACTCCATTGAACAGAAAATTAAGGTGTATACATAATTGTTAAAATAATCTTTGAAGTCTTCTGATTTAGCTGAATAGGCAGACTTTTTTTTCGTGGTCTATCAACATGTGTTATTGAAACATGGAATTTAAAGTCATGTACCTGAGCTGACTGTCCCTTTTTAAGGAAGAGAGCTGATGCAAGTTTTTATTAAGACTTTCTAACATTTATTGTTGAAAAGTGTACCCCTCACCTGCTTTTACTTGTGTTTCTCATCAAATTTATTGAAAACTTGCATCCAAATTCCTTGTTTAAGTTAGAAACTTTGTACATGGAGGTGTTTTGGATTTTGATATGCCTTTTCATTTTCCAATTTCTGTAGGAGACCTTCAAGCATTCTTGTAAATGTGTGTCTGAATTTTCCCCTCTTCTGTACTGCATTGTCGAGTGATTGTCGAGTTGGAATAGGTTCTCCGGTAATAATACGTAAGAAGCTGGATTTTGAAGCCGTAAACGCGGGTAACCATGGCAGCTGTGAAGCACTGGCTATTTCCTGATAGTAAAGAGTTCTCCATACAAAACTTGTGATTTTTTTTTCCAATTGAGGGTGTAGCCTAATCAATTGCCTCAGTGAGGCCAAGTCCTGCATGTTTAAAAGATGTTTTTTTCATCTGCCCCATGCACATGATGGAGCGTAGAGGTGCATGAGTGGTTGAGGAGGAGAGGACGGAAATGTAGGTCACACTCAACTTCAACTGATGCTGCTATAACTGTAACACACATCTTTGTTCTGTTCAGTGATGCTCATCTTCACCATGTACCTTTTTGTATCAAGACCCCATTTTACTCAGGGCTGAGGGGGGGAGGTCATACAAGGTCTGAGCCTTAAAATGGATCACACCAGTATAAGTTTTTTTTGGGGAGCACTGCTTCACAAGGCACTTGATTTATGTATCTGCTGAAGTAGTACTTTTTTAAAAAAAAGTTGTTGAATAGAAGTGCAGAGTTTTAGTTGCCAAATGTCGGTTGGTTGCAAGTTTGGTTTTTACTATTAAAAGTTAGCTTAAACAGAAATGGAGAAATACCAACTTTTTCTCGTAAGTATAATGCGTATCGAGAAGAAAGTACATCATTACATAACTCGATGTACATCTGGTTTATTGGGTGATATGTTACAGCTTTAGCTAAAATGGAATACCCAAGCAAATTCTTTTTCTATATGTAACTGCTCATGGATAGTCGAAGAAGTTGTTATCAGATTTACATTAATATGTGCTTTTAGCCTTTCTATCGTTTCTATCTGAAATTACTGCAATTTGACTTGTTGGTGAATAAAGAGGTCATTGCTTGTGATGTCTTCAGTTCCACATGTTTGTTTATTCCCTAGGACTGGCTTCCATGACTGTGACGGTCTACATTGCAGAGGCTGCACCTTCCCATCTCAGAGGACGATTAGTTACTGTCAATACCCTTTTCATTACTGGAGGACAATTTTTTGCAAGTGTCATTGATGGTGCGTTTAGCTACCTTGAAACAAATGGCTGGAGGTACGTTGTGTAACATCAAGAATGTTGTTTATGTTTAAAGGCTTATAATTAAATGATATATGTCCCAGAGAAAAATATATATTGCTCGAACCTCTGATTAAGATTGAAGTTCTGGATGTGAGTTTGCTCACTGAGCTGGAAGGTTAGTTTTCAGACGTTTCGTCACCATTCTAGGTAACATCATCAGTGAGCCTCTGACGAAGCGCTGGTGTTATGTCCCGCTTTCTATTTTTCTATATAAATAGAAAGCGGGACATAACACCAGCGCTTTGTCGAAGGCTCACTGATGATGTTACCTAGAATTCAGACGTTTCGTCACCAAACTAACCTTCCAGCTCAGCGAGCAAACTCCCATCCAGAACCTCAACCTGAGCTACAAATCTTCTCAAAACTCGCTAAGATTGAAATTGATCATCTATCAGCAATGATGTAAAAAGTGCCAACTTCTCAACGTGTTTTACGGCCATATGGGATGCATCCGTTGCAGCCTGCTTTCTCAGCCTGAACACACAGCATAGGGTGGCAAAGAGAGACAAAGCCATGACGCTAATTGACATGGGAACACTTCTTGACAGTAGAAAAAGGCAGAGTGGAAATTTATAATAAAAGGTAAGTGCAATTAAACTTGTGTAGCATTGTTTTAGGTCATGTTTAGCTTTTCTTTCTTGTTCCAATTTCTTTTAAACATTTACTGTAAATAGCAGATTTAATATCACTATTAATAATTCGAATTCTATTTTATTTCTATTCATTTTAATATTTTGATTTCCAATAAATGTAGGGTGAGGCAAGCTAGGGGTGATACAATGACAGGTTTGTGGGTGAAGGCATAGGGTAGGTCATGGTGAGGAAGGACAAGTGAATGGGAGAATGCTGATGGGCAGTTGGGTCCAAGTGAGAGGTTTCTGATTGGGGAATAGTGGGTTTATTTAGATGTCTGTGGACAGTTGTGGTTATATTAGTTTGTGCAGGATCAGTTTAACAGTCATCTAGGAGCTAGTGCAGGTTTTAATCTAAATTTTGTAGGTAGTGAGTAAATTGAGTAATTCTGAACTCTTCGAAAGTATCTAATTCTAAGCTGAGGATTTTTTTTGGAGGATTTCAGGCGTTGACTGCCTATCAGAAGATTTAACTTTAATAGATAATTCCCACAGCAGCAGCTACGTAATTACTTCCCCATAGTTCTAAGTGTAACTCCAGTGTACACTGCTGCTGTGACTATCCTTTCAGTTTGAAGATCTGAGCCTGTGTATTTTGGTAGGAAATATGCTCCAGAAGATGAAGGTCTCTTGCCTAAGGATGTGTATAACTATGAATTGCTGTATCTGGGATCATATATAAAATCAAAACCATTTATTATCCATCTTAGCAGGTAAATAACCTGTTCACTCTTTTTGTGAATGTTTCCACTGAGAACATTTTTGTTTTGAACAAACTGCTGATGTCATCTGTATGGCTCTTCAATACACGAAACACTTGTTTAGCGTAACTATTTATTACTGGACAACATTGGAAGTGAGTTGATCTTGCTATGGACCAGACCAAACCTCTTTCAAAGTATATTAAATAGATAGTCTAGACCCAAACCGTTTTGTTTATTTTAAGTGTAAGATGTTGCATCCCAGATGCAATTTGATTGGTCAAACTAATTGACTTTAAGCAAAATACACTTTGTATTTTAACTGCACTGTAAAAATAGACAAAAATACTCAACTGTAACTATTGAAATACTCAACTGTAACTATTGAAATACTCAACTGTAACTATTGAAATACTTACAGAATAATATATAAACTACTACTATACTTAGTGTTCCAATGTAGTAATATCCTATAAACACACCTTGCAAAGACAAGTTCTGTAAAATAGATTGTATCACGTACAATTCTGACAGCGGGAAGAGAAGCACAGCTTTTAGTTGTGACAGGGAGAGGAATGAGAGCTTCCACATCCAGCTTCAAGACGCCAACAGCTGCAGAAAATGTAACTAAAATCCTGGTCTGTGGGAACTTGATCCCATCCATTTAGGCTGCTTCAATTGTCCCAATTTTTGAAAAGGAGAACTCCTTAAGACCTCACCAGCTCTTTATTGGCTTTGCACAGACTGCTTGCAACCCCTATCTCAACCTTCCGTCTTCGAAAAGACCAAGACAAAATATGCCACTTTAAAGTCATAGTGTTGTCACAATCTGATGGAATCAGCAGTGACAGACCAGTTAATTAAGCCTCTGGTGGGAAAACCTATTGAACGATAGACTAGGCCAAAATTGAGTGACGTTGAAAATTTTGGATTTGTTGAGAGAAAACAAACACTATTTGAACTACGTTGTTTTGAGCTTGAAGAAGTGGTTCAGGGTAATGTGTGGCATATGTAGACTTTCTAAAAGTGTTTGACAAAATGTTACGCAACTGACTTAGCAGCAAAACCCATGAAATATGTGTGAAAGAAACAGCATATCTTTTAAAAGTTGCCTGAGTAGCTGGAAACAGCATTAGAAAGTGGTTGTTTTGCCAATTGGAGGAATCATGTCCTTGGGTTCTTTGAAAAACCATATTAGGATCTGTTATTCTGAATGTACAGGATTGGAGTATGCAGGATAAAATTTCAGCATTTGCAGTGGAACAAAACTTGGTGCTGTTGGTAATTGTGAGAAACAATGTCATGGACTTGAAGAAGGGAGAGGCTGCTGGAATCAATTGGCACCATTATGGGTGTCTTTTATTTGTAGGAAATCTGAGCATTATATGGTTTAGTAGGAGTGATGAGGTGAGGCAACATAAAGGAGACCATTATAAAACAGAAGGACCTACGTTCACATTAGTTAACTAACTTTGAATTTGATGCAGTCTTTGCCCTTAAACACACTAAGATGGCCACGATTGGGTCTAATAACTTAGGGTGTTTTGGAACGTTGCATGACACATGTCAGTTTCTGTCTGTTTTCAACTGTACTGATATCTCCATGACACCCCCAACAATTTTTTTTTCTTCCTTTCCCATTACAAACTGTCGGGTGGTCATCTACTTTTTCAAGGCAAAGTGGAAGTAAACAATTTTTGAAATTTTATCATTGAACTGTAATGAGAAGTACAGATGGAAATAAATTGAGGGTAAGAACGTGACTCTTGGCCAATGTGTCTTTAATTTTTAATATACAAATTTTTTTTGTATACCTCTGATTCACGGCTCATGGCTGAAGGCTTCCAAAGTTTTTAATTGTGTTAAATGGAAGAAACTAATAAGTCTGACTGTTCAGCACTTTTCTCTGATTTTGACTGTTACTAACTAAATTCTTATTCCGAATGCACTGATTGCTAGCTAGTAAATATATAAAGAGATAAAATGGGTGGCTGTTTTCTTGCCTGGTTTTAAAAGTATTTTTAATAGGTTTTTTGAGAGGTGTGGAATGACTTCTGAAAAATACATATTGGATGTACTGATTTTGTGTTTAAAAACAGAGGTGCAGTTGTTTCTGAAAACTGGATCTTTAGATGTATGGCTGGTTATATGTGATCAAATGAGTTGATTTCAATGAATAATAATATATGCAAGATGTGTACAGAGTTTGCCTTTTAAGTGAAGTTGGTGGGAGAGGTAGACATATGGAATAGAAATTTTGCCCTTCTCAGGCTCTCCCTCTAACTTTATTAGCAACACTTCAGTGTAGCATTATGCTGGACAGTGCTGGAACACAGTCTGCTCAAAACAGATTATCTGAGGTCAGCTGTGCAATAGCAGAAATGCAAACAAAGACCAGGTTTTTTTCTGATTCTTTGGAGCTAGGGAGCTGAATTAGGTTGTTAAGTGGGGTCTCAGGAACTGCTTTGCCTGAGGCCTGAAAATAAGTAGCATAACTGTATTGGAAGGGGAAAGCAATGGGTGTGCGTGAGTGAGTCTAAATTTAAAATTGTATTTAAAAATAAGTCTGAAACTTCTACCTATTTCGTTGCCTTTTCCAATTTGGCTTCAGGAACTGTGCAATTTGTTGCCGAGTTCTGCACATGTAAAAAAATCTCTAAGCTGACTGTGCTAGGTCTGCATGCTCTGTTATTCACGGGATTAAGTTTCTTTGGTCATGTTTCAAATTTATGGACAATCTGCTTTGCTCAATACAAGAATGAACATCAAATAAGAGTAGGATTGTCACTTTCAATGTCCTGTCTTTGAATAACCTTCTGACACTAGTTATTTAAGTAGAGAATTCTTGAGATACTCAGTCGGTCAGCTAGCTTTTATTGAATGTGATGTAGAGTTGAAGTTTCAGATCTTTTTAGATGGTGTTACCAGCCGATCAAGCTTGGTCTTGAACAATGACCTAAGAATGTCTAAAAGCTCATGAAGTGCCATGGTAGTCTGTTTACCAGTAAGCCAGAAGGTCTCTGTTTAAGTACCACATGCTCTAGAGGTGTATTATAACCTATACCAATAGATTGTTATTTTTAATCAATGAGACCCCCCCCTCTCCACCATGCGGAGCTGATAATCTTGATAACTCGAGAAAAATGAAAAGCAAAAAAATCCTAATTGGGAGCCATTTTAGTTCTTCTCTGACAAGTCAAGTGCACTTATTTTTCCCAATGGCCAACCTTCAATTAGGACTTTATTTCTTTTTAGAATCATAATCGAGGGCAAGGGAATGTTGTGAAGGTTCAAGATTAACAATTTTGTAATGAGGTCAGCCAGGTGGGCATCATGGAATATGACTACTCTGTTAATTTAGTCCTAATCAGGGAGCCCTGGCTGATTTTAAAATCAGGATTGTCACAGGCTCTCATTACCGAGAGATGTTTCTAAGGAAGCTAGATCAGTGTCAAGGACTTTCCATGTGTAAATAATGGGTAACTTGGTGACGGGACACAGCCTCTCTGGAGTTATTTCACTGGAAACTAAAGTGGGGTTAGTGGGTAACCATGCAAAAGTGTTTACTAGCTGAAGCCCAACTGGCTTTCAGTGGACAATGTGGCAAGAGGAGCATATGAGATGCAGGGCTGAGCTTGGGGACCATCACTTGAGTGAAGGCTCTTGCATAGCCTCACTCAGGACATGCCTTGAACAGAGGGACTTGGGTCAGCCCAATGCAAAATCCCAAAACAAAACAAAGCCAAGCCTCAGCCAAATGGTTAATATTTATTCAGGACCCAGGCCAGCAAGCCATTGTAGTTGATGCCAGTGTGCAGACTCAAGACAGCAAAATAATCCAACTAGACCTAAATAGCACAAGATAACTCAGGCCAATATCCTGGAAAATCCACATAGAGTTGGCTTGGAACGGTTAAATTCCAAGTTGGAACTAATCAAAATAAACATCTGGTTAAATGGTCACCAGATCTAATGGGGGAACAATATCAGCTTGGGCATTTGTGATTGAAGAACCAGACTTTAGAATTTGCTGTCGACTCCAACTTTTGATTCACGCAAAATCTTAGGTAGATTGAAAGCCTGTACTGGAGTACCTTTACAGATTAAAGTACAACTTCGGTTCTGGTTTATTATGAGAAGCAACTGGGTTCAGTTACTACTGAGTGAAAGGCTCAGGCCCAAGCTTGATGGGTTGAAATTGGTTGAGAAAGATTTGACTTGATTGGCTCAACATTTTTCGATAAGAAAATGGCTGCCTAAGTCCCAATTAAATACCTGGAATTGTTTCAGGGAGGACTATGAAAGGAGTAAAGGCCACCTTGCATGTTGACCAGGTAGCATTCCATAATTCTACAAGGCCTGCCTGTTGCTATTTTGCCTTACAGGAATGAGCAGCGCCAGTCATACCGGTTTTATGAAACCTGATGGATCACTTTGCCTTTGTGGGTATTTTAAACAAGTGAGAAACTGCTTTTTCTCAGCTGGATAAATATGCAGTCCTTTGAAGAGAGGTTTTGTGTCCAAATTTGGCAGGGGTGGGTGCTGTCTTTCATGAAGCTGGAAGTGAACCATGTGTATTTACAATTTTGGTGAGATGAGGATTCCCACAAGTACCCTGCTATTTTGGTGTATTGTCAGCCTGTGCGACATTTCTTTTCTTGTTTTAAACAGATGATACAGAACATTTTACCAGGTCTGCCACAGGTGACCATTTATCTAGATCACGTGCTAATAAAAGGGATGACCAATATGGAATACTTGGAGAACTTGGACATTAGTCCTTGAACATTTCTCTGAAGCCGGCAGACATCTTGGAAGTGAAAAAATGTTCCAGGCACCCCAAGCGACCTACTTCAGCTTCAAGAAGACTGGCTTACACCAGTTAAAAGACAAAATGTGGGCAATTAAATGTGCTCCTGTGCACATTCTGGAGCTTAGGTCTTTACTTTGGCTGGTCAATATGATGGAATGTTCATAGATAACCTGGCCTCCATCCTGGTAATTTTTGCATCAACTTATTGAAAAAGGTCCCCCTTGGAAATGCCGTAGCTTTCAGGGAAGTGAAGAAACAGCTCAGACCCCCTAGGGTTTTGGCACACTATAACCTCAAGCTAGATCTGGCATTGACATACAATGCTTCCCCTTATGGCATTGGAGTAATATTAGCTCATAGGTGGCCCAGTGGCGAGTTTCACCCAATAGCATGTGCACGTAGAAGTAAATATGCCGGATAGAGCAGGAAGGTTTGGTGGTCATATTTAGATTCAAGAAATTCCACCAATTTCTTTATCGATATAAATTTGTAAAAATAACGCACCACACACCCCTGCCAGGGCTACTTAGAGGACAAAATAGTGTCACCCATAGCTTCAAGCTGAATTCATCTGTGGTCTCTAATACTAAGTGCATATAATTACAAGTTAGAACATTATCTGGGAGGTCAAGTAGCAAATGTGAATGCATTGAGTTGCCTCCTGCTGTCAGATAAGCCACCAGTTGTATCGCCATTGGCAAAATCTGTAATGGTTTTAAATTTTCTGGGCACTTCCAGTCACAACTGAAAAATATCAGATTTTGGATGCCGAAAGATCCAGTCCTGGCAAAACTGAAACAGCTGGTGGCGATGGGAGAAACCAAAGGACAGTCACGAGCAGAATTGGAACCTTTTTTGGACACGGATCATTTGTGGATGATGGTATATTATTGTGGGGAGTAAGTGATTGTCTTCAGCAAATGCCACAGCAAGACATTTGCTGAACTCCACCAGAGTAATCCAGGGATTTCCAAAATTAGGATATGTTCGGTGGCCAGGACTAGATGCAAATAAAACTGTGTTGGTGGGGCAGTGCCCAGAATGCTAACAAGGACAAAAATTACTGCCAGCAGTTGCCCCACGCTCGTGTTTGCCAGCTAAACTCTGGACTTAGTTACATGTTGACTATGTAGATCCGTTCATGAGAGCCATATGTTCTTAGTCATTGTGGATGCCTACTGAAAATGGTTGGATATGTGCCGAAGGTGGACACGTTGATGCAAAAAATGCTGGAAGCTTTTCTACCTGAGCTTCTAGAAGTACTAGTCGCCATAATGTGCCATTGCTTACCAGCAGGGTATCTTCAGTATTTTCTAAAGTTGAATGGCATTCGACATATAAGCCAGCTCCATATCATCCATAGTCTGACAGAAAGAGCAGTCCAAACTTTGGCCGTGTTAAAGAAACTGCCTTCTGCTTCACTAGATACCAAACTGCCCCGCTTCCTGTTTGATTATAGGACTACCTAACTTGCAACCAAAGGGATAGCTCCAACAGACTTGATAAGAGGGAAAAGATTCCACACCATGTGAAATCTGATCTTCCTGGACCCTAGTGGGGAGGTTGAAATGGCATCTGGATTGCTAGTGCCAAACATGAATCCTGTAAGTGAGAGAGACTGTGTTTACTTCATGGGACAAAGTTTGATGCAGGAACCATAGGAATGGCCTTGCATGAGTAAGAGGTATGGTCAATGTGAGGTCAGGACCAGTGATGTATAAAGTTCAGGTAGGTTGGACAGTCTTGAATGCGTACCGTATGAATGCTGCAAACTGTCAACCGGTGCAGGAGCAAACGTGCCTCCCTCCTTGTCTGCCTTTCGCGCTGTTCCAGAACCCTTGTTCTTCCTCTCTGTCAAGCATTGATACTTCAGAGGTGAACATGGTGGGTGTTACTGCATCGCTGCCTTTGCCACCTGAAGAGGAGAATGGATTCGTTGACATGCTCCAGGTGCAATAGGTGAGCAACTATGCTTTACAAACTGCCTGTATCGGATGCAGAGTTGGTGGAACCTGACCCGGTGGTAAAACGCTCCAGTGAGAAATACAAAAAAAAAACTGACCTATGCCCTCGGACGAAGGGAGGATGATGTGATTGTAACTGGGTCAGCCAGGTGGATCTTGTAGAATGAGTTCGCTGGTCCAGGTTAACAGCCCTAATCGATCAAGGAGCTCCGGCTGACAGATAAGAACAGGGGTGTCAGACTTCCTATTCACTGAGAGCTGGTTCTGATGGAGCTGGATCAGTGTTGAAGACTTTGTGTGTAAATGGTGACTTGGTGACAAGATACCAGCATCTTTGGAGTTATTTCACTTGTCAAGTGGTAGATATTAAAGTTGCCATAAGGAGTTGAGGTTTCTGGTGTGTGACAATTGGATGTTGGGTGCTGCATGATGAAAGTAGAGTTGCAGATGGGAGTTGGAAAGTAAAACAATGAATCTAGAAACAAGTGCTTTTCACTTAAAGCAAAAACTAAGTTGCCTTTTGTTAGCTGAGTTTGATCACTGATTAATGTAAATGTAGCAAATCTGTTTTTGTATGCAAGATCCTAGGAAATGGCTTCAGCATTAAAAGTCTGGATTTGTTATTTGTTTTTTGTTCTGAGGTTTTATGCCAAATTGCTTTGGGTGTTAATTTTGGCTCAAAGTAAACACTTGTTGCTTTTGAGCCATAACACCTTGGATTCAAGCTTCATCACAGAAATGATTATATAATTCAAGCTGACATTTCAATTTGGTGTTGGCAGAATGTTGACAATAATTTCCCTTGGATATGTAATTAAACTGAAGCCCCATGCGCCCTTGTGTGCGCAGGGAAAAACCCCATACTATAGTCAAAGAAGAGCGGCTATGGTCTCAACGTCTTACAGATTAGAAGACGCCGGACAAGGAGAGAAAAAATTGAGACAAAATGTGGGGCATGATGGGCTAAAATAACTGATCTAAGAGGATTTTCCTGCTTGTGGATCTTGGGAAGGAGTTAAGGGACTTAGTTTAGAGGTCTTATAAGATCTCCGCAAGAAATAAAATCAGTGTTGTTAGTCTAGGAAATTGTCTTTCCCAAAGAGCAGTGGAGACAACAGCATTGAATAGTTTTGAAATTGACTTGGATATCTGAGGGAGTCAGTAGTTTTGGGAGATAGTCAGTAAAATAGAGCTGAAGGCATGACCAGATTAATGATGGCCTCGTCAAATGACGGCACAGGTTTAAGTTAAATGGCCCACGGCTTCTAAATTGTATATTCGTGTGACGACTTCAGAAACGCTGGCTTGTGTTTGGTGTTTTGGTAATAATTCAGGGGAATCTAGTGTTAGAGTTTGAGTGGCAGTTGTTCTCAAAGCAATAACCCTGCTGCCCTTGTCACCACCACTTTTGGTAATGTTAGTTTTGGTTCAGGATGATTGGAGTGTTACAAGTTCAGATGGGACAATATGTTCATGGTAGGAAGGAGACCAGAGCAATTAATACAGCTAATGCCATGTCCAAAATTATCAAGAAAAAGGTCTGAAGAGGTTAGAGCTGGAGGCTGAGTGTTGGGAGGGGATGAAATAAAGGATCTGCTGCCAGGCGGGAAGTGAGATACTCCTAGCTTTTAAAAACAAAAGGTAGCCACTGAGTAAAAGGTGGTGTGCAAAGACCTTGGTGTTTCTCAAAATTTCAATGTTGTGAAGCTGAGTTTTTGCAAAGGATTGGACGTTCAACATCAAGAGATGTTGAAAGGGCAAGGAGAGATTGTAAGAGGTATAGAGTCAGCAGAAAATGATGGAGAAGATGGATATGTGATGGTTATGGCTTGGTCGAGTAACAATTGAGAAGGTTGAAAAGAATTTTGGACTAAACCATCTTGAGATCAAGTGAGTCAGTGCCTCTGAAGGGAGAGTTTAAGACAGTGCATGCAGCGATGCTTTGCAGTCAGAGTCTCGGGATGCAGCAAGAATAGTGATTTGACAGATGCTTAATATCTTAGAGCTGTCTAATCATGTGTTAAGAATTATATATTTTGGGTGAGGGGATGACAGAGTTTGTGCATTTAAACATAACTTTCACTTGTAGACATCTCTCAAACTCAGAATCCTGATGCAAGCTTCCTATTTCTTGTACTCCAGCAAATTAAGCCAGAAAGAAATAGATTTTTAAGTTGCTTTGCTCACCTTCCATGCTTTCTTTCTGCAAATACAAAATTATAAGTATTGATGAATGTCTAGTTTAGGAGGTCTATGAATGTAAATTATTTGTATCTGACCTTGGTCAGGTTAAGGAACGTGTAACTGAAAACAAAGAACTGCAAATGCTGGAAATCTGAGATAAAAACAGAAATTGCTGGAGAAGCTCTGCAGGTCTGGCTGCATCTGTGACATGAGAGAAGAGTCAATGTTTCAGGTCCAGTGACCCTTCTTTAGAACTTGAGCGCAGCTAATGACAGACTTGGCACAATGAGGGGAAAGAGTTGAGCTTTAGCCTTGTAACAGACCTAAGCATTTGTTTGTTCCACATTACATAGGGAACACAGTTCTGAAGAGTCGTTGGGCCTGATGCATTGATTCTGCTTTATCTTCGCAGATGCTGCCTGACCTGTTGAGTTTCTCCAGCAATTTCTGGTTTGTTGGAGGGAACTGAAGTAAGTGCTAAGAGGCAAATTTCCTGAAATAAAGGGATAAGTTTTGATAACATTTTTCTTTACAAGAGTAGTGCAACTGCAGCAAACATTGTCTTCACTGGCACTCTTGATAAACTGAGAAATTATCTGCCTCAAATACGATGACGTTTACTGAATCATTATATTTAATTATTATAATTTATTAATTTACTTCGATGTGTATGTACTTAGGTCACAACAAATGAAACATCCTGGAACCTTTTCTGTACTGTTGTTCATCGATCTCAACTGGCCTTTCTGAATATTTGAGAAATTGCAATGCTTGTTTCTGTCAAATTATTCCATAGAAATAAATCAATCTCATCTACAGAGGAACCACAGACAATCCATCTGGTTACTATGTTAGGCATTAGATCAAGCTCCAGATGTCTGCTTTTATTCATCTCTGGTTTGTAGGGGTAATGGGGATAAAACGTTTAAATTTGCAGACTTAGGTCATAACTATCAGCGGTTTCCACTGCTTGTCGTGCTGCTGCAACCTGGGTTTTCTAAGTGAGTTATTAATTATGTAGCAAGTTAAGTTTTAATTTTTCTGGAAGCTATTTCCCTAAAGGCTTCATCTGTAATCTGTAACGACAGCTGCTGGTTGCAGGCACTGAAATTACTTGCTTTACCCTCTCTAATTTTACGTATGCCTGTCCAGGCTGTTTTCAAATGTTCCAAACTTTTTGCCTGTAAGCCTTGAAGACTAACTTGTACGTGGAGAATAGCCTTTATTTTTGCCACCTTCTCATCTGTAGAATTCCACTTAGAACACAAGGCAGAAATTCATAGCTTGTCAGCCTTTTTTGAGCACAGTACAATTTTCTTCTAACCACTTCATCTGCTTGGGTATCTTTTTAAAAGAAAGATGTCTGTCTCTTTTCATCGTATCTTGGGAGGGCTTGCACAAATGTAAACATTTCTTAGTGGGTGTTGGATTAATTTCTGATCCTTCCCCATCAGAATATTCGCCAGAGTCAGTTCATTTTTGCTGCTGTCTTTTAAGGCCATATTGCCTTTCTTTCTCCTCCCGTCGTTTTAGACCATAAGACAATAAGACATAGGAGTGGAAGTAAGGCCATTTGGCCCATCATGTCCACTCCGCCATTTAAATCATGGCTGATGGACATTTCATCACCACTTCCCTGTAGCCCTTGATTCCTTTTGAGATCATGCACCGTTTTGTCAGGAAGGGCTTTTAAAAGAGTTCTCTGTGGAAATTGGTCAAAGGTTTTTTTTAAAGAAGCCAGTGGTTTGTTATTGGAGACAAAATGACAAAGCATAGGATGTTCTAATATGAATAATTAAGTCATGAATCATACACTGTCTCTGGAGACACAACTTGCTCAGGAAATATTCCTTCAGTCTCTAAGAAGAACAGATAAGTTTCACAAGAGGATCCTTTCAGAAAAAGAGGTTGCTAGGCAGTCTTGTTTTGCAAATGTTTTGTCCCACAACTCAAGACCAGATAAAAACATGAAATTCCTCCAACCAGTTATTGTTTAAACAGCCCAGTGGGAGTCTACAGCGAAATAAGAAATTATCACCACTTCTGACTTCTAGGAAACCTTGTTTTTCTTGCAGAAAAAAACAATGTCTCCAATGTTCAGTGTCCCTTTCAATGATCTCTTAAATAAACCACTACAGGTGTTTCAGTAAAACTTAAAATAATCTATTTTTCCATTATTCTTCAAGGAATATTAAATATCAAGTGTTTCTAACAATACTGCTGCAGCCTGTTGATAACTAGTTTTCTGAACAATATTTATTCAGCTAGTTACAAAATTAGTAAGTCTGCTTCACACACTGCAAATTTGTTTAAAATTATTTTACCCTGTGTTGCAGGGAGAAGGAAATGAAAAATAAGGACCCATGGTAGCCACTAACATGCCATTTTAGAGGAAGAAACTTCCTGCTGGTCTACAGCTCTACTCCTCTCTGCAGGAGAGGAACGTACAACTTGTGACCATCCCATATGGCATAAGTACACAAAGGCTGGTATCTCGTCAATATGTCACCCTTTCTTTACAAGTGCATAGTGCATGATACTAATATAACCGGCTCCTGGAGTGAACCCCTGACATTCCTGTCTGTTTGTGAGGCAAGGCTCCTTGCCTCCAAGTTGATAGCCTCATTCAAGGTACTCCCATTCTCATGACTCCACGTGGCTGGCATTGTTCCAATCACTACAGTATAGACTTGAACCCCTGCTGGATTTTCCACACCTTTTTGTTACTAGTTTCACTGCCCTGCTCAAACGTATCTACTGTTTTTGGATTAAACTAGATGGTACAAAGCTTCAGTTACTATTCTAACACTAAGTTGACCCTAGATCTTCCCTATAACAAGGACTACATGCTTCTGTTTTCTGAGCATTACTCATCTGGTGAGCTCCTCATTTGCTTCTCATTATTAGAATTAAATTATTAGTTGTATTCCTCACCATCCTCCACACTTCTCCAGATATAATACAAAAAATGCAATTTGTAGTCCATCCTAGACCTAGTCTTAAACACCAATCATTCGTTTTTGATTGCTGTGAGCTTTGGTTCAGGAATATCTGATTTAAAATTCTTATTCATCTATGAAATCCTTTTGATTTGTCTTTGTGCAACTTCATTTTCCATTCTGATTACGCCATTGTTAAATTACCTTTTTAGAATGTTTTCAGCGTTAGTGACAAAATGTATAAGATTAATGGTGAAATATTAAATTTAAAGCTGCCATGAGCATTAATTTTCAACCAAGCCAAAATAACTAACGAGGATAACAAAAAAAACTTGACCAAAAAGGAGGGGAGTCAAATAGGGGTTCAGAGAATGAATTGCAAAACTTGGGGAGCTAAGTAGTTCAAGGTACAACAGTCATGGGATAAAGAAATGTATGGAGTTAGGAGGTTAAGATGTCAGAACAATTGACTTTTGTGGGATTTTTATGTTCCTTCACAGAATTTGGCTATTATTGATAAGATCGCAGTTATTGCTGATTTCTAATCAAGAAACTTTTGGGGAGTGCTTTTTGTTGTTGTTCCGAATCATATAGGCCAAGTCATGGAATGACACCATCTTGTAGGGATTTAATAAGTCAATTTTATTATTACTACAATTAGGTAGATTACAGTACAAACACTTGTATTAATGCAAGATTTTGCTGCCAAACTTATTTAATTGAATTGATATTCTGCAGCTGTCAGTGTGAAACTGAATTCCCCTCTGGAATATTAGTCATAGGCATAGTGCGTTGGATCCTTGCGGTTAGGCTGGATGAGGTTTAGACACAGACTGGCACAGTTGTGAAGGGGTATGGAAGACGGGAACTAATATAGATTATATTATTATATTAGATTATGTAGATTATATATTATCTGATATAAGAGGCAGAGTTTTGGATGAATGTATGCTTTTGGAGAGTGGTGGATTTCAGAATTTCTAGGAACTTAAAATTTGTCCAAGATAATTACGTCAGAATTATTTTTGTATAGGATAAACAATGTGGCTCCTCTGCAGCTCTGAAATCATTTACGAACAAACCTTTTTAACTATTAACATAGAACACAGGGGAAGAAAAACCAAAGGTTGATTTCTTGGTGAAGCAAAGCCAATTAAATCAAAATGTTTGTGTAGTGTATTTCATACAGCTGCTGTACAAATTTTTTTTTTTGTTCTGTTTTACCTTCAAGGTCTTTCCTATGCCATGAAAAATACTGGGGCTGAGAGCAGGTAGGGAACCTGAGAATGGCTAAAGTTTAGTATGTACAGCAAAGTAATTCAAAGCTCGACCAATTTTAATCTGTGCTTCAAATCCTCAAGCATTTACTAAGCGATTGGTTTTTAAAGATATATGTGCAGGTATTTTCTAAAATCATTGTTTTTTAAAGCCAGGAGTCGCAAAGAATTTAGTCAAATAAAATTGGGAGTTTTTGCGTGATATGTTTTCTCAAACTCTCTAGGCCTTTGTTTTTACCTGAATTTATATTTTTTATTAAATGATTTGTTCTATGGTGTCCTTCGTCAGACTTGACAAGTTATAAGTGGATCACTTTCTTCTCGATCTGAATAAAATTATTGTTTCACAGATGTTTTTGAAATATGATTATTTTAAATTGTCCCAACTGTTTTTCTAGGTCTTTGTTGTTTTTCCCATCCTTATCTCCTTAAATATTACCCCACCGAGGTAAGCTGTTTGGCTGTGGTTTGTTAATTTTATAAACAGTCTTGCAGTCTTTTGAAATTCATGATATGAATAATACTGTTCATGTTTGTCCACTACCTTCAATGGTCTTTATCAAACGCTTTATTAAGTTTGATTTGCTAATCTTCAACCATTAAAAACATTATTTCTAACTGTACACATTCTGACTTGTTGTGTTGGTATATTTTCCCTGGCAGTGGTGATTTGAAAGAGTCAGATGATTCCTTCACAATTTAAGGAGGGTCCAAGACACATTGCATCCAGCATAATTGTAACATATGGGTAGGGAAACTTGATGATCAATGTTAATAAGTTTCATTTCATCAGTTCATAAGCTTAATTTTTTGATATCAAGAGATAATGAGGTCCACATTTTCTTGTTTTGCTGAGAAAGCATGTAAGAACTTTGTGGAGGAACCTGGAGAGAAAGCAGCACAAAGAAATGCTCTGTCTTTTTTAAAACATTTCAGCAGCCATGGACTTTAACTTGACTGCACAATTTGCATCAGGTGATCTTGTAGTGCAGTGGTAATATTTCTGCCTCTGAGCCAGCAAACCTGGCTTCAAGTCCCACTTGATCCAAAGGCTTGTAATATCATCTCTGAACTGGTTGATTTTACAAAAAAAATCATCTTTTGTATTAGTTTAACAACTTTTTAGATTTTGTTACAGTCGGATTTTAAAATCGTAGAACTACAATATCCAATTCAGGTAAAAACAGATTTCATTGTTGTGAGTTTAGGGTTATGCTACTTTGTAATTAGACATTGGATGGTAAAGATAAATTCTTAATTGTAGATTATGGAAGAGATTTGTAACTATGAACTGCATGAATAATAAGTGCAGGTTCGAAATTTACAAGGCTTGCATTTAAAAATAAAATCTGGTTGAGAGTCATACCTCAGGATTTTTAAAGAAGTGCAAGTTCCCCAGAGATTTCAAGATTGACCAAGGTACAAAGCGTTACATCAGCAATTAAAACCGCGTTTAAGTAGTTATTGTGATGACTTATTGTATTCAAGCGTGCTTTTTATAAAATGTGGTTGCCTCAGTTAGCCCTTCAAAATATTGACCTTCCGGTAGTGGGCAGACTTTTTTTCACTTTTTTTTTCCTTTGTCCAGTCAACAGATGACTAATCTCATGCATCTTATGTTCCATGAGTGATAATGGGAACTGCAGATGCTGGAGAATCCACGATAATAAAGTGTGAAGCTGGATGAACACAGCAGGCCAAGCAGCATCTCAGGAGCACAAAAGCTGACGTTTCGGGATGAAGGGTCTAGGCCTGAAACGTCAGCTTTTGTGCTCCTGAGATGCTGCTTGGCCTGCTGTGTTCATCCAGCTTCACGTTTTATTATGTTTCGTGATGTCATTTTTGACTGAGCTTTCATATGACCCATATTTTCAGTACTACTACAGTTAATGCATCCATCTTTCATTATTATTGAAGAATGCCTTAAAGTTCTGCAGTTGCACAATGCGTCATTGCTCCCAGCATCAATTTCAAGCTTAAACTAATGTTGCCTAACCATTGATAATTTTGATCCTAGCCACTAAATTTTATCCCAGCAACACTGTGCCTATATCGACACATGGACTGCAATGTTTATGAAGTAGCTTATCTTCACTTCCTGACGGTAGTTTTATATATAACAACAAAAAAGAGCCATGTCAGTGGTGATCAGATCCCATGAATTAATTTTTCAAAAATAAAATCCACCACCCAAGATTCTTTGCATTTGTACTTCCTTTTATCATATATGCAAGTAAGTGTTCTTAATGCTGTCTTTTCAATCTTGAGCTTTACGTGTAAAGATTCCTTCCCTTCCACTTAATTTGTTTGTTCACAACCACTACCTTGTTGACTTAATTTGACTCCATGGTGTGATCTCTGGTGCTAAGGAGCAGAGGTGGACAAGTGCTCAGTTTCCTGACTCCCGGAACCTGACCCAAAAGGAAAATTTTAAACATTGATTTCCATAGTTTTGAATTCATAGTCCATGTTTACAACCTCCTTACTTTAGTCTCATCATTACTGACATCTTCAGCTTTTTCAAGTCTCGCACTTGAAATTCTCTCTACAATCTCCGACATGTTCCCAAATTCAAAAGTTTGTTCAGTCCCATCTTTGCCTTCCTCTAATATCTTTGCTGGTTTCCATCAATGTCTTTTCAATATGGCACATTTAAGAAGTTTAACATATGTTATCAGTGTTAAATGGCAGAGCAGCTGAAAGGAGAAGTTCACCAAAGGAGAAGTGAAATTATCCTTAACTGTCATTCTCAATATTGCTGATGCAGAGCTTTTCCCCACCTTCAGACTAATTAAAGTCTTTAATTTGGAACAGTAATGATTTTTACTACCCCCACTGCCACCATTTTCTCCCTTTTTGGGAGATAACCCTGTGATTTTTGCCTGTATACTTTTGTATTTGTTACAATGTCACCAATAACATAAAAACCTAAAGATGAACTTCACACTTGACAGTTGTGGTGATCCTTTTTCATTGTAGCTGGTATAGGGCCAATGTGGAAACAGCCAACAATTGTTAGCATTCAAATAAGGTCATTATACTACTCCATCAAAATTGCTTCCAGATATAATGAAGAATACAAACAAGAACGTATTACGGTAATTTAGTGAAGGAAAAGTATTTACTTATTAACAGTTGCTGTCCTTTTCCCTGGAACATTATATTAAAATGGCATTTTTTCCCTTTTGTGAATGAGCTGTAGTTGGTGGTATTTCTCACTGCCCTTGTCATAGGCTAAAACTGAAAGAAATTTGTCATCTTGGTCAAGGAGTGACAAGAGTGGTGCCCAGTTTCATTGCATTAGTTGTCAGCATTGGGTACTGTTTTAGATTCTGAGTTGTTTAGCTCTTAACTGCATTTCTGTGACATGGAGTGAACCATGTTCCCTCGGAATTTACATTGATTGTTGAGGACCTAACATTTATCATCTGTCCATAAATTTCATATCATCTGCAATACCTCAGAATTCCTCTTCAGGGCTGTTGCTGCATATTCACTTACAGTATCTGACTTCAGCTTTGCAAAAGACACTTGCTAATGCTCCAATGATCTCTCATAGCAATAAAGTATGTGTTTAAATAACCTGAAAATTGTATTGTACACAAATATTTAATTTGAACCTTTTGAATATATGGTCCATATTTTAATCAGTGTATATATTTTTAATTTTAGTAATTAGCTCAGGCACTATTTGTGGAAAAAGAGAGAATTCTCAAGGGTCGCTGACCTGAAATACTAACTTTACAGCTTTACAGCTTTCTCTGGTTTGCTTCTTTGTGCTTTTGTTTCCTACTTTTTTTTGTTTTAAAAGCTTTTTTGATATTAGTCTTGGTGGGCAAATCCTCAGTTGGCACATCACAATGTTTAGGTACCAGCACAAGGTAAATGCAGGATGATGGCAGCATGAATTGTACATGAGACTGCCTGCTTCAGACGTAGAAATATAGAAAATAGGAGCAAGAGTCGGCCATTTAGCTTTCCTATCCTGTTTCTCACCGTTTAGTATGAATATGGCTGATTATCCAACTTGGTATCCTATTTCTGCTTACTCCCCATATCCTTTGACCCCTTTAGCCCTAAGAACAATCTAACGCCCTTCTCAAAACATTCAGATTTGACCACAACTGATTTCTTTGGCAAAGAATTATACAAGGTCACCACTCTGAGTGAAGAAATTTCTGTTTATCTCTGTCCTAAATCACTTAACCCAAGTCCTTAGACTGATGAAGGGTCTAGGCCCGAAACGTCAGCTTTTGTGCTCCTGAGATGCTGCTTGGCCTGCTGTGTTCATCCAGCCTCACATTTTATTATCTTGGATTCTCCAGCATCTGCAGTTCCTATTATCTCTCTCCTTAGACTATAACCCGTTTCTGGATCCCCTGGTCTTTGTGTCTACCCTGTCTCTTGCTGTTACAATTTTATAGGTTTCTACAAGATCCCCCTCATTTTTCCAAATTGCAATGAATATGTTCCTAACCACTCCTGTGTCTCTTTATAATCAGTCTTACCATCCCATAGCTAGAATGCCCTTCTTTAGATAAGGAGACCAAATCTGCACATATCACTCCAGATGTGATCTCACCAAGGCCTGCTAAAATTGCAGCAAAACTTCTCTGTTCCTGTACTCAAATCTGTTCACAATGAAAGCTAACACTGCATCCACCTTTATTGCTACCTGCTGCACCTGCATGCTTACTTTCAGCGACTGGTATACAAGATGCCTAGATCTTATTGCATTTACCCCATTTCATCACTTTTCTTCATTCAGATAATAGGTTGTCTTCCTGTTTTTGCTGCCAAAATGGATGACCTTGCATTTATCCACATCTACCATGAGTTTGTCCACGCATTCAACTTGTCCGAATCACACTGAAGCATTTTGCATCCACCTTGCAACTCCCCTCCCCTACAGCTTTTGCCTTCAAATTTGGAGATATTACATTTAATTCTCTCTTCTAAATCATTATCTTATGTGCTTATTTGGCATTCAAACACCAACCCTTGCGGTAACTCACCAGTCACCACCACCTACTCAGAGGTGAGGGGGGTGCTGAGAGAAAGACCCCTTTATTCTTGCTTTGTTTTGTTTGCCAAACAGTTGTCTATCCCTGTGCGTATGTATCCTTCTCCCAATCCTATGTGCTTTAATTTTACATTATTATCTCTCACATGTGACTTTATCGAAAGCCTTCTGAAAGTACAAATAAACCACATCCACTGTGAACCCTCATCAATTCTTCTAGTTAGATCCGCAAAAAATTCCAGGAGATTTTTGAGCATGATCTCACTTTCATAACTCCAGGCCTACGGTGTAAATTTTAAACTGTTTTTCAAGCGATTTGCTGTGAAATCTTTTAGAACAGATTCCAGAATTTTGCTCTACAACCAGTGTCAGGCTAACAGGTCTATAAATTCCTGTTTTCCGTCTAACTCCTTTTTTTAAAAATTATGGGATTACATTAACTACTTTCCAATCCAGAGGGACACTTCTCTGATCTGTAGAATCTTGAAAGGTGACTAGCAATGCATCCAGTATTTATCGGCCAAGCCCTTAAGTACTCTGGGGTGTTAATTATCAGGCCCTGGGGCTTTCCCTAACTAATATTGATTTCATTCAGTTCTTTCTTCTCACTAACAGCCCTATGTTCCCCATCATTTTTTGGGATGGTATTTATGTCCTCTGTGAAAATAGAACCAAAGCACGTATTTAGTTAGTTTGCCACCTGTTTCTCATAATTTTTTTCGGTTTCTGACTATAAGGGACTTACATTTGTCTTCGTTAATCTTTTTCTCGTGCCTAAGAACCTTGCACAATCAGTTTTCAGAGCAATGTTTTTCTTGCACTCTATCCCAACGGACCCCACGCCCCCCACCCCACCCCCAAAAATCAATTCCTTTGTCCTTTACTGAAATCTGAGCTGCACTCAATCCTTAGGTCTGATTTTTTTTTTCCCCCCTGATGTGGCTAATCCTTGGATCTAATATTATCTCTCATTTCCTTTGTGAGCCATGTTTGGGGCAACTGATAAACGTTCTCTGTGTGCATTTTAAGTGTGCCATTGCTTATCTCCTATCATCTTTTTAAGCTCCCCAATGTAACATAGCTAGCTCACATGTTGTACTATTGTAATTATATATTTAGATTCAGGACATTATCTAAGTCAACTATGTCATTCTCCCCTTTTTTAAATGCAAAGTTCTATTATGTTATCACCAGTCTTCCCTAAGGAGCTTTGCACATTTAGATTGCCAAATGTTCTCATTATACAATACCCAACTTAGGATGACCTCACATATTAATTCAAAAAACAATTGTGTACACATTCAAGAGTTCCTCTTCCTAAGGCATTGTTACTGATATCATTTGCCCAATCTATATGCAGTATCATCCATGATTACAGCTGTACCTTTTTATTATTACATCTCCAATTTCCTGTTTGATGTTTCTTCCCACATTACCACCACAATTGGTGTATATACAACCCCAAATTGTTCTCTAGCTCTTGGTGTTTCTAAGTTCTATTCATACAGACTCCACTGGAGCTAATATTATTCTTCCTTACTATTTCATGTTCTTTAGGCAGTATTGCTACTCTGCTTCAGTTTCCTTTTGTGTGCCCTTCCAAAAGGTGAATATCTTGGATATTCAGATTTCACCCTGTTCACCCTACAATCACAGCTATGTAATATGCATTTGTATCTATGTACATCACTAATTCACTCACTTTGTTGTGAATCTCCATACGTTAAGACACAAGTTCTTGGGTATTGTCTTTTTAACATTCATTATTATGCACTATGGCCCTGTTTCATTCTTGCCCTCATTCTCCATCTAATTACTTTTCTTACTTTTTTTTTGTCCTTATTTCTTTCTCTTCTGTCTTCCGGTATAGCTTCCCACCCTGCCATTTTAGTTCAAGGACTCGCTCAGAATATCAGTTCCAGTCCTGCACAAGTGCTGCTCGTCCAGCTTGTACTGGTCCCAATATCCCAGGAATCTGAAACCCTCTCCTCTCCCACCATTTCCCTGGCCATCTATTAATCTGATGTACCCTGCTCTTTCTACTCTGACTAGCAGGTAGCATGGGTAGAAATTCTGAGATCACTTACTTTGATGTGCTACTTTTTAACTTGCTTCCTAAATGCCTATATTCTGCTTTTGGGACCTTGTCCCTTTTTAACCCATTACATTGGTATTGATATGTGCCATGACCACTGGCTATTCATCCTCCCACTCCAGGATGACCTGTAGCTGACTTGAAGTGCCCATTGGCATGTCCTGGAGTCTTGTTTGTGGCCATGGAAACCTTTTACTATTCCCTTTCTGAAACCCCCATTACTATAGCCTTCCCATACTACTACCACCTCTCCAGTGTGGTAGATTCTGCCATAGTGCAAAAAATTTGATTGTTGCTACTTTCCTCTTAAAGATCATTCTCCTTAACAGTGCCCAAAATGGTATATCTGTTTTGCAGAGAATGGCCACAGGATTCCTGTACTACCTGTCTAGTTGTCTTATTTTACCTGGTGGTCATGCATTCCTTCCCTGGTGATGGAGTCTGAGCCTGTGGAGTGATGACCTTCCTTCACATTATCCAACATGCATACAGTCTCTCAGATGTTCCAGTTCTATTCAACCCAGTTTCGAAACTCAAGCTTCCAGGAGCTGCAGCTGGAAACACTTCTGCACGTGCTCTGTTCCTGGGCACTAGAACTGCGTCTGACTTCCAACATACAGCAGGAAGAATGAACAATGTTTATAGTTCTCCTTCAATGTAAAAATGTGGGGATGGGTGAGAAGAAGAAAATGCAAATACATAAATTTAATAAGGACACAATATTAAATGTGAAAATGGAACATTTTAGCTAGCATCTACTGCTTGAGAGAAAAGTAGGTTTGACTCTGGGTTCACGTAAAATGGCTCATTGAAGTGGAGATCATAATTTTATAACATTGTCATTCACTGGCCAAAGCATACAAATATGTACAAATGTGAGCAGTTCTTTTAAAATATTGTAGTTGTACAATCCATCATTTCAGGAGTATTGTTAATGCTATAGAGATGGTCCTTCACTACAGTCTGATTAAAAGGTAATATAAATGTGCATTTTGGCTAGATTGCATATTAGATATTGAGGGTGTTTTGACATTTGCTTGGAAGCTGAAAGTGGTGATGTTGGAGAGGGAATGAGCTGAATAATCAGTGCCAGCTTAGGGACAGTGAGTTGGTTACAGACAAGATAGGTTTGGTTAAAATAGTTTAAATCTTTTGCTCTTGAACTTGAGATTATTTGTGTTATGCATAAAGCATAGAATACAATTGGAGGTTGCACTACATGCAGAACACTGGCTAACTTCTACTTAAATGATAGGGTATGCTGGAAGAGGTCAAGGTAGGGCTTATCTATATTTTATGGACTGACATTGTTCATTTAGCAGTCTTGTCTTTAACCTATATATCCCACTACCTCACCGAAGTGATTATATCAAGCTTCTACATGACTGTATTCTGCTATTTCTTATAGTATCGAGAGATGGGAAATAAACTTGGTCAGGGAAAATGTTAAACCAAACAAAAAATGCTTTTGCAACTTTTTTTTCCTAATCTCATCATTGAAAACCAAAAACACCAATTTCAATCATTCCTCACGTTTTGTTCCATATTTTTCCTTAAATGAAAACTGAAAACCTATTTCAGCTTTTAACACACTGATACTGAAATCTCCTGAAATAGGATAATGTTCTTGTAATTTATTGATTTAGTTCATTGTGCTGCCTATTCCAATTACCTTACTTCGAAACTTAACGACTATCTTGGAGACCCATGAGAATTTTCAAAAAGGTTACCTAGTTTAATGCCATTAGCTTCTATTCCTGTTCTGATTGTGTATTCTCCATTTTGGACTTTTTCATATCACTCATGTCCTTCAAAATTGTACCCATTGCTTGCCTTTAACTTTGGCACTTGCTGAAAATATGGAACATCTAATTTTCCCCAGCTCCAATCAAACATCTCTGCTTCTCCTTTCACAGATACCACCAGACCTGTGCATCTTGAGTAACGTTTTTTATTCCTTTATGTTGCATAAGAACCTGTGAAATCGGAGTAGACCATATGGCCCATTGATCTTACTTCTCCATTCAATATGATCATGGCAAATTTGACTTCAATTCCATTTCCCTGATCACTCTCCAAACTTCATCATTCCCTGAGACCTAAGCAAGGTGAATATATTTAATGACAAGATAGACAAGAATGGGACTTCCACAACTCTTTGTAGTTGAGGTTTTCAAAACGTCAGAACCCTTTGAGAAAATTTCACTGCATCTCATTTCTGATTTGCCTCCTGATTCAGAAGTTGTGGCCCCATGTTATAATTTTCACCGGCTAGATTTAAAGTAAAAACCTCTCGTTCAATCTAATGAATCATCACGTTACTGCTTCCAATGCAAATAGGTCTTTCCTTATACTGCACACTCTATTCTGGATTTTGAGTGCATAAAGGCCCTGTACAATTGAAGCAAAACCTATTTCATTCTTGTACTTCAAACGCCTTGCAACAAGCTTGTCCGTGGTGCTGTCAGTCGTTGGAAATTGCATCCTCTCTCATTGAGTTGTCTTCACGCCTCTGACATTTGATACCATTAACTTCCTAATCCGATTATCTATTGTCCTCAATTGTGTCAAACATCACTCCTCCCAGTGCAACCGTCTTATCAATTTCAATGACCTTGCATTCTCTGCATTATTATAGTCTGTGTTTTGCCATAATATTACCTGCAGCTCACCTGATTTTTATTTTAACATGCTATCCTTCTGATATTAACCATGAGTATTGGGGCACGTTCCGCCCGCTGTGATTCTGCCTATTTTGACCCTGGTGGACAATACCACGTTGCAGCAAATAATGGGATCATCCAAAAATGACTCCAGATTAACTTTGCTAGATCAGAGTAATTTATTCTGCCAGTGGTATTTAAAAATTCCAGCAAGATTAATTTCTTTTTGATTTCTTGCTTCACTCTGAGTAGTGCATAAATCAGTTGCATTATTTGGGTGTGGGAAATACTGGAAAGTCCAGTTTTTGTTTATTTCCAGTTGCCACAAATTAGTGTCTTGATCAACTGTTTTGGAGGGCATTGATGTGGGTGTGGAGTCACACATGCCAGATTGGGCAAGGACAGTTGATTTCCTCCCCAAAACGATCTTGAGTGAGCCAGCTAAGTTTTTACGACACTCGGTGATCCCATGGACACCATTACTGAGATCAACTTGATCAATTAGCTGAATTTAAATTCCATCATCTGCCATAGTGGGGTTAGAATCCAGTTCTCTATAGCAACAGTCTGGTTTACTGGTCTGTTAATATTAACATTACTCCATCATCTACAATTTTGACTGGCTTGAGCCACAACCTCTCAACCTTTCTCTAAAATTGTTTCTGTCTGCTTTCTGGCTTTGCTGTACAAACAGAATTGGGACGAAGAATATTGTGTTCAGCCTCTTGAGCCTGCACTATTATTTGATTAGATCGTGCCTGATCTGATCGTGGTGTGAACTTCGTTTTCATGCCCTTCCCCAACGTTGTTGGTCAGGAATCTATCAACTCTGGTTTAAAAATATGGAATGATCCCATCTGTCCCTGTCGGGAAGACTATTCCTAAAGACTATTGACCCTCTGAAGAAAAGAAGTCCTGCGTGTTAAAAAGTTTCTCATATTTGCTTATAGTAAAATTACAATACAAATGCAAGCTGTTACTGTCTGTCTGCTGAGGCTGCAGCACAAGCTCCAATTGTTTGGCCCCAGCTCCAACTTTGATCATTGAAGCGTAAAAAATACAAACAAGAGTAGGCCATTCAGCCCTTTGAGCCTGTTGCAATGTTCAATGTAATTAGATTAGATTCTCTACAGTGTGGAATCATCCAACATGGTACCCTGATCCTGCTTTCTCTCCATATCTTTTGATCCCTTTAGCTTTAAGAATTGTATCTCGCTCCTTGAAAGCATTCAATGTTTTGACCTGAAGCACTTTCTGAAGCAGAGAATTCCGAAGACTTGCCACTGTGTGAAGCACTTTCCCCTCGTTTCAGCCTTAAATGATCTACATCATATCCTTAAACTGAGACCCCTATTTCTAGATATTCTGGTCACTAATGTTTGCTGACTTAAATTGTAAAGCATTGAGTTAGTTTAAAATCTGTCATAAATACATCAATATTTTCATTGCAACCTATTTGTAATCTGCTCCTTAAAATAATGTATTGTGCCTGCCAAAATTATGAAACACATACAAATTTTCTTGGAAAATTTCTTGGACAATGAATCAGAGCTAGTTGACTAAAAATAAATCCATAGTTTACGGATGTTGCCATACAGCTTAATTTTTCCAACCTGTGTAAACCAGTTTGATTCCGGCACCAAAAATCCCTCAACTACACTACAAGCCCTTTTCCTTTACCAAGTCTTATCTATTTTTTTCCAATTTCCCCCAAATTCACTTCAGATTTTAGCATTCCTCTGCCTTTTGCCGTATTTTTTCTATACTTTGCCTTTCTCCTCCCTCTCTACAGTATTTTCGCTTGTCCACTTTTCTTTCTCTTTTCCTCTATATAGCTCTTCCCTTTGGTCAGAGTTTTTATTTGATGATATTATTGGAAATGTGATAGGTTTAGGTGAACAAATGCTTTAATATCTTTAATCACCTCTAGTTATTCAGGATTGGTTCTCATCTCCAAGTGAAATATTTCATGACATTGAATTCCTATTTGATCTTGCTACAAACGTAGCATAGAAATCGTTGCATCAGATTACCTGCTTAATTTGCATTTTGTCATAGTTTTGAAATAAGCTTTGCAGGTTAATTATTCTTTTGGAGCTGCTATAATATTCAAAACAATGACGTATTAGCAAATTAGTTTACCCTTAATATTGTAATTGCTGTTCCAGGTACATGCTTGGTCTTTCAGCTGTTCCTGCTGTTGTCCAGTTCGTGGGATTCCTTTTCCTTCCAGAAAGTCCACGGTGGTTGGTACAAAAAGGAAAAACTCAGAAAGCTCGCAGAGTCTTAAGTCAGATTCGTGGAACTCAAAATATTGATGAAGAGTATGAGTGCATCAAAAGTAGCATTGAGGAGGAGGAAAGAGAAACGGTAGGAGGTAAGCTTCTGAATGTCATGGCAATAAAAATATTTGACTTTTTTTTGCTTAGCATTGTAAACGACAAAGACTGTTTGGTTTACTTCGTCAACGTTAGCTCACTTCAATTATAAGCTCACTTTTGTACTGTAAGTTTCACTGCATTGTCCATTGGTATTAGAAAATGAATGTCTTGGCTTGTATTAGGTATATTAAAAAAAAGTGCCAGATCTCCTAAAGACCATTGGATGAAATCAACTACCGGATGTGTACTTGAAGTCTTTCAGCCTAATTTTTAAGAATCCATTAACTCTTCACGTTCAGTTATTTTTATCCGGCCGTTGTGGTCAGTGATGTGTTTGTTGCACTTTTTCCAGATGTCCTTTTGATAATAAAGTAGACCACCACAGAACTGGTTTATTAGATTTGATGAAATGACCTGTAGTAGATTTATTGACGATTCTTACATTTTGTGCAATCATCTTCTTTATTTAGTGTTTTTTCTAAAATATATTATTCAATTAGTACACAAGCCAAAGCAAATTTTTCTTCAAATTCAAAAACAAAGTATTGAAAATAATATCCTCATGCCATTTCTACTATGTTGAAGATGGTGCCACCGTAAACATTTCTCCACGTGCCCTTCCCTTTCAAAATGAAGTGTATGCTTTGTGAAACCCTGGTCCAGTTCTCAGTTGCCTTCAACACCTTTTTTACTTTCTACAGCAAGTTTCCATGTAAGCAGGGGAGATTCTTTTAACTTCTTCTCCCTTTTGACTATCTGATGCTCAGAGATTCCTTTCAAGTGGAATAGTGATTTGTTTGCTCTTTGAGTTTATTGTAATTGTTGCTCACTATTTTCTCACCTTTTGCATTGAGGTTCAGATGCAAACTGAGTAGCCATCCTGTAGAAGCATGACTGCAGACTTGCTTGAAAATTTCAGTTCCACACCTTGCTCTGTCTGACACTTATCTGTAGGCTGCCTATTCTTCATGGCTGTAAAGCTACTGAGTATTTACAGCGTTTTCTAATTTTTATCAATTTTTACCTCCATTATCTTTTTATTCCTTTCTCCTGATCCATAATTAAAGTGGCCTTACATCTTTATTTAAGGGGTATTGCTTTCAGAAGCTGAGGCAATGAGTATCAACAAATGGTGTCAAAATTGTTTGAAATGAACATAACTGATAAATGAGCAAATAAAGTGCAACCCACGCTATGGATCTGATCAGTGAATATTAGAGAAGGCTGGTTGGTTCTTTCTAACAAACGTTAAAACTCTAATGTAAGGATATGTGGGATACTGTATTTAATGTTTTGTTCAGTTGCAGTTTGGATGATGTAGATGCATGACATGAAAGTTGAGAACAAGGATCCTATTGTCATTAGGAAGAATGAAGGCTAAGATGGTATAGCTGACCTAATCAGGAAAAGTATTTGCTTGTTATTTTAGTGGTTAATGTGTTAATCAAAGAAGAGTTAGAGAGTCAGAAATCTTTATGATAAATAGAAAACTTGCTTTCATAATTAATGGCCATAAAAGTATCTTAAAACCCCTTTTGTTGTTGTAATGGATTTTTATGACATTTCATTATATGCTTTTAAAATAAAATGGTTTCTCTAATGTCATCTCTGCAGTGAGGACAGGAGTCATTTGGAGTATCACTATTTGTAGGAGTCACCATTTGAAGTTTAAAAGCTGCTGGTGAAACAGGACTGGGCTATTAAAATAGAGTTAATAAGGGCTGGAGTAGGTGAAATTCTAAAAGTAATAAAGCACAAAAGATATGAAAATGTAGGTAGGCAACAAATGAGAAGGACTAAACCACAATTGCAGTGAGTGGAGGGATGGGACTGGTAGGCTGGATGGGCTTGCTCAATTATTTTTGGAGCAACAAACAGAGAATTGTTAATGTCACATGTTTCTCAGTGTGTCCAATAAAATCTCACGTAGAAATTCCAACAGGGGAATTCACTGAATTTAAAAAATGGAACACTTAATTACTTCAATCAAGTATATTATCAACGTAGTCCATTCACTAGCAATATGGTATATCCTGAGTTGTACCAGCAGATGAAATCCTGGGTACTGGTTGAGCACAGTAGGCATGTACTTGGTTCTCTGAACTGAGATGGCAGATTGAGGCACCTGAAACATAAAACGGATTGTAATTCAACATATTCTGATAATTTGCGTTTAACAACAAGTAGCCCTTAATCTCAAAGTACCTTCCAGACCTGCCAGGGTTAGCCAGGACTTTCTCTGTGAGAATCCATTTAAAGATGTGTTGAGGAAACCTTTTCTTTGAATAGACTATACAAACCTTGCTGCCTGTACTAATAAATCAAATGTGTTTATGAGAAAACAAGTTGAAAATGCTTTGCACAGTGTGAATTGCTATATTTTTCCATGTGCTCACTTTGACCACAGTTGCAACAGAACATCATCTCCCAAATACTATTTGGTTGTGTGTACATTTATGATGCAGAGGACACATTATTTTTAGCCACAGATTTCTTGTTTATATGGTGATCGCTTAGTGCTAAAGGCTATTTTCTAACTACAGTCACAACTTAACTAGAAAGAATGGGCTGATAATTTTGCCCTGTTGTTCAACAAGCTGTCACAGAATGAACTACTACTCAGCACAAAAGTAGTTCTACCTACTTACTTGGTAACAGTAAAAAACCCTCTTTTATTATAGCACGCACAACTTTACTGAGAGCAATAAAAAGAAAGGATTTCTAATCTATGCAATTTAAACTGTACCCCTTTAAAATCCTCAAATGTATACATGCTCAATCGCATGAAAAAAGACAGATACTATCAGTGAAAAACATATGGACAGAGTAACTATAAAATTCTAAAGATCAGATGTCCAGACTACAATGTAGAAAATTGTTTTCTCTTGGACCTTTTTGATTTTTTACAATGGTGACACATAATTGTCATTTGTTCTCCATTTGGATGGTTGATAGCTGGACCATAGTCTTCGTTGTTTTAGAATTCTTTGAATCTTTCTTGGTTTACACGCATGCATACCCTACACCTACATATGCATCTTTTCTGTCTGCAGGCTCTTGATGTTTCTCCTCCTGTGCTATCTTTGGCACTTTCAAATTTTTAACTCTCTGAAGCTCAACTCATAAGCCTGTTGACAGGTAGAATCATTAATTTGGAAGACTCTTGGTTCTGCTCAGTCTCAAATTCTCCTGTTTCGGAATGCAACAATGTATCACATCGTCAACAATATTTCAGTTCTTGGTTTTGAAGTTGCAAAATAATCGTGATATTCTGGTTATAACAGTACAAATGAAAAACTTAATCTCTTAATATTACCTCGCTGTGAATATCATATCGCTAGCTCACCAAATTGCCAAAACCTGAAAACATTCATTGCCAAGGCACAGTGGAGCCTGTGGGTGCATTTGGTTTAACAAAATCTCAATTTGTATCAAATTGTGGTGGTAGTTTAAAATTTCAATAACTATAGATTAGTGGGATCTTTATTGCATTGTGTTAACTACATTGAGTTCTGAGCCATGTTACAGTAACTAATTTTATCCAGCTAGTTTACAATGATAGTAATACACTATAACTGATCAATGACTTTTTTGGTTGCAGTTTGGAGCATGCTCTATTTAAATAGTGCAGTAATGTGGCACCAGTTATCAATAGCAAACAGTTACACATTCAACTCTTAGATGCATTTAATTCTGATGCAGTTGTCATGGTGACGAACCATGAAGGTTTCCCAAAAGTCGTTGACTTCTAGTCTTTTTGAACTGTATAGCTGGAGACTGTCAGCTCAAATCAATGTTACCATAAGATGGGTTTAGATAAGTGGTCCTCTTACAGTAAATACTTCGTGAATTCAAGAAAATGTATCAAGTACCAAAGACTAATTCCATAATTATTCTATTGACTTTGAACCAAATGTACATTTTTTTTAATGTAGCTGTTAGACTTTATACATTTTCTGGAATTCATTGTTGCTAGAACATTACTATGTACACTTCATCTTTCCCCATTTCTGGTTCTAGAACTGATGATATCCAGACAATATGTGTATAACAGGAAACAGTTCCTCTATTCACTGTCTTTTGGAATGATCTCTCAACGTGGGTGACCTCTTGAAATTATTACTCTGGTCCAGAATTGCATGTAATTAATAGAAGAGAATATTTAATATGGCTGGCCACTCTCCCAAAATATCATGAATACTTTGAAACAAATCAGAAGGTGTCTACTAGTTTACATCAAAAACCTACAAACTGCCTTATACAGGACACATCATGTTTCATTTACAACATGTTATTCTGATTACCATTCAACATACAATTTACAGTATATTGGAATTTAGTTTCTCCCTCAGAACAGTTAATTTTCTTAGAAATTTGACTGTTTTATGGCACTGGAATCAGATAAACAACAAAACAAGATATTTAGTCTTTGTTAAATCTGAGCTAAAAATGAACAGTACTGTGCATAGTGCAGGAAATCTACTTTATTCTCATCCACGATGGAACAACGATTGTTTGACCAATATTTAGTTTTACCCAAAGCAAAGTTGCCTCAAACTGTTTCAGGTCTGACAAGCCTTGTTTTGGCTTTGGAGCCAGTCAGTTTCTGTACTTCATTTTTAGCTGGAAAAAGGGAAATGTTTGACACCTACTATTGTACAACTTTAAGATCAGTCTAATGTTTTAGTACTTTGTTAATTGTTTGCTTGATCCCACATTTTAAATCCATTCTGTGCAGTGAGATTTTCACTGAGCTTAAATGTATGTGAAGAACAATTTCATAATAATTGTATTTTGACAAGTCATTGACAAATTAATCTTGTTTTTGTGGAATGTCGCAAATGGCTGCTTACTATAGTCTTCTAGAACATGAACATACGTAGTAATGAAGCAAGGTGGGGTGGGGAGCGATCGAAATTGAATCTGATTCCCAAGTCATTTAACTCCAATCCATTTGCCGTTTGAAATTCTCATTGTGGCAATATTGCTTTGGAAAGTTGCTGAATGACTGAAAAGTCAGAACAATTTAAGTTTTCAGATATTTGGGGTAACTTCAAAACAACCAAATCAAGCTACACTGTGTTTTGATAGTTTGAGCCTTAATTACCTTTTGACTGATAAGTATTCATTTGGAAGTTTCATGTTTTTATTGCAACTGAGAAATATAAAAAAGTAAACACCTGAACCACACCTGCCATAATGCCTTCCATTATATTGTGAATACTTTGGCACATTTACCAGATGGTAACTGAAGATAATCAATGAAAAGCAAAACTGCGTAAGCTGGAAATCTGAAATACAAACAAAAAATGCTGGATGAACTGAACAGGGCAGGCAGCATCTGTGGTCATGGAAACATTAGAGTTAGGAGCAAAAGTAGGCCATTTGGCACTTCAAACCTGTTCTGACATTCAATGACACCATGATGGATCTGGTCCCTTGTTTATCCAGTATTCGTCAAAGACGATCTTAAGTTCTGTGACCACGACTCCACTGTTTTCTGGGGAAGATGATTCCACAGACTTGTGCACCTCTTGGAGGAAAATAAACCTCCTCAGCTCCATCTTTGAAAGTGAGAACTCTGTGTAAAATCTGTCATTATAATGTCAATATAACTCCCATTATAAAATCATTCTGATTGCACTTTCCGTCTCAAAATTGGGACTGTGCTCTCAGAATCCACCCTGTCAAGTTCCTTCAGGGTCGTGCATGGTTCAGTATGACCACCTATCTCTCTTTCTTGTAGAGTCCAATGGATGAAGGCCGCACCTGACAACATCAGATAAAATCCCTGAAGCAGAGCTTTGCTATATAATGTCAATGGCAGTTTTCCTTGTACAATTGATCATCTTGGGAGCAACGTTATGATAAAATATGATTAAATATTTGCCGGAAGTGCTAAATGGCAAAAACATTTTTAGCTGTAAACTTCTTAATTGATTTGTTATATGTTTAAACATTTTGATGTGATGATAAATCTGTTACAAGACCCTAATGTAACCAAGAAGATGAAATATATTCATGTTAGCAGACAATGTGTCAGAAAAATTAAAAATAGACTGGAGGGATTTACAAATTGAGCACTTGCAAATCAAATAAATTTTCATGATACTTTTAATTATGGTACGTTGTCACATTTAAACATATTGAGATTCTAGCCTTATGAATTGTCATGAATTCGCTTTTCCATCAGATGGAAATATCAGCTGATAGAGATCCTGGCTTCAGTTGATATTGAAGTGATCAATACCCTTTCCTTCCCAGTGTTGCAGAATTTCTAAAGATGAATAATTTGTCAGTGACTAAACTTAATTGGCAAAATTATAAGTGGATTTACTATCGTTTAGATTTAGTTGTTTAAAAATAAAACTTAAGTTTTTTTACACTGAAAACAATTGCAACTAAGAAAAACTGAATAGGAGGAAGTTTAATAAACAAAGTGCCAAATTGGCCACAAAGTCTTGTAGCTTAAGTTGAAATCAAAAGGGAAAAGAGAGAATACACAAATGGACGGATTTCAGGAAAGGGGCAAAGATTGTGTTCGGCAGACAATGGCTTGGACTTGTGGTAATAGCAATGGAGAGGTTTCCACTTCTACTTGATAAAACTGATGCAATTTGTCACATCTCCATGTCCATTTAAATATGGAGGGACAATTTGCAAGACAATGGAAGAAAGCAGGGGAGTGAGATTAATTGCGAAGTTTGTCAAATTGCTAAAGTGCATAATGAGCTCCTATCCTGTATCATCAGTTCTTGATTTCTTTTTATCAGTTCAGAAATAGCTATCAAAGATATCCTGCTCTTCCAAAAATTGTGTGGTGCAGTGGAGGTATTTGCCATTTAAAAAAACTTAAATCAGTGATAGCAAGAACTGTAATTACTCCTGACCCGTCTGTTCTTGAAATCTTTACAAATGTCGAGTCTTGTACCTATACTTTGGATTTAAAATTTTCCCTCCATCGCCATGTGCCCCTATCTTTGTCTTGCTTTCTGTATAATGCTTTACATATCTTTACAGCTGCCTTGTGTTTCTTTGCTGCCAGTGAGGGCTTTGGTCATTTGTGGACCAGTTATAACCTGCAAAACAAAATGGTTCATATAAAAATAGTAGGAACTGCCAATGCTGGAGAATCTGAGGTAACATGTTGTGAAGCTGGGTGAACACAGCAGGCCAAGTAGGAAAGCTTGACATTTCGGGTCGGGATCCTTCTTCAGAAATGGGGGAGGGGAAGGGGATTCTGAAATAAATAGGGAGACTGGGGAGGTGGATAGAAGATGGATAAATGAGCAGATAGGAGACAGGTCAAAGAGGCGGGGTTAGAGCCAGTGACGGTGTATGTAGGTGGGGAGTTAGGGAGGGGATAGGTCGGGGGTGGGGGGGTGTGCAGGATGAGGTTAGTGGGTAGGGGATGGGGGTGGGGCTTGAGGCAGGAGGAATGGTTAAGGAGGTTGGGGACTAGCCGGGCTGGTTTTGCCATGTGGTTGGGAGAGGGGTGATTTTGAAGCTTGTGAAGTCCCCACTGATATCCTTGGGCTGCATGGTTCCCAAGCGAAATAGGAGATGCTGTTCCTGTGTCTTGAGGGTGGCATCATTGTGGCAATGCAGGAGGCCCAGAATGGACATGTCATGGGAGGAGTTGGGTGGGGTGGGTGGGTGGTGGGCAGTAGGGAGTTGTTTGTTGCCAACTGAGTGTAGGTGTTATGCAAAGCGGTCCCCAAGCCTCTGTGTTTGGTTTCCCTGATGTAGAGGAGGCCACAAAGGGATCACTGGATACAGTATATTACATTAACAGATGTGCAGGTGAACATCTGTGTTTGTGAAAAGTCATCTTAGGGGCTGGGATGGGAGTGAGGGAGGTGGTGTGGGGGACAGGTGTAGCACTTGCTTCGGTTGCAGGGAAAAGTGCTAGGGGTGGTGGGGCTGGAGCGGAGTGTGGAAAGGACAAGGGAGTCATGGAGAGAGTGGTCTCTCAAAGCACAAGGGTGGAGACGGGCAAAATGCCTTTGGTAGTAGGGTCAGATTGCAGATGGCAGAAATGTCAGAGGAAGATGTGTTGGATTTGGAGGTTGGTGGGGTGGTATGTGAGGACGAGGGGGATTCTGTTTTGGTTATTATTGTGGATGGGGGTGTGAGGGATGAGTTGCGGGAAATGTGGGAGACACGGTCGAGGCCATTTTCAATCACCGTGGAGGGAAAGTGGTTATTTTTTTTTTAAAAAAAGGACATCTAGGATGTTCGGGATGCCTCATCTCAGGAGGAGATGTGGCAGAGGTGATGGAATTGTGAATAGGGAATGGCCTTTTTTCAGGAAGGTAGGTGAGAGGTGGAATATTCTAGGTAGTTGTGGGAGTCAGTAGGCTTAAAATGGATATTGGTTTCCAGGTGGATGCCACAGATGGAGGCAGAGGTCCAGGAAGGAGACGGAGGTGTCAGAGATGTCCAGATAAACTTGAGGGTGAGGGTGGAAGGTGTTAGTGAAGTGGATGAACTGTTTGTGCTCCTTGTGGGAACACGAGGCGGTGCCGACACAGTCATCACTGTAACGGAGGATGAGAAGGGGGATAAGGCCAGTGTAGCTTTGGAAGAGGGATTGTTCCAAATACCCTACAAAGAGGCAGGCATAGCTTGGGCCCATGTGGGTATCCATGGTCACCCCCTTTGTCCGTAGGAAGTGGGAGGAATTAAAGGAGAAGTTGTTGAGGGTGAGGACGAGCTCGAATAAGCGGATGAGGGTGTCATTGGAGGGGGACTGGTTGGGTCTGCTGGACAGGAAGAAGCAGAGGGCTTTTAGGCCATCAGCATGGGGAATGCAGGTGTATAGGGACTGAATGTCCAGAGTGAAAATGAGACGTTGGTGACCGGGGAATTGGAAATTCTGGAGGAGGTGGAGAGCGTGGGTGGTGTCACGGACGTAGGTAGGGAGTTCCTTGACCAAGGCGGGCTGGTGGCGGGGTGGGGTGGGAGAGGAGGAGGAGGGGGAATGGAATCCAGATAGGTGGAGATGAGTTCAGTGGGTCAGGAGCAGGCGGAGATAATGGGTTGACCAGGGTGGTCAGATTTGTGGATTTTGGGGAGGAGATAGAAGCGGGCGGTATGGCGCTGGGGAGTGATGAGGTTAGAGGCTGTGGGTGGGAGGTCACCTGAAGTGATGAGGTTGTGGATGGTTTGGGAGATAATGGTTTGGTGCTCGGGGGTGGGGTCATGATCCAGGGGACGGTAGGAGGAGGTGTCAGAGAGTTGGCGCCAAACCTCAGTAATGTTGAGGTCAGTACGCCATACTACAACTGCACCTCCCTTGTCTGCGGATTTAATGGTGAGTGCGGGATGAGAGCAGAGGGCTGCATATTCTGTGGGAAGAGGCTGGAGTGGGTGAGAGGTTGAGGCAATTGATGTCTTGACAACAATTAGATGAAGAGGTTGAGGGAGGGTAGGAGTCCTTGGGGTGGTGTCCAGGAGGAGGCGGTGTGTTGGAGGTGGGGGAAGGGATCAGTAGCGGGAGGGTTAGTCTCATGATTAAAGAAATAAGCATGGAGGCAGAGGTGGTGGAAAAACTCCTCAATGTTCAGATGAGAGTTATATTCATCAATATGTGGGTGGAGGGGGACAAAGGTGAGTCCTTTATTGGTTCATATAAAGTTTCTCCTGTTCAATGCTTTCCATACATAATCCATCTTGACACCATTTCCAAACTTAGTGTGTGGGGTTCGATGGAAAGCTGAAAGAGCTGTGATTGGGAATGTGGGTGGCCCATGAGGTGGTTGGGAAAGGGAGACCTGTGAACATTGGGTTGGCTGTTCTGGCTGCAGGGCTTTTATATAAGTAAAAGTCTATCTTTTTCAATGGCTTCCCTGGATCAGGAGATTACCCTAAAAACCTCAATCATTTAGCCCATGTCCATTCTGGGGGGAAAAATTACACTTGGAGCTCTGCAGCAGATATTCCTGCCTCAACTCTCAACCCCCTAATCTTGTGTCTGAACATACAGCTTAGGAATTTGTCCTCTAGTTATGAGTAGAATTTAGGGCAGATCGGAGTTGTGATTAATTATTTACAAAGTGTTTGAGCAATTGCATTTTGAATATTCAACAGGCTTAACATTAAAGTTGCTGTTATATTTTTCTGTCTGTTTCGTGCATTCACTCTTCACTCTTTCACCGTGTGTGTGTGTGTGTGTGTGTCTGTATGTGTGTGTGTGTGTGTGTGTATAGACGCACGCGCACACATGGTATTCAGGATCTTGAGGGCCAAGGAAGGAACGTAGATGTGATATCTGTGTTTGAATCTCTTGCTGAGGGCTTTCTGTTGGTGGTGATCTCTTGTTCTTGAATTAGCAATTACTCATTAGCAATGCCTAGTCTTATTTTCAGCGCTGAAGCATACATCTTGTCAATATGTGGATAATAATTAAGTATTCAAGTCATATATGTATCCAATTCACTCCAAAAATTAAGCTACTTGAGTAGAACATAGAACATAGAACAGTACAGCACAGAACAGGCCCTTCAGCCCACAATGTTGTGCCGACCATTGATCCTCATGTATGCACCCTCAAATTTCTGTGACCATATACATGTCCAGCAGTCTCTTAAATGACCCCAATGACCTTGCTTCCACAACTGCTGCTGGCAACGCATTCCATGCTCTCTCAACTCTCTGCGTAAAGAACCTGCCTCTGACATCCCCTCTATACTTTCCACCAACCAGCTTAAAACTATGACCCCTCGTGCTAGCCATTTCTGCCCTGGGAAATAGTCTCTGGCTATCAACTCTATCTATGCCTCTCATTATCTTGTATACCTCAATTAGGTCCCCTCTCCTCCTCCTTTTCTCCAATGAAAAGAGACCGAGCTCAGTCAACCTCTCTTCATAAGATAAGCCCTCCAGTCCAGGCAGCATCCTGGTAAACCTCCCCTGAACCCTCTCCAAAGCATCCTACTTGAATAAAACTACAGCTCGATTTTTCTAACTTTCCCTCGTAGCTGAAATATTCTGTACTTTCTCAGTTTGGATATCTATTAAATATTTCAGTTGTGACATTGTCAGTTGCTGTATTTAAATTAGTTTCTGCTTAACTTGCAGGCTTTTTAAGTGCCTGTAGAATACAAATGTATAGCTAATAGGTGCTTTACCATAGGTTCATGGGGCAATGTTACTGCGATACTACTTTGTAATTTCCCCTTATGAGGATATACTGAATTTCATGCCACCTTTCTCTAAACTTAGCTAACTTACATATGAATTTTATTAAAGATGAACAGTTGCTGTGCTGAAGTGGTAGTGGGGACATGAGATATTTTTGTGACATCATGTCATATTCTGTTTGTTGGAAATTGCCCAAAAACGTTCAGTTGTCTGTATATTAGAGTTCATTGTAAATTAAATCATGCAGGAAACTGTATTGGTTTGTCGTCTTTTCTTTTGAGTTTGCGACTATTAAAAGCTCTTGTGCTGGAAATATGATGGGAGCCCAGCGGGGGGTGTGTGTGTGTGTGCGTGTGTGTGTGTTTATGTCAATGATGTGAATTCTCCTTTGTAATAGGTGGTACCGTGTTTTGGAAGATGATAACCTACCCCCCAACTCGTAGAGCATTGATAGTTGGATGTGGATTGCAACTCATTCAGCAACTTTCTGGCATCAACACAGTCATGTATGTACCCAATTCACTCCAAAAATTAAGCTACCAGAATTGAGTTGATTTTTTTTTACAAAAAATCTTGCTTACTCTCTACAATGCTACAAAGAATATTCTGAATTTGGCATTAAAACTTTCTTGTGCCTAATAAGGAACTTTTTTTAGTGTGCTGTGAGTAATCAGACTCAAAGAAAAATGCTGGGGACTAAATTAAAGTTGAAGCAAAATAAAGATGTAGGATTCGCAAAGTGAGCCTATGCGTATTGATTATCATTAAAGGAGCTTTGTTGCTTGCTATTTTAGAACCCAGTTAGCACCAATTCCATTATGAAATTTCTAAACACTTCCGTTGGGGATGAATATCCTAAATGGCTACCAGTGCTTGTGGCCAAGTACTTGCACCTCTTCCAGAAAACATGAATTGTTGCAACTTCTCCTTTTTGAACACTGCACTGGAAGCCTTGATATGAAAAATGGAAAGTAGGAAAGATGTAGGAGAGAGAGATTTCTGCAGTGAGTAAGCAGACCCTACAGACACATGCTTAAGAGTCAGTGGAAATGCATAACTATGGAAGTCAATGCTGGAAACCAAGCCTCAATGACCTAAGTACAATGATGTCAATAACCTCCCCTCAATTCAGCAGAAGCCCCTTGATACCCACCACTCATCCACCAACACGTTTGCTCAGATGTTTGTTTTTATTATTCATTATTGCGTATGATTGACTGGCAAGGTCAGCAATTGCAGCCAATCCCGAATTACCTTGAAGTGAGTTGCCGAGGAAAGAAATAAGGTTGAACCACAATGTTTTGGGTCTGGAGTCACGTACAAGCCAGATGGGGTAAGAATGGCAGATTTTCTTCTATAAAGGATATTAGTAAACTAGATAAGTTTGTCAGACAATCATCAACAGCTTATGGTCATCTTTATTGATAGTAACGTTTTTATTCCAGATATGCAATTTGAAGTACGTTTAAAATCCATTTGAACCCTATCCCCAGACCATAAGCCTGGGTCACCAGATCACTAATGCATTGATTTTTTTTTTGCCACTGCCCCCAATTCCTGTCAATTCACATGATCCTACAACTTTCACACCTACATCATCTACTTGTGTGCACACTGCCAGCTGAATAGCGATTACATAGTGATGTAACCACACTGTCTCAATTCATCTCGCAGCAAATTGACAGACTTCTAAAGCATGTTTTTTTTCTCATAGGAGGTGATAGCATATAAAATTACACCCTGGTCAGAACCATAGGTATATAGGTGCAGCCAACCTTGTACTGAGTGCAGCTTTTCTAATTCCACCTCATCCCACACTATCTTAATCTATGAACTATAGATGATATAAATGTTTGGCTCATACTTTTGCTCTCCATCCAACCAAATCCACAACCTCTTTTCATATACTAAGGATCAACAACCTGGCTTTGCAGTGATAAACTGTGAGAAGACAATGATAGAGACAGATTTTAATTATAATTCTCACTCACGCAGTAAGCTTAGATCCTGACTCTGCAGTTCAGAGTGGCAGGACAGACCACTCATGCTAATGTCACACTGTGCTGAAGACTGAGCAGATGACAAGGATGACACAAGACTAAATTCATTGGTCTAGGAAAAGTTAATGACTAAACAGGGAACCTTGATCACTTGAATTCATGGAGTCCCTAATAAGTTGGTACAGATATTACAGGATATATGAAGGGAGTTCCATGCAAGAGCAAGGTACAGTGTTAGGGAATAGAGTTTAGACATCAAAATTTGGGTTGTTGCCAAAGATGGGTATTGATGCTGTTAATTGTCATGCATGTTTGAATTGAGCAAGTGAATCAGGGATTGCCATTTCCTAATATTTGCATCCAGCATTGAGCTACATGGTGGATAAATGTGAAGAAGATGAAGTATCTCGAATAGGAGAAAAAAAGCAAAAAAACTAGATATTTCAATGAATGAAAGACCTAGGTTATGCACTGTCTGTTTGAGCTAGAGTAAATGATTGGTGTGAAGGTGTAGAGATTTTGGGTAAAGATCTGGATAATGTGAGTAAGACCATAAGACATAAGAGCAGAAATTAGGCCATTTAGCTCACTGAGTCTACTCTGCCATTCAATCATGGCTGATAAGTTCCTCAACCCCATTCTCCTGCTTTCTCCCCATAACCATTGACCCCCTGGATAATCAAGAACTTATCTATCTCAGTCTTAAATATACTCAATGACCTGACCTCTATGATCTTCTGTGGCAGTGAATTCCATAGATTTACCACTCTCTGGCTGAAGAAGTTTCTCCTTATCTCCATTCTAAAAGGCCTTCCTTTTACTTTAAGGCCCTCTAGGACCCTTGGGTCCTCCAATGGAAGCATCTTCCCAACATCTACTTTGTCCAGGCCATTCAGTATTCTGAAAGTTTAAGTTACATCCCCCCTCATCCTTCTCATTGGAGTTTAGTATAGTCCCAGAGTCCTCAAATGTTCCTCATGTTTCCATTCCTGGGACCATTCTCACGAACCTCCTCTGAACTCACTCCGGGGCCAGTACATCCTTCCTGAGATATGGGGTCCAAAATGGCTCTCAATACTCCAAATGTGGCTTGACCAGAGCCTTGTAAAGCCTCAGTGGTACATCCCTGCTTTTATATTCAAGCCCTCTCAAAATAAATAGTTCATGCTTTTATTCTTCTTGCCAAAGTACATGACCTCACACTTTCCCACGTCATCCTCCATCTGCCACTTTTGTCTGCAGTCTTTCTACAGCCTCGCCACCACTTCAATACTACCTCTCCTTCCACCTATCTTTGTATTGTCTGCAAACTTAGCCAGAATTTCCACAGTTCCTTCATCTAGATCATTAATGTGAAAAGTAGTGGTCTCAACACTGACCCTTGAGGAACACCTCTTGTCACTAGCTGCCATCCGGAGAAAGACCCCCTCATCCCTAATGTCTGCTTTCTGCCAGACTGCCATTCTACTATCCATGCTAGCACCTTGCCTCTAACACCACGGGTCCTTATCTTACTCCGCCTCCTGTGTGGCACCTTATCAAAGACCTTTTTGAAGTCCAGGTAGATAAGATCCATTGGCCTTACTCCCTTTTTTAAAAGGCGTGTCACGTTAGTGATCTTCCAGTCCTCTGGGACCCTCCCCGACTCAAGTGATTCCTGAAAGATCACCACTAACACTTCCACTATCTCTTCAGCTATCTCTTTTTTAGAAAATGGGGTGTAGTCCATCTGATACAGGTGATTTGTCCACCTTCAGGCCAATCAGTTTTACTAGCACCTTTTCCTTGGTGATGGCCACCGCACTCGGCTCTGCCCCCTGACTCTCTTGAATTTTTGGGATATTACTCGTGTCATCCATCGTGAAGACTAATGCGAAGTAATTAGTCAGTTCCTCAGCAATTTCCTTGTTCCCCACTACTGTCTCCCCACCGTCATTTTCCAGTGGTCCAATGCCTACTTTTGCCATTTATATGTGTAAAGAAACTCTTAGTCTTCATTTTATATTACTGGCTTGCTTACCCTCGTGTTTAATCTTTTGAGTAGCTGGTTCATTGGCAGCAGATAGTGGAAGTTTGGGAATTGAAATTGAAACAGCAGTGAGCTTTGCTGGAGCAAAAGAAAGAAATGCACTGAAGTATTGTTTGATACTTTCAGTTTTAGCAGAACTTATCTATGTGCAAGACCATTGTGAGACTAGCTTTGTTAGATGACTTGAGGTACATAAAGAGATGATGATTGGATATTAGTGAAATTTGGGATTAATTTATTTAAAAATGCATTGGGAGTCAGTGCATATTATTGAAGGAAATAACTGTGAGATGAGATTGAAATGATATGATTACCTTTTGCAGAGAGGGAACATGTGATGAGGCTGGTGTTAGAGATTGGACTGCCAGGGTGATAAGGGAGGCCCAAGACTGGACAAAAAGATGGGTGGCAAGGAACCTGAATGTAGAAGGATTGGAAGAGGAATAATTGACAAACCAGAGGAAATCAAGGGTGATCAATCAGCATTGAGGTTACCTAAGTAAACTGGGAGAAGCAGAAAGACTATAGGCATTGACTATTTGTGACCTTAAGCCAACATCACCATTTAATACAATTGGAGCTGTTTTCTGCCTTGAATCTAATTTTGTTCCATGCATCTCTGAATGGACTAAATGCTTATTACTTTGCAGTCCTTGAGTATCCACAATCCTCCTGGTAAACAATCCCAAAGCAGCATCCCTGTGAATAAAGAACTTCTCCTTAATTACTAAAGAATCAACCCTTTATCCTGAAGCTGCAGTACGTCCTGCCTTCTTTTCGCAAGAGGAAAATTATCTCTGTCCATCTCTCTGAGCCCATTTATGATCATCTGAGCGTACTTCTGACAGCTGGTCAGCAGTATAGTTTTTGTGATAATCTGAAAATTGTGAAGTATTCGTAGTACCATTTTGGAGCCAAAAATACACCCAATTAATTTGGAAAATGATTTGATTTTTCTGTCTCATAACACCTTCATGTGCCTTCACTTTAAATGTTGACAGATTACTCATATACTTTATTGCTGTTGTGCTGAATCGTTGTAGTGCCAAATTCAGAAACAATTCATCATTCTGAAGAACTTCCGATTGGTACAATCTTGAATATCATGATACAGGAATAGCTATTTCCTTTCTCAAGACTGCACTGTTTTCTTTGTCTAGGTTAACCAGTTAGTCTAATCCCATCTATTTTCATTTCGTATCCTTCAGTCATTTCTTTCAAAGTAATTATTGCCTTCTGAATGAATTTGAGACCTAATTCATGAGGGTTTCAAATGCTCAATATGGAATCTTTTTATTAATTTTAATTTAAGAAGAACATTGTCTGTCTGAATTAGTTTAATTACAGTGTGGTACATAACCAGATGCATCATAAATCAACTCATAAGGACTGGCAAAGTTGTATATCTTCTCCACAGTGCAGGATACTGTACATGCTGTTGTGGGAGCAAACGTGTCCATTTATTCACCTTACTGCTTTTGCTTCTCCCATTCTACAAGTCATCAGCCAAAAATCTCTTGTGCTTTACAAGCTGCAGATGGTGTAAGTATGTTCTTTCCTTCCCACAGTCCTGCCCTTGTGTGGTTCTTTCAGATACTAAAGAGTGGCCACCTAGCCCAGCAGTGGTGTGAGAGCAGGAAATTGTGATAAAGGAATATCTTGCATAGCCACCAGCTCAGATATTGACAATAAAATCAGACTTGTGCACGGTAAGACATCTGGCACAAATGAGCTTGCAGCTGAGCAAGAGGCTCACTACAGGCCCCAGTATGGCTCAGGATGATATTATACAGCAGAATTAATGTGCAAGACTATTGTAAGAGTTTTGAATAGTTTACAGAAGAAAGCTGATAAATGTAAGTTCTGAAATTCTGGACTCATTGACTCTAAGCTTTCTGACTTGTCTGCTAATGTCAAAAGAGCATGAAGTCCAGCACTGGGGCCTTTGTACAGGGCTTTGTGCTGAGTATGGAACCCATTGTTTTCTTGAAATCAACAGTCAACTCATTCACATACTTACAGATGCAATGATGCAACAGCTAACTGCTGTCATCTTAGGTTATGTCTGTACAGCAGTAGAAGCCATCTAATGTCTAGCTTCTGACGTGGAAGTTCTGACTTAGATCATGCAAATTGAGCTTGTTATCATCATAGTGCTCAGAGAGGCTTGTGGAGCGATGCAACAGACCCAACGATATGACGTCCAATAGACCATGAAGGTTGCTGAGATGTTACCATGTTGGAGTTTGGCACATTTACAGTGAAGTATAAATCATCTGTCCTTTTACTCCAGGATGGTGGCATTTTTCTCCTTGCCTATCCATCAGTATCTTTGCTGTTGCCTGACAGCCAACTAACCCATATTTCTGCTGTCAAGACAACACTGATGGAAGCTGGGGTTTTCCAGGCCTGTGGTGGTTTTGGGGTCATCCTACAAGGCAATCTGCATTCTTCCCTGCAAAAGTTTGCACCCTTTCACAAGCCTTGCTACTGAGGTAAGCACCACATGGAAGCAACAGACCAAGTGAAAACTCTCAGAAGATGGAGATTTGATTTTTATTTTAACGTTTGTAGCTGAGGAAGAAAGGTTCATACCTTACCTTGCCATTAAAAACAACTGAAGTGGTGTTTAATATCATAAATGAATAAGATGATTGTGGCCACACTGGTCAGAAAGGATGTGAATGTCTTCTTTATCCCCCCAACCCCTGGTCTTTTTTAATGCTGATATCTGTAGGAGCTGGATATGACTGGCAGTATGCTCAAACTGCTAATGTTATAATTATTTTTCCACTTTGGAAATCCTGGACTATCCCAGTTCAATCAAGTTGGGGAACTATTGGTTTGTATTTGTGTAAGCAGCATAATTGACATTGATAAGAGAACAGCAATTCTGTTTTGAATGAAAATCTTCAACAGTTCAATTTCTTTTGCCCAAGTGCACACCAGAAAGTGATTGGTTTCACCTTAAGATGTAGGTGCAGAAATTGGGTCATTTGGCCCATCAAGTCTGCTCCACCATTCATTCATGGCTGATAATTTCTCAACCTCATGCACCCACCATCATCCTGTAACCTTTTGATTCCCTTAACAATCAAAAGCCTATCTATTGTCCTGAATATATTGAATGATCTGACCTCTACTGCCTTCTGTGGCAATGAATTCCATAGATTCACGCTTTCTGGTTGAAGAAGTTTCTCCTCCTCTCTGTTCTAAAGGTTCTCCCTCTTATCCTAGGGCTGTATCCTCAGATCCTGGTCTCTCCTGCTAGAAGAGACATCTTCCCAATGGCCATTCTGTCTAGCACTTTCAGTATTCCATAAATTTCAGTTAGATACCCCCTCATTCTTCTAAGCTCCATCGAGAAACTCCAAGACTTGGAGTCTTCAAACTGAACTCACATGTTAAGCTTTTCATTCTTGGGTCATTCTTGTGAGCCTCCTCTGGACCCGCTCCAGGGCCATTACATTCTTCTTGAGATATGGGGCGTACAATTGCTCTCAATATTCTAAATGAGGTCTGACCAGAACCTGATAAAGCCTCAGAAGTACATTGCTGCTGTTTTTGTATTTTAGTTCTCTCAAAATAAATGCCCACGTTGCATTTTCCTGCTAACTACTGACTCAACCTGCAAGTTAACATTCAGAATACTGGACTAGAACTCCCAAGTGCCTTTACACTTCAGGTTTAAGTTTACTGCCCGTTTAGAAAATAGTCTCTGTCTCTGTTCTTACTACCAAAGTGCGTAACCGCAAACTTTCCCAAGTTGTATTCCATCGGACATTTCTTTGACTACTCCTCTAATTGATCTAAATCCTTCTGCAGCCTCCGCACCTACTCAGTACTAGTGTCCCTCCACCTATTTTTGTACCATCTGCAAACTTAGCCAGAATGCCCTCAGTTCCTGTAGCTAGATCTTTAATGTATAAAGTGAGAAGTTGTGGTTCCAACACTGACCCTTGCAGAACTCCACTAGTCAGCAGCTGCCATCCTAAGAAGGACCTTTTATTACCCTTTCATTTTGTAGTTACACCATCTGTTGAGAATGCAGGTTCAGAGCGTTAGTTCTATTTGTCTTTTAATTTATTTGTGGCACCTATATGCCAACTTCTTGTGTTTCAATAGACAATAGGTGCTGGAGTAGGCCATTCGGCCCTTCGAGCCAGCACCACCATTCATTATGACCATGGCTGATCATCCACAATCAGTATCCTGTTCCTGCCTTATCCCCATAACCCTTGATTCCACTATCTTTAAGAGCTCTATCTATCTCTTTCTTGAAAGTATCCAGAGAGTTGGCCTCCACTGCCTTCTGGGGCAGAGCATTCCATATATCCACCACTCTCGGTGAAGAAGTTTTTCCTCAACTGTTCTAAATGGCCTACCCTTTATTTTTAAACTGTGTCCTCCTGGTTCTGGACTCACCCATCAGCGGAAACATGCTTCCTGCCTCCAGAGTGTCCAATCCCTTAATAATCTTATACACCTCAATCAGATTCCTTCTCATCCTTCTAAACTCAAGTGTATACAAGCCCAGTTGCTCCAATCTTTCAACATATGATAGTCCCGCCATTCCAGGAATTGACCTCGTGTACCTACGCTGCACTCCTTCAATAGTAAGAATGTCCTTCCTCAAATTTGGAAACCAATACTGCACGCAGTACTCCAGGTGCAGTCTCACCAGGGCCCCGTACAGCTGCAGAAGGACCTCTTTGCTCCTATACTCAATTCCTCTTGTTATGAAGGCCAGCATGCTATTAGCTTTCTTCACTGCCTGCTGTACCTGCACGCTTGCTTTCATTGTACAAGAACACCTAGATCTCATTGTACTTGCCCTTTACCTAACTAACTCCATTGAGATAGTAATCTGCCTTCCTGTTCTTGCCACCAAAGTGTATAACCACACATTTATCCACATTAAACTGCATCTGCCATGCATCCATCCATTCACCTAGTCTGCCCAAGTCACCCTGTATTCTCTCAACATCCTCCTCACATTTCACACTGCCACCCAACTTTGTGTCATCAGCAAATTTGCTAATATTACTTTTAATGCCTTCATCTATATCATTAATATATATCGTAAACAGCTGCGGTCCCAGCATCAAACCTTGTGGTACCCCAGTGGTCACCGCCTGTCATTCCGAAAGGGACCCGTTTATCACTACTCTTTGCTTCCTGTCAGCCAACCAATTTTCAATCTAAGTCAGTATTTTGCCCCCAATACCATGTGCCCTAATTTTGTTCACCAATCTCCTATGTGGGACTTTGTATCAAAGGCTTTCTGAAAGTCCAGGTATACTACATCCACTGGTTCTCCCTTATCCATCTTCATAGATACATCCTCAAAAAATTCCAGGAGATTAGTCAAGCATGATTTCCCTTTCGTAAATCCATGCTGACTCTGACCTATTCTGTTACTGCTATCCAAATGAGTCGTAATTTCATCTTTTATAATTGACTCCAGCATCTTTTCCACCACTGACGTCAGGCTAACCGGTCTATAATTTTCCTGTTTTCTCTCTCTCCCTTTCTTGAAAAGTGGGACAACATTTGCTACCCTCCAATCCGCAGGAACTGATCCTGAATCTATAGAACCTTGGAAAATAATTACCAATGCGTCCACAATTTCTAGAGCCACCTCCTTCAGTACCTTGGGATGCAAGCCATCAGGTCCTGGGGACTTACCGGCCTTCAGACCTAACAGTCTATCCAACACCATTTCCTGCCTAATATAAATACCCTTCAGTTCGTCTATTACCCTAGGTCCTTCAGCCACTGTGGCATCTGGGAGATTGCTTGTGTCTTTCCTAGTGAAGACAGATCCAAAGTACCTATTCACCTCTCCTGCCATTTCCTTGTTCCCCATAATAAATTCACCTGTTTCTGACTTCAAGGGCCCAATTTTAGTCTTAACCATTTTTTTTCTTTTCACATACCTAAAAAAACTTTTACTATCCTCCTTTTATATTTTTGACAAGTTTGCCTTCATAGCTCATTTTTTCTCTGTGTATTGCCTTTTTAGGTATCCGCTGTTGCTCTTTAAACGCTTCCCAGTCCTCCGGCTTCCCACTCATCTTTGCTATGTTTTACTTCTCTTTTATCTTAATACAGTCCTTAACTTGCCTCGTCAACCACGGCTGTCCCTGCCTCCCCTTAGGATCTTTCTTCCTCTTTGGAATGAACTGATCCTGCACCTTCTGCATTACATCCAGAAATACCTGCCATTGTTGTTCCACTGCCATCCCTGCGAGGGTATTGTACCATTGAACATTGGCCAGCTCCTCTCTTGTAGCTCCATAGTTCCCTTTATTCAACTGCAATACTGACACTTCCAATTCTCCCTTCTCCCTCTCAAACTGCAGATTAAAACTTATCATATTATGGTCATTACCTCCTAATGGCTCCTTTACTTCGAGGTCCCTGATTAAATCCGATTCATTGCACAACACCAGATCCAGAATTGCCTCCTCCCTGGTAGGCTCCAGTACAAGCTGTTCTAAGAATCCATCTCAGAGGCACTCCACAAACTCCCTTTCTTGGGGTCCAGTACCATCCTGACTCTCCCAGTCTACCCACATGTTGAAATCTCCCATAACAACTGTCGTGATACCTTTGCGACAGGCCAATTTCAACTCCTGATTCAACTTGCACCCTATATCCTGACTACTGTTTGGGGGCCTGTAGATAACTCCCATTAGGGTCTTTCTACCCTTATAATTTCTCAGCTCTATCCATATTGACTCTACATCTGATTCTATGTCCCCCCTCGCAAGAGACTGAATATCATTCCTCACCAACAGGGCCACCCCACCCCCTCTGCCCACCAGTCTGTCCTCTCGATAGCACGTATAGCCTTGAATATTCATCTCCCAGGCCCTGTCCACTTGAAGCCACATCTCAGTTATCCCCACAACATCATATTTGCCAACTTCCAACTGAGCCTCAAGCTCATCCACCTTACTTCTTGTGCTTCGTGCATTCATATATAATATTTTTAATTTGTTTCTCCCCTCACCCTTTCTTTTAATCCCTATTTCACTTGGCCATACTGTACGATCCCTTCTTGAGTTTTCTGCTCTTTTGATTCTGTCTTTCTTAACTTCGCTTATTCTCACTTTGCCTTTAACTTGATTCTTAAATTTCCAGTTTGGCCCCTCCCCCCATTACTTAGTTTAAACACACCAGTGTTGCAGTGGCAAACCTGTCTGGCAGAATGCTGGTCCCCCACCTTTTAAGATGCAAACCGTCCCTCTTATGCAATTTATCCTTACCCCAAAACATAGCCCAGTGATCCAAGAATTTAAATTCTTGCTTCTGGCACCAGTCCCTCAGCCACACGTTCAAGTCCATTATCTCTCTGTTCCTGCCCTCTCCAGCCCGAGGAACTGGAAGCAAATCGGAGATAACCACCCTGGAAATCCTGCTCTTCAGCCTTCTTCCAAGTTCTTTGAAATCCTGCTGTAGAATGCCCCTCCTTTTTCTTCCCAACGTCATTAGTGCCGACATGCACCACCACCTCTGGCTCTTCACCTTCACCCTTGAGGATTCTCTGCACTCTGTCAGTGACGTCCTTGATCCTGGCACCAGGAATGCAACTCACTATCCTCAAATCTCGCCTGTTGCCGCAGAAACCCCTGTCAGTCCCTCTAACAATGGAGTCCCCTATTACCACAGCTCTCCATGATGTCTGACTTATCGGCTCTGCCTCTACACTAGTTTTTGATTCGCAGACCTGTCCACCCCTCAGACTGTCAGTGTTATGCACATGAATACACTTCTTTATGCCCACTCAATCCGTAATCACTTCAGATTCTGTTTTTCCTAATTACAACATGCCCTTTCATTTTTTTGGTAGTATCAGCAAATTTTTAGATACATTATTCTCTGCCACCAGCTGTCAATCATTAATATAGATAGTAAATAAATGAAGCCGCAGAACTGATCTCTCCACTATTTGCACCTTTCAAGCCCGAGCAAAACCACGTTAGCCCCAACTCTGTCTTGTGTATAAGCCACTCCTCGATCTAAGCTAATATATTATCCACAATATCGCGAGCTCTTATTTTGTGCAACTTTATCGAATGCCTTCTAAAAATTCAAATGCACATCTACCGTTACACCTTTACCAACTCTGCTGCATATATTCTCAAGGAGCTCTTAAGAAATTTTCTATACCGTGTCATTGGTATGTATATGGACCGAGAGAATTGGATTTTGCCCCTCCTATTTCAAGATCATTGCCAGCTCAAAAGATGTCCTGAATGTTCGCACCAAGTATGCAGCACAACCTTCAGATCCCTGTCTTTGCTGCAGAGAGCCATATCTATTCCTATAACTATGCTATCCACTATTATTACTACATTTCTCTTTTCCCCATCAACTTGAAAGGCACTCAGGACTATGATGCTGTGGTTAGTTTGCACACCCGCACAGCAACCCATGCCCTCATCCACACCAGGACTGGGAGCCATAAACCTATTGGATAAGGGTGCTTGCAGAGGCTCTATCTAAGTTACATTCCAGATCGCCATAATTGCTTCACTCACAGTAATGCCCTCCTAGCCCTAGACACCAATCAAATTTGATGTGATTAATCTAAGGGGTGTGACTGCCTCCTTAAATGGTACCTCTTGCCCCTTCTGATGTATCAGTGTCTACAGCTTATGGACTCTGAATCAAAGTTTCTCAAGGAGCCATCTGTATGGTTAAATATTTTAGATGTGAAGTGCTTTAACTATCCTGTTCAACTGTAATAATGTCTCCTGATTTAAACTAACTGGCAATTGAGGGACATAAAATAAATACCTATCTCTTTGTGATATCACCCTTTTGCTCTTATAGAAGGAAAGATGTTGAAGGGGATCTGTTTTTTTAAACCTCTAATTGTCACTGCCCTTCATACACAGATCCGCATTTCTGTTAATGAAGCTGTTGACCAGTACTGTTGTGTTGTTTGAGAAAATGCTGACATTGCACACTCCCGCTGTTCATGGAGCTGCTGTCCCCATTCTCTTTCAAGCTGTTTCAGAAGCAGAAACTCTTCTCTTTCTCTCCCTGACCTTTTCACAGTGACGCTGACTCACTGTACACTTCTGAGACTGCCTCAGTGAGATGCCAATTCACTATGCACAACTCCTACAAAAGCAACTGGTAGCTTCCTTCCAGTGGACGAGGTATTGAGGTGAGAGGGGAAAGATCTAAAAGGGATCTAAAGGGCAACTTCTTCATGCTGAGCATGATGGAATGAGCTGCCAGAGGAAATGGTGGAGGCTGGTACAATTACAACACCTAAAGGTATCGGGATGGATGTATGAATAGGAAGAGGTTAGAGGGATATGGGTTACATGCTGCCAAATGGGACTAAATTAATTTAGGATATCTGGTTGGCATGGATGAGTTGGACTGCAAGATCTGTTTCATTCCTGTACAACTCTCTTTCAAAGTGTTTGACCTCACTATCAAAGACAAGTTCACCTAAAGACTTCATGTGGCCTGTCTCTCAAACCTCCCAACATTTGGCCTTTTCCCACGCCCAACATTCCATTTGTGGCCCCTCCGCACTGCTGACCTCCTATTGCGACCTCTTTTGTCTCCTTGACTCAACTGCTAATTTCCTTTCTTGATTCAAAGGTCGAGCTCTAATATCATCCAAGTGAGCTTCCCAATAGTTCAGAAGTACTGGGGCCATTCATGTCTGATTGGATTTGTCTTGCTTTTTGTGAATAGGACATTTGGCTTCTTTGAGTTGTAGTCTTGGAATAGCTTGGCTGTGGGTATGATTCATTCAGAAGGACATGCTTTTGGCATTGGCCTGCAATGAGGGCCATTTGACTTTGTACCCAATACCTTCAGCTGTTTCTTCATATCACTTGGAGTGAATCAAATTGCCTGAAGATTGATATCTGTAATCCTGGAATCCTTAAGAAGGTGGAGATCCATAATCAAGTCAGCATTTCCTACTGAAGATGATATAAATGGTTTAGTCTTGTCCTACACTGATGTGCAGGTCTCTGCCATAGTTCTGGAGCCTCCTTGTGCACTTAAATTGTTCATTCCGTCCTAAATGGTGGGGCCATGGGAGTTTTTATTAGGTTGAGGTGTTGCTTGCTTCTCTCTAACTTGCTGCTTTCACTTCGAGCATGCATGTAGAACTATATTTTAACTTGGATTTGGAGTCTGTGTACAGCTGTGCACAGCAGAATAACACACATTAAGGGTAGAGGGGTGGGGTGTGTTGAAGTTTGCATTAGAACTGTTTCTGGGGAAAACAGAAGTGAATGGAAAGATTGAATTATGGTAGAACAGGGCTAAACACAAAGTTTCTAAGGTTCTTTTACACTGTTGGGTGGAGCCGACATGCAGTTTCTTCACAGAATGCCTTCCAGATGAAGTCATAAGACGCCAGGACAAGGAAGTGGTAACAGTAATGCTGGAATCAAGCACAAAGTAACTGCACACAGCGTACCAAAAAAGTTTGAGCATCTCACCATGCAGGTTAGTGAACTTGCCTTTTAATGGCCCATCACCACCTTTCTGTGCCTCCTCCACCTTTTCGGGGAACTGTGATCTGAAGACATTAAACCCTTGCAGAAAAGTATTCTCATCTGTCTTCAATGTAAACAAATTGCAAACAATGAATCCAGTTCTAAAGTCTTATGTAAGACAAAACGTCCTTTCCACATCAGCCGTATGAGGTCCCCTCAGGACCTTGTACGTTTCAATCATGTCATCTCTTATTCTTCTAAAGTCTAGTCTATAGAAGAGTAACTTGTCCACCTGTTTCTTATAAGGCAACCATACAATTCTCAATATTAGTCCATTCCATTATTCAGTACCTCTTGCATCCTTAAATAGGGAGACCAATGCTATATACAGCATGTAGATGTGGTTTCACCAAAGTCCTATTTAATGGAAGAATTACCTCCCTACTTATTTGGTTCCCCTCAATATACGGTAGCATTCTATATGCTTTTCTAATTGCTGTACCTGCATTCCAAACTTCTGTGATTCATGAATTAACACACCCGAATCCCTCTGGGAAATAAATGCTGACCTGGCCAATGATGCTATCATTCTGTGAATGAATTTTTTAAAAAATGAAAGAAATACTTAACTAACTTCCTCCTTACCGGTGACCCTGCTTCCTAAACCTCCTGCTGATTGATCCTCTTCATTGTTTTAGATCCTCCACAATGCTCTGAATTGTGGTTTCTTGCCACTTCCAAGTGGTGAACCCTTGCTGAAAGTGAAGTCTTTAGGTGAATGGGCATGATCACATTTGAAAACTATTTTTATCAAAATGAATCTTAATAGCCCCAGTACTTCTGAACTATTGGGAGGCTCACTTTGACGATATTAGAGCTCGATCTTTGAATCAGGAAAGGAAATTGGCAGTTGAGTCAAGGAGACGAAAGAGGTCGCAATAGGAGGTCAGCAGTGCGGAGGGGCCACAAATGGAAAGTTGGGCGTGGGGAAAGGCCAAATGTTGGTGGTTTGAGACAGGCCACAAGTTGGAAGTCGTGTAGTGGGGGAGGTGCTGATTGGATTTCACAGGAAAGTATGTTAAAACAAGTTTCTCAATTCTCACATTAAATACCCATTATGTTTGTGACCTTTTGCACGCTTCCCATTAACCTGGTCCCTGTAGTTAAGGTGGCCCCATTCTTCCATAAAAGGGTTATTTCTGGGTACTTATTTATCTTTATTGCAGCCATAATAGACTTAAGACCATAAGACATAGGAGTGGAAGTAAGGCCATTCGGCCTACTGAGTCCAATCTGGCATTTAAGCATGGCTGATGGGCATTTCAACTCCACTTCCCTGCACTCTCCCCGTAGCCCTTACTTCCTTGCGAGATCAAGAAGTCATCAATCTCTGCCTTGAAGACGTTTAACGTCCCAGCCTCCACTGCACTCCGTGGCAATGAATTCCATAAGCCAAACATTCTCTGGCTGAAGAAATGTCTCCTCATTTCCGTTTTAAATTTACCCCCTCTAATTCTAAAGCTGTGCCCATGGGTCCTCGTCACCCCGCCTAATGGAAACAACCTCCCAGCATCCACCCTTTCTAAGCCATGCATTATCTTGTATGTTTCTATTAGATCTCCTCTCAACCTTCTAAACTCTAATGAATACAGTCCCAGGATCCTCAGCTGTTCATCGTATGTTAGGCCTGCCATTCCAGGGATCATCCGTGTGAATCTCCACTGGACATGCTCCAGTGCCAGTATGTCCTTCCTGAGGTGTGGGGCCCAAAATTGGACACAGCTTTATAAAGTCTCAGAAGCACATCGCTGCTTTTATATTCCAACCCTCTTGAGATAAACGACAACATTACATTCGCTTTCTTAATCACGGACTCAATCTGCAAGATAACCTTTAGAGAATCCTGGACTAGCACTCCCAGATCTCTTTGTACTTCGGCTTTATGAATTTTCTCACTGTTTAGAAAATAGTCCATGCCTGTATTCTTTTTTTTCCCAAAGTGCAAGACCTCGCATTTGCTCATGTTGAATTTCATCAGCCATTTCCTGGACCACTCTCCTAAACTGTCCAAATCTTTCTGCAGCCTCCCCACCTCCTCAGTACTACCTGCCTGTCCACCTAACGTCGTATCATCGGCAAATTTTGCCAGAATGTCCCCAGTCCCTTCATCCAGATCATTAATATATAAAGTGAACAGCTGCAGCCCCAACACTGAACCCTGTGGGACTTGCTTAGTAGTTTGTCATTTACACTCAGGTCCTGAAAGAAGAGGCAGATTATTTATAAATCACAGACCTTGATCCTCCAAGATGATTTCTCTGGTAGGAGTCTGTAAATCCACAACTGAATATAACACACTTTTGGCTATTAGCAAGTGTATATTTTCTAATAATCCTGATTCCTAGTTTCTGTGTCATGTGTCTGTGCAAAAATCTCTATTTAAAGTTGACTTGGTTAAATTATTTCAATTCAGTGTTCTTGCCAATGTATTTGTTTAACATTTGAGAGTTTCAGTTTAACATTGTTTGCTACGGGCCTCCTTCCTTCTCTTCAAACTTGTCTCCCTGTGCTTCCACTACTAACTACCCCTGCCCGCAGTTCCTATTTCCTAATCCCCCATCAACTCTGATTCCTCCTCTGTTCTTGTGTTTTAAAGTCCACTTCTCTACTGCACTTGCACTTAGGCCTTAGGTGTATCTGTCTGCACTGGCCAGCTTCTGCCACTAGATGATGTATTCATTTAACATTACATCTGATGCTGTATTTACAGCACTTGTATTGCTGCGTTAAAATACATTTTATTTTAAAGGTTATTTTAATTCCGAAAGACACCAGTTCAACTCAGTGTTTTCTGTTTTCTGTTGCGAGATCCTGAAATGTTAAACTGTACAAAGATTCTTTCATAGTTGGCTATTCACTTACAAGTTCTTTCAGATGGGGTTTCACAATACTGCACGTCTGATACAGTATTTTAGTTCGTGCATAGGTTCCTTCTGACATCTCTTGGTCAGAGAAAACAATCTCCAGTTTTAATTTTGATTTCTGAGAACCTGTGATTCAAATAAAAGTCTATTAATTTAAAATTGTAATTTTCAGGAGGGCAAGCACAACTTTTAAGTGAAGATTTGCTGTGTTTCAGTATATGGCCAGCTTCATCTAGATTTTCTTTACTGTGATCTGCTTATGTGGTATATTGTATCTGCTGTTCCTGATGTGGCCTCCAGTACATCAGGGAAACCAAGCGGAGGTTTGGAGACAGCTTTGTGGAGCACCTGTGACAACCGGTCAAACGATAAGATCTCCCAGTCGCAAACCATTTCAACTCCCCCTCCCACTCCTTGGAAGACATGTCCATCCTGGCCTCCTCCAGTGCCACAACAATGCCACCCGAAGGCTGAAGGAACAGTACCTCCAACTCTGCCTGGGAACCCTGCAGCCTAATCGTTGCAATGTGGACTTCACAAGCTTCAAAATCTCCCCGCCTCTAACCTCATCCCAAGATGGGCCCATGTCATCCCCGCCTCCTTGACCTGTCTTTTTTCTCCCACCTATCTGCTGCTCCCACCTCACTGACCAACTCCCAGCCCAATTGCCTACCTACACTCACCTGTACGGGTTTCAGCCCTGCCTCAGTCTACTGTTGACCTGTCTGCTCCACCGACCACCTCCTATCATCGCCTTCCCCTCTATTTATTTCAGAGCCCCCTTCTCTGCCTCCATTTCTGAAGAAGGGTCCAGACACGAAACGTCAGCTTTCCTGCTCCCCTGATGCTTCCTGGCCTGCTGTGATCATCCAGCTCTACACCTTGTTATCTTAGAACACTGAATAGTCTTCACATGAGAAGCATGTTTCCTCTTGTGGGTCAGTTCAGAACCAAGGCGCCATGTTTTAAAATTCAAGTTCTCTTTTCAGGAAAAGATGGAATTTTTTTCCCCTTTCAGAGGATTGTGCATATTTCGAACTGTCCACTTCAGAAGGTGGTGGAGGTAGGGCTGTCGAATATTCATATCTCTACCCTGCTGAATGAGTCATGGTTGTATAATTGTGCATGACCAGTACACAGTTTGGGTATCGAATGTGGTTGGATTCTACAACTACTCAGTCATTTCGTCCCATTGTTCTGTCCAGGTACTACAGTGCTACTATATTACAGATGTCTGGAGTCCAAGATGACACGTTAGCAATCTGGTTGGCTGCTGTCACAGCGTTTACAAACTTCATCTTTACATTGATTGGAGTTTGGTTGGTTGAGAAGGTAGGACGCAGAAAGCTCACGCTGGGCAGTCTCACAGGTTGGTAAACTTGTTTCCCTCAACTAATTTGCTCATGATACCAATTTTGAGAAAATGTGAGCTGTTATCAAATGATTGAAAAAATGCAAACAGGGGTACGGTGAGCTCTGCACTTCAAAAGGATAATGTTTATGACATCATCTCTTAGGACTAACCCCTCAGAACAACTTTATTTTTGCTTTCTTTGTCCTAGTTACATGCTGTGAGGATTCTGAGAACTCGTCCTCACCCTCAACAACTTCTCTTTCGATTCCTCCCACTTCCTACAGACAAAGGGGGTGGCCATGGGCACCCGCATGGGCCCCAGCTATGCCTGCCTCTTTGTAGGTTACGTGGAACAGTCCCTCTTCCGCACCTATACAGGCCCCAAACTCCACCTCTTCCTCCGTTACATTGATGACTGTATCGGCACCGCCTCTTGCTCCCCAGAGGAGCTCGAACAGCTCATCCACTTCACCGACGCCTTCCACCCCAACCTTCAGTTCACCTGGGCCATCTCCAACACATCCCTCACCTTCCTGGACCTCTCAGTCTCTATCTCAGGCAACCAGCTTGTAACTGATGTCCATTTCAAGCCCACCGACTCCCACAGCTACCTAGAATACACCTCCTCCCACCCACACACCTGCAAAAATTCCATCCCCTATTCCCAATTCCTCCGCCTTTGCCGCATCTGCTCCATGATGAGGCATTCCACTCCTGCACATCCCAGATGTCCAAACTCTTCAAGGACCGCAACTTCCCCCCACAGTGGTCGAGAACGCCCTTGACCGCGTCTCCCGCATTTCCCGCAACACATCCTTCACACCCCGCCCCTACCACAACTGCCCAAAGAGGATCCCCCTTGTTCTCTCACACCACCCCACCACCCTCCGGATACAATGCATCATCGTCCGACACTTCCGCCATCTACAGTCCAACCCAACCACCCAAGACATTTTTCCATCCCCACCCTTGTCTGCTTTCCGTAGAGACCACTGTCTCCGTGACTCCCTTGTTCGCTCCACACTGCACTCCAACCCCACCACACCCGGCACCTTCCCCTGCAACCGCAGGAAATGCTACACTTGCCCCCACACCACCTCCCGCACCCCTATCCCAGGCCCCAAGATGATTTTCCATATTAAGCAGAGGTTCACCTGCACATCTGCCAATGTGGTATACTGCATCCATTGTACTCGGTGTGGCTGCCTCTACATTGGGGAAACCAAGCGGAGGCTTGGGGACCGCTTTGCAGAACACCTCCGCTCGGTTCGCAATAAGCAACTGCACCTCCCAGTTGCAAACCATTTCCACTCCCCCTCCCATTCTTTAGATGACATGTCCATCATGGGCCTCCTGCAGTGCCACAATGATGCCACCCGAAGGTTGCAGGTACAGCAACTCATATTCCGCTTGGGAACCCTGCAGCCCAATGGCATCAATGTGGACTTCACCAGCTTCAAAATCTCCCCTCCCCCCACTGCATTCCAAAACCAGTCCAACCTGTCTCTGCCTCCCTAACCTGTTCTTCCTCTCACCCATCCCTTCCTCCCACCCCAAGCCGCACCTCCGTCTCCTACCTACTAACCTCATCCCACCTCCTTGACCTGTCCGTCTTCCCTGGACTGACCTATCCTCTCCCTACCTCCCCACCTATACTCTCCTCTCCACCTATCTTCTTTTCTCTCCATCTTCGGTCCGCCTCCCCCCCTCTCCCTATTTATTCCAGAACCCTCACCCCATCCCCCTCTCTGAAGAAGGGTCTAGGCCTGAAACGTCAGCTTTTGTGCTCCTGAGATGCTGCTTGGCCTGCTGTGTTCATCCAGCCTTACATTTTATTATCTTGAATTCTCCAGCATCTGCAGTTCCCATTATCACTTCTGAGAATCTAAATGTTTTTGGTGTTTATGTTAAATGACTGACACTTTGGCATCAAAACTGTAATTGTGGGCATTCAATTCTGCTATGCTTGCTGATGGAATAGAGTTCATGGATCTTTACTCCATTTTGCAGATGCACAATGACTTCAAAGGACAATATTTGAATTACATTTGTTTTGCAATACATGGTAATAACATGTAGAAGTGACATCGTGCTTTAAAGACTTGCACCTCTGTGCTACATGTGGTTAGGGTGAAAAGGAAATGGATGGTAGCAACATAAATGATTATTTCAGCCAGTGAAGTAGCTATTTGACTAAATGTGAATGAATTAGGAGCAGTGAGAGGTTGGTGAGTAGCTAACAATCATAAGACCAAGTATTTAAATTGCTCCCCTGTTTTCTTAAATAGTATTGCTTCTAACAATTACTTATTGCATATTGGATGTTCTGCTGTTTGCTCAATGTGAAGCAATTCCGTCATCCTGTCAGACTGAGATTAATCACACAGGTTGGTTTTCAGTTCCTTTGGACAGTAATTATTTGTAATGTTAGTTATATAGACTTAAAACATTAATATGGTCGCCAATATTCGTGCAGAAAATAGTAGTTAATGATTCAGGTCTTCGAGTCCACCAAATAAATCAAGCATTTTTTCCAAATATTTCATTTTTGTGATTGTATTGTGGTATGGAGTGGACCAGCAAGTTCTACCAACTATTAAAGTGATGCATCCAAAATATCCATGCGTTCTTTCCATCAGCTATTCTCGATAATTTCCCAGCATTCGTTATGAGTTTTGAGCTATTTCCATTTTGCACTTATGAAATGTTCAGTTATTGAAATATTTGTACATTTAAATTGAGAGGACAAATTTGTGACATAGTTATTTACTTCTTCATCTTAGATTCTAATGATGGCTTCTATGATTTTGTTTGTAGGAACAGCATTAAGCCTCATGATTCTAGCAATTGGATTTTTGTTATCAGCCCAGGCTTCTCCATCAATAACTCTCTATCCCAGAGACCCTTCAGGCCGTAATGGCAGCTGTGCTCAATACAAGTGAGTATTCTGTTTGATACATTTGAGAATACAGTTTTTTGTGAACATTGCACACAGGACTCAGTTTTTTTTGTCAAAGTGCTAACGTAGGTGTAGATGTACAAAACCATGCATTGAAATCAGTAAAAACTCGAGTAAAATTTTCACTGTTCTTAAAAGTACAGCGTTTGTCAATTGACCCCACCATCAGTTTAATTCTCTGCAATGTCATAAATATGCTCTTGAATAGAATAATAAAATTTGACAAAAATGAACCAAGACAGAGGTGTCTTCGAGATCAAGATAACAGTTGTGATGATATTGTGGCTTTAAGAAGTGTTTTTTTTCCTAGTTCCTTTGAGGGGCACAGGTACCGAGCAGTCTAAAAAGATAAATACCCTAGGTTTCACAAGTTGCTTTTTATTTAAAAGTGGAAACAATAAAAGCAGCCTGAATGGGCTTATCAAGTTCACACCCAGAGAACCAGGATTTTTAGAAGCTGCTGGGGTTCTGAAAAGCTGTCACCTCTCTTTGTTGCATTTGAAAACTGGAGTTCTCTTTTTTGGTTAAGAATTGTCACTTTACGTTCTTTATTTGGAGAACTGCACTTGAGACTGTCTGTCTGCTTTCTGAATTTGCTTTCTTCCAAGCATGTGCTTATGAGATCTTGTTACTTTTTTTGAAACAGTGACTGTTCAGTCGTAAAATAGTCTATTATTTCACAGGTTTTCCAGTAGAGGTAAGTTATGCTAAGTTCCTCTTTCTTCTGTTACATTTTAACTAGTGTTTGAATAAATTGCATTTTACTTAACGTTAAGAGTTTGACCAATTGAGCTGCATCGTTAACACAGCATCTCATGTTTACCTTTTTAAAATAAGAAAATGTTAGGGTCTAGGCTACCTTCTTAGTATATTTTGAGGGGATCTGGTCTGTTCCATAATTGTTACTCCCAGGACAGTGACCTATTTTGTGTAGTAACTGTTTGTTACACCTTTATTGAATGACTTTCGGAAATCCAAAAAAACACTACATCATTTGGTTCCCCTTTTTCAAATAAATCTATTAACTGGCAGAAGTGGTAGGAAAAAGAAATGAGGTTGGAGATCCTATAAAGGACTTGATAAAAATTCTGATTGGACAGAGTATGAATTTGCAAATGGAATATCATGTTTGACAGTGTTTCTTTTTGAAGATGTTTCCAACAAAATTTATTAAAAGTTACGTTTACAGAAGGTTTTTTGATAAGTCTTCCCTGGGTGGATGTCTTGTAAAATTAAAACATCTGTTATAGCAGGTAATGTATTGACGTGGATTATGGTTTGGCTAACAGACTGAAAGCAGTAGGAATAAATTGATTATCCTTGTATTAGCAAACTATGGGGTACTACAAGTGTGGAAGTAGGCCATTCAGCCCATTGGATCCACACTAATTCTCTGAACAGCATCCCACCCAGACCCATAAGGCCCTGCAATTCCTATGGCCAAACCACCTAGCCTGCTCATCCCTGGACACTATATGGGGCAATTTAGCATGGCCAATCCACCTAATTTGCGCATCTTTTGGATTGTGAGAGGAAACCAGAGCACCCAGAGGAAACTCATGCAGACACAGGCAGAATGTGAGTCGAATTTGCCTGGTTACCCAGGGGTAGAATTGAATCTGGGTCCCTGGTGCTGAGATGGCAGTGCTAGTCACTGCGCCACACATATTGTGCAAAGGGACTTGAGAGTTCTTGTTAAGAGGTCACCAAAGGCTAAATGCAGTTGCAGCAAGTTATCAGTAAGGTTAGTATAATGTTAGCCTTTATTGTTAGATGATTTGAGTAGAGGAATAATGAAATTTTATTCGTTGTGTGTAGGAGCTTGTTGAGCCAACACCTGGAATAGTACGGATAGCTTTTTGGTATCCTTACCACAGGAAGATACAGTTACCATAGAAGGAATACAGACTTGTTCCTGGGATGACGGGACTATCATAATACCTCTTCCTTGTATCAATTTAGGGAGCATAGGATGGGGAAGGAAACTGCAGGGGATGGGCACATAAGAAATGTGGAGTTTTTTCAAGGAAAAGCTCCTGTGTGTCCCGGATAAGTATGTACCTGTCAGGCAGGGAGGAAGCTGTAGAGCGCGGGAAAGGAAGTTGAATCTCTCTTCAAGAAGAAGAAGGCTTATGTTAGGATGAGATGTGAAGGCTCAGTTGGGGCGCTTGAGGGTTACAAGGTAGCTAGGAAAGACCTAAAGAGGGAGCTCAGAAGAGCCAGGAGGAGACATGAGAAGTTGCTGGTGGATAGGATCAGGGTTAAACCCTAAAGCTTCGTATAGGTATTTAAGGAATAAAAGAATGGCCCTCATCTTATTCTCGTCAATCAAGGATAGTAGTGGGAAGTTGTGAGTGGCGTCAGAGGAGATAGGGGAAGCACTAAATGAATATTTTTTGACAGTATTCATTCTAGAAAACGACCATGTTGTCGAGGAGAATACTGAGATACAGGCTACTAGACTAGGTGGGATTGAGGTTCACAAGGAAGAGGTATTAGAAATCCTCACAGTGTGAAGATAGATAAGTCCCCTGGTCCGGATGGGATTTATCCTAGGATCCTTCCACCCAGGGAAGCCAGGGAGGAGATTGCCGAGCCTTTGGCATTGATCTTTAACTCATCATTGTCTGCAGGAATAGTGCCAGACGACTGGAGGGTAGCAAAAGTGGTTCCCCTGTTCAAGAAGGGGAGTAGAGACGACCCTGGTAATTATAGACCAGTGAGCCTTACTTCAGTTGTTGGTCAAGTGTTGGAAAAGGTTATAAGAGATAGGATTTATAATCATCTAGAAAAGAATAAATTGATTAGGGATAGTCAGCACAGTTTTGTGAAGGGTAGGTCGTGCCTCCAAACCTTATTGAGTTCTTTGAGAAGGTGACCAAACAGGTAGATGAGAGTAAACTGGTTGTGGATTTCAGCAAGGCGTTCGTTAAGGTTCCCCACAGTAGGCTATTGTACAAAATGTGGAGGAATGGGATTGTAGGAGATAAAGCAGTTTGGATCAAAAATTGGCTTGTTGAAAGAAGACAGAGGGTGGTGGTTGATGGGAAATGTACATCCTGGAGACCAGTTACTAGTGGTGTACCTCAAGAGTCGGTGTTGAGTCCATTGCTGGTCATCATTTTTATAAATGACCAGGATGGGTTAGTAAATTTGCAGATGACACCAAGGTCGGTGGAGTTGTGGATAGTGAAGAAGGATGTTGTAGATTACAGAGAAACAGATAAGCTGCAGAGCTGGGCAGACAGGTGGCAAATGAAGTTTAATGTGGACAAGTGTGAGATCATGCACTTTGGTAGGAGTAACCGCAGTGCAAAGTACTGGGCTAATGGTAAGATTCTTGGTAGTGTAGATGAGCAGAGAGATCTCGGTGTCCATGTACACAGATCCTTGAAAGTTGCCACCCAGGTTGACAGAAGGCATACAGTGTTTTAGCTTTTATTAATAGAGGGATCGAGTTCCGGAACCAAGAGGATATGGTGAAGCTGTACAAAACTCTGGTGTGGCCGCACTTGGAGTATTGCGTACAGTTCTGGTCACTGCATTATAAGAAGGATGTGGAAGCTTTGGAAAGGGTGCAGAGGAGATTTACTAGGATGTTGCCTGGTATGGAGGGAAGGTCTTACGAGGAAAGGCTGACGGACTTGAGGCTGTTTTTGTTAGAGAGAAGGTGGTTGAAAGGTGACTTAATTGAGACATATAAAATAATCAGAGGGTTAGATAAGGTGGATAGGGAGAGCCTTTTTCCTAGGATGGTGACGGTGAGCACGAGGGACATAGCTTTAAATTGAGGGGTGAAAAATATAGGACAGATGTCAGAGGTAGTTACTTTACTCAGAGTAGTAAGGGAATGGAACGCTTTGCCTTCACCGGTGGTAGATTCGCCAACTTTAGGTACATTTAAGGCGTCATTGGACAAGCATATGGATGTACATGGAATAGTGTAGGTTAGATGGGCTTCAGATTGGTATGACAGGTCGGCACAACATCGAAGGCCGAAGGGCCTGTACTGTGCTGTAATGTTCTATAAATATAGAACATAGGGACAAGGGTAAGCTCATCGGTCTTCAAACCAGCTCCACTATTCATTCTGATCAACCAACTCATTTAGCCAGTCCTGCATTTTCCCATATCTTTTGATCCCTTTAGCTACAAGTGTTATATCCTCCTTTTAAAATCATACATGATTTTGGCCTCCGCTGCGTTCTGTGTTGGCAAATTCCACAGGCTCATCACATTCTGGGTGAAGAAATTTCTGTTCGTCTCGGTCCTAAATGGCTTATCCTGTACTTTACACTCTGACCCTGGATTTTAGATTCTCCTGCAATCCAGAATATCACTTTTGCATCTACCTTGTATTGTCCTCCTAGAATTTTATACATTTCTGAGATCACCATCCCCACCTTGTACTTTTGTACACCAGCAAGAATAATCCTAACTGATTCAACTTCACTAGGCCTGCTGTCCTAGGAATCAGTTTGGTAGACCTTCACTACACTCTCTGTATAGCAAGAACATTCTCCTTTAGATAAGGAGACCAAAATTTCAGTGTTAATCAGAGATAATGGGAACTGCAGATGCTGGAGAATCCAAGATAACAAAATGTGAGGCTGGATGAACACAGCAGGCCAAGCAGCATCTCAGGAGCACAAAAGCTGACGTTTCGGGCCTAGACCCTTCATCAGAGAGGGGGATGGGGTGAGGGTTCTGGAATAAATAGGGAGAGAGGGGGAGGCGGACCGAAGATGGAGAGAAAAGAAGATAGGTGGAGAGACTATAGGTGGGGAGGTAGGGAGGGGATAGGTCAGTCCAGGGAAGACTGACAGGTCAAAGAGGTGGGATGAGGTTAGTAGGTAGATGGGGGTGTGGCTTGGGGTGGGAGGAAGGGATGGGTGAGAGGAAGAACAGGTTAGGGAGGCAGAGACAGGTTGGACTGGTTTTGGGATGCAGTGGGTGGAGGGGAAGAGCTGGGCTGGTTGTGTGGTGCAGTGGGAGGAGGGGACGAACTGGGCTGGTTTAGGGATGCAGTGGGGGAAGGGGAGATTTTGAAACTGGTGAAGTCCACATTGATACCATTAGGTTTGCAGAACACCTCCGCTCAGTTCGCATTGCAGAACACCTCCGCTCAGTTCGCAACAAACAACTGCACCTCCCAGTCGCAAACCATTTCCACTCCCCCTCCCATTCTTTCGATGACATGTCCATCATGGGCCTCCTGCAGTGCCACAATGATGCCACCCGAAGGTTGCAGGAACAGCAACTCATATTCCGCCTGGGAACCCTGCAGCCTAATGGTATCAATGTGGACTTCACCAGTTTCAAAAACTCCCCTTCCCCCACCGCATCTCTAAACCAGCCCAGTTCGTCCCCTCCCCCCACTGCACCACACAACCAGCCCAGCTCTTCCCCTCCACCCACTGCATCCCAAAACCAGTCCAACCTGTCTCTGCCTCCCTAACCTGTTCTTCCTCTCACCCATCCCTTCCTCCCACCCCAAGCCGCACCCCCGTCTACCTACTAACCTCATCCCACCTCCTTGACCTGTCCGTCTTCCTGGACTGACCTATCCCCTCCCTACCTCCCCACCTACACTCTCTCCACCTATCTTCTTTTCTCTCCCTCTTCGATCCACCTGCCCCTGTCTCCCTATTTATTCCAGTTCCCTCACCCCATCCCCCTCTCTGATGAAGGGGCTAGGCCCGAAACGTCAGCGCTTGTGCTCCTGAGATGCTGCTTGGCCTGCTGTGTTCATCCAGCCTCACATTTTGTTATCAAAATTTCAGTGTGTCAGGTGTGGTCTCAAAAGCCTACATAGTTGCAGCAAGATATCCCTTCTCCTATACTAAATCCTGTTGCTGTGAAGGCTGACATACCATTTGCCATCTTTACTACCTGATGCACCTGCATGGCTACTTTCAGCAACGGAAGGACCCTCTGGCTCTCTGAAGACAGATTGACCAAACCAGGCCTGCATTCCCATGAGTTTTGAAAAATGCCAAGTGACCTAATTGAAACCTGGAAAATACTCCATGTGATTTACATGGGAGATGAGGTAAGATGTTTCCCTGGTTAGGGACTGCAAAACCAGAATCTCAATTTTAAAATAAAGGCATACTATTTCGGACCACAGTGAGGAGGAGCCTTTTACTCTGTGATGAATTTCAAATTTCCAACTTCAGAAGGTTGTTGAAGCTCCGCCTTGTCTTTGTTTTTTATGATTATTCAGAATAAATGAGATTTTTGGAACTTCTGTTTCATAGTACTTAAAGCTTGAGATTGCTGGTCAAAGATATAACAGTGGCAATAAACAGTTATGAGGAGTTGCCATTGTCTTAACTAGATCATCAAGCTGCTGTCTCATTAGAGAACTAGTGGTGGTTTAACCTGCAGAGAGCTTGAGTCAGAGAGTCCTTCATGGTAACCTGAGCCAACGTGGGAATTAAGCCCATGCTATTGATGTTATTCTGCATCGCCAACCAGCCCTCCAGTCAACTGAACTAACCAATGTGATTCTGAATCATTAACTGCTCATGTCTGGTTGGTTTGTTGTTGGTGTGAGAGCCAAACTTGGAATGGTGATGGTGGAGACCAATTTTGCTTGTAAGGCATGATTCTGCGTGTTTGGTTGTCAGGGTGTTGCTAGATTCATTTGTAGATTAGCCCTCCCAATTTTGGCTCAAGTTCTAATATGTTAGCAAGGAGTATATTGCATGGTTAACTAGGGTGTAGGGTATGCTATTTTTATTTGCAATGCCTTGGGCAATGGTGCATGATCCATCTAGTTTTATTGCTTTTCCAGATCACATGGTACACTGAGCAGTTTTCCTAGCCAATTCAACAGGTATTTTTGAGTCAGAGTCAATTTCAGTGCTGTTTTTGAAATTGCATGCAGGCCAGACCAGGTAACGACAGCAGATTTTGACTCTTCGCAAGGGTATTTGTGAACTTGACAGGTTTACAACAAACTAGTAGTTTCATAATTAATTGTGACACTATAAATTCGGAATAACAATTCTAAATTTATAAATAAACTTGAACACATGACTCTAGTCCAAATCTTTGGATAACTGGTCCAGTAAGATTATCAGCATGTTACTATTTTTGTTGTGCACATTTGATAATTAATTTTAATGGCTCCCATTTCTTAATTTCAGATCTTGCAACAATTGTATGTTGGACCCAACCTGTGGCTTTTGTTTCAAAATGGAAAGTCCAAATGTTACCGAGTCATCCTGTGTCCCTGTAAGCAACAGATCTGAGGGAATGGCTGCGTGGGGCAGGTATGAAGCTCCGACTAAATGAATGTGCTAAGTAAGCATTTGCTAAGTACAAGAGAAGCCTGATTATGTACCTGATTTTTAAAAACCAGGAGAGACATGATAAACTTACACTTTAAAAGAACAATTTTGAAGATCTCCATCTTGGAATATTAACCAATTTTTTTTTTCCGGATGCTGATAGACCTGTCGCCCAGTTCCAGTATCTTAAAATTCTGTTCTTCTAGGGATTCTGTTCATCTATATTTAGCAATAAGGCTGACTTGGGATGTAGTCTGCCTTTATAGGTTCTCCTGATCACAGATGCTTAGCACTTCCATACATGAACCAGATTACAGTCCAATTTTATTCAGTACTACCTTGAAAAGGTATAAAATTAACTGTAATCTGAAAAGAGCGGGAAAGGGAACATTTGAATGGGAGGGAATCACCTGTGTTTTTTTTTTGCATCATAAAAAAGAAGAGAAAATGATGCAGTCATGTGAGCCTCTTGAATCAGTTTTGTCATGCAACCCAGCTAAGTGGTAAAGATTTAAACGAACCCAAACTTGTGTTTATGAATCTTGGTTTTTCTTTCATACTCGGCCCTCTAAAAGGGCAAATTAGAAGACTATTACTGTACACCAGAAACTGAACAAGCCTTTATATTTTTGTCTCTGTAAAGTTTGAGGGTTAGATAATGTGTGGAAAGATCTATCCTTGGAAGAAAGTGAACACGGTCTTATCTGCTTTGTTTCTACTATAACATTCATTCAGCACTGCGCTATACCTAGGGAACCCAACCTACTAGAAATCAGATAATTACAGTGATCCATCTGGTACTCTAGTGATTCTTTTTTTCTTTCCTGTTCCTCAACTCTGAAATGATCCAATGTATCTAAGTTCACCTTAGAACTTCTGATAATTGACTTAAATTAATGGCTGCTGGAGTACTTCGTTGGAACCAAAGGCACAAAGCTGTTGTATCCTGAAATGCTTGATTTGCCATTCACCAGTGGTAAAAGATCAGACAATCAAGTCCATGATCTGTATTTTTTGCAAAGGGGTCCTAGGAGGTAGCCGAATAAACAAATGGCCAACCGAATAGATGGTCAAATGCCCTTCAGTGTACAGTCACTTGGATATTCACTGGAAGTTATGATTCTGAATCCTTTCTCAGTACACATTTTTGGTACACGGTTGATTTTGATGTCTGTTTCTGGATCTCTATTCCTTCCCTTTACTACAGTGACAAAGTTCTCGGAATATTCAAAGGATTATAGATGTAATCAAATACTTCTGTAAATCTAGGATGAAAACTGTTTAATAATTAAGTTTCCTAGGGGAATAATATTGGATTATTAGACTTGTTCTGCACTGATATATTTAACATGTTCAACTCCATAATCTGATTTGCTTAATGTTTTGCTTTAAGATTACTGCAGTACAGTCTGCTATGTTGTCAGTTCAGTCACACCTGTTTTCCATGTTTTGGTATTGCAGTTTGTAATCATGGAACAACTATGCAACTTCTTCTAGGGAAGCAGGTGGGTGAGCAAGCTTTCATCAGGCTCTTCAGAGTCATTAGCTCCCCCAGTCCAAAATAAAACTTCTTCAGGACTACTTTGTTCAAGAACATACTACACCTAAGATTGCTTCATCTGTTTTGCAACTTACAGCGTCATCAACCTCAGCATTCATTTCCATGTAGTTTCCATGCCAGCCTTCGACAGGCGAGCTGAAAAGCTTTGTCAGGTTGGTTTGCTTCATCCTGTAACTCCTTGTTACATCTTTTGCAGTCGTAGCGCATTTGAATCCAACATGGTAGAAGCAGTTAGTGAAAATGGCTTCTGTCTTTATTTTTTGCAGCTTCTTGGTCATGAAGATGTATTCGAGAACAATTGATTAGATTCCTGCTTCTTATTGATCGCCTTGATAACCTGAAAGATCAGCTGCCATTGGTAGTTAGCTTTTGGGTTCCTAATCATCCAGATCTATTGGCTGGAGGTTAACTGTGGTGTTGGGAGGCAAGAACATGAGCCTAACGATTTTGAGGCCAACAATGTTGGAGTGCATAGCAAAGTAGTCTGTAATGATGAGCTTCCTTTTCTGTATGTTGGTATATCTTGTCCACTTGCCTGGTTGTTTCAAATGCTGATTGTTGTCTAGGCAGTTTTGTTAGTTTTGTGCTGCATGGGTAGTGTCTTGACAATTGCAAAGCAATGTGGCTTCTTGGACTTTCCTATGACAAGAAGCAGCAGCTTTTAAGGGCAGTTCATGGTGGAGGACCATAGTTGTCACACATTCCTATTTTACTTTCCACATTATATATTTAATTTTTAAACATTAAAGAACAACCATTTAAAAGACAGGAAGAGAGTTTGGATTCAGAGTTAAAACTCTGTATCACTCGATATATGCTCATTCAGAATGTGGATGAGACCGCTTTGTAGACAATCTTCCATAACTGCTGCTGTAACTGCCTCACAGTCACTGTTTCTGTGTTGAAAACAATGCCAAGCTTTATCTTGAATCAATCTGTCCACCCATCATACAGATGAAATCCTTATGGCTCAGCCTATTTACTGGGGTGACTCTCCTTCCTTGCAGTATTGGTCCAGAGACTAGTATGTTCTTTCCTCCAGTTGTCTTGAACCACCTTAGCAGTGTGAATTTGTCATCTACTGTGGCAGCTGCTCATTCTCTTCCTTGGTGGTGGTTGGGGGGGTGGGGGGAAGTCTCTTTGAAGTATTCTAGGATGTTCACTTTCTGCTTAAAAATGATCTTAGTCTTAGCAATGTTCACTTTTTTCACTTCACAGCACAGTTTTCCCACTTATGTATCAGCTTCACCTTCTCTCCAATTGACTATATTCTTTCTTTCTTTCTTATGTTTAGCACGGTTTGAATATCCTTTCATGGATAGATTTTGATGCTAAATGACGACTTGCCCGGAATTCATATTATGGTATGGCCTCACCCCACTTTACGTACAGCCATATGACAAGCATACAAAAGTTTGACCAATCCACAGTTGGCTACCTAGAATATCAGGCATCCTTCTACGGGATTTCTGACTCTGCCAGCAGGAATAACTGACAACCATAGCACAACCGGAGGTTTTAGTTATCTGAATTTGACTCATCACAATTTCACCATATTGCAAATTGGTACAATTCAGCAATACTGTACAGTGTAGATATGCTTAAACAATTGCAACAAAATATTCTTTCATATATTTAAAGATGGCAAAGTACAGATTTATTAACTGAAAATGGTTTTATTGTCTCAAAGATTTGAATAGCGTCCAGTCTATCAATTAAATATTTCCATTTTAAATGAATGAAAATAACTATAAGAAACATACAGTATCATTGGCAAGTTCTGTTATTGTACAAAAATGTAAACAATTTCCACACATTTTGCTCACAAGGAAAGGTGTATTTATTCCATCTATCCACTCATTAAACAATTCCTGAGGGTTGTCTGAAGCAGGGATGTTCGCTGATTGTACTATGTTCATTGCCATTCGTGTCTTGGATACTGAAGTGGTATGTATCCATATGAAGCAAAACTTCAACAACTTGGTTTGATGTGTGGCATGTATGTTACTTGCTAATTAAGTACCAGAAAAATCATCACTTCCAGCAAGAGAGAATCCAACAATTCAATCTTTGTTCGATGGCATTAAAGTTGTTGAATCTCCACACAGTTGACACCCTAGAGACATTAGCAGAAACTAACTGGACCTGCCTTGCTTGTGCTGTTAATGTTCTGTGGAAAAAATTGTCAATTTCTTGCAGTACTCAGCTACGTCCCTCCAATTATTAAAAGTCCAACATTTTAAAATTCACTTGTGGAATTTGAGCATCACTGGCTGGGCAGCATTTATTGACCATCCCTAGTTGCCCTTGAGAAGGTAGTGGAGAGCTGCATTATCGAACCACTGCAGTCCATTTGCTGTGAGTTGGTCCACAATGTCCTGAAGGAGGGAATTCCAGATTTTGACCCAGTGACATTGAAGGAATGGCGATTATATTTCCAAGTCGGGATGGTGAGTGGCTTGGACAGGAATTTGAGGGTGGTAGTGTTCCCACCTAATGGTGACATTTGGTGACATTTACTTGGGACAGTCACTCTTGTTCCCCATAATATTATGCTGTTCTCAACTGTGATCTGGTCTCTGAGTCCGAAAAAACATGTTGGAAGGCTTCTTTGCTTTTCCCCCATCACGAGCTGACTTGGTTTTCCCAGGACCAGATCTTTCTGCATCCAAAGTCTGATGGTGCCAGCTGTGCCTGGAAATGTGTTCAGAAAGTGTAAAACCATTACGGACTCCATCAATGGTGGTATGACTGGTGGTGTATCTGCCAGTGGGAAGCAGCTCAATACATCTGAATTTTGCTACTTGATCTCCTGGACGCTGTTCCAACTTGTAATTATATGCACTTAGTATTAGAGCCAACTGCTGAATTCTGCCTGAAGTTACAGGCAGCACTACCTTGTCTCTTTTGGTAGACCTAGAAGGGGTTTGTGGTCAGTTATTACAAATTGACATCCACAAAGGTATTGGTGGAACTTTCTGACTCCAAATATGATTGCCAAACCTTTCTTCTCTAACTGGGTGTATTTAGGCTCTAAATTAGTCGAAGTCCTGGATGCAAAAGCTGTAGGGCATTCCTCTCCATTAGGCCACCTATGAGCTAATACTACCCAGATGCTGTGTGGGGAGGGAGACCTCACATGTCAGTACCAAATCTCACTTTGGTTCATAGTGTGCCAACACCTTCGAGGACGAAAGCAGTTTCTTTGCTTCCCTGAAAGTTATGGCTTTGCTACACTACTATTTCCAAAACCAACTTTTTTTTAGAAACAGTTGATACAAAGGTGCCAGAATGGAAGCCAGGTCTTGAACAAACTTTCCATAACCTAAGCTCTCTTACTGACGTGAGAACCAAGGCGCACTCTCCCACACACTCTCGCACACACTCTCCCAAGGCATACACATACCTGGGAGAAACATCAAAGGACTTAAGTTTGCCGAGTGCTCCTCCTTGGTCTTCCCTGTTACAAGCATGTCATCTAGATACATCACAACCTGGGGTAGACCTTGTAAAATGTTGTCTATCATTTGCTGAAAAATACACAGGCTGACGATACCCAAAGAGGCAGTCCTGTATATTAGTACAGACCCTTGTGGATATTAATTTTAGCATACTTCTAGGACTCCTCATCCAGCACAATTGCTCTGTGAAGAATATCTCACCTGCCAGCTTCATGTATAAATCCTCTGAGGGATTGAAAGCTGTTTACTGTTTGTTTAACGTCCCTACAAAGGCAAACAGATCATACCGATTGTGATGAGTCTATGCTGCCCATTTTGCAAACTGGACTGGTTTGATGATTCCTTCTGATTTGTGCTCTGCTTTTGCCTGTAAGGTAAATCTCACAAGGTGGGTCTTGCAGAATTATAGAATTCCTTCCTGAGAAACTTCTGGGTATTCAATTACGACTTGAAATAGGCAGTCATTCTCAAATTGAAAAACGTTGAGCCAATCAAGTTGAAGCTTTCTCGAGCAATTCCACGCAATCAAGCTTGGGCTGGAGACTTTTACTTAGTGGTAATAGCCAGCTGCTTCTCTTAAGAGACCAGGACTGAAGTTGTACCCTTAATCTGTAAAGATTCTCTGTCGGTTCTCAGTCTAGCTCAGGTCTTGCGCAAACTTAAGGGCTGGAGTCCAGAGCAAATTTTCTTAAAGACTGGTCCTGCAATCACTGAAATAGCCATGCTTGTATCAACTCCTTTAGAACTAGGCGACCAACCAGATGTTTCCTTTAATACTGTTTTGGATGTGGCTAAGCAATTTAACATTTCCAAACAGTTGTGCACTATCCTGGATACCATCCTAAGAGTTATTTTACACCATTTAGGTCTAGTGGGACTTTTACTGTCTAGAGTCCACACACCAGCATCAGCTACTGGCTTGCCAGCCCAGATCCTGAAGAAAATTTAACCATTTAGCCGAGACTTGGTTTTTCTGTGGGCTGACCTGGGATCCGTCTGTTCAGGATATGTTTTGAGTGAGTCTCTGCAATTACCTTCACTCAAGTGGTGTTCCCTAAGATCAGTTAAACTAGCAAGGAAATGCTCACTTCCATTGGAATATCCTATAACTCGTATGCTCCACTTGCCACATTTTCCACTGATAAAGCCAGTTGTAGTGCCTGTTTGAAGTCCAGTTGGGCTTAGCTAGTAGGTACTTTTACATGGTTACATCATTTATCCCAGTCTCTCATTTAAGGCTAAACCAAAGTCACATGCCTCTACCAGTCATCTTAACCTAGTCAAAAATCCCAAAACAGATTCCCCTGGTTCTCAAATTGCTTAGTAATATTGATATCTAATTCTGAGATGCTGATGCTTAGGGTCATAATATTCTTTAAATCTGTCAACTCTTTAAAGGTTTTAGTATCTGGCACTTCAGGGAAAATTAGGCTCCTAATAGCTGAAAAAAGCTGCAGGCCCACAAGCTGTCAGGAGAGTTACTTGCTTTTCATCTGCCCTGATTTCATTTGCCTAGAAAATGTAACCAATAATTTTCACAAACTGAGCCCACTCTTCAACAGCAGGGTCAAACGAGGCAAACTTCCCAAATAACAACACGACACTAAAAATGTTTGCCCCAATTCGAGGACGACTTTTGCAAACCAATTTCTTTAGGAGCATGCTTTTGTCTCTTTGCTATTGAAATAACTCTACAGAGGCTGATATTCCCTCACCAAGTCATCCAATATAGAGGGTCCTTGACGCTGATGCAGCTCTGTCGGAGCCTGTTCTAAGTGAACAGGATGTCCGACCCTCCTGTTTATATCTGTCAGCCAGGGCTCCTTGACTGGAGTAGATTAACACCCCAAATTAGGGAACTCATTCTATGATGTCCATCTGGCTAACCTCATTACAATCACTACAGCAGTGTCTTTAAAGCTTGGTGTTAGATCTTTTCCATGTTTAGCAATTCCAATAAATTATCATTTTTTTAAAAAAATCAGGTTTCAGTGAATAGTAGTTTTAAGAGTTGCAGATTGCCTTGAGCTTGTACCAGTCATTTGTGATATTGGGCCCTTTATTCATCCGTGCAGCCAACAAACGGCACGGAGAGTGTGACCACATGCATCAGCTGTGTACAACATATAATGTTAACTTAATATGCTGTCTGCAACACAACCGATGCAGAATGGTTTATTGTGAACCTTGATCTCTGCACTTATTTTTAGAGTCAATCATTTTCTCCCTTGAAAAGTGTAAACTAGAAATTATTTGTGAGCAACTTTAGACCAAGTATCAACTGAGAATATCCAAAAGGATGTGAATCGGTAAAATAATGTAAGATTGCTTAATGTCTTAGTACATAAGTGAAGTTGAGTAACAATGCCCTTGTTCACCAGATAATTAACTTAAACATGTAGGAAATAGAAATTATGGCATGCCTTCAGGACAATGACAAAGTGTACATTTATCTATTTGAGGGATATATGACTGGGGTCCTGAGAAGGTGGTGATGTGCCAACTGCATCCTTGAACCTTGAAGGTAGGCGACAATGCTGCAATGTATTTTCCCCAACGTGGATTAAAAAGCTTACGTATTTTTCTAAATTCAGATAGTACATGATCTGGAGGGGAAATTGGAGATGGTCCTAAATCACCTAATACCCTTGGCCTTCTAGGTGGAAGAGTTTTAGAAGATGAGTTAAAAATGTTTTTAATGAATTGCTACGGTTCATCTTGTAAATGATACACACTCCAGTTGTGGAATGGCAGACTTGGAAGGGTGAATCTTTTAAGGTGGTCATTAGAGTACCATGCAAAAATCTGCACAGATGCTGTGATGCCTTATGTTGACTTGCCCTGCCAAATGGAGATATTTCATCTCCATCCAGACTTGTGCCTTTTACTGTTAGGTAGAAAAGCCTTTGAGAGTCAGAGGGAAAGTTACTATAGACTACCCAATCTCTCATGCCCACCCAGATTGTTTATGTAGAAGGTCAATGATAACCCCTGAGGTGGTGGTTGGTAGAGAATTCAGCAATGTCAGTCATGTTATTGGTTAAGTGGATATGGTTAAGCATTTTCTACTCTGAGGTGGTCATTATTTGGCAGTTGAGTCAGGCTTGTTATCTGCCCAGTCCTGAAGTTTTGCTGCTTAGAAGTTGCACGTAAAATTGAACACTGTGCTGTTCAGCAAACATCCCTATTTCTGACCTTTATAATGGAGGGCAATGTATTTAATGAACTCATTTAAGCTTGAGGTACTGGAACATTTTCCTGAGGAATGTTTGCAGTAATGTTCCAGGAATAGATGATTATCCTCTGATAACCTCAAGTGTCTCTGTCTTTGTGCTAGTGTGATTCTGTTGAGTGATGAGTAAACGCACTGCAATAATTCCTGCAGGTTTCAGTCTTGTTTGAGCTCCTTAATGCCACTAATGGTCAAATGCTACCTTGATGTCAGGGGCAGCCACACTTGCCTCATCTCTGGAGTTCAGCCGTCTTGTCAGTGTTTACATGAAGACTATAATGACGCTGAGCTGAATCCATTGACATTAGTGGGTTTTCTCTTAACAACACCTTTAACCACTAACTCATGATTGCAAGTTAATTGTTAGGGGGTGATTGGCTATACTGAATTTATTTTGCTTTTTGTGGACAGGACATAACTAGGCAGTTTTTGACCTTGGGCATCAGAGGCATAACTTTAGTGGAACAGCATGGTTAGTTCTGTAGCACAGGTCTTCACAATAGCAATGGAGGTATTATCGGGACCCATGGTCTGTCTTCCATCCAGTGTGCTCATTTGTTCCTTGTGAACTTGGGCAATGAATCAAATTGGGACAATCATTTATTGTGATGATCTTGGGAGGACAGATGGATTGTCCGCCCAGTACTTCAAGCTGAAGATGAGTGCATATGCAGAGTCTTTTGACTCCAGCATCATTTAGGATGAAAACGTTTATGGAGCCATTTCTTCTCCATAGTTATTTAATTGATTGACATTCACAAAAGACTTAGTGCTTTGATCTGATCAAATGGTTGTGAACCATATAGCTACAACTACAGCATACGGCTTGTTTAGCATATGTATATAGTTAATTGTCAGAAGTTCACCAGGTTACCACCACCTTTTCTGATATGCAAGGCTTCCTTGGTTCATTAAAGCAGAAGTGAACCTCTTTCAGAAGTCTATTGTAAAACATAGGGATAAATATGCATCTTGCGTTGACAAGCATTGATTAATTGCCATGGGGAGAGATAATGATATCATGGTAATGTCACTGACGAGTGATATTTCAAAAATGCTCAGGAGATTAGGCAGCAACTGTGGAGAGAAAACATTTGATGTTTCATGTTGATGACTTTATTTCAGTTCTGCCGTTTGTTAACTGTTTCTCCTTCCACGTATGCTACCAGAGTTGTTGAGTATTTCCAGTATTATCAATTTTTCAGATATCCAGCAAAAAGAAATTGGTAAACTTTGCAGATTTAAAAAGGCCCATTCTGAGAATCCGAGCTTGTAAACCGTATGGAAATCTAATTCTGAAAATTGCTTCATACTGCATTTCATTACTGCAGGTGGTACTGGTTCAAACTAATAAAAAGGATTTAGGATTAGCCAGATTTTTAGCTTAATATTAGTGGACAACAGAGGTGAGTCATGGAGGTGAAAACTTGTGAATATTTTTTAGATCACTGCTGTATTGGGGGAAGGTATGAGGTCTTTCTGGAGAGGAGAACTAACTGATGTTATGATTGTATGGAAAGCTTAATGTCTATTGATGTGTAAAGCTAAAAGATGCATTAGAAATGGTGGTACAAGAAGGATATCAGCTACCTGAGAATTAGTTTGAAGTTTACAAGTAGGAAATTGTGTATGGTTAGTATGTAAAAGCAAAATGGTAGAGGGGAAAATCCATCTCTATGGAAGTGATGGCAAAATAGTAATTTCACTGAACTCGTAATCTAGTCGCCCAAATTATTACTCTGGAACATGCAGCTGGTGGCACTTAAATTCAGTTAATAAATCCAGAATTAAAAACTAGTCACAGTTTTGACTGTGATAACTGTTGTAAAACCCATTTCAAACACTAATGTATTTGCATGGAAGAAAATTTGCCATCCTTACCTGATGTGGCCTAAATGTGACTTTAGATCCACAGCAATACCATTGACTCTCAAATGACCTTCAAAATCAGCCACTTAATTCAAGGGTAATTGGGGATCAGCAACACATGCTGGCTTTGCCAGTGACATGCATGTCCCAGTAAAGAATGAAGAAACAAACAGCAAAATCTTGTTTTTGATCACAACCTCTGAAAATGTTGACTCTGTCTGATTGGAGTTCACACAAAACCCAAAAGTTGCCATTGTTTACCAGACTGCTTTGATACTAATGTGATATTGCGTAGTATTACTGGGCAGTGGGTTTGATGACCTGTATATATTTTGTTTTATGTTTTTGTCAAGACAGTCCCATTTATTGAGGTTATATCTCCTGAAAACAGTATGTTTAAGTACTGTTATACAATGCTCAGTATTAAAGCTTTGTTCTGGAAGATACCATTGCAAAGTGGTGCTGTTCTGCTTTCATAGGTCATAGAATCATAGAATCCCTACAGTGTGGAAACAGGCTCTTCGGTCCTACAAGTCCACGCCAAACCTCAGAAGATCCCACCCAAACCCATTTTCCCCCTATAACCCACCTAATCTACACCTCGCTAAACACTCTGGGCAAATTAACATGGTCAATCCACCTAACCTGCACATCTTTGGACTGTGGGAGGAAACCGGAGCACCCAGAGGAAACTCACCTTTCTGTTCGAAATGCAAGTTGGTAATTGTAGCACTTATGTTACTACTTATCATTCAGCCCATGCCCGAGTGTTTTTGAATGATGCATTCTGGTATGGATTTCTTCATGTTCTGAAGAGCTGCAAATGGACTCTGGGTTTATGATGAAGGGGTGTTAATTGATGAAAAACTTAAGTTTGATTAATTTGTTTTGTTCAGTTGTCTGTTATGTATGGAAACCCTTCACAATGTAGTCTCCAAACTAGTTACTGTCTTCAGGTTTAACCACGTGCTTGATGAGCAGAACCAAGGCATTTGGATCTCTTATGCATTTCATTGACTGAAAGACAAAATTGTTTCAATGTGTTTGTGCCTTTCGCTCATCTTGTTTACATCAGCATGGCTATGTGCCATATTCTGACAAATCCTGACTCCTCCAGTTTGAACATGGAAATTTTTTGCTCTCTGCAGCTCAATCAATACACGCATTCAACCTTGTTTTCTGTATTCACACTTATAATTACTAGAATGCATTTTTTTCAAAATCAATGAAGTTAAAATTTTCACAAAGACAGTTCAGAGAAAGGATAAAGAGATCTTCTCAGAGTTTCAGCAAAAAAAGTTAAGATTTTTTTTAGTAAAAGGAGTTGTTAGTGCATTAAGTGTCCTCTTTATAGGAAGTATGAGGCTGGTCCCTTGTGTAATATATGTAATAGGAAGATGGCATTAATACTTATTGCCTTGAAAGATGTTCATCTACACGGATACACTCCTGAAATACTAATAAATTTGGTGTCATGTTTGTGTATTGGATAGCTTATTACCTAGGTCAGTCTTTGCTATTCTGATGTAGACAGTCCTTCCAAATAATCTGTGTTCAGTGAAGTTAATCTGTTTTGATTGACCCACCATGCATTAATGTGATTAATTTGAATGCCAACAAAATGTATTTCTAAGTTTTTGCAGTTTCATATTGCATGCATATGTGCCATTTTTGGAAATTTACCACAAGTACAGTTGCTGTTCAAAACTATAAAATGAAAGGAGAGAATTGCATGAGCAACAGCAGAAACCTATATCACTGAAGAGCGATACCAACATTCACAGCCAGGTAGAATAAAAAGAGATGAAAAATAGTATCTAAGATCATCATGCTCCTTGCCCTGCCACCACCTACCAATAGGGGCATAATGTGGCTATATCCTCCAGAAACACCACCTGTATCAGGAAATGACGGTGAATTGACGTTATTTAGTGAATGTTGTTGTCCATTACAATATTCTGGTATCTATTTTAGATGCAGTAATGCTTCAGAATTTAAGAAAGAAGGCTTATCTTGGGCATACAACTTCTGCCCTACAGTATATTCTTGGACTGCATTACTGGGTCTTATCCTATATCTTGTCTTTTTTGCTCCAGGTATGAAATTTATTTTAAATTATTCCTAATCTGATTCTATTTAAATGATTGTATTGTAGTTCATTAAATGATCTTGAAAAGTTTTCAGTGGAAGGGAAATAACCTTCCTCTATAAGTAAATTTAATTCAAAGTTGCATTATTAACGTCCAGGTTTGCAGCTTGTGATGAGTCGTGTTGTCATTCACCTTGAAGATTCATGCCCAAATTTTGTATTCCACCATTATTCTTATTGCAAGATTGAAGCAAAACTTCAGATGACACCTTAAACGGAGAGAGAATGCTTTCATGTGAATCTTGTGATGTACCCTTTCCTCAATACCTGTTACTTTTGTGACAAACATTGTTTCTGGGATATCGAATTACTCTATTATCGGCAGGAGTTGTCTGCTCATAATAATTGTTAAAAGCCCTTTTTTAAAATTATTCAATACTACGTAGAACTATTGAGAAATAATCAAATTGATTGGGACAGAACTAACTGTAACAAGTTTTAAAAAATGGTGTCCACATTTATTAAACATGCTGCTGTCTGTTTTGATTCCCGAGATCTCGCTGTGGAAATTGCTGTAACTGGAAAATTGAAATAATACAGTCCATTTTTAGAAGGCACCTGAAATATAGTATACAGTTCTGGTCTCTGTAAGAATATAATTAAATTAGAAGCAGAGGACAATCACTCAACTGATACTTAGATGAAAGAGTTGCCTTGTGTGGAAAGGTTGGATTAGTTGAGACACAAGAAATTGTCTTGTAAAATTAAAGTGTGTGAGATTGGAATAGTGTACTGTCATAGACTGAAAACTGAAGAAGGGTCACTGGACTCAACGTTAACTTTTTGTTCACAGATGCTGCCAGTCCTGCTGAGTTCTCCAGCAATTTCTGTTTCTGCTTTGGGCAGAGAATTTGTTGACAGACAGGAAAGCAAGAGTGGGAATAAATAAGACTTCTTCCAACCAGTAGGCAGTGATTATTGGGATACCATAGGGATCAGTGCTTGGACCCTAGCAACTCCATATATACATATGCATATAATTTAGATGACAGAACTAAATGTAATGTCTCTAAGTTTGCAGTTGACTCGAAATTAGATCGGCGGATGCAGAAATGCTTCAGCATGATTTTGTCAAGTTCAGTGAAAGTGGACAATCATGTGCAAATGAGAGGTTACCTACTTTGGTAGCAAAAACAGCAGATTATTATCCGAACAGCGATAGATTGGAGAAGGGTGAGGTGCACTGAGAACTCTTCAACCACCAATTGCTGAAAGTAAGCATTCAAGGTAAATGGTAGGTTGGTCTTCATAGCAAGAGGATTTGAGTACAGGAACAGGGATATCTTGCTGCAGTTGTGCAGGGCCTTCACAAGACCATATCTGGAGTATTGTGTGCAGTGTTTGCTTCCTTATCTGAAAAAGGATGCTCTGGCTATGAAGAGAATGCAATGGAGGTTTACAGATTCTTGATTCTTGGGATGGCAGGACTGACATATAAGGAAAGATTGGGTCAGTTTGGACTATATTCACTGCAATTTAGATGAATGAGGGTGCATCTCATGGGAATCGATGAAGTTCCAACAGGTCTGAACAGAGTAAATGCAGAAAGGATGTTCCTGCTAACTGAAGATCTCAGAAACAGGGATTGTAGTCTAAGGGTGTAAGTTATGCTATTTAGGATGGAGATGAAGAGAAATGCCTTTAAACAGGGAGTGGTGAACCTGTGGAATTCTCTGCCACAGAAAGCAATTGAGGCAAAAGATATTGAATATTTTCAAAAAGGAGTTTAAACATAGTTTTTAGGCCTAAAGGGATCAGTGCGTATGGGGAGAAGTGGGAATAGGATACTGAATTCAATGATCAGCCATGTTCATTGAATTGCAGAGTAGGCACAAATGCCAGATGGCCTGCTTGTGCTTCTATTTGCTATGTTTCAAAGTTACCTGTATCCATTTTGGGGGTTTGAATAATGAGTGGCAATTTTGCACAGATACATAAGATCCTTGGGGAACTGGATAGGGTGGACAATGATGTCTCCTGTTCTGTGAGAGACCAGAACTAGGTGGCATGCTTTAACAATAAAATGGATAAGGCAGTAAGCAGAAAGTGTTTTTTATGTTGTTAAAAGCTTAAGGAGTAAAACTGCACACCTATAAATACATATTTTTAACACTGATATTAAAGTTGATCACACCATTAAAAAGGATACTTTGGCTAAACCATCATGCTTCAACTTTGCATGCTCAATTTAGTTTGAAACTCTGCTACTTACGTGGTAGGTATATATTCGTGCATTTAGGTGATGAATCAAACAACTATAGATGCTTTTTGTGGTGTTAATATTAATGGAAAGCAATTCTGATCTTAATTTTTAACTGTGCATTTGATTTTGCCTGAAACTAAGTACTTGAATAATGTTCAACCCTTTTTTAGGAATGGGTTCAATGCCTTGGACAGTGAATTCTGAAATATATCCGATGTGGGCACGAAGTACAGGAAATGCCTGTTCTTCTGGAGTCAACTGGATTTTCAATGTCCTTGTATCAGTGTCATTCTTGCATTTGGCAGAACATCTTACATATTATGGTAGGAATGAATTGTATTTTAGATTATTTTTCTAAATTATTTAAGTTATTCTAACTTAATGTTATTAAAGGTTTTAATTTTCACAACTTAAAAGCCTCAGTTACAATATCCTCACATAGACAGTAGAACATATAACTAACATAAATTAGTCCAGAATATTTGCTTTGTATTTTACCAACACACACACAATTAATGTCAAGCCAATCTTGAACAGAAAGATGTTTAGAATGCAGCATCTACATAGGGACATGCAAGTTAGAGCAGAGTAGACCATTTCTCCCCCCATACCTGCTCTGCCATCCGATGAGATCATGAACGATCTGACATTCCCTTAATTGTATGTTGCTGTCTACCCTTTGTACACATTGCCAATAAATAATGTTAAATGCAGCTTTAAATAAATTAATCCTTTCTCCACTGCCCTCAGGAAGTTTGCACACACTGACAACCAGTGCAGAGTGGGGGGAAAAAAAATTCTCCTCCTCTGTCTTAAATGGAAGATCCTTTTATTTTCAAACTTGCCTAACTCTAGTCTCTCTCATAATGAGAAATATTCTCTCAACAAACATCTTGTCAAATTCCGTCAGGATCTTGTGTTTCACCAGAACAGTCCTCGTTCTTCTAAACTCTTAATGAACATAAGGATAACTTGTCCAACCTTTCACCAGAAGATAACCCCTTTAACCTATGTCACTACACTTACACCCCTCCCCTACCACCCACAACACCTAACCTCTCACCAGCTGTCTTCCCCATTCCCAAATCCAGATTCAACTCCACTCTCCAACTCCCATGGACTCAGTTTGGACCCACTCCAGACCTGATCTGCCTTTTCTTTCCAAGCCTCCCCTACCCACCCCTTGCCATGTCACAGATCAATCCATTCCCACCAGATCTGATTTCTCCCACTCATCCCAACACCCCTACTTTAAAACATTGCATTACTTGGCTGGCTCCCTTGCCACCTTGCACCCAGCTGGCTCCCTACCCTTCCTGCAACTGAACCTTTCACTTACCTTACGTACTTACCATTTGAAAGTAGCTGTATGTAGTTCAGGACTTTTTTAAACGTCAGTATACAGCAGCTGACTGCAGGCTGTTTCTGAATTTACATAGCATTCATGACTAAATGGATGATTTCTTACATTAAACAGAAATAAATGTGTACTGTAACAGCCACTGCAGAGACATGATTGTAAAATAGCCAAAATTAAGGCATGGTTTGCTGCCTTCTAACACTGCGTGACATGGTCAGGATGGAAGTATGGCCTGTGCTTCTGAGAGAGCCCTGATTGCAATTTCCTGTTAGGAATGTTGTGCTTTCTCCTTTTTCTTTTAAGAAAAAAGCACAATGGAAAAATCAATCTTTTTACTGCTCCTTTTGAATTTGTGATTTTCTTCTCCAAGATGCCAAACATTCCTCGATTAATGGTCAATTTTACTTGGCAAAGGAATCTGAAGAAATCACTACTTTTGGAACATTATCTGGAAGATGTTGCTACCTGACGCTATCTTTCAGTCTTTGTCAGTCAGGATCTTTTCCAGTAGCATATCCCTGGATGTGTATGCCTTGCTAATGGTAGGACAAGTAAAACCGACACTCTGTTGAGAAGGACTCGCTATCAGTAAGAATTAAAAGCGTCTCTTGCTGTGTACAAAAGCCATCCTTTATTAAAGAATTGCTGCACCACTTCTTTCTAGCTTTCCATCCTTCTGAAATGTCATGTAGCTATGAATATTCAAGCTCTAATTTCAGTCACTTTGTAGCTACATCTCTGCAATGGTGTCAGAGTATTCATGTTTATTTCTATTTGATGAAACCAGTCATCCATTTAGTATTGAATGCAATATAAATGATAAAGCCAACAGTTGAGGTCTGTACTATTTTTGTAAAATATACCCATAATCTGTTGACATACTCAAGTTTGTATTCCCTATTACTTCCTAGCAGACTCTGATTTTGATTATCCCTATTGTTATTCTGTTCCCTTGCCCTGTCTTTTCCCTTTAATTTAACACATCTTCCCACATGTGATCTCTCATATCCATGGTTCAGTTTAAAGCTAAGCTTATTACCATGGTTATATGACTTACGAGAACACTGGTTCCAACATGGTTCAGATGTACGTTCATTTCAACAGCATAGCTCGACTTTATACTCATGCTAGTGCTTCAGGAAATGTAATACATTTCTCCCACGCCCTACCAGTTTTCACACGGCTGAGAATTTAGAGACTGTTACCTTCGAGGTTCTCCTTTTTAATTTAGCCCCTATCTGCGCATACTGTCTAATTAGACTTCCGATATTGTCATTAATGGATGTCTGCACCACAAAAACTGGATTCTTCCCTTCCCAGTGCAAGGTCCTTTCCATCTCCAAATCCAGTCCTGCTACTGGGCAAATAAATTAGGAACAGGGGTAGGCCATCTGCCCCCTCAACCTTACTCAGCTATTTGATAAGATCATGGATGATCTGATTTGAGTGTTCTTTTTTTCCTTGCCTTTATACCATTTCACATCTGTGGCAGTCAGGAATAAATCTTAGCCTTAAATATTTAATAACCACCCTCCAGTGCAATTTGGGAAGAGAATTTCACAGAAATGTATTGACTAATGGCCCAATCTTTGCTTTTCTCCGGGGTAGAAAATTCCAGTGATTAACAATCCTTGCACCGAAAACTGAAAGGAGATCTGATAAGCATTAGATATCAAGAGATGTCCAGATATAGTAAGAAAGTTGAAAATGTTGCCAATGAGAGGACACAGATTCAAAGTAATCTTTCTAAAGAAGCAAAAGTGATGTGAAAAGAGACATTTTCATACAAGTGTTTAGAATTTGGAGTGTATTCCTTCAGAATGGTAGAGTTCTGATGAAGAATCACCAGACTCAGCTTTCTTCCCTCCTGAGTTTCTCCACCAGTTTGTTTTTTTATGGAACAGGTAGACTATTCAAGGCATTTAAAAGGGAATTTGATGATTATTTGAAAAAGAAAAGATTTTACAGTTATAAAGTGGAGGCAGGAGAATGGCCTAAAGTGAGATGTTCATGTAGGGAGCTGAGATTGACAAGATGGGCCAAATGATAACCTGCACTGTAACAAATCTGAGATTCTGAGAAGCACTTCCTTCACATCACTATGAAAATGCAACTTGGAAAAATTTACTGTGAGCCAGTGTCTCACTGACTTCCTTCCTCCTCTTCCAGCTGCAACCACAAATGTCAGAGGGTCACAGCTGCAGATTTAGGCCATCCAATGCAAGGATTCTTCCATCCATGAGTGACCTGGTAGTTTTAAAACTTTCTAGTCTTCAGAAGCATGCCTTGATCTTGAGGCACCCTCTTCTATCTACATTGGTAGTGCACACCACAGTCCATGGGTACTGCCACCAACCTAAAACCTTTCTGTTCCAATTGTCTCTGTCAGCTGTGGAGTCCATATGCTGTGTTTAATAAGATGGTGTTCCCAAGATGATTTCTTTATTAGTTCCTTCCTCAATTTTCTTCTTGAGTCTTGCCATTAGCATTTGAGTTCTCTGCCTCTATTTCATTTGTCATTGTAGATTAAGAACCCAGAACCAGAATTCAGCCCATTTGTTTCTTCATGCATTGTCAATTTTCATGCTTTCAAAGTAATTTAAAATGTTTGTTCAACAGTAAGAACCAAGCCCCCCTCCTTAATTTTAAAATTTTCTTGTTGCCTTGTACATGTTGATTGCATTTGACTTGCTCAGGCCTACATCTTGTTTCATTATTGTAAGCATTGAACATTTTACCCAGTGTAGCACAGGCACATAGACTCTTCATTGTAAACCTGTGTTCATCAAAATTAATTTTTGTCTTCAATTTTGTATTGAATTACTTCATAATCTGCACTTTGTGTTTCAGGTGCATTCTTCTTGTATTCTGGGCTAACTACCTTGGGTTTGTTTTTCGTCTATGGGTGCCTTCCAGAAACTAAAGGATTAAAGTTGGAAGAAATAGAGAGTTTATTTGAGAACAGGCTTTGCACATGTGGCCTTTTGGATTCAGATGAAGGTCGGCACATTGAATATATTCGAGTGAAAGGAAGCAATTATCATCTTTCTGATAATGATGCTTCTGATATAGAATGATATTCTGCTGTGTCTTTTATTATACCTCTTACAAATCAAGGAATATTGGTGTCCATCTACCCTGCTTCTGGCTTGGTGTGTGATTCTGTACTTAGATGCTCTTTCTGTTCTTAAAACATTCTATACTTTCAAATTTTCTAACTCTAGTGGTTCTTTGTAAACCATTGTACTTTTGTTTTATAGCTTCTAGTCCACTTTGTCAAAGAGCTGAAAATGAAGATGACATTGTATGGTACACAGGTGGGCAACAAACATGTATTCTGAATTTTACTGATAACAACACTTGCTGTTGACATTAGGTTCTGTGTTGATCATTACACTGAAGATAAAAGATGCAGTGTAAAATTGTTTAGAACATATTGGTATAATGTTTCGCATCCAAATGATACTCAAATATAACCTTATTTCAAAAGGTAATTATATTAGCTTTGACACTGTTCTGGTACATTGTATGCAAATAGCAAGGTTAGTTGCAGTAGCCTAGTTATGTTGCATATTCTTCTAACAATATTCTGTGATGCATAGGATGTTTATACTTTTCTCCCTTTTGGTGCAAATGGATCTTATCTAGGTCTTCAAAGAAGTTGAGGAATTTTCTCAAGCAAAAGGTCAAGTTTGTCATCTTTGTCCACACTCATACATCTAATGCTCAAAAACAGAGCAAAGTTGGCAAGAAACATCCTTGTCTAGCGTCTTGGTAATGAATATCTTATAAACCTAAGTTACATAGAATAAACCTTTTTAGCTTCGCCAGAAGCAGGAGCTGAACGGAATTTAAAAGTTTACAGTTAATTGTGGACATAAAAATGGCATTTCTGGTGCTGAACACCACTGGCATACAGTTATTAATGACTGATTAGTGGAAAACCCATTTTAACAATTTATGTACATCATTCTTGAAGTGATTTTTCAGTTCTCTCTCAATTTAGTAAAATACATTTCACTACAATTGTCTTAAATCTATCGCAATCATAGAACTAAACCCATCTACTAAGTTAAAGTACATGTTTGCTTTTGAAATTTTATTTGAATCTTCTCCAGCACAATTTATTAGTGGTGCCCAGATCCATGATTACAAAATCCTATATTTTCTTAAAATCTCATTTATCCAGGAATTTTTAGCATGCAATTTACACTGATGGTGTTAGCAGTCGGCGCATCTAACAGGATAGGACCTTTTAATGTTCTAACAGTGCCAGCAATCATGTAATGATGCTTGTGAGGGTTTATAGTTCAAATTGGAGCAGATTTTAATTATAACAGTTCAAGTATTTTCCAGTGACTTACGGGGACGAGAGAATGTAAAATAGTATTCATTAGATCAGGGTATCCCTTTTCATGTATCATTTTATGCAACCTGCTTTCTGTGATCTGATTCATGTTTTTTTGGAAATGAAGGCCAATCATCTAGCGTGGCCTTTTACCAAAAAGTGGATTTATTAACGTCACAGTTTTGGGCAATGCATCACCATTTTTCTTTTGTGGCGCAAGATGCAAACTTAAACAATTGTGAAAAACAGTTTGCCTTAATTGAGTACAATGAAGTTGCTTTATTGCTGTACCTTCAAAGGTTTTTTTAAAATATGGAATCAGTAAAGTCAGTGACAAAATATCGTGCAGTAATTGGTTAGCTTGCTTTAGTGAGAACCAAGTACTTTGATGATTGGACTTGCTTTTGGGTTTTTCAATGGATGCACTTGCAGTATTTGGCACCATTTTATTAAACACAGTGCAGAAAATATGCACATTAAATTGATTTAATATCTGATCAAATTTGAAGGACGCAGTAATATCCTGCAACAAAATGTTCCTGCTTCAATTGGCAAGTTGAATCTCTGTTGCTACTTAAAAATATACTTGACAGCATTGTATGTAAGAAATCAAGGTTACCAAAAAGATCATTCCAGTTAGTTTTTTTTGTAGTACATTATTAATTTTATATACTTTGTTTTATATTTTGTATTCACATTAAATGAGATGGAACCAGTCAATAAAGTATCCCAGAATTCAGTCATTATTTAAAGGAAAATACTTAAAAGCATTAAAATATCAATTCGAACAAGAACTATGTTCTGCATAATACCTTAGCTGTTGTACCAGTTTTATTTCAGTTTATAGACATATGGTATGTTTAAAATGTGCAGTTTATTCCTAAAAATGAGGCGTTATAGCGCAATGCTGCAAGTGATGACCCTGCAATTGGCTCAGTAAGGTTGAATCCGACCTGCAATCCCAGACTAATTTACTACTTTACCCAGTTATTAATATGCCATGATTTGGTGGATGTTAAGATCAAATTAGTGGTGTTATTTCAGTGCTGCTGAGAAGATAATGTTTACTAATTATATTGATGAAGAATGACACAGATACTCTTAAAATTAGTATTTATTACAGTATCAGGAAAGAATTATTCTACAGTTATGCTTCCCATGTTCAGAGTGTCTAACTTGCTCGAAAATAAATAATCCTTACCTTCTATCCTTCCATGTTCATGATAGCAATCTTTAAATGCACATCATTACCGTCTCACTTAAGAAATCTAAAAAGGTAAATGAGCTAGGTATTTCTAGAAAGATAAAATAAGTTTACCTGCAAAGTTGACAGGCAATAATCTGACCATGTTACAAAAGTATACTAATTATTAATGTTTTCCACATGAATATTCTAAAATTTGGCCCAAGGAAACATGAATGCTGTATTAATGTATCACTAGCATCGCATGTGTTTCAACCGTCCATCCGATATATGACACAGTTAAAATGGATGAATTCTTCTGTGTTGTAACAGTATATTTATTCATAATTAGATTGGTCTAATTGCTTTAGTGATGTAATGTTGGTGCCAGAAAGACTATTAAAAGATTATTAATTTAAAAGTTGGAGTTGCATATATTTTTCATCTAGAGGTATATGTGGATCTGTAGCAAATCTCAACTTGAGTTATTTAAAAAATGTTCTTGGTTTAATGCACTAAGAAATTGCACCTTCCCTGAATTTATGAATTGTATTTCAGCATTGCAGTGCAATGAAGGCATCTTAATATTTGGGTAGTTTATGTAAATGAGCATCTGATGGGACATTTACTGGATGATGGAACCGCAAAATAGCTTTTTTTTTTTTTGAAGAAATTTTGTCACTGGTTAAATATAGTGGGATTGCCAAGGTAAATTATTCTTGTGATCAAAGAATTGAGTTCCAAAGTTTTATGAAAAGAAAACAGTTTAAAAAAAAGTAGATGCATTTATGAATAATATTTGCTAAGTCTGCAATGCAGGTATTTCTAATCACTTGTATAGCACTATTTAACCCTTTCAGATTGGTGCTAAAATGAAATGGACCAATAATGTGAGTGGATTAATTCTCCGAATTATTCAGTGTGCTTTTGACATTGTTTAAAATGTATCAGTAATTGACATGAACCAAGAAATTAACACTGAATTTCAATTTGACAGTGTTCAATTTGATTCTAATACCAAACATACAAAAATATTATAATTTTGTGAAATACAGATTTTAAATGAGGAACATAGCACTATTGGATGTACTATTCCGCTATCTTGGCAATTCTGACATTCAATTTTTAGTAGGTATTGGGGATATCTATCTTCACAGGACATAAATAAAACTTTATAATCAAATTTTGTAAAAATTAGTATTGTAAAATTAGAGCTATATTTGTTACTTCATGTTATTGTACATGTTTTAATAGGTATACTTTCTATGAAATTATATGGATTGAGTTAATGGATTCTGATTCATAAATGAACCTGTAAAAGGAGAAAATAAATATTAACTGATTACCTACATCATTGTCATCTTCAAATTTAATCTGATGATAGCAACTGACAAATTGTGAAACATAAAAATGTTGATGGCACTATTATTGTGCATGAGGATCTGCTTTATTTAAAAATAACAAAACAGAACATGACCAAATATTTTTCTTTAAACCTTCAAAATTTGTAATAGTTATGATATTGGATATGCAAGCAATGTGTCTCTTCTGCAAAATGCAAACCTCAAAGCATTAAACTCTGATTAAATTTAAGCTCTTCTGCTATTTAGAATATTCATTGAACTGAAACGCAAAGAAATTTTGCAATATCATACTGTGAAAGGATGCTTTATTATTGATGTTAAATTAGTTCATGCATTAATACGTTTCATTAAAAAAAGAGCTAGGAAGCAGAAAATAATTTTTTTTAGTGTAACTTTGCCCTATCGATACATTTTCTTTAGTCACCCCAGCTATTATCAAATTAACAGAATTGATCATGAATATTCATCAAATTAGGTTAGGATTTGTCCCCTAGACTCCTATTTTAAGTGACTAAAGAAGACTACAGTGCAATGGAAAATATCACTGTGGCTACTAGGATTAATATTCTTCTGCTTAATCAGAAAGCTTGGCATTTCAGAATGGGTCAATTGAAAAGCCTAAAATCTTCAATACTATTTAAGCATGGTGCAAAATAATGATTTTATTGATAAAAAATGTGAGAATATTAAAAATCTGGATAAATTATTTTAAAACAATCCTGACTAAACCTGTCTTTGTACATCAGTCCTACCATCCCAGTAAACAATATGGTAGGCCTTCACTGCACTCCCTCCATAGCAAGAACATTCTTCCTCCGATCAGGGAGCCAAAACTGCAGACAATATTCTAGGAGTGGTCTCACTAATGCTGTGTATAATCACAGCTAAGCATCCTTGTTCCTCGACTCAAATTGTCTCGCAATGCAGGCAGACAGACAGTTTGCCTTATTTCTACCTGCTGCACCTACATGCTTGTTTTCAACTGGTACACAAGAACAGCCAGATCTGTTGGGTGAGAACGTGTCCCTGTCTCAATTTATGACATTCATACAATAATCGCTTTTCTGTTTTCACTACCAATGTCAATGATCTCATATTTATCCAGATTATACTGCATCTGACGTCTAACTTGACCCATTAAAATCACATTCTAGCATCTCTGTGTCCTTCTCACAGCTCACCCCTTTGACCCAGTTTTGTCTTCTGCAAATGTTGAGTGTATATTTAGTTCCCTCATCTAAATCAGTAACATATAGTGTAAATAGCTGGGGTCTGAGTACTAATCCCTACAGTATTTAATTTGTCCCTGTCTGCCATTCAGAAAAAAAAACTTTATTCTTACTCTGTTTCCTGTCAGCTAACCAATTTTCTATCCATCTCAGTACAGCTACCTAATCCTATGTACTTTAATTTTATGCATTAATCTCTTACATGGGACTTTGTTGAAAGCCTTCGGAAAGTCCAAATAAACTGCATCCACTACATCCCCCTCAACTCTACCTGTTATATCCTCTAGAATTCCAGTAGACGTGTCAAGCATTATACTGTTGTGAATCCGTGCTGAATGTGTCTTAAGCTCACCACTGTTTAAATTCTCTGCTATAAAATCCTTGATAATGGATTTCAGCATCAGCCCACTAACCGACTTAAGGCTCATCTGTCCATAATTTTCTCACTATCTCTTTTAAATAGTGGGGCTACGTTTTCTACAGATTTAAGGGTTGCTATAGTTCCAGTATCTAAAGAATCCTGGAATATGACCAAAAATGAAACCTTAATTTCTAGGGCCACTTCCTCCCTTATGTACTCTGCAATGTAGATTGTAACAGCTGTTAACTATTAATTTGTGTACCTTGTTTGGACTAGATTAAACAAAACAGGAAAAGAAAAACAAACTTTGGTGTTGAGTTTGAGCCAACATTTTGACTGTTATGCTTTCTACATGGATGTCCTTGAGCTAATTGGTGTAGCCTGTTCAAATGTTCCATGTAGTTTTAGTCTCAAATTATATCCTCCCTCACACCACAACGAGACATGAGGTCGATGCCAGCACACAAATCTTGATAAAGCACACCACAAGAAGTGGCATAAAATCTGGGAGATGTTTCATTTCTGCTGGAGAACCAGCTTTTCTTTGAATGGTCAAAAATGATTATTCAGCAGCATCAATGCACTATTGCAACTTACCTTTTTATAGTGACTACCCCTGTAACCAAAAAAAAAGCTTGCATCATGGTCTGAAATATGGCTCCAATTCTTCTAATTTGGTCAATTGTTTTCTATTTTAACTCTGATGTTTTGGGGTTTTCTTTTGATGGAGGTTCCTACAGAGTTCTCCAAGTATAGGAGTCCTCGTAGATAGTAGTGGAGAGAATCTTTGTAGAAGCCATGTCTCTCTCTCCATGGCATTAGTTGCTGTTTTCTAGTGTTTAATTGGCCAAGACCTCTACAAAGCTACGTGGAGAAAGTCAGAATGCAAGGGGGTAAATAGATGAATGTTTGAGTCTATAGGGTGGGTCAAGGATGCAGTGGATAATGAGGAGACACAAGATTAGAAATTGCCAGAGAAACTTAGCAGGTCTGACATACATAGAAGATGTATTTGGGCTGTGTCAGCAGAGGCGCTGGTGATGGGGTCACAGGAAGAATCGGGGAGTATGGTCTTGTTTGCCTGAGAGTTAGAACTGGTTTAATCCTTCTGTCATTTTCTAGGTAATTATTCAGGCTAGTCTCTGATCTCTAAAATGTCTGGCTCTTACTTAGAGTTGAAGACATTTTTGGAGTTTTTGGTATGTAGGGAATTGCCAATCTGAAGTTTAAATTCCCTGGGCTTCCAAAACTACAATCTCTTATTATTTTGGAGGGAAAGGGCAGATAGATTTTTGTCAGCTTCACTGTGTGCCTTCCAGTATTTTGGTGTCATGCACAGACTTGGCTGTAGTATATTCACTTTCTTTATCCATGTCAATAGTATATGGTAAATAATTGTGGCCCCAGTAATGATCCCTGTGGGACTCCACTATTTACAGCTTTCCATCCTGAAAAAACCCTCCTTCTCCCTCTGTCTTCTATTAATTGGATTGTATTCATTAGAAGGTTGAGGGGAGATCTAATAGAAACATACAAGATAATGTATGGCTTAGAAAGGGTGAACACTGGGAGGTTGTTTCCGTTAGGCGGGGAGACTAGGACCCGTGAGCACAGCCTTAGAATTAGAGGGAATAAATTTAGAACGGAAATGAAGAGACATTTCTTCAGCCAGTGTGTGGTGGGCCTGTGGAACTCATTGCCACAGAATGCTGGGGAGGCTGGGATGTTAAATGCCTTCAAGGCAGAGATTGATAAATTCTTTGATCTCACAAGGAATTATGGGCTATGGGGAGAGTGCAGGGAAGTGGAGTTGAAATGCCCATCAGCCATGATTAAATGGCAGATTAGACTTGATGGGCCAAATGGCCTTACTTCCACTCCTATGTCTTATGAATTAGTGAATCCTCTGTGTATGTTAGTATACTTACTACCTACAAAACTGTGATACCTTTATCAAATGCCTGAATATCTGAAAATCCCAGATATCTCCACTGCTTCTGTTACTTGTTTGTTACCTCCTCAAAGAATTCGGGCAAATTTGTCAGGTATGATTTCCTCTTTGTGAATTCATGCTGAATCTGCTTGATTCTTTTATGGATTTCTCAGTGCTCTGCTATGGCATCCATTACAACAGATTCTCACTTTCTGCAATAACAAATGTTAAACAACTGGCTTGTAGTTACCTAATTTTGTTTGTTCCCTTTCTAAATATAGGTATTACATTATTCCAGAATCTCAATTTCTGTGAGATTTTCTTCCTCTGCGTACACTATCACCAGGTACATTTTTAATATCTTAGGACACATCCCATCAGACTTATTGGTCTTTCGCATCATTTGTTTCCTTAACACTTTTCTCTAGCGATAGTTGTACTATTTCCTCTCATTTTGGGCCCTTGAATATTCTAGTAGTTTTGAAACTCTTAGTGTCGTCTATGAAGACTGATGCAAAGTATTCAACCTCTGTCACTTCCTGGTTACCTGTTGTTATTTATTCTCCAAAGTATCAATGCTCACTTTGGCTTCTTTCTTCCTTCTTATACATTATAAGCTTTTGTTATCCATCTTCATAATATTTGTAAGCTTCCCCTGGAAGGGACCTTTTTGCTTTGACATGATTCATTAATCTTGCCTCAGTACCAGATCCACAATAGCATGATCCGTAGCTGGACTCTCAACATATTATTCCATCTGACTAATCCGATCTCTGTGAAGATTACATCATCGTTGTTTAATGCACTGTTGCCCTACCTTTACATCAAGGACATTTCAGAGATGACCACAAGATTATTCAGACCCCGATCTATCGGAGTAGCCCACAAACCAACAACCATCCTATGACAGCTACTGACAAACATCAAGGATCCCATACCCAAAACCACCAAACTACAGTAATATACAACAAAATACCATGCAAGGAATGTGAGAAACACTACATAGGCCAAACCAGAAAAAAACTGACTACACAAATATGTGAACATCGCCTACGCTCTAAGAGATGACTAGTTCTCACTGTCTCACTACACACGGACAAGGAGGGACACATTCAATTGGGACAACACAACAATAATTGCAGAAGCCATCCAGAGACACAGCAGGGAATTCTTAGAGGCCTGTTATTCAATTCAGAACTCCATCAATAAACACTGAATTAGACCCTGTACAGACCACTGAGAAACAGAACTTGAAGTAATACCAACCACCCCAGCAAACCATAGCATATGAATAACAAGTGGAACAGAACATGGATGTTTCACTGGAGGCATGCTGCCAATGTTACCTAGTGGGGTGATGAAATGTTTGCAACCAAACCCACCGGCTTGGTGAGCATGTCTACAACCTCGAGAAAATCTAATCATCCTGGAGAAACTGAACTGAACTAGTCATTATAAAACTGTGCCTACGAGAACAGATCAGAGGCAAGGATTGGTGTGGCAAATAATTTACCACCTGATTCCCCAGTGTCCGACCACCATCTATAACAAGTGTAATGCAGCACCCTCTTTTTGCGTGAACGTGTACAGCTTGAATGAAAAAAACAGCCTGTCTGATTGGCATCTAATCTACTACCTTCATCAATCACTCCATCTACCCTGAATCTCAGTGGTGACTGTGTATGTCATGTACAAGACACAATGCAGCAAGTCACCAATCTCCTTTTGACAGCATATTTGGAACCCACACACACAACATAGAAGATCAAGGGCAACTAAAGAACTAAATCACCATTTCTTCATTATTGCTGAGTCAAAATCCTGAGAGATTAACATTTCTAATCTGTACATGTGGAGGCAGGGCACATGGCTGAAGTAGTGAATGAATATTTGGCATCTATCTTCACCAAAGAAGCAGGTATTAACCAGGCCAAAACGAAACAAGTGGATATTCGGTCAATAGAGTTCAAAGGTGATAAATTTTGAATAAACTATTGGTGCCCTGAGTTGACAAAGCATCTGAATCAGATGCAATGCATCTAAGGGTACTGAAAGTCTGGCTTGGTGGGCATGTCTATAACTCATCCACAAACCGAGGTACAAATCTTTTCAAAAACTTTGGAAATTGCAGAGACACTAGTCATGGTTCTTCAGTCTTCTCTGGACTTTGATATGGTTCCAGGGCACTGGAGAATTGAAAACAATACACTCTTGTTTAAAAAAAAATTGCAAAGATAAACCCAGCAAGTACAGACCAGTCAGATAGACTTCTGTAGAATAACTTGGGATAGAATAAATAGTTACGTGGACAAATGTGGATTAAATAGGGACAACCAGCATGGATTTATTCAAGGAAATCAGAATAGAATCCCTACAGTGTGAAAATAGGCCCTTCAGCCCAACAAGTCCACACTGAACCTCAGCATCCCACCCAGACTCATCCCCCTATAATTCACCTAACCTGCACATCTTTGGACTGTGGGAGGGAACTGGAGCACCCGGAGGAAACCCACACAGAGACAGGGAGAACGTACAAACTCCACACAGATAGTGGCCTGAAGCTGGAATTGAACCCAGGTCCCTGGTGCTGTGAGGCAACAGTGCTAACCACTGCCATGTTAGCTAGTATTCTGTAATATTTTCAAGAGACAACAGAGAGGGTTGATAAGGATAATGATGTTGGTATGGTACACATAGAGTTTCAGAAGCAACTCAATGCAGTTGATGTGAAACTTGAAAACATTGTAAACTGTGTGGAAGATGGTGTAGAACTTCAAAAGGATATAGACAAGTTTGTGAAGTGTGACAGTAGGTGACAAATTTCTGAGAAGTGAGAAATGATAACTTTGGTAGAAAATGGAGAAACAGTATAAAATAAAGGATACAGAAGCAGAGAGATGTGGGGGTATATGTGCATAAGTCATTGAAGGTGGCACAACAGGTGGAGAGTGTGATTTATCGTAAATACAGTATCCTAGACTTTGTCATTAATGGCATAGAGTACATAAAGGTTATGCTGAACCTGTTCTAAGTCAATTGTTAGTACTCAGTTTCAATCTTATGTACAGTTTTGTGTAACACATTTACTGAAGGATGGGAACATAATTTAAAAGATTGTAGGATTCTCTGGGAAGCTAGGGAGGAGGTGGCAGAGCCTTTGGCATGGATCTTTGAGTCCTCATTGTCTACTGGTTTAGTCCCAGAAGACTGGAGGATTGCAAATGTTCTGCCCTTGTTCAAGAAGGGCAGTAGAGATGACCCAGGTAATTATAGACCTGTGAGCCTTACATCTGTGGTAGGAAAAGTTTTGGAAAGGATTATAAGAGATAAGATTTATAAGCATCTAGCAAGCAACAATTTGATTGGAGAAAGTCAACATGGATTCGTCAAGGGCAGGTCGTGTCTCACAAACCTCATTGAGTTTTTTGAGAAGGTGACTAAGCATGTGGATGATAGGGCAGTTGACGTGGTGTACATGGACTTCAGTAAAGCCACCCAAGTTGATAGTGCTGTTAAAAAGGCTTACGGTGTGTTAGGTTTTATTGGTAGAGGGATTGAATTCTGGAGCCGTGATGTCATGCTGCAACTGTACAAAACGCTAGTGCGGCCTCACTTGGAATACTACGTGCAGTTCCGGTTGCCCCATTACAGGAAGGATGTGGAAGCATTAGAAAAGGTGCAGAGGAGATTTACCAGGATGTTGCCTGGTCTGGAACGAAGGCCTTATGAAGAAAGGCCGAGGGACTTGGGTCTGTTCTCACTGGAGAGAAGAAGGCTAAGAGTGGATTTAATAGAGACATACAAGATGATCAGAGGATTAGATAATGTAGACAGTGAGAGTCTTTTTTCAAGGATGATGACGTCAGCTTGTATGAGGGGGCATAGCTACAAATTGAGGGGTGATAGATTTAAGATAGATGTCAGAGGCAGGTTCTTTACTCAGAGAGTGATAAGGGAGTGGAATGCCCTGCTTGCCAATGTAGTTAACTCAGCCACATTAGGGGCATTTAAACAGTCCTTGGATAAGCATATGGATGATGATGGAGTAGTGTAGGGGGATGGGCTTAGATTAGTTCACAGGCCGGCGCAACATCGAGGGCCGAAGGGCCTGTTCTGCGCTGTATTGTTCTATGTTCTATGATCCTCAACGAGCCAATGCAAACACAATGGGTCAAATGGCCATGATTTACACCATTCTTGTCCTGCATCAATACACTACATGGTATGTTCTATAGACCGTCTGTTATTTTTAGAAAAAAGGAACACTTTGCAAGAAAATTAGAAATGCCAAAACTAGAGAGCAGTTATAATGTAAATCTTTAATTATCCTTATATAGAATGGAATAGTAATAGTGTAAAAGTAATAGAAGAGCAAGAGCTTCAGTAACATTTTCAGAAAAATATTTTAGATCAATATGTTCCTAGCCCAAGGAGATAGGCTAGGAGAAGGATCTGTTTCTGGTGAATGAGGTTGAACCAGATTAGTTGTCTTTCGTGGAATATTTGGGAAATATGGTATCATAAGGCTAAGAAAACAGGATTTTTTTTGAAAATGCCAATTTGTGCATAGAGCGTAAACTTCATGCCCTTTTATTGTGTAGGCAGAAAATATTTAAAGGAGATATATTTGGTTTTAGCTAAATCTAAATTGTTTTCTCCTCTTCCCCTCCCCAATACAAAGGCTCAGCATGGCTCCATTGACGCCAGCGTTCTTACTCAAGTGGCTGTTTCCCATGTGAACAATCTGTTGAGTAATTCAACATTCACACAAAAGATTAGGTTTAAAAGTTCTGGAATCCATTTAACATATGTCTGTATCTATGAACAAGAAAAATCCTTGCAGATTAGATTAAATCCAAGGATCAATTTTGTTTGTTTCCCATAGAATAAGCCATACAATGTATTCATGCAGTCAGCCATCAATGGAATAACAAAGTTGTGCTCCAGTTAAAGTTCAGGAAAAGTGAAACACTGTCTTAATGTAATCTATAGATTCCCAACACGAAACTGAATGTGAAGGACTACAAAGTTTACCAATTCATGGCATTTTGGTTATTGTAGATTCTAAGCAATTTAGTGACTAATTACTTCTGATCAATTATATTGTTAATTCCAGATAAATTAGAGACTTCACTTTCATTTTGAAGGGTTGGCTTTAGCTTTTGAGTCTCTGTACTTTGAATTTCAGTCTTGCTGTGGCTAGCAGGAATCCGAGATCTATTGCATATGGTGATAATTTTAGTATTCTCATCTCTTCTGACATTGAGGCATTTTGTGTCATCCACTTCCTCAAAATTGTTTCGAAAGTCTGATCTTTTTCAGTGAATCCAGTTACGTTTTTGACTTTCAGCTAAACAATAGGAGTATTTAATTGATGGACTGCATTGTTCTCCATTGGTATGCACAAGATTGCTGCTGTCATCACTGAGACTGTTTGGTTCTTTGTCAGGAGATGAAAGACACATTGTAGCATTTGACAAGTTGCACTGTATGGCAATATCTGACCTCTTCACGCACACGAGTGAGAATTCAGTTTGTGTCCATGCATTTTGAACCTGAAGTGATTTGCTGTCTGAAGTGTTTTGAGCTGAAGTACAAATTCCTGTTGAGTAATTCATCAGGGATGGAACAAACTGATCGAATTTGTCTTGCTGTTTAGTAATAAGCACATTTGACTCAACTGAGTCAATCATGACTTTTTGACCGATGGGATAAGAGCAAGATTGGCTTGCATAGTTGGTTTCTCTGGGGCATTCCTGTGATGGTAAATTTTCAACTTCAAGGTTTTCTCCCACAGTTTGGACATTGGAAAGTTTTTCCTGAGCTTTGCCTTTGCAGGTAGCTGAAACATCTGGCTGCATGGTTTGACCATCTAATTCTGACTGTAAAATTGAAAATAAGTTATAAGTGGTTACCACAGTGAAATTGTTCCTGTGGTTCACATAATAACACATAATTCAGTAATCTAAGCTTTTTCACTACATTATCTGAGAAAGAGGATGAATCTCTTGGGTGTATCAGGGAAAGGAATGATGCATCATATCTTGTGGTGAGGGGAAGATGAATCTCACTAACAAGAATCTCTTCCTATGTTTGTGCTTTACCAGATGTAAGTTAAGCAGTTCATATGGAGAAAGTCTGCATTCCAGCTTTAGATTTGGGTGCCTCTCTCATCACTAACTGCTATGTTGCAAATTATTGTTTGTAGTCCTTCCTCCAGACTGAATGTAGATGTGCTTGTCCCAGTTTGCTCGTAAACCAGACTGGGGAGGACAGCTGTTGAAAGTGTTTCTTAATGGTGAGGTATAAGAGCAATTGCCGCAATACGAAATAGTGACAACACTTGGAAAGATTGAAACTGCAAATTTCCAAATGGGGAAACCCAGCGTATGGGTATGGTACCGATGCAGTGGTTATTGGTGATGCATTGTTCATTTTTAACCAGCAATTAAGATAGCTCACATGACAGCTCATTTTTGTTAGCTAAGGAATAAAGGGCAAAATCACGGGTGAGTCGTGGATCGTCATCACTGCATGAATGACAGAAAAAGATATGAAAACAGCCTAATCTAGTTCCTACATTGACTACTTGTTTGCATGGATTTGCTGGTGAAAAGTAGGTCAATAAATCATTGGTCTAAAGCTTAAACTAATATCCGGAATGAAGAGGTTGACTTCAGAGGAAACCTTGGACAGCTAGGCTTGTATTTGCTTAAGTTTAGAAGAGTAAGATGTGACTTTGATTGAAACAGGATCTTGGCAGGGTAAATGAAGAGAGGGTGTTTCTTCCTGTAAGAGAATCTAGAACTAGAGGACACTGTTTAAAAATCAGGAGTCAACCATTTGAAGAGGTAATGGTTTTTTTTTTGAGAGCTGAGTGTCTTTGGAACTTTCGTTGTGAAAAGGGAATGGAAGCAGAGTGCTTGAATATTTTTAAGGCAGAGGTAAATTTACTCTTGTTCAGCAAAGGGGTGAAAGGTCGTCTAGGGTGGGTGGGCATGCAGTTGTGAAGTTACAATCTGATCGGTCATGATCTTAATAGTGAAGCATGCTTGAGCTGAATGGCCTACTCCTCCTAATTTGTGCGTCTGTGTATTTTTCCATATCATTAGGATATTCTAACAGCAGCGGAACCCATATCAGATTCCTGGTGAACACAGTGTGTATGTTCCAACTACTACAGCATTTCAATTTATCACCACCATTTTCTGGTTAATCTTCAATGGATCTTAAATGAAACTACCATCTATTTAAGTTCCCTTGACCTCTATTGGTTTAACCTATGAAAGAGCTCCAGAAAGGAACTTGACAATGTCAATTATTGGTTAGGAACAAATTACTGCAGATGCTGGAATCTGTACTGAAAACAACGAATGCTGGAGAGCACAGCAGGTCAGACAGTATCCATGGAGAGAGAATGTTAGTATTTCGAGTCTTGATAACTCTTCAGACTTCATTTCAGCTCTGAAGAAGAGTCATCTAGACTCAACATGAGCTTGCTGTCTCCAAGAATGCTGTCTGACCCGCTGTGATCTCCGGCACTTGTTGTTTTCAATTATTAGTTACCATCATTCCAGTAGACTTCCAAGAATATAATTCATAAAACCATCCAGAACTGCTCCTGTTATAACTACTTTAAATGTTCATTTTCAACATATTTACCCACCATGGATGTACAATTAATTGATCTAAATTAACCTGACTGTGCTCTATTGTTTGTACTGGAGCCATATTTTCAAAATTTCTGCCTGTAAATACAACTTGTATACTTATATAATTCTAAATACATTGTGAGATTTTGATACAGAATTATTAATCGTGTTGGAAACAGCAAGAACTGCGGATGCTGGAGTCAGAGACAACAGTGTGGAGCTGGAGGAACACAGCAGGTCAGGCAGCATTAGAGGAGCAGCAAAGTTGATATTTTGGGTTAGGACCCTTCTTCAGACTGTTTTGTCTCTTAATAACTGTGTTACGTTGGTCTGAAACAATATTTTTATATCTTATCTTAAACCAACTAAAACGTTGAGGATATCTGCTAATGAGACAATAAATCAGTTGAGGCAGCTGCTCGCAAGGAATTGGTCTTGCTGATGTAAATTGGCTAAAAGATGCCCAGCAGTCTAGATTCAAATATTTGTCTAATGATTACATTAAGTGCAGTTCAAGGCTTCTTTGTCAGCTTTTGAGAAACACACAAAATGTCTGAACCCAGTGACTTGTACTGAGACTTATCTTAAACAGTAACCGTTTATTTTTGAGTGAGTGATAATGGGAACTGCAGATGCTGGAGAATCCAAGATAATGAAATGTGAGGCTGGATGAACACAGCAGGCCCAGCAGCATCTGAAGGGTCTAGGCCCGAAACCTCAGCTTTTGTGCTCCTGAGATGCTACTGGGCCTGCTGTGTTCATCCAGCCTCACATTTCATTGCAGTTTATTTTTCGTAGGTTTTAATTTACTAATTATCAGTATATGTGTAGAACAAATATATTTTTAAAGGTCATCCTGTCATTCTGCTAGAAACATTTGTTCTCTGTTGTTTTAGTCTTCTTGGGAATGTTGAAATGAATTGTTTATTGCTAAGAAGATGTGACGTTATTTGTACAACTACTCTGTATTGAAAAGAGTGTGTCATTTGTGCACCCAACAAATTGTGAACCATGAAGGTCAAAGAACTGGAAGGACATTTGTCTCAACCTACCTGACTTTAGTTAGGAGTAGCATGATACTAAATGGCCCCAACCTTAAGCCAGTAGAAAAGATTAATTTAGACATTTTTACTCTTGAAATTAGGTTAAGACTTTGAAACTTGATTCTTTGTTGGCACAGTTTACCACGTTTTCTACAGTGTAATTCTTCTGAGTGACAGTTCAACATAGCATCAGACAGAAGAATAAAAAAATCCCTTATGCTGGAAAAATTCAAAGAATCTGGGCCATGAAAGATAAGAAACTTCCATATTGTCTTCGAGATAGTAGGAACTGCCGATGCTGGAGTCTGAGATAACAAAGTACAGAACTGGATGAACATAGCAGGCCAGGCAGTATCAGAGGAGCAGGCAAGCTGTTTTTTTTCGAATAAGGGTCCAGACCCAAAACGTCTGCTTACCTGTTCCTCTCATGCCACCTGGCCTGCTGTGTTCATCCAGTTCTACCCCTTGTTATCTCCAATATTGTCTTCAGTGCTTTTTAAAACAGTATTTATAAAAGCTTGTTCAATATATTTTTCTAATTTCTCAAGTAATGGATTTTTGTATCTTGTTAGGTCAGAAATGACTGTGTTTAATTTAAATAAGGAGAATTACAAATGACACAAGGATTGAATTAGCTCAAATGAACTGGGGATAGATTAGTCAGGATGACACTAAGCAAGCAGTGGCAGATATTTAAGGAGGTAATTCATGACCCTCAGCACAAATACCTCACAGTAAGGAGGAAAGATTCTAAGAGAGGGATAAGCCAAGGAAGTTAAGGAGAAAGAGGCAAAAGGAAGCAAAAGTCAGTGAAAGCCCCAAAGACTGGCATAAATTCAGAAGACAATAAAGGAGGACTAAAAAGATAATAAAGAGAAAAATAAACTGCGAGGGCAAACTAGAGGGGTATGTAAAAACATACAATAAGAGCTTACTTAAATATATTAAGAGGAAGTGAGAGGTTAAAATGAACATAACCCCTTAGAAACTGAAACTAGGGAAATAGCTATGGGGAACAAGGAAATTGCACAGGAGTTTAATAGATGCTTGCATTACTCTTTATGATGGAAGATACTTCAAACATCCCATTAATACTAAAGAACATGGGGAAGTAATTACATATCGTTGCCATTGCAGAAGTAGCATCAGATAAACTAATGGGGCTATAGGCAGATAAGTCTACTAATGGCTTGCATCTTCAATTCCTAAAAGAGGTAGTTACCAAGAGAGCAGATGCATTGGTTGTAATTTTCCAAAAATCCTTGGATTCTAGAGAAACACCAGAGGTCTGGAAAACTGTCAAAGTCACAAACCTATTCAAAAAAGGAGCGAGGTAAAAAGCAGGTAACTATTGGCTGATTAACCTAAAATCTATTGTTGGCAAAGTATTGGAATCAATTATTAAGGTCATTTGGAAATCACAATCTGATCAAGCAAAGTTCTCACGGCTTCATGAAAGTGAAATCATGTCTGACTAATTTATTAGAATTTTTCTACAAAGTCTCAAACAGCATGAATAGAGAGCAACCAGAGGATGTACTCTATTAGGATTTACAAAAGGCATTCGACATGGTACTTCACAAAAGGTTAAGTCACCTATGCTGTTGAAGGCAGTATCTTTGCATGGATAGTGAACTGCCTAATGGACAGGAAACAGAAAGTGGGGATAAAGGCTGAAAATAAAATAAATGCTGGACATCACAGCAGGTCAGGCAGCATTGACGGAGAGAAAACAAGCTAACGTTTCAAGTCTAGATGACGCTTCAGAGTTGAAGTAAAATAAGGATGCAGCAGCATTTATGCAATATTGGGGGGATGTAAGAGTGCTGGGGGAGAAAGGATGTTGATAGTTCAGATTAAGTAATCGGAATGTGAGAATGGTAGAACAATGATGTACCTAACTGCCAGACTGGAAAGTCCCAATGAAGTGGGGGGAGGGGAAAGAGGGTGACAGAGGATGTAACAAGCAAAGCTAAAAGAAAGGGAAGGAATGGGTTCACAACTTGAAGGTGTTCAACTCAATATTAAGCCCAGAAGGTTGTAAACTGCCTAGTTTGAAGATGAGATGCTACTCCTCCAGTTTGTGCTGTGATTTGCTGGAGCATTGCAGCATGCCAAGGAAAGGCAAGTGGGCACTCCAACACTGTCCCATCCCACCCCCACTATTGTATAAATGCTGTCCCCTCCTTACTTTAGTTCTGAAGGGTCATCTAGACTCAACGGCAGCTTGCTTTCTCTCCAGGGATGCTGCCTGACCTGCTGTGATCTGCAGCAGTTTTTGTTTTTGGTTCAGATTCCAGCATTTGCACTAAGTTTACTCCTAAGTGGGGACGAGGGTTCTTTTTCAGGTTGGCCACCTGTAACCTGTGGGGTTTGGCTGAGTCTGCAATCGTTTACAGTATATATTGACGATCGGAGGAATGAAGCGAATATACTGTAGCAGAATTTGCAGATGACAAAAATACGTCAGAAGGAAGGGTTGTGAGAGGGATGCAAACAAACTGATTTACCCAGAGATATTCATAGATTAATTAAGTGGGTGAAAAGTTGGCAAACAGTGTAATTTGTGAAGTTGTTCATTTTGGAGGGAAGAACAAAAGAACAGTATTATTTAAGTAGAGCAAACTTGCAGAAAGGTGGGACAAAGATGCAGCAGGCTACTGAAATGTTGGTCCTTATTTCAAGGTGGTTGGAGTTCAAGTGTAGAGAAGTCTGACTGCACAAGATGCTGGTGAGAGCACCTGAAGTACTGTGAGCAGTTTGGTCCCATTATTTAAGGAAAGGTATCATTTCGTTGGAGGCAGTTCAGAGAAGGTTTATTAGGATGATCCTTGGTATGGAAGGATTGTCTTATGAGTGAAGGTTGGGATTAGAAAATGAGAGGTACTTTCATTGAAACATAAAGCATTGTTAAGAGACTTGATAGGGTAAATGCTGAGATGACATTCCCCCTCATGGTAAAGTCTAGGACCAGAAGGCACAGTCTCAGAATTAAGGAGCACCAATTTAGACTGAGATGAGGAGGAATTTCTACTCTCGAGGTTGGGGGTTGAATACCTTTGGAACAGAGAGCTGTGAGGAGTAGAGTCCTTGTGTATATTTAAAGTTTAGATAAATTCTTGATCAGTAGGGAAATCAACTTTCCTGCCCTTTCCCTATTACTCTTGATGTGAGAAGTGTCATTGGATCAGTCATGATCCTATTGAACAGAAGAGCAGACTTGAGGAGCTGAACAGCCTACTCCTGTTTGTATTTCTTATGATCTTATAGGTCAGGCACAAATGAGAACTCCATTGTTATTAAGAACTTAGATATTTAAAGTAAAAGGGTCTTGGATGTTAAAACACCTATATTTTGCAATCTGCATCAAGGTGAAGCAGCTTAATGGTGCACGATTGGTTACAATAGATCTTCACATTGTTCTGTTCGTCTCCCAAAATTCTCCGTTGTAAGTGATACCTACAGCTGACACTTGGTGGCAGTAGAACCTACTTAAAGAAGGTAGATACGCTGCCACCAACATTTGTTGTAAGGGCTGCAGACTGGTATTTCTAGTATTAGGTGTTGAAGAATTAACCATTATTAGGTCTTTGACAGAAGAAGGTGCACACCTAATTAACAAAGTTAATTGCATAACAAATGAGAAGACTGATTAACCACGTCAGCACTAGTTATGATACGTTATTACCTCCTAAGAGATAGTAACTAGATCTAAGCTTTATGGTTGTGCACTATAGAACTGACTGACAGCAAACTACAACCTCCTAGCTCCTTCTGGAAACAGTAATTTATGTATTGGTAGGCACAGCAACTCCTAAATTTCGTTATTAACCTTTACAGGCCAATTGCCTCAAAACACACGATTTACCATGAATGTAGGATCATTGCGGTACCAGAACTAAAACAGTCTTTTTAGTGTAGTCAAGCCTTTGGTACAGCCCAAGGAAGCAGAAGATTTCACTTCTCATTTCTTCAAAATGTTGTGGATTGCAACACTCACTGTGAAAGTAAAATGCTGCTTGAAGTTGTTGGTAACATTGAGGCTAAAGCTTCACTTCTGACATCTTAACCCACGCATTCAACAAGACTAGATATAATTTGGTTAAAAAATCTCACATTTATGAAATGCATATTGCCTGTAGAATGGATTTGACATTGTTACCTACTGTTTAAAGTTTGAGAAGATTTGTAGCTCGAGTTGTGGATAAGGTTGTAGATATGCTCGCCAAGCTAGTGGCTTTGGTTGCATTTGATATTAGGGATCCCGTTGGTGTTGTTGATTTGTTTGCATATGCTGTTGTTAAAGGTGAAGTAGGCTGTGAGGCACAGATCTAGTAGTTTAATGATGGTGTCCTTTTTGATGATGTTGGTGTCCTGGGTTGCCTGCGACTTGATTCGTCCAGTGTGGCACTTGTTTCTTTGGCTGGGTCGATGTTTATGGATGTAAATAGTGCTGTTACGTTGAAGGATATCATTATCATCCTCTTCTATCCTGGTGTCCTGGATCATGTTGAAGAATTCTTGGGAAGAATGGGTAGAGTAAGGTAGTGTTGTTCACAACATCAGGACAGACTGCAGAAGCAGTCATGTAATGGTTAGAACAGACAGCGCTCCCCACTTTACAACCTAACCTTTGGGTCTGATATGTAGATGACACCTTTGTGATTATTAAACACACAAAACTAGAAGAAACCCACTGACACATGGACAACATCCTTACTGGGATAAAATTCATTAAAGAAGAAGAAAACAACAACCGAGTACCCTTCCCACATAATGCTAGGACGCAAAAACGAGAACTTCAGACTAGCGTATATAGAAAGACCATACAGATACCTAATTACACTTGCAACCACCCCAACGCCCACAAATGGCACTCCATCAGGACACTATTTAAAGAATCATAGAATCCCTACGGTGTGGAAAAAGGCCGTTTGGCCGAACAAGCCCACACCGCTCTTCTGAAGAATATCCCACCCCTACATTTCCCTTGTCTAACCCATCTAACCTAAACATCCCTGAGCACAATAGCATATTAATCCACCCACCCTGCACAACTTTGGGCAGTGGGAGGAAATCAGAGCACCCAGGGGAATCCTACACAGACACAGGGAGAATGTGCAAACTCCACACACACTCTCCCCAGGCTGGAACTGAACTAGGGTCCCTGGCGCTGTGAGGTGGCACTGCTAACCACGGAGCCACCGTGCCACAATATAAATGAGCCTCAACACATTATAGCAACCCAGAAATGCGCAAAGCAGAAAAGGGATCCCTATTCTGAGTCTTCAAACTGAATGGACACCCTAAAAGCACAATCCACCATTAACTCCGAGACAGACCACAACAGGAAGACACAACGCGACCAGACTCATTAATCACCCTACCATACATCACGAACATTTCAGAGATGACCACAAGACTACTCCAACCCCTAGGTATCAGAGTAGCCCATAAACCAACAATTACCCTACAACAGCTACTGACGAACAGAAGGAATCCCATATCCAAAACTACCATAACTAGGGTAATATACAAAATACCACACAAGGACAGTGAGAAACACTACATAGGTCAAACCGGAAGCAAATTGATGATATGGACACATGAACACCAACTAACCATCAGGAGACATGAGCAATTCTCACTTTTCTCACTACACACAGACAATGAGGGACACAAATTCAACTGGGACAACACATCCATAATTGCACAAGCCAAACAGAGACATACCAAAGTATTCCTGGAGGCCCGGTGTTCCAACAGGAACTCCATCAGCAAACACACTGAATTAGACTCTGTGTACAAACCACTGAGAAACAGAACTGGAAATAATACTAACCACCCCAGCAAACCGAGGCATATAAATAACAGGCGGGAGAGAACACTGACGCTTCACTGGAGGCACACTGCCAATGTTAGCTATCAGAGTGATGAAATGTGTGCAACCAAACCCACTGACTTGGCGAGCGTGTCTATAATCTGTAACCTACTGTCACGTAGATGTCATCAGTAGTACACCTAAACATATAAAGCAATACACAACTTTGTGTTTCTGCTGTTTTGCCTGCAAACCTGCCACCATCCAACACTTTCTGGAATTGCTTCTGCCATATGACTGACCTTTCTGCAGGCCTTCAGAATTTTTGAAAGGTTAGACTGATTCTCACAACCAGCTTTTAGTGTGCCACCTTGCTAGGCAAATCTTCTAGTTTTTGTTATTTCTTTTGAAACCTTTTGACTTGAATATCGCTGATTTCATTGTATATTCTCAATTTGCGCCAAAAGAGGAGTGTCCACCACTTGCTACCTTGGTTTTTGTCTCCACGAGGCTTATATACTGTGGAGATGGCTATCCTTCTCCTTTGTGGTAGGCTGTGGCCTGTAAGGATTTCCCCTTAGCTAAGAATAATTGCTATCTGATTCTTGCAGATTTCTTAACACTTCTTTATAGTATTGCAGTTAATACTGTTCTTTGTAAGCAAATCTTTCACTAGTACAGTTCTAAGTATATCTTGCCTTTAACAGAAATCACCTTTGAGGACTCCATGTACAATGTGTATGCTACATTGTGAGTGCCTGCAAGTTAGTCTGCTGCATGTTTCCAGACTATGGGACTTGTCATCTGATTGCTGTAATGTGTGCTTAACTTAATATGTCTTAATGTTTTAATAAAAATGACCCATGGAGCTAATTAAACTGGACCATCATCATTAAGATGACAGTAAAGACTATTGTGTGCTTTCCTCACGGCTTCTTGCACAAGATATTGATGTCACTGTTGCATCATGCCATACATCAACTTATCACATCCATTCCTATTACATGACAAATAATCCCTGACAAATTTGCCCCTGCCGTTCTCTCATTACAGATGTTTCAGTCTACTGTCATTATCGGTTCACTAAAATAGTTTTAAGTACAGATTGTGCTGAAGAGGTTTACAACTGCTCATTTCATAGTTTCCTAATTGGGATACAATTCATGGAGTCTTCCAGGGATGCCTAACCTGAAGAAGTTACCCTCCTCCCTCCGAACCAACCTCAGGGAATCTCTCTCCCATTGCAACTCTCTTGTAATCTCTTCGGCCTTGAAACTGCTCGACCATGTCCTGAAGCAAACCAGGTACCACAGCCACATCACCTTCCTCAGCACCTGCCTACGGAGCCGGATACCAGCCCAGCTCTTCCCCCCCCACCCACTGCATCCCAAAACCAGTCCAACCCGTCTCTGCCTCCCTAACCGGTTCTTCCTCTCACCCATCCCTTCCTCCCACCCCAAGCCGCACCCCCATCTACCTACTAACCTCATCCCACCTCCTTGACCTGTCCGTCTTCCCTGGACTGACCTATCCCCTCCCTACCTCCCCACCTATACTCTCTCCACCTATCTTCTTTCCTCTCCATCTTCGGTCCGCCTCCCCCTCTCTCCCTATTTATTCCAGTTCCCTCTCCCCATCCCCCTCTCTGATGAAGGGTCTAGGCCCGAAACGTCAGCTTTTGTGCTCCTGAGATGCTGCTTGGCCTGCTGTGTTCATCCAGCCTCACATTTTATTATCTTACAATTCATGGAGTATGTTTTTGCTTGGTGTCTGCATTTTTAGGGAAATCCTGAGTTTCTTCTCTCCCACAGAATACACGGGAGTTAAGCAGTCAGAATCCTGCCAACTATAGTTTCACACAATTGCTGAAATCTGAAAGTTACAAGTGCTATGTCTAGCGCTGATATCACATTTATCCATTGAAACCCAAACCATGACATACTGCTCCTTGTAAGATGCATGCCAGAATGTGCCATGTGTTGGAATAAACAGGCCATTCTAAAGTTTGCGGCAGTTCAGTGTTTTTTGAAGTATAAACTGCACGTGGAAAAGATAGTAGAATTCAGAGTTTATAATTTGCCCAAAACAAAAAAAAATTAGAGGGCACATCTACCCATTCACTCATGGCTACTATTGCTACCATAGACTCTCAAACATATCTGAGTAATCACAGACTTCTATAAGATAGTGTTGTATACTCACCAAGTCAGAAAATACACTACAATAACTGTCCGTTTCTTTTGGAGAGTAGCTGGGAGATTGACTACTTTCATATGAATCATTCAGCACTGAAAAAAATCAATTTACATAATGAGCTATCAACTGGAAACAGTTATCATTGGATTGTGAATCATAGAATCCCTACCGTGTGGAAACAGGACCTTCAACCCAACAAGTCCACAGTGACTCTCACAGCATCCCACCCAGATCCATTCCCCCTATAACCCACCCAATCTACATATCCCTCAATACAATGGGCAATTTTTCATGACCAATCCACCTAGCCTGCACATTTTTGGACTGTGGGAGGAAACCGGAGCATTCAGAGTAAACCCATGCAGACATTGGGAGAATGTGCAAACTCCATACAGTTGCCCAAGGATGGAATTGAACCTGGGTTGCTGGCACTGTGAGGCAGCAGTGCTAATCACTGAGCCGCCGTGCCGCCATGAACAATCATTTTCCGGTTATAGCAGAAATAGGCAATGTTTATTCTTGATAGTATGTCAGATGTACTGGGCCTGCATCTTGAACTTTTTTTCATCATGCAAAATGATGCTTATTTACATAAAATACTGTACACAAAGTTAAGAGCTGCAATAATAAGGGCATTGTAACTCTTTATCAAAATTGTGCTTACTTAATATATATTTAAGTAATCTTTTGTTGAAACTGCACAAGTAGAACTTAAATGCCATTCAACAATATTGCTCCAAGCAGCTGACAAATATTAACAAAGGCATATGCGGTGGTTGGTCATGACAGGGTGTCATTATACACTGTATGTAGATTAGCCTATTATTGATGCAGGTATGGCATTAACAACACAGATGGAATCCTGCTTTTTCATACAATGGATTTTTATGTCAGCTACTACAGTTGCAAATCGCCCAAAACAGGGCCTAAAGTTTATAGTGTCCAAATGGCTAACGCTTACACATTGTTACAGATCTAGAGTCAGAAGATCTGTCGATGGTTGATATTAAAATTTCTCAGAGATTCAGAACCTATGTATATTGAAACCTAAACCCAAAAATAAGACATCTGTGCAAAAAGAAGCTGGATTATTGAGGCTACCAAATAGCTTGTATTTTATATTATACACAGGCCACATGTAAATTACTAACTATGGCCAGGCTTCAAAGTTCCAAGATATATTTTCCAACTTAAAAGTTGGAACATGGCCTTTTACTGCAGTTTAAAACGTTCATACTATGTACCATTTGTAATTTTGAAAATGATGCTGATCAAGCACTATTACTTTTTGCATACATCAATATCTAAGGTTTAAATCACCCCCGCAACTGGCTTTTAAGAGCAACTTTATTGGCAAAGCAAAACTTACATGTACATGCCCCCATCCAATGCAGTGTGGTGGTCTGTCTTTCTGAGCTTAATTTTAGGAACTGGATTTCAGTATATACATAATATAAGTTTTTTAATCTCAGCTTTGAAACAAATTCTCGGCATTGTTACAACTGATCAGATGATTCTCCACCTAAACATATTTCTTCCAAACCAGCCTTCCCATGTACTCACAGATTCCCTCCCTCTGACTTACTCACTCATGCCCTCTCATTTCTACTGGCAGTTTTTGCATCACTGAATGTTTTAACTGTTATTAATCTGACTGTTCAGAAACCCACCATGCTTCCAAAATGTCATGATCAACTTACTTGAAGCAACAGTTACTGCAAATGGCAGATGAATTTTGTTTTAACGGTAGGAAGGTCAGAAATGAGTTGGAAGATTTCCAGAATCCCAATGTTAAATATCCCATTGCCTAAAACCTTCCAATTTTATCTTGAATGTGTTTGCTATCCAAACAGTGAAGTGAGTCTGGGTAAAATTTGCAATAGGAAAGCAACCAGATATACGGTTTCAGGAATTTGTAAGAGGGCACAGTTAGATTGAGTGAGTGGGCAAAAAAATGGTAGATGGGGTTTAATGTAGAAGAATGAGAAGTCATACACTTTGGTAGGGAGAATCAAAAGATAGACTATTAATTAAATGGAGAGAGACTCCAAAAGGTACACCAAAGAGGGATCTAGGTATTCTTCTGCATGTGCATGGGCATGCAAGTGTACAATTAATTAAGACGACAAATTGAATTTTGACTTCCATTGCTAGGGAGCTGGAGTTTAAATACAAGGAAGTCTGATTGCAACTGTGAAGGGTGTTGATGAGTCCACATTGAATATTGTGTACATAGCTGATCCTATCTTGAGGAAAGGATATATTGGCACTATATTTCCTTGATAGGAAACAGCTCAAAAGTGATTCACTAGGCTGACTCCTGGGATGAAGAGATTCACTTATCAATAACAGCTAAAGATTCTGACCATAACTGATAGGGGCAGATGTTGGGAAGTTGTTTGAACTAGTGGGGAGTCTGGAACTAGACACAGTTCAGAATCAGAGGACACACATTTAAAGTAAGTTGCAAAGAAATTTCTTCTTAGAGTAGTGAATGTCTGAAATTCTCTACCCCAGAGAGTTGTGCCGGCTAGATCACTGAAAGCATTTAAAGAGGAAATAGGTAGATTTCTGAAATATTGAAGATTTCAGGGCTATGAGGAGCTGGTATGAAAGACGACTTGATGCCTGGGACAGATTAGTCATTATCCTGTAGAATGGCAGGGCAGGCTTGAGGGGCTGAATAACCCACTCCTGATCCTATATCATAAGTTCTTATGACTTCAAAACAAACTGGGTTGTGATCTGTTGTGGCTATATAAATAACAATGGACTAATTCACGTTCCCACCCCTACAGCCAGCAGAAAGTCATTTGCAGATTATGACCTAAACCGCAGACATTTTTATACCCTCCGCTTTCAAGAACACGTAAGAAAGGGGTCAAAAAATCACTTTTAGCGCCAATCGGTGTGTTAGTGGACCTGTGTTATGAAAATCATTACTTGAGGATAGCTATTCAACATCTCTGCACTTGATGTATAAAACGAAAAGACACTGTTCACCCTAAGTGATATAAGTGAAACTGCTTTTGAAAGGAATCAGGATGAATGCTTCTCAACACATCTGCAAAGCTAAGAATCTTGAAATCAATCCTTCATTTTATCAATATCGGTGCTGCATATAACACCCACAAAAGTGGCCACAACATTCCACTATTTGCTGTTTTCAAACAATATCATTATGTATTTGATCTTTCTTTGGAGCTGCTTCTTATTTCTAATCTGTGTCTATGTGGTGCATTATTATTTATTCTGTTGTTTTGGAAGAAATAATATCTCTTGTTAACTCAAGCCTGGTTAAGTTGGATTCTGGATCCTGTTGAGAAACACATTTGCTTGGTCTGGGAGAAAGGCATTCACAAAGGAAGGAACCCTTTTTAAATCAACCATATTGGGACCAACTGAAGCGTGGTTGAATAAAAACAGGGAGCCAGTTCATTCTTCCTCACTCAAGAGCTTGATAATTTCCTGCCTGGAATCATAATGACTTATGCAGCCTTGCCCAACAACTGGTCATAACACAACAGATTTAGCTAGCAATTGGTAGTTTGCAATACCAACCTGTTCCTCTGTCTTTCAAGGATCTCCAAGATTCCTCAAAACTTCTGAAAAAGCCATTGTTTTCCTGAACATTGAACTCTAAGTTGCTTTCTAGGAAATGCTTGTCACGCGAATTATTTTCAAGATGATCTTTATCCACTGCTTCTTCAAATAAATTGGCCGTTGATTGTGTGAAAATGCTTTCATTCTTTCTGTTTTGAATAACACTTTTCTTTCCCAGAACAGATGTTTTACACGTGTTACTTCTTGTAGAGGCAGTATTTATCCTAAAATTGTTTTCACCTTGAGCCAAAGGATCATGCATAAAGTTATTTTGACATACATGGTTGGTCATAGGTTGACTGCTTTCTGAGTTGAGACACTGAGTTAAAAGAAAATCTCTGTCATAGAAGTTCATGTTCTGCCTTGTTCTTTCAGACTGGGTTGTAACTTTCTGAGATGAAGGAAGTGTATCTTGCACTCCAAAGGAAATATGTTCTTCACCATGGTTTGAATATAGGCGTGAACACTTTGTCACAGAATTTTGCAGTGATCTTAAAATAAAGAAGTAAGTGCACATTTAATGAGTTTTATATGAAAAAACAATTATTAAGGCAATGACAATTAAATAATTGTGAAGGTTTTAGCTTATTTTTTATTTCACAATCATCCTCAATTATCAGCAATTACACTAAACTAAATCTACATTCCCACAAAAATCTGTATTTTCTAGACAAAACATTTTCAGTATCAAAATATTAGTTTAAACCTATTCATGGAATTATATTTAGGTTTGACAAATAAACAAAAGTGGGATAAGGAAGTGAAGCAGCATCAGAGGAGCAGAAAAGTTTGACGTTTCGGGTTAGGACCCTTCAGAAATGGGAGAGGGGAAGGGATTCTGAAATAAACAGGGAGACAGGGGGAGGCAGATAGAAGATGGATAAAGGAGAAGATAGGGTGAGAGGAGACAGACAGTTTGGGAGTAGAATGCCTCATCTCGGGAGCAGACGCAGCGGAGGTGAAGGAATTGGGAATTTCGCACTTTCCTGCTCTGATGCTGCTTGGCCTTCTGTGTTCGTCCAGCTTCACACCGTGTTATCTCAGATTCTTCAGCATCTGCAGTTCCTTCTATCTCTGTAACAATTTTAACCCCACTGCAAAACCTCTTCTAAGAATGCCTACCTTAAAGAAGCTACCTTCCTCCCTACATTTAAACCTTCCAAATTTGGACCCATCCGCGTCCTGTAAAAAAGCCATCCCCTATTCCCAATTCCTTCACCTCCGCCGCATCTGCTCCCGAGATGAGGCATTCCAACTCCCGACCTGTCTGTCTCCTCTCACCCTATCTTCTCCTTTATCCATCTTCTATCTGCATCCCCCGTGTCTCTATTTATTTCAGAATGCCCTTCCCCTACCCCATTTCTGAAGAAGGGTCCCAATCTGAACTTTCCTGCTCCTCTGATGCTGCTTGGCCTGCTGTGTTCATCCAGCTTCACACCATGCTATCTCAGATTCTCCAGCATCGGCAGTTCCTACTATCTCTGGGATAATGAAGTGATTTTTTTGTGAGTGTTCAGAGTTGACTGTAATCTGGAATGCACTGTCCAGGAGATACTGTGGGAGCAGATATTGGTAACATTAGAAAGGCACTGGATTGATTGACTCTTGAAAGGGAAAAAGTGCAGGGCTGCATTGAAAGAACCAGGGAGCGGGATGACTCACAGATTTCGGAGACCTTTTGGAGTACAATGGGTCGAATCTTGTTTCTTGTACCATATGATTTTAATTTTGATTTCTTACAGACTTCAAAAATAGTTTGCTACTATTTTGGAGTTTTGTTAGCTTTTGAAATTGAGTGATGGTATTGGTGAGATGATATTTCATTGGGGAGGTAGCATAGTGATATTATTTGGGATCATGTGCCAAAATTAGGAAAGCTGTCTCACAGATTGGTTGAGCAAATCCCTGACATTGTTAGTATGGTATGATTCTAAGAGTATGAACGGGTTAGGTAATCACCTGAGGTGACAGCACAGTGATATACAATTAGAATTGAGTTGCCTTGGGAGTCAATAACATTGAATTCAACTCCCATTAAGTCTCATGGCATAAGGTCAAACATAGACAAGGAAACCTCCTATAATGAAATCAGCAAGTACAGGAAAACTCAATGGATCTGGTAGCATCTGTGGACAGAGAAACAGAATCAATGTTACTATTGCAAGATAATAAAATGTGAGGCTGGATGAACACAGCAGGCCAAGCAGCATCCCAGGAGCACAAAAGCTGACGTTTCGGGCTAGGCCCGAAACGTCAGCTTTTGTGCTCCTGAGATGCTGCTTGGCCTGCTGTGTTCATCCAGCCTCACATTTTATTATCTTGGAATCTCCAGCATCTGCAGTTCCCATTATCTCTCAATGTTACTATTGCAATATGACTTGTTTAATGTTGTGTGTCACCATTACTATTTTAAACATGACAGACTGAACAGATCCTGAAACACAAAACAGAGTATCTATGAAGCACTGTAGGCCATTGGCAACAGTTTGTATTCCATCACAATCTTTAACCTCATGGTCCACTCATTCCCTATTCTGCCATTAACACTAAGCTGGGAGATCAACTCTGATTCATTTGAAGAAGCAGCACCAGGCATACCTAAAATTGGGGTATGAAATTAGCATGCAAATAGTTCTGTGTTACAGCTTCACTGGACACTGGAAATGGCATGAAATGGACAGAGCTAAATTATCCTAAAACCAGTGGTTCAGATCTAAGTGCTACAGTCCTGCCACATCCAGCTGTGAATGGTGGTAGATGATTAAACAACAAAGATGAAGTGCAGGTTCCAAGAATGTCCCGATCCTCAATGAGGGAGAGTCCACTCTATCAGTGCAAAAGACTAGACCAATATATTTTCATACATTTTCAGCCAGAAGTGTAAAGAGAAACAGCTAAAGGCATTAGCCGTTACAAGGCCGTTACAGGTCCTAACAACATTCCAGCAACAATTTAAAAGACTTGCAGACCATAGCAGCCATGGCTCTTATTAAGCTAGTCCAATATGCTACAATGCTGGCATCTATCCAAAAATCTGGAAAGTAGTCCAGTTATATTGTCTATAAAAAAACAGTCCAAATCTAACATAGACAATTGCTGCCCTTTCAGTCTATTTTCAAACACCAGATAGCAATGAAAGGATCTTCAGTGCTATCAAACAGCAGTTGCTTAGCAACAGCCTGTTTGCTCAATTTGGATTCTGCCAGAACCACTCAGCTCCTGACCTCAAGAGAGCTTTGGTCTAAACAGCGACAAAAGAGTTTAATTCCAGTAGTAGGTCTTCCTTGACATCTAGGCAACATTTGATAAAGTTTACCCCTTAGATTCCCAGCAAAACTAGAATTGAAGAACATTCTCCAGTAGTTGAAATCAGAACAAGCACATAGGTTGGTTGTGCAGTGGAGGTCAGACATCTCAGTCCCAGGATATCATTGGAGGAGTTCCTCAGGGTAGTGTCAGGGCCCAACTATCTTGAGCTGTTCCAACTATGTTTTCCACCCCTTCCTCCAAACATGAAGCAAGATGATGTACAAAATTCAACGACATTCTCTACACCTTGGATCTTGAAGCAGCCTATGTCTTAGTGGATATAAGCCTGGACAACATCTAGGTTTCGGGGGATATGGTGAGTAACTTAGGTATCAAGTAACTTTGAGATGGCAAAAACCATCTCAAGTTCTCCCTTTAATGTTCAATGGTATTCATATTTTCGATCAGACCAGACCACTTCAAAATATTCAAAGAAGGTAGCCTTAACTTTTTACTTATTTTAAAGGTTGATGTGAAATGCTGTGTTCCAAATATGATGTGACTGATCAAACTACTTGACATTAAGCAAATCACAATTTATTTAAACACTACAGTTAAAATATAAGCAAAAGTAAAGAGGAATTTATAGTAACTGTTGGAAAATTTAATTGAATAATAGATACAGTACCTATTATTAATTAACTGTTCCAATATAGTAACATCCCATAGTCACACCTCTTGGCAAAAATGCCAATCTAGACACAGAGCCTAAAATTCCAATTTTAAAAGAAGCTAAAGGCTTCAAATTGCTTGCTTAAGTCGCCTTCAAAGAGCCAGTACAGCAGTTCTGCCTGATAACCTTTCTTAAAGAAAAAAGTTCAAAATAACTTTTTAAAGTGACAGGATCCTCATGCCTCCCCCCTTCCTTAAAAAACCCTATCAATATAAGATGATGGCTTCATTTTTAAAACCCTTGGTCCTATTCTACTAATACACGACAACACATATACATTACATTGACTCCAAGCATGCAAACATTCACTACTACATTCTATTTCAGTCTGTTTACTCCTTCCACCACACATCACTGTCTTTCTTTATTAAAGTCACAACAAAGCATCTGAAATTACGTTTTCTCATCCTGCCATGTAAAATTTTCAAATTGAATGGCTGCACGAATAAGCTCCATCTAAATAATCAGGAAGTTTTGTCATTAAATTTCTCCAAAGACTTTAATGTGTCATGATCAGTATGTACAATTGTGTCTTCTTGACAGCTTCTTGTAAGAGTACAACACAGACACCACATCACTCATGTTGATAGACACCTTGATTGACTTTGTATAATTGTGTGTAGTTTCGATCTCCTTTTCTGAGGGAGGATGCTCTTGAGGGAGGGCACAAAGGTTTACCAGGCTGATTCGGGCATCACAGGTCTGATGTATGAGGAGAGATTGACGAGGTTGGGATTGTTTTTGCTGGAGTTCAGACGAATAAGGGGTATCTCATAGAGACTTATGAAATTCTAACAGGATAGATGAAGGGAGGATCTTCCTGATGGTGAGTGTGTTCAGAATCAGGAGTCATGGTATGAGGATTCAGGATAGATGATTTCGGACAGAGATGAAGAACTATTTCTTCACCCAAAGAGTGGTGAGCCTGTGGAATTCATTACCACAGGAAGTAGTTGATGCCAAAACATTGAATGTATTCAAGAATTGACTAGATATAGCACTTGAGGCTGAATGGGATCAAAGTTTATGGATAGAATGCTGGATTAGGCTATTGAGTTGGACAATCAACCACGATCTTGGAGAATGGCAGGGGAGGCTCAAATGTCCGAATGGCCTCATCCTGCCTCTATCTTCTATATTTCTGTGTTTCTCATACTGGTCTCTTTGTCGACGGTATGGGAAACTCCCCAATAATCTTTGTTTTTATGCCCCATAGGGCCATCTGTCTGCATTCAATAACATGACCCAGGAATGTGACTTGAGCTTTTGTAAATTCACTCTTAGCTAGATTGATCACCAAGCCTGCCTCTCGAATTTGATTGAATAATTCCAAAAAGTGCTGCAAATGTTCCTTCAATGTGTGACTAAAAATCACCAGGTCGTTGATGTACACCACACAACTGGTTAATCCAGAAATGACTTTACTAGTTAGTCTTTGAAATTTGGCTGGTGCATTTTTCATACTTAACAGCATGACTTTGAATTGGTACAGTCCATTCAATGCCGTGAAAGCTGAAATTGTCTTTGCTCTTTAAGATAAAGGTACCTGCCAGTATCCTCTGAGTAAGTCCAACTTAGAAATATAAGTTGCTTGCCCAACCTTCTCAATACAGTTTTCCAAACGTGGAACAGGATATGAATTAGACTTTGTAACCATATTGACTTTACAACTGTCTGCACGATTGTTGGATACCATCTGGTTTTGGCACTATTACTATAGGTGAGCTCCAATTGCTGTAACTCACTTTGATTATGTTGCCTTTAAGCATGCATTCAAAACGTTTGTGACCCTGTGCCAACTTTAGAGGCTTAATTGTTGCTTAATTAGAACAGCATTTCCTTTATCTACATCACTCACAATTAGATGAGTACTTCCCAGCTTATTCCCACATATCTCCCCAAGTTACTGTAATAATGTCAGGTTATTTCAATTTTCCTCTGGAAGGTGACTCAATAAAATCCCAATTTTTGAGAACTTCCTCGTTGTCCAAATTAATTTGAAGAATGTCCACTTCAGAATCCTCTGAATGTGGTTCTTCACTCTGTATTGTAACCAATAACAAATTCCTGTTTTGTTTTCCTTCTCTATCAAAATACCTTTTGAGCATATTCACATGACACACTCTGTGGGATTTCTTTCTATCTGGCATTCCTATCAAATATTTCACCTCACTCAATCTCCTTTAGATTTGGTAAGATCCACTAAACCTTGCTTTTAAAGGTTCACCTATCACTGGAAATAACCCTAATACTTTATCTCCACGAGCAAAATTGCAAATTTTTGATTTGTCTGGTCCTTTTTTTTCATCTTTCTGTTGCAACTCAGGTAATTTCTCTGAACTAGAAATACCATTTTGTCCTCCACCTGATTTTGTTTTTTTCTCAACCATTCAATCAAACATCGTCTCTGATAACTGTACTTCAACTTCCTTATCTTTATTCTTTGATTTTTCCTCCTGCTTCAACCTTGTGCCTTTTTGCGAGCGTGTTATTATACAGTCAGGAAAAATCCCAGGATTCACTTCCTGTAATACCTCAGCTCCCTGATTTTCCACTGGCTTTGCAATCACAGTAGGCAGCACTCTTATCTGTGATCTATGTCGTTATGAAGGAAGAATTGTATTCCTGGAGCCAAGAGTTCCTCCAGTACTCCTACTATCGCTTCTCCACTTTCCACTGGACACTCTAACTTCACTTTACATAATGGAGCACTTCTCAGCTCACCAAGACCTCAAGCTTGTTTTTGACAATTGTCTTTCTGAATTACATATCTCCTCATCTCTCAACATCAAAGATTGACATGCTCCCGTATCTCTGAAAATTGTACTTTTGTTTACCTGCTCCTCCTCAAATACGCAAGTAAACCTTACTCTTGCAAGTAAATGGTTCAACATGATCTGACACTTTCTTCTCAACCACTCCTAGCCAGGTTGTACAATCTGGTGCAGATTTTTGGCTTCCACTGTGCTTTCTTTTACCACTTCAACAAAATGCACTGGGTTATCCTGTTTTCCTACATCTGACTTCCCAGTGCTTTTTCTAAACTACCAACATTGCGATTTCATGTGGCTTGCTTTATTACAGTGAAAACACCTGGGTTTTTTTACTTCCATTTCCCCTTCATGGGTTTACTTTTTATCCTGTCATAAACTATCTTTACTATATTCAATGAGATCTCCTTTTCCCTTACCACCCAAGGATTTCTTTTTTCTTCAAATTCTACTCCTCATACATTGAAATTGATGTTGGAAGCCAAACTCTGATTTATGAACCAACTCATAATGATCAGCCATTTCAGCTGCTATACTTGCAGTTTTAACACTCTGCTCTTCCGCATGAGTTCTCACTACTTAAGGAAATGAATTTTTGAACTCCTGCAAAATAACTGTCTCTCTAATAGTATCATATGTTTAATCTAACCCCTAACAAAACTACTTTGTGTGATCCTTTCAAACTCTATGTGTGATCATGGTCTCTCCTTAGATTCCTGAAACGTTGAACAAAAACAGGAGTTGCTGGAAAAGCTCAGCAGGTCTGGCAGCATCTGTGAAGAAAGAAATCAAGACTTAACATCTAGTGACCCTTCTGTTTTTGTTCCTGATTTACAGCATCCACAGTTCTCTCAGTTTTTATTCCTGAAATGTTGTCTGTAGACTTCTGATACAGGCTCATATGCACTTATGATGGCTTTCTTCGCCTCCTTATATTCTTCAGAAACTTCATCTGATAGTGATTTAAACCCTCACTAGCTTTACCTACCAATTTTCTTTGGATCAACTATACTCACATAGTCATTAGCCATTTCATTTGTTGAGCCTCTTTCTCAAATGAAATGAAAAAGGCTTCTATGTTCTTCTCTTCGAAATCAGGCAGTATTTGGACATATTTAAACAGATCCTCACCAAGGCTTTGGTTACAATGGGTTTGCTCGTCATCACTATCCTGCTCACTAAGTCTACCTTCACCTCTGCCCTTTTAAGTCGACTTTCCTCTCTAATTGCCAACTTCTGAACTTCAAACCAATTCTTTCTCTTTCTTTTCTCTCTCTTTCTGTCTCTTCTGCAAGGGCCTTCCTGTCCTGCTCTTTTCCCTCTGATTTTATTCACAATTCAAACCGCTTCATTCTCTTTTCATGTTCAAGCTGTTTTATCTGCAATTGAATTCTAGCCATTTCCAAAGATTCCGATGGCATTCCTAGCAATTTTAAATGTCGAACTATTGCTGCAATTACCTCATCTTTTTGCACAGACCTCAACTCCATCTTGACTGCCAATTGCAACAGCTTTGCCTTGGTTCCTTTTTGTAAACCCCCCAAAGTCACTTCTTCCACCCTCGGAAAAGAGCCATTACTACTCAAGGCATACCCTGTTTAAACCAATTAAATTCAACACCCAAAATAAAAGACACTAACACCTACCATTCACCACCTCTCAGTCCAACAATCCTAAACCCAATTGAGGATTTTAGATTTTGATCCCGGATGAGCCCCCAATTTGTTATGGACCAGACCAGCCCAGACCCCACAAAATGTTTTAAGAACGTAGCCTAGACCCTAACATTTCCATATTTCAAAAGTAGATGTGAAATGTTGTATTCCAGATACAATGCAAATGGTCAAACTACTCAACATTTATCACAATTTATAGAGACATAGAGTAATACAGCATGGAAACAGGCCTTTCAGTCCAAACTGGTCCATGCTGACCATGGTGCCCACTTTGTTACTTCTAATTGCCTGCAGTTGTCCTTCTAAACACTTCCCAACCGTGCACCGATCCAAATGTTTTTTAAATGTTGCTACTGTACCTGCCTCAACCCCTTTCACTGGCAGCCCATTCCACATATGCATGACTCACTACATGAAGAAGTATCCCCTCAGGTCCTTCTTGAATCTTTTCCCTCTTGCCTTAAACCTATGCCCTCTAGTTTTCAATTCTCCATCCCTGGGAAAAAGACTGTATGCATTCATCCTATCTGTGGTTCTCATGATTTTATATACCTCAGTAAGGTCACTCCTAATTCTTCTATGTTCCAAGAAATAGAGTTCAATCCTGGCCAACCTCTCCCTATAACTCAGGCCTACTAGTCCTGGCAACACCCTTGTAATTCTTCTTTCTAGTTGAACTATGTCTTTCCTGTAACGGTGACCAAAACTGTACACAATACTCCAAATGCGGCCTCACAAACAACTTATACAACTGTAACATAACATCTCAATTCCTATACTCAGTGCCTCGACGGATAATGGCCAGCATGCTAAATGCTTTCTTTACCACCCTCTCCACCTGTGACACCGCTTTCAATTAACTATGTACTTGTGGTCCTAGGTCCCTCTGTTCCACAACACCCCTCAGGACCTTACCAATTACTGTATAAGTCCTAGATAACAAAGTGTGGAGCTGGGAGAACACAGCAGGCCAAGCAGCACCTCAGGAGCACAAAAGCTGACGTTTTGGGCCTGATGAAGGGTCTAGGCCCGAAACGTCAGCTTTTGTGCTCCTGAGGTGCTGCTTGGCCTGCTGTGTTCATCCAGCTCCACACTTTGTTATCTTGGATTCTCCAGCATCTGCAGTTCCCATTATCACTGTATAAGTCCTATCTTGGTTTGCTTTTCCAAAGTTAAACACCTCACAATTATCTGTATTGAACTGCATTTGCCAATCCTCAGCCCACTTACCTATCTGATCAAGATCCCTCTGTAATTTTTGATAACCTTCTTCACTATCAACGATACCTCCTAATTTTGTACCATCTGCAAACTTATTGATCCTGCTGTGTACATTCACATCCAGATCATTTATCTAAATAACAAATAACAAAGGTCCCAGCACCGACCTCTGTGGTACACCACTGGTCACAGGCCTCCAGTCCAAGAAACAACCTTCAACCATCACCCCTGCTTCTTACCTTTGAGCCAATTTTAAATCCAATTAGCTAGCTCTCCCTGGATTCCTGCCACCTAACCTTCATGACTAGTCTGCCATGTAGGACCTTGTCAAATGGCTTACTAAAGTCTATATAGACAACATCCACTGCCCTACCCTCATCTATCCTCTTGGTTACCTCTTCTAAAAACTCTAAAAGATTTGACAGACATGACTTCCTGTGTACATATCCATGCTGACTATACCTAATCAGACGTTGACTATCCAAATGATGGTTGATTCTGTCCCTCAGTATCCTCTCGCATAACTTGCCTACCACTGGCTCAGTGGCCTGTAGTTCCCTGACTTTTGTCTTTGCTACCTTTCTTAAATAATAGAAATACGTTAGCCACCATCCAGTCTTCTGGAAGTTTACCAGTGGCTAAAGATGAAGAAAACATTTCGGTAAGGGCATCTTCAAGTTCTTCCCTAGCCTCCCATAACATCCAAGGATGGACGTGATCAGTCCCAGGAGATTTATCCACTTTAACATGACCTAAGACTGCAAATATCTCCTCTCTGGTAATATGTATGTGGTCCAAAACATCCCCACTGTTTCCCATATTTCCTTGGCATCTATAATTCTCTTCTCAGAATTCACAAGAGAAATATTCAAGAAAAATCTTCCCCATCTCCTGTGGCTCCACACTTAGACGGCCATGCTGCATGCTGATCTTTAAGGGGACCTATTCTCTCCCTAGCCACCCTTTTACTTTTACTATAGCAACAGAATCTCTTGGGATTATCTTTAACCTTATCTGCCAGATCCATCTCAAACCCTGTTTTTGCTCTTTTGATTTTCCTCTTAAGTGTGCTCCTACACCTTTTATAGTCAGCTAGGGATTCACTTGAGCCCAATGGCTAAAACCCAATGTCTGCCTTCTTCTTTTTCCTGATAAGGGCCTTAATATCCCTCGTCAGCCAGGGAGCCCTAAACCTCTAGTTTTCTTCTTCATTCTAACAGGGGTATACTGTCCCTGGACTCTTGATATCACACTTTTAAAAGCCTCCCATTTGCCAGTCATTCCTTTTCGTTCAAACATACTCACCCAATCAACCACTGCTAGATTCTGCCTAATGGCCCTAAAATTGGCCCTGCTCCAGTTTAGCACCTTAACCTGTGGATCTGTCCTATCTTTTTCCATAACTATGTCAAAACTAAGAGAGTTATGGTCACTGGACCCAAAATGCTCTCCGATTGATACTTCAGTCACTTGCCTGACTTCATTTCCTAATCCAGTGTTGTATCCTTCCAAGTTGGGCCCTCTGCATATTGACTTCGGAAACTTTCTTGGACACATTTGACAAATTCCACCCTATCCGGGCCTTTTACACTCTGGGTGACAGGGGAAATTAAAATCTCCAACCAATACTAATCTACTATTCCTACAGGTATCTGCAATCTCTCTGCACCTCTGCTTCTCTGGTACACATTGGCTATTTGGGGTTCTGTAATGCAATCCTTACAGAGTGACCATCCCCTTCTTGTTTCTAAGTTCTAACCGTATGGCCTCATTTGATGACCCCTGAAGAATATCCTCTCTAAGCACTGTTGTTATGTCCTCCCTTATCAAAAGGGTAGTTCACCCTTCTCACTTTCTTGTACTTCTGTCACACCTGTAGCTTCTGTATCCTGGAACATTGAGCTGCCAGTCCTGCCCTATTCACAGCCATGTTTCTGTTATGGCTACACTATCCCAGTCCCCAGCGTCACTCTGTGCTCTGAACTCATCTATCTTACCAGTCAGGCCTCATGCGTTGAAATAAATACTTTAAACTTCAAAGTCTCTTCCTTCCCTTTATTGTGCCTCTGGTGATCCTGAATATTAGCTCTCAATAGCTAATGCATTTTCCTTGATTTCTCAAATGGCCCCTCTCTTATTCAGAGTCCCACTCCCCTGACAAACTAGTTGAACCCTCCCGGGTAACACTAGCAAATTTCCCCGCAAGGATATTGGACTCCCTCTGATTCAAATGTAACCTATCCCTCTTGGGCAGGTCACCTCTACCCCAGGTGAGATCCCAATGATCCACAAACTGAAAACCCAAACCCCTACACCAGCTCCTCAGCCATGCATTCATCTGCCCTGTCTTTCTATTTCTATCCTCCTGAGTGAAAAATGTTTAGGCAAATTACATAGAACACACAGCATTGAAAACGCCACCCAACAAAGTCTATGCAAATGTTACTGCTGTAAATGAGCCCCCTCTTACTTATTTTCATAGAACATAGAACATTACAGCACAGTACAGGCACTTCGGCCCTCGATGTTGTGCCGACCTGTCATACCGATCTCAAGCCCATCTAACCTACACTATTCCATGTACGTCCATATGCTTATCCAATGATGACTTAAATGTACCTAAAGTTGGCGAATCTACTACCAGTGCAGGCAAAGCATTCCATTCCCTTACTACTCTCTCAGTAAAGAAACTACCTCTGACTTCTGTCCTATATCTTTCACCCCTCAATTTAAAGCTATGCCCCCTCGTGCTTGCCGTCATCATCCTAGGAAAAAGGCTCTCCCTATCCACCCTATCTAACCCTCTGATTATTTTATATGTTTCAATTAAGTCACCTCTCAGCCTTCTTCTCTCTAATGAAAACAGCCTCAAGTCCCTCAGCCTTTCCCTGTAAGACCTTCCCTCCATACCAGGCAACATCCTAGTAAATCTCCTCTGCACCCTTTCCAAAGCTTCCACATTCTTCTTATAATGCGGTGACCAGAACTGTACACAATACTCCAAGTGCAGCCGCACCAGAGTTTTGTACAGCTTCACCATAACCTCTTGGTTCCGGAACTCGATCCCTCTATTAATAAAAGCTAAAACACTGTATGCCTTCTTAACAGCCCTGTCAACCTGGGTGGCAACTTTCAAGGATCTGTGTACATGGACACCGAGATCTCTCTGCTCATCTACACTACTAAGAATCTTACCATTAGCCTTGTACTTTGCCTTCTGGTTACTCCTACCAAAGTGCATCATCTCACACTGTCTGCATTAAACTCCATTTGCCACCTCTCAGCCCAGCTCTGTAGCTTATATATGTCTCTCTGCAACCTACAGCATCCTTTGTCACTCTCCACAACTCCACTGACCTTAGTGACATCTACAAATTTACTAGCCCATCCTTCTACGCCCTCATCCAGGTCATTTATAAAAATGACGAACAGCAGTGGACCCAACACCGACCCTTGCGGTACACCACTAGTAACTGGTCTCCAGGATGAACATTTCCCATCAACTACCACCCTCTGTCTTCTTTCAACAAGCCAATTTCCGATCCAAACTGCTATATCTCCCACAATTCCATTCCTCCGCATTTTGTACAATAGCCTGTTGTGGGGAACCTTATCTAACGCCTTGCTGAAATCCATATACACCACATCAACTGGTTTACTCTCATCTACTCTCATCTACTTTCATCCAATCTTATCGGAATAACTTCTGCTCCCCTTTCCTTTGTGCTTATTTAGTGTCCTTTGAGTGCATTTGCTATTTACCTCAGGCACTCTATATGATAATTAAGCAAGTTTTGATCCAAACTCTAGATAAAGACATTCCTCTAGAATTACATATTGGATTTTTTTAGTGACTCTTCTATTAATGCAACATAGTTTTTATCTCCGCAAATGGAAACATTTTTATACAAGATGATAGTCTGCCCAACTCATTCATAATGTTAAGCATCTCTTTCAGAATATGCTTTGCCTTCTGTTTGCTCGATAACATCATAAGATGCAGGAGCAGAACTGGGCCATTCATCCCATCAAGTCTATTCTGCCATTCAATGAGATCACAGCCAGTCTGATAATCCTCAGTTCCAAATTTTTGCCTTATTCCCATAACTGTTGATACCCTTATGATTAGAAATATATCAATCTTGACCTTGAAAATACTAAACCACCCAGCCTGAACAGCCCTCTATGGTTAAACATTCCACAGATTTGCTATCGTCAGAGAAGCGTCCTCATCTGTGTTTTAAATGGGTGATCCATTACTCTGATATTATCATCCTCAAGAGGATCTATAAGAGAAGGCATCATCATCAACTGTTCAATCTTTTCTGGTAAGTATAACCTCTCAGATCATACCCCTGGATCAAGAGACAGAGGCAAGTCTCAACTGTTCAAGAGGTGTGTAATATCATCTCTGAACAAGTTGATTAGAAAATTAGGTTAATACAAAAATACTCAGTTCAGGTGTCATCCTGTAAACATTTCTTGCACCTTCTCCAGTACCTCAGACAAGAATGTTTACATGCAGATACCCCAAGTGTGTTCCAATTAAATCACAATTTGTTGTTTTTGTATGTATGTTTGTTGGCCATGGTAATAAGCTTTCAAACGTCAAAGCGTCGGCCTCTGAGCTTTTTCTGGTTAAGAGTACTCGTAGTCACTGATAGGTCATTTTTCATACAGAAGGTCCAGGAACAGCGTAAAACTACTGGAGGCAATTCAGTAGAAGAAATTACTCTTCCTCCTTTTACAGCAGGCCATTTTGCTTACTGTAGTTCCTTCTGACCTCAGGTATGAAATTAAGGAAAAAGGTGTGTACCCCAATGACTGGCCATAGTCAGGTAGGCAATTATATAGCAGACAGAGGATCCACTAGAGGCCTAAAGTAATGAGCTTTGTGAGAGCTATTGCAGCCAACAGCAATCTTCAAAATACATTTGGCATTTTTTTAAGCCAATGTAAAAATGTAATTCCAAAATCTGCTAACTTATTACAGTTCACACCTACCTTCCATTTAGATGCCTGGGTAAGCCCATACAATTTGGCACAATATGTTCAGTCAGTACAGCAGCATGTTCAATGGGTTCAGTCAGTGGGGTCATGTCAAGTTGGCTAAGAAAATTTTGCTACAAATTTTAGAAAAAAAGATGTAAACATTGTTCTCTTACCATTAAAGAATAATTAATTTTTAACATATTTTATACTTTAATACTGGATTTAGTTCAATAACATCATAATTGATAAATCTGATGTTTTTTTTAATTAACTAGTGGCCATTGGCTTGTAGCTATTGACAATCTTTAATTGTCATGAGGAGTCATGGGGAGATGGTGGAAAATAGATATGCCCACAATTCTATTAAGCCAACAGTTCCAAATCATTAATCAAGCAGTTAAATTTGATTTAGCCTAGCATACTACTCTCGGGAACTCCTGCAGTCACATCCTAGAACTCAAATGATTGACCTCTGTCAACCACAACCACTTTCTTTTGTGCTAGTTATGACTCCAAAACGTGAAGAGGTTTTCCCCCCATACCCATTTACTATAGTTTTCCCTGGAACAGAGAAATAAAATACCATAGAAGTTGCTACAAAAGTGCAAAACCTCAAACAGCTCATAAGTATCTTTCATGGATGAGATCCTGTGATTCTTGTTCAGTTCTGCCTATGTGTGACTGTAGGCCTGTATGGCTAATTCTCAATATTCTTTGAAGTGACTTGATACACCTTTCATTTGAATTCAAAGTGATTATGATACTTTTATAGAGCAGCTAAGGACAGTTACTTGCATTGCATATGAAGGCAAAACAAATTGTTTAGTGAAGCTCCAGAAGGACAGAAGAGTGAGCAACGATGTTTCAAAAGTAAACACTCTGGATGCTGTAAATCTGATTTAGGAACAGAAACCGGCCAAATCTGGTAGCATTCCAGGAAAGAAAAAAGTTAACATTTCCAGTGCAATATTACTTTATCTCAGTCAGGTACCGTAGTTTAGCTATCCCAATCTAATTTTGAGAATTTTCAAATTGAATGGTGCTCTGCTTTAATAATACACAGCTCCACTTCTGATTCTTTTACAAAATAGCACACAGCCATTCTCGCAATTATTTGGTGTCTAATGCAATTTCTTTTCTCCCCCAGGGATGCAGATTGGCACAATTTCTCCTCATCTCTAGTGAGAGCAGGTGTTTTCATAAAGCAAGAGGATGATTTCTAGGTGCCAGCAATGAAAATGCATGACACAATAGCACTAAATGTTGGATAACACAACCAAAAATACATATATAACAGTTTTAGAAACTGTAAATGCTATTGACTATCATAGGATGAGTTGCAACCAGTAGATAGTTCTGTAGTTAGGATTTCTTGCAAAGAATATCTTTGAGCACACATCCAAGAATTTGACAGCAGATACCCATTGAATCTATTCCTTCAAGAACATCAGTTATCCATAACATTATATTCCAGAGATTTTGAATCCATTATTGAAGAAAGCGACAGGAATAACGAAACAAAATGATAACACAGGTGCATTTTATTCTAAGTGGGTAAATATAACACAAAATTCAGCAGGAATGATGTGCACCAACTTCACACACAGCACACAGATAGCCTAATGACTGGACAGGAAAATTTAGAATTCAATTGAAATGTAAAGAATTGTGGATATTTTAAGGGTGAGGATAAAATATTTGCAAAGAAGAAAGCAGCACCAACTTACTAGCAAAAGGAAAGCCTAATTTGAGTTTGTAAGCACATGATAGTACAGCTCCGCATCAATTTTGTCACTTCTGTAGTGTCACAACTCACCAGAGTACTGTGCTAGAAATCAAGCCCCACAATTTCCAGATTCATTATAAAAATGAAAGATTTTAAAATAAATGTACAATATTTTCCAATTTACCCTGATTTTCAGACTCAGATTGAAAGAAAGCAAACAGCAGGTTTCTGTACTAAGTACGAAGTATGTATTAAACTCTCTAAGCCTTCTCTCTTTCTCTTACTCTCTCTCTCTCTCTCTCACACACACACAAACACACACACACAGACACACACAGACACGCATATACACATACACAAATATAGACTGGGAAAAATAATCAGATGAACATGGGAAGAACCTGGAAAGACAGTTTAGTAGACTTTGTCCATAAATTCTACTGAATTGGTTCTTGCGAATCCAAAAAATTCCTTCCTGCTTTCCCTTTTCCAAACGCTTCCACTTGTTTGCAAGAAGTGCAGCATGGCTGGTTCAGCCGTAAAGTGTCTCTGATTTATAAATTAAAAGTCAAAGATTATAGCAACTGCCAAAGAAACAAGTAACTTGTTTTTCTCAGGTTTATGGTGTGTCTTATCTTCACAGAATGGAGAGAAAGTTTATGACCTGATGGAGATCAAATCTCTTCTCAATAACTAGTTCCCAACCCCAAGATGTTCAGTTACCTGAATAAGCCATGTCATCAGTAACTGGTCATGAGTCCATAGGACAATCAACCTTTTGTTGCCAACCAACTGTATATGTACACAGAACCTCTCAGCCCCAAATTATGTTCAATTACTGGTTGTTCAAACAGCTGTACAACAACAATATTTGCCATGGGTATCAGGTTACTTGCTTTCCAACCATGCAGCCATCATTACAAAATATTGTTTTTAAAATAGTTTTTCTCATTTTAATCCACAGTTTCTAAAAAACACAAAATAAAAAAAAACTGGTGGGATCCTATGAGGTTGCACCAAGGCGGTTTTGTTCATGTACAGCTGCTATGTAGACTTATGTTGATGCTATAGGAATAAGCAGATTGTGTGATGTTATCTCCATGGCTTGTTGCATTGATAACTTTTGAAGAATGTTAGATAATTGGCAGCCTGCAGTACTGTCTGCCGCAGGAAATTAGCCCTTCGTGTGAACATTATCCAAATAAAGCTATTCATCATAACTTTTAATCAACTTTGTACTTTCCTACAGGGCAGTTTAATTGTGTTGAAGCAGACTGATACTGTCACTGGCCATTGCATCTCTATGCTGCATTTGAATCAGTACATATTCTGACCTTGAGCCTGTGAGAACTTCAGTGTTATTACTAGGTAGGTGTGTCAAGGCATACAGATAGTGTTGGTGGTATGTTGTAGGGCATAGCCAATAATAATCTTGATTGTTGATCTGAAAGTGTTTGAATGGTTTTTGATTTGCATAGTTTTGAGATGTTTCAGGTCAATGAGAGGCAATCACTTTGATCAGATCTACAGGGTGAGAAAAAAGTGACTGTGTTGACCTGGAATTAACAGTGAAGTGTATCTAGCTTGTGACTACTTTTCATTTGATTTCTGAGCTCTGAGAGTCCATCTACTACGGTTGAACAGTTGAAACCAGTATTGTGTGTGAAACAAATAAAATGGGATTGCAAGCAACTAGGACAAACAAAAGCACAAGGCCCTTCTGAGGTAATGATTGTCATCATTCAGAAAATGAAATGCAACATTATACAGGAAGAGGAAGACCTCCCCGAAGCTCTTGTTATAGAAGAAATATCATCTGGATTCTGCTGACATCAGTGAAGGAGGAATGAACAGGTTTCTGGTCCTAAACAGTGATGTTTTTATTCATCATGAAGCAGATAAAGAAACTGGGTTTTTAAGTCCAGAATCTACTAATTACTTCAAGTACTATTGATAAAAACATTATGGAGTCTAAGTATGGTATTATGTGTTTTGAAAATTGTTACTTCTGCTCAGGGCCAGGATGAGTTTTCATGCAACTTGCGAGTTGGTTTGCAAGTTGAACAGCAAATCTGATGGTGTGAACCAGCAATAAGTTCTCAGCCTTACTAGGATCCTCTGGGATCAATGGTCTGAGGAATATATTTAAAGGCCACTCTGACAGACTTTACTCACTGCAAACTTGCAGCATCATTCACTCTGTGTTTGTTACCATCCGCCCCAAATGATGTCTCACGTGAAGCAGATATTGGCTATAAGGTTCATCAACACCTCACTAGAAGTTATCTTCAGGCCATCTAGAAAACTGGGGGGATGTACTCAATGAGGTAGTAGTGCAGGTAAGTGACCATGACCCATACAGAATAATCCAGATCTAGTGCATGATTAGCTTGGGGGTGGGGTGAACGTCAATGAGTAAATGGAAAAAAGAGAATAAACTTAAGACTACATCAATTGTTAAGACTAGATTTTACAAAGATAACAAGGACACAAAAATAAAGGCACTGTAAATAAATGTACATTGCTTTCATGATAAAGTAAATTAATTGATAATTCGCACAACGAGGTAAGCATACTATTTGAAAGCCATTACCAAGATATGACGACATGATGACAGCGATTGGGTCCTGAATTTTGAGAAGTACACGACATTCAAGGAAAACAGGGAGTAGGGAAAGTAGGAGTAAGAATGCTGTTAATCAAGGATGGCACTGGTGTTTTAAATAATCTTGGCTCAGTAGATCAGGATGGACATGAATAACAGCAAGGGAAAGAAGTCACTTGTAGCTGAAATAATTCCACAGAAGCCAGTATCCCAACACCAAGTCACTCCTTATTTTTACATGCAGAGTACTTGACATTGGTTCAGCTCCTGGAGAGCCAGCTTCCAGAATGAACAGGATGTCTGATTCTCTGTTTATATCTGTCAGCCAGGACTCCCTGACTGGACCAGGTTAATAGCCCTAGTCAGGAAATTCATATTCTATGAAATTCATATTCTATGATGTCAACTGGGCTGACCTCATTACAATCACTACAGTGGTGGTAGTCTACAGACTCCTTATTGTAACTATGATGTTGGATGAAGTATTGGGTGCTTATGGTTAACAGATAGCAATAAATATGGATGATTTAAAGCAATACAAAAAGTGGAAAAATCAGATTGGCACTTGTAGCCGGAATGAAGACATCATAGAATGCTTTGAAGAAAGCTTCTTACAGCAGCATAATCTAGAATCAACCAAACAGCATGTTATACTGAACTTGGTACTGTGAAATATGTCAAGATTAATTAATTATCTCAGTGTAAAAATACCTCCAGTTAATAGTGAGCACAACATAATTGAGTTTTACAGTCAAAGTAAAATGGAGAAAAGTGGGATGAGGAATTTTATTTTAAACAATAATAAGGGGGAGGTGCCAGTGTTGGACGGGGGTGGACAAAGTCAAAAATCATGCAACACCAGGCTTTAGTCCAACAGGTTTATTTGAAATCACAAGCTTTTGGACTTGACAAAGGGGCTGCACTCCAAAAGCTTGTGATTTCAAATAAACCTGTTGAATTGTAACCTGGTGTTATATGATTTTTGACTTTAAACTTAATAAAGCTAATTATGTGGACACAAAAGTTGAGCTAGCTGAAGTGAATTTGGACACTAATAAAGGGACTGGACTAATTGAGAAGCAGTAATAGATATTTAAGGTGCCATTTCAGAATACTTAGAATAAGTATATTTCTGCTATAAGGGATAATTCTAAGGAGAGGACCCACCATGTAATTGTACAAAGATGTATCGCAAAGTAGCTAGATGAACACAACATAAAGAATGGCAGAAAATGATAAAAATTGAATTGGGGAACAAAATTAGTGTGTGAAAGGAAGCTAGCTAGAAATGCAAAAGTTGATAATAAGAGTTCTTATAGGTATTTAGAAAGGCAACAAAGTACCTAAGTGTTGGCCTTCTGGAGAGTGAAATGGGGAGTTATTAGTCAATAGAAAGAAAGCATTGGATGAAATACAAAAATTTTTCTTCTGTCTTCACTATAGAAGATACAAAAAACCCAATTAAAACTGTAAATCCGGAGGTGGAAGGGAGTGAGCAGCTTAGACAAATTACAGTCACTAGATACTGCATGTTGTTTTAGTATTCTCATTAAAGGAAGGTTATAGATGGATTGGAGGTGGTTCAGATGAGGCTTACTAGATTGATACCTGGTATAAGGTATAAACTAGTTAGCTTGACATCTGTTGTTAGCATTGATGTTTAATGTGATTTTAGTTGGCACTTAAAAAAAACTCAATAATTAAGATCAGTCAGCATGATTTTAAGAAAGGAAAATCATAATTAATCAATTTATTTGAGCTCTATTAAGGAGTAACATGCTTTGTCATTAAGAGGAGCCTCAGAATATACTATACCTGGATTTCCAGAGGGCACCTAACAAGATGGCACGTAAATGTTTCTTGTAAAAAGTACAAGTTCATAGTGTATTGGGTAACATATTGGCATGGATAGAAGATTGGCTGGCAGAAAACAAGTATGCATAAAATTGCTGATTGGTAGCTTATGACACCCGGAGTCCCGCTGGTGTCTGTGCCAGGCCTCAGCTTTATATGATTTATATTATCAATTTAAATGAAAGGAGTGAAGCCATGACATCTAAATTTTCAGATACACAATAATAAGTAGGAGAGTATATGGTAAAGAGGTTATAAGGAAGATGCAGGCATATATAGATTGAGTGAGTGGACAAAAATCCAGTAGATGAAGTTCAACTTGGAAAAATGTGAAATTGCTCACTTTGGTATGAAATTTAAAATAAAAACAGTATTATTTAAACAGAGCATTCCAAGGTGAAGCGGGATCCAGGTGTTCTAGTGCATCAGTCATAAAAGGGTAGTATGCAGGTATAGCATGTCATTTAAAAGGCAAATGGAATACTATCTTTTTTGAGGACACTCAAATAAATATAGGGTATTGGTGAAAGGCAGTGATTGGATTACATGTGGTTCAGATGAGGTTGACTAGATCAATACCCAGGAATAAGCAGACGGTTTTGTAAAAAAGGTTTGGACAGAATGGGTTTGTTCCTACTGGAGTATAGAAGAGTAAAGTCTGACTTGATTGAAGTATGCAAGATACAAAACTGTTTTAACAAGAAAGAAAACATTGAAAGGATCATTATTCTTGTGCATGAGTCTTGAACTAGAGGGCATGGTTGAAAAGATACCAGTCAAACTTTTGGAACTCAGGTGAGGAGAATTTTCTTTCCTCTCTAAAATCTCAGGGGTTGCTGCAGAAAAGATAGACTGTTCAAATCATGACCGAAGTAATATATTAAACTTTAAAATTTCTGTACTCAAAAGCTACTTTCCTGCATTGTATGCATGCATACTGTCAATAAATTTTCAAAATGCCTAATAATCTGACCTGGGGCTGGAATCAAAATCCGTGCATTTGGGAATATTTCCTGGCTAATAACAGTGGTGTTTTTATAATGGTGTTTTAATATCAGGAAAGCATTTGAGATGTTGTGTTCTTGTTCTGAATATCTCTATGCATCAAATGATTCAGCTTTGCAAAGATGTTAACTATGTTTAAATAGTATATTAACTCTACTGTCTGGGTGCCTTGGAAGGAATGCTGATCTTGTTAACAAATTGTCAATATTCACAAAACAATAAAACAAAGTCAATTACCACAGATGTGGTAAATATTCAGTAGTTACATCAGGATCTATGGAAAGAAGCAGAGTTAAATGAAGAAAGATCCTTGATCTGAACTTTTGCATGTGAAAAATTCTGACAACAACACTATCATCCATTGCTCTTTGCCTTGCTGAACTGATGTCTTAATAAATTTATTGATCTGTATCAGATCAAGTTTGTGTAACTAAAGTGTAGTCAACATTTTATACCAGTGCTTTTTATTCAACAATTAACATTAACACTTCAGAAGCATCCTGTATAGCTGTGATAAATAGTTCATATCAACCCATTGCAAATAATAGCTTTTGAATTCTGACAGAGTGGGTTTGACAAAGAAAATTGAAATTTATCTGCTTCTGTATCTATTCTTAGCTTGCTATTTTATATTCCCAGAATATATTATTGAAATAGTTTTCAGATCAGGATTGCATTATTTTAATCGTAACTTTGACGGAGACATATGTCTCATTGAAGGCCATGGATGAGGTACTAGAAGACTGCAGAGTGGCTAATACTGTGCCATTGTTTAAGAAAGGCAGGAAAGGAAAAGCCAGAGAAGTACACACTGGTGAGCCGAACATCAGTGGTGATTAAATTGTTGCAGGGGATTCTGAGAGATGGGATTAACATGCATTCGGAAAGACAAGACTGATTAGGGACAGTCAACATGGCTTGATGCATTGAAAATCATGTCTCACTAACCTGGTTGAGTTTTTTGAAAAGATGACCAATAAGATAGCTGAAGGCTGAGCAGCAGACATTGCTTACATGGACTTTAGACAGGCCTTTGACAAGGTTCCACATGGTACCCTGTTTAGTAAGGTTAGATCACATGTTATCCAGGAAGAGCTAGCCAGTAGAATACAAAATTGGCTTGAAGGTAGCAAACGGGGGCTAGCAGTAAAGGGTTTGTTCAGTCTGGAAGCCTATAACCAACAGGGTGCCAGAGGCATCAGTATTGGGTCCACTTTTGATCATCATTTATAAACAATTTGGATGAGAATATTAGAGGCATGTAAGTAAGTTTTCAGATGACACCGAAATTGGTGATATAATGGACAGTGAAGAAGATTACCGAAGAGTCCAATGGGATCTTGATCAATTGGGTCACTGGGCTGCGAAACGGCAGATGGAGTTTAATTAAGAAAAATGCGAGGTGTTGTATTTTGGTGAGACAAACCAGGGCAGGGCTGACACAGTTAACAGTAGGTCTCTGGGGCATGCGGTCGAACAGACAGACCTGGGATGCACGTTCATAGTTCCTCGAATGTGGCATCACAGGTAGACAGGATGGTGAAGAAGGTATTTGGCACATTGCCTTTATTTGTCACAGCATTTAGTACAGGAGTTGGGACGTCATGTTACAGTTGTACAAGTCAAGGGTGCAAAAATGATTTACTAGAATGCCACCAAGACTGGAACTTTTGAGTTATAAGGAGAGGCTGAATAGGCTAGGACTTTTTTTCTATGCAGCGTAAGAGACTGAAGGGCAACTTTATAGAAGTTTATAAAATCACAAGGGGCATAGATAAGGTGATTAGCCAAGGTCTTTTCCCCAGGACACAGGAGTCCAAAACTATAAGGCATAAGTTTAAGGTCAGAGGGGAAAGATTTAAAAGGCACTAAGGTGTGACAGTTTCATATAGATGGTGTGCATGTATGGAAGAGGAAGTGGTAGAGACAAGTACAATTACAACATTTAAAACACATATAGACATATAAATGAATAGGAAATATTTACAGGGACATGGGCTGAAGGGCCTGTTTCTGTGCTGTATGACTCTATGTTCAGTGAGTATATGGTTGGCATAGGTGCTCATTAAATGTATTGTTTACATCTGTAAGTTTGTATTCACCTGCACCATTGCAACGTTTGTTGTAATCAAGTAGCTACAGCTTTGGATATGGCTTTAAAATAAACAGGGGTAGGTCAATTTCATGCAAAGTTGAAAAGGTTAAACGGGTGAGGTAATTTAAAGTTCCAGAACTAGTAGAAGGACAGAGACTATGGAAAGGGTCAGTAATTTAACTTCAGGCACAGCAGCTAAGGAGAGAAATATCAGATTGGAGGTAGTCAACGCAGGATTGAAGGTATTGTATTTAAATGCATGCAGTATACAAAATATATACGTTGTTTTGCATTTAGCACAGATTGAAATTGGTAGGTAAAATGTGGGTATCACAAATGTGGCTGCGAAATCATCAGGGCTGGCATCCACTAGCCAAGTCTGGATTTGATGATGTCTAATGAGGCAGATTTGATTACACAGCTGAAAGTGAAGGTGCCCCTAAAGAGCAGTAACCACAGTATGACAGAATTCATCCTGCAGTTTGAGAGGGAGAAGCTTGAATCAGATGTAACAGTATTACAAATGAGTAAAAGTAACAACTAAGACATGAGGGAGGAGCTAGCCAAGGCTGATTGGAGGGGGAGCCTGGCAGGCAAGATGGTGGAGCAGCAATAACAGAGTTTCTGAGGGTAAATCAGGAAGTAGAGCAGAAATTCATCCCAAAGATGTAGAAGAATCATACTCAGGGGAGGGGGAGGCAACCGTGGCTGATGAGGGATGTTAACAACAGCATAAAAGCAAAGGAGAAAACATAGAATGTTGTGAAGATTTATGGGAAACCAGAAGATTGAAGAGTCTTTTAAAAACCAGCAGAGGACATAAAAAGGTAATAAGAGGGGAGAGGTGAAATGTGAGGGTAAGCCAGAAGAAGAAGATTGCAAGAGTTCTTTTTTAGGGATATAAATGGTAAGAAAGAGGCAAGAGCAGACCCAGGACCACTGCAAAAGGAGGCTGGAGACATTGTAATGGGGAGCAAAGAAATTGAACTAAATAGGTATTTTGCATCAGTCTTCAAGGTGGAAGACACTAGCAGCTTACCAGAACTTCAAAACAGTCAGTGGGCAGAACTGAATGTAGTGGCCATAACTAAGGAGAAGATGCAGGGGAAACTGAATGATCTGAAGATGGAGAAATCGCCTGAACTGGAAAGACTACCCACTGCATAGTTCTGAAGGCGTTGGCTGAGGAGGCTGTAGAGGCTTTCTTGGTGATCTTTCAAGAATCACTAGAGTCAGGACTGGAAAACAGCTATTGTACCAGCCCTGTTTAAGAAGGGAGTGAGGCAGAAGAAATTATAGGTGAGTTAGCCTGATCTTGGTCATTGGTAAGATTTTAGAGTTCATTATCAAAGATGAGATTGTCCAGCACTTGAAAGTTTATGGCAATATAGGGATGAGTCAGCATGTCTTTGTCAAGGAGAGGTCATGCCAGATGAATCTGTTAGAATTCTTTGAGGTGGTAATAAACAAGTTAGACAAAGACAAGCCAATGGGTGTGATTTATTTGGATTTCAAAAAGGTCGTTGATTACATGTTACACAGCAGGCTGCAAAATAAGAGCCCATCATGTTAGGGGTAAGGTACTGGCATGGATAGAGAATTAGCTTACTGGCAGGAGGCAGAAAGTGGGGTTAAAGCAATGTTTTTCAGGATGGCAGCCATTGGCTAGGGAGTCCTCAGGAGTAAGTTTTGGGATCACAACTATTCATTCTACACATTAATGATCGGGACAAAGGAACTGAGAGCATTGTTGCAAAGTTTGCAGATGATACAAAGATAGATGGAGGGAAAGATCATGTTGCAGAGTTGGGGAGGCTGCAGAAGGGCTTGCACAGGCTAGAAAACTGGGCAAGTAGTGACAAGTGGAATACAACATGGGGAAATGTGAAGTTATGCATTTGATAAGAAGACTAGAGGCACAGATTATTTCGACATGGACAAACAGATTCTCCTAAGGTTAATATGCAGATTCAATAAGAAAGGCATATGCAATATTAGCATTCATTTCAAGAGGGCGAGAATACAACAGCAGAGACGTACTGCTGAGTCTGAATAAGATACTGGTCAGATCACTTTTGGAATATTGACAGTAACTTTGGACCCGCTATCTGAGGAAAGATATGCAGCTCTTGGAAGGGGTCCATGGAAGGTTTGTAAGACTGATCCTGGAGATGAAAGTCTGAACCCTTCTTCAGAAATCTGAATAATTTCTGAAAAAGGGTCCAGATCTGAAACGCCAGCTTTCCTGCTCCTCTGACGCTGCTTGGCCCGCTGTGTTCATCCAGCTCTACACCTTGTTATCTCAGATTCTCCAGCATTGGCAGTTCCTACCAACTCTGGAGATGAAGGGCTTGTCATATAGGGAGTCTGAGTCTGTATTCAGTGGAGTTTAGAAAAAAGAAGGGAGAATCTCATTGAAACTTAACAGAATACTGAGGTCTGGATAAACTGGATCCCCAACCCCGCACCGCCTGCTTCTATCTCCTTCCCAAAATCCACGAACCCACCTGCCCTGGTTGACCCATTGCCTCCACCTGCTCCAGCCCCACTGAACTCATCTCCACCTATCTGGACTCCATTTTCTCCCCCTTGGTCCAGGAACTCCCTACCTACATCCGTGACACCACCCATGCCCTCCACCCCCTCCAGAACTTCCAATTCCCTGGTCCCCAACACCTCATTTTCCCATGGACGTCCAATACACCTGCATTCCCCATGCAGATGGCCTAAAGGCCCTCTGCTTCTTCCTGTCCTGCAGACCCGACCAGTCCCCCTCCACCGACACCCTCATCCGCCTAGCCAAACCTGTCCTCACCCTTAACAACTTCTCTTTCGATTCCTCCCACTTCCTACAGACAAAGGGGGTGGCCATGGGTACCCGCATGGGCCCATGCTATGCCTGCTTCTTTGTAGGTTACATGAAACAGTCCCTCTTCCGCACCTACACTGGCCCTAAACCCCACCTCTGCCTCCATTACATTGATGACTGTATCGGCGCAACCTTGTGCTCCCAAGAGGAGCTCGAACAGTTCATCCACTTCACCAACACCTTCCACCCCAACCTCAAGTTCACCTGGACCATCTCCAACACATCCCTCACCTTCATGGACCTCTCTGTCTCTATCTCAGGCAACCACCTAGAAATTGATGTCCATTTCAAGCCCAGCGACTCCCACAGCTACCTAGAATATACCTCCTCCCACCCACCTTCCTGCAAATATTCGATTCCCCTATTCCCAATTCCTTCACCTCCACTGCATCTGCTCCCAGGATGAGGCATTCCACTCCTGTACATCCCAGATGTCCTCATTTTTCAAGGACAGCAACATCCCCCACCCCTCCTCCCGCAGTGGTTGAGAACGCCCTCGACTGTGTCTCCCGCATTTCCCGCAACTCATCCCTCACACCCTGCCCCCGCAATAACCGCCAAAAGAGAATCCCTCTAGTCCTCACATACCACCCCACCAATCTCTGGATACAACGCATCATCCTCCGACACTTCCGCCATCTACAATCCAACCCCACCACTAAAGACATTTTTCCATCCCAACCCTTGTCTGCCTTCCGGAGAGACAACTCCCTCCGGGACTCCCTCGTCTGCTCCACGCTTTTCTCCAACCCCACCATACCCGGCACTTTTCCCTGCAACCACAGGAAGTGCTACATGTGCCCCCACAACTCCTCCTCCCTCACCCCCATCCCAGGCCCCAAGATGACTTTCCACATCAAGCAGATGTTCACCTGCATATCCGCCAATGTGATATACTACATCCACTGTACCCGTTGTGGCTTCCTCTACATCAGGGGAACCAAGCGGAGTCTTGGGGACCACTTTGCAGAACATCTCCCCTCAGTTCGCAATAAACAACTGCACCTCCCAGTCGCGAACCATTTCAACTCCCCCTCCCATTCCTCAGACAACATGTCCATCCTGCGCCTCCTGCAGTGCCATAATGATGCCACCTGAAGGTTGCAGGAACAGCAACTCATATTCCGCTTGGGAACCCTGCAGCCCAATGGTATGAATGTGGATTTCACTAGCTTCAAAATCTCCGCTCCCCCCACTGCATCCCAAAACAGCCCAGCTCATCCCCACCTCCCTAACCTGTTCTTCCTCTCACCTATCCTCTCCTCCCACCTCAAGCCGCACCTCAATTTCCTACCTTCGAACCTCATCCCATCCCCTTGACCTGTCCATCCTCCCTGGACTGACCTATCCCCTCCCTATCTCCCCACCTATACTCACCTCTACAGGCTCCATCCCCGCCCCTTTAACTTGTCTGTCTCCTCTCCACCTATCTTCTCCTCTATCCATCTTTGATCCGTCTCCCCCTCTCTCCCTATTTATTTCAGAACCCTCTCCCCGTCCCCCTTTTTCTGATGAAGGGTCTAGGCCTGAAATGTCAGCTTTTGTGCTCCTAAGATGTTGCTTGGCCTGCTGTGTTCATCCAGCTCAGACTTTGTTATCTTGGATTCTCCAGCATCTGCAGTTCCCATTATCTCTGTGGAAAAAAATATTTCCACTTACAGGAGAGACTAGTATCAGGTAGCACAGCGTCATAGTGAAGACATAACCCTTCAGAACTGATAAGAGGAGGAATTTCTTCAACCAATGGGTCGTGACTCTGTGAAACTCATACTGACATGGTGTCTGAAGGGAAAAGCAATTGAAAAATCCCCCATTAGAAGGTAATGCTAATTTTCCATTGTCATGCTTTTTATTATCTTAGTAAATCAGCAAGTTTTGCATCTAATATTGCATAAGCCAGTGAAACATTTCAGGATGGCATTCAAGGCTCATAATATTGATTCCAGAGACAGTAACATTGTCTAATGAGGTCAGAGTAGGGAAACTGGACCTGGGCTCAATACATATAGACACCGCACAGATGACTGTAAATAGTGGAGAAATGTGGATGAGACCTCTTGTCTAGGGTGTGCAGACGTGTGCAAAGCATTCTCAGAATAAGAGGTAGTCAATACACTAGAGAAGTGTGAAGGGATGGGCAGAAAGTGTTTGGATTTGCCTGGTGCATAATAGTGGAAGCAAACAATGATTGAAATGGTACAATCAACGAACCTAATATTCTCAAGGACTACAGGATATTAAGGAAATAAAATGATCAGTCACATTGACTGGGATATAAAAGAACTTGGGAACATGCTCCAGCTGCTATTTACCCTTAACTCCCACCTCTGCTCAAGGTATATCACAGCATAAGAGCAGGAATAGATCATTGGTCCCCAAACACCTGCCATGCTATATTATAAGATCATGGCTGATCTACTGCAGGTCTCGACTGCTCATTGATGCTAGCTCCATTAAGCCCTCAACTTATTTTGTTTTTAAACATCTATCTACCTCCTCACTAAATACTTACAATAATCTAGCTCCATAACTCTCTAGGGTGGAGAATGCCAGACATTACCCTCTGACAGAAGAAATTCCTTCGCAGTTCAGTTTTAAATGAATGTGCCCTTATTCTGAAATTATGTCCCGTACTTTAGATTCCTCAACGAGTGGAAACAACATCTCAATATCTATACTGTAAAGCCTTCTCAAAATCTGGTATGATTCAATAAGATCATCCCTCTTTTTCCTAAACTCCAATGAATAGAGGCTTAACCTGTTAAGCAGATTTAGATCAGATAACCCCTTCATTCCAGGAATCAGCCTAGTGAATCTCTGTTGAAGTGCCTCCAATGTGAGCACATCCTTTCATAAATTTCAGGAACAAAGCTGCACACAGTACTCCAAGAGCAGCTTTACTGACACCATGTACAGGTGTAAAAAGACTTCCCTACTTTTAAACTCCAAGCCCAATGAAGGTTAAAATTCCATTACATTTGCTTTCTTACTTACTCACTGCACCTGCATGCTAACTATTTGTGTTTCATGCACAAGAACACCCAGATACATTTGCAGTTCCCTTTTTGGGAGCCTGGTTCCATTTTCATAGTAAAATACCTTTTGCTTCGTCCTACACGCTTCCTGCATGTCCTCACACTTTTCTACATTGAACTCCATCTACCGACTCCATCTATCACGCATTCAACCCATTTGTATCCCCTTTAGATTCCTTACATCCTTATCACAACATGGCCTCTCACCAATTTTTGGATCATGGCCAGATTTGATACATTTCACTGTGTCTTTACCACCAACACCTCCACCCCACCCATGTCATGATGTCCTTAACACAGATGGAAAATAATTCTAGCCCTAGAACTGATCTCAGATGGTATTCCGATATTTACATCTCTCCAACATGAAAAAGACTAATGAATGCCTACTCTGTCTCATGCGTGTTAACCAATTCTCAATCTACACTAATACATTATCCCTAATACCATGTACATCTATCTTGTGCAATCACCTTTTATGGAGCATCTTGTCAAATGCCTTCTGAAAATTCAAATGTACTCTTAACAGTTCCCCATTTTCAATTCTGCGTGTTATATCGTCAAAGGACTCCAGCAAAATTGCTAAACATGATTTCCTTTCATAAAAACATTTGATTCTGTTTGATTGTGTTAAGCTTTTCTAGATGCCACTTCTTTAGTAATGACCTCTAATATTTTCCCCACAACATATGTTAGGCTAACTGGCCGACAGCTTCTCGCTTTCTGCGTCCCTACTTTCTAAAAGGGGACATCATCTTATCAGTTTTCCAATCTGCTGGAACTTTCCTAGAATCTCATAAGTTCTGGGATATTTAGATAGATGCTTCCATTTTTCTCTGCAATCATTTCCTTTAGAATCCTTGGATGCAGTCCATTGGGTCCTGTTGACTTGTATGCTTTTAATCAAATTGGTTTGTTAAATACGTTGTGCCTCATGAAAGAGACTATCATAAAATCTTTCCTCTGATTAGCCCTTGCCTAGTCTGATACTTCTGGGATATTTACAGTGTCCTTCACTGTGAAGACCAATGCAAAATATTGGTTTAAACAATCATATTCCTGTTCCCATTATAAATTCTGCAGTCACATCCTCCAAGGCTCCCATATTCATTTTAGCTACTCTCTTTTTATATGCCTATAGAAGTTCTTGCTTTTTGTTTTCATATCTCTCACCAATTTATTTTCACAATCAATTTTCTCCTTCTTTATTAGGTTTTTTAGTAGTCTGTTGTTAGTTCTGAGAATATTCCTATCCTCTGGCTTACCACTGGTTTTCGCTACATTTGTACACCTTTGACTTGACTGCTTTCGGTAACTACAGGTGGTTAAACCTCCTTATCAAATCATTCTTTTTGGCTATAATATATTTTTGTTAAACATAATGAAATATCTCCCACTGCTCATTTACAAACCTTCCCCCTAGCCTGTTTCCTAGCCCACTTTAAACTACTCTTTCTGCATACTTCTGTAATTGCCTTATTTAAGTTATGGACACTTGTTTGAGACCTGAGTTGCATTCGCTCAAACTGAATTTTAAATTCTATCAATGCCGTGATCACCATCCTCCTTAACTGGATTGGTATTAATTCTGCCTCATTACACATTACTGGATCTAAAAAAATCCCTCACATCTTCCATGTTACCCTTCCCATCTCATTTGTCAGGTTAAAATGCAGATTAAAATCATCCATGGCTATGTAGCCCTATTTTCATGCCTTCATTATTTCCTGATTTGTACTTTGTCCTACAATGAGAATACTCTTTGGAGGCTTTTAAGACAACTGCCACCTGTGTTTTCCTTCCCTTGCCGTTTCTTATTTACTGATTCCATATCCTGATCTATTGCACTGATATCATTACTCACCACTGCACTGATTCAGACCTACCTCATTTACAGCATCCCACCTATTTTCCTTTTTGCCAATTATTTCAGAACATCTTGCATATTGAGATCCCAGTCCTAGTCAGCCTGCAACCATAGTTTTGTAGTAACTATCAAGTAATATTAAGTTATTTCCACTTATGCTTTCAACTCATTTTTCTTATTACAAATGCTCTGTGCATATGGCGAAAAGTGCCTTAAGGTTTGACTTTTTACCATTATTACTTATTCTAGTTCTGGTTTTCTCTGCATTCTTTTTATCTTTTCCACCACTTCCTGTCACACGATCATTTGCCTCGTCACTATTCTGCAATTCTACCCTCGAATTTCCTCTGATTTTTTGAGATTTCCCTTCAACTGATCCATCCCTCACATTAATTTGTTTAAGTACCATCTACAACCACAATTGTACCACAGTGTGATAGAATTTTACATGTCTGAACTTAATTTTTATTCATTCACAGGATGAGGGCATTGTTGGCTGGGCCAGTATTTATTGCCCATCTCTAATTGCCCAGCAGAACCAGGGGGCTATTAGGTAAGGCTGGCAGATTTCCTTCCCTTTAGGACATTATTGAACCAGACTTCTTTTTCCCCTGATAATAAATAACGATTTCATGGTCATCATAGATCATAGAATCCGTACGGTGCGAAATAGGTCCTTCGGCCCAAGAAGTCCACACTGATCCTCACAGCATCCCACCGGACCTATCTCCAACATAACCCATAACTCACCTAATCTACATTTCCCTGAACATTACGGGAAATTTAGCACCTTATCTGCACATCAGGACTGTGAGGAAACCGGAGCACCCGGAGGGAACCTAAACATACACAGGGAAAATGTGATAACTCCACACAGATTGAGGTTGTGAGGAAGGGTCACCGGACCTGAAATGTTAACTGATTTTTTTCCTTCACAGATGCTGCCAGACCTGCTGAGCTTTTCCAGCAACTTCTGTTTTTGTTCCACACAGACAGTTGCCTGAGAGTAGAATCAAACCCAATCCCTGGTGCTGTGAGGCAGCAGTGCTACCCACTGAGCTTCAGTGCCGCTACATCACTAGACAACTGATGAGTAAGTGTTTGAGGCCTCTCTCAGTGGGCATCCAGCATCATAACTTCTTCCTGAATGCATAAGCCACAGTATAAAAGGAGTCCTAGAACTAACAAGGCAGCAGTCCACAGAGTAATAGGACAAATTTCATTCACAGCTTAGTAGTGATGAACATTTTTCTAACAGCAATCATAACATGATTGCTTTCAAAGTAATATTTATAAGGGAAAAAAAAGTGAAACAGCTACTAAAATTCTAGCTTTCGGTAAAGCTGACTTCAGCGATACTGTCCACAGTGATCTTCACCCTCCAGGTGAAGCAGCACTTTACCTCCATTTCATTCAATCTAGCCTGCTGTATTCATTGCTCACAATGTGCTCTCATCTACATTGGGAAACAAAGCATTGACTGGGTGACTGCTTCGCAGAACATCTATGCTCTGCTTGCAAAAAAGACTCGGAGCTTTTGGTTGCCTGCCAGTTCTACACACTACCCCGTTCACTGGCCAACATCTCTGTCTCAGACTTGCTGTCACGCTCCAGTGAAACTCAGCACAAGCTGGAAGAACAGCACTTCAGGCTGGACTCAAAATCGAGTTCAACAATTTTAGGGTTTGAGGCAGTTTCTCTTATGTTCTTACCCCAAACTCCACTCACCAGGCCTTGTTATCACATGGTCTGCTATTACACCAATGTTAGCCACAAATAGTCCCCATAAGCAATCATTCATTCTCCTCGGCTGACCGTTATCCACTCCTTTGCCTGTCAACTGTCCTCTCTCTGTGGGCTCTACCCCCATCTATTGTTTATTCCATACCCATTCCTCCATCCAACCTGCTGCATAAAAAGCAACCTTTTCCTCGCTATCATCAGTGCTGAAGAAATGTCATTAGACCTGAAACGTTAACTCTGATTTCTCCCCACTGATGCTGCCAGGCTTGCTGACTTTTTCTAGCAATTTCTGTTTGTCCATAGTAAATTAGGCATGCCTGTCAATGAGTAAATATGAAAATGACCAGTGACGGATATTCAGAAAAAGAATTTAATGTGATAAAGAACTAGTTAATACTCTTAAAAGCAGACAGCCAAGAGGACTAAAGTAGCAAAAATAGTATAAAGCTAAAAGATGCAACAAAAGCATATATTCTATTGAAAAGGAAAGATACTAGAAGCAACAAAGGGTGGCTAAAGAGACAATAAAAGCTAGTAAAAGGGATAATGAAAAGAAATTTACAAGTGATATTAAAATCTATATAAAACATTTTATAGTTAGATTAGGAAAAGGAGACTGATAATAAGAAATGTGGGCCCCCTGCCAACTGAAAACCTGATGTCGTCAACAATAAAAAGGAAAGTAGCAAACATGGTCAACAATTACTTTATATCAGTATTTTGTGAGGACGAAGCAGTCAGCATCTTATACATCATGAGACTCTTACTTCCAGATTTTTACTGAATTGATACTCCACCTTCTGCCATGGTGAAGTTGGTGAGGTAGCTCATTCTGAAGCAAAAGTGTAAATTTGAATAAGGGAAATCGTGAAGTCATGGGCCTTTGCATGACTGAGGTGGATTATGAAAATATGTTAGGATTAGGATTATTTGCAATTCGGATTATTTAAATTAGAAATTAGGATTGTTTACTTTAGAAAGACAGAGGTTGAGGGGGTCCTGATTGAGGTCTACAAAATCATGAGGTACAGACAAACTAGATAGCAAGAAGCTTTTTCCCCCAGAGTGGGGGACTCAATTACTAGGGGTCATGATTTCAAAGTGAGAGGAGAAGAGTTTAAGGGAGATATGCATGGAAAGTTCTTTATGCAGAGGGGAATGGGTGCCTGGAATGTGTTGCCAGCGGAGGTGGTAGAGGCAGGCACGATAGCGTCACTTAAGATGTATCTAGATACATAAATGGGCAGGGAGCAGAGGGATACAGATCCTTGAAAAATAGGCAACAGGTTTAGGTAGAGGATCTGGTTTGGTGCAGGCTTGGAGGGCCGAAGGACCTGTTCCTCTGCTGTAATTTTCTACGTTCTTTGTTCTTTGTACGTTAAAAGGCAGGACTGTACATCAGCAATGGATGGTCTTTAAACAACCATTGCACGACTTGCAGCAACTATACATTTCTTCATGGTGCAAAAGATCCAAAAACATCTGTCAACGCTGCTAATAAAAGAGGTTCAGAATTGCAAACAGCATCAAAAAGAGACTATAAAATTTGTTGTATAAGTAGGAAAAAGGGAAACATTTGGCTGAAATGAATCTGGGTCCATTAATGGTAAGGAGAATTTATAATGGGGAATACAGAACTGGTAGAGAATCTAAATTATTACTTTGTGTCAGTTTTCAAAGAATCCCTACAGTATGGAAACAGGCCCTTTGGCCCAACCAGTCCATGTTGATCCTCAGAGCATCTCACCCAGACACATGCCCCTACAACTCACCTAATCTAGGCATCCCTGAACACTACTGGCAATTTAACGTGCCAATTCTCTTAACCTGCACATCTTTGGTGTGAGAGGAAACCAGAGCACCCAAAGGAAACCAACTCAGACACAGGGAGAATGTGCAAACTCCACACAAATAGTTGCCCGAGGGTGGAATTGAACCCAGGTTCCTGGCACTGTGAGGCAGCAGTGCTAACCACTGAGGCACCGTGCCACCCAAAAATTTTATTCCCTAATCGCAAATCAAAACTGGGCCACAACAGTGAGAGTGCCAAATCCTAACCACAAGACCACCAGGGAACGGTCACTGAGGAAGATACCAAAACTCTCCTAAAAATGGATATCCAAATTGTTCGGAGGAATGATAAATTGAAGGAAATTAGCAAGAGTGAAAAGGTGCATTGGAAAAATTAAAGCAGCTGAAAGTTACTAATTCCCTTAGACCCGTTGGACTTCATCCCAGAGTACTGAAGAGGTGGCTATAAAGGTACATTGATAATTATCTTCTAGAATTTGATGATTCTGGAATGATTTCTGTGCATTGGAAGGTAGCAAATGCGACTCTACTAATTAAGAAGGGAATGAGAGAAAAAACAGAACTACAGACCTTTTAGACTTACTTCATGACCTAGCCCAGAATGGAGGAGCATACAGTTTGCAACCTAAAAGCATTTGCAACCTGAGGCATTTGGGAAGCAGTCATCATGTTATAACTGAGTAAAGAAACAAAATAATGTATAATTGAGTACATGGGTATTTGCATGACAAAAAGGGAAAGTCAGCAAAATAGCAAGTGGTAGTAAAAGAAAATCTGGTGAACAGACTGTAGACCAGCAATGGTAAATAATTAAATGGGGGTCAGAAAGGGTCTATATTAACTACATACCAATTGCAAATAAAATATATTAAAGATCAGATAAGTAAGGGAATTAGATTAAATTTTAAATGAAGAAACAGAGCAGAAATTAAAGATGAAACTTAATACAAATAGGAATACCTTTAGTCTAAATGCAACAAGATCTGGACAATATCCAGGCTTAGGCTGACAAGTGGCAAGTAACATTCACACCACCAAATACCAGGCCATAACCATCACCAATAAGAAGTAATCTAATCCTGCCCCTTGACATTCAATGATTTTACCATCACTGAATTCCCCATTGCCAACATCCTGGGAGTTATCTTTGACCAGAAACTGCACTGGACTCACCACATAAACACAGTGGCTACAAGACCAGGTCAGAGGCTAGGAATACTGCAATGGGTAATCCATCTCCTGACTCCCCAAAGCCTGTCCACCATCTACAAGGCACAAATCAGGAGTGTGATGGAATACTCCCCACTTGTCTGATGACTACAGCTCCAACAATACTCAAGAAACTAGCGAGTTTTGAGAAGATTTGTAGGTCAGGTTGAGGTTCTGGATGTGAGTTTGCTCGCTGAGCTGGAAGGTTAGTTTTCAGACGTTTCATCACCATTCTAGGTAACATCATCAGTGAGCCTCCGATGAAGCGCTGGTGTGATGTCCCGCTTTCTATTTATCTGGTTAGGTTTCCTTGGGTTGGTGATGTCATTTCCTGCATTGGTGATGTCATTTCCTGTTCTTTTTCTCAGGGGATGGTAGATTGTCTCCAAATCAATGTGTTTGTTGATGGAGTTCCGGTTGGAATGCCATGCTTCTAGGAATTCTCGTGCGTGTCTCTGTTTGGCTTGTCCTAGGATGAATGTGTTGTCCCAATCAAAGTGGTGTCCTTCCTTTTTCCTGGTGGGGAGTCCAAAACCAGAGGGCATAGGTTTAAGGTGAGAGGAGAAAGATATAAAAGGGACCTAAGGGACAGTTTCTTCAAGCAGAGGGTGGTGCGTGTATGGATTGAGCTACCAGAGGAAGTGGTGGAGGCTTACACAATTACAACATTCAAAAGGTATCTGGATGGGTATATGAATAGGAAAGGTTTAGAAGGATATGGACCAACTGCTGGCAAATAGAATATCAGGTCGGCATGGACGGTTAGGCTAAAGGAAAAAGACCTTGCCTATTTACCTTATCCATACCCTTCATGATTTTATAAATCTACAAGGTCAAACCTCAGCCTCCGATGCTCCAGGGAAAACAGGCACAGCCTATTCAGCCTATCCCTATAGCTCAAACCCTCCAACCCTGTCAACATCCCCATAAATGCTTTCTAAGCTCTTTCTCATTTCACAACATCCTGCCTAAAGCAGGGAGACCATAATTGTACGCAATACTCCAAAAGTGGCCAAACCAACATCCAGTACAGCATTAAGTCCTACACTCAATGAACTGACTAATAAAGTCAAGTATACCATATGCCTTCTTCACTATCCTATCTACCTGTGAATCCACTTTCAAGAAACTATGAATCTGCACTCCAAGGTTTCTTTGTTCAGCAACACTCCCCACGACCTTACCATTGAGTGTATAAATCCTACCCTGATTTGCCTTTCCAAAATGCAGCATCTCAATTTATCGAAATTAAACTACATCTGCCACTCCTCGGTCCATTGGCCCATCTGATCAAGATCCCATTGTACTGAGAAGTAACATTCTTCGCTGGCCACTATACCTCTAAGTTTAGCGTTATCTGAAAAGTTATTAACCACACCTCCTATATTCATATCCAAATCATTTATACAAAGAACAGTGGACTCAGCACTGATCCTAGTGGCACACCACTCTTCACAGGCCTCCAATTTGATAAGCAACCCTCCACTACCACCTCTGCCTTCTACTTTTGAGTATCCAAATAGCTAGTCCTCCCTGTATTCTATGTGATCTAACCATGTTAACCAGCTTCCCACGAGGAACCTTGTTGAATGCCTTTGTGAATCCAGGTAGATCACATCTACCACTCTGACCTTATCAAGTCTCTTCATTACTTCTTCAAAAAAACTCAATCAAGTTAGTAAGATATAACTTCCCATGCATGAAGCAATGTTGACTATCCCTAATCAGTCCCTGTCTTTCCAAATACATGTACATTCTGCCCCTCCAACAACATACCCACCAGCAATGTCAGGATTGCCAGTCAACAGTTCCCTGGCTTTTCCTTACCACTTTTCTTAAATAGTGGCACAACATTATCCAACCTCCTGTCTTCTGGCACCTCAACTGTGGCTATCAATGATACAAATATTTCAGCAATGGGCCCAGCAATCTCTTCCCTTGCCTCCCACAGAGTTCCGGGATACATCTGATAATGTCCCAGGGATTTATCCACCTTTATGCAATTTAAGGCATCCAGTACTTCTTCCTCAGTAACATGTGACTGAGAATCGTAGTACATCATAATTAGTTGTAATAACTATCTGTTGAATTCTTCAGTACCACAAAATCCATGCCCAATTTTTTTTATCATACAGGAGAAAACACAAGCATTGGTATATGAAATAATGTACCTGCTGGAGGCAATTTCATCATGGTAGCAGTAGCAGTCATGTTTTAAAGATTCCAAAATCAGATATTTGGAATAATAATTAAAGACCAACTAGCCATCAATGCTGGTCACCAGAGAATTTGGGCAAAGAAACAATTTCTGTAAGAATGCTCAGTTTTACACAGCCGTTACATAACTAATAATTTGTTATTGCAGCTACAAAGTCTGTGCTGTTAAAGGAGAAATGGTTTTAAACTCACACTGTCACAAGGCTAAAGACATTCAGTCTATCGTTTTCAAGGAAGAATCACAGATATCAGAAAACGCATTATGGAATGGGCACCAAGTGACATCTTTATTGAATTATAATTGGTCAAACAATGTATTCAGTTTTACTTTATAAATAAAGTGATAGATGATTCAAAGACCTCTGAAAAATTTGGCTGCCATTGACAATGAGACGTTCTACCGGATTAACTATCCAGTCTTTCCATGGATGATCAGAAAGTTCCAAAATGGTTGTGGAAGCTTCTTGATGATCAGATAAAAGTAAGGATTAATTTCAGGATTAACATACTGCAATTTATGTCACACAGTACCTCAAAAGTGAAATAACTAATTTGTTGCAGGACGCTGCAGCAAAGGGTGTGAGTGCAATTTTTCTGAAGAGAGTCTGTCAGAAAGGCTTATTAAGTTAGACATCACCTCGACACCAATTACATTTAGAATATGTCTTTTAAGCTAGAAAGATGTTAAATGGTGGATGCAAGTATGAAGTGAGCAAACAACAATTACATGTTATAGACGTTATAGATGCAGCCAATACCATTGCTATGTTCAGTAAAGCACCCTTACCAACAGCATTTATAACAAATGCAGTGTACGTACGCATACGCAGCAAACTGATGCTAGGCAAAACTCCTCACTCTGAACACACATCTCCTGTGCTATAATGTCTTAAATCTCTTTCCCCCATTACTTAACAATGTAAGTGTAAACACAATTCATGAAGCGTTCTGGTAACTTGTTTTAAAAGGTGTAGCAACTCCTTCCACTGTCCTTGGTTTAAAAGAGACTTTTTCCAATCTTGATCCACTATCCAAAATAAAGAAACGGAGAAGATGTGGTCTTTACATTGCCTCCATCCTTATAAGAGATAAAATGCCTCTTTAAAACATTTCATCACAAGATATGCAATAAACAAACAACAAAACACAAGACTTGTAAGCATTTATCCTTCCTGACCCCTTTCACCCTTACATAATAGTATAGCATTTCTCAAGTTTTAACTTATCCATTATTTTTCAGCCAAGACAATGCATCTGTGATCATAATAATCTTTTTGAGCAACATGAATAATCTTCACATTAAACAGTTAAAACAATAGACTCCATCTGAATATTCTGGCATTTCAAGTTTAAAATTTTTCAATTAATTCTATCAGGTTATGGTCAATCTTAATTGATAATTCTTTGATATCAAGTCAGATATTAACTTCAAAATTTTGAAGAGCTAATAATAATACTAGTCTCCTTTCTACAGTCAAGCACTTCCTCTGATACTGATAACGCAGTGTGGAGCTGGAGGAACACAGCAGGTCAGGTAGCATCAGAGGATTAGGAAAGTTGACGTTTTGGGTCGGGAAAGAAAACAGTGTTATCTCTGATTCCAGCATCAACAGTTCTTACTAGCTCTTCTAATACTGATGTGGCTTCTTAGAAAAGCACACACTGGCTTCTCTATTCCCAATTCATCATCTTGTAACAAGACTGCACTTACCCCAAAGTCAGTACCATCAATTGGCATTTAAAAAGGTTTGAAAATATCAGAATGATCAACACTGATTCATTTAGTAAGAACGGCTTCAGTTTCTTAAAAGCTGCCAGGCATTCTGCTGACCATACGACTTTGCTTGATTTGTTGGAATCAGAGATAATGGGAACTGCAGGTGCTGGAGGATCTGAGATAACAAAGTGTGGAGCTGGATGAACACAGCAGGCCAAGCAGCATCTTAGGAGCACAAAAGCTAACGTTTCGGGCCTAGAAGGGTCTAGGCCCAAAACATCAGCTTTTGTGCTCCTAAGATGCTGCTTGGCCTGCTGTGTTCATCCAGCTCCATACTTTGTTATCCTTGATTTGTTGGAAGTTTTGTTTGTTGTTAAAGATAGAGTTATCATGCTGCAATTATGCACAACTTTCCAATAAAACCCACAAATTCCATAAAATCTCACATTTCCCATTTAGTTTTAAAAACAGGGAATTCTACTGGAGCTTTTATTTTTGCTATTCTTGGCAACACTTTTCCTTATCCAAAGATATAACCGAGATATGTTGCTCTTGCTTTTACAAGAGCCAAATTTATTACTCACCAACTGCAATTGCTTAAACATGTCTTCTAATTGCCACAAATGCTGTTCCTAGAAAGTATATTATGGCATCATCTGCACAATTAAGTAGCTCAGCAACAAATTAATTATTAAATCTCTGGAATATGTCTGTGTTGTTTTTTAAACCCAAATGACATAACTCAACATTGGTATAAACGAGTTAAAGTAGCAAAAACAGATAAATCTTTAGTCCATAATGTTAACTGCATTTGTTAGTACCTTTCAACAGATCAATCTTAGAAAGGAATGAGGCGATCCCAACTCTACTGATACAATCTTTTACTCATAGAACATTACAGCACTGTACAGGCCCTTCGGCCCGCGATGTTGCGCCAACCTGTGAAAACAATCTGAAGCCCATCCAGCCTACATTTTTTCATTATCATCCATATGTTTATCCTATGACCATTTAAATGCCCTTAAAGTTGGCGAGTCATTTGTGTTGACTAGTTAGATTGTAGGAGTACTACTTTGAGAGGTGTCAACCCCTCATTCTACCTCATTGTTATTGTCTCTTGACATTCTCCACTACTCTAACCACATGATACTCTGATTCTTTCTTATCCTCTACCCTGCAATGATAATATTTCAGCATGTTTATGTCTTCCTACAAACAGGAACATCCATCAGAGAGTTAGTTTACAAATCCTCCAAAATACCTTGTACTGACTATTGAATTTCAGAACTTCACCCTGCAAAAGCACCAATACCAATACTATGCCTTCTGCTTCAAACATTCTAATTGTAGCATATTAGTCTATCTATTCTATCATTTTAATGTTTGAAATTTTTAAGTGCTCTTGTCCTAATTTACAAACTCCTGCGAGTCTGTAGAAAGATGGACATGTAATCCAATACTGAGGATTCACCTTTGTGTCTTAAGATTTCTTGCTTAATTAATTTTAATGAATCTCTTTTTCATGGCCATAGACAAATTCAAATGAGCTAAATCTAGTAGATCCATTTGGGGGATCTCTGGCAACAAATAATAAGAAATATAATCCTTTGTCCCAATCCTATGGATATTCATGATGGTGAGATTTAATCATGGTGTTGAGAGTCTGATTGTATATCTCCAAGGTTCCTTGTGTTTGTGGAAGATGTATGGTTGACTTCAATTGATTTGTACCCAATCTGCTGATGATGTCTTGAAGACTTTTCACATAAACTTAGAACGCTGAACAGATTATATTTCAACTGGTAGTCCATACGGGGAAAAACTGAGTTAACTTTTCCATCACAACCGAGATGTCAAGATCGTTCAAGGAATAGCTTCTGAAAATTGAGTTGTCACATCCACAAGTATAAGGATAAAACGGTGTCTTGCTTCCATTTTGCTGATGGTCTGATACAATCTACTAACACTTGATTAAATGGTTCTTTTAAAACTGATTTTGATTTCGAAGATAACAAGATGTACAGCTGGATGAACACAGCAAGCCAGGCAGCATCAGAGGAGCAGGAAATCCGATGTTTCGGGTTTGGACCCTTTTTCAGAAAAAAATCATTTTCTGAAGAAGAGTCCAGACCCAAAACATCAGCTTTCCTGCTGCTCTGATTCTGCTTGGCCTGCTGTGTTCATCCAGCTCTACATCTTGTTATCTCAGATTCACCAGCATCGGCAGTTCCTACTATCTCTGAATTGATTTTGAAGATGCTTATTTAATTACATGTTGAAATTTTCTTACTACGTGACCAGAATGATGTTTTATGGATTTGCTTTACATTCTTATGAGTGCTTACACTTGCCATCTTCCTGCATATCTTGCTATATGAATTTCAGATGCCACTCACAATGTCATCTCACAATATCTGGGCAGTAATACTATTTGATAAACAACCATCCATTTATTGTTTGGGCGGGTGTCTCCATTCCTTATCAGAACTCGATGGTTAATATAATAGCATTCTCGAACTTTGTCAGTCTCAGGTTCAGTGTAAGCTGTCTATGCTAACTTATTTAACTCTATATCTACGTTTTGAGCCCGAAGTAATGAAGTTAGTTGTTTTGAATTAATTTCATTCGTAAAAGAAAGTTTTACTAACTTTGAAATAATAAGAACTGCTGATGCTGGAGTCAGAGATAATACAGTTGTGGAACTAGAGGAGTACAGCAGGCCAGGCAGCATCGGGGAGCAGGAAAGTTGGCGTTTTGGGTTGGGACCCTTCTTCAGAAATGGGGGCGGGGGAAGGGACATCTGAAATAGAGGAGGGGTGGGGTTGGGAAGGTAGTTGGGATGGTGATAGTTGAGTGCAGGTAGGCAGTGGTGGGGATTGGTCAGTGAGGTGGGAGGAGTGAATAGGTAGGAGAGAACATTGACAGGTTCTGTCAGATTGTGTCAAGTCAAGGAGGTGAGGATGAGTGGGAGGGTTGGTCATGGGATGAGGCCGGGATTGGGGAGATTTTGAAACTGGTAAAGTCCACATTGAGACCCATGGGTTGTAGGCTCCTAAGGCTGAATTTGAAGTGCTCTCCTCCAGTTGCAGGTGGCATTATTTTGTCACTGGAGGAGGCCCAGGATGGACAGGTTGCCTAGGGAGTGGGAGGGGAGTTGAAATGATTCGTGACTGGAATGTGTTGTTGTTCATCACGAACAGAGCGCAGGTGTTCTACAAAGCGATCTCCAAGCTTCCACTTGGTCTCACCAATATAGCAGTGGCCACATCAGGAGCAGCGGACGCAGTAGGCCACATTGGCGGGTGTGCAGGTCTTCTGATGCGGAAGGTTTTTTGGTTCCTGGGATGGAGGTGAGGGGGAGGCGTAGGGGCAGGTGTTGCACTTCCTGTGGTTGCAGGGAAAGGTGCTGGGGGTGGCGGGGCCAGTGAGGAGAGTGGAGCGGATGAGGGAGTTGCGGAGAGAGCAATCCCTACCGAAGTTGGATAGGAATGGACAGGGAAATATATCCTTGGTTGTTGGGTCAGATTGCAGGTGGCGGAAAATGATATGTTGAATCTGGAGGTTGGTGGGGTGATACATGACGTCAAGGAGGATTCTGTCTTTGTTTTTGTTGTGGGAAGGGGATGTGAGGGCAGAGGTGTGGGAAATGCAAGAGATGCGATCGACAACATTTTCGACCACTAAAGGGGGATCGTTAAGGTCCGTGAAATAAAAGGACATCTGGGATGTTCGGGAGTGGAATGCTCAATCTTGGGGGCAGACACGGTGGAGGCAGAGGAATTGGGAATAGGGGATTGCATTCTTTTAGGAACGTGGGCGACAGGAGGTGTTGTCTAGGTAGCTGTGGCAGTCGGTGGGCTTGAAATAGATATCGGTTTTGAAGCGGTCACCAGAGATGGAGACAGAGAAGTCCAGGAAAGAGAGAGAGGTATCAGAGATGGTCCAGGTAAACATGAGGGTGGGGTGAAAGGTGTTAGTTAAGTTGTTGTACTGTTCAAGCTCCTCATGGCATCATGAGACAGAGCCAATACAGTCATTGGTGCAGCGGAGGAAAAGGTTGGGATAGTGCCAGTGTAGCTGTGAAAGAGGGACTGTTCCACATATCCTACGAAGAAGCAGGCATAGCTTCGGCCCATGCAGGTTCCCATGGCCACCCCTTTAGTCTGTAGGAAGTGGGAGGAGTTGAAGGAGAAGTAAAGGGTAAGGATGAGTTTGGTTCATTGGATGAAGGTGTCGGTGGAGGGGAACTGGTTGGGTCTGTGGGGGAGGAAGAAGCAGAGGGCTTTTAGGCCATCTGCATGGGGAATGCAAGTGTACAGGGATTGGATGTCCATAGTGAAGATGAGGTGTTGAGGGCCAGGAAATTGGAAGTCTTGGAGGGTGTGGGTGGTGTCCTGGACGTTGGTAGGGAGTTCTTGGATCGGGGTGGGGGTGGAAATAGACTCAAGGTAAGTGCTAACCTTGTGGTATTACTTTAATGATGGACATTTAACTGAAATAGATGATGGGAAAAATACCTGAAACCTGTTTTGCAACTGTTCCATTTCTCAGTTTCATAAGGATTTTTTGAGATTACAGGCAAAGCTGTAACTTTTACCCCAGCCAAATCATTTCCCAGGGATAGATCAACTTTGTTCAAGTTTAATTTCATACCTTGGCTACCAGGGATCTAGACAACAAGACACAGTCTAATTGGGCTTTGTACAATGGAACAAGAATTACTCTCCACTTATCACATTTACTAGCACTTTGGCTTTCACCAAATTCTATTAATGGATAACTAAATTCTTCTCCAGTGAAAGCTTTTGAACAGCCCCTATTTCCTGATACAATTGCAGCAGAGATTTCATGAGTGAAAGGAGGAAGGATCTTGTTTCCGTATCCGTTAAACTAGTGAAGTTGCTCAATCACAAGGTTCCTCCTTCTGATTGACCAAGGACACGTCTGTGAACTACAGTCTAGCAGAAGCAACAGACCACAAGACAAAAAAGCCGAATTAGGCCATTTGGCCCCTTGAGTCTGCTCTATTATTCGATCATGGCTGATATGTTTCTCAACCCTATACTCGTACCTTCTTCCTCTAAGCTTCAATCCCTTTTCAAAATAAGAACCTATCTATATTATCTTGAATACACCCAGCGACTTTGCCTCCATAGCCTTCTGTGGCAATGAGTTCCACACATTTGCTACTATCTGGCTGAAGAAATTCCTCCTCATTTCAGTTCTAAAGGGTCAGCCTTTCACTCACAAGGAGCAGTGCTATCACAGTTCAAAGGCAAAACAGAGTGGCTATTGTTGTGAAGTTGGGTGGAGAACATGTGGATTGGAAGGCAGGAAGTTAGAATTTAGTGTTTGTAAAATGCTAGAGGGGAAAGCATTGTGTGGTCCCTTTAAAAGATAATATGGCTTTTTCTATGCTTGGAGATTGAAAATAGATGTCTGTGAGCAGCAGCTTGTAAGTTTCCAAGTACACAGAGAGTACCCAGATTGGAACATGTGAATCAAAAGGCTGTACTGTTATCAGGCCAAGCAACAGTTCTACAAAGTTAAGTTTTGAATTTAGCCAGTTGATTTGAATCAGTCACTTAGATGCCAAAAACCAATTACATTTAAATCTGACGATTTTGACAACATTGAACCAATCATATTGTGAGAAATTGATATGTCATCAAGGGTATAAAAGAAGGGGGCAATTGGACAAAACCAGGAAGCAACTTGTCATCCACCAGAGTTAACAGCCCTCAGCTCTCAAGAGAGAATCACTGACTCTCACAGCCTCCTATATGTCTTAAGGAAAGCACCATTTAAATAACAAAGGCACCCATGGCGCAACTAGTTAATATTCCTGACAGAAGACTCAAAGGAGAAGGCACAGGACACTCCGGAAGATGTCACCGGGCTGTAATTTTAAGCAACTAAATTCTATATTTTGTATTTTATGTAAGTGGGACTTGAATTTATTGGGACAGCATTCCATTAGAATCTTGCTTTATTCAGGAATGGTTAGCAGTTAGAAGAGGTTTATTCAGTTTGTTAATAGTATTATTAATTTGGTCACTGTTACAATTAGATAAACAAATTGTTACTCGTTGATTATAAAGTGAGTATCAGGTATATATTTTATTTAATCACTAGAAGTTGCTGAAAAGCAGGTTACACCACTTTTCACACTCCTTTGGCAGATTATAGGGCGAGATGGTCCTTTCAACCACTGGACGTTGCTGAAAAGCAGGTTACACCACTTTTCACACGCCTTTTACAGATTATAGGGCGAGATGGTCCTCTTTGGGATATCATTTAGTTCTCAGAGGCGGAACCAACGTCCGCTTTATAACAGATTGACTGGGAGTTGGACAGATATGAACAGATTTGAACTGATTTGGACAGGTTTGAACTGATTTGGCATATGAAAGGTCCCCAGCAAATTTAAACACACCTGGGGACTAGAGTCCTAGATCTTTAAAAAAAACTGAAATGAGAAGTGGAAAATCCGTTTAATTTTGGTTCCTGTTGTTAGTTAAATCAAAAGTAGGGAAATAGCTCTTAACACTGCTAAAGAGGTTCTGGGGGTCAAAGATACTTCCCAAATTTGACAAGTAAGTTTAGAAATACAGGAGAACGTGACATGTTTAGAAGTAAAATTAGGTTTAACTAGGGATAATTGGAAAACTGAAGTTGTCACGGAGTTAGACAAGCATTTAGGTATAGTACAGAAACAGTTAGGGGAGGCAATGGCCTAGTGGTATTATCGCTGACTGTTAATCCAGAGACCCAGATAATGTTCTGGGCACCTGGGTCTGAATCCCACCATAGCAGGTGGTGGAAACTGAATTCAATAAATATCTGGAATCAACAATCTAATAATGACCCTGAAACTATTGTCAATTGTCAGAAAAACTCAACTGGTTCACTAATGTCTTTTAGGGAAGGAAACTGCCATCCTTCCCTGGTCTGGCCCACATGTGACTCCAGACTCACAGCAATGTGGTTGACTCTGAACTGCCCTCTGGGCAATTAAGGATGGGCAATGAATGCTGTCCAGTCAGCAACGCCCTCATCTCGTGAATGAATTAAAGAAAGGCGAGTTAGAAAAAATTAAATTGCAAATGAAACAGCTGGAGTTAGAGGCAGAAGAAAACGAAAGAAAATTTCTAGCTGAAGAAAAAGAAAGGGAAAGAACAGATCCAGCAGAAGAGAAAGAAAGGAAAAGGGAACTGAAACAATTTGAATAATAGATAAAAGCAGGAGAAAAAAAAGAAAGAATTTCTCTGGCAGAACAAAAAAAAGGAGAGAGAAGGAAGGGAAAAGGAGAGAGAGTTTGAACTTCAGAAGTTGGCAATTAGATAGTAAAGTCAATTAAAAGGATGGGGATGATGGTAGAAGGTAGGCTTTGTGAGGAGGATAGTGATTCTGAGCAAACTCATCATAGCCAAAGGCCTCATACGGGTATATACAGTAAGTTAAAACCTCAACAAGATTCAATGAAAAAGATGTAGAAATCTTTTTCATTTCCTTTGAGAAATTGGCTAAACAGATGAACTAGCCCCAGAACAAGTTGGTAGGCAGGGCTAATGACGTGTTTGCAGTGCTGTTAGAGGAGGTGTCAGGAGAATATGACAAAGTAAAACAGGCTATTTTTAGTGCCAGAGCATTGGTACCAGAAACATATAGCTGGGGTTCAGAATTGTAAGAAAGGAACAAGGTCAGACTTATATCGAGTTTGAAAGAATTAAACAGAACAACTTCAATAGATAGATGACAGCATTGAAGAGGGAAGACATATGAGAACCTTAGAGATATTATTTTGCTGGGGAATTTAAAAACTCACTTCCTGAAGTGACAAGAATTCATTTGAGGAACAGAAGGTTAAAACAGCGAGAACAGCCGCAGAAATAGTGGACGAATAAGCCTTAGTGCATAGATCGAAATCTAGCTTCTGACAGCAATTTCAAGCCATCAGGAATAGAAATTCGGAAAGAAGGAGATCCTTCAATGAAAAACAAAAAGTAGATCACACTGGGAACAATTTACCACATGTTAAAAAAGAAACCCAAGAGGGTGGAAAAGAGGTAGAAGCCCTCAAGTGTTTTCACCGCAATAAGGTGGGGCACACAAAGTCACCACGCTGATCGTTTTAGAAAGGCGCTGGGAAAAAGGATATGGTAAGAGAGGCTAAACCAGTGGGACTATCTAAAGTAATGAAGGAAATCCCAAAAGTCAAGAAGCTGCAGGAGAGTGCACAGCCTAGTTATGGGCAGGATTGTAAGATATTTTTTCAAAGACTTCACCCATGTGGGTGGGATTCACGCAGATAGAACAGAGGAGTAGGTAAAGAAACTATGGGAACTAATCAGTCTGTAATAGTAAGAGATGAAAATATTTGCACTCCTTCTGAAACATTGCCTCGAGAAGTGATAATCTGTGGAATAAATGGCGAGAGGATTAGTGCTCCCCTATGTAAGATACGGCTAGAAAGTCCAGTCAAGACTGGGGAAGTGATGGTGGGAGTGATGCAAAAGTTGGCTATTTCAGGAATACAGTTTACTCTTGGAAATAATATTGCTGGATCACAGGTGGGAATGATGCCTGTTCAATTGGAAAATCCAAAAGAATACCATGAAACTGAGGAGTTAAAAGAAAAATACTCTGGAATTTTCCAGACTGTGTGGTGACAAGATCCCACAGCAATCAGGTAAAACAAGGGAAAGCAAAGGAGAAAAATGAAGCAATTCAGGTCCAGTTAGCTGAATCATCTATTTGATAAGATGTTAAAAGAAAACCTAAGCAGGCAGAGGATCAGGTAGAGGTGTTTAGTTCTGTAAAATTAATGGAGTTACAACAAAAAGATGAGATGATCAAAATCTATTAGGAAAAGGAATCAGAGTGCATTCCAGAAAGCTATTACACTAAGGATAAAATCTTAAGGCATAAACGGAGACTTGGCAGGTTAATACAGATGGGAAATGGGCAGAAGTTCACCAGACTGTGTTGCCTGCAGAATACTGGCAGTAAGTATTGCAGGGAGCACACAAACTACCTGTAGGTGGTCATCTAGGAGTGAGGAAGACTCAAGCTAATACACAAAGCATTTTTATTGGCCTGGATTACATAAAAGGGGGTTGAATTTTGCTGTACCTGTCATAAGTATCAGATGGTAGGAAAGCCACAGGCAGTGATAAAACCAGTGCCTTTGATGCCAATTTGAAGAACCTTTTTAGGGGTTTATAACTGATTGTGTAGGTTCCCTCCCTAAAACCAAAAGTGAGAATTGGCATTTGCCAACCGTAATGGATCTGTCTACCGGATTTCTGGAAACGATTCCATTTCAGAATGTCAAGGCAAAACAGGTTGTGGAGGAGTTGCTTGCTTTCTTTACCTGGTTTGGTATACCCAGATAAGTTTAGTCAGACCAAAGGTCCAACTTTATTGCCAAATTATTTAAAGAGGTCATGGATAGTTTGGGCATGAAACACTTTAAATCAAGTGCGTACCATCCTGAATCCTAGGGAATATTGGAAAGATGGCATCAGACCCTAAAGCCCATATTGAGGCCTTATTGCCAGGAATACCCAAATGATTGGGATAAAGGTATCCCATTTATATTATTTGCTATCAGAGATACCGCAAATGAATGGACTCAGTTTACTCTATTTAAATTGATATTCGGACACAAAGTAAGGGGGCCTTTAAAATTAATTAATTAAAAGTTCATAGGTTCAAAGTCGGAGATCTCACAGTTGGATTATGTATCTGAGGTGAGAGAAAGATTTAGCAGTGTAGGTGAATTAGCTGGACGCCATTTGAAGATGGTACAGCACCTAATGAAGCAAGAAGCAGATAAGAAATCTAAAATTCGTATGTTTGCCCATGAAAATAAAGTACTGGTGCTGTAAACAGTGGTAAGGGATCCCTTCAAAGCAAAGTTTAGTGGTCCCTACCAGATTGAGAAGACATTAATTCAAGTGAATTCTCTGAAAAAGATGCCAGAAAGGAAAAAAAAATCAGGTATGTCATGTGAACGTACTGAAACCTTACTATTACAGGGAAAGGGAACTGAAGAAACAGGTATTAATTACTGTCACTCAGAGTGAGGAAGCAAATCCAGATGGTTTGGATTATGATGTGTCTCGGAATAAATTGAATGATGAGGAAATCCTTAAGGAATGGGATAGGGTAGTGAGCTATCTGCCCCAGAAACAGAGGACTGAATTGAAGGACTTGTTACAGTGCTATGAGGACCTATGTAGAAATAGAATGGCGAGGACTACTGCCATAGTTTTTGAGGTTGACATAGAGAATGTTATTCTGATAAAACAACACCAATATAGGCTTTAATCCTCTCAAAGCAACCCAGGTTCAGAAGGAAGTGGAAGCAATGCTCCAAGAAGACATTACAGAGATGAGTCAAAGTGAGTGGGGTTTGCCAATCCAATGATGGTACTCAACAATTCTGTGTAGATTATCAGAAGGTCAACGCTGTGAACAAATCTGACTCATACCCAATTCCAAGGCTGGAGGACTGCGTGGAAAAAGTAGGACAAGCCACTTACACCACAAAGTCGGTCTTACTTTGCAGTTACTGGAATTTATCTTTGTTGAAGACAGCGAAAGAAGTTTTTGTAACCCCAAATGGGCTATATCAATTTAAAGTAGGGCTCTTTGGAATGAAAAATGAACCGGCCACTTTTCAAAGACTTATGAACAGAATTGTTGCAGGATTGACTAATTGTGATGTCTACACAGATAACTTAGTGATCTTTTGTCATTCATGGAAAGATCATATGCAGCATTTGGTAGCGCTCTTTGAGAGAATACAGGAGGCAAAGTTGCTCATAAACTTGGCGAATACAGAATTTGCGAAGGCAGAAGTGACATTCTTAGGGCACAAAATCAAATACAGACACATGACACCAAGGAACGTGAAGACGAAGGCCATTGAGGAATTTCCAAGATCATCCTCGAAGGAGGATGTGCTATGATTTTTAAGACGGAGAGGATTCTAAACGAAATCTGTACCAAACTTTAGTAGTTTAATCGCGCTGCTGTGGGATTTGTTAAAAAAAAACAAAATTTCAGTGGACTGAACAATGTCAGGAGGTATTTGAGAATTTAAAAGCAGTGTTAAACACTGCACCAGTTTTAGCCATGCCAAATTTTTTGAAACTCTTCAAAGTCGTTATTGACATAAGTAATGTAGGTGTTGGAGCTTTGTTGTAACAATAGATTGATTGTGGAACAAAGAAAAAAGAAAATTACAGCAGAGGAACAGGCCCTTCGGCCCACCAAGCCTGTGCTGATCCAGATCCTCTACTAAACCTGTCGCCTATTTTCCAAGGATCAGTATCCCTCTGCTCCCTGCCCATTTATGTATCTGTCTAGATACATCTTAAATAAGTTATCGTGCCTGCCTCTACCACATCCACTGGCAACACATTTCAGGCAGCCACCACCCTCTGCATAAAGAACTTTCCACGCACATTTCCCTTAAACTCTTCCCCTCTCACTTTGAAATCATGACCCCTAGTAATTGAGTCCCCCACTCTGGGAAAAAAACTACTTGCTATCCACTCTGTCTATACCTCTCGTGATTTTATAGACCTCAATCAGGTCCCCCCTCAACCTCCATCTTTCTAATGTAAATAATCCAAATCTATTCAACTTCTCTTCATAGCTAGCGCCCTCCATACCAGGCAACATCCTGGTGAACCTACTCTGCACCCTCTGCAAAGCATCCACATCCTTTTGGTAATGTGGCGACCAGAACTGTACGCAGTGTTCCAAATGCATTAAACCAAAGTCCTATACAACTGTAAGATAATAAAATGTGAGGCTGGATGAACACAGCAGGCCAAGCAGCATCTCAGGAGCACAAAAGCTGATAATGGGAACTGCAGATGCTGGAGATTCCAAGATAATAAAATGTGAGGCTGGATGAACACAGCAGGCCTGCTGTGTGGGGGACTCAATTACTAGGGGTCATGATTTCAAAGTGAGAGGGGAAGAGTTTAAGGGAAATGTGCGTGGAAAGTTCTTTATGCAGAGGGTGGTGGCTGCCTGAAATGTGTTGCCAGTGGATGTGGTAGAGGCAGGCACGATAACTTACTTAAGATGTATCTAGACAGATACATAAATGGGCAGAGATGCTGCTTGGCCTGCTGTGTTCATCCAGCCTCACATTTTATTATCTTGGAATCTCCAGCATCTGCAGTTCCCATTATCTCTGATCCTATACAACTGTAACATGACATGGCAACTCTTGTAATCAATACCCTGTCCAATGAATGAAAGCATGCCCTATGTCTTCTTGACTACTCTATCCAACTGCATTGCCACCTTGAGGGTACAATGGACCTGAACACCCAGATCTCTCTGTGCATCATTTTTCCCCACGGCTTTTCCATTTACCACATAGTTCGCTCTTGAATTGGATCTTCCAAAATGCATCACCTCACATTTGCCTGGATTGAACTCCAGTATGTGAAAGGCCAATCGGTTATTTTTGAAAAAAACTCAATTTCCACCAGAAAAAAATATTCAACCATTGAAGAAGAGTTATTGAGTTTGGTATAACAAGGTGTGGAGCTGGATGAATGCAGCAGGCCAGGCAGCATCAGAGGAGGGGGAAAGCTAATGTTTTGGGTCTGGACCCTTCTTCAGACCGTTGTCTAAAGATGGATCCAGACCCAAATCGTCAGCTTTCCTGTTCCTCCTTTGTTGCCTGACCAAGTTATCGCAGACTCCAGCATCAGCAGGTCCTACTATTTCTAGTGAGTTTGGTAATGGCCTTACAACATTTTAATGTGACATTGCAAACAATGCATCAGAAATGATTATTTACACTGATCACAATACTCTGACATTTCTGGAAAAATTTAAGGACAAGAATGCCAGATTATTTCATTGAAGTCTCATATTACAAGCATGTAATTTACAGATTGTACATGTTGCGGATCATGAAAATTCGTCACAGATGCTTTAACTTGAGTTTAAAAGAAAAATGTTTATACAAGATAGAAACAGTAATGTTCAATGTTGTATATAAACAGAATTAGTATAAAATGTGTAACTCCAGATTAATGAGCTATGGATCTAGAAATATAATGGAGTTAAGGTTTTAAAAGAAAAAAATGAAGACATCTTCTCATAATGATTTTTTTTCTTAAGGGGGGAGGTGTTGTGAAGTTGGGTTGAGTACTCAGATTGGGAGGCAAGAAGTTAGAATTTGGTGTGTGTGAAATACCGGAGGGGTGGGGGAAGCATTGTGTGGTACCTTTAAAAGATAATGTGCTTTTTCCACGCTTAGAGATTTAAAATGGATATCTGTAAGCAGCAGCTTAAAAGTTTCCCAAGTACACAGAAAGCACCCTATCCATGCCCATCATGATTTTATAAACTTATATAAGGTCACCCTTCAACTTCCACTCCAGGGAAAGTAGCCCCAGCCTATTCAGCCTCTCCCAATGTGCAAACCCTCCAACCCTGGCAACGTCCTTGTAAACTTTTCTGAATACCTTCAAGTTTCACAATATCCTTCCAACGGCAAGGAGACCAGAATTTCATGCAATATTCCAGAAGTGGCCGAACTAATCTCCTGTGCGGCCACAACATGACTTCCCAACTTCTATACTCAATGTATTGTCTGATAAAGGCTAGCATTCCAAATACCTTCTTCACTGCCCTATTTAACTGCGACTCCACTTTCAAGGAACTATCATGCTGCACACCAAGGTCTCTTTGTACAAGAACTGTCCCCAGGATCTTACCATTTAGTGTATAAGTCCTGCCCTGATTTGCCTTTCCAAAAGCAGCCAGCACCTCACATTTATCTGCCACTCCTGGTCCCATTGGCCCATCTGATCCAGCTCCCTTTATGCTCTGAGGTTCTTCATTGTCCACTACGCTTCCAATTTTGGTGTCATCTGCAAACTTACTAACCATACCTCCTATGTTCACATCCAAATCATTTATATAGGTGACAAAAAGCAGTGGAGCCAGCATTGATCCTTGTGGCACACCACTGGTCACAGCCCTCTAGTCTAAAAAGCAACCTTCCACCACCATCCTCTGTCTTCTACCTTCAAGCCAGTGGGTAACCAAATGGTAACCTCCTCCTGTTTTTGAACAAATAGCTGAAAAGCAGCTTCAGAAAATGGTTCACAGAGGCGGGTTGCTTGAGTTCAGGTGAACGATGTGATGGTAAGCGGCTCACTCAAGGATGTTGCAGAACCTGAAGTGTCAGCGTGTTATGGCTTGAGTAAAGTGCAGTGAGACGGTGATGCATATTCTTGGAGTGAACTCTGTGTTGCAAGTCCAGGGAATGTAACCAGTAGAAAGAGGCCTTCTCTCACTCTTGAACATGACACAGGGATTTTCAGCTGGGGGCAGAAACTGAAGCAACATCACCATTGACCCTTCAAACCCCTACTTACTTGGATTCCAATGTGGGTGATCTGCCACAGTGCCTGGATCGCTTGAAAAGTACCAGTAAATAAGATCTTCTCGAGCAAGTGCTAGCCTATCACACCAATCCTTATCATTTGCCCAGATTAGTGGTGTAAGAAGAGAACCCCGCCATTAATGCAGAATGAAATTTACTAACCATCATGGCATAACCAAACCTACTTGTCACACAACTGCTCAGCACAGTCACTTTGTACTGTGTATAGTTACCGGGACAGCATGTTTCTAGCAGAGAAAGGGTTTAGGAAAGGGCAGAAAACCCAATTCAGCTATTTCTGGCATAAGGGGCTGAATTTAGAATACAAAAATCTAGAAGGGTAAATTTATCCATTTTGGGAGCAAAGGAAACAAAAAGCAATGTTTATAAGATGGTGAAAATGGGAAATGTTGATATTAAAAGTCCTTGTTTACATATCACAAAAGGGATTTGCAATATAAGAGTAAATAATTATTATTGCAATTGCCAAAACGAGGGATTATGATGGCAGCAGAGTAACAGGGCTGCATGTGGGCCCATCTTATTCCATCTACTTTCCTTCTTTTGTTTTACTTTTACTTCTGCTGTTTAGTTTTGCTTTATTTTCATTTTCCTTTGGCTGTTTCTTTTTTTCTGTGGCGGTTGATCAGCAGCATCAGCACAGCAGCAGCAGGTCACGTGCAGAGTCTGGCATGATTACTTCTGGTGACAGGAGGCAGAGATACTGAGGACAATCTTCTGGCGATAGGAAGCCAGAAGCAGATGAATGCAGTACCCTTCTATTTGGGGCCTGTCACAGTGGCAATGTGGTTTTCTCCAGTGTTTAGGACTGGTGGCAGTGGCAGCAAAGCTCCTCCAGCAATCGGGGAAGGCGGTGTCGGCAGCAACAGACTCTTCAAGATGACAGCGCTGGCAAGGAGGCATCTGCAGCCAAAGCAGGACTCGTGGCCCAGCAGTGGCCTGGTCTGGTCTGGCATGACGGTGAAGCCAGGGACTGTTGGTTCCAGGGCAAGTGCGGATTCAGTGGCATCAGTGAAGTGGGCCCAACAGCAAACAGGTGGCACCTAAAGTGGGATGATTCCTGTGTTAGTGGATCTGACGCAGGCGGCAGAGGTCTCCCTTGAGACTAGGTGCTGGCATGGACTGGATCAAAAAGACTGATATTCTGAATTTTTTTATTTCTTTATTTTTTCTAATTTATTCCTATGACCTATAATGCTGGACTACTTACTTATTTACTTTTTAAATTTTTTTTCTTTATTCATTCACGGGATGAGAATGTCGTTGGCTAGGCAGCATTTATTGTCCATCCCTAATTGCCCTGAGGGCAGTTAAGAGTCAACCACATTGCTGTGGGTTTGGAGTCACATATAGGCCAGGCCAGGTAAGAATAGCAGTTTCCTTCCCTAAAGGACATTAGTGAATCAGATGGATGATGGTACATTTGTACTTAAAATAGCGCTGTAATGTTGTACTGGGTGAGTACATGTGACAATAAAGCTAATTCAATTTAAAATAAAGCTAATTCAATTATAACAACAACAGATGAATTATAAGATGTGTCTTTTTGTTTTAAAGAGAACATATACTGCCAAACAAAGACTGAGATTGCAAATTCTGAGCAATGTAATTCAAAACTGTCTGGAAATAGCCAAGAATTTCACAACTGAGGAGTATCATGGAAGGCTCAAGGAAGTGGTCTTCAAAAGGGATAATCGCACTGCAAAGTAAACTGTACTGTCTTGTCAGTTATTTCAGATTGGGAACATGATAGGAAGAAAGATGACAATCTTCCACAGTCAAAATACACAACAGCAAGGTTAAAAGCCATGTTCAACTCTGGTTAGTGCATGCTAGCGGGCAAAGGTGTGTGTTGCAAAAGTCACAGCTGAGAAAATTCATAACCATCCCTGTGCTGCAAGTAAAAAAAAAAGCCTATCTCTCTAATGGAAGCAAATGAAGCTGCAGTTAAACACAAATAAGAAGAAGGCCTTTCGCTGTGCTACAAAATCTCAAAATCAACCATTTGCCGACCAACATCAGTGCTACCAGAAACATCGAAACGTAACAGACACAACTTCTCATGGTCGAGTCTTCATGGAAATTGGAGAACTGATTTCTTTTTTAAACATTTATCCTCTTTGCACTTTTGTCTCATTTATAATCTATGCATAAATGAGTTATGTTGTGATTTCTCATTGCGTTTAGTAAGGAACAAACTCACTATTTCATTAACTCAAGAAAGCCTGGATAATTGTAAAACATAATTTATTTTGATCTTAGGTGGGAGAAGATCTTTTTTTAAAATTAACCTTGCTATGTCCAACTAAGACGGCAGGTGAATGAAGAGAGGAGCCAGTTCATCCCTTCTCACCCAGAGGCTTGGCAATTTGAGGTCACACTTCAGAACCTTAAGAAATTGGGGAACCTCATCCAAACACTTGTCATTACATAATTGTACAGGACCCAGGTTAGATCACATCTGGAATGCCATATGCCATTTTGGTCTCTTTATCTGAGAAAGGATATGCTTGCCTCCAAGGGATTAAAATGATTTTCACTATAAAGACACCTGGGATAAGGAGATTGTCTGAGTAACAAAATTTGAGTTAACCAAGCCATAATCCCTTGCATTTAAAAGAAGTTGAGGTAGTGTCACTGAAATATATTTTTAAGATGTATGATAAGGTCATTGATGGGAGCAAGTTTCCTCCGCTTGGACAATTTACAATTAAGGATCATATTCTTAAAACAACGTGCCAGTTGTTTAGGACAGAATTTCTTCACTCATAGGATTCTAGGTTTTCAGAGTTCTCTGCCCCAGTGGAAAGCAGATGACTAATCACATACTTTTGGTTCAAAGCAGAGAAATAGGGATAGTGTGGAAGGTGGAGGTGAAGTACAGGACCAGCCACGCACTAAATAAATGATGAAAAGGGCTTGAAAGGCCAAAGGGCATATTCCTAATTCCAATTTTAAGTACCTCAGCTAGTGAACACAAAATGTTCCAATTCAACAAATAAAATTTGAGGTTGACACTCACCTCCCCATATTTTAAATTTGTCATGTTGGCAAAGTTTTTAGTCCTGCTGCTCCATTCATTCTCTTGAGAACTGTAAAGGATAAAAAAAATTACATTTTACAGTTAATCCATCTTGAAAAAATACTGGTCTCAATGAATAAATAGTATCACTTCCAATTTGTCTGAAAGTAACACTCACTCTATCATTGGATAGAATATTACAGGTGGAAATTGCTGTATTATATCAATATATAATGAACTTTATCAAATTTCTGTTAATGTAACTGAAGGATAAAATTGTTTTCTTTACATTAAACTGCTAGTGTCTCTTTCAAAAAACATTGGAGCAATAAAATAACATTGTAATTTAAAAAAAAGCAGAATGACACAGGACAAGCCATAAAATCTCCCAAGGACTGGCCATGCCAAAACCATTTTCCAAGTTCGTCATCATTGAATCCCTACAGTGTGGAAACAGGCCATTTGGCCCAAAAAGTTCACATCGCCCCTCCAAAGAGCATCTCACCCTGACTCATTCCCCTATTCCTACATTTCCCCTTACCTAACCCAAACATCCCTGGGCACTACAGGCAATTTAGCATGGCCAATCCACCTAGCCTGTATATTTTTAGACTGTGGGAAGAAACCACAGCACCAAGAGGAAATCCAGGGAGAATGTGCAAACTCCACACAGACATTTACCTCAGGTTGGTATTGAACCCAGCTTCCTGGTGCTATGAGGCAGCAGTGCTAACTACTGAACCACTGTGCCAGCCATGTTATTGATTAAGTCAGGGGTATAAAGGTGAGGAATAATTTGAGAGTGCAATGACCTTTGATCATTGATCAAGAACTAATGGCATCAGGAAAATTTGTATTTTCTTAAAGTTATGTCATCGATCTGTAATTGTAAAAATGTCTGAAAAGGACTTTTAATAATCTGTATCAAAGTATAAATGGGTAGTTTCACACAACTTTAAACACCAATACAAAGCCCTATAGGACATGAATGTAAGCTGGAAATGCCAAATCCTAACTCTTTTCACAAGCAGAAAAATGGATAATTAACAGCCACTCACTCCATTTTTGCCTCCTATTAAGGAAGTACATAAAAATGCACATGGCATACAAAGTGAAGACATAGTCGGTAAACTTTCACAAAACAGAATCACCAAAAATACACTAAACACACATGCGCCATATGCTGCTCAGGGAGAATTCAGTGAACTGGAGTTTTAGTGTGTTGACAGTTAATTGGGGACAAACAGATTATAGTGGTTGTGGGGCAATTATTTGGCATTCTAGCAGTCACTGGAGATTATTCTTTATTTACCAAGAAACAGATGCTTCAGCTTTTCATGACTGCAATCCACGCATGCCGTTAGAGTGTTCTGTTAGCAAGACTGATCTGTAACCAATAATTTGTATGTGCTCATATGTAGCCCCCTTTCAGTTTGAGCATTTCAATGTATGTTTTAAATAAGATGAGATTAGTTTTATTGTACAGTTTTGCTGAAAGTTTTTTTCACAAAAAGTGATAGACGTTTCTATCTAAAATACTGATACAAAAATTTTAGGAAAATAAGAATAAAAGTTAAGTACAAAGATGAAAATAGGATCAGTCTCTATTATTGTTCCAGACCTGGCTTGCTTAAAGATTTCCTTTCTGAAGTGAAGGGGTTGAAACTTGAAGTCAGATTTAGTAGATGCTATGGCTTCTATATGGAATGGTTACAGATTTTGTTGATAGATAATTTCTTGGAGCAAATGATGGCTGGTCCCCTTTTCTTGCTGGTTTTCAGAATGAAACTTGATGATCATTTGCACTCCTTTTCAGGTGAACAGGTAAGTCATAGGGAATGTCCCTCTATAACTCTCAGTATCAAAAAGAAAAGAAGTGTCATGCAGTTCAGTTAGTTCAGCTGAAAATGGTGGCTGATGCTGTCATCACAGATTCTTCTGAGATCTCTGTGCAAAATGGCTATTTGCAACCATAAGGCAAACAGTTCAAAATTTAAAAATGGCTATCATCCCACACTATTAACCTATACAGTTCAATTAGGCTTTCATCTTAAATATTGTGTTATAGCAGGTACAGTACAAAAGTGTCATGTTTTGAAGGAGAAAAGTTAACTGTCTCAGCCATTAACTCGAATGCCTCCCACACTTACAGTTTTTTGGTGAGATAGAAACTGCTGTTCACTTGTCCAGAGAACCTATTGCCCTGTCCTGCAGGCCCGACCAATCCCCCTCCACCGACACCCTCATCCGCCTAGCCGAACTCATCCTCACCCTCAACAACTTCTCTTTCGATTCCTCCCACTTCCTACAGGCAAAGCGGGTGGCAATGGGTACCCGCATGGGCCCAAGCTATGCCTGCCTCTTTGTAGGTTACGTGGAACAGTCCCTCTTCCGCACCTACACAGGCCCCAAACCCCACCTCTTTCTCCGTTACATTGATGACTGTATCGGCGCCGCCTCTTGCTCCCCAGAGGAGCTCGAACAGTTCATCCACTTTACCCTCCACCGACATCCTCATCCGCCTAGCCGAACTCGTCCTCACCCTCAACACTTCCTCCCACCCACCCTCCTGCAAAAATTCCATCCCCTATTCCCAATTCCTCCGCCTCCGCCGCATCTGCTCCCAGGATGAGGCATTCCACTCCTGCACATCCCAGATGTCCACATTCTTCAAGGACCGCAACTTTCCCCCCGCAGTGGTCGAGAACGCCCTTGACCACGTCTCCCGTATTTCCCGCAACACATCCCTCATACCCCGCTCTGCCCCAACCGCCCCCAGAGGATACCCCTCATTCACCCATACCACCCCACCAACCTCCAGATACAAGATATCATCCTCTGACACTTCCGCCATCGACAATCCGACCCCACTACCCTAGCTATTTTTCCATCCCCACCCTTATCTGCCTTCTGGAGAGACCACCCTCTCCACGACTCCCTTGTCCACTCCACACTCCCCTCCAAGCCCACCACACCCGGCACTTTCCCCTGCAACCGCACGAAGTGCTACACTTGCCCCCACACCTCCTCCCTCACCCCCATCCCAGGCCCCAAGATGACCTTCCATATCAAGCAGATGTTCACCTGCACATCTGCCAATGTGGTATATTGTATCCAGTGCACCCGGTGTGGCTTCTTCTACATTGGGGAAACAAAGCGGAGGCTGGGGACCGCTTTGCAGAATACCTCTGCTCAGTTCGCAACAAACAACTGCACCTCCCAGTCGTGAACCATTTCAACTCCCCCTCCCATTCCTCAGACGACATGTCCATCATGGGCCTCCTGCAGTGCCACAATGACGCTGCCCGAAGGTTGCAAGAACAGCAACTCACATTCCGCTTGGGAACCCTGCAGCCCAATGGTATCGATGTGGACTTCACAAGCTTCAAAATCTCCCCTTCTCCCACTGCATCCCAAAACCAGCCCAGTTCTTCCCCTCCCCCCATTGCATCCGAAAACCAGCCCAGCTCATCCCCTCCCCCCACTGCATCCCAAAACCATCCCAGCCTGTCTCCGCTTCCCTAACCTGTTCTTCCTCTCACCCATCCCTTCCTCCCACCTCAAGCCATACCTCCATTTCCTACCTACCACCTCAACCCGCCTCCTTGAACTGTCTATCTTCCCTGGTCTGACCTATTCCCTCCTTACCTCCTCACCTACACTCTCCTCTCTACCTATCTTGTTTTCTCTCCAACTTCGGTCCGCCTCCCTCTCTCTCCCTATTTATTCCAGTTCCCTCTCTCCATCCCCCTTTCTGATGAAGGGACTAGGCCCGAAACGTCAGCTTTTGTGCTCCTGAGATGCTGCTTGGCCTGCTGTGTTCATCCAGCTTCACACTTTGTTATCTAGTAAACATAAACTGATCGACAATAGTGATAATGGGAACTGCAGATGCTGGAGAAACCAAGATAACAAAGTGTGGAGCTGGATGAACACAGCAGGCCAAGCAGCATTTGTTATCTTGGTTTCTCCAGCATCTGCAGGTCCCATTATCACTATCGTCAATCAGTTTCTGTTTACTAGATAACAAAGTGTGAAGCTGGATGAACACAGCAGGCCAAGCAGCATCTCAGGAGCACAAAAGCTGACGTTTCGGGCCTAGACCCTTCATCAGAGCCTCTGAGGAAGGGTCTAGGCCCGAAACGTCAGCTTTTGTGGTCCTGAGATGCTGCTTGGCCTGCTGTGTTCATCCAGCTTCACACTTTGTTATCTCGGATTCTCCAGCATCTGCAGTTCCCATTATCTCTGATCACAGTTTCAGTTTACTCTTGGTTTTGTGCAAGAGAAATTATTTCTCACAAATTTTATTGAATTTTTTGAGGAAGTAACCAAAAATATTGATGGCGGCAGAGTGGGAGATGTTGTTTACTTGGATTTTTGTAAAGCCTTTGATGAGGTTCCGCATGGTAGACTAATTAGTAAAGCTAGATCACATGGGATTCAGGGTGAGCTTGCCAATTCAATATAAAATTGGCTTTAAGATAGAGAGATTGACTCAAGGCCTGTGACCAACGCTGCTCTACAGTAATGGGCCAGCTTCTGTTTATCATTTATATAAATGATTTGGATGAAAATATAGGAGGCATGGTTAATAAGTTTGTGCATAACACAAAAACTGGTGGTAGAGTGGACAATGAGAAAGTTTATCTAAGATTACAAAAAATACATCAATTGAGTTATTGGGCTGAAGAGTGGCCAATGTAGCTGCATTTGGATAAAAGCGAGGTTTGGCATTTCAGTGATACAAAAAAAGGCTGGGAATATATAGTTAAGGATAGGGCCCTGGGTTGTCTTGTAGAACAGAAAGACCTAAGGATCCAGATACATAACTCTTTGAAATTTTTATCACAGGTAAACAGGGTCGTTAAAAAGATGTTTAGCATGCTTGCCTTCATTGCTTAGACCTTTGAGTATAGGAGCTGGACATCATGTTGAGATTGCACAGAGCTCTACTGAAGTCTCAACTGGAGTACTGCGTGTAGTTGTGATTGCCCTGCTATAGGAAGGATATTATTAAAGTGGAAGGGGTTCAGAAAATTTTTACCAGGATGTTGCTGGGAATGGAGGGTTTGAGTTATGAAAGGTTGTATTGGCTAGGATTTTTCCACTGCAGCATAGGAGGTTGAGGGGTAACCTTATAGAAATTTATAAAATCATGAGGGGAACAGATAGGGTGAATGGCAAAGGTCTTTTCCCTAAGGTGGGGGAATTCAAAACAAGGGAGCACACTTTTAAGGTTAGAGGCAAAAGGTTTAAAAAGGACATGAGGGGCAACTTTTTTTTTACAGAGAGTAGTTACTGCTGGGAATGAACTGCCAGAGGAAGTGGTAGACGTACAGTCACAATGTTCAAAAGACATTTGGATAAGTACATGGATAGGTAAAGTTTGGAGGGATATGTGCAAAACGCATCAGGTGGCACTGGTTTAGGTTGGGAACATGGTCAGCATGGAGTAGTTGGACTAAACGTTCTGTTTCAATGCTGTATTACACTTGTCATGCTTCTTGAAATAAATATGGATTGGTTCAACATGTATAAGGAGCTTCTGGGAGCTATTTTGTGTTTCATTGTGTCCACGTTTAAACTAAATAGTGTTGGGGGTGGGGGAGGGGTGATGGTATTCAATTGCATGGAAAAGTTAATGGGCTGGGAGGGGGCATTCCCAGCAGATGTTATTGAAGTTTCCAGAACAAGTAATAGGACAGAGAATATGGATAGGCCTTGGAATATAACTTCAGGCACAGCAGATAAGGTGACAATTAAGAGGAGAACAGTCAACACAAAACTGTTGTACTTAAATGCACATAGTATACAAAACAAAGTAAATGGGCTTGTAGCACAGATTGAAATTAGCAGGTACAATGCTGTAGGTTTCAGAGACATGGCTTGCAAGGGTATCAGGTCTGGGAGTTAAATATCCATGGATATACATCCTATAGAAAGAACAGGCAGGGGTGAAGTGGGGATGCCTTGTTGGTGAGAAATGAAACTAAATTGATAGCAAGAAGTGATCGGAGTTTTTCCGCCGCCTCCGCTTCCACGCTTACTTCTTTAACTGGGAGGCTAACCCTCCCTCCACTGACCCCTTCACCCGCCTCCAACACAAGTCCTCCTCCTGGACACCACCCCCAGGCTTCCTACCCTCGCTTGACCTCTTCATCTCCAACTGCCATCGAGACATTAACTGCCTCAACCTCTCCACCCCTCTCACCCACCCTAACCTCTCCACCGCAGAACGGGCAACCCTCCGCTCCAACCCCGACCTCACCATCAAACCCGCAGACAAGGGAGGCATGGTTGTAGTATGGCGCACTGACCTCGACATCACCGAGGCCAAACGCCAACTCTCCAACACCTCCTCCTATCGCCCCCTTGATCATGTCCCCATCCCCGAGCACCAAACCATCATCTCCAATACCATCCATGACCTCATCACCTCAGGTAACCTCCCACCCACAGCCTCCAACCTTACTGTTCCCTAACCCCGCACTGCCCGTTTCTAGCTCCTTCCCAAAATCCACAAACACGCCTGCCCTGGCCGACCTATTGTCTCAGCCTGCTCCTGCCCCAACGAACTCATCTCTACCTATCTAGACTCCATTTTCTCCCCCTCCACAACTACGTCCGTGACACCACCCATGCTCTCCACCTCCTCCAGAACTTCCAATTCCCTGGTCCCCAACACCTCATTTTCACCATGGACATCCAGTCCCTATACACCAGCATTCCTCATGCAGATGGCCCCAAGGCCCTCCGCTTCTTCCTGTCCCACAGGCCCGACCAGTCCCCCTCCACCAACACCCTCAACTGTTGAACTGGTCCTCACCCTCAACAAGTTCTCTTTCGATTCCTCCCACTTCCTACAGACAAAGGGCGTGGCCATGGGTACCCACATGGGCCCAAGCTATGCCTGCCTCTTTGTAGGTTACGTGGAACAGTCCCTCTTCCACACCAACACTGGCCCCAAACCTCACCTCTTCCTCCTTTACATTGATGACTGTATCGGCACCGCCTCTTGATCCTAAGAGGAGCTCGAACAATTCATCCACTTCACCAACACCTTCCACCCCAACCTCAAGTTCACCTGGGCCATCTCCAACACATCCCTCACCTTCCTGGACCTCTCTGTCTCAATCTCAGGCAACCCGCTAGATACCGATGTCCATTTCAAGTCCACCGACTCCCATAGCTACCGAGAATACATCTCCTCCCAACCACCCTCCTGCAAAAATTCGGTCCCTATTCCCAATTCCTTCGCCTCCGCTGCATCTGCTCCCAGGATGAGGCATTCCACTCCTGCACATCCCAGATGTCTGCGTTCTTCAAGGGCCGCAACTTCCGCCCCGCAGTGGTCGAGAACGCCCTTGACCGTGTCTCCCGCATTTCCCGCAATACATCCCTCACACCCCACTTCCGCCACCACACCTCCTCCCTCACCCCCATCCCAGGCCCCAAGATGACTTTCCATATTAAGCAGATGCTCACCTGCACATCTGCCAAAGTGGTATACTGTATTCACTGTACCCGTTGTGGCTTCCCCTATATCAGGGAAACCAAGCGGAGGCTTGGGGACCGCTTTGCAGAACACCTGCGCTCGGTTCGCAATAAACAACAGCGCCTCCCAGTCGCGAACCACTTTAACTCGCCCTCCCATTCCTGAGACGACAGGTCCATCAGTGGCCGCCTGCAGTGTCACAATGATGCCGCCTGAAGGTTGCAGGAATAGCAACTCATATTCCGCTTGGGAACCCTGCAGCCCAATGGTATCAATGTGGACTTCACAAGCTTCAAAATCTCCCCCTCCCCCACTGCATCCCAAAACCAGCCCAGCTCGCCCCCTACCCCCACTGCATCACAAAACCAGCCCAGCTCGTCTCCGTCTACCTAAACTGTTCTTCCTCTCACCTATCCCCTCCTCTCACTTCAAGCAGCACATCTGTTTCACACCTGCTAACCTCATCCTGCTTCCTTGACCTGTCCGACCTCCCCAGACTGAACTATCCCCTCCCCACCTATACTCTCCTTTCAACCTATCTTCTCCTCTATCCATCTTTGGTCCGCCTGCCCCTCTCACCCTATTTATTTCAGAACCCACTCCCCATCCCCCTCTCTGATGAAGGGTCTAGGCCCGAAACATCAGCTTTTGTGCTCCTGAGATGCTGCTTGGCCTGCTGTGTTTATCCAGCCCCACACTTTGTTATCTTATGACAGCAAGAAGTAATGGAAAGTCAGAATGCATAGAATGTGTGTGGATATAGTTGAGGAATGCAAAGGAAAAAAGACCCTAACAGGAGTTATATCCACAACTCCAAGCAGTAGTCAGGCTGTGAGAAGAAAATAAACCAGCACATGGAAAAGGTATGTAAAAAAGGCACCAGTACATGAATCATGGGGGCTTTCAGTATGTAAGAAACTCAGGTTGCTAGCAGATCTCAAGAAAAGGAATTTGTGGAATGTCTACAATTTTTTTTCACAGGAGCTTGTGGTAGAGCCCACCCAGGAACTGGCAATTCTGTGATAATGGGAACTGCAGATGCTGTAGAATCCAAGATAACAAAGTGTGAATCTGGATGAACACAGCAGGCCAAGCAGCATCTCAGGAGCACAAAAGCTGACGTTTCGGGCCTAGACCCTTCATCAGAGAGGGGGATGGGGAGAGGGAACAAGAATAAATAGGGAGAGAGGGGGAGGCAGACCGACGATGGAGAGAAAAGAAGATAGGTAGAGAGGAGAGTATAGGTGAGGAGGTAGGGAGGGCTTAGGTCAGTCCAGGGAAGACGGACAGGTCAAGGAGGCAGGATGAGGTGGTAGGTAGGAAATGGAGGTGCAGCTTGAGGTGGGAGGAAGGGACGGGTAAGAGGAAGAACAGGTTAGGGAAGCAGAGACAGGCTAGGCTGGTTTTGGGCTGCAGTGGGGGGAGGGGAAGAACTGGGCACCCCGCCCCCGCCACAATCGCCCCCAGAGGATCCCACACGTTCTCACATACCACTCCACCAACCTCCGGATACAACGCATCATCCTCCGACACTTCCGCCATCTACAATCCGACCCCACCACCCAAGCCATTCTTCCATCCCCACCCTTGTCTGCCTTCTGGAGAGACCACTCTCTCCGCGACTCCCTTGTCCGCTCCACACTCCCCTCCAACCCCACCACAACCGGCACCTTCCCCTGCAACCGCACGAAGTGCTACACTTGCCTCCACACCTCCTCCCTCACCCCCAACCCAGGCCCCAAGATGACCTTCCATATCAAGCAGATGTTCACCTGCACATCTGCCAATGTGGTATATTGTGTCCATTGCACCTGGTGTGGCTTCTTCTACATTGGGCAAACAAAGCGGAGGCTTGGGGACCGCTTTGCAGAACACCTCTGCTCGGTTTGCAACAAACAACTGCACCTCCCAGTCGCGAACCATTTCAACTCCCCCTCCCATTCCTCAGACGACATGTCCTTCAAGGGCCTCCTGCAGAGCCCAATGATGCCGCCCGAAGGTTGCAAGAACAGCAACTCATATTCCGCTTGGGAACCCTGCAGCCCAATAGTATCAATGTGGACTTCATAAGCTTCAAAATCTCCCCTTCCCCCACTGCATCCCAAAACCATCCCAGTTCTTCCCCTACCCCCACTGCATCAGAAAACCAGCCCAGCTTGTCCCCTCCCCCCACTGCATCCCAAAACCATCCCAGCCTGTCTCCGCTTCCCTAACCTGCTCTTCCTCTCACCCATCCCTTCCTCCCACCTCAAGCCGCACCTCCATTTCCTACCTAACACCTCATCCCGCCTCCTTGACTTGTCCCTCTTCCCTGGACTGACCTATCCCCTCCCCACATCCTCACCTATACTCTCCTCTCCACCTATCTTCTTTTCTCTCCATCTTCGGTCCACCTCCCCCTCTCTCCCTATTTATTCCAGTTCCCTCTCCCCATTTCCCTCTCTGATGAAGGGTCTAGGCCCGAAACGTCAGCTTTTGTGCTCCTGAGATGCTGCTTGGCCTGCTGTGTTCATCCAGCTTCACACTTTGTTAAATGACAATCCTGTGTTTGGTGATGTGTAATAAGTCAGAGCTGATTAGGGAGCAGAAGGTGAAGGAACCCATAGGCGCACTCACCATAATATTATAGAATTAACTCTGCAATTTGAGATGGAGAAGCTTTAATTAGATGTAATTGTATTACAAATGAGTACAAAAACATGAGTAGCTGGCCAGAGTTGATGGGAAGGGAAGCCTATCAGGGAAGACAGTAGAGCAGCAACGACAGGAGTTTCCAGGATGATTCAGGAGGCACCGCTGAAATTCATCCCAAGGAAAAAGAAACACACTAAGGGGATGATGAGGCAACATGGCTGACAAGGGAAATCAACAGACAGCATACAAGCAAAAGAAAAAGCATACAATGAGGTGAACATTAGTGGGAAGCTAAAGAATTGGGAAGCCTTTAAAAACCAGCAAAGGGTAATTAATCAAAGCAATAGAAGATGAAATATGAGGATAAGTTAGCTCGTAATATAAGGTATGTAAAAGATGAGAGGTAAGAGCGGATATTGGACTGCTCACATATGAGGCTAGAGAAGTAGTAATGGGGAAACCAAAGAAATGGTGGAGGCACTGGATAGGTACTTTGCATCAGTCTTCATGGGTAGAAGACACTAGTAGGATACCAGAATTTCAAGAGAGCCAGTGGGCACAGGTGAGTGTGGTGGCAATCACTAAGGAGGTGCTGGGGAAGTTGCAAGGTCTAAAGATGGATAAACCACCTAGACGAGATGGACTGCATCCAGAGTTCTGAAGGAGATAGTGGCGAAGTTTGTAGAGGCACCTGTGGTGATCTTTCAGGAATCACTGGAGTCAGAGATGGTCCCAGACATTGCAAAATGGCTAATGTAACATCCCTGTTTAAGAAGGGAGGGATGGAGTCAGAAGACCGGAAACTATAGGCTGGCTAGCCTGAACTGTCATTCTGGTCGGACTGCATTTAGAATATTCTGAGGAGTTTTGGGCCCCATATCTAAGGAGAAATGTGCTGGTTGGAGTTGGAGGGATTCCACAGGAGGTTCACAAATATGATTCCAGGGTTGAAAGGTTTGTCATTTGAGGAGTGATTGAGGACTCTGGGTCTGAACTCGATGGAATTCTGGAGGAGGAAGAATCTGATTGAAACTTACAGAATATTGAGAGACTAGGACTTGGACGCACAGGCGAAAAGTGAAGGGACGAACCTTTAGAACTAAGAGGGGGAGCAATTTCTTCAGCCAGAGAATGGTTAAACTGTGGAACTCATTGCTGCTAAGTGCTGTGGAGACCAAGTCATTGAGTGTATTTAAGTCAAAGATAGATAGGTTCTTGATTGGAAAGGGGATCAAGAATTACAGAAGAAGGCAGGAGAATGGAGTCAAGGAACATATCAGCCACGATTGAACAGCGGAGCAGACTCGATAGGGCCAAAGGCCAAATTCTGCTCCCATATCTTATGGTCTTTCTTCGCAAAAGAGATAGCGACATACTTGTTTTTTTTTACAGCCTGCTGATAACTCCAGGTGACTGATGGGTTTCTTCTGCAAACTGATCTCTCAGAAATGGGATTGCCTTTCTCGCATTTCAGGTTGCTCGTAATTATGTTTTTACGGTTCTTGTGACACCTGAATCTCTAAGTCAGATGCTTCTAGATTCCAATCTCAGTCGAAGGTTCTACCAGCCTATCTGGAAGATAATGGAGGCTGCAGGGTGGCTGAGCAAATTGGCCATAACTCCATGAAAACAAGAAGCCATTCAAGATTCTTTAAAATTCATTTATGGGATATGGGTGTTGCTGGTTCAACCAGCATTTGTTGCCCATCCCTAGCTGCCTGTAATGTCGTGCCTACTTGAACTGCTGCCATCTATTTGGTCTAAGGAGACTAATAATGCCACGTGCTGGATTGGCAGGGCTGGGCTAATCCTTGGAATTTGAATCATTGAGTGTATTTAAGACAGAGGTAGACAGATTCTTGACTGGTAAGGAGATCAAGGGTTACAGGGAAAAGGGAGGAAAATGGGGTTGACAAATATATCAGCCATGATCGAACAGTAGAGCAGAATTCATGGGCCAAATTCAGCTCCAATATTTTATGATCCTATGTCTTTTCTTCTCAAAATATACAACGACATATTTGTCTTTGTTATAACCTGCTGGATGACTCTAGCTGGCTATGGGCTTCTTGTGCAAACCCGTCTCTCAGGAGATACTGAGGAATGGCAATACCTTTCTCAGTAAGGATGGTGTGTGACTTGGCAGGGAACTTGCAGATGGTGGTGTTCTCATGCATCTGCTGGGGTAACAACAAGAAATCTAGTTTTATAGGCAACAGTAAACTATAGTGAAGGGGTGTTCCCTGCAAAAAACAGAAAGACTCCACTAAGACTACACAGCCTATCCAGTGCCAGGGTTTGGGACAGCTGCTCAAGACTGGAAAGGAGCCTACAGTGCTAGGGAGAGGAAGCAGTGGTTGTCGTCCATGTAGGTATCAACAACACAGGGAGAACAAGGAGAGAGGTTCTGGTTAAAAGAGTATGAAGTATTTAGCACTAAACTGAAAAGGAGAATCTCGAAGAATTTCATCTGTTGATTATTAGCTAAGCCATATGCAAATTTACATAAGGTATATAAAGCTATAGTGATGAATACATGGCTAAACACTGGTGTGAGAGGCAATTTCTGTTTCACAGACTACTGGCACCAGTGTTGGGGCAGGTGGGGCTGTATTGTTGGGCCAGTCTAACGCTGAATCTTACTGAGGTCACTGTTCTTGTAAGCCACATAACTAGGGAAGCATAGAGAGTTTTCAATGTAATAGTGCAAATAAGGGGTCAAATGTGGAAAGATGTGGTATTTCAACAAGTACAGGTAAGTAATTGAGGAAGACAGTCATATCGGAAATGAGGGTCATTGGATGAGAGGAAGGGACAGATAGAAAAAACTTCAAAATAGGCTAATAATCATGTTACAAAGATAACAAAAAGACACAACTAAAGGCTCTGTCATTTGTCACAAACAAACTTCCCACTGCTGTGGAAATTGTCTATAGGATGAATGGAAAATTTTTCAAACTCAACTAATTGAAACTCAAGAAGAAAACAACACTGACATCACTCATGGAACTTCAGTATGTGGCTGACAATGTCATCTACACGATCTTAGAAGAGAATTTTCAAAACTCGCTTAATATCTTGGTGGAAACATACCAAACAATTATCCTGGGCTTCAATGTTAAGTAGACTCAAGTCCTCTACCAACCTGTCCCAGAGCAAGTTCCAGCGTATCATTCCATTACAATCAATGGAGAAATCCTCCCAAATATGGAACATTTCCCCTACCTGGGGGTCATCTCCAATCTAAGGCTGACACCAATTCAGAGATCCAATCCACGAACATTGCCTTTGGACACATAAGGATGAATTCAACGACTGTGACATCCGTACTGATAGCAAGATCTTTGTGCATAGGCCAGTTGTCTTACCAATTCTTTCTGCAGGTTCCGCAGCATCTCAGGAGCACAAAAGCTGACGTTTCGGGCCTAGACCCTGATGACGGGTCTCGGCCCGAAATGTCAGCTTTTGTGCTCCTGAGATGTTGCTTGGCCTGCTGTGTTCATCCAGCTTCACACTTTATTATCTTGGATTCTCCAGCATCTGCAGTTCCCATTATCACTTTCTGCAGGTTCATTGACCGGGGCATGTAGATTAAACAGAGCGGACAGAAAATACAGAGGAGGCATGAAGAAAATCTTTTTCACCAAGAGGATGGTGGGAATCTGGAACCCACTGCCTGTCAGGATAGTAGAGTCAGAAACTCTCACAACACTTGAGAAATATTTAGATGTTCACTTTCAATGCTATGACATACAAGGATATGAGCCAAGTGCTGCAAAATGGGATTAGAATGGTTAGATTGTTTTTAACCAGCATGGATGTGATACGCCAAGGGTATTTTTCCATGCCATAGATCTCTATGGCTGTATGACTCTGACTCTTCTATAGAGCTCCAAAACTTGGACAATGTATAGGTACTGCAGTGAAGCCCCGAGAAGTACTATCAACTCCGTCTGTGACATATTCTCATCATCAACTGAGAGGACAGGCATACTAACATTAGCATCTTTGAAGGAGTCAATACCAACAGGATCAAGGCTATGATAATCCAGAACGAACTCTGCTGAGCTGACCACATGCTTAGGCAGCCTGGTTCCAACTACCAAAACAAATGTTCTTTGCCCAGCTCAAGGAAAGCACTCAAATGAGAGAAGGACCAAGGAGGTAGTTCAAACACTCTCTGAAGGCTCACCTCAGGAAATGCAAAATAAATGTCATCACCAGGGAGATTTTCGCACAGAAGACACTTTCACATTGCGATTACCCTCCATTGTGTTGTGTAGCACCACCATCATGCAAAATGGGACAGACTTCAACAGGTGAGATGAGAATGACAGCCCTTGACATCAAGGCTGCATTCATCAGAGCACGGCATCAAGAGAACAAAACTGTCTGCTGGCTGGAGTCATGACGAGCACATTGAAGGATGGTTGTGGTTGTTGGAGATGAGTTATCTCAGCTCCAGGGCATCACTGTAGGAATTCCACGGAGTAGCGTCCTGGGCCCAACCATGTTCAGCGGCTTCATCAATGACCTTCCCTCCATCACAAGGTCAGAAATGGAAATGGTCACTGATGGTCACACAATGTTCCGCATCATTTGTGACACCTCAGTCGCTTAAGATGTTCAAATGCGACAATATCCAGGCTTGGGCTGACAAGTGGCAAGTTATATTCACACCACACAAATGCCAACAATGATCATCTAACCAGAGACAATCTACCCATCTAACATTCAATAGTTTTACTTTCTTTGAATCCCCCACTTTCAATAGCCTTGGGATTACTACTGACCAGAAGCTCAACCGGACTCGACATGTGGCTAAAGGAATAGGTCAGAGGACATGAAATACTGCAACAAGTAGTTCACCTCCTGATTTTGCAAAGCCTGTCCACCAATTACGGCACAACTCAGGAGTGTGATGGAATACTCCCCAGTTGCTTATACAGGTGCAGCTCCAACAACATTCAAGGAAGTTGACCCTATCAAGGACAAATAAGTCGACTTGATTGGAACCACATCCAGAAGCATCCGTGCCCTCCACCACTGACACTTAGTAGCAGCAGCGTGTAATGCATACAAGACACACTGCAGAAATTCCCCAAAGACCCTTAGACAACACCTTCCATATGCACAAGCACTTCCATCTAGAAGGATAAGGGCACCAGATACTTGGATAAAACACCGCCTGCAAATTCCCCTTTTTGATTTGGAAATATATTATCATTCTTTCACTGTCACTGGGTCACAATCCTGGGATTCCCTCCCTAAGGACTTTGTGGGTCAACTTATAAAACGTGGACTGCAGCAGTTCAAGAAGGCAGCTCACCACCACCTTCTCAAGGCAACTGGGGAAGGAGTATAAATACTGGTTAGCCAGTGACAACTGTGTCCCACAGAGAATTAAAAATATCGAACTAATCAAGGATTATCATCCTTGAGGTGCTTTGATCCATGAGCAGTAGAATTGTATTCCAACACAAGCTATAACTTCAAGGCCTAGCATATCCCCCACTCAACCATTACCATCAAGATAGGGGATCAACCCTGGTTCAATGAAGAGGGCATGCCAGGAGCAGCACCCAAGTTCTCCTTAAACAACTGGCTTACCTTTCCCAGTATCAGCCTACTGAACATTCTCTGCACTCCCTCCATGGCAGTTATCTTCTCTTAGGCAGAGAAATCAAAACTGCACAAGGTCCTCTATAACTGCAATAAGAAACAGATGTCAACAATATCTCCCGCATTTCCCGCAACTCATCCCTCACACCCCGCCCTCCCAATAACGGACAAAACAGAATCCCCCTGGTCCTTGCATACCATCCCACCAACCTCCGGATACAATGCATCATCCTCCGACACTTCTGCCATCTACAATCCGACTCCACCACTAAAGACATTTTTCCATCCCCACCCTTGTCTGCCTTCCGGAGAGACCACTTTCTACGCGACTCCCTTGTCTGCTCCAAACTCCCCTCCAACCCCACCACACCTGGCACTTTCCCCTGCAACCGCAGGAAATGCTACACTCACCCCCACACTGCCTCCCTCACCCCCATTCCAGGCCCCAAGTTGACTTTCCACATCAAGCAGATGTTCACCTGCACATCCGCCAACGTGGTATATTCCATCCGCTGTACCCGTTGTGGCTTCCTCTACATTGGGGGGACCAAGTGGAGGCTTGGGGACCACTTTGCAGAACACCTGTGCTCGGTTTGCAAAAAACAACTGCACCTCCTAGTCGCGAACCATTTTAACTCCCCCTCCCATTCCTTAGATGACATGTCCATCCTGGGCCTCCTGCTGTGCCATAATGATGCCACCCATAGATTGCAGGAACAGCAACTCATATTCTGCTTGGGAGGCCTGCAGCCCAATGGTATCGATGTGGATTTCACCACCTTCAAAATTTCCCCTCCCCCCACTGCATCCCAAACCAGCCCAACTCGTCCCTGCCTCCCTAACCTGTTCTTACTCTCACCTATGCCCTCCTCCCACCTCAAGCCGCGCCTTCATTTCCTACCTACTAATCTCATCCCACCCCCTTGACCTGTCCGTCCTCCCTGGACTGACCTATTCCCTCCCTACCTCCCCACCTATACTCTCCTCTCCACCTATCTTCTCTATCCATCTTCGGGTCCGCCTCCCCCTCGCTCCCTATTTATTTCAGAATCCTCTCCCCATCCCCCTTTTCTGATGAAGGGTCTAGGCCCGAAACGTCAGCTTTTGTGCTCCTAAGATGCTGCCTGACCTGCTATGTTTGTCCAGCTCCACATTTTGGCCTTGTGTTTACGCTGTATTTTGTTTCAAGGTCAATATAAACTAGTAATAAAAAGCAGAGACAATGCCCACATATTCACTCTCTTTACCCTAACCTATATTCAGTGTTTGCTACTTTGTATTCAAATGGACCTGTTTGTTGAGTTGTGTTGCCTCTGAATTTTTACCCTTCACTACCCACTTCTATAATCCATGTGTCAAATTTTCACAAATGCGATCTCTAGGAAATTGGTGAGTCATAATCTGAGGTTTGCCTTCTGTCAGAGGTCTGGATTATAACCTGCACCTTCATCTCCTTTAACTTTACAGCAACATGATAGGGCTGGATGAGCTTTGAAGCTTGTTTCTGTTCCTTTGAACTCCAAATGGGTAATTCTATGTTAACTCACTGGCATGCCTCTGGTGATGTCCACCAATGCTGTGAGGTATGTTCACTTTTCATTTCCCTTCATGGATTTTCTCCTAAACTGCTCCACTTACCCTGAAGCATCACTGCCATTAAGTGGATGTTCAAATCCTGCTACATACCTGCACAGTTCTTTCAGGAAATGAAGCTTCACTTTTACTTTCTCCTGGCCTTTCTGAAAACACTTCAGATCCTCTTTGAAACTTACCATGAAATGACCTGTTAACTGACCTCTGGCTCTGTCCTGCCAACATGTCCCTTTATTTTCCCCACTTGCAAGGTTTGTTATCATTCTTCAAGTGAGGATATCACTGAATTTTCTCACTAGCTGTTGGAAACAGTGAATGGTCAACCATTCCATTTTGACAGAATTTCTGGCAGTTATTTTGATATGGTCAACAATCGTATCTGAGTAGATACTGACCAACTTCAATATTGAGTGACAACGTCAAAAAAAGGACATTCAGTCCCTTAAGCCTGCCTGCCATTCTATAGGTTATGGCTAATCTATCCCAGGCCTTGACTCCTCTTTTCTGCCAGCTACTCACAGCCTACAACTCCTCAACACTTTTAAAAAAACTATCTACCTCCTCTTTAAATACTTTCAGACATCTAGCCTCCACAACTCACTGGAAATGAGAATCCCAGACATTCACTAGACAAAAAAGGAGAAGTACTGCAGATGCTGGAAATCAGAAATAAAAACAGGAAATGTTAGAAAAACTCAGCAGGTCTGGCAACGTTATGAGCTTTCGAAAGAAGTGGACACAAAATGTTAACTCTGATTTCTCTCCCAGATATTGTAAGACCTGCTGAGTTTTCCCAGCAATCTCTGTTTTTGTTTAAGATCATAAGACATAGGAGTGGAAGTAAGGCCATTCAGCCCATCGAGTCCACTCTGCCATTTAATCATGGCTGATGGGCATTTCAACTCCACTTAACCGCACTCTCCCTGTAGCCCTTAGTTCCTTGCAAGATCATGTTTGAGACATTCACTACCCTCTTGAAGAAGAAATCCCTTTGTATTTCAGTTTTAAATGAGTGTCCCTTATTCCCAAGGCACGTCCCCGAACTCAAGATTCTCAATGAGTGGAAACGTCTCCTCCATGTCTATCCAGTCAAGCCCCCTCAGAATCTTGTATGTATCACTAAGACGACCCTTTATTCTTTTAAGCTCTTATGAATAAAACCTAATCTGTTTGGCCATTTTCAACAAGCTGGCCCCTTTACCCCATGTACAATCCTACTCATACCCCTCTAAACTTTTGAATTGCCTCCAATGTCAATGTATACTTTCTTAAATATGGGTATCAAAACTGTACACAATTCTCTAGGTATGGTCTCATGAACATACTGTACAATCCTAACAAAATATCACTTTTTTAAACTCTAAACCTCTAATACCAAAGGCCATAATTTGATCTGCCTTCTTAGTTATGTGCTACACCTGCCTACTGACATTTTGTTGTTGTGTTTCATGTCCAAGAACACCAGTAGCTTATGCAAGTCATTTAAGCCTTTCAAATTCCAGGTGTATCTGGTCAGGCTGCTTCTTGCAGGTTTTTGTCAGTAGACCTATGGCACTAACTGGTATGCAGTTAAAGAAATAGCTTTGCTGCCTCAGTCAGTTGCAATTTTTTAAGGCAAAAGGGAATAAATTTCATGGACTTTCCCCGTAAGTCTGCTTTGCAGTGGCCATATTCATTGTTAGACTGGCCACTTTACCTGTTATGCTAACTAGATAAAGACAACCATCTCCTTTTCATCAAACTTAAGGGCTCAAGAATTCAAGTTTACCTGTTTAAATGCTAAGGCTAAGTCAGGTATGCGTCCCTCACCAAAGTTGTTTTCATTGGGATTCTTCATTCTTAGCTTGGCTGTCTCAATTTAAACTCACTTTCTCTTTCTTTTTAATGGGATTTCTCCCTTCTTTACTCTCCTGCCCCCTTTCCCTTTCTTTGAAAGAAATTCCATTTCTAATCTTACTTGTTCAACATTTTTTCCAAGGACAACACCTTTAACTTTTCAAAAATTATATTGTCCTGCTCTACAACAATTTTGCCATAAATGCTAACATTTTAGCACCATAACATCAGAAACCCAAGAAACCCTGCTTTCATTTTTTTTCTTTTTTTTTGTTTTAATGTCAGTTTTGTAGGAACAGTTTATTACTCCACTCTTTTCTTCAGTCCTTTGGGATATTACTAGTCAAGCCAACAAATTTGTCATGACCAGATAAGGAGTGAATTGCCACCCATCTTTTTACCTGCCTTGCTGAGCTGCAATGAAGATTTTTAATTTGTTTTAGCATGCAGCAATGCCACACTTCGACTAAAATACAACTTGCCAGATCAAAATGGAGGAAGTAATTAAACAGTTTTCTCAATTGAAAGAAAGTGGAATTTCAATTCTTATCAATCCCATGGAAAATAATAAAGTACAATATCAAACAGGGTTAAAAGCAAAAAAAGTTTTCTAAGATACAGAATATATTATAGACCATGTATGTATAACTTGATGAAATGTGTCCTCAACCGTAGGGAAATTTGTAAAATCTTTTGAGTTCTTGGTGAATGGAAGGTCTTTGAATTATTTTATCACTCATGCTGGCTTTTGATGTGATGAGAAGGAAACATTCACAGACAGTCTTCCAGTACTTGCTGTTACCAGTTTATTTTATTTTGTTGTCTTTGCCGTTCTGCATTGTTCTTTTATGATTTACTGATTCTGACTCAATTCTCTTTCCATGCTGAAGGTTGCAGGCAACTCTTTCATGTCGAATATGTGGCACATCTCATGCAAATAAAACAGGAGAAACGAGTTTCTTGATACCTAACTTAGCTGACTGGTCTTAATGTCATTTGTTAAAACGATAGTTTCAGACCAGATGATTTTGCTTATCCCACATTGGTTTAATGAACATAAGATCACAAGACATAGTACCAGAAATTGAGTATTCATTCCATCAAGTCTGTTCTACCATATAATGAGATCATGGCTGATCTGATAATCCTCAATTACACTGTCCTGCCTTTTCTCAATAACATTTGATTCTCTTACCGATTAAAAATTCATCTCAGCCTTGAATATACTTAATGCTAAGCTTTTACAGCTCTCTTAGATAAAGAATTTCACAAATTCATTACCCTCAGAGAAGAAATTTTTCATCTGCTTAAATGAGCAACTTTTTATTCTGAGGTTATACCCTCGGGTCCTAGACTCTCTCATGAGGCCAAACAACCTTTTTGTAATTACCCTGTCAAGACCTCAAGAATTTTGTATGTTTCATTAAGGTTGCTCCTCATTCTTCTAAACTCCAATGAGTACAGGCAAACCTACTCAACCTCTCTTCATAAGACAGTCAATCCATACCCATCATCTACCTAACAAACTTCCTGGACTGCCTCCAATGCTAATATATCTTTCCTCTGATAAGGAGACAAAAAACTGTTCGCAGTTCCCATCGATCTAATTAGTGCCTTGTACAGTCTTTTTATTGTTATACCTCATTCCATTTGTCTTCCCTAGTATCTGTTAGCTTACATGCAAACATTTTGAGATTTATGTACGAGGATTCACAAATCTCTCTGTGCTGTAGCATTCCACAACCTTTCTTTATTTAAGAAATAATCAGATCTTCTTCCTGCCAAAGTACATAACCACAGACTTTCCCACAGTATATTCCATCTGCCATGTTTTGGTCTAGTCACTTAACCTGTCCATAACCCTTTGCAGACTCTTTGTGTCATTCTCATAACTTGCCCTCCCACCTATTTTTAATGTCATCTGCAAACATGGTTATAGTGCATTCACCACCCTCATCCAAAATGTTTATATTGCAGATAATTGTGGCCCCAGCATTGATCCCTATGTCACAATCTATGGTCTGGTGATTACTGTAGCTATTTTAGGACCTTGTCAGTTCGTTTTCAAAAACCATTAAGGTCTTGTGTTAAAACCAGATAATGCAAGCTGAAAATTGATCATCCACACTTTACCACAACCATAACTAATGATGTTAAAGAAAGTTTCTTAGACTGTTGTATTCAGTTCGTCAAGTTGGCATGCCCTTTAATTCACTAACTTTTCAATTATACTTGTTTGAGGTTGTACAGGAAGCTATTAAATAGTTTTTCTTCTGTGACATTTAAAGGCAAATTGAAAAAGAGTTTACACTTTGGAAATTTCCATGTGTCTAAATAGCACAGTTGCACAACTAGCAGGCTTTAACCAATCCAAGGGCTCCACTGTTAAAATAGAGTGAAACATGCACTTAGCAAAATAAGAGTATATTTCTCCATCTTCTGGGTGTGAGTTTGCTCGCTGAGCTGGAAGGTTAGTTTTCAGACATTTCGTCACCATTCTAGGTAACATCATCAGTGAGCCTCCGATGAAGTGCTGGTGTTATGTCCTGCTTTCTATTTATCTGTGTAGGTTTCCTTGGGTTGGTGATGTCATTTCCTGTGTTGGTGATGTCATTTCCTATTCCTTTTCTCAGAGGATGGTAGATTGGCTCCAAATCAATGTGTTTGTTGATGGAGTTCCGGTTGGAATGCCATGCTACCAGGAATTCTCGTGCGTGTCTCTATTTGGCTTGTCCTAGGATGGATGTGTTGTCCCAATGAAAGGGTGTCCTTCCTCATCTGTATGTAAGGATACTAGTGATAATGCGTCATGTCGTTTTGTGCCTAGTTGATGTTCATGTATCCTGGTGGCTAGCTTTCTGCCTGTTTGTCCAATGTAGTGTTTGTCTCAGTTCTTGCGAGGTATTTTGTAGATGATGTTCGTTTTTCTGGTTGTCTGTATAGGGTCTTTTAAGTTCATTAGCTGCTGTTTTAGTGTGTTGGTGGGTTTGTGGGCTACCCTGATGCCAAGAGGTCAGAGTAGTCTGGCAGTCATTTCGGAAATGTCTTTGATGTAGGGGAGAGTGGTTATGGTTTCTGGGCCCGTTTTGTCTGTTTGTTTGGATTTGTTGCTGAGAAATCGGCGGACTGTGTTCATTGGCTACCCATTTTTTTTGAATATGCTGTGTAGGTGATTTTCTTCTGCTCTTCGTAGTTCCTCAGTGCTGCAGTGTGTGGTGGCTCGTTGGAATAATGTTCTAATGCAGCTTCGTTTGTGAGCGTTGGGATGGTTGCTCCTGTAGTTCAGTATTTGGTCCGTATGTGTTGTTTTCCTGTAGACGCTGATTTGAAGTTCCCCATTGACTGTTCGCTCTACTGTGACATCTAGGAATGGCAGTTTGTTGTTGTTTTCCTCCTCTTTTGTGAAATGTTATGCCAGTAAGGGTATTATTGATGGTATTGAAGGTTTCATCTAATTTGTTCTGTTTAGTGCTAACAAAGGTGTCATCCACGTAGCGTTGGATGATTGGCAGAGCTGTTTGTTCGAGTCTCTGCATTACTGCCTCTGCTAAGAACCCTGGTATCGGAGATCCCACGGGTGTACCGTTGGTTTGCCTGTAGGTTTTGTTATTGAAAGTGAAGTGGGTTTTCCGTAGAAGCGTGGTGTGTTGGATCCTCCGGACTAGCTTCTACGGACTACCAAAAATTCACAAACCAGGAGCCCCCCTCAGACCCATAGTGTCGCTACCTGGAACACCAACCTACAGATTAGCCAAGGAACTACACCAAAGACTAAAACACCTAGTAGAAGACTCCCGCCACTCCATTCGCTTCACCCAAGAATTCCTGAACACCAAAGACACCAAGATAGAAGAGAATGAAATAATGGCCTCCTTTGACGTAACAGCCCCATTCACACCCATCAACATCAACCTGGCCAAAGACACACTGACTACACTATTAGAAGAACCGAAGACACATACACCAGACACCACCAACCTCATCAGCAAGGACAACATCATCAAGTTAGTGGACCTATGCCTTACCACCCACTTCACTTTCAATAACAAATCAGCCAACGGTACACCCATGGGATCTCCGATATCAGGGTTCTTAGCAGAGGCAGTAACGCACAGACTTGAACAAACAGCTCTGCCAATCATCCAACCCAAACTTTGGGTCCGCTACGTGGGTGACACCTGTGTTCGCATTAAACAAAACAAATTAGATGAAACCTTCAATACCATCAATAATACCTTCACTGGCATAACATTTCACAAAAGAGGAGGAAAACAACAACAAACTGCCATTCCTAGATGTCACAGTAGAGCGAACAGTCAATGGGGAATTCAAATCAGCGTCTACAGGAAAACAACACATACGGACCAAATACTGAACTACAAGAGCAACCATCCCAACACCCACAAACGAAGCTGCATTAGAACATTATTCCAATGAGCCACCACACACTGCAGCACAGAGGAACTATGAAGAGCAGAAGAAAATCACCTATACAGCGTATTCAAAAAGAATGGGTACCCAATGAACACAGTCCGCCAATTTCTCAGCAACAAACCCAAACAAACAGACAAAACGGGCCCAGAAACCATAACCACTCTCCCCTACATCAAAGACATTTCCAAAATGACTGCCAGACTACTTGGACCTCTTGGCATCAGGGTAGCCCACAAACCCACCAACACACTAAAACAGCAGCTAATGAACTTAAAAGACCCTATACAGACAACCAGCAAAACGAACGTCATCTACAAAATACCTTGCAAGAACTGAGACAAACACTACATTGGACAAACAGGCAGAAAGCTAGCCACCAGGATACATGAACATCAACTAGGCACAAAACGACATGACGCATTATCACTAGTATCCTTACATACAGATGAGGAAGGACACCCTTTCATTGGGACAACACATCCATCCTAGGACAAGCCAAATAGAGACATGCACGAGAATTCCTGGAAGCAAGGCATTCCAACCGGAGCTCCATCAACAAACACATTGATTTGGAGCCAATCTACCATCCTCTGAGAAAAGGAATAGGAAATGACATCACCAACGCAGGAAATGACATCACCAACCCAAGGAAACCTACACAGATAAATAGAAAGCAGGACATAACACCAGCGCTTCATCGGAGGCTCACTGATGATGTTACCTAGAATGGTGACGAAATGTCTGAAAACTAACCTTCCAGCTCAGCGAGCAAACTCACATCCAGAAACTCAACCTGAGCTACAAATCTTCTCAAAACGCGCTATTTCTCCATCTTCTTCATACATTGTCTGTGCAGAAATGGCATTCATACTGAAGACAACAGGGAGATTCCAGACCATTACGTTTTATTTACGGTCGCACTGGATGCTCGAATACACATTTAAATGCTATCACACAACATGCTCAACTTTTCTAGGTTCTTTTTCAAAACAAATAAAATACCTGCATGTACTTCCTTCTAGGAATATTCGAGAGGGTGTAGAGCAGGGAGACATTGGTAACTCAATGTTATGTTGTCTAACTGGCATTTTTGTATCCTTCTTCATATCTACTTGATTGACTTTGTTTGGCCCATCTATGATTAAGAAACAAGTCACATTAGATATTGATCATCTCTTTGTGGTTGTGAACACAAAGAATTCAACTGATTAGTAAGGAAATTCACTTTTAAAAAGTATTTATGGAGTCATAGCGAATCGGAATTTGTAGATTAGATGCTATTAATGATAAGTAGCAAAGAGTTGGTACTTAAGGCTTCATTGTGCCAGTATGCATTGCTGGATGCAGCCAGGCACTGCTATGTACATCTGGCATCTTCAATTTTCTAAAGAAGGGTCCAGGCCCGAAACGTCAGCCTTCCTGCTCCTCTGATGCTTCTTGGCCTGCTGTGTTCATCCAGCTCTACACCTTGTTATCTCACTGCCATGTACACTTGGTACTCCACTTATCACATCCCCCTTTTCTATAATTAAAGCCAAATGCACTTCCAATTCCAGTTCAATATTCCCTTCCCTGCAGCAGCCATTCTATTCACTACTCTACAGTCTGTTTAACCCATTAACTGTATTTCTCCCTCCTCCAATTTCAGCTTGTGAAGTCCTTCTTTATCATGTTTGTACTACTGCACTGGGAAACAAAAGATTTCCAGGACCAATGAAATGATAATTTTGAATCTTGAAACAATTGTTAAAAAGTATTGACTTCAGCAAGTTAGAATAGAGAGATTTTAGTTAGAGAAAATAATTTTTAATATTCTCAGTGACTGTCAATAAAAGGAAGCATCAGATTCAAACTCTTTCTATGATCTTACTTGCCCCATTCTATTTTGGACATCATACAAGAGCAGCCCTGTTTAAATATTTGTTTCATTATCTCTTATGTTCACACTTTACCAAACAAAAGGTAGAATTAGCCTTGAGCACATATATTAATGCTTCCCCACAAGGGAAAATAGATTATTTTTCTTGATAAAGTAGGATGAAAAGTTTTACATAACCAAAATGTTTCTCAAGAAACTTAACATAATCACTGATCAGATCATATATAATAAAATAAATATTATACGCCAATGCATATAATTGATAAGATTCTTTTGAAGCACATTAAATTCTTTTGAGGTGCCTCTCATAGAAATAGGTAGAACCGACAGTATGAATACATTGCAAATCCATGAATCCACAATTAACTAGCAGAATCCCTCTAAATATCTATGTCCAAATACTACCTAGACCGCAAAAAGAGACATTAAAAACTCCATCTCATGCCATTACACCCTTCTCGTGCCATCCTTCTCCTGCCATATCTATCCCATTCCTTTCAGCCCTCTCATACTCATCTTTCTCCCAATGCCATCCCCGTCCTTTATAAAAAAGGAGATGGTGTCGGTGCTTTGGCTGACTATACGGCGGGGAGTTTGAATTATACTGTTCGTTTCCACACATTTAGCAAACATTTATCTGAAACAACACCTTAACAATTTGTTATGCATCTTTCCCTAGTAAAATACTTTTCATTTCCATTACTCATGTCTCTCCCATTCAAAAATGGCATTAAAAACTAAAGGGGTGGTACTCATGTATCTCAAAGTTTACTTTACTGTGACAAATTCGATTTTTAAAACAAAAATGCAGTTCAGTAATTCTTTTGAAACATTTCACTTGTTTGTTACTGTAATTTTTTTGCAACGTTAATTTAGTGGGTGTATTCATTCATGACAGTTTGCACGCTGCTTGCTCCGAACAGTCAAAGACACATTTTGATCGATATAAAACGCTTGCTATAGAGTTAAAGCTTACTTGCCTGGCATTACACTGATATGGAAACTCATATAAAACGCTACATATTTGTGTGGTAGGCAACGTCTTTTTAGCTTGATGGAAACATCATGTTATTTGAGAATATCACTTATGTTCAAAGTAGCAGCCTGAAATGGGTAGCCTTTCCCGTGTGCAAATATTTCAGAGATCAGTCCCCTTCAGGTTAATGAGGTGGACTAGGTACGCTTTCTAACCAAACATGGTGCCACATGTTTGTGCAATATAGAGTGTGGAGTGATGATTTGATCAAGGTAGATGTTATCACACAGGATAAATTTTATACACCTATCTTGGCATCGGACTTGCATGGTGTGCAGGTGGCTAAGATTTTAGTCATGAGATTACCGATAAAGTTGGTCATGCCAATTGGTCTTGACCCTGCTTATAAATCCCATAATGTAATGCCCAACACTAGATGTGATTTTGTTATGGGACAACATTTCCTAAATAATCCAAACATTACACCAGAAAACAATTTAAGATTATCAGTCAGGCTCGCATTGCTTTTCATTTATATGTTCTGGAAGCCATGTATATTCACACAGTACTCTGTTTGTCTCGGGAAAAGGAGTTTGTACACTTTTCATCTTTTACATTGAGAAAAGGTTTATGAAGACTTCTAATCCCTGCTGCATTCTCCATGTCAGTAAAGATTCAAAGTTAACAGATCCAGCTAAATCTCCATGCCAACCAATCAGCTTCTTTTCTCATGCTGTAGAAATGAATATTCCTTTCAAAAGTTTAGTTTTTAAGTCCCAATCCTGATAAGTGTGGATGAAAAGTTCAACTTTGTTTAATAAAAGTTTAATTGATCAGTGACAAATTGCTCTAAATTGCAAATACACAGCAAAAAAAACTTAAAGAAATTAACTGTGTCAATCCTTTTCATTGCACATATATCTTTCGATTGTAGGAAATAAAAATCAACATTTCTCACCAATCTGTTCCTTCTTTGCAGCTATTCGGTTAACGATATGTAGAGTGAGGAGATCCCAGCTAACAGATGAATTCTGTTGAGGTGACAATGGCGTGTCTAACAGTTTAAATTTGGTTTTAAGTTTCCTCTTCTCAAAAAACTCCTTTAAAAGATATTAATTACTTATCAATACAAACATTAGCAATAAAGCATTTTTTTTGAATAAACAATAACATGATGTTCTGAAAAGTTGTCTGATGAAATTACATGAACAGTTTCTTATCCTGGAATTTAGAAATTAAGCACTGACTTAATCAAAATTTTAAACCTAAATCAGGGAAATGATAGCATAGATAAAAGATAGCATGGGAGCCCAGGATGAGGGTGCATATCCTAAAAAAACCTTTCAAAGGTGAAATTAAGAACACTTGCATAGAGGAGGAGTAGATGTTTGGAGTACTCTTGAATTCATTCAAAGTCATTTATTAATTTTAAATATGAGCTTTATATACATTTGACCTATTAGAACCTCAGGTATATGAGCAGAAGGAAGTATATACAAATAATTCAACAAGGTTCCACAATGTCGACTAGTTAACAAGGTTAGATCACATGGAATACAGGGAGAACAAGCCATTTGAGTACAGAACTGGCTTGAAGGTAGGAGACAAACCGTGGTGGTGGAGGGTTGCTTTTCAAACTGGAGACCTGTGACCAGTGTTGTGCCACAAGGATCGGTGATGAGTCTACAGCTTTTTGTCATTTATATAAATGATATGGATGTGAATAAAAGATGTTTAGTTAGTAGATTTGCAGATGACAGCAAAATTGATTGTGTAGTGGACAATGAAGAAGGTTACCTCAGAATACAACTTGACCTTGATCTGATGGGCTGAGAAGTGACACATGGAGTTTAATTTAGATAAGCGTGAGGTGTTGCATTTTGGAAAAGAAAATCAGGGCAGAACTAATGCACTTTAGGGTAAGGTCCTTGAAAGTTGCTGAACAGAGAGATCTTATAATGCAGGTTCATAGCTCCTTGGAAGTGGAGTCACAGGTAGATAGCTCAGTGTAGAAGACATTTGGTAGGCTTGCCTTTAATGGTCAGTACATTGAGTACGGGAGTTAGGAAGTCATGCTGAGGATGTACAGGCTATTGCTTTGGCCACCTTTAGAATACAGTGTTCAATTCTGGTCTCTACGTAACATGAAAGATGTTGTGAAACTTCAAAGAGTTCAAAAAAGATATACGAGGATGTTGCCAGAGTTGGCGGGTTTGAGCTATAGGGAGAGGCTGAATAGGCCAGGGCTATTTTCCTGGAGCATCAGAGACTGAAGTTTATAAAATCATGAAGGGCAAAGATAGTGTGATTGGCCAAGGTCTTTTCCCCAAGGTAGAGGAGCCCAAAACTAAGGGTATAGATTTAAGGTGAGAGGGGCAGCTTTTTCACTTAGAGGGTGGTTCATGTATGGAATGAACTACAATTACAACATTTAAAAGGCATCTGGATGGGTGCATGAATAGAAGGGTTTAAAGGAATATGGACCAAATGCTGGCAAATGGGACTAGATTGATTCAGGATATCTGGTCAGCATGGACGAGTTGGACCGAAGCATCTGTTCCCATGTTGTACATGTCCATGACTCCGAGTCACACCTCAGCCACAATCCTTTTGACTGGCAGAACACGTCCAAAGCGCATTCTTAAAAGTTCCTTTAAAAAATTGCTTCTTGGTTTAATTATCCATCTCTAAATCCCCAGATCAAGCTGGTGGTGAACCACGTAATATAGGTACGTCCAAATTGCTGAAAAGAAATCAAATTCCAATTATTGACCGCACAACAATAAAAAAATCTTGCAATATAATTCAAAGTTAGAATGGTGCTAGCTCGAAAAAAGTATTAGCAAATTATGGTATTTCCATGAAGCAAAAAAAAAAGAACTTCCATATTTCTACCCTTGTCATGACCAGCTGTAGAGGTTCCATGTTTGAAATGTACTGTCAAAGAAGCCTTGGTGAGTTGCAGGTGACAGCATATGTTTAAGGTTGTGTTCAGGTGCTGATCAAGTAGGCTATTTTATCCTGGATGATGGTGAGCTTCTTAAATTTTGTTGAAACTATCCTTAGTCAGGCAGTTGGAGGGTTTTTTCTCACTACTATCTCGTACCTTGGAGATGATGAGCAGACTTAAGGTAACGTAGGTGAGTTGTGCACTTCAAATTTCCTAGTCGATGACCTGTTCTGTGTTTTCATACAGCTGAGCTGGTGAATTTCTGGTCATTGGCACCCCCAGTGTATTAATATTAGGAGTTCAACGCAATAATGTTGTTGAGCATCAAGGGCAAATTATTAATTCTCTCTTGTTACACCTTATGACTTTGATGATAGCTGGTTTAACTAATTTCTTGACTGTATTCCTATCTATACAATAGCACAGTAATGGCATTTAAACTTCCAGATTTATGTGTCAGCTTTGTACAGTGAATAACAATGCTGCACGTCATGCGCAACATTATAGATTTTGCGACATGCAGATAAATGAGCTATGTGTATTGAAAATGAAACCACTAGAAAATCATTTGTTCAAATCGTGCGTGTAAATTACCACAAGTTATGTTCAATTCAGCTACTTATTAAGAAATAATTACTCAAATTTTATTGCGCATGTTACAACAAAAGTAAGATCTCTCAAGTGAGCAGGTTAAGCCTCACAACTCAGCTACTATCTGATTAACAGTAGAATTTAGCCACAATTCCAGCATTTGCATCTGGATGACAAGGGTTAGATCCTTATATAGTGTGGTTCTCTGGGGTTCTGCTAATGAAGAATCCTGAAGTTTAATTCTTACATGGATTTTCCATCTTGTGAATTTTCAGGTGTGACATTATTGATGATCCTTTAGATCGGTTCATCCACAACATGGATTACAATTCTGGACTCATCAAGTTTGTAGCTTGCCTTCTTATCAGGAGTAACTTCCCTAGACCTTGTAACATTCAGTGTTAACTCTCCAATAAGCAGAATATTTTGCTTCAGCTCCTTCTTCTTGAAGATGTTCATTCTAACTCCTTGATAACAGATTCTCCTTATTCTTTTCATTTCAGGAAACAGTTTATTCCCGAAAGAGTTATTGCTGATTCTTTCAATCCCTGAACAGTTACTAAAGTTTTGAAGTTTACAGTATCACAAAACTGTTTCTTGCAAGAAGGAATATAGTTAATAACATAAGTCCAGATAATACAGTATGACTATTATGGATGTGGTTGCATTGCGCAATGCTACTGGACTTTGTATAGCCTCATACAACCAACTCCTCTCACTAACCTAGTGACCCTTGGCAACACTAAGTCACAGGATCCAAACAGTCTCTGATCCCCACTCAAGACTGCAATCATCAATGCCTGTTAAAACTCAGTCTGCTACTCAACCAGGAAACACCAAGACTGGTTTGATAAGCATGATTATCAGATCCACGAACTATTAAGCTTGAATGTAAATCAACAATTGTGCTCAGAAGAGAAAAGGCAGGCCTACAGGCGACTGAAAGCAGAGGGTACAAAAGCAAACCCGTAACATAAAGAACAGGTGTTGGGTGGAAAAAGTACTAGAGGCCCAACAAATGACCACTTTTCTTCTGTGCTGTCAAGCCCACATACAGATCAAATACCAAATTCCTACACCCACTGCAGGCCAAGGGCAGAGTGACTCTTATCAAAAGATAAAGAAGCCATTAAAAAACAGTGGGGGGAAGTACTTCACAGACCTTGTCAATCAGGGCTCTGTCGTCCAAACGTTCTTGAATGCATCCCACATGCAGAGAAAAGAACCTACCCCTGTACATGGCCTTCTTTGACCTTACAAAGGCCTTTAACACCAATCAGGAAACATTATGGAGCATCCTTTTCTGCTTTGGTGCACCATGAAGTTTGTCACCATCCTTCACCTACTCCATGATGATATGGAAATGATGGTAATAACAAATGGCTCCACCACCGATTTATCCCCCATTCAGACCAGAGTCAAGCAGAGTTGCGTCATTGCCCCAGTATTTTTCTCAATGTACCTCGCTGTAATGCTTCACTTCACTGCTGACAAGCTCCCTGCTGGAATGCAGCTAATTTACAGAACCTGTGGAAAATTTTCAATCTCTGCCACCTTCAAGCTAAAACCAATGTCACCCCTTCCAGGTTCATCGAGGTGCAATATGCAGATGATGCTTGTGTATGCGTGATCTCTGAAGACATGCTCCAGAAAATCATCAGCACCTTTACAGAGGCATATGAGAACATGTCTCCCTAAGCAAGACAAAGGTTCTTCATCAACCTGGTCTGCCATTGTGGAGCAAGCCCCCAGTCATCAAGGTCCACAGGGAGGCCTTAAAGAACATTAGCCACTTCCAATAAGTAAGAAATGTCCTGTCAGCCAAAGCAGCTATTAATGAAGAGATCCAGCACTACCTCCAGTGTGCTACTGCAGCCTTTAGCCACCTGACAAAAAAAAGTGTTTGATCCAACATCAGATGTGACACGAAATTCATGATATGGAGAGTTGAGGTGGTTCCTGCCATCCTGTATTGCTTTGACACGTGGACTGTCTATAGCAGACACCTCAAGGCAATGGAGCAGTACCAACACTGCCTACGCAAGATCCTGCAAATCTGCTGAGAAGACACACCAACATCAGTGTGCTCGACCAGGCTAACACCCTGCCACACCAATACCCCACACACCCTTTCCCGTGACCACCATCTGGCCCAAGTGTAACAGAGCATGTGATAGCCATATCAGTTGTACTGCCACCTACAGACTCAGCCTGAAGGTGGAAGAGAGTCATCTTCATCTGCAAGGGACTGCCGATGATGACAATGCAACTTTGCCTCACAGTTATTGGATGAAGCACAACTGTAAATTAAATTTGACGAATTTGTCATATGATGATACAAAAATTTGTTTATTCATTAATTAGCAAGTATCAACATAAATGCAGAGACAAAAAGGGCATATTAATGTACACCTGTTGCTGGTTTGGTTTCTTTAGTAGTTTAAACTATGCTTGAATATCACCTCCTCCTTCTATAATAGTCATTTCAGGACCACACATGATTTTAGAAGACAATGTATTTCTATTTCAATATTTGTTTCTTGCAGATCAGAAACATGGACCATACACTACTGGTTCTGCTACAATAAAAAGGGGGAGGCAATGGCCTAGTTGTATTATCCCTGTACTGTTAATCCAGAGACTCAGATATTGTTCAGGGGACCAAAGTTTGAATCCTACCACAGCAGGTGGTGGAATTTGAATTCAATAAATATCTGGAATTAAAGGTTTAATGATGAACATGAAAACAATTAGGGATCGGTGATAAATGTTGCCTGGTCAGCCATGCCCTCGTCCTATGAATGAATAAAAAAAATTATCATTTTGATACCCCTGCCTGCTTGTCTCTTCTTCAATGTTCCATGTGTCAACTTCCTTTGTACTACTGTTGCCTCTGAATCAGAAAGATGAGAGTTAAAATCCCTTTGCAGGCTTTTCATTTTCTTCGGATTGATTAATTTGGTTTGGTTATCACTGGTAAGACCAGTATTTGTTGTTTTATCCTAATTACCTTTCACAAAGGTGATGGGTCAGCTGTCTTCTTGAAAAATATTCCATAAGATGAAGCTTCTTTCTCTGTGTCATTAAGGAAGGGAAAAAATCCATTCTGATCAAGGGTCACTGGACCCAAAATGTTAACTCTGATTTCCAACGAATGTCGACAACCTTTTGAGATTTTCCAGCAATTTCTGTTTGCATTAGGGAAGGAGTTGCAGGATGTTGAATGCATGTGATACATTTCCAAATCAGTATGGTGAGGAATGTGAGCAGGTCATGGAGATGGTTGTGTTCATATGTGAATGCTGCACGGAATCATCCAGTGACAGAGGCCAGGTGTCTCAGCATACAATCACACACTTCAGATCAAAAATAAGAAAAGAATATTGCATTGTCAGATGCATCATACTTCAAATAAAATATTAAACCAAGAACTTGACAATTCGGTTAGACAGATGTAAGAGATCTTATGGCACTATTCCGAAACGTGTATGATGCACAGTCATTTCTGCCTGTCCGAAATTCATCCCTTCATCAATGCAACAAAAAGATGTGGCAATTTGTTTATGTGTTATTCAGTCCCAAGCAATCCACAATTGTAAAAGTCTTTCAAAATGTTATTTAGATGGTATATAAATGCAATTCTTTTATGTTTCTCCATTCTTCAGTCCATATTCTTTGCTCCTTCTCTATTTCTCTTTTTCTCATACTTACCTGTGCCTATCTTATCTTCCATAATTTCTTCTTTCTTGCTCTTCTAGCATGTCTCTTTTCTCATTCCTATGTATGCAGTCATTTTCACACATTTTCATTTCATTTTTCTTTTCAAATCAAACTACCACAATCACAACAGCAATTTGGAAACAAAGAAGTTATTAGTGTGTGACTTCAATATTTAGTTCCATAGTCTTTGAAAGACTTCTAACTACATTTAGTGGCTGAGAAGATTACGGTGCAATTCAGTGTACTATTCACTGTGGAAGGTGGAGTGGAAGTTTATGCTTACATCATCTCGTACTCGATAAGGCAGAATGTATCATGCAAAGAATCAGGCAAGGAGACACAACACAACTTTACTGTCCATCTTGTACGGGGTCCAAACAGTAGTTGCTACAAAGTCTTACAAGTTCTTTAGGTTATACCCTCTCACAATTACAGTTTGTTCCTTTCATGCTTAAGAAGGCACCAGTACCAAAGTACAATGTAGATTCATAAACATTAGCACATTTATACCTTTTGAAACCTTAACATCTCAAAGTGATTTTAATGCAATGACATGTATGATGTACTGTCAGGAGGTGGGCTGGATTTCCATCATGAACTCAGGGATCACATGTTCAGCAATTTTCCAATGTTGCACTCATGAGTTCGGAACAGAGTCAGGCACACCTTAGTTTCACCCCAGGGACTCCAATCCTGGTCACTTTGAGTTATTGTCAATAGACATCCTTGTATTGACCTGTTGGTCTCATGCCAGTAGCAAGCTCACCATAGAACATGACTTCAGAAAGAGGCCATTATCCATTTAGATCATTTGACTCCGTCAACTGAGCCAACAGTCACTCAGGAGGGCAAAAAAGTCCCAGACCACTGGTCCATATTTCAGCCTTCTTGTCAGGAGTTATTCTACGCTCATCTGAGACTGTGGAGGTGGAAGTTGTTCAGCTTGCTTTTCTTGGCTTGTATAAGTTGTCCATGCTTCAGTACTGGAAAGGTAATTGCAGACAGCGCAATCCTGGTACACGTGAAGCCTTGTATTTTTGGTTAGTTTGCTGTTGATCAAAGTTGAGAAGCGTTGATATGACAGCTGTGGCCTTTGCAATCCTGATGATTTCAGCTTCAAGCGTCAGTTTGCTGATAATTGTTGATCCAAAGTATACCACTGTCCCCAGTGTGAAGTTCGTAATGCTGGGGGAGGATGGAAGTTCTACTCCTGAACCATAAGGTTGGTCATCCTGACACTGTCAATCCAAACACACAACTTGCAAGCGTGGCAGAACTAATCTACAAGTTGTTGCAAGTGAATGTCATTATAAGATGGTCACATGGCATCATCCAGAAAAAAGAAACACAAATTACATATTTTGGTTATGGCACCAGTGTAGTCATAAAGATGTAGAGTGCAGAAACAGGCCCTTTGAGCCAACTGGTCCATGCTGACCAAATTTCCTAAATTTATATAGTCCCATTTGCCAGAATTTAGCCCAAGTCTATCTAAAACCATCAAGTTGGACAGTTTGCCGACAGCCCTGGAATATTAATGGGTACTCTCATTTGAGTTTCCAAAAGCACACAATGAACACTTAAGAAATAAATTGATCGAAGAAAGTTAGTGTACCATTCCAGAACCACTCATCCAGTTTCTACTATGGACAGACCTTAGAAGGTTTTAATGACACTGGGGCATCACTGAAATGTTCATGATATAAATAAATAAATCATTCATGCATTTAAACTCCCCTTGAATGTTTACTTTTGTCGGATTTTTGTTAAACTGTCAATCACACACACAACCATTCAATCTCCACTTGACAAAAATACATTCCTTGTAAATGTTCAAAAATCATTCAAAATAATCAAATAACCATTCAAAACACTTTAACCATAAGCTCTGCTCCTAAATGTGTCAAATAATGCTTATAACAATACAGAAAGTACATCAAGGACGGTGAATTTGACCCTGAAATTCCCAAAACATCAGTAACATTCAAAGACAAGGCAACAAAGCTGAATAAAATTGCCTTCTATGGTAGAATTATTAGAATCTCAGAAGAGTCATTCCTGCAATTGAAGGCTGGTACTCTCGTGTTTGCTGTTAATATGCTCATATTAAACATTGCTGCCAAAGTCTAATGAATGAGGCCTCTAAGGCAAGGAAACAATCATCTAGGCTGGATGTAATGGGGCCAGATGCTGCAAGTGGAGAGTTGGATAGTTAGGCAAAGAAGCAAGGTTGGGAGAATGACGTCAGGCTTTTTTGGTGGAGGATGGGTGTGGGGGCCCGAGGAATAAAGTGGATCAAGGAAATGCAAAGGAAATGAGAATTTGCAAAAAGGATACAATTTCCACAGAGGGGAGATGGGCTGCAAAGAAAAAGAAGAGTAATTTTAAAGCTGTTAACAATAGAAGACTGAGCTATCTCGTCACTAGAAAAACCTGAAGTCACTGAGCCGATGAATTGCTTGTAGATTCAATGTAAAGTCTGGTCAAGCAGAAATTAAACTCCTAATGTTTGCCGTCAGAGATAATGGGAACTGCAGATGCTGGAGAAACCAAGATAACAAAGTGTGTAGCTGGATGAACACAGCAGGCCAAGCAGCATCTCAGGAGCACAAAAGCTGACGTTTCGGGATGAAGGGTCTAGGCCTGAAACGTCAGCTTTTGTGCTCCTGAGATGCTGTTTGGCCTGCTGTGTTCATCCAGCTACACACTTTGTTATCCTAATGTTTGCCTTTGCTTTACGATGAGGAAACACATAGGTTGTAGTTATCTACTGATCAAAAGCAAAGTTCTCCACAGTTCAAGGGATATTTCAGTGCCACACCTACATATTGCTGAATCATGCAATTTCTGATTAATGTGTTTGGTAATGGCAACCTCTCCTTAAAATCCACTGACTCTTACCTTTTGTTGCTTTTTCTGTTGTTTCAGCTTGATTCTATTTCTGTTATAAAATAAGAATATAAAATTCCTTCCTGTCAATTTTTTAATAAATTAAGTATTTCAGCCATGAATAAGAACTCATACTCTAATGGCAAAAAGAAATTTAGTGAAGTAATATGACTTTAATGATTTGTATTTTCTTAGGATTATTTTAGAGGCTGGAAATCTAAGGGCTCCTATGGCATGTTAATGAACAGGCCAGATCAGAAAGATCCAAGTTCTGTACTCTAATCTGTGACAGCAAAAGATGCTCATACATTTCTACAATAGCGTACTTCATGACCAGAGGTAGTCACATATCAATTTACAGACAATTAAATACTTCTGGTGTTTAGTCATTGTTGTAATATGGGAAATTTTGGGGGCTAGACTGCATACACAATATCCCCAAATTGGCAATGAGCTATTGATCAAATGTCTTTAAGTACTGGTTGTGGGACGCATGTTGGCCAGCATTACATTTGCAGGTACCAGCACTCCACCATGCTATGTGCTATGGTTTTGCCTACCGTAATCACCCTGAAATGCTAAGCACCGTAACCATCTGTAACGCCATGGATACATTTAGTACTATCAATCCTTTTTATTAGTTTTAGTCCATGTTATTGATACCAAGTGGGGAAGGATTCCCACATGATATCTTTAGAAGGTGGGCTCAGTCTTGATAAACAAAAAGTTTGTTACATAGCAGCTAGTAGTGAATTACATTGAATCTGAGATATAGAAGAGTCCATTATAAGACCTCAGTAATAGCACACAACCTAAAGAAAACTTAGCAACTGGAACAAATTGAAAGTTGGTTCGCTCCTTCCTGGAACAATCCTTAATATTGTGTTGGGCAAAGCATACCTCACTGGCAGTTAAGCTCAAATGTCAGGCTTATCTACTCCCAAGTAAGAGATGAGGAAGGAAAAAAAGACTACAAATTTTGTTCTTGCTATCCATTGACCATTGATGAGAACTCAAAGGTACTTGTCAGATGAAATGCCTTTCATCATAAAATAACTTACTCGCCCTGAGATTGGGTTAATAGCATTGGGAGCCATAAACTATCTGAGCTGGATGATAAGATTGAGGTGGCCATTTAGGAAGCCAACTCCAGGAAGAAAAGCTTCCAGTCTGGATCTCGGCAATTTTCATCACTCCCAGTGTCAGGGATGCCAACGGAAAATCCTGACCTTAAAAACAGGGAGGCAACTGTACATTATTTTTCCTGTTCTCAAACTTCCAATACCTCTACATCAATTCTCTGGCTACAGAATAGAGCAGGAGGAAATAAGTTTCTGTGGGAAAGAGGAAGGACCGTAAATTTCATTACCTTAAGATTGAGAGCAGAGGGAGTGTGGGGGGAATTAGGAAAGCAGAATCCTCACACTCAGCCAAAGGCCTAGAACCATCTTTTTCCAACACTCCTTTTCTGCTAACTGACATGCTCTTAATCAGTCGGGTAAGCACTGAACCATTAAACACACTTTCATGTCAGTTCAAACTAAAGTGATGTTTTTCAAGTATGCGTTCTAACACATTTTTCTTCTTACTCTACAAGACGCCAGAGCTCTCAATAAAATAAAAGGTAGATACACAACATCTAGGCTCATTAGGCATCATTTAATGAAAGTGATGGTGTCTCTCCAATACTTTATACCAGGTCTATTGTAAACAATGTCTGAGATTTGATAGTTTTTTTGCTAATGAATGGTATTAAGGGATAGAGGGCAAATGTATGCATATAGAATTAGATTTCAGATCTGTCAAGATCTCATTGAATGGTAGGACAGGCCAAAAAAATGCATTCGCTGCTGCTGTTCATTCTTTTTCTCCCTGTTTCATCCCTTTTTGTCTCTAATAAGTTTCCTCAACCTTCTTCACCCTGCGCCTACCCTTCAACATTCTCCATCCGTCTTTCTGTCTCACAATTTTCCTTTATTTGTTCCCTTATTCTCACATATCCTTCACTATACTTCTTCTTCCATTCTTTCTCCCTCCATCTTTTTGGCTTTCCACCCATCCTTTTCTCTCTCTTCCACCTTATTCCTTTCACCTTCTCAAACACCTGTATCTTTCCTCCTGGACCTTGCTTTCCCCCCTATCTTCTCTCCATTCTATCCATTGTTTTCCTTTCTTCCCTTCAAACCTCCTGCAACTATTATCCCCTTTGCCTAAGCCCCCACCTCCCTTTCGTCCTGAGTCTTTTCTCCCTTCATCATTCATTCCTCCCTCCTCTTTCTATTCTTCCTTCGAGAATCCACCCATTGCTTACTCTCAATGTTGCACTTCCTCCCTTCACCAATGTGCCCACTGTCTTCCCTTATCTATCCCTTTTCATCCTCCCCATTTCTTCTCTCTTCTTCACATCCCCTCTCCTTCACCATCCCTTTGCTTCAATCTCCTCCCCATTCCATTCCCCTTCAATTACATTTCCTCCTTTTTTTTATCCTTCTTCTAACAGCCTTCACTTCACACACTCATTTCACACCTCTCACTATTCTTCACACATCCATTCTCCTCCCTACTCCATCATTCCCCTATCTGATTCTTCAGTTCTTCCACTTTCAATCCCCTGCTCCATCTCCCCAACATCCACACTGTTCCTGTACTCCCACCAACTCATTCTCCCCAATTTTCTTCTCCCTCGATCATCCCTCTCACCACTCATGTTGATTGCTCACTTCCTCACTCTTTCCCCTTAAGTGCCGATTTCCTCGCTTCTCTCTCTCTCCATTTACCAATATCTTCGTTCCAGTCTCCTTCCCTCCTCACTCCGCTCTTTTCCCCCACATTCACATTCATTCATCGTTCCCACACTAACTCTTCCTTCACACTAACCCTTCATTTACCAGCTGCACCATACTTCCACTTACCCTCATTCCCCAACCCCCCATTCCCTCGCTTCTGCTCATTTATCCTATGCTGTACATTTCTTTCGCTCTCCTACTCTTTAGTCCTCCATTCCCACAATTCCCCGTGTCCACAGTTTCAAATGCTAGAGCTGCCATCGGCCACTCACCGAACTCCTCCAACCCAATTCATTGCGGCTGCTTCACTCTCGTTTTCCCGCTCAGCCAAAGCCAAAGGAACTTCTACCCCGCGGCGGCGCGCGGATTGAGCGACCGTTAGAAGCGCGAGGTCGGAGCTCGAGCCCGAATTACCCCCACTCTCCCCAACTGGTAATCAAACCGCTATTACCCAGACCCATGGCTAATCAAGTCTCAATTATAGCATTCCCCCTCCTCCATAACGGCGCCCAAATTACCCCCCACCCCACTTACGACAGGTTATAAAACCAAAGCGACACCTCCGACCCCAAAAAATAATTCAACCCCAACACCTCCTCTACCGATAATTAATCCACATACTCTTTACTCAGATAATCACACCCCATACTCTCTTCTACAGAACAGTTAACCATAGAGTTTGTCAGCTTGGAAAGAAACCCTTTGCGCCATTGTGTCCATAGCACATCTGTTCCTATCTCACTTTTCAGCACTTGGGCCAAAGCTCTGTATGCATGGTATTTCAAGGATTCTTAAATGTCTTAAGGTTTCCACCCTGACTATTCTTTTATGCAGTGACCTCCAGATACCAGTGATCCTCTGGTGCTTTTCTTCAAGTCTGCTGTAAATCTCCTGCTCCTTATCTTAAAACTGTGCCCCCTTACGATTGAGCTCTCTACTAAGGGGAAAGGTATTTACCGATTTGTCCTCCTCAGAATTTTGTACACCTCAGGCATATTTGACCCCTACATCCATCCTATCTTTTTCTGCTCCAAGGAAACCAACCAAAGCCTATCTAGTCTCTCTCCATAACTGAATTGCACCAACTTAGGCAACAGCCTCACGCATCTCTTCTGCACCTTCTTGAGTGTAATCACATTCTTCATATGTACCTGTTCATAGATGATGATATATCTCTGGAGCAGATAGGACCTGAACTGAGCCATCCTGGCCCAGAGGCAGGGGCATTACCACGGCACCATGACAGCCCACACATTCTTCCTATAGATATTTTCCTGATCAACCTATGAAGAGATGTTATAACACACCTCTGGTCCATATGGTACTTGAACCCAGGCCTCCTGGTCCAGGCTACAGAAATTATCATGGCACTACAAGAGCCCCTACATATGGCGATCATTACTGCACATGACCATGGCCTAACTAATGTTATATACAGGTCTATCATAACTCTTTGCTCATTTATTCAATACCTTGTCTAACAAAGGCAAATATTCCTTAGGCCTTCTTAATCAACTTATCTAACTGCCCACCTGCTTTCAAGGATCTATGGACACACACACTCAAGTGTCTCTGATTTTCTGTGCCCTCAAACTTGAATTATCTCCAAAATGTATCAAAACCCAAATTCCCCTTCTGCAAGTAACCAAACCCCAATTTGCTTGCACACATAATCACACCCCAGTATCATTCGCTGTGTGTGATCAAACCCATATACTCCCCACACCACAGATTTCAAAACCCAATAGGTGCACCCCACAGTTAATCAAACCCCAGGAGACCAATCTCCAAAGGTACTCAATCCCCAATTATGCTGCACAGGTAACTAAAGTTAATACTACATCCCCCATAGCAAATCAAATCCCATGACCCTGCTCCAACCGAAGAAGAGCTCCAATAAAGTTCAACACGATCTTGCGTAACAGCGTTTCATCTTTTGGTGTTTTGAGCCTTCCAGACTTGACATTGAGTTTAACAATTTCAAATCAAAGTCCCTGCCCTTATTCTGTTTCCTGTTAATTGCAGGTTTTGTTATTACTTTCATTTTCCCTTTTGTTTTGCTTTCAGATTGCAATTGTTTACCATCCTCCCATTCTCTGACACTTTTGACCTTTTATCTGACCCAATACTGCTCCCTCTGGCTTGAACCACTAATTCTTGTCTATTAATCTCTCCTGTCTTCTCACCTATCTCAGAACTTCCATTTTCTCCTCTTTTTCACCTCCACATCCTATCACTTGCTTAACGCCTATCAACTTTCTAATTTTGCCCAATTCTGATGAAGGTTAAAAACATGAATCATTAACTCTAGTTCTCACCTCACAGATGCTACCTGACCTGTGAATATTTCCAAAAATTTTTGTTTTCATTTCATTCACAGTGAGACAATTGACGAAATTTAACTCAATATGTAGCACTTTAGGGAAAATCGGTAAATGAAGCACACTCATGTTATCGCTGTCCAATTAAGAAAATAAAAGTGAACTCCATTAACTGGGACAGGAAAGAAATCAAACTCTTCTCCCTGATGAAGGCAAAAATTGATATGTTTCTCACAGTGAGGCATGTAAATAAGTATGTCAGCCTCCCACACTGTGGGACAAGCAAGAAGAAAATGAAAACCAATACTTTTTATGAACAGCTAGGTAAGGAAATTAAAGCCAATATCTTTTCACTGTGAGGGAGGGAAGTCATTTGAGCGCCCCTCAAAATGGTGTATAATGAGAAAGTGAAACATCCTTTAATGTGATACATGTGAGGAAAATGAAAACTACATCCACAGGTATGGAACTTAAATCATACACTCCTCATTCACTACAGGTATGGAATTTTAATTGAGCATTATTCACCGTGCCACAGGTAAAGAAATGAGAACCTACACTGTCTGCTGTGGGAAAGGTTTTAACACAACAGCACTTACTTTGACAGAGAGGAGGAAATGAAATTCTGGCAAATCATGCTATCAATTGGGAAATGCAAACATTCAAACTTACTATTTCTGTTCCCACTTTTCAAATATTTAGAAATTTTGTAGCTCAAAATTTGGAGCACCGTGAACTCATGCTTATGTTCACAGGGTAAAATCACTATTTGTAAGTGTGCTGTATTACTCAAGGGATTTGAGTGACTCACCTACAAATGCCGACAAATGTATCCTATATATTTTTCTTCTGCTTGCAATGCCATCCGAGGTCAACTGCATATATTTACAATCCACAATTTGTTAATATGTGGGTGTTAGAAGTAAAACAATAGTGGTCAATATGTGACTAAGCTGCACTGGGATGATAGCATGCTGTCTCTTACAACTGATAATCCTTTGGCTTCAGCATCTTTTACCAAAGGCCGTTATCCATAATGATTTCAGTTGTTAAAATGCTGAGATGGAAACATTGGTATGCATTCATTTTTCAAAAAGATTCACCAGGAATTTTATGAAACACAGAGCATCAAACATTCAGTCATGAACATTTCAGGAAACATGTTCATGCAGAGAAAATGATGATTAATTGCCAGCAACAATTTTCACCACCCACTGTCACATTTTTCACCATATATAAAATGATTGCAATTAATGCTGAACTCAAATCTTCAAGGTAGGAGGGAAGAACCGGAAGAAAAGCTTCCCAGTAAAAATCAGCAAAAGGGGAAAATTCTTCATTCAAAGGATTATCAATATCTTGTATTGTGTATCTCAACTGTGCTGAACATATTTTAAGGCTGGTGTGGACGGATGTTTGCTCTGTCAGGGAAACAAGGGATGAGGGAGTGGGCAGGAAAATACAACTGGAATGCTGCATTAGTGTCATACTAGACTCAAATATTAACTGTTTTTATCTCTCCACAGATGCTGCAAGACCTGCTAAATTTCTCCAGAACTGTTTTTTAAAACATTTCAGATTTCTGACATCTGCGGGATTTTGTTTTTACTGCATGATAATATTGCTGGGATGGCTTTAACTAGATAAATGGTGGATTCTGCCCCTCAAGGGCATTTCATCCTGCCCTCTGGAGCTACTGGACAAAGTGATTGCAGTGATTGGAATGAGGACCAGATGGGTGTCATTGATTTTAAGATCCTTGATTGAGGTTGTTAACCTGGGCCAGTCAGGAAGCCCTGGCTGACAGACATAAAGAAGAGGTTCAAGAATTCCCCTCACTCTAGGGACTGGCTCTGTGCTGGCTGGTCAGAGCCCATGTAGTAAGCATATGTAAATCAAGGGTGGCTTGGTGATGGGATACCTGCCTCCTTGGAATTATTTCAGCAAAAAAAATCAGGAGATCCAGGGAGTCTCCTCATTTTAGGGGATGGTTCTGAGCAAGCAAATCAGAACATATGTACTGTGCAATGTGAATAAAGGGTGACTTGGTGATAGCATGCTAGCCTCTGTGCAGTTACTTCCCTGACAATAAAGCTAATTCAATTCAATCTCATTGGCCAGCAGTTGAGTAGTCCCAACAGCAATCAAAAACAGTAGTGGTTGATGCTGTGACTAGGATATGTTCCTGAAATGAAGACATCATCAATATCATGTAAGTACGGATGTTTTAGGTGGAAAGGGATTGGGGACACAAATGAGGGGTGGGGGTGGTTTGGAGGCTGAGGAAATCGCAAATGGGGTATCTTGTGTTTAGGGTGCGGTGTCCCCAGTGCATAAGGACATGTCCCAAGGGAGGAGCTACCTCGTGTTTCTGCCATCTCACCATAGCAGGCTGGTCACTTTTCTCAGCCTTCCATTGCCTGCCTTAAAAGTGGCAGTTAGCTAAAGGCCTCAATAACTCCAAAGGTGGACAGGCTGGCTGATCTTACCCCACCCACCAATTTATCAGGGACAGCTCACAAATGAATGGCAGGATGAATTCATGGAACATACCATTTGTCAAACATGTGCTCCAGGAGATCTTTAAACTATGCTCCTCCATTCAATTCAAATAATCTTCCCTTACCTTGACTGTGCCTTCATGTTCTAGATTCCTGAGCCAGCGGAATCAACCTACAGTGTCAAACATGTCCAGCCCCTTTAAAATCTTAAATGAATGATGGAGATTGTTTCTTCAAGTTTTTGACTAAAACAATAAGTGTAGATTATGACAAAGTATTTTTGAGATCCTATATTTTTGTGCTTAAATCTATATTGTATAATCTAAGAAATACTACATGTACACTTAAATGATTGGTTAGCAGGAGGTCCTTAAAGAACTGGCAGTCCTTTAAACAGGGGGAAAAAACCTGATCATGTAATGATATCGGAAATGTGAATGCATTCCAAATAATTTGGGAAATAATGGTAGGAGTTTTGGAGGCACAAATCATAATCCTCCTACCCTCCTTATATACAGAGTTAGTGTCAAGCACTAGGGTATTGCAAATATTAAAATTAATATTAAATATTTCATGGAGCTGACTATCCATGGAAGAACATGTCGTCACTATTCACTATAACATCAATCCACCAATCAAATTCTACTGTGTAATTTCATATGCTGAACAAGTTTCTTATAATAACTTTGGAATCTTGCAGCATTGTGGTAATGTCCCTATCATGTAGCAGGAGGTCTAGGTTTAAGTTCCACCCACCATAGATGTGTGTCATATATGTCATAATAGGTTGATTAAAACAACTAAGTTGGGAATTAAGTGTTAGCTTGAGAGTGACAATGCAATCACTGTCAACTGTCATTAAAAAATGTTCTGGTTCACTCGTGTCCTTTTAGGAAAGGAAATAGGTTTTCCTCATCTGGTTTAGCCTACATGTGACTTTAGGCCCACTACAATGTGGTCAACTCTCAACCATCCATGGCAATTAGGGATAGGCAGTAAATGCTGAAATAATCAGTGATGAATTATTTTTTAAAAAAATCATTTGTAAAGTGTGAACCACAATTATGAAAACCAAATTATCTGTCCTTAAGGTCCCACCAAAGTGTGAGAATGTGAGTTATTGCCGGTCATGCACGAGTACTGTGAGGGTGTATTGTCAGAAAAATTTGACTTTATTGAAAAACGTCATTCCAAACCTCCAGTCTTGTCAGATATAAAAACCTGTTACGGCTAAGGTAATAATGTTGCTAACAAATGTTATGAAGGTGGTCATATGTCACTTGGTGTTGAAATCAAGTTAGCAGGGCTGAATGTCATGTTACTTCTTTGTCACTAAAAATTGTGTCAGCAGGTAGCTGGCAGCTGCCAGTCTCCCCATGTCATATAGCAGAAACGCGTAAATCCTACTAATCTTCAGCACTGTCTCCTCTCCGTTCATTAACTGGGAAATATAGAGGTTCATCTTCAGTCCTCATATTCACCCTGTTGTTTGATGTTGTTTTCCAATATCGAGGGCAAGAACAAACCTAATTCAATGGGGTTCAGCTGATGAGGGTGACTGTAAGTGTAAGGCATGGAATTGCATAAGGATCAGGGTGAGTAGGAATGATGGATGGATGCATAGATGAAGTGCACAGACAGTGAAGACACGCAACCCCTGTAGGTCAAAAAAGTCTGAGGGTTTATTTGCACAAGAAAATACAGATGGATGTGCAACTGTCCTCAACTTTCCTGATTTAGATAGGTCAAAGATAGGAGAGGTGATAGCTTCGAGATATGATCATTAGTCTACTAATCCAGAGGCCCGGACAAAGTTCTCTCTTTGTGACTGAATGGTTCTAGCTCAGGCAATATCCTGGTGAATCTCTTCTGCACTCTCTACAGCAATTTCATCCTTCCTATTGCGTGGCAACCACAACTACACATAGTATTCCGGTTGTGCCGAAGGAACATTTTATATATAGCTCCATTATAACTTCCTTGCTCATTGTATTCAATGCCTTGTCTAGTACAAAAACAATTATTCCACATGGCTTCTTAACCATCTTATTTACATGTCCTGCTGCTGTCAAGGATGCATGGTCTTTTGTATAAAGATTCCTTTGATCCTGTTGTACTTCCTCGGGTCTGACAATTCGACTTGCCAAGTTAGTTCTCCAAAAATGCATTCCTCATACTTTTTTCAGAATTAAATTCCATTTGCCACCGTTGAGTCCATCTGGCCAGTTTGTCTATATTGTTTTATGGTCTAAGGCCATCAACTTCACCATTTATCCAATTTTTGAAGATTATTATTAATTATTGATCATACCTTCTAAACATTCGCGTCTATTATTGTACACTTGCAGCAAAGGACACAGCATTGGAAGCTGTGGTATATCAGTGGACGCAGGCTTCGAGTTACAAAAAAAAACACCCTTTCAACTATCACCTTTTGCTTCCTGTTGCTAAGCCATTTAAATAATTCAGGTTGCCCTAGATCCCATTAGCTCTTAACCAACCTCATCCAGACACCTGGTCACCTCGAAAAACACAATCAAATTTGTTCGACATGACAACCCTCTCGCAGAGCAGTGCTGAAAAAAAGAAATTGGATTTTGTCCCTCAAAAATTGTTTTCTTCATAAGTTTCCTCATCATACTGCATGGAACGGGTAGCGATGCGCGCGCGGCCGCCGGATGCTGCATGGTGGACGAGCGGTGGGCGATGAGCCGCGCGCCTACGGGACGCTGCCTGCAGCTGGCGTCCCTTGGAGCCAGCTCGTGTCCGCTGCGTGGCGCGCGCTCGCGCCCCCAACCTCTCCCCGCCTAAACAGGAGGCGGGAACGTGCCCGCTCGATGACGGAAGCGGACGCGGTGCCGCAGCGCCTGTGAGCCGCTCTCAGTTTGCGGAACCGATGGGCGTCCTGCACCATGACACTCGGTAACTTTTCGCCCTCGATCGGCCCCGCTGTTTGCGTTGTCGCCGCTTCGTTCTCCGTGTGCGGGCTGGAGCACTGACAGGGCGCAAATGTCCCACTTGCTGCATGCGGCGGCCGGGGTTAAATGGACCAAGTCCAGGGCCGCCCGTAGAGCCGTCTTCCTGCTCCTGGCCGCCTACGGTGTCAAGAGGTTGTACCCGCTCCTCTATCATCAGCTCCACGGCAAAGCTCAGCCCGAAACACCGGCTTCTCGCCATTCCCGCAACCACTGCCCTGCCAAGAAATCTCCTGCTGTCGACGCGGACTTCTTGCAGCAACTGATCGGTCTGGGGAAAATCCTCTTCCCCAAACTGGTTACCAAGGAGCTAGGCTTGCTCTGCCTGCACTCGGTGGCTCTGATTTCTAGGACCTTCCTCTCGATTTATGTGGCGGGCTTGGACGGTAAGATAGTGAAGAGTATCGTTGAGAAGAAACCCAGGACCTTTGTGCTGAAACTGGTCAAATGGCTCCTGGTGGCCATCCCGGCCACCTTCGTCAACAGCGTGATCCGCTATCTGGAATGCAAGCTGGCCCTGGCATTTCGCACCCGCCTGGTCGATCACGCCTATCGAACCTACTTCACCGATCAGACTTATTACAAGGTCAGCAACATGGACGGAAGGCTGGAGAACCCCGACCAGTCGCTGACGGAGGATATCATGATGTTTGCTCAGTCCATCGCTCACTTGTATTCCAACCTGACCAAACCCATCTTGGACGTAATGCTGACTTCCTACACCCTGATCCAGACCGCGACCTCCCGGGGAGCAAACCCCACGGGACCCACGCTTTTAGCCGGGCTTGTCGTTTATGCCACAGCCAGGGTATTGCGAGCCTTCTCTCCGAGGTTTGGCAAGCTGGTGGCCGAAGAAGCTCAAAGGAAGGGATACTTGAGATACATCCATTCACGTATTATAGCCAATGCAGAAGAAATTGCTTTTTACAGGGGACACAGGGTAAGGATTTCACAGTGAAACTGGAGCTCATTAAACTGATAGTTCACATTTGTCAGAACGATGAAAGATGGTACCACTGAAGCCGTTAGTGTATTGCTGTAGATGCCACCTGACTCTTTAGAGTTACTCTAATACCTTGAATCCGTAGATTAGAAAGGTAATGTGTAGGTTATTTATGTTTTAGGAAAATGGATTCCTTTCAGACCCTTTGTTGTAATAATAGATTTGATGTGCTGCAGTCCCTGATTGAAAACCACTTCACAGGAAGTTGCTCTTTTGGTTTTAGCGCTCATGAAAGATTAATTAACTTGACAGAGAAGAACATTTTGCTGAATGTGGTAATGTTCTACTTGTTAGATTGGAATATTTACATTGCATTTTTACGTTGCGTTTCACCTTCCTGTGGTGATTGCAAATTCACTTTACTTAGCCAAGAAGAAAGCTAGGATTGCCAGTGTTTATAAAACATTTACGTTGTTTTCGATTTGTTTTGGCTACTAAATTACCACTTTTGCATTTGAAATTAGAATGTAATATGGCTCTGCCAAAGCCAGTCAACATTGTGCATTTTGAAAAGTTTTTTTATTTGATGCTAAGTTGAGTTGTTTCAATATATAATCAAGTGTTGCATGGAATTGATCAGGGTCAACTTACATCAGCACTCCTGCATCTCTGCATTCTGATCCAAAAGACCATAAGACATATAGGAGTGGAAGTGTGGCCATTCGGCCCATCAAGTCCACTCCGCCATTTAAATCATGGCTGATGGGCATTTCAACTCCACTTCCCTGCACTCTCCTCGTAGCCCTTGATTCCTTCTGAGATCAAGAATTTGTCAATATCTGCCTTGAAGGCATCCAACGTCTCGGCCTCCATTACCCTTTTTAATTCTGAGAAGAGCATCTTCAATTTGATTCACTGTGATGCAAAGACGAAGTGTTGCCGGTACTGGAAAAATGAAACTAATTCAAAAAAATTGGAAATTGCAGGCCGGACAGCACCTGTGGAGAAAGAAACAGCTAACATTTCAGGATGGTGACATTTTGCCAAAACAGTTATGGTGAAACAGTTATCAACACTAGATGCAGTAACATCTCTTCAAGGTGGCACTTCCAATTTGCTTCAGAATTTACAGTCACTTTCTTGTGCGGTGGCCTTGAGCACATTATTAATTTGTTAATGGAACAAAAACAGCCTGTTCTCATATGAGCCTCACACAAGCATTTGCTTACCTACTAAAGTCTCTTGACATGGTAGATTGAGTAAAATGAGGCTATGCCTTCTGTCTGCCCTAGTTTTTCTAATTCTGGGACAGAGATTAGTGTGCTTTCATGTCACTCCAAACTGACTCTTGGGACCAGCTGAATTAATAGTTAATTTCCTAATCCTTTAAACATGATAGTTAATTTGGTTGTGGGAGAAAGTAGATATCCAGTGAATCATAGAATCTCTACACTGTGGAAGTAGGCCACTTGGCTTGTTGAGTCCATGCTGACTCGAAGAGCATCCCACCCAGACCTACCACACCCCCACTTCTATATCCCTGTAACCATGCATTTCCCATGGCTACTTCACCTAGCCTGCTCATTCCTGGACATTATGGGCAGTTTAACATGGCCAATAACCTACATATTTGGGCTGTGGGAGAAAACCTGAGCATCTGGAGGAAACCCATGCAGACGTGGGGACAACATGCAAACTTCACACAGATAGTTGCCGGAGGGTGGAATTGAACCTGGGTCCCTGATGCTTTGAGGCAGTAGTGCTAGTTACTGAACCACCATCCCGCTGTAATAACTGGATTTGAATTTCGCACAAACTGTAGAGGTAAATATCAAAACCGTGGATGAAGTAAATTTGGATATTCTCAAAATCCAATTCCAGCTGATTATACCACATGGATCTAGTCATCCTGAAATGTGGACTATTTGGAGCTAATTTAGAGAAATCATATGATTAAAGCATGTGCTAAGTGAGGGTAGAGTACTTATAATCAAGAAATGTTGGGTTTGGTTGAGAACACTTGACAAAAACAGCGAGGATTAGATTTTTCCCCTGGCTTCAAGACTTTATCATTAGCACCAAAGGACGTTTCAAGCCTGTGCTTGGCAATAGTGAGATTTATGGCACAACGTTCTGGGACGTGGCCCCCTCGTAAACTGCCTTTGGGTCTGTGCCTGTTTAAGGATGATGAGTTTCTGATGCTGCAGGTTCAATCACAGGGCTTAGAAACTCTGAACTCTTAGCAGCTCCAGCAGATAGAAATGTCCTTGGAATTCTTGGTGCACATAAAATGAGGGCCAAACCATTTGAAATGTTCGAGGAGAAAATTCTTGTTTAACGCTGCAGGTGTGGCAGCCTTTCCTTTCCTTGGCACACCAGTTCAAGTGACCTTCCAGGACATCTCCAACTTTGTGGAAGCCTCCGTCTGTGGTGGTAATGCTCCTGTAGTGACAAAATGCCCTAAATTGGAGTTTCCTGATCATGGGAAAATGTCCCCACATAGAACATAACAGCACAGTACAGGCCCTTCGGCCCTCGATGTTGTGCCGACCTGTCATACCGATCTCAAGCCCATCTGACCTACACTATTCCATGTACGTCCATATGCTTGTCCAATGACGCCTTAAATGTACCCAAAGTTGGCGAATCTACTACCGTTGCAGGCAAAGCGTTCCATTCCCTTACTACTGTCTGAGTAAAGAAACTACCTCTGACATCTGTCCTATATCTTTCACCCCTCAATTTAAAGCTATGCCCCCTCGTGCTCGCCGCCGCCATCCTAGGAAAAAGGCTCTCCTTATCTAAGCCACACAGCTGCCCCTAATTTTCCAGCATTCTCCTTGCTTCCAACCCCTAACACGTTACCTTCATACATTGTTACCACTGGGCCCGAACAAAAAATCAGCCATTGATGGCAGAGCACTGCTCTGCAGTTTGAAAAGAGTATTCATTCCAGTTTCTTTTAATAAAATAACTTGATTTTCAGACACAGTGATACCATATAAAACTTGCGATACCTGTCACAGTTTATTGGCTGGAGGTCCAACTCTGGGACATACAGGCCCCTACTGAAAGCTCACACCATGGTTAAGTGAATCCTTATGAAAGATTTGTTTCTGAAAATATTAAGATTCTTTCTTTGAATCTAAGATAAACAATAAATGTTTTAGTATATTAGATTTTCTTTACAATCATCGTTACTGCAGGGATAGGAATTTGCCACTTAATTCAACAAACGTCATTCTTAGTGAAATAATGTAACCTTCCATTTGAAACTCTTAAAATTTCCTTTTGAAATGAAAAATATTCTATAGGTCATGAAAATGCAAAAAAGAAATTGCAGGTCAGACACCAACCTTTTTCAAAAAAAACCTTGTGAAATGTAGGTCACATTGGCAAGGCCATCATTTATTTCTCACCACGGCAATCTCCTTCATAAAATGCTCTAGCGTATATGGTGAAGGTACTCCCACAGTGTGTTGGGAGGGAGTTCCATGATACTAATGGAATGCTAATGAATAATCTGCATTCATTTTCCAAATCATGATAAAATGTGACTTGGAGGAGTATTTGGAGGTGGTGCTGTTCCCATGTAGTTGCTGCTGTCAACCTTTCAGATGATGGAGGAGCTTTGGAGAAGCTATTGCAAATTGTTGCAGTGCATCTTGAATATGGTACATACTACAACAGCTGTGTATTACGGTGAAAGGACAGTTTAAAGTGGTTGGTAGGATGCCAATTAAATGATCTGCTTTCTGCTTGATAGTTTTCTGTCTTCTTGAGCACCATTGTAACTGTATGTATCAAACAAGTGGACAGTATTTTACCACTCCTGATTGATAACTTGAAGATAATGGAGAGGCTTTCACAGCCAAAACTCCTACAAAATCAGCATTGGTAGACTGAATATTGCATCCAGTTGCTCGAAAGTCTGTCCCCTATCACAGAGATAGTAGGAACTGCTGATGCTGGAGAATCTGAGATAACAAGGTGTAGATCTGAATGAACACAGCAGGCCAAACAGCATCAGAGGATTGATCGCATCCTGATGAGACCCTGAAGTCCTATGTTGTGTTCAGCTGTCTTCCTTTACAGCTGTGATATTTTGGTCTTCTGCCTCCTAGTCCTGTTCTTCCCGTTCCTCTGATATGCTGTGTTGCCAAGGCCTCATTCCCTTCAAAGTCAACTCCTGTCTGGAGTGCCATGACATGGACACTGTAGCAGACCACTGCAATGTACAACCTAAATGCAGGAGTGTTCTGTAGGATGCCACCCCACCAGTCTAGTAATGTCTGATGGCCTGCACCATGCTGGACGCTTTATACAGATGATTTCAGTTTCAGTTACAGTATCTCTGAGATGCATTAACAGCTAAGTAACTATCCTTTCAAGACATAATCCTTGTCTGATAGAATCTATCATCAACAGAGTGGACTGAAGACTTTTAGCAGACTGGATTGCAGAAGAGTGAAGTAGTCATGGGGGCTGCTGAAAAAGCAGGCATCTCATGCAAGAAGCTCTTGAAAACAAAAATGCAGTCAACAAACTCAGCAAGTTAGGCAGCATCTGTTGATTGAGAGAAACAGTGAAACAGTGAACGGGCTCAATTTTACCAGAAATAGGTTAAGTGTCAATTTTGGCTAACATCACAGAACATTACCCTCCATGAACTTTTTCTAGTTTTCTATTCATCACGACTTGCCTCATTAGATATGTAACATGGCTCTATGGCTTCCTGCTCATGTTAAACTTTCCTTTTATCAGAGGCAGAAGTACTTAGCACTGTCGGTAGCTCCCTGGAAGTGCCATTTTTAAAGACCCCCTTGTACCACATCAAGCATTTCCAGCCAGTGTGGCTAGAGCTACTTCCCTGGCACTGCACGTACTATGATAGAACCAAAAAATAAAGCTTTTCAAACTACAGCAGTGGCATGCTGACATCTCATTGCAAACAAAAGTACACGTTTCTAAGAACTATTCCTAATGTCATCTGCCCTAGAATGCCTTGTAAGGAAATGCTACTTTTTCTCCCTATGCTCAGCATAATCCAAAATCTTAATGTTGTTCATTGGGATTATCGTATACCAGATAGCCTTCAAATTGTTGAAAGCATTCACTTCTATTCAGTAAGTGTAAAGAATAAATAAAGAAAACTGCATTTCTCAGGATTGCTTGCAGTTTGAGCAGCAGCAGCAAATTTAGAGTCGGGTAGTGCTCTCAGCACCAACTTTACATCTGCTTGAACTATATGTCAGTTAAATCCTGTTTTGCTGGTTACAGCTGATGCTGGAATGCTGTCATGCTGAAGGTGATGTTACTCCTGCTCAATGTCCTCATCCTCCTCCACAGAAGGCTGCTTGCCGCTTTCCCAATCTTTAGCATTCATTATATTCTCCCTTTGCTTGCCACAGTTCTCTAGAGTACAGCATGTTAAAAGTATGCAGCACTGTCTGTCTAAGATGTACTGCAAGTCTCGCCCTGATTGATCTAAACATCAGAACCTTGTCTTCAGCAAAACTAATATCTTCTCCATGTTGGTCGAAAAATAGACTACGTAAGCCTCAGTCAGGGGTTTGCATAACATTATTCAGCTGTGGATGCAGAGGGTAGCCATGGTCTTCCAGGTAGCCATCCTTTTCAGGCATCCAGTCCTTGAAATGAAGCTGGAACATTAGTGTTCTCAAGGATGTTTGGTGCAGACTTGTAAGATGCAGTACTGCTGATCACAGGTGACTTGGATGTTTCTGGAATAGAATCTTGCTCTTATGAAGTTGCATTTTGATATGGTGAACTCAATGTGATTTTGTATATGCTGTGTCCTGTACTTAAAGTAATCAACTATTTTGACAAAACTTACTGCCCTGCTGCGTCACAGGTTTTGTTATTGGGAAAATGAGACAAAATGATGTGATCTGACTCAAATTTTGTCCGTACAGCCTTGACATATTTATAGGTTGAGGATTGTGAAATTCCAGACAGGTCCCCAGTAGATCCTTCACTTTGAAATTGTTCAGCTTAATATTGAGTCCAGAGACTATAAAATGCCCAAATTGAAAGATGAAGTGCTATTCGAGCAAGTTACATTGAGCCTTACTGGAAAAGTGTTGTTGGCCGATGACAAAAAGTGCCAGGGTGAGGGAAAATTGGAGAATCAAAATTACAAGCCATCTGAAGCTCAGGATCATTCTTGTTGACATAATGGACATATGCCTCAAAGCTGTCACTAAATGAGCAGTGAATGCAGTAAGCCAAATTGAAAGAAGAACATGTAAGTTGCTACTTCACCTTGAAGGTGTGTTTAGGTCATTAGCAGTGATGAGAGAGCAATAGATACAACTGAGAGAATGGAATTGAGTCCTTACAGGGACTAGGGTATGAAGAAGTTTAATTAAGTGATGGAGGTGAAACCACTGGTTTTTATGCTTGTGAGGCCCCACCTATGTGGAAATCACTGTGCTAGTTTATGCATGACCCCCTGCACTTTCCAAGTGCATCGTCAACTCTGAGCACAGCCAGTGCACACGCAGTAGCATATATGTGATATTCTTCATGAGGAAAGGCCATCTAAATTCTTCTAATGGCCATGACCATGTTATCAACTTCATCATGCTCCTTATCTAATTGCTTGCCGTCTGCAAAATCTTAAGCAGCAATGACCTCTTTAAATAAATTCATTAAATTTGTTTGCAGTGTGGTATTTTCAGAGCCACCCACACCCATTCTGGTCTCATACAGGAATCAAAAATCCTATCCTGCGATTGTGTGAGTGACAAATCTTTTGGCAATTTTGCGTAACATGGCTTGAAGTAATAGCAGCTTTGCAGTACAATTGCCTTGATTCTGCAAAATATCACTTGACGATCCTTTGCTAAGAATGGAGACAAAAGTAAGTCAAGGAGGGGAAAAGATGCTCTTCACAATGTTTAGACTTGTAATTCAAGTATCTACAAAGGCAAACTGGTCTGTTGGATATTCTGTTATTCAAGTTATGTGTTATAAACTCACCCAAATGCACTCAGGTGTGATCTGGGAGCATGACCTTGTTCAAGTAATTGTTGTACATGTATAGATGTCTCTGTTACTGAAATTACAGACAACTGATATAAACAAAGTACTGCAACTTTACTGTCATATGTTTATTAAGTGTGGCATGACTGTAAACTTAATTTGTACAATTCCTACCTGAGCAGTTGAATTTTTCCACATAAAGGAGAAGGAGAATAGGACAAAAATAAGTGTTAAATAGATTCATTGTTAACAAATCTCTAGTCCAGACGGAGTATAATTTGCTGAGGGAAGCAGAAATGGTGCTACAGAAACTGACCGCAATTTGCAGAAGGCTGCAGCACCGGGGTTTGGTGGTGATAGAGTCATGTAGAATGGAAACAGACCCTTTGGTCCAACCAGTCCATGCTGAACATAATCCCGAACTAAACTAGTCCTACCTTTCTGCTGTTTGTGCATGAATCATAAAATGCTGGGATCTGAGTTCATTGGGTAATAGGTCAGACTAATGGACTATTGGCCTTCATTTCAAAGAGATTGAAGCACAAAAGTAAGGATGACTTGCTAAAACTCTACAAAGCACTAGTCAAACAACAGCTGAAATATTAAGCATTTTGGTCCCCTTATCTAAGGTAACATATACTGGCATTGGAGGCGAGCCAGAGAAGTTTCCTTAGTGTGATCTGGGTATGGTGGGAGTTTCTTTTGGGCAAAAGTTGAGTTAATTGACCTTATGCTCATTGGAGTTTAGAAGAATTAGAGGTAGCCTTATTGAAATATACAAAATTCTTCGGGTGCTTTCAAGATCAATGCAGAGAGGTTGTTTTCTCTTTGTGGGAGAATCTAGGACCAGAGGACATAATCTAAGTAAGGGCTCATCCACTTAAGATGGATTGGCAAAGAGGAAATTGTTTTTCTCTCTGATATAGTAAACCTGTGCAATTCTTTAAAACAGAAGGTTGTAGAGGTTGCGCTGTTAAGAATCGGGACTGGTATAGACAGATTTTTAATCAGTAAGGAAAATCAAAGGTTATGGGGATAAAGCAGGAAAGTTTAGTTGAGGATTAGTAGAGCAGCTAAGACTCCATTGAGCGATGGAGGAGAGATGATGGGCCAAATGGCTTGCTTCTGCTCCTGCTCAGGATATGGGAATGGTGCTTGAAGACTGGAGGATTGCAAATGTTACATATATTCAAAAACCGGGAGAAAGCTAATTATAAAAGAGAATCAGTCTCACATCAGTGGCAGGAAAAGTAATGGGGAAAACTTTTTGAAGGACAAAAGTAAGCGTATTTAAAGAACACACAGCCATTAAGGCACAACTAGCACAGATCTGTTAAAGACAAATTGTTAATGACTAATCTGTTCAATTGTTCAATGAAGAAGAAAGAAGGTTGTTGATAGACCATTAAATGTAGTATCTATGGACATTGAAAATGCATTTGATGAAGTCACAGATAACAGACATATGCAAAAAAAGCCGTATGGGATGAAAGGAATGTTGGCAACCATGATACATAATGACTAAAGGATAGCAGGCAGAGAGTAGTGATGAATGGATTTTGTTTTCTGACTGGGAAAGAAGAAGCAATGGCATCCCTTAGCATTAGGATTTGGGATGTCATTTTTAAAGTGTGCCAAGTTTTGTGCCCTCTGCAAAATAGTCAGTAAGAAAGGGGATATTCACAGCCTTTAGGATGTCATAAAATGATGAAATGACAGATATGTGTGAAATTACAGACACGGTAAGGAGCAGTGTATTTCTCTGACTATAGATGCTGCAAGAGTATTTTCACCATTTGTTTATACTTTAAATCTCTAATATTACTAGCATTTTGCTTTAGTTGTGGTTAGTTGGCTTGCTGAGCTGGTTTGTTGTTCTGCAGACATTTCGTTACCCTGCTGGGTACCATCATCAGTGCAGCCGCGGATGAAGCTTCTTCAAGCATCAAACCAGCTCAGGGAGCCAACCAACCACAACATCCACAATCCGAGTTACAAATCTACTCTAAAACATTTTGTAAAAGCTATGCTGTTGCAGGGTGGGTGCACCAAAGCCCATGCAGTTGCAGTGTCTGTGACATCATTGTAGGACTGATGCTATGACTTCATACTATAAGTCCCAACTTGGTGGCCCTGAAATTATTTGCAAAACTGTTGATGTAGAGGAGCTTCCAGAAAGAGCTCTCACTGCCTCATCTACTATGTCACTTTTGCCGCACTCCATAAACAAAATATCAAGGAAGGCAGCGGGGGAAGTGGATAAAGGCGTGACAGGGGAGAGGTGGCAGTAATGTGCACACACAAGAATCATGTTGGTGGCCCTAACTTTCAATCCCAGTGCGATGATGACACATTGTAATTGCAGAGGCATCAACTTACTGTTCTATTGCATTGGCAGGGCACACATGGTTTATGATATCAAAATGATTAATATTTTGAGGCGAATTCAAGAACAGAGAAGGTTGGGGTTGCATATTCATGTTTCTTTAAAGATGACAGCGTAGTTAAGAAAGCAATTTAAGATATTTGGCTTTGTGAATAAGGGTAATGAGGAGAAAAGTAAGGAAGTTATGGGAATCTTGAAAAAAGATCAGCCCTTAGCTGGAATATTGTGTGCACTTTGGGTCTCCATGTGATGAAGAATGCCCGGAGAAACTGGGATTGGTATTGTTAAAGCATAGAAGGTTAAGGTGTGACCTAGAGATACTCAAAAGTTAGTGAAAGCTTTTGGCAAAGAGGGGAGAAATGCTGCTTCTAGCAAGTGGAACAATAACCAGAGGTCAAACATTTAAAATAATTGACAAACGAAATAGCACTGAAATTTGAAGTTTTCTTCAGGCACAGGGATGTTAAGATCTAGAATGCATTGTCTGAAAGGGTGATCATCGCAATAAATTGATAAATTCCAAAAGACAACTGGGAATATGCTTGAAGAATACAAATTTTGTGGACTGTAGGGTTAATAAAGCTGTGGTGTGGAACCAAAATGAGCAGCTCTTTCAAAGAACCAACATAAGCAAAATGTGGTTGATGGCCACCTTTTGTACTGTTAGATGCAATGTTTTTATGATATTGTTACAATAATAGAACTAATTAGCCAGTCATAAATGGTATAGTTTTATAATAACTTCAGAAATTTAAAACACCCACCTGATTTATTTGTTGACCAGATCATTCAAAGGAAGTCACCACACTAATTTATAATAATGGGCAGCTTTTGTTTATCTGGATTGTGTTGATTGGTCAGCTTAAAGGGCATATCTGTTGTTTAGCGGATGATCGAAATGCACCCACTGGGAGATAGGATGTGTGGAAGAATGAAGAGTGCTATGGATATGCAGCCTTCAGTGATTGGTGGCGACAGGTGGGTAAGCTATGGTTGCTGAATAACAAATGAATGAAAACTCAATCCCAACCAAAAGATTATCATGGCATGAGAGATTTTTCAATGAGTGAAGAAATAGAATGTTTAGAAGGATGAAGTTGACAGGACAAATGAGTAGGTTAGAACGCACCTGATGCAGGTGACATGAGAGAAAGCATGCGAAGGGTAGATTAGCTTTGGAGCGGTGGATGAGATGATGGAATTCGTTTAATGTGGCAAAGAACTGGGACAAGTACTTGATACAACTTATAATCCATGTTGATGCTGTTTTGTAAGTTGTCATGCGTTGAAATTATTTAAGTAATAGTGATCCAACATTCATAAGAATCATAACTACAGTTCTTTTAAAATTTCAAAGTTAGTTTTAAAACTTTTCGTTAATGTCTGTCCTAACACCTTTTTGGAAGAAAAATGTTGCTACATTCTTCATTGCTATTTAATTTTGTCCATCTCTGGCACAACAGGTGAGGTGCTATAATACTGGCAAATATAAAAACAAAGTGCTGGAATACTCAGGTCTGTGCAGGGAGAAACCAAGTTAATTCTTGGAATCAGGTATGACTCTAGAACTGAAAGGTGAAAATGTTATCAGAGATAATGGGAACTGCAGATGCTGGAGAGTCCAAGATCACAAAGTGTGTAGCTGGATGAACGCAGTAGGCCAAGCAGCATCTCAGGAGCACAAAAGCTGACGTTTTGGGCCTAGACCCTTCATCAGAGACTGAAATGTCAGCTTTTGTGCTCCTGAGATGCTGCTTGGCCTGCTGTGTTCATCCAGCTACACACTTTGTTATCTTGAAAATGTTATGGGTGTTTTTGCTGTTGAACAATAGAAGGCTGGGGAATAGCAAAAGGACAGGCCTGGGATAGGGTAGAGGACAAGACAGATTAAATGACAAATGTGTAATGGAATAAAACACACAGGCTATGGGAGTGCAGTAAAGAAATAAAATATTTATTCATTGTGAGTATGCGTGGCAAAATAATGAACAGCTCTGGCCTAAAGCAAAAATGTGAAAAACAAGATTAAGATTGGCAAATGACCAAAGAAACAGAACCAGAATGGGAGTCAGACTTTCTGATTTGAAATTATTGAATTCATTGTTGAGATGGGAAGGCTGGAAAGTGCCCAGATAGGTAATAGGGTGTTGTTCCTCAAACTTGCACAGAAGGCTGAGGCAGAAGCATGAACATGTGATCAAGTTTAAAATGGCAAGCAGTTGGAAACTTAGCATCATGCTTGTGTACTGCTTGCAAATATTCTGTAAAATGGCCATCCAGTCTGTGTTTGACTAACTCCAGTGCAGAGGACCTTGCAATGTGAACAGGCAATGCAATATATTAAATTGTAATTAAAGTGTAAGATAACTGCTGTTTCACCAAGAATTAGTGTTTTGGGGCCAAGGACAATGAAAAGAGACATATTATACAATTGCAATGAAAAATGAATGAGTTTTTTGGGTGACTGAAGAGTGGTATCAGTTCCTTCATGATGGTCTTTGCAGGGAGAAGGGAAGATATGTTTCGTGGTGGCATCATGTTTGATGTGGAAATGATGGAGTATGACTTGTTAAATGTGAAGGCTTGTGATGAAGGACAGTGCTGACAAGGGGAACCCAATTGCGGTTCTGGGAGAGAGGTGCAGGAATGAGCTAAGAAATATGGAAAAAAAGTCAAATAGTTGAAAACCCTGACAACCACGGTGGAATGGAGGAGATTTGTGTAGTGTGGAACCCTTGATTAAAGACAATTTTCTTTTAGAACTTGAAAAATTGTTCTAATAAATCCTGCAAAAGTATTTTCTTTCAAGGAATTTGTTTCAAAAATTCAAATTGCTTTTCAAATTACCAGTAACTCTGTGTATTCCAGGCACTAAAATGCATTTGACGTTTTGCACATTATCTTTCCTTATTTTAAAGTAAAGTTAGTATATGTAATATTTATACAATTGTTGTATTCTATTTTGTTTTCTTAGGTGGAAATGAACCAGCTGCAGAGAAGTTACAAGTCACTTGCTGCCCAGATGAATCTTATTTTATCCAAAAGACTTTGGTACATTATGTTGGAGCAGTTTCTAATGAAGTATGTGTGGAGTGGGAGTGGATTAGTGATGGTGGCACTTCCAATAATCACGGCGACAGGTTTTGCAGACAATGGTAATGAAACAAATTTTCACACTAAATCAAGAAATTGGTTTGGTATTAGCGAAGCTTATTAAAGGAGCCAGAAATTATATGTTTAGATAATTTCTGATGTAACCATGGGAAAGCCTGAAGCAGGAAGCATCCCACAATAATAGGAAAAGCATTTGGGCTGCTCCCCTGTCCTGAATGACTTGACTGTATAGATCTACTCATTTGGTAGATGCAACAGATTTATCCCCAGTAGTAAAAAGTCATGATATTGCGATAACAAAGTGTGGAGCTGGAGGAACACAGCAGCTTAGACAGCATCAGAGAAGTGGGAAAGTTGACGTTTTGAGTTGGGACCATTCTTCAGAAATGGGAGGGGCAATGGAGCTCAGAAATAAAGAGAGGGAGGACTGGGGTTGGTGAAGGTAGGTGGGACGGTGATAGGTGGGTGCATGTAGGGATTGGTCACTGAGGTGGGAGGGGCGGATAGGTGGGAGAGAATGTGGATAGATTGTGTTAGGTCAAGAAAGCAGGGATGAAAGGGAGTGTTGGAATGATATGAGGCCTGAGGTGGGGAGATTTTAAAGCTGGTGAATTCATTATTTAGGCCATTGGACTGTATGCTTCTGAATATGAGGTGCTGCTTCTCCAGTTTGTGGGCAGCATCAGTGTGACACTGGAGGGGGCCCAGGATGGACGTGTCACCCAGGGAGTGGGAGGGGGAGTTGTTCTCATTTGTCAGGTGCGGAGTGCAGATGCTATACAAAATGGTCTGTCTGTCTCCACCTGGTCTCACTGATGTGGAGGAGGCCATATCAGGTGCAGCGAATGCAGTAGACGAAGTTGACAGATGTGCAGGTGGACCCCTGTCTGATGTGGAAGGTTTGTTTTGTGCCATGAGTAGAGGTGAGGGTGGTGATGTAGGGGCAGGGGTAGCACTTCCTGCAGTTGCAGGGAAAGGTGCCGGGGTGGTGGGACTAGTGGGGAGGGTGGAGCGGATGAAGGAGTCATGGAGAGAGTGGTCCTTATGAAAGGAAGATAAGGGTGGGGAGGGAAATATATCTTTGGCTGAGGGGGTCAGATTGCTGGTGGTGGAAGTGGTGGATAATGATAAACTGGATGCGGAGGTTGATGGGGAGATATATGAGCACAAAGGGAATTCTGTCTTTGTTTGTTGAGGGTAGGCAGTGTGAGGGCAGAGATGCGTTTGAGGGCATTCCCGATCACCGGATGAGGGAAGTTATGGTCATAGGAACAATCAATTGCAATTGGACTCCTGTTTCTTTCAAAACATTTTTAGAGGCCAAAATTTTCTCTAGTCCTTATTGGCCTCAATCTTCCTTGTACAGGCTACAACGTGACATGTCTCGTAGACCTTACACTGCTGTTTGGTTTTCATTTTAAATCTTTGTTAAGTATCTTGAATGCCCTGAAACGCATCTCTTGCACTAAATGCATTACATGGAAAATTGTTGCTTTGTTATGTTTTTAAGCAGAATTGAGGTACACTGTCTAGAGTGTATTTTACGCATTATCCAGCGAGAATGCTGACTTTTTGCTGCTACTGTTGTCATATATTAACTTTTCTTTTTACCAGTACTTCACTTGCATTGACTTGTTGCTTTGGCAGATGTGGATTATTTTGTTGCTTTCTCATTCTCAGTTGGGATAAATCTAATATGTAAACACTGCTTCACACTGTCACACTTCAAACCTGCACCAGGTTGCCCTTTTCTTTGCACATGAGCAAAGCGATAAAGAAGATTGGGGGGGAAAAAGAGGATGCAATGCTAGACCAAATTATTTGTTGTCTAGAAACATAGAAATTCTGAACAATTGAAATCAATATAGTATTTTTGTGACAAAAATTATGATGAGGTATTGAAGCATAGATCTTAAAATCTAAGCAACTTGCAAGAAAACTCCTTTAGTATGAAAGACTAGCTTCTTTGATAATGGAGAGCAGAGTGAGATGGATCATCCACTCAGTACTTCTGGCTGAAGCTAGAGTCTAACACAAAACTTCATTTGTACTTGCTCGTCCCGCATTTCATTGAGATTGGACCTGTTCACATAGCTTAGTTCCTCCAGTTGTTTAATTGCTGACAGCTATTTATGAATAGATGTGACAGGACTGCAAAACTTTGATCCATTGGTTGTGTATCATTTAAGTCTGACTAAACAGCAGATACAATATATTGTAGTGTGCATGTAACCTGTACTGTAGCTTTCACCAGGTTGGCATCCCACTTTTAAGTGTGCTTTGTGCTACTTCTGTACGAGCTCTCCTGCACTTTGCATCGAACCAAGATTAATCTCTTGCTCATTGGTAATGGTTGTGAAAGGGATATAACAGCACATGTGTTTACAGATGATGGTGAAATGCAATTCTGCTGCTGCCAGTGGCTGAAAAAAACTCATGGATGACCAATTTTGAGCTTCTGTTTTTCAACTGAATCTACCCATTTTGGTAATGCAACACAACTCATTGATTGTGGATATCTTTGACTAATGAGTGTGTCTTTAGCTCAATGAAGTCTGCGGAGTGGTCAAGCTCACTATATCATGGAAGCTATTGGGCAATATGACTCTGAGAGAAGTAGATTTTTCTCTTAGGTTTGGTTCTGTCGCTGCCAAGGTCCATTCTGACAGTTTCTGCAAGATTCAGTTAGGTGGTCAGTAAGTGTTACAGGACTGCTCGATGATGGAAATTGAATTGTTCCTTCCAGGATACATTCTTTATGTTGCTATCACATTTCTTATTCCAAATGATGTTTAACATGGAGGAGCTCTGATTCACTGTTTGAGCAAGGGCAGAAAGTGGTAATCAGCAGCATCCTTGAGTATATTTGACCAAATGTTGTAAGACTTCATGGGGTCTAAAGTCCCCATAGACTTCGTGGCAGCGCCCTCTAGCTGGGTACCACCCTGCTTTCAGAGCATTGAACCCCAGTAATGTTTAATTTCTCAACTTCTTGGTTTTGAATTTTCTGGTTTCGTTTAAAATATAATATTTCAATATTTTTAAATGTAATTGTGCTGGTTTATTTTCTATCCTGTTTCTGATGTTTGTATGTTAGCTAATTTGAATCTTTGCTTTTCAGCACATATGACAACTTGATTTAAAAATTGTTGTGCTTCATATTGAATTAGAAATCCAAATTAAAATGAGGTTTGAACACTATTTTTCTAAAACACTCTAGATTAACCCCGAAAAAAAACTTTGTGGTCTTGAGTTTAGAGTCACAAATGATTAAAAATCGGTTGAAATTAGAGTTATAGTATGTAGCAGCTGATCCACTATTTCAACCCAGAGTTTGCGCTAAATGATTTTGTGATCTATATTATGTTTTTATTTGAATAGTTTACAATTTAGTCAGGCAATTGAGCATAATCTCTGGTCTAGAATGGAGCACTCTTACCTCTGAGTCACAAGACTGAGGATCCTTTTCCCACTCTGGTACACAAGAACCAAAACTATTGCAATATTGTTAAAGTGCTTCAATGTCAGAAGTGCTGTCTTTCAGAGCCTTGAAGCAAAGCTCTGATCTCTCTGATTTGTGCAGATCTGTTGCTGTTTTGTGGTAACTTGCTGTGTGCAAATTGACTGTCATGTTGCATTATCCATGAAGAATTCTTCTCCATCTCTCCCCTTGTCTGTGGTGTGGTAATCCTCAGGTTAAATCACCACCAGTTGTTTCTCTCTGATGAGAAAGCAGCCCTATGGTCTGGCAAGACCATGATGATTTTACCTTTCCATTTTTTTATAACAGAAACTACACTTCCTCTGTTTTAATGTACTGGATGTTTATGAAAAGCACTACATAAATAAAAATCTTTTTTAACTTAATTTTCCAGTATTTAATTTCATTTTAGGTGGATTTCACAAGAACATGCTTTTCGTAAAACAGCTGATTGTGTAAGTATTGCAAGTACTTAAATAGGCGATTGTGTTATTTGATGAATGGATTGAATAGATTTAAAAGGGGAAGTGGGTGACAGTTGTTACACAGTGGTAGTATCCCAATCTCTGAACCAGGAGACCTGGTTCAAGTCTCAACTATTTCAGGGGTGTGTAGTAACATCTCTGCACAGGTTGTTTAGAGGAATTCTATAAGGGAAATGTTTGGGACTGGTGTGGGGAAACAGATGTTTGACTGAGTAGTTAATAAACTTTGTCATGCAGAAAGAGATGTTGGCTCACTCATTAGCTTGAATGCAAATTAACATTTCTAAAAGAGGGTGATCGTTGAAAGATGAAAATTAGAAATTACTACAAGGGTGCTACTGAGGAAAGATTTAAGATTAATTTTGCTAGCATGAGGGAAATTTTGTAAAGTAAAAGAGATTTCCAAACTTAAAGGTGTTGGTAAAAGTCAAATGTTTTCTGAAAAGAGCACTTGCTCCAAGAAATACTTAACAATCCTCAATGAAAGAGGTGGTTGAGAAGTTATACGAACACGGAATGAAATTAATTTTTATATGGGTCACCGTGTGATTAAACATCTTATTTCCTTTTGTTTGAAGGAGAGGGAATGTGGAAATTTGATTCTCGTGGTGTATGAGAAAATTTGCTGCTGATCAGTTGTGTTATTAGTCTGAAAGAATCACCTTATTCTATCTTACCCTCTTCAAATGTCCCAACATTCAAAGTATTCTACTTCACACTTTCTTAGGTCTTTTGTCTCTGCTTGCAGGAGAAGAAAACCCAAAATTGCATGGACAGACAGAGATCTGAAATTGGCCCTATAGTCATTACCACCTTGAGCACTACAGAGGAGGTGGTGCTAGAGGTAAACTAAGTTCCAGCGTGCCTGGCCACTGGAAATGGAAACATGGAGGTTTTTCAGCCACCTGTTGAAAAGAAATTAAACATGTGAAGGCTTCGTGTTGACTTGCTGTTGGTAAGTAAGTAAGACTTTCACACAATAATGACTTATAATTCAAATTGTCAGTTCTAATTAATGTGTTTCGTCTCTCACAGGCCTTTTACGTGGCCCTCAAGAGATGGTGTGGCTGGAGGACAAAACCTCAGAGGATGTCAGTCACTCTGAGAATGTGACATCAGGTACTCAAGTACATCCTCCACCTACACAAAGGTGTCCACTTCAGATGGGCTGTCATATGATAAATCACACACAAAAGTGTAGAAGAATAGCTCGTGGAGATGACAAGGAAGTGGAGATTTTTCATCAGAAGCTACAGACCCTCAATCTTAACTTAGGTGAATGAAAATGCTAAACCGTGGAGACTGTTGATGAAGGAGTCTATTCTGGAGTGGTAGTGTGAAACGTGTGATGTTCTGCACTATTCCCAGTCACAATACACATTAGAGTGAAATTTCGGCAACCTCAGTAGCTGTTTTTGTCGGCGTTGATCTGGTTCTGCTTGCAGTGGCTTCAGTCAGTCTGTTACTTCCACGCAGTGGCTTTTTTCTGCATTGTGATGGGCTTCATCCAGGACTCAAATGGAGTTTGGGGGTGGGAGGGGTGGGTGTAGTGGGTGTAGTCCTTGAGCCCAGATTTGCAAAATGGACGAAGTAGATTTGGTCTGAGAAGTTTTCTTCTTTTAATTTCTTTTTTTCTCTTTGTTATAGTATCATGGAAGGACCGTTATACTGAACTTCTTATTTCTTTATCTTTTTAAATTACTCCTATGATTTTGTAATTTTGAAGGTCTGTAATGCTGGATTTTTGTTTATTTCTTTGTATTTCTGACTTTTATTTTCCTAGAAATTTGTACTCAAGAGGTACCTTTGTACCTAAGATGGCGTCATAAGTGGTGACATATAAATTTTTCACTGTGCTCATGTGACAATAAAGCTAATTCAGATTCAAATTGAAGAGTCCATCCCTAATGTCAGTGCCAGGATGCCTAAGGAATTGACACTGATGTCTGCATAAATGGAACAGATGGCCACGTCAGAGAAAACATCAAACATGACAAGAAAACTCCGCAGAGTGCCCTCCAGCTCATGGATATCACATGCAGTGCAGGTGTATAATGCCTTTGCCCCCTCATTCATAGATCTATAAGTTGCCCCTTGATGGCACGTGGAGAGATCTTGGACTGCGCCTTCACAGCTACTCCAACTCAGAGGAAGTCGTTCAGGAGCATCTGAGCAGTTACAACAGAGCTACCAGTAATTTGCCTCTCACTGTGCTCACCAAAAATGAAGGCGCCATGTAAGAATATGCTGAAAAATAAATCAAAGGATTTACAGTTGCACAGGAATATTAACTTGGGTGTTTAACTATGTTACATTTCTATGTCATGTTTATGCATCATAAAATATATTTCACCACTTCATTGTCCTGTCTTGCACATTTTTACTTGCTACCAGGTGACCTGCCTGCTTTGTTAATGCTGACATAATTTGACGTGAGCAGTGGATGTTTGTGAAAGATGAATTGTTGTTTGTGGAACTTCTTTGAACTGGGAAATATGCTAGGTTCAGAATTTGTGTTTCTGTGGCTGTACTGCTTCAGGTTATCTGAAACAGGTTGTCCCCAGTGGCTGTAGGTGGGACTGTTGACGCATTCATCACATTGTGCTTTTCTTCTAAAGATGTAGAGTGCTTATCAGCTTCCTACTTTCAAGTTCCAGTCTTTGCAGCTCAACAATGTTGTAAAAAGTGTAGCAATAGTACTTGTTCTAAAAACCTGGTTCAGGCATCCTGAACGCACTCGTGATCTTTGGCCAGGCATCTGAATTGCATGTTTATCATCCAGATTGCTTACTTAATTGCAACTCTGCTACTTATGTGGCTCCAGTTGGAGCTTTCTTGGATATAGTGACAGAGTTTCTTGCAGAAGTTGCCAGCCATTTCTTTAGAGGGTAGCCCTTGTCTTCAAGGAGTCATCCACAAACTCTGCTTCAAGTTGTGAAAACCTGTAGGAAACTTGACTATCCCAAGATGAATACATCATGACAGTTTCTGGAAATCTGGAACAAGTACAAGCTTAGTTTCTTTTCAGTGTCTGCATGCCAGGTGTGCATTGAAGTAGAGCCCCATCTCATTGGTGAAGATGCTTGGGTGACCTGGGTCAGCTTGATTGACAAGTTATGTTCTCAGCTGATGGCTGAAAAATCATAAGTTTAACTCTTTCATTTGGTTAACATGGTGTTTATTTACTGATCATGAAGTTATCAATTTCTTTTAGCAAGAGGCAACAAAGGTTTATTACAGAAAACAGAACAAAGCCCAAATATAATGTATATAATTTAGAAATATCAACAGCATATTTTAACAATTTTCCCAGCAGTGCCCTTAATGGATTTTCAATCCTGGCAAAGCATTTCTCCTCCCTTAACTCTTTAATTTCTTTCCTAACTGACCTTTTCCAATGTGATGGCCAAAACTTCTTTTCAGATCTGACAACTTGTAAACTTGTAAAGAAACTTGGAGACAACACAAACTAACCTGCCTTTCTGCTGATATGGAGCAGTGCGTGTGAAATGAAACCAGATTATTCTCAAACTATTGGTGTCTCCTGACCTTTTGTCTGTATGTCATAAAACTCAGCATGTAAGCACTTATGTCAAATGCAAATGTACTAGGCAGTTAATTGAAGTAACATGCTTTCTCAGAAATTTGGTATTTAGTTCATTGTTGCCCAAGACTTTCTGACCTCTTAAGGAAAGTAGTTACCTCCTCAGAACTGAAACCTCAGATTGGTTCTGCCTCCCAAGTCTAAATTGCTGAATTATGTATATTTATCAGAATGTGTGACTTCCTAAATTCCTAATAAGTCTGCAGGAGCAGCAAACATAGCACTCAATCATTCTGGCTGTTTTTGTCAGTTAGGACATAATAAGTGCCAGTCCTGGCAAAGGTAGCATTGATTACTTATTAGAAGCACTTGTGGGAAGCAGATTACAACATAATGCACAAAATGTTATTTACACAAACAGTTTTGGTTGCTGATATATAGGTTGGCAGCTGGACAGGGCAGATGAAAGGCAGAACTCACAAGTGATAGACATTAGCTCCAAAATGTTGGAAATGACCTACAGCGGAGCAATTAAACTGTGGTCTTAAGACATGTTCTGTGGACAAGTACCTTTCACTTAGGCAAGGAAAGAGGTGCCAGACCTCAGCATTTGAAACATTTCTTGTCCAGGAATTGCACAACCCCAACTCATCATGTTTTCACTGGCCAGTTCCAGGAGCCCCATTTTCAGACTGTTAACTTCAAAATCCAAAGAAACTGTTTTTGAGCCTTTTACACAATTAAGTAACAGACTCATTTGGGAATTCTCAAGAATTGTACATTGTGTTCAGGTTAAAGGAGGAAGTCAGCAGATTTCTAACAACTTCCTGAAGTGCCATTATTTTTAAGTATTTTAGTATGTCTGCTTAGAAATACACCTGTCCTGTCGGTTAAAATCATCCCCATATTGATAAGGGAGGCAATATTTTTCACATTTACATCTGAGTTATTAGGTATATTTATTAAGTCTCCAAGGCATTAGACTAAAGTGGTGGAAATTTACCTGAACTTTACAAGAATTCTCAGTTTGTTTTTCCCTGGAGATAGATTGTACCCTGCTGAGGAATTGCATTAACATGGAAACATGAAATGCTTTACACTTACAGCAGGCTTGCGGTATTGATGTATCTTCCTAAGAACATAGAAGTTTCTTTGCAAAGGTAGTACTGTATTTTAACAACAGAGGGAGTATGTTTCTTTTTCTGATGTTTTAGATTTTAGATTAGATTCCCTGCAGTGTGAAAACAGGCCCTTCGGCCCAACAAGTCCGCACCGCCCCTTGAAGAATCCCACCTAGACCCATCCCCCTGTAACCCACTCACCCCTGAACACTATGGGCAATTTAACCAATCCACCTAGCCTGCACATCTTTGGACTGTGAGCACTTTTCATTGTGGTATGATTTAATCAGTGGTTTTCCATTGAAATTGGAATTGTCAAATCCAGAACAAGAAACCAAAAGGGTGTAAGCTATGCAATAGATATATTTGATAGAATCCATACAGTAATATGATGATTTTTCATGTAATTGTCTTTAATTGTTCAATGTGCATCCATTGTTATTTCCTGAAATGGAAATTACTTTTCTTACAAGTTCTTCTGTATTGAAACTGATAAATACTCTTATGCGTTTCTAATGTAAAATTTATATGAATGCTCTCTCTGTAGGTACAAATAATCAAATACATGATGTGTTTTTGAGGGAAGGTTGAAAATTAGTATGTTTAAATAAATGTCAAGAAACCACAAAAAGAACTAATTCAAGCAAAAGCATTTTCTCTGGTTAAAACCAAAAAAATCATCAATACGTTGTCCTGCTTTTATTCAATTCTGTCTGCTCATTTATAAGATAATTTAGTTTAAAAAATAGCATGAAATGAATCTCCTCCTCTGTATCTCCATGTTGGGCCCTGTCTACATGCAGGAATTTATAATTTATTTTTACATATTAAAGTGTTTTATAACAGGGAAATTACATGTGCAGAGCAAATATGATTAACTTAGTTTATTATGTTTCATGAAATAGAATTTAATATGTATTATTATCTTGTTTCAAGAGTCAGAAGATGGACACAAGCAAGTAAGTTTGGTTAGTGAACGAACTGAAGCTTTCACCACTGCACGCAATCTGCTGGCTGCTGGAGCTGATGCGATTGAAAGAATTATGTCTTCATACAAAGAGGTATTGTATGCTACAAAAGTATGAATGAAGTGGCAGTCAATTTCCACAGAACAGTACAGTTGATGTCAATGAAATTATTCATGGATTCTTTTCAAAAAAAAGGAGTACAGTTTACATACTTTTAATGTTAAACTTTAGTATAAAAAGAATTTTCCAAGGAGATCCACTCCCTGTCAAAAGAAAATGAACAAGTTCATGTTGCTATTTTGTTTTGACACTGATGCAATAATCGTCCTAAGTGATTTGTTCTCTATATGTGGTACCAGCAGTTTTGGGAAGATTTTTTTACAGCACAAGGGAAATCCCTTGAAAATTTCATTGCTTCTTTTTACATAGGCCTGCTCATTTGTAAGACAAATTGAATTTAAAAAAACCATGGACTGAATCTTCACCCTCTGTCTCTACATGTTGTACTCTGTCTAAATGCCGCTGTAATAACTACCTACAGAAGAGAAAAGTAATGGCCTAGTAATTTTTGCATGTATTGTATAGCTGGAGAGACTGAATTATTCAACCCCTCATGTCTTTCTGTCTTGTATGAGAATTCCTGCAAGTGATTTTTGAAGATTTGTCTTCAGGTCTCAATTCCTGCATGCTGTCTCCACCTATCTCCCTGGCCGCATTGAGAGTCTGACATTAACGAGATAGTCCAACCCTCCATCCCCGTGGTCAATGATGAGAGGCTGAGTAATTTGGAGGATTGAGAGTTGATCTCATTGAAACATTTCATATTATGAAAGGGCTCACTTATGTGGACACTGAGTAGTATTTCCCCTAACTGAGAAATCTAGAACAAGGGGCATAATTTAAGGATGAAGGGATGATCATTTAAATCTGAATGAGAAGAAATTTATTCACTCATGGATTCTGAATCTTTGAAATTTGGATAGATTCTTGATCGCATAGGGAATCAATGTTTATGGAGTGGGCAGGAAAGTGAAGATGATGTTAAGATTGGCCACGATCATCTTGAATGAATACAAAGTAGGCTTAATGTGTGCCTGTATGCTGTTCTTGTGCTCATCTTTCTTATGTTGTTACGTGAACAGACAGTTCACAACTTTTATGCCATTTTTGATCCTGAGCTGAACTGCTATCTCCATATGCTGTCCACTGTCTAGACTTGCACTTCCATAATATATCCTCTCTTCAGCACTTAGATCATCCACTACTGTGGCAAATGGTTAATGCACTTGTTTTAAATTTTTGTATAGGGTGAGTGGGGAATGTATAATTCAGGGGCCTGTGACCTGTGGCTCTGCAGCCACATCCAGTTTTTCAGGTGTGACATTAACCGCCTCAACCTCTCCACCCCTCTGACCCACTCCAAACTCTCCCCCGCAGAATGGGCAGCCCTCCGCTCCAACCCCAACCTCACCATCAAACCTGCAGACAAGGGTGACGCAGTGGTAGTATGGCGCACTGACCTCTACATCACCGAGGCCAAACGCCAACTCTCCGACACCACCTCCTACCGCCCCCTCGATCATGACCCTACCCCTGAGCACCAAACCATCATCTCCAACACCATTCATGACCTCATCGCCTCAGGAGACCTCCCACCCACAGCCTCCAACCTCATTGTTCCCCAACACAGCACGGCCCGTTTCTATCTCCTTCCCAAAATCCACAAACCTGCCTGCCCTGGTCAACCCATTGTCTCAGCCTGTTGCTGCCCCACCGAACTCATCTCCACTTATCTGGACTCCATTTTCTCCCCTTTGGTCCAGGAACTCCCTACCGACGTCCGTGACACCACCCACGCCCTCCACCTCCCCCAGGACGTCCAATTCCCTGGCCTCCCAACACCTCATTTTCACCATGGACGTCCAGTCCCTATACACCTGTATTCCGCATGCAGATGGCCTCAAGGCCCTCCACTTCTTCCTGTCCCGCAGGCCCGACCAGTCCCCCCTCCACCGACACCCTCATCCGCCTAGCCGAACTCGTCCTCACCCTCAACAACTTCTCTTTTGATTCGTCCCACTTCCTACAGACAAAGTGGGTGGCCATGGGCACCCGCATGGACCCCAGCTGTGCCTGCCTCTTTGTAGATTACGTGGAGCAGTCCCTTTTCTGCACCTACACAGGCCCCAAACCCCACCTCTTCCTCCGTTACATTGATGACTGTATCGGCACCGCCTCTTGCTCCCCAGAGGAGCTCAAACAGTTCATCCACTTCACCAACACCTTCCACCCCAACCTTCAGTTCACCTGGGCCATCTCCAACACATCCCTCACCTTCCTGGACCCCTCAGTCTCAATCTCAGGCAACCAGCTTGTAACTGATGTCCATTTCAAGCCCACCGACTCCCACAGCTACCTAGAATACACCTCCTCCCACCCACCCTCCTGCAAAAATTCCATCCCCTATTCCTAATTCCTCCGCCACATCTGCTCCCACGATGAGGCATTTCACTTGCTCCCACACCACCTCCCTCACCCCTATCCCAGGCCCCAAGATGACTTTCCATATTAAGCAGAGGTTCACCTGCACATCTGCCAATGTGGTATACTGCATCCATTGTACCCGGTGTGGCTTCCTCTACATTGGGGAAACCAAGCGGAGGCTTGGGGACCGCTTTGCAGAACACCTCCGCTCGGTTCGCAATAAACAACTGCACCTCCCAGTCGCAAACCATTTCCACTCCCCCTCCCATTCTTTAGATGACATGTCCATCATGGGCCTTCTGCAGTGCCACAATGATGCCACCCGAAGGTTGCAGGAACAGCAACTCATATTCCGCTTGGGAACCCTGCAGCCCAATGGTATCAATGTGGACTTCACCAGCTTCAAAATCTCCCCTTCCCCCACTGCATCCCAAAACCAGCCCAGTTCGTCTCTACCCCCCACTGCACCACACAACCAGCCCAGCTCTTCCCCTCCACCCACTGCATCCCAAAACCAGTCCAACCTGTCTCTGCTTCCCTAACCTGTTCTTCCTCTCACCCATCCCTTCCTCCAACCCCAAGCCGCACCTCCATCTCCTACCTACTAACCTCATCCCACCTCCTTGACCTGTCCGTCTTCCCTGGACTGACCTATCCCCTCCCTCCCCACTTGTACTCTCCTCTCCACCTATCTTGTTTTCTCTCCATCTTCGGTCCGCCTCCCCTTCTCTCCCTATTTATTCCAGAACCCTCACCCCATCCCCCTCTCTGATGAAGGGTCTAGGCCCGAAACGTCAGCTTTTGTGCTCCTGAGATGCTGCTTGGCCTGCTGTGTTCATCCAGCCTCACATTTTATTATCCAGTTTTTTAACAGCTCATTTGCAACTCCCAACCTTTTTTAATTGAGAAAGGCCTAGAAAGTCACTAAACCTGGAGAAGTTAGAGTTGTGTTTTTATTGTAGGATTACAATGTAATCATTATGTGCTGCTTCACCATTTTAAATCATTATTTTAACAAAAATGCATCATTATGGTCTGAACATGTTGTAATGTAGTAGGCACACCAAGGCTATCGATACTGTCATTATTTCAAATATAATGCCGATTAGCTTTTTTGTTAGGAGAGCCAGTAGTTAACAAAAATTCTTTTCGTGCATCTTAATTTAACTTAGGTTGGTCTTTTTTAATATTTTTCTGTACTGATATCAAAATTCAATGTACGTACTCAATTTGAGTATTACACATTTTAGCAGCAACAGTTAGGAGTTGCTAAGTATTTGGTTTAGAAAGACTGAATTTTCTTCATGCAGCTTCCAGTAGTTTCTGCTTTAGACATTTCTGTTTAAAAGGCTGTTCAAGTAAAAATGATTACCACATGACAGGCAAGCAATGGGGCCGTGCCTTACTATAGAAGCATGACAATGCTCACTCCTGTTATACCAGCTTGTTCGAATTGGGGGAAAAAAAGCATTGATAGTTCATCCAGATACTGGGTAAGCACGTAAGTTTTGGCCCATTCCATTTGTTCAGCGAGCCCTTAGAAAAGACGAATAGAATAGAGGCCAGTTTAAAAAAAACGAGAGTATTCTCTCCAACAAAGCTCCAATTTAATCATGATGATCCATAAATGCTCCTGAACTCTGCTTACCTACAACATGCCTTTTTTGGTGGCACGATGGCTCAGTGCTTAGCATTGCTGCTTCACAGCTTCAGGGACCTGGGTTCAGTTCCACCCTTGGGCACCTATCTGTCTGGAGTTTGCACATTCTCCCCGTGTCTGTATGAGTTTCCTCCGGACACTCCAGTTTCCTCCTACAGTCCAAAGATGTGCAGGTTAAGTGGATTGGCCAGGCTAAATTAGCCACAGTGCCCAGGGATGTGGAGGCCGGGTGGATTATCCATGGCAAATGTAGGGTTACAGGGACTGGGATGGGTCTATATTGGCTGCTGTTCAGAGGGTTGGTGTGGACTCTATGGGCCAAATGGCCTGCTTCCAAATTGTGGGGATTCTACTCTATTCTCATAACTGGAAATACCTACCTTTTAGAACTTACTATAGCTCATTACCTGTTTCGGCACTTCATCCCAGCGACAAAAAGCTGCTGTGAAAATCCTTTATTCATTCAAGGGATGAGGGTGTCACTGGCTACAGGCAGCATTTATTGCCCATCCCTAATTGCCCAGAAGGCACTTAAGAGTCAACTACATTAAGGTTTTGGAGTAGATCTGTAGCTCAGGTTGTGGGTGTTGAGGTTGGTTGGCACACCAAGCTAGTTTGTTGTTTTGCAGACGTTTCATTACCATCTTTGGTAACATCCTCAGTGCAGCCTCTGATGAAGCATCGGTGTGTTTTCCCACCCGGTTTTTAAACTCTGGGGTCTGTTGAGATGAAGTGCCTCACTTCCAGTTTTCCTTCATTGTGGAATGTATATGGGGTCAAGTTCAATGTATTTATTAATAGTATTAATCGCACAACATACTGCCGGAACACAGAACTACGCCAAGAGGAAGAAGAATATCTCTTCCAAGTGTTCAAGGATAATGGATATTCAAAGAACTGGGTCAGAAGATGCCTACACGAACAGCATCAGAAAGATTCTACACACCCCGACACATGCATCACACTACCCTACATCAGGAACACGTTGAAACTCACCAGAACATGCCCATGACCGCTGGGCAGCAGAGTGGCACACAAGCCCACGTCAACCTTACAACAACTGCTCATCCGAACTAAAGACCCACTCCTCACCATGGACAGGACCAATGTCATCTACAAAGTACCCTGCAGAGACTGTGAGAAACACTACATCAGACAAACCAGAAGGAAACTAACAACAAAAGTACATGAACACCAACTGGCTACAAAAAGACACAGCCAATACTCACTCGTCTCAATCCACATAGATAAGGAGAACCATGACTTCAACTGGGACAAAACCAAGATCCTGGGACAGGCTGGGCAGAGACCAGCATGAGAATTCCTGGAAGCATGGCACTCCATGAAGCATGCTATTAAGAAACACATTGAACTCAACATATTGCGATCTTGAATTTCTTCTGTGCGCTGTATTGAGATTTTGTAATTTTACATGATGTAACTGATCCCGTGACTGACATCAGTATGACAGTAGGTATCAGTCTGCCTTGAATGAGCATATGAAAAGAGAAGTCTTAGACACCATGTAAGAGAGCTATGTTTGAGAACCCACAGTGAATAATTAAAAATAAAGGATTGTTACAGTACATAACAAATTGAAGAGCCTTGCTTAGAGGTAAGGAGCAAGCAGCCTCCGTATATCAACCCTAGAATAATACAATATAGGAATGTACATTTGGTCTTTTGGTCCTGCATCTGCACTTAATAGTGCTAGTCTTCTGCCTTTTCCTGCACGTTGTTTCTGTTAGGTAATCATCTTGAATGCTTCAATTGAATCTGCCTTCAACACACTTCCTTAAGGTGCATTTCAGACCTGATCTATTCACCGTATCAAAACATAAAATTGTCGTCTCTTGTTTTGTTCTTTTGCAAATTGCTTTAAAATAATGCAGTTTTGCTGTTGATCTTTTTGAGCGGGAATGTTTTCTCCCTATCTACTTTGTCCAGACCAGTCATGATTTTAAAACCTTTGATCAACTCTCATTTCAGCCTCTTGTCCCCAAGGAAAACAGTCACAATTTCTCCAAACTGTCCTCATAACTGATGCTTCTCATCCCTACAGCCATTCTCAGAAACATCTTCTGCACTTTTTTATGATGCATTCATACCCTTCTTACACTGTGGTGCCCAGAACTGGGTACAGTGATCCTGCTCATATTATATAGCCTCCCTGCTCTTGTACTCTGCCATTATTAAGAAAGGTTAGAATACTGTTGCTACTGGCTACTTGTCTTCCCATTTTAGTAATTTATGCACACAGCCCTTTCTGCTCCTACATGCAAATTAGATTAGTACTCTTTTTATTTTGTATTGTCTCCATTTTACTTGTACCAAAATGTACCATATCATGCTACTCCATGTTGAACTTTATTTGCCACCTATCTGCATGCTATGCCAACCTGTCATTGTCCTTTTAAGGCTTTTGTCCTTCTGAAGTTCACAGTTCTCAAAGTTTTCTGTTGTCTGCAAACGATGAAATTGTCACCTGCACACCAAGATCGAGATAACATGTCAAGAAAAGCAAAGATCCCAATACTGACTTCTGGGATATTCCACTATAACTACCTTCCAGTCCCAAAAAAAAACCATTAATCATTGCTTTTTGTATCCTCTCCCTCAAAAATTTTGTGTCCATAATTTTGCTGTCCATTTTATTCCATGACTTTTGTCATGTTTCTGTTGTATGCCGCTCTACCTACCGTAGTTTGGAAATAAGTCCTCATTTTTACCCCTTCAAAAATTAGTCTGCAAATTAGACACAATTTTCTTTTAATATATCTATGTTGGCTCTTCTGAGATTACTCCAATTTTTCTACTTGAGTATTAATTCTATCAAGAATTATTGTTTCTAGATGTTTCCTCATCAGCAAAGTTAAACTGAAGTCTCTGCAATTGTTGAGGTTATTTTGCCAACCTCTCTTGATCAGAGGTGTTTTGTTTCAATCCCCAGTCCTCTGGCACCACCCCTGAATCCAGGGAAGATTGAAAGACTATTGTCAGTGCCTCTGCAATTTCCACTGACTTTCTTCAGTACTCTTGGATGCATCTTACCCAATACTAGTGATGCCCAAACCTTAAGATACTCCTGACCAATATCTCAATGTGCAGTTAGCTGGATTGATTCAAAGCACAAGCTGAAGCATAGTAGCAGTTAGGAGAAACAACTCCAGAGCCAAGATCTGAAATTAAAGCCAAGTCTAAACGACGTAGCCGACACCGAAAGATTCTGAGGGCAAGACACCGCCTTGGAATACTTTTATGGTGTAACTCTGTAAGAAGTAAGAAGACTTTGAAGGCACGCCAAGATCTTGGAGGGGAAAAATGTTGGAAAACTCTGAAGACGGGACGAAAGACCCTTTGAACACTGCTACTGTGAAGCTACTAAGTGAAACAACTCTGAAGAACTAGATAGAACAATTTTGGAAGACTTCAAAGGTTAACCAAAAATACTCTGAACAGGATAAACATAAGATCAGAACACTACAACACTAAGAAGGAAAAATCCAAGTATCAATCAAGGTTAGTCAAAAAAATTGTACCAAAGAAATTGCAAGTCCAGTGAGGAACCATTACCTCACCCATCTGATAATGCAGAAGGTCAACAAGGAGGCCAGAAATAGGAGCGCTGAAAGTGGCATTTTCAAGCGCTATAGAATCAGATTTACACATGAAGCAGCAGTGCCATCAAGCCAGCACATATTCATAGAATTCTACAGTGCAGATAGAGGCCATTTGGCCCATCAAGTCTGCACTGACCCTGTCATCCCACCCTATCCCTGAACCATGCATTTACCATGGCCATTCTGCCTAACCTGCACATCTTTGGATTGTGGGAGGAAGCCAGAGCATTCAGCCAAAACCTAGACAGACGTGGGGAGAAATGCAACCTCCACAGTTGGTCAAGACCGGTTTCCAGTCTGGGTCTTTTGCGCTGTAGGACAGCTGTTTCAACCACTGTGCCAAACACAGGGCTGCCCCTATGTTTTGTAACTTCAGTAGAAGTTGATGTCTGGTAAGACAAAATGTGGAAGAAAGCACTATGACGTGTGATGTACCAATTGAAAATATTCAACGTGTAATTTAGCTGCACAATAAATGTATTGATGGGTGAGTTTTAATAAGATATCAGCATTTGGAAACATCAAAATAAGCCTTGTAATGGACTTTATATTAAGTATTTGATTTGTATTGAGTAGCACAATATTGCAGACGTGGAACTTTAGAGGGTGTATTAATTGCTAATTATGTGGTTGTTATATGAGAAGTTTTCAGACTGTTTAAATCCAGGGAGCTTTAACGTTTGGAACATCCAGTTTACTGCCCTGCAAAAAATCAGGGCGCAAAATCAGTTGGTATTTCATTGCAAAATCAGTAATATTTCTGAATGAGATAGTATCATATTACTTTACAAGAAGCTATTAAAACCCATCTGTTTGTACACTCCCAGGAAAATTCGCCACTTTTTGATGGGGAAAGTAAAATTGAGTTTGATAGACTGATTGGGAATGGTGTCATATATCCACTGGGGACTGACACAGTGGTACTAAGGACACCTTATATTCTCAAGATAAGCAAAGAACTCAGACTGTGTGTGTGTGTGTGTGTGTGTGAGAGAGAGATTCAGTTAAATGTATGTTAACAATAGTTTGGCTAAATTGGCAACAAGAAGTTTCTTCAAAATAACTGGATGCAAATAGTGAATTTAGGCAGATGTTCTTAAATGAAGTGTTAAGATTGCTAACATGTATTGTCCCATTCGGGCAGTATTGTTTCACTCATTGATCATTTAGAATCACCTGTATGCCAGGCATTTTCCAAAGACCAGTGTCTAGAATCCTGGAAGGGAACTGGGGAGCAATTTGCATATGGACAACATCCTATTTCATGGTTAATTGAAGAAAGTCATAAATCACATGACACCAGGCTATAGTCCAACAGATTTATTTGCAAACACAAGCTTTCAGTACCTCAGACTTTCTTCAGGTTTTAATGGACTGAGGATTCGAAAGCTTGTGTTTTTAGCTAAGCCTGTTGGACTATAACCTGGTGTCATGTGATTTCTGACTTTGTCTGCCCCAGTCCAGCACCAGCACCTCCACATCTTAATTGAAGAAAACACATGACCTGAAGTTCAGATGGTACAGGATGCACTAAATGAGATATGTTAACTCTGGAGAACAATGATTACATTTCTAGCATGCATTATTCCAAGAACAAAATATCATGGTGGATCCAACAATCATCAGAATATTTTTATATCAGAATATGTAAATGATATACACAACTAGCATAAGAGTTTTCTGGAGACTGAATAGATATACACAAAAAGAGGACGCATGAACAATTATATGGAAATGTTAAAGATGAAAGGTAAAAATGTGAAATATGTTAATGATTATAAAGACTATTTAAGTAAAAGTAAATGTCTAGAATGCGTAGACCATTTAGGAGAAACGTGGGAAAATGTGATGTCATGAGTTTCACATAGATAATGTTGCAACTGATGACTCTGACATCAGTAAGAGAGAAGATGGTTCTCTAGAGTGATCATGTGAAGAGTGTTCTTTTTGCTAAACTGGCATGTATGGATTTAAGTTTGGGAATGTGACAGTGCAGAAATGAGGAACAAGCAGCCTCGGGGACACTATATGTATGTCTGCAGACCAGAATACTCTAGGGCAATATCTCAATGTATGCATTGCACTATTAGCTTGAAGATGAAGCATTCTACATACTTCTTCAAGAGTTACTAGCACGTAGACTGATTGTAACAATATTGTAGCCCAGTGACAATAAAGTGGTCATAAAATATTTACTTTGAATTAGTGATGGTAACTGACATTCTTCAGTAACATGAATGAAGGTTATGGAGGGGAAGCACACGTAGTGACCTGCAGTGCATCCTGCCCGCAAGAAGTTGACATAAGTCTATGCAACATTGCTAGATGTGTTACTGTGAAAATGTATTCCCTTGTGAAAACAGTTCAGTAAATCATAAACTGTACTTTAAATGAATTTACTGTTTTGTATCCAAATCAAAAAGATACTGTGTTGAATATTTTCTATGTTTTAAATTTGGTAGATCACTGAATTGGCAGGCTACACGGCCCGAGTGCACAACTTATTTTCAGTTTTTGATGAAGTTCAGAGAGGAATATACAAGAGGTCCACAATCAATCAAGAAATGGAAACTGACTGCAGCAAAGTAGCTAAACATGGATTCCACATTGAAGTACCTTTGGAACAAAAAGGTAATCATTGTAAACGAGCAGAATGTTCAAACAAAATAGAAGTTTTTCCGTTCTTTGTTAATTTCAAATTTTCAAATATATAACTCTAAATTACAAATCCGAATGCATAATCCACAATTATTACTTACGGTTTACTCTTGAGCGATGACCTTGAATTTCAACCATAATTTTGTGGTAGCTTCATTAAACTAACTGCTGAGACTACAATTGATCTGATTTCAAACTCTGCATTTTATGCTGCAGTTGTACAAAACTCTGGTGCGGCCGCACTTGGAGTATTGCGTACAGTTCTGGTCACCGCATTATAAGAAGGATGTGGAAGCTTTGGAAAGGGTGCAGAGGAGATTTACTAGGATGTTGCCTGGTATGGGGGGAAGGTCTTACGAGGAAAGGCTGAGGGACTTGAGGCTGTTTTCGTTAGAGAGAAGAAGGTTGAGAGGTGACTTAATTGAGACATATAAAATAATCAGAGGGTTAGATAGGGTGGATAGGGAGACCCTTTTTCCTAGGATGGTGACGGTGAGCACGAGGGGGCATAGCTTTAAATTGAGGGGTGAAAGATATAGGACAGATGTCAGAGGTAGTTTCTTTACTCAGAGTAGTGAGGGAATGGAACGCTTTGCCTGCAACGGTAGTAGATTCGCCAACTTTAAGTACATTTAAGTCATAATTGGACAAGCATATGGACGTACATGGAATAGTGTAGGTTTGATGGGTTTCAGATCGGTATGACAGGTCGGCACAACATCGAGGGCCGAAGGGCCTGTACTGTGCTGTAATGTTCAATGTTCTATTTCTGCGTATCCCTGATAATCTTTCATCCCCTTGATAATCTAGACTCTATCTACCTCTGCCTTAAAAATATTTGAAGCTGTTTCATCCATTGTCTTTTGAAGAAGGTAATTCCACAGACAGTCAACCCTCTGAGAGGAAAAAAAAAGTTTCCTCAGCTCTGTTTTAAATGGGACCCACCCCCCATTATTTTTAAACTATTTGCTCTGGCTCTAGATTCTCTCGCAAGAGGAAACATGCTTTCCACATTCACGTGGTCAGGTCCTCATAGGATCTTATGTTTCACTTAAGTCACATCTCAGTTCTAAATTCCAAAGGTTATAAGCATAGCCCATGAAGCCTTTCCTCATAAGGCAATCGGCTCGTTCCAGGTATTGGTCTCATAAACTTCTGAACTGCTTCCAACACGTTGACATCCTTCCATCAGTATGGTGACCATCGAGTAGGCGCTGGCCTAGTGGTATTATTGCTAGAGTATTAATCCTGAGACCCAGGTAATGTTCTGGGGTCCTGGGTTCAAATCCTGCCATGGCAGATGTGGAATCTGAATTCAATAATAGTGTGGAATTAAGAGTCTAATGATGACCGTGAAACCATTGCTGTTTGACACCAAAAACATATCTGGTTCACTAATGTCCTTTAGGGAAGGAAATCTGGCATCCTTACTTGGTCTAGCCTACATGTGACTCCTGACCCACAGCAATGTGGTTGATTCTGAACTGTCCTCTGGGCACTTGGGGATGGGCAATAAATGCTGGTCCAGCCAATGATGCTCACATCCCATGAATGAATTTTTTAAAAAGTTGTGCACAGTACTCAAAATGTGGTCTCACTAATGCCCTGTAAAACCTCCCTACTCTTGCATTAAATTCCCCTTGCAATAAGCCATAACATTCTATTAGCTTTCCTGATTACTTGCTGTACCTGCCTACTAGCCTCCTATGATTCATGCATTAGCATACCCAGATACCTCTGTATCTCAGAGCTATGTAACATTTAGAAGGAATGCACTTTGCTATTTTAAATGTGCATGTGCAAAAGTTGATAATGAGATGCCCATCCTTGAAGCAGCAAGCATAACTTAACAGATAAATGTGAAGTACTATATTGTGGGAAACAGCAGAATCTGATCAAAATTGAATTGGATTACCTACTGATATTTAAAAAAAAAGTTTAACTGAAAACTGACAGGTTAAAAGCAAAGACAGTATTGCGGAGAATTAATTTAAAAAAGCAAGGAAAATATGAGGAATTTAAGAAGACTTTGAATGGATAGCAGTTACAACACTGCACCACACCATATTTATAAGAGGTTTGGAAATGTTAGATGGGGGATTAACAAGAATGATGTGAGGAAAGAAAACAGCCATGATGAGAGATAGTAGGAACCTGTCGATGCTGGAGAATTTGGGCTAACACGGTGTAGAGCTTGATGAATACAGCAGGCCGAGCAGGAAAGCTGACGTTTCGGGTCTGGACCCCTGTTCAGAAATGATGAGAATTGTTCTTAAAAAAAAAAAAAAAATTGGAGAGAGGTAAAGAAAAAAAATGTACTTGTGTTCACAATTATGCAAATATTCCAGAAAATAATGAAAGAGGATTTAATTGGTTGGTATATTGATAATAAGAGAACTTCAATTTGAATTCATACTGAAAGAAAAAAAATGGGTGATTAATCAGAATATTTTCAAACAAATAATTGCATAGTTTGGAAATATTGCAATGCAACGTGCATAAAAGCTAAGTCAAGTATGATCAATGACCTTTCATTCAGTGCTGTTTTGAGAAATGCTTTCATTGTTTCATTTTACCTATTAGGACAAGTTATTGACGTTGATGTAGGAATTATTTGTGAAAATGTCCCAATTATTACCCCAAATGGTGAGGTCGTCATTTCTAGATTAAACTTTAAGGTAAGCTTTCAATATAAAAACCAAGTGTATTTCACTTAATGTTGACTAGACTTTAGTATTGTATTATTGTACATTACAGCAACATATGGTGCATTATTTATAAACCTCCAACTGTAGCTTTCTACTTCATGTTTGTACAAACATTGGGATATCAATTAACCATTGCAGACTTGCTTCTCGCGTGAAGAGAGTCATAAAGTTTTTACAGCACGGAAACCCTGCAGACCATTATGTCCTGGCTGGTCATCAAATACCCATTTATTCTAATTCCATTTTCTAGCCGTTGGCCCATGATCGTGTGTGCCATGGTGCTTACAGTGTTCATCTAAGAATTTCCTCAGTGTCTTGAAGGTTCCTGTTTCAACTGTCCTTTTTTAGGGACAGTTCCAGAAACCCACGAACCCTGAGTAATTTTTCTATTCTCGAGTCCCCCTAAACTGTTCCTTACTTTAAAGTGGTGCCCCTGAGGTATTGACCCCTCTACTGAGTGGATAGATTTCTCTCTCTTTATCATGTCTATGCTCCTCAAACTTTGTACACCTCAATCAGATACCCTGTAGGCCTTCTCAACTCTAGGGAAAATACTCCTGCCTAACTGGTCTCTCCTCATTGCTGAATTTTTCCAGCCCAGGCAATATCCTGGTGAATCTCTTCTGCACCCTGTCTTGTACAGTCTCATTCTTAACACGGTGACCAGAGCTACTCCACCTGTGACTAAACTAATGTTGTATACAGCTCCATTATAACCTCATTGCTCTTGTATTAATGCCTTGATTAACAAAGACAAGTATCCCGTATGCCTTTTTAACCACCCTATCTACCTCTTCAGCTGCCTTCAATCATCTGTGGGCGTGCACAACAGGTCCTTCCAATTTTCTGCACTGCTTTGGGTATGACCATTCAATGTGTGCTCCCCACCTTATTAGTCTTTTCAAAATGCATCACCTCTCACTTTTCAAGTTTAAGTTTCATTTTCCACTGTTCAGTTTATATATATTGCATGGTTTAAGATTTTCCTTCTTGCAATTTACCACACAATCAATTCTCATGTCATTGTGAAGCAACTGATTATGCTTCCTACTTTCATGTCTAGATCATTAATGTACTCAGCAAACAGCAACAGACCTTTCACTTAGCCCATGGGATGCCAGTAGGTACAGGATTCCAGTCACACAACATCACCATTGTTTGCTTCCTGCAAGTAAATAATTTTGGATCCAATTTGCCAAATTGCAATGGATCCATTGGACTGTTAGCTTCTTAACCAGTCTGTCATGTGAAACCTTGTCACAAGTCTTACTGACATCCAAGTAGACTGCATCAACAGTGCCAGCCTCATCCATACACCTAGGCATCATTTTGAAAAGTTCTGTCAAGTTATTAGGAATAGTCTCTCCTTAAAAAGCCATGCTGACTATTCTTACCTCTCCAAATGGAGATTAATCTGTTCCTCAGTTTTTTTTATTTCAATAGTTTCCTGACCACAGATTTTGGTGTCACTGACCTGTTGTTTCTCGGTTTATCCCAACCATTCTTCTTGAATAATGGCAGCACATGAGCAGTCTTCCAGTCCTCTGGCTCCCCTCCTGTGGCCAAAGAACATATTAAAATTAATGTCAAAAATCCCTGCAATCTCCTCACTTACCTCCCACGGCAACCTGGGATAAATCTTATCTAGGTTTTGGGATGTATCCACGTTCATGCTTGATAATCTTCTAACACCTCCTGTCTTGGTATTGATTTAAATATGTAACTCATTGTAATCCTGTGATCAGAAAAAGGTATCTAAATTAAAGAATTTGTGGAAATACATTAGTAGTAATTAATAACAAAACTTTCCCTCTGTATAGCAATCAATCATACCAGTTGATGTTTTGGAAGATATCCCTGTTTTTTATGATGAAACTGCTGTAGTGAGAAAAGATTAATTCTGTTTTTACAATTAACATTGTATATTTTTGCAAGATCACTTTTTTTGAATATTTCTGTATAGTTAGTATACAAGATTGAAGCTTGTGCATGTGTAATGAAAATGTGGAAACATACACTAACAGAGACATGGCTAATGCCAACAAATGCAATCTAAATTTTGTTAAGCAGGGATGAAATACAACTGAAAAATGAGTTTGGTAAGGAAAGGGAAGTTGTAATTTTGTTAGGAAATGAAAATCTGGTCATTATTTGTTTGATATCGTGAATGTGCACTGGTAATCTCAATGTAATGGTATTAAAACATAGAGTATAATCTTCAGTTGTGATGACTTCTCAGCCTTATAGTGGGAAGACACCAAAGTGGCGAACCATCTCCCTGCAAGATGAAAGTGAACAAGCATCAGAACCTCCACTTAGAAATTAAGAGAAACAGTACCGATGAGGAGAACCCAATTTTGCTCCCTGTGGTGTATAGGCATTATAAATATAGTCAAAACATAAACACAAAGCTTTTCAGTAGGAAATGCTTTTTCAAGAGCTCTGGTTCACAAATATAGCCCCTTAAGCATTTTCAGATTTTAATCATTCCAGAGTTGGAACCATGCTATAAGTTGTTCAGAGCACGGTAGAACCTATATTCTAAAATTCATTATCTGTATCAGTTTGTCTCTACCTTCATTTGCTCTGAGGCACAACCTCAAAATCTATTTCCTTGGCCAGCTTTTGGTCACCTGCTGTAAAATCCCTTTCTGTGGCTTGGCATCAAATTTTGCTAAATTGCTCCTGCAAACATCTTGGGACATTTCATTACATTAAAAGTAATTAATTTTAATGACCCTAAAATTTACACTCTAAATGCAGGTTTTTTGAAAAAAAAAGTTCAGTCTCGGGATGTAGGCATCACTGGCTGGGCTAGTATTTGTTTCCCATCCCTAGTTGCCCTTGAGAAGGTGAAGGTGAGTTGCCTTCTGCTGTTTTTGTCCTTCATGATAGAAGCAATCTGGGTTTCAAAGGAGATAATAGGAACTGCAGAAGCTGGAGAATCCAAGATAGCAAGCTGTGGAGCTGGATGCACGCAGCAGGCCAAGCATCATCTTAGGAGCAGGAAAGCTGACGTTTCGGGCCTAGACCTTTCATCAGAAATGCTGATGAAGGGTCTAGGCCCAAAATGTCAGCTTTCCTGCTCCTAAGATGCTGCTCGGCATGTTGCGTTCATCCAGCTCCACACCTTGTTATCTGGGTTTGAAAGGAGATTTCTAAGGAGTTTTGGTGAATTTCTACAGTCCATTTTGTAGGTGGCACACGCTATTGCTGTTTCTGAGCTTAGGTGGTATGGAAATAGATTTTTATGAATGTTGCGCTAATCAAGTGGGGAGCTTTGTTCTGGATGGTGTCAGACTTCTTGAACATCTTTCCAACATGGAAAACCCATTAATTCTGATTCTGATTCTGTTTTCTGTTAAACACTCCTCAATTCCTGCTAATACATTACCCCCAATGCCACATACTCTGAATCTTTTAAGTGGCATCTTATCAAATGTCTTTTGGAAAGCCAGATATGCTACATGTATCAGTTCCTCTTTATTAACACTGCTTGTCATATCCTCAAAAAACAGTAGCAAAATTCTCAAGTGTGATTTCTGAAGTGGAAAGGATTTCCTGTCTTCTCATATGTGCTGTGATCAGGAGAAATTGAAGTTTCTTTGTTTACTTGTATTATTCACGCATATACAAGGAGAACTGCATACTTTAAAAGATAATACACGATTCATTGATCAATTAAACAAGGTTATACTGTTTCCTGCATACCAGGACTGGTACAGCTATCTAATTACATAAATTGGCACGCAACCTAATTATATTATCTAACAGCAATTTATGTTAACTACATCATTACATCACTTCTCATTCCGTATTAAGTACCCTTATATTCTGCAGTGTCTCTTAAACATCTTTGTGCCAGCTAGAAAATCATAATATACTGGTCTTAAATAGCGCTCACATCTTGTATATGAACATTGCTGTATTTTCTCCATGATTTTGCTTTTCCAAAACCATATTGACTTTGATCGTGCTGACTGGACTAGACAAGAAGTCTTTGCTACCAGCAGATCATCTACATGAAGTTGAGCCCAGAGCTGATTCCTTTTGTTTCCCCATTGATGGCCTTGCTGGATTGCACCATCCTTTGCAGTGAATAGGAGGTTTCCATTATCGCAGTGTCAACATTATTGTTACCTGTAGGAAGTATGTGCCCAAGCCCTGCTGATAGTGAGGATTTGATTTTTTTTTTGTAGACTTTTTTTTTAGATTCCCTACAGTGTGGAAACAGGCCCTTCGGCCTAACAATTCCACACTGCCCCTTGGACCATCACACCCAGACGCATGCCCCTATAACCCCCACACCCCTGAACACTATGAGCAATTTAGCATGGCCGATCCACCTAGCCTGCACATCTTTAGACTGTGGGAGGAAACCCATGCAGACGCGGGGAGAATGTGCAAACTCCGCACAGACAGTTACCCGAGGCTGGAATCGAACCCGGGTCCCTGGTGCTGTGAGGCTGCAGTGCTAACCACTGAGCCACCGTGTCACCCTGTTTCATGTATACTTTCATGTTTCCTGTTTCAATCCACTGGGAGATACTTCGACCAATGTCTCTGTTTTTTCTGTAGCAACTTCCTTTAAAACCTTTGGATACAGACCTTCCAGTTTCTGGTGAACTGTCTGCCTTTAGACGTATCAGTTTGTCAAATCAAGTTTTGTTAAATGAGGATGTTTAAATAGGTGTGAGGGCAGAGTTGGTTGGAGTGGAGTGGACTGGGTAAGGAGTTAAGCAGGAAAGATGGTTGAGGAGCAATGGCAGGTATTTAAGAAAATTGTTTGTGGCTCACAGCAAAGATATATCCCAGGGCGGAAGAACAACTTTAAGGAGGAGATAAACTAACATGGTTAACCAAGGAAGTCAATGATAGTACAAAATTGAAAGACAAGACATTTAAAAATTATGATAAACAAAAAATAGGAAGAAAATAAACTGATGGCAAATTAACAGATAATATAAAGTGGACAGTAAGGGCTCGTTTAAATGAAAAGGAAGAGAAAGGCCAAAGTGAACAAAGGCCCCTTAGAGAATGAGGCTGGGAAAATATTGGGAATTAAGAAATGGCAGAGCAGTTAAATAATTTGCATCAGTCTTTGTGATAAAGAACATTTCTAAAAGACTAAATAATCAAGGGGCTAGTAAGTATGGGAAGGGAAAATAAAGACAGTGACTGTGACTGGTAGAAAAAAGTACCATAGCATAAAAGACAATAAGTCTCAGACCTGATTGACTGCCTTCTACGACTTTGAAGGAAATAACTGCAGAGATGGTCAATGCACTGATGGAAATCTTCCAAAATTCCTTTTTGTATTGTGTAAGTTATGTGGACTGTCACAAGAATGGTCTGATCACAAGATGCAATGATGCCATTATCAGCTATTTTGGGTGGAAAACAGCTTAGTCTAACTTTGCTGCTGTAAAGTGAACATGTCCGTTATAAAGCTCCTACTACTTCACACGTGCCTCCTTTTTTCTTGGGACTTGACACAAGAAAAAACTGCCCATTGAGGTTAAAAATAGCCCTGTGATTCACTGGTCAATTAACTGACTCTTTGGAAAACAAAAAAATCATAACCCTCATTACAGATCTCTGAAGCGCTTTGATAAAAAGAAGAAAAGAAATTAAAATATTCCATCTCTGCGTGGAACCTAGTACAGTCAACAAAACAAAATATTCTCCTAAGGAAGAGGTGAGCAGTGCAGAAGAAGCTTGCCGTGTCCTCCAACTTGAAAGTATGCTTTCAATATATCCTTTATGAAGGGAAATATTTTGAATGAGGAGTTGTAGACTCCAGGGTTGGTGGTGGGGTGTTGGGTGGTGCAAGCATTTTCAGCAATACTTCATTTTAAATGAGTAGAAATGATGTAGTTCTGAAATTTTTGTGATACATTGTACTATTTTGTACTGTTGTACTGTACATTGTACTGTTTTTAAAAAAAAGTTGTCAGGGAAGTTTGGAACTGTGGCCTGTATGATCGCAGCGCAGAAAGCTGGGGCTCCTACAAGGAGAGACTGAAGTATTTTACTCTAGCTAACAAAATTGAAGCAAATAGAAGCAAGTTTCCAAAATGCATGAGGAAATAGTAGGAATCATTCAGAACTATTTTTCAATGAAACTATTGGTGATCAAAGAAGGGTTGGATTCTAATCAGCATGACAGTGAATCTATCATCCAGTTTGTAGCAATTTTGTAGAAGCTAGTGGAATTCTGAGAATTTGGAGGTAACAAGTGATTCTATCAGAAACAGACTCGTGTGGATTAAGATGTGAAACAATCCAGGAAAGATACCTGATGGAAAGAAACCTAGACATAAAACAGTAGAAATAGCAGTCATGATGGAACTAGCCAAGGAAACTCAGAACAGCTAAGCTCAAGCACATCAGTTAACAAAATGATAGCTGAGTGACGAGCACCACTGCAGATTCAAAACTGTTGTTGACATGGAAAAATGGGTCATGCAGCAGAAAGATGCTGGTGTAAACAGCCTGTATGCAGAAACTATGGTTTTTAAAAAAAAGGCACATTGAATGGATGTGTTTGAGGAAAAAGCAGGAATAGCATGCAATAAAAGTGCAGAAAACTGAAAAATAGGAAGAAAGTCTACATGGTACGAAAAGAGCATGAGAAAAACTCACTCTTAAGTCCAAAGATGCACTGTTTAAAACATAGAAGCTGTTGCTGGCAAAACCAACTGATACTGGGTCATTCCTTACTGAATGGCAATCCCGTAAGAATGGAGATGGAATGACCAAAATAAGATGTTAAAAAATCCATCTTGATTACATGGGATCTGTAACTACAATTGAAAGAGTCTGATTATGTTAATCATATGATCTTTGGCTCTGCCAGAACAGATTACTGAGCTTCACAGGTACTGGATCCATGATGCACAGAACTAGTAGCAAGATTAAAAACTGATTAGAGGACTCATTGGTGTGGCAGTTTTTTTCAGGACAAGTCTTAAATTATGCTGCATTTTGACACACAATACATCACCAAATTTAGCAACAAAACAGAAGGGGATTTGTGGAGACACAAACTGAGATTTGTTTGCTGGTATCAAATTGTTTTCCATGCAAGAAAATACGTGGAATGTGATTAGCGTATGTCCAGTGAAGAGTAATGCTGCACTCACACTAAACTTAGTACATGTGCTGTAGATTTTCACTTCAGTAAATCAGATAAACTACATGTAAACTCAGTAGCCATTTTTTCAGAATAAGCGGTGTTATGAAATGTATTTTTGTAGCTTTGTGCTGTATGTGTTCTGAGCTGCAGCTGTGGAAAGACAGTCAGCTGAAGAATTAAGACATTCAGGAAACATAGTGTTACGATGTTTGTTGCATTCAACCCATTTTTCTAATCATTCTGCTCAAAAGATGTTATTACACACCTCAGGAGCAGGTAAGACTTGAAATCAGACCTCCTGGTTCAGTGAAGTTCTGCCTAGAACAGTGCAGTGCATTGTGAAGTTTTCAACCAGTCACCCAGAGCGGCTCAACTGATCTTAAACAGTCAGTTTTAACCAATTTTTCTAAGGCAGTGGTAGCAGAAAGTTGCTATCTTCAAGCTGTTAATCAGCCAGGTACATAGGAGCAGAGACAGGAGGCTTCATCCCAAAAATCTTTTGCTGTAACTGTTAGGACCGAGGAAAATCTTGGAAGCCAGTAGGTCCACCTAAGTGTTTGAAGTAGGACTCCAGGTAAGCGCAGGGAACTGTGCGCTCAGGCGAAATCTGAGAGCCCCTATTTATAATTCAGAGTAACTGAATGTGGAGGTTATTTGTTGGAAAGAACTTGTTTAAGCCCTTGTCTGTAAAGAGTATTGTTCATATTTCGAAAATTCATGGGATGAGAGTACCCTTGGCAAGTCCAGAATTTGTTGTCTATCTGTAATTGCCCTTGAGAAGCTAGTGATGAGCTGCCTTTTGAACAACTAAAATCTGTGTAATGAGGATGTTCCTGCAGGGAATGCTTGGAAGGAATCGTAATACATTTCCATGTAACAAGAGTGTATGACTTGCAGGGTACTTGGGAGTGAAGGTTTTTTTTGGAGGTGCTATCAAAGACTCCTGTGTGAGTTACTGCATTGCACCTTGTAAATGGTATGTTTTTGCGTCCAAGGTGCAGGAGTTGAAAGTTTAAGTTGGTGAATGGAATGTCTATCTAGGTAGTTGCTTTGTTTTGAATGGTGTCAAACTTCCTGTCTTGTATTAGACTACACTCAGTCAGGCAAATGGAGAAAATTCCATTGCTCTTCTGACTTTTACTTTATACATGATTGTTGATTAGACTCTCTTGATGGGAATTGGCATTGCTGATCATGTGATCTGGATGTTACTTTGATACTTAATCATCTCAAGTCAGAATGTCTTTCAGCTATTGCTGTGTGTGGACACAAACTGAGTATGTGCAGAGTTATCAGTGGAACTGAACACTGCAATCGTTAGTGGCCTCCCAATTTCTGACCTAATAAATATAAATGTTGTGAAGGATGGAAGATCTTTGAAACTGTTGTTTATTTGGCCATTTTTCTACTTGATTAAAAATTCTGTTAACTTGTGTTGGGTGTGACTCATACCAAAGAAGATTCTAATGTTAAAATGTTATGTAATTTGGACATCAGCTGCAAATATAATCATGTCCAGTTTTCAGGAGCACTTATATTTAAATTAGCTCACAAAGGATTAGTATAATTGCAAGTTACTATTATTCCAGTCTGCTGTTGAATCTAAAGTAATTCAGTGTGTCCCTTGAATAAATATGTGTTATCATTTAGCAGCTTTAGAATTGCTGGCTAGTAGAAAAGCTAGTTATGATCAATGTAGATCTTAGAAAAGTACAAACAAATTGCAGGTAAATTCTATTTTTAGGGCAGTATTTTTAAGAAATAATCCCACAAACTTTCACCAAATATTGATGACATTAATATTCTGAATCTGTTATGTGGTTTTGATTTTAAGTCCTCCCTTTTATTTCTAACTGAGAAAATTGGAGCTCCTTTACTTTCTTTGGGGGAATAAGGAAAGAAGAAAATATCCATTTCCTTTTTTTAAATTATCTTTGTCATTACTGCAATAAAGTTTAATTTCTATCTTTTTTTTAGTTCTTTTTTTGTCTCTTTCTCCATATTTCTGATGTGGGTGCTTGGATGTTTTGAACAGATTTAATCTATACTGTATAAGAGCCATCAACTCTGCAGGATGCTTATATTGAGTTAAACTGAGGCTTCCTCTCGGATTATGCCACAAACACAAGCTACTGTAAAAGAAGCTTGTAAGATGGCACTGCCCCTATTTTATGTGCAGATAATAAAACTTCAGTTAAGTCTTGGAAAATATAAGTAAGGTAGGCAAGTCAAGCTTTTTATTTGCTTTAAATTGCTAACAGTATTTTTCAGGAAAAGATAAAGAAAGAATTTTGGTTCAGACTTTCTAGTGTTGCACACATCAGTTTTATTTCTGTTGCATTCGATTTATTTCAATGACTGTTGCGTCCTGCTTTTACTGTGGAGACTGATATTGATTATTGCAGGAAAGCTCTATTGCATCCTCTGCTGGATTTGCACAATCGCGTGTTGTGACCTTTTCCTGGCTATTAGTCACATCACAATCTAATTGCTCTTGGTATCAAGCATGAAATATTTGATGCCCTTGTTTATATTTTCTTAATAAATGTTATAAATTAAAATACCAGTAAGAACAGTGTGATGGCACAGTAGTTAGCACTGTTGCCTCATAGTGCCAGGGACTTAAGTTCGATTACAACCTTGCGTGACTCCACTTTCCTCCCATGGGTGTGTGAATTGGCCATGATAAAGAAAATTCCCCATAGTGTCCAGGAACGTAGAGGTTAGGTGGATTAGTCGTAGGTTGGAGGGGAAGGTGGGACTGGGGTGGGTGCTCTTCAGAGAGTTGGTGCAGACTCACGGGCCAAATGACCACCGTCTGTGCTGTAGGGATTCTATAATTCTGTGATTCTATGAACAGAAATTTAGTATTTTAGATGTGACTTGAGCCATCCCTTTTAAAGTTGTTCTTGATATTTTATTAGTTAAGCATTTTGCATCTCCTAAAATTACCTTACATGTTCAACCTTCTCTCAGAAACTAGCAAAGTGGCTTTGACTCCCTGAATAAACATTTTACTGACTGATATAAGTAACTTTTGCTTAAGAATAGGGCATAGTTTCTGCAACAATCCACTCCAGTGATGCTTGCAAAGTTTGCTGAACTGTTAATGTTGTAATGGATCATGCTTTGAAGTCCAGCTGGAAAAGTCCTCAGAAGAAAAGTGGGCCACATTTTGTCTGATCTAGATTGGAAAGAGGGATTTCGTCCTAGGTTGGAAGATTCATCCAATATCATCAGTTTCTGAAAAGGCACTAGAAAAGAGAAGCATCAAAATGCAATATAACTGTGTGTGTGGCAGGAACATGAAGAGGACAACTAAGGTCTGAAGTAGCTAAATTCAGCTTTTAGATGATAAGACTGAGAGACAGCACCTTAAACAAATAAGAACCAAATATCCTTGCATTGCAATCAATCATATTCACTGCCATTTCTATTTTTGGGATACTAAAGGTAGATTGGATGACTCATTTGCCAAACGCCCTGTAGCTCATATTTCAATTCCAACATTGAAACTGCTCCAAAACACCCAGCAAGTTTGCCTCCAAGGCACATGCTACACTGATTCGGAATTATATCGCTGATCTTTCACTGCCAATACATCAAAATCCTTGGAATTCCCTTCAGAACAGCATTGTGCGTGTCATGTAGCCAAAGTTCAAGAATGCAGCTCAGTGAAATGAGGGATGGCCAATAAATGTTGGCCTGGGTGTCTCGATCCCATGAATGAATTAAAAGCAAAAATGCTTAGCTGTAAATAGCACATACATGCACACTTCTGGTACAAACTACTGGACACTTGGGTGAGACGGTTAGCATGTGCACAGAGAGCATTTGGTGAAGGTGTGTAGAATAGGTAGATTGTGATGGCATTCAGTATCTAACATTGATTGTACGTTTGCATTTGCTATTTCAGAGATCTGTGATCTAGTTAATGAAATCTCTTGAACATGCAAAGCTGAATATGTGCTCAGCAGCAGGAAAGACTACCTCATCAGTGCTATTTAAAGGGATCATCAATAGCTGCAGCATATTCTTCCAACTTTGCACATACAAGTCTTGTGTTAATCTGCATTTGGTTCAGAAAATGATCAGCTCTAAGTATTAAGTGAATAACAATATAACAATGTAGAGCCGCGTGAAAATCCTCTTGTACAACTAGGTTTCTTGACTATTCAACAAAACATTTTGGCAACTCATTCACAAGCGAAAAGATTCTCTAACACTGAAGAAATCAAGGTGAAAGTAAGTTGATTTTGAATGCATAAATCATAATATGCATCCATCTTTCTACAAGTATGTTGCTTTCAGACTCAAATCATTCCTTGTGACTCAGTGGGTACCACTCTTGCTCTAAGTAGGAAGGCTTAAGTTCAAGTTCCAAATCGAGACTTGAGCACAAAAATCACGGCTGACAGTGGCGTACTGAGATAGTGCTGTAGTATTGGAGGTGTGGTCTTTTGAATGAGGAGTTAAACTCGTCTGCCCTCTCAGGTGCACGTAAAAGATGCAATGGCAAAGTTTGGAAGAAGAGCCCAAATAGTCCCTCTATCAACACCCCGAAAAGAGTATCTGCTCATTATCACATTGACTATTTCTGGAGGCTTGCTGTGAATAGCTTAGCTGTCAGTTTTCCACATTACAATAATGCCTGCACTTTAAAAATACTTCATTCACTTTAGAAATGGTTGCAATGTTCTGTGATTCTGTGGCCCATGTAAGTGGAAGCTGCACTGAAGAATAGTTCTACAGTTTAAATGGCAGCAAAGTGGTTGCTGGGGCCATTTTTGTTGCTGGAGAAAAGATTTGATGTTGGAGGCATTAATTGTAAAAGTAGGTAGAAGGAGAAATGTGGTTTTAGGGGAAGCCAGGAGGGTCTAATGATCATATTCAGAAAGAATTAGCATGAGCTTCAATGTTTTTAAGTATGACTTTTTCAAATGATCTAATTGTGGATGTAATTCAAAATTCCATTTTCAAGCTTTTCTATGTATTGTGACAAGGACTTGAAATTCAATTTGCAAATTTGTATTCATTTTAAATTAATGTTGAACAGTTAATATCTTGCAACAAACTTTGGGAGAGTCATCTAATTCTCTGTAATTCCAGTCACACCATGCTAGGATGGAGTCTTTTAACTTGAGCCACATTGTAACATTACAAGCCTTTTAAAAAGGAGCATACTCAAATAGGCTAGTATCAGATGTGGGGATCATAATACATATAATCTTGGTGAAGTCTGCCTGTCAATGCAATTGTACCCTGCAGCTGACTTTTTCTTTTGTGCGTCCAACTGCAGCAATTTGCACGGCTAGCACGGCATATGTTCAGTTTCCACTCCCTAAAGGCACCCTGCACTCTATGAAGATTAGGAATAGAGCAGCAGAGCAGAGAGAGGACTCCCTTGTTGTCGGATGCAGCATCAGAGGCCTTTAATGATGGATGTTCAGAGGAGGAGGGAGGCTTCAAAACCTTATGAAAACAGAAATCTCAGAAAACATGCCATGCGAAAGGAATAAGTGCAGGTCATGAAGATTCCAAGAGTCTGAACATGAGACTCTGGCTGCAATGCCAAATGCAGTTGAATGTTTTCTCATGTCATTAAACTCAATGAATGCATCTTCCGTACGCGCCTCCTGATAGTTATGCCACCAGCCTTTCATCTGCTTTGTGCACCACAGATACGTGATTAACTAATCACTAATCAAAGTTCATACCTAAGATTTCAAATACTTCATGTCGCCCTCACGCACCTGCCAATAATACCAATCTCACAGCCACCTTTCATAACTTGCATACCTTCAGTTATTTGACTGTGGTAGCGATATCACCAAACGCGTTGCAATTCACTCTCTGATATTGTTTCATTTCTCTTGCAGAATATGTTTGAACATAGCTGCAAAGAGCCAAGATGAATTACATGGCTGCATCATCACGTTCCGTGAAAGAGATTATGTTCTGCTTCGAGGAATAGGTATAATTGAAACCATTGCATCGAATGTAGTGAAGAACATCCAGAATGAAGTTTCACTTTTGAATCTTCTATCTGATATGAAATGTAGCTGCAGATGGTGTGGCTAAAGATTCCTTGCTTTGCAACCCTTTTTCATCCACGTTTTGCCATCTACATTTTTTCTTTCTGATACCCATGATTTGGCTCCTGACCAGCTAGTGCAGCCTTACTGTAAAAGCTAAGAGTAACACCAAATCTGGGGTGAAAGAAAACTTTCACTTGATCTGACTCTCAGAAGCTCTGACATAGACATTGCATGAATCTTGGTGGTCAGAATGGCTGGGAACAGCATATGGTGAGTCACAACACAAATCAACTACAGCGTGCTCACAAGGAAAGGATAGCACACGTGCCAGTTCCTTGCAATGCAAGGCCATGCATGAATCCTGACAGCGGTGGACTTGGATAAAATCCTCGTTCAGATAGGTAAGAATGCAGAAATGCTTGGTGTGTTGGTTCACCTGCACAGACCCTCTCGCCACGTCTTGTACATTGCCTAAGTTTTCACAGGGCTCTCATGCAGAGCCTGGAGCTCCGTCCTTACCAGATTGAAGTGATGTCCATGAGAGATTCTGCTAAATCACCCATGATGCAACATCTTTTTGCCGACATTAGTTTTCAAAGCTGCATAAGCAGAAGTCTGCCAACAACCAGATCAACAATGACGCTATTGAATGTTGCAACAGCCTCAAAGGATTAAATGGCCTCATCCTGCTCATAAGCCCAAGTAACATGGGTGTTTTGTAGTGGAAGTTCATACTGACGTAATGAAATTGTGTGTTCTTTGCAAACGCAGCTCGGCACCTGTGTCATTATGATTGCCAGTCACAGTGCTCAAAGGAGTCACTGAAATCCAGTAATTTGTGTTCCAGCAGATTACTAGCATCATTGAGTTTCCGCTCCAAGTGATGACAGCGTTTGTACTTCCATCACTGCCACTGTCATTTCTCCTGCTGTTGCGTCTCAGCCAGCCTATACTGCCAAGCCAATATGATATAGTTTGAAAGTAGTCTCAAGACCCAGAGCTGCTCAAGTCCTGTAAGGTTGACTGCGATATTAACACCTTTTCACCCACCATGCTACAGCTACTGTGGTAGGAACACTAGGCCAGGCAATGGTAAGGCAGTCACTACTGGAATGCACGTGGGTGAGTTGTTTAGTTTTGTTTGTATTATTAAACGTGTTCTTGGTTAAAGTTGAGAGTTTTCATTTGCGGTGGAACTCTGTCACAACCTTGATACACCGTGTATAGTGAACTGCGATTTCAGTTCGTATTGGTTGTCACACATTGACCAGTAGGTGGCTCTGCACCAACGTGTTAGCTCTCCCATGTGCTTTTGTAATTTTTCTTTGACTTGAAATGTGATTGCATAAGGACTTCGTTTATTTTATTGACTATTACAGTGGAAATACTCTTTATTTGAAATATAATTTGCCTGTTAATTCTTGTGTAGCATGCATTGGTTCTGATTTGCTTCATAGTAAGACCTTTAAAAAGTGGAGTTTTATTAATTTCATCATTTAGGGCTCATGCTGTAAATTTGGCTATGTTGGTTTACAATCATAACTATGTAGGAGCAAACCATATTAGCTAGCAGATTTGTTGTCTTAACATAATCTTTTACAACAGAGTAAATAAGATGTCTATTTTATTTTCAATATGCCTTTGTAATTATTTCTTTTACCCCAACTCCATCTTGTTTGCCTATTTTTCCAGGATGTTAACAATCTTTAAGTATGGAGTTCCCAATCTTGGGCACCTTGTTGCTATGATTCCACGATAGCTATTATGCCATATGTGTATTTCTAATTTTGCAATGCCATTGACTCGTCTAATTACAAATAGTGTGAGCATTTGGATAGAAAGCCCTAAACTGTGACTTTTTACGATTACTACTTAGTCTGGTTCTAATTTCTGCTGCAGTCTTGATTGTCACACTTTGATTATTGTTTATCTGTTCAGTACCTCTGCTTTTTTGTTTCTTCTGTTTTATAAATTTCTCTTCAATTGAACTCTTTCTCCACCCCTCCCTCCGCCGACCCCCAGCTAATTGAAGTCCTATCAAAATCCCTGTTCTACAATTTGCCAGCATACTGGCCCCAGCATAGTTTAAATGAAGTCCATGCCAATGGAACAGCTCTGTCTTTCCTAGTGGCATTGACACTGCCACAGGGTTTGGAACCCACTCCTCCTACACCAATCTTTAAGCAGCACATTTACCTCTAATCTTATTTATTCAAGTGAATTTTCATTTGCCTCAGGTAAGCATTCAACGATTATTAATTTTGATTCTACTTTGTAATTTAGCTACAAGATGCCCGTAATCTCCCATTAAACCTATTTCCTAGAACTATTTGTTGGTATCCATGTAGGCCATGACAAATGGTGTAATTTTTGCATTGCATATAAGAAGTTTCTTTGTGGAAATAATTGCCGTTTATGAGTCACTAATCCAAACTTAGATTTATTTCCAATTTCACAGATCGGTTCCTTTTTCAAATATCATTCACAAACCAAAGACTTAGCATATATCAGATATTTTAACTATCATGAACATATTTAGAATATTCATAAATTATGCTAACATAAATTATAATTATAGACCTTTGAGTATAGTGGTTAGGAAGTCATGTTGAGGTTGTTCAGGATGTTGGTGAGGCCAGTCCTGGAGTACTGTTTGCAGCTCTGGTCACCCTTAGAGGGTTTAGAAAAGATGTACCAGGATGTTGTCAGAAATGTGGAGCTTGAGATATAAAAATACACTAGAAAGACTTTTCTCACTGGAGCATGAGAGGTTGAGGGGACATTATTGAGGTTTATAAATCACGAGGGGAGTAGATAAGGTGAACGACACAGGTTTATTCCCCAGGTGGACAAATTCAAAATTATGGAGCATACTTTTAAGGTGAGAGGAGAAAGATTTTGAAAAGAAGTGAAGGACAACTTTTTTTTACACAGGGTGGTTCATGTGTGGAATGAATTGCAAACAAAAACGATGCAGGAATAGTTACAGCATTTAAAAGCAATTGGATAAATTCATGAATTGGAAAGGCGTGAGGTATATGGGCTGAGTGCAGGCAGGTGGGACCAGTTTGGTTGGGAATATGGTCGACATGGACTAGTTGGACCAAAGGGTCTGTTCCCATGCTCTATGGCTCTATATAATTGATTTTTTAAAATAGATTTTACATTAATTTCTGTGAATTGTGTAATATTTTAGCAGATGTATGCAATAGCTCTTGAGCAATAATTTGCAGTTGATAAACTTATTATAATTTTACAGGTTGATGAAGGTATGCATCTCCTTATTACTGGTCCAAATGGCTGCGGAAAAAGTTCTTTGTTCAGGATATTGAGTGGTTTGTGGCCGGTGTATGGAGGAGTATTGTATAAACCACCTCCTCAGCACATGTTTTATATTCCACAGAGGTGAGTAAGTTAGCTTCATTGAAACCTTTTCATATTCTTCAATGTAAATATAAACCCAGTTTTTTTCAGTCTTTTTGAGAGTTGCCAATTTGTCCCCATGTTGTCCTCTTAAATAATTCTTTCTCTGTGAGAATTAAATGAGCAGAAATTGTATGGAATTTAATACATTTAAGAATGTGACAACTTATCCTGAGATGTTTTTATGCAGGTACATTTTTCCCAAATCGGGCTATCTAAAAATCAGACGTGGTTAAAACCAGAAATTTTTATGAACTGCCATGCGTGAATTTTTACTCATTTAATAGGAATAAAATAACTTGGTGGCATGCAATGCTAGGTTGTTGCATTGGTGTGGACAATTTGTTGATTTGTGTGCAGGTCCTTTCCCACATTGATTGGTCCAAATGATACTTGACTGCACCCAACACAGCTCAATCTAAATAGCCCAACCTGATCCAACCAAAAACCAGCAAGATCCAAAATTTAATGCAGAATCTATCCCAAGGTTGCAAGTTTTGAATATATACTTCCCACCTAAATGTTGGCTTAGATTTGTCAAATGAAGTTGCTAACTGCATTAATGTGATGATGAATTTAGTATTGTAATATATGTTGAGAGAGAAGTAGCCTTCCCAGCTTAGAAACTAACAGTCATATTTTAATTCAGCTCATGTTCATTTAATGGTCTATCAGTCTTTAAATACATCCTTAAAATGGTTTAGTATTTTGTCCAACATTTTGCAATTTGGTCATTAGATGTTTTCTTCCTACATTTCCTTCAGCTCTTCTTGATTTAAATTTTGGATATGTGAAATAGCGTATTGCAGTAGGTGGTAGGGAATATACGAAATGAGACAAAAACAAGTATAAATTTATTAATGAGGATCTACTGACAGTATAAAAAACAATTGAATCAGCCATAAGCAGTCAGAAGATTCTTCCCATAAAGGAAAGGATGAAACCCAATATACTTCACATATTTTGTTCTTTATGTGCTCTTTGGTACAGATGTTACCACTTTTTCTGAATAGTTGCCTTGCAAGCATCAGAACAATGTTTGTTTGATTCTCTTGTGATTAGTATCAAAACATTCCTGTTTCAACCTAATAATGTAAAAACAAAAGGTTCCTGGATATTTGTGATCCTGTCAGTCATCAGTATTTACACGTTGCCTGTTGGGCTTAATAACAGGCATATCGATTTTATCCTTATGTTCATGGAATAATATGACTGCAGCATTGTCTAGATCCATCCCAGTAGGTCCTTTTTAGATCAGATTGTTGTTCTTTGTACTGCCCAGTATGGGTGCTGTTGGAGCTAACATATGTTTGGATACTTGCTTCAGTGGTGTTTGAAGTAATGATTACGTTGTCTGCCTTCAAGAACTTTCCTAATTATACTGCGTTGTTTGTTAATAATCCTGGCTGGATCTTTGAGGTATTGAGATGTTTGAAATTACTATATTTATCAGACTACCTCATATTAAATTTCCGGATGTAAGGTTTGCCCCTAAAGGTAGAGATGTTATGGCACAGTGGTTAGTGGTCTTTTCTCTGAGCCAGGAGGCACAGGTTCAAGTTCCACCTGCTCTGGAGGTATGTCATAACATTGCTGAAGAGGCCATTGAAAATATCTTCCTCCAAGAGTGCAAAAACAAGTCCTTTCTCTGTCGGAATAATGTGATACTTCAATTTGTTGGGAATGAGCAGAAAATCAAAGAATCACACTTATTAGTTGAATAATTGGAGTCTTAGAATTAGTTTTTATTGTCATGTACTCAACTGTAGGGATACAGGAGTACAGTGAAAAGGGTACAAAGTCACCATTCTCTGGTGACATCTTAGGTGCAAAAAAAACAGAATTAAAAGAAGCAACCATCTTAGATACAAAGCCAAAACAGCCATTTTAGATACAAAGCCAAAAAAGCCATTTTAGATATAAAAATTAGAATTAAAAATAAACAGAAGTAGACATAAGAAACAGTTTTTTAAAGAAGAATAGGAATTAATGGGGTTTGCAAGCATGTTTGGGATGCAAGACAAGAGGGAATCATCCAACTTGAGTTCAAAATAGAACTAGGGCAAATTTAAACTCTTAGGCTTTATTGAAGTAATCCAGGAATATCCCTACCTAAACTAATAGGTCTGAACTTTACTCTTTGTAATACATGCTCACTTCTGAGCAGAAGGTCTTAGGTTCAAATCCTGCTCCAGAAGACTGGAACATGTATTCTGTGTTGATATTTAAATGAAGAAATGCTACATTATTGGGAGATGCCACATTTTAGATGAAATATTGAACTGAGACCTGGTATGTCCTACTCATGAACTCAAAGTGATCTCACATCAGCAACTCACTACAGCATGAGAGATGTGCCACTGACAAAATGTCAGGAAATGCTGAAAAACTCATCAGGTCTGATGTGAGTTCATTTTGGTCTGGATCATTACCTTTGTTTCACAGATGCTGCCTGCCCTGATGTGTATTTGCATTTTGTTTTGTTTATTTCCAGTATCAGCAGTATTTTACTCATGTATCAGAGTTCCTCTGGGGTCTGGCCAACATTCATCCCTCAGTTAATAGTGACAACAGATGACCTAGAACACAGGAACAGGATTAGGCTATTCATCCCATTGAAGCTGCTCCACCAGTGAATATAATCGTGGCTGATTGAACACGCCGTTGGCTTTATGCCCGTATTCTCAGTCCTTTATGCCATTGTTAATCAAAAATTATCAAACTCTACTTTCAATATACTCAAAATTGGACCTTTCACAGCTCTCTGGAATAGAGAATTCCAAAGATTCACCACCTTCTGAATGAAAGAATTTCACTTTTTTCCTGTCTTAAATGACAACCATTTATTTTTAAATTGTACCTCAGGATTCTAGATTTCCCCAACCAGGAAAAACACTTTAACTGCATCTACTCAGTCCAGGCTTTTAAGTATTTTGTAACTTTCAATTAAATCATCTCTCATTCTTGAACCTCGAGAGAATTCAGAACATTTTCCCAATTTCTTCTCTTAGACATTCCTACCATCGTAGGAACAATCTAGTGAAACTTTTTGCACTTCCTTTATGGCAATAATAACTTCCCTGAGATAAGGGAACTAACACTGTACATAGTTCTCCAGGTGTGGTCTCGCCAAGATACTGTACAAATTGAACAAGACTTCACTACTGTTGCACTCAAGTCCTCTTGTGATAAAGGGTCACATTCCATTAGCCTTCCTAATACTGGTGCTCGTGCAGATTAGCCTTCAGTGACTTATTGACAAGGACAGTCAAGTCTTTTTGCACATCCACGTTTTTTAGCCCCCCTCAACTTAAGAAATGCTGTGTACACCTCTTGCTGAAAAAGTGGATAGTCTCATATTTTTCCATATTATGTTCCATCTGCCTTGCCGAATTACTAAGCCTGTCCAAATCATTCCTGAAAATGTCTTAAATCTTCTGCATACGTTCCTGCTCAGCTTTGTATCATCTGCAAATTTGGAAATATTGCTGCTTGTGGCATCTTGTTGTCAGCCTACATTACAACAATAAGCAGATTTCGGTAATGCCTAATTGCCTCAAGAATTTTTTTCACACTGACAATTACAGTCTGGATGTATCTTTCTTTCTCCTTCTATCTCTTCAATTACCTATCATCTTTGGCAGTTGGCCGGAGTAGATGACATTTGTATTCTGTCTTGTAGCTGAGAATATGTGACTATAGTAAATTTGAATTAGGTTTACTTTTTATCATTTATCTAATCCTGTTTGTGGTGAGCACATTTTTGTGTTTTCCTGGTATTGTTTCTTTTTCCAAAAAACCTTGAGCAAGAAAAGCACCTGCTTAAATTAGAATTATAAAAATAGGGTGTGATTTTGAATTAAGAAGATATGGGAGAAGAGTGCCAATAAAAACTCTGAAGATTGTAAAGGGGAGAGCCTATGTGCAATGTTGCAGCAGTGGATAGAATGGGCAGAATTTCGAGCAGACAATGTGAGGGTGGCTCAGATGGGCATTAAAATGCTGAACAGACATAGAAACCTGCCCAGTTCTGGGTTTAACATGGGTATCTTTACAAATGAGTGGAATAGAGTTACTCTGTTGGTAATGTCAGTCTGGAAATAGAGTATTAATTTTGAACCTTTTCCAGCATCCTGGCTTCCAAGCTGTGTGGAGTTCACAAGGATCAACAAAGCAAAAGCATGGCACAGAGTCACTTTTCAATTAAACCAACAGGCTAGAAACACTTTAAATAGTAAAATTGCATAGCTCTGGGCTGTCTATGTGAAAAGCTTGTGCTTACATCACTTGTTTAGAGAATCCATGACCAGTTTTCCCAATTTCTTCTCTTGGGCATTCCTACCATCCTCAGAACAGTCTGGTGAACCTTTCTTGCACTTCCTTCATGACAATAATAACTTCCCTGAGATAAGGAGCTTGCAAGATGGATTAAAAAAACTGGCTCAGTCACAGAAGACGGAGGGTAGCAGTGGAAGTGTGCATTTCTGAATGACAGACTGTGAATAGTGGTGTTCCCCACAGATCAGTGTTGAGACCTTTACTATTTGTAATATATATAAATGATATGGAGGAAAATCTAACTGGTTTGATTAGTAAGTTTGCAGGTGACACAAAGGTTGATGGAATTGCAGATTGTGATGAAGATTTTCAGAGAACATAGTAGCATATAGATCACTTGGTTACTTGGGCGGAGAGATGGCAGATGGAGTTTAATCTGGAAAAATGTGAGGTAACGCATTTTGAAAGGTCTAATCCAGATGGAAAATATACAGTAAATGGCAGAACCTTTAAGAGTACTGACTGGCAGAGGGACCTGGATGTACAGGTACAAAGGTCATTGAAAGTGGCAATGCAGGTGGAGAAGGTAGTCAACAAGGCAAACAGCATTCTTGCCTTCATCGGTTGGGGCATTGAGTTTAAAAACTGGCAGGTAATGTTGCAGCTTTATGGAATCTTAGTTAGGCTGCATTTGGAATATTGTGTTCAGTTCTGGTCACCACCATATCCAAGGATGTGGTGGCTTTGGAGAGGGTACAGAAAAGATTTACCAGATGTTGTCTGGAATGGAGGGCATTAGCTATGGGGAGAGGTGGTAGAAACTTGGATTGTTCTCACTGGAAAGACGGAGGTTGAGGAGTGACCTGATAGAGGTCTACAAGATTATGAAGGGCATAGACAGAATGAACAATCGGAAGCTTTTCCCGGGGTGGAAGAGTCAGTTACTAGGTGGAATAGGTTTAAGACGCGAGGGACAAAGTTCAAAGGTGATGTACAAGGTAGGGTTTTTTTCCCACAAAGAATGGTGGGTGCCAGCAACTTGCTGTCGGTGGAGGTCATGGAAGCAGAGACTATAGTGACAAAAGGGCGTCTTGACAAATGCATGAATAGGATGAGATTAGAGGAATATGGTCCTCTGAAGGGTAGGGAGTTATAGTTATGATGGGCAGCATGTTGATGCAGGCTTGGAGGGCTGAAGGGCCTGTTCCTTGGCTGTAATTTTCTTTGTTCTAAAGCTCCACACAGTTCTCCAAACGATTTCCAAGTTGGTGGTGGTCACCAGCAGCATAATGACCTTCTTAGTCCTACGTCAATCTACAAGACAAAGCAAATAGTCGCACAGAGCCAGCTCAAAGGAGACAATTCCCCAATACAGAGTCTACAGACATAGGATCAACTTTGTTGACACGACTGAGCACTATTATCTCACAAGGCTTAGACTTTCACTGATATAAGCAATGACCTAACTGAAGCTTCCCAGAGCAGAATCTCCTTTGCTGTGTACCCAGTGGGAAAATATTGCTGTTCCAACAAGGCGGTTATCACTGCCATTCCCAAGAGTTGTGCACACTCCTCTGCAAAGACAGAAGGCAGAGAATTAGAGAAATGGATTATGCAGAGAGGACACAATAACAATATTGTGGTGATGACTGAGTAATCAGTGTGAGATGTCAAGAAAAAAGGATTAGTGTTGGTTGTTCAGAAAGTCATGCAAGGAAGTATCTGGAATAAGTAGAGTTGCAAGGTGTTATTTAAGAAATTTTGTACAGCTGAACACTGGAAAAGTCAGAGTGTGGGTGTTGGCATTGAAACTGAGATTTACCTTGCCTGCTATTCTGAGGTGAGCAAACCCATTTCAGGCAGTATGTCCAGATTCAGTGGACTGTTTGTAGACTCTTCCATTTGTAGGAAACTGCACTGCATCAGAAGTCTAGGGAAGAGTCTCCCTTGCAATCTTGTCATTACCAAAACCTCAGGGAACAGTGTTAAAGTTCAGCCATTCTTAATCCTGCTGAGCACCATTTAACAGGAGATCGTTTGTGCAACAGTATGTAGAAAGCCAATATGCATGAACTCTGATTCAACAGTAGACTTGGAAGCAGGATGTTAGTGTTGTGGCTGAGTAAAAGGAGTACAGCAAAGTCGACTTCATTTAAAAATTGGTTTCCAACCAACATCTGGCCTCTGACCACTTCAATCAGCCTGATGTAAATAAAATTCAGCTCACTGTATCTGGGAACTGAGTCGAGAGTGAATTGAATGTCTCTTTGAAATGTAACTGATCTATTCAACTAGTTTTAGTTACCATAACACTGTAATCTGGCCTTGTTCGTGACTTGTCAGCTGATTAGGGCTATGATAGCTTTTTAATAAGCTGTTAGCTTTTTTTAGTTAGTAAGCATGTACGAAATTTTTATCCAGAACTATTTAATGTATATACAGCTGTAAAGTGGAACAAGGCATAGTTTTAAAAAAAACTGACATTCTGGTTGACATTTCATTATTTATTTGTGTAGTTATTTTTTAGTACTTCATTTATAATATGAGTGTTTAATCTGAACTAAAAACCACCAGATCGAGAAAGTTCTTTATCTTAGCTTCAGATGATCAGGTAATTGAATATTGCAAATGTTATTTAGTTTCATTGTGTTTGTTCTCATTTATAAACAGTTGGACAATTTAAATTTAGGTAAATTCAGTCATTTGTTAGGCTTTCCCAAGCCTGATAAAGCACAAGTCAACAGATCATTGTGTGAGGTATGCTCCTGCTGCATCTCACCTGTATCGAGTATTTGTAAATTCTGCCTTTATATTCCATTTGTTCTTTAGATCGCAGCAATGTATTCTCTGTACTCGTCACAATCAATACAGATGAAGTAGAACATCAAGCTGAATCTGTAAGCCTCACGCTGGCATCCTCAAACCTTTATAGATTGACTATTTAATTACTTTAACAAAATATCCTGAGAAATTCTTCACTGATTTTGTTAGGAATGTTAGGTACGGTTACATCATTAGTTGAAAGCCTGTCATATTGTCTTCTGTTCAAGTATTCTGTCAAAGATGATAGGAAATATAGAAGCCAATAGCACACAAAGAAGTTAGAACAGATGTTTTAAAGATTCAGATCTCAATCATGGGAATAATTCTAAAGGCATATGTTGATTTAGACAAAAATGAGTGCAACTTCCAATGCTTCCTGATATGTCAGGAATAGCTGATCTTTCACACATCAGGAGCTGACAAAAGATTTATTTCAGTGAGAGAATGTCAGGTTTGTATACAGTATATACTAATCTGTGCAGTGATATTTTCTTGAACGTATTTCTGGAGGCTCCACTCCTGGTGCATCTCTAGACCGTTTGACATTTGATGCATAAACCTCTGTGTCTGAATTATGATTTTTCAACTTGTTGAGACAGTCTGTATCATTTAGCCTGTTAAAATGCGGGTTTATCATGAATTATGTTATCTATCAATTGATAAATTACTAATTTTTATCTTGATTTACAGACCGTATATGTCTGTTGGAACTCTGAGAGATCAGGTTATCTACCCAGACTCTGTGGAAGACATGAGTGAGAAAGAGTGCACAGATCTGGATCTGGAGCATATCCTAGATATTGTTCACCTGAAGCACATTGTACAGAGAGAGGGAGGTATGAACGTGGTTCTACAAATGAATACTCTTTTAGTCGAAAGCGTTTTTCTATAATATTTTAATTCTCAAGGCTTATCATTGCAGTGTTTCCAAGTTTGGACTTCAGAGATGGATTAAATCTAATTGTAAAACTTTAAATCAATGTCAGTTTTATCCTGATAGTTATAGAACTGTTTATTTTATAGCTCGTTACAAGTAACACTGGAGATCAAATGATCAGTGATGAAAACAAAATAAAACAAAAAAAGATTGCACAGGATTATATATGAATTATTTTGTTGAAATAAGACTTTGAGCTCAAGGAATTTTAAGAGCTCTTGGAAACCTTGTAAATACTTCGAAGTCTTTCTTTGTTTTTAATGCCCTCGTTAAACAGAAACCATGCAAAATTTGTTACACATTCTTGCATATTTATTAACAGACTTTGCAAGCACTGTTTTAGTTTACCCTAATTATAAATTTTGGGAAGTAACTTTTTTATTATCCACAGTAAGCATCTCCGCTGAAATTTATTTAACTGTTATTACTTCTGTTAGAACTTTGTCCCAGTACCCGGACCTCTGTGTTTGAGTTCCAAAGGGCAGATTAACATACCTTGTCACTATGTGTGGTAGTCACTGATGTACACTCATAATCTTCTCTATTACATAATTTGTTTCCTGTTTACCAACAGGCTTTATCCTTAATTTATGCACTGCATTATGTGTAAATGATCAAATTAATAAATAAGCATTGATTAAATGTTGAGTTACATTCCTCTTTATCAAACAGGTTTTCAGACACTTCTGAGATTTTTTTTGGACAGACTGCAATTGTGCTTTGCATGCAAAAATTAAGTTCCATTGTAGATGTGGGGCTGACACAACCAGCTTCTTTTTAAATTAGGAAGCATGAGGATAGGAGATAAAAAAGGATGCTTATGATTAAATTACCTGCACGATCCATTATTTTCTAAACATTAAAATTAGTTGCTGAAATGTTGTGAATTGAATGACCTTGATTCCCCTATTAAATATTCCCAAATAGAATTTTGGATTGTTAACATACAAAAAGGAAAATTGGCCTGTTTATTTAAAATTAATTTCGATTTCTGACAAGAAGTTGTGGTACCTAAATTGATCTGTTATTCTGTTCATTTTAATTGGAGAGCATAGTCAATGATCCCCTTACGGTTTAGCTTTGTTGCACATGATCTGTTTATTTCAATGTACTGTATTCAGCTGGATTTCATCTCAAGGATTTAAAAGAGAGAGGTGAAAGCATTGTTAGTGCCTAACTATAATTTTCCAAAGTTTTGTTTCAATTTAGGTATCCTTCATCGAAATTAGAAAATTCCACATGTTACTCCGTTATTTAAGGATGGTGAAACAGGAAACCAAGGAATTTTACACCTGTTAGCTTAACATGTGTTGTTGAGAAATTACTATAATTTATAATTAAGAACAGAAAAACTGAACAACTTGAAGATTTCCAGATGAGTAGACAGCCAGCTTGGATTTGTAAAGGATCATTCATGACAAATGATTCTGATTTGAATTTTTTTAAAGAATTAACTAGAGTAGTTGCAGAATATTGAATATTATTTTTGTGGATTTCAGAAGACATTTGATTAGTTCTATTCTGAAAAGTTCTTAGCCGAAGATCAATGGATTGAAGGCAAAGTGTCAGTCTGGCTAGCAAACTGATTGAGTGGTAGAAGATATTTAAGGATATGGCCTACTCCTGTTCCTATGTTAATTGATAAAGTAATCATTTTTTTACATCAAAACAATGACTACACTTAAGTAGTACTTTATTGGTTGAGCTATCCTTGTCTGCGAGAGCCCACTGATGATGACTTTATTGATGGCAAAGCACTTTGGGATATCTGTGCTGCTAAGATGCCCAAGATAAATACATGATTTATTTATTATAAGTCATCATGAATAGCGAAATGAACATCAATAACTCCATCGTACTAACCCACTGTTGTACGACTGCCTTCAGTGTAGTTGATCCCAATAAATAGTCTGAGATGCTGATCCAAAACAAGACTTTATGGAAAGAGATGTTTCTAGCATCAGTCTTTAAACAAATTATGCAGTGGCTGCTTGTTTCAACTCACAAAGTAGCGCAAAGACTCCAACAAGAAGCTAAAGCATTCCAATGACATGGAGGCACTGGTTCAGAAAATGATTTCAAAAGGAACGTTTTGCATCATAAAGTATTCTCTTTGGAACAAATAAACTTCCTTTTTGGCAACAGTATCTCCCGTCAACAAAGTATTAACATTATGTACACAAAAGCTTTGGCAATACTTACTAAGTCAATGTGACAAAATGTCTTTGCAATGATTTAGATTGAACAGTGTCAACTCAGTTTAATCTTGCAAGATATGATCAACCTACGTTGAATGTCAGGAAAATGGTGGAACAACCAATGTCTATGTAAGTGTGTTTAAAAAATAAAAAGCTCTCAGTTTATTATCTAACTTTTGGACATCTGGAAATGATACCACTGTGAAACCCAAGCACAGTAAAAATAGTTTTTTTTATTGACTCGTGTGACATGGGTTTCACCAGCTGGCCAGCATTTATTGCCCATCCCTAGATGTCCTTGAGAATTGATTGATATTGCTAAACTGCCTTTTTGAACAGCTGCAGCCCATGTGTTGTAGGGTAACCTACATTAGGGAGAGAATTCCAGTTTTATGACCCAGCAACAGTGAAGGAGCAGCGAAGTATTTCCAAGCCAGGATGGTGAGCGGCTTGGAGAGGTGAACTTGCGTCATGGTGGTTCCCATGCGTTTGCTGCCATTGTCCTGGATGGGAATGATCATGGATTTGGAAGATGCTGTCTAAGGGTCTTTGAATTTCTGCAGTGCCTCTTTTAGTGCACACCGTAGCTACTGAACGTCGGTGGTGGAGAGAATGGATGCTCATGGATATGATGCCAATCAAGTCCTGGAGAGAGTCAAACTTCTTGAGTGTTGTTGGAGCTGCATTCATCCAGGCAAATGGGGAGTATTCCATAACAGTCTTGACTTGTAATTTGTAGACGAATGGGCTTTGGGAAAGTAGGGTCACAGGTAGACAGGGTAGTGAAGAAGGCACTTTGTATACTTGCCTTTATTGTTCACTGCATTGAGTATAGGAGTTGAGCGTTCATGTGGTGCCTGCTGAGGCTACTTTTAGAATACTGCATTCAGTTCTGGTCTCTCTGCTATAGGGACAATGCCAAACTTGAAAGTGTTCAGAAAATATTTACGGGGATGTTGCTGGTGTTGGAGGGTTTGAGCCATAGGGAGAGGCTGAGTAGACTGGAGCTACTTTGTCTGGAGTGTTGGAGTCTGAGAGGTGATCTCTCTGATTTATAAAATTGTGAGGGGCATGGATAGGATGAATAGCCATAGTCTTTTCCCCAAAGTAGGGGAGTCCAAAACTGAAAAGTAAAAGTTTGAGGTGACAGCGGAAAAATTTAAAAGGGGCCCTAAGGGGCAGTACTTTGGATGGTGCATGTATGGAATGAGCTGCCAGATGGACTGTTGGAGGCTGGTACAGTTACAACATTTAAAAAAACACCTGGACGAGTACATAAACAGAGAGGATTCCTAGTGATATGGGCCAAATGCTAACAAATGGGATAGATCAATTTAGGATATTTTATCGGCATGGATGAGTTGAAGTAAAATGTCTGTTTCCGTGTTGTACTTATTCAAGGATTCCTTGTGTCTGACCTGCTTTTGAAGACACTGTGTTTCTGTAGCCATTCAGTTGACTTTATGATCAATGGTAATTCTAAGGATGCTAATTGTGTGGAATTTGGTGATGGTGACGTTGAATGATAAGGGACGGTGGTTAGATTGTCTCTTATTGGAGATGGTCATTGCCTGATATTTGTGTGGAGCAAATGTTACTTACCACTTGTCAGCCCAGGCTGGAAATTGATTAGATCTTGTTCCATTTGAACATGGGCTGCTTCAGAATCTGAGGAGTTGCAAAATGAACTGAACATTGTGCAACCATCAGTGAACAGCGAATTTCTGACCTTTATGATGGAGGGAAGGTCACTGATGATTTGGCTGATTATGGTTGGTCTGAGGATACTACCCTAAGGAACTCCTGCAGAGATGTCTTGGAGCTGAGAAGACTGACTGACTGCCAGTAGCCATAACCGTCTTCCTATGTACCAGGTTTAACTCCAGTGGGCAGAGAGTTTGTCCCCTGATATTCCTTGATTCCAGTTTTGATAGTGCATTGCCACACTTGATCGATTACAGTCTTCTAGAATTAAGCAGTTTTGTCCATGTTTGATCCAAGGCTGTAATGAGGTCTGGTGCTGAGTGGCACTGGGATAATCCAAACTGAGCGTCATTGAATAGGCTACTATTGAGCAAGTGCTGCTTGATAGCTGTTGATGACACCTTCCATCACTTTACTGATGACTGAGATAAGACTAGAGGCGGTAATTGGGTAGATCAACGTTGTCCTGCTTTGTGTGCAATTTTTCACATTGTCAGGTAGGTGAAATGTTGTCGCTATACTGAAGGAGTTTGGCTGGGGGAGCAGCAAATTCTTGAGGACAAATCTTCAGTACTATTGCCAGAATCTTGTCAGGACCCATGGCCATTGTCTAGAGCCTCCAACCGTTTCTTGATATGTGGAGTGAATTGACTTAGCTGAAGACTAATATCTGTGAAGCTGGGGACCACTGTAGGAGGCTGAGATGAATCATTTTCTCAGTGCTTCTGGCTGAAGATTGCTGTGGATGTTCTCAGCCTTGTCCTCTTGCACTGATCTGTTGGTCTCTTCCATCATTAATGATGGGGTTATTTGTGGAGACACATCCTGCAGTGAATATGGTTATGAATTTCATGTAGAATTCAAAGCAGCATATTTCTCCTGCGTGTTCCTGAAATCTCACCTAACTTCTACTCCAAAGCAAAGCTGAATTTTTCCAAAACCGTTCCAATTTGTCTTAATTCAAGGCTATCTTATATGCAACATTTCATTGTGTTAATAATGGTAGGATGTGTAATTATAACTGCAGTTCATTCCCCAGTAAGATCCCCATTCAGGATATTATTCCCATATTAGGATTGATATGAGTTGGGGCTTGCCTGGGCAAAGGTTGACTATAGGACTGAATGAAAATCATCATTCATGACAAGTCACCTGAGCTATTATCTTGATGATTTGTAATATTGTTATAAACTAATGGCCCACTACTCTGTCCTTTGATTATTGATGTCTACAAGTGAAAGGGAAAAGTTGCAGACCAAAATGGCTATTAAGTGCAGACCAGTTGTATTTAAGACATCTGAAAATATGCAAACTTTACTCAGGTGACAATGAACTTCTTCAACGGGGGTTTTATACATTGGGAAAGCATTGGCTTAGAATAATTCAATATATTTCCATAGATCTCCAAAACATACACAATAATGAAATAATATTAAATGGAGAGAACACAGATAATAGAGAACAAAATTGGAAACTCCTGAAATCATAGACCATAGAATTCTTACAGTGTGGAAACAGGCCCTTTTGCACAACATGTCCACACTAAACACTCAGAACGTCTCACCCAGACACATTCCCCGTAACCCTCCTAATCTACACATCTTTGCACGCTATAGGCAATTTATCATGGCCATAGCTTTCATTTCTGCAACAATTATTAAGCTGTGTGTTGGGGAATAGAGTAGGTCTGGAAAAAAATGAATGCTGAAAGTTTACTGCGGGACATGAGTCTGCCAGAGAAAGATAAATGAACGTTTTTGGTTGATGTCTTCATTATTTGAACTTCCATTTAGGATTAGGTATAGCAGAACAATTTATGTTAGTCCTTATCTGTTTCCATGCTGTTGCACGGTTTGCTTCTGTATAGTTGACCATGCTGTGGCCAGTTTTCCATTAGAAACTGGGAACCTAATATTTGTGTCATGGAGAAAGAGATTCCGGTTACTTCTGAAATAGATAGCCCTGTTATGCTGTAGGACAAAGGATGGTATAATTAGCCCTACAAAAATCTGCTGTAAGCCAAAGTAAATGAATTGAATAAGTAAAAATGCTGGAGAACAGGCGTGTCAGTGAAGATTTCCCATGTAAATTACCCTCCCTTGAACTGGCAGGAACTAACCGCACAGATTTCCATCTTTGATGCTACGGAAGGTACCCACTTGTAGCTGCTAGGTATTTTCTAGCATGTGTGTTTTGAACCTGAGGATCTTCTCAGGGCTACAGTTAACATGTCCTCAAGTGAAATCTTTCACAATACTTCACTGCAGTTGGAGCATTTTGATCTTGTATCAGTATTAAAATCAAGGTTATGCGATATTTTCTCAAGAAATACTGTTTGAGTTTTCAAAATAAATGTTAATATTCAAATGTTACTTTTAACATGATTAATTTTCCATTGATGGTGATTTTAATTTTAACATGGTGACTGGGTTTAGGTTTATGGAGGGGAAGAGGAAAGTACAGTTCATCAGAACAAACACTTTCAATATACTTGAGTGAATTAAATATCTGCAATAAATGATGAAAAGTCTACTCACATTTTAAAATATTAGAAACAACATTTAGCTTGACAAAAGGCATTGTTTCACTTACCAGAGTTTTGTTCCTTTCTTACAGTGTATATTTTTACAATACATAGTTTTACATTGAGTTTTATTTCCTATTGCTGTAGGATGGGATGCAGTTACTGATTGGAAGGATGTCCTGTCTGGAGGTGAGAAACAAAGGATGGGCATGGCACGAATGTTCTATCATAGGTGAGTTGTGTTTAAGGTAAACATTCGAAGCTAGCCAGATTGCTCATAAAAAAGGGATATGTACATAGGGTGTAAATTAAATTCTACTTGGTATAACCTTATGTTGATCTTATGTCATGCCAAACTCAAAATATAACATACATTTTTCGTAAATTTTTAAAAGTACTGAATTTAATATTAAGGAATTTTTCTCCTGTCAGCAGGGTATTACTTTTCCAGAGCCATACAGTATTACAGCATGTTTGATCATAATTACCAATGCTCACTTCCAGATTATCCTTTGAGAATAAATGAGACAGGTTGTCACTATGGGCTGCTGTCATGCTCTGTTTGGCACTTGGCTGAGGAGTGGTATTGATAGAGACTTGAGAGGAGATTTGGCATCAAGTTCAACAATGGAAGTTTCCAGAGCTGAGATAGTAACATTTTCAATGGAAGTGCCCTTGTAAAAGTATGTAATTATTGTCATGTGCCTCCAGTGTGCTGATGTTCCCTCACCATTATGTCAGTAGAATATTTCTTAACATAGAAGCACAAAATGTTCCTTGCATTATGTTACAATTCTTTTCAAAGAAAATCCTTCAGCATATGAAGAAATGAATGGAGGATTCCCAGCGAATTACTGTCTTTATGTTAAGAACTATTGGTTTTGCCTGATATTATAAAAGACCAGTAACAAGTTTTTTTTAAATTAAGTATAAGCCTCATTATTATAGGGGCTACAATAGTTTTTCGTAATTCTGTTAAAAACCTTTGCTGTATGGTACACAGATTGATTAATATAGACATTTAATTGAAGTGGTTTTTATTTCTGTGATGAATAATGGTGTCCCATTTTGTTTTGCCACGACATGAACAGAATGGGAACAGATTTTTAAAAAAAGATGTATTTTTTAAATTTGTTCATGAGAATTGGATATCACTGGCTGAGTCAACAATTATTACCCATTTTTAATTGCTTTGGAGAAGATGCTAGTGAGCTGGCTTTTTGTACTGCTGCAGTCCATAGTGTAAGGGTACCACAGAGCTGGTAGGAAGGGAGTTCCGGGACTTTTGACCCGGCAATGATAAAGGAATAGCAATATAGATCCATGTAGGAGAACTTGCAATTGATAGTGTTTACATGCATTAGCTGCTTTGCCCTTCTAGACGGGGGAAAGTTTGTTGGTTTGAAGGAGTTGTACAGTAAATCTTGATGAGTTACTGCAAGTGCATCAGTTGACATTGGTAAATGGGCTGCTTTGTTCTGAATGATGGCAATTTTCTTGTACATGTTTGGAGATTCACCTATTCAGGCAGTGGAAAATATTTAATCAAATGTAGTAATTGTCCCTTGAAATGGTAGACAGGCATTGGTAAAACAAGAATTAAACCTGTTGCAGAATCCCTAGCCTCTGACTGTTCATGTAACCACTGTATTTGTATGGCTGATCTAGTTCAGTTTCTGGTCAGTAGTAAGCCCCAAGGATGCTAATAATACCATTGAATTTCATGGGGAAATGGTTAGCTTCTCTTTTGTTTTTAAATGGTCATTGCTTGACACTTGATGATATTTGCCACATACTAGGCCAATCCTAGATGTTGTCCAGGTCTTGTTGCATATGGACTGCATCTGAGGAGTTGCAAATGAACTTTTGGCAGTCATTACAAATATCCACATTTTTGATCAAATGATGGAGGGAGGGTGATTGATTCATTGGTGAAGCAGCTGAAGATGTTTAGGCTAGAATGCTACCTTCACAGATGTAGATGTTTACAGTACAGGAGGAAGCCATTCAGCTCATTACATCGCTGCCAGGCAACAAGAATCTGACTACAATAGAACAGAACAGCAGTTTATTGTCACATGTATATTTTACAAAAAAAAAGTGAAAAGTTTTAAAAGTCGACATACCATGGCACTTAAACTAATGATAGAAATCATTAATAAGAAGTATTAATGGCTCCTGAGTTTGGGGTACGCTGGAAAACTGGGCTAAAACTGCCACACAGAGATAGGCTGACATTGTCCTAATATATCAAGACGAGACCTCTACAGCAGGATCTGGCCTTCACATTGGGCTGCTAGAATACCCGGAAACTGCCAAAGAAGACATCCAATACAGAACGAGACCTGCACGCCAGGACAAGACCACCACACAGTGAGACTGCCCTGCTAGGTCCCAGGCCGGTACTGCCATTTCGGGCTGTTGCAAGACACTTCACCCTGGGCCTGGGCCTGTGCCTGTGCCTGGATTGGAAGAAGGTGCCCTCAGCCAAAGTTGTTAAAAGAAGGTAAGGTACCATAATAAATGGCATAGAAAGGAAAAAGAATGGAAAGCAGATGGAGTAAATGAGCTCCATGCTCCCGGGCTGAGGAGCTCACACATTGCATTGCTGCTTTGCCACCATCCTCTATTTTGGGATTTAGCCCATTATCAATTCAATTAAATATTGCTTAATTAAATACTGCTTAAACAAGAGTTTCTGCCTCAATCCTTTTCATGCAGTGATTGCCAGTCTCTGGCAAACTTTGAATGAAAACAATTCTTCTCAATTCTCCTCTCAACTTGACCTCTTACCTTAAATCTACCTTCAACTGATGGAAAAAGTGCTTTCCCACTCAGCCTATCTATATGCTCCTCATGATCTTATACACCTCGATCAAATCACTTCTCAACTTTTGATGCTCCAAGGAAACATGCCCCAACCTATCCAATCTTTTCTCATAGATCAGCATCTCCATCCCAGGCAGCATCCTAATAAATTTCCAGTGCACCCTCTTTCATGTAGATGCAACCATCTTATGACACGGTAACCAGAACTGCAAGCAGTGCTCCAGCTGCCTATCCAGTGTTTCATACAGCTCCAGCCAAACCTGCTTGCTCTTGCATTCTATGTCTTGGCTAATAAAGCAAATATCCCAACTTCCATGCTTGTAGATCATTTTGCTCGCATGCAATGTGTCTACACATAAAAAGTAAAACAAAGAACAATGGATGCTGGAGATTGGTGGCATGGTGGCTTAGTGGTCAGTACTGCTGCCTCACTGGGTTCAATTCCACTCCTTGGGTGACTGTGCAAACTCCACACAGACATTCTCCCCATGTTTGCGTGGGTTTCCTCTGGGTGGTTTGGTTTCCTCCCACAGTCCAAAGATGTGCAGGCTCAGTGGATTGGCCGTTTTAAATTGGCCAGGGTGTTCAGGAATGAGTGGATTATGGGAATGGGTCCGGTTGGGATGCTATGAGGATCAGTGTGGACTTAGGCTGAAGGGCCTGTTTCCACAATGTAGGGATTCTTTAAAAAAAACCTGAAGCACAAAATCAAAAATTCCTGGAGAAGCTTCGCATTTCAGGCAGCATCTTTGGAGAGAAAACAGAGTTTATGTTGCAAATCCAGTGATCCTTCTTCAGAATTGCGTCACTGGACTTGAAATGTTGACTCTGTTTTCTTCTCCACAGAAACTACTAGACCAGCAGCGTTTCTTGAGCAATTTCTTTTTGTATGTATCTACACGTATGTTGTGGCTCTAGGCTTTATTTCATAACTTTCACTCACTTTGCACTTAATTGCAGGCAACCAGCCTCTGTTGTTTTTGAATTTCTTATTAGCACAGAGAGAGTGGCAGCTTGATATAGTTCTGAACACTAAACACCCAAGGGGATGGACGTGTTATTATACTGTACTAAGCTATGTCAGTGTCACACTGACAGCATGTGCCTGAAGCTTACGCCAGACACACTGCAAGTGTCAAAATCAATGTGGACCTACCCTCCTGGAATCAAGAGGGCCCTTGGTTATTCAGGGCTACTGCCACACTCAGTCAATGGTCTCATCTGTCCAGTGATTTAGCCACAGTCGCACAGGCAACAGGTTCAGTGTTTTGGCAGTCCAGTGATTGGCATGGTCAAACCTGTAAGTCAAATGCAACTAATCTAAGAAGTACAAGTAGGTCAGTCAGGGTGCTGTGGAAACATCAGATTGGAATGTGCTAGTGTTTCCTGTAATGAAACAAAAATAAATGATGGGGATTAATGGAAATGAATGGAAAAGCAATTAAGGTAATGCAGGAGGAGGAAGTGGTGAGGTGTCCCTAATGAGTTAATAGGAAGCACATACAGAAAGGGTACTTTGTTTTGGAGTGTGAGGTGGATGAGAACGATTGAATGTACATGATGCATGCAATAGTGAGTCCTTGAACCTTGGTGAGAGGTGAGTGCAGTGGCACATTTAGAGTGGTTTCCTTGTGTATGTAAAATAGCAGAGAGCAGATGGTAGCACTCATCCCGCTTCCTATGCTAGCATGCAGTAAGTTTCGCTCTGGACACTGCACTGATGCAGACCACAATCTTGGTCCAGCCTGACTTTATCTGCTAGTGTGACCTCCTTTAACACTCAGCAGGATATTGCACTGCCCTCATCTCCCTCACTCAACCACCAACAGCTCCAAATCCCAGTTTCCAAACTGAGAAGCTAACGTCCCTTTCTAGGAACATTGCTAATGTCGCAGGATAACAGTGAAGCCCCAATTTCTGGCTTGCAGTTTCTGAAGTGCTGTAGAGCTGGAGTTTAAATATGGTACCAGCAGCATAAATGGCCTAAGTCCTGGAAGTGTTGAGCTCTTTTACCTTTTCTGACATGTGATTTCCATAGGATAGATGCTTTAGATGTCATTCTAGATAATTAATAAGATGAAGAGCAGTAGATAGTGAGAGAAAGTCGCCATGGTGGATGGGTTGCTATTGGTCCTGTGCAAAGAAACCCTTCACCTAAAAATGGAAAATTTGGCCCCAGATTCCTGATCCCCCTTGCTCACTCAAACATGCTAATGTTGCAGTGATATTTCTACCCTTTGATTCCTCTTTATTTGATTTTCTCCCCGTGTGGACCACAACACATAAGAGGAGTAGAATTAAGACTTTTGATCCATTGCGTCTGCTCCACTGTTTGATCATGGCTGATGTTTCTTGACCCCATTCTGCTACTTTCTCCCTGTAACCCTTGATCCCCTTACTAATCAAGGACATATCTATCTGTGCCTTAAAGATACTCAATGACTTGGTCTCCACAGCCTTCTGTAGCTATGAGTTCCACAGATTCACCACCCTCTGGGTGAAGAAATTCCTCCTCCTCTCATTTCTAAAGGGTCGCCTGTTCACTCTGAGGCTGTGCCCTCAGATCCTCATCTCTTCTCTGAGTGGAATCATCCTCTCTATGTCCACTTTCAAGGCCTCTAGGTATTCTAAGTTTCAGTAGATCCCGTTTCATCCCTCTAAGGTCCAACAAGTTTGGACCCAGAGTCCTCAACCACTCCTCATATGACAAGCATTTCATTCCTGGGATCATTGTTATGAACGTTCTCTGGATCCCCCTCAAGGCCAACACATCCATCCTTGGATAAGAGGTCCAAAACTGCTCATAATATTCAAAGTGACCTGAACCTTATACAGCCTCAGCAATGCACTCCTGCTCTGGTATTCTTGCCCTCTCTAAATGAATGCTAACATGGTATTTTCCTTCCTAACTGCCAACTGAACCTGCATATTAAACTTAAGAGAATACGGAACTAGGACTCCAGAGACCTTTTGTGCTTCAGATTTCTGAAGCCTTCCCTTGTTTAGAAAACAGTCTGTGCCTCTATTTATCCAAATGAAGTATGCAAGCTCACACTTTCCCACATTTGTATTCCATCTACCATCTCTTTGCCCACTCTCCTAGCCTGTCCAAGTACTTGTGCAGCTTCTTCGCTTCCTCAACATACCTGTCCCTCCAACTATATTTGCATCATCCACAAATTTTACAACAATGCCCTTCCTTCCTTTGTCAGACCGTTAAGATTGAATGTGAATAATTGTCCCAAACTGATCGCAGTGTAACTCCACTAGTCACTGGCTCTCATCCTGAAAAAGACCCCTTTTTCCCTACTGTCTGCCTTCTGCCAGTCAGTTAATCCTCTCTTGATGCTGGCTGCTTGCCCCAAACACTATAGGTACTTATCTTATTTAGCAGTGTCCTTGTTGCACCTTGTCAAAGACCGCATGGAAGTCCAAATAGGTCACATCCAATGGCTCTCCTTTGTCTAACTTGCTTGTTAACTCCTCAAAGAATTCTAACAGATTTACAGGCAAGACCTCCCCTTGATGAAGCCATGTTGACTTGGCAATATTTTTACCAGACACTTCCTAGTACTCCACAATCTCAACCTTCATAATAGACTCTTAATTCTTTTTTACCAATGACTGAGATCATGCTAACCAGCCTATATTTTCCCATCTTCTGCTTCCCTTCCTTAAACAGCGTGTGTTATGTTAGCCAATGTCAGTCCTCTAGGACCCCCCCCCCCACAACTTCAACAATTCCTGAACGATCACACCAATGCCCTTGCCAGCAGTCCAATGTCAACTCTTATCTCTCTATTACCTTTTTATATATCTAAAAAAACTCTTCCTATCTTCTTTTATGATACAAGTTAGCTTACTCTCATATTTTAACTTCTCTCCCTTCTTGCCTTTTTAATTGTCTTCTGCTATTTTTTTAAAGGCTTCCAAATCTTCTGACTTCCCATTAATCTTCACCATGTTGTATACTTTTCCATTTGCTTTTCTGCTGTCCCAACTTGCCTTCTCAGCCATAGTTGCCTCCGCCTCCTTTTATATATCTCATTCCTTGGGTTGAATTTTTGCTGTGCCTCCCGAATTATTCCCAGAAACACCTGCTATGCCTGCCCAACATCTTCCCTGCTAGGCTCCCTTTCCAACCAACTGTGGCCTGCTTCTTCCTCATGTCTTTGTAATTACCTTTTCTCAATTGTAATAATGTTATGTCTGATTCCAGTCAAATCGCAGGGTGATTTCTAACATATTGTGGTCACTGCCCCTCAGGGGCTCCTTCACCTTAATTGATCCTGAATCAAATCTGCCTAATTGCACATCAGAATTATATGTTCCCTACTGGGCTCTCCAAAAAGCTGCTCTCATAAACCATCTTGTACTAAGGAATAAACATACGGTGCTACATTATACTGCTTTTCTGTATGACTCAAAACCCTGAACAATAAGTAATGACCTGTGGGAGAAACTGGAGGCCTTCAAAATGTGGATGCTAAAGCATATATGAAAATTTTCCTACATACATCATGAGATAGTGAAAAGATACTTGAATTTGCGACAGCGAATAGGACTCTAAAAAGTGACACACAAAAAAAGTCAACATTTTGGCCTTTTAATTAGAGCTAAAATGCTACAAAGATCTCATCTACAAAACAAAGTGGAGGGCAGAGTTGGGTAAGGATGTCACAGATTTGACTGCATTTGAGCGCACAGGATTGGAGCATGGTATAAGAATCAGAAGCATGGCATACCATGACAGTAGATATCCTTGCAGAAGGAGTTAGAAACAGCAGCAGAAGTCTCTTCTTGCAATTTTCTCCACAGTTGACAAAAGTAACAAATGCCGTCTTGGCAAGATGAGGTGGTTATTTGCAAGGGAGCTGTTTTTAATGCAAATAAATAAAATATTCTTTGACTGCCATTAATTACTATGAAGAGCAATAAGTCAAAGACGTATAAATTTCTTATCACACAAGTCAAGATAACTCAGTTTTGAGCAAATAGTAAGACATTTGTTTGCTACTTCAATGTGTTGTCAATTGTCCCTGGCCTATTAATTAAGAGGCAGCTCTATGCAAATAGTGCTTGAATCTTAATATTACTTTGTGTTCAAAAATGCATAGCGTAAATGGGCAAATGCTTATCTCTCACTTCATCCTCAGAATTTAAAGATGATGCTATCCAAATCATTTGGGAGCAGACCTGTTTTCCCCTACAGACAGTCATCAGCACTGACACATCTGGTTAAGGTCATAAGTTAAATCATAATGGGCACTGAATGATGTGACTCTGCTGGTAACAAAGGTGATTGTACTTTAATGTTTGCATTGCACATTTGTATGCAATTCAAATGTTGCAATAGAATGAAATGATAGATTTTTTTTCCACATATTATCGTAATGAGCAGAGGCAAGATCATTCTTTCTGATAGAAAATATCTTCTTTCATGAGGAGGGGCTAAATGTCACATTCAAGTCTGAATTCCATTTGAAGGCCGACCCTTGAAATAGTTGTCTTAATCACAATCTCTTACTCCAAATGGTAGTTTCAGTAGTTCATGAAGAGCCTCTGTTAACAGAGATTGAAATAAAAAGGCAAAATGTTTGTGTAATGCCATTATTCCAATTTGATTAGTTTGCTCAGTGAAACCCTGCATTTTCTATATCAAGTCCTGCATCTTTTCAAATTGGCTTAAAATCTAATTTTATTTGGGTATCTGTGATGACTGTTCCTGATGTTAATGACCCAACTGCCCTTGGATTTATAGTTAGTCAGTTTTACATAGTTTTATATAATTTACTTAGAAAATATATCTTTTTTAGGTCCTTAATGCTTTCAATTTGGTCGTTAATTTAGCTCTCAGCAAATTATGATGCTCCATTTTATTTCTTTGAAAATGCATAATTTGAACTGTTCTTCTCTCCAGACAAATTTTCACTGTTCTTGGCATTATTTAATCTTGCAAATTTTGAGATTGTAAGGTGGAATAATTATAGATTTAACAACTTAGCAAGGTGTTACTTAATCTGAACTGGGTTGTTTCCTGAAGCCTATAATCTTCATTTCATTTGCATCAAGGAGATTGCCACGTAGCAGAAATCCTGGCCAAATTGATCAGAACTGAAAAATGTGTTTCCAACAAAGGCCTTTTTATTGTGACTGTTCCCGAAGAGCAAATTAGGAAATCTGAACAGTTACTCATTTCCTATATTGCAAAGGTTTTGAGTGAGCAGAGTGGTGTGCTACCCTGCTGCCTTCTGTGCTTCAGTGTTACTGTTGGTTTAGGTAAGTATTCCCATACCACTGTTTTAGTTGTGATCTAAATTGATGGAAATAGTTGGGAATTTTAGGGGATTGGGTAGGGTGGCAGTGGAGTGTGTGGTTAGTGGCTCCCGGTAGTAGCTGCTTCATCATCACGTGATTCTCGTTTTTTGCAGTAATAGAAGATGGGCCTTCTGTCTGAGACTTTGTTTAGTTTGTTAATGCAAAAGATGAATTGGAATAATTCCACATCCAAGTCACCTCATTATTTATACATGACTTGACTGTAACATTGCCTTCTATAGGGTCAGATGTCAGAGTGTCAATATTTGTGACGCTCAACCTTTTTGTGTCAGCCAGTGCTCCCTAATTGGACCAGATTAACAACTCCAATCAGGGAATCATTTTACGAGGTCCAGCTGGCTGATTTTGCTACAATTTCTACAAATCAGTAGCTGAGGGAAGATGTAGCTATTCAGAGCCAGAGGATCTTGTAGAGGATGTTTTTTTTTTGCTGGTCATTTGTGGGAGAGTGGAGCAATCTGTCTAATCTGCTTATGACATGTCATGGGTAATAACTTGTTGATCATAAGATCTTTACTTCACTAAGTAGTCATTTTATACTTGTCATTAAAGTGTTGTTTGGAACCCATGGATAACATTGATAAACAGTTACCAATTGGCCAAAGATTTCAGTGAGGCTTTAATGGACACAACTATCTAATGTTGCCTTTAAAACCTGCAGCTCCCTGATCATCAGCTAGGGGAAGGAGTGGTAGCAGATTCTATATGGAATGTTATGAACCATTTGGAGTGAACAATGCAAATTTCTTGAATTTTATCAGAAACCATCATAGTTGTTATGTTAAGCCAGATTGCACAAAGACTTCTACAAATGAAGATCATAAATTTTGCTGAGATGCCATCCTGGTGGCTTAAACAGAAATTTCTGGAAAAGATCAGTAGGTCTAGCAGCATCTGTGGAGAGAAATCAGAGTTAACTTTTTGGGTCAAGTGACTCTTCCTCAGAACTCAAACATTTTTGTTGGAACCTTTCTCAAAGTATTTGTATCCTCTGCACATGATCAATTCAGCCTTTTTTTGGAGTTTTCAAATTTATTGATTACTTTAATTCAACACCAGTTGTAATTAATTGCTGTAATTATGTTCTTTTAATGAAGTAGAAGGGCAAAGCCATGGTTACCATTGTATATTCTCCAGAACTTAGAAATGAACTCGTACTGCTAAAAGAATAAAGACCGGCAAGTGAGAAGATATCTACTGCTGCATGCTATATTTATTATGATATTGATATTATCTATCTGGACTCCCAAAAGGCTTTTGATAAGTTGCCTCATGGGAGGCTGCTGAGTCAGGTGAGGGCTCATGGTGTTCGAGGAGCTGCTGGCTTGGATTGAGGATTGGCTGTCTGACAACGCAGAGAGTTGGGATAAAAGGCTCTTTTTCGGAATGGCGACCGGTGACCAGTGGTGCCCCGCAGTGTTCAGTGTTGGGGGTGCAGCTGTTCACTTTATACATTAATGATCTGGATGAAGGGACTGGGGACATTCTGACAAAGTTTGCTGATGATACGAAGATAGGTGGACAGGCAGGTAGTACTGAGAAGGTGGGGAGACTGCAGAAAGATTTAGACAGTTTAGGAGAGTGGTCCAGGAAATGGCTGATGAAATTCAATGTGAGCAAATGCGAGGTTTTGCACTTTGGAAAAAAAAGTACAGGCATAGACTATTTTCTAAACGGTGCGAAAATTCGTAAAGCAGAAGTACAAAGGGACCTGGGAGTGTTGGTCCAAGATTCTCTAAAAGTTAACTTGCAGGTAGAGTCCGTGATTAAGAAAGCGAATGTAATGTTGTAGTTTATCTCAAGATGGTTGGAATATAAAAGCAGTGATGTGCTTCTGAGACTTTATTAAGCTCCAGTTAGGCCCCATTTAGAATACTGTGCCCAATTTCGGGCCCCCACACCTCAGGAAGGACATACTGGCACTGGAGCATGTTCAGCGGAGATTCACACGGATGATCCCTGGAATGGTAGGTTTAACGTACGATGAATGGCTAAGGATCCTGGGATTGTATTCATTAGAGTTTAGAAGGTTGAAGGGAGATCTAATAGAAATTTACAAGATAATGTATGGCTTAGAAAGGGTGGATGCTGGGAAGTTGTTTCCATTAGGCAGGGAGACTAGGACCCGTGGGCACAGTCTTAGAATTAGAGGGGGTAAATTTAAAACGGAAAGGAGGAGACATTTCTTCAACCAGAGAGTGGTTGGCTTGTGGAATTCATTGCCACGGAGTGCAGTGGAGGCCAGGATGTTAAATGCCTTCAAGGCAGAGATCAATAAATTCTTGATCTCACAAGGAATCAAGGGCTATGGGGAGAGTGCAGGGAAGTGGAGTTGAAATGTCCATCTGCCATGATTTAAATGGCGGAGTGGACTCGATGGGCTGAATGGCCTTACTTCCACTCCTATGTCTAATGGTCTTGTTATATCTAATTTCCAATGCTCAGTCCCTTCTCTGGCCAGATATTCATTCAGCATTTTCCATAAAGGTGATGATTGTCTTGCTGGGTGTCCATTCAATTTACCTTTCACTCAGTAGAAGGGAGATATTTGGAAGGGGATATCTCATTGCTATCTGCACTTGGTGCAAGTTAATTTAGTGCTAAATTTGCCTAGTTTTGTACTCACATTCCAAGTTTTATACTTTGTTCAGAACACTGGGTTTCTGAATTTTAGAGACTTTGAACATCTTTCCCTCTTATTCCATTGCAAAGAATTGAAATAAATAAATTATGCTAGTCTTTCCTCAACTCTGGACTCTTTTTGAAGCACTTATTATCTTTATTTGTTATCTTAGTTGAAGTTACGAGATAATCAGAAATGTGAAAAGAATAGAAGATTATTATAGAGGTGGTGGCATGTGGTAATGTCACTGGACTAATATTGCAGAGTCCAGGATACTGGTGAAATTTTGAATTCAGTAAAATCTGGAGTTAAAACAAATGTTCCAAACTTAAATAAATGACAACAACTTGTCTAATAGTGACTATGTAAACATTGCCGACTTTCATAAAAACCCATCTGGTTCATTAATGTCCTTTATGCATAGAAATCCTTAACCACTCTGATAATTGATTTACATGACTCCAGCTTCACATAAATATGCTGAAGTCTTAACTGCCCTCTGAAATGGCCTAGGGAGACAGTCAGTTAATGAACAGTGAGCAATAAATACTGCTCTTGCCACTTATACCCACATCCCATGTAAAATTTTATACAAGATTGGGCTCGATTTAAAAGGAGCAGGAGGAGTCTCAATTGGAGCATAACGATTGCAAGGACAAGTTGGCCTCATTGGTTACAGTTTAACGAAAACATTCAAGGCTCTTATTTGCGTTATTGAAAACATAAGTTTTTCTTGTATTATACTGTTTATTTAATGTGTTTGTTTAGACCAAAATATGCATTGCTGGATGAATGCACAAGTGCTGTGAGCCTTGATGTTGAAGGCAAGATATTTCAAACTGCAAAGGAATTTGGGATCTCATTGCTTTCCATTACTCACAGGCCGTCTCTATGGTGAGTAGCTACTCCATTACAAAAGCTGGAAAGAAAAATATGCGCACACACTGATCTGTTGCGTCATTTTCCATTAAGAACAAGTTTGCTAGCAGAGCCTGATTCCAGATACAGCATCATTATGAGACAGTAATGGATGAATGAATTAAATTTGTTGATCTAATATTTTGGTCTTTCTTACCTGAAGCAATACATCAAATACAAAGCAATACTTAACCATATTAATGGGAATCACAATATGTTCCAAATATTTTTCTGGAAATGCTGAAGTGCAGTAATCATAATTGGTGATTAATTTAACTGCTAAAACAGATAAATAAAATCTAAATGCTCAGTTTTTATTTAAGAGACAATATTCAAATGAAAGTACAGTTGAAGTAATGGAAATTGAAAAAGTAGTTCAATTTCAAACATAGAAAATGTTAGTCTATCCTAAGCTACCTCCCTATGAAATTACAAAGTTGAAATCAGAATTGATGTGACTTTCTGCAAATTTGAATCAGGTTCATTATATCAAATGTCAAATGTTTTTTTTCTTGTTTGTTGACTTGATTAGGCATTATTCATGTTTATTTTTTCCTGCAATTAGAGTACTATTTTCCTTTGGGTGGCTGATATTGCTTAAAATCTGATTCTCCAGGAGTATGCCAACATTTATAAAATGGGCATCCTACAGAAAAATTGCAAACCTTCTCTTTTAAAAATTAACAGAACAAGTAATGGTAAAATGTTCCAGTAAATCAATTACAAATTTTATTTTTTAATTGTTTTGGAAATGGATGCCATAATAGTCTTTAAGAATTCTTAGAGGAATCAGCCTATCCACTGTCAAGTACATCTATGTTTCACAATCCCGCAATCTCCCCACCATTCCCAATATTTCACTGATCCTGTTATTTGGTTGCTCCAGGTCTTCCCACTAATGGTAGCAGACTATAGCCCAACATTATATTTTCTCAGATTATTCTGAATAGACAGCATTATTGTCTGGGATAGCAAGCCAGACCAAATCAGACTCAGTAATATTGGCTGCACAATATAGTGTCGTAGAGTCATACAGCATGGAAACAGACTCTTTGGTCCAACCAATCCATGCTGACCATAATCCCAAACTGAACTAGTCCCATCTGCCTGCACTTGGCGCATATCCAAATATTGCTTGTTCGTGTGCTAATCTAACGTTTTAAATATTGTAACTGCACCCACTTCCATTACTTCCTCTGGCAGTTCATTTCACGCACGAACCTTTTCAATAACTATTTTAAAATAAATGGAATTATGATTACTGGATCCAAATTGTTCCCTACGATCACTTCAGTCACTTGTTCTGCCTTATTACCCAAGAGAAGTGAAATTAAAATAATGCGACTGTTAAAACTGCCCAATTCTTCTGAAACATACTTTAAGAATAACAGATATCAGACATTGAAACATCATTATAACTTAAACAGAAATAAACTGTTTATTGTTCATACTGTAATTTGAGTACAATGTAATTAATGAATGTCTGATTTTTAAACCCTTTTTTATTTTAATTGTAGCCCCCCCACACACACAGACATCTTTAAGGGATAAATTAGAAAGAAAAAAAATGTAACTGGCTGGTTCAATAACTATTTTGATAATGACTACCAAGCTATAATGAAATTCCTTTAATGATACATTGTATTAAAGGCACATGAGATTGTATCTGTTGAATTCCGGTTAATGCAAACAGGTTCCAGAAAGCTCGGATAAACACTTATTTCGTATAAACTGGGGTTCTTAGAACATTCATTAATTTTTTAATGACCTATAAAACTAGAGGGAGTGTAATACTCAAGCACACTTTCCCAGTCCAGCAGCTTCAGAGCACACAGCCTTCTGCCCAAAAGCCCTGTCAAAACCTGTTCAGTCTGCGATTTCGCTTTAGTTTTTTTTCAACATCGTCTGTGTTTGGCATGCCAGCACTGACCTTTCCTTAATTGACTAATACAACATCCATCCAACGAACTGCGAGCCCTTGAGCATAGCACATTCTGGTGCCAAAAATCTGCAATAATTAACCTGTACTTATCTTTCCAGGCCAGTTCCCACATGCAGGTATAAGTTTGTTTGTTCTTGTTCTTTTAAAAAAAAAGTTCAAAATTCAAAATTTGATTCTCAACTTTAGCTCACAGTTCCAAACCTAAAATGAGAAAAAGAAAGAAAAAGCAGAGATGGTCTGAACAACAGCCTTCAGCTAAATCTACAGCCTGCCGCATCCTTCTGTGAAGCTCAGTAATTGAGTCTGATCAAGATAAAGATTAATTTAAATATTAATGACATAAATGGAAATGTAGTTAGCATAGGAAAATGTTGTAAAAATAGACATTTTGCCATAATCTAGAATGGTGCAATAGGCATGATGATATGGCCTACTCCTGCTTCTGTGTAGCCATGTTTGCCATGATCCCTAAGTTGGTACAGCAAACTTCAGTTTCATTCGTTGTTGATGTGATGTAAATGTCCGCCTCATTACATAGAATAGTTCAAGACAGAAGATCATCCAGATGCCAGTGTCTGTGCTGGTTCTCTGAAGAAGCAATTCATCTCTTCACTCCTGCCTTCTTATAGTTATGTACATTCTTTCTTTTGAGATAATAATCCAATTTCACCTTGACAGAACCTACCTCCAACGGACTTTCAGGCAGTTGATTCCAGTTCTTAACTGCTTGCTGCATAAAAATGTTTTTTTTCCATATTTCAGAATTGTTTCTCTTGCCAACTATCTTAAATTTGTGCCATCTGATTCTTGATCTTTGTCCTAAATTGTCATGTCCGGAAACTTTCCCACCACAATGTTTAAACCTCCTAGCCTGTAGTTTCTGGGTTTATATTTATATCCTAATTTGATCAAGGGTGAAACATCTGTAATCCTCTGGTCCTCTAGCACTGGTCCTGATTCAAAGAATGACTGGAAAATTATGGCCAGTACCTTCATAGCTTCCACTTTTGCTGCCCTTTGTCTCCTTTGGTGCATCTCTTCCAATTTGTCCAAATTTAAGTACAGACAGCCTGTTGATGCTTCCTCAGTTTTAAATACTTCAATAAACTTCTTCACTGCATTATCTTCATCCTCAACAAAGGCAGTTGTATTGTATTCAGCTGATAGCTCAGTCATAAGTCTATGTTTTGATGCCTAATTTGCTCCATTCCTCCTTTTACAACCTTTTTACTATTTAAATGCCCATAGACGTCTTTCGCTTTTCATACTTGCTTTTTCAAAACCCCTCTTGTATTCAGCCATACACTCCGTTGCAGTGTGCACCTGATGTGTCATAAGCAATCTTTCTTCTCTTCTTCTTAATTTTTATTCTCTTTTATTCATCCAGGGAGCTGTAGATTTGTTTGCTGTACCTTTTACTCTTCAATTGATTACATTTTCAAAGTGCCTGAACTATCTCTTCTTTAAATGGAGTCAATTGTTAAGTAACTGCCTTGCTTCAAAACCATTATACTCCATTGGAATTGACTTTTCCCCAATTACCATGGATTGTTCTTTGGCTTTTCCAAAGCCAACCAAAACCTTATGATGCAATGATCCCTGACCACTAAATGTTCCTCTACTGACAGTTGGCCCACTTGGCCCTAATTCTGAAGAACTGTGTCCTGCAGTGCTGCCTGACTTGTTGGATTGGAAACATCCTACTCAAGTAAATTCTCCTGAACACACTGTAGACATTCTTGAACTTCTCTTCCTTTTACATGACGGCACTACTAGTTCGTATTCAGATAATTAAAGTCTCTCATTATAATTAGTTTATAATTTTAGCAATAATGTACAAATAGAGAAGAAAAATGTTATTTCACACAAATCTAAATGATATTTTATGTATATTCTGTCATTATAAAAGCAATTGTAAACTACTTTTGTTTGTTTTACATCTCCTACGTATCTGCTAATACTCAGCATTCCTTTTCCTAATTTTTGCTTTGCAGTTTTCTGGCGCCTTATTAAGTGCCTTTTAAAATCCTCATAAGAACTAGGAGCAGGAGTAGGCTATCTGGCCCCTCGAGCCTGCTCCGTCATTTAATAAGATCGTGGCTGATCTTTTTGAGACTCAGCTCCACTTATCCGCCCATTCACCATAACCCTTAATTCCTTTACTGTTCAAAAATTTATCTAGCCTTGCCTTAAAAACATTCAGCGAGGTAGCTTCAGCTGCTTCACTGGGCGGGGCATTCCACAGATTTGCAACCCTTTGGGTGAAGAAGTTCCTCCTGACCTCAGTCCTATGTCTGCTTCCCTTTATTTTGAGGCGATTCCCTCTAGTCCTAGTTTTACCAGCTAGCAGAAACAACCTCCCTGCCTTCACCTTATCTGTTCCCTTCATAATGTTGTATGTTTCTATAAGATCTCCCCTCATTTTTCTGAATTCCAGTGAGTATAATCCCAGACTACTCAGTCTGTCCTCATAATCCAACCCTCCCAACTCTGGAATCAACTGAGTGATTCTCCTCTGCACCCCTTCCAATGCTAGTATATCTCTTCTCAAGTAAGGAGATCAAAACTGCACGCCAGGTACGCCAGATGTGGCCTCACCAGGACCCTATACAGCTGCAGGATAGCCTCTTTGTTTTTAAACTTCATCCCTCTAGCAATGGCAGAAAAAATTCCATTTGCCTTTTTAATCACCGGCTGCATCTGCAATCCTACTTTTAGCGATTCATGCACAAGGACACCCAAGTCCCTCTGCACAGCAGCGTGCTGCAATTTTTCGCTATTTACAACATAGTCCATTTTGCTGTTATTCCTACCAAAATGGATGACCTCACAGTTATCAACATAGTACTCCATCTGCCAGACCTTTGCCCACTCACGTAGACTTTCAGTGTCTTCTGCACACTTTGCTCTACCACTCACCTCAGTGTCATCTGAGCCACTGACTGCCAACCAGAAAAACTCCCATTTAGCCCTACTCTTTGTTTTCTACTGGTCAACCAATCCTCTATCCATACCAATTCATTACCTGTAATACCGTGGAACTTTATCTTATGTAGCAGCCTTTGGTGTAGAACCTTGTCAAATGCCTTCTGGAAATCCAGATACACCACACCCACAGGTTCCCCATTGTCCACCATACAAGTAATGTCCTCAAAGAATCCCACCAAATTAGTTAACCATGACCTACCCTTCATGAACCCATGCTGGGTGTTTCCAATGGGACAATTTATATCCAGATATCTTGCTATTTCTTCCTTGATGATAGATTCAAGCATTTTCCCCACTACTGGAGTTAAGCTAACTGGCCGAGAGTTACCTGCTTTTTGTCTACTTCCTTTTTTAAACAGTGGTGCCACATTGGCTGTTTTCCAATCTGTGGGAACCACCCCAGAGTCCAGTGAATTTTGGTAAATAATTACTCGTGCATAGGCTATTTCTGCCATCACCTCTTTTAATACCCTGGGATGCATTTCATTAGGGCCAGGAGACTTGTCTACCTTTAACCCCATTAGCTTGCCCAGTACTGCCTCCTTAGTGATAATGGTAGTTTCTATGTCCTCACCTGCTATAACCTTCCTGCCATTAGTTATCTGCATGTTATTTGTGTCTTCTACTGTGAAGACCGACACGAAATAACTGTTTAATGTCTCGGCCATTTCCGCATTCCCAACTATTAAATTGGCCTTCTCATCCTCTAAAGGACCAATGTTTACTTTTGCCACTCTTGTATGATTTACATATTTATAGAAACTTTTGCTGCCTGTCTTTAAATTCTGAGCTAGTTTACTGTCATAATCTATCTTACCTGTCTTTATAAGTTCTTTTGTGGCTTTCTGTTGGCCTTTAACGATTTCCAAGTCTACCAGTTTCCCACTACTCTGCTTTTTTGAATTTTTTTTCAGTCTGATACTTTCCTTTATTTCCTTAGACAACCATGGCTGGCTCTCTCTTTTCCTACAGTTCTTTTTTATCACTGGAATATACTTCAGTGAGCACTGTGAAAAATCATTTTGAAAGTTCTCCACTGTTCCGCAATTGACCCACCATAAAATCTTTGTTGCCATTCTACCTTAGCTAACTCCTCCCTCTTTCCTTCATAGTTTCCTTTGTTTGTGCACAGGACATAGATACTGGATTTAATCTTCTCATGTTCCATCTGTATTTTAAATTCGACCATGCTGTGATTGCTCCTTCTGAGAGGATCCCTAACTGTGAGATCATTAATTATTCCTGTCTCATTACACAGGACTAGATTTAGGATAGCTTGCTCCCTCGTAGGTTCCGTTACATATTGTTCAAGGAAATTATCGCGGATGCATTCTATGAACCCCTCCTCAAGGCTGCCATGACCGGCCTGGTTTGACCAATCGATGTGTAGATTAAAATCCCCCATGATAATTGCTGTACCATTTTTACATGCATTTGCTATTTCTACTTTTATTGCCCGCCGCACCACGACGTCATTATATGGTGGCCTCTAAACCATACCTTTCAGTGACTACTTCTCCCTGCTATTCCTAATTTCCACCCAGATGAATTCAACCTTTTGTTCAATAGAACCTATATCATCTCTCACCACAGCCTTGATATCATCCTTAAACATCAGAGCAACACCCACCTCCCTTACCTTCCTGCCTGTCCTTCCGAATAGTTTGATACGCCTGGATATTGAACTCCCAGTCATGACCATCTTGCAATCATGTCTCTGTAATGACCACTAAATCATATCCATTTGCCACGATTTGTGCCGTCAACTCATCCACCTTGTTTCGAACGCTCCGAGCATTCAGCTAAAGTGCCCTTTTGCCAGTTTTTGCACCTTCTTTTTGGGTCCTATTGCCTCCATTATTAATCGCTCTTGAGTTCTCCTTCCCTTTGACTTTTTTCCAAATTTTCAGTGGAATTGAAGCTTCCTTGTCAGTTGCTAACATGTACGTCTATTAAAGTTACAGGATGAAACCTTTTCAGTGAGTAATGCCATAAGAAATCAACTTGTATTGATAGAAATTTCAATTCCTCTGTAACTGTCACAAGCTGTTGGAATGTTACATGACTTCTGGAATACGAATGGTTCTTGTTGAATTATTGAATGATATAAAGGAAACTGATATATATTCTCAAAATAAATTTATCATGGTGTAGAATAACAGCAAAAACAAGCTCAATGCTTTGTTTTAATCTGAAGTTTCAATATTTGTTGATTGGAAGGAATATCCATAAGGTTAATTTGATTCAATTTTTATAGGAAATACCACACACACTTGTTACAGTTTGATGGGGAGGGTGGCTGGCGATTTGAACAATTGGATACTGCTACTCGACTTTCTTTGGCTGAAGAAAAGCAAAGACTTGAATCTCAACTAGCCGGAGTCCCACAAATGCAACAACGACTGAATGAACTGTGCAGAGTTTTGGGAGAGGATTCTGTACTAAGAACCACTGAAATTGAAGAGTAACAACACTGGTAATGAATGTGAATAACATGACAAAGAGTTACAAATGAATTGCATGAGACAAACAAAATAAATAAATACAATCTCCTATTTATTAAAGATCATTAACTAGTTTCTTCCAGTACAATAAATAACCTTATGTTTCCTTTGAAATACTGTGATGTGTTAACTCTTTTTACAGGTTTATGTTGTTGTAATATTAGAATTTAGTTAACTTAAAGACATTTTCTTAAAAATATTATGAATGTTGTGAGGAAACTAAAGTTTATACTCTGCAAGATACCACTCCCATTCTTTAAATACATTTATAGGTTCTGCCGCAATTATTTGAACAAAAATATCATGTATCATCTGGTACAGCAAGTGGCCAGCCTAGATCTTGATAAGGATGGTGCAGCATCACCACTTGTTTAGCACTGTGCCCAGGATATTCCTTTATAACAAACAAAGTTTTATTTTAATTCTAAGAATCCAATGTTTGAGGAAAAGAGGAAGAATAGGGAGGGATTCTTCAATATGCTTCTGATTTTCAATAATTGGAATAAATGCAGATCTGAACAATGTAAGATCTAGAATTTTAACCATGTTTTAACATGAACTATCCATTCCCTTTTTGATCCAGTTACAGAACTCAAGTAAATACTACTTCATTTCTTGCAGCTCCCATATACCACTTTATGCTAACTAAAAAAATGCTTATTTTTTCCAAAATAAGACTGTTTATCTTAAATATTAATAGCCACTATAGTTTATATTAAACATAGATCTTTTGCGACAACAAAAGAAGTATTTGGACATGCTTATCTGCATTTTACGATGAGATAGTCTAACAGTGGAGTTTAACGAATATGCTTGGGTTCATCTTATTCTTTTCCAAAGTACTCCTCAATTATAACCTATTCAAATCAAAGTTGAAGTTCCTGACACAGAATTTGTTCTCTCTCTATATTTAGATTCCTCGCACTTGTGCTCGAAGACCAAGTCTTTGTATTATTTCTTGTTTTTAAATCTTTGGAGAATTGATTTTTGTTTTATCCAGTTTGAGCCTTTTCCTCCTCATCAGGATGATGTAATTGGTGAATTTTACAGCTGTTGATTGGCCGACAGGACATGGTGCAGGATTGGTCTTGTTTCAGTTGCAACTGTCCTGATTCAATAAAACTTTGTGTGCAAAGTATTCCATGTAGAGTTTATGAAACTTGTGCACAGAGGAATGTTAGTTCGGATATCCATCGAAGCCAGTATTTAAACCTGTAAGGTATAACTGTCAGTCTAAAACGTATCGTCCGAGCTCCTGGGTGTCTTTTCTATTTGCTTTTAACAAAAAAACGTTAAGTTTGAAGTATTTTTATTAATTGTATTAAATCGTCATTGGTCCATTGTAATTTTTAGTGTTTCTGTAAGTGGGATTGACTTCTAAATAAACAGGTCATTTATATCTCTGTGACAAAGTTTGTTTCAATATTAAAAAAACACAAATAAATTTAGACCTTATTATATTCCTGGGACAGAAATTGCCAGTAATATTCTGTCTTTGATTGCATGTTTGTACGCTGTAAAAGATTGGTTTCCAAGAAGTATTGTATTAGTTTAACTAAATTATACTGCACTATCTCAACCCACCTTCATATTCTCAATCTCTTTTGCATGATGCATGCCATCATATAGTAAGTAAATCTGATCATACAGTTCTGTGAAAGTATTATGACATAACAGTTCCAACAAAATATTCGTATGGCTGGACTAGGATTTGACTGATAAAAAGCTTGTGCACAGGAAACAAGCAAGGCTGTCTTCCTTATGTGTTTTGAAAGAACCTTATAATTCCAGATTAACTGCATTTTGTGCCATGATGTGAAAAACTACAAGGAACTTTGGTTAGAAGTTCATCATGGTGGTGATGCAAAATAAGCAATGAGCTCACTAAATTCACTTCTGATGCAGTCAGTGAAACAGAATATTAACTTCTTCATTTAAAGAGCAGCTGAACCTAGGCTTTTCTGATTTGTGCTACTGCTTGAGACAAATATCCAACCCTACACGCTTTGCATGTCTGTAATTTTTGAGGTGGTAATTCTGGTACAACTGATCAAACACCAAATTTCAAGTTAGGAAATTGTAGGCCAATATATAATAATCTTTAGAGTAGATATGGAAGATCTATTTGACCAAGGCTTACTTTTGACAGGTATGATCAAACTATGAAAAAATGGATGAGGTAATGCACATTAGTAGTTAAGTAAAAAGTAAAGCTACTCAAGAAATCTTAAATGTGGTATTCTGCATTTAACACCTAAAATTAGCCAGTTTTTCTTTGAATTTTTAGAGATGGTAAAGGGAATTGGATTAACAAGCGGAAATGTAATATAAAAATACAGCAGGCAGTATTTTCAATGTGTTTTATAGTTTACCAACACAGGCAAAATTTGTAAGTGGTGACCAATTTCGGTATACTTGAAATACCATTATATTCAGCTTCCATTTTGGACTGTTTGGAATTAATACTTAAACTGACCTGTAAATATCTTCAGGAAGAATAGCTTGCACAGTCCAGTCAATGCAGAGAGCAAGTGGCATAATCTAAACTAAATCAAAAATTCAGCTCAAACGAATATGAACTCAGTTTTGACATTTAAATTGCTGTTTTATTTCATCTGTAAGTAAATGCACTATATGTATTGTATTTTGGACAACATACTAGTCTCATTGTTGCGTTATAATAATTAAAATTTCTTATTCATCATGAACATTTTTCTATTTTTTTGCCATAAAATGAATCTTGTGATTTTTAAAGTAAATGAAAGCAGGAAGGATTTGCATTTATACAACTTTCGTGCCCTCAGGGTGCCTAAAACACACAATAGCTAAAGATGTAATTCTGTAATGTACAGAAATACAGCAAATGTGAGCAATGCATGGTCTCACAAACAGTATTGAAATAATAAATAATGTGAGTTTTAGTGATGTTTGTTGAGGAATAACTATTAATCAGGTCACTAGGGAGCTCCAAGTCGAGCAAGTTGTACCAAATGATGTTTTAGGTCCATGCCCAAAGAAAGGGTCACATTTTAATCTACATCTACCATTGCAGCACACTTTCAGATTTCTACTGAAATGTAACCTACTGATCTCTACAATAAGGTTTGAATCTACAGTCTTCAAGATGAAAGTATTGTAAGTTCAATTTAGCCAAGTTAGCTGGACAGCTAGTTTGCGATGCAGAATAATGCTGATAACATGGTTTCAATTACCGCACCACCTGAGATTACGCTGAAGACCTCGCCCTTTGCCTAAGGTATGGTGACCCTCAGGTTAAACCACCACCTAATGAGACACCAGTCCTGTAGAATGGTAGGACAATGGCAACTTAACATTTATCTTATTACTGCTCACTTCAAACATTTTAAAACTGGTGTATTTCAAATTAGTTGATTATTTCAGATTTTAGAAAATGGAGAAGCATGACTCTTTAATCAGATGTTAACTGAAACTAGGAGACAAAGCTAGATTTTACTCATCAAATGGTTCTAAAATGTAGTACTACGGACTGAACATGTCATTTTACTGTTCAGGTGCCGCAAGCCCAACAACAGTCATTTAGGATGATGACACATAATTCATGGCAGAGATTATTGCTTTTCTTGCTCCCTCCAAACCTTCCAGGTCTACCCTACCAGAGAGGACACAGCTTCTATTGGTGTCCCAGCTAACATGTGAAACGCCTTTGCTGATATGAAATGCTGCTTATTGATTTTATCCCTCTGTCTGGCTATGAATCCCATAGTTTCTGGGGGTGCTCATTATCCTGAATTGTGTATCCAACTCCTTCACAAAGATCATCTGCTTCCATCTCCACCTTCATATTTCACAACTTGGTCCAGATCTTAGTTGAAATCCCTAGGTATTCTTATACTATTTTACTCTCAATCATTTCAATTGTGTCCTATCTAACCTACCACTTGAAACTTATGTAAACTCAAGTACATCCAAAATTCTGACTGTATCCTACCTCCTGCCACCCATCTTTTAATCATCATCCATGTGTTCACTGACTTACAACAGCAACAAATCAATTTTAAAATTCTCTCCTTGTTTTCAAATTGTATGATCTCACTCCTCCCACTTTTGTAAACTCGTTCAGCCAATAAATCACTTTGATCCCTGTGCTCTTCATGGCATTTTACACAACTTTTAATAGAAGCCACGCTTTCCGCTGCCTGTTGCGTATGTTCCAAGCTCCAAAACTCCCACTTTGTACCTCAAAAACAGACTTGCTAACTTTGTGTGGTATTCCATAGAGTTGTTTGAAACAACATATCTACTTGTTGATCCATGCCTGTTTTCATGACAGACTGGCACATACATAGAACAGTATAGTACAGTACAGGCCATTTGGCCCACAATATTGTGCTGACCTATTATCCTACACTAAGATCAAACTATCCTGCATATCCTACATCTTACTGTCCGTAATGTATCTTACTCCTCTACCACCACTGGTAGCACATTCCACATGCCCACTGTTCTCTGTGTGAAGAACCTACCTCTGACATCTCCCCTATATCTTCTCCTAATCACTTTAAATTTATTGCCCCTTGTAATAATCATTTTCGCCCAGGGAAAAAAATCTCTGGCTATCCACTCTACCTATGCCTTGTCATCTTGTCTACCTCTCATCCTTCTTCATTCCTATGAGAAAAGCCCTAGATCCCTCAACCTATCCTCTCAAGACCTGCCGTCCAGTCCAGACAGCATCCTGGTAAATCTCATCTGCACCCTGTGTAAAGCTTCCACATCCTTCCAATAATGAGGCATCCAAAACCGAACATAATGTACCAAGTGTGGTCTCACCAGAGTTTTATAAAGCTGCAGTATAACCTGGCAGCTGTTAAACTCCATTGTCCTGCCAATGAAAGCCAGGATGAGGAGAAAAAATTGCACAGGTGGGGGTGATATGAACATACAACACCCTGGAATGTAACTACAACTGATGACAACAAAACATCCTGCCCAACACCCACAACTAGTCAAGAACAAATTGGCTGGATTAGAAGGAGTAATGGAAAATGAATGATTGCCTGGAAAATAGGAAGATGCAAGATAGATATTTTCATTGAGTAGGTGCAAAATAGACCAAATGTCAACTCTCTGTGTAGTAGGTTTTTGAGATTCTCAACGCACAACAGAGACTAATTTTGCTGGTATTGCTGACTTGCCCAGGTATGGGTGGAACATGAGGATAGTAAGGCCTTGCCCAATTCTATGTGATAAACATGAATCAAAGGTGATAACAGTCTTATATGTCTATGTGCTAGCATTGAGAAGGGGTGAAAGGTGATGACAGACCTACGTTTTCGAGGTGCCACTGTTGAACAGGGTAAAGGGTAGGGACAATACTATATAAGATAGGTGTCAATATTGAACAGAGGTGGAGGGAGCTCAGTGCAACCTTGCCCAGGTGTCAGTGTTGAACAGGAGTGGAAGCTGAGTACGCCGCTACCTTGACCAGATGTTAGTGGTGGACGGGGGTGGAAGGTGAGAAAGGTGCTTCTTGTCCAGGTGTCAGTGATGGATAGGAATGGAAGGTGCTACCTTGTGCAGGTGTCAGCTATGGACAGGAGTGGTGGATGAGGATAGCTATACTTTGTCCAGGTGTCAGTGATGGACAGGGGTGGAAGATGCTACCTTGTCCAGGTGTCAGTGATGGACAGGGCTGGAAGGTGCTACCTTGTCCAGGTGTCAGTGATGAACAGGGGTGGAAGGTGAGGACAGCTATACCTTGTCCAAGTGCCGGTGATGGACAGGGCTGGAAGGTGAGGGCAGCTATATCTTGTCCAGGTGTCGATGATGGACAGGGGTGGAAGGTGAGAGCAGCTATACATTGTCCAGGTGTCGGTGATGAACAGGGATGGAAGGTGAGGACAGCTATACCTTGTCCAGGTGTCGGTGATGGACAGGGCTGGAAGGTGAGGGCAGCTATACCTTGTCCAGGTGTCAGTGATGGACAGGGGTGGAAGGTGAGGACAGCCATACCTTGTCCAGGTGTCGGTGATGGACAGGGCTGGAAGGTGAGGACAGGTATACCTTGTCCAGGTGTCGGTGATGGACAGGGGTGGCAGGTGAGGGCAGCTATACCTTGTCCAGATGTCGGTGATGGACAGGGGTGGAAGGTGAGGGCAGCTATACCTTGTCCAGGTGTCGGTGATGGCCAGGGGTGGAAGGTGAGGACAGGTATACCTTGTCCAGGTGTCGGTGATGGCCAGGGGTGGAAGGTGAGGACAGGTATACCTTGTCCAGGTGTCGGTGATGGCCAGGGGTGGCAGGTGAGGACAGGTATACCTTGTCCAGGTGTCGATGATGGACAGGGCTGGAAGGTGAGGGCAGCTATACCTTGTCCAGGTGTCGGTGATGGACAGGGCTGGAAGGTGAGGACAGGTATACCTTGTCCAGGTGTCGGTGATGGACAGGGGTGGCAGGTGAGGACAGGTATACCTTGTCCAGGTGTCAGTGATGGACACGGGTGGCAGGTGAGGACAGGTATACCTTGTCCAGGTGTCGATGATGGACAGGGTTGGAAGGTGAGGGCAGCTATACCTTGTCCAGGTGTCGGTGATGGAGAAGGGTGGAAGGTGAGGGCAGCTATACCTTGTCCAGATGTCGGTGATGGACAGGGGTGGAAGGTGAGGGCAGCTATACCTTGTCCAGGTGTCGGTGATGGACAGGGCTGGAAGGTGAGGAAGGCGCTACCTTGTCCCAGGTGAGCTCCATCGTAGACGTCACAAAACGGTGAGGACCCGGATTGGTTGAGAGAGCTGTCTATCAAAGATCAGGCGGGTCTCCACTGCCCTTAGCCCCCGCAATCTCTCTCCGCCCCCCCCCCTTCCCCTTTGTAAAGTATCATCGGCTTCGCTGTCATTTCATTTTGATAATAAGATCAGTTTTCAGTGGAAGGCTGTGCTGGAGGCGCTTCTTCTCCGCAGTGCACCTGACAGCGGAGGCGCGTTGGTTGGAGTGAGGAGGATAGGCGGTGAAGGCGGTCTAACCCAGTCCGGCCTCCACCCCCAGACCAGCCCCCGGACTCCATCTCCTCTCCGGACCCTCTTCCCTGAGGCCTACCCCCGCCCCCCGCAACCTGCAGCTTCGTTCCAGCAGCGCATTGCGACACCAGCCCAGGCCGAGGCGGTGGCCTGGACCCCGTAAGGGCTGCGGGGAAGGTGAGAGGGCTCGCCCCTCCTTCGCTCTCCACTGACGCCGGCCGCGGGGAGGGCGGAGTGAGTCCAGTTCTATCCTCCCTCCCTGTTGCTGTGATTCAGCTCCAAGCTCCCATGGCTCCTGCTCAGCTGTGCTGCTGGTACAGGTAGCGGGGACTTATTGCACCCACAGCAGCCGCTCGAAGCTCTGACATTGAAAGGTTTGGATTCTCAGGACTCGCTCGGGAATTCGAGACAACACAATGGCGGCGCCTGGTCAGGATGACTGCTCTGTCCGAGTTGCTGTAAGGTGAGGGGCGGTGGCCAGTCTGTTCTTCGTGATCTGTATATCGTGTCCAAAAGAACCAAATTTTCCTCCACACGCTATTCTTCCCTGCTACCTATCGTTCAGATTGACAGGGCCTTTCACAGTCGGCATTTTTTAAAAAAAATTTGATCGCGGACGATCTGCACCATCGTGTTCACAACCTTGGCTGCAGATTAAAATATCTCGTACTATTTATGTAGTGTGCCTGCAAGTTCTTAAGGGTTTTGCTGTCGTGCGTAATATGTTGGTTAGTTTTAAACTTGAAACTGCTGTATCGCGATCGTTGAAATCGTAAACCATCTTCTGCAGTTTTTCTCTGCCTTGCATACAGGGCTGTTCTTTATCCCACGCGCTATCTTTTACATTTTAAAATATATCACCTAACCTTGCCCTCCGTGTAAATTGCATGTGGTTGACATATGATGTACTGCTTTTGTATCGAGGGAAATAGATGTCTTCACATGTTTTTTCTTGCATAACGTTGAACACCATGCCAGTTTCCACATGTAGCCCATGATATTCAACTCTTACCTAAGCACACCATCTTTCCCAACCAGTCCACTGCCTTTGGTTTATCACTCTTGCTCAACGTTCTCTAACTGATGAAAGAAATACTCCTAGCCACTGCTGCAGTTGCTTTCCCTGGTGGCCATTAGAACCAGGCCATTTGCAGCCTGGGTGGCACAGTGGTTAATACTGCTGCTGGGTTCACTTTCCCCCCTCGGGCGACTATCTGTGTGGAGTTTGCACATTCTCCATGTGTCTGAGCAGGTTGCTTCCCACAGTCCAAAGATGTGCAGATAGGGTGGATTGGCCATGCCAGGGATATGTGGGTTGGGTGGCCTAGCCATGGGAAATGTAGGGTTACAGGGATAGGGTACAGGATTGAGTGAGGTGCTGTTCGCAGGGCTGGTGTAGACTCAATGGGCCAAATGGCCTGCTTTCACGTGAGGGAATTCTGTCATCTACATGGCCTTGGCATACAGTTTGTTTCAGAAATTGTTGTAAAAGCTCAGCAGGTCTCGCAGCAACTGTGGAGAGATGTACTTGTTAGTTCCTTGGTTGTGAGGAAGGGTCACTTGACCTGAAACATTAACTCTGATTTCTCTCCACAGATGCTGCCAGATATGCTGAGCTTTTATAGCAATTTTGGTTTTTAAGATTTTCCGCATCCACAATTCTTTAAGTTTTTATTCAGCTTGTTCCAGAAATTGGTTTTGGACCTTACCAACTTGGAATAACTAATCACTTCCATAATATCACTTCTGTCTGCTTCGTTTTGGTTCACTGACTGAAACCATTGTTCATACCTTTTGTTACCTTCAAACTTGATTATTCCAGTACTCAGTTCCCATTGCCCTCTTGTTTTCTCCCCACCATAGCTTGGAATCATCCAGAAACACACTCATGACTGTAACTTGCACAGTCAAATTCTCCAATAACACCAATTTTCGGAAACTATTTTGGCTGCTAATCCAGCAGCATCTGTTGTGAAATTCTCATTCTCTTTTTCAAATGCCTCTACAACCTTGACTCACTCGTCTCTGTAGCTTCCTTGACCACATTGCTCTTTTTCAGATATTTGTACTGCTATTCTGACGTTTCATGTGTTTATGTTGTACTGTTGGAAGCTGTTCCTTACTGTCTACCGAGGCTCTGAATTCTACATTTCTCTCCCTCTCAACCTTCATCCTTTTAAGATGCTTGTTAAAACCCGACTTCCTTGGTCAAGCTTTGGTTACCTCTCCAAATATATCTTTGTGTGGCTTGACATCATGTTCTGCTTAGTGTACCTGTGTTAGATGCTTTATGAAGTTGTTGTATAAGTACATATTCTCCTGTTCCTGCTTGTCACAACTTGACCACAATTACGGACCATGATTATTGTTCATTTTTTCTTCATTCTTGATGATCTTGAGATTCGTATTCTTAACCACCCCTTGAGCAGACCTTGCATCTCATTTTGATTGGCGCACCTTTGTTTTATCAGGAGCTAAACACAGTAGAATCTGATTACTGACCAAAAATGTTTATTGCTTATGTTGTGCTTTGATCTTCATGATGAATTTATCATGGAACAACAATACTTTGCAAAGCTCTCCTCTCTAGATGCAGCAAAATGAGAAAAATGTTTCCTCCCATTCTCTCTCAAACCTCTTGCCCTTTACCTTAGGGGCTAGATATTCCCCTCACCAAGGTCCCTGTAATCCTTGTGTCTTCCCAGGGTCTTACCATTCATCATGTATCCTCTTGCCTTGTTCTTCCTGCCCGAAGCTTATACTTATCCAGATTGAATTTCATTTGCCACTGATCAGCCTATTTGACCAACCCTTGCACATCCTCCTATATTCTCCTTACTATTTACCACCCCACCAATTTTTGTCATCAAAGAATTAACTGATCAACCCTCCTTCATTGAAGGCCAAATTGTTTATATATGCCACAAGCAACTAGTCCTCTACCAGTGATCTCTGCAGACCCCACTAGACACTGGCTTCCAGTAGCAAAAACAACGATCAACCGTCATCCTCTGCTCCCTGCACTCCACCAATTCTGGATTCAGTTTGCCAAATTTCCTTGGATCCCATGGACACTTCCTCAAATAACGTCAGCTATGACTGTCAGTCATATTGTTACTTAAGAATTATTACACAGTTCCACTTGCATGATTGGACTGAACAGATTACCCTAACCGATTTTTGACCAGTTCCAAGTATTATCTGTGAAAATGGTTCCCATCTAAGTACAACCAAAATACATAAAGCAGGGCCAGCTTCTGCAGTTTGCTTGTTTACTTGAGTGCCACTGTATCCTTCATAGTCTGCTTAAAAAAATTTTATGGGTGAAGATAATCTAAATTTGATGTAACATGTAGAGCAATCAGTCATGCTTAGTCCCTTGGATTTTTTTTTGAGATTGTATATTGTTGATTTCTCAGTCTAACCTTACATCATTGACCATTGATTTTCATTACTTATGCAACAGGATAACTTTTTTAAATAGACAGGAGATTTTGATCTTTGACAGGTCACTGAAAATGTAGCTAAGGCAGTTACACAAGTGAAGCACTGGAACAGTAGATGAACCAGTTTGAGATCACTGTAACAAAGAAATTTAGAATGGTGCTGTCAAGTCCAAGTGATACGAAGATACGTTTGAAATTTAACTCGTAATTGATCAGTTCCACAGACCATGTACATGTTACCCTATGTAAAATACATTCCAAGTATTTCATTTAAAATTTGTTTTGTATTATCAGTGCATGTTACTGCTGCCAAGAGCATAGTTCGGAGGCAGTTTACAAAGGTTTCCTGAGTTATCCCTAATGATGCCAGGTATCTGTTTTTTAGATTTTTGAAATACTGCAGGGGTGGGGGGGGGGGGGGGGAATAAGAGTTTGAAAAAAAAAATTTTTCTTAATTTTAAGGGTCAGTATTTAATTTTCATTGATTCTGTTGTGCTTTCTCTGTGAGACAGTATGCAATTTTTGTGGTTTGCTTTTATCAGTGGTGAGTGTATTATTTGAGTTAAAAATCAGTGTTAAGATCTGTGGCATGTTCAAGGAAACAGTTGCCTAATTTTGCAGTTTGTGCTATTTGTGCTGTGTTTCCTCACACAATGTAAACATTTGTTTATGCAGTAATACAGTTGTGTCCTGCAGTACAGTAGTAGGAGAAATAGACTATGTTGTACTCTGTTTTATCCCAAGAAATTGTTCCGTTTCTTTGGTAAACCTCAAAATAGGCTAATGATTCATTCACTGTGTGTATTGATGACTGGTTCAACAAATCTTAAATCAATTTGTAATCATGCTGCTAACGGGTTTGAATCGATCAGTGACTCGGACACTTTTGTGAATGCAAGGTCTTACTATGGCATCACGTGTACTCAGTGGTAACCTTTGTCTGAACGTTCACGTCTATCTTTCAAACTTGACGAACAGAAGAATAAAAATAGAAAATGCTGGAAATACCTATCAGGTCTTGCAGAATCTGTGGAGAGAGACAGCTAGGTCCCTGATCTTTACATCAGAAGCGGAGCTAAAACATAGTATTGTAGGTTTTGACGAATTGAAAGAGGGTGTGGGAAGACGAACTGTAGAGAAGCTCAATGCTGGGTTGAAAGGAAGCTGAAATTGGTAAAAGTTTCTTGGTGCAAATCCAAAGGAATCGGTAATGGGGCAACTAAAGAGACACAAGTGGGGCTTGGGTCTTTTGATCAGTGTCAGAAATCCTATTTTTGGACGAAAAAACCATGCTCTGCTTTGGAGGAGACATCAGGACGAGGATTGGGGTGGAGTCTATACTCAGTTTGCAGTTATCCAGCGAGTAGAAGATCCGAGCCTTGTATGTCAAGGAATTATGATTGGCAGGATAGTTGCTGTCTGGACTCCGATAGAAAATAAGGGCAAAATTTTACATTTTAGATATTTCTGTTTTTTGGTTTAAGGGCACTCTATCTGTCTTGAGGCCAGAAATATTTAGTGTCCATTTGAAAGACTGCATGCAGTTTTGCGAGCTTGGATTAAGCTTATCACAATGTCACAGGCCAAGTTAAGGACGGAGTGGGAGAATGGTGGAGAATTAAAATAATAAACTACTGGAAACTTAGTATCATGCACAATGAGTGGAGGTGTTCTACAAAGTGGAATTGCATTTAGTCGTGTCAGTGTAGAAGGGAACCGCATCATGAGCAGGGAACAATGTATGCTGTTAATGAAGCTCAAGAAAATCACTTTCAGTTGAAAAGAGTGCGTTCAAGCCTTAGCGGTAGTGGATGGTTTGTTCAACTCAGCAACTACACTTGCCCCACACCACCTCCCTCTCCCCTATCCCGGGCCCCAAGATGACTTTCCATATTAAGCAGAGGTTCACCTGTACATCTGCCAATGTGGTATACTGTATCCATTGTACCCGGTGTGGCCTCCTTTACATTGGGGAAACCAAGCGGAGGCTTGGGGACAGCTTTGCAGAACACCTCTGCTCAGTTCGCAGTAAACAACTGCACCTCCCAGTCGCGAACCATTTCCACTCCCCCTCCCATTCTTTCGATGACATGTCCATCATGGGCCTCCTGCAGTGCCACAATGATGCCACCCAAAGGTTGCAGGAACAGCAACTCATATTCCGCTTGGGAGCCCTGCAGCCCAATGGTATCAATGTGAACTTCACCAGCTTCAAAATCTCCCCTTCCCCCACCGCATCCCAAAACCAGCCCAGTTCGTCCCCTCCCCCCACTGCACCACACAACCAGCCCAGCTCTTCCCCTCCACCCACTGCATTCCAAAACCAGTCCAACCTGTCTCTGCCTCCCTAACCTGTTCTTCCTCTCACCCATTCCTTCCTCCCACCCCAAGCCGCACCTCCATCTCCTACCTACTAACCTCATCCCACCTCCTTGACCTGTCCATTTTCCCTGGACTGACCTATCCCCTCCCTACCTATACACTCCTCTCTCCATCTTCAGTCCACCTCCCCCTCTCTCCCTATTTATTCCAGAACCCTCACCCCATCCCCTTCTCTGATGAAGGGTCTAGGCCCGAAACGTCGCTTTTGTGCTCCTGAGATGCTGCTGGGCCTGCTGTGTTCATCCAGCCTCACATTTTATTAACTTTCACTAGTCTTTGTGTTTCAGGATTATTTAAAACCAGTTAGGATCCCTAGGATTGCTAGTTAATCATTGGCCATTTAAGAAAATGGCTTGAAGGTTTGTATTCCTCTTCAGTTCTTCCCCATTTGTGTGGTAGCATCTCTGTTCATAGGAGTGGCCGTTTTATGCCTCCATATGATCTGTCATTTCGTGCTTGAACTGGGATACAACTCCATATACCTGTCTTGCCCCAATATTTCTTATGGCATTAAAAGAATTTGTTAAACTCTTTAATGAGATTGACTGAGGTGTTTCCAAGCTCCACTCCTCCAAGGTTTGGCTCTCATATTTGAACTATGTTCCCTCATCTGGGACACCACTCTGGAGCTAGGATGGGCAGAAATTCCATTTTTATTTTGAAAACTGCGAGGAAATCGCACCTTAGCCATTTAAACTGTGGGGAATATGTCCTAATTTGATGTTTTTTTTGTGACTTTTGTTTCCATCTACATTGCTGACAACGTTCCTTATCCTTGAGTCATTAGCAGATTTTTTTTCTGAACAGTATTCAGATTGTGTATCCTTTGAGTCATGAGTTTATATTGTCTACAGTGTTTGATTTTCATTGCCTATTCTTCAAGTTCTGTTTGCACCCAAATTGTAGTTGTACACTGCTTTCTGAGGTAGCTCTCATTATCCTGCAGTCCATCTTCCAAGCATCCAGCCAACAGTGATCCTGCGGCAGTCCTCTTTTTTTGTAGACAAATTAGATTTAATGTGCTTCTCACCATGTTTCCTGAGTAAAGCCTTTATAAGTATACAAATTGCAAAGTTATATGTAACTGTTCTGGTGAAAGTGAGGGCTGTCTTCTGTTTAAAATAATTTATCATAGAGATTTGGTGTTAAAGCTGTTGCAAAACTAGGCATTAATCGGAAATGGAAAAGCAGAAGATCAAGCAACAAGAATGTTTAACAGGCTTTTTTTTGGACTAAGATATGACATTCAGTGAGTTCACGTCTCAGTAGACTATGAATTGATTTAACTAATAAGTTACTTGAACAAAAGGGCAACTAACATTTTATTGAGTAAAACTTTCTGTGAGACGACTGCTGGGGATGTGGGCTAATTTCTCTGAAGTTTTACTTTTTTATATATATGTAATTTTTATTTACAGCTTGCTTTTGGTTTCAATGAGAGAATATTCTCTCTTTTTTATATCTCTTGATCTAAACTAAAATCTAGCATGGTTTTTCTCTGAATTGAGGTGTATCGGATTCCATATTGTGCTCATTTTCTTGTCTGCAAGAGTTGGACTGGTACTAACTGGGAGCTGTTGCTTAACTTTCGAGGTTCAAAAGAGTTGTTATTACAGTCAGTCCTGATTAGCCAATTTTCAGCTGATAGTTCAAAGAAAGCCTGATGGAACAAATATCCTCAGTGAAGCTAGTAACTTGTCGACTTATCCTAAAATGTTGACACAACCTTTAGCTCTTTAGATTTAGTTATTTCTAATGTTCCTTGTCTTTGTCTTTTACAGATAATGAGAAATTTGATTAACTTTTGTATTGCTGCCTTTGTTGGACTTAAGTATTGTAAATTATGGGTATAATTGTGTCCAGCAGTTGCTTTAGATTGTTGATATATAGTTTCTATGTTGCCTTATAATCCAAATTTACATTCTAAATTTTCACAACTGGATATATTCTTAGTAAAGAATAAGATTCATTGTAGAGCTGCGTTTATAATTTGGGAAGAAAGTAGCTAGAGATATCTTAAGTTAGGATTCTAAGTGGCAGCCTATTATCTGATCAAGTGATTGAGTAAAGGGGTCATGTAGAACCATTTAACATAGCTGAGATAACAAGGTGTAGAGCTGGATGAACACAGCAGGTCGAGCAGGAAAGCTGACGTTTCAGGCCTATACCCCCCCTTCAGTTTTCTGAAGGAGGGTCTCGGCCTGAAACGTCAGCTTTCCTGCTCCTATGATGCTGCTTGGCCTGCTGTGGTTATCCAGCTCTACACCTTGTTATCTCAGATTCTCCAGCATCTGCAGTTCCTACTACCTCATTTTAACATAGCTGTCTGGTTCAGATCAGATTCCCTACAGTGTGGAAACAGGCCTATCGGCCCAACAAGTCCACGCCGCCCCTTGATTAAATTGCAAGCATGTAATCATTCTCTGTTACCTACATAGAATTGTTTGTGTGTTCAAATTAAAAATGCCTTGGAAGCTGTTTGTGTATTTGTTAAATTTAAATTTAAAAAGTCTTGGCTGGTTATTGCATAGAACTGCATACAAATATTTAATTATTCTCTGCTCCACCCTCAACATTTTTGATTAAACAAGATTGACAAAATCTTGTGCAGAGACAAGAACTCAGACAATCTGTGAGACGTTCTCAACTTTATATGGCAAATCTATTCTGTTTTCAATCACTTAGCTGTTAATGTGACAAACGTGAATGCTAAATTATTTTTAATTTTGCTGATATTGCATCTGGGTTGAATTCTAAATTGGAAATAGATTTTCTTTCATATTTTGAATCAAAATTGTCAATAAAGCTAGTTAATTGTACATTTTGAGAACTAACACTGTTTATCTCCATTTATTGATGTCGGCAAATAGGATGAAATTTCATCCATTACAAATAGAATGGAATAGTTGGTTGACCTGCTTTGGTAGATGTAAAGGTGTGACGGCTTCGGCGTGCAACCTGTCGCTTGTTATGCAACTACATTAGTTTAACGCTAATATTTGAAGTTCATGTTTGGCTTTCAGTTATAATTTCTGGATTTGTATGATTCTACAGTGTTGCATTAAATGATATTAGTAGTGTAGTGCATTGTGACATTACTGCAGATTTGTGTGCAACAACTTTATAAGTTCAAGAAAATTTCAGAAGTAAGGTTATGTGTTGATTATTGCATTTCTTTAAATCTGCCCCTTGTTTTTCCTTTATCATCTTATGTGCTGTCTTTTTTTTGTCTCCATTCCATTCAAAGGGATTGATTACTCAGTGTAAATCTTGAAAGTTAAATCAACAATCTCTAGCAAACAGTAAATGTAGATTTGGAAGAAAGATTTTGGTGAATCTTCACATTTTCAGAACTTAGCAGTCTAAGTGGAAGTGCATGTTAAGCTGCTGAGAGCGCTGATTCTAATTTCACATCACCTCGATTCAGCAACATTGTAAAGTAGGACAACAAAATGTGAGGCTGGATGAACACAGCAGGCCAAACAGCATCCCAGGAGCACAAAAGCTGACGTTTCGGGCCTAGACCCTTCATCAGAGAGGGGGATGGGGGGAGGGGGAACTGGAATAAATAGGGAGAGAGGGGGAGGTGGACTGAAGATGGAGAGAAAAGAAGATAGGTGGAGAGGAGAGTATAGGTGGGGAGGTAGGGAGGGGATAGGTCAGTCCAGGGAAGACGGACAGGTCAAGGAGGTGGGATGAGGTTAGTAGGTAGGAGATGGAGGTGCGGCTTGAGGTAGGAGGAAGGAATGGGTGAGAGGAAGAACAGGTTAGGGAGGCAGAGACAGGTTGGACTGGTTTTGGAATGCAGCGGGTGGAGGGGAAGAGCTGGGCTGGTTGTGTGGTGCGGTGGGGGGAGGGGACGAACTGGGCTGGTTTTGGGATGCGGTGGGGGAAGGGGAGATTTTGAAGCTGGTGAAGTCCACATTGATACCATTGGGCTGCAGGGCTCCCAAGCGGAATATGAGTTGCTGTTCCTGCAACCTTTGGGTGGCATCATTGTGGCACTGCAGGAGGCCCATGATGGACATGTCATCGAAAGAATGGGAGGGGGAGTGGAAATGGTTCGCGAATGGGAGGTGCAGTTGTTTATTGCGAACCGAGCGGAGGTGTTCCGCAAAGCGGTCCCCAAGCCTCCGCTTGGTTTCCCCAATGTAGAGGAAGCCACACTGGATGCAGTATACCACATTGGTAGATGTGCAGGTGAACCTCTGCTTAATGTGGAAAGTCATCTTGGGGCCTGGGATGGGGGTGAGGGAGGAGGTGTGGGGGCAAGTGTAGCATTTCCTGTGGTTGCAGGGGAAGGTGCCGGGTGTGGTGGGGTTGGAGGGCAGCGTGGAGTGAACAAGGGAGTCACGGAGAGAGTGGTCTCTCCGGAACGCAGACAAGGGTGGGGATGGAAAAATGTCTTGGGTGATGGGGTCGGATTGTAGATGGCGGAAGTGTCGGAGGATGATGCGTTGTATCCGGAGGTTGGTGGGGTGGTGTGTGAGAACGAGGGGGATCCTCTTTGGGCGGTTGTGGCGGGGGTGGGGTGTGAGGGAAGCGGAATGTGAGTTGCTGTTCCTGCATCCCAGAGCCCTCACCCCATCCCCCTCTCTGAAGGGTCTAGGCCCGAAACGTCAGCTTTTGTGCTGCTTGGCCTGCTGTGTTCATCCAGCCTCACATTTTGTTGTCTTGGATTCTCCAGCATCTGCAGTTCCCGTTATCACATTGTAAAGTAGCAGGCATATGGTGCCAAATTTGAGGCAAGGTAGAATTGGATGAGTCAGCTCATTCTGAATAATTAGGTAAAAAAACATGAACAGGTCAACAATAGCAGATATCTGAAAAGCAAATTACAAAACGTAAGAATAAAATGAGGCAGTCTTCCTATTAATGTTATTTCACTAAAATGTCTAATTTGGAAAGATATGTATTAACTTGTTGTGTTACTGAATTTTGGACTAAAGTTAAGCCATAGATATTTTACAGCTTGTTAATTCAGATTTCCGGCATCTGTGATATTTTGCTTTTACTTTCCAATATGATAGCTTATACCATATTGGTTAATTTGGTTGCTTATTACCTGATGTGTTTAAAGAGCCTTTCTCTGGCTTGTCAGTCTACACCCCAAATGCTGCAGAAGTTGTCAGTGGGCAGATGTAGTGTACAATTCGCTGGTCTTTATTTTCTCTGTGCTTCTCTCATCCAGTTGAGCATTCTGTTTTTTGCTCATTTCAGCTAATGCCCCTTCAGAAATCACTGCCACCAGCAACTGCCTCCCAGTTGTCAGTGTGGGTGTCTGCCTACTGCAAACCTTGTTTCCAGCTGCCCTTGGAGCAGAGATATTGACATCCAACAGGAAAATGGGAGGGGATTTAAAAGCAAGGCCCTCAGGAGGTGCAAGTGTCACAGTGAAGGAAGAAAGCACTAAAATTTCAACAAAAGACTTCCATCAGCCAGGACTATGGCAGAGGAAAGAAGGGTAGACTTACTGGATTCTGAAATCCAAATTAACTTCAACTGAATGACTTGGTCTTACTAAGTACAGTACCACTCCACATACAAGTGTGTCTAGATAAGGTTCACCGATTTATTATGTGATCAAAATAATTGTAAAAGAAATGACACTTAACCAGACTATGGACTCAGCCGTCCCACAACAAAATAGCGATGCTTAGGTGGCTGGGGTGCTGTATCCTCTTTTTACCTCCGTGCATATGTAACTGTCATAAAGCAGACTTTGTTAACCCTTTCCAAATCTCAGCCTCTGTGATATTCAGACATGCCTCTGAATCTTGATTGTTCCTGTCATTGCATAATCAGATTCTTATTTGGCTCAGCGCACAATATTTCAATGGTCATCTGTTGACACAAATCCCAATTATCTACAAATTGTTCTTTTAGAATTTTAAATCACCTCCACATATTATGACACACCTGTCAGGGTCGGTGGGACTTGAACCTCAACTTTCTGGCTTAGAAATATGGATACTACCACTGACACAACATCACTAGGCGAGCGTGAAGTTTCAGATCAGATAGATGTCTAAGTGGGAAAACTGTGGCTGGGTCAGCTGCTTGGAAGGCATGTATGCTGCACACTGTATTATCGTCGCTGACTGAGCTCTTAAGATCTCTTCACTAGTGTGATCACCCTGGTCATTATCACTTGTACTTTTTAAGGAATTTTCATACTTACCGCTGATAAGCAAAGCAGACATCAAAATGCTGTATCTGTTTAGGATGGGGATATATTCTACCATGTCCTCTGGTTGATACTGCATAGTCATTGTCTCAGTTTTTTTTCTTATTTGGTAAGAATTTCTCATTAAATGTTGTCCATGACAGTGACTGTTTGATTTTTTTTTAAGAAGCCTTATGCTTGGTGATGTTTGTCTTTATGGGTGTCTGGAGCCAGTTTCTTAACTCAGGATATAGTAAATAATTTGCATGTAACCATTAAACTAGAGAGTGATAATGCAAATTATAAAAAATGTGATACTTTGTGCACCTTGTTATACACCCTGAAGTTATAACAAACTGTATAAAAGATAGGAGGTATTAAGGTATTCCTATCCGTTGAGTCATTACTTGGTCTTCAGTAAAAATTTGAAAGGATAACTTAATGCAAATTACATTTGTTCAAATCTAATTACTTCTTTTCTCAACTCTAAATTGAATCGAAGCTAATGTAGAACACAGCTACTGCATTTTCTTCTCCCTTGTGCACTTAATCTCTTTTAGTCTTCCTTTTATTGATAACAACATAGCCTTCTGATAAGCGTACAGTGAGTTCAGGGAATATGGTCATGTTTAACCTTGATTGAAGGTTCAGTGTAGCTCTGTAAAATCTTGTGGTGTACCTATTTGTCAAGGGATTAAGTATTGTTGCATGGTATAAAGTGAAGTCTGTGTAGGTTATGGTAAGGCAGAACAATACAATATTCAGTTAATTGATATTTATACTTCTCGTGTTTATAAATAAGTTAATCATGAAATGTCAATCTTCCTACTCGTCCTCCAAAACAGAGGTGCAGACTAAGCTGACGAATTGAGTCCTTAACTTAAGCATGAGCGCACACCATCTTCATTTCGTTAGCTGTAGTATACTATCTCCCATTTCTTTCACACGTTACCTGAGGGGGACAAAATGGAGTTGTTGGTTAAAGTCAAATATTAGTGAGCCCTAATTAGCTGTAACATGCTGAGCATAACGATGAGATACTATCACTTGAGCTTACTCTGAACTTAATTGGAACAAGACCTTGATTATACCATATTTTTATAAACTAATTTTTTTTGGCTGAAAGGAAATTGGATTGTCCAAATATTTAAGCTAAGCAATGTAAATACAAGTTTTGTGCTAAATTGATCAAACAATTTGAATTAGGTAGCTTCAAATTGGGGTGCGAATCAGATGTATAAACATGTACAAAGTTGTAGTTCCATATGTTCTAAATTTATTTTGGAAAGTTGTTTATAGTATGTTGAAATGTTAATAGCAGAATGAAAAACAGAAATTGCTGGAAAAGCTGAGCAGGTCTGACAACATGTGAGGAGAGAAATCAAAATCAATCTTTTCCAAACCACCATCAGTTCTCAGGAAGGGTCACTACATCTGAAACATTAGGTGATTTATCTCCACAGATGCTGCCAGACCTGCTGAGCTTTTCCAGCAATTTTTGTCTTTTCCTTATTTCCAGCATCTGTGGTTTTTATTTAGCAGAAATAAGAATTTGATTAACTTGAAATGCTAAAATGTCATGTTCCAAATGTTAGTAATTTGGCCTGTTTTCACAAATTTTATTAGCTGCTTGGTTTGAATACATGTGAATTATTTTGTAACTGGCTGTGTCAGTTACAGGCTGGCAACAGTTATTTGAAGTGAAGATGTCAGCAGACATGTTGTTCAGCAGGAATAATGTAGGCACTGTTCTAAGCAGCAGCTGAGATATGAAGCATCGTGGGATTTTTCTAAATAAATTTCAAGTCAAAAGATTAGAGTTTTCCTTGGCTAATGCATCCTACGTAATCAAAAATACGGTTTTGGTGCTGGAATGAGTTTTGCCAGTTAGGCAGAAAAATGATAGTTGATATTTTTCTATCGTTTCAAAAATTACTTGTACGTAAATAAGAAACAAACTAATGATGGGATGTGTTATTGTAAAGGAAAATTAAAAATTGTTAGGTATTTCTTGGGGATTATCTAGGACCTGAAGTGTGAATTTTGAAGCTTGGTACAGTGCCATCACGACAGTAATTTTCTTTCTGGAGTGTATCGTGTCACTGATAAGATAATGCTGCGTTACTGATGCTGCAAGAAACCAACTTTCTATGTATCTGATATTTAGGCAACATTCTCATCAGGCAAAAGTGGGCATGGAGATGCATTTGCTTGAGATGTGTGTAATTGTTCTGTTTTCCTCCAACATCTTGTACTGCTCATTGTTTACACCACACTGCATGATGTATTTTCTCTTACGCCCCACAGTTAAGAATTTGCTGTATTTGCCTGCTTCCTAAGTTTTTAAAACAAAATTCTTTGTTCTTTTCTCCTCCTTTGCCATTTCTTTTAAAAAAAAGTTTCCTGTTGTCGTTTTCAATCCCTGACCTTCCTGGACCTCTCTGTCTCCGTCTCTAGAAACTGATGTCCATTTCAAGCCCACCGATTCTCATAGCTACCTAGAATACACCACCTCCCACCCACCTTCTCGTAAAAATTCCTATTCCCAATTCCTTTGCCTCTGCTGCATCTGCTCCCAGGATGAGGCATTCCACTCCCGTACATTCCAGATGTCCTCGTTCTTCAAGGACCGCAACATCCCCCACCCCGGCCCCCCAGTGCAGTTGTCAAGAACGCCCTCGACCGTGTCTCCCGCATTTCCCACAACTCATCCCTCACACTCCGTCCCTGCAATAACCGCCAAAAGAGAATCCCCCTAGTCCTCACGTACCACCCCATCATCCTCTGACACTTCTGCCATCTACAATCCAACCCCACCACCAAAGGCATTTTTCCATCCCCACCCTTGTCTGCCTTCCAGAGACACCACTGTCTCTGGGATTCCCTTGTCCACACCACACTCCCCTCCAACCTCATCACACCCAGCACTTTAAGTGATACACTGCCCCCCTACACACAAATGCGCACACATAAACACACCCCTCCTCCCTCAACCCCATCCCAGGCTCCAAGAAGACTTTCCACACCAAGCAGATGTTCACCTGCACATCTGCCAATGTGGTGTACTGCATCCGCTGTACCCGTTGTGGCTCCCTCTGCATTGGGGAAACCAAGCGGAGGCTTGGGGACTGCTTTGCCCAAGACCTCCGCTTGGTTCGCAATAAACAACTGCACCTCCCAGTTGCGAACCATTTTAACTCCCCCTTGCATCCCTTAGACAGCATGTCCGTCCTAGGCCTCCTGCAGTGCCATAATGATGCCACCCGAAGGTTGCAGGAACAGGAACTCATATTCCACTTGGGCTGCAGGGTTGCCAATGGGATCAGTGTGGATTTCACGAGCTTCAAAATTTCCCTTCCAACACTGCATCCCAAAATCAACCCAGCTTGTCCCCACCTCCCTAACCTGTTCTTCGTCTCGCCCATCCCCTCCTCCCACCTCAAGCCGCACCTCCATACCCTACCTACTAACTTCATCCCACCCCCTTGACATGTCCGTCCGTCCTCCCCGGACTGACCTATCCCCTCCCTACCTCCCCACCTATCTTCTCCTTTATCCATCTTCGGTCCGCCTCCCACTCTCTCCCCATCCCCCTCCCTGATGAAGGGTCTAGGCCCGAAACGTCAGCTTTTGTGCTCCTAAGATGCTGCTTGGCCCGCTGTGTTTGTCCAGCTCCACACTTTGTTATTTCACTTCTTAAAATTGTTTTTATCAAACCGTCTGGATATGCTATGAAACACATCTGGATCATCACTTCCTGAGTGGGATTTGAATAGATTTTTCAAGCTTGTATAATACAGTTGCACCACAAGACTCCTCCTTCTTTCTTAATTATTGTGTTGCAACATGCACCTGATTACCTTTGCTTCCAAGTCTGACACGATCAGAACAGGTGGTTAGTTGTCGTGATTTCGGCCTGGCTGACTTCTAGCTGCCAGTGAGCTTGCTATCAAAGTATGTCTGTCTTCATGTGAAATATCAGCTTTCTTGACATAGAAGGACAAGGCACAAACAATACCTTTATTTCAGCTATGGGCTTCATTTGCAAGAGCAGTTTGTGTGGGAGAATCTTTTTGGAATCATGGCAAACGAAGTATGTCTTCTGAAGAGTGTTTTAAGAATTATTTTTAATTTGAGTTAGATTTGGCCAGTATGATCGGTCATGTGTATGCTGACATAAATGTAGCTGAAAAATTATTCAAAATATTTTGCCATTACTCTTGTTTAATAGTCGATCCAACTATTACATGAATTGAAAGCAGTTTTTCTCCATTTCTAATTTCTAAAGTAACTAGTGTGGTTTGCCTAAGTTCATTTTGGAAGCATGAAATATATGGGGAGAGCTCCTGTTGTTCAGCCAGTGGTTAATAAAAGTCCTTTTGCGATTTAAAGAATTTTTTTTACTGTCTGATGGTACTTGATCTGAACAATGGAAGTGTTTTTAATTATTTGTCTGTTAGCAGATCCGTGGGAACAGTAAGAGGGGAGGTACGATGATGGTGGTTAATGCCTGAGCATAGAGGAGGAGTGCATGTGGTCTTTGAGAACATGGTGAGAAGTTCATGATATTTGCACAGAAATGAAGGTGCTTTTACATCAGTTTCCACCCCGTCTGGAATCGGGACGTAACAAAATGAGAACTAACTTGCTCCTCTTTGAATAGTACCATGGGATCTTCTACACAACAGCATAACTTAACATAAGAGTTGGTAGCAGATATAGGCAATTCAGCCCTGTGAGCCTGCTCATTGCTAATCTGATCTCTGCCTCAGCTCCACTTTCCTGTCTGCTCTCCATGACCATTTATTTAACTGAGTAAATTTGAGGAGACAGAAATTTCAATGTCCTGCCATCTCAGATTGGAGCAGACCTCAAGTTAAACACCTTATCCAAAGGTAGCAAACCTGGCAATGCAACACCTGCCACTGTTGCACTGAAGTATTGTCTTAGACGATGTTCAAAAGTGTCTGGAATTAGTCTTCAACCTATTGAACCACCGATCTTCTGACTTGCATATGACAGTGCTATTGCTGAAATAAGACTAATGCACACTGTCGATCACTTGAGATTTGTTCTTTTTAAACTTATGGCTTCTCTTTTGTATCGTGCATAGACCTTAGATTTTACTTCTCATTATATCTGTATTGGAAGGAAATTACTTTTGTGCTTTAAATTTGTTCAAATTTAAATACCACGTAGATGATTGACCTTCTTTAATGGACTGAATTTCTTTTTGGTAAGTGCATATTAGATAATGGAAACATTTGCATTGGATTAACCTTGGGAGATGGTGGCATAGTGGTAATTTTATTGAATTAGTAATCCAGTAACCCAGGTTAATATTCTGGGTCATGTGTTCAAATTCAGCCATAGCTACTGACTGAACTTAAATTCGTTTTTAAACCTGGCATTGAAAACTAGTTTCAGAAATGGTGACTATACCATTGGTGAACCAGATTGTCATAGGAACCTATGTTCTCTTGGAAGGAAAGCTGTCCCCTGTATCTGTGGCTAGCCATGTATTCTTATGATTACATTTACTTGTAATTTTCCTGAACTGAGTAAGTGGTTGCCGAAGTGTTTTGCAGGGACTGTCCTTTGAAAAGTGATCTGTTGCACTAGAAAAGATTAGTGATCAGCTTTGAAAGGCAGGAGCATGTGTAAAGTATCCTCCCCGCTAAAATAGCAGATTGAATTGAATTAAATCTGGGTGTATGCTTCTGCTTTAATCATTAATTTGCTGGGTTTGCAAGATATTGAGCTTTGTGACATTCACCAAAGGTTGTAGAGTTGGTAGAGTACGCAAAATATGATTGTGGATGCTGAAGTCTTGAGAAAACTTTTAATTCCTGCAGTTGAAGTTTTCTGACTGTCAAAGTGTACATTGGCAGCTTTAAGAAACTATGGCAAAAGATTTCCGTGAAACTGGATCTTAGTAATTTGAGGCTTCTGAAAGCAAAAATTTGGGAGAATACCTTTTGTAGTTTTATATCACATGATAAATGGACTTATCACCTAGAATAGCTTGAATGGTTCTGCAACTTGGAGTGTTATCTTTGTGGTTTTAAGATAAAAATACATCTTTTTCAATTTGTTCTGTTAGTTTGTTTTGACTTTTGCCTGAAGCAGTGAATGCTCAAAGAATTTCAAGATTAGAAATCTGATCGAGAGTTTATCTTTCTCAAGTTGAAGTCTGATAATTCACATAAAGTTTACTTTTATAATCGATTAAACCAACATGAAGAGCTATCAAAAGTGTGATCTTCAAACTTGGATCATGTGAGATCAGCCATTTATAAATATTTGGATCAGCTGAAATTTTCCTTTTTAAAATAAGGACTCAAATTAGATATTGTAAAATAAACAAACTGGTTTATCAATGTCTTTTGGGCATCGTTTTGACACTGGCTTGTATCTAATGGAGTAGTTATATCCTTTAAGTTTCTTTGTTATCAATTTTTACCATTTTGGTGTCTGCATTATCATGGTGTGTTCATTATTTTGATACTGTTGTTTTAAATGTTATTTATTGAAAGTAAACTAATCTGAACCTAAATCTCCCTTGCAGCTGGAGCAAGATTCTTCATGTCTTGTGAACTTGGCAAAACTATTCATAACATTTCAGAATCTTGCCACTTGTTGTGTTTAGTGTCCTTGCCACTAAGCTGCTCTTTGTGCTCTCCTGTTTCAAACTCACTTTGACATCTTTTTCAGTTTTCATGAATGTACTCTTGTTTTCCAGCTTCTTGCACTTTTTTTGAGGAATGCTCAACCTCTGAGAACTGACATGTCCCTTACCAAATTTTTGCTTGCATTTTGTGCAAATGGTTGTGATGCTGAATTCTCTAGGGTCAATCTGGCAGTTGATTATGCCATCCTCCTTCAACTTTGCCCTGCTGTTCTGCTTATTAGAATGTCCTTGCTCTGTATATGAACTCATCAACTCTTCTGCAGCATTGACTTCTTTACACTGCTACCTGGAGAATCTAAGTCATATAAACTCCTTGTCATTTTGATCCTTGGGCTTCACTATGACAAAAGTAATCTGGATATGCAGGATTAACACGTGCTGATGAATTGAAAATTTATTCCGGACCTTTTGAGTTGTTTAGCTGGTGTCATATTTGTTTTCTACTCTTGAAGCATAATTTTCTCTTGTCCTGCACCTGCTGAGACTGTGACCTTTTGACCTCTGACACAGAAGCCATTGCCTTGCAAGTTCTTAGAGTGTATTTTGTCTTTCCATCCCATTTTTAAAATTAGTTATTTTAATGTCCTTCTGTTTGAGTGAGATTTTGAATTTTACCTTTTAATAGCATTCTTAATTTCCTCTTTGGCTGGAACTTACATATTTCGCTCCATTTTTATAATTCAGTAATGAACTCACTGCATCCCATCCAAACCTGAACCCATTCCTTTCCACCTGGACTTTTTTAAACAGTTCCGAGAGAAGTTTGCTTGACTCATTTGTTTACATTTACGGTTCTGTTTTTTTTGGTAAGCTAGAAGGCTGCTGTAAATAGAAGCTACTCCCTGTTTAAGTATCACCACTGTGAGTAATTGAGTAACTGCCCTGATCTTGAAATAACAGTAGCAAATGGTGAGTGTTTAAGTCCAATTTATTCCTGTTGTCAGTTAAGTCTGGCTCTCGGATGCATCTCAGTTTTGAGGTGACTGTATCCTATTCTTGGCAGAAATTCCAGGATTGCTGCTTCTATCCTTTTCTTTTCATCGAGTCCTAGAGATTGTCAACATGGTAACAGACCCTTTGGTCAACATGTCCATGCTGATCAGATATCCGAAATTAATTTAGTCCCACTTGTCAGCATTTGGCCCATAACCCCCTTATCCTTCCTATTCATATACCCATCCAGATGCCATTCAAATGTTGTAATTGTACCAACATCCACTGCTTCATCTGGCACGTCGTTCAATGTATGCACCACCCTCTGCGTGAAAACATTGCCCCTTAAGTCCCTTTTAAATCTACCCCTTCTCCTCTTAAACTAATGCTGCCTAGTTTTGGACTCCCTACCCTGGGGAAAAGAGCTTGGCTATTCACCCTATCCATGCACTTCATGATTTAATAAGCTTCTATGAGGTCACCCTTCAGCCTCCAATGCTGCTTAGGACATTTAATTGTGTTAAATGTGCAATATAAATAGTAGCTGTGCTGGTTCTGTCATGAACCATGATGAGGTACTGGTATAAATAAATAAGTACAGGAGCAGGAAATTAGACAGCAATGGAACCTAAAAGTTGCTGAATGATTCAATAGCAGAGTACTCTTACCATTATTGTTAATCCTACCCAAGATTCATGGCCAGTCAGAAAGCAGTTAGCATTCTTAGAGCAACAATGTGCAGCAAGTATCATCAGCTGGAGAAGTATGATCCCCTGGTTTTGGAACTTTAGTAGCAAGTGCTGCATCTGAGTTTCATAAACTACATCTTTGAGTGTGGTCGCTCTACAAGAGAAGGGCAGAGGGGAATTGGATGACCTAGAGACAGTCGAGTACGTGCCTCATGATCCTACAGGAATCCCCAAGTGTGTCTCACCGTAAGTAAATACATGTTAGATTAGCAAAGATGACAATCAAAGAAAGATGCCAGCAATCAGGATGGCATTTCTTCAAGGACATCCCTGGAGGAGAACCTTTGCGTTCTTAAAATTAAAGCTTTGGTAGCCAGCCTGTTAAACAAAACAAACAATTTTTTCCTTCTATCTGCTGGAATTACCAGGTAGCACATTTTGAGCTTAACCTTGTAAAATGAGAAACAAAGTCCCTCAATTTCTTTCATTTATTTGATTTCTATCATCTTCATTTTTATGGCTTTTCGATTTAACCTTCGAAGCAATGTTGCACTCTTGAATCTTGAGTGCAGCTTTGCCCTGCAGTATGTAAGCAAAAGCTCACTTGGTTAAGGTTTGGTAACTTTTGAAATAATGTTGATGAATGTCTTTTTCCATCTCTGCACAAGGAAGAGTAATGTATATTATCCATCATCTTCTGGGATTTTTGGCAAAATAGCCAATATAATTTGCACTGTATGGAGTAAAGTATATTGAGTTGACGTCTTGTAGACTTAACCATGAATGACAGATCTAATTTGGACTTTTTTTTAAAAGGTGGATTTTTTGTCTATAAAGTAATGCCAGGAATATCATCAATAGATATGCACATCATTAAATTTATTCCACTCTTAAGCCATAATAAGTAGGAACAAGGATAGGCCATTGAGCCCCTCAAGCCTGCTCCTCCATTCAGTAGGATCGAGGCTTGTCTGACACCCCTCATGCCCACTTTCCTGTCCTTTCTCCGTAACCCGTCATTCCTCTACTGATCTGTCTACCTCAGCCTTAAATATTCATGAGCATTTGCCCCCATATTTGTCTCAAGTTGTTCCAAAGACACTTTTTTAACCATCTGAATTATTTTTGTTTCCCATTCAAGAGCTTCTTCAAGTGGATACTTTTGGAGTGTAATGCTTGACATGAACTAGGGGTACACAATTAGAATTCATAACTTTGTAGTTAATTAGCATGCAGATTCTTTTATATGCAATTACTGATTATTAAGTAAACGACTGCTAACAGCTTTATTCTGTGCCAGTAACTCATTGGTCCCAAAGTAGTTTTGTTTGTATAAATTTCTCCTTTTCTACTCTGCCACTCATTGCCAACAGAAGTGAAATTGTTCAATCATGGCCAACTTCTGACCATTAATGTTGTCTTTTGGGGTTCTATGACATGCCCATTTGATTGTTTTGGCTATTTCTACACCGAGAGCCTTGCGTCTTTCCTCGGCAAAGTTTTTAAAGTAAATGCCTAAGGCAATCACAGAGAGATGGTTTGACCATTTAGTTCTAAGTTAGTAGAAAATAAGGTGTCCATTTGGAGTATAAGGTAGTTTCTTAAAAACTGGTTATGTAGGTGACAATGATAATGGGAACTGCAGATGCTGGAGAATCCAAGACAATAAAATGTGAGGCTGGATGAACACAGCAGGCCCAGCAGCATCTCCTGAGATGCTGCTGGTCCTGCTGTGTTCATCCAGCCTCTCTCTTTTTTTATGTAGGTGACAATGTTGCTTTACGAAATACCCCAATCTGAATTATAACCCTGGATTGTACATTATGCACTACCAGCAGCCTCGATTCCATTGTCCTGTTACTCCCTATTCTTCATTGCATCACATTTTGTGTGCCCCTCAACTACACTTAATTATTCAAAAGATTTAGTGACATCTTGTAACTCTTTGTACCAGTATTTAGCTGGCTGTTTTGATGTTGCAATATTGCAAATGCTGCAAATAAACAGAGACCTCCATCTGGCTATTTTTCCCAATATTAGTTGGTTCTCAAACTGAGACCGTTTGAAAATTTAATTGCCTTGTGATAAATATCAATTCTGGAAGCTAACATAATTTTGAATTCTGGAAGTCTAAGATGAAATGGCACTACATACTGCTTTGTGATGTGGTAAACAGCAGTGTGGTAAACTGCTAAATTTACACTTTGTAAATAAGACTGTACTGCATTATCTCATTCTAAGACAATGTCATTTGATATAGGTGACTTCTGTAGAACTGTCCTGTTAGTTCTAGACATCTGTTCTTTCCCATTTTCCCAAAGGTTTGAGAGCAGAATTTTGGAGTGATAAGTAGGTGAAATGATTGGTTTTTCTCCTCAAGAAGGCTAAGTCTACAATTTACAGATAAAGTTCACCTTTGTACAGTTCAAAAATATGTTTTCCAAGACAGTGCTCACAAGTTAATATCTTCTGCACAGCAGTTCTTCTGGTTAAAAGATAATATTTTCAATTTCTGTTGCACTAAAATAAATTGCCTTATGGATCAGGAACTGTAAATTAAGGAAATTACAGTACTTACTCAAATAGACATCACAAATCTTTTGGAAGGCACATACATTGAAACATGTGTGTGATATTACCGTGTGAAATTTTAATATCCTTGATTCAATTGGACATTGCACTCACAATCCCTTCTTTTCTGTACAGAATTCGTCCGCAACTGGCTAAAGAGAAAATAGAGGGATGTCATATTTGCACCTCTGTTATACCCGGAGAACCCCAGGTTGTACTTGGAAATGATAAAGCATTTACTTTTGATTTTGTTTATGACATGGACACTCAGCAGGAGGAGATTTATATGAAGTGTGTTGAAAAACTTATTGATGGTTGTTTGGAAGGTTACAATGCCACTGTTTTGGCATATGGTCAGGTGAGCAGTCATATTTCTATTGGACATTTTATATTCACAATATTTTAAAGAAAGGAAACTGTCAAACTATAAATGCTATAAATTGAAAGCTTGCTGAGGTAATTAGCTACTGGACAGAGCTGAGATTCAGCAGCATATTTCCCGGTTCAGTCTAGCCCTTCAAGTATTAGGGGGCGTCGTAGTGACGAATTTGCGGAGCACCTGCGCTCTGTTCACTAATCAACAACACCTTCCAGTTGCGAACCATTGTAACTCTCTCTCCCACTCCCTTGGTGACATCCTGGGCCTCTTCCTGTGCCACAATGATGCCACAATCAAACTGGAGAAACAACACACCTCCTTTTCTGCCTTGGGAGCCTACAGCCTCATCGCTTGCACATACGATTCACCAGTTTCGAAATCTCTCCATGTTGGCCTCGTCCCATATCCAGCCCTCCCCCCTCAACCCTGTCTCCTTGACCTGACACAACTTGTCCATCTTCACCAAGTATCCACCCTACTCTTCCCACTGACCAAACTCCACTACCCCTACCCACGCCCCACCCCTCCAAACTATTTATTACCCAGCTCCCTTTCCCCTCCCAGTCCTGATGAAGGGTCCAGGCCCAAAACGTCGATTCCTGCTCCTCTGGTGCCTAGCCTGCTGTGTTCCTCCAGCTCCACGCTGTATTGACTCTGACTGCAGCATCTGCCGTTCTTGCTATCTCTTGAGCAGAGTTCTGATGTTTTTCAAAGAGGGAAGCACAACTGGAAGGATGCTAAACTCTCTTATGAGAACCTCCTTGGTGACTAATTGCAGAATCTAAATCTTGCAATCAGACTTGCCTTACATCTACAAATCATGTGATGAGAAATGGAGAAAAAGTAAATTATTGCTTTTGAACACTGTAAAAGTTAAAACCCCTTCAGTGAAAACCAGTTTAGAAGACAAACAAAACACTTACTATTTTTTTTTAAATGCACATTTGGTCTTTTTACAGACTGGCTCTGGGAAGACATACACCATGGGGACTGGATTTGATGTCAACATTACTGAAATTGAACAGGGTATTATTCCACGTGCTGTCAAACATCTATATTGTGGTATCGAAGAGCGAAAACGTGTTGCCATTGAACGTGGATTGCCAGCACCAGAGTTCAAAGTTAATGCTCAGTTTCTTGAGGTGTGTAGTTTGGAGTTCAAAAGGGTCAAAATTGTTGTACTCACTTTCACCGATGTATAGCAAGGTTTCAGCATACCCCATTAATACGTATGTCGTGAACACCATATCGCCGATTTTATTTCATCCCATTCATGATACTTTAATTAGCTAGGCAAAACTGGAAAGTGTCCTGTACCTATTGATAGAATTGAATTCAGCTGTAGTTAACATGATGACTGTCAACATTGCTTAGCATAATTGGATACATGTTTAAATTAGTAGTAAGTGTTGTTCTAAAAGTTGGAATGAAGGTCTGTAAATTGAAATAATCCAAAATACTGTCGTCATGCATCATTTTGAAATGAATAAATCAAATGTGCTGCAAATTTAGATAACTCAAAATAAATTTAGTGAGCATCTAACCAGTATTAAAAATAATAGACATTTAGTTTAAGCCTGAGAAACACAGTTGAAGGTTGAATGTTCAGGATTATCTCCAAAGATTATGAAAAACAGAAATTCAGAAGCTCTTATTTGAATAGATTAGAGAAATGAGTGTTCAAAACAACAGTAGTCAAAATAAAGACAATGTTGCAACAGTGTTGGATACTGAAGCTGAGAGACTATTTATCCTTTGGGAATAAGTGATTGTGTTTTCAAAACTGGAATTCCTTGTTTCTATAAGTTTTCCTTCTGACTTGAGTTTTTAATTCTTTAAAAGAAATACTAAACTTGAGTTTTAACGTGGCAGACCTAACTCCCCTCGTCATAATTAATTTATCAGTTGATAGACCTCATATAATGTAATAAATATGTTTTTGACAGATGCATTGTTTTGTAAGATCTTCCATTTGTACATTCTGAAGTTAGTTGGCTCATTGTGATTTTCCTTTCAGCTTTATAATGAAGAAATTCTTGACCTATTTGATTCAATCCGTGACCTTGAGTCAAGACACAAAAAATCAAACATTAAGATCCACGAAGATGCAAATGGAGGAATTTACACTGTGGGAGTAACAACCCGTACTGTTAGCTCAGAAGCTGAGGTAAGAATTGAAGTTTAATCAAAAAAGTAATTAAGAAAATAGAGACGAATGCTCGGAAGATGGTTTTTGTCTGAGAAAAATGTGCCCTTCTGCAATGCGATGTGAAGCAAACATTTTTTGAAATGCAGACTGAAAACATCCCCCTTGCCCTTACGCAGTTGCCAAAATTTATACAATTAGCAGAATCTTATTTGAAACGTTGCAGAATAGAGCGTTTAAATTTAAAATGCATTTGGCAGTAAAGGGAGAAATTGTGAAACCCCTTGTAGAGATATTTGCATCATCCATAACTATGGGTGCGGTGGCTAATGTTGTACCCTTAAGGAAGATCATTAGGAGTCACTGGGAAACTGTAGACCTCTGAATCTACATCGGTTGTGGGTAAATTGTTAAAGGTGTTAATAAAAGGTAAGCTTTATGGACATTTAGGTGAAAATTGATCAGGGATAGTCAACATGGTGTTGTGCAAGGAAAACTGCCCCTCAACTTGGATTAAGGTTTTGGAGGAAGTTGCCAAAAAGATTGATGGCAGTGCAGTAGATGTTTGTTTGAATTTTTGTAAAGCCTTTGTCAAAGTTCCACATGGTAGACTAATTAGTGAAGTTAGGTCACATGGGGTTCAGGGTGAGCTTGCCAATTGGGTATATAATTGGCTTAATGGCAGGAGACAGAGTAATAGTGGAGGGTTACTTTTTGGACTGTAGGCCTGTGACCAGCAGAGTTCCACGTGGATTGTTTCTGGATACTCTTTTGTTTGTCATTTATATAAATGTTTGAGAACATAGAAGGCATGGTTAGTAAGTTTGCAGATGACACCAAAATTGGTGGTATATTTAAACAGAAGGTTTTCCAAGATTATGAAGGGATCATGATCGAATAGGACAGTGGGCTGAAAAATGGCAGACGGAGTTCCATCTGAATAAATGGGAGCTATTGCACTTTGGTACAGCAAACAAGGATAGTGCTTATACAGTTAATGGCAGAGCCTTGGCTAGTGATGTAGAACAGAGGGAATAAGGGCTCAGGTACATAATTCATTGCGGTTTGTGCCACATATAGACAGGGTGGTTTAAAAAGGTGTTTGACACGCTTGCCTTCATTGTTCAGTCCTTTTGAGTAGATGAGATAGTAAGCCATGTTGAGGTTGTACAAAACATTGGTGAGGCCTCTTCTGGAATACTGTGTCCAGTCCTGGTCAGCCAGTTTTAGGAAAGATATTATCAAGCTGGGGAGGGTTCAGAAGAGATTTACCAGGATGTTCCTGGGTGTGGCAAGTTTGAGCTATAAACAAAGGCTGGATTGGTTGGAACTTTCAGTGGAGCCTAGGAGGTTGAGAGGTGATCTGACAGAAGTTTCTAAAATAATGATACGTAAAGATAGAGTTGATATTAGTTGTCTTTTCTATAGGGTGGGGAGGTTCAAGACTAGTGGGTATATTTTTAAGGTGAGAGGAGAGAGATTTTAAAGACATGCAAATTTTTTTTGTTTATAGAGGGTGGTTTGCGTGTGGAATGAACTTTGTGATGAACTGGTGGGTGTGGGTATGATTACAATGTTTTAAAAAGCTTTTGGCAAGATACACGAATAAGAAGTTTAGAGGGCAATGGGCCAGGAGCAGGCAGGTGGGACTAGCATAGTTTGGGATTATGTTTGGCATGGGCGGTTGAACTTAAGGGGCTGTTTACATGCCGAATGATGACACTCTGTACCTTCTGTCTCCCCTCATCATAGTTTGTTACGAGAAAATATTAATGTCCATTATTTAAAACTGATTTGTTCATGACACAGCCTCTGAGTAACAACCAAATTATCCAGAGTACTCCTAAACTGCTTAAAAAATTTAACCTACAAGATATATATTCTAGAACTTTGTCCAGTAGGATTGTTTTGCTTTTGAACTGCATTCTACATCGGACAGTTTTAAAGGCGTATATTTAGTGGATTGCCTACTGTTTCTTGAATAACATTCCTAAAATAACTCCAATTGAAGTTAAAATCTACTTCAGAATACTTCTTTCACACTACAACGGTTCTCATTGGAAAGCAACAGGGAACAGAAATCCTGACATTTTTGCCTTGAGTCTAGAAACAATAGTACAAATTGTAGTGCTGAAAATAACAAATTCAGCACAGACAGTGAGTTGAACTTGACCTTTCTTCATCTGATTGACTCAATAGTTGCCCACATGATATATTTGCTAAATTGCTGAGAACTGGTAAAAATAAGTTAGTTGAATGAAGAAGCATTCATCCAATCTGGATGTTTTGAGTCCAGCCAGCTGAGTACATTCTAACTATGCTTACAGTGATCAAGCACTTGACTAAATTTTGTAAGTGTTAGTGTAGAAGCTGAGAACGGTGTTAACCACTTACGAGACCAAGGAAAGACTTTCAGCTGTGTTTGAAGACTTTCACATCTCTGTTCTAGTAACTTTGGCAACTGTTTTACTTTTATTTTTAATGCAAAATATGCTGATTTTTTTTGGCATCTGCATGTACTGCGTGCATTCTGAGCCGGCAGCTGTGGAGAAGTTAGCTGGAGAACCGTAACAATCAGGAGATATGTTACACTGATATGACATTCATTCTGCCTCAGCCAAAGGATGGAACATTCTACAAGATTTTGAATACATCCAGAAGTTCAAAGGTTACTGTACAGTTAGGTTTAGTCAGTTGGAATCAATAAAAGCAGAAGTTGGTATTTTTGGGCAGCTAGTTGGGTACTTGAGTAGGAAGAGGACACTCCATTCTGAAAAGATTGCTGCTGCAGTAGGCTCTGCAGTTAGGACTGGGAAGTCCTTGGTGTCAGCTGGAGTTATATTAGAGTTAAGGTTTAAGGAAAGCCCTGGAAGCTCTAGGGCCGAATGAGAGGGCTGTGATGCATCAGTAATTTAATGCAGCTGAGAGTTGAGGTGAGGCAGTTTATCGGATTAATCCTTATGGTGGGATTGTCCAGTGAGGAAAGTGAGTAACCCAAATCTGTATTCCCCAAAGTTATGAAGACTGCAAGGTGGTTTCATTGAAACTTAGAATATTCTTACAGGTTATCACAGGGTGGACACAGGATATTTCTGCTGACTGTCCCCTGCTTGAGTAACCATAATCTAAGGAAGATCGGTAGACCATTTTAGGATTAGGAGGAATTTCTTCATTTGCACAGTTGTGAATCTTTGGAATTGTCTTCCCTGAAAGGCTGAGGGACCTTTGTCTTTGTGTCAGATTAAAGAAAGAATTCAGTAGTTTTCTGTCAACAAAAGACATTGGGTTTTGTGATACTGCAAGAAATTAACATTTAAAGAGATGCTCAGCCAAGATCTAGAATTGTGGGCTACGCTCAAACAGCTGATTGGCCTATTCCAGCTCTTATATTTTATATTCCTACTTTCAGCTGAAAGTAGCTGCATCAGTCAGGTATTACTGTGGAATGTTGAAATGTTCCTATATATTTCCTGTTTGTTAATATGTTCATGTCTGATTTTGCGACCCATACCCTATTCTTGCTTTCTCCCAAAAGCCTTTGATGTCTTCAGTGCTAAGAACTGTATCAAACTCGTCTTGAAGATCCAGTGAACAAAGTGTGGAGCTGGACGAACACAGCAGGCCAAGCAGCATCTCAGGAGCACAAAAGCTGACGTTTTGGGCCTAGACCCTTCATCAGAGAGGGTTATGAAGGATCTAGGCCCAAAACGTCAGCTTTTGTGCTCCTGAGATGCTGCTTGGCCTGCTGTGTTCATCCAGCTCCACACTTTGTTATCTTGGATTCTCCAGCATCAGCAGTTCCCATTATCGCAAGATTCAATGATTTGCCCTTGACTGCTACCTGTGACAGTGATCTCCACAGGCTCACCACCCTCTGGATGAAGAAATTTCCCTCGTTTCGATCCTAAATTGCCTACTCTGTATCCTCGGGATGCCCTGATTCTGGACTCTCTCACCATTGGGAACACCCTTTCTGCATCCACCATGTTTAGTTTGGTTAGACTTTTACAGGTTTCTGAAAGTTCCCTCCATCTTCTGAACTCCAGTGAATATAATTCTAACTGATTCAGCCTCCCCTCAAGTTGTCCCACCATCATTCCTAGATGAACTAGGAATTTATCTAGTAGAGCTTTGCTGCTTTTCCACCATAGCAAGAGGATCCTTCCTCGGATAAGGAGACCAGAGCAGTGCGTAATATGCCAGGTGTGGTGTCACCAAAGCTTTGTACAACTGTACAAGATATCTCATTCCTGTATTTAAATCTTCACACTATGAAGGCCAACAAACTATTTGCTGTTTTTACCACCTGCTTACTTTCAGCAACTGATGTACAAGGACATCCAGGTCTCTGTGTCCCTCCTCTTTCCCAATCTTTCGCTCCTAACCCCAAATGTATACACATATTTCACTTGCCATGCATTTTCCCCACTCAACATGCTGATCTCGCATTGAAGTATCTCTGCATCCTGTTTTCAGTTCCCTCTGCTACCCAGCATTGTCATTTGCAAACTTAGGGTTATTACAGTTAGTTCCATCATCTTAAATCATTACAATATATCATGAATATTGTCGGTGGCGGGGGGGGGAAAAACAGCTTGGAGAAACCAAGGGCGTTACCAATTTGTTGCACGAACTGTCTGCAGACAAGCTGTAAATGCACACGTGATTGGGCATTGGAGTACAACTGTCAAAATCCAGAAGAATGTGAACAGTTATTGAGGCAGTATGTGGTAGTGTGTTTTGAGTGTCCTAAAGCCAGCTCTTTGAAAGTGAAGATTTGGAATTCCTTGTAAAGTTTGAAAGCCACCAGTGTCTCTGAATTTCATGATTAAATCCAAGGGATCTCTCTTGACTGCATTCACTCTTTAGTATGCATTTGGGTGTGTTTGACCATGGTTTGTCTAATTTGGGTCTTCATCTCCTGTTAATTTTGAAGGTTAGAATACCAGTTACATGGATATTGTAGATTACTTTGCTATCTGAATTCATATAGTAAAGTTTATTTACTTTGTTCGAGATCATGAATATTGTGGTTTAATTCTCTCAGTATGTACGTGAAATCTCAAACTTTGTCTCCTCTTAAATAATTGCCTGGAGTGAGAAGATATAAATTTTGGATCTTGTCCAGGATCATGACATAAGATTCCCCATAACTTCTACTTAAAATGTGGGATTTAATAATTGCATAACATCTTATACCCCGAAGGCAAGAACAGTAATCCCAAAGAAAACTATTCTCTTTTTGACAGTTTTGTACACTTCTAAAAGAAACCGAATGCAAACATGTTGGACACACTGGTCTGGGTAAATCACATGTATTCCCATAAGCTTTAGAACCATTCCAATTTATTGATGTTGCAGCTGAAACTGAAGCAAAGATGTTAGAAATGATTACAGAGATAGTAGGAACTGCCATTGCTGGAGAATCTGAGATAACATGTTGTGAAGCTGGATGAACGCAGCAGGCCGAGCAGGAAAGCTTGATGTTTCAGGTCAGGACACTTCTTCAAAATCCGTTTCTGAAGAAGGGTTCTGACCCAAAACATCAGGCTTTCCTGCTCTTCTGTTGCTGCTTCGCCTGCTGTGATCTTCCAGCTTCACACTATTGTTAGAAATGATTTGTCTGTTTCCAGCCATAAAGGACAGGAGTAAATTGAATACCCCGCCATCTCAGGCTTGAGAGCAAAGCCAATCATAATTTAAAATCACTCCATTACTTTCTTTTGTCCTTAACATGTACCTCTTATCAAAATTGAAGAAACTATAAATTTTTGACCATTTAACATACAGCTTTTGGGAGAGCACTTTGAAACTTAGTCATTAGCAGAAGATTTCCCAGTGTTGCATCTATATATAAAATTAGGGAAAGATGGTTAAGAAATTGCACTTGCTGTATATATTAGATCGTTGAATCTTTGTAAAAGTCAGCACCTGACTTTTAGCCAAAAAATGAAAACTTTGTACTTTGCACCTATTCACCGCAGAGGTCAAACTTGCCCTAGTAAGCAAATTTTTGGAGAAGCATTGAATGACATACCGTTGAAGGTAGCTGTTCTGTTCCTTGTCACTGTGTACATCAATATGTGCTGTCAAGGCTACCACTCACTTGTGCATGCTGCTGACTGTATTCCCACCAGACATACTGTTGTACCTTTTATAATACATTATAGTATCAGGAAGGAGCAATAGATGCACAAGCTAGTTCTAACTTGGTTGCCAAGATTGTGAAGTAGACCTATAATTGTGCAGTAACCACTGAATTCAAAGCATCAAAGAAGAGTGTTAGAGATCGAAGGAAACTGGTTACCTAAAATAAATCTGCAAACACGTATAGGGTAGCATGTGACTGCAAGTTGCACAATATTGCACTGAAAATTGTCTGATTGGACCCTGTTTCCTATGAATTTTTGTGCTCCCAAGAAAGAAAATTAGGTGTTGCAGACTTCATTCTTGGATGGTGTACCAGGTTTAGAAGGAAAAACACTTTTTTGTACAACTGCTGAAAACTAAGATTTCAGTGTCTCCAAGATGAATTTGATGACAGACTTATTGCACTTCAGCAATTTTATAATAAGACATTGACAAAGGAATTGATACAGATTGGTAACCTGGGTGGTTGCCTGCCAAATAGTTAGCAAGTCATAAAAAACAATCTTGTTACTGAATACAAGAACCAAAGTTACTGGAAAAGCTCAGCCGGTCTGGCAGCATCTGTGAAGGAGAAAACAGTTTAAAGTTTTGGGTCCAGTGACCCTTCCTCAGAACTGAATCCAAGGGCCCAACCATACCTTCCAGGTGAGGCAACATTTCACCTGCACTTCCTAGAATCTAGTGTACCGCATTTGCTGCTCACAATGTGGTCTCCTCTAAACTGGGGAAACAAAGCGTAGACTTGGCGTCCACTTCGCAGAACATCTACACTCTGCTTGCAAAAAGGACCCTGAACTACCTGTTGCCTGCTATTTCAACGCACCAGCCTGCCTGCTCCCTGGCCAAAATTTCTGTCTCTGGCTTGCTGCAGTGTTCCAGTGAAGTCCAACGCAAGCTGGAGGAACAACACCTCATTTTCTGCCTGGGGACACTACAGCCCTCGAGACTCAGTATTGAGTTCAATAATCTTAGGGCCTAAACTGTCCCATGTCCCAGCCCCTCATTCCACCACCCCCCACACCAGGCTGTGTTACCACATAGCCTGCCATTACACACCCCCCTGTTGTTCGTCACTAACAGTCCCCATTAACAACTGTTCACCCTCCCAGCCTGATTGTTAGCAACTCCTTTGTCTGTCCAACTGTCTTTCTGTCTCTTTGGGCTCTACCCGATCATTTACTCCCTACCCCACGCACCTCCCTATTTTCTGCATACAAACTAACATTTTCCGAGCCAGTTCTGAGGAAGGGTCACCAGGCCTGACACATTAACTCCTGTTCTCTCCTTCACAGTTGTTGCCAGACCTGCTGAGCTTTTCCAGCAATTTTTGGTTTTTGATCCTGATTTACAGCATCCACAGTTCTTTTTTTGGTTTTTATTTCGTTACTGAAGACAACTGGCTTTGAAGGGAGTGGATTCACAGTTGTGCTGTTTTGTATGCCTAACAGGACACAGCTCAAGTTGATCATATTCAAAAGACTCCCACCACCACTCCGAACCCAAAACAGTAATTCCCACAAAGTAGCTGGCAACGTTTTTGAAAAAGGATCAATGTAATTGGTTGGAAAGTATGGCTGAAGAAAGTTTGGAGTTTCCAACAAAGAGGTTTGCAATTTTTTAAAGAAGTCTTCATCTAGGATATATTGAGAACATACCTGGTCAAGGTCAGATGGTAAAACTGTTATTGTAGTTATTTCCTAGTGGCTTAACCAGTCTCGCTCACCCGTAGGCTTGTTTAGAAAAAATGTTCTATCAAGGATAGCATGAAACAAAAGTGGAATGACTAGATGATTGAAGGACAGATTACATTCATTGAGGGAACCAGTATATGGGATGTGACATTAGCATTCAGTGCATTGTAGAGGCATGGGATGAAACTAGAATGCAGATTACTGTGAAATCATACAAGAAATGTGGGATTTTTTTATATGCACATGATGACATCAGAAAATAATTATTTGTGGCATGATATGATTGGCAGTGACTTGATTGCAGATGATGTGTGCATGAAAGGTGCCAGTGATGGTGCAGAAGATGATGTACTTCATCCATAAGATGCAAGTCAGGAGGCAGAATGAGTGGGCTTTGCTGTAAAATTTAGATTTCTTAATGGCTTTCCTTGTGATTATAATTTATTTTTATTCAGGGGATGAGCATTTTGGTTCGATTAACATTTATTGCCCATCAATAATTGCCCTTGAAATGTGGTGAGCTGCCTTCTTCAACCATTGCAGTCTCCTTTTTGACATAAGTATACTCGCAATGTTGTCAGCAAGGGAGTCCCAGACTTTTGACCTTGTAACAATGAAGAAATGGCAACTTATTTCACCAGGATGATTTGGACATGAATTTGCAAGTGGTAATGTTCCCATGCATCTGTGGTCCTTGTCCTTCTCTCTCTGTGGTTCTGGATATGAAATATGCAGTCGAAGGAGCCTTTGTTAATTTCTGCAATGTGTCTTGTGGACAGTTTACACTGCTGCTGCTGAGCATCACTAATGAAGCAAATGAATATTTATAGACATAATGCTATCAAGCATGGTTTGATCTGGATGTTGTCAAACTTGTGTTGAAGGTATTCTCATCCAGACAAATGGGGAATATTCCATTACGCTTGTGACTTGACCTTGTAGATGATGAACAGGCTTTAGCGAATCAAGAGATGAGTTGCATGCTGCAAGATCACAAGCATCTAACCTGTTCTTGTAGCTGCTGTATTTATATGGCTAGTTTAGAGCATTTCTCGTCAATATTACTCCCCGGGATGTTGCATGAGGGATTTGGCTCTGGTAATCTGTGAATGTCAAGGAACCTTGGACAGATTGTCTGCTGTTGGAGATGATCATTGACTGACTGAATGTCACTTGCTATTTGTCAGCATGAGCTTGTATATTATCCAAGTCCTGGTAGGTTTGGATGTGGACTGTTTTAGTATCTGAGGAGTGACAAATGGTGCTGAACATTGTGCAGTCATCAGTGGCTGTACCCACTTCTGACTTTATGTAGGAAAGGTCATTGAAGCAACAGAAGATGCTGGGCCTAGCGTCCCTCAGGAACTCCTGCACTGATCCTGGAGCTTAGATGACTGACCTCCCACATGAACAACCACGTTCCTTAGTGCTAGGTGTGACTTCAGCCGGCAGAGACATTTTTCTCTGCTTTTCCTTTGGCTGTCATTGGTCAGAGATGACTTTAAGATTTCTGGTTGCAGCTGGTGTGTAATGCAAGATCTAACTTTTTTTTTTATTTGCTCTGTTGAGGCTTTTCTATAAATCCGGCATTCTCATCAGAAAAGTGACTTGATCTATTGTTCTCAGCAAGCAAGGTTTAATACTTTGACTGACTTGCAAGCAGTTGGGTTTTTTGCATGATCCATCGGTTCCACTGAGAGATCACTCATCAAAATCTGGAAGATTTTTAATCTATGTCAATTATCTGACTAGTATGCATGTCAGTTTCAGTACTCATTCATACTCAAATCAATAAAGGTTTTCTTTGCAAAATGATAACCTGAAAATGTTAATTGTAATAAATGAACCGACACAGTTTATGAAAGATTATTACCTTTTTATACATTAAGTAATTGAACACATTGCTGCCATTGAAGACTTTGGCAAACATTTGCCAAGATGCAAAATTAATTTTAAACTCAGTCCAGTGAATGAGGAGCAGTCTGTTTCCATGATTTTAAAAAGAAAATCACTAGTCAAGTGGTTTTCTTGAATGACTGGTGAAGTCGATCTACCCAGTGATGCTTTGTCAATTCTGAGGTGTCCTGGGGTATTGCTCAACTACCGCTTTGAAAACAGGATGCATTTTGTTTTATACTAAGCTATTAAAGAGAATTCCACTAGGCTTTCCACGCTTATTCTGCTGTAAAGTTCTCAAATCTGGTAAGTTGTTTTACTGGCATTTTGCTTTTAAAATACACCAGCTACAAATGGAAAAAAATACTTGGATGTGGAAAGTAAATAATCAGTAACGTATATTTCCAACATGTAGCAACATGAACAATGAGAAAAGTCGTATAATAGTACAGCAATTCATAAATTATTATTTACAATTCTGTCTGTGGGCTTTACATCAGGAATTTAGTGTTTTAATGAGATGAAAGAGGAAGATTACTGTTGTGCTGTCTACTGTCTCAGACAAATGAACCAGACTCAGCCCATTGAAGGTAAATTTTAAGCATGTATGTGGTGTCTTTTACCTAAACAGTAATTTTAACGCACTCGTGGAGTCAGGAAACATGTTTGGTATCACTAAACCTCTGTGTAAATTAATCTCCATGCTTGGGGTAAGGTGGTTTGAATGTACTTTATCCTGCAAATGAGGCAAGGCCTCAGTCATTTTGTGGTTAAGGATTCAAGTGTGAATACATTTACATTGTAAATATTGTACATAATGAGAAGTTGGTGACTGTCTGTCTAACTTCATAATGAGGTGACTGTTGAATAAAATTGAAATTGAAAAATGAAGAGCAGGACACTGGGCATCATCAAGAGGATGTCCTAGGAGTTTATAAAATTCTCACAAGCTAGACAGGGTAAACACAGGAAGGATACTCCTGACCAATGATAGGGGAGCCAGAACCAGGTCAGTCTCAAGATATGGGATGAGGCATGCAGAACCAAAATGATGAGAAATTTCTTCACCCAGTCTCTCTCAGAGGATCAAAGGATATGTTCTAAAAGGATCAAAGGATAAGTGGAGAAAGCGGAAACAGGATACTGAGTTAGATTACCTGCCGTGATCCTGTTGAATGGCAGAATCGGCTGGAAGGATCTGAATGGCTAACTCCTTTGTCTAAGTTTAGAATCCCCTTATCATAAATTGATGTAAATGTAGACTGTAGGATAATGTTTGTTGTTTGTCTGGGTTTCTGATTTTTGAACTCATAACAGGTGGGTTTTCTGTGTTTGAAAGATAATAACTGAGAATTTTTGGAGCAATATCAGTTTCTTTTAAAACATTGAGACCTGACTTTTGGACTAAGTGGGTTTTGTGCACGACTATTGGACTTCTGTTTAATTTAGATTGTTTTGTGGCTCTAAATGTGTAAATAATGAAGTCTCCAGGGGTTGTTAGAGACCTCTGGAAGTTTAACTTTAAACTTAAGGGAAGCACCCACAGTAGTTTTTTTTCAGTTTTCATTTGAGTGGAGCACTAATGTAAAGTGTTTAAAAAATCCAGTTTATGTAACCCATGCTCCTGAGGAGGAAAGTATATATTGTATACGAGGTTACTTTAAAATGAAGAGTTCACCCCCTCCGGTTTGTTGGAATAAGGCATGAGTGAATGACTTAAAACTGAGTGCATTTTAAGCAGGTATGCATTGGGTTCTGTGTAGCTATCTGCAGTCCCAGTTGAAAAGTTGAAGTCATATGTGACTTAAGCCTATCGACGTATTAGATTTGGGGACTCTACTCTGAGTATTGTATCAGTAGTGTTTTGGGTACTGCACAAAGCTGTTTTGTTTCTTTTCAGTTTGTAAGGGGGTGTTCAAAATGATACTTTCACTGTGTATAGAAATCTTTAAATTTGTATTACAAGTAGAAGGTTTTATTTTCATCAATTAATCCTTTTAAATAAACTTCTGTTTTTCTATTGGAGCAAAATCGGTCATTATATGCTTGTGTTTCTGCAGAAGACTACTTTGTTCAAACAAGTGCAAATTAAAATTTGATCTGTGAATCCAGGTTTCTGTCTGACATCTGACTCCTTTTGCTTATGACATTGACTGGGATTATGACACTGGCCAGAAATACTGTAAAGCTCTGAAACTCAAAAATACCCAAGGTCACTACAGATTATGCAAATATCTGCTAATTTTAGACTGCTGTTTTCATTATCATTTTATATTAATGTTTCTGTTTAGTATGATGTTGCTCAGTATATGTTTAGTGCTCATAGAATCTTAGAATCTGTAGTGTGTGGAAGTAGGCCATTCAGTCCATTTGGGTCCACACTAACCCTTCAAAACACATTTCACCCAGACCCACCCCTCTAACCCTATCCCTGTAACCCTGCATTTCCCATTGCTAATCCATCTAGCCTGTTCGTTCCTGGACACTGGGCAATTTAGCATGGCCAATCCACCTCGCCTGCATACCTTTTGGACTGTGGGCGGAAACTGGAGCACCTGGAGGAAACCCACACAGACATGAGGAGAATGCAAACTCCAGAGGGTGGAATTAAGCGTGCGTCCCTGGCACTGTGAGGCAGCAGTGCTACCCCATTGTAGCACCTAATTAAGGCTTCTAAATTCCTGCAAAATAATAATACAAGTCTTCAGAATTGTCACACTTATGCTATTGATATTTGGTTTGGTAATGCAATGAACATACTGTTTAAACATGGTTTAATGAACCACTTTATTTTTCCAATGTGTTATAGAAAACAACCTAACCTGTAATATATACGTAGTATGCACTTTAAATGATCATATAGGGCAAGAGTTCTAAGTGGTTTGTTTGGCCTTTACATATTTATACAGCTTTTGGGTTAAGCTTCAAAATTTTGATATTTCAGGAAAACACATTGGCAACAGTCCCTTTTTTTGTTTCTGACTTCAGTGTATCAAAAATAACTTGTTATATTTATTAATGAAAGCATATCGTTTGAACGGTGGTGATATAAATGTTCCGATTCAGGCGCTTCCATGTGCATATTGGTAAATAAACAGTTTTAAATAATTTCATCATATCTTGTAGATGCTGCAGTGCCTGAAGCTGGGAGCTCTTTCACGAACAACTGCTAGTACTCAAATGAATGTTCAGAGTTCTCGTTCTCATGCCATTTTCACAATACATTTATGTCAAGTGCGTGTCTGCATCAAAAATGATAATGTAAGTTTCTAATCTGTGATATTTGTGGAAACTGCAACTGATTATGGCCTAACAGAATTTTGAGCTCTCTTCGTCATGGTGAATTGGACATAGCATTTTTTAAATGAAATTTAAGTTAGTGTAATTTCAGAAATTTTCCATCGGTTAAACTGATTTCTTTTTCTCTTTCCCAGGAGTCTTTTTTTTGAGAGCTTTGTTTTTTCCCCCCAGTGCAAATTTTGTTTATGTTGTAAATTTTATAGTAAATTAATATGTAGTTATTGCCTTGTCAAATGCTCAATTTGATTTGTTACCTGTTACTGTCATATTTTAAATTTGAGTAATTATAATTCAGTTTTCAAAAAAGTACTAGCGTGTATTTGAATTGCGTAAAAGGCAGATTTACCACTTTTAATTGTACAATTCAGTGAAAAGCAGAAATGTTTATACTTGATGTTGGCTAGGGATTGTGGAGCATATTTTGTCCAATCTTGTTAAATGGATGTTAATTGAAATGTAATTTGCCCATAGCTGTTCAAACAATTGCAACTATTTATTGTTTTCAGAGTGAGAGAAACTAACTTTAGTATTTTATCTCTAATACATTGGAACAAGAATAAGCTGTCATGCCTACTCCTCCATTCAGTTATCTCATGACTAAACATATACATTTGGTTTCACTGTTCTGCACCATCTTTCTCCCTATCATTTGAATTCGTCGGTCTTCAGAATTATGTCAGTTTCTGTTTTAAGCATGATCAGTGATTAAGCTTCTACACTGAGTCAGTGGTTCCTCCTTTATCCCAGTCTTAAATGATCTACTTATTCTGAGATTCACTCTAAGAATTTTATAAGTTTTAATAAGATCATCCCTTATTATTCAAAACTTTAGGGAATTTTGACCAAGTCTCCTATCATAAAACAATGCTATCATCCCAGGGATTAATCTGGTAAATTGTACTCCTCTATGGCAAGCATGCCCCTCCTTGGAAAAGCCCTTATGGTACAGTGATAGTGTCCCTGTACTCTGACAGGCCAGGTTTCCAAGTCTCATCTGCCCTGGAGGTTAGTAATACCATCTCTGAACAGGTTGATATAAAAAAAACTGACACTTGATGGAGAAGAAAACAAAACAGTACTCCAGTTGAAATCTCACCAAAGCTCTGTATAAGTTTAGCAAGTCACCTTTTACTCCTGTACTCAAATCCATTTGCCATGCAGATCAAAATACAACTTGCTTTCCCAATTGCTTGCTGCACCTGGATAATAACTTCTAGTAACTCATGAATGATGGTGTCTAGGTCCCTTTGGACACTCAGCTCCTAACCATAACCATTCGAGAAATATTTACCTTTTTCAAGCCAAAGTGATAACTTCTCGCTTGCTTGCATTCTATCACCCATGTTCTAATCCATTCGCTTAGTCTGTCCAAGTCTCTTGAAGCCATGTTTCATCACCCTCACAATGTACATTATCATGCAGTTTGTCATCAGCCAATTTAGAAACTTTCCAAATGGTTCCCACATCCAGATCCTTCATATAGGCTGTGAACATCTGTGGGTCTAGTACTGTTCCTTGCAGTACCCCATGAATAACAGTCTGGCATCCTGAGAATGATTTATTTAGTCCTATTCCCCTGCTTTCTGTCTGTTAACCAATTGTCAGTCTGTACCAATACAGCTTCCCCAATCCCATGCACTGAAATTTTATTTCCTAACCTCCTCTTGCGGAGCCCTTATCAAAGTCTTCAGAAGACGGAATAAAGTATATTTACTGGTGCTCCTTTATCAATGCTAAAACTAATATCCTCAAAAGTACCAGCAACTTCATAAAATAAGTTCCTTTTCTTAAATCCATGCTCTGCCCTGTTTTACACTTTTAAGTGCCTGGTTATCTCACTCCTCTAATAAATTCTAACATTTTCTCCACTACTGTCCCTTGAACATTCTGGGATGAAGTTGAACTTGAATAATGAATAATCATCATTTATTCCTGTCAAATTCTGCCTCTATAATACTAATTTCTTTTATTTCTATTATTTTCCTTGGTCACCTAGAACTTCTGGAGGTTTTTTGTTTGAAGACAAATACAAAGTAACTTTTTTAAGACCCTCCTTTTCTCCATTTAAATTCTCTTGGCCACACATATTATAATCCCACATTTGTCTTAGCACTTTTTTAAACCCCCCTTTTCAGTGCTTAGGTAGAGCTTTTGTAGTTGCCTTTTTGTGTACACCTCTAGCCTGCATTCATATTCTCTTTTCCTATTCTTAATCAGTATCTCGGTTCTCCTGTACTGGGTTCTGAATAGCTCTCAGTCCTTAGGCTGCCACTTTTCTTGACGTCCATTGGTCCAATGTTGTATCAAGTTTTGTTAACCATAATTGAATTACCATTTGCTTTGGGTGTTTGTTCCTTAGAGGAATATACATCTGTTGGAGACTAATATTTCTTTAAATGCCAACCATGACCTATCCACCATCAAATCTTTGTGGATTTTCCCAATCCACCATAGCCTAGTTGGCCTTTATACCTTGATTTCTTTTCTTCAGATTTAAGACCCTAATCTTAGTTACAGTCATTAGAATTTGTAACATTTTCTGCAACTTGATGGTTTTAAGAATGTGTATGCTGGGGAAAACTTAAATGCTGAGAGTGTGAAGAAAAGTGCTGTAAGTACACTTCAATTTTTAAAAAAATCTCAAGTGTAAAAACAGATCCCATAAAATCGCAGTATTCAAAATACTGCAATTGTTGATTTGAGTCAGAGATCTACACCACAGAAAAATGCCCTTCTGCGCAAGGTGAAAACGAGCACCTAACTATTCTACTTCTATTTTATAGAGCATTTTAGTATCTACGTCTGTTCATTTTCTGGAATTTGATTGGTTCATGTTTTGTGTTTAATGCAGGATGAACTATTGGACAATAGAGCCATCAGTGAATCAGCAGAAATGAATGAATTTGAAACCCTCACAGCCAAGTTCCATTTTGTTGACCTTGCAGGCTCCGAAAGACTAAAGCGTACTGGAGCAACTGGAGAAAGGGCAAAAGAAGGAATTTCAATTAACTGTGGTTTAGTGAGTACATGTTGAATTGTCCTTTGTCGCAGTAAGGAAAGGAAAATTCAGTTTGGAAGGGTGATGTGTACTTCATACATTAAATTTTCTGTAATAAATACACTGAAGTATCATAATATTCCTGTGGCAATTAATGTTCATAGTACCATGTTTGCTATCAGCATGCATTACATTTAAAGACTTAAAAAGGCATTTTATTTTGAAAGTCAGGTTTTTGGTTTCTGCCAAAGGATTTGGGTAGAGAATGAAAAGCCCAAAATATGATTGGCAGCAGAAAATCAATGTTTTGTGAAGAGGGACATATACATTTCTCTCATGTTCCTTCAATAGCAATAACAACTTGTACTCTTATATCACCATTTTAATGTAATGAACCATCTTGGTGTAGTTCACAGGAGCATTATAAAATGAAGTAGGGTCAGAAATGCACCAAGATAATGAGTCAGAAAACAAAAATCTAGGTCAAAAAGCTAGGTTTGAAGGAGCATCTTGAACGAAGGAAAGCAAACTAGAGTGGTGAACAGGTATGTACATATTCCATAGCTTGCAGCCTGGAAAAATGAAGACAGAGTTGTAAGTGCAGCTGTTCAAAGCATTCAGATTTGTGTAGAAGAGTTTTGAGGCTTATGGTGCTGTAGGAGAAGACAAAGGGGTGGGCAAGGTTGTGGTAGGGCTTCAAGAAAAATGTTAACATTTTGTAATGAGGGTGTTACTTGATTAGGAACAATTGGGTCAGTGAGCACAATAGTTATTAGGGGCAGGGAGTAAAAGAGACTTGTTGTAAGTTAACATGGGCCGAGTTCGAGTTTACACAGAAGAGGGTGTGAGAGCCAAGCCAGGGGTGTGTTGGAATATTGAAGCCAAGAGGCAGTGAAGACATTGCAGTTGCTAAATTTTGATCATAATAGTGGTTTGCGGAGTGGTTAATTTTGGAATTCTGTCACCTTGAATGTTTCTGGAAGTGCAGTCTCCTCTTCTCCATAGTCAGTTGCTTTGCAACATCTGTACATCAAGCATGGTGTTAAATCATTGCATATACAAACCCCCCCACCCCTCCAAACAAAAATCAAAGTTTCCTTGCTGTTGATTTAGTTTTGGAGGCTGCAAGAGTTGGGAGTTGAGCTGTCAGCAGGTGGTTATTTTTCTTTTTATCTGGCAGTGTTATCTCACTCAATCAAATGACATCCCCAGATTACAGTGAGAGTGGGTTGGGGTTGATGTTTTTATAATCAGCCTGTTCAAAGATGTGATTACACACCTGGAGCAGTTGGGACTTGAACCTATACCACCTGGCCCAGAAGTGGGGACACTACTGTTGCGCCATATGAGAATTGAGCACATTGTTGTTTTTATTAATCAACTTGTTAGCAAAATGTTTTGATACACCACTAGAGCAGGTAGGACTTGAACCTGGGTCACCTGGTTCAGAAGGAGAGACACTACCACAGTACCACTAGAGACCTGAGCAGGTGTTTTTTGTTTGTTAAATGAGCATGTTTTATTAATAATTAGGGCTGGTGGTTATTTGCTTGTCTGTTCAGTATGCTGCACTTTAGACAATTGCTGCTTTCAATTCTCAGACGTGCATAGACACTGTTTTAATTGATATTGAAGTTTGCACCTGTAAGGATCCCCTTTAGGAGAATCAACTAACTTGTCAAATAACTCCCATTGTACGTGACCGGTCCTTGAATTTGGGATGAGACAAAGAAGGTCAAGTAAGTTTTGAGTAAAGGATTTTAATCTACCCACAACTGAACTGAAAAAGAACGCCAACAATGACAGCGTTCCATGGATCTCCTCCACGTGCTGGCCTGATGTGAGCGTCTGTTCATGTTGGCTGTCGAGTGAAAGAGGCACAGTTGGCTTTTGTCACTCATTGTTAATACTTAAGGTGAGCTTTTGTTCTGTTCCTTTTGTATTGAGGGGGAAAAAAAACTGGAAAATCAGCATCCCAGGCAGATCGGGTAATTGTTGCATTTGGGTCCAAAAATGAGCCTGACTGCATTTGGGTTCTGGGAGTCACTTTGCAAACTCCCCTACTGCTGACCCAAAATGGTTCTGCCCTAAGGATTGGCCATAGATGCAGTAATGGACATTTTATCTTCAGGGTATTCATTCTCTTTTTTTGTATGTTAACTTCAGGTAATGCCTAGGTTAGCCCTCATAAGAACAAGACTGGATAATGTGGTTCTGAAGGATGCAATAGAAATTATTACAACCACAGGCACTTGTGTGCTCAGGCTAAAGTTATCCAGTTTGGATATAACTATACTGAAAACAAAAAAATGCTGGCGATCGTAGCGGGTCATGTGGAATCCATGGAGACAAAGCATGCTAGCGTTTTGAGTCCAGATGACTCTTTATGCTTCTGTCAGTGATTCGAACTGTGAGAGGATTCAAGATGGAGACTGAAATGTTTATACCATAATGATCCTTGGTATGATGGTAATTATATCACGAACATTTCACAGATCAGCGCAATATCAATGGCTGAAGGGCCTGTACTGCGCTGTTATGTTCTATGTCCCTTAAAAATATTTTGCGTACTAGCTCTGAAACCTACCACTGTTCATGCTACTTTTACAATTATTGTTTCATTGGCTGATGGCTTGTTGGTCCAAAGTTTCCAGTTTGCACTAATTAATAAGTAAATAAATACAGAAATTAAATCTGATATTAAATAGTTATCATGATTTAGGGTACTCACCACCCAATTAATTTTGTATAGAATGTAGTCGATGCAAATATTTCTCATGATTTTGCAGATCAAGAAAGAAATCAGCAATTTTCTAAAGTGCTTTCTGCAATGCACTTTAATGTGTATGTATTGAAATGGAGATTTCTTTACTTTTATTTGTTTTAAATGCGTTGGTACTATAGAAGTAAAAATTCTTGTTTCTGCCCATTTGAAGTCTAATAATTGAAAAGGCCTAATAACATATGTGCTCAACACAGATAAATGACAAAAATGCCATGATTACATGATTCCTTGTCACAAAAAAGGACCTTTTTGATTTTGGCCAATGTCATCGCTGCAAGTATGATTTAAGGGTTTTCAGGGATAGGCTGTTATGGGCAAAATCAACCAATTACGTATTGCCACCCAGGTTGACAGGGCTGTTAAGGCATAGTGTTTTAGCTTTTATTAATAGAGGGATTGAGTTCCGGAACCAAGAGGCTATGGTGAAGCTGTACAAAACTCTGGTGCGGCCGCACTTGGAGTATTGTGTACAGTTCTGGTCACCGCATTATAAGAAGGATGTGGAAGCTTTGGAAAGGGTGCAGAGGAGATTTACTAGGATGTTGCCTGGTGTGGAGGGAAGGTCTTACGAGGAAAGGCTGAGGGACTTGAGGCTGTTTTCATTAGAGAGAAGAAGGTTGAGAGGTGACTTAATTGAAACATATAAAATAATCAGAGGGTTAGATAGGGTGGATAGGGAGAGCCTTTTTCCTAGGATGGTGACGGTGAGCACGAGGGGGCATAGCTTTAAATTGAGGGGTGAAAGATACAGGACAGATGTCAGAGATAGTTTCTTTACTGAGAGAGTAGTAAGGGAATGGAATGCTTTGCCTGCACTGCTAGTAGATTTGCCAACTTTAGGTACATTTAAGGCGTCATTGGATAAGCATATTGACGTACATGGAATAGTGTAGGTTAGATGGGCTTGCGATCGGTATGACAGGTCTGTATGAAGGGCCTGTACTGTGCTATAATGTTCTATGTTCTGTCCTCAATGTCGAATAAACAGGTTGGTGGCGGCAGCAGCATTTGAGAAAGGTGGTGGTGCTGTTCTGGTAAATGTTGATTGTTTTTCAAGAACGTAGCATCCTCTAGTGGTCCTCCGTGATGCCTACACCTTGAGAAAGGCCACGTAGAGTGTGTTGTACATACATAATGGTGGGTGCTCTGTAGCATTTCTTAGTTTTCTTTGCTGATGCACTGGCAGCATTGTTATTAAGTACTGTGGAAGATAAACATGACTGACAGCTCATCATTTTAGGAGTCTATTGTTTGACTTGCTGTGAATAATGGCAAACATTTGTAAAAGCTGCAGTGTTATTTCACAGATGAGGTAGGTGGTGGGTAATATGCTGTTCTAGGAGGAGACAACAGACTTGAGATGTAGCATAGTATGAAAGGAAGTAAAGCAGAGCTGAAGCTGAGGTAGTTGGGTTGAAAAACATCAGAATACTGGACTTGGAGCAAATAAGATTGCAGTCTGATTGTTCACCTGAACTTGTTGCTATACAATTTGGTGGTAAGTCGGACGACAGTAAACAAATATAAACGATAATGTATATCCAGAATAGAAGCAGTAACACGTGATGTTGGAGTTAAGAATGAATGTTCATAATCAGAATGATTGATTATTTTTGAATTTTGCAGATTATGTGGTAATCTTAAATTTCTTCCAACTTATTTTCCCAGTTGGCCCTTGGAAACGTCATCAGTGCACTTGGTGATAAAAGTAAACGAGTCACTCATGTGCCTTATCGGGATTCCAAGTTAACACGATTGCTGCAAGATTCTTTGGGGGGCAATAGGTAAATACTTGGGTTTCTAATAAATTGATACCATTTTCTTATGAGGGCTTTTTCAAACAAGTGTGCTTTTTATGTGCAGATTTTGTAACTTTGATCATTTGGTTTTGTGGGAGGTTGAATTTTATACTGCTGATGTTGAATGGCATCACTACAGGTAAGTGGAATACTTGATGATTTGAACACAGCAAGAGTCCTTCAAGTAACACCTCCAGTTAATCGAAATGATTAGACAGTCTGGTTTTGGAAACACAGTATTCATTCCTATGAAATTTTAACTATAAGTAGTTAAATTGCTGCATTATGTACAAATATTTAGAGATCTACAATGGGGATTTCTGTTTGAGGTGGATTGTGAAAATCAGTTATTTTAACTCCTATTCATGAGAGGGGCTATCACAATTATCAGTTAAGCTTATCAGAAGTGACAGAGTAGTTCTGCAATCTTCTGCCCTTTTCTTGCTCCATAATGTAGGTATGTAATTCATGTTTCAGAATAACAAACTGTTGCACGTTTATAGCTAAACGCCAAAATGGATTACATTTTGAAAGGAAATTGTGACTTTGAAATGGGGTGCTGTGGAATATTTTAAACCAGCACTCGACACAAGGTTCTGATTGTAATAAACACTGCTTGAAATATCACGGGAGAGAATTTTGACTGGAACATCAGAAGACTTCAATGATACAAATGTTTTGAGTCAGTTAGATATTATTCTAATCATATTGCACTTATAGTCGAGTAGGTTAACTCTATCCACGCCTCTAAGCCACAACTTATTGTGACCAAGCTACTAGTGAGCATTGTATGATTAGTGTAACCTACCTGCAGCTCTTTTCTTGAGGCATCTGTCCTTTGTTAATTCATACCAAAACCTGCGGTTATCAAAGGTCCCCTTGCCCATTGTTTCCCTCCACCATTTGTAATTTCAGTGTTCTGTTATCTGTAACATTTTCTCTAGCTCTGGGGGTCATTGTAACCTTGAGTCCCACTTCAGAGCATGATTTTTCTGGTCTTGGATTGGTTTCCATAAGGCATACAAGCTATGTGGCTCTTTGTCTATTGAGCCGCCCTTTGGCACAACAAGGAACCATAAACCATACACGCTGTTTTATGGTATACTGCTAATGCACATCTGAATTTCTGGAAGAGCAGAGGATCATTTCATATCATTTATAAATGCTTTTGATTGAGTCCTGTGAATATTCTCACTTTCAGATGTGAAACTCTCTGAACAAGATTTTAGCAATGTCCATGTTTTGTTAGAATTTGCAGAAGCAGCTTCCTAAAAGTTAAAATGAGGCTTTTTTTAAATTTGGAGTCATGCATTTATCTAGTCATCATGCTTTTGACGGCTTTTATTCGGAGCTGATGCACATTAGAGTGAAGGCCAGCTTAGCATTACAAAAGCAAAATACTAGAAATTTAAAATGAAAACAGAAAATACTGAACTACTTAGGTTTGGTATTATCTGTGGAGAGACAAAGGTTGCTGACCTTTTTAATGTCAGAAATAACCAAGTCGCCACGATTGTTGATGCATGATGTGAGTATTGCTTTTCACATTCCATTGACCGTTTAAAACCAAGCTAAACTAACACTTTTTTTCAGGGATCGTTTAAATTGGAGTAGTTCTTCAATGTTGTCAATTTACTCAGGACCTTTATTAGAATTATTTTATAAAACAAATTAACTGTATTAGATGTAGTTTTTGAAAATTCCCATAATCCAATTGTGGCACTTTTTGGAGAATGGTGCAAATTTTTTTGCACAGTGCTTGTCTATTGTTATCCCTGCCTTGCTTAGTGTTAAGTCTTTTTTTGTGTGCGTAAGGGACAATAGCGTAGGACCAGGTAATGGACCACTGGTTTAATAAACTTATAAACCTGACAATTGCAAATAAGAAGCGTCAGGTACAAGGGATTTTTTTCAACAAAGTAAATGTTGACGCTAATGGCAAATCCATTCAAAACTGACTAATAAGAGCTGCCCAAAAATAGTACGAGTATTGGAAAGTTATTCATTCCTTTCTATTTAAATAACTTGGGAAAGTACATTTTCTCTGTAAGCCAGAAACTCTACTTTCTCATTTTAAACCTGCCGTTTGCTAAAGAAAAGTGCCTGAGTTTTGTGCCTTTCTTGACAGCATAGTTTTAGTCAGAATTTAGTTTATGCAAATTCTGTCAAATAGGTAACTTGAGTTTGCTGCTGTTGTTTGCTATGCCATAATGATCTGTGAGGCTGTCTATTTGTTGACAAGTGAATTGGAAAGCGAAATGCATAAATGTTGCAAAGTTAAAGACAAATTTTGACAGTTTGCTGAACTGAGACTCAACATTGTAGGGTGGCACAGTGGTGCAGTGGTTAGCACTGCTGCCTCACAGTGCCAGAGATTCCACCCTTGGACGACCGCCTATGTAGGGTTTGCACATTCTCCCCATGTCTGTGTGGGTTTCGTCCAGGTACTGCAGTTTGCCAGAGTCAAAAGATGTGCAAATTAGTGGATTGGCCGTGCATAATTGTCCATTGTGTCCAGTGATGTGCAGGTTAGGTGGAGCAGCCATGGAAAGGAGGTTGCAGGGAAGGTGAGGGGTTGGCTTGGGGCAGGATGCTGTTCAGACGGGAAGTGTGGACTTGATGGACCGAATGGCCTGCTTCCATAATGCAGGGATTCGATGATGGATTTTTTTTTTTAAAAAGTATGTTAAAGTATCATGCTTAACTTTTTGTATAGCTTTCAGTTACCCAATTTCATTATTCATTGCGTAACTAAACTGGTGTAGATAGTTTTTCATTGTGACTGTAGCTGTGCTGTTGCAGTGAGCCTCTGGGTTTCGTTTTCCAGCCAAACAGTGATGATAGCTTGCGTCAGTCCATCAGATCGTGATTTCATGGAAACTTTGAACACTCTGAAATATGCGAACCGTGCACGGAACATTAAAAATAAAGTGATGGTCAACCAGGACAGAGCAAGTCAGCAAATCAATATACTCCGTGGTGAAATAGCACGTCTGCAGATGGAACTTACAGAATACAAAACGGTGAGCTAATTTGGAAATTTAAAATTTTTCTTTAGTTTTGAAAGGTATGCTCCAGGCTGTCTAACACTGGAGATGATCTTGCTTCAGTTAGTACTTTGAGGAAACCATGTAAATTTTGCGATGTAATGTTTTTATTTTAGTATCATTTATTTCAGTTTGCATTTTGAAATAGAGGCATTAGTAGTGTTTTGATGTGCCTATGAAGTGTTTTAAACATTAACTTGAGAGAGCCTTCCTTGAGAAATAAGATTTTGTTTTCATTAGGAAAGTTTTTTTTAAGGAGTGAACAATTGTGCATTAGGCTTCAGTTAGAAGGATCTGGAGCTTTTTTCCTTTCGGCATGCAGGAAACTTTTGACTGTTTGTTAAAGTCTTGGTGAAACATTTCACTTCTGAATAAGGGAGATAGTTTATAACTGTTCAGGAATAGATTGCCTCAATGTAAGATTAATTCGAAAGTTCGAAACCGGATGCAAACAGTTTGGCGCTAAATTAAAATGTAGGGTTACTGAGATTACGGAGGTTACTGAGATCTGTAGATTACTCCCTGACCCACGTGCAGATTGATATAAGTCAAAGAAAAATAGGCAATTGAATAGCTGAAAGATTGGCTTGGGGGAAATTAGTTCATATTCATGGGGCACTGGCACCAGTACTGGGGAAAGAGAGCTATTCTGTTGGGACTAGCTTCCTTTGACCTATGCTGGAATCAGTGTCCTGGTGAATCGTGTCATGAAGGCTGTGGTTGGTGCTTTCAACTACCTAGTGGAGGAAGGGTCTGTTCAACTGAAGGGAAGCTTTAAAAAAAGTCAAAAGAGATGAGACAGCAGAGATGAAGAATAGTGAAGAGGCATATGAGAATCAAAGCGTGACAGGGATGGGCGGAAAACTGCAGCAGAAATTTGAACCAAAATAAGTAACAATTTTAAAAAGTTAAAGTTTAATACTGCATTCGGACTGAGAGCATTTCCAACAAGATAGATAAGTTGACAATGGAAATAAATGAACATGCCATGATAGCTATTTATGTCCTGAAGGGTGGCAAGGTGGCTGAATGGTCACTAGTACTCCTTCATAGCACCAGGGACCCTGGTTTGATTCCACCCTCGGGTGACTGGTTGTGTGGAGTTTGTACATTCTCCCCGTGTTTGAGTGGGATCCACCCACAGTCCAAAGCTTTGCAGGTTAGGTGGATTAGCCATGCTGAATTGCCCAGAGTACCCAGTGATGTGCAGACTAGGTGGATTAGCCATGGGAAATGCAGGGTTACAGGGATAGTGTGGTAGGGGTATGGGTCTGTGTGAGATGCTGATTGGACGGTTGCTGTGCCCTTGATGGGCACACTGTAGGGATTCTATAATTACAGAAATATGATTGCACGGTGACCAAGATTGGGAAGATTTCAGATTTAAAGACTAATTCACATTGCAGAAAGAGAGACAAAAAGGAGAAGATGGTGAAGCATTTTTAAGAAAGCAAGGGATCAGAGTAGTAAGTAGTGATATAGCATGACATAGCTATGGTAAACCTTGAAGTTCCATCAGATTGGGTGGAAATAAAGAAAAACCAAGAAAGGAAATCATGGGTGGGAGTCAACTGTGGGTTCCTGAGGAGTTCCTATGCTGTAGAACAAACCATAAATCAGTAGGTAATGAAGGCATATAAGAAGGGCCCTACAATTGCAATGGGTAATTGTAATTTGTGTATAGACTGGATCAATCAGATTGGCAAGGGTAATGTGGGAGACAAATTTGTTGAATGTATCAGGGAATGTTTCTTGCAGCAGTATGTTGTAGAACCTACTCGGGTTAAGGTGATTTTGATCTCGTAATGAACTAAGATTAATCACAGATGTCTTGGTTAAAGATCCTCGAATAAATCATGATCTCAACATGTTAGCACTTCAAATTCAGTTTGAGCATGAGCAACTTGGATTTCAAACCAATGTTCTCAACTTAAATAAGGGTAGTTAAAAAGAGAGGGCTTCTTTTAAGGTGAGCTGGGCAGGCAGATTAAGGGGTAAATTGGTGGATGCATAATGGCAGACATTTAAGCTGATAGTTCATAACACGGCACAAATTTTATTCTCTTCAAAAAGAAGGACTCTAGGGATAAACCACCTGTGGTTAATAAGGGTAGTTAACGAGCATATCTAATCAAAAACCAAGGCAGGTTAAACGGGGAATTAATGGTAGGCCCAAGACTTCGTTTTGTTTTATTATTAACCATCAATGGATGACCAAAAAGATAATAGAGGGGAAAAAAATGTAAGTTAGCAAGAAAATAAAGTCAAAACAGAGCTTCTACAAGTGCGTGAAAAGTGTGCAGTTAAAGTGAGTGTGGTACTCATAGATGATGCGGCTGGGGGATTTTTAATAAGGAATGGCAGATAATTTAAACCAGGACTTTGCATCATTCTACACAGTGGAGGATGTTGAACATCCTAAAGAAATCAGCAAGCTGCTAATGGGAGAAAAGATCTTGTAACTGCCTCACGATATCGACTAAGTACTTAATAAACTAATAGGACTGAAGGCAAACTAGTCACCAGGATCTGATGGCAGGCATCTGTTTTAAAGGAATTGGCTGCAGAGTTAGTGGAGGCATTGGTTGCAATTATCCAGCGCACATTGTATTCTGCATGGGGTTTCAGCAGATTGGAAAATTGTTCATGTGATGTCATGTTCAACGGGAGGGAGATGCAAAGCAGGAAACCATAGGTCAGTTAACCTAACGTGTGTTGTTGGGAAAATGCTAGAGTTCATTTATCAAGGAAGAAATAGGAGGACAAATAGAATCAACCAGAGTCAACATGGTTTTCTGGAAGGAAACTGAAATTTACTTGACAAAATGTGCTAAAATTCATCTGTAGCAAGGCTATAACAAGCAGAGTTCATAAAGGTGAACTATTAGATTTAAGAGCCAAATACTGCAGATGCTGAAATCTGAAACAAACACAGAATCCTGGAGAAACTCCAGTAGGTCTGGCTGGCAGCAACTGTGGAGAGGAAAGGACAATATTTTCAGCCAGGAGAGAGAATCAGTTGATGTTTTTGGTCTGGTATGACTCCTCTTCAGAACTGATAGATATAACTTAGGTTTCCTAAATGTATTTCATACAGTGCTACATAAAAGTTGCTCAAGGAGCTCACGAAATATTGGAAGTTAGTGTGGATCAAGAATTGATTAACGTAGACTCAGAATTAATAGGTTCTTTTAACAGTTAGTCAGAAATAACCAGTGAAGTGCCGTAGTAATCAGTCCTACGGCCTCAAATACTTACTATCTGTATTAATGAACTGGTGGACGGCACAGAGGGTGATATATCCAAAGTTGTTGGGAAAAGGATGCTGTGATGATGACATAAATTTGACAGGGGATATAGATAAGTTGAAGGTTGAGCAGTAATTTGGCAAATGGGTCTTAATGTAGAATAATGTGAGGTCATGCACTTGCACGGGAAGGAGGTAAAAGCAGGCTATTATTTAAATGGACAGTAACTCTCAAAAAAAGTTAGCATAAGGAGACTTGCATGTTCTTGTGCATAAAACGCTCCATACAGTTTTGGTCTCCATATTTGAGAGAATATATTAGTAGTGAAGGCAATTCTAAGGAAGTTCACGAGGCCGATTCCTGGGATGGAGGGGTTTGAACTGTTAGTAATGACTAAACGGGTTAGGCCTTTATTCTTCCAAAAGCTGATGAATAATGGATGATTTTATTGAAAGATACAAAATTCTGGAAGGGCTTGAAAAGGTGGCTATTGGGAGGATGGTCCCCTATTGGGGTGAATCTTGAACTAGGGGACATCCTTCAAGAATAAAGGAACACTCATTTAAAACTGAGATGTAACCAAGTTTCTTCTCCCAACTTGAATGCAATGAGAATTCCAGACAGATTTGTAGAGACTATTTCCCTGAAAGCATTTAAAGAAGGGGTAAGTAGATTTTTGAAAAATCAGCGAGTTGAGAGCTGTGAAGACTGGCATGAAAGAGGAGTTGATGCCGAGAGTGGAAGAGCCATGATATTATGGAATGACACACGCTTGAAGGGCCAAATGACCTAATTCTGATCTTGTTTCTTGTATGCTATGGAAAAGAACATAACAATCTTTGAACATCTATAGACTGTGTAATGAAGTGACTCGTATAATACCCTTAGGTGCTTTATGATATTATCCACAAACAGTGAAGTGACAGTAATATGCATCTACTTTGAAATGGGGTGTGAGTTGGAGGGAAAGTGGAGACTGTTGCATCGTATTGATTTTTTGTAGGCATTGGAGAACATGAGATTGAGAGGAGCTGCCAGATAAATCTTAGCAGTCTTGCTGAGCACAGTACATCATCCATGGCACCACAGTGGCAAATTAAGTTGTTACTTAAATTGATCTGAATGCTGTTGTGACCGCTTTGCCTCGGGTTGCATTAAGTTTTTGTCACATTCGGACGAAGAGTGCATTTCACTGCTCTGATAACCAGTAGGTGAAACTTTGGAGAATTTTGAAGCTTCTTTTAAGCAGTTTGATGCAACTTCATCGCCTGTTAGACCTATTTAGAGGCCTTTTTAAGAGCCACCAACTTCTTGGTGAGTGATTGGAGTCATTACATTTTCTAGACTGTAAGGGTAGTCCTTCCTTAAGGACACGAGTGAGTGATCAATTTACATTTCCACAGAGTCTTCAAGCTTCATTGTCACTTCTAATTGATGCCAGTATTCCATTTCTAAACTTTGTTTTATAGAACTGAATTTCCATTCTCAAACTGCTGTAGTGGGGTTTGAACTTGTACTTCCTGAATTAATAGTCCACTGATTGTAACCAATGCATAATGAATGGAGATTGGCACATCAACTTCAACTTCAGTTTCTGTCAAATGTAGCAGCATTGTTTATGATATCAAAAGATGTGAATTGAGAATCAAACTTCGGTAATTAATTTGTTTACAGGCACTGCCTGATCCAAAATTCCTGTGTTGTGCAATGGCGAGAGATCAGCTAAACCTTTTTAACTAGCAAATTCTTGCTTCTCTTCCATCGCATACTCCTGTACTCTTAAATCCATTATTCCTTCCTCAGCAGACTAAATCCTCAACGTCAAATATGACTCTGCTGTTTACACCAGCAGGCATAAGTGACAACATTGAGATGTTGTCTTGCATCAATTACTGGTCTCATGGTCAATTCTTGGAGTATGTTAAACTGCTGGCAGCTAAAGTTCCTTTCATAGCAGAAATATAAGTCTAACTATTTGAGGTGAAGGAACCTTGTTATAGGTTTGGGTGAGAAGTGTTTTTCAAATGAAGTGGAACAGATACCGGAAAACTTAAAAAAAATCTTTCATGAGTTCGGTTAAGTTTAACAAACCAGTGATGAAACCTACTTAGGTGTAACTTTTTTAGGGTTCTGTTTTACTTTTAGGGCAAGAGAATAATAGGAGATGATGGTGTGGAGAGTATCAATGATATGTTCCATGAAAATACTATGCTACAGACTGAAAACAACAACTTGAGAATGAGGATTAAAGCAATGCAAGAGACCATAGAATCCCTGAGGGCAAGAATAACACAACTGCTGAGTGATCAGGTTCACCAAGTGCTTGCCAAATCAGGTAACCTTCAATTTCATATAATCAAACAAAACAACTTCGAGATATTTAGAGATAATGGGAACTGCAGATGCTGGAGAATTCCAAGATAATAAAATGTGAGGCTGGATGAACACAGCAGGCCAAGCAGCATCTCAGGAGCACAAAAGCTTGAGGCCAAGCAGCATCTCAGGAGCACGAAAGCTCCTGAGATGCTGCTTGGCCTGCTGTGTTCATCCAGCCTCACATTTTATTATTGAAATATTTAGAAGTCATTTTGGAATCAACCTATATATCTGTTCCTTTCTCCACAGATGCTTCTGAAACTGCTTAGTTTCTACAGCACTTTGTTTTTATTTCATATTTCCAGTATCTGCAGTAGTTTGCTTTATTTGCAACATAAGTTTTTGCAGTTTCAAAGTTGGGAAATATTGTTTTTGTTTTAAAAGAACTTTAAATGTGATTTGATGTGGAAGGTTATGTCAAACAATCAGATAATTACTGCATGTTCACTGATGCAGCAGGGCAAATCTTTTCCTTTCACATATTCTGAAAGTACTTAATTCAATCATTTAGTCACTAGCATGTGACAGCAATGAAAACAAGCTTGAATAGTAGACTTTCATCTGGTGCATTATGATGCCTTTGTGTTAAAAATATGTTATTAAGTATTTTTCCGTAGATAACTATAAATGCAGGGAGAAGTAGGAAATTCACTCTTCCAGAATTCCACCTTTTTCAAGTGAGACCCAGGAATTTCCGGTGGGCTGGTCGTGGGAAAGTGTAAAACAGGACCTCCTTCCACATCAGTGAAGATTGGCTGTGGAGTTCTTGGACTTTGCAGATATTTCATGCCATGTTACTTTTGATAGGCCTAACAAATCCTACCCTGCTGAAAATAAAAATCTAGCTCTTGCTGTAGTCTTGGTAAGAGAAAAGGTCATCTTACCTTGCACTGATCACTTAGCTGTTTAGGGAACTCTGCAGTGGGAAAGTTAGTTTCTTTAAATGCTGTCCTGTATTTAGTAAAGCTGAGTAGAGATTCTGAAATTTGACAGAATTGATCTTTTGCAAGTAGGTAGCATGGACCCTTTGAAAAAGCTCCTGAACTTTGGTAGAACTGTGGAAGGTAAATCTGAGGTATTCCACAATTTAGGGTTGCACACAGATTTGGGTTTTTGGTGGATTCCTGCTGTAAGTCAACACTGGGTGAGGAGACAAACTTTGGATCTGATTTTAATTAGTTAGAAATCTCCTGTCTGGCAGTTTGTTGCAATTTGAGAGATTACTGGATGTCAATTTTTTTTCTTTGGTTTTGAGATTTTTTTCAAATGTATCTAATTTCTCGTTCCCTCTGTTTCGAACCTGTCCTCCCTTTCTTGAAATCATGAATTACAAAGCCTTAAAACTAAACTAAGTTTTCAATTCTCATTTAAATTACAGGAGATGACAATGAAGAGATTAGTGCCATGATTCAGAATTATATCCAAGAAGTTGAAGACCTCCGGTAACTCTGGTTTTATTTATGTAGAAATAAATATGATTTTATATTGAATCATGTACTTTGTTTTAAATAAATGAAAAGGTAGAGCAAAAAGATGTGGGAAAAATCACTCAAACATTAAATTCCAGCCTTCCACCAAATGAGATATAACTGATTCTGGATTATTTATTTAATCTCTGAATAATCAAAGAAACAACATGCAAATAAATACACAATGGTTCTTTTTCTTTGCCAAGATATTATGGAAATATACATTTTACGGCCTTAGTTGCATTCCACGTAAGTCATATACCTGTATGATTTTGAGCGTGAGGGTTATGTTCTGCAGGGTGTTTTGTACTTTTTTTAAATAAGTGTTTATCTCAAGCATTCTTATCCTGACATTCTTCTCTGCCTTCAGATCAAAACTGTTTGAGAGTGAAGCTATGAATGAAAATCTTCGGCGTAACCTGTCAAGGGCTTCATCAAGACCATTATACCTCAATGGTACCTTCTCTGGCTCAGTTCTTGGTTCGGAAAAAGGAGCAATAGAAGTCTTAGAAATGGCCAAAAAGGACTTGGAAAAGCTCAAGAAAAAAGAAAAGAAAAAGAAGAAAAGGTAAGCATGAAATATGATTAGTTCCTTTGCGTAAATTGTCTTAATTTTAAACTATGATTCAATATTTAAAATGGAGTGTCAGTTTAATACTTAGGCATTGACAAAATATTGTAATTTTTCAACTTTCATTGAGTGTAAGACCAAAAGCTTTGACAAAGTGTCTCTTCAGAATACTCAAGAATACTCAATACTGAAGTCCTTAAATTATTAACTATTTTTCTAGTGTACAAAGTTTTGATCTTAGTAATATATATCTCAAACTTTAACTTGCTGCAGTTCTTGAAGTTATTTTTAATAGTCAAAACATTTTTCACATTTTATTCCAAGAGCTCCATTGCAGATGTATTAAAAAAATAACTATTTGCAAGATTTTCTCCTCTGCTTGAGAATTATTTCCTATCAACAGGTCAAATAATGTAAAAATGAAATTGCTGTTCAAAGTGTATATGAATCAGTTGTACTGCAACCAAAATGCCCAAACTATTCTTCAGATTTTTATGCAGAATAACAAATTTAGCATGAAAACTTTGCTATCACATAACTTGTTTGAACAATATATAGATAATACTTTAAGTCTCATTTGAAATTGTATTCCAATCAATTTCAAATGTGCAATGTTTAGCATAAGCTTTATGAACTGCTTTTATTCCTTTTTCACCTTTTTGTGAATGAGAAGGTGTGGATGCCTCCAGTGTAGACTTTCACGACTGTAATACATGCTTATCTCTCTTCAAGAGCTAAAGAACTTAAGTAATGGTTAAAAATTGTCTTGTAATTTTTGTAACTGATACTTGATGAAACTAGGCTCTTCACGCAAATTTACAAACCGTCCCACTTATCACTGAATTGTAAGCAAAACATGACAGTGTAGAACTGGAACCTCTAACATGGTGGAAGTTGTGTGGTGGTCGTGGTGAAAAGGTATTAATAGATTTAGATGAAAGCCAACCTTTCTGGTGTTGCAATACCAACTGCAATTCTTAGCATGTCCCAGATGCCAACACCTTTTTTTAAACAACCATGAATGCAGGGTGGTGATGGCTTTGTGGTTTTATTGCTACACTGTTAACCCAGAGATCCAAGTAGTGTTCAGGGCACCAAGACTTAAAACCTGCAATTTGAATTCAACAAAAAAAAAATCTGGAATCTAACGATGACCGCGAAGTTACTGCTGATTCTCAAAATTCATCTAGTTCATTTAATACCCATCGGGGAAGGGAATTTGAGAGTCTGGCCTACATGTGACTCCTGACCCACGGCAATTTTGATTCTTTCTAAACTACCCTCTGAAGTAGCCTAACAAGTCATTTAATTGTAACAGTTGCCTCAAAGTCTGGGGGGGAAAGAAAGGCATGATAATGACACAAACAACCTTGTCAACTCTATAAAAGGCTATCTGGGGGCTAGTGCCAAAATAGGGAGATCTACCTTGCAGACCAGTCAAGCAAAAGTCTCACAGCTAGACTCTCAGAATTGTACCATAAAGACAATTCCCCAGACACTGCCATCCCCACCCTTGGATATGTCTGTCCCGTTGTTGAGACAAACCCAGCTGATATGGTGGCATAGTGATGCCCTGGAAGTCCTCAGCATTGACTCTGGGGACCATGAAGTTTAAGGGCATCAGGTCACGGATGGACAAGGAAGCCTTCCATTGATTACAATTTACCGTCGCCCCCTCGGCTGATAATTAAATGCACCTCCACGTTGAACGTCGCTTAGAACGAAGCACTGAGAGTGGCTGGGGAATGGAGTGGGCAGAGCATTTCGCTGCTACAAAGAATGGCTTGGCAGTAGCACTTGTATTCAAGCTGGTCCAGTCTGAAAAATCATTTACTGCTGGACTTGGCAGATGATGAACCAACGAACAGGGGAAAACATGCATACTTTACCTAACCGTCATCAATCTGCCTGACCCAAGATACATTTGTCCATGACAGTGTTGTAAGAATGACCGCCACACAGTCCTTGTGGAGATGAAGTCCCACCTTCACATTTGAGAACTAGCACCTTGTCAAAAAGAACAGACTTAGAACAGATCTAGCAAATCCATGACTGAGCATCTGTGACGCTCTGCGATCAATCTGCAACTGCAAAGCCCAGCGTATCCCGAATCCATGTGAATGAAGAGCACAAGAGGGTAAGCTTGAAGTAGTATTGGCAATATCTAACAATGAAGCATCAAGCTTGGGAAACTACAAAACACAATTGTGTGCCAAAAAGCACAAGCGACAATAGACAAAGCTTTGCAGTCATACCCATCCAATTAGGAGCAGTGGTTGACACTGAACCAAATCACTCAAGGAGGTGGCTTCTCAAGTATTCCCACCCTTAGTGATTGGAAAGACCAGTACGTCAGTGCAAAAGATGGGCTGAAGCATTTGCAAAAATCTTTCAGTGGTGCCGAATGGATGATCCAACTTGGCTGCCTTCAGAGATCCCCAGCATCCCAGATGTCAGACTTCAGCCAATTTGCTTCACGCCACCTGATGTTGAGACACAGTTGGCAGCACTGCATACCCCAAAGGCTACATGCTTTGACAATGTTCTGATAATAGTACTGGAGATTCATCTTCCTGAACTTATCAGAATCGTGGCAGTTCCAGTACACCTCCAAAACTGGTATTCACCTGACAGTGTGGAAAATTGCCCCTATACTGATGTGTACACACGACCTACAAGTCCAGCCTGGCAAAATACAAACCCACCAGTCTGCCCTTGATCAGCAGGTGATGGAAGGTGTCATCAAGCAGCACTGCTCTGCAATAGTGACCTCACTGACACCCAGTTTGGGTTCTGTTCATACTACTTGGGTCTTGAATTGACTGCGCCCTTGGTTCAAACATGGACTAAAGAGCTGCATTCCATAAGTAAAGTGGGACTGACTGCACTTGACATCCAAGCTGCACTCGACTGGGTGTGGCATCATGGAACTTTAACAGAAAAAACATCAATGGGAAGAGAGGAAAACTCCACTGGAGTCATACCTGGATTGTAGAAAAATAGTTATTGACGGTCATTATTTCGGCTCTAGAACATCTCTGCAGGAGTTCTTTGTGGTATTATCCTAGGCTTGACTATCTTCAGCTGCTACTTCGGTGACTTTCAGTCCATCACGAGATCAGAAGTATTACAGATGATTGCACTAAGTTCAACACCATTTATAGTTTGGATACTGAAGCAGTCTCTGTCCATGTACAGCAAGACCTGGAGACCATCTAGACTTGGCTTATAATTGGTGAGACCATTGACCGTAAATTGAGTAGGACTCGCTACATAAACGCAGTATCTTCAAGAGCACATCAGAACCAGGGAATAAACAGCAAGTAACTTATCTTCTGACTCTCCAAAGCCTGTCCACAATATGCAAGGCGCAAGTCAGAAGTATGACGCAACTCTCACACCCATCCAGGCAAGTAGGATCTCCAATGACAACCTAAGTTTATCACCATCCAAGACAAAGTAGCCTGCTTGATTTGATGCCACATCCACACTCTTTTTACACAAAGGCAGCAGTGTATGCCATCCATGATGCACTACAGAAATTCACCAAAAATCCTTAGCTGGCACCTTCAAGCCCACAACCACTTCCTTTTAGAAGGTTAAGGATCGCAAATGCCTAGGAAAGCCACACTTACAAGTTCCCTTCCAAGCTATTAACCATCCTAACTTGGAAGTATCCTGACATTCCTTCATTCATTGGGACAAACTTCTGCAATTCCTTGCCTAATGGTATTATTATCTACCCACAGCACATGGACTACAGCAGTTCAGAAAGTTGGCTCACCACCACCACAACCTCCAGGCATCTAGGGATGGGCATTATTTGCTGGCCCAGCCAGAAATACCATGCCCTAAGAACGAATAAAAGAAAAATGCATCTTGTCTGCCTTTACTTCTAGCACAAAGATCTGGCTTGTGATCACTTCATTGAAGACCTGAATCCTTGTTTCAAGTAAATGGGCTCTAGTTTATTCAGAAAATACATAATTTCAGGTGCACTTCTCATTGTCAGGTAATGAAAACGCTGATTGTTCATTTTAAAAGGAAAAAGGATGTATAAGGGAAAAACAAATTGCTGGAAAACTCAGCAGGTCTGGCAGCATCTGTGGAGAGAAAATAGTTAAGGTTTTGGGTCCAGTAACACTTCCGAGCTGTTTGTAGCTAGGAAAGGTTTGATGCGTATATATTAAAGATGGGGTGTGGGCAGGGGGTAGGAGTAAATAATTGGAGGAATATTCTGTTAACTGAAAATTTGAGTTTCTTTGTAATTTACATTGCTTTGATTAAATAATTTGCTTCATTGTACTTTATCTTATTGGATTTTGGTGACTAATATCAAACAATTCTTAAGGTGATTGCGTATGAATCTGAATATTTTGTCCAAAGCTAGCACAGTTGATCCTGTCAGTTGTGTTGAAATCATTTTGAAAGTATTGGATAGACCCAGAAGAGACGGGAAACTGAAGGAAGTCATTTTTGATCTGCCCAGACAAATTTCAGTTCCCTGGTCATAAAATTTCTAAATCTTGTTTTACATATCAGTAAGTTGTGTCTGTAGTTGTATTTTAAGTTGAATGCACTATTATGAGCTGTGGGTATTTTTCCATCTTATGATTGCTAAGATCTTGTGATGAGAAAACAAATCTGTCATCAAAGCAAACGTAATAGCTTACTTTTCTTTCGGCTTTGACATACAATTCCCTCGAAAATAGCCAGTAATTTGCATTGTATGCAAGTCGCATTAGCATCAAAGCTTTGCTTTTGAGGCTGATAAACAATTTTAAACTATGAAAGAATTATTTTTCCGTATGTTTTATGTAGTATTGTGAAAGAGGAAAATCCAGAAGGGGAAAAGGTAGAAGAGAAAAACCTTGAGGAGAAAGAAAAGAATGACTTCGAAGAGGTAAGTCTGGGTGTAAATAATTTAGGTGATTTGAAGTTGACAGTTCAAGTGTAAATGACTAAGAAATCACTTTTCAAGGAGGAGGGTGAAGAATGCAGTGATCATGAAGAAGGTGATGAGGATGCTGAAGAGGATAACTTAGAAATAAGTGAAAGTTCGGATGACTCTGACTCTGAGTTAGATGATGAAGGTAATGCCTTTAACATGTGTTTTGCTTTATAAAGTAGCACAGTCAAATCTTGGTGTAAATTAATCACATTTGAACTATTGTTTGAGGCTTTTGACCCTTAGATTTCCTTTGAATGTGCTAAGTTGAAATAATAATTCCAGATGACGCGGACAGTTCGGACAGGATTTGCTTTTCCTTGAGTGCTTTAGAGGCAATAATTTTGAGTTCAGATTCTGAGTTTCACTTTGAGTGAGGTTAAAATTATTGTAGAGATCGGAACTGCCAATGATGGAGAATGAGATAACACGATGCGAAGCTGGATGAACACAGCAGGCCAAGCAGGAAAGCTTGACGTTCTGGGTCGGGACCCTTCCCGAACGGAAACATCAAGCTTTTCTGCTCCTCTGCTGCTTGACCTGCTATGTTCATCCAGCTTCACACCGTGTTGTCTCAGCTTTGGGTGATCTCATTCTGACATCATTCCTAATTTGGCTCAACTGATAGCTCACTGCTGATGTGGTATCACTGACATCTGGAGTGACTTGGATTGTATGAATTCCATTCCTGGTTATCCCCTATTCAAATGTTCGATGTGCTTTCACTTGAAGTACTAATTCAGCTTCCTGGAAGTAATGCTGGTATGTGGGATTCTCCATCTAAACCACAGCGACTTGAACCAAAATCACAGGCAAGTGGTATTTGCTTTCTGCTGAAGTAGGAGATTTAGAAGCATTCACAAACGCATTTCTTTAAAGCAAAATTGCAAGTGGTTAAAATGTGAAAATTCTGAATTTTCGTATAAAAACGTTGAATACAAAATCCAAACATTGGTGAATCAGACATTTGCATTTGTAATGTGGAATTGAAATATTTTGTGCAGTTTTGAGACATCCTATTGGTAAAGTACCAGGAGTCATGAAAATATAGAAATATTAAAAATATACTGGATTTGACATATCTAGGTTTTTGAAGTTTTGAAATGCTTTAAAAAAAATTCAAAAATGAATTATTCCTATGATAACTTAGAACAAATTCAGAATAAATTTAAGATCAATATTAGTTAATGAAAAAAATCAGAGAAATTTCATCATGCTGAAAGTTACATGAAATAATTCCTTGACCCAGTGCTGAATGTGAAATAAATACCACATGCATTTACATTTCAGAACAAGTGAAAACTTAAATTCTTAAAGGATATGGGGAATAGGAATTTCATTGATTGTTCAAATTCATAGTTAGAGGTCACATTAGTTTAGTTTAAGTAGACTAAACAGTTTATTTTTGAGATGGCCTTTGACTGCTATAGATGAAAGTTTTGGGACCGTTATTTTTCCACAAGAAAAACATTGATCTTTAATATTAAGCTCCTGAGAAAATAACTGACAATTTCTCTACGTTTTGAATCATTTTAATTGTACCTTTTTTAAAAAAAACAGCCAATTTCCAGGCAGATCTGGCTAATATAACCTGTGAAATAGCAATCAAGCAGAAACTAATTGATGAACTGGAAAATAGCCAGCGTCGACTTCACACACTCAAACAGCAGTATGAAGAAAAATTAATGATGCTGCAAAATAAAATACGAGACACCCAGCTGGAGAGAGACCGTGTTCTACAAAATCTAGGTATAAATACAAAGCTGTCCATATTTCTGAGGATGCTTAACGTTTTAAAAAATATTTTTATTCTTGTGATAATTTTTTTCTAATTAGATCAGGTTAAGTGTCTGTCATTTTCTTATCTTGAAGCAGTAAAGTGATTGTTATACTTAAGCGTAATAAATTTGCAAAGTTATGTAATAAATACAGCCAAAATATTCAATGTGTAATGTTTTTATCATTGAGTTTTGTCAAATTCAAAAATGTGGGTATTCCAGGTTCAGTGGAATCTTACTCTGAAGAAAAAGCAAATAAAATTAAATCAGAGTATGAAAAGAAACTTCAAGTCATGAATAAAGAATTGCAGAAGTTACACACTGCCCAAAAGGAACATGCTCGATTGCTGAAAAATCAAGCACAGTATGAGAAACAGTTGAGAAAGCTTCAGCAGGAAGTGGGAGAAATGAAGAAAACAAAGGTAAAAAAAAATGCCTTCTGTGTGACAACAATGAAATAAATTACAGTTCAGATTTTATTAATCTTGTAAGGTGAAATTGCACTAATAGAGATATCTTTACCTACTAAAGTGCATTCGGTCATGGTTCACCAGACCAAAAATCAAGCAGTATTGACTTCCTTGGAATGCCAATGTCAAGATCAGTTTTCTCCATTTAACTGAAAAAGGAGAGGAAAAAGCAGCCATTTATCCCCACTCTGTTTGGCTAACCAATCCACTATCCATGCTACTGCATTGTCTGTTTAACTGTGTACCTTTTTATCTTCTGCAGCAGCCTTTTGTGTGGCACTTTGTCGAATGCCTTTTGGAAATCTATATACGTGATATCTACTGGGTCCCTGTTGTCGACTGAACTCATCATGTCTTCATCGAATTCCAGTAAATTAGTTAAAACCTGACCTGCCCTTCATGAACCCATGCTGCGTTTGCCCAGTGGAATAATTTCTGTCTAGATGTCTTGCTGTTTCTTCCTCAATGAAATATTCAAGCATTTTCCCCAGTACAGAAGCTAACCGTCTTATAATTCCCCACCTTTTGTATACCTCCTTTTTAAGCAGGATATTACATTTGCTGTTTTCCAATCTGCTGAAACTGCCCCAGAGTCCAGCAAATTTTAGAAAACTACCATAAGCACATTTGCTATTTCTCCTGCCTTCCCTTTTTCTTTACCCTGGAAAGCATTCCATCAGGGTCAGGAGGCATGCCCTATCTTTAGCTCATTCTGCTTGGGAACCCTGCAGCCCAATGGTATCAATGTGGACTTCACCAGCTTCAAAATCTCCCCTTCCCCCACTGCATCCCAAAACCAGCCCAGTTCATCTCTTACTCCACCCCTCCCCCCCCGCCAGCATCACACAACCAGCCCAGCTCATCCCCCTCCCCCCAAAACCAGCCCAGCCTGTCTCTGCCTCCCTAACCTGTTCTTCCTCTCACCCATCCCTTCCTCCCACTCGAGCCGCACCTCCATTTCCTACCTACTAACCTCATACCACCTCCTTGACCTGTCCGTCTTCCCTGGACTGACCTATCCCCTCCCTACCTCCCCACCTATACTCTACTCTCCCCTCCACCCATCTTCTTTTCTCTCTATCTTCGGTCCGCCTCCCCCCTCTCCCTATTTATTCCAGAACCCTCTCCCCATCCCCCTCTCTGATGAAGGGTCTAGGCCTGAAACGTCAGCTTTTGTGCTCCTGAGATGCTGCTTGGCCTGCTGTGTTCATCCAGCTTCACACTTTATTACCTTTAGCTCTGTTAGCTTTCCCAACAGTACCTCCTGTGATAATGGTCATCTCCAGGCCCTCAGCTACATTAGCCTCTTGTCATCAGTTACTGCCATGTTATTTCTGTCTCCCATTGTGTAGACCGACTCAAAGTACCTGTTCAATGCCACAGCCATTCCCTCATTTCCCATTATTAAACCCCGCCTTCTCATCTATTAAAGGACCAATGTTTACCTTCGCCACTTTTTTTTTCATTTTATGTTTATAGAAACCTTTGTGATCTGTCTTTACATTCTGAGCTAGTTTACACTCAATCCTTTACTTTATAGATTTTGTTGGGGCTTTCTAGTGACCTTTAGGGAAAACTTCAATCTTCTATTTTCCCACTGGTTTCTATAAGTTTGTATACCTTATCTTTCAATTTGATAGTTTCCCTTATTTCCTTGGACATCTGTGGCCGACCGCGCACACACCCCCCCCCCCCCCCCCCCCCCCCCCCCCCCCAACACCTTCCTTCAATCTTTCATTTTTACTGGTATATACTTTTGCTGAGCATTTTGAAAAATTGTTTTGAAAGCTCGACACTGTTCCTCAACTGCCCCGCCATAAAATCTTTGCTTCTAGTCTACTTTAGCCAATTTCTCCCTCATTCTGTTGTAGTTTCCTTTGTTTAAGCTCAGGACTGTGGTGTTGGATTTTGTCTTCTCTCTCTATCTGTATTCTAAATTCAATCACCAGTAATCGTTCCTTCCAAGGGGATCCCTAACCATGAGATCATTAATTATTCCTGGACTTGTTACAGAGGACTAGAGCTAGGATAGCTAGGCCTTTCTTTGGTTCCAATACACACTGTTTAAGGAAACATGTGGATATGTTCAATGAACTCCTTAGAGCTGCCTTGATCAACTTGGCTCGACCAATCAACATTAAAATCCCCCATGATAATTGCTGCACCATTTTTACAGACATTAGTTATTTTTGTTTATTGCCCACCCCAAGGTGAAGTTATTATTTGGTGTTTTATAGACTACGCCTGTCAGTGACCTTTTCTTCTTAGAATTTCTAACTTCCACCCAAATGGTTTCTCCATAGAACCCGTATCAGCCTTCACTTATGGCGGATATCATCCTTAAATATCAGAGCTACACCACCTCCCTTAGCTTCCTGTTTGTCCTTCTGAATAGGCCGATACCCCTGGATATTTAATTCCCAGTCATGACCGTCCTGCAGCTATGTCTCCATAATGGCTACTAAATCATAGTCTTTCGCAATGATTCATGCCATTAACTGATCTACCTTGTTTTGAATTCTGTGAGCATTCAGGTAAAGTGCCTTTGTGCTAGCTTTTTTACCTTTTTGAATTCTAACATCTCCATGAATTGTATCTCCTGAGTTTTCCTTACTTTTTTCCTTACTTTTAACTTCTTTCATGGCCTTCGATGTAGTTAAACCCTCCTGCACACGTTAACCTACTGATTTCTTTATTTACCATTATACTTTCTGCTGTGTCACCCCACTCCCCCCACCCCCAATTCACTCATTTAAAGACCTAGTGATCACTCTTTTTATCCTTTTTGCTCGAAAACTGGTTCCAGATCAGTTCAAATGGAGACCATGCCAACTGTACAGATCTGGCCTGTTTCGAAACTGATGCCAGTGCCACATGAAATGGAACTTCTCTTGCCCACATCACTTCTTCTTTAGCTGAACGTTTACTTCCCTAATTTTCTTATCCCTTGGACACTTTGCACTTGTCTCGGTCATATTCTGGAGATTATTATCCTTAAGGACTTGTTCTTAATTTTATTCCTAGTGCTTGATGATCCCCAAATAGGTCCTCCTTCCTAGCCGAGCATATGTTTTGTCCCAATGTGGACCACAACAGCTGGATTCTCACCCTCCCACTCCAATATCCTTTCAAGCCAGTCAGATGTCCCTCACCCTGGCACCAGGCAGGCAACACCCCACATGGGACTCTGGAACCTGCTTACAAAGGTTGCAATCAGTCCCCTACAACTTCCACTTGTCTTTTTGCTTCCCCTTCTTGAGTGGCTTCCTGTACTACAGTACAGTGATCAGCTGGATCATCCTCCCTACTGCCCTTCTCCTCATCCTCACAGGAAGCAAGTACCTCACAGCAAATACCTGTTGGATAAAGTCAAGAGCTGGGGCTCCTCCGTACCTGAATTCAGGATCCCCCTTATCTGCCTCACTTGCAATCACACCCTGCTGTCCCAGATCACTGACCTGAATTTGAAGTACTTAACCTACTTGGTGCAACTGTCTCCTGAACGAAAACGTAGATGTACTTCTCTTTAGGGATGTGCTGCAGTCTTTGAAGCTGGGATTCTAGCTCATCAACTGAGTCCAAGTTCTTTTGAACAACAGACGCTTGCTGCAGATGTCACTGCAGCTTGCAATGGGAGCTAACAGCACCCACATCGTACAGCTACACCATATCACCTGCCCAGCTGTACTTTTATAAATTAATAAAATCATTAACTAAGTTTATTAATAAGTTAATTTATTAATACTTTGTGGGGTTCTTCTTCAAATTTAGTGCAGATTTCCTACCAGGCAATTGCGTTGTAGCTTCCCTGCAACGCCGATCCAGTTTTCCTTCACAACTACAATGTGCCCCGAGCGCAGTTAGTTTTATACTCGCTCCCTGCTGCTGTTCTGCCCTCTGACAGCTCCCTGCAGACTAAGCAGCGATCCCTGAGCTCAGTTAGTTTTACTTTAGTCCCAGTTGGTGGAAGCTAAAAGATCTCACACTACAGCTGTTTACATATTAATAGAATGAGCAGTTAATGAATTAGTGTTCCACTTAGTTTATGGATATTGTGAGAATAGTGCAGAAACGTTTTGGTCAGTTGTCTGAATTTTAAACTTGCCCCTCATTCGATGAGAAATGAGCTGAAAGCCGTATAATTTCAAAGCTAGATGGTAGACATTCAACAGCAATTGAGGGGAATTCTTTCATTCACCACTGACTCTTCTGTCTTCTGTGGAAAATGTCTGGTCTTTGAGCAGTAAAATAACCCGAAGAACTGTGGATGTTGCGGGGTATAAAACAAAAACAGAAGTTGCTGGTGAAAACCCCAGCAGTATCTACGGGGAGAACGCGGTTAATGTTTCGACTCTCATACTTCATCAAAAGTGATAGCAGCCAGGAAAGTATTGGGGATGGCATGGGCAGCAGATAGGTGGAGACGGAGCCCAGAGAGAGAGAGACTGATGTGAAAGGGTTAGGCAAATGAGAGGATTATTTATTGTGGCAAGGACGAAGGAGATGATAATGAGAGCTGAGAGTAGGAGAATTGTAGAGACAGTACAGCTCCACACTGTATTGTCTCTGACTCCGGCATCTGCAGGTCTTGCTATCTGAGTGATTTATAACCCCACTGTGAAGTCCCTTTCGAGGATGCCTGTCGTGAAGTTGTCCACATCCCTCCAGAAAGACCTCAGTGGATCTCTCTTCCACTGCAAACCACTGGTAATATCCTCTGCCCTGAAACACCCATTGCTTTTTCGCCACCCTATTTGAAGTCAAACCCATGAGTACACTAAATTAACTTGTGCTTACTAGCAAACACAGGCCTCTTCCACCACCCCAGAACCCAACCCTATTCAGGACCGCCCTCTCAATGTGCCTAGTGCCATTGACCACGCGATTACCTCAGCGCCTCTTGCTGATGCCACGAACCTCATCACTACTTCCAGTGCCATTCACAACACTCCTGTTGCCAACCACACCGCCATCAACATCACTCCTGCGACAGTCTCCATGTCCATCTCCATCTCCACCCCTACACCCAGACACACACACACACAGCGTGCTCCACCCAACCTCCACCTCACTGAGGACAAACAGTCTGTTCTCAGCAAAGGACGTGCCTTCATTCCCCTGTTCCCACACATTACTGAATTGAACTCTGGTCTGATTGTAGAACTCTTCTTTCTCCACCTCCACGCCAGCTTCTTTTACAGAGGGTCTAGCCCACCCTCTGCAGACCCCTTCTCCTGCCTCCAACAAACCTCACCTCATCCACCTGGATACTACCCCACTGCATCCTACCCTCCCTCAACCCCTCACTTCCAGTTGATCATTGCTCTGGCGCGCTCTCACTCCAACCCTAATCTTGCCATCAGACACATGGATAAGGGGGCTGCTGTAGTGGTATGGCGCACTGATTTTTAAACTGCTGAGACCAGGCACCAACTCTCTGACATCCCTCCTACCGCCCCCTTGAATATGACCCCACCTTGACCACCAAACCATTGTGCCTCAGACCGCTTGTAATCTCAACACCCCTGGTGACCTCCCACCCACCGCTTCCACCCTCATCGTTCCCCAACCCTGCACTGCCCATTTCTATCTCCTTCGCATTTTCTGAAGAAGGGCCTGACCCGAAACGTCAACTTTGCTACTCCTCTGATGCTGCCTGGCCTGCTGTGTTCTTCCAGCTCCACACTGTATTGTCTGACTCTAGCATCTGCAGTTCTTGCTATCTCAGAATTGTGGGCTGTGCTGAAAGCCCATGTCATGTGATAATAGACATGAGAGTGGGTCAGGATGGGTTGGCTGTGCTAAAAGCAACAATACTGTGACAGGATTAGGTGTGGGGATCAGTTTGGGAAAAAACATGAAAGGACAGAATTGAACTCAAGTTGTTGAAATCGGTGTTGAATCCTAGAGGCTGTAGGGTCCCAAGCAGAAAACGAGATGCTGTTCTTCAAGCTTGCACTGAGGCTCACTGGAACACCTGCTGCAAACCTGCATTAGAAATGTTGGCATGGGAACATGGTGGTGTGTAGCTGCAGGCAACTGGAATTTTGGGGTCAATTTTACAGGCAGTGTTTCAGCAGTTTGCTTTTGTGGACCTAACTCTCTGCATGTGTGTACAACCTTGGAGGTGAATTTGTGTTTCATGTATATTTGCAGTTCACCAAAGAAGTTAATTGTAAAATCTGGGTTTAATATTGCGTGTGTATAGTTCAAGCTCACTTTTTGCAAGGTTGATTTATTGCCTAATACTTCAAGCGTCATTCTTTTCAGAATAATGCAACTACCTCAACTTTTGGGAGTAATTGTTTTACAAAGGTGTTTTAATTGCAAGGTAAACTGTAAACATTTGCCACCTTGGCTAATCCTGTATCCTCACCTTTCCTACAAGTGTTGGAAAAAATTACGTGTACATATTGGTTCTCCAGGTCCGTTTAATGAAACAAATGAAGGAAGAGCAAGAACGAGCTCGCATGACAGAATCTAGGCGAAACCGAGAAATTGCTCAGCTGAAGAAAGATCAACGCAAGCAGGAAGTGAGTATTGAGTTGTTTGCCATGCTAATGTATTGATAGTGCTTTTAGCATTGAACAAAGGTGAACCTCCATTTTCCTACCTTCTAACCTCATCCCACCCCCTTGACCGGTCTGTCCTCCCCGGGCTGACCTATTCTTCTTCTTCTCCGCCCTCTCACACTCTGTCTGTCTCTCTCTCTCTCGCTCGCTCTCTCTCGCTCGCGCTCTCTCTCTCGCGCTCTCTCTCTCTCGCGCTCTCTCTCTCTCGCGCTCTCTCTCTCGCGCGCTCTCTCTCTCGCGCGCGCTCTCTCTCTCGCGCGCGCTCTCTCTCCGCGCTCTCTCTCCGCGCTCTCTCTCCGCGCTCTCTCTCCGCGCTCTCTCTCCGCGCTCTCTCTCCGCGCTCTCTCTCCGCGCTCTCTCTCCGCGCTCTCTCTCCGCGCTCTCTCTCCGCGCTCTCTCTCCGCGCTCTCTCTCCGCGCTCTCTCTCCGCGCTCTCTCTCCGCGCTCTCTCTCCGCGCTCTCTCTCCGCGCTCTCTCTCCGCGCTCTCTCTCCGCGCTCTCTCTCCGCGCTCTCTCTCCGCGCTCTCTCTCCGCGCTCTCTCTCCGCGCTCTCTCTCCGCGCTCTCTCTCCGCGCTCTCTCTCCGCGCTCTCTCTCCGCGCTCTCTCTCCGCGCTCTCTCTCCGCGCTCTCTCTCCGCGCTCTCTCTCCGCGCTCTCTCTCCGCGCTCTCTCTCCGCGCTCTCTCTCCGCGCTCTCTCTCCGCGCTCTCTCTCCGCGCTCTCTCTCCGCGCTCTCTCTCCGCGCTCTCTCTCCGCGCTCTCTCTCCGCGCTCTCTCTCCGCGCTCTCTCTCCGCGCTCTCTCTCCGCGCTCTCTCTCCGCGCTCTCTCTCCGCGCTCTCTCTCCGCGCTCTCTCTCCGCGCTCTCTCTCCGCGCTCTCTCTCCGCGCTCTCTCTCCGCGCTCTCTCTCCGCGCTCTCTCTCCGCGCTCTCTCTCCGCGCTCTCTCTCCGCGCTCTCTCTCCGCGCTCTCTCTCCGCGCTCTCTCTCCCGCGCTCTCTCTCCGCGCTCTCTCCGCGCTCTCTCTCCGCGCTCTCTCTCCCGCCTCTCTCTCCGCGCTCTCTCTCCGCGCTCTCTCTCCGCGGCTCTCTCTCCGCGCTCTCTCCGCGCTCTCTCTCCGCGCTCTCTCTCCGCGCTCTCTCTCCGCGCTCTCTCTCCGCGCTCTCTCTCCGCGCTCTCTCTCCGCGCTCTCTCTCCGCGCTCTCTCTCCGCGCTCTCTCTCCGCGCTCTCTCTCCGCGCTCTCTCTCCGCGCTCTCTCTCCGCGCTCTCTCTCCGCGCTCTCTCTCCGCGCTCTCTCTCCGCGCTCTCTCTCTCCGCGCTCTCTCTCCGCGCTCTCTCTCCGCGCTCTCTCTCCGCGCTCTCTCTCCGCGCTCTCTCTCCGCGCTCTCTCTCCGCGCTCTCTCTCCGCGCTCTCTCTCCGCGCTCTCTCTCCGCGCTCTCTCTCCGCGCTCTCTCTCCGCGCTCTCTCTCCGCGCTCTCTCTCCGCGCTCTCTCTCCGCGCTCTCTCTCCGCGCTCTCTCTCCGCGCTCTCTCTCCGCGCTCTCTCTCCGCGCTCTCTCTCCGCGCTCTCTCTCCGCTCTCTCTCCGCGCTCTCTCTCCGCGCTCTCTCTCCGCGCTCTCTCTCCGCGCTCTCTCTCCGCGCTCTCTCTCCGCGCTCTCTCTCCCCGCTCTCTCTCCCGCTCTCTCTCCCGCTCTCTCTCCGCGCTCTCTCTCGCGCTCTCTCTCCGCGCTCTCTCTCCGCGCTCTCTCTCCGCGCTCTCTCTCCGCGCTCTCTCTCCGCGCTCTCTCTCCGCGCTCTCTCTCCGCGCTCTCTCTCCGCGCTCTCTCTCCCGCTCTCTCTCCGCGCTCTCTCTCCCCGCTCTCTCTCCCCGCTCTCTCTCCCGCTCTCTCTCCCGCTCTCTCTCCCCGCTCTCTCTCCCCGCTCTCTCTCCCCGCTCTCTCTCCCCGCTCTCTCTCCCGCTCTCTCTCCCCGCTCTCTCTCCCGCTCTCTCTCCCGCTCTCTCCCCGCTCTCTCTCCCCGCTCTCTCTCCCCGCTCTCTCTCCCCCGCTCTCTCTCCCCGCTCTCTCTCCCCGCTCTCTCTCCCGCTCTCTCTCCCCGCTCTCTCTCCCCGCTCTCTCTCCCGCTCTCTCTCGCCGCTCTCTCTCCCCGCTCTCTCTCGCGCTCTCTCTCCGCGCTCTCTCTCCGCGCTCTCTCTCCGCGCTCTCTCTCCCCCGCTCTCTCTCCCCGCTCTCTCTCCCCGCTCTCTCTCCCCGCTCTCTCTCCGCGCTCTCTCTCCGCGCTCTCTCTCCGCGCTCTCTCTCCCCGCTCTCTCTCCCCCGCTCTCTCTCTCCCCTCTCTCTCTCTCGCTCTCTCTCTCTCTCCCGCGCTCTCTCTCTCTCTCTCGCTCTCTCTCTCTCTCTCCGCGCTCTCTCTCTCTCCGCTCTCTCTCTCTCTCCGCGCTCTCTCTCTCTCCCGCTCCGCTCTCTCTCTCCGCGCTCTCTCTCCGCGCTCTCTCTCCCCGCTCTCTCTCCCGCTCTCTCTCCCGCTCTCTCTCCCGCTCTCTCTCCCGCTCTCTCTCCGCGCTCTCTCTCCCCGCTCTCTCTCCGCGCTCTCTCTCCGCGCTCTCTCTCCGCGCTCTCTCTCCGCGCTCTCTCCTCCGCGCTCTCTCTCCGCGCTCTCTCTCCCGCGCTCTCTCTCCGCGCTCTCTCTCCGCGCTCTCTCTCCCCGCTCTCTCCTCTCTCTCTCTCCGCTCTCTCTCTCTCTCTCTCCGCTCTCTCTCTCTCTCTCTCCGCGCTCTCTCTCTCTCTCTCCGCGCTCTCTCTCTCTCTCTCCGCGCTCTCTCTCTCTCTCCGCGCTCTCTCTCTCTCTCCGCGCTCTCTCTCTCTCTCCGCTCTCTCTCCGCGCTCTCTCTCCGCGCTCTCTCTCCGCGCTCTCTCTCCCGCTCTCTCCGCTCTCTCTCCCGCTCTCTCTCCCGCGCTCTCTCTCCCGCGCTCTCTCTCCGCGCTCTCTCTCCGCGCTCTCTCTCCGCGCTCTCTCTCCGCGCTCTCTCTCCGCGCTCTCTCTCCGCGCTCTCTCTCCGCGCTCTCTCTCCCGCGCTCTCTCTCCCGCTCTCTCTCCCCGCTCTCTCTCCCCGCTCTCTCTCCCCGCTCTCTCTCCCCGCTCTCTCTCCCCGCTCTCTCTCCCCGCTCTCTCTCCCCGCTCTCTCTCCCCGCTCTCTCTCCCCGCTCTCTCTCCCGCTCCTCTCCCCGCTCTCTCTCCCCGCTCTCTCTCCGCTCTCTCTCCCGCTCTCTCTCCCGCGCTCTCTCTCCCCGCTCTCTCTCCCCGCTCTCTCTCCCGCTCTCTCTCCCGCTCTCTCTCCCCGCTCTCTCTCCCCGCTCTCTCTCCCCGCTCTCTCTCCCCGCTCTCTCTCCCCGCTCTCTCTCCCCGCTCTCTCTCCCCGCTCTCTCTCCCGCTCTCTCTCCCCCGCTCTCTCTCTCCGCGCTCTCTCTCCGCGCTCTCTCTCCGCGCTCTCTCTCCGCGCTCTCTCTCCGCGCTCTCTCTCCGCGCTCTCTCTCCGCGCTCTCTCTCCGCGCTCTCTCTCCGCGCTCTCTCTCCCCGCTCTCTCTCCCCGCTCTCTCTCCCGCTCTCTCTCCCGCTCTCTCTCCGCTCTCTCTCTCTCTCTCTCCGCTCTCTCTCTCTCTCTCTCCCGCGCTCTCTCTCTCTCTCCCCCGCGCTCTCTCTCTCTCTCCGCGCTCTCTCTCTCTCTCCGCGCTCTCTCTCTCTCTCGCGCTCTCTCTCTCTCTCTCCCGCGCTCTCTCTCCGCGCTCTCTCTCCGCGCTCTCTCTCCCCGCTCTCTCTCCCCGCTCTCTCTCCCCGCTCTCTCTCCCCGCTCTCTCTCCGCGCTCTCTCTCCCCGCTCTCTCTCCGCGCTCTCTCTCCGCGCTCTCTCTCGCGCTCTCTCTCCGCGCTCTCTCTCCGCGCTCTCTCTCCGCTCTCTCTCCGCGCTCTCTCTCCGCGCTCTCTCTCCGCGCTCTCTCTCCGCTCTCTCTCTCTCTCTCCCGCTCTCTCTCTCTCTCTCTCCGCTCTCTCTCTCTCTCTCTCCGCGCTCTCTCTCTCTCTCTCCGCGCTCTCTCTCTCTCTCCGCGCTCTCTCTCTCTCTCCGCGCTCTCTCTCTCTCTCCGCGCTCTCTCTCTCTCTCCCCGCGCTCTCTCTCTCTCCGCGCTCTCTCTCTCTCCCCGCGCTCTCTCTCTCTCTCCGCGCTCTCTCTCTCTCTCCGCGCTCTCTCTCTCTCTCCGCGCTCTCTCTCTCTCTCCGCGCTCTCTCTCTCTCCGCGCGCTCTCTCTCTCTCCGCGCGCTCTCTCTCTCTCGCGCGCTCTCTCTCTCTCGCGCTCTCTCTCTCTCTCCGCGCTCTCTCTCTCTCTCCGCGCTCTCTCTCTCTCTCCGCGCTCTCTCTCTCTCTCCGCGCTCTCTCTCTCCGCGCTCTCTCTCTCTCCGCGCTCTCTCTCCCTCTCTCTCTCCGCGCTCTCTCTCTCTCTCCGCGCTCTCTCTCTCTCTCCGCGCTCTCTCTCCGCGCTCTCTCTCCGCGCTCTCTCTCCCCGCTCTCTCTCCCCGCTCTCTCTCCCCGCTCTCTCTCCCCGCTCTCTCTCCCCGCTCTCTCTCCCCGCTCTCTCTCCCCGCTCTCTCTCCCGCTCTCTCTCCCGCTCTCTCTCCGCGCTCTCTCTCGGCTCTCTCTCCGCGCTCTCTCTCCGCGCTCTCTCTCCGCGCTCTCTCTCCGCGCTCTCTCTCCGCGCTCTCTCTCCGCGCTCTCTCTCCGCGCTCTCTCTCCCCGCTCTCTCTCCGCTCTCTCTCCCCCGCTCTCTCTCCGCGCTCTCTCTCCCCGCTCTCTCGGCTCTCTCTCCGCGCTTCTCTCCGCGCTCTCTCTCCGCGCTCTCTCTCTCGCGCTCTCTCTCCGCGCTCTCTCTCCGCGCTCTCTCTCCGCGCTCTCTCTCCCGCTCTCTCTCTCTCTCTCTCGCGCTCTCTCTCTCTCTCTCTCCGCTCTCTCTCTCTCTCTCTCTCCGCGCTCTCTCTCTCTCTCTCCGCGCTCTCTCTCTCTCTCTCCGCGCTCTCTCTCTCTCTCCGCGCTCTCTCTCTCTCTCCGCGCTCTCTCTCTCTCTCCGCGCTCTCTCTCTCTCTCTCTCGCGCTCTCTCTCTCTCTCTCCGCGCTCTCTCTCTCTCTCCGCGCTCTCTCTCTCTCTCCGCGCTCTCTCTCTCTCTCCGCGCTCTCTCTCTCTCTCTCCGCGCTCTCTCTCTCTCGCGCGCTCTCTCTCTCTTCGCGCGCTCTCTCTCTCTCCGCGCTCTCTCTCTCTCTCGCGCTCTCTCTCTCTCTCCGCGCTCTCTCTCTCTCTCCGCGCTCTCTCTCTCTCTCCGCGCTCTCTCTCTCTCTCCGCGCTCTCTCTCTCTCTCCGCGCTCTCTCTCTCCGCGCTCTCTCTCTCTCTCCGCGCTCTCTCTCTCTCCTCTCTCCGCGCTCTCTCTCTCTCTCCGCGCTCTCTCTCTCTCTCCGCGCTCTCTCTCCGCGCTCTCTCTCTCCGCGCTCTCTCTCTCTCTCTCCCTCTCTCCGCGCTCTCTCTCCGCGCTCTCTCCTCTCTCTCTGCGCGCTCTCTCTCTCTCTCGCGCGCTCTCTCTCTCTCTCCCGCGCTCTCTCTCTCTCCGCGCTCTCTCTCTCTCCGCGCTCTCTCTCTCTCCGCGCTCTCTCTCTCTCTCCGCGCTCTCTCTCCGCGCTCTCTCTCTCCGCGCTCTCTCTCCGCGCTCTCTCTCCGCGCTCTCTCTCTCCGCGCTCTCTCTCTCCGCGCTCTCTCTCTCCGCGCTCTCTCTCTCTCTCTGCGCGCTCTCTCTCTCTCTCCGCGCTCTCTCTCTCTCCGCGCTCTCTCTCTCTCTCCGCGCTCTCTCTCCGCGCTCTCTCTCTCCGCGCTCTCTCTCTCTCTCTCCGCGCTCTCTCTCTCTCTCTCTCCGCGCTCTCTCTCTCTCTCCGCGCTCTCTCTCTCTCTCCGCGCTCTCTCTCTCTCTCCGCGCTCTCTCTCCGCGCGCTCTCTCTCCGCGCTCTCTCTCTCCGCGCTCTCTCTCTCCGCGCTCTCTCTCCTCTCTCTCCTCTCTCCGCGCTCTCTCTCTCCGCGCTCTCTCTCTCTCTGCGCGCTCTCTCTCTCTCTCCGCGCTCTCTCTCTCTCGCGCTCTCTCTCTCTCTTCCGCGCTCCTCTCTCCGCGCTCTCTCTCTCCGCGCTCTCTCTCTCTCCGCGCTCTCTCTCCGCGCTCTCTCTCTCTCCGCGCTCTCTCTCTCCGCGCTCTCTCTCTCTCTCTGCGCGCTCTCTCTCTCTCTCCGCGCTCTCTCTCCGCGCTCTCTCTCTCCGCGCTCTCTCTCTCCTCTCTCCCGCGCTCTCTCTCTCTCTCTCCGCGCTCTCTCTCTCTCTCCGCGCTCTCTCTCTCTTCGCGCTCTCTCTCTCTCTTCGCGCTCTCTCTCTCTCTTCGCGCTCTCTCTCTCTCTTCGCGCTCTCTCTCTCTCTCGCGCTCTCTCTCTCTCTTCGCGCTCTCTCTCTCTTTGCGCGCTCTCTCTCTCTTTGCGCGCTCTCTCTCTCTTTGCGCGCTCTCTCTCTCTTTGCGCGCTCTCTCTCTCTTTGCGGCTCTCTCTCTCTTTGCGCGCTCTCTCTCTCTTTGCGCGCTCTCTCTCTCTTTGCGCTCTCTCTCTCTCTCCGCGCTCTCTCTCTCTCTCCGCGCTCTCTCTCCGCGCTCTCTCTCTCTCTCTCCGCGCTCTCTCTCTCTCTCTCGCGCTCTCTCTCTCTCTCCGCGCTCTCTCTCTCTCCGCGCTCTCTCTCTCTCTCCGCGCTCTCTCTCTCTCCGCGCTCTCTCTCTCTCTCTCCGCGCTCTCTCTCTCTCTCTCCGCGCTCTCTCTCTCTCTCCGCGCTCTCTCTCTCTTTGCCGCGCTCTCTCTCTCTTCGCGCTCTCTCTCTCTTTGCGCGCTCTCTCTCTCTTTGCGCGCTCTCTCTCTCTTGCGCGCTCTCTCTCTCTTTGCGCGCTCTCTCTCTCTTTGCGCTCTCTCTCTCTTTGCGCGCTCTCTCTCTCTTTGCGCGCTCTCTCTCCGCTCTCTCTCTCTCCGCTCTCTCTCTCTCTCCGCGCTCTCTCTCTCTCTCCGCGCTCTCTCTCTCTCCGCGCTCTCTCTCTCTCCGCGCTCTCTCTCTCTCTCCGCGCTCTCTCTCTCTCTCCGCGCTCTCTCTCTCTCTCCGCGCTCTCTCTCTCTCTCCGCGCTCTCTCTCTCTTCGCGCTCTCTCTCTCTTCGCGCTCTCTCTCTCTTCGCGCTCTCTCTCTCTCGCGCTCTCTCTCTTCGCTCTCTCTCTTGCGCTCTCTCTCTCTCCTTGCGCTCTCTCTCTCTTCGCGCTCTCTCTCTCTCTCCGCGCTCTCTCTCTCTCTCTCTCCGCGCTCTCTCTCTCTCTCTCTCCGCGCTCTCTCTCTCTCCGCGCTCTCTCTCTCTCTCTCCGCTCTCTCTCTCTCGCGCTCTCTCTCTCTCCGCGCTCTCTCTCTCTCTCTCTCTCCGCGCTCTTCTCTCTCTCTCCGCTCTCTCTCTCTCTCTCTCTCCGCGCTCTCTCTCTCTCTCTCCGCGCTCTCTCTCTCTCTCTCCGCGCTCTCTCTCTCTCCGCGCTCTCTCTCTCTCTCTCCGCGCTCTCTCTCTCTCTCCGCGCTCTCTCTCTCTCTCCGCGCTCTCTCTCTCTCTCCGCGCTCTCTCTCTCTTCGCGCGCTCTCTCTCTCTTTCGCGCGCTCTCTCTCTCTTCGCGCGCTCTCTCTCTCTTCGCGCGCTCTCTCTCTCTTCGCGCGCTCTCTCTCTCTCCCGCGCTCTCTCTCTCTCTCCGCGCTCTCTCTCTCTCTCCGCGCTCTCTCTCCGCGCTCTCTCTCTCTCCGCGCTCTCTCTCTCTCTCTCCGCGCTCTCTCTCTCTCTCTCCGCGCTCTCTCTCTCTCTCCGCGCTCTCTCTCTCTCTCCGCGCGCTCTCTCTCTCTCTCGCGCGCTCTCTCTCTCTCTCTGCCTCTCTCTCTCTTCGCGCTCTCTCTCTCTTCGCGCTCTCTCTCTCTTCGCGCTCTCTCTCTCTTCGCGCTCTCTCTCTCTTTGCGCTCTCTCTCTCTTCGCGCTCTCTCTCTCTTCGCGCTCTCTCTCTCTCTCCGCGCTCTCTCTCTCTCTCCGCGCTCTCTCTCTCTCTCTCTCTCGCGCTCTCTCTCTCTCCGCGCTCTCTCTCTCTCTCTCCGCTCTCTCTCTCTCCGCGCTCTCTCTCTCCTCCGCGCTCTCTCTCTCTCCGCGCTCTCTCTCTCTCTCCGCGCTCTCTCTCTCTCTCTCCGCTCTCTCTCTCTCTCTCTCTCCCGCGCTCTCTCTCTCTCTCTCCGCGCTCTCTCTCTCTCTCTCCGCGCTCTCTCTCTCTCTCCGCGCTCTCTCTCTCTCCGCGCTCTCTCTCTCTCTCCGCGCTCTCTCTCTCTCTCTCCGCGCTCTCTCTCTCTCTCTCCGCGCTCTCTCTCTCTCTTCGCGCGCTCTCTCTCTCTTCGCGCGCTCTCTCTCTCTTCGCGCGCTCTCTCTCTCTTCGCGCGCTCTCTCTCTCTCCGCGCTCTCTCTCTCTCTCCGCGCTCTCTCTCTCTCTCCGCGCTCTCTCTCTCTCTCCGCGCTCTCTCTCTCTCTCCGCGCTCTCTCTCTCCGCGCTCTCTCTCTCTCTCTCCGCGCTCTCTCTCTCTCTCTCCGCGCTCTCTCTCTCTCTCTCCGCGCTCTCTCTCTCTCTCCGCGCTCTCTCTCTCTCTCCGCGCTCTCTCTCTCTCTCCGCGCTCTCTCTCTCTCTCCGCGCTCTCTCTCCGCGCTCTCTCTCTCTCTCTCTCCGCGCTCTCTCTCTCTCTCTCGCGCTCTCTCTCTCTCTCTCCGCGCTCTCTCTCTCTCTCTCCGCGCTCTCTCTCTCTCTCTCCGCGCTCTCTCTCTCTCTCCGCGCTCTCTCTCCGCGCTCTCTCTCTCCGCGCTCTCTCTCTCTCTCCGCGCTCTCTCTCCGCGCCTCTCTCTCTCCGCGCTCTCTCTCTCGCGCTCTCTCTCTCTCTCTCCGCGCTCTCTCTCTCTCTCTCCGCGCTCTCTCTCTCTCTCTCCGCGCTCTCTCTCTCTCTCCGCGCTCTCTCTCTCTCTCTCCGCGCTCTCTCTCCCGCGCTCTCTCTCTCCGCGCTCTCTTCTCTCCGCGCTCTCTCTCTCTCTCTGCGCGCTCTCTCTCTCTCTCCGCGCTCTCTCTCTCTCCGCGCTCTCTCTCTCTCTCTGCCGCGCTCTCTCTCTCTCTCGCTCTCTCTCTCTCCGCGCTCTCTCTCTCTCTCGCGCTCTCTCTCTCTCCGCGCTCTCTCTCTCTCCGCGCTCTCTCTCTCTCCGCGCTCTCTCTCTCTCCGCGCTCTCTCTCTCTCCGCGCTCTCTCTCTCTCCGCGCTCTCTCTCTCTCCGCGCTCTCTCTCTCCGCGCTCTCTCTCTCCGCGCTCTCTCTCTCTCTCTCCGCGCTCTCTCTCTCTCTCCGCGCTCTCTCTCTCTCTCCGCGCTCTCTCTCTCCGCGCTCTCTCACTCTTCGCGCTCTCTCTCTCTTTGCGCGCTCTCTCTCTCTTTGCGCGCTCTCTCTCTCTTGCGCGCTCTCTCTCTCTTTGCGCGCTCTCTCTCTCTTTCGCGCTCTCTCTCTCTTTGCGCGCTCTCTCTCTCTTTGCGCGCTCTCTCTCTCTTTGCGCGCTCTCTCTCTCTTTGCGCGCTCTCTCTCTCTTTGCGCGCTCTCTCTCTCTTTGCGCGCTCTCTCTCTCTTTGCGCGCTCTCTCTCTCTTTGCGCGCTCTCTCTCTCTTTGCGCGCTCTCTCTCTCTTTGCGCGCTCTCTCTCTCTTTGCGCGCTCTCTCTCTCTTTGCGCGCTCTCTCTCTCTTTGCGCGCTCTCTCTCTCTTTGCGCGCTCTCTCTCTCTTTGCGCGCTCTCTCTCTCTTTGCGCGCTCTCTCTCTCTTTGCGCGCTCTCTCTCTCTTTGCGCGCTCTCTCTCTCTTTGCGCGCTCTCTCTCTCTTTGCGCGCTCTCTCTCTTCGCCGCTCTCTCTCTCTCCGCTCTCTCTCTCTCTCCGCGCTCTCTCTCTCTCTCCGCGCTCTCTCTCCGCGCTCTCTCTCTCTCTCTCCGCTCTCTCTCTCTCTCCGCGCTCTCTCTCTCTCTCCGCGCTCTCTCTCCGCGCTCTCTCTCTCTCTCTCCGCGCTCTCTCTCTCTCTCTCCGCGCTCTCTCTCTCTCTCTCCGCGCTCTCTCTCTCTCTCCGCGCTCTCTCTCTCTCTCTCCGCGCTCTCTCTCTCTCCGCGCTCTCTCTCTCTCCGCGCCTCTCTCTCTCTTCGCGCGCTCTCTCTCTCCGCGCTCTCTCTCTCTCCGCGCTCTCTCTCTCTCTCCGCGCTCTCTCTCCGCGCTCTCTCTCTCCGCGCTCTCTCTCTCTCTCCGCGCTCTCTCTCTCTCTCCGCGCTCTCTCTCTCTCTCCGCGCTCTTCTCTCTCTCTCCGCGCTCTCTCTCTCTCTCCGCGCTCTCTCTCTCTTTGCGCGCTCTCTCTCTCTTTGCGCGCTCTCTCTCTCTTCGCGCTCTCTCTCTCTTTGCGCGCTCTCTCTCTCTTTGCGCGCTCTCTCTCTCTTTGCGCGCTCTCTCTCTCTTTGCGCGCTCTCTCTCTCTTCGCGCGCTCTCTCTCTCCGCTCTCTCTCTCTCCGCGCTCTCTCTCTCTCTCCGCGCTCTCTCTCTCTCTCCGCGCTCCTCTCTCTCTCTCTCCGCGCTCTCTCTCCGCGCTCTCTCTCTCTCCGCGCTCTCTCTCTCTCTCTCCGCGCTCTCTCTCTCTCTCCGCGCTCTCTCTCTCTCTCCGCGCGCTCTCTCTCTCTCTCCGCGCGCTCTCTCTCTCTCCGCGCGCTCTCTCTCTCTCCGCGCGCTCTCTCTCTCTCTTGCGCTCTCTCTCTCTTTGCGCTCTCTCTCTCTTTGCGCTCTCTCTCTCTTTGCGCTCTCTCTCTCTTCGCGCTCTCTCTCTCTTCGCGCTCTCTCTCTCTTCGCGCTCTCTCTCTCTTTGCGCTCTCTCTCTCTTTGCGCTCTCTCTCTCTTTGCGCTCTCTCTCTCTTTGCGCTCTCTCTCTCTTTGCGCTCTCTCTCTCTTTGCGCTCTCTCTCTCTTTGCGCTCTCTCTCTCTTTGCGCTCTCTCTCTCTTTGCGCTCTCTCTCTCTTTGCGCTCTCTCTCTCTTTGCGCTCTCTCTCTCTTTGCGCTCTCTCTCTCTTTGCGCTCTCTCTCTCTTCGCGCTCTCTCTCTCTTCGCGCTCTCTCTCTCTTCGCGCTCTCTCTCTCTTGCGCTCTCCTCTCTTAGCGCTCTCTCTCTCTAGCGCTCTCTCTCTTAGCGCTCTCTCTCTTTGCCGCTCTCTCTCTCTTGCGCTCTCTCTCTCTTTGCGCTCTCTCTCTCTTTGCGCTCTCTCTCTCTTTGCGCTCTCTCTCTCTTTGCGCTCTCTCTCTCTTTGCGCTCTCTCTCTCTTTGCGCTCTCTCTCTCTTTGCGCTCTCTCTCTCTTGCGCTCTCTCTCTCTTGCGCTCTCTCTCTCTTCGCGCTCTCTCTCTCTCGCGCTCTCTCTCTCTCTCCGCCGCTCTCTCTCGTCTCTCTCTCCGCGCTCTCTCTCTCTCTCTCCGCGCTCTCTCTCTCTCTCTCCGCGGCTCTCTCTCTCTCTCTCCGCTCTCTCTCTCTCCGCGCTCTCTCTCTCTCCGCGCTCTCTCTCTCTCTCTCTCTCGCGCTCTCTCTCTCTCTCCGCGCTCTCTCTCTCTCTCGGCGCTCTCTCTCTCTTCGCGCTCTCTCTCTCTCCGCGCTCTCTCTCTCTCGCGCTCTCTCTCTCTCCGCGCTCTCTCTCTCTCCGCGCTCTCTCTCTCTCTCGCGCTCTCTCTCTCTCCGCGCTCTCTCTCTCCGCGCTCTCTCTCTCTCCGCGCTCTCTCTCTCTCCGCCGCTCTCTCTCTCCGCGCTCTCTCTCTCTCCGCGCGCTCTCTCTCTCCTCGCGCTCTCTCTCTCTCGCGCTCTCTCTCTCTCGCGCTCTCTCTCTCTTCGCGCGCTCTCTCTCTTCGCGCGCTCTCTCTCTCTTCGCGCGCGCTCTCTCTCTTCGGCGCTCTCTCTCTCTCTCGCGCGCTCTCTCTCTCTCGCGCGCTCTCTCTCTCTCTCGCGCTCTCTTCTCTCTCGCGCGCTCTCTCTCTCTCGCCGCGCTCTCTCTCTCTCTCGCGCGCTCTCTCTCGCTCTCTCGCGCGCTCTCTCTCTCTCCGCGCTCTCTCTCGCGCTCTCTCTCTCTCTCCGCGCTCTCTCTCTCTCCTCCGCGCTCTCTCTCTCTCGCGCGCTCTCTCTCTCGCGCTCTCTCTCTCTTCGCGCGCTCTCTCTCTTCGCGCGCTCTCTCTCTTCGCGCGCGCTCTCTCTCTTCGCGCGCGCTCTCTCTCTTCGCGCGCGCTCTCTCTCTTCGCGCGCGCTCTCTCTCTCTCGCGCGCGCTCTCCTCTCTCGCGCGCGCTCTCTCTCTTCGCGCGCGCTCTCTCTCTTCGCGCGCGCTCTCTCTTCTCTCGCGCGCTCTCTCTCTTCGCGCGCGCTCTCTCTCTTCGCGCGCGCTCTCTCTCTCGCGCGCGCTCTCTCTCTTCGCGCGCGCTCTCTCTCTTCGCGCGCGCTCTCTCTCTTCGCGCGCGCTCTCTCTCTTCGCGCGCGCTCTCTCTCTTCGCGCGCGCTCTCTCTCTTCGCGCGCGCTCTCTCTCTTCGCGCGCGCTCTCTCTCTTCGCGCGCGCGCTCTCTCTCTTCGCGCGCGCTCTCTCTCTTCGCGCGCGCTCTCTCTCTTCGCGCGCGCTCTCTCTCCTCTTCGCGCGCGCTCTCTCTCTTCGCGCGCGCTCTCTCTCTTCGCCGCGCGCTCTCTCTCTTCGCGCGCGCTCTCTCTCTTCGCGCGCGCTCTCTCTCTTCGCGCGCGCTCTCTCTCTTCGCGCGCGCTCTCTCTCTTCGCGCGCGCTCTCTCTCTTCGCGCGCGCTCTCTCTCTTCGCGCGCGCTCTCTCTCTTCGCGCGCGCTCTCTCTCTTCGCGCGCGCTCTCTCTCTTCGCGCGCGCTCTCTCTCTTCGCGCGCGCTCTCTCTCTTCGCGCGCGCTCTCTCTCTCTTCGCGCGCGCTCTCTCTCTTCGCGCGCGCTCTCTCTCTTCGCGCGCGCTCTCTCTCTTCTGCGCGCTCTCTCTCTTCGCGGCGCGCTCTCTCTCTTCGCGCGCGCTCTCTCCTTCGCGCGCGCTCTCTCTCTTCGCGCGCGCTCTCTCTCTTCGCGCGCGCTCTCTCTCTTCGCGCGCGCTCTCTCTCTTCGCGCGCGGCTCTCTCTCTTCGCGCGCGCTCTCTCTCTTCGCGCGCGCTCTCTCTCTTCGCGCGCGCTCTCTCTCTTCGCGCGCGCTCTCTCTCTTCGCGCGCGCTCTCTCTCTCTCCGCGCGCTCTCTCTCTTCGCGCGCGCTCTCTCTCTTCGCGCGCGCTCTCTCTTCGCGCGCTCTCTCTCTCTTCGCGCGCTCTCTCTCTCTTCGCGCGCTCTCTCTCTCTCGCGCGCTCTCTCTCTCTTCGCGCGCTCTCTCTCTTCGCGCGCGCTCTCTCTCTTCCGCGCTCTCTCTCTCTCTTCGCGCTCTCTCTCTCTTCGCGCTCTCTCTCTCTCTTCGCGCCGCTCTCTCTCTTCGCGCTCTCTCTCTCTCTCGCGCGCTCTCTCTCTCTTCGCGCTCTCTCTCTCTCTTCGCGCTCTCTCTCTCTCTTCGCGCTCTCTCTCTCTCTCGCGCGCTCTCTCTCTCTTCGCGCTCTCTCTCTCTCGCGCGCTCTCTCTCTCTTCGCGCGCGCTCTCTCTCTTCGCGCGCTCTCTCTCTCTTCGCGCGCTCTCTCTCTCTTCGCGCGCGCTCTCTCTCTTCGCGCTCTCTCTCGTCGCGGCGCTCTCTCTTCGCGCGCGCTCTCTCTCTTCGCGCGCGCTCTCTCTCTCGGCGCGCGCTCTCTCTCTCTTCGCGCGCTCTCTCTCTCGGCGCGCTCGCGCTCTCTCTCTCTCGCGCGCGCTCTCTCTCGCGCGCGCTCTCTCTCTTCGCGCGCGCTCTCTCTCTTCGCGCGCGCGCTCTCTCTTCGCGCGCGCGCTCTCTCTTCGCGCGGCGCTCTCTCTCTTCGCGCGCGCTCTCTCCGCGCGGCTCTCTCTTCGCGCGCGCGCTCTCTCTTCGCGCGCGCGCTCTCTCTTCGCGCGCGCGCTCTCTCTTCGCGCGCGCGCTCTCTCTTCGCGCGCGCGCTCTCTCTTCGCGCGCGCGCTCTCTCTTCGGCGCGCGCTCTCTCTTCGCGCGCGCTCTCTCTCTTCGCGCGCGCGCTCTCTCTTCGCGCGCGCGCTCTCTCTTCGCGCGCGCTCTCTCTCTTCGCGCGCTGCTCTCTCTCTTCGCGCGCGCTCTCTCTTCGCGCGCGCTCTCTCTCTTCGCGCGGCTCTCTCTCTTCGCGCGCGCTCTCTCTCTTCGCGCCGCTCTCTCTCTTCGCGCGCGCTCTCTCTCTTCGCGCGCGCTCTCTCTCTTCGCGCGCGCTCTCTCTCTTCGCGCGCGCTCTCTCTCTTCGCGCGCGCTCTCTCTCTTCGCGCGCGCTCTCTCTCTTCGCGCGCGCTCTCTCTCTTCGCGCGCGCTCTCTCTCTTCGCGCGCGCTCTCTCTCTTCGCGCGCGCTCTCTCTCTCTTCGCGCGCGCTCTCTCTCTTCGCGCGCGCTCTCTCTCTTCGCGCGCGCTCTCTCTCTTCGCGCGCGCTCTCTCTCTTCGCGCGCGCTCTCTCTCTTCGCGCGCGCTCTCTCTCTTCGCGCGCGCTCTCTCTCTTCGCGCGCCGCTCTCTCTCTTCGCGCGCGCTCTCTCTCTTCGCGCGCGCTCTCTCTCTTCGCGCGCGCTCTCTCTCTTCGCGCGCGCTCTCTCTCTTCGCGCGCCGCTCTCCTCTCTTCGCGCGCGCTCTCTCTCTTCGCGCGCGCTCTCTCTCTCTCTTCGCGCGCGCTCTCTCTCTTCGCGCGCGCTCTCTCGTCTCTCGCGCGCTGCTCTCTCTCTTCGCGCGCCGCTGCTCTCTCTTTCGCGCGCTGCGTCTCTCTCTTCGCGCGCGCTGCTCTCTCTTCGCGCGCTGCTCTCTCTCTTCGCGCGCGCGCTCTCTCTCTTCGCGCGCGCT